>NW_026262679.1:123921238-128721238 GCF_021869535.1 Mytilus californianus | reverse complement strand
TTTCAAAATATCCCTACAACCAAGAACCATTATTTAGATAATTTTGCATAACGGTAATAGACGCATACTGAAAAAAGACCCATATTCAATAATTAAACTTCCCTTCCTACCCTCCCACATACATTTTAACGGAATAGCCCTTACCTTGTCTGTAAAAGCTTCTATTTCTTTGCTGCTTGCTTGAGCCTTTCTAGCGTAGTCCCTTAAACTGTCAGTCTGGAAAAGTAAAACAATGGAGAACAATCTATATATATAAATAGGAATCTAGTATCAAATAACAATTTAAATTTCAAATCATCAAATACAGAATTATATAATTGAAAAAAAAAGTTTAAAAATATAACAAGCCAGTTCCGTGTGTCCCCCTCATTTCAAATATGCATCACATATTGTTATGCCTTCATTAGAAGTTAACTGATGCATATGAGACATTAAAAATTCGTAATGAAGGTTTCCTTGCTCATCATAAGCTATCAGAAAAAGCCTTTCTAACTTTAATAGCAAACACATTGTTTTGCTATAAATTAAAGCCGTTAGTTTTCTCAATTGAATTGTTTCATATTTTTCATGTTGGGGCCTTTTATAGCCGACTATACAGTATTGGTTTTTCTCATTGTTGAAGGACTAACGGTTGCCTATAATTGCTTACATTCACTTTATTTGAACTTTGGTGGATATTTGTCTCATTGGCAGTCAAACCTCATCTCTTTATTTTTATACAACAGAACATCAATGTTTGTTTACATGTATATTGAAACCGTTAGTCATGGCAGTGAATTGAGGTTTCTACCTTAATCAGGGTTACATGTATACTGAAACCGTTAGTGTATGGAGGTTTCTACCTTAGTCAGGGTTCTGTTTTGAAATATGTCTTTGTTTATGCCTTGTATTACTTAGAAATGTTTCTGGTTCGTTTCTGGTTCATGAAGTGTCCTGCTTAGAATGTTTCTGGTTCATGAAGTGTCCTGCTTAGAATGTTTCTGGTTCATGAAGTGTCCTGCTTAGAATGTTTCTGGTCAATGCATTATTTGGTTTAGATATGTTTCTGATTTATGCAGAGCTTTGTTTAAAAAAAACGGTTTCTGGTTTATGCATAACTCTGTTAAGAAAGGTATCCCTGAATTTACTTTTGTCTTCATTTCTTTTTCAATGTCTTCCTTTCTTTTTTTCATGGCATCTAATTTCTTCTGTAATGGAGCAAACATTTGTTTGGCTTGTTTATATTCCTCAGCTTTCTGATCTCTTTCTGTTTTATACTTCTCATAAAGTTTCCTCTTTTCGTCATACTCCTGCAACAAATGAAATATCAGTATGGAATTCTTTATTACTTTACTATTCAGCATCAAACAATACTTTTTCTGGAAACATATTGTTTATTTTCCAATACACATAAAAAAAATTCAAGTCATAAATCAATGAACAATTTTGATTTGAGTGTCGCAATGGCATCTACATAAACATTTGCTTTATGTTGCAAATGTTTCAATTTCCTTATGTAATAACATTTTTTTAAGTTTAATGCATAACCTCTAGCTACAACACAAAGATATATCTTAAACCCTTAATGTTAACCTCTCTAGCTACAACACAAAGATCTGTCTTAAACCTTTAATGTTAACCTCTCTTGCTACAACACAAAGATCTATCTTAAACCCTTAATGTTATCCACTCTTGCTACAACACAAAGATCTATCTTAAAACCTTAATGTCAACCTCAATTTTTCTCCTCACAAGAAATGAAATCATTTTACAACATGGTGGACTTTTCTAGTTCTGAAATTGATTTTAACACTCAATAACTTTACTATTTTCTGTTCTTCTTTGTTTCTTCTTGTCTTGTAGTCAACAAAATTACTTTTAATAATAACTAAATTTTAAACATAATCAAATTTGCTGGAGCATTAAGAAATAAGTGAAGTATAGTAGTGAAATGTCATCCATATACCAATGGATTTCTGAAGACAGACCTACATACAAAAAATTTCAACAAAGAAACAAACATTAAATATAGGTTACTGAGACTAATATGTTCTGAGATGTTTCTAGTATAAAATGTAGGTAACAACAACTAAACTGTTACTGATATTTAATGTACTGTAAGGGGCCTCGGTGGCTGAGTGGTCTAAATACCGAACTACTGTATCACTAGCCTGTCAACACTGAGGTTGTGAGTTCGAATCCCGCATGGGGCAGGTGCACTCGACACCAATCTGAATTGACTAGGATTGTCAGTTTTCCTATCGAAGGTCGTGGTTCTCTCCGGGCACTCCAGCTTCCTCCACCAATGAAAACTGACCGCCACAAAATAGCACAATAATGTTGAAAGTGCCCTAAACACCAATCAACCAACCAATCAATCAATTAATGTACTGTATAATAGAAATAATTCAAATATTCAAATATTACTGTATCATAATTAGTTCCAAAGAAATAAACCTAGGTTAATATTGACCAACATCAACCATTCAGGAAATACAGATGGCTGAATAGGTCAACTATTACTGATATACAATCAGTCATTTATAAGATATAGTTTTTAAAATACACTTAACCAAAACCAGACAACCACATCATCTCGACAGACAAGGACAGACCTTTATATTATATCCATCATCCCCACTAAAGAGGAGGATAAACAAATAGATTTTTTAATGAATTAATCCTGCCATCATATTTGATTAAAAAAAGATATGTTAATTTCAATGAATTAACACTTACCACCCATGGTCTTTTCATTTGCAATATTTGTATCTTTGATAAATGTCTTTCTCGCTCCTCAAAATTTTTAACATCTTGTTCAAGCCTGGCATTCTTTTGTTTCTCCTGATCTAATCTCTCTTGTATATTCTCAAATCCTAGTTCTAATGACCGAGCTTGTTCCCGAGCTCGCTTCAATTTCTGGTGGTTATCATATAGTTCACTATTTATCTGGAAAAATAATTAAACTGGAAATTTGGTAAAAAATGTGTGCATGATAAAAATCACTATGCCTACTTTTTGACTGCACTTTATCATTTATTAACACCTTGTAACACCTTAATAACAGGTATTGCAATAGTTTTAAGTTACAGGGGTAAAAGCAGAGGACATGCAAACTTATGACCTTAAAGAAGGTTTTTAAATGTTAATAAAGGTCTTTAAGCCTTTTTTTGTTATTTTTTTTGGAAAAAATACATGTTGGGATGAAGTTTTAAACAGAGATGCGAATTTAGTAGGACTTTCTTTATTCGTGTTTCATTGACAATTTCATTTACTGTTCAAACTATCTTAATTGTAAATACCCAAATTATCAATTGCAGTTCATTTCCTTTATTAGCCTTATCACATTTTGTGGTCAATGTAGAATGTGTTCTAATAATGAGCTTCCCTTCCACATAACAGACTATCTATTCTGTGGTCCTATATTTATCATGAAATTAAATGAAGATCTTGCCAAACATGTAATAAATTGTAATTAAAATCAAGCCAAAAACAGCAATAGTTGATCAAGGCTCAAATATGTTAAAATTAAACAAGTGTACTGTACTTCGGTTAATATATTGGTGTTTTAATCTTAAAATAAGATTTATCGTTAGGATAATCAACTTTTTATTCATACATACTGATTTTTCTGTGTTTTCTAACAATTCTTCTGAAGTCATTTTAGCGAAATCAGCAACTTTTTCTTGAGGTAAGAACTGACACAGATTATTTACTTGAATGTTCTTCTGAGCTACCAATTCATCTACCTGAAATACACACATTGTACATATATTATTGTTTTCACTTTCTCTAATTTCCCTCAAGATAAAACTGTATTGTAGAAAAATTAGGAATGTAATGTAATTAAAGAACATTGATTACATTCAAATACTAGTGTTATTACAAATACTAGTGTTATTACAAATACAAGTATTATTACAACTACTAGTGTTATTACAAATACTAGTGTTATTACAAATACTACAGTATATATATAAGAACTGAATTAACACTGGATACAAGCAGAAGAGTTAGTAGTGAGTTATCTACCCTGTTAATGGGCTTTGATGGCATAGTGGTCTAATTAGTTCATCTCCAGCAATCACTAGCCTGTCAACACTGAGGTTATGAGTTTGACCCTGCTCAGGGCAGATTCACAAGTTACAGATAGAAGGAATGATGGAAGGATAAAAAGTACCAAACGATGGCCTTCTTTCAAATTCCCAGGTGAGCTAAATAAATCAGAATAGAACATTGTTGTACAAATATGGTCTATTATATAGGGAAAAACCCCCAGAAATAATTGCGTAAATACTCTTCTAGGTGATAACAATACATCATCAGCAAGGGCAAAAGATAGTAAAATCTGATAACTAAAATTTTTAGTTTTTATCTGTAAGGCTCTCAAAAAGTCTTAGCCACTTGTGACAAAGACAGTCTTCTCCATCAATGATTCAGACAAAGTATGAAGTTTTTTATTTGCATGTTCCCAATTTTCATTTATTTTGAATTCTATTGCACAAAATTTGAAAATGGAACCATGAATAAATATTTTTTCAAGGTTCGTGTATTATGCAATATTTCCTTCCTACATGTAATTTCAAAAATTTAAAAATACTAAGCCTCTGTTTCATACTTACAGCTCTATGTGTTGCAGGCCTTCCATTGATGGTCCATTCAGATTTGTTGTTCTTGTGGATTTCTCTGTGTATAATATAATTTTCACCATCTTCATTGAACCTTAAAATAATATGAGTGTTGCTATTTTATAATAAACTCCATTCAGAGATTCAAAATATATTTTTTTACATAACTTTTTAATCTTTACACCTTTTTCATCAGAGTGATATTGTCCCCAATCGATGCACATATAATGTATAAGATCTGTCCAAAATTTGTTGGGTTCTCTTAATCTTTTTCATACATAATATAAGAAATATAGACATGAGAGCATTAATAATGTTTTTTCCCATATACATTTGTAATTTCTTTTTCCAAGGGGCATAACTCATGTCAATATATATGTAGTAAGCACTCTTCTAAGACCTGGCTTTAATAAACCTTTAAGACTTAAATTTCATAAAAATCAGACACTATACATACACTATTTTCAAGGGGCACAACTCCATTACAAAAAGTTGATTGGCATTAATTTTTGAAACCAGTCTAATACATTGCTAACATAAACACTGATAGGAATTTTATAAATATGAATATATAAATATCATAACGTGCAACACAATCCAACAAGAAATGTAAATTTGAGGGTGCTTACAATTCAATTTTCCACATAATTTAGAATTTCCAAGGGGCATAACTCCTTTAAAAATAGTTGTTTGTCACTGATGTAAGAACTTGTCCATGACATTGCTGATATAAACCTTTGATATGAGTTTTATAAAAAAAATCTAATGAAATGAGACTGTACATGTGAAAGCCCTTACTAGACATAACGACAGACACCCAGTATTTAATGTCCCTCACGACGTGTTGAACATGGGACAATAAAGGAGGTTGGACAGCCTTTCAAGTTGAAATTTAGGAAAGTTTACACAATTTCAACAATGACTCTAATGTGATAACGTCCTTCTTTATTACTTCTAAATATGGTTACCACTGAAGTCCAGGATAATACCAACTTACAATTCTAGCTCTATTTTTCCTTTGGTACATCCATATTTGATAAAATCAGCCACCTGCTGTGCTCTACCCAATATACTTAATTTTCCCCCTAGTCCTATACAGATTGCACAAACTATTGTTGATTTTCCAGTTCCATTTGGTCCAATTATTACATTCAAGTATGGTCCAACTTGGAATTCAACAGAATCATATGTCCTACAATAAATATAATAATATAAGCAATTACAAATATAAGAAAACATGTTTTCATATGAATAGAGGGAGACAAAATAATGTTACCCTCAAGCCTTCAAGAAAATATTTTACTGAAACTTGTTGAACTACATGTATGTTCATGCGATGAAGCTAACGGCTAAGGCCTTCAGAATAACAAATAGACCCTTCACGGTTATTGCAGCCATATTGAAAAGGGGGCAGATTTTCATAATGGAGGTGAAAATGCTTTGAAAAATATGAGTAAACATTGAAACAGAACAGTTGCTTGGAAACATGCAAAGGTTTTCCCGTACTTTCTTACTATTTCCCTCTTCATCCAAAAAATCTGCCCCTTATTCAGTCTGGCTGTAATAACCATGAAGTGGCCTATTGGGCCAAACACTTTATTTAATTGTAGTCTTTCAATTGCAGTATGAATCTTGATTTTGAAAATAGAATACGGACAAGGGTAAAACTTAATGCCCCCTACGCTATGGCGGGGGGCATAAAAATCATATCTGTATACCTGAAAGTTAGGTTAAGGTACATAGATATATTATTTTTTCAGAGACAAGTTCCTGTGTGGATGATGAATAAATGACAGGGAATTCAACTTCAACGTAATAATTATTATATTGTAGTGATATAATCATGGGACAATCATTTGTTATCAGTTTAATCTGTTTTGTTGTTGTATATTATATTGATATTTGTATAACAGTTATATATATAGCAGATCATCTTAATAACTCTACCGGCAAATTTTCATCCATTTATACCATCATTCTATTCTACTATTCTAATGATAGTGCAATGCAAGTGCATGGTGGACACTATTCTGTAATAATTCGTTTTTCTAATAGGTTTGATTTGAGTAGGCATTCATATTTCTCCCGCTGTTGTTGCAAAACGTCCTCAAGATATTCTTCAGCATGCGTAACACAAATTTTCAGTATTTATGATTTGTTACTGATATGTATATATATACATGTATTTCTCATGACAAAACATTTTCATATCATTTATCTATGTTCTTAAAAAAATATTTTCATGAATATTTATTGATGAAATTAATATATAACAAGCGATAAGAGATATTCATTCGCAAACGCAATTTTTCGGTACGTGTGCATAGATATTAATGATTTTTTTACATATAGTGTTCTCCCCAGAAATTTTTCAAGACGCAAAATTTCAAGGGCGCGTAACTCTATTTTAGAGTGACCTATTGTGACCTGAAGCAATCGGTCATAAATCTTTACATGCAATAATGCACAGTATTAATATACATGATAAAGAATAAGAATATATATATGAAATTAATTCATTTTAATCACAAAAAGCATTTATATCGCAGTCAATTAAATAAGTCAAAATGTATATATAGTTCAAGAAAAATCCTCATGTTCTTCTGGGCCTTCCAATGCTGAACAGCTTCAGAAATATTTATTTCTATACTCTCTGTTCCTTCTAGAGATATAGTAACAAGACAGTTTGTAATTTTGTTGGACAGCCTGTTCCTCAGTCTTTATCCTCTTTAGGGTTGAAAACATCATCTGCCTTTCACTTAACCCATTTCTTCTTTGCAAAGAACATGTTGATTCAGCATTGAAATTGATTATGTTTAAGATGTTTGGTATACAACTTTTTAAAACAAAAAAATTGTAATGAACCAGCTGACCAGTGTCCGTAGTTTGACATTACGCTTCCCTATGTATAATTGTCAAAACGTTTCTTTGGCAGGTAGATATAAACAAAACTTGACAAATTCGTCAAAGTTAAGACCAGTGAAATTCTTTACAAATGATGCAGCGATTCCGCACATATATTTCCCGATTGACGAATTAACCATCGATGTTAAAAAATTATTTTATTTCTATAATAAAATGCTCCGCTGGGCGCAGCTTGATACGACCGCAGAGGTTGAACCCTGAACAGTTGGGGCAAGTATGGACACAAAATTCAAGCTTGATACAGTACTGAATTTGGATTGTGATTAAATATTTGACACACCATAGGTTTCTGACACAGAATGAATGTGGTCTAAGAACTTAAAATTTTTTAATTTACCTATTCAAACCATATCATTATTATTTGCTTTTATATATAAATCAGAAATAACCAATTAAAAATGGAAAATTTTAAAGAAAAAAAAAGGGAAAAAAAAAATCCCTCCCCCAAATTTTTTGAACCCCCTTATGATTCATCACTCACAAACTCAATCCCAGCCTTCCCTTTGTGGTATGGTACCTTGCAGTACAATTTCAGAGAGATCCATACACTTGAACACAAGTTATTGTCTGGAAACTAGAAAAATGCTTGTTTTTATGCCCCTTTTTGGCCCCAAATTCCTAAACATTTAGGGCAATTACCCCCAAACTCAAACCCAGCTTTCCCTTTGTGATATGGAACCTTGTAGTACAATTTCAGAAAGATCCATACACTTACACACAAGTTATTATCATGAAACTAGAAAAATGCTTGTGTTTTGCCCCTTTTTTGGCCCCTTACTCCTAAAATTTTGAGACAATTAACCCCAAAATCAATCCCAGCATTCCCTTTGTGATATGGAACCTTGTGGTACAATGTCAGAGATCCATACACTAACACACAAGTTATGTCTGGAAGTTACAAAAATACTTATTTTTGGCCCCTAATTCCTTAACTCTTGGTACCGTAAGCCCCAAAATCAATCCCAACCTTCCTTTTGTGGTATTGAACTTTATGGTAAAATTTCATAGAGATCCATTCACTTAAACTAAAGTTAGAGTGCGAAAACCAATGTGTCTTCGGACGACGACAACGAAGACGCCAAAGTCATACCAATATACGACCACAAAATTTTTTGGCGGTCATATAAAAACGTGACAGTTGACAGACGAATTTTACTTGCAAGCAACAATTTTTCACTTTCTAATAAAATAAATCACTCCTTGTTATCTTAATAAAAGTTTATTTTACTTTTTTGACGTACAAATACCGTTAAAAGGCTTGTATAGTCCGCGGTTTTATTCTCCAAAATTGACCCTGACAGCAGGGGTGCGGACTATAGAGTACAATAAGCAAGAAATAAGAGAAAAAATTTCAATTTCGCTAAGTGGTTTGTTTACGTTCCGCCATTTTTGTTATTGACATTGTAGAGGGCACTCTTATCATTTTTCAAACCAATAATTTTACCCAATCCATATTAATAAGTTATTTTTATTCAATATCAAATTAATACTGATAAATTTTTAAATTGAATGCTTCATTACAAAATTCTTGTTTCTTTTCAATGCATTGCTAAGTATAAACTGGTATCTACTTGAATGAAATCTTACAAAAAAAGTAAAAAAAGACAACCGTAAACCAGCTTACGATGTGTAAACTACAAAACGTAATCGGTTATTATTTGTTCCGTTTTGGTGTTTCCTATTGACAAATATGTTTTGTATTAGATTAAGACCCTTCAAACATTAATGTGATAGATATATAAAACACTATTTTACATAAGGAGGGAATGTCTTACTTTCAAAATCGTATTATAGTGATATCTATTATGTACGGATTTGGACTCTCACCGGGTTTTTTCATCTTTTACACGTGCTTTTCAAACTTCCGGTTTAAATATACACAAGTTTCTAAATTGTTTTTTGTGTGATTTAGACATATTTTAACCAGCGTGAATTGTTTAAGAACCATTGTCAAGCAGTTTCAGCTTCTGTTTGGTGATGGAAAATAGGTTTTTCCAAGAAAATACCGCAAATGACCACACACCATTTAAAATTATTCATGTTTAAATAGATTCTTCTTCTCGACCAATGAAAAAATTTGTTACTTAAATGGTCAAATGATCGCACACAGACGATGCGTAAATACAATGTATTAGCGATCTATTTCTTCAATTTTTGCACCGAAGTTTTTAATAAAAACTTTTATTTTCTACTTAAAATATCTATCTTCTTGATGATCATTTACGCTATAACCTGATTACATGGTCTGATAAGGCTGGAACAGGTAAATCAGAGACTTTTGCTAGTTATTGCGCAACATTGACAGACCTCTCAGCGGTGATCAGCAACTTCACAATTTTAACCAACATTTATAATTAAAATGTGAAAATTAACACGCTGCGGGGTCAAGTATTAAGGGATAGCAGCCAATTAAGGGGCTGCGGGATCTATGAAAATATTTTGAAGGTGCTGCGGGACCGCAGCATCATATCGGCCTGGGGAGAACACTGATATATATATATATTTCTCATGACAAAACATTTTCATATTATTTATTTATGTTTTTAAAAAATATTCATGAGTATTTATTGAAGAAATGAATTTATAACAAGCGATAAGGAATGTTATTTTGCACTCGATAATCTTCGCGTATTTATACAAAATACATTTGGTTATCAGTCAAAAGCGCAAGGGACGTGTGCAGAAATTTCTGAGGCAACATAACACCGATATGACCTCTAAAGGTCACATCCCATGTAAAAACCTACAGTTGTTAGAGAGGAATTTCTAGCCAGGGTATCTGGGTATGTGTTGTGAGAGTCATAATTGTATGATGACTCTTGAGGTGGGGGATGTGTGACAGTATTGATTCTCTTTAGTAGATACAGCGTGTACTTAGCCAGCTTTAAGCCACTGAGCAAGGGAATTACTTCTTTAGCTCAGTTGGTTTGAGCGCTGACTAAGAATACAGAGGTATGTACGTAGATCCCTCCGTTATTCAAAGCACCCCTTGAGAGCTGCGAGGGTACAGTGGAATCGGTGTACACTCCCAATTGGGGATTAATGGTGATGAATCACGAACGTATTTAAAACAATATTAACAAAGACAATCCCCACCCCTACACAAAGGGAGTGCTAGGACACTGGGCAGTCTGTTATTATGTCGGAGGAAGCCGATGCACTCGGAGAAAACCCACCGGGCTGCTCGGTGGGAACAGACAAACCAACAAGATATCAAAAGATTGACCTACCAGGACTTTCAGCACGTAGCCATCGGTCTTAACCTCTAGACCACAACCCACACACCAATACTCTGCAGGGTTATTGTCAAGGATTTACCGCTATACATTTACTATGTAACTAACAGACTAATGTCACTAACGTGTCGTTACCTATTGTTATCATAACACCTTTTTTACGTAACGTTGCCTTGTACAAATCTACTCATTACATAAATACAATTTGTATGAACACAAGCCTAATCAATTCAAAGTGAAGTACTAGCCACAACCTTCAGGATAGTTATATTTCCAAGGGAAAATTTTATTAAAAGTGAAAATAGTATATTGTTTTATTATTAAGTTCGTGGTTTACAATGTCGGATATCCTACAATGTCCCCGTTTTTTCAATGGGTATTGAGCATTAAATATTCTAATATAAGAGTCGCGATACCCTGTGGCCGATGTAAATGTGAAAAGCCTTGAACAGGTTCGGTGCCTGCTCCTGTGCAACTTACAAAATATTTTCAAGTTTGATTCTAACTATTGCACCTTCCTTAAATGTTACATCTTCATGACTATTATTGTTCGTTAAAGTCAGTTGAGAGTTATTCTGTCTCCGTTGCTTTACAGAATTTTTCATTTCTCATAGTTTTTGACAAAATTTCGCGGCAAATAACATCAACCATAAAACTTCCTGTTTGAGTTTCACCCAAATTTAGTATGCAGTCCCGTACTTCAACTTTATAGAAGTATTGCAACTTTACAATTTTTAAATTTCAAAAAATGCATAGTTATCAGAATAACGCAGAAGAACAAAGAAGTGAGAGATACATCATATAAACTCCACGGACACACACTAGACAATGTTGATGCAAGCAAATACTTAGGCGTAACTATCAGCAACAACCTATCCTGGGATAGACACATTGATAATATTGTAGGCAAAGGAAATAAAACATTGGGATTTATCCGAAGAAATCTGAAAGACTGCACAAAACCAGTAAAAGCAGCAGCATATACAGCCATGGTAAGACCTTCAGTGGAATATGCCTGCACAGTTTGGGATCATGCCATCGAGCCAAAAAAAGATCAAATCATTAGAACAAGTTCAAAAAAGAGCAGCAAGATTTGTTCATAATAACTACTCAGACCGAACACCTGGCTGTGTAACACACATGGTTAAACAATTACAGTGGGAAAGCCTGGAAGAACGTAGGAAAACCAACAGACTATGTATGCTATTTAAAATCCAGCACGGGCTAATCGATATAGATAGACAACAATATCTAATACCCAACGACAGTCGGACCAGAGGTATAGGCCGCTTCTACCAAGAGAGAACAAAAACCGACACCTATGGACAGTCATTCTTCCCAAAGACCATCAGGGATTGGAATCAACTTCCAGCTAAAACAACATCGACTGACTCGATAGAGGGATTCAGAGCTGCTCTGAAAGCAGGATCTGGAAGGAAGTAAACAGCATAGCGTGTACATAATTTTAATTGTAAATTGGCGAACGTTTTAAATGTAAATAACCTTGAGAAGACTTGTTGCCTTGCCCGGCACTGCGCTAAGTTTTCGCGGGACCATACACATTCAAAATGAATTCGGTTCCTTACTTGGAAGAAGAAGAAGAAGAAGAAATGTTCATTGGAGCAGGGACATAGAATCTCTGATTGGAGTTCGTCATTGAAAATGATAAAGAAAACAAATATAAATAGTCCGATTGCTCGTCGGTCTCAACAGGGACTTTCTATAGTATAAAAGTCCCTGGTCTCAAGCGTAAAAAGCTTAAAAAAAATCTCAGAAAATCTTTTGAAAATCAAGAATAGTTATCACTGGTTATGCTGTACAGTATAATAACATGTTTAAGTAGACATATTTCAACTTTAAGAATGTCCTTAATTATTGGTTCGAAATAAAAGAAAATTTTTGGAATATATTTATCATATATAAGTTAATCAAAAGTAGCATGGTCACCGTGCCCTGGAACTATTATGTCAATATATTATGTCCCAACCGTGTCGGACAAAATCAGAAATGTGTTTTCTTATCTTTTATCAAGAATGATATAGAGTATACAGTTTGGGCTGAGACTTCTATAACAGTAGTCTCAGGTTTGGGTCACAAGTTATAGTAGGTTTCAGAAATCAATTAGCCTTGTGCACATAAATATTTTATGTTCGTTTGAACAGAGACATATAATACAATCTAAAAAAAAACGTTGCCGCCAAATATATATAAATAAAAAGATCTGTGTTACATTGTTCAATGACAGGATATAGATAACGTGCATTGGTCTGATAACGCCATGATTTATGTACAAACCAATAAACGAAAAACAAATATGATATATATACAGCAACAAACTTACGGGCTCCAGACTTTGGACATGTACATACATACAACACTAACATAACTTTTACCTGGGACATTGATGTAACAGTATAATATAAGTACAAACTATAATCAAAGTACTGAAGTACTAAACATCGGATGACCGCAAGTTCTTGTGGATGGTCACAAGCACTTGTCTCAGAAAAAAAAAATCACATCTCAATACCTAACAGTTAGGTTAATCAGGAACATATATATTAACGGGACTTGACACTACCTAATTAGATATACTGTTCCCAGGGTTAATGTACAGATATAAATTTTTTCTGAGACAATTTCCGTGCGTGGATGATAAATAAATGACATGGAATTCAACCTCATCGTAATAACTACTATATTGTAGTGATACAAATCAGTATACTCTGGTTTGTTGTTATATATTATATTAATATTTGTATATTATAGTTACATAGATATAGGAAGATGTGGTATGAGTGCCAATGAGACAACTCTCCATCCAAGTTACAATTTGTATATATAATTTTCATCCATTTGTATATCATTCTATTCTACTATATTAATAATAGTGCAGTGCAAGTGCATGGTGGACACTCTTCTGTAATAATTCGATTTTCCTAATAGATTGGATTTGAGTAGGCATTCATATTTTCCCACAAAACGTTCTATCTCCCATGCAGAGTTATCGGTCCTTGAGAGAGAGCAAGGATCGATAACGCTGCATGGGAGATAGCAAAACGTTCTTGCGATATTCGATATTCTTCCGCATGCGTTAACACACTTTTTCTGTACGTGTGCATAGATATTAAAGATTTTTTACTTATATATATATTTCCTACGACAAAACATTTTCATATCATTAATTTATGTTCTAAAAAAATATTTTTAGGAGTATCCATTGAAAAAAGGAATTTATAACAAGCGATAAGGAATGTTATTGTGCACTCGATAATGTCCGCGTATTTATCATGTTTATAGATCGGTTACAATCCCAACACGAAAGCTACGTAATGGAACCAAGGCGACACTGAGCAATACACCGGAATGCCCTCACGGTCATCCGATGTAAAAATTAATTTGGGTTCCGGCGCTCTTCAACTTCATACTTTATTTGTCTTATTGTTTTAAACTTTTTTTAGTCGAGCGTCACTGATGAGTCTTTTGTAGACAAAACGCGCATCTTGCGTACAGAATTTTCAGTAAGCCTGGTATTCAGTTTGATGAGATTATGTCTATCGAAAAAGGCTTGACTCATCAGATCGACACAAAGCATAAAAAGAACTACTAGTTACAAAAAGACTTCATACACAAAGTGACTATCAATGTATAATGTTTACAATGTAGATGCAATTACAATACATGTGATTTTTGAGGGATCTGAGTTGAAAATTGGTACCCTTTTGTAAATAAGTAAGTTCCCAACTGTAAAAAAAAATGGGAGAAACTTCTTTAAACAATTCTATAATAGCAGGTGCAACAACATGTGTAAAATCTGTCTGTGAAGTCCTAGGGCTCTTGGTTGAAAACTATAGGAAAAGTTGTACCTCATGAATTTTGCTGAAAAATTACCAAATTCCCAAGTTTGGAGAAATGCCACAAAAATCCTCAAACAATTCCATAATAACTGGTGCACGCCTTCAACATATCTTTCTGTGTAGTTTCAGGGATCCGGAGTAGTTGATTACACATAACTGGTAACCTCTTTCATAAATTTTGCAGAAAAAAAGTCAAAATAAGTTCCTAAGTCGGTAAAATGAAAAACAAAAACTCAAACAATTCCATAAAAGCAGGTGCATCTTTGATTATAAAAGAAACCTACATTTCACGCTTTAGAGTCTGGTTACGTTTTCAATTTGGGTTTATATATAAGGTGCTATGTATCGAAACATTACCAATCCAATCAAAATATAGTTCTCTGATTTCGTTATCCTCATATGCTTATATATACGAGCACGAGAGTTGTTATAGGTCTGAATTTTATAATCAGATTGAGACAACCGGTGTTTGAATGTCTTACAAATTATTGTTACACATACGCAAAAGAGAGGCGAAAGATACCAAAAGGAATATTCAAACTCATAAGTAGAAAATCCTGACAAATCCATGGCAATAAACGAAAATGACCAACAACAGTGTACAAAACACAACATAGAAAACTAAAGTCTGAGCAACACAAACCCTATCAAAAACCGGTGGTAATCTCATATGCTCCTGCAGGGTAAGCCACTTGGAACTCTTCGTTTAATATAGCTTCCTTGTAAGCAGCAACCCTATATCAAGGAAATCATGATATGAAATGCAGGCTCTGGGGTGTCATATCAACTGGGCTGAGATATCCATATGTAGGCACTGGTCGAATGTTGCTACATAGAAATGAAAAGTTCACAATTAGGAAGCTGAACTCATCTCTTTTGTTGTTAAGTTTTGTTCTCAACCGACCTGATTGTCAATTTCTAGATGTTAACCCAGATATGAGGCAGAAATACTATGTATCTGCTGTATCCTTTATTTCAAGTTCGGTTCAACATATAGTCACCAAACTTTGAATTATTTAGTGAAAGAACATCATCTATTATAATATAGCGGAACGTGAAGCTAAAGGATAATGCTAGCTTTTTCATCCTGCCTTAGAAGCCTCTGTATAAAGTCTGCCTCATATAGATAGAGGAATAAGTCGCCAAGAACAGGAGCACAGTTGGTTTACATGGAAATGCCGATTGTTTGTTGAAAAACACGTCCTCTAAACGTAACTAATATTTTGTCAATCAAGAAATCAAGCATTCTAATAATCGCAGTTTCAGGGAACTTTTTGTTTGAATCAGAGTGATTTTGTTTACAAAATACGATTTATCCCTCCCAAAGAGAAGATACTTGTATCTACTCTGGCTATTCTTTTTTATAAAACAAACCAGGATCAATTATTTCTGTGTAAAGGGTAGAAAAATCAAATGATTTAATACTATTGCAAGATGAAAGAGATGTAGATTGTATGTACTCATACAGATCTTTGGATTTTTTTTTGTATCAACACTTGATTCACGCCGTGAAATTATGTTAAAACTTACGTTCAAATCAATTATTTAGTATTTTCAAAACATAAATAAACACAGTTTTCTCTAATCATTCTTTATTGTAGAATAATAGCCCCAAACGTAAAAAAGGATTTAAAAAAAACATCATTTAAGAACAAAAGCTCCTAAAAGAAATCGATATAATGACTTATTTTGCTTATCAGTTTTGTTTTCGACAGTTTCTTTATTATTAAGATTTTATATTGCTAAAGAACGCACCCGGAGAGAACCACTAGCCTTCGGCAGGAAACAGTGGGATATCCAGTGAACGAAAACAAAAGAAAATTCACTCTTCTTATGACAGAGTCGAGAAAGTCAATAATATAACAATACCGGTGACGATATTGATCAAAAGTTATTTCTAAATAATAATTGTACATTTTAAAGAATTATTTGTTAAACTGTGTTATTAGAAATATACATGCAAATACCCGATGTTTTATGTTCATATTTATCGAGATAATTGCTTAAAAGGGCACTAGCTACGAGATATATAAAAAATCTAAAGTATGATTTTTTTTGTTCAATCATTAATGAAAGTGAAATAGTGAAATAATAATTCGCTTTAAGCAGCCAGTATGGTTCAATTTTGTCAAATTAGGCTAAGAAACATTGATGATGAATTATTCACTTGCAAGTGAATAATTAGACCTCATTGAATCCGTATTCATGTGAACTTCAATTTAACCCCTTACCTAGAGATGGATAACGCATTGAGCGTGCGTGTTAGGTTACTTAAAGGGAAAGACTGTAAACATTGAAAGTGAAACAAAGGTAAACCATTTGATTGACTGATTCGATCCACAAAAAATAATTCTTGTACAGGTGAAAACGATGATTAACATATATTTTTAATCTATAATATAAAAATAAACAGACATAGAAAAACCCAATTGCACGAGTTTGGTTTCTATTTATATCTATATTTATGTTTATATCGCTTATATGACCATCGGAGGTCTGCCGAGATCAACTCGATAGTTAGATGGCGTCAAGTCTAAAATACACACGAAACGAAGCTACATATTATCTAGTCCATGCCCTGTAAATTGTTTAGACTTTTTATAATTTGGATAAATTTTGAAAATGGTTATAAATCAAATATGAGAATTTGAGTCAAATCGGTGAACATGAATTTGACAGCTAGTGCCCCTTTAAGAAGCTTGTGAAACTGAAATTCAAAAACTGCCAATCTTTGCTGCATATTGATAAAAAAAAATTGGAAAAAATTATGTACATTCAAAATCGAAAGATCTTTCAGGTCACCAATTTTCTGAGTGTTCCAAAAAGTCCTTAGCATGTTACAATTTCCAAAACTATGCTTATTTTTTCACACCTAAATTATCGAGCACACCGCTCTGCTCTTGTAACATGTACATTCAATAGAGAACTATTGTATTTTCGTGAATATAAACATATAAAAGTCTGTCTGTGCAGGTTAAAAATTAAAGATAACTATTTTTATAAAGTAGGTATCTTTCTACTATTTTGTATACAATATTAAGAAAAGGTCGTCTCGAGTTTTGTACAAGTATTTGCAGTCTTCTCGATCTATTCACATTCAATGTTTACATCGAGATAAGATCTGTTTGATTTTGCTTAGTAACTTAATTTCAAAAGTGCCAATCTTTGCTGCATATCAATCGATTCCTTTGGAATTTTTTCCCTGACTTTCTCTGATCTAGCTGTATATATATACGAAAAATAAGCATGTTCCAGAGAACTATACAGACAGTAAAAAAATAAATTGAAGGTGGTACTCCAGGAATTTATTCGCATAGCAACATTTTAAACCAATTTTACACCAGGCTTCTATGGCCTGCTGTACTCGTCGATTGCTACTTAAGGAGGAAAATGATAACATTGATGGGAAGTTTTGTTTTTATTTCAATTTATTTCTATTTTTACTATTTACCAGAACGTTTTTCCGTGAATCCATAATTGATAGCGTCCTTGCTAAAATGGAACAAACATTGAGAAGATCTAGTTTTCAGTGTTTACAGGGGAGGTAATATTTTGTCACTAGATTTCCCACTGGGAAACTGACAATCCTAGTCAATTAAGATTGGAGTCAAACGCACCTGCCACGTGCATGGTTCAAACTCACGACCTCCGTGTTGACAGGCTCGTGATACAGTAGTTGAACTAATTAGACCATCCGACCATCGAGGTCACAGGAAGTATAATCATCAACTCTCCGCGACGGATATCAAGATAGAAAACACAAGAATTAAAATATCGTATGAAATGGGAGATATATTCAGGTGCTACAGGAATGTGGAAAGATAGAAACGGAAAGTTCACAATTGGAAGATTGAGAGACACTTAGATTGAGCTACTGTAACAGATCTTTATATTGAAAAATAGTGCTTATTTCAGATTCAATAAACATGTATAAAGCAACATTTCGTAGCGCAATATACACCAACAATTACTCCCAAATAAAAGTTTATTTTAATTTAACCGAGGTCAACGGAATGACGAGTGTCTATGAGGCATTTTCAGATAAGCAGTGCATTTATTTACTAGCAGTGTAATTAAGCAAATCGTAAGTCTGCAGCATTACGTAATGTAGGTCAGGTAAAACTATACTATACACTTTGAAATACAACATCCGTTACTTTTTTTGGAAGATAAGAGTTCATAATAGTGCACTTAATGCAGTTTTTCATGATATCGCGTAACAACATACGTATGGTTTTATTTAGTAGCAAGATACAAAAAAATGTGGTAGGTTAAAACAATTCCAATGTTACAATCACACGAGCATCAGTCAGCCTTACATCTAGTCTTTTTCAATAACGTCTAAGATGTATACATTAATAAAACCAAAGATCGAGCATCACGAACCCTACCGAAACCGTGGGTAACTCATGTGCTTCGGAAGGGTAAGCAGTTCCTGCTCCACATGTGGCACCCGTCTTGTTGCTCATTTAAGCAATAATCCAGTGATAAGTCGCATTCGGTAATGTCACAATCGAGGAAAAGAGTATTTGATTGTGATTATGACAAGTGGAACATATCCGTGGTCATCTGCGACACAGATATTCCCTAATGGACGAGCAAATGATAATCAGTACATGATAAACGTTATTTCCAAACACGATAGAAGTCAACGGGTTGGAAAGCCAAATACGATAAAAACATTAACCAAAATGGCCCGAAACAGAACAGACAAACGAGTTTTCAAACTCCGTAAGCATGCAATGACAAAACAATCACGAAAAAACTTAGTTGTGCAATCGAAAATTATTTGATCTCTGTATATTTAAAAAAATGGGCGTTCTATAAACACCATGCAGACAGAAAGTTGGTGTGGTAGCAATATATAAATATGTTATGGTTAGATATCATCAATAGTTTATAACTAAAGTAAACATTTACATTTAGAAAATCCACATCATTTGATTTTTTAAATTCGTTTCAATAAAAAAAACTGAATCATTTTCGTTGTTTTTTACGGAATCAGATTAGGTACATAGTAAACATAAATTTAGCAAACAAAGTAGAAATTTCGACAATTAAAATCTTAAAATTTTGATTTTAATTTTTAATTTTTACCTCTCAAATCTAAAAATTTCTCTACTTTATTTCGAAATTTCGGCTTTTCTAATCTAAAATGAAATGTCGATTTTCATAAAGTTAACTCAATATTCTGTTTTCAAAATTAAAAAATATATACTTTAACTTCAAAATTAAAAAAAAATGTCGACTATTAAAAAACACAAATGGCAATAAACTTAAAACAACGAGGAGAAAAAATCCACAAAAAAAACCCGTAGAAAACTCGAGATTGAGCAACACAAACCCCCGCCAAAAAACTACATAGAAAATTCGAGATTGAGTAACACAAACCCCGCCAAAAAACTACATAGAAAACTCGAGATTGAGCAACAAAAACCCCGCCAAAAAACTACATAGAAAACTCGAGATTGAGCAACACAAACCCCGCCAAAAACTACATAGAAAACTCGAGATTAAGCAACACAAACCCCGCCAAAAAACTATATAGAAAACTCGAGATTGAGCAACACAAACCCCGCCAAAAAACCGGGAGTGAACTCAGGTGCTCTGGATATAATGAATTTTATATTTATATATTTCCAAATTATACATATTAAAAGTTAAGTTTAGCATGCATACATGTGCACATAAATGACGCAAACAGTAAGCTTAATTTGTTAGAAAGCAAGGAAAATAATTAAGATGGTAATATATGAGGGTAAATTTTCTTTTCCTAACTGTTTATTGCTACCTAAGCTCGAGTCTGGTCTTCCACTTTCTGTTTTGAGATAGGCTTGAAATCCCCACACATCGATATTTTGACACCCCCCCCCCCCCCTTTGTACAACCTTTTGCTCCAAATCTGTCAAATTTAGCACATCTCTTCTAGACTCGGCGTATATCAAGAGCTAGGCATGTATCTCTCGACTCTTTTGTTTTACACATGTTGTTGGTTTGCTGTTTCCTTAACATATAAACAATTATCTCCTCATAGAAAACTAATTAAATATAAAAAGGGAATAGAATGATACAGACATCTACATTAAAACAAATTAAGATAAAAAAAAAAGATTTTGCAATAAAAATCGAAGGTTGAGTGTGAAGTAGACACTGTTTGTTATATTAGAATATGTAAGATGATTAAGATTAGACTGTACCTAGAGTCGCTAAAAACATTTAGACAGAGTTACAGCACATATAAACACTATAGACTTGAATTTAGACAGACTGTTTATTTGATGTGATTTAGAAAAGGCTAAATCCAATTGCATTTTAAACTACTTATCTTTTGAAGTGGCTTTGATTCGGGTCGTTTCTATTCCGCAGGTGTTCAAATGCACCTCTTATACTAAACAAATCGGTTAAATGTTTTTTTTTGTTCAAAGAAATAATGTATATACTTTGACAGTTAATCAAATGAAAGTTTATAAGTCAAAATGGATTTAAGGAAATGCCAATGGTTTTTAAGTATTTCGATATCTGTAATTCAGAATTCGTCATTCTGTGGATTTTATTATTCATAGCTCTACAGATGGATACCAGTACTAGGCATACGATATGTGTCGTTACCGCATGGCTTTTGGCGGTAAGTATAAATTTTCTTTTGCAACTAAAATGTATTAATTATTAATTTATGACACAGAACTTGTGTTTTCTGATTTTTCTCATTAAAATAAGATGTGAGTATGTTTGCCAATGAGACAACTTTCCACCAGAAACCAAATGCTGTAGAAGGTTAGCAGCAATATAGGTCATCGAACGTCCTTCAACAATAAGCAAAACCCATACCGCATAGCTAGCATATGAGGACAATGTCCAGCAAAATGACCGTTATACTGATTGAACAGCGAAAGCCATTTCCTGGCTGATGAGAAAACCTACGACTGTGAAGGAGTACTGACTCAAAATTCTAAAATCGATATATATATGGTTTGAACGTTGTTTTCAATTTAGACTTGTTTATATTTTTTCGTTTGGGCTTGTATTATATTTGCCTTCGGGTTTATATGATCCGTTCATCCTATTTTGACTCCTCAAAATTCATGAGTCTATCCTAAATTGAGGTAAATTGAATGGCTTTCCAAATACCGTTTCGATTCCTAACATCACTGAAGAGACATTAATTGTCGAAATCCGGATATGGTGTACAAAAACCTTTGCACCTTTTGTTTGCGGTATATCATCTTTTCCGCAAGTTTATTGTTTTCTGTTTAGTATTGAATTTATAGTTAAGATCCATTTATGACATCGGTGATCCGTTTATTTGGCAATCGCCAATGGCAGTCAGCAGGGTTTAAGAACATTTGTTGTTCGACCTGTTAGTCAAATGCGTTTTGTTAAAATATACTTTTTTCACTTTTTTGGTCTTTTGGAAAATGTTGTTTGTGCTGTATTTAGACCCTTCTAACAAGAAATTTGTTTTGCATGCACACGTATAAAAATTGCGGTTTTTATCCAACGCAATCATAGGTTTGAACGTTGTTTTCAATTTAGACTTGTTTATATTTTTTCGTTTGGGCTTGTATTATATTTGCCTTCAGGTTTATATGATCCGTTCATCCTATTTTGACTCCTCAAAATTCATGAGTCTATCCTAAATTGAGGTAAATTGTATGGCTTTCCAAATACTGTTTCGATTCCTAACATCACTGAAGAGACATTAATTGTCGAAATCCGGATATGGTGTACAAAAACCTTTGCACCTTTTGTTTGAGGTATATCATCTTTTTCGCAAGTTTATTGTTTTCTGTTTAGTATTAAATTTATAGTTAAGATCCATTTATGACATCGGTGATCCGTTTATTTGGCAATCGCCAATGGCAGTCAGCAGGGTTTAAGAGCATTTGTTGTTCGACCTGTTAGTCAAAAGCGTTTTGTTAAAATATACTTTTTTCACTTTTTTGGTCTTTTGGAAAATGTTGTTTGTGCTGTATTTAGACCATACTAACAAGAAATTTGTTTTGCATGCACACGTATAAAAATTGCGGTTTTTATCTAACGCAATCATAGGTTTGAACGTTGTTTTCAATTTAGACTTGTTTATATTTTTTCGTTTGGGCTTGTATTATATTTGCCTTCGGGTTTATATGATCCGTTCATCCTATTTTGACTCCTCAAAATTCAAGAGTCTATCCTAAATTGAGGTAAATTGTATGGCTTTCCAAATACCGTTTCGATTCCTCACATCACTGAAGAGACATTAATTGTCGAAATCCGGATATGGTGTACAAAAACCTTTGCACCTTTTGTTTGCGGTATATCATCTTTTCCGCAAGTTTATTGTTTTCTGTTTAGTATTAAATTTATAGTTAAGATCCATTTATGACATCGGTGATCCGTTTATTTGGCAATCGCCAATGGCAGTCAGCAGGGTTTAAGAACATTTGTTGTTCGACCTGTTAGTCAAATGCGTTTTGTTAAAATATACTTTTTTCACTTTTTTAGTCTTTTGGGAAATGTTGTTTGTGCTGTATTTAGACCCTTCTAACAAGACATTTGTTTTGCATGCACACGTATAAAATTTGCGGTTTTTATCCAACGCAATCATAAGTTTGAACGTTGTTTTCAATTTAGACTTGTATATATATATGACGTCATATATTCTCTTTTGAAAACCCACTATGTCGGTAACACTGCTGGTAGTCTAAAAGAGTACCTAATGTCCAGTAGTAAGTTTATCGGTACTGGAATCATGATGATTTAAATCATTCTGTCGGTAAATTTCAAATTTCAAATTGTGTTATTGCTACTATAACCAAGACTTAGATAGTTTGGCTTTTCTATTTAGGTACGTCTTTCATGCGATTTTCATGCTCTCAAACTGATTATGATATTGGTTTTCCAACCCCTTAGGCTCAAGTGTACCAGATGAAGTACTTGGGAAACACTTTTACAAATTTGCACCACAGGTACTTGTCTCTGAAAAATATAACCTATATACCTTTATGTTATATAAAGGTATATAGGTAAAAAAAATTCAGAGACAGGTGCCTGTGTATGATGTGAACACAAGAATAGGTATCGTATTTTTTCAAAGTAAACGCAATCCGATGCGCTTTTCTGGATATACCTTCTTTCATTGCTACGATCGTGGCACCAAAAGCACAATTGGAAAACTGTGTGAAAAAATGGCGTAATTCATAAACCACACTATCTAAAGTTATTTTGCCTTCGGGAGTTACAACCTTCTTAAAAAAATATCAACTTAGTCGCATTCAAATGCATGTGCCAAATATTGATAAATACCTTCTGGAACTATATTCGACGGACTTTTCGTTAAATTTAATTGTGAATAAAAAAATATTGATTGTGAATAAAAAAATATTGATTGTGAATAAAAAAAAATTGGACTGTGAATAAAAACAATTACCTGATTGATTTTTTCTAAATGAGAAATATTTTTTTCGTATTTACTGGGTAAAATGTAACTTTGACATATTAGGTTTCTTCTGAAACGCGAAACAATGAAAATGCCATATCAATTACACACCCCAAATAATAATTAAGATGACAAATTGTTGTTTTGAAATTCTGATTGAAGGCTATTACAACTCGTTTTGCTGAAAAAGTTATCTACAGAGACTCAAATTACCGAATATTAAAGCTCGCTGCGCCTGAGTCATGGCCAGTTTGCTGTCAGTTTAGAAATACAAAACTAGTTGTCTATAGCCGTGTTAACAAAACAACAAGGACATCGCCTTCATCAAGATCTGCATCTTACTTTGCTGTCTTCACGTTTTTTGTAAAGGCGTTATTACTGAGAGAGAGAAAAAAACAGGTTGTGAGGTCGCAGAAACGTCTGTCACTATACATCTACAATACATGATGATTCTAGGCACTGACGTTGTTAATCATCTTAATTACGTGCTATAGGCTTCTTTTATTTACCTTTACTGTTTAGTCCATTTTTGGTAATATCCTAGTACTTCTACATCCCGCCATTGTGTTATTGTGCTATGGTCATTTTTTGTATTCCTGTCTTTCATTTTTGCTTATGTGCCTTGTCTATATGCCATTTTGTTTTTCTTTGCTAACCTATTTGTTTGTTTTTATAGTGATTAAGATTATAACACAATGTTGACTGCTGTATCCCTATTTTTGACATTTTTAATTGTTATGTCTGTTTGTTTTGTTCACACATTGTTGTCAATATAATGGAATTTTATGCGACTGTCATACAAGTGAGAGGTTTAGCTAGCTGTAAAACCAGGTTTAATCCACTATTTTCTACATAAGGAAATGCCAATATGACAGCTGTTTTCCATTCGTTTGATGTGTTTGAGCTTTTGATTTTGCCGCCATTTTATAAGGGACTTTCCGTTTTGAATTTAACTTTCCTTGGAGTTCGGTATTTTTGTTATTTTACTTTCTACTATAGTACTGAATATAAAATTGTAGCAAGGAGCTGCACTAAAAAGTACTTTGATTGTCGAGTAATTATTGAAAATGTAAAACTTATATATTATACTGTATTATATCATGCCTCCAATATACCTCTCAACAACTTAACATGATAACCTAATATCACATTAAGATGAAAGCTACAAGGTTTCAATCTTTATAAATATTAATTTCAAAGAATAAATCAAGATACTAAGATATGGTTAACCGCATGGGAGATATAAAAGTTGAATCATAGCATCACGATTTGTTATTCCTTCTTCTTTTTTTTTGCGGAACTGAAGAGTAGTTATAGAATTAACGTTTTGATAAAATTATCTCTATTTCCTGTAGATGATAAAGCTTGTTCCCTTGGGTATATAGTTTCAATGATATGGTCAGAAAACACAAAATCAAACAATAAAAAAGAAACCAGAGAGAGAGAGATTGAGAGATTCCTTCAACCTATTTCATAAATGTATGGGTCTGTCATACTGAAAAGCTTCATAACAATTTATGACTGAAAGCATCATTTCTGAACTCCAAATGCAATTTTTCTTATAATGTAATTCATATTTTTACGTTTAAATATTTATTTTTACATCTGTTTGATGTTAGAAATATAGTTGTTATTTAGAGTCAAATGTGTGGTCAAAGTATACTTTTTTTACATAATTAAAAAGAGAACCACTAGCTAGCAGACTTTGTATTGTTGGCAATCCTCGTATGAATATTTAAAGCACTAAATAAAAAAGAATTAATTGTAAAAAAATAAATAACACCACGTGCAGTACAGTAACACAGAAACTTATCAGTCAGCGCAATGTTTCAAATGGTTTAATACCGAGATTTATTAGATATTTGTTTTAATATGCTGTGAAATCAGATTAATCATTCCCATGGTTTTCTTTTCCAGAATCGACGATGAATCTTAATTTTAAGTGTAAATCACATATCATATAAACTTGTTGGTAAGGGAATAAGAGATTGGCAGGTCACTTGGAAACCCATTTAATATACTCTGGCTGTTTTGTGTTTTTTTTCCAGTGATGAGGTACGGGACATTCCTACACTCTACCGAATATCTAAATAACGAAATTGTCCTCACAAACAATGTTATATTGTTGGGACAGTGGCATCATTCTTCTTTTCCTCGATTTTGAAACCACCAAATGCATCTTTTTTTTTGGATTTTGACTTTTTTTTATCATTTCTGATGGAACAGTAATTCCGAGCAGTTAAATCATTACATTCGACACAATTAGTTAACATGATCAATTATATACTTAAAGGCAAATTCTTGATCACTTCAGAAAAGGGCCTCTGACGCATGCAATTAACTATGTGTTGTTTTAATTTTTACAGCACTGGGTCGATATCTTTGCTTGTGGACTATCAGTCCCCGAGGGCATCATCAGCTCAGTAGCCAGTGCTTCGGTACTGACATGATTTATAACAAACCTTTCTTAAATTGTCTGTTTATAAATTTATAAATTTATAAATTTATAATTATTAAGAAACCAAGGTTCAACTATAACTAACTCATCATCTCAGTCAAAAGTTAACCTTATAGATGGATTTGGCTATCATTTTGATGTCCTTTTTGGTCATAAAGCTCTTCAACTGTTTCGGTTCTTATACATCTTCGTGGCTTTCAAATATTAAATACAGACTTTGTATTATCAATGCTTGATGTGAAAGGGAAAATAAAGACGTAGTGTAATAAGGAAACATGAAAACTTGTATGCCATAACCTACTAACATGTTGGGTATTTGACAATAATTATCATTTCTGTGATATAACAAATTTATTCCAATATATTAATTTTAGATTTAAACCTATGTAGTATATAATTACACAAAATACTAAGTTGTACTGCAGTGTGGATGAAAATATAACTTTAATATAGATTTCTTGCATCCGAAGCGCTTTTCTTTATTTATCTTCACCAGGAATGCTTGCATTTGAAAGCAAGGGATGTGTGTATAAAAATGTAGAAACATTAAATAATGACCAAAAGGGACTTAAAAAAAAATTGCGATATTCATCTAATGTCAAGTTGGAACCTTTTCTTGTTAATAGGTTTTTGATTTATAAACGGTGAATTTTGAAATAGTTGTTATAAATATTGTTAGTGCCGAAGAACTTAGCTGTTGATATACCATCGGGAAATAACAGTCCATCGGCAGCGGTTATCAACCTAAATGCTAGTAAACGAAAATAATACCACATTATAAATTTACCTTGATCAAGAATGCTCATGCCTTAACATTTGAAAATCAGCGATGTACAAATAAACTCATCACAGAAACGTTAGGAGCTTAATGGCCAAAAGGGACCGCAAAAGTATAACCAGATGTTAGGTCAAACTTAGCCTGAGGGAGTTAAGCTTACTAAATGTGTTATATCCATTCTTGAATTCATTCTGTAGTGACAAGCAGTCATTAAGTAGCGATGTATATCATTTTACAATGGAAACCCGATTCTAGTTGTCAAGGTAGAGAGAGACATTGAGTTTATATGCTGAAGGTATTACAGTATCATTCTATGAGTTTTTGAAAGCCGAATTTTCATTTATTTTACAACTTTATGAAAAAACGTATTTAATTATTACTGAAACATTTGGGGTTTTTTTTTTATGGGAGAGAACATTTGTTCTGCAGTAAATCAGTTTTGATATTTGCCACAATATCACCAATTTGGTTCATGTTCTGAATTCGTATTTTCTCATGCACATT
Organism: Mytilus californianus; assembly: GCF_021869535.1. NCBI lineage: Eukaryota > Metazoa > Mollusca > Bivalvia > Mytilida > Mytilidae > Mytilus > Mytilus californianus. The sequence goes on along the minus strand of NW_026262679.1, from coordinate 128,693,455 downwards.
GGTGCATGTATATATCTGGATCCTGTTGTTTACATTGTTGCCTATAATATTGCATTTGATCTGTTGAGAGACATATATAATCTTGTATAATCTGCAGCTGCAATATACAGTTGAATATAATGACAGGGATTATGCCTTAACAATAGGCATAAAAACAATATCAGAGGATTTGTAGTACCAGCTTTACCTAGGTTATCTTAACTACTAGGCGTTGTTTAAACTGTTATACTCTAAACGCACACACACGTTGATTTTTTACTGGGTGGTAAAGAGTTCGATTTACAAATTTTATTATCAAATATCATATAACAACAAAGACATAGTATTGCTACCGTTCTTGTATTTTATTTTAATGTGAAAAAAGTGAAACGAGATATAATAGAGGGCATGTTACAGATTTTTTTTTATTTGTGGTATATATTAGGTCGTTCTAACATACTGGTCAGTCAATTCAAGTTTTGCTCCAACTAGTTTTCGGATGTTTTGATCTTTGAAAATCGGATATTTATTCATCATTGTTTGAGGCAGTTTACTATTGTCAACTTGAACCGTATATAAAAAAAAACTCATAAAAAGTATCAGGCTTATAATTTGACACACCAGACACGCGATTAGTCTTCGCATTACCCAATTTCGGCCTCGATGACCGAGTGGTCTCAGTAGTTCATCTCATTTTCACTATCCTGACAACACTGATGTTGTGAGTTAAAACCCTGCAAGTCGCAGGTGTGTTCGACTCCAATCTAAATTGACTAGGATTGCCAGTTTTCATGTCGAAGGTCGGTGGTTCTCTCTGGACACTGTGGCCTCCTCTAACAATAAAAAAGTTGCCACCACGAAATAGCCAATAGTGCTTAAAGTGGCGATAAACACAAAAAATCAATCAATCAATCAATCAATCACAAGACTCGTCAGTGGCGCATTACCAACAGTTAGAAGTCCAAATCAAATTCTTAGTTGAAGAACATTCAAAAAACACCCGAAAATGAAGAACATTTAGACACCCGAAAATTCCGGAAAGTTGTGATAAATATGGACAAAGCAATCCAGCATATGGGTAGAAACACCTTAGTGTTTTGAATAATTCAACATAATTTACAGAAAATTAACAGATCACTGATATTTTATGTCAACACAAAAGCGCTGACTACTGTGATTGTGATACCCTCGGGGACGAAACGTCCATCGAACCAGTGGTTGTAAAAACTCATCCAAGATACCAACGACTCTTTTCATAAAAAAACTAGAACACTCGTAAGTCATGAACAATTCAGTATAACTTACGACCAATTTTAACGCTTATAACTTGGTACGCCAGACGGGCGTATTTCAGTATTGTACTGTGCTCCTGGCACCATTCAAGTATTTCAATATAACATCGATATCATTCATTTCATATATTGCATATCCGGCGTTTAAAATTGCCATACCTATCATAGCCTTGCAACAAACCTAAATACTTCTTTGGTCTTATGTTATACATACGAATCTATATGCTAGTAAATATCTTAAACTAAACAGAATAAATGAAATCAGTTTGTCTGCATTACAAATTCCATGTTGCAAAATTAACTTCATCCATTAATACCAATCATTGTTTAGACATTCGTCTATTGTCGAAGACCGTATGTTGACCTCATTATGTCTTTTTCAATGTGTTGTTTCGTAGGTATTGACTAATATCCTACCTCTCCTTTAATATCAGTAGTAAATCGGCGTCATTCATAAACATTTTCTTGATAAGCGGTGATTAAAATAAAACTAATGATAAAATGGCATGTCGAAATCGTATCAATTTGTATATTATATACTCTACTTTACCTCATGGTACCGTTTACACTTGATCAACAAAAGAAGAATAGGACTTGCATATGTGCAACCTTACATACATTAGGTAAAAGCAAATTAATTTGAAGTTCCTCTCTCAGAAGACGAAACCAAATTAATCCGAAGTTCTTCTCTCTGTAGACGAAACCACATTAATTTGAAGGACGAAACCGAATCAACTCGAAGTTCTCTCTGTAGACGAAACCAAATTAATTTTTTTCTCCTTACAAACGAACTGTTTTTGTAACAATTCGGATTTTTCAGAAATAAATTTCATCCGCTATGTGCAGATTTTTTTTCAAGTGAAAACATTAAAAAATGGACTTCTTAAACTTTAAAGAAATTATTGTTAAACTAATCTTGTTTCTATATTTTAATTCATTACTGCATACAACTGCAGATGATTTTTTTTCTTCACAAATCAATTTATGAAGCGACCTAGCCTAATGCCATAACCATTTTGTTCAAATGACAGCTTCGTATTATCAGGTCATAGGTCATTGCGTAAGAAAAATAAAACTTATAAGCTTGTTTATATTACTAGGTATATACATTTATTTAAATGTAATAACTACTTAAGGTAATCCACTTCGAATTAAGGTACACACTTTTAACTCTTTAAGACACCTGGCTACAAATCATATACCTTATTTTGACAAAAATGTAAGTAAGATTAAGTTGTTTGATGTCTTTAAACCATCAACTATGACCCTAGTACCCATTTTACTGGCGTCATAAAGTTAGACAATGTACACATACCGTTGATGATAAATCTGTCATTTTGACGGGTCGAAATCGTAACGCTATAATATATTTAGTTTATATCTTTTTAAAATTTGATAAAGTTATTGATGTACATGTTAGTATCTTAATTTGTTTATGCAGACAAGTAGTCGAGTGCACCAGTACAAGTAAATTTTTCAATAGTAGTACTTATGTATCTTAAAGATCATTACGATACTCAAATGACAGCTTATTATGTCAGGAATGCATGTGAATCTTTGCAAATACTTGATATCAAGTGTATAAAGTTTATTTTAATTTGGTAAACAAATTTAGTTTATCATATGACTCGTGAAATCATGAAAGAAAGTGCATAGTATGCATATTGATGTTTACAGAAGAGATTCCCAAAGTATGTAAAGACGACTTCTTGTACACCATTTCCCCCATACGTTATCATGTGAATTCTCACGCCCGTTATTGAAAACTTATGTTCTTTTCTATTTTCAAATCCATTTCTATTATAATAAAAAATATACGTATTGTAGCAAAAGTATATTAATTTCATTTTAACGCCCTTTTAATTAATTTTAAAAATCTACTTATTAATATCTAAAGCATTTAATGTTATTTTCTTGTTAGTGCAAGTCAATCTTCAACCAGCAGTTTGTGTCAACCCTCAAAAGTTTTAAAGGGGATCAATATATTCAATTACCCGAAGAAATGTTTAAAATCAATTATTTTAAATAACCTGTTTATATCTTTATATCTTTAGACCGAAAAGGCATATTTTTTGGCTACAGGTTCAGCTTTAGCTATGTGAGAGAAAAAAATGTGTAAGAAATCCAGATTAATGAGAAAGCATTTTTAACACTGGTCCCTTAGCTATTACCCCCACCCTTACATTGATATGGTATTTCACAATTTTGAAAGGTCACAAATGAAGGATTCTTTTAAAACTTATGTTTAATTGTAATGATTATTATAGAAAAAAAACCTTAGTCACGTCTTGAATATCAACATCAAGATTTAAATTGACCCACATGTGGTTTATCCAAACAGAACAATTGATATCTTATTCATATCAATGACCGTTCGCAGACTGGATAAAGCAAAAACGCAAGACCGGATACAACTCGGAAATACCGGAAATTCACTATTGAAAACAGTACACATTGTCAACATTATTCTCTGAGTGCACTGACAGTTTATCTTGTAAAGTAATATCACAATATAAAAAAAGAAGATATGGTATGTTTTTCAATGAGACAACTCTACACCAGAGACCAAATAACGTAGAAGGCTACACTGAAAGTTTAAATTAGTCACTATGACTATTCAGTTAGTCAAATATTAGCCGAAAGGTAGTCAACAGCATATATGACTACTAATCTAGTCATTGTGACTACCTGCACGGTCAATTTGACTATGTTAGTGGTCACAGCACCACGTGGTGTAGAGTATCGGTTTTCACGCGCACTCTTTCGCGTTCCCTTTGTTCCCTAGATCGTGTAGATGTAAACAAACCAGGAGGCACGAAACTGTTATTTTGTCAATTATACCAATTGTTTAAAGTAAGTATCATGTATATAAATGTTTTAATTCTAACTTACAAAAATTAAATTTAAGAAAAAGAAGTGGAACGAATGTAATATCGGCACATGTTGACATAATGACAATAAAAAAGGGGGAGATATGTATACGGGATATCAATTTTGATACACATTCAACGTATTGTCGATTGAAAAGGGTATTTAGCGATATCTTTTTTTCATCTGACCAAAAACTGTTAAAAATAAACACTGCAATCGATATTCACAACAATAAATTAAAAAAAAAACCTCAGGGGGGCTGTCAAGATCCTGGTGCTTACATTACAATGATTTGATATAGGATGGGTGGCTGTCAAGATCCTGGTGCTTACATTACAATGTTGTGTTATAAGAAGGGTGGCTGTCAAGATCCTGGTGCTTACATCACAATGTTGTGTTATAAGATGGGTGGCTGTCAAGATCCTGGTGCTTACATTACAATGTTGTGGTATAAGATGGGTGGCTGTCAAGATCCTGGTGCTTACATTACAATGTTGTGGTATAAGATGGGTGGCTGTCAAGATCCTGGTGCTTACATTACAATGTTGTGATATAGGATGGGTGGCTGTCAAGATCCCGGTGCTTACATTACAAAATAATGGTATAAGATGAGTGACTACATCACTAGATCAAATATTTTAAAATTTGTTTTTTTCTTTTAACTTTTAACATGACTGATATACTTGTTTATTGTTATATTTTAGCTTCTAAAATGATATAATTATATTTTTCAGCAAATGAAGACATTGCTATTTGTATGAGCACAGCTGAGAGATTTTTGACCAGAGAGAATATTACACTGACACATGCAGAGTTGATACCGACAAAATATCTTAAATAAACACTTCAAATTTTGACACACTGAAAATGTATAAAATATATATTTAAGTTGGGATATCATAATGTATGTAACAATGAGTTTATAATAAATACATTTTCTTTATTTGATTTTTAGACTTTTAATATATGTCACTGAGTAATGGTAACACATGGGAACTTAAGATATAGGAAGGTTTTGAACATTGAGCACTTTGTGGTCCTATACTGTTGTCATTGTTAGTATTGCTGCTGTGGTATTTTTAAGGTATTATATTCCAAATGTATTTGTCAATCCTATGGAAGAGAAACAACATAAAGTAGAATAACAGAAGAAATGAAACACAAAAGTACAGAACGGATAGAAACACACACAAAGTAAAATGGTAGAACAAAAAACACAACACAAATTAAAATAACTGTCTAACAGTCGTGACTATTCACAGTAATCATGTCGACTAACCAACATGGTCACTTTCGACCATTTCAATAAGTCATATGGACTGCATTCAATTGTCAAACTGACAAATGTGCATAGTCAATTGAACAATCCAATTCGTCATAACGAGTATAACATATAGTCATTTTGACTTCCTAACATAGTCATAATTACCACCCTACTCAGTCAAATGTGACTAACCATCTAGTCAAACGACTAAGAGCATAGTCAAAATGATTAAAGTGCATTGTCATCTAGAGGACAGTCAAAATGACCAATTAAATTGGTCAAATTGACTAATTTAGGTTTTCAGTGTAGCAACTATAGGTCATCGTACGGCCTTCAACAATGATCAAAAGCCATACCGCATAGCAAGCTACATAAAAAGGCCCCGAATTGACAAATGTAAAAAAACTCAAACGACAAAACAAACAGCCTGATTTATGTACAGAACAATATATAATGTACAAACGGCAGCCACTAAATGTCAGGCTCCTGACTTAGGACAGGCACATATAGAATGTGGCTGAGTTAAACATGTAAGTGGGCGCCAAACCCTTTTATCAGATTTCGCACGTGCCCCAGAGACACAAGAAAAAGTGTAAGGGTTGGTTAATGCCATCTTTCTTTTCATAACGTACGTTAACTACGAAAAACAACATTGACGAGCAATATGTAATTCATATTCACTGTAGACATATATTATGAGATACAAAGCTTTTTAAGAAACTGCATATATTACTTTAGTTGTTCCCACTTAAATTTATCCTGTAGTTAGCAGTGCCAGATTAGTGTTGAGGTTATATATGAAACGGAACCAAATGTCTAGATTAAAATGCAGTTTATTATCTTATACTTAAATTATGTCTCTCCGTATTAAAAGATTAAGATGCAGTTTTTGATTAAAAGATTACAAGTATACTCTATGCCAAAAACAATAGCAGATTGTATCATAATAATCATTTCAAACTTTATATATATATTGTCTAGTGTCTCGATCAAATATTGCAATGACGGCATATAATCTTTGAAATGAATAGTGCAATAATTACATGAACAAAAAAAAAAACAAAAAAAAAAAACATAAGTATCGCTGTGTGTGCATAATTCAAAAGTTTTGGTTTGCGTTATAACTGTTACTAGACATTGAGAATACGGATCAGATGAGAATGTTCCGAGAAGAGAGATAATTACTATTTCCCATTGTGTTTTCTTTCTACCTTTTTTTTGTAGCAACACTCCAGCATCATCTGCATATGGAGTATATATATTTCCGAGTTGATATTATATTCAAGGGCTCTTACTCTTCATGTTTTCCTTGATACAAGGCATATATTTACACGGAAGCTATTGAACCAAGTGTTCTTGATGGGAAAGTTGAGGCCATATCTTAGAAAGTTAAATAGGTTTACAGTTCTCGAATACCTGTGTCACAGATGACAAGGCATATGTTCGAGCCATGTGTCGTAGCCGTAGTCCCTTTCTCTTATTTCTCGCTCATGACTATAAGCAAATACAACTCGTAACCGCAATTTGCATAAAGTGAGCAACACGATGTGTGCCATTTCTGAGGGACAACCTGCTTACCATATCGAAACATTTTTAGTTGGTTTTCGTGTTGTAATAAGTCTTGTGGTGCGTATGGTTTTGTGGATTTTTGTTCGTCTTTTCGCCTTTTATAAAGTCATGGTGTTGTGTGTGATGGCGCACATCTTCCCTCGACATGTGTCTTTTATATTTTCTTACCATTTTTAAAATCATACATGGGACGATACCGAACCAACCCTTTTGCATTTACTTTTGATTAATGAAATTTTGATATAATTTGTTATACTGATAATGGTGACGTACAACTTGTCTGCATTGCGAAAGTCGCTTTGAAAAAGGAAATTATTTCAAACTATAAAAAGTATTTTAAAGTAAAATACAGGGCGGACCAAAGTGTTTCGTTGTGCGTCATTAAGAAATTAATAAGACTGTTGGTAATGTTTTAATAGCGATTTTATATCTGTGATATGGCATTTTGGCTCAACTTTAATTGATCTATTCTTGAAAAATAGTTCCTGCCGCGGCATTAAATCGCCATTAATCAATCAATCTGAATGCACATTACTTTTATTGATTGATTATTGGTTGTTTACGTCCGGTGAGACATTACTTTGAATTTACACCAATCGTTTGTAACAGAAAGTAAGATCACGAATATCATGGGATGTTGAATCTCATTATAGTTTGAAGGAAAATGTATATAGATATAAGAAGATGTGGTATGAGTGCCAATGAGACAACTCTCCATCCAAGTTACAATTTGTAAAAGTAAACCATTATAGGTCAAAGTACGGCCTTCAACACGGAGCCTTGGCTCACACCGAACAGTAAGCTATAAAGGGCCCCAAAAATGACTAGTGTAAAACCATTCAAACAGGAAAACCAACGGTCTAATTAATCTATATAAAAAACGAGAAACCTGAAACACTTATGAACCACATAAACAAACGACAACCACTGAATATCAGGTTATATGAATTCTTTATGACCCTCGCCTTTGAAATAAATGACTGAAAGGTCTAAAGAGAATCAAAGAGTCAAATCGAAGCTTTCAATTTATAAATACTCCGATCAAAGTTTGGTTTGTTTACATACTGGCCATAAAAGTAAACTATAAGGTGACCGTTAGTATGTAACGCCCAATTTATTAAGAAGTCGATACACGCGATCTTTTTGAAATAAGATAGTATTGAACAAGTGGTTCTTTGTACGACGTATAGATAGCATACCATTAAACAATGCAATCAAAAACAAACAAATCACAAAATGTTATAAAAAACGACACCGCTTGTCCTTTCAAGCTCAAGGTTATTTGTGTCACTCAATTTAATACCACCCAATTTTTTCATTCGATTTATAATTTGAACTGCTTTATCTTGGTGAAACCGGAAAACATATACCTTTCTGTAAAATTTATGTTGCAAAGAAAGTCCTTTCGTAAAATTCAAACAATGCACGTTTTCCTTAAATACACTATTTCCTTTTCAAATTTACATTTCTATTGTACCGGCTTAGATATATGTTACCTTATAACTGTACCTTTAACCTTTTAAAATCAATTGTACTGTTATAGTGAAGGGTTGCCACTCATTATTTGGAAAGAATTTTTCTCACCTTATAATTAGATAACTATTTTTCATGCATCAAGCATATTATTACATCTGTGGCGTAATGCTGTACTGGTAAGATTATCAGCTGTCAATTGTTCTGATGTTGGCCAATGAAAATATTCCATATTAACAAAAAAATATTAGCTTATCGACGCACTTTAATAATCAAATTTAATGCTTCACTTGAATTAATCGCAATTAGACGCAAAACTGAAGTTGAAGTTTGTAGAAATTATATTACAAATAACATTTCATTCAAATGTCAGTTGTGAAAGTATTTTGATTAATCTATGCAGAGGGATATTGTAGAGTCAGGGACGCGATACTTAAACAAATTACGTGTATGATACTTACGATGAAGTTATCAAATTGAGTCAGATTGACTTTATCTGTGGAAATTAGTTACAACTGACCCGAGTTTACCTTTAACAGGTAAAAATTCACATCTCTGTCTTGTTTCGGATACGATTTACATAAAATGGGGTAAAGTATTCAGTGTCTTAAGATCGACGTCTGAAGATACACTGTGTAAACTTTAAGACTGACCGGACAGGTGAATTGAGATACACTTTGAAACTTTAAGAGCTGGACAAGTGAACTGTCCAGACATGGAAGGCCGGAGTAAAGGTTGATACAATGCTCTGCATCCATTCATTTTTCTTTTGTGTTTTTCTGGTAAGTTATAATCATATTTTTGTCATATTTTATCATTTTATGCTTACTGAATGGTTTAAAATTTAATATATGTTATAGACTGAAAAATATGCATTCATCATGATAATTATTACTTATGCTTATATATATTCCAACCTGCTTTTTTTATTATTTTTACATATTTCACAAACCCCCATATATGTATGTTTTACTTTATTTGACAATTTATAAAGATTAGCTATTACTATTAAGATTTGGATTTTAGTTTAAAGGGTTTATGTCCTATTTGCATCTTATGACAAAGATAATTCTGCTATTTCTCACTGGAACACAGAAGTTCCACATAGAGTGCTCATGCAAATGGTTTTTTCTTTGAAGAAGCGACAGCCATATGTTCAAATGGCATGATTGCACCAGCAGTTTCGTTGTCGACAGGTCTAGAACAACCAAGGAAAGCGGACTGTTTTTTTTTTTAAGCACCAACATAGTATAATATACATATTGTCTTTTGTGTAATATAGCGATAATTCGTAATTATAGATATAAGAAGATGTGGTATGAGTGCCAATGAGACAACTCTCCATCCAAGTCACAATTTGTAAAAGTAAACCATTATAAGTCAAAGTGCGGCCTTCAATACGGAGCCATGGCTCGCACCGAACAGAAAGCTATAAAGGACCCCAAAAATGACTAGTGTAAAACCATTCAAACAGGAAAACCAACGTTCTAATCTATAAAAAAACGAGAAACACTTATGAACCACATCAACAAACGACAACCACTGAACATCAGGTTCCTGACTTATAGGACAGGTGCAAACAAATGCAGCGGGTTTAGACGTTTTAATAGGCGCTAAACTTCACCCTACCTGAAACAATAGTGTAACATCACAACATTGAAAGACACACTATAAAATATCAATTGAAATGGCTTAACTCATTCAAAAGACATATTAACAAAAACAAGTGAACATACAGTAAACGAAAAAATTTGATCTATAACACAATGTAAATACAAAATTAATTATGACTAAAATGATGAATGTCCGTTCAAAAAACGTTGCTATAGAGTTAACACCCTTCTTTTTAAGTCGTATGTTGCATGTCAAATATTGTTAACTGTCCCGTTTTCTGAAGTAAAATCACGATCGATTTTCGGGGTAAAAAGGGGGGGGGGTGAATATCAAGGCCTGATTTGAGCTGAAAATAAATGATTTTGCCCATGCAATGTAGAATGAAAATGAATTTTCTGCAACATAATTGTGTACAAAAGTGAAAACTTCCGTGCGGGAAAAAATAAGCATGCGAAGCAACAGATGAAACCAAATAGTCAATCCGCAAAAGATTCTCCTGCCCCACTCCCCACAAAAAATACCAAATTAATGTCCCCTTAGACCAGTCTCTGCAGAATTTCTTTAACCATGTTGTAGTTCATGATGTATGACAAACCACTTAATTTACAAATGATCGCCGATACTAATATTTGATTTGAGTTTTAATTTTCCTTTGTGGTCACTGTTCAAATATCAATTGTACTGAAACATTTACGTGTGCTGTTGTGGTTATCTCCGCTTTGTCTTGTAATATTAGTTTTCCGGTACAGTGCACGATATAAGAAAGTGTCATTTGTATTAAAATAAAGGTATTTTTTAAAACAATTATAGATGAATCAGAGGAATCCCCATTATGGAGCTACATATATTATAAATATGTAGACTTTTTATAAATTGCATTCCATTCCAAACGTTGGCTAACTAGCCCTCCCCCTTTTCAAAATCCTGGATCCACACCTGTGAATCGTGCACATTTAAGGTGTTCACAAATAGAAACCAACTGCGTTATTTATGAAGTGGTGCAGAAACCCAGCAACCGAACTACACCGGGTTACCATACATGAACATCTAGATGTCCACAAATGCATTTTATTTTAACGATGGGCAGACACCTACGCCGTATAGCAGTCACTAGATTATCAAGAGCCTTCATTTATTGTGGATAGGTGCATCAACAATCAGATACACCACCAAATTTGGCAAATGAACAACAAAAAAAAAGAAAAAAAAGAGATGTTTTCAACCGTCTTTAATTCCTAGTATTCCAGTTCATATATAGTTTATCAAAGGCAAAAGATAGAAATTGGGAAACACAATCGTGAGAAATATTCTCTAAAAAAATGTTTGTATCAAAAATCACTGACCGATTATAAACATAGGATGAACAAATAGCCTATTGACTGAATAAATTGCTTTGTTTGTTTCGATGATATATAGCTTATTATTATCTTTAATATTATTTAAATAAGGCTTTTCTTTCGTGATAAATGTCATAAAATAGATTACAGGTCATTGACACAGAAAAATGTTCATTTAGGGCACACTAAAATACCCGGTTAGTTCCTGTTGCAAAATTTTGTAAATAACATTTGACGTGCATATAAAATAATTTAAATTAGAACAATGAGGTTAAAAAAAGGAAAACCGATTGTAAAGTTGACATAAAACGCATGGAATGATTGGGTCTTCATAGTTATAACCTTCAAAAAGTAGTTATTCCGAAAGTAGTTATTCCGAAAGTAGTTATTCCGATGCTGTTTTTCTATATGACTATAGCAAGTTACAGTTTACCTTTTAGTTGACATATGTATACACTGTCGTGAGTACTATCTCATCCTGACCTGCCTCTCGACAGTAGCGATACGGTATTGGTTTTTCTCATTGTTGAAGGCCGTACGGTTGCCTATAATTGCTTACATCCACTTTATTTGAACTTTGGTGGATAGTTGTCTCATTGGCAATCATACCTTATCTGTTTATTTTTATATAGTACTATCTATCATTTGTATACTGATGTGTAAAGTATTATTATTCCAGTGCTGTTACTTTTCTTTACAGTATTTGACTTTTCGGTTCACATTTTAAATAACTGAAGATATAAATCTCTTTATAGTTAAATTGTCTCCTCGTTCATTTAATCGTTTTGAAATGAATAGGAATATGAATGGCTATATTTCGTCCAACAGTAGACCAATACTGAAAGGCGAGCGTGGCTTGTCTGTTTCTGTCTATCGGAAATCGCGTTTCTATAAATCGACAATTTCGTTCTGTCTATCGTTAATCTCGTTCTGTCTATCGTTAATCTCGTTCTGTCTATCGTTAATCGTTCTGTCTATCGTTAATCTCGTTTCTGTCTTTCGTTAATTTCGTGCTGTCTTTCGTTATCGTTTCTGTCTATCGTTAATATCGTTCTGTCTATCGTTAATCTCATTTTTATCTATCGTTCATCTCGTTTTGTCTATTGTTCATCTCGTTTCTGTCTGTTGCTAACTCTCGTTTCTGTCATTTTTTGTGTCATTACACCGGATCTTGATGGAAACTACTTTGACCCGGATCATTTGGAGGATATCAAAATTCCGTCTGCTCTGAGTTTTGCCAAGTAGTACAAATATTTAAAAAATGATATGATTAAAAAAAGTTAGAAGATGGTATGGGATAATCAAAACAACTAAGATGAATAAACGGAGAAAATATAATTGTAAAAAAAGTGAATAGGACTAGCGCAAGTACACAAAAAAAAAATAAACAGAAAGCCAGGACTGAACTCTTGTTTTCAGGAAGGATAAGTGATAATTCATTTCTTATTTCACTACCAGGAACTCTGGGTAGCGGAAATAAATAGTCAATAATGATCAAATTCAGCATTAATATTCATAAACATTTAGAACTATAAAATATAGCTTGTAAGTTAATGGTTATAAAGTAAATGTATTTTCTTAATGCGTTCACTTTTATAATGTATGTTTGTAAAATTATAAAAGTGAATAATATAATAAACTGTTGTTCATGAAGCGAAATAAACTGTATGTATCTAAGTTGAACATAACAGTTTATTTTTTCTCCTATTGCGTGAATTAATGTTAAAATCAGATCTTTAGATAAAGTTTCTGTTAAAAAAATATACACAACTTTTGTTTTTTTATACGCTCCAACACATTATGGTATTAGAGGCCTAAGTATGCATGAACTATTTAAAGGTGGATATATACCATGTTCAGACCGTCCTGTGTCCGTCTTTTCGGTAAAATGATGTCGCGTGCTATACCAAGTATACCTTGAGCGATTTACTTCATTCATATGCATACTGCATGTTGGTTTGTATACTTTTTGGCGATTTTCACTTTTATCATTTCAGAGTTACGGAGCATTTACTTTCGAAAAATAAGCACTTATTCCCATGTCGCGCAATAAAGTTATACGTACTTTAAAACTTTATAAAATTATAAAGAATGGCAATCTGTGGGTCTTTATTTTTTTTGTCGATTTTCACAGTTGTTGTTGCAGCTCTATGGGACTTTAATCTTTTTTTGAAAAAAAAAGTATTTTTCACATGCCGCGCACTAAATGAAGATGTAAATGTAGAAAAATGTTAAACATTCAGACCCAAAACCAAGAAGGAAATAAAGGTCAAGTTGCACCACTGATATAACAGAAACAAATATAAAAATAAAAGTAGTGTGTTCAGGTGCGGATCCAGGATTTTGAAAAAGGGGGCCTAGTTTAGACCGATGCTTGTAAAAAGTATATGCATTTATCATATGTGTAGCTCCGTAAGTGGGGGCGGCCCCCAACCCCCTAAATCCGCCCCTGGTACTGATAAATAAGACCAAAATGGATCAAATCAATCCAGATTCTAAAACACCGACATTTTCATGAAATATAGAGCGAGTCCAGAGAGTAAATGGTTTTCCGACACTCAGATTTACTGGATTACTGCAGCATGTCACTATAATACAAAAAATGAACATATCTCTACACTATTTACTGTATCATACATATTCAGTGTGAAGAAATTGTATTTTTATCTCATAAAATGATACCCCTAGATTGCAGGCAACTGTACATGAGTATTACATGATACAAACGGAAAGTTTGACGCAAAAACACATTTTCTTTGTAATTAAAACTTGTTTAATGTTTAAATAATATCGATAGCATTTGACTCCATTGCATTAATGCAATATCAGCAAATTGGTATTTGTGTAGAGAAGTAACTCTGTCACGCAAACTACTACTTAAAATGTTAATTTAGAAAGCGGACAAGTTACTGCTATTGGATATCTTGCATTTTAGGAATAACCAATTTCTAAGAGAGGGCAATTATTTTTATAAATTTTCTTAAAGTTCTGTGTTTTTGTTCGTCCACCATATTTTGAACCCAGACAGAAAAAAAGTTTGATAAAATAGAAACAAGTGAAAATGGATGTCAATTTGTTTTCTCAATTTTATTTTCACGGTGTAAAATTATTCTACTTTGACGATCAAAAGAAATATATCCAGGGGAAAATATCACTATCATCAGCATTCTAGATAGTAAGGCTCAATTTCAAATGAAACGAAGCCAATAAATTCTATGCAGATAGCTTCAAATATTATTTTTTTTAGCTTACATGTGTTAACTTGATAACACTTCGAAGAGTTTTGACACTTTGATAATTCCTTTATATTTAACTCTCTCAAGTTGAATTTATTTTATTTGATTATCATATTTCAAAGATAAATGCTTTGTCGAATTTCAATTGATAAAATTGAAATACATGTGGTTTTACCGCATGCTCAATGTAATGGAAATTTTCTGTCAATCAATGACTACATTGCTGTTAAATGAAATGTGCCTTTTCTCTTTTGCTAGTTTGTAAAAGTATTGAAAGTTGAGTTTATATGGTATTCTTAAACAAACATTTCCAATATATTGACTTATGAATTCCGAAATCATGTATATGTGTTAAGGTCCCCCACCCCTGCAAAATATGTATGATAATACTTCCAACACCCTCTTTAAAGAATTGATTTAGTTCAATTCAATAATGACACAAACAAACAATGGAAAGAAATAAACGTGGTTAGGCTGACAATGAAACAAATTACTAAAGGAGATGGCACCTACAGAGTTGTACAATGAAGAAAATTTGATTGTCTTTCTAAATACTAATTTGAAATATTTATGGTTGAGTAATATTATAATATTTTATTACTTCAGTTTCCTTTGATATTTATATGCACACGCAAAAATAAGTCTAGTCATTGTCAGATAACTGGAATATGAGATTTTTTATTTTACTGATGGTAAGTTTACTTTTTAATCAACTTGAAATGATGATGACGAAAATAATGATAATATCAATAATGATAATAATAAGGTATTATTTAAGGGCATCCGATACAGTTTCAAGGGAATTAACTCTTGGCGCGACGTTAAGCGTTCGAATTCCCGCAAAACGTCACTTTCTGCGGGACGTTATGCGTGTAATTTTCCGTAATAAGAACGATATGTTGTATAATCGATGCTCCAATTTCTGTTTCTCACGCATGCTAACTTCTACACCATTAATATTAGTGCATTTGATTCTAACAGGATAACAGTCCAATAAAATTATAAGAAATTAAACACATTACTGTTTCTGTTGTTCCTCATTTTGAAGTTTCTGTGAGATCTTCAACAAAATATCGTATAGTGAGCAATATCAAGACGACTGACCCTTTTAGTGTTACTAATATAATGCATGTCAATTATCATTATTATTATCATTCATCATGCATGATCAAATTTTGATTTGGATCCGATTTTCTGACATCTTATTACAGCACAGAAAACCAATGATTTTTAAAAACTAATACCGAAAATTTAGGTACATGAAAAAGTAAATTTCCTAACTGAACAATTTATTCCATTTATTAATGTTAAATCAATAATGGTATGCCGTTAATGTTAACAATGATACAACTTTAATAAAAGAACAAAGTTCCAATTTCCTCCGCGTTGCACGTATTTTATCCAACAAAAGGCAATAACCAACAATTTTTTTTTGCCCTTTAAACCGTTTTACAAATGGCAGTGGCTATTTTGCCGGCTCCGGCAAAATAGCGATTTATATAGAGTTTTGCTATTTTGCCGGTCTTAATCAAGATTAGAATAGAAGTATAGAAATTAAGAATAGAAAAAATATAGAAACATACACTTCAATAAGAAATCTCTATACAACTGAACTATGTCTTCTTTAAACATTTATACAAAACGTTCATATTAAAATTGATATTCTTTATTTCTTGAATAGGAAGTCTAAAAAATATTTCTTTTAAAAAAATATATAATACACATAAGCAAAGCATACGAGCCCATATACAAAATCGACATTCTGATTAAAACTTTTAATAAAAATATCCTATTAGTTTTGAAACAAAATGTAACACCCAACAACCTCAAACTGCTTTACGAGCGTTACAAAACCAGTGCCTTGTTTTATGGTGAATTTCTTTTAAGTCTGGCACCAGAAAGGTGCTGCCACTGCAGACATGAACTGAACATAACACTTGTTTCTTTTGCGTCTGCATCATTTTGCAAAATTTGCAGATATATGCATTTCAGTATTCAACGTTCATAGAATAAATACTGCCAATAGCTAGATTTCTATGCATCGTGTGTACAATATTTTTTTATTAATCTTATAATATTTTATTGCACCATAGATTATTATTAAAGTTTTGTCCGGTTTTCATGAAATTTATAGTCCTCGTTTCACGTTTTAAAGTAATCCAAAACCGGCTGTAGCTCTTCATATCAGTCGAAAATCAAGTTTGTTTGATAACAAATTTGTTGTTTTCCATTTTCGAACGTTTAATGTTCAACAGAAATTAACGTAATATGTACATGTAATGAAATGAGTGCAGTTCACCAAAATTGAATGACTAGGAAGGCAAGGCGAACAAAAAGGTTATTGACATCTAGCCACATATATCATTTGTGCATAAATAGTTTCCTTAAAAAATATATTTCATATAGTCTTGATTAAAAATCTGAAATAAGACCGGCAAAATAGCAAAACTCTATATAAATCACTGTTTTGCTGGAGCGCCAAGTAGGCTATTTTGCCGGAGCCAGTAAAATAGCACCCAATAGGATAGTTTGCCGGAGCCGGCAAAATAGTCACTGCCTTTACAAATATGTTAGAAAAATGACGGATTGACAGCAAATACAATGCAATTCCCAATATAATTAATATTTCCAAATGACATAGCTCTTTTAAAAAATAGTTGATAGGCACTGATTTTCGAACGTGTTCATACGATATAAGTTTTATAAAAATCTGGCAAGAATTGTACTCTGGAAAAATCTAATAAACCGGAAGGACTGGAAGGACCGGTAGGACAGACAGAGGAACGGACGTGCGATATTTTATGTACCCCGCAATCCGCCGTGCGGTGGACAAAAAAATATATAGTTATTTACCAATAAAATTATGCTATAAGAGAAGTATTTGGATTTTGATTGCGACTTGCAACCCCACCCCCCACCCCCCACCCCCCCCCCTTTCCCAAAAAAAAAAAAAAAAAAAAAACAGCATTAAATACTGAGAAGAAGTAGGCCTATATAATAGTACAAGATTATAAATGCTTCAAAAAGTGACTTGCTTTAAAATCGTAATTTGGGAGGGTATAGTGTTGAAAGTTGGGAGAGAAATAAAGAGGAACAAAAACAAACCCAAAGTTATGGGGGGATGTATAGTTAACATGTCCAGTTTTCTAGATATTAATTCAATCGTTTTTGCCAAATCAAAAGTAATGAAAAATTACGAAAATTTATGGTATAGTTTCTCTGTCTGGTAAAACCCTCCTTTAGCAAATTGAAGATTCTGCTTTATAAGATTTTTTTTTGTTTTCTGACAAGTTCCGTTTGCAGGAAAAGACCTCATGTAAGTAACCTTTGTGTTGTGATCCAGTGGAAATAAGTATATACACGTAACAAGTGAACTTTAAAACTGGTTAGGAGCCTCCAAATTTTATTCAACTGTTATCATTGACCCGAACATTACCAATTTATAGGTAGCTCTTTGTAAGCAATATTTATACATCTGAAAAATGTCGCCGATAACTTGCAGAGACGATTGGCGTGAGACGTCGATATTGTCTGCCAGCGACGTCGTGCATTTTAGCGCTAACGTCGAGGTTATCAAAGGGGGGGCGCAATTTTTAGGATAAATCGCGTTTATCTTCGAATCCAGCACGGTGACATATATTTTTTATTTGAGATTTGAAGAAAGCATGACAAAATGCAGTCAATGTAGAAAAATGAAAAAAATGACATTTTCAGAACCACTCTATTTCCATATTTTTAGGTTAAAAAAAGTCCACTTTAGGCATCTGGTTCGCAATGTCAAGCAAGGCTTGAATACCTGTATAGTCATTCTTGTAGGGATTTATTTTTTTTCTTATTGTCACTTATCACAGCTTCAGATTGAACCCGATCTTATTAATTTACGACGAAGAATATCTACTCCAAAAATTTTATAACATTGCCTAACTTTTTTACAAAATTGCACAAATCCCCAATTTTCAGCCGCAATTTTCTCGAAAACAAGCACGGTGACCTATGTTTTATTTTGTGTTTTATTTTATAACTCGCCAAGGCCTACAACATATTTTAAAATTATAAAAATGACATTATATCGAGAAACTGTATCGGATGCCCTTAATGAAAATTGACCCATAAATTCCGTCCCGAAGACTAGATTTGATCGTGGTTTAGTTTGTTAGATATAATCCGTAATGTAGATTATAGGTAGATTAAAAATATATCGAACATGTACTTGATACTAAAATATATGACCAAATAATATTTCATAAATATAAAATGACACTCAAAATATTTTATTTTGTTATTACAAGTATTTATATTTTTCTTTCGCTTCAATAAAAATGTCATTTTGAAAGGACTCATTGACATATTTTTGGAAGTCCACATCTCTTCAAAATATAAAAGATTTAAAGCAAAGCATTAACGAATTTGGTATTGATATCAGATACACAATCTGTTTAAAAGAAGTTTCTAATTTGCTTATCTTAAATTGTTAGGTTGCTATCTCAATGATGTAAACCTCCTTCTCTTATTTCTGTTGAAAATGTAGTCATTGTTAACACAGCTAGATGGTTCCGTCGCTATACATTATATGTTATAATTAGCAAATAAAAAGTTGTTGTTAACGACACAGACCGCGTACTAGTCTACCCGTAACATGTCTCCCCCTTTTTTACTCATGATTTTTTTTATAAAAACTGGATGTTATTTTTCTTCATCGTCACTCATTATTATGTACATCGTACTGGTGTTCAGACGTACTTCCGAAAAGCACCCCTAACTCCCCCTAGTTTCTCCATAAAATACTCATTGTGTAATTAAAGCCATATCGGATATTTTCAACAAGCCTATAATTACGTCCTCTTTATTATTAGGTTATCAGATTGATCTATTTGGACACATCTTGTGTCTGTACTGAGTTTTACCATGCGCGTAGCTACGTTTACGTCAAAACGCCCGGGCGTACACATAAATTTTGAAGAAAAAAATATTTGAACCCAAATAAATTATAAGAACTGATTAAAAGCACACGAGCCTTGTATTTTTTTCTTCAATGACTTGTAATTGGATATAAAAGACAAAGTGACGAAATATACTTTTTAATCAAATGGTATCATATGATTTATTAGGTACATTATGTCATATACATGTAGCTCTGTAACTGTTTCGGTTCTTATACTAAGTACATCCTCGGCTTTAAAATATTCGGCTTTGATCGTTCCTGATGAAGGTAAATCCAGAAAAGTGCTTCAAACTCATGAAATTAATAATGTGTTGTTTTCATATTTCCTATTATATATTTTTTTTCATTTTCTGTCAAAGTCTCAATCTACTGTGAATTCTACTCAGTTTACTATTGTTTAAAGCAATTCATTATCTGGTCATTTTTATGTTACAGTTCAATATTTATTTTTACCGTAACACCTGCCCATCTATGAAAATTAATTAGAACATATGTCCATAAACAAAATTTAAGTGTAAAAATGTGAGTAAACTAGATCTATAAGGTCAAACAAATTAATAGAACGACAACATTGAAATGGAGACTTGCCTTTTGACTATCTCTATATTATAAAGTTTTGATTTTTTGTCGATTGATTGTTTACCCCACATCTCCTTTTAAACGAACCTAATTAAAATATATATCTCTGATTTCGTTATACTCATAAGATACGAGCATGCGAGTAAATATAGATATAAGGTGCTGCTGGAATGTTGCTACATAGAAAAGAAAAGTTCACAATTGGAGGCTGAAATCATCTCCTTTGTCGTAAAGTTTTGTTCTCAACCGACCAAGTATGTTGCTATTGATGAGTTTTTAATGACAGATATTGGTATCTCTTTCTCAATAACGCGTGAACATCCGGGGGTTTCACCCCCAACCAGGAGGTCCACTGTTCTGGACCTCAAACCCCTCGATGAGGTTCGGGCGTACACTTAAAAATGGCCTAGCTACGCCACTGTTTACTGAGATCTTGTTACTTAAGCTTTTAATTTGGATGTTTTTGATGTATAGAAAACAAACAATATATTATCATTTAGACTGTTTAACTTACACTAAAGACTTAATTTGTGTGTTGATGATGTTATTATATGTATCTTTTGTAAAACAAATATTTATTTGATAAAGATGAGTAAATCACGTGCTATATTTTCACAAATTGTGAGAAAAAGAACTAAAACAACAGATCAGTAGCGTTTTTTTTGTAGTGTACTTATAGGTTTCATCAACCCACAAAACTTAGATAGCAATATTTCTCAGCAATGTTGCATGACATTTCATACCAATTGTATATGTCCATGGTTTTCAAAAAGATAACGCCAAAAAAAATCTTTTCTTTTAAACATATCTGGTTAGAAACCGTACTGATTGTAGAAGACATTACTTCCGAGAGAGATATTGATGGATTGTCTTTTCCAATCTTATTAGACTCAGATCTATCGTATTTCGCGTACTAGTCGAAATCTTATGAGCATAAGGAAAGATATCTTTATTTTAATTAGATTATTTCTTTTCGGGAATATATTCGCCGTACTTGCCACGGCTCGTGCTCTTCCTTCAGCTTACGTGCTGTGCTGTTTTTCGTCACTTTTTTTAACAAATTTAATTTCTCTATCCAAAAGTATTGGAAATATCTCCCCTTTTCCCTCAAATACACATTCAGAGCAAATTCGTTCAAACAATCGGTATTTGCCCTTCGCGGATCACAAGTGTACCGTGTACCGGATTGATTGGTAATACTTAGCAATCCAGGCGGTAAACGGTACATACACATTGTTAACTCTGTTTGGTAGATATATTTCTGTAATTGAAGGAAGCAGGATCAATCTGATTTTTATTACAGAAAAGATATAAGATATAAAAATATGAAGATGTGGTATGATTGCCTGTGAGATAACTCTCCACCAGAGACCAAATGATGTAGAAGTACAGGTCACCATACGGCCTTCAACAATGAGCAAAACACATACCGTATAGCAGGCTATAAAAGGCACCGAAATGACAAATGTAAAACAATTCAAACATGGAAACTAACGGAATGATTTATGTACAAATCAATAAACGAAAAACAAATATGATACTAGTATACAGCAACAAACGACAACAACTGATTTACGGGCTCCTTACTTGGGACATGCACATAAAGAATTGACGAGGATAAACATGTTTGCTGATGCCAAACCCTCCCCCCTAAACTTTGTCATTGGTGTAACAGTACAACATAAGAATATCATAAGAACAAACTATAAAAATCAGTTGAAAAGTGCTCATCAGATCGATAAAAAGCAGAAAAACAACTTACAAAAACACAGACCGTACGTGGCAGGGAATTTATTTATCCCTCACAACAAAAAAGGCACATAGTACAGATATGAGAGAACTCGCAGTTACTGTTATGTAGTTCAAAGCCAAAAACAACTAATAAAAAATCATGTTTCTATGATTAAAATATTGATCGGTACACATCCAACATCAATGGATTTAGTGTAAAGACGTCATTAACAGTCAGAGAAGAACATGACGTTGTGTAATGCCAAAAA
This sequence comes from Mytilus californianus, assembly GCF_021869535.1. NCBI lineage: Eukaryota > Metazoa > Mollusca > Bivalvia > Mytilida > Mytilidae > Mytilus > Mytilus californianus. The sequence goes on along the minus strand of NW_026262679.1, from coordinate 128,671,299 downwards.
TAAATATGTATCGACAGATTGTAGAACCGTGAATGTACATATGTGTATAACAATACTATTTAGTAAGGTTTTAATTTTACTGATAACGAAATCAATATTTAATCAAATAAAAACAATATTCAAAGATCTAATTACAGTGTTCAACTGGTAACCTTAAAGAATAAGTTTATTTAAAGGAACGATAAGTTTAACCGGATCGTATCTAAATTTCCATGCTCGGAACACAAAATCACCGATGTGCTATCCCGTTTGACTAAGTTTTCTATAGGTACAGCCAAACTTCCAAACCAAATCTTTGTATCTATGGAAGAATTAAAGGTAAAGGTTATAAGTAATCCTTGACTTATTAATTTACCAGTAATACATATTTTACTTTCATTGAGATCCAAAACGTCACTACAGACACGGGCAGATGTTTGTCTATAATAAAAAGGTCAGCGTTACGTGCAGTCTCCAGATGACCATTAGTTTAAAGATTATATTTCCCTTATCCATAAAAAAAAAATGCCACGAGCATTATCTATATAAAAATAAGGAGATGATGTTTTGATTTCCAAAGAGACAAATATCCACCAGTAACCACTGACGAGATGTAAACAACTATAGATAACCGTTCGGTATTCAACACTGAGCAAAGTCCATACCATATAGAAAGCTTTTAAAGGCCCAACTTCTAAAATAGTTGAAACAATTTAAAAGAGAAAATATGGCAGACAGCAACCACCAAATAATAGGCTCCCGAGACACCATATATATACAGAATGTGGTGAGGTTAAGAATGTAAGTGAGCATCCTCCAATCCTCTGGCATAAGTTCTGCCTGTTTACACTATATATCACTTTTTCTACACCTCACACACACACACACACACACACACATAGGCACACACACACACACACACACACACACACACACACATAGGGAAGTAACGTGAGGTATTCGTATGAAATATAAAAATAAGGAGATGAGGTATGATTGCCAATGAGACAGCTATCCACCAAAGTTCAAAAGACGTGGATGTAAGCAATTATAGGCAACCGTACGGCCTTCAACAGTGAGAATACCCATACCGTCAAGTCGGCTATAAAAGGTCCCGACATGAAAAATATGAAACAATTGAAATGAGAAGACTAACGGGCCTAATTTATAACAAAATAATTTACGAAAAACAAATATGACAGACAAGAACCAACGACAAACACTGAACTACAGGCTCCTGACTTGGGACGGACACGTAAAGAATATGGCGGGGTTAAGCATGTTTAGGTCATTATGTTGTCATTTTCCTGTTGAAATTATATTCAATTGTTATTGTTCAATTGTTTAGTTTGACAAATGATGTTGACATTTCATTTTGCAGGTTTGATATTTGTAATATTTATAAAATGTAGCTATGATATGGCAAATATGACGTAGCATGATCTTCCATATGGAATGTCAATGTTATTTTCTAAAGTCGAATGAGAAAATCACAATTCGAAAAATATGTATATTTACTTAGTTTTTCCAAGCATTCCATAAACTTTTTAAGATCTGTTTCACGAATTTCAGATTCACAATATCTATTTTGCGATATTCAGACGCAGTTCCAATAGTTCTGGCCTGCATTAATACAGAATTTCACAAAAATCGGAAATAGCCTTAAAACATAATTAATTTTATTTTATTGTCCAAACATGTCTAACTGAATATATACCTTAGATACTATCTTAAAAGGGAGTGACTGGAGTTTTTATACTACAGAGAGGAAGCATTATAGTTCTGGATCATGATTTCATGATATGTCGCGTGTTTAGTGATTTGTATAAAAAGCTCTTAATATATATGTTTTAATCTTTTGGAACATGTTGTAGGTACAAAAACAGTTAAATCTATGCAAGAGAACAACATTTGAATACACAATGTATAAGTTTATCAAGCTATATAAAGAAAATCATCAGACCTTTTCTTCCTATACTCTTTAATTCAAACACATTATACGATGCTTTACTTATTACTAATCACTCTTTTTCGTGAGTTAAACAATTGCCAATGATTAAATAACGTTTTATTTCAAATAAATTTGTCATAAAAAAAATTAACTGAACATCATGTTAATTTCAAACCAAATCTGGAGCCGAAACCAATTCACTAGTGAAAACAGAAACAATTATTCCTGACTTTTCAAGTGAATGTTTATTTAAAAAAATCTTTCAATTTGCTATTTATAATCACCAGATCTCATTTTCTGTGGAAAAAATGATTTCTTATCGATAGTTTAAACACATGTAATGCATTAAATGTGTCATATGTATATATCATTGTCAAAACTAACAGCACGTTTGAATCGTGACTCACGAAGTATTGACCATGCAGTCAGGGTTTTGTCCATGTCAAAGGATTTTTAACCATGAAAACTATGTTCTAAGTATATGAAAATAAAAAACGAAATACGCGAGACAATAAATCTCCCTTATGCATACAGGGAAAACAACAACTAATATTTGCCAATGAAACGTAATTGCTTAAGATTTGTTTTTCATTTCAGATAGTTGAACTAACATTTGCTGGATCATGGTACAATTGGGGCGGGTGGAATGAATGTTCGAGATCATGTAATGGGGGACTGTCCAACAGGAGACGGATGTGTTACGGTGGTAACTGCATTGGAAACGATATTCAATACAGACTTTGTAATACTCGGGTATATATGAAACATATTTAGCCTTAGTTCATTTCATTCTAACTGTAATTCATCTCGTCTTGTCTTGTCTTGTCTTGTCTTGTGATTAGTTGATAGTTTTATACAACTGGAAGTATTTTCTTTCATTTTGATTAGTATGTGGCAAGTGTTCAATATTCATTTATTTCGATGTATTTTTCTTGGTGAGTTGAGTCGGATTTTTTAGTGCTAGTTCGAAAGGAAACAATGTGGACTGTGACATGTCACCCTACATTATTCAGACTCCGAGCCCACCAATCTTTGCTCTTACAACTAAATGCAACACTTTTAGCGGAGAAGCATTAACTATTTATCAAAGTATAAAAAAGTTCGTATATTGCTAAAGCCATGTAAGACTTGGTTCGGCCATCAACTTAAGAAAATATCTCACAGAGTTTTCGCAAGTAAAGTATGTTTTGGAGTTTAGTGAGGCGTTCATTTTGCTGAACTAGTATACATTATTGTTTAGGGACTAGCTGAAGCCCGATTCCGGGTTCGGGATTTTCTCGTTGCATTGAAGACCCGTTGGTGGCTGTTTTCTGCTCTTTGGTCAGGTTGTTGTCTCTTTGGCGCTTTCGTATAGCTCTTTAGATGTTTCGGTTTTTATATATCATTAGCTTTCAAATATTTGGCTTTTAGCGTTCCTGATGAAGGTAACTACGGTACAGAAAAGCGCTTCGGACGCATTAAATTTATAGCGTGTTGCAACTTGCTTTCATTTTTTCCCCGTTTCCATTCTCTATTTTATTATATATAAATAATTAATTGTAATAATTAATTGTAGAAATGTCCATCGGACGATCTTATGCCGGAGTATGAAGCTTGTCAGTCTTACTCCGGAATCACTGAATGGATTCCACGACAAAAGTACCAATGTTCTGTCTCCTGTGTCGGGAAAACTAAACAAATTCCAGATATGATCAGTATTAATTTGGCCGATGGTACGAAATGCAGTAAACATTCCAGTCACTATTGTATCAATGGAAAGTGTTTGGTAGGTTTATGTTCGGAAACAATATCTTGGTAAAATTCTTATATATCTTGTATTTCTATGGAAATATTGATTTTTTATGAACTGTATGTCTCTGTTTTTTCATAAATGCAGACAAATGACTAGTTGGTCGTAGCATTAAATATCAAATAAAAACATAGTATATGTATGTTTAAAGAAGAGCATAAACCGTTTATACATAAAAAAGTGAGAATCTTGATTGGGTAATAACTTTTTTCAAAATATAATGTTCCGCTTGCTGTCAATGGTGCCTTGTACTTTCATCTTGAGATCGTGACTATCAAGACATTACTAGATAGCATGTTTTAATAATAAGAAGATGGGGTATGATTGCCAATGAGACATATCTCCACCAGAGGTCAAAACCAAATAGAAGGTAAAAACTATAGATCACCTTGATCAACAATGAGATGGTACAGTTTTTTCTTTAATAAATTTCAAAGGCATAATTGGTCAATTACATGTGAGATTTAACTTAGAATGGTTAATTATATGTGAGATTTAACTTAGAATGGTTAATTACATGTGAGATTAAACTTAGAATGGTTAATTACATGTGAGATTCAACTTAGAACTAAATTCTTTTTAAATATGAAAATGAGATGTGATATGATTGCCAATGAGACAACTCTCCACAAGAGACCAAAAGACACAGACACTAACAACTATAGATCACTGTTCGACCTTCAACAATGGGTAAAACCCTTACCGCATATAGTCAGCTATAAAAGGCCCCGAAATGACACATGTAAAACAATTCAAACGAGAAAACTAACGGCCTGATTTATGTACAAAATAATGAACGAAAAACAAATATGATATACAGCAACAAATGACAACCACTGAATTACAGGTTCCTGACTTGGGACAGGCACGTATAAAATGCGGCGGGTTTAAACATGTTTCAAGGCACATGCACTAACCCTCCCCTAACATGGGACAGTCACGGGTCACGCATGAGCATGAGCAACACCACCTGTGCCTTTAGTGGAGAGAAACTGCTAATCCTTCCGGAGCATCTGAGTTAACTCCTGGTTTTAGTGGAGTTCGTGTTGCTCAATCTTTAGCTTCTGTGTAGGAATTTGTGGACTATTTGTTTGTCTTTTTGTAGTTTTCTTTAGTGGACATGGTATACTATTGTCTGTTCTTCTTCGACTTTTCTTCCTATTTATCGGACTATTCAGAAATAAATTACGCGATATTCAGTAGACTGTATTTTATAATTATTATATCCTGCTTTATAGAAACTTGGTTGTGATGGCATAGTGGGTTCTTCTAAAGTTGTCGATGATTGTGGTATCTGTGATGGCGATGGTACCCATTGTCAAGAACGAAAACCAACTCAGGACAAACATGTTTACCAATGGGACGTTCAGTGGACGTTTTGTTCTGTATCATGTGGCGTAAGTTAAATTCAATTATACGCAGGGAGCATCCGGGATTTTTTAAGGGGGCGTAATTGCAGATAACGGAATACGCCGAAAAAAAATATGCTAAAAAGAATATATTTTCCAATCAAAAGGAGTGGCGTACGCCGTCTACATCCCCTATTGAATCATCCAGTGACAAGATTGAATATTTTGAGGACAAATAATTTTTAACTTTACAAGAATACTTTTGCTGTTCTTTTTAAATAAATTGTTATGATTTCTAAATTTTGTGTTTATCTTTTGTGTTATGTGTTATAATATGTTTATTCCTATTGAAAGGGAAGGCTAATTAGGTACAAACTATTATAAATCTGCTACATACAAATACTACAGATTTAACGTTTCAACTGAAGACTTTGGACTTTTGTAGGGGCTGTTTGTAATTTATTAAACAGACCAATCAGACTAGTTTTCGTTTCTTTCAAAACTTTCATCTGTTTAAGTAAATGAGGGGCTTTGGTATCTTGACACAAAAGCTATTGAAATAGTATACTATTGTATGTATAGATAGTAGGCAAAGGAAAAATCGACCAGGAACGAAACACTAAATGAGAAGTATTTTAATCAATTGACTGAATTTGTTTTTTTACCACCCAGTGGCAGATATCTCATGTATATCTATGACGAGAACACTTATGGAAGAAATTGGTCTGTACTGTCTAGGAATTTGTAAATCTAAGTTACATATACTAAATGTTCTTGTGATTAAAAAATATGTCTATACAAAAACAAATAAAATAGGCAGTATTCTGATCTTGAAATAAACACTACTCATATAAAGTAATGAAGTATGAGCATTTTGATACTGAAAAAAACCAAAACCAAAACCAGTTACTTGATAACTGATTTTTTTAAGGGATAAAATTGAGAATGGAAATGGGGAATGTGTCAAAGAGACAACAACCCGACCATTGATCAGACAACAGCAGAAGGTCACCAACAGGTCTTCAATGCAGCGAGAAATTCCCGCACCCGGAGGCGTCCTTTAGCTGGCCCCTAAACAAATATATATACTAGTTCAGTGATAATGAACGCCATACTAAACTCCAAATTGTACACAAGAAACTAAAATTAAAAATAATACAAGACTAACAAAGGCTAGAGGCTCCTGACTTGGGACAGGCGCAAAAATGCGGCGGGGTTAAACATGTTTATGAGATCTCAACCCTCCCCCTATACCTCTAGCCAATGTAGAAAAGTAAACGCATAACAATACGCACATTAAAATTCAGTTCAAGAGAAGTCCGAGTCTGATGTCAGAAGATGTAAGGAGCTTACTAAAGTCTGTTCATTTTTGATTAGACAGGATTTCAGACATCCCGAGTGAGTTGCTGGAACATTAAATACAGCCAACAAGTTCCCGAATTCTACTGTAATTACAAAACGCAACCAACAGAAAGTAAACGCGAATGTTCGTCAGCAACATGCGGTCCACAGTAAGTGTCAAAGTACCATTAATTGTTCATTACTAGCATGCGGTCCATAGTAAATGTCAAAGTACAGTAGATTGTTCGTCAGCATCATGCGGCCCACAGTAAGTGTCAAAGTACAATATATTGTTCGTCATCATCATGCGGACCACAGTAAGTGTCAAAGTACAATATATTGTTCGTCATCAACATGCGGACCACAGTAAGTGTCAAAGTACAATATAGTGTTCGTCAGCATCATGCGGACCACAGTTAGTTTCAAAATACAATACTAGTATATGGTTCGTCAGCATCATGCGGCCCACAGTAAGTGTCAAAGTACAATATATTGTTCGTCATCATCATGCGGACCACAGTAAGTGTCAAAGTACAATATATCGTTTGTAAGCGGCATGAGATCCAAAGTAAGTGTCAAAGTACAATTGAATGTTCGTTAGTGGCATGCGATCAAGTATGAAATACGGTATTGTAGTAAGTATGGACGGATAAACATATTTAGATCAGTGATTCGGTTCTTATTTATTCTTTTATTATGTCGAGAAATGATCTTGTCAAAAGGTCGACACGTCAGCACGTCAACAGGTCGATAGGTCGACAAGTTAACAAGTCAACAAGTCAACAGGTCTATAGGAAGTGATTGGGTTAAGGTACGGGGTTAGGGTTTGGATTATAGGTAGTGTTAGGGTTATGGGATAGGTTTAATATTAGGGTAAGGCTCAAGTTTACGATAATGATTAGGTTAAGGGTTAGGGTTAGGTTAAGGGGTAAGATTAGTGATAAGAGTTTACATTCGTTAGCGGCATGTGATCCGTGGTAAGCGTTATAGTTCATTATCTGATTTCATACTTTAATTAATGAGTCTTTGCAGTTTCAGTATGAAGTAAAATGCCTTATAAGATAAAGTCTACGAAATATCGGTAATTATAAACTTTTAGAAACAATTAAAACAAACAAAATGGCATTTTTATTGTTTACACTAATTATAATTACTGTTTCCGTGATTTAACAGTTTATTCAGTAGTGTTGAAGAAATGATTAAAGTGATGTGCATGGGTCTTTTTAGGTGGAAAACTAGTTTATGGCAATCTTGTTCAGTTCAGTGTGGTGGAGGTTTTCAGAGGCGTAAGATTACATGTGTTCACACAACAGGAAGGTATAAAACATTAGAGGTGTCATCATATCGCTGTCCTGATCCTATTCCACCATCAGAAAGACCTTGTAATATACAATTCTGTCCCTCAAATTGGCAAACTGGTCCATGGACACAGGTAATATGTCTAACGTGGTCATTTTGTTATAGAACAAGTAATTTCCTTCAGAATGTAGCATTGTATCATTTCGTTTTCTCACGGTAGTAAAGCTATATAGAAGCGTTAACAAAAAATAGGGTTTAAATATTTATCGGTGCATGGAAAATATTGAAGCGTGTACAAGAATTTGGGTGCGTCTAAACACTGCTAAGGACTCCTTAGTGCACTAAGGACTTATAATATGCCACTAAGGACTAGAAGGCGTTCTATTACATGTAAACAAATTTCATATCATGGTAGAGATTGATATTTAATGCATAAATTCCAAATTTTATCGAAAAAGAATTACAAATAAATGAATAATTGAAAAATGTTTAGACAAGTGCCGGTTTTTCTTTGATTTTTCCGAAAATCATCGAACCGTAAGACACGTGTCAAATTACATAGCTGATTACACTATTATCCTAAATAATGAAAAATTAATTATTTTGCAAAAGAAAATAACCAGACTTTAGATATGTATACCATACAATTACTTAAGGATTTATTATTGTTTTTAATACCTTTTTTTTTTAATTAAACATCTATAGTTTAAAATCTTAAGTATACATCAGTTAATTTATTGATAAAACAGAGAAAATTGTTTAGTCTTTTTTTAAGTAAAGAGAAATGTTTGTCCCGAGACCCCCCCCCCCAAAAAAAAAAACAACCTATGATTGGTCATTACCTAAGTAGGGGCTAAAATTTGGAGAACGAGGCCTGACTGCCATAAACAACAGACGACGAACAGCAAACAGTGATACAACATTTGATTTGTATGAAAGACAACGACGGACACAAACTGATAAACTGAATAATTTCAACTACCATAAGGTGCCCTATGAATTCAGTTACATACTTAAACTCGTCTAAGGAATATATTTCTGGACTAAAACGATATCAGTATGTTTACTGTACAAACAGACAACAATCACAAAACGATGGATAAAATTGTGGCTTATATTGATTAATTCATTTTTTAAGCAAACTTTGATTGATTGATTGTTGGTTACTAAACGTCCAGTGGCAAACATTTCATGCATATTCAGGACGAGAAGTCGTTTCAGAAATAGATTATTTATTTGTGACAAAATTATATCTTTTGCTCTAAATTAACATATACGATTCTGATAATATTAAGAAAATTACAACTTAAGTCTCGGGAATTATTCGTATATGAAGGCTTTTGAGCATAGAATATCAAATTTTATTATTGTCGACATTTTTATTCCTTTTGTCTTGATAACTCTTAAATACATAAACATTTTAACAAGCTGACCACACCCTAACTTAATAGTTGACATCGTGAAAGCCATGCACCTATTGCAAATAACTTTATCGTAAGAGAAATTATACAAAAGCAAAATGATTTGTTCTTTTAATCTTTGTAAATAAGAACAAAACATTTGATTATACATATTTAGCACTATTCTTTACAATTGTTCATTACTTAAAATAAAAAGATTATGATTGTTTAATCGTTTGTTATGTAAGTTGGCTCGTGTCAATTGGTTCACTGATTTTCGGCAATATCAAAGAAAAACCGGCACGTGCCTAAACAATGTTCAATTTCTCATTTAGATTTTGTGGTTCTTTTTCTTTAAAATTTGGGATTTATGTATTAAATATCAATCTCTACAATAATATGAAAACAATGTACATGTAACAGCACCCCTTCTAGTCCTTAGTGGCAAATCCTTAACAGTGTTTAGACGTACCGCAAGAATTTTGGTCGGAAAGAATTGCTTAAAAATAATTTTTTGTTGCTTTTGAAAAACTAATCTAGAAAAGAGAAACATTTAAAGATAACCGCAACATTTGAAAAGAAAATTTTAAGCATATACATCAGACTTTCTCTATATTTCAGTGCTCTGCTACATGTGATGTTGGAGTCCAAGGACGTCCCGTTTATTGCATGAAAACCTTTGTTCGTGGAATAAAAGTGAATGTCTCAGACAGTGAATGTATGGGACTTAAGCCCCAAAATTCAAGACCATGCTCTCAGCCACCATGTTTTAAAATGCTTTCATTCTCTCCTCATATCAAACAAGACAATTCAACATTTATTCAGTTAAAGAAATCAAAAACAATTCGACTTAAAATTGGAGTTAAAGCCATTCTTTTGTCAAGACAATCTGTGAAAATAGAATGTCCAGTGGACAATTTTGATACATCACTTATATTTTGGACGAAAAATAATAGACTTGTATCAACGTCTATTTTTAATAGAGTCTATGTTACCTCTAAGGGAGCTCTTAAGATTAAAAGGACTGATGTGTCTCAAGATACTGGAATATATACTTGTATAGCAGGGATGGAAAGTGGAAATGTAGTCATAGAATTCCAAAGTAAATTGATAGCAAGACAAAAAGCAAAGAAAATAAAAAAGATTATGTCTAATAAAAGTAATAATGAAATTCTTAATATACCTCAATCAGACATTATTCCAGGAAGGGGACCACAAAATATAATCGCATTGCCACGCGATACTAAACATTCCAAAGACTCTGCTGTATATATAACAAGCGATTGGTCTAAATGTTCTAGAACCTGTGGTCATGGTTTTCAAACTAGAAAAGTAACTTGTAATGTTGTGACAGATAAATATATAAGAATAGTAGCAGACAAACAATGTCGTGAAGTAAAACCAGAAAACCACAGAGTATGCAAAGGTAACCCATATTGTCCAGTCTGGAGAGATGGTGCATGGTCAGAGGTAAAGAACTCAGTCACATGTTCTCATGTTTTTACATTTAAGGTGGTACCAAACACCTTGACTATAATTAATTTGGCTCGTTTAATTTTCATAAAATTTTGACAAAATATTTACTTTGACCCTGTGATAAAAATATTAGAATTTCAAAAAACTTGAACCACACACTTTATCGGAAAAATTTCATTGGATATATAGCAGTTTGACAAACACTAATTTTAATCATTGAAAAGCTTAATGTTTCTTTAACAATAGAACGTGATTAAAACGTTCAGCTGATTTTTACAGAGTTATCTCCCTGTAGTGTTATGTACCACCTTAAACAATTGATATAGAAAGCACAATGAGAACCAATAAAGCGAGACGTGAGTTACATGTCAATGAGACAGTTACCCAACAACACAAAAAAGACATCTAGCGGTGAACATACGACCTTCACCAGCAAGCAGTTGTCTACTCAGTATATCCAGATATTGTGAAGTATTTTGACCCACTTTCAGTAATGTTGTCTTTGTGGTATAACTACTGTTTGCAAAACTTTAAAGCTACAGATTTTGTTCATAACTACTCATTGTGATACGTCCAGGAAACATGAGTAGAATGCAACGGTATCATAAAGAATAATTTGTATATCAGACTTGGAGCGGGATTAATGTTAGAACACTTTACTTATAATACAATATTCGAAAGTGCTTCTCGGTTCGGATTTTGGATAGATTTTCTCATTTCAAATGATTCTTTTTGTATACTTTTTAAAACAAACAGATATTTTTTTCTTTGGTTTAGATAATTACGTCATTACATTAACTATGTATATGAAAGTTTTAAATAAGCACAACATAAATTTAGTCACCGAGCTGTGACCGGGAAACAATTTGAGAGAAACCGAAATTGATGGGATTAAAGTGTTTTTGATAACAAAACAAGTGCTCCAGTTTAATCTTTAAATTATCAACACCTTACACTTTGGTTATAAAACCATTTCATATAAAATCAATGGGCAAACACGCAGAAAGAAGACACCGCATATTTTTTTTTTTTTTCAATAGAGTTTAAGTCTCGAGTGTTTTCTCATGCATATATCTATATGTACTCTCTTTTTCAAATGTAGTGTTCAGTTAAAATATGCAAGTTTGATGGAATAGCAGTACAAACCAGAGAGATACACTGCAGTGTAGAAAATAACCAATCCATCACTCTCCCTCCTAATAAGTGTGACAGAAAATTTCGTCCTCAAACTCATAGACAGTGTATCAATGAAGAGTGTGAGGCTATCTGGAAAACCAGCAAATGGACATCGGTAAGACATGAATAAATGAGCATCAACAATCATATATTATATAAAACATACATATTTTGACAGCTTATTTGTTGTTATCAGGTTATGCGGTTATTTGCAGTCGGGAAATGACTCATGATAAGGAAAGATGTTATGCACAGTGGTGCAGAATTAGGGCCTAAATGTTTTAGGGAAAGAGGACCGCCAGTTCATATAGTTTGATGTAGACGCACAATGCACGATTTTAATCATATAAGGATTGTGATACAAAGTTTCAATCAGCCATGATTTTTACTGATATGAATATTAAAATGTATCAAGGATTTGTATAATTAGTCTCACTATACAAATGTATTGACTTAAACCTTATCTTTAAACTTATATCGAAAATACATCAAAGTCTACATAAAACAATTATAAATAGTGGCATACCACACAGCAAAGCAAATTATAAATATTATAATGCTCAGTCAAATTCTTTCAAAACCGAAACTATTAGCGTCTGCTTTATACGTGAGCTAAAAATAAAATGACAACGTATGTTAGATACTTAATTATTTACTCAGTAGTATTCCCCATGTTTGAAGAACAGGCAATAACATTCAATCAATAAATAAAAGATACAATGATAATGAAAATAGTGAACATTGGATCAATAATACTACATATAAAAAGACAAATTTTTTTCCACCTAGTGTAAACCAAGATGTGCCAAGAATGGTAAGAAAACAAGGATGTTATCATGTGTATGGAAACATAACAAAAAGCAAGCACAATATAATTGTAAATCAAAACCAAAACCATTACTCAGGAAAGTTTGTCGACCAAAACATTGCAAAAGGAGTAAGTATAATCAACATAGCTTTTATTTAATAAATCAGACCATTGTAATTAAAGTTTAGAAAAGTATGATATATGGTGTAAAACAAATCTGAGTATCATATATACAAAATGTAAAATTCTCAAGGATGCATGCCATAACATAAATACTCAAGAGTTCAAATAAGAATTCGGTAGTTAAAGGAGAACTTTAGGGAAACATGTACAGAAAAGCAATGGTACGAAGCTCGAAGTCGCGTCGATGAATATTTTATTAGTAAACATGTACGCTGAATCTACTGTGAATACAGCAATGTAATTTAGCCTATTTAAATCAAAATTTGGCAAACATATTTTAGAGAAAGCAACACAAATTATTTACACAAATATATTCTTGATATATTTTGTATCATCTTTCAGAAATCGGATTTTAATCTCATAAAATTGTGTATGAAAGACCATAAACTGTTATTTAAGTATGAAATATAAATAGACACAATAAACTTTTTATTTTTCAGAATGTTTTGATATGTCAAGATACTGCAGCATTACAAAACTATTGAACATGTGTAGATACAGAACATTTAGAGACCGATGTTGTGCAACATGTACTAACTCTGTTCTAACATAAGATTGTCTACAACATGAACATTCTTTTATGGAAGCTTTTAAATTTATTTGGTGCTAGAGTATCTTCAGTTGTAAAAGTAAGGAAAAAAGTATTCAAAATACTAAAATCAAAAGATATTCAAAATTACTTTTAACCAAGTCACTTTAATAAATCTATACTAAAAGACTACAATATGGACTACAATTCTGGCATGTAGGAACCATGATTCAGAAAAATTGATTGACAAAGTGTTGTATATATTGTCATTGTATTGATTGTTGTGATTGTTTTATAATACCGGTACATGATGGAAAGAATGTTTTCTAACACTTAAGAACTTTTATATGCTGTTTTCTACGAATTGTAAATCGTTCTTTTTGTCCGGTGAATGTCGAGATGGTAGAGAAAATAGGGTGCATATATAATAAACGTTTTCTACAGTTTTCAAACAATAGCTGGCAAAAGCTTTTGAACCTTTGTTTAAACATATAAATTAGACAAACCACCTAAAGGTCAATTTTGATTTAGTATTTTCAGATATTTGAGATGTTGAAACATATTCAAATTTGTAGGCGGTAAACATTTTGTGATATCATCTTCTCGTACAGTTTTCAACAAATATTACTGAAATGCTCTCTGTATGGCCTTCAAAAATATCTAGCAATCTGGTACAGATACAGAACCTGTGTCCACGCCTTGCTTACAACTAATTACAAGGATCTGACCTCATTCTGTTATTTTCCGTTTTGGTAATTATATGGTTATTGTTATGTCCTTTAAGGTAATAAAGCTCTTCAGGCGCTTGGGTCTTATTCATTTTAAGCTTTCAAATGTTTGTGTTGGAATGTTCCAAATGAAGGTAAATCAAGCAAGGCGCCTCGTACGCACGACATTAATACAGTTCATTTACTGGTTCTATTATAACCACTGCTGGTGGACTATTGGTCCCCTAAGGTATTATCAACTCAGAAGTCAGTGCTTCGGTACTTGCACGATTTTTAACGAACTTTTCTAAAATTATGCGTTGATAAATTTAGAAATTATTAAGAAACTAAGGTTCCAACTCTCTGGGCAAAGTTTAGCATATTCTATGTGAATGATCAGTTGGATAGCAATGGTCAATCAGTACGGACGCAATGCATTCATTAAGATTTTTTTTAACATTTCCCTTTATTATACGATCCGTTTATTGTAATTGGAATATTAATCGTTGTGTTTCGCTGCATTGCATCATTAAAATATTATAAAACAAAGTATCATCTACATTTTGTGTTTATTTACTTAGGTGACAAGTTTAACTTCCGAGTGTTTGGCGTAGAAACAGAAATTATCAAAGTCTTTGATCTTACACGACACTCAATGTGAGCGCTACAAAGAGACCACCAAGGTGTTTCAGGACCTGGAGTCATAAATTTCGAGTGCAATTATCGTACTCAGACTCAAAATTTTATCAATCAAAATATTGGATTTGGTGTTTCGGGCACAAAAAAAAAAACCCAACAAATATACAAATGCATGAACAAAAAACAATAAACGGGGAAAAAAATATGATAGACAATAACCAACGACAACCTTTAAATTGCAGGCTCCTTACTTGTGACAGCCACCTATTAAATGTGAAGGGTTAAACATTTTTGCTAGTACTCAACCCTACCCTAACTTGTGACAGTAGTGTAACACTATAAAAAACGGAAAAAATCAGTCGAAAAAAGCAGAAAACCCCAAAAAGCAACAAACGTTATAGACTTAAAGTACCGATCTTATAGCACTCGCATTTACTGAAAGCAAGTTCAAAGCCAATTTCAACTAAAACATAAATCATGTTTCCATGACTAAACTATCAAGCATTTCACATCCAATGGAAATAGTTGATTTATTATAAATGTAGTATCTGAGAAGGCTGACTTATCACAAAA
Organism: Mytilus californianus; assembly: GCF_021869535.1. Lineage (NCBI taxonomy): Eukaryota > Metazoa > Mollusca > Bivalvia > Mytilida > Mytilidae > Mytilus > Mytilus californianus. The sequence continues at coordinate 128,656,100 of NW_026262679.1, read as the reverse complement.
ACTTAACGTTGACTAAAGGACTAAGTAAATGAAGTCAAGATCAGATAAACACAATCAGAACTGTACACCTTATATATTCTACCATAAGAGACCTTTTTCGTTATATACATAGAATGTGAGAAATTTACCTAATTTATTTTTATCTTGTACCAATGAACCCTGTAAATAAGGTCATTGTCAGATGTCAATGTGTACACGAATTTTAGAAATTATGAAAGTGCCAAATGTAACTGTTTCTATTTAAAAACCTGAAGAATCAATTCATAAACAAAATAAAAATAAGAAGATGTGGTATGCTTGCCAATGTGACAACTGTCCAACAGAGACCAAATTACCTAAACGTTAGCAACTAGAGGTCAACGTACGGCCTTCAACAATGAGCAAAACCCATACCGCATAGTAAGCTATAAAAGGCTCCTATTGACAAATGTTAAACAATTCAAACGAAAATATGAACGGATTGATTTATATACAGAACAATTATGAACAAACAAATAAAACCTGTTCTAACTTTGAATATATAGTTTCAAAGATGGAGATTTTATAAAAAAAAACTAAACCTGAATACTGCACTATAAAAATTAAGGTTTATGGCATAAAGAATATTTCATATGGACAAGCAGGTTCGTACGCTCCACAGAGAGTCAAATTGTAAACAAGCATATCACTGCCACTACCCAGCTTAAAGCTTCTTCCGAACATTTGAAAGTCCCGACTATGTACTGGTTACCTAAATTACACAAACAACCATTTAGATTTCGTTTCATCTCCGCATCTAGTAAGTGTTCTACTACTAATCTGTCAGTGCTTCTAACTACCTCCCTTACTACTATCAAAGAACTTGTTATTAACTTTTGTAATAAGCTTATAAAAATAATGGTATTAATTATTTTTGGAGTGTTAAAAATTCTTTAGAGGTTTTAGATAAATTACGTGCTTTTGATGGTCCATTTAATTCTGTTGAAAGTTGTGATTTTTCTACTTTCTACACTACACTTCCACACAATCTTATCAAGAAAAAGTTTTCATATTTAATTAAATGGTCTTTTGAAAAATCTCGTTGCAAATTTATTTGCTGTAACTCGTTTAAAGACTTTTTCTGTAACGAAAAAGGAGAGCATGCTAGATACACTTACTAGAAATGTGAAGATATGGTTGAAGTTTTAAATTTTCTCCTGGACAACATATATGTACGTTTCGGCGATAAAAGTGTATCGACAGGTAGTAGGTATTCCTATGGGCACTGATTGCGCCCCTTTAATAGCAGATTTATTCCTGTATTGCTGTGAATCTCAGTTTATGACCAAACTCAGTAAAGACACGTCATTGCTACATTTGGTTGACACATTCAACAATACCTACCGTTATCTTGATGATATTTTTTCGTTAAATAATCCAGAGTTCTCTAAATATACTACCGAAACTTAGCCAAAGGAACTTACTTTAAATAAATCTAACATAAACAGCAGTGGTTGTCCTTTTCTAGATTTAGACATTTCAATTTCTAAAGGGAAACTCCATACTAAATTTAACGACAAAAGAGACGATTTTTCATTCCCTATTGTTAATTTTCCTTTTTTAGACGACGATGTTCCTTTGGCTCACATCGTTCGTTATGCCCGTGTGTGTAGTGATGTCATAAATTTTAACGAATGTAATGAATGCATCACTGGTAAATTATTAAGTCAGGGATTTGTTACCATAAATTACTTAAAATTTTAGTAAATTCTTTCATAGATACAAAGATTTGATTAGTAAATTTGGCTGTACCTGTAGAAAACTTATTAAAAATGGTATTTCACATCCTAAATTTTACAGCAATATTGTAAATGTTGTAATAAGATCGTTGAATATTGCTTACATTGGCACAAACATCGATTTTGTCATCAACAAATTAAAACTTAAATCGCTGGGATGTGTTTAAGTTGATTTTAGTGTCTGATGCATGATTTTTTATTATTAACTGTTTTTGGCTTTTAACTAGCTTTCAGTAACTGCGAGTATTCTCGAATTGTACTTCGTAGTTTGACCTGTTGACACAATTTGTAATACATTTGTGTTATTCAATGTTTACCTATTTAGTGTTATATCTCGTCTCACTATTTTTAATATGTAATAAGTATTTAGTATGACGATAAATTTTCACTTCTGTTCTGGAACTATGAACAACAAATTTATTAATTTTGTAAAAAAACATTTCCATACTCCTAACAACAAAATTATCTTATTTAAATACCTGTGTACGTTATTTTATTTAACGCCATTTTGTCCAAGATTATAGTTGTTATTTTTTACATTGTACATTCTATGAGGAACTTGGTGCCTTTGTATTTTTCTTCAAATGTCAATGTTCATCTATCATAAAATCTATGTATAACCAACGAAATGGTTACAATAGATGTAACCTCCCCTTTCTGTAAATGTGAAAGACTTTGATCTTGTAACCATGGATACAACAGATAACATTTATGTAACGGACCTTGACATACTTTTTCCTCAGAAGCATGCAACAACTTTTAAGTTTGGCTTGGCTTATTTATGTTGAAAATTGTTGTTGTCTTAAAATTTGTAATAATTACCTTCCTTCAGCTTCAACGAATACAAAATTTTGATTATATTATTTATATAATACACTTCTGTCACCAAGACACACCCTTGAGAGTCGACTTGTTCAGGAAAATTATTGAAAAGATACAAGTATTAATAGTGATTAATGTATAAAATTCATCTTACAAAACATAATAGATATAAGAAAATGTGGTATGAGTGAAAATGAGACAACTCTCCATCCAAGTCAAAATTTATAAAAGTAAACCATTATAGGTCAAAGTACGGTCTTCAATCTGCATGTATATTGACTTCTAAATGGCTTTTGATTTTTGTTTCCTTGGGTTGCTGTCTTACCACTAACCCTCATCTCCTTTTATTCACATCTGAAAATACAATCTTTAAGTGACAGTTAATTTTGTTCATATATTCTTAACTTTCAAAACATAGTTGTCGTGAATATAGCGCGAACTACGTTCCTATGTTAATGTACTTTTGTTTGTCTACGTCGGAACGTCAATGACGTCGGCGTGGGCGGAAGTCATTCTATATGTTATTTAATGGTAGACTTGAACGGCTGTATTTCTATATATCTCCTATCGCCACTACATTTTGGTGCCGTGACTGTCGGAAACAATTGAATCAAAATTAAAAGCAGTACGAAGAGGACACAGAGGGCAAGTTACAAAGTTATTAAAGAAATTTGATGAGATTGAACAGAATTCGGACTTAGACAAAGAAGATGTGAAACTAATATCGGATGCAATTGAACAGAAACAAATGACTTTCGTGGATTTGAATGAAAAGATACTAGATTTGACGTCGGAGGAGGATGTAGCGGAGGAAATTCAAGAGTCTGATAAGTATATGTTTAATTTAGAGTCCAAGCTTCGGAAAATTAGAAAAATATCACATTCTGATTCACTTTCTCAAAATGTCGCATCAACGTCTCTAGATCCAAATGCAAACATATTTTACGCCATCTTTCCCACAAATTCATCGCTTACCAATGCCAATGTTATACACATCAATGAAACTGAAATTAATGTACAGCCAACCCATTTTGATAATTTCCGCTCCATGCAAAATACACATCGTGACTTGCAGTCTACAAACAATTTGTACAACCAAGGATTTTCTTCGGTATCAAATATCAGTCAAAACCACAGATTACCTAAACTAGATTTACCGCACTTTGATGGGGAAATTTTACAATGTCAAACCTTTTCGGATTCCTATGAATCAACTATCAATTTTAACAGTAATTTGACCGAAATACAGAAATTTAGTTACTTGAAGGCCCAACTCCATGGTCATGCCGCCCAAACTATTGAAGGTTTTGCACTGACAAATGCCAATTACACCACTGCCGTTAATTTACACAAAGAGCGTTTTGGATCGCCTCACAAGAAAATTCATGCCTACATGAAAGCGTTAATGGAAATGCCGACTCCTAGCAACAGTTTACAAAGCCTGAGAAGTTATGGGGACAAACTTGAAGCATATGTCCGGGAACTACAGTCATTAGGTCAGACGCAAGAGATGTACGGAGCCCTGTTAGTTCCGATAGTACTTGGAAAACTTCCACCTGAAATTCGCAAAAATATTGCACGAGAACATGACAGCGACAATATTTCTTTGATTGAATTACGCAAATCGATTGTAAAAGAAATCAAAATTCTAGAAGTAGGCCAGACTACAGATTACGGAGATAATCACATGACCGCTACCTTTTTCACCGGAGCGAAGTCGAGACAACAACTTCATTATGACCATAAACAGACTAAAATGCCAAAAGGGACACATGCTTGTGTTTTTTTGTGACGGAACACATCATTCTACTGAATGTACAAAGGTAATGGACCCCACAGACAGAAGTGCCGTAGTAAAACATAAGAAATTATGTTTTAATTGCCTTGGATCTCATCTCGCCAAAGAATGTAAATCACACAATAAATGCCGAAAATGCAACAAAAAAACACCATACAAGCCTGTGTGGAGGTCGATTTGTAGTTGAACAGAAGTCACAGTCAGTAACGTCGGAGGGTCAAAATGGAGATAAAGCCGTACCAGTTGTAATGCACACGTCAACTACAGTTAAACAACACGCAAATGTTTTGTTGAAAACCGCAATAGCACCAGTACATTTTGAACACAATTACGCAGAAGCAAGTATTTTATTTGACGAGGGTGCTCAACGTTCCTTCATAACTGAGATTTTAGCCAGGAAGCTAAATGTTAAAGCCACAGAAAAAGAGACAGTTCAACTTGCTGCATTTGGAGACGTAAGTAACAATGTACGCCCACTTGAATCTACAACTATTGATATACAGACCGATTCTGGAGAGAAGATACCAATTCAGGCACTGATTGTGCCAACCATATCCGTTCCTATGCAGACCAACATGACTCGTAACGTAAGAAATTTGCCGTAATTGAGAAGTCTTAAACTAGCGCATCCACTAAGTTCACATGAACAGTTTGAAATTTCGTTGCTGATAGGAGCAGACTTTTACTGGAAGATAGTGGAGGATAAGGTGATAAGGGGGGATGGACCCACAGCAGTTAGTTCCAAAATTGGCTATTTATTGTCCGGACCAGTAAGCGATAACAGGACTTCGTCAATTTCTCCCGTCCTTTTGAATATCATTTCAAGTCATCATATGGAGGAGTAAAGTATTGAAAACTTCTGAAAGTGAGAATCTCTAGGGATAAATCCAGCTGAAACAGATGAAGATTTAAAGTACCTACATACATATTAACAGACTTCACTGAGATTTGAAAATGGACAGTACCACGCCAAGTTGTCATGGAAACAGGACCACCCTCACTTGCCATCAAACTTCTATATCGCAAAATCGAGGACAGAGAGCACAATCATAAGACTTTGTCGGGAACCAGAGCTACTTCATAGATATGGGGATATAATTAAAGAGCAAGAGAAAAGAGGATTTATAGAAAAGGTAAATGAAGATACATTTCCGGTAAAACTCATTATATTCCTCACCATGCTGTAAAAAAGGACTCAGCTACCACACCCATTAGAATTGTATACGATTGCAGCTGCAGACAATCGCCACACCATGCCAGCTTAAATGACTGTTTAATGCCTATACCGCCAGTACTTAATGATCTTACAAAAATTCTGATGAGATTTCGACTTAACAAAATTGGAGTGAGCACAGATATTGAGAAAGCCTTTCTACATGTTGTCCTAGACAACAGTGACAGAGATGTCACACACTTCCTATGGTTGAGCGATCCGAATGACCAAACTAGCCAGCTGATTATTTACAGTTTCAAATCTGTATTATTTGGCGCCACATGTTCTCCATTTATCTTAAATGCAGCATTACTGAAACACTTAGATAAATACAAAACGGAAACTGCATCCACCATGAAGAAGGATTTGTATGTTGATAATATTTTGTCAAGCCTTAAAATGAGAAGAAAGCTCTTACATATTTCTGTAAAGCAAGATCGTTATCCGAATGACCAAACTAGCCAGCTGATTACTTACAGGTTCAAATCTGTATTATTTGGCGCCACATGTTCTCCATTTATCTTAAATGCAGCATTACTGAAACACTTAGATAAATACAAAACGGAAACTGCATCCACCATGAAGAAGGATTTGTATGTTGATAATGTTTTGTCAAGCCGTAAAAATGAGAAGAAAGCTCTTACATATTTCTGTAAAGCAAGATCGTTAATGTCAGAAGCTGGGTTTAATCTACGCTCTTGGACATCAAATAGTAGCCATCTACGAGAACTTGCACAAGCTGAAAAGAAAATGTACTTGACAAAGACACCAAACCGAAAATACTAGGACTACGTTGGGATACAATTACAGACAAACTTTCTTTTCCGGAAGTAAAATTGAACCAGGAAATCGGGAATATCATAAAGCGGGAGATTTTAAGCCAGTCATCAAGGATTTACGATCCGTTAGGACTTCTAAGCTCTATTACTGTGAGAGCCAAAATACTAATGCAAGATTTATGGAGACAGAAAATAGACTGGGACAAACCTATACCGTCATCGGAACTACAACATCTATGGATAAAACTAGCTAAAGATTTAAAGATCACAACAACTGTAAAAAAGGAAAAGGCACTATTTTACAAGCTCGTCAGTTAACATGGACCACAATGAATTACATCTTTTTCTCGATGCAATTATGGACGCATATGGAGCTATAGCATATACTTGTAATGGAAGTCATTCAGCAGTAGTAATGGCGAAGAATCGTGTAGCACCACTAAAGAAGTTGACTCTTCCAAAACTAGAACTAATGGCTGCACTTATCGGCGCTCGTCTCGCTAGCCACATCAGGACTACGCTACCTAGCAACAAAGTCGTATTTTAGTCAGACAGTCAAATTATTCTACACTGGTTGAATACGTCAAGACAGTTAAAACGATTTGTACAAAACAGAATTAATGAGATCAAAAATTTGACTACACAGGATGAATGGAGATATTGTCCAACTAAAGAGAATCCAGCAGATTTACTGACTCGATGACTGCCTACGGAACAGTTTTTACAGAACGCACTTTGGTTTAACGGACCCAAATAGCTAACCGATGAGGAAAAATGGCCGACATGGAAGTCAACGCTCACAGATAGTACCGTATTATCATCCTTCGTAGAACACGAAAACAACGACGACCCAACAACAAAAGAAGAAAGTAACAGTCAATACGAAGCAGGAATTGACATTATTATGGACATTACTCGGTACAGCAGTTTATTCAAAACTATCCGAGTGACCGCTTTTATTCCAAGATTTGTAGCCAACTGTAAAATTCCAAAATCACAGAGAAAACCCGACCAGCTTAAAACTAGTGAATTACAAAAGAGGGACGAAAGATACCAGAGGTATAGTCAAAATCATAGATCGAAAACAAACTGACAACGTCATGGCCAAAAATAAAAAGACAAACAGACAAATAATAGTACAGATGACACAACATAGAAAACTAAAGACTAAGCAACACGAACCCCACCAAAAACTGGGGGTGATCCCAGGTGCTCCGGAAGGATAAGCAGATCTTGCTCCACATGTGGCACCCGTCGTGTTGCTTATGTTATTACAAATCCGGTAAATAGTCTAATTCGGTAGGTCACATTCGTGAAAAGAGAAGGGTATTGTAGTTACGACATTAGGAACATATCCGATATCATCTTTCCATTTATTCCATAACGGTCTAGTTCGATGGGATAGATTCGTTCAACATAGTCACCAAATTTTGTATTATTTAGTGAGAGAACATCATCTATATAGTGGAACGTAAAATTAAAGGAAATTGCTAACTTCTTATCTTTCTTCCTAAGAAGTTCCTGTATGAAGTCAGCCTCATAATAATAAAGAAACATGTCGACAAGAAGAGGGGCACAATTGGTTCCCATTGGAATTCCGACAGTCTGTTGAAAAACACGTCCTCCAAACGTAACAAATATGTTGTCAATCAGGAAATCAAGCATCTTGATAATGTCAGTTTCAGAGAATTTTTTGTTTGAATCAGAGTGATTCTTTACAAAGTAGGATTTATCCCTCCCCAAGACAAGACACTTGTATCTACGTTCGCCATTCTTTTTAATGAAACAAAGTAATACCAACTCTTTCAATTTGTCTTTTAGTTTGGAATGGGGAATACTTGTGTAAAGTGTAAAAAGTCAAATGTTTTAATACTATTACAAGATGAGAGAGTCTTAGATTGTATGTACTCTAAATTTTTTAGTATCCACAACTGATTCACGCCACCTCTAGAATAGGCAGTTTCACAATAACTTTGGAGCCCGGCTTTAATTGCTGATAAAATAGATGTTAATAATTTAGAAAGAGGTTTCGTGGAGCACTTGGAAGACCCAGCAATATACCGTTGTTTGTAAGGACACTTATGTAGTTTAGTTATCCAATACAGTGATGGAAGATCCAGTTCTTCATCTTTGGTGGAAATTCCAAAGGAACATAGTTCAGACCTATGATTATCCAGGATTTCCTCTTTGGTAAGTGTCGTGAGGGTATATGTTGGGTTTCCAAATGAATTGTCAACATGCCATGGAACTATGGATAATGAAATGTCAGCAGAGACAATACTCGGAGGAAATTGCAGACTTGAAGTCACAGACCAGCAAAAGATTGTCGCTCGTGAAACAGTTAAGACTATTTCTTGATACAACTGGAACTATTCGTTGCGGTGGGAGGATTCACAACGCACCATTGACAGAGACTGCTAGATTCCTTCATTTATTACCTAAAGACCATCTACTTACTCGATTGGTTGTACATGATGTACACGAAAAATTAAAACATTCTGGAGTACTAGTTACCGTAACTCAGATACGACAAACATATTGGATTCCGTCCATTCGCCAGTATGTGAAGAAAGTTTTATACAAATGTATAACTTGCCGAAAAGTCAGCGGTAAACCTTACATAGCACCTGATTCGCCGCCGTTGCCGAAAATCAGATTGGCAGGAGCTCTGCCTTTTACAGTCACTGGAGTAGACTTTGCGGAACCCCTGTACGTTAAGGACAGAGAGAAAAATATTTATCTGCCTGTTTACGTGTGCTTCAACACGTGCCGTTCATCTTGAAGTAGTACCTGACCTACTTTAAAGCCTTCCACATTGAGCAAACCCGTACCGTATAGTAATCTAGAAAAGGCACCGACATGACAAAATGTAAAACATCTCAGATGAGAAAACCAACGGCCTGTACGAAAAATATAATTGATAAATTTACTGTATATCGCTTTTGGTTGATTTGTGTCGTATAAGTTAAAAGTAAGAATGTAAGTAAAATTCGATCAACAGTGAATACTTAAAATGATTTTTTTTTAATTTATCTATTTTAATATTTTCCATAATCATTTTCCATAATCAATACTTAGTTACAATATACCCTATATTGTTTGGTGTTTTTTTTCGATCCATTTAAAACCATTATAAAAACTATTTGGTAGCTATGTGCACTTCAAAATAATCAATAAGTGTATTCATAATAGTTCAAACCTGATCACAAAAGATAAAAAAGGAAACCTGTTTTATACTTATAATGTAAAAATGGCGTTCTCAAAATCAATCAGAAAAGGACAAGTTCCTGTGAATTGTGGATTATGTGAAACTGATAGACCCATTAAGTGGAAGTGTGTAGACTGTGATCTTTTATTGTGTAATCATTGTAAGGAGAAGGTACATTTTCGGGTAAAAACTGCAAAAGATCACAAAGTAATCGATATCAAAGATATTGGACTACATAAAGAAGAACTAGATTTTGCAAACATTCCTTGTCAGAATCATGCTGGACAATATACCTGTCATTATTGTAAGACATGTAATACTCTTGTTTGTCAAACCTGTGTGAAAAAAAGTCACAAGAAACATAATCTAACTGAAATTCAGGAAGAATATGATATGAAAATTGACATGTTAAAGAAAGGACTTAGTAAAATTCAAACGGACAGGAAAATAATAGTCTCCAGAAAAGAACAGCTTGTCCAACTTTCATCGACAAAAAAGTACAATCAGGCAAATCAAGACATTTCTGAGCATGAAAAAGTTGTCAAAGCCGCTGTTGAAAGTCACTTTAAACAAGTCCGAGATAAATTAGATCAACACCAAAAAACTGTTTCGAATACTATAAAATCCGATTTAAATGCCGTCTCTGTCTTATTACAGCAAGCTAGTGATAAAAACAATGAAGTCCAGGAATCCATTCAAATAACTGATGCTTCAAAGTTCTTTAAAGTAGTTATGAATTTAGAAAAAAATATGGACATCAAAATGCCAGAACCAAGGTCAAATCATGACTGTATGCCTAACTTTTTTCCAGGTGAGATCTATCAGTCTAATATTGGGGTGCTCAAATTTGATGAAAATTCATCTGATAAACCACATATTAAGCTGGACTTAAATAAACAATATGAAACTGATTTTCTGGTGGGTTTAATTTTATTCTCAAGTATTGATCAGTCATTCTGGATAAGTTCTGGTAGATTTGGTTTAGTTCAAAAAGTGAAAACAGATGGAAACAAACTGAAGATACTAGCAAGCTTTAATATCCGGCTCTACGGTGTGGCTGTCACTCAATCAAATAATTTACTCCTGTGTACCGGGGGAACAAAACTACAACAAATGAGTAGTAATACAGGAACACTAATAGACACAGTATATGATATGTCACCATTGCGTCCTACAGCAGTCTATATAACCAGTAACAATAAACTTCTCGTAGGAGGTTTTAATTTAGACTACCCTCAACCAGGAAGACGAGTTGTTATACTAATGAATCAGAATGGAGCCCATGAGAGAGTGTATGAACATGATCAACATCAACAACCTATGTTTAAATATCCTTACAAAATAACCACGACCAGTAATGGGAATATGTATGTGGTTGATAGAATAAGTGATTACGAAAATAGAGTAGTAGTGTTAGGACAGAATGGTGATATGATCAATATTTATACAGGAATCATACAGATCAACAAAGACCGGCCATTCTTACCAGAAGATATAGTGACAACACCCAGAGACAATGTTATTGCAGCTGATATGAGAACTCATACACTTCATATCCTGAACAATGCTGGTCTGCTGATGACTTATTATAAAACAAGTGACATAGGCATACTTTTACCTTGGTCTCTTGCATTCAGTCCATCTGGAAAACTCTACATAGGAAAAAGTGGACCAGAAGGCAGTAAAACCATGGAGGCCAATTTATACGAAGTGACCATATCAGGATTTTGAAGTATAGAAATAACTGTGGATTTATATTTTTTTAGAATGAACACTCCATCCCAAATTCCTTGTTTTCGAAGGGTTTTTTTGGTTAATTTCTTATTAATCATATATAAAACCAATCATTTTTTTTATTATTGAACATTACATTATAGCTTAAAGAAATGATAGAAAATCGGTAGAATATAAAAATGAACATCTAACCTAGTTGTTAAAGTTCCTAATAACTCGTTTCAAAATAATATCCTGTCATATGTAATGACGACAATTCTCTAGTTAACATAAGTTTTCAATTTCTTCTTCTATCATAAGGAAAAGTGGTTAGGTAAATTTTAAACGGAGAGTCCCTTACCAAATGGCAAAATCAAAAGCTCAAACACATCAAACGAATGGAAAACAACTGTTCAAATATTTTTAACGAGTTATGCCCTTGGAAATATTAATTATAACGGAAATTGTATTTGCATTTGCCCTTAAGCCTTCAGTTCTTCATAAGATGTTTATAAAAAGTTTTAAAAAACAAAACAACATTTTTTGTAGTTATTGCCCTTGTAACTTGGATAGATAAAATATGTGCAACGAGGGTGACATTGGAACTCTGTTCTTTTATTGTAATTCGAATATTAATCGTTGTGTGTTTAGCTGCATTGCATCATTAAAAAAATTATAAAATAAAGTATCATCTACATTTTGTGTTTATTGACTTTAGTGAGTAATTCCCCAAACTCTAGTGTTTATACTTTGGATGATTTATTTTTCACTTTGAATTTGGAAGAAAAAAGATTTCTTTCTAAACAGATAATATTTTGCTACATCCTTATGATAAATATAATATCCCAAAAAATGTATGTTCTCTGACAGGAGCATTTATGGGCATGCTGATAATGTATGCTGGTTGAAGTCGAGCAATGTATATGGTAAACTGGGTTCAACCGATCAAGATTTAATAGGGGTTATAGCATTACAACAAGAGTATGCATTTCAAATTGTCTAGCCTGCTTGATTCAATATAGTTGAATTCAACATTGGAAGCCTTTACGACTATGGTCTTCCTAAAGGTATTACTGGTACATAAGCTTAACAGTATTTATGAAAATATTGTTCAGTTTAGATGAACCTTGTTAGAAGGACATGTTAATCGGACAATCATTCAACATGGCAAATTATTACTGAAAGTATCTGTGAAACTGACCTAATGAAAAATTACGATGATGGGTGCCTGTTTAGTGCCGTTAAACGTCCAGTGGATAATTAAATGCATATTAAGGACGAGCATGATAATGTTATATGAATATGAACCCTACTTTGTACAAGACCGACACGCTGAGCACGATTTATAATTTAACAGTCCGCAGAAAGACATGTCACCCAACCGGGCACGTTATTCTGAATTTCGGTCAACAATTTTGTATTTCTAACTCTTAAATGCTGGTTCTTAGCGGAGAAGCAAACATTTATCAGTCTTTGATCTTACACGACTATGAGTGGCCAGAATAACATACCGTAAGGTTTTCACTTTCAACGCGTTGATTTTTACTTCCAACGTATTGGTTTTCACTTTCAACGCGTTGGGTATCATTTTCAACACGTTGGTAAAAACTAACGCGTTGATTCGTAATTCATACGGTACGAAAAACCAACGCGTTTTGCTCTTTTGTCAACCAATCAAAATCTTTCTTACAAAGTATTATCTAAATATGGGTTAGACTAATGACTGAACCGCTGACAGGACAATTATCGGACAATGACAGGACCAAATGAGAAATGTTAATAACTTTTTTATTTCTCATAGGAATTATCTCAAATTTGAATTAATAAGAATTCATAATTTTATACATAAATGTAAGAACATAAGACATAACAAAACATTTAACAGGACTTACAAAAGAAACATCATAACTAAACACATCAATGTTAGATATATAAATACCGAGACACGTCGTATAGCAATGCGTATTCACACTCGACAAAACTGTCATATTCAGAAATAGGTCACGTTCGGTACTAAGCAAACCAGAAGACGTATAGCATCTTGGAATTTTTCATCATTTGTCTAATGATGGGAAAGAGGGGGATTACTAGATCAAGTGTATGTAATAGCATTTGATTGATGTTTCCATTACGTCAATTGGCTAGTATTTAATGCTTCTTTAGAACGAGAGCAAATCAACAATATAAACACTAGGTAGGTGATACAATAGAGGACGTCCGGGATGACGGTCAGGGAAATCTAGACTGCCACTGGAAAATGAAGGTATATTGGATAGAGACAGAAATGTTGCCTTACAACAAGTCATTTACAGACCCTCAAAACGTTGTTACAAGGGTCCTGAAAGTACAGAGAGCGTGCACTCTCTCTTCACGAGGGATAGGATTTAACGTCCCCATTCTGACTGGACTTGGTTGCATGATCGGAAGATAATCGAAGTGACCATATATCTTTCCACAAGTCACCTCGTGTTATTAACATCAAACATTGAGTGTTTCTCAAATGTATGAAGCCACTGTTCTGAAATGATTGGTAAGTTGACAAGGTCGTCTTTTTCTCAAACGGTTAATGGAGTCGAAGTTCCTTTAGACAATTGTCAAAAACAAGAAGATCAAAGAAACCAGATCATTTAATTTCACAGTCAGATACATTGATGTTCTTTCCATTTACAATCTAAACTTTTCAGATAGGGTTCCATTAATATATCCTCCAGAACTAGAAATTAATGAAACAACAGACACGGCTTCCTCCGCCTCATTTTATAACTTATACCTGGAATTTGACATAAGCAGTCATCTCAGTACCAGAATCTATGACAAAAAAGACGATTTTAGTTTTGAAATTATAAATTTCCCCCACCTTAGCAGCAATATACCAACTTCACCTGCATATGGGATATATGTTTCCCTACTCTTTCGGTATTCAAGAGCTTGCAGCTGCTACTCAGACTTTATAAAACGTCACCAGTGTCTGAGAAGAAAGTTGACGAACCAGGGTTATGTAAAAGAACGTCTTGTCCTTTTTCTAAAAAAGTTCATCGGAAGATACCAAGACCTTGTTGATGAATATTCCGTATTAACTTCACAAATAATACATGATGGTCTTGAAGTATAGATTCTTGGTACTGTCGTTGTTTATCATCTTAATTACGTGTTATAGTGTTCTTTTAATTTGTCCTTGTGCATTTTAACCCTTCCTGTTTAGTCCATTTTTGGTAATATACTTTTGGCGTGGCTCGGTATTTGTACAACCCGCCATTGTTTTATTGTACTATGGTCATTTTTGTATTCTTGTCTTTCATTTTTGCTCCTGTACTTTGTCTATAGAGTGTTTGTTTGCCATTTTTGTTTTCTTTGTTGAAATAGATTCTTGTTTTTATAGTGATTAAGATTATAACACAATGTTGACTATGAAGGAATATGACAGTTGTTTTCCATTCGTTTGATGTGTTTTGATTTTTCCATTTGATAAAGGACTTTCCGTTTTTAATTTTCCTTGGAGTTCGGTATTTTTGTTATTTTACTTTTTTTAAACACTTAATTCATTGGATGTGTACTGATTGGTACTTTCGTGTGGGAGAACATGATTAATGTATTTGTTGTAATTGGCTTTCAACTAGCTTTCAGTAACTGAGATTATTTTTTTTCGACGCTTTTGGGTCTTTTGTTTTTATGTAAGTTGTTTTTGTGCATCACACCGATCTTTTGGGTTAAGTCAATTAGATTCTTACATTTTTGTTCTGATATTGTGTAGTTACACTACTGTCCCAGGTAAGGAGGAGGATCGAGCGCATACAGACATGTTTAACCCCGCCACATTCTTCATGTGCCTGTCACAAATAAGAAGCCTGTAGTACAGTGGTTACCGTTGGTTCATTTCTGTCAAATTTGATTTTCGTAAAATGTTTTGTACTAATTTAGGCCGTTAGTTTTCTCGTTTAAATTGTTTCACATTCTTGACGTCAGAGCCTTTTTATAGCCGACAACATGGTATATTTTTTGTCATTGTTGAAGGCCATATGGTGACATATATTTGCTTACTACCACTTCCTTTTGACTGTGGTGGATCATTTACAATCATACCACATCTCTTCATCTTTATATTTCAAACTTTTTTCAAAATTGTCTGTAATAACATAAAAAGTTTTTGGTTCTCCAAAATGTTGATATCAAGTATACCTGATGACATTTATGGCAGAAATAAGTGTTATTAGCCCGGAAATACTGCCATAAATTATTTCCTTTCTTGTTTGATATAAGCCAAAGGCATATGGCATATAAAAAGCAAAGTATAAATGCTTCACGGGGTCATCATTCTATGAAGAATTTGGTGCCTTTGTATTTCTACTCAAATGTCAATGTTCATCTATCATAAAATCTGTATGTATACCCAACGATATGGTTAGTTACAATAAATGCAACCTCTTCTTTCCGTAAATGTGAAAACTTTGATCTTGTTACCATGGATACAACAGATTACATTTATGTAACCGACCTTGACACACTTTTCCTCAGAAGCCTGTAAAAGCTTTATTTTAATATAAATAAGAAGATTTGGTATGAGTGCCAATGAGATAACTCTCCATCCAAGTCACAATGTATGAAGACTTAACAAGTATAGGTCAAAGTACTGCCTTCAACACGGAGCTTGGCTCACACCGAACAGTAAGCTATAAAGGGCCCAAAAATGACTAGTGTAAAACAATTCAAACAGGAAAACCAACGGTCTAATCTATATAAAAAATGAAAAACGAGAACCACCTATGAACCACATCAACAAACGACAACCATTGCACAACAGGCTCCTGACTAAGTTTGGCTTGGCTAACATATGTTGAAAAATGATGTTGTCTTAACAATTTGTAATCATACGACAAAAAAAAAAGATGCTTCCCGATTGTGAACTTTATATTTCAAGCTATTAACCCAAGAGTTCCAAGTTGTGAGTTGGTTGACCGTTATGGAATATCTGTTTCACAGATGACGACGGATACGTTTCGATTGTAGAAACTACAATCCCGCCCCCTTTTTCCCCGATTGTGACTTACCGAATTAGACTTATCATCGGGTTTGTACTCACATGAGCAACACGACGGGTGTCGCATGTAGAGCAGGATCTGCTAACCCTTCCGGAGCACCTGATATCGTCCTAGTTTTTTTCTAAAAGGGGTTCGTGTTGCTCTTGCTTTAGTTTTAAGTGTTGTTCTTTATTTTTCAATGTGTCTGTTGTTTATATCGGCAACAGTCTCGTCTTTAATTTGTCATAAAAATTCAAATTTTTACAGTTTCATGGTCAGAACCTTTACTTTACCGATGGTTTATCAATTTGGTGATGTATAAATAAAGGCAACAGTAGTATACCGCTGTTCGAAACTCATAAATCGATAGAGATAAAAACAAATCCGGGTTACAAACTAAAACTGAGGGAAACGCATCAAATATAAGAGGAGAACAACGACACAACAAAAACACAACATTAAAATGTAACACACACAGAAACGAACTATAATATAACAATGGCCATTTTCCTGACTTGGTACAGGACATTTGAAGAAAAAAAATGGTAATAGGGTTAGATTAGAGTAAAATACCATTCCGACCAGTCGACTTGTTCAGGAAAGTTATTGAACGGGTAAAAGTATTTATAGTGATAAATGTATATAATTACAAAAAATAAATCTGCCTATAAATGGCCTTTAATTTTAATTGTTTCCTTGGGTTGCTGTCTCATTAACATATTACCCATGCACATCTCCTTTTATTCACATCTGAAAATACAATTTTGTTCATATAGTCTTATTATCTTTCAAAATATAGCATCGGAAATTTGGAATTTTGGGCTTGGGACACTTGACCGAATGTTAATAAAAATAAGAGTGTGGTATGATTGTCAATGAAATAACTATCAACCAGAAACCAAAATGACTACAGATTAAAGCAACTATATGTCACCGTGAGGCCTTCAACACTGAGCAAAACCCGTACCGTATAATAAGCTATAAAATGTCATCAAATGACAAATTGTAAAACAATTCAAACGAGAAAACCAACGGTCAATACGAAAAGCATAAACGATAAATTTACCCTATATAAATCTTTTTCTTGTTTTGAGTCGTACAAGTTGTAAGTTAGACTGTAAGTAAACTTCAATCTTTCTTAAAGTTTAATCTGCTGTTAAATCCATAAGGAGGCAAGACTGAGAGAAATAGACTGGGTAAAAACATAAATATATATCTTGATTTTTTAGTTAATTTATTTTAATCTTTTAAACAAGTTGCTTTAAAAAAAAGAAAAGCAATAAGTGAACCCGAGACCGCTAATTGGTCATCAAAAAGTTGTTGATGAATTTTTTTTTTTGCTTTTGATTTGAAATAATTTTACTCAAATTTCATGTTGAATGTAACTCTGTTTCATACAACTTATAAGATGATTTCGTATTTTGATCCTGAGAATAAAACACCAGCTTTATTAGGACCTCTTGTATACTGGCAATTATTTTTGGTCTCATAAATTGTATGGATTTTCTGAAGTTACTTAAATCAATCTAACTGTTCTACAGGAAAAACCTTGTTTAGAAGATTATCTAGTTTTCAGACGTTTTATGAATTCCCGAACATGCTCTCAAAAGAACCAATTTATTTCAAAAGATTAAAACTAAACTTATACTCAATCTGAAATGTGTATGACTTACTAGTATTTTTACTCTTAAGATATTTTGCGAAAAAAGTCGATGTTTGTTAAAAGTCATTAAACTCATCATAGATATCAGGATTACAGTTTGAAAAGAGAAACAACTAGAGGTCAGAATACCATGATAAAGGTAATGCTTCAAAGTTACATTTTAAGCTCTTACTCCTAAATTTAGATAAGAAAGGTGAAAATTCACATTCCGCGATTGAAATTGCTATTTATGAAGGCACGTGGTTTTTTTGTGTAAGAAATAGAATGAAAAGCATACGCACTGTAATTCTGGACTAGAATATGTATTTGCGTTATCAAGTTTATTTTTTCTAGGCTCAAATCTAATTTTAGTCAAGCTACCTACCTCAAGAGGTTTGACTCCAGATTCATGTCCATTTAATCCGGAATTTTTGTGAACGCAAACCGGTATTGCTGTCAAATCGGATTTCAAATCCAATTTTGTAGTGTCGTGTAAAGAGGATGTAATATAATATAAATGAACCAAGACTATGAAGGATAGCTGACCAACAATATGCATACAATTTTTAAAATCGCACCATATTGCAAAAGATTTAGATGCTATAAGTTTGAACTATCAAAAACTAAAAAAACTAAAAAAAGAATGGAAATTCAATTTAAATATATACCTGTTAATAAATCTTTTCCGACAAACGTCATGTATTTACTCATGGACCTTTTTTTTCAAACCATTTTCTTCTTCAGGGGACATAACACAACATTATTAATTATAATTTTATTCTATTGGTGGTTAATAAAGGCAACAGTAGTATACCGCTGTTTAATAGTCATAAATCGATTAAACTGACACAAATCCGGTTCACAAACCAATACCGAGGGAAACACATCAACTATAAGAGGAAATAACGGAACAACAGAAACACTGAACTGCTACAAAAGTGGTAAAAGTTTATGTTTAAACTTAATAATTTTAATGAATATTCCCTTGGTCTGCTAGTATCAATTAATGAAATTGAATTTTATTTACAGAAATTTCTGTTTGTTTAAATTTTTTCTGCTTTCTGACCAATGTGTTTCCTACCTAAGATAAATATTTTTAAAGAAATATTGTTTGGTAGTTTTCTTCTAGCTTTCCGATATTTGCTCAGTGTAACATGGAAATACAAAATATCACGTGATAAACGTTCAGAAATAATCAGTTTATTCTGAGACACAATCCATATTGTCAGTATATTATTCACAGGTGTTTTGTCTCAATGAAAAATAGCAAGTTGTATTAAATACTACATACAAAACGTGTATAGGGGCCGTCTCAAAACATAAATTAAACAAATGTGTTATTATTATATTTGCTTTTTAATAAACATTCACAACAAAACGCATATGTTCTGTCAAAAGGCAAATAGGTTGGAAATATTAAGGAATTTTTACTTCAATCTAATCTTTACTTTTTACTTTCCGATCTACAAATACACTTTGTTTGTTGAAATAATATAATATCACGTGGTAGCCTATCCACAGAGGGACTGTATCAAAGACACAGAAAACTTTCTGTATATACGATCGAACATTTTCAAGACGTTCCGAGAATCTTGTTTCCGAGGATATCTGAATGGCCCATGGAAGCTACCAAAACTCAACAACATAAAGGCGTGAGCCCCTTCGGTGGTTCACGCACTAAAATAAAAAGATGTGGTATGATTGTCAATGAGACATCTCTTCTTCACCAGAGACCAAATGACGTAGATGTTAGCAACTATAGGTCACCAATGAACAAATCCTATGCCGCATAGCAAGCTATTAAAGGCCTCAAATTGACAAATGTAAAACGATTCAAACAAAAAAAAACTAACGTCCAGATTTATGTACGAAACAATAAAGAAAAATAATAAACAAATAAAAATCTGTTCTATCTTTGATGTATAGTTTCTGAGATGAGACCTTATAAAAAAAAAATTAAACCTGAATACTACAACAAAAAAATGGAGGTTAATGCCATAAAGTTTATTTCATATTGACATATAGTGTTTTAAGTAATCCAAAAACCTAACATTATTAATTGACCTCTCATGTAAAGAAACTGAAAAAGACCATACCCTGTAACCTGATAATAAAGTAAAGGCAATATAACATATACTGACACACATTACATAAAACAATATTTCGCTGAGGAAATACGACACATCGATTTTTTTTTGTATAACAGATAGCATTTTAGAATTTTTGATCATTTGTCTAATGATGGGGGGAATAATAAACCAAGTGAATGTAATAGCATTTGATAGATTGGTTGATGTTTCCTTTACGTTCGGTGGCTAATATTTAATGCTTGTTCAGGACGAGTACAAATTAACAATACAAACATTAGGTTAGTGACACAATAGAGGCCGTCCGGGATGAAGGTCGGGGAAATCTGGACTAGCACTGGAAAATGAGAGTATATTAAATAGGGACAGGAATTTTTCCTTACAACAAGTCACCTACAGACACTCGAAAAGTTGTTGCAAGGGTTCTAAAAGTGCAGAGAGCGTGGCACTCTCTCTACACGAGGGAGCGGATTTAATGTCTCCAAGATGACCAAAGTGACCTTATTTCCATACCCAAGTCACATTATGTTATTAACATTAAACATTTAGTATTTTTCATATGTATGAAGCAAATCTTCTGAAATGATTGGTAAGTTGACAAGGTCGTGCGTTTCTCAAACGGCTAATGAAGTCTTTACACTAAATCCGTTGGATGTGTACTGATTGGTACTTTCGTCTGGGAGAACTTGAATAATATATTTGTTGTAATTGGCTTTCAACTAGCTTTCAATAACTGCGAGTACTCTTATTTCGGTGCTTTTGGGTCTTTTATTTTATGTTAGTTGATTGTGTGCCTCACGCCGATAGTTGGGTTACTAGTAAACCAATTAGATTTTTACATTTTTGTTCTGGTGTTGTGCTGTTTCACTACTGTCCCATCTTAGAAGGAGGGTTGAAGGCACACAAACATGGTTAACTCCGCCACATTCTTCATGTGTGTCACGAGTCAGAAGCGTGTAGTACAGTGGTTACCGTTGGTTCATGTCTGTCATATTTGTTCCGCATAAAATGTTTTGTACTAATTTAGGCCGTTAGTTTTCTCGTTTAAATAGTTTCACATTGTTGATATCAGGGCCTTTTATAGCCGACTATACGGTATAATTTTTTTCTCATTGTTGAAGGCCGTACGGTGACCTATCATTGCTTACTACCACTTCATTTGAACTGTGGTGGATAGTTGCATTATTTGCAATCATACCACATCTCTTTATTTTTATATTTAAAAACTTTTTTCTAAATTTTCTGTAATAACAAGCCTTACTAAGATAGCTCGTTACTTAATGATCTCAATTTAAAAACGTTTTAGGCTCTCCAAAATGTTGATATTAAGTAAACCTGGTGACAATTATTGCAGAAACACGTGCTCTTTGCCCGGAAATATTGCCGTAAATTATTTCCTTACTTGTTTGATATAAGCTAAAGTCATTTGGCATATAAAAAAGCAGCTTACAACTTCTATGAAGATCTTGGTGCCTTTGTTTTTCTCCTCAAATGTCAATGTTTATCTATCATAAAATCTGTATGTATACCCAACAAAATGGTTAGTTACAATAGATGTAGCCTCCCCTTTCTGTAAATGTGAAAGACTGTGATCTTGTTACCATGTATACAACAGATTACATTTATGTAACCGACCTTGACATACTTTTTCCTCAGAAGCATGTAAAAAATTTTAAGATTGGCTTGGCTGATATATAATGAAAATCAATGTTGTCTTAACAATTTGTTATCATTCGACAAAAGAGATGATTTTAGCTTCCCGATTGTAAACTATCCTTTTCTATGTAGCAACATTCCAGAAGCCGCTGCATACGGAGTACATAACTCCCAGTTGATACGATATTTCAGGGCGTGAATTTCCTATCATAATTACCTTGATAAAGTGTTGCTGCTCACAAGGAAGCTATTAAACCAAGAGATCCAAGTGGAGATGTTGAAATCATCCCTTCATAAATTTTACGGACGCCATCACGAGTTGGTTGATCATTATGGAAAATCTGTTTCACAGATGACGACGAATATGTTTCAATCGTAGTAACTACAATCCCGGCCCCTTTTCCCCCAATGTGACCTACCGAATTAGACTTATCAACGGGTTTGTACTTATTTGAGCAAAACGACGGATGCCAAATATGCAGCAGGATCTGCTAACCCTTCCGGAGCATCTGAAATCAACCCTAGTTTTTTTAAAAGGGGTTCGTGTTGCTCTTGCTTTAGTTTTAAGTGTTGTTCTTCATGTTTTTTTTTATTTTTCAATGTCTGCTTTGTTTATATCGGTAACAGTCTCGTCTATCCTTTGTCATAAAATTCACAGGCGGTCAAGTTTCATGGTTAGAACATTTTACTTTACCGATGGTTTATCAATTTGGGGATATCTTAAGGTTAGATAAGGGTAAATTACCATTCCGCTATTTTGTGATGCCTCATTACTTGCTATAACTTATATACTTATTTTATAGGAGTAACACGACGTTTGTCGCATGTAGAAATGTAAAAAATTGGGGGTACTGCAGTAAACATTGTAATATAATCTTAGTCACTATAAAAACAAATAACTATTTCAACAAAAACAAAACAAAGTAGCATACATACACTCTATAGATAAGATACATCAGCAAAAATGAAAGACATGGCTACAACATTGATCATAGCACAATAACACAATGGCAGATGTATAAATAAAGGCAACAGTAGTACACCGCTGTTCGAAATTCATAAATCGATAGAGAAAAAACAAATCCGGGTTACAAACTAAAACTGAGGGAAACACATCAAATATTAGAGGAGAACAAAGACACAACAGAAACACTAAAATGCAACACACACAGAAACGAACTATAAGATAACAATAGCCATTTTCCTGACTTGGTACAGGACATTTTAAGAAAAAATGGTGGGTTGAACCTGGTTTTGTGGCTAGCAAAACCTCCGGCTTTAATGGCAATGTTAAATATAACACTAAAATGACAACATAACATTATAAGTACCGAACCACGCCAAAAGGATATGACCAAAAATGGACTTAACAGTAAAGGTTAAAAATGTACAAGGACAAATAAAAAGAACACTATAAAATTGAGAATGGAAATGGGGAATGTGTCAAAGAGACAACAACCCGACCATAGAACAGACAACAGCAGAAGGTCACCAACAGGTCTTCAATGCAGCGAGAAATTCCCGCACCCGGAGGCGTCCTTCAGCTGGCCCCTAAACAAATATATATACTAGTTCAGTGATAATGAACGCCATACTAAACTCCAAATTGTACACAAGAAACTAAAATTAAAAATAATACAAGACTGACAAAGGCTAGAGGCTCCTGACTTGGGACAGGCGCAAAAATGCGGCGGGGTTAAACATGTTTATGAGATCTCAACCCTCCCCCTATACCTCTAGCCAATGTAGAAAAGTAAACGCATAACAATACGCACATTAAAATTCAGTTCAAGAAAAGTCCGAGTCTGATGTCAGAAGATGTAACCAAAGAAAATAAACAAAATGACAATAATACATAAATAACAACAGACTACTAGCAGTTAACTGACATGCCAGCTCCAGACTTCAATTAAACTGATTGAAAGATTATGTCTTCATCATATGAATATCAGGCACAATCCTTCCCGTTAGGGGTTTAGTATCATACCATCATAACATATATGAGAAGAACATAACCCGTGTCATGCCAACAACTGGTTTTTAAATAAATGTGTTTAGTGCCGATGCAAAGACCCTATAAGTGAATCAATATTAACGCCAAAATATGCAATCTTTAATGACCTGACAACAGTATCGTAACTATATCCCTTCTTAATAAGTCTATTGAAAGGTTTTGTTAGCTTCAGAGGTGAATACTGACATTTTTGTGCTTTATAAAGAATATTTCCATAAAAAATTGGATGTGAAATACCTGAACGTATAAGAAGTCTGCATGTTGAGCTATATTTACGAATGATGTCCTTATACCGATGATAAAATTTAGTAAATGTTTTGACTAGTTTGTGATATCGAAAACCCTGGTGTAATAATTTTTCAGTAATACATAAATTTCTCTCGTTAAAATCTAAAACATTGTTACATACACGAGCGAATCGTACAAGTTGAGATATATAAACACCGTAAGATGGTGACAAGGGAACGTCACCATCTAAAAATGGATAATTAAGATGATAAACAACGCCAGAACCTAGAATCTATACTTCATTATTTGTGAAGTTGATACGGAATATTTATCAACAAGGTCTTGGTATCTTCCAATGATATTTTTTAGAAAAAGGAAGAGACGTTATTTGATAGAACCTTGGCTCATCAACTGTCTGCTCAGACACTGGTGACGTTTTATAAAGTCTGAGTAGCAGCTGCAAGCTCTTGAATACCGAATGAGTTGGGAAATGCGTATTCCATTATGCAGGTGAAGTTGGTACAAAATTATTCTTTAAAAAAATCCGCCTGTATGTTAACCTCTAAATGGCCTTTTATTTTTGTTTAGTTGGGTTGCTGTGTGACTAACATATTACCCACTTCTCCTTTAATTCACATCTGAAAATATAATTTCGTTCATATAGTCTTATCTTTCAAAATAAAGCATCGGAAATTTACAACTTTTGGGCTTGATCGAGACACTTGTCTTGTGTTGACGACCGTTTTGGTTTGTTTTGTGTCGTGTAAGTTATAAGTTAGACTGTAAGTAAACTTCGATCAACAGTGAACTCTTGAAATCATTTTTTTTAATAGATCTATTATAATCGTTTCCATAATCAACAAATAGTTACAATATACCCTATATTGTTTGGAATTTTAGACTTGAGACACTTTTGTTGATGACCGTATGTTATTAAAAATAAGCAGGTGTGGTATGATTTTCAATGAGATAACTATCCACCAGAAACCAAAATGACTACAGATTTAAGCAACTCTATGTCACCGTAAGGCCTTTAACATTGCACAAAATCCGTACCGTATAGTAAGCTATAGTCATATAAAGATGACAAAATCGAAAACAATTCAATCGAGAAAACCAACTACCAGTACGAAAAAAAATAAACGAGACATTTACTCTATATCTCTTTTTGGTTTGTTATGTCTTGTATAAGTTATAAGTTAGACTGTATGTAAACTGTAAGTAAACTTCGATCAACAATTAATGTATT
This sequence comes from Mytilus californianus, assembly GCF_021869535.1. Taxonomy (NCBI): domain Eukaryota; kingdom Metazoa; phylum Mollusca; class Bivalvia; order Mytilida; family Mytilidae; genus Mytilus; species Mytilus californianus. The sequence goes on along the minus strand of NW_026262679.1, from coordinate 128,630,919 downwards.
TTAATCGTTTCCATAATCAATACATAGTTACAAACTACCTTTCTATTTAAAACCCTTATTAAACTATTTGGTAGCTATGTGCACATCAAAATAATCAATAAGTGTATTAGAAATACTTAAACCTGATCACAAAATATTAAAAAAAGATAACCTGTTTTATATATACACTGCAAATATGGCGTTCTCGCAATCCATCAGAAAAGGACAAGTTCCTGTATATATGTGACATGGGCATACTTTTACCTTGGTCTCTTGCATTCAGTCCATCTGGAAAACTCTACATAGGAAAAAGTGGACCAGAATGCAGTAAAACCATGGAGGCCAATTTATACGAAGTGACCATATCAGGATGTTGAAGTATAGAACTATATTTATAGGATTTATATTTTTTAGAATTAGCACTCCATCCCAAATTCCTTGTTATCGAAGGGGTTTTTTTTTTGGTTATTTTCTTATAAATCATATATAAAACCAATCATTGTTTATCATTGAACATTAAATTATAGCTTAAAGAAATGATAGAAAATTGTTAGACTATAAAAATGAACATCTAACCTAGTTGTTAAAATTCCTAATAACCCGTGTCAAAATAATATCGTGTCATATGTAATGACAACAATTTTCTAGTTAATATAAGTTTTCAATTTCTTCTTCTATCATAGGGAAAAGTGGTTAGGAGTAACTGATTGTCAAGCCTATTGTTCCTCTTTCGTTACATATGTATTTGTTTGAATATATTTATTGGATTTTTTTTCATAGGGAAATTTTTAAACAATTAGTTAGGATTAGGTAAAATTGTGCAATTCATATATTTTTTTACTAGTATCTTTGATGAGTATATTCTATGTGTATGATCAGTTGGATAGCAACGGCAAATCAGTACGGACGCAATGCATACATTGAGACTTTTTCAATATTTCCCTTTTTTATACGATCTGTTTATTTATTGTAATTGGAATATTAACCGTTGTGTTTAGCTGCATTGCATCATTAATATATTACAAAATAAAGTATCATCTACATTTTGTGTTTATTTACTTAGGTGACAACTTTAAATGCCGAATGCCGAGTGTTTGGCGGAGAAACAGAAAATATTAAAGTCTTTGATCTTACACGACACTCAATGTGAGCGCTACCAAGAGACCACCGAGATGGTTCAGGGCCTGGAGTCATAGAAGTTTCGAGTACGATTATCGTACTTAGACTCAGAATTCAACCAATCAAAATATTGGATTTGCGTTTCGGGCACAAAATTTGCACTGAGTAAAAGTTGTATGACCAAGAGTCCAGGGATCTATGAATCCTCAATATAAGATGAAAGTTAGGTCAATCATGTTAAATGGACAGGCTCCTCTTCAAATCAATCCGTACACCGATATAAAAATAGAATAAAATTATGAACATAAAAATTTCATATACAAAATGAAAATAAAGAAGATGTGATATAATTGACAATGAGACAACTACCTACAAGGACCAAAATGACGGAGATGTGAGCAATTATTAGTCACCGTATACGGCCTTCAAGAAGAAAAAAGAAACCCCAGCAAAAAAAAAACCAACTGCCTGATATACAAATGCATGAACAAAACAATAAACGTGGGAAAAAATATGGTAGACAGCAACCAACGACAACCTTTAAATTGCAGGCTCCTGACTTGTGACAGCCATCTATAAAATGTGAAGGGTTAAACATTTTTGCGAGTACTCCACCCTACCCTAACTTGTGACAGTAGTGTAACTCTATAACAAACGGTAAAAATCAGTCGAAAAAGGCAGGACTCTCAGATAGGCAGAAAACCCCAAAAAGCAACAAACATTTAATATAGGTTGCACTTTGTAAATAGAGCTATTTCATAAGCCACGCCTCTTTTGAGGAGATATATAATATTCATAGATATGTTAATTTGTTAACGTACTGGTTCCCAGATATGATCTCTGTATTTCATCTCATAAAGACATAACTTCGGAATGTTACCAGTATAGAAAAACATGGTAGCGCTTAAAATTTAATTCTTAGGAGGTCCAATAATGGAGGCAGAGGTAGTATAGAATTTTAGTATAAGTTTAAACTCTTAGAAATTCAGGGCATATAAATGTTGAAAATATGCAGCACAGCCCTATATTCTGACCTTTGAATAAAATAGTAGTGCATATCAACTTGCCGTTCTGGGATATAATTTTTCACGAAACTTCACAGTAAAAGTGGCACAGTTTTAGCCGCAAAGGGAGTTCCTATGGGAAATTGCATTGTCTATATTTACAGAATTGCAACCTATAAACTTAAAGTACCGATCTTACAGCACTCGCAGTTACTGAAAGCAAGTTCAAAGCCAATTTCAACTAAACATAAATCATGTTTCCATGACTTAACTATCAAGCAGTTCACATCCAATGGATTTAGTTGATTTATTATAAATGTAGTATCTGAGAAGGTTGACTAATCACAAAAAATGAAGTCAAGGTCAGATAAACACAATCAGAAATGTACACCTTACATATTCTACCATAGTTGACCTTTTTCTTATATACAAAGTATGTGAGAAATTTACCTAATTTATTTTTATCTTAGACCAATGAGCCCTGTAAATAAGGTCAATGTCAGATGTCAATGTGTACACAAATTTTAGAAATTATGAAAGTGCCAAATGTAACTGTTTCTATTTAAAAACCTGAAGAATCAATTCATAAACAAAATAAAAATAAGAAGATGTGGTATGATTGCCAATGTGAAAACTGTCCAACAGAGACTAAATTACCTAAACGTTAGCAACTAGAGGTCAACGTACGGTCTGCAACAATGAGCCAAGCCCATACCGCATAGTAAGCTATAGAAGGCCCCAATTGACAAATGTCAAACAATTCAAACGAAAATATGAACGGGTTGATTTATATACAGAACAATTATGAACAATCAAATAAAACGTGTTCTAACTTTGAATATATAGTTTAAAAGATGGAGACTTTATAAAAAAAAAAACTAAACCTGAATACTGCACTATAAAAATTAAGGTTAATAGCATAAAGAATATTTCATATGGGCATGCAGGTCCGTACGCTCCACAGAGAGTCAAATTGTAAACAAGCATATCACTGACACTACCAAGCTTAAAACCTCGTCCGAACATTTGAAAGTCCCGACTATGTACTGGTTACCTAAATTACACAAACAACCATTTAAATTTCGTTTGATTTCCGCATCTAGTAAGTGTTCTATTACTAAGCTGTCAGTGCTTCCAACTACCTCCCTTATTACTATCAAAGAACTTGTTATTAACTTTTGTAATAAAGCTTATGAAGATAATGGTATTAATTATCTTTGGAGTGTTAAAAAATTTAAAGGGTTTAGATAAAATACGTGCTTTTGATGGTCCTTTCAATTCTGTTGACAGTTATGTTTTTTCTACTCTCTACACTACACTTCCTCACAATCTTATCAAGAAAAAGTTTTCATATTTGATTAAATGGTCTTTTGAAAAATTTCGTTGCAAATTTATTTGCAGTAACTCGTTTAAAGACTTTTCTGTAACGAAAAAAGAAAGTATGCTAGATACACTTATTGGAAATGTGAAGATATGATTGAAGCTTTAAATTTTCTCCTGGACAACATATATTTACGTTTCGGCGATAAAGTGTATCGGCAGGTTGTAGGTATTCCTATGGGCACTAATTGCGCCCCTTTAATAGCAGATTTATTCCTGTATTGCTATGAATGTCAGTTTATGACCAAACTCAGTAAAGACACGTCATTGTTACATTTGGTAGACACATTCAACAATACCTACCGTTATCTTGATGATATTTTTTCGTTAAATAATCCAGAGTTCTCTAAAAATACTACCGAAATTTACCCAAAGGAACTTACCTTAAATAATTCTAACATAAACAGCAGTAGTTGTACTTTTCTAGATTTAGACATTTCAATTTCTAAATAGAAACTCCATACTAAAATTTACGACAAAAGAGACGATTTTTCATTCCCTATTATTAATTTTCCTTTTTTAGACGACGATGTTCCTTTGGCTACATCATACGGTGTTTATATATCCCAACTCGTTCGTTATGCCCATGTGTGTAGTGATGTCATAGATTTTAACGAATGTAATCAATGCATCACTGGTAAATTATTAAGTCAGGGATTTCGTTACCATAAATTACTTAAAACTTTTACTAAATTCTTTCATCGATACAAAGATTTGATTAGTAAACTTGGCTGTACCTATAGAAAAATTATTTAAAAACGGTATTTCACATCCTAAATTTTACGGCAATATTGTACTAAAAGCGCGGAAATCACTTTGTGATCCATGTAAACTCATCGAACCTTTAAACAAACTTATTAGTAAAGGTTATCTTATTAATGTTGTATTAGAGATTTCCAATAAAATGACATTACTCGACATAACCAACCAATCTGACCGTATCTCGGCGTATTGCATTGAAGGATGACGGAGGGGAGCATAGACTGCATGAATTCTTGGCTCTTTGACTACACATACTTTGTTGGAATAGATGTTATTCAAAAATTAGCACAAACTACTATTTTAATTCTTTACATATTTTGTTATTAAATTTGGGATGATTTCATTGACAACAACCTTTAAAGGGAATAATTAATTCAGGTACCGGTAATCAAATGCACCGATCATTTACTTCGTCATTTCACTTGATATATTTATCTCTCAGACGATGAATTCTCAAAGCTACTAATTTAAAAATAAGTTTGAAAAAATAAAAATAATGGAATCTGAAGCGAGATCATATTCTCATTTTTGATTTAAAAGGTATAAGATAAAACAAGAGTTTCAAACGCGCCGGAATGGAAAAGGTGTACACGACTTGCTTCTTCTTCTTTATTAGCATACTTCTATAATTTATTTCAAGATATTATTGTCAAAGGTAAAATTCAGATCACTGATGCATCTTTCTGTTAGTACTTTGTCACCTTCCGTAGAATTTTATCAAATGGAATTTATGAGGACGCATCCTAAATATATGATTACACTTTGTCATTGAAATCTTGTCTTTAATTATAATGATGCATGGATTCTAGGAAGCGCCCGTACAAACGTATGCGTAATTTAACGTCATTGCTCTTAAGTTGTTTTTCTAAAAGTTGAAGTTTTGTTAAGTAGGATGATCATTTTAGTTTTATGATCAATTTATGACAGCAAGGGGATATTATATTTACTAGTCTGTGCGTCCGTCCGTTCTTCCGTTCTGTTCAAAATATAAAACGTTTAAAATTATATACCAAATTAGGAGTTTGACCTGGATTAAGTGGTGAACTGAACATGGAAATATGATCATGTGAAGGGGCACGGTGTCTTAAGGCCACACATTCTTGTTGCAAATGTTTTGAATAATACACGTACATGTGTATGTATCTTCCATATTCATAAATTAACTGTCTCTTTTGTCGCGCGCTCGCCTCGACAGTTACCCCTCAAAGGTGATCGGCGGAATAGAAATATGGTCACTATTGGTTTTGTTCCGATCGGCAGTTAAACCATTGTCAAAGTGGGGAGTCTGTTTGGTTGTGCGGGAAGTACGCAGTCCCATCCGGTCAGAGTGGGGACGTTAAATCCGATGCCTCTTGTTGAGATAATGCCACGGTCTCTACACGTTAGTTATGCATGAAATATTTGCCACTGGACGTTAAGCAACCAACTATCAATCAATCGACAGTAGCGTAACTTGAATTTTCTTTCTGGTGTGGCAAATGATTTGAATCTTTGCAGTCAAAGCCTCACCTTGGTTAAAAGACGTCAATGCCAATAAGGAGTTGACGGTTAATTGAAAATATGAATCGCAAAATAGGTGTAGGTGATCATACTCTTGATAGGTCATACATTGGCAAAAAGATCCTGTCTATGAAAAATCCAGATTTGTGGAATTTTATCATGAAATAATATTTCTAGTGCGCATTAAATCAATATATTTCAATGAAACTGCTGGTTAAAGGTTTAATTCTCAGTATTCAGTTACAGACAGGTCCTGATCAAAACAAAAATAATTGACAGAATTACATAGAAATAAGAAGATGTGGTACGAGTGTACATGAGACAACTCTCCACCCAAGTCACAATGTGTAAAAAGTAAACAATTATAGGTCAAAGTACGGCCTTCAACACGGAGCCTTGGCTCACACCGAACAGCAAGCTATAAAGGGCCCGCCCCAAAATGACTAGTGTAAAACAATATGTATGACCTCCTCTTAAATGCTTTTGTACAGATTTGGGGATATTAAGTGTAAGATCCACTATGTGTTTTAATTTTATACGTTTAGCTCTTGTCAAATTGAACGGATGATAATAACTGGGTGAACTATGAAGTCTCGTGCTTATATTAACCAAGGTAGAAGAGTACTACATAAAATGTAGAAATGCCAAGTGTCTGTTAAATCTTTGTCCATAAAAAGTAACAAGTTCGTTGTCAAAACAAGAGGCTCTCAAGAGCCTGAATCGCTTACCTGTATTTCAGAGGAGAAGATTTTTAAATGTTAGCAAACTTGATGAACAAATTGTGTAAAATTGTATTTAAAGGGCAATAACTCCTGAAGGGGTCAATTGACAATTTTTGTCATATTAACTTTTTTGTAGATCTTACTTTTCTGAACATTATTGCTGCTTACAGTTTATATATATCTATAATAATATTCAAAATAATAACAAAAAACAGCAAAATTTTGTTAAAACTACCAATTCGGTGGCAGGAATCCAACAATTGGTTGTTCGATTCGTCTGATAATTTCAGGGCCGATAGATCTTGACCAATTAAACAATTTTACCCCATGTCACATTTGCTCTAAAAGATTTAGTTTTTGAGATATAAGCCAAAAACTGCATTTGACCCTTATGTTCTATTTTTAGCCATGGCGGCTATGTTTGTCGATGGATACAAACTTCGGATACAATTTATAAACAAGATACTCTAAGGAACATTTAGTTAAAGTTTGAAGGTAATTGGCCCAGTAGTTTCAGAGGAGAAGATTTTTAAATGTTAGCAAACTTGATGGACAAATTGTGTAAAATTGTTTTTAAAGGGCAATAACTCCTTAAGGGGTCAATTGACAATTATGGTCATATTAACTTTTTTGTAGATCTTACTTTGCTGAACATTATTGCTCCTTACAGTTTACATATATCTATAATAATATTCAAAATAATAACAAAAAACTGAAAAATTTTGTTAAAACTACCAATTCGGTGGCAGCAACCTAACAATGGGTTGTTCGATTCGTCTGAAAATTTCAGGGCCGATAGATCTTGACCAATTAAACAGTTTTACCCCGTCACATTTGCCCTTAAAGATTTAGTTTTTGAGATATAAGCCAAAAACTGCATTTGACCCTTATGTTCTATTTTTAGCCATGGCGGCCATGTTTGTCAAAGGATACAAACTTCGGATACAATTTATAAACTAGATACCCTATGAAACATTTAGTTAAAGTTTGAAGGTATTTGGCCCAGCAGTTTCAGAGGAAAAGATTTTTGAAATAGTTTACGACGACAGACGACGGACGACGACGGACGCCAAGTGATGGCATAAGCTCACATGGGGCCCTTCGGGCCCCGGTGAGCTAAAACAATCAAGCATCATATCAGTGTCACAGTTATGACCTCTTGTTTGAATCAGTTTTTTACGAGGTATACTTTATTTGTTACTTAAAAAAGATATTTGCATCTACCTTGTTCATTTTATGAAAATAGTTTTCAAGACGTTGATAATGAGGAATGAGTGAATAAAGAGTAAAGCCGTCAACGTTTTGAACCGTCGTCACTCTATACTTTATACTATGACGTACATGGTATATAATTCTCTTTATCTCTCGTTTTTAATGGTAAAAAATTTGATGAGGCGATTGCCTCATTCCGTCACTGAAAGCTACACAACTGCTCGAGTGCGGGAAGTCTTGGACTCGATCCTCGCACGTTTCAAATCGAAGATTGGCTGCCTCTCTGCCAAGCACGCAATATTTAAGAGTTAAGAGTAAAGATTGGTCGGTCCGGGGGCAAAATCATGTTTCCAGGTAGAATGACATGTCTTCCTACGGTATAATACAAAGTCTGGTTCATATTCATCTTCTCGTCCTAAATATGCATATGTAAAGTACATATGCAACGAACACTTATATATGGCCCTACATCCTATTAATACTCATATTTTTGTTCCATCTAAAGTTGCCAATACCCCCCCCCCCCCTCCCACCCCCCTTACCCCCTTTCTTTTTCAAAATCCTGGATCCGCATCTGGCAACGAAATCTTATATTATGTTGTTCAATATTACTTACCTTACACATTTCCATTGATTTATTCAGTAAAATGAATTCGGTGACCCCCTTTTAACTGTTTATCAATAAAATGGATAAAATACTTTAAGTTAATTTACTTCAAGGGATATAAAAAAAATGCCTGGAAATGTCTTTTGTATTTGGACATTGCCGTTAAACAAATAAATACAGAACAATCCCTAATCGAACACACCTTAATTATTAAAAAAAAAATCTACATATAAAGGGAATTTTTTTTATCAATACATACATGTAAAGTTATAATAAATGAAAAATACTTAAATGGAAGCGATAGTTTTATCTCAATTTTCAACTTTTATAAAGAGACAGATTCAGACAAATTCTGGTTTCGATATTTCTGAAATCGTCTGAAAAATATCCTTCGTAATATTTTCCCCGCAACAAATATAATTAAAAGATAGATAAACTATTAAGAAAGACAGAAAAAAGTATAATGTGGCGTCCATCTGCAAAGTATATTGAAAAATAATTGTCGTAATCAAAACCATGAAAGATAACTCAAATCGTACGTATGATTGGTACGTGATACGTGTGTTTATACGTGATCTTATGTCAGTGAAATTAAAGGCGGGAATCTGGAAAACCACGTGATTGATAAAAATGCAAGGTTTCTATCATTTTTCGTCATGATGAAATCATTTTATATGGACGAAAATTCCAGTGTGTGATTTTAAAAGTCTTGGAATACTTTGTTTAAACTTGGAGCGGCGTATTTAATCAAATTCAATGGTTGGCAATAACCAGTCCCATTAGGTCCGTACGTCGAGTTACGTACGTATGTCATTTTGCATTACTCTACATAACCAACGTATCTGAACGTATCTCGGCCTATTGCAATGAAGCATGACTGAGGGGAGCATAGACTGCATGATTTTGTTTTTGCTCGTTGAATACATTATGTATATATTATGTTGGAATATATGTTATTAAAAAATTATCCAAATCTACTATTTTAAATCTTTACATACTTTTTTATCGAATTCTGGAAGATTTTATTGACAACGACCTTTAAAAGAATAAATAATCCAGTTACCGGAATCAAATGCACCGATCGTCACTTGGTCATTTCACTTGACCCATATATTTAGTTCTCAAATGAGGAATTTTCAAAACCGTTAAATAAAATAAAAATTAAGTTTGAAATAATAAAAATAGCGAAATCTGAAGCGAGATGATATTCTCATTTTTGATTTATAAGTAATGATGTGAAAACAAGAGTTTCAAACACGCCGGAATGTAAAAGGTGTACACGACTAACTTCTTTTTTTTTAGCATAATTCTATAATTTATTTCAAGATACTTTTGTACGACTCAAAAATACAAATAACAATGCGTCTATCTGATAGCACTTTGTCATCTTTCCGTAGAATTTAATAAAATGGAATAAGGAATTTATTGGAATGTTTCTTCAAGAAAAACATGATTACACTTTACTAAATCAGTATTTTTTCCCTTCTTTTTTTTTTAATTGTTTTTGTGAAATGTTTGGAGTGCAACTTATACAAATACGTCTGAAAAACGGAAATAGACATTTATGGAATTTTTTATGGTAGTTTTGTTGAGTAGGATTCTTTTATTTTTATTACCAACTTATGTGGAGCAGGATCCGCTTACCCTTCCGGAGCATCTGAGATCACCCAGAGTTTTTGGTGGGGTTCGTGTTGCTCAGTCTTTTGTTTTCTGTGTTGTGTTTTGTGTACTGTTGTTTGTCTGTTTGTCTTATTTTTTTAGCCATGGCGTTGTCAGTTTATTTTCGACTTATGAGTTTGAATGCCCCTTTTGTATCCTTTGCCTTTCTTTTATGATAGCAAGGGGTTATTATATTTTCTTGTCTGTTTGTCCGTCCTTTCATCCGTCCCGTTCCAATTTTATAAAACTTTTAGAATTATAACAAATCAGGGATTTACCTAAATTAAGTAGTTTTATGAACATGGAAATGTGATAATGTCAGTTGGCACACGTGTACATGTATGCGTATCTTCAATATTCATAACCGCCTCTGTGGTTCTGTAGTAGCTTGCTCGCCTCGGGTGCGGGAGGTCCTGGGTTCGATACCCGGATGGTTCGAATCAAAGATTGACTGCATCTCTGCTAACCACGCGATATATGGTATAGGAGTAAGAGCAAAATTTATGGTCCGGAGTCAGAATTATGTGTCCAGGTAGAGGGTCATGTCATCCTGTGGACCTTGTGAACTAGCATGTTAAAAAATTTGGACCAGCGTGTAGGTCTAGTATAAAGTCGGTTTCATATTCATTTTCTCGTCCTGAATATGCATATTCAAACTACATATGCAATGAACACTTATTGTCCAACATCCTGTTGATACTTATATTTTAGCGTTGCGCAAAGTCGTGATCGTCTACACTGCATTTAGAATAAAAATACCGAAAAGGAAAATATTAGCGTGCGCTTGGACTGAATTGCGCATCGAAATCATATCATCTTATTTTTTTTTCTATGTTTCTGACTTAATAAATGACACATGCACTACAATGATTTATGCAGTTAAAAAATTGTTTATCAATAAATGGATAAAATACTATAAGTGAAGGCACTTCGAGTGATATAAAATATGTTGCCTGGAAATGTCTTTTGTATTTGGACTCGTATAGCATTTTAAAGGGAAATCACACTATTGTTTATACGCATCGATCACGGCGCCGCTATAGTGTCGTGACCGTATTATGACGTCGCCGTTTCGGGTCCGTCGTAAAGGTTGCTAATTTCTAAAATGGCGGCCCGCTCAAAGGACGTTCACTAAAGCAAGAGAAAGCAAATGACGTTTTGATTTAAGTGCAAAAAATTAAAATGCTACTCGAAACGGACAAAATGTATGGCAAAAATTAATTCAAATGAGTTACTCTCTTTAAATAAAGATATTATAATAATTATTATTATTATTGAGTTAGTATTTACAAACAATACCATTTATACAATTATTTTTCTTAGAGGTTTATTAATTTCACCGAAAAATATTGTTAGATATGAGAAATATCAACATTTTTTGTTGATCTGGATTGGGTTGCTCAAATCGTTGGATAATGTTTAAAACCGGTGCCGGTGGTTATATATATAATATTTGCACTAGTGCTTATCCACTGGTTAACTTTAAACCAATGGATTATTTCTATTGCTCAAACATTATTTAGTGCATAAAACGTTCCATCTGCTGGATAAATTTAGCCAGTACTTTTTGGTTGGATTTAAGTATTAGCCATTGGTTAATGACATCGTTAATTATTGCAATGGGGTCTTTTTTAAAATCAAATTTTTAAATTTCAGATAATTTTATTGTTTATAATAATAACAGACTATACAAAATCAAGATTGAAAAAAAATTAAATATAAAACTGGTTGAGTACAGGCCAACCGTTGGTCGAATATGGTTCAGACATTAAAAACTGGTTAAGTACAGACAGAGAATGGGGTTAAGACTATAACAGACTGGCAGACTGCTAGTATAAGGGGACCAAGAACAAATTATGATTACACAAAAACCATTGGTCTACAATTACTGCATCATTTATTTGAACAAAATTGTCAATTAAATATCTGTCATATAAGGTATTTTGAATCCCATGAACATTTGATCCCCCCTGAAACAAGAAAATTCTGCCTTTTACTTCGATCGTATACAGTAAACACTCACTTATGGCGTTTTACATGGTGATTATGACGTCAATAAGTATATATTCCAAGCTATAAAGCCGCGTCATCCCCATTGAAAGCATGGCCCGGCTATATATACTACCACAGTGTTCTTTAATTTCATATACTTTATACTTTATACAAATTGTGATTACCAGTCCAGAAATTTTTATTCTACTGGTACATCCAGTGGTATAGTTGAACATATGAATCCATAGATTCAATGTTATTACACGTTGCTATGCATTCTATCAGGTTCCAGTTTTACTCGGAGGTATAAAATAAATGCTTCAACCCTGTACTCAATACCTGCTTTATTGATCCTTTTTAATTAAAAACATTTCTATAAATCTTTGATTCTCAAAAATTCAAAACTATGATCATGATGATATTTCACTTTGCCATTATTGATTTTGTTGATACTTATAAAACTTATTTTCAATTTAGTATGTGTAACTTGGATACAAAAAATATAACTAACATAAAATTTCAAATCCTATTAAATATTTGTTTGATTCAATTTCCAAATTTCCTTTAGGTGACTTTAAATTTGCATTTTCTTTACTTATATCATAGATATTTGACACAGTTTAAAAAAAAATAAATCTTTCCCAGATGATTTATCAAGGCAGCCACCTAATCCACTCACTTTGTTATAGTAGTAGTAGTAGCAGCTAGAACTAATATTCATTTCGCTATTGCCCATGTTTATTTTCCCCTTATTTAAAGAGGGTAGGGATGCCCTTTACCGTCAGGCGTCAAACGGTCATATTCGGCTACCGTTAACATCAAATTGGTTAAAATTTTATCGTGATTCATCAGAGGTCTCAAATAATTTATCGTTACCATTTTTTTTGGAAAGAATTTAACATGATTAGTCAATATCAGTATATTGCTTTATCGTCATAAAGAAAGTGTACAGTACATTTTATCATCATGCACTTAAAACTATCGTTAACGTCATTTGGCTAGATTTTTTATCGTTATTCGTCATGAAGGTACCCCCATTACGACCCTCTTTAAACTGATTCACTGAAAATATTTTTAAGTTATTGTCATGGTTATTTTACTTTTATTTAAATGAAAGGGATCCCATGTATATTTCCCGTAATATACTTGTATTGTTTGAGCTTGTGATTTTTGCCATTTGATATATATTAAGGGACTTTCCGTTTTGAATTTTCCTTGGAGTGCAGTATTTTTGTTATTTTACATTTCAAATTTTGTGGATCACAGTACATCTATGCATAAAAGAACATACTCAGGACGAAAACAAAATACGTCAATTTTTCAAGGCTTGTTAGCACAAATATAAACTGCCTCTTTTGAAAGAGGATGTTTGAGATAGGGCAGAAATTTTACCTTACAACAGGCAACCAATAATTACAGACATCTTGAGGAGATATTACAAGGATTCTTTAACGTGCAGTGCGTGGCATTTGCCTGCATGAGGCATTGGATTTTACGTTTCCATTCTGATAGGACGTGTCTCGTATCTATACATCCAGCACAACATATAAATTCAAAGTGAGGTTTAAATGAAATTTGAGGAAGGTGACGAGTAGGCCACGTTAAAATGTGACCTTGCTGAACTATAGCTTTGGTAACTTTTGACCTAAAATAATCTTCAAATATAGAACTGTTCAAAGGTTAGTAAGTACACAATAGGACGCTCTATGAAATTGTACCACATGGTTCTATACCTCAAAAGGAAGGTTGGGATTGATTTTGAGGGTAATGGCCCAAACCGTTGAAAAAGAGAGGCGAAAGATACCAGAGTGACATTCAAACTCATAAACTGACAACGCCATGGCTAAAAAAGAAAAAGACCAACAGACAAACAATAGTACACAAAACACAACATCGGAATAAAGGAATTAAGGGGCAAAAAACAAGGATTTTCTGGTATCAAGACAATAACTTAAGAGAGCTACCATTTGATTTTTATGGGGGGGGGCAAATTAGTTTAATAAAAAAAGTCAGGATAAACTAAAAAAAAAAGGCAGGACCGAATAGAGGGAAAAATAAAAAGGCAGGACAAAATTTTCGATCCTAGCCCCCCCATAAAAATCAAATGGTAAAAGTCTATGAAATTATACCACTAGGTTCCATACCAAAACTGAAAAGTTGGGATTAATTTTGGGGATTATGGCCCTGACCGTTTATGAATAAGGACCAAAAATAATACTTTTCTAATACTTTGTATAAATTGCTTACTGTCAATTCAGAAATAATTGCGAAACTTTTTATTAATGCAAATAATCCAACTGATTGAGTATCACAATAATAACTTGTATTCTTATATCTGATACAAAGATATGTATGCAGATTTTCATGAAATAACAATAATTAATCTCGCATTTTTGTCCATTTAAAAAAAAATTGCAATAATTTCTGAATTTACAGTATTTCTTGACCAATTTGAATGGGGACCCCGGGTTAATTCCAAGTCGAATTCTTGGGGTCTTTATAATGCTGAATCTAACCATGTCTTTAGATTTTGGATTTTGGGCTCACTATCAAATTGGTTCACATTGAGGTCCAAGGGGTCCAAAATTAAGCTTTGTTTGATTTCATCAATAATTGAATTCTTTGATATGCTGAATCTAACCATGCATTTATATTTTGGATATTGGACCATAATAAGTAAATGTCCAATTTCAAATTTTTAAGTTCTTAGACCACATTCATTCTAATTTTTTTGTCAGAAACCTATGTATGCTGTGTCAAATATTTCATCACAATCAAAATTCTGAGCTGTATCATACTAGTGCCCTAAGTGTTCAGGTCGTATCAAGCTGCGCCCTGTGGTACATATTATTTTTAAACAAACCTATCCATATCAAACACCATCATCTTCAACAGACACACTGTGTTTCACTGTGCCAACATGCAAAACTTTTATTGCGTACCAAAGGATACTTTTCCGCAGATTCACTCGAAAGTTACCTGTCGATTTAAACTTTTGTAAGTTCTTTTGTCCCATCTAATAAAAACAATAGCTATTGTTCTCTGTGCAGTTTATTAACTGGGACCTTTAAATTTCTTCTAAGAGAAATCTATCACTCATTGATTAATTTACCCGAGTTAAAAAGTGATCTTCTAAATTGATGAAAATACATGTATTATTACTCACAGAACTGCATGTGATGTTGTATTATTCTTCAATATAAATAATATATTTTCAATCTGTTTAATATAACATTGATTTAATCATATGACAAAAATTTTATCATTGTTCCTATTGAAATTTGCAATTTTTGTGTGTTTGTTATACGCCCGTCAAAATTTTGACGGGACGTATTATGGTATACAAATGTCCGGCGTCCACATGTCCCACCTCAACTTGAGAACAACTTATCCAAATTTCATGAAACTTAATATAGTTGTTTCTTATGATGGTCAAACGATCTGTATACTTTTTGATGAAAATAAGATTAAAATTTTTTGAGATACGGAACTTTGTGTAACTAAAACAGGGGTATGTATTTTTCACATGTCGCGCCGTATCTCAAAAACGATTTACGATTATTGCTTAAAACTTTACACACTTCTTAATTATATTAATCTAAAGATCTGTATACACTTTTTGGTGATGATTCAAAATTTTATTTTAGAGTTATTGATTTTTTTATTAAAAAAAAGGGGAGTTTTCACATGTCGCGCCGTATCTCAGAAACTATTTATGATTATTGCATAAAACCTCACACACAAGACGACGAGCATATCATGCGCTCGTGGCGCAGCTGTTTATTTAGTTATCATGAGAATACATTTAAGAAGGCCTTGATCTAAACATCGTCATTTTCTAGTTCTTATTTGTCAAACACACAAAAAGACAAATTTTAATAGGAACAATGTTGAAAATTTTGTCATGATAAATCAACTTTTAAATTTTGAATAAGTGTTAATTATATTGAACAAATTGAAAATGTATTATTGATATTGAATAAATACAACATCACATGCGTTTTTGTGAGTCCTTATTTAGTATTGGTACATGTATTTTCACCATTGAAAGTTTGATTTTTTGTTCAGGTAGATTAATCAATGAGTAATAGATTTCTCTTCAGGGGCGGATCTAGGATTTTGGAAAGGGGGGGCGGAGTATGCAAAGTTCGCCAAGAGGAGCGAGGTGAAAATATTTTTGGACCTATTTTTGGCTAAAAAACATAAAATAAGTGTAAAATGCACTTTTTTAACGGTTCCTGACGTGGGGCATGTATATTTTATAGTAGTTAAAGTGTAAGGGTTGGACATTTTTTATGCCGTATTTTCCCTATTAATTGTCTATTATAAAATGATTGGATGGTTCCAAAGCTATGTACTAATATATTTAATGTGGGATTTGTCAGTAAAAAATGGACATGGAAAAGTCTCGTTTGTTGTAAGGTTAGTTAGCATAACCTCACAGATTTCTTGTTGAAAACAAGATATACGGCCATTCAATGAAATTTACAATACGACAGACACGAACAAAGACAAACTAGCAATTTTTATCCAAATGTTTGGTTGAAATGTTTCACCCAACAAGGGAAGTGAGGGGTTCCAAATCAACCAAAGGCTACGAATGAGTCTGAAATGACAACGAAGTTGTGAATGACGGTCGCCAAATGGAGACATAAAGGCCACACCGAGCAGGCAGGTTGAAGTCGGGCCTTGAA
Organism: Mytilus californianus; assembly: GCF_021869535.1. NCBI lineage: Eukaryota > Metazoa > Mollusca > Bivalvia > Mytilida > Mytilidae > Mytilus > Mytilus californianus. The sequence goes on along the minus strand of NW_026262679.1, from coordinate 128,614,289 downwards.
AAAAGTATTCAGCATATCAGTTCGGAGAAACAGACATTCCGGTCAGATATGGGATTTACAACATGCAAACACCCGGCCCCAAAAAAATTATGCCCGTTTTTCATTCAACATGTTCATTTAATGCTCAATAATTCTGTTTAAAATCTTTGTTTCTAATAGCAAAAAAGTGGACAAGATTACCGGTATTATTTTCAATCCAGATACGGCCAGAATTTTTGTTGATGTCTAATGGATGCTTTGTAAAACAGTACACTGGTACTTCTCAAATAACAACTATTATACAATTTTGTTTATTATAAAGGAAAATACAATGTATAATAATATCATGCATATATAAATAATGAAAACATATTTATACTGTAAATTCAAAAAAAATTTGCAAGCATTTATTTAAATTAATTATTGTCATTAAGGACATGTTGCAAATAAATAATGCTATCAAAATTTAAAATATAATTTTATTTTTGCAAAATCTATCTTGGTGTAGCAATTTTCAGTAAAAAAAATATATCAAAAATCTGTGAATTTTCAATAATTGGAAAATAAATAACAGCATTAAAAAACAAAAATTTGTGAGTTTACAGTAAATGAAAAATAAATAATAGCATTAAAAAATTAATCATTTGGCTTTCGGAATTATCACTTAAGGATTTTAATAAACAAAAATGCAACATATATGTGGTTTGCATGATTATTATTGTCCACAGGATTGAACACACAAGGCAGCAGCAGGAACACACAAGGCAGCAGCAGGAACACACCTGTAAAGGGAATAAAATAATATTTCATTTGTTGACAATTCAAAGTTATTAAGTAATGTTAAAATATATGAATTAGGTAATGTTTAAATATTTGAGTGGCAATTTTTCTTTTAAATAGACAGATATTGTTGTATGTAAAAAAACTTGTTTTCTATTCAAATTACTTGATTTACCAAAAAATATTGCAATAGAAATCGTGCAGCTAAATTTGTTATAAAATGGAAAGCAATCTTAATATACCAATTTTGATTTTCAAGGTGTTAAAATTACTATTACCGGTATCGCATTTTAAAATCATTCATTGAGTTTCAGACAATTGCAGAAGTTATTAAGCTGAAAATTTGAAAAATGTACATACATGGTAAAATAATTCAGGCTATTTTGATAAACTTTCATTGTTTAGTTCAAGTTTTATGACATTTACTTTGTTTTCTCCATATATTGACTGAAGAAATGAATTCTTTGGAAATTTGTATTGAAAGAAATACAAAACTGAATAAGAAGCAAAGTTTAATATAATTAAGACATCTTATCTTTGTAACAGCACTTGCAAATGAATGTGAGGGTATCTCCCCTTTACAAGTAAACAAAATTCTTTATTATCATAAAAACAATGATTCTCTTTATGATTCAGTACATGGTCATTTGGCAAAAGTTTAAAGATGGAATAAGTGAAAGTAGTTAAAAAGGACTATAAACCTTCTCAACTATAAAAATATCTGTTTACATCTATTATATAAGGTAACAGTAGAAAATATCAAGACATATAAATTGCAAACAATAAAGATTTATAGAAAGTTAAACTGTCCACAAGATTTCATCAATTGATTAAATTTGTATGTGGATGAATAAATATATTCTCACCTTGAAACAGATCCAAATGCTACCCCAGCCAGTATCCCTATGGACAAGCTGTGATGCTAACCTGTAATACAAAGTTGAATCAGTTATTTAAACTCCTCAAAATAATCTACTGTGGATTCAGATATTTTAATGGGCATTGAGGGAAAATCGAATTTCTGTGGGTTCATTTAATATTCAACAATCATGGTGATTGAGGAAAAATTGGATTCTGTGTATATTTGATTGAAAGTCGATTGATAGAAAATTGGTACTTCGTTGTAGAACATTTAAAATTTATGGTTCACTATTACTCACGAAATCTAGTGGGTATTCAGTTTTAAACTTGACAAATAGAAAAAAAAGTCAAAAACGACTTCTCTTTTCTAAGTTTGGCAGTATTTTTACCATTTTGGACAATCATATACCCTCTTTCCTCTGGAGCTGAATATCTCCATGTAATTCAATCTTTTCTGATACCTGAACCATTATTAAATTGATATCAAACACTAATAGATTAAAAAAAGTTTGTATACCTACCAACATGTTAGCAGTATCAGATCTCCAATTCTTACTCCCAACACCATGAAATCATTGTCATTACATCAGCCTATAAACAAATAATAAAATAAATGGAGAATGTGTCTATGGGCCACAGATGCCCCCGCTTGTAAATATGCATGAGTCAACTTCCACATAGATCGTTTTGTGATCATAAGCATTGTGTATAAGTTCATAACATTTGGTTGAGGCAAACTAAAGTTAGAGAATGGAAACCAATTTTTGAGATGGACGGGACAGACAGACGGACAAGGGTAACACTTAATGCCCCCTCCAATACGACAAAGGCATAAAAATATACTTGTTTGATTTATTCCTTTTACATATCAATCCTAGCACGAAAGATTTCTTTAACAAAACAGTATATTAATAACATATACTTGTTTAAGAAAACTATCAGTGCTTCAATTGATCTGTTATATTTTCACAGCAATATGGCATTATAGCCGTGAGAATATAACATTGTAAACCAATGATCTTATGTTGTGCTGAACACCACTGTCCCAGGTTAGGGCAGGGTTGAGCGCTCACAAACATGTTTAACATCGCCACATTCTTTATGCGCCTGTCCCCAGTCAGGAGCCTGTAGTTCAGTGGTTGTATTTGGTTCATGTATGTCATAATTCTATTGAATTGTTTCCCATTTCTTCATGTCGGGGCCTTTTACAGTGGACTATACGGTATGGGTTTTTCTCATTGTTGAAGCTGTTTGGTTGTCTATAATTTATGTCATCCACTTCATTTAAACTTTGGTGGATAGTTGTCTCATTGGCAATCATACGACATCTAATATTTATAAAGGTTTATTGTAACCTATATCTATACTGATTACATATTTTTTCAATCCTCAGGACACATTATTTTCCCTATATTTTTTTTATAGTATAATGAACATATCTTTTGATTCAAAAACAGAATTATAAACCTACTTATATCTAAGCTGTAGTAGGCAGGCCTCTACATTATCATTTTTTTTAACTTGTCCCTTGTCCGAACTCTTAACTCACTTGTCCGAATTCATAATTGAAAATCTTACATATTGATGATATGCCCTTATAACACTTGAGCTTTGATTGTACCTAATGAAGGGAGCATTTTGTTATATGTTATATGAATTTGTTTGTTACTCAGTAATTAACAATGATTAAAGAATACCACATCAAAATTCATTTTATTATTTAAGACTGAAAGATTTTTTGCAAGACTGAGTTCTCTGACTGAATGTCACTATCATGTGTCGATAATTAAATCATCATCACTTCCCAAATCACTAGGTTCTCCTATGGACCTATTCATTCTTCTAGTAGTGGTAAGGTTAAACCAAGGATGTAAATATACCTGGCCACTTTGTATATAATTAAACCTTTTTAATTTATTGATGGCGGCAAAACAAGCTTTTATAAATTTTATTTTGATCTTTATATACATTGATACTTGATCATGAAGTACATACAAAATTTCAGTGAGAAAATCTGCCTTTTTAGATTTTATTTAATTTTTACATCTTAACCTATTATTTTGATAATATATAGATCTTATTGAATAAAACCTCTTTTAATGTAATGTCATGCATAAAAGCAAAATCAAATGAAACATACTTTAATTCAAGCTTTTAAATTTAAGGTAAAACTCCATATAGAGGTGCTCCTAATTCAAGGAGGCTTATACTAAGAAAAAGCATTAACACTGGTTTCCTTCCCCCTTACTTATATTCCCCTGGTCAATGGCTGCCAGCATGTAGAACGGGGACCCAGTTATTTCCCCCATTGAAACGCATTGAAAATCATAGTAAATAAATGGGGTGCTGTCCAATAAATAATTTTGATAGCCACCTTGGGACTTCTGTTTCATGTTAGGCATTTGTTATGAAGTTTTTAAGTACAATCTCAGTGCCTCATGACCGGCATTCCGTTGCAAAATTTGTTTCGATTGACAACAGGGTAGGTCCATCTACTTCCGGGGAAGAATAAAGGCTAGAATTTAGGCAATTTACTCTATGTACCGACGCCTGATTACATTTAAATCAGTCAAAATTTTTACAGAAATTCAAGCTAGAAAGCCTACCCTTTCAAGTAAATCTACATTCAGTTACAGAACTTGTGTAATAATAAAACTACACCATTTTAAATAAAAGTTATATATTTTTTTTAAGAACTACATTCGTAGGTACCGGACTGGTTGCCGTAACTGGGATCCTATTCCTGTCAGACTTTAATTTTTTTTCCAGACTTAAAACTGCACTTTTAAAATAAAGATATACATCTCAGTAGTTATTGTGCAAAGTTTCAATAGATTTGATCCAACAGTTAAAGAGTTATTGATCCTTATCTATGACATCTCAAATACCAGAAAATTGATCGGATAAAATCATAAATTCATGAAGAAAATATTCTTAAAATCAGCAAAACTTTTTTATTTTAAAAGATATTTACATTCTGTAAATTGCACATGATAGATAAATTCATTATTTGTATAGAAATCTAGTTAAAAAAAAATTTTGCTGAAAAAAAGTTAATTATAATTAATTTTTTAATTAAAAAAAAAAATCTTATAAGAATTACATATGCAAAGAAGCATACCCCATAACAAGGGTATACATCATGAGACTTAGTCTTCAAACAGTCAGCTAAGTTCATTTAATATACAATGGAAGAGGCTAGATGCAGAGAAGTTCTCACTTGTAGCTAAAACCAGTCAAGACGGCACCTCCTACAGTTTAACAAATGTCGAGGGAAATCCTGGATCTGCCTGAATGCTTAATGCTACTGTGCGTTGTTATACTTGTGACTGCTCTAAATGTCCCACTAGTTCATACGTGTGTGGTGGTGGTGGACACTCAAACTGTTGGTGGCTGAGATCTATGTACTTGGGTCCAAACAAGTTAACCAACCTGAATATGGATAACAAAGACAAGTTAATAATGCAGGAATTTTAAAAATGAAACTTAGCGAAGAAGTATTTATGAAAATGAAATTTAATCATAATACTCAAAAAGGTGAAGCTGTTCAGGGAGCACTAAGTGTTTCCTTACCAAAGAATGTGAACTTTTCTAGAAATTTGAAGGGAGGGCATCAGCAATAATTCACAATTTGAATAATGGTATAGCTTATTCCTTGTGACAAAAAGCAGAATGTATTGGTTTTAAAATCTCAATAGGTTCATTAAAACACTTCGACCAGATGTAAAGGGAGTGTGAACGGAACAAAGTAAACCAAAATACTCCAGAAAGGAAAAAGAAAAATTTACAACGCACCGGACAGAAGACTAAGGTTCATGTAGGAGAAAAGGATCGAAGTAAATGTACAGATAGTTATGAAAAAGGGCAACCTGATCTAAAACTTGATGCTGCATTTGTAAAAGCATAAAGGACAATCATTCATATGGTAGAGTAATACCTGCTAAGAAGAATATACCTACCAGAAGCTGTTCTTCAAAAGTTCCAAAATCAAAGGAAGATATAGCTGCATTCATCTACTGCTGAAAAAGATACAGACAAAATTAACGGTCCTTTTAAGGACCACCAAAATCTTTAAAAAGGAGTCTAAAATTGTTGTACATTCAGTTAAAATTGTTTATATAAGCTATAGCCCTACCCCTTATATATCTTCCAAAAAAATCCAGGCCCCAATCTGGAAAATTGGAGAGCCCCTGGCAAGATTTTCTGAGTTTACGAAATATTCTGTGGTTATTTATGTGATGCGGCTCTTCAGTAATGTGACCCGCATTCCCACACAAGCTTTTTTGACACATAAAATGGCATTAAGTGTTGTATTTAATATTAAAACTTATCAAAAACTAATTAAAAACCATAAAACTGAATCTATGGGCTTTTTTCTTTTTCCAGGTACCAGAAATATGATACTGGAAAGAAATAAGCCCATATTTTCCATCTTTTGTTGTCCCCTGATCCCATATAAGACATTTGTTATTTCTTGCCAGGTGGCTCTTTTCTAATATTCTTTGCTGATATTTTTTGAAAAATCCCTCCATTTTAACTTACAAGTGTATGAATACATAATACCATCAAAATGACCTTACTGTGACCCCTTCTGAAACTTTAAATTGAAAAACAAACTTTTTAAAAATTTCATAAATTTAAATTTCAGTTTAATTTAAAAAGTTTAATTCAAATTTTAAAAATAATTACACCATTGTTTTTCTTATTGAATTTTCAAGTTTCTGCCCAAATTTCATCCATGTAACCCAAAAAATAAGCTTACAATTGCAGATTGAAGTGTTCAAAATATGCCCTCTGACAGGAACGGGGACCCAGTTATTTCCCCCATTGAAACGCATTGAAAATCATAGTAAATAAATGGGGTGCTGTCCAATAAATAATTTTGATAGCCACCTTGGGACTTCTGTTTCATGTTAGGCATTTGTTTCGAAGTTTCTAAGTACAATCTCAGTGCCTCATGACCGGCATTCAGTTGCAAAATTTTGTTTCGATTGACAACAGGATAGGTCCATCTACTTCCGGGGAAAAATAAAGGCTAGAATTTAGGCAATTTACTCTATGTACAGACGCCTGATTTCATTTAAATCAATCAACATTTTTACAGAAATTCAAGCTAGAAAGCCTACCCTTTCAAGTAAATCTACATTCAGTTACAGAACTTGTGTAATAATAAAACTACACCATTTTAAATAAAATTTATATATTTTTTTTAAGAACTACATTCGTAGGTACCGGACTGGTTGCCGTAACTGGGATCCTATTCCATGTTCAAATACGTTCAATCAATGGATATTTAATTCATTTTGTATGATCAATAAAACAATCATTCAATTATTTGGGAATTAATAAGTCTTAAATTTGATATGTTTTACATCTGACATCGATTTTTCACTTGTCCAATCAGACAAGTAGTATGGTGAATCCACTTGCCCGACGCCTGTGTCCACTTGTCCCGGACAATCGGACAAACGGTAATGTCGAGCCCTGGTAGGCCACCAAGCCTTACTCCAAATACCATGAAACATGTCCCAGAAATAACCTAAAAGGAACTAGATATCATTGAGATGGGAGCCATCTCTGTGAGCCCTGCTGTGAATAATGTGTGGTAAAAAATTTGTATCTTTATCATTGGATATGGGGTTGTCAACTGAAACCAAAGTTTTTGACTTTGACCTTTGACCTAGGAAGTTGTACATAAATTATAACACACGTGACACCCTCTGGTGTTGGTTTATATAAATGTCAAGTATAAATTTTGAAATCATAATGGTTCTCAAGATATAGAGTGGACACGAGCTTTACCATAGGACATGGGGTTGTCAACTAAAACCAAAGTTTTTTACCTTGACCTTGACCTTTGACCTAGGAAGTTGTACATACATTATGACACACACTCTGGTGTTGGTTAATATACATGTCAAGTATAAACTTTGAAATCATAACGGTTCTCTAGATATAGAGCTAACACAATTTGTTACGGACGGACTGACGAACAGAAGGACAGACAGACTGATCACTATAGGGCATCCGCCATTTGGCGGGGCCCTAATTAAAATTGACACAAATTATATATTTTTCCAATTTAACTAAACTATCATCCTTAAACTTTATAAAAGTTTTTTTCGTTTCTTACTACCCAATAATATAGCATCAGTCCTGTCTGTGTAGGAATTTAAGAGCTGGAAAAAGGTGATTTCCAACTGCACAAAAATTATCCAAGTAATCTCCCATTGAATGAAACATTATTGTTTTGTTTGTTGTACTTGTCTCCCCGTAAAGATAAAATGGCCCGAGAACAGTTATTTCGTAGTGCATTTCTTTTGGACAATAAATGATTACTAAAAAAATCCCACCTGTGCTTTCTCAATAATATTTTTAGTGTGGTGTACTACTTTTGGGACAAATTATATCAAAATTATAGAAAACTTCATCAGCTCTAACTCAATATATGTACAATTTTATGTTAAGGGGTCTTGAATTCTTTTGACAGCTTCCGAAATACTAATTTTTAACCTTTTTTAGCTGGACCAAATCACTATTTTAAAATTCATGACCCAAATTTTTTTAGTGTAATTTCATCCCCCTACTTGCTATTTGAGGCATAAAACATGGAAGAAATAAATTTGGAAAGGGTATTAAAAAAATTGCAAGTAACACTCTGTCCACACTAGACTGTATTTGTAGACAACGAAAATCAAAGGACGATAACTGTTCCTGGACAAAATAATTTGATATTATAATTGTTTTCATATACCTCGTAACTTATTATAAAATATATGAAAATGGTAAATGAACTCGCTATTGGTGTTATGAATGAGAAAGATAAAAATAATCATATTGTTTGTTGTCTTGTGTACTTTTATGTACTGATGTTCATTTCTATAGAATCTATAAAAATTGTATGGCTTAAATAAACTTGCCTGATTTCATTCATGGTACAGCCTCCGACTTGGTTCAAGATCTATTTAATCATCTTCCTTGGAACTGCTATTGATTCCTTACTGCTGTTAAGTGTTTTTCAACATTGGTTTTTATGCTATAAAAATCCACTGTCCACTTGAATAACTGAAATGTCTGCTTCATTCACAATATGTAAAATAAAAATATACAGTTTGTCACAAAATTTTCTATTAATAATTTTTTTCCCCCCGATCATGATGATTTACTGGATTATTATAACATAATGTATTAAGTACCAGAAGTGTGTTAAAACATATCCAATATTTTGAAAATTTCCAAAAAGTTGGTTGTAACCCACAATTTCTTCCACCCTTTAAAACTATTATCTAGAACTCTCCTTACAGTAATGTTTATTTACAAAGCCCTATATAATAGCAATAGACTAGTTAGCAGACATCTGATATATAAATACTTATACACATATAATAGACATAATTAAAAAAATTGCCTACACTAAAGGAACTTCCAGTACGAGGAGTAAAACAGGGTATTACCTCCCCTTGCCCTTAATTTCAGCCTGTTTGGACTCCACTTCCATCACAACTGAAAAACACAGTATCTGTAGTGAAAGGCTTCTGTATGATACATTTAGTCAGTAACATGTCGGTGATAGTATGAAATAAAAAATTAAAAATCAAATAACTTTGTCGACAGTCTTTCTATATGTTAATTTTCAAGACTGGACAAAAAAATGCAGAGCAAAATCGAATTGTTTAAAATAAATCATCGACCATTTCTTAAATTTGGAAGCATAGTTAAATACAGTACCTCTTCCTTTCAGTCGTACTAACATTGATTTAAACCTTTAACTTGGCAATTGGAGAAAATGTTGAAAACAAAACAAATTTCAAGCCTCACTTTTTAAATAAAAAATTAACTGTTTAAAGTGGAGAAATGTCTTCTCACATTCGATTCAAAGGTAGAATCTACAGTTCTACAAATTTTGAATTTTAAACCTGGGGGATTTTTTAAGAACGGTTATGCAACATTTTCAACATTCACAATGTTAAATGGTTTAAGGAACTATTTACAATGAGAATCATACACAAGTTTAATTTTAAGATAACACCCATATGAATGTTTCATCTAATGAATGTAGACAAAATATAGATGACAGCCTAGTATCGAAGGTCCAAGGTTGAAAATTATCCCAAGGTTTGATATATTTCATGTGTTAATTATAAAGATTACTGGAAGATGATAGTTTCAGGTGAATGAATGAAAGTATTGGAAATTATAGATAATAATCTTTTTTTTTTGTTCGGTCAAAACAATATAAAATATGTGAAGTACCCAGATCATTCACATTAGACTTACTAAATATTATTTCTACTGCAGGTGTTCCTTCGTTGCCGTCTTGGCTTTTCAGAACCAGACAAAAAGCCGATGTACGTATATACTTTTTGGATTTTTTTCAACTTGTGCTTAAATTCAATTCAATATACCGTACAATATTAACTTTTATTTGGAGTGCTTAAATTTAATTTAATATTCAGAATGCATTTTTTCAATTTTTTTCGATTTCAGATGCATCATATCGTGTCAAATACAATTAGATTTTGATTTAAAATGTTTTTTAACTTCATTTTGAAAATTATAAACAAAATTGAAAGCTTAATGCACTTATATTGGTCTTTTCCATCTCAATAACTATCAAATATCAAATGTATATCATTTCACAATTACATTAAAAGATCCCTTTGAATAACACACATCATATTCTGAATACATTGAAACCACTGAACCATCCATAGAACAAAAGCAAGATACAGACAATAAAACCTGACCAATCAAAACTAGCTCTAAAAACAACTATGTTAAATGTTAGTAAAGACGCAGCACTTGAAGCGCAATTTATTTCTGAGATGATCATTTGATATTTGTTTATATATATAGCAAACTTTTTTCAGATGAGATAAATTTTCTGTAACAAAATTATACTTTTAACCATTATTTTAAATCAATTTTAATTCATGGTTTGTGTTTTTCTACAATCTGACAATCATGATGCATTTAGAATAATGTAAATTTGAAATTTGAAATAAAAATATTGTATGTCCTTTTATTGCAAACCTATTTTCACTTACATATACACTGTTATCACAGAGATATGTCTCGCGATTTTGTAATTTCGATAATGCAAATGTTGAAATTAAAATAGCAACACTTTAACATGTAAGTTTTGCAAATATTCAAAGTCAATAAACCATGACTGAAGGTAAATGGCTAAACAATCTCCTTGGAAATGAGATGTGCCAATGCAAATACAACTGCATACCAAATACCATTGACTTATCATAAGTAGTTCTCTTTAAACAAACCTTAACACAAACTAATACATGTAAACTAAGCAAAATTTCAAAGTCAATTAACCATAACTGAGGGGGCAGGGTCAAATAATCTCCATGGTAATGAGATGTGCCAATGCTAATACAACTGCATACCAAATATCATTGACCTACCATTCGTGGTTCCCAATAAACCAACTTAATCACAAACTAATACATGAATACTAAGCAAAAGTTTCAAAGTCAATAGACCATGACTGAGGGGGTGGGGCCAAATAATCTCTAGGGACATGAGACATGCCAATGCTTATACAACTGCATACCAATTATCATTAACTTACCACTAGTGGTTCCCAATAAACTCATGCACCTAATCACAAACTAATACATGAAAACTAAGGATAAATTTCAAAGTCAATAGACCATAACTAATGGGGCAGTGCCAAATAATCTCCATGGTAATGAGATGTGCCAATACTAATACAACTGCATACCAAATATCTTTGACTTACCACTAGTGGTTCACCATAAACTAGACCTAATCACAAACTAATACATTGTTGATGCCGCCGCAGACGCCGGAAACAGTAGACCTATGTCTCGTTTTTTGACTCCGTCAAGCGAGACAAAAACTGATAGAGCTAACCACACATATGTCTCTATAAACAATTCATATACATTGCCAATATTTTTTCAAGTCTTTCACTTTTTGCTGATTGTTCTGCCATCCTTGGTATAGTTGGAAATAAAATAGTCATTATTATTCAGCATCTACAGAAATCACCAAATTTTTATACATAATGTTTTTTAAACATTTTCTTATTGTTGGACTTTTTTCCCCTCTTTTTTTTTCTATTTTTCTGCTTCTTCAACAGGGTCATCAGAAAGAAACAATCAATTAAAAAATCTACTTCAATGTATAATACCCATCCTCACACTTCTACCAGTGAGCATATCTTTAGATTGAATTGGCTGCATCATCTTTCCATATGGACAGCTTCCAAAACTTCAGCATGATATCTCAAAGTCTCTACAGACATAGGTAGGAAGCCTGTAGCTGTCGTAGATCGCTAGCGAACATCTTTGCCGCCCGTCCTCGCGAGTCAGCGACAGAGGCCATCTCAACATCGATGAATGTCGTCCCGTTTGGAGGACACCAGCTAATTAAAGGAAACACCACAAAATGCAAAATTACTTACATTGCCTACATTTCTTCAAGTCTTTTCACTTTCTGTTGGTTCTTCTGCCATCCTTGGTATAATTGGAAATAAAAGAAAGTTATTATTACTCAGAATCTACAGAAATCACAATATTTTTATACATAATTTAGCAAAAAATCAATCATATAGACAATAGTTGAAAGTTTTCATTAGATATACATAATTTACTGTATACCTTTGGCAAAATACATCACTTAGTTTTGGAGAAGTTCTGATTCCTTCTCAAGCTTAAAGTTTTAATCATTTTCTAATTTTTAAAACTTGTCTGTGAACTTATGAAACACAGCAATATTTTCCTAAAGTTTAAAGGGTTGGTTGGCTTGCTTGCTTTGTTTGTATAAATGTTTGCTCAAGCATTGTAATTAAGATTCACATCTGCAATCAATAGATAGGTGGGGCTTCAGCTTGTATACATTATACTCATACTTAAATGTTATTGGATGTTAAGTATAATGCAGAGTATAACGTATACAAGCTGAAGCCCCGCCTATCTATTGATTGCAGATGTCAATCTTAACTACAATGCTTGAGCAAACATTTATACAAGCAAAGCAAGCAAGCCAACCAAACCATTAAACAAGCATTAGGAAAATAGCTCTTAAGGGTTTCTTTGTTGTATACAAAGTATATTTGACATTTTCGCTCTCTTATCTATTTTTCTTCTTCTTTAATGGGGAAGTTAGAAAGAAACAATCAATTAAACAATCTACTTGCCTAAATTTCTTCAAGTCTTTCACTTTCTGCTGTTTTTTTCTGCTCTCCTTGGTATAATTGGAAATAAAAGAAAGTTATTATTATTCAAAATCTACAGAAATCACAACATTCTTATACATAATTTAGCAAAAAATCAACCATATAGACAATAGTTGAAAGTTTTCATTAGATATACACAATTTACTGTATACCTTTGGCAAAATACATCACTCAGTTTTAGAGAAGTTCTGATTCCTTCTCAAGCTTAAAGTTTTCATCATTTTCTAATTGTTAAAACTTGTCTGTGAACAAATGAAAAACAGCAATATTTTCCTAATGCTTGTAGTTTAAAGGGTTGGTTGGCTTGCTTGCTTTGTTTGTATAAATGTTTGCTCAAGCATTGTAATCAAGATTGACATCTGCAATCAATAGATAGGTGGGGCTTCAGCTTGTATACATTATACTCATACTTAAATGTTATTGGATGTTAAGTATAATGCAGAGTACAACGTATACAAGCTGAAGCCCCGCCTATCTATTGATTGAAGATGTCAATCTTAACTACAATGCTTGAGCAAACATTTATACAAGCAAAGCAAGCAAGCCAATCAAACCATTAAACTACAAGCATTAGGAAAATAGCTCTTAAGGGTTTCTTTGTTTTATACAAAGTATATTTGACATTTTCGCTCTCTTATCTTTTTTTCTTCTTCTTTAATGGGGAAGTCAGAAAGAAACAATCAATTAAACAATCTACTTGCCTAAATTTCTTCAAGTCTTTCACTTTCTGCTGGTTTTTCTGCTCTCCTTGGTATAATTGGAAATAAAAGAAAGTTATTATTATTCAAAATCTACAGAAATCACAACATTCTTATACATAATTAAGCAAAAAATCAACCATATATACAATAGTTGAAAGTTTTCATTAGATATACACAATTTACTGTATACCTTTGGCAAAATACATCACTCAGTTTTGGAGAAGTTCTGATTCCTTCTCAAGCTTAAAGTTTTCATCATTTTCTAATTGTTAAAACTTGTCTGTGAACTTATGAAAAACAGCAATATTTTTCTAATGCTTGTAGTTTAAAGGGTTGGTTGGCTTGCTCAAGCATTGTAATTAAGATTGACATCTGCAATCAATAGATAGGTGGGGCCTCAGCTTGTATACATTATACTCATACTTAAATGTTATTGGATGTTAAGTATAATGCAGAGTATAACGTATACAAGCTGAAGCCCCGCCTATCGATTGCAGATGTCAATCTTAACTACAATGCTTGAGCAAACATTTTTACAAGCAAAGCAAGCAAGCCAACCAAATCTTTAATCTACAAGCATTAGGAAAATAGCTCTTAAGGGTTTCTTTGTTGTATACAAAGTATATTTGACATTTTCGCTCTCTTATCTTTTTTTCTTCTTCTTTAATGGGGAAGTCAGAAAGAAACAATCAATTAAACAATCTACTTGCCTAAATTTCTTCAAGTCTTTCACTTTCTGCTGGTTTTTCTGCTCTCCTTGGTATAATTGGAAATAAAAGAAAGTTATTATTATTCAAAATCTACAGAAATCACAACATTCTTATACATAATTAAGCAAAAAATCAACCATATATACAATAGTTGAAAGTTTTCATTAGATATACACAATTTACTGTATACCTTTGGCAAAATACATCACTCAGTTTTGGAGAAGTTCTGATTCCTTCTCAAGCTTAAAGTTTTCATCATTTTCTAATTGTTAAAACTTGTCTGTGAACTTATGAAAAACAGCAATATTTTCCTAATGCTTGTAGTTTAAAGGGTTGGTTGGCTTGCTCAAGCATTGTAATTAAGATTGACATCTGCAATCAATAGATAGGTGGGGCCTCAGCTTGTATACATTATACTCATACTTAAATGTTATTGGATGTTAAGTATAATGCAGAGTATAACGTATACAAGCTGAAGCCCCGCCTATCTATTGATTGCAGATGTCAATCTTAACTACAATGCTTGAGCAAACATTTTTACAAGCAAAGCAAGCAAGCCAACCAAATCTTTAATCTACAAGCATTAGGAAAATAGCTCTTAAGGGTTTCTTTGTTGTATACAAAGTATATTTGACATTTTCGCTCTCTTATCTTTTTTTCTTCTTCTTTAATGGGGAAGTCAGAAAGAAACAATCAATTAAACAATCTACTTGCCTAAATTTCTTCAAGTCTTTCACTTTCTGCTGGTTTTTCTGCTCTCCTTGGTATAATTGGAAATAAAAGAAAGTTATTATTATTCAAAATCTACAGAAATCACAACATTCTTATACATAATTTAGCAAAAAATCAACCATATAGACAATAGTTGAAAGTTTTCATTAGATATACACAATTTACTGTATAACTTTGGCAAAATACATCACTCAGTTTTGGAGAAGTTCTGATTCCTTCTCAAGCTTAAAGTTTTCATCATTTTCTAATTGTTAAAACTTGTCTGTGAACTTATGAAAAACAGCAATATTTTCCTAATGCTTGTAGTTTAAAGGGTTGGTTGGCTTGCTTGCTTTGTTTGTATAAATGTTTGCTCAAGCATTGTAATTAAGATTGACATCTACAATCAATAGATAGGTGGGGCTTCAGCTTGTATACATTATACTCATACTTAAATGTTATTGGATGTTAAGTATAATGCAGAGTATAACGTATACAAGCTGAAGCCCCGCCTATCTATTGATTGCAGATGTCAATCTTAACTACAATGCTTGAGCAAACATTTTTACAAGCAAAGCAAGCAAGCCAACCAAATCTTTAATCTACAAGCATTAGGAAAATAGCTCTTAAGAGTTTCTTTGTTGTATACAAAGTATATTTGACATTTTCGCTCTCTTATCTATTTTTCTTCTTCTTTAATGGGGAAGTCAGAAAGAAACAATCAATTAAACAATCTACTTGCCTAAATTTCTTCAAGTCTTTCACTTTCTGCTGGTTTTTCTGCTCTCCTTGGTATAATTGGAAATAAAAGAAAGTTATTATTATTCAAAATCTACAGAAATCACAACATTCTTATACATAATTTAGCAAAAAATCAACCATATAGACAATAGTTGAAAGTTTTCATTAGATATACACAATTTACTGTATACCTTTGGCAAAATACATCACTCAGTTTTGGAGAAGTTCTGATTCCTTCTCAAGCTTAAAGTTTTCATCATTTTCTAATTGTTAAAACTTGTCTGTGAACTTATGAAAAACAGCAATATTTTCCTAATGCTTGTAGTTTAAAGGGTTGGTTGGCTTGCTCAAGCATTGTAATTAAGATTGACATCTGCAATCAATAGATAGGTGGGGCTTCAGCTTGTATACATTATACTCATACTTTAATGTTATTGGATGTTAAGTATAATGCAGAGTATAACGTATACAAGCTGAAGCCCCGCCTATCTATTGATTGCAGATGTCAATCTTAACTACAATGCTTGAGCAAACATTTTTACAAGCAAAGCAAGCAAGCCAACCAAATCTTTAATCTACAAGCATTAGGAAAATAGCTCTTAAGGGTTTCGTTGTTGTATACAAAGTATATTTGACATTTTCGCTCTCTTATCTATTTTTCTTCTTCTTTAATGGGGAATTCAGAAACAATCAATCAATTAAAAAATCTACTTGCCTAAATTTCTTCAAGTCTTTCACTTTCTGCTGGTTTTTCTGCTCTCCTTGGTATAATTGGAAATAAAAGAAAGTTATCATTATTCAGAATCTACAGAAATCACAACATTTTTATACATAATTTAGCAAAAAATCAACCATATAGACAATAGTTGAAAGTTTTCATTAGATATACACAATTCACTGTATACCTTTGGCAAAATACATCACTCAGTTTTGGAAAAATGCTGATTCCTTCTCAAGCTTAAAGTTTTCATCATTTTCTAATTGTTAAAACTTGTCTGTGAATTTATGAAAAACAGCAATATTTTCCTAATGCTTGTAGTTTAAAGGGTTGGTTGGCTTGCTCAAGCATTGTAATTAAGATTGACATCTGCAATCAATAGATAGGTGGGGCTTCAGCTTGTATACATTATACTCATACTTAAATGTTATTGGATGTTAAGTATAATGCAGAGTATAACGTATACAAGCTGAAGCCCCGCCTATCTATTGATTGCAGATGTCAATCTTAACTACAATGCTTGAGCAAACATTTTTACAAGCAAAGCAAGCAAGCCAACCAAATCTTTAATCTACAAGCATTAGGAAAATAGCTCTTAAGGGTTTCTTTGTTGTATACAAAGTATATTTGACATTTTCGCTCTCTTATCTATTTTTCTTCTTCTTTAATGGGGAAGTCAGAAAGAAACAATCAATTAAACAATCTACTTGCCTAAATTTCTTTAAGTCTTTCACTTTCTGCTGGTTTTTCTGCTCTCCTTGGTATAATTGGAAATAAAAGAAAGTTATTATTATTCAAAATCTACAGAAATCACAACATTCTTATACATAATTAAGCAAAAAATCAACCATATAGACAATAGTTGAAAGTTTTCATTAGATATACACAATTTACTGTATACTTTTGGCAAAATACATCACTCAGTTTTGGAGAAGTTCTGATTCCTTCTCAAGCTTAAAGTTTTCATCATTTTCTAATTGTTAAAACTTGTCTGTGAACTTATGAAAAACAGCAATATTTTCCTAATGCTTGTAGTTTAAAGGGTTGGTTGGCTTGCTCAAGCATTGTAATTAAGATTGACATCTGCAATCAATAGATAGGTGGGGCTTCAGCTTGTATACATTATACTCATACTTAAATGTTATTGGATGTTAAGTATAATGCAGAGTATAACGTATACAAGCTGAAGCCCCGCCTATCTATTGATTGCAGATGTCAATCTTAACTACAATGCTTGAGCAAACATTTTTACAAGCAAAGCAAGCAAGCCAACCAAATCTTTAATCTACAAGCATTAGGAAAATAGCTCTTAAGGGTTTCTTTGTTGTATACAAAGTATATTTGACATTTTCGCTCTCTTATCTATTTTTCTTCTTCTTTAATGGGGAAGTCAGAAAGAAACAATCAATTAAACAATCTACTTGCCTAAATTTCTTTAAGTCTTTCACTTTCTGCTGGTTTTTCTGCTCTCCTTGGTATAATTGGAAATAAAAGAAAGTTATTATTATTCAAAATCTACAGAAATCACAACATTCTTATACATAATTAAGCAAAAAATCAACCATATAGACAATAGTTGAAAGTTTTCATTAGATATACACAATTTACTGTATACTTTTGGCAAAATACATCACTCAGTTTTGGAGAAGTTCTGATTCCTTCTCAAGCTTAAAGTTTTCATCATTTTCTAATTGTTAAAACTTGTCTGTGAACTTATGAAAAACAGCAATATTTTCCTAATGCTTGTAGTTTAAAGGGTTGGTTGGCTTGCTCAAGCATTGTAATTAAGATTGACATCTGCAATCAATAGATAGGTGGGGCTTCAGCTTGTATACATTATACTCATACTTAAATGTTTTTGAATGTTAAGTATATTGCATAGTATAATGTATACAAGCTGAAGCCCCACCTATCTATTGATTGCAGATGTCAATCTTAACTACAATGCTTGAGCAAACATTTATACAAGCAAAGCAAGCAAGCCAACTAAATCTTTAAACTACAAGCATTAGGAAAATAGCTCTTAAGGGTTTCTTTGTTGTAAACAAAGTATATTTGACATTTTCGCTCTCATCTATTTTTCTTCTTCTTTAATGGGGAAGTCAGAAAGAAACAATCAATTAAACCATCTACTTGCCTAAATTTCATCAAGTCTTTCACTTTCTGCTGGTTTTTCTGCTTTCCTTGGTATAATTGGAAATAAAAGAAAGTTATTATTACTCAGAATCTACAGAAATCACAACATTTTTATACATAATTTAGCAAAAAATCAACCATATAGACAATAGTTGAAAGTTTTCATTAGATAAACACAATTTACTGTATACCTTTGGCAAAATACATCACTTAGTTTTGTAGAAGTTCTGATTCCTTCTCAAGCTTAAAGTTTTAATCATTTTCTAATTTTTAAAACTTGTCTGTGAACTTATGAAAAAAAGAAATATTTTCCTAATGCTTGTAGTTTAAAGGGTTGGTTGGCTTGCTTGCTTTGTTTGTATAAATGTTTGCTCAAGCATTGTAATTAAGATTGACATCTGCAATCAATAGATAGGTGGGGCTTCAGCTTGTATACATTATACTCATACTTAAATGTTATTGGATGTTAAGTATAATGCAGAGTATAATATATACAAGCTGAAGCCCTGCCTATCTATTGACTGCAGATGTCAATCTTAACTACAATGCTTGAGCAAACATTTATACAAGCAAAGCAAGCAAGCCAACTAAATCTTTAAACTACAAGCATTAGGAAAATAGCTCTTAAGGGTTTCTTTGTTGTATACAAAGTATATTTGACATTTTCGCTCTCTTATCTTTTTTTCTTCTTCTTTAATGGGGAAGTCAGAAAGAAAATCAATTAAACAATCTACTTGCCTAAATTTCTTCAAGTCTTTCACTTTCTGCTGGTTTTTCTGCTCTCCTTGGTATAATTGGAAATAAAAGTAAGTTATTATTATTCAAAATCTACAGAAATCACAACATTCTTATACATAATTTAGCAAAAAATCAACCATATAGACAATAGTTGAAAGTTTTCATTAGATATACAAAATTTACTGTATACCTTTGGCAAAATACATCACTCAATTTTGGAGAAGTTCTGATTCCTTCTCAAGCTTAAAGTTTTCATCATTTTCTAATTGTTAAAACTTGTCTATGAACAAATGAAAAACAGCAATATTTTACCTAATGCTTGTAGTTTAAAGGGTTGGTTGGCTTGCTTGCTTTGTTTGTATAAATGTTTGCTCAAGCATTGTAATTAAGATTGACATCTGCAATCAATAGATAGGTGGGGCTTCAGCTTGTATACATTATACTCATACTTAAATGTTATTGGATGTTAAGTATAATGCAGAGTATAATATATACAAGCTGAAGCCCCGCCTATCTATTGACTGCAGATGTCAATCTTAACTACAATGCTTGAGCAAACATTTATACAAGCAAAGCAAGCAAGCCAACTAAATCTTTAAACTACAAGCATTAGGAAAATAGCTCTTAAGGGTTTCTTTGTTGTATACAAAGTATATTTGACATTTTCGCTCTCTTATCTATTTTTCTTCTTCTTTAATGGGGAAGTCAGAAAGAAACAATCAATTAAACAATCTACTTGCCTAAATTTCTTCAAGTCTTTCACTTTCTGCTGGTTTTTCTGCTCTCCTTGGTATAATTGGAAATAAAAGAAAGTTATTATTATTCAAAATCTACAGAAATCACAACATTCTTATACATAATTAAGCAAAAAATCAACCATATAGACATTGTTGAAAGTTTTCATTAGATATACACAATTTACTGTATACCTTTGGCAAAATACATCACTCAGGTTTTGAAAAGTTCTGATTCCTTCTCAAGCTTAAAGTTTTCATCATTTTCTAATTGTTAAAACTTGTCTGTGAACTTATGAAAAACAGCAATATTTTCCTAATGCTTGTAGTTTAAAGGGTTGGTTGGCTTGCTCAAGCATTGTAATTAAGATTGACATCTGCAATCAATAGATAGGTGGGGCTTCAGCTTGTATACATTATACTCATACTTAAATGTTATTGGATGTTAAGTATAATGCAGAGTATAACGTATACAAGCTGAAGCCCCCCCTATCTATTGATTGCAGATGTCATTCTTAACTACAATGCTTGAGCAAACATTTTTACAAGCAAAGCAAGCAAGCCAACCAAATCTTTAATCTACAAGCATTAGGAAAATAGCTCTTAAGGGTTTCTTTGTTGTATACAAAGTATATTTGACATTTTCGCTCTCTTATCTTTTCTTCTTCTTCTTTAATGGGGAAGTCAGAAAGAAACAATCAATTAAACAATCTACTTGCCTAAATTTCTTTAAGTCTTTCACTTTCTGCTGGTTTTTCTGCTCTCCTTGGTATAATTGGAAATATAAGAAAGTTATTATTATTCAAAATCTACAGAAATCACAACATTCTTATACATAATTAAGCAAAAAATCAACCATATAGACAATAGTTGAAAGTTTTCATTAGATGTACACAATTTAATGTGTACCTTTGGCAAAATACATCACTCAGTTTTGGAGAAGTTCTGATTCCTTCTCAAGCTTAAAGTCTTCATCATTTTCTAATTGTTAAAACTTGTCTGTGAACTTATGAAAAACAGCAATATTTTCCTAATGCTTGTAGTTTAAAGGGTTGGTTGGCTTGCTCAAGCATTGTAATTAAGATTGACATCTGCAATCAATAGATAGGTGGGGCTTCAGCTTGTATACATTATACTCATACTTAAATGTTTTTGAATGTTAAGTATATTGCAGAGTATAATGTATACAAGCTGAAGCCCCGCCTATCTATTGATTGCAGATGTCAATCTTAACTACAATGCTTGAGCAAACATTTATACAAGCAAAGCAAGCAAGCCAACTAAATCTTTAAACTACAAGCATTAGGAAAATAGCTCTTAAGGGTTTCTTTGTTGTATACAAAGTATATTTGACATTTTCGCTCTCATCTATTTTTCTTCTTCTTTAATGGGGAAGTCAGAAAGAAACAATCAATTAAACAATCTACTTGCCTAAATTTCTTCAAGTCTTTCACTTTCTGCTGGTTTTTCTGCTTTCCTTGGTATAATTGGAAATAAAAGAAAGTTATTATTACTCAGAATCTACAGAAATCACAACATTTTTATACATAATTTAGCAAAAAATCAACCATATAGACAATAGTTGAAAGTTTTCATTAGATAAACACAATTTACTGTATACCTTTGGCAAAATACATCACTTAGTTTTGTAGAAGTTCTGATTCCTTCTCAAGCTTAAAGTTTTAATCATTTTCTTATTTTTAAAACTTGTCTGTGAACTTATGAAAAACACAAATATTTTCCTAATGCTTGTAGTTTAAAGGGTTGGTTGGCTTGCTTGCTTTGTTTGTATAAATGTTTGCTCAAGCATTGTAATTAAGATTGACATCTGCAATCAATAGATAGGTGGGGCTTCAGCTTGTATACATTATACTCATACTTAAATGTTATTGGATGTTAAGTATAATGCAGAGTATAATATATACAAGCTGAAGCCCCGCCTATCTATTGACTGCAGATGTCAATCTTAACTACAATGCTTGAGCAAACATTTATACAAGCAAAGCAAGCAAGCCAACTAAATCTTTAAACTACAAGCATTAGGAAAATAGCTCTTAAGGGTTTCTTTGTTGTATACAAAGTATATTTGACATTTTCGCTCTCTTATCTATTTTTCTTCTTCTTTAATGGGGAAGTCAAAAAGAAAATCAATTAAACAATCTACTTGCCTAAATTTCTTCAAGTCTTTCACTTTCTGCTGGTTTTTCTGCTCTCCTTGGTATAATTGGAAATAAAAGAAAGTTATTATTATTCAAAATCTACAGAAATCACAACATTCTTATACATAATTTAGCAAAAATTCAACCATATAGACAATAGTTGAAAGTTTTCATTAGATATACACAATTTACTGTATACCTTTGGCAAAATACATCACTCAATTTTGGAGAAGTTCTGATTCCTTCTCAAGCTTAAAGTTTTTATCATTTTCTAATTGTTAAAACTTGTCTATGAACAAATGAAAAACAGCAATATTTTACCTAATGCTTGTGGTTTAAAGGGTTGGTTGGCTTGCTTGCTTTGTTTGTATAAATGTTTGCTCAAGCATTGTAATTAAGATTGACATCTGCAATCAATAGATAGGTGGGGCTTCAGCTTGTATACATTATACTCATACTTAAATGTTATTGGATGTTAAGTATAATGCAGAGTATAATATATACAAGCTGAAGCCCCGCCTATCTATTGACTGCAGATGTCAATCTTAACTACAATGCTTGAGCAAACATTTATACAAGCAAAGCAAGCAAGCCAACTAAATCTTTAAACTACAAGCATTAGGAAAATAGCTCTTAAGGGTTTCTTTGTTGTATACAAAGTATATTTGACATTTTCGCTCTCATCTTTTTTTCTTCTTCTTTAATGGGGAAGTCAGAAAGAAACAATCAATTAAACAATCTACTTGCCTAAATTTCTTCAAGTCTTTCACTTTCTGCTGGTTTTTCTGCTTTCCTTGGTATAATTGGAAATAAAAGAAAGTTATTATTACTCAGAATCTACAGAAATCACAACATTTTTATACATAATTTAGCAAAAAATCAACCATATAGACAATAGTTGAAAGTTTTCATTAGATATACACAATTTACTGGATACCTTTGGCAAAATACATCACTTAGTTTTGTAGAAGTTCTGATTCCTTCTCAAGCTTAAAGTTTTAATCATTTTCTAATTTTTAAAACTTGTCTGTGAACTTATGAAAAACAGAAATATTTTCCTAATGCTTGTAGTTTAAAGGGTTGGTTGGCTTGCTTGCTTTGTTTGTATAAATGTTTGCTCAAGCATTGTAATTAAGATTGACATCTGCAATCAATAGATAGGTGGGGCTTCAGCTTGTATACATTATACTCATACTTAAATGTTATTGGATGTTAAGTATAATGCAGAGTATAATATATACAAGCTGAAGCCCCGCCTATCTATTGACTGCAGATGTCAATCTTAACTACAATGCTTGAGCAAACATTTATACAAGCAAAGCAAGCAAGCCAACTAAATCTTTAAACTACAAGCATTAGGAAAATAGCTCTTAAGGGTTTCTTTGTTGTATACAAAGTATATTTGACATTTTCGCTCTCTTATCTATTTTTCTTCTTCTTTAATGGGGAGGTCAAAAAGAAAATCAATTAAACAATCTACTTGCCTAAATTTCTTCAAGTCTTTCACTTTCTGCTGGTTTTTCTGCTCTCCTTGGTATAATTGGAAATAAAAGAAAGTTATTATTATTCAAAATCTACAGAAATCACAACATTCTTATACATAATTTAGCAAAAATTCAACCATATAGACAATAGTTGAAAGTTTTCATTAGATATACACAATTTACTGTATACCTTTGGCAAAATACATCACTCAATTTTGGAGAAGTTCTGATTCCTTCTCAAGCTTAAAGTTTTCATCATTTTCTAATTGTTAAAACTTGTCTATGAACAAATGAAAAACAGCAATATTTTACCTAATGCTTGTAGTTTAAAGGGTTGGTTGGCTTGCTTGCTTTGTTTGTATAAATGTTTGCTCAAGCATTGTAATTAAGATTGACATCTGCAATCAATATATAGGTGGGGCTTCAGCTTGTATACATTATACTCATACTTAAATGTTATTGGATGTTAAGTATAATGCAGAGTATAACGTATACAAGCTGAAGGCCTGCCTATCTATTGATTGCAGATGTCAATCTTAACTACAATGATTGAGCAAACATTTTTATAAGCAAAGCAAGCAAGCCAACCAAATCTTTTAATCTACAAGCATTAGGAAAATAGCTCTTAAGGGTTTCTTTGTTGTATACAAAGTATATTTGACATTTTCGCTCTCTTATCTATTTTTCTTCTTCTTTAATGGGGAAGTCAGAAAGAAACAATCAATTAAACAATCTACTTGCCTAAATTTCTTCAAGTCTTTCACTTTCTGCTGGTTTTTCTGCTCTCCTTGGTATAATTGGAAATAAAAGAAAGTTATTATTATTCAAAATCTACAGAAATCACAACATTCTTATACATAATTAAGCAAAACATCAACCATATAGACAATAGTTGAAAGTTTTCATTAGATATACACAATTTACTGTATACCTTTGGCAAAATACATCACTCAATTTTGGAGAAGTTCTGATTCCTTCTCAAGCTTAAAGTTTTCATCATTTTCTAATTGTTAAAACTTGTCTATGAACAAATGAAAAACAGCAATATTTTACCTAATGCTTGTAGTTTAAAGGGTTGGTTGGCTTGCTTGCTTTGTTTGTATAAATGTTTGCTCAAGCACTGTAATTAAGATTGACATCTGCAATCAATAGATAGGTGGGGCTTCAGCTCGTATACAGTATACTCATACTTAAATGTTATTGGATGTTAAGTATAATGCAGAGTATAACGTATACAAGCTGAAGGCCTGCCTATCTATTGATTGCAGATGTCAATCTTAACTACAATGCTTGAGCAAACATTTTTACAAGCAAAGCAAGCAAGCCAACCAAATCTTTTAATCTACAAGCATTAGGAAAATAGCTCTTAAGGGTTTCTTTGTTGTATACAAAGTATATTTGACATTTTCGCTCTCTTATCTATTTTTCTTCTTCTTTAATGGGGAAGTCAGAAAGAAACAATCAATTAAACAATCTACTTGCCTAAATTTCTTCAAGTCTTTCACTTTCTGCTGGTTTTTCTGCTCTCCTTGGTATAATTGGAAATAAAAGAAAGTTATTATTATTCAAAATCTACAGAAATCACAACATTCTTATACATAATTTAGCAAAAAATCAACCATATAGACAATAGTTGAAAGTTTTCATTAGATATACACAATTTACTGTATACCTTTGGCAAAATACATCACTCAATTTTGGAGAAGTTCTGATTCCTTCTCAAGCTTAAAGTTTTCATCATTTTCTAATTGTTAAAACTTGTCTATGAACAAATGAAAAACAGCAATATTTTACCTAATGCTTGTAGTTTAAAGGGTTGGTTGGCTTGCTTGCTTTGTTTGTATAAATGTTTGCTCAAGCATTGTAATTAAGATTGACATCTGCAATCAATAGATAGGTGGGGCTTCAGCTTGTATACATTATACTCATACTTAAATGTTATTGGATGTTAAGTATAATGCAGAGTATAATATATACAAGCTGAAGCCCCGCCTATCTATTGACTGCAGATGTCAATCTTAACTACAATGCTTGAGCAAACATTTATACAAGCAAAGCAAGCAAGCCAACTAAATCTTTAAACTACAAG
This sequence comes from Mytilus californianus, assembly GCF_021869535.1. NCBI lineage: Eukaryota > Metazoa > Mollusca > Bivalvia > Mytilida > Mytilidae > Mytilus > Mytilus californianus. Next base: position 128,588,527 of record NW_026262679.1, on the reverse strand, counting down.
CATTAGGAAAATAGCTCTTAAGGGTTTCTTTGTTGTATACAAAGTATATTTGACATTTTCGCTCTCATCTTTTTTTCTTCTTCTTTAATGGGGAAGTCAGAAAGAAACAATCAATTAAACAATCTACTTGCCTAAATTTCTTCAAGTCTTTCACTTTCTGCTGGTTTTTCTGCTTTCCTTGGTATAATTGGAAATAAAAGAAAGTTATTATTACTCAGAATCTACAGAAATCACAACATTTTTATACATAATTTAGCAAAAAATCAACCATATAGACAATAGTTGAAAGTTTTCATTAGATATACACAATTTACTGGATACCTTTGGCAAAATACATCACTTAGTTTTGTAGAAGTTCTGATTCCTTCTCAAGCTTAAAGTTTTAATCATTTTCTAATTTTTAAAACTTGTCTGTGAACTTATGAAAAACAGAAATATTTTCCTAATGCTTGTAGTTTAAAGGGTTGGTTGGCTTGCTTGCTTTGTTTGTATAAATGTTTGCTCAAGCATTGTAATTAAGATTGACATCTGCAATCAATAGATAGGTGGGGCTTCAGCTTGTATACATTATACTCATACTTAAATGTTATTGGATGTTAAGTATAATGCAGAGTATAATATATACAAGCTGAAGCCCCGCCTATCTATTGACTGCAGATGTCAATCTTAACTACAATGCTTGAGCAAACATTTATACAAGCAAAGCAAGCAAGCCAACTAAATCTTTAAACTACAAGCATTAGGAAAATAGCTCTTAAGGGTTTCTTTGTTGTATACAAAGTATATTTGACATTTTCGCTCTCTTATCTATTTTTCTTCTTCTTTAATGGGGAGGTCAAAAAGAAAATCAATTAAACAATCTACTTGCCTAAATTTCTTCAAGTCTTTCACTTTCTGCTGGTTTTTCTGCTCTCCTTGGTATAATTGGAAATAAAAGAAAGTTATTATTATTCAAAATCTACAGAAATCACAACATTCTTATACATAATTTAGCAAAAATTCAACCATATAGACAATAGTTGAAAGTTTTCATTAGATATACACAATTTACTGTATACCTTTGGCAAAATACATCACTCAATTTTGGAGAAGTTCTGATTCCTTCTCAAGCTTAAAGTTTTCATCATTTTCTAATTGTTAAAACTTGTCTATGAACAAATGAAAAACAGCAATATTTTACCTAATGCTTGTAGTTTAAAGGGTTGGTTGGCTTGCTTGCTTTGTTTGTATAAATGTTTGCTCAAGCATTGTAATTAAGATTGACATCTGCAATCAATATATAGGTGGGGCTTCAGCTTGTATACATTATACTCATACTTAAATGTTATTGGATGTTAAGTATAATGCAGAGTATAACGTATACAAGCTGAAGGCCTGCCTATCTATTGATTGCAGATGTCAATCTTAACTACAATGATTGAGCAAACATTTTTATAAGCAAAGCAAGCAAGCCAACCAAATCTTTTAATCTACAAGCATTAGGAAAATAGCTCTTAAGGGTTTCTTTGTTGTATACAAAGTATATTTGACATTTTCGCTCTCTTATCTATTTTTCTTCTTCTTTAATGGGGAAGTCAGAAAGAAACAATCAATTAAACAATCTACTTGCCTAAATTTCTTCAAGTCTTTCACTTTCTGCTGGTTTTTCTGCTCTCCTTGGTATAATTGGAAATAAAAGAAAGTTATTATTATTCAAAATCTACAGAAATCACAACATTCTTATACATAATTAAGCAAAACATCAACCATATAGACAATAGTTGAAAGTTTTCATTAGATATACACAATTTACTGTATACCTTTGGCAAAATACATCACTCAATTTTGGAGAAGTTCTGATTCCTTCTCAAGCTTAAAGTTTTCATCATTTTCTAATTGTTAAAACTTGTCTATGAACAAATGAAAAACAGCAATATTTTACCTAATGCTTGTAGTTTAAAGGGTTGGTTGGCTTGCTTGCTTTGTTTGTATAAATGTTTGCTCAAGCACTGTAATTAAGATTGACATCTGCAATCAATAGATAGGTGGGGCTTCAGCTCGTATACAGTATACTCATACTTAAATGTTATTGGATGTTAAGTATAATGCAGAGTATAACGTATACAAGCTGAAGGCCTGCCTATCTATTGATTGCAGATGTCAATCTTAACTACAATGCTTGAGCAAACATTTTTACAAGCAAAGCAAGCAAGCCAACCAAATCTTTTAATCTACAAGCATTAGGAAAATAGCTCTTAAGGGTTTCTTTGTTGTATACAAAGTATATTTGACATTTTCGCTCTCTTATCTATTTTTCTTCTTCTTTAATGGGGAAGTCAGAAAGAAACAATCAATTAAACAATCTACTTGCCTAAATTTCTTCAAGTCTTTCACTTTCTGCTGGTTTTTCTGCTCTCCTTGGTATAATTGGAAATAAAAGAAAGTTATTATTATTCAAAATCTACAGAAATCACAACATTCTTATACATAATTTAGCAAAAAATCAACCATATAGACAATAGTTGAAAGTTTTCATTAGATATACACAATTTACTGTATACCTTTGGCAAAATACATCACTCAATTTTGGAGAAGTTCTGATTCCTTCTCAAGCTTAAAGTTTTCATCATTTTCTAATTGTTAAAACTTGTCTATGAACAAATGAAAAACAGCAATATTTTACCTAATGCTTGTAGTTTAAAGGGTTGGTTGGCTTGCTTGCTTTGTTTGTATAAATGTTTGCTCAAGCATTGTAATTAAGATTGACATCTGCAATCAATAGATAGGTGGGGCTTCAGCTTGTATACATTATACTCATACTTAAATGTTATTGGATGTTAAGTATAATGCAGAGTATAACGTATACAAGCTGAAGGCCTGCCTATCTATTGATTGCAGATGTCAATCTTAACTACAATGCTTGAGCAAACATTTTTACAAGCAAAGCAAGCAAGCTAACCAAATCTTTTAATCTACAAGCATTAGGAAAATAGCTCTTAAGGGTTTCTTTGTTGTATGCAAAGTATATTTGACATTTTCGCTCTCTTATCTATTTTTCTTCTTCTTTAATGGGGAAGTCAGAAAGAAACAATCAATTAAACAATCTACTTGCCTAAATTTCTTCAAGTCTTTCACTTTCTGCTGGTTTTTCTGCTCTCCTTGGTATAATTGGAAATAAAAGAAAGTTATTATTATTCAAAATCTACAGAAATCACAACATTCTTATACATAATTAAGCAAAAAATCAACCATATATACAATAGTTGAAAGTTTTCATTAGATATACACAATTTACTGTATACCTTTGGCAAAATACATCACTCAGTTTTGGAGAAGTTCTGATTCCTTCTCAAGCTTAAAGTTTTCATCATTTTCTAATTGTTAAAACTTGTCTGTGAACTTATGAAAAACAGCAATATTTTCCTAATGCTTGTAGTTTAAAGGGTTGGTTGGCTTGCTCAAGCATTGTAATTAAGATTGACATCTGCAATCAATAGATAGGTGGGGCTTCAGCTTGTATACATTATACTCATACTTAAATGTTATTGGATGTTAAGTATAATGCAGAGTATAACGTATACAAGCTGAAGCCCCGCCTATCTATTGATTGAAGATGTCAATCTTAACTACAATGCTTGAGCAAACATTTATACAAGGAAAGCAAGCAAGCCAACCAAACCATTAAACTACAAGCATTAGGAAAATAGCTCTTTAGGGTTTCTTTGTTGTATACAAAGTATATTTGACATTTTCGCTCTCTTATCTATTTTTCTTCTTCTTTAATGGGGAAGTCAGAAAGAAACAATCAATTAAACAATCTACTTGCCTAAATTTCTTTAAGTCTTTCACTTTCTGCTGGTTTTTCTGCTCTCCTTGGTATAATTGGAAATAAAAGAAAGTTATTATTATTCAAAATCTACAGAAATCACAACATTCTTATACATAATTTAGCAAAAAATCAACCATATAGACAATAGTTGAAAGTTTTCATTAGATATACACAATTTACTGTATACCTTTGGCAAAATACATCACTCAGTTTTGGAGAAGTTCTGATTCCTTCTCAAGCTTAAAGTTTTCATCATTTTCTAATTGTTAAAACTTGTCTGTGAACTTATGAAAAACAGCAATATTTTCCTAATGCTTGTAGTTTAAAGGGTTGGTTGGCTTGCTCAAGCATTGTAATTAAGATTGACATCTGCAATCAATAGATAGGTGGGGCTTCAGCTTGTATACATTATACTCATACTTAAATGTTATTGGATGTTAAGTATAATGCAGAGTATAACGTATACAAGCTGAAGGCCTGCCTATCTATTGATTGCAGATGTCAATCTTAACTACAATGCTTGAGCAAACATTTTTTCAAGCAAAGCAAGCAAGCCAACCAAATCTTTTAATCTACAAGCATTAGGAAAATAGCTCTTAAGGGTTTCTTTGTTGTATACAAAGTATATTTGACATTTTCGCTCTCTTATCTATTTTTCTTCTTCTTTAATGGGGAAGTCAGAAAGAAACAATCAATTAAACAATCTACTTGCCTAAATTTCTTCAAGTCTTTCACTTTCTGCTGGTTTTTCTGCTCTCCTTGGTATAATTGGAAATAAAAGAAAGTTATTATTATTCAAAATCTACAGAAATCACAACATTCTTATACATAATTAAGCAAAAAATCAACCATATAGACAATAGTTGAAAGTTTTCATTAGATATACACAATTTACTGTATACCTTTGGCAAAATACATCACTCAATTTTGGAGAAGTTCTGATTCCTTCTCAAGCTTAAAGTTTTCATCATTTTCTAATTGTTAAAACTTGTCTATGAACAAATGAAAAACAGCAATATTTTACCTAATGCTTGTAGTTTAAAGGGTTGGTTGGCTTGCTTGCTTTGTTTGTATAAATGTTTGCTCAAGCATTGTAATTAAGATTGACATCTGCAATCAATAGATAGGTGGGGCTTCAGCTTGTAAACATTATACTCATACTTAAATGTTATTGGATGTTAAGTATAATGCAGAGTATAATATATACAAGCTGAAGCCCCGCCTATCTATTGACTGCAGATGTCAATCTTAACTACAATGCTTGAGCAAACATTTATACAAGCAAAGCAAGCAAGCCAACTAAATCTTTAAACTACAAGCATTAGGAAAATAGCTCTTAAGGGTTTCTTTGTTGTATACAAAGTATATTTGACATTTTCGCTCTCTTATCTATTTTTCTTCTTCTTTAATGGGGAAGTCAAAAAGAAAATCAATTAAACAATCTACTTGCCTAAATTTCTTCAAGTCTTTCACTTTCTGCTGGTTTTTCTGCTCTCCTTGGTATAATTGGAAATAAAAGAAAGTTATTATTATTCAAAATCTACAGAAATCACAACATTCTTATACATAATTAAGAAAAAAAATCAACCATATAGACAATAGTTGAAAGTTTTCATTAGATATACACAATTTACTGTATACCTTTGGCAAAATACATCACTCAATTTTGGAGAAGTTCTGATTCCTTCTCAAGCTTAAAGTTTTCATCATTTTCTAATTGTTAAAACTTGTCTATGAACAAATGAAAAACAGCAATATTTTACCTAATGCTTGAAGTTTAAAGGGTTGGTTGGCTTGCTTGCTTTGTTTGTATAAATGTTTGCTCAAGCATTGTAATTAAGATTGACATCTGCAATCAATAGATAGGTGGGGCTTCAGCTTGTATACATTATACTCATACTTAAATGTTATTGGATGTTAAGTATAATGCAGAGTATAACGTATACAAGCTGAAGGCCTGCCTATCTATTGATTGCAGATGTCAATCTTAACTACAATGCTTGAGCAAACATTTTTACAAGCAAAGCAAGCAAGCTAACCAAATCTTTTAATCTACAAGCATTAGGAAAATAGCTCTTAAGGGTTTCTTTGTTGTATGCAAAGTATATTTGACATTTTCGCTCTCTTATCTATTTTTCTTCTTCTTTAATGGGGAAGTCAGAAAGAAACAATCAATTAAACAATCTACTTGCCTAAATTTCTTCAAGTCTTTCACTTTCTGCTGGTTTTTCTGCTCTCCTTGGTATAATTGGAAATAAAAGAAAGTTATTATTATTCAAAATCTACAGAAATCACAACATTCTTATACATAATTAAGCAAAAAATCAACCATATATACAATAGTTGAAAGTTTTCATTAGATATACACAATTTACTGTATACCTTTGGCAAAATACATCACTCAGTTTTGGAGAAGTTCTGATTCCTTCTCAAGCTTAAAGTTTTCATCATTTTCTAATTGTTAAAACTTGTCTGTGAACTTGTGAAAAACAGCAATATTTTCCTAATGCTTGTAGTTTAAAGGGTTGGTTGGCTTGCTCAAGCATTGTAATTAAGATTGACATCTGCAATCAATAGATAGGTGGGGCTTCAGCTTGTATACATTATACTCATACTTAAATGTTATTGGATGTTAAGTATAATGCAGAGTATAACGTATACAAGCTGAAGCCCCGCCTATCTATTGATTGAAGATGTCAATCTTAACTACAATGCTTGAGCAAACATTTATACAAGGAAAGCAAGCAAGCCAACCAAACCATTAAACTACAAGCATTAGGAAAATAGCTCTTTAGGGTTTCTTTGTTGTATACAAAGTATATTTGACATTTTCGCTCTCTTATCTATTTTTCTTCTTCTTTAATGGGGAAGTCAGAAAGAAACAATCAATTAAACAATCTACTTGCCTAAATTTCTTTAAGTCTTTCACTTTCTGCTGGTTTTTCTGCTCTCCTTGGTATAATTGGAAATAAAAGAAAGTTATTATTATTCAAAATCTACAGAAATCACAACATTCTTATACATAATTAAGCAAAAAATCAACCATATAGACAATAGTTGAAAGTTTTCATTAGATATACACAATTTACTGTATACCTTTGGCAAAATACATCACTCAGTTTTGGAGAAGTTCTGATTCCTTCTCAAGCTTAAAGTTTTCATCATTTTCTAATTGTTAAAACTTGTCTGTGAACTTATGAAAAACAGCAATATTTTCCTAATGCTTGTAGTTTAAAGGGTTGGTTGGTTTGCTCAAGCATTGTAATTAAGATTGACATCTGCAATCAATAGATAGGTGGGGCTTCAGCTTGTATACATTATACTCATACTTAAATGTTATTGGATGTTAAGTATAATGCAGAGTATAACGTATACAAGCTGAAGGCCTGCCTATCTATTGATTGCAGATGTCAATCTTAACTACAATGCTTGAGCAAACATTTTTACAAGCAAAGCAAGCAAGCCAACCAAATCTTTTAATCTACAAGCATTAGGAAAATAGCTCTTAAGGGTTTCTTTGTTGTATACAAAGTATATTTGACATTTTCGCTCTCTTATCTATTTTTCTTCTTCTTTAATGGGGAAGTCAGAAAGAAACAATCAATTAAACAATCTACTTGCCTAAATTTCTTCAAGTCTTTCACTTTCTTCTGGTTTTTCTGCTCTCCTTGGTATAATTGGAAATAAAAGAAAGTTATTATTATTCAAAATCTACAGAAATCACAACATTCTTATACATAATTAAGCAAAAAATCAACCATATAGACAATAGTTGAAAGTTTTCATTAGATATACACAATTTACTGTATACCTTTGGCAAAATACATGACTCAGTTTTGGAGAAGTTCTGATTCCTTCTCAAGCTTAAAGTTTTCATCATTTTCTAATTGTTAAAGCTTGTCTGTGAACTTATGAAAAACAGCAATATTTTCCTAATGCTTGTAGTTTAAAGGGTTGGTTGGCTTGCTTGCTTTGTTTGTATAAATGTTTGCTCAAGCATTGTAATTAAGATTGACATCTGCAATCAATAGATAGGTGGGGCTTCAGCTTGTATACATTATACTCATACTTAAATGTTATTGGATGTTAAGTATAATGCAGAGTATAACGTATACAAGCTGAAGCCCCGCCTATCTATTGATTGAAGATGTCAATCTAAACTACAATGCTTGAGCAAACATTTATACAAGCAAAGCAAGCAAGCCAACCAAACCATTAAACTACAAGCATTAGGAAAATAGCTCTTAAGGGTTTCTTTGTTGTATACAAAGTATATTTGACATTTTCGCTCTCTTATCTATTTTTCTTCTTCTTTAATGGGGAAGTCAGAAAGAAACAATCAATTAAACAATCTACTTGCCTAAATTTCTTCAAGTCTTTCACTTTCTGCTGGTTTTTCTGCTCTCCTTGGTATAATTGGAAATAAAAGAAAGTTATTATTATTCAGAATCTACAGAAATCACAACATTTTTATACATAATTTAGCAAAAAATCAACCATATAGACAATAGTTGAAAGTTTTCATTAGATATACACAATTTACTGTATACCTTTGGCAAAATACATCACTCAGTTTTGGAGAAATGCTGATTCCTTCTCAAGATTAAAGTTTTCATCATTTTCTAATTGTTAAAACTTGTCTGTGAACTTATGAAAAACAGCAATATTTTCCTAATGCTTGTAGTTTAAAGGGTTGGTTGGCTTGCTCAAGCATTGTAATTAAGATTGACATCTGCAATCAATAGATAGGTGGGGCTTCAGCTTGTATACATTATACTCATACTTAAATGTTATTGGATGTTAAGTATAATGCAGAGTATAACGTATACAAGCTGAAGCCCCCCCTATCTATTGATTGCAGATGTCAATCTTAACTACAATGCTTGAGCAAACATTTTTACAAGCAAAGCAAGCAAGCCAACCAAATCTTTAATCTACAAGCATTAGGAAAATAGCTCTTAAGGGTATCTTTGTTGTATACAAAGTATATTTGACATTTTCGCTCTCTTATCTATTTTTCTTCTTCTTTAATGGGGAATTCAGAAACAATCAATCAATTAAAAAATCTACTTGCCTAAATTTCTTCAAGTCTTTCACTTTCTGCTGGTTTTTCTGCTCTCCTTGGTATAATTGGAAATAAAAGAAAGTTATTATTATTCAGAATCTACAGAAATCACAACATTTTTATACATAATTTAGCAAAAAATCAACCATATAGACAATAGTTGAAAGTTTTCATTAGATATACACAATTCACTGTATACCTTTGGCAAAATACATCACTCAGTTTTGGAGAAATGCTGATTTCTTCTCAAGCTTAAAGTTTAAATCATTTTCTAATTGTTAAAACTTGTCTGTGAATTTATGAAAAACAGCAATATTTTCCTAATGCTTGTAGTTTAAAGGGTTGGTTGGCTTGCTCAAGCATTGTAATTAAGATTGACATCTGCAATCAATAGATAGGTGGGGCTTCAGCTTGTATACATTATACTCATACTTAAATGTTATTGGATGTTAAGTATAATGCAGAGTATAACGTATACAAGCTGAAGCCCCGCCTATCTATTGATTGCAGATGTCAATCTTAACTACAATGCTTGAGCAAACATTTTTACAAGCAAAGCAAGCAAGCCAACCAAATCTTTAATCTACAAGCATTAGGAAAATAGCTCTTAAGGGTTTCTTTGTTGTATACAAAGTATATTTGACATTTTCGCTCTCTTATCTATTTTTCTTCTTCTTTAATGGGGAAGTCAGAAAGAAACAATCAATTAAACAATCTACTTGCCTAAATTTCTTTAAGTCTTTCACTTTCTGCTGGTTTTTCTGCTCTCCTTGGTATAATTGGAAATAAAAGAAAGTTAGTATTATTCAAAATCTACAGAAATCACAACATTCTTATACATAATTAAGCAAAAAATCAACCATATAGACAATAGTTGAAAGTTTTCATTAGATGAACACAATTTTAATGTGTACCTTTGGCAAAATACATCACTCAGTTTTGGAGAAGTTCTGATTCCTTCTCAAGCTTAAAGTCTTCATCATTTTCTAATTGTTAAAACTTGTCTGTGAACTTATGAAAAACAGCAATATTTTCCTAATGCTTGTAGTTTAAAGGGTTGGTTGGCTTGCTTGCTTTGTTTGTATAAATGTTTGCTCAAGCATTGTAATTAAGATTGACATCTGCAATCAATAGATAGGTGGGGCTTCAGCCTGTATACATTATACTCATACTTAAATGTTATTGGATGTTAAGTATAATGCAGAGTATAATATATACAAGCTGAAGCCCCGCCTATCTATTGACTGCAGATGTCAATCTTAACTACAATGCTTGAGCAAACATTTATACAAGCAAAGCAAGCAAGCCAACTAAATCTTTAAACTACAAGCATTAGGAAAATAGCTCTTAAGGGTTTCTTTGTTGTATACAAAGTATATTTGACATTTTCGCTCTCTTATCTATTTTTCTTCTTCTTTAATGGGGAAGTCAAAAAGAAAATCAATTAAACAATCTACTTGCCTAAATTTCTTCAAGTCTTTCACTTTCTGCTGGTTTTTCTGCTCTCCTTGGTATAATTGGAAATAAAAGAAAGTTATTATTATTCAAAATCTACAGAAATCACAACATTCTTATACATAATTTAGCAAAAAATCAACCATATAGACAATAGTTGAAAGTTTTCATTAGATATACACAATTTACTGTATACCTTTGGCAAAATACATCACTCAATTTTGGAGAAGTTCTGATTCCTTCTCAAGCTTAAAGTTTTCATCATTTTCTAATTGTTAAAACTTGTCTATGAACAAATGAAAAACAGCAATATTTTACCTAATGCTTGTAGTTTAAAGGGTTGGTTGGCTTGCTTGCTTTGTTTGTATAAATGTTTGCTCAAGCATTGTAATTAAGATTGACATCTGCAATCAATAGATAGGTGGGGCTTCAGCTTGTATACATTATACTCATACTTAAATGTTATTGGATGTTAAGTATAATGCAGAGTATAACGTATACAAGCTGAAGGCCTGCCTATCTATTGATTGCAGATGTCAATCTTAACTACAATGCTTGAGCAAACATTTTTACAAGCAAAGCAAGCAAGCTAACCAAATCTTTTAATCTACAAGCATTAGGAAAATAGCTCTTAAGGGTTTCTTTGTTGTATGCAAAGTATATTTGACATTTTCGCTCTCTTATCTATTTTTCTTCTTCTTTAATGGGGAAGTCAGAAAGAAACAATCAATTAAACAATCTACTTGCCTAAATTTCTTCAAGTCTTTCACTTTCTGCTGGTTTTTCTGCTCTCCTTGGTATAATTGGAAATAAAAGAAAGTTATTATTATTCAAAATCTACAGAAATCACAACATTCTTATACATAATTAAGCAAAAAATCAACCATTTAGACAATAGTTGAAAGTTTTCATTAGATATACACAATTTACTGTATACGTTTGGCAAAATACATCACTCAGGTTTTGAAAAGTTCTGATTCCTTCTCGAGCTTAAAGTTTTCATCATTTTCTAATTGTTAAAACTTGTCTGTGAACTTACGAAAAACAGCAATATTTTCCTAATGCTTGTAGTTTAAAGGGTTGGTTGGCTTGCTCAAGCATTGTAATTAAGATTGACATCTGCAATCAATAGATAGGTGGGGCTTCAGCTTGTATACATTATACTCATACTTAAATGTTATTGGATGTTAAGTATAATGCAGAGTATAACGTATACAAGCTGAAGCCCCGCCTATCTATTGATTGCAGATGTCAATCTTAACTACAATGCTTGAGCAAACATTTATACAAGCAAAGCAAGCAAGCCAACTAAATCTTTAAACTACAAGCATTAGGAAAATAGCTCTTAAGGGTATCTTTGTTGTATACAAAGTATATTTGACATTTTCGCTCTCATCTATTTTTCTTCTTCTTTAATGGGGAAGTCAGAAAGAAACAATCAATTAAACAATCTACTTGCCTAAATTTCTTCAAATCTTTCACTTTCTGCTGGTTTTTCTGCTCTCCTTGGTATAATTGGAAATAAAAGAAAGTTATTATTATTCAAAATCTACAGAAATCACAGCATTCTTATACATAATTTAGCAAAAAATCAACCATATAGACAATAGTTGAAAGTTTTCATTAGATATACACAATTTACTGTATACCTTTGGCAAAATACATCACTCAGTTTTGGAGAAGTTCTGATTCCTTCTCAAGCTTAAAGTTTTCATCATTTTCTAATTGTTAAAACTTGTCTGTGAACTTATGAAAAACAGCAATATTTTCCTAATGCTTGTAGTTTAAAGGGTTGGTTGGCTTGCTCAAGCATTGTAATTAAGATTGACATCTGCAATCAATAGATAGGTGGGGCTTCAGCTTGTATACATTATACTCATACTTAAATGTTTTTGGATGTTTAGTATAATGCAGAGTATAACGTATACAAGCTGAAGCCCCGCCTATCTATTGATTGAAGATGTCAATCTTAACTACAATGCTTGAGCAAACATTTATACAAGCAAAGCAAGCAAGCCAACCAAACCATTAAACTACAAGCATTAGGAAAATAGCTCTTAAGGGTATCTTTGTTGTATACAAAGTATATTTGACATTTTCGCTCTCTTATCTATTTTTCTTCTTCTTTAATGGGGAAGTCAGAAAGAAACAATCAATTAAACAATCTACTTGCCTAAATTTCTTTAAGTCTTTCACTTTCTGCTGGTTTTTCTGCTCTCCTTGGTATAATTGGAAATAAAAGAAAGTTATTATTATTCAAAATCTACAGAAATCACAACATTCTTATACATAATTAAGCAAAAAATCAACCATATAGACAATAGTTGAAAGTTTTCATTAGATATACACAATTTACTGTATACCTTTGGCAAAATACATCACTTAGTTTTGTAGAAGTTCTGATTCCTTCTCAAGCTTAAAGTTTTAATCATTTTCTAATTTTTAAAACTTGTCTGTGAACTTATGAAAAACAGAAATATTTTCCTAATGCTTGTAGTTTAAAGGGTTGGTTGGCTTGCTTGCTTTGTTTGTATAAATGTTTACTCAAGCATTGTAATTTAGATTGACATCTGCAATCAATAGATAGGTGGGGCTTCAGCTTGTATACATTATACTCATACTTAAATGTTATTGGATGTTAAGTATAATGCAGAGTATAATTTATACAAGCTGAAGCCCCGCCTATCTATTGACTGCAGATGTCAATCTTAACTACAATGCTTGAGCAAACATTTATACAAGCAAAGCAAGCAAGCCAACTAAATCTTTAAACTACAAGCATTAGGAAAATAGCTCTTAAGGGTATCTTTGTTGTATACAAAGTATATTTGATATTTTCGCTCTCTTTTCTATTTTTCTTCTTCTTTAATGGGGAAGTCAAAAAGAAAATCAATTAAACAATCTACTTGCCTAAATTCCTTCAAGTCTTTCACTTTCTGCTGGTTTTTCTGCTCTCCTTGGTATAATTGGAAATAAAAGAAAGTTATTATTATTCAAAATCTACAGAAATCACAACATTCTTATACATAATTTAGCAAAAAATCAACCATATAGACAATAGTTGAAAGTTTTCATTAGATATACACAATTTACTGTATACCTTTGGCAAAACATCACTCAATTTTGGAGTAGTTCTGATTCCTTCTCAAGCTTAAAGTTTTCATCATTTTCTAATTGTTAAAACTTGTCTATGAACAAATGAAAAACAGCAATATTTTACCTAATGCTTGTAGTTTAAAGGGTTGGTTGGCTTGCTTGCTTTGTTTGTATAAATGTTTGCTCAAGCATTGTAATTAAGATTGACATCTGCAATCAATAGATAGGTGGGGCTTCAGCTTGTATACATTATACTCATACTTAAATGTTATTGGATGTTAAGTATAATGCAGAGTATAACGTATACAAGCTGAAGCCCCGCCTATCTATTGATTGCAGATGTCAATCTTAACTACAATGCTTGAGCAAACATTTTTACAAGCAAAGCAAGCAAGCCAACCAAACCATTAAACTACAAGCATTAGGAAAATAGCTCTTAAGGGTATCTTTGTTGTATACAAAGTATATTTGACATTTTCGCTCTCTTATCTATTTTTCTTCTTCTTTAATGGGGAAGTCAGAAAGAAACAATCAATTAAACAATCTACTTGCCTAAATTTCTTCAAGTCTTTCACTTTCTGCTGGTTTTTCTGCTCTCCTTGGTATAATTGGAAATAAATGAAAGTTATTATTATTCAGAATCTACAGAAATCACAACATTTTTATACATAATTTAGCAAAAAATCAACCATATAGACGATAGTTGAAAGTTTTCATTAGATATACACAATTCACTGTATACCTTTGGCAAAATACATCACTCAGTTTTGGAGAAATGCTGATTCCTTCTCAAGCTTAAAGTTTTCATCATTTTCTAATTGTTAAAACTTGTCTGTGAACTTATGAAAAACAGCAATATTTTCCTAATGCTTGTAGTTTAAAGGGTTGGTTGGCTTGCTCAAGCATTGTAATTAAGATTGACATCTGCAATCAATAGATAGGTGGGGCTTCAGCTTGTATACATTATACTCATACTTAAATGTTATTGGATGTTAAGTATAATGCAGAGTATAACGTATACAAGCTGAAGCCCCGCCTATCTATTGATTGCAGATGTCAATCTTAACTACAATGCTTGAGCAAACATTTTTACAAGCAAAGCAAGCAAGCTAACCAAATCTTTTAATCTACAAGCATTAGGAAAATAGCTCTTAAGGGTTTCTTTGTTGTATACAAAGTATATTTGACATTTTCGCTCTCTTATCTATTTTTCTTCTTCTTTAATGGGGAAGTCAGAAAGAAACAATCAATTAAACAATCTACTTGCCTAAATTTCTTCAAGTCTTTCACTTTCTGCTGGTTTTTCTGCTCTCTTTGGTATAATTGGAAATAAAAGAAAGTTATTATTATTCAAAATCTACAGAAATCACAACATTCTTATACATAATTAAGCAAAAAATCAACCATATAGACAATAGTTGAAAGTTTTCATTAGATATACACAATTTACTGTATACCTTTGGCAAAATACATTACTCAGTTTTGGGAGAAGTTCTGATTCCTTCTCAAGCTTAAAGTTTTCATCATTTTCTAATTGTTAAAACTTGTCTGTGAACTTATGAAAAACAGCAATATTTTCCTAATGCTTGTAGTTTAAAGGGTTGGTTGGCTTGCTCAAGCATTGTAATTAAGATTGACATCTGCAATCAATAGATAGGTGGGGCTTCAGCTTGTATACATTATACTCATACTTAAATGTTTTTGAATGTTAAGTATATTGCAGAGTATAATGTATACAAGCTGAAGCCCCGCCTATCTATTGATTGCAGATGTCAATCTTAACTACAATGCTTGAGCAAACATTTTTACAAGCAAAGCAAGCAAGCCAACCAAACCATTAAACTACAAGCATTAGGAAAATAGCTCTTAAGGGTTTCTTTGTTGTATACAAAGTATATTTGACATTTTCGCTCTCTTATCTATTTTTCTTCTTCTTTAATGGGGAAGTCAGAAAGAAACAATCAATTAAACAATCTACTTGCCTAAATTTCTTTAAGTCTTTCACTTTCTGCTGGTTTTTCTCTTCTCCTTGGTATAATTGGAAATAAAAGAAAGTTATTATTATTCAGAATCTACAGAAATCACAACATTCTTATACATAATTTAGCAAAAAATCAACCATATAGACAATAGTTGAAAGTTTTCATTAGATATACACAATTCACTGTATACCTTTGGCAAAATACATCACTCAGTTTTGGAGAAATGCTGATTCCTTCTCAAGCTTAAAGTTTTCATCATTTTCTAATTGTTAAAACTTGTGTGTGAACTTATGAAAAACAGCAATATTTTCCTAATGCTTGTAGTTTAAAGGGTTGGTTGGCTTGCTCAAGCATTGTAATTAAGATTGACATCTGCAATCAATAGATAGGTGGGGCTTCAGCTTGTATACATTATACTCATACTTAAATGTTATTGGATGTTAAGTATAATGCAGAGTATAACGTATACAAGCTGAAGGCCCGCCTATCTATTGATTGCAGATGTCAATCTTAACTACAATGCTTGAGCAAACATTTTTACAAGCAAAGCAAGCAAGCCAACCAAATCTTTAATCTACAAGCATTAGGAAAATAGCTCTTAAGGGTTTCTTTGTTGTATACAAAGTATATTTGACATTTTCGCTCTCTTATCTATTTTTCTTCTTCTTTAATGGGGAAGTCAGAAAGAAACAATCAATTAAACAATCTACTTGCCTAAATTTCTTTAAGTCTTTCACTTTCTGCTGGTTTTTCTGCTCTCCTTGGTATAATTGGAAATAAAAGAAAGTTATTATTATTCAAAATCTACAGAAATCACAACATTCTTATACATAATTAAGCAAAAAATCAACCATATAGACAATAGTTGAAAGTTTTCATTATACACAATTTACTGTATACCTTTGGCAAAATACATCACTCAGTTTTGGAGAAGTTCTGAATCCTTCTCAAGCTTAAAGTTTTCATCATTTTCTAATTGTTAAAACTTGTCTGTGAACTTATGAAAAACAGCAATATTTTCCTAATGCTTGTAGTTTAAAGGGTTGGTTGGCTTGCTCAAGCATTGTAATTAAGATTGACATCTGCAATCAATAGATAGGTGGGGCTTCAGCTTGTATACATTATACTCATACTTAAATGTTTTTGAATGTTAAGTATATTGCAGAGTATAATGTATACAAGCTGAAGCCCCGCCTATCTATTGATTGCAGATGTCAATCTTAACTACAATGCATGAGCAAACATTTATACAAGCAAAGCAAGCAAGCCAACTAAATCTTTAAACTACAAGCATTAGGAAAATAGCTCTTAAGGGTTTCTTTGTTGTATACAAAGTATATTTGACATTTTCGCTCTCTTATCTATTTTTCTTCTTCTTTAATGGGGAAGTCAAAAAGAAACAATCAATTAAACAATCTACTTGCCTAAATTTCTTCAAAGTCTTTCACTTTCTGCTGGTTTTTCTGCTATCCTCGGTACAATTGGAAATAAAAGAAAGTTATTATTATTCAGAATCTACAGACATCAGAGGCAGCGACGGAGGCCATCTCAACATCGATGACTGTCATCCCATTTGGAGGTAACAAGCTAATTAAAGGAAACACCACAAACAGCAAAATTACTTTATATTACTTACACTGCCTACATTTTTTTCAAGTCTTTTCACTTTCTGTTGGTTCTTCTGCCATCCTTGGTATAATTGGAAATAAAAAAAAGTTATTATTATTCAGAATCTACAGAAATCACAACATTTTTATACATAATTTACCAAAAGATTCTACAGAAATCACCCAATTTTCATTGATAATTTTAAAAAAATACACCAGATAGATTATAGTTAAAATTGTAGTTGGATATATATACATGCTTTAGTTGTGTAGTCTTTGAAAAAAGATTGAGGATGAAACATTTTATTTAGTTCATACCATATATATTGAAAAATTCAAAGTATAGGCAAACAGGAAGTAGGCGAATGACAGATCTGAAACATGCTCACAGGTTACAACTAGTCACTGTTGAGCTGCAGACCAAATATGAAGTCATCTGTTCAGTATCTTTAGAGACTGATTATACAAAATAAATAAAATTATTGGTACTGTATTGACATTTCTTACACAACTTTAAAGTTGCACATTATTTTAAAATATTTTCCAATATTTTGACAATGATTGGTTCTTTTTCAGTCGCTGTGGTACTTTTCAAATGTTTACCAGTAAACAAACAGATTATTGATTCAATAAAAAGTTATACTGAAAAAAAAAATGTACTCTGCTTGCCTTTTCAATAATGAAAATTTTTAAATGAAACCTTTAATAAATATTGAACTAAAATCTTGTTAAAACTTAAAATATCTGTTTGAAACAAACTCATTTATACTCAGGATGTCTACAGTCAAAGTCAGTCAGATGTTTTAATGAACTGAATAGTTCGATGCAACTAACAAACGTGATTTCATCCTGCAACCTCCCTCAAGAGGTGCTACCACTGGTGGACCTTCTAACTGTGGTCATTAGTGACATATCATTTATATATTTTGTCATTAGTCCATGTATCAGTCAAGGTGCAGTTTTTTGTGTGGTAGTCGTTTAGAGAAGAAATGAGTATTATAAAAATCTTTTAAAATAAAAGTCCTTCTTTGAAAAGATGAATATAAGGACATTACATTCTAAGCAAGATGTTGTATGATGTAGGAAACACTCTGGACATGTTAGTACGTGCTCTAATAGGGAGTCTCCATGCTGTTACTCATAATGACTTGTGTTTTAACAATGACATCCTACATCATATACTTCATGTTTTGGAAAAATGCAAACAAAATCTTTCATTGATGTAAGCATGGCTAAGGGTAATGCAATAATTTCAATTTCTGTTTGTTAGGACATGCGTTTTAGTATGTTATAAGTCAAATATAAGAATTTGAGTCAAATCGGTGAACATGAATTTAACAGCTTATGCCCCTTTAATGCGAATAATGCAACTAGGTGAGTATCCCTATAATAAGAACTCGCATTCTGATATCTGATTCATAAATCTGTATGTGGTTTTTCCTTATATTGCAATAATTAATCACGCATTTTTGTCCATTCTTCAAAAATCGCAATAATAAATGTACAGAAATAGCTTTACGAAAACTATCCATTGAAATAAAAGTTTACTAATTAATCTGGAAGAATCAATCTGTTTACCACACATAAATAAAAATAAACATCTTGTGGTCAGAATTATCTCCCATTGACTAAATGTCAACTTGTAAACAAAAATTTAAGTACCTTAGGAACTGAAAAAGAAACAATCTGAAATATTATAGGCCAATGAGAAGGTTTCTAATTAGATGCATATTAAAAAAAATGAGCTGCGTCATGAGTGCAAATATGATAAGCCCGAAAAATCAAAGGGGAGCTTACTTGAATAGATATAAACAATTCACTAAAGTTTCATTACAATTGGTTAAAGTGTTTTTTAGTTATTGTCAGACACGTTGACAACGAACAGACGGACAACAGTATACCATAATACGTCCCATAAACAGGTGTATAAAAATCATGTGATAAAAATTTTATAGTTTTGTACAGAATGCCTACTCAAATCCAATCAATTAGAAAAATCGAATTATTACAGAAGTGTCCACCATGCACTTGCACTGCACTATTATTAATATAGTAGAATAGAATGATATACAAATGGATGAAAATTATATATACATGCAACTATAATATACAAATATTAATATAATATATAACAACAAACCAGAGTATACTGATTTGTATCACTTCTATATCATATTTATTACGGTGAGGTTGAATTCCCTGTCATTTATTTATCATCCACGCATGAACTTGTCTAAGAAAAAAAAATCTATCTGTACATTAACCTCACTTTCAGGTATAGAGATGTGATTTTTTTTTGTGAGACAAGTGCTTGTGACCATCCACAAAAACTTGCAGTCATCCGATGTTCAGTACTTCAGTACTTTAATTGTATTTACTTGTAGTATCAATAATGCCACAAAAAATTACTTACCATGTTCAATTATAACCGTAGTCTTACCATATCTCTCAGAAACTGCAAGAGCTGTGTAACACATGTACAAACATTGCTTACTCTGCCACGTTGTTGGGTTTCTCTAAAGTATTGGTTTTATAGTTAATGTTTAAAACTGTGACAATTTTATGTTTTTTTTCAGCTAAAGTATGTTTTTCTATAAAAATCATATAAAGTTTATATGTTTTATTCAACTATTTTTCTTAAGAATGTTATCCAATTTAATTAAGACACTGATGAGTGATCATCACCACATCTTCACGGATCAGTAAACACCACCTGGCAGTGTGCAAGAGGTTGTAGGTTCAATTCTCAACAAGGTCAAAAGTAAAAATAGTTGTTTGGAGTCGGAATGTTTCTGGTTACGTGTCCAAGGTCTTCCTTCAGACTGTTGACTTGTGAACTTTGCAAGCTAAAAGTCAATTGTGAGTCTAGTACATGCAGGTTAACTTCCATGTTCTCGTCCTGAATATGTATGTAATAGTTGCCACTGGACACAAACACCAATCCATATGTGTTTCACTAATTTCTTATGATTGATTGAACACTAATATTTAAAGCCACTTTCAGGACTCTTGGCTATATCTCTGGCCAGTTTTTAATGGTAGAGAAATCCAAAGTACCACGGCCCCTACTTTCTGATATTTTATATTTAAAAAAAAATGCTGTATTAATGGGTGTTACCATTGGGTAAGTTTCTATACTGTTTCTCAGATATCCTTTTCACAAGGGCTACCATGGGGGAAGTTGTTATACTGTCACTCAGCTCTATTTGCCAGGCTTCCATTGGGGGAAAATTGATATATCCTCACTCCGTACTCACTAGATATGTAATAACACCATTATATAAGATGACCTCAACTCTCAAACTTAGAATCCAAAAACTGAAATGAGATGTAAATCATAAAAGTCAGTGAAGTTGAAAATTAAGTTAGAATGATCTGTTTAAGGAGGAAATATATTACTCACCTCGCTGCATTTCAATACATTACATTTTGGGATGAAGTAACATGAACCTATGTTACAAGGTTTTCAATTGGATTAAATTCGGAAAATACAACAAATGGGAAAAAATTCCTCAAATAGTAAATAATTTCCTCAAATGGAAGATATTTTAAAAGTATCAACCTACTTTCTTATTGCAAATGGTACACATTCATTGCTCATATATCTTTTCAATTATTTTTTTTATAAAAAAAATTGCAGCAGTCTTTAGGATCTAGTAATTGCCATTTGTATTGATCAGTTGATTAAAAAAAATAATTCAACAACAGAGTGGCGGGACGGTAATTTCTGCGTTCTTTAATTTTTTACACTAATCGAATTACACTTAAATTACAGCATTCATACCGGTCTACTCGATCTGCATATTCGCTCATTTAAATGTGTCAACTTTTATTGGCAGGATGACTTTGGACTCGAAATGAATATCCTGGACTGGTTACAATAAAAGACATAATTTAGCCATAAACAGGAAGGATATGAATGTTCTGCCGAACAAAATACAGGCTAGTAAACAATTTTGAACAAAAGGCCCAGCAGGAGGCAAAAATGAAACTTTCGTCCGAGAAAAAAATACCTCACCAGAAAACAATGGTTGTCCCCTAAATATATTTAAAAGTTGTCGTAACATATAAAGTATTCATGTGTTTTAACTCGTTCTCGACATTCAAGCTACACATTCATAATGTGTAAACATTAAATTACACAGTTAAACAGGGCCATTTTTGTGATGTCAGTAAAGAAAGAATATAAGACTGACCTGACTGATAATAAATTTCCAACCACAAAGTCAAGATATTAAATTGTTGTTAATTTTCAAACAACCAGTTCAGTGTAAGGTGTAAACTTCAAAAGCATGACTTCCCTCATAAGAAAAAAGAACAATAGAATTTACCCGCCAAATATATTAACCAATAAATGAATAGCGGCTTAATTGGTGAACCGTGAATCGGGGAAAAAAGACGTACGGCACGGGGATCTCACTCTGTCACAAATTGAGTTTTGATTAATTCGTCTTCAGTAGCCGATGACGTAGACTTTTTACGAAAAAAAGTCGAGAACATTTTTCTGCTTTTCCATCTTGTTTACATAAACTAAATGAGGAACACATGCTTCGGAAATGATTTGGCGTTGCTCTCATATCCTTACCCCTGTAACATTCGGAGACCTACGCGTTTATCTGATGCGAACATATGCGATTATATGGAATTATATATTTTTTTTAATTTTTAATTTTTTTGTCAAAATGATGTGGATGCTTGAGCAACTGAGCATACATGCAAGCTACGCCACTACCGTACCCCGGGGGGTTACTATAACTATCCTTTCGGGTCACGATAACTGTGCCGACAGCACTTGCCAAACCATACCCTGTTCTAACCAGAAAACATTGAAAAACATACCCTGTTCTAAACAGAAATATTGACACGCTCAGAAAATGTATACCCTGTTCTAGACATGCTCGGAAGAAATAACCACCGGGAATGATCCTGTTCTAGACCGTATAAAATAGATGCTGTTCTAGACCGGGGTTCTAGATGGTACATCTTAAACAGTTAAATAAGCGATCCTGTTCTAGACAAATACTTTGTTTAAAAAAAGACCCTGTTCTAACCAGCAGGACATGAAAAAGGGATCCTGTTCTTACCAACAGGGCATGAAAAAGTTACCCTGTTTTGCGGCACACTCGTACCACTAAAAATATAAGTAACCCCCCCCCCCCCCCCCCCCCCGATCATTCCTGGGCTTATAAATACCCGTTTCCATCTAGGTACAAATATTAATTTCATTTTCACATGTTTTGGCAATATCACCACTAAAAGACCTAAAAAGGCTAAGTAATCATAAATCAAAATCCCCATGGGGAGGCTCAAATTCCGGGAAAAGGGGGTCACTGGTTCTTATATTCCAAAGTTCCATAGACAGAAGTGCCACTGTAATGGGTCCGTTTTTGAGCTGTCAGATATAAAAGGGATGCTTATACATTATATATTTATTAATTGAATGATGGTAGTTTCAAGAAAACAATAAAATTCTATTGGAAATGTATGAATTGTTGGTTATATTGAAATTCAAAGCTACACAGCCTCAGGTATGCCAAATATATATATAAGTGACCCCCATGCTTATATATACTTAGGGGTGTGGGCTTAGGGGGAATGTGAGTATCATGTATTGAGCTTTGCTTTCAATTTCCAGTCTTCTTTTTGTTTGTATTTAAAAATATGGAATATATAATGGCACAATCCATGATTTAAAGTTTTGGTTAAATTGAAGGGTTATCTATGGTCGGGAGAGAAAACTGGATGCATTTTGGTTTAAAGAGAATCCATGGCTAAGACTTTCGATGTTTACTGACGCACTCTGTTTCGGAAGTTGTACTGTCTTCGCAGATAAAGGTGCCAAAGACAAACTGTTCATTAATCTGGTTACTGATGGATCAATCTTTTAGATATGTTACTCGTCACGAAAAAGAAATAATTACAAAATTTGCATCTGTTAACGACACTTAATTTTTTGATAGTCTAATCTTTAAATTTTAAGTTTTTTTTTTTTTTTGTATATTGAGTTATACTTGGGTTTTTTTAAACCAATTAAGTATTTTTGCACATGTCTGGAAGGGATGCTGGAATTCTCGGAAGAAGACACGTGATCTTTATACGTACCTGGAGTGTGTTGGGATCGATTTCCTATCTAGGTCTGTACGATCGTAACAAGTCTGGATTCTCTTGCATGGTGATGCATGCATAACAGAAAATGCTTATCTTGCGGGAAAATCCGCTTATAGTTTTGAGATAATAAGTTACCATAAGGTTTTGTTCTCATGGTATGTACCTGCACAGAATGTTTAAAATCGAAATGGATAACTGCTTACACTGTCCAACTCAAAATCACATATCCGGATATATACTGATCATGCGAACTGTTGTCACTTTTCAGCTCGAACGTTAATAACTTAGCTCGGTTTATCCAATAAAATAAAGGCAGGACTTCTTTTAATCGTGTTATTCATTGTTTTCACTCCCCCTTTATTTAGACATTACGGGCGTTGAAACTTTTAAACACAACAAAATAATATTTAAACCAGGAATTATTCCGGGATATGGTCCATTTATATATAAAATTTCTTCTATGAAATTGTTCATGCATTTTGACAATCATTTCGAAAATCACGGGTGTCATTCGGTATATCGAGAAAAATTATCATAAAAGAACAACTAACGGTGGTAAAGCATTGCGATCGGATCGTATAAGATCTGGTAGCGGGTCGTGAATGCAATTAAGTGTAAATCTACTTAAAAATTTGTGAAAAAGGTGGAACAAATCAGAAAAAAAGAAATATGTCTGTCAAAATGAGTCAACTTCCTTAATAACAATGTGCACTACATTAAAGACAAAATGCAGTACTTTTTAGAAAACACAAAAGGCGACACACGATCCTATGATAAAATTGATAATGGAATGATATTAAGGTATCTATATTGGTCACATTTCAATCCGATGATTTTGTGTCGGCAAGTTCTTGTTGTTCAGAAGTCCAATAGTTGTAAATTGCTGATCTTAGGGTTTTTTACCGATCAATTTTGAAGGCAGTTTTCTGTTCGGGTTAAGAATGTTTGGCATATTGTACTGTTCTAGTAATAAAATAGATTGATTGAAGAAGCTTTTTGGATTATTGCTATTTACTGAAATTTGTCTCTTAAGAACTTCCTTTAGTTTAGAGTTGTCGCATGATACAAAGGTGTGTAAGAGTGTTAGTGTCCTTCTGTGGATTTCAACTTCAATGGGTAGAACACCAAGAAGTAGAAAAACAGCCGGAATAAGAAAATGATTGGATGCACCTGAGAGTTTCTTTGTTAGAATTTTTTCCAGCGGTTCCATTTGAGCTCTAGTTATATTGAGGACTTCAATACCATATAAGAGTCTAGGTAATACATAACTTTTGTGTATATGGTAACAGAGATTTTTTGGATTCAGCCCATTAGTTCCATGCAGACCGGAGTTCATTAGAGCATATTTGCAACATGTATATTCTGATGTTGGTTCGCATATCATTAAAGGATGTTAAGCATCACCTTTACTTCGTCTGGGTTTGAGCTTAGTAATGATACATCATCAGCACAAGTTGGTGCTCCACAGTATATTGTGCCTTGTGTAAAGGCTAAGGAATTTTCTTCGAGTTCCATGAGGAGATCTTCTACAAATATTTTGTATAGGTGGGTTGACAGAATACCACCTTGTCTAACTAAATCTTTCACTGAATTATCCCTGCCATTTACAGTGGAGGTGAGTCCATTGTAGAAATCTTTGTTGAGTAACCAGATATCAGGGTGAATTCCACGATCTAATAGCTTGTCAAGAAGAATGGTATGTTGAACGACATCAAAGGCTGATTGAACATGAGACAGGCTTTAAGATTCCCGCTTTAAAATCGACTGGCATTTTTCATTTCTGCAAGATTTTATTCAGAGCAGGTGTAACAGTATGTTGTGCATATTTTAGGTGTTCAGCTCAGATTCCGTGTTCATCGGGTGATTTCCCTGTGTTTAAATTCTCAATTGCCGGTTTTACTTTCCCTGTATATGGGTTGATTGATCAGTGGCATTTTCTAGCTGAATTTTTCCTAAACTATTTTCTCTCTAACTTGGCAGAGTTCCAGGTAAGAGTTGTCATATGAGCTCTCTTTTGGGATACTGAGATCTTCATAATAGTTAGCAAAGACTCGGCTTGGATTTTGGGTAGAGAAGTCAAATTCACCATTAATCTCAATGCCATGCAGATGTTTCCGTACGTGATTTAATTTTAATTCTATTTATAAGTTTGTAGAATAGTTCGGTTGAAAGATTGTCCATCATTTGTTCGTATAATTTTCTCTTGTCAGTAGCATATTGTTGTTTTTGCTGACTACTGAGTTTCTTTTTTTTCTATTTTAAGAATTAACTTGTTTGCTATGATGATTTTCTGACTTGCCTAAAGCTTTGCATGTAGATTATAGTTGTTTACACGGTTTAAGATGTTTTCTAACTTTTGGTAAGGCTTTCCATTTCTGGCCTTTTAGCCTGGTCATTTTTGTTGCAGGAATTGTGATGTTATCTAATGTTGAATTGTCTTTCTTTATGGCATTTAAGTTTTCAGAAATAGTTTCACAATACAGTTGTTCGTCTATCTCATTCCATTTCAGTCTATAGACAGTTTTTATTATTTTGATTGGAATATTTTTCATGCAGTGGAATAGCAATATGTGTAAGCATTGAGACAGGTACATGCGCTGAGACTTTCGAAGGTGTATTTTCCCTAATTTCATAATTATTATAGATATCATTGTTTGTGGTCAATATATAATCAATTTGAGATGAAGCCGATTGCCCTGAATGGTGGGAAAAGTTTTAATCATCTCTCTAATCATCTTTAATTCGTTTCGCATCAGTATAACAGATACAGTGCATGGCCAAAAGTATTCGTCACTTTTCTTTTTTTCGCTATATTTTTCATATAAAACCACATTTTTTCAAGAAAATACTTTGAAGGCATTTATTGTTGGATTTTTACATCCAAGGCATTAACTGAGACGCAGAATTGTCTAAAGTTTATTTATAAAAATAAGAAGATGTGGCAGTATGATTGCCAATGAGACAACTCTTCACCAGAGACCAAATGACATAGAAGTTTACTACTATAGCTCACCGTATGGCATTCAACAATGAGAAAAACCCATGCTCATAATAGTAAGCGAAAGGCTCGACGTTGATTTTGAGTAGCCTGAGAAGTCAAATTCACCATTGATCTTAAAGAACTTGCCTACACAAAGTCATTGTTTATTTGATCATAGTTTTGTCATCAATTAGTTTTGTTTTCTCTTAATATGAACATGTATAATATGTTTTACAATTTAATTTGGTTTGAATATATATAGCAAATTTATGAAAAAAATAATACTTGTGTTTATATCATCAGAAATTGAAAACGCTCCACAACAAAAATATAACCAAATAAAAAATAAGCCTGAGACAATTCTGCATCTATTGGTACCAAGTTGATTAAAATCCTACCAGAAATGTCCCCACAATATTTAAAAAAATGAAGTTCTTATGGCCATGTACTTTTTCCCGCATATTAACGTCGATTCCGTTCAGCATTTGTAAAATGTAGTACTCATTTCCGCTTCCGGATATTTGTGGCGCGTATCTATGGAAATTGTATACAAAAGGGCTGTGCAATGCATTTAAAAATAACTTCAACCCTTTGAATGCCCTCGTACTTGATGTCTAACACAAATTGCACCAATAATACAAAGCCTTTATTGTAATTAATTGGAAAATACAGAATGAAGTAGGGTCCAAACGTTGCATTAAAAACTATTCATAATTCGTATTTCGTCGGCAAGCATATCATCTCGATAACGATCAGATCAATACATCTAGTGTTAATCGTATTGTAAGTATCAATAACAGAATAATTTGTTAGGGAATTAATTATTTAAATACACAGTAAAGAAACCTTTGGAATGTGATTTGAGTTAAAATTGTTGAATGTTGTTTAAACCTCCACACAATTGATAATCTTTGTCTTTTTACATACTTATACTGTACAGTATATATAGTTTGTTCAGATATTAAAACTGATATATTACTGCAGTTCTGGGAGTTAACTCTTCGTGATTAAAGGTAATTTTTCTTACATTTATGTTTTCAACAAATATGATTTGCGTATACATATAACTTTTTTTATTTTGTACATCTCAGTTGGAACAGGAACATATATAATGTTAGATATACTGTTCCCAGGTTGGAACATTCACTTTATTATTAATATGAGGAAGGTGTAACCTGTGGAAGAGGACGGAGTCCGTAAAAATAATTCTTGTGTTACTGAACGTTATTGCAAAGTTAGAACTGCAGTACTGTACAATATACTATTATTAAGTCATTTTACAAATCATGACATTAAAAAATAAATAAAAATCACTATAATCTAAAAAATAATCTGTATCTTTTGAGATAGTGACATAATCTTCATCATTAGCTTCTTATATGAGGGCTTGACAATAAATACATCTTTACCAAATTGCAATATAATTTATTCCCAGCATAATTCCTGTTCAAAAGGTAACTGAAATACGGAAAAGTATATCTATCCAATGTTGGTCCTGTTGTTAAGAATTTTATTTATGACATAATTTTCAATGCAAACAAAGAAACTCTATTTGCTTCACGTAACAATTTTTCTTAATAAAACATTATTTAATTAAAAGAATTTATACCTTAAAGAACAAATTACAACATGGGCTTAGCATTATTCCTTATGCTTCAGATAAGGATGCAAAAATCTGACTGATGAGATGAGTTTCCCAACTCATTTTGTTTGCTATCTTGAAAATCATATGTTGAAAAAAATGAAAACAACAGTCATGACAGTCATAAATTTAATGGTCCAAAGTGCTTTTCTGGATTTACCTTCATCAGGAACACTCAAAGCCGAATATTTGAAAGCCAAGAATGTATAAAACCAAAACAGTTGAAGAGCTACATGTATATAATCTAAAATAATAGCCAAATCCTTCTAAGGCCAACTTTGCCTGAGGGAGTTGAAACCTTAGTTTCTTTATAATTTCAAAATTTATAAACAGGCAAATTTAGAAAGGTTTGTAATTAATCATGTCAGTACCGAAGTACTGACTACTGAGCTGATGATACCATCGGGGACTGATAGTCCACCAGCAGAGGTATCAACCCAGTGCTGTAAAAATTGAAAACAACACGTTATACATGTAAATATAATGCGTCTTCGCGCTTTTCTGGATTAACCTTCAATAGGAACGCTCAAAGCCGAATATTTGAAAGCCAAGAAGTATAAAACAGAAACAGTTGAAGAGCTATGTAATCTAAAATGACCTAAATTAATAGCCAAATCTTCTTAGGCCAACTTTGCCTGAGGGAGTTGAAACCTTAGTTTCTTTATAATTTCAAAATTTATAAACAGGCAAATTTAGAAAGGTTTGTTATTAGAATTAGCATTAGATTTCGTTCCTTTTAACATGTACACAAACAGACTAGATTCAAAATACTCCTCCTCATGTTATTGCCATTATCTGTTTTTGGTATTCAGATATACAAATTGAGGAAATAGTATGACTTACATCATGGCAGTGTCCATCAACAGAACAGAAACAGGGTAATGTGCAAGCCCAACTGTAAGGAAAAAAAGTCAACGCATTTTAGTTCATAAGTAAATTGATTTTTCGTTTTATTGATTTCCTTACTGTTATTGGGGACAAAATCCCCATATAACAAAGAGGTGTTTGTCTGATTTTGTCCTCTTTTACATTATCTTAAATAATAGTTAATCAAAAGTCTCTCCTGTATCTCAGTAACAATGGTGCAAAACTCCCTTTTAGCTTATTTGCACATCTATGGTACATAAGATGACTCTTTTATTTGTAACATATCCTTTTTTAGCTCACCTGGCCCAAAGGGCCAAGTGAGCTTTTCTCACACTTGGCGTCCGTTGTCGTCATCCGTTAACTTTTACAAAAATCTTCTCCTCTGAAACTACTGGACCAAATTTAACCAAACTTGGCCACAATCATCATTGGGGTATCTAGTTTAAAAATGTGACTGATGACCCCGCCTGCCAACCAAGATGGCCGATATGGCTAAAAATAGAACATAAGGGTAAAATGCAAATTTTGTCTATTTTGAAAACCGTTATAAATAGAGAAAATCTGACGGAACAAAAATGTTCAGATTGTTGAGCTCTTCAGATTGTCGATATATGTCAAAACTGTCAGACGACGACTTATAGGACAAATTTTACCATTTTTTTGTCGAGCCTGCGACTTTTGTCGCAGAAAGCTCGACATAGGGATAGTGATCCGGCGGCGGCGTTAGCTAACTTCTTAAAAGCTTTATATTTTAGAAGCTAGAAGACTTTGTATATAGATGCCTTATGTTACGAAGTTTCCGTCTGTCATATGTCCATTGTCCTTGACCTAATTTTTCATGATTCAGTGACTACTTGAAAAAAAAGTCAACATTTTTTGTAATGTTAATTTCTTTCTTATTATGAGTAATAGGATAACTATATTTAGTATGTGCGTACCTTGCAAGGTCCTCATGCCTGTCAGACAATTTTCATTTGACCTCGACCTCATTTCATGGATCAGTGAACAAGGTTAAGTTTTCGTGGTCAAGTCCATATATCAGATACTATAAGCAGTAGGTCTACTATATTTGGTATATGGAATGATTGTAAGGTGTATATGTACAACTGGTAGGTGTCATCTGACCTTGACCTCATTTTCATGGTTCAGTAGTCAAAGTTAAGTTTTTGAGTTTTAGTCTTTTTTTCTAAAACTATATGCAATAGGTCAACTATATTTTATGTATGGAAATATTTTATGATGTACATGTCAGTCTCACAGGTTTTATTTGACCTTGACCTCATTTTCACAGTTCATTTCTCAGTGTTAAGTTTTTGTGTTTTGGTCTGTTTTTCTTCAACTATAAGCAATAGATCAACTATATTTGTTGTATGGAAGGATTATAAGGTGTATATGTCTGTCTGGCAGGTATCATCTGACCTTGACCTCATTTTCATGGTTCATTGGTCAATGTTAAGTTTTCATGGTTAAGTTTGTTTCTTAGATACTATAAGCAATAGGTCAACTATATTTAATGCATACATTGATTGTAAGGTGAACATGTCTGTCTGGCATGGTTCATCTGACCTTGACCTCATTTTCATGGTTCATTGGTGAATGTTAAGTTTTCTTGGTTAAGACTTTTTCTTAGAAACTATAAGCAATAGGTCAACTATGTTTGGATTATTGAATGATTGTAAGGTGTACATGTATTTCTCGTTTGGTTTATCTGACCTTGACCTCATTTTCTTGGATCATGTTAAGTTTATGTGTTACTTGTAGTAAAGCTTTATATTTAGGACTATCAGCATAAAATCAATGGTTAGTAAAGAAGGGGAGACATTTCAGCATGTGCACTCTTGTTTTCATTTTTGCCTATTACCTTGAAAACTATAATAGATAGAGAGAAACTTTATTTTGCCAAAAAAAAAAGCAAGATCAACTAACAAGTCAAATATTGCCGATATAGTTCATAGACTGTCCTCTTTATAGGAGTGATTGCCCTTAAATGAAGATTTTGTTTACCCTCTTTTGTGTTTTGAGCAAAAACTACAGGAGATAAAGAGAAACTAACAGACTAAATGATCAGCAAAACAAGATCAACAAAACAGAGATTTTTGTCATGAATTCTATTCTCGTCTACAATGTTGGAGAGTGTCCTTTGTTGAATATGCACATAGACCAAAGTGAGCGACACAGGCTCTTTAGAGCCTCTAGCTTTAATCTACATGTGTTCAGTGAAATGATAGGGCTATTTTGAAAACTAGCAAGGTTACTTAATATTATTAGCGTTTTGAGTGCATAGTTTCAACATTAAGGCCAGATATCTGGCTGTCATAACTCTGAAGTAACCCTGACACACTGTAACTAAAACAAACAAGATATTAGGTGTTTTTCACAGCCATCCCTTCAATGTAACACAAATATATTGATCTATTGTACTACTGTCTTTTATTTGTAGAACTCATCAATATTTAAACACTTCTTTATATGACAATACTATACAGCTGATGGGTATCATTTAAAAATCCATTCTGTTATGTAGTAGAGAATTGATAAGAAGTAGTGGATTCGTAAACGATAATCAACGAGCGACTTTAGTCGCAAGTTGATTATCGTTTACGAATCCACTACTTCTTATCAATTCTCTAGCTTAACCCATTTCTAGTAAAAAGACTGTCTGTTTTATGTTTTGACAATGAATCAACGGAATTTCATAAAAATGATTTCGTATTTTGTCTTTTTTATTCTATAATAGCTGGAAATGATTATATCCACACGGTTCACGTCTATATTTAAGTTAACATAAGTTTGATATAACTTAAATGGGTTGTTAGCTCCCCTTTTTATTACCAGATTTAATACTTGTATATTTATATTTCATTTAATGTTTTATCATTACAAAGTATTTAAATTATATAGATTTTGGTATATATGATTTATTCAAAAAGACATATGTAAATATACAGAATTTTTTAATCTTTTTTTTGAATAGTTAAAAAAATCTAATTACCAAAATTTAGAAACCTTTCAAATTTACATATATAGTATTGAGCAATCTGTGATTCTTTACAGCTGATTAAGGATTGCCTGCAATTTAACCGTATTAAGTCAAATACATGTATTTAGCGTAGTTGCCATAATACTACAATTTTATGATGCTCCAGTAAATGATGCTTTCCGAAATAAATAAAATAATTGCTGAAGGTCTTTTTTGAAAATTATACATGTATTTTGTTTAAACTGTTTCCCTTTCATTAAGTTTAGATTATTTTAACGTTATTACATTTGGCATCCATCGTAAACCAGTCAATAAACTAGTATTTTCTGTGGTACGCATTCTAAATCTCCAGCATAATTGCTCGTGCTACAGATGTACAATGTATAATTATGTCAATTTTTTACTATTACATTCAAGCTGTTCATAGCCGTGATCGTCTAGTCGTTGGTATCAAAAGACACAACTGTGAAATTAGCAGTGCCAAGTTCAAACCTTGTACCCGAATTGAAATTTTTCATTGCAATTTTTTTCTCGACAAAAATATTGTTTTAATCTTAGAGGTATTATATACTTCATATTCATTTTAAGGCGATGATTTTGTTTCTGGTTTTACAGTCAAGGAAGTAGTTTTAAGGTCGTAGCTTATATATCACACTTTATTCAAATTAGAGTACGTTCAATGTTGACGTGATGTATATTTGGACCATTTATAATCAAACAAAGAAGAAAATATTGATAGTTCGATATCATTATAAGACTAAAACCTTAAGTAAGCATTTGCTATGATGAAAAAGAAAAGGCCTTGTACGTTAAAAGTGACATGTGTAATGGGCATATGGTGGTTTATTTTATCAAGGAACTGTACTAATATATACAATTCCTCGATTCTCTAGTGTTTAGAACTAGTGTGTAATAGCCACAATCGTATAAAGACCCATCGGTTCATTATAACGATGTTGAAAATCGACCAATGTTCAAACCTGACATCGTGAAAAAACTCTTTTTTAAGATATTTCCATACTGCTATATAACTATACTCAAGAACGTTCAAATGTAGAACATAATCGTCCTTAAAAAATAACGCATAAAACAATTTACATAAATTTGAAAAGAACATGAACAAATCCAGACATAGTATAAATATTTTATTTCATAACAAAAGCGAATTATCTCTGAGATAGAAATACAGTTTATTGACATGTATTGACAGTTGTGCGCGTTAAGAGTGTTATTTAAATATTGATTTATGTCAGCACTCGTGGTATAGTGGTATCATCCATAGACTGAAGACTCTACTGATTATGAAGAAAATACGCGCGAGTTCGAACCCTTCATATGCCTCTCGTTTTTGAAAGGATAAAAAATCGTAAGTTAAAAGTTTAAAGTTATAAAATAAGTTATCTTAAGTTAACGAAGTAGTCAGTGGATTCTTGAAAAATAATCTACTGTAAGAACAATAGACTGACGTCAGAGAAATGGGTTAATTTTATGGCATCATCAGAAATAAGTATTCTGCTTCTGTTCGTAATTTTAAAAATACAAGCTTAATTTGAGAAAAGGTAAATTTTAACAAATTTTCTTTTCATTTTCAGGAATTTATAATGAGGGACTCGATGCAAGTTGATAAACCAATTATTGAACCTTTATCAGGAACAGACTTTTTGTCGTCAACAAATTTCCAAGTAGCACAGGATACAACAGAAACCAGAAAAGGCCTGGGAAGTATTTTTAAAACTGATTATCCCCCTTACAATCATTATGGAAGAGATGCACAGGCAGAAAGACCAGTCTTGGCAGAAGTTATGCATAGAGATCAATCATATTTCAAGGTATAACATGGTTGTAATCATATATTTATCTAGTTATGCATAAAAAGGCAGTCATTATAAATTACTGAAAAAATCATCCAATCCAACAACAAAAATTTTAAAAGAATAAATTACATATCATGTTTACTGAAAAACTACTCATTCCATTCTGCCTAAGATTGCCAAAAATATATGAGAAAGCAATCCTACAAAGTATGGCTATATATACATATATCTTGAAGCCCAAAATACACATCATTACCTAAACCTAAAATTAATCTCCAATTTAACAACATGCATATAAAGCAAAAAAATACTTGTGATGATGGCAGTCATCTAGTTTATCAAAACTATCCTACTATCATAAATTTTTAACTTGCATCCAGAGATCTCCATTTGTAGGATTATCAGTTCAACTTCTAGCAGAGACAGGAAAAAATGGCTGCTCACTGTACTCACTTGAAGCAAATTCTTAGAACTCTGCATATGGTTTTCAAAAATAAACAATATGTACTCCTGGTTCGCGAATTTTCTTGGTGGCAAAACTGTGTTTAACAATTGTAATTTTCATTCTACATTTTAATTTTTTTTCTTCAACTTTTTGATATGAAGATATAAAATGAGAAATTACTGATGTAGCAATTTACATTGAATTTACATTTGTTATAGCGCACAATTTATGGTTATTTCAAGTTGTTTAAAAGAAATTGATTCAAGTGATCAAAATTTCTTATTTATCATGTAGTATTTTAACATGTTCAATGCAAAAAAATACAGTAGAAAATCAAAACATCTTAAATCTCATAAAAACTACTTATCTCAGAAATTTATTGTTGGTAACAAGGGACATTACTCAAATTAACACATAATTAAATCTTACTTCAATACATGTATATGTCAAATGATTTTTTTTATATTTTTATTGCTTGTAGGGTGATCAATCTGAAAGTACTAAAGCCTATGAATATCGTTACTTAAAAAAACCTGTTGTAACAGACTCTTACCAAACTTTGAGAGCAACAAATTTCAAGACTGATAGAGATTTAAACAAGGTGGATGTTTTTGGAACTATGCATAATCATTACTTTATCCCTAAAGTCAATAACGATTATCAGCGTATTGGACCTGCCACAAATACTCACCAAAGTCATATACCAAATGGAGATCCTGACAAAATTACTCAACCATGGTCTGACTATAATGATAAGTTCAGAGGTCATGACACATCTGTGGTTAAAGTTTTCAGAGCACCCTCAATGCACGAAGGTAAGATTAATTGGAAAAGAAAATATTGACTGCAGATTTTTAATAACCTTTTGTCTGTTTGATATTTTTCTCAATTTAACAACCAAGAACAATTTCTAAATTCTGAAATTGATTGAAAAATTGTTGTAAGATGCAGTTTGTTGAAATGATTTTCAGTGTATATTAAAAAAAAATTATTCATTGAAACATACCTGAAAGTAAATAGGATATAGGAAATAAAAAAAACATTGTCTGATGACTGATTAATCTCAGTTATATATTATTTCATATTTTAGTTGCAGAAATATTGAATGTTTGATCAAATAGCATCTATACAACTTGGTCAAAATTTATTTTTATAGGAAAGTCATGTAATTGTAAACATGGCAATAATGCATCAAGCCTATGTGCTACTCAATCATATTGGTTGATTTTGAGATACAAATGTAATTTTAAAAAATATATCCAAAACTTTTTTTTATCTGTTCTTGCTAAACAAATAAAAACAAGAATGTGTCCATAGTACACGGATGCCCGACTCGCACTATCATTTTTATGTTCAATGGACCCTGAAATTGGGGTCTAAACTCTTAATTTGGCATTAAAATTAGAAAGATCATATCAAAGGGAACATGTGTACTAAGTTTCAAGTTGATTGGACTTTAACTTCATCAAAAACTACCTTGACCAAAAACTTTAACCTGAAGCGGGACTGACAGACGAACGGATGCACAGACCAGAAAACATAATGCCCCTACTACTATCGTAGGTGGGGGCATAAAAATCTAGCATTCACAACCTAAACCTAAATACACACACAAATATTACTTAAATTAGATGTACAATTACATTTATTAACTTTATTATTACAGAAAAGTTGTTTTTACTTAATTTCAGGAGGTCCACCAACAGTAAAAGGAGATGAAAGATTGTCAAATTTCAACACGACGCACAATTTGATGTTCCCTGATAAATCCCAGCCAAGAGTTAAATCATTATCTGCTGTAAGTGTCATACATATAAAGAATGGACATGGTTGTCAAAATTAAACACATAGTAATGTCAGATATTTTATCAAAAAGTTTGTCTTTACAAATAAAAGTTGATTCAAAATTGCTAACTCAAGATATCTTAAGTGTACTCAATGATAATTAAAAAAGAAAAATAAAAAAAAACCAAAG
This sequence comes from Mytilus californianus, assembly GCF_021869535.1. Taxonomy (NCBI): domain Eukaryota; kingdom Metazoa; phylum Mollusca; class Bivalvia; order Mytilida; family Mytilidae; genus Mytilus; species Mytilus californianus. The sequence continues at coordinate 128,552,703 of NW_026262679.1, read as the reverse complement.
ATCTAAATATACAGTGAAAGAATTTGAAGACTAAGTATGTTCTTTTTGTTATGTTAACAGTTATTTGCATGTAAACCATAAGATGTATCAATGTTCACCATATGATGTATTGTCTTTCTATGATCAGCTGTCATCCCTTTGGTTAGATCTTAAATCAAAGAGGTACTGACAATGTTTTGATATAACATATCTTTTTAATCTCTCCATATTACATAACAGAAAAGTAGTTACTTCAGTTCAAAGAATCTTCATGTAGGAATTTATTTAAAAGAAAAATTAAAATGAGTACATCAGTAGTATTTTTTGTTTATGAATAACAACAAAATAAATGTACATTAATAATTTACTGTTCCTGTTCAAATGCTGTGTCTATAAACACTGGCATAAATAATTAAATTAATTAATACTTACTAAAGCTCAGAACTGCATACAATAACATATTTTCGAACCTCTGGTAAATTAATGACAATGTGATTGGTTTAAAACAGTCACATGGTGACCCCATATGGGGTCAGTAGATTTCATAGGCGTATCATGATGTTGCATCTGCTATTATTGTTATTGTATTTCGTTGTTTATTTTTATACAAAGCTTGACAGGAAAAGTCCTGTGTGCTATAATTTTGTTTAAATATACTGTTTGCTACTGACCCCTATTCATAGAGGGTTAGTTAAATCCATAGGGGATCCAGCATTTGGCCTCACCCCCATGGATTTTACTAACCCTCTATTGGTCCGTAGAGGGTCAGTAGCAAACCATATAACTTATAATGTGAGATACTCAAATTTAAAGTTAATTGGTCTCACAATAGTCATGCTTCATTATAGCCCACTGGTACAAATGTACCTAAAGGAGATCCTGATAAAGTATTACAGAGAGACACAACAATGAAAGAATCATACAACGACCTTACAAACCAACACAAACACAATCCTTACTTAAAGTCTGAAGTCAGTGGAGTATTGCGAAGAACTAATTTCCAGTCAGAAGATTGTTACAAAGAAAATGATTACTTCAGCACTGCAATTAGATCATATCAACCTACATCTGTACCAGGTTTGTTAAACTAGCTCATTTAAACTTGTATTAAGTTAGATGTGGTTTTGTTTCATTTTTGTCGAGCCTGCCAGTTTTGTCGCAAATGCGAGACATAGCGATCCTACATTCCGTTGGTGGCGGCGGCGTCCACAAATATTCACTCTGTGGTCAAAGTTTTTGTAATTTTAATAACTTTCTTAAACTATCCTGCATTTCAGCCAAACTTGGACAGAAGCTTGTTTATGATCATAAGATAGTATCCAGAAGTAAATTTTGTAAAAAAAAAATCCTGTTTATCCGTATTTTACTCATAAATGGACTTAGTTTTTCTGCCAGTTAACATTACATTCACTCTGTGGTAAAAGTTTTTCAAATTTTAATAACTTTCTTAAACTATCCTAGATTTGTACCAAACTTGGACAGAAGCTTGTTTATAATCATAAGATAGTATCCAGAAGGAAATTTTGTAAAAAAAAAAAATCCTGTTTATCCGTATTTTACTCATATATGGACTTAGTTTTTCTGCCAGTTAACATAACATTCACTCTGTGGTTAAAGTTTTTCAAATTTTAATAACTTTCTTAAACTATCCTGGATTTGTACCACACTTGGACAGAAGCTAGTTTATGATCAAAAGCTAGTATCTAGAAGGAAATTTTGTAAAAATTTATTTCCTGTTTTTCCGTATATTACTTATAAATGGACTTAGTTTTATTCCAGTTCACATTACGTACAGTCTGCAGTTAAAGTTTTTAAAACATTTATTAGATTCATAGACCTTCTTGGATTTTTACCAAACTTGAACAGAACTTCTTACAATCAAAAGATGGTATCTAAAGGAAAATTTTTAATAATTTTTTCCCCATTTTTGTTGAGCCTGCGACTAACAGCAAAAGTAGGTGAGACACTGGGTTCCGCGGAACCCTTACGAATTTTTATAGTAATGCAATCATGAGAGATTTATAATTGCCATGTATAGGTACAGTAACTGTAGTGTAGGAAGTTTCAGGGTTTGGAAATTATTTCATTCTAATCATTTGTTTTTCATACCCTCGCAGCAAATGAGGGAGTATACTGATTAATGTATATCTTCCATCCCTGTTTCCGTAGGTCCTATTAAACTTTTGTCACGTTTTTCTCAGAAACTACAAATGAAAGCTTTCTGCATTTGGTAGCAAGCTTTATGTCAGTATATGCTATAATGAGTGATGCTTTTTTACATTCATTCCTAATCAACTTTCTGTTTAAAGATTACTTATATATTCTTACACATAATTGCCATGTATGAACTTTTAAATCACATTTTTCTAAGGAACTACAGATCAAGGCTTTCTGAAATTTTGATTCAACGTTCAAATGAGCATGCTATACTGTGTGTAGCATTTCAAAATCACCACTCTTCATCTTCCTGCTTTAAGCACAGTTGTCATAATACAAGTAAAAGAAAGATAACCCCATTATTGAAGTAAAAACAAACAACAAACAAAACTGATCTTTGACAGGAGCAAGTTTACATAATATAATCTTATAGAAAACATATTGTAGTTGACAGATATAAGCCAATTAAACACAGAAATCACAGTGATTTTCCACCAGGGGATATGGAGAATAGTAGAGTTCTAGAGAGAGTTAATACCACCACTGCCAGGGTGTACCATGGAAATGTAAATATTATTTTATAGTGAACTTACAGATCAAGCTTTAATGAAGCTTTAACTCTAACAGAAAAACTCAATTATAACTATCGGTACATAATTCAATATTTTCATCACTTGAAAATAATATTGTAGTAAACATTTTTGTAGGTTTTAAGATTTTAAACACATGGTATTATCAATTCGCAAAAGAAAAAATCCTCTCAAAACACCTTTAAAGGGGTGTTATTATATATGTAAGCCCCCTCCCCTAAATATGCCTCTGATTACTTTTCAATCTTATGAATTTCTCTGGAATGAGTCCAAATGTTGGCAGATAATGAAACATTTTTCTGATTCATCTAGGAAAGGGTTCTTCTTAATAAACCTTAAAGTTATTCGCAATGAGTAGCTAGATAAGTGAATTTCAGTTCAATGTTATACAATATCATTCAAATTTAATCAAAACCTGATGTTGTGTCATCTTTGTATGTACATCAACGCTTTTAGAATGTACAGTTCTCTTTTAGGTGAGATTGGCTTTTGTATTGCATATTCAAGACATTTATAAACACATGGTAAATGTTAATAAGAATATTTCATTTCATTTTAGCCACCATTGGGAATCCACAACACTATAATATCTGGTGCTAACCTTCGTACAAAGAGTAAGGTATCCTTTGGGGAGCCTCAGCTGAACAGAAGTTTTTATGATACAACAAACTGTGACACATTCAAAGGAGTAAAAGTACCATACACCTACGATAGAACTAAATTCCACAAGGAGAGTAGCATCCCTGTCAATTACTATAGTAGTAAGTTTAATATATTTTTGTACCTGTCTAATTCTATTATGAATCAACTAATAAACCTCATTTCATTTGAGTATGAATATAATATATTATTGAAAAACAAAGGATATGGGGTATCCATCCATGACACAAAATCAGTACATGCACAGCAACAAAAAAACCGGAACAAAAAAATAAACAAACACACACACACACAAATATAAACTATTGACTTCCGTTTCTTATTACATTGGTTATAATTTTGGATGTCAATGAGTACTTGAATACTCCAGTATACCTTGATAGTACGGTGTATTGAATACCAAAATGATACTCCACTTATCGGTTTCCTGTGAGGACATTGTCCATGTCAATTCTTAAATTTGATTTTTTGTATGCTTTAAAGAGTATACACAGACCATTTTTACTGTTTGTTTTCAGAAGAAGAAAAAGACCATTCCTCCTCCTTCACAGACTACAGAGATCCAGTACAGGCTAAGATGATTCCCCACAACACGGCACTTAATAATGTATGTTAATAAATGTGTTAAAAATCAGGCTAAAAGTCACAACAGTCATAAATAATGTATGTTGATATATTATAAATAGGTGTACTCATACTAAAAATCATTGTAAAATAATGTACTTCATTCAAAGGCTTTGCTTATTGACATGCAAATTTGTTTTTCAAAGCTGTAGTTCCAATTTATCTCTTCAAACTGATTAACTGGGAAAAATTTTAGCTCACTAATGTTATTAAAGGTTGTTAGTATGAAGCAGTTTAGTGCAATAACAAATGTTCTTACAAAGTTGAGGCCATCATGGTCAAAAAGAATAAAGTATTTCAACTTGAACTTGAGGAAAATAGTTCACCTACTTTTATGGTGATGTATTAGTTGAGTTGACAAATGTATTAGATAAAAATAATCAAATTTACATGCCCCTCAGTTTTGTGTGTGTTTTCTAGTATTATATTTAACTTTGAACTTTTTTTTCCATAATCTTTCAGTTGAAGATGTCACATATATTACCTCCCCTGAGTGGACCACAACGCCACAACACAACACATCAGGTAATGTTTACACCAAAAGAATCTGAAAAGTATTCCTATGATTCTGGTAGATTACAACGCAGTTCTGTTCCTCTGGGTACAATGACTTGTCAATGATTCCTGGCGTAGATTACAGCAAAGATCTGCTTCGCCTGGTACAAAGTCCTGTCTTGATTCTACCGATAATCTTCATTTTTTGCTTATAGTGAGAAACAGTTGATTGCTTTAAGGATGAGATATGTTTTGAAATTTATATGAAATCATTATCTGTACATGTAAAATTAAGACAGATAAACTTGTTTATGCATATTTCTTGCTGTGTATATCATTGTTAAACAATTACCGTGAAATCAATTTTCTTGCCAGTGATCAGTTATATTTTCATTAAGTCCGGAGCTGTTTTAAAAAATGAAAGAAGAAGGTGAAATCAAAATTTTTCAGATGAAGTATTGGTCAAATCTACGGTCAAGTCATCTGAAGCGAGTGTTGGAAAATGTCTAGAAATCTTTGTTTAAAATTTAAATTGAACTGACCACCTGACAAGGAAAATTTGTTTACCGTTACATATGAATGGTTTCTGTTGTATTAAGAATTTTTTTTTCACAAGAATTATCATATAAATTAAAATTTACATTAAAGATGTAGCGATAGCTAAAAATGTTTTTTTACGATTCTGAATTTATTCCATTGCTTATCTAAACACTTTTTTAGTTCAGGGCATTGTTGTAATGTTAAGTTTGTGAAATTTTATTCTTTGTTGTTTATAAAAAAAATAATGTATTATCATAATATAACTTGGACAATTTTTACCTGATTATTTGAATGAACCATCCAGTAGACATTTACGGATAACAAGTTTTATTTTAGGGAAAGTTAAAAATGATTACATTTCCCTATATAGATTGTTACAAATAGTAATTTTCATGAATATTCCCCATAAAGTTCTTTTTGAGAATTAGATGTGATATTGTATATAATTAGTAACAACTTTTTTACTTTAGCTCTGAGTTTATTGACTTAAAAAAAACTTTTTATTGACAAATTTCTATTTTGTTTTTCTATTGCTTGTTGAATAATACTTTGTAATAACAAAATCTTGCCATGAGAGATATTTTTATTTTATTTTTTAAGACTAAATAATATAGTTAGGAATGTCTTGTTAAAATGATCTTGTAGATAATTGAGAAAAAAGGTGATTGTTGAAAGGGAAATAAGTGATTAGACAATTGTGTGGCCTATTTAATTCAAGCATCAATCAATCATGAAACATTGATATACAAGATACATCATGTGTCAGTAATTTGCTCAAATATTGTCTTACATAGTTTTTATGTCTCTAAACTTCTTTAATTTAAAGGGAAATTGTCTCATTTTGAGATCTTTCTAATGTACAAAAGCCTTACCCCAAAAACAAGTTTTATCATAGGAAGTCAAAGATGTTAATGTGAGTCAGACATCTTTTGAGTTGAGGTTAAATTTTTGGTCAGAAATGTCAATTTTGACATGATTATAATGTCATTGGTATTAGAATTGACATTTCTGCACTTTAATAACCTGACAGTATCATCCTATCAATTTGTCAATTCAATTAACAGCATTTTAAAAAATTGAAAAATTAATTATGGCTGCAATTTTTTAGGGACCAAATAGTGGTCTTATTCTTCCTTTTAAAGAAAAGAAGCCAAATGTATATAGTGCTAAAGGAAATTACACAATTGTATCTTTATTTGAGATTTTTCATTTAAGAGGAAAATGAAAAAAAAGGAATTTGTTAAACTTGCTCCAGCTCAACTTTATTCCATTACATTGCTCATTTTGCCATAAAATTTTAATTACTTTGTCAGAGGAAAATAATTTTTTTTTTTTTTAAATTAAGTTTTATGCATTTACTGTAAGTAAAATTGTTTTAGTTTGTTCAAACCCTAAATTTTTCCTAGTTTTCTTAACTTTTGATTATCTACCATTAAATTAAATATTTTTGTTGTGTTGTATGCATTTTATCAATAGAATTTTTGTCTCATGTTTCATAGATAGTTTTCTACATGTTTTTTTCAACAGATTCACTGTTGTAAATCAATGATTATTAAGTGCCAAATTCTGTACTATATTTAGTGTTGGTGTTCTAGGGTTTTGTTTCGGTGGAGGGGTGTTTTACTAATTTCACTGTCTAATACTTCATGCAGTTGATTTTATTTTGAACTAATGAGCACCAAATTAACTTATTTTAATTTGATAATTTATGTTGATTTATCAGATCTTAAATTAGAACAAAAATCAGACAGAAAGTATCATAAATTTTATTGGTAACTATTTCTGGTTCAGACAGATTTTTTTTTACCCTTTATTTCTTTCTCGATATAAATTTATTTTTTAAGAAATTGATGACAGAGAATTGCATATTCTATCAAAAGATGAAAATTTAATTAAAGTTTGTAAGGATAATATATATTAAACCAGTCTGCAGTGAAAGTGTAATATAAAATATCAGTCTGCAGTGGGAGTGCAGTATGTTAACCAGTCTGGTATGGTAATGTAGCTTGTTAAACTAGTCTGCAGTGGTAGTTTAGTTTATTAAACCAGTATGGAGTGGTAGTTTAGTTTGTTAAACCAGTCATTCTGGAGTGGTAGTTTAGTTTGTTCAACCAGTCAGTCTGCAGTGGCAGTATAGATTGTCAAACTAGTCTGGAGGTGTTGTTTTGTTTGTTAAACCAGTCTGCTGTGGTAGTTTAGTTTGTTTGACCAGTCTGCAGTGATAGTATAGCTTGTTAAACCAATCTACAGTTGTAGGGGAGCTGGTTAAACCAGACGACAGTGGAAGTGTTGTATGTTAAATAGTCTGCAGTGGTAAAAGTAGTATGTCAAGTATTATGTAGTGGTATTGGAGTTAGTTAAAAGATTTCTGCAGTGGTTTTTGGTAATGGACTATGATGTTCGAGTCTGCAGTGATACTATAGTATGATAGAAGTGTGTAAGATGAACAAGTTTTTGGTTAGAGTGTGGTACTATCTGCAGTGGTAGTTTAGTATGTTAAATTGGTATAGATGTAGTATAATCCATTATTATGTGTAATGAAAATTTAACAGCATTTGTGTATGATCAATTAGGAGTTTAAATAGGAAAATAACTTTACAATATATTACACGGTAATTGGTTTGATATAGAATTACTACTAATAGGCAAATTTGTTTATATTCATTCATGTTTGAGTGTTAACTGTGGAGTACATGTATATGGCTAATTTTCATTTATATAAAACTATGTTTATACTCCAATCAATTAGACAGAAATATTAACATGAAAATTATACAATAATAGTTCTATCTAGATTATAACCTTTAAATTTGATATTTGTCAACTAAATGGAAATGTGCTCATAGGCTGCGCAGAGTGGTAAAATTCACATTTTTAGGTGGGAACCATTCCAGGGAACAGCTGGGTTGGCCTTGAAAAATTCATGACAGCTGTTTCAGGTAAATTTGTATTAGAAGACCAAAAAAATGTGGAATAAATTATAACACATATGCATACTGCTAGAACCTTACATTTGTGAAGAAGTTGAATCATGTTTTCTAGTTTTATTTTTTTTTTTTTTCATTTGAATTGTTATTAAAATGTATTATACTTGTACATATAGTATTTATTATGTTACATTGTTGCACAGTATTATAAATTTATTTTTATATCAAATATTTATTACTTTAATCAAAATATATAATGGTAATCATTTTTATGCATTTTGTACTGACTGGTTATGCAATTTACGGAATCATTTATATTATGTGAATTTGTGTTCTTCATTATTATGTATTTTGTAAATTGTTATTTTTTTAGTCAGGAAAACCTGCCCGACTCAGAGTTCCTAACCAACAGACTTTTCTCTGTAAATACTTGATCATTAAGGAGAGACACACAATCTTTTAAACATAATGGTGCCATGGTTGCCCCCACTAGTCCATTTACTCTTGCCAAGAAACTTCAATTTAAGTTCTCCTTGATATGAATTAAACACATTTTAAATGAAATGCTCAAAATCCTAAACATTTTACAAAATACATAAAATCTCTTGGTGCACATTAATATTGTTTTGCTGTGGTTTGAGGTGCAATAATACACAATTGTGATTTTTATATGTGTTTTATCAACATCCCTGTATCAGTATTAAGTTTTTTTTAATTGATTTTATCTAATATATTTATACATTTTGATAATTTTAATATATTATAAAACATTATTTATTTTTTACAATCAGTCCTGTGGTGTTCATTTTACTGGTAGATTTATCTGTATTGAAAGATTGTCTTTTAAAAGGAGACATGCTTTTATGGTGTAATGAGACTTGCTTTTATGGTGTAATGAGACTTGCTTTTACGGTGTAATGAGACTTGCTTTTACGGTGTATCTTTTTTATTGGAATATTTAACAGTGAAAAAATATTTATATATGTTTTAAATTTTGATCTAGGAAGATTGAAAGCTGTTGTAAAAGTTTATTTTATTTCAGATTTCTTATTGATTTTAAATTAATTTGGAGTGTGGAAAAATGCAAGTGATTTTATAATGGAGTTTATTTTAATACAGAAGGCATTGTAAGTTTTTAAAAGATAATAAAATCATAGAGGTTTGTAAGTTTATATTTAACTGATTTTGAGTGTTTGATGTCTTGTTTTGAAATAAAATTGTTTTTACTGTTTTAAAGTTTATAATTTGTTATTTATTTTCTGTCTAAAGGTTTCTTAACAAGCATTCAAAAGAAGGCGTGGTTTATTATAAGTTATCTACGTTCATATCCGTAGATAACGAATTTATCCCCGGTCTTAGTCCAAATCTGTCGATTTTCAGAGAAATTCAACCACAAAGTGTAACGTGACAGCAACGTTTTTTTTTCATTTTCTAAAAATCTTTTATTGAAATTTGGGAATTTGACATATATTTTACTGGGTGTAGGGTACTACCTTTGGTAGAACCCTACAGGTAGTCAAATATAAGACGTTTTTAATACGGAGACAGAGAAACTGGAGTGGGTCGAATTTGGCACTCAATGTTGAGAGAGTTACATCATAGACGGTGTGACGTCAACGTGGGTCATTTGCATAGCTAGGTCAGTAGTCCCATTCATAGACAATGTGGCAGCCAAGTGATGCATTTACTAAAATGAGTGCAAATGATCGACAAAATAAGATAACATCGTTAGTAGATTAAATATTTAATTACAGACATCATGAATAATCTACAGAATTCTATGATTCAATAACCATGGAGCTAAGGAAAACGCGCGTGACATCCCCCGGGGTAATGGATAGCAACGTCCGGGTATATGGGTTGGCAACACCCAGGGGCTATGGGTTTTGTAACGACGTGCGTTATCCAATCAAAATCCTAGAAATATACTAAGCCAGGGATAATATGTTTTGATCCACCCATAGATGGATTCATCCTTAGTCACTCGTTGAATAGTACCAAAGTTACCTCTCGTGTTTTGTAAAATAATTATAAAGGTAATAAGTCTTTTAACATTATTTTTCATGTTTAAATATTTAGGAATATGATAATACTATTCTGGTGTTCAGGCAATAAACTCAAAAAAGTCTAGTTGCTGGTCAACACTGAAATTTCAAAACTTTTGACACACCAGTTTTTCATGAATAAATGTGCTTTATTCATATGTTTAATGAAATTCTGTTTGAATATAACGAACCTACTTCCATTGGTCTAAACAAAAACAAATGCCAACAATAACAACTTGTTAGCTGTTAATGTGTTTTCTGCATTTATTTCAATCATTATTCATCAATTTCATCGTTTGTTGAAACGTTTCAGATTTTTCCTCAACGTCGTGTTGTTTTTATAAAGGGATGTAACACCACTACTAACCGCGTATTGAAATAAGCCACGCCTACTAACCCCATATGAAATATACATGGTCTCCACGCGGTAGCTTTTTACCAATGATATTCCTAGAAATGTATAGGAGGTAAGATGAAATAACACACGGTAACCATGACAAATTCATACAAAACAAGTTATAGTTTTAACTGGATGCTGTTATAATGTCCCTTAGAACCCAATTAAACAAATTTACTCCTGGGGACTCCCACTATATATGATTCGTAGCATCTTGACATGGATGTGGATCTCAACAACTTTCAAGGTATTTGAACATTCTCAAATGGCAGTGATATTGATGCAGCTAGGAGGGACTCCCCTATCATTGTTCAATGCATCATGACATGTCAAACACGTTAATATATGGTTTGAGATTATGAGTGGTGATCTCAACCATTTTCAAGATTTTTGTACATCCTCAAAAAGCAGGAATTTGGGGATGACCCCTAGGGCTAAAGACTATAAATCATTCAATGCATCTCCTCATGCCATACAAAACAAATATGGTTTATGGTGGGGATATCAACCATATTCAATATATTGAGACAGTCTCAAATGGCAGGGGTGGGGATGACACTTGTAGAATCAGCCTTTATTTCATTTGATTTGTCTAGTGATGAACATTTTCCTTTCATAAATTTTCCTATATCTATTACATTTTGTGTACTTGATGAAAAAAAATATGTTCCAAGGTCAAAGGTTAAGGACCTATGACCACTGACTTACCATCATTTTGTATCTGTCGTCCGGAAACTTTTCTTTGAAAATCTTCTTCTCTGAAAGTGCTCTATGGATTGAAACTAATGTTATTATGCTACATTCATAGGAAGTCAACTATGAAGTGGGTGATATTCGTCCAGGTTGATGAACCAACATGGCCTTCACGTCTGAAAATAGAGCATAGAGGTCAAACTACATTTATGGCATATATCTGTAAAACTACAGTATTTAGAGAGAAACTGATATAGGTGTAAATGGCTAACGCAACAAATTCTATCTACCATGACAATTTCGGAAAAATATGTCCACCTGTTTTTGAAGTTATTGCCCCTGAAATGTAGATTTTAAACTTTTTTGGCATTCCCTTGTCATTGCATCAAAAACATGTAAACTTTAAAAGGTTCAGCACAGGATGTTATTGGCTGTTATCATGAAAAAAAAACCAAAAATTATCAGTACATGATATATATACACCGAAAATTTCAGAAAATCTGTCTACCCGGTTTTTTTTTAGTTATTGCCCCTGAAATATACATTTTTCACATTTTTTTTTTTTTGCTGCTTGTTATTTTTAAAACTATAGTAGCTAGGTTTAAAGTTGAAACTGCAAAAATGATCAGCACGACAAGATATATCTCTCCTGAAATGTTAATTTTTTTTTCTGTTTTGGCTAATATCTATAGAAGCGAGTTTAACATGTTAATTGCAAAAACGATTAGCAACACAAAGAGTAACTATAGTATGTGCATATAAAAGTTCTTATTGGCAAACTAGCGATTTTTCACGAGGTGACTGATACAAGCACAGGTGTGCCTCATGTTTACGTCATTTGTTTCAAGGATCATTACTGAAGACCCCAAGTCTTTTACTGTTCTCAAGTTAAAACCATTTTAACATGACAATATTTTCCCTTGCATTCTATAATAAACCACAACCTCCTTCTGCAATGACCGAGCTGTCAGTTTGGTTTTCGAATTTTGAGTTTGAACATTCCTATAGTATCTTTCGCCTCTATTTTGATATACCTCAATGCACAAACAAAAATAAACTGCTTCGCTAAGCACATCTGGATACGCCCGCAGAGGTCCAACCCTGAAAAGTTGGAGCAAAAATGGACAAAATATTCAAGCTTGATACATGTCTGAATTTGGGTTGTAATTAAATATTTGACATATTAAAGGTTTCTGAATAAATGTAGTCAAAGAACTTGAAATTGGTTATATGAATTGAATTTATATTCAATTAAAGATTTCTTGCTGTTGTGCAATACACTGTGCTGTTGCGCAATACTAAGTAAATCTGTTGTCAGACTTTAAACAAATAAACGGTTCAATTTCTTCTCAATGTCATATTTGAAAGTTATGAAAATCAATAGGGAGATTACATCAATAGCTATAAATAATTCACGAAAGTTTCATGAGAACTGATGAAAGCATTTTTGAGTTATTGTCGAAAAACTGGAAAATCCCCCCTTTTTTGATGAATAAAACCCCATAACTCAGAAATGTAAAATCTAAAATTTATAAAATTCTAAAGGGAGCTCACATCAACAGATATAAACAATTCACCAAGGTTTCATGAGAACTGCTGAAAGCATTTTTTAGTTATTGTCCGAAAACTGGAAAATCCCCCTTTTTAGCTCACCTAGCCCCAAGGGCCAAGTGAGCTTTTCTCATCACTTGGCGTCCGTCGTCCGTCGTCCTGCGTCCTGCGTCCGTCGTCCGTAAACTTTTACAAAAATCTTCTCCTCTGAAACTACTGGGCCAAATTTGACCAAACTTGGCCACAATCATCATTGGGGTATCTAGTTTAAAAAATGTGTCCGGTGACCCGGCCAACCAACCAAGATGGCCGCCATGGCTAAAAATAGAACATGGGGGTAAAATGTAGATTTTGGCTTATATCTCTGAAACCAAAGCATTTAGAGCAAATCTGACATAGGGTAAAATTGTTTATCAGGTCAAGATCTATCTGCCCTGAAATTTTCAGATGAATCGGACAACCCGTTGTTGGGTTGCTGCCCCTGAATTGGTAATTTTAAGGAAATTTTGCCGTTTTTGGTTATTATCTTGAATATTATTATAGATAGAGATAAACTGTAAACAGCAATAATGCTCAGCAAAGTAAGATCTACAAATAAGTCAAACTTGACCAAAATGGTCAGTTGATCCCTTAAGGAGTTATTGCCCTTTATAGTCAATTTTTAATCATTTTTCGTAAATTTTTGTTCTTTCACAAAATTCTTCTCCTCTGAAACTACTTAGACAAATTTAACCAAACTTGTCCACAATCATCATTAGGGTATCTGGTTTAAAAAATGTGTCCGATGACCCCGCCCGCGAACTAAGATGGCCGACATGGCTAAAAATAGTACATAGGGTAAAATGCAGTTTTTGGCTCATATCTCTGAAACCAAAGCATTTAGAGCAAATTTGACGGGATAAAATTGTTCATTAGGTCAAGATCTATCTGCCCTGAAATTTTCAGACCAATCAGGCAACACGTTGTTGGGTTGCTGCCCCTGAATTTGTAATTTTAAGAAAATTTTGCAGCTTTTGGTTATTATCTTGAATAATATTATAGATAGAGATAAACTGTAAACAGCAATAATGTACAGCAAAGTAAGATCTACAAATAAGTCAACATGACCAAAATTGTCAATTGACCCCTTAAAGAGTTATTGCCCTTTATAGTCAATTTTTTACAATTTTCATAAATTTTGTAAATTTTTGTAAATTTTTACAAAATATTTTCCACTGTAACTACTGGGCCAAGTTCATTATAGATAGAGATAATAGTAAGGAGCAAGAATGTTCAGTAAAGTAAGGTCTACAAACACATCACCATCACCAAAACACAATTTTGTCATGAATCCATCTGCGTCCTTTGTTTAATATGCACATAGACCAAGGTGAGCGACACAGGCTCTTTAGAGCCTCTAGTTTTATGAATAAAACCCTGTAACTCGGAAACGGTAAATCTGAAATTTATAAAAAACGAAAGGGAGCTCACATCAATAGATATAAACAATTCAATAAAGTTTCATGCATATTGGTTAAAGCGTTTTTGAGTTGATGTCCGACATGTTGACGACGGACGGACGGACAGACGGACGGACAGATGGTTAATGGTATACCATAATACGTCCCGTAAATGTGCTCATTACAATAATGCACAACCAGACATGGTAGCCTAGCATATTGCAAAATCAAAGGTAAATTTACCCTTTCGGAACACATGATTTTCACCCTGTTTTTATACGTACCAAATTTTTTCTCATGTCCTGATATTTTTCAGTGTGAGGTTGCCCCTTTTTTGCTGTTGTTTGTTTTTCTTGTCCGAGTTTAAATTGTCTTTTTTTCTTATTTCACCATTCATCATTCAAGATATGTAGAATAGCTATTCTGTACATACAAAAAGCATAATAGTCTGATAAATGCATATATTTATCTCAATTGAAGTTATCGGGTACCACTGCATATTCTATTGTCTTTTCCTCCAACGTGTCAAATCGTGTTCGGTCACATATATTTATAGTCATTTAGGTACCACGTCTGATCAGACCTTGTCATTTGTAATTTAGAAAAATTGGCATATCTTAAATTTATATTTGAAATAACTGTATCAGGTATTATTTTTTTTATTGATTTCACTGAGCTGGGTCTCAGTATAGAATCGTGTTTCTTAAAAAAAACAGTTTTTAAGCATGCAAAAAATCTTTTCATAAATTAACCAAATAAAATAAAAAAGGTCTGAAAAATAAGATTCTTATTGGTGAATTAAAGAAGAGTTTGACCAGTTGCCGAAAAAGTAAAGTGTCAATCCGCTGTGACGTAGGAGGGTATTGGTGGTGGTCTTCCGTTTCTTTAATTTTAGACAATTTTTCTATATTCTCTTATTTTTTTCTTTTGCCCATTATTATCTATTCTTTATATCTAAGCACCCTATTTTTCTCTATTCTTTATATCTAAGCACCCTATTTTTCTCAATTCTTTATATCTTAGCACCCTATTTTTCTCTATTCTTTATATCTAAGCACCCTATTTTTCTCTATTCTTTATTTTTTGCCATTTATTTTACACTTTTTCCCATTATTCTCTATTTTGTAAACCACATCCAGACCATCTCGTAGAGTGTTATATACTTAATAAAAATCAAAAGCAAAAATCACATTTTATAGTCTGCATATGATTTGATGTTTGGCAAATCGTTCCATCTGAAGTAGTCGCTTCCTGAAAATCGTAAAGCAATCGGTTCCGAGAACGACGCTGAAAATAAACAATTCGAAAGACAACGTTTCTTAGTGATTTTTTTTTTCAACGGGCATTTATGACTAGATCAAACGAAAGGAGAGCCAATTAATGATTTGGAAACTGGCTTATTTTAAATGCTTTAAACAGCTACATACAAAAGAAATGCATTCTTGTGTTCAATGGTTTACAGTGTTGCGTTTGTGGTACCGTTAGGACCTGAATAAACACTTTTGTAAATTTATTAAGGTGTAAAAGCGTTGACCGAAGTACATTTTATATGAAGCGCGGAAGCGCTTCATTCTAAAAATGTGCGCACGTTGACCGCTTTTACAACCCTAAAATAATTACTTAAAGATGCATTCAATACTTATAATTACATTTTTTTGCTAGGATCATGAAAACACGATTTATATCAAGTTTTTCTTTTATTTACCTGTGCACTTTATTGTGGAAGCCCGTGTCATCATGGATGTTACATTTCATTTTGAAATGAAAGTATACTTCAGAATGACGCCTGCTGTTAGCCAATCAAAGTAACGTATTACAATGAAACATATATGTAAAGTAATTATAATGACATGCATAACTTTTTTATAAATTAAAATAGCTATAGTGTTCCGTGAGATACAAGAGAGAACACCACAAACAACGCGTTTGAAGCCTCATCCATCCTCATCTATCTCCTGCATCTTTGTCAACAACAGCGAAACTGTTGATTGAATCGGAAAGCGAGCGTTCTGAATACTTAATATACACCGTGAAGATGTAACACCACAAAATCGGGCCCTGTCAAAAAGAACATACTGGAATGTAGTACATATTTAAAACATACGCATAGGTGTAAATATCAAACTATGTAGAATATAATTAAGGTATCAAATGAAAGGTGAAGGACTGGTGATCATTATAACACATTTTGACTGATATTTTTTTTCAATAATCAAAAATATATGATTGAATTCTGAAATTGAGGGCATATATTGCCTGTCCCGAGCCAGGAAACCTATTATTCAGTGGTTGTCATGTCTGCTATGTGTGTTTTGTTCATTGCTGTAGTATGATTTTTCTGGCCATTTTGGTGGATAGTTGTCTCATTGGCAATCATACCAGATCTCCTTATTTTTATAGAATAAAATTCATGACAAAAAAAAATTTTATTTTTTGTTCTTGTAATGGTTATCATTTTTTTTCTATTTAAATTGGTAAAAATCATCATTAAATCATCATTAACTCCAATAAGGAGTGAACTGACGATTTCAAGCAGTAGACTTATTCTTAGATCTTGTCTCGCTGATCATTTTTGTCTAGTTAGTTTATATCTATCTGTTATATTTTTAAGATATAAGTCAAAAACGGAAAAAAATTTAAATAAAAGGGTTACAACATCAATAAAGGTGTCGTCAGCCCATTTCAACAATGTTAACTAATTTGTAGATCTTGCCAGTCTTGCTGATCATTTTTAATTGTCTAAGTTTTTGTCTATCTATTATATTTTTTCAGATATTAGGCAAAATCCAAAAATGAAAAAAATGGTAAAATTCCTCATTTCAGGGCAATAACTTCTATAAGAAGTCGTGACAGTTTTTTTTTGTTTTTTTTTTTTTTTTATGTAATTGAGCAATAAGTAGATCTCATCATTCTGGACATATCTGTCCCTCTCTATTTTTAGCGGTTTTCAAGATTTTTGCATCCAGTTACCCCTATGTCCTATTTTTAGCCATGTCGGCCATGTTGATTTGAAGGCGGGATCATCAGACACATTTTTGAAACTAGATACCCAAACAATGATTGTGTCCAAGTAGTGGCCCTGTAGTTTCAGGTGAGAAGATTTGTAATAATCCTGAATTGGTACAGGCATTTTCCGAAAAAAAAAAATGGTGATTAAAATCTGGTTTTATAGCTAGCTAAAACTCCCACTTGTATGACAGTTGTTTATAGTTCCGGTTTATTGACAAAATTGTAGTAACACTATGTTCTAAATTTAATAAACCAAGCATCATGTCAGTTCACACTCAGATGTCTTAAGATCAAGACTTTTTACCGGGTATATATTTTGTCCGTTCTAACAAAACAGAACAGAGAAACCAGATATTTGTAACCCAAAAATGGAGAAAAACAAAAAGACATACAGACTTTGATATTAATTTCTTATCTTACAGTCATACAAAGACTACGATCACTGTTCAGATGAACATATTATATTCGGAAAGTATCTGGGTATCTATTGGTCCCAGGAAATAAATAAAAATAACTTGATTATTTAAGGGGAATGTTTTTATGTATAGTTATTGTTTAAATAATCTATCAGCTTTCAAGGAATTTGTGCTGAAAATTCGACTTTGTAACAGTTAAAGAACAATTTCACGAAAAAAGGGCACAAACACTGATATCTGAAGTATTTGAAGATCTGACTGTGTGCAATAATAGTTATCTTAGGGAGCTACCATTTGATTTTTATGGGGGGTGGGCTAGGATGAAATTTGAAAAAAATAGGCCAGGACAGGAGTTTTGAGTAAAAAAAAAGGCAGGATGAGACACTTTGCAAAAAAAAAAGGCAGGATGACAATTTAAGTAAAAAAAAGTCAGGATAAACTAAAAAAAAAAAGGCAGGACCGAATAGAGTGAAACTTGAATAAAAAGGCAGGACAGAGATTACAACTAAAAAAAAAGGCAGGACAAAATTTTTAATCCTAGCCCCCCATAAAAATCAAATGGTAGCTCCCTTAGTAAGGTAATGATAAACCGAAGTCATACAAATTTGTTGATACCGTTTATTTTTATTATCATCATTATTATAATATTATAATGATAATATTGTTGGTGTAAGGGTGAGAACGTGTGTCCTAGCGTTCCATGTGGTACTCTTTGTCTGTCACACAAAACTCCCAATTAACATGTAAATTTCCAATATACATAAACTTAATTATTTATGGCAGGTAACATAATTAATCATATTAACTAACAACTGAATTACATGTACATGTTTAATTGAGATCTGTATTCCTCTTTGGTATGCTTTCAATAAATAAAAATGTTCTGTACCAGTGAGGGGTAAAGTGAACAGACAACTAGACTGAGGAGGATCCAAGGAGCATTTGACAATACGTGATTCATCACAATAGAATAAAGTGATGAATTTCAACAACAGATATACAGCTATAACTAGAGGCTCTTGGTGTCTGTATCGCTCACTTGCAGTAAATTTAGCATAAAATCAATACAATGCAATGATAATATATTTCAAATAGCTTCCAGAAAAAATGCAAAAAAATGTTTAATTCAGGGCCGTAGCGTAATGGAGGCAACTGAGGCAAATGCCTCACTTTTGAAACGACGACCAAACTTTAGAAGTGTGTTTTTTTATTTTTTTCAATTATGTATTTTACATTATCAATATGCGAGTTTCGAGTTTCAAATTATCTACCGGCACACTACATACAGTGTTTCCAATCTGCAGCAGCGATTGCAGCTTTTACCATAGAAAAAAGATGAAAAAGGTAACTCATGAGTATAAACACCCCCTATAAGTATGCTGGCTTATTACTTTCCTTGGTTTATTTTTGAATCGATAACGCTATAGTTACCAATGTTTACACTATCAACTCACTGAACAACAAATGCTAATCGATAAAATGAGTTAGGATATTACCTTATTCCAAAAAATGTAGGCAAGTTAACACCGGAATTAATTGAACCCCTTTTCCAAGCATTTCCGGACGTAACTAACATGGAAGAGTTAACACGTGAACTTGAAAGGTGGGTAAGAAAGACAGTAGCAATGCTAGATGAAGGAAGCCTCCAGACAGCAATTAAGCTAGCTAACAAAGACTTATACCCAAATGTTTTCATAATATAACAAGTACTTTTAACTCTGCCTGTCACATCAGTCTGTTGTGAGAGATCGTTTTCAAGTTTAAGGCGTTTGAAAACCTGGGAACGGGCTACAAGTGGTGGTGACAGGCTTTGTGGGCTTGCCATGCTCCATGTGCATAGGAATGTTACAGTTTTTAAACTATAAACAACAATACTTGTCCTTTTCTATATCTGGATATTTCATTTTTGCCTAACTTACGCAGGAAACTCTATACAAAAAAGTACGATAAAAGAGACGATTTTTATTCCCTATATTGTTAATTTTCCTTTTTTGACGAAGAAGTTCCTTCTTACGCTGCGCATATTTCCCAACTTGCTCGCTCTGTCCGTGTCTGAAGTGACCGTTTTAGATTTCAAGGAAAGTAATCTATGTAAAACTGGTAAATTATTAAGTCAGGGATTTCTTAACCTCAAATTTACTAAATTCTTACATAGATACGAAGTTTCGGTTTGAAGGTTTGACTGTACCCGTAGAAACTTGATTTTACAAACGGTAAATCACATCCTAATTTTTACGGTGTTGTTTATAAAGCGCGTTAACGTAGACATTGGAAATTATTGATCCTCTGAATAAACTAATCAATCTAACACTGTAGTAAGATCTTTGAATATTTTCTTTATCGGTACCAATATAGAAGGGTCTGGATGGGAGTAATTCAGTAGTTGTTGTTGCTTGTTGTCTGCCTTATTTGTTTATTGTTTTAGCTTAATTCAGATGGTTTTCTCATTTAAATTGCTTCTCATTTTTCTTACCAAGCATACTTTCTCAAGCTGGTTAAGAACCATGAACTTGCTTTCATTGAACTTTGAGCATTCTTTAATATGGGATTGTAATTTTTCAAGTTTCGCTTGTGTTTTTGTTTTTTTTTGACACATGTATTATAGTGTTTTTCCTATACTGGTCGTGTCATTAATACACTGGTTAGAATTAAAAAAAAAAGAGGGGAGTGTCGGGATAAAAAATCTAGTTATCGCTCTTTTCAGGTCACATTTTCATCTGCTTGTTCCAAATAAAAAAAATTCCGACAGTCATTGTCATTAACGATATATGTTTGGTGTGTTTTTTGTCATTAGAGAAACATAGCGTTCAAAACAACTCTTTTAATGTATATACATTGTTTTGTTTTGTGTTTTTAATTACATATTATATGGATTTTATATTCTCTGAGTTGATAGCCTCTGTTAAATATTCACAATTTTTCTGGACTCGTGATCTTTAGAGCTAAACATAATGAACAACATTCTAGAGTTCACTGCTATCGTAGTTTTAATCTATTTACTTTTTTGTATTTTGGGTTTGCTGTTTCGTTGAAATAAATCTCTCATCTCATCTCATTTCAATTGATTTCATATCTCACATGTTACCAATAGCTTACGGTGTCGCTTAAGGCAGATGATCCTAAATGATATATATACTGATCCAAGATAGTATGCACCTTTTATGAAATGCATAAAAATAAAACCAAGCAGAGGCGTGTCAGAAACATATTGTATAAATATACTTCCAATAAACAAATAAAGGAGATGTAGTGTGGTTGCCAGTGCAGACTAGTGGGATAACTGTCCACAGAGATGTAAACAACTATAGGGACCGAATGGCATTCGAAAATAAGTAAAACTCACACTTAGGAAGCTGTATAAATGCCCGGTAGGACAAGAACAAATTTAAAACAATTTTGTATGTTTTGAGATTAGAATATACAACCAGTGGCGATTTATGTCATAATTGTGTTATATTATATGATTAATTAGATTACAGAAATGAAGTACGAAAAAGGTCGTTAAAACGTCTTGTTTAACTCCTGGAGCCAATCCTGTGAATATCCATTGAACTAATGGCCAAATTATTTTACAACATATATTTATTTGCTGGTGATAAACTTGTTCAAAGTTGCCCGGTTCACAAAACGTTTTTTAAAAAAGAAATAATGTTAATAATTCATCATTTTCTCATGTTTATTTATTTATTTCCATTTCGCATGAGTAATAATTGAACTGAGAAA
This sequence comes from Mytilus californianus, assembly GCF_021869535.1. Taxonomy (NCBI): domain Eukaryota; kingdom Metazoa; phylum Mollusca; class Bivalvia; order Mytilida; family Mytilidae; genus Mytilus; species Mytilus californianus. The sequence goes on along the minus strand of NW_026262679.1, from coordinate 128,531,458 downwards.
TGAATTTTGTAAATTAATTCGTTATTTTAATTTCAAACATCTAAACGTTAATCGGTTATAACGCTGAACAATAAAAGAATGATTTAATACAATAAAATCGATATTTATTTGAATGGCCTATGGCTAAACACATAACAAGTTTTTTGGCCTACTCTCAGTGAGCGAGAAACTAGCGATTTGATTGGCTGACAGAATTTCTCCTTGGCCATTCAGCACTGACCAACCTTTCACTATAGATGGTAGGCGAAGCTACGAACAAAGGAAAATCATAGTAAAATTTACGATAGTTTTCCTGAAAATTTGTCATATATTTGAATATATGTTGTAGTTTACTGGATAAAGAAAGTATAAACATTAATGGTAAGTGCTTATGACAAGTGCAGAGCAACAAAAACCAACGCCTTTCAAGTCTTTCCGGTCGTTTGTACGATCGTTCGGCCATTTATCATGCCTCAGTCGGCATGGATAAAATCACGGCATGTGTATTTACACAAAATCTTTCAACGCTGGCCAGACATATCAGCCATTTTAATACACAACTAAAATATTTAGGATAAAAAATGGTTATTGTTTATGTTTGTTTACTATAATTTTGTTGAATGTCCCCCTCCGAGGGCCCCAGATTACAACTGCAAGGTTGTAAAAAATGTGATTATGATGTTAAACATCTGACAGGTTATAAATTTTGAAGTTTATTAAATCATTATTTGATATTTTAATGAATTTGCATGTATATTGGCCTTAGAAATAGGATAAAAAATATGTTGAATTTCGCATTATTGACCATAGTCCAGTTAACAGCTAATACCAGGAGAATGTTCAGATAAACAGATAGAAGTGGACTAATGATTTTAATTATCTAGTAATTGGAAAGTTAATTGTGAATTGTAAGAATTAGTATTAATATAAAGCTGAAGGTTCAAATTTTGAAAAGGTTACAATTAAGTAGACTAAGAGTTGAATTAAAAATAATTAGAATTACATTATGTATAATAAATTGTATTGAATTCATATGTAGATTCAGATTCAATATTTTTATTTTATTATGTATGTAAAAATATCACTGCATTATTTCTTGTGTATTTAGTTTTTCCTAGTTATTGAACTATTGCTAGTTTATATTTCATCTCTTTCAATTTTAATATTATTTTTTTAAGTTTGACATAGGACAAAAAGACTCATTTCAAATTTGAAGTATATATTGATTCACAAGACTACGGTTTTACCAAGGAAAAAAAAAGATTGAAAACAGACTTGCCAAATATGTTTGTTCTGATTGGCATGTATAGAGACATGTAATCATATTGGTGGTCATCAACATCACATGTAGATCAAGGGGGAAATATATTGTATTTCTGGCTTCAAACCTGGAAATGGTTGGGTTTGATCATATTTTTTTTATTTGATAGGGGACAGAGTGTATGTCATAATTATGTCTATAAGTATATACCCGTACTACATATGGTCAGATCATGTGATAATGTGATAATCTACCCAGGATACATACATAATTCTAACCTTTATTTTGGTAACACTTTACTTAATCAAATTTTGATGAAATATGTATAGTGTTACACTGAGGGATTTTACTGAAGACTTTCATATGGCTATGATTTAACAGGATACTAGTGAAATGTCAACATGCCAACTTTTGTACATGTGCATGGATTCTTATTGTACATAAATGAAACAATGGACATGAAAAAATTGTTTACATGTTTTTATGATTTTATTGCTTTCAAAAAAGGTCACCATATTTTTTTTTTAAGTGTTGACTTTAGATTCTTTGGTATTTAAAGGTCTCCACAGCTTTTAGTAGTAGATCACAGTATTGATAATATTTGATTGGTTCAATGGAAACAATAAACATGCACATGTATGGGAATTGAATGGTTTAAACTGGTTACTGGAAGATTGAAAAAATCTCACTGAAGAATGTTCTTGTGGAATAGAATGTGTAATGTATGTATTGAATCAGAAAATAAGTAGTTTTGGAAAATTGCAAGTACAGCAGCTGATTTAAAGTTCTGAAATAATCAGGTAGTGGTTCATACTGATTCTTCAATATATATAGATTAAAATTAGGCATGTTTGACCTCATGTTTAAAAGTATTTTCTTAAACAAATCTTTCACTTGTGTTTGGTAATCCATTTCATATACATGTATATATATATAGACAAAATCTGTATACAGACACCATGAATTGTTATATATATTTGATGAACAACTGATTAAGAAAAAAAAGTAATTTCGTTTGTTTTCTCTCTTGGAATTAACAAGACCATGAAGAAGAAACTATTAAATCTGAATTTTTTAATAACATCAAAACCTATTCCTTTTAAAATTGATTGATTTTTACTCACTGAACTTCAAAGTATTATTAAATGAAGTTATACTGAAACTGTAAACTAGTGACTATAAATTTTTTCATCAGTATGATCAGATGCCTTAAGAATCAGAATTTATAAACTGAATAACTGTAAAATCTTTAACATATTTGATCAATATTTAAAGAAGAGTAAATTTTAAAATATTTTTAAGACCTGGCCCACATACTGTTAGGTTTAAACTTAGAAGGTGATCAATTTTAAATACCAGTCTTGTTTAAACCCCCAGATTAGTAGTTCACATGTTAAAGTTACAAAGTAAAAGTCTTTTCATTACAGATGTGTCTTAGTGATTTTACCTAATCAAATTGTGATTAACACATTGAATTATATTGTTAGATCTATTTCATGGTCACACATCATTTGCAAATTGCCACAAACAAGCGGTATTTGTCATTGAAATGGGGTTATCTTATTTCCTGTGCTTAGAACAGATTGATCATCCTTTACTAATTAGAGACCTACTGTTCTCAGGATATGTAACTTCAGGGCTTATATCCATTGGCAGGAATTATACAACTGCATTATCAGTGCAGCTGTACAAATAACAATGTTAAAGAAAACACCAAATGTGCAACTAAATGCAAATTTATTAGTTTGCATTTTATATGCATGTCTGATCATGCATATTAAACTAAAGTAATCATTCACTCCTTCAATTTTTTAGCAGTATGTGTTTGTGATCTTGTCTGATTATTTATGTACGTAGCTCATGAATCAATAACTTTAAAATCAATATCCTTTTGTAAGTTTGTGTATTTATACAAAAATTAACAATTTTATAATATATATATATATGACTATTACAAATCAAATTAACATTCAATAAAGCCTGGTAAAGTATCCCCTTAGTTTAATCTGCATAACAAAGCATTTGGCTATACAATACCACTGATTATGAAAGTTGCCAATTGCCTGCAGCTGTCTGATGCTATTGATAAAGTAGTTGTTAATGACGAGAAATTGACACTCACGGTAATATAATTTCCAGCTAGGGGAAAGTAATCATTTTCTGGTTTTTAAAGATTTTTTTCTAAACTACCTTTCATTTATTAAAGCTTAAAGAAAATGTACTTGAATTCATCAGTCGGACAATTTTCTTTTTCAATGCTGACTGAATTTTTATTGCTACTTCAATTATTCCTTCTGTGATTTTTGGTTTGTGAACGAATAATGAAAATCAATGACCAGTTTTTTTTACAAAGTTATCACATTTATTTATCAATGATTAATTTCATCACATTATCATTAAAATGTATTAAGAATTGAATAATAAACTGGTAAAATTTCCTTAATTTCGGACTGCCATATCTTGTACTGTATTGTAGAATTTAATGCGCTAAATTTTTTTTTTAAAGACTCCCAACATATTTAATCTTTTATTGAATTTAAAGAGTCTATAAGATTTGTCCTTTGTAAATAGACAAGCCTGTTATATCATAATATTATAAAAACAGTATTTTTATTTTCAATATGCTCACTCGTGCTGATCAAGCATACAGAAAAATGTTTGTGGTAATTATTTACCTATACAATTAGACCACCTGACTTGTATATTATCTCAGTCTTATGTTTATTTTGTGTAGCCAGAGGCATAGGTATGGACACAAGGATTTTGCACACCTTTCCTTTTAACAATGACATTGCCTCAGATAGCCCATAGGGAGGCTATAATAGTAATTTCTTGGACAGTAAAATAAACATTTATTATAGCTGTGTGTATCACAAGGGGTATGTAGAAAAGATAAAAAGTTAGATTATAGATTTATTATCTGATGCCACATGGTATATCATCATGTTAAACAGGTCTAGGGTTTTAAACAGTCATCTCGGTTTTAGAAATTGGTAATGGAAATGTTTTTGATGTACATGCATTGGTGAGGAATATTTAAAGTAATAGATTTGTTATTTTAACCTTGGACTAAGAGCTATTTGTCAATTTGTTTTGTGTAACAAAGAAAAATTGCAAGCTTGAATGTTGTTGGTCAGAAGAAATGAGTTGTGTGAAAAAAACGGAAATTATGATTCAGTTCTTTAAAATTTACCTTTTTTTTGGTTTTAAGATAAAGTGTTAAGAACATGTTAAAAGGAGATAAAAAAGGATTTCAAGGTACATTCATAACCATTGATTCTTCAGTAAATTGATTTAAATCCTAGTACTTTTGTTAAATACCCTTTTAAGTAATATTTCACTCATTGATCAATTGAAGTTAATTCAAAATTTATAATACGCTTCCCATCAATTTCCTGTAAAATTGTAATAGATTATCCAGTATGTTTATAATTTTCCAGCCTTACAACTGATTCATTTCGGTAAATAAAATATTGCGATGAGAATACAATTTGAATCTTAACATTTTGAACAAAAAATGTCGGCATGTCATGTGAACAATACAGGCAATGATCCCTTGTGTGACAAACTATGGCATTAAAGGTTCACAACGTTATTAAAGGTACTATATTCTATAGATTTTCAAATGACTGTAATTTCTGACAAAGCTTTACAAAACATGTCAACAAGGCTTTTAAAATTAAACTATTTGGGAAAATGGCGGTAATTTGATTTTTAGTATCCCTCCTCAACCAGGTAACTTTTACAAGATCTTTTGTTTTGCTTTGATCGATTTTTTTTAGCTGAACATTACAACTTAGGTCAGTAAAGATTTCTGTGTTTGGGTAATTGAGTTTATTAATTATTCCAGTTATTTTTCCTGACATGGTTGTTCCAAGTTTATCCCCTTGATACATTTGAAGCTATAAACTGTCTGCATTGCCCTGTTCAACATGTATTTATCTATAGCAGTGATAGTCTTACATTTTATATTGAGTTAAAGTTAAGATTTATGTTACTCAGTGTTAATTAAAGTTTTAATAGAGTTACATAATTGATTTTGTGGGCAGGGAATGTTAAAGATTATTAAAATTTTAATTGATTTAGTATTTTCATCTATTGGAGTAGAAAGAACTGGCACAGTTCAATCACATTGTTGTCTTAATTCGATTTAAACCAATAATCTAATTGTACATGTAATTTCCAAATGAATGTAAATACCTAGTTATTAAATCATCAGTCTAGCTAAATGTAATAACCTGTCACTCAAATTAGCCCACAAAGAATTCCCTTTAGGTGTTATTTCATAAGTTTTAATAGTACATAAAGCGTTAAATAAAAAGTGACTTTTGTACTTCAAGTATTAAAAAGGCTTGGTCACGGTAATATTCAGTCTTTTCACAGATTTTTTGTTTGTTCACATGAATCAACATGAATTGGGGGATTATTTGAAAGTCCACTTGTTCATTTAATCAATTTATTTACATTTATGTAAAAATCAAATATTGAAACAAAATTATTTACTATATGACCTTTGACCAAAAATTATCTGATAGATATGACAATGAGAAAGATTTTGAACACTAGCACAATTTAGTTGTTTCTTCAAATTGTTAAAAGTGGTGTTAAGATTTTGAACACCCAGACAGCTTAAACATGCAGTAGTGAAATGTACAATTTTGAAGATTGAAATTCACACCTTGATAAGATTTACCTGTGTAATACAGGTATGAAATTGTTATAAATTGTTGATATGTCACCAACTTTAGGTTAATTTGATAAAGAAGTTTACATACAATTATGATAAGTTATCTAAGTTCTATCTGATTAAATACAATTTATTTGTTTAAACTAATACTTCTCTATGCAACATTAACAGATGACACCCTCCCATACCAAAAACATTTAATCTCAACACAATTATTTCTTTGTTTGATCTCTTAAAAACCTGTGTGGACTTTAATTTCTCAATGTTCATTCAGAGGTAAACATGATTGGTTTTGATGGCTGTTTTCCTTGAATATCATATGTTGGGATTCAGACTTGAGTAAACAGCACAGATGTATACCTAATTACAGGATTATATGTAATTTGTGGTTAATGGATTATGTGTATTCTTTGAAGATTTACACTTGTACTTCAAATGCTCCATTCATAAAAACTGCAATCTTAGGAATGCTTGAGATGGTTGTAGAATCTTTCTATTAATTAATGTTCATAAATTTACAGATTTTTTTTTGAACATCTGACACAAATCCAAGAACTTGTTAACTTGTTTTCATGAAATTTTGGGGATGTATTGATATCAGTTAGTAAATGTTACTTATCATTGTGTTTGTTTTTGCAAGCAATTAGAGTTTGATTTATTCCTAAATGTTTTTCTAATTTTATAATCTTTGTTTACAAATTTAGATGCAAGTAAATCAAAGATAACACATTTGTGTACCGGTAATTCATTATTATATTAATGTTAGGTTACAAGGATTCAGCATAAATTTCTGTAAATTCAAAAATGTTTGTGTGCATTATTGACACTTGAAAACTGGACAAAAATGCTAAATTAGTTATTATCATTTAAGATTTGTTTTAGAGATGCTAGGTATATAAAGGCTTTCAAAATTTAAAATGTGAGATTTTATTTTTAAGAAAACTTATACATCTGCAATTTTCGCAATAATTAAAATGTAAAAAAAATTAATCTAAATTTCCAGTATACATTTAAAAAATCTGTGGTAACAAATTATATAAAAAACTTGAAAGTGCAATTACAAAAACAAAATGATGGTTACATAAATCATTATACGACATTAAATGGTGTGATCATTTTTCCCTCAAGTTCTGAATTTTCCATCAATATAGAAATAACATTTCTAGATTTATTATATGCACTTATTAGGTTCACATTTTTTTTTAGAGTATTTGTCCATTGAAATATATTATTAGCATTTTGAGTTCAATTTTTCATTAGCTTTTTTGTAATTTCAGATAAATATGGAAAAAAAGAGATAGTGTTTGTTTAAAAGAAATTTCTTGGATGGTGAATCTACCATATATATGCAGAATAGAACTCTTGCTATGCAGACTGAAACTTGAATGAATGGCACAGTTCAGCAGTAAATGGAAACTTGAATGAATGGCACAGTTCAGCAGTAAATGGAAGTTTGACTACACCTACACTCCGTCTCTCCCATTGACCGTGGTAAACGAGGAGTGTAGGAGAAACGATGAGCGGGGCAGAACACCATGCAACTGTTGACAGAGGATTAAAAATGAAAATAAAGCGCAAAAATGTAAATGCTAGCAAGAGTGATGGTAAACACGAAATTGTCAAAGGAGGAGAAAAAATGTCGTCAAATGAATCTAATAGTAATAGTGCAAACGGAACTCAAATGGACAAAGTGAAACAGAATACTTCAGGTGACAAGTCACCCAAGGTCAAAGGGATGCATAAAAAAGAAAAGATAAAAGAAAGAGTCAACAAAGGATCGGATGTGTCTTCAGTGAGTACTACTCTTGATGCAGCATTTTCTCAAGTCTCGCTGGATTCTAAACCTGCAGATTCCAGCAAAACAGATGACCCATATGATTTTGATGCCAAAGAAGATGAAGGCATTGGCTTTCCATTAAAAAAAGTCAAAGTCGAAAAGGTTTGTACTGTTTGTCCGTCTGCTACTCCAAAGATTCTGTACTCATCATTTCTTCACTTTCATTTTCAAATGCAAAATATCTTAGCAAAAATGGGAAAACTGATAACTCAGATATAACTTAACACTTTCTGGTTATTTGCATAATTTGAAACAAAATATTCAGTTATTTTCATAGATTATATTAAGCCTAAAACTGTTAAGAAATATAGATTTAAAATATTATAAAAATAAAATGGGACCTCATGTTAGGATTAGATTTCATGGAAAGTTGTTTCATCAAGTAAATATAGTTAACTGCCATTTGATATATATCCCAATGTTTTCAAATTTTAAGAAGATTTGCTTATTCCCTTTTGATATCTACCAATTTCTAATGCTTATGAAGTGTTTAATAATAATCTGGTTCCATGCTTCCCTGTAGTAATTGGGAAATAAGTAGCTGGCAATTGATTGTTTACAGTCATCAAAACGTTTTTTTAACCTAGATTATAGTGAAGTGGAGAGATGATGTAGAATCTGAGGAAGTATGTTGGGCTGTATAGTACAATACCTTATAGTAGCTTTCATGTGTGCATGGCTCTATCGCTTTACTTTTAGAAAATTAGATGCTAAAAATAGTACTACACCTGTTCCCCTATATATAACTGTATAATAACTCAATAATTAATTGTTCTGTAATCAATAGCATCCAAGGAGGTTTAATTCTGAATAAAACCACCTTGGTGCAACCTAAGTTTTTGTTCTCTTGGTTTTAAGCTGTCATGTGTATATAATATATGGCATCATTCTACTAATTGTTTAGGGAAATGATGCATTAGCTATTTCATCTAAGAAATCTGTAGGTCAGTCCTATTTAATCATCTTCCAAAAATTGTATGTTAAAGAAAACTATAAAGGGTAGGGGCAGATTCAGGATTTTTGAAATGTGCCAGGGCGTAATTCCAGAAAATAAAAAAATTACCAAATTTTTTTTGGACGATTTTTTGCTAAAAAATTATACATTTTTCAAGCAAAAGGGGGATGGGGCGTACACCCATCTATGCCCCCATAGACATATGGCCTACATGTATGGTGACTATCAACCATTTACAATGCTCAGCCTGAACATGTACATTACAGCAACAAACATCTGTGTCTTGACATTTGAAGAGATAATGATCGAATGATTATCTTACAAATATATTTTAAGCTTGTTTGACAGTAAGACATCAATCTTGATAAAGAATTAAGGTAAAAATCGTTTGTTCATAAATAATTTTTATTTTATTGTAGTCTTTTTCCTTTTAAATTACTAACTGAGAGACAACTTTTCCGGACTATTTAAATTCATTACTCAATAGTTTGGGATTAGGGCTAATTGTCCAGTTTTGTGTAATGAATGTAAAACGAAATGGGATTAACACATTATTGACATGGTGAATCTTTTATAAATTGAATGCTGTTTTTAAAAAAAATATATGAAATGAAAGCAAGTAACCATCACATCTGGGATGAAGCTTAGAAGCTTCTGGTAATTTTGCCTGCAAGAGGTAAATAAGTCTGCATAAGCAAATAATGAAATTTAAAATATGGCTTAGGTGAGGTTTAATATTTATAAGGTCAAACTGACTAAAACATGATACTGACATGATTGAGTTACTGTGAAAATTCGAATTTATATTGTATAACAGGTTAGTGTTTGTTTTAGAGGATTTTTTCCGTGATAATCGCCACCTTTTGTACATGTACATTTGTACGCTCTAAGGTGTCCATTTTTTGGCCTCGGATGTATATTATAGGAAAATTATAATGTATGAATATTTGGGAGGGGATTTCTGATTTACAAGTGTAAATGAGGCATGTCTTTACTGATTTTAAATACTCAGGTTTTTGTAGAGTTTCCATGGCTACAAGATGAACAACAGTCGTAAATTTAAGGGGAAAATAGTTTAGTTAAAAAGTCCGTGTTATTGCTGCATGTTTTAATGCAAATGAATACATTGGATAAGCATTTAACATGTTTAAAAGCCATAAGTAAAAGTTTTTTAAGTGTGACATTCACAAGGACAGAGAGTTCTGGCCTTGGCTAATCTGACAAGGCTTTTTAAACTAGTCAGATTCATAAGATTGTCCGTCTGTTCTTTGTTATTGATATTTATCATAAAGCAATGGACTCAATGAATTATTCACAGAATCTTAAGTATCTAATGCATCTCCTATTTTATTGTTGAGCCAAACGATTTTTGGGGTTTCCCACTTCAAAACATGGACTTTGCCATATATCTGTGTACACAAACAGAGCAGCAGTGGTATGAATTTTAAAGCTCTTGAGTTTTTCTAATTCAAGTTTGGGAAGGATACTTTCTGAAGATAAATATGAACAGGTCATAAGGTCGTTATTTATCAAAGAAAAGCGTTCCTGGTGTAATCCTAGCTTGTGAAGAGCATGAATGATAAATGTATACATAAATATTGAACGATAAATTTGCATGTAAAAGCATGTTGATATAATCAGTCAAAGTAGTCAGAATGTATACATGTACCTGTAAATTACACCTACTTATAAATGTCAAATTATTAAGTCGCTGATCCATACATGTACATGTATGTATTTGGTCAAGTCATTTATTCTTGTCATGTAATAAGACTTTTAACTCTACTGGAGAATTTATTCAATTTTATAAATAATATTATTAATATCAAATCAATTTGACTATTTGAATAAGTATTTATTGTTAAAATTATTTTTGCTTTTAAAAGAAGACTATCTTTGCTTGCTTCTACATATGAGGTGAATATTACACATAAAAGGATGTCTGCAGGGTGAAATCAGATGGGGAAAATAATGTTATTCATTGAATTGTCAGTGTAATCTTTCCTTGTAGAAAGAATACTAAATTTCCTTTTTGTTACCACTACATAGACACCACCATTAGAAGTATGTGCTTGTAGTATTTCCTGAACAAACACTTGAGTAAGGGATAAAGTATCATGATTGAAGTATGCACATTTCCTTTTTGATATTAAACCTTACTAGCATATGTGACAAATAATCTACAAACTGGTATAGCCCACAAGATAAAAGTATTGTTAGCTACTTTGTGTAAAAGTGATTCACAGAAGTTGAATACAATCTTTTCATCATGTTCATCCTTTAGCTAGCAAAGAATTTTATTTCAAGGAAAAATAATTTTCATTATAAGCAAATTTTACTTGTATTTTGTTTTCATCTTTCTGTTAATCAATCCTTTAAAAATCAATTAAAGTTAAAGAGAGTATCCTACAATGAGACAGAAGCTGACAATTCTAGACACAAAATGACATTTAGAGGTCAGCATATATATATATATATGACTTACTCTCGCATTGAATTAAATAATTAATAGTACACATCTTATGATCAACATGTATATAACTATTTACACATTTACATGCTTTAGTAAAGAGTAGACATGGTATGCACTTTGTATATAATAATTTACACATTTACATGCTTTAGAAAAGAGTAGACATGGTATGCCCTTTGTATATAACTATTTACACATTTACATGCTTTAGTAAAGAGTAGACATGGTATGCCCTTTGTAGATACAAACACACATATTTTTGGTATTACTTTCCATTTTTTTCATCATGTACAATTGTAATGAAAATTTGAAAGCACAAATACACTAGAACATCATGGACTGATAAAAAATGTGAAAATGTCATGCTGACTGTCCCTTTATACCACTGGTTCTTAGGTCCACATTTCAAGGTTTCTTCAGGGTTTGCCCATAATTTAAATCTTTCTTTTCTGTACCTTCTTCCAGCTGTTAGGCATATTATTTAAGATAATTTTATGCAAATTGAAGGGCTTCTTTCAACATGTTCAATGAAAAAGTGTGCATATGTTATTAATATTTCTGTTGGTAACGATAATCATTGTTAAAGAGAGTTAAAGAAAATCTGCCTGCAGTGCTTGTCAGTTGTTATTTACCTGTAAGATAGCTGTATTTCTTTAGTTTTTATAATCTTCTTTGGAGGGTAGTTATCTCATTTGGCAAATATACCACATTTCCTTATTTTAAATTGATTTCAGGTAACAGTTTTTTGCTTGTGGTGTGTAGATGTAGTAGATTGTGTCTCCATGCTCATACTTGCAGACTATTCCTGTATATTTTACAGTTCAGGGTTGCTTGCTTGTGAAATAGCTGACCTTTAAGTTTGATTAATTATCTTTGGTGGATAATTGTGTCATTAACAATCATACCCGATATTCTGTTGTAAGAAAATGGCGAAAGTTGTCATTATTCTATAAGTACAATACAAGTAATTTCCCAACAGGCACTTTAGATAGAGGAAACAAGATCTGAAATGATTTAAAAATATTATGAATTTTCCCATAATATGAAAACTATTGGCAAGGCAAATAAAATATGTATTTATTGTCACATATGATAATGAAAATGAAAATGAAAAAAATTAGATAGGTTGGGAATTTCTTTTTTGATTTAATTTTTACTATACGACCACAAAAACTTTTGCGGTCTTATATTGGTATCACGTCTAGTCGTCCGAAGACATTTGGTTTCCAGACAATAACTTTAGTATAAGTAAATAGAAATCTATGAAATTTAAACACAACGTTTATAACCACAAAAGGAAGGTTTGGATTGATTTTGGGGGTTATAGTCCTAACAGTTTAGGAATTAGGGGCCAAAAAGGGACCAAATAAGCATTTTTCTAGTTTCCAGACAATAACTTGTGTTTAAGTGTATGGATCTCTCTAAAATTGTACAACAAGGTTCCATACAACAAAGGGAAGGCTGGGGTTGAGTTTGGGGGTAATTACTCATAGGGGGGGGAAGGTTCAAAAAGTTTGGGGGGATTTTTTTTGGGGGTTCATATTTTTTTCTTGAAAATTTTTGAAATTTCAAATAATTGCACAGTATTGCGCAATAGCAAGAAATCTTCAATTGCACAGTATTGCACAATAGCAAGAAATCTTCAATTGCACAGTATTGCACAATAGCAAGAAATCTTCAATTGCACAGTATTGCTCAATAGCACAGTATTGAACAATACCACAGTATTGGGCAATAGTAAGAAATTTTGAATTGAACAGTATTGCACATTAGCAAGAAATCTTCAATTGCACAGTTTTGCGCAATAGCACAGTATTGCGCAATAGCAAGAAATCTTCAATTGCACAGTATTGGGCAATAGCAAGAAATCTTCAATGGCACAGTATAGCGCAATAGCAAGAAATCTTCAATTGCACAGTATTGCGCAATAGCACAGTATTGCACAATAGCAAGAAATCTTCAATTGCACAGTATTGCGCAATAGCAAGAGATCTTCAATTGAAAATAAATACAAATCTTTTAACCAATTTCAATGGGATTAATTTAAAGTCTTTAATTTTTGGGGGTTCTAACCTTGTATTACATTTTGGATATTGGGCTCCATTTTTAAATTGGTCTACATTGAGGTCAAAAGGGTCCAAAATTAAACTTTGTTTGATTTCATCAAAAACTGAATTATTGCGGCTGTATGATATGCTGAATCTTATTGTACTTTTAGGTTTTTTATTTTGGGCTCTGTTTTCAATTTAGTCCATATTAAGGTTTGAAGGGTCCAAAATTAAACTTTGATTTCAACTAAAATTTCTTTTTTTTTTTTATATATGCTTAATCTAACCATGTTGTTAGATTTTGGATTTCAGACCATTCTAGGTGAATTAAATGTCCCATTTCAAAATTTTAAGATATTTGATCACATTTATTTTGTGTCAGAAACCTATATTATGTCAAAAATTTGATCACAATCCAAATTCAAACAGTATCAAGCTTGAATATTGTGTCCAAATTTGCCCCAACTGTTCATGGTTCGACCTCTGCAGTCGTATCAGGCTGCGCTCAGCGAAGCATTTTATTACCCTCTAATCTTATTTCCTTATAATGTCAGATTTGGACATCGATTTAAGGAGAGGATGTAGATTAGAGACCATTCCTCGATCTAAGACTTGCAACTATAATCAAGTTGTTTGATCATTACCAGATACACATAATGTACTTGTATAATTATAACAAGCTCTTTTGAATTTAGTAAAGTTGTAATAACAGGATAAGATATTTGAAATGTTTATAAATACCATTATGTCTTGGATAAATACAGCGGTAGTAGTCATTGAAAGCTGTTTGGCAATGTGAATATAAAGGCTGTAAGATGTGGTAATATTTATAAACGGAAAAGATATTTTCTCCATCTGTTATTTGGCTGTCTTGAACAAACATCAATTGGGATTAACAATATAGCAGTAAAACTGCACATGCAGGCAGGTTTTCTAAGTAAACTCAATTCTATCAAGATCAGTCAATTTAGTCGTTAAGACTCTATGGATGTCAGTAGGACATATGTATCAAATATATATATACAGCTATAGTTAGTGGAGGGGATAAGGCATCTGCGCAATGCTAGGCAGTGTTGTCGCAGAAGTATGAAATGAAAAGTACAGGTTCCAGCCCCGGTCGGGGAGGAAGTAAAGAATCAGATCTACCCTAACATTGTTAGGTTGATTTTCTAGGCACTTTATATATACATGTATACATATATATACCGGTATATGCAAGTTTGTTACATGAATGTGGTCAACAAAGTGACAGTTTTACACTTAACATTTAGATATTATACACAAAACAATCACAATACATATATATCCCTTCACAAGGATTTTGATAACAATAGGCCTCAGGCCAACATGCTAATTTTTCAAAGAATTGCATAGAATGTAACAGTTATATTTCCTTTCAATCCTATTATAACATCCTTGCATAATTAAAGGAAAAACCCATGTTATGTTTTAGTGATGCCATCTTTTATTTTTTAAGATGGTTCTATCTTTCAATTCTTGCTACAAAGTCAATAATTTATTTGATTAAGTAAACCAGGGACTAATATCAGTTTGTGTCTCTTTCTTTCAGAATGACTCATCTACCTCAATCTCACAGAACCATGTGGGGACAGATGCTTGTAGCATAGGTGTGGCCACAGACCCTGACTGTCTTGGACCATGTGAACCAGGGACTAATGTCCTATTGGAAGGCATTGTATGGCAGGAGACTGAAAATGGTAAAAATTAAATAATATTTGTTTTATATGAAGTCTTATATCTGAATGAGATATAAAGAGATTAAATATACCTCAATCAGACATTATATAACAGCTTAGAAATGCTTAAATGTTTAAAGCAAGTTAGTCTAGTAGATAAAATCACTATATGACCTATATGTCCTTGAGCAATGACCAAGTGCTTATATTATTAATTTGTAATAGCCTTAAGGGATGATAATTTGTAAAAAGTTACTGAGCTTATGATATATGTGAATCAAATCACTCTCTTTAAATGAATAATTAGAAATATCAAAAGAAATACTGAAATTCAACTTTAGGCAAAAACCTATTTATCCTTGTAGCACAGTGACTTGGCTTTTAATGAATTAACCCTTTCTCTTTACCTAGATCAGTAAAACAACAACATACATTAAAACAATAAAAGATATTTTATTCACAATTTCATTTTTACGAAGACAAAAAATAGAACAACTGTTTTAAAACTACTTGTTAGAATGGTACCAGGGTAATACTATTGTAATTTTTATGCCCCACCGTTAGCAGAAGGGGGCATTAAGAAATACCTTGTCCATCTGAACAAACTTCCCGAAATTTGTTTCTATTCTTTTAACTTTACTTTGCCTCAACTAAATGTTGTGAACTTATACACAATGCTTATTACCTCTGAACACAGATCAAGTGCAAATTTTGGTGACATCACTTTTACCCATCCAGAGTAATGTCCCTTTATAAATGGAAAATTGCTGAATTTGTCGTA
This sequence comes from Mytilus californianus, assembly GCF_021869535.1. Taxonomy (NCBI): domain Eukaryota; kingdom Metazoa; phylum Mollusca; class Bivalvia; order Mytilida; family Mytilidae; genus Mytilus; species Mytilus californianus. Next base: position 128,515,740 of record NW_026262679.1, on the reverse strand, counting down.
TATTTATAATTGGGGGGGCATTCTTCTTTATTTATATCTTGCACCTTAGAAATGTTTTAATTTAGATAAAAGAATTTCCTTGCCAACAGATATTAAAGTAATAACATCAGAAATTTTACTTGTGTAATTAATGCAAGTGGATATTTAACTTGAGATTGTTTTACAGAAGGATTAAAAAGTCAAGTTTTGTAGAATCTAAACTATCAGATCTTAACAGTTAGAAGCCATGCTTTTTCATTTTGAGTAATGCTTTGAAATAATATATCATATGAAATGATGTACTTTCAGGAGTATTGGTAGTGAATGTAACTTGGAGAGACAAGACATATGTTGGCACTCTATTGGATGCTACTAAACATGAATGGGCCCCACCAAGGTAATGGGATAGTATTTATCTGTCCAATGAAAATTACCTACATGCAGATTGTACTAGAATAATGTGCAACATGTTATTGTGTTTGTATTGGTTTAAATTTTCAAATTAATAAACAAATAACAATTTGATTCCAGTAATCACATTTGCAAAAACAAGTTTTTGTCATTAAAGGCCAGATCTTTACCCATAACTTAACTAGTATTGGTAAAGGCCAGATCTTTACCCATAACTTAACTAGTATTGGTAAACCTTATACTATGCTTGCATCAAAAAAAGGAGAAGGTGGAATGATAAAAAAACACGTCAAAAATAAATAATTAATACCGAAAGGAAAAACATTAAAAGACAAATTACTGTCCACAAAACACTACACAGAAAACAAACAACACAAATAACACAGGGGTGTGTTAGTTATGTCAGGGGCTCTGAAAGATTCAGCAGTTACTTCTCCACCAATGACACCCTCCATGTTGAACCCCACCAATAACAGGGGTGTGTGTTAGTTAAGTCAGGGGCTCTGAAAGATTCAGCAGTTACTTCTCCACCAATGACACCCTCCATGTTGAACCCCACCAATAACAGAGGAGTGTGTTAGTTATGTCAGGTGCTCTGAAAGATTCAGCAGTTACTTCTCTACTAATGACACCCTCCATGTTGAACCCCACCAATAACAGAGGGGTGTGTTAAGTCAGGGGCTCTGAAAGATTCAGCAGTTACTTCTCCACCAATGACACCCACCATGTTACTCCTGTTAAAATATGTTAACAAGTCTATCTGTTAAAGACGCAACTCACAATAGCAAATTATTAAATGTCTCACCTCACCATAAGACATCACTGAATTTATAACCATGACTCTCACACTAAAAGTTGACTGAATGTGAAAGTTTTAAATGATAGAATAAACTGCTTTTGAACAAAACCAGGAAACTTGGGTGCTCCAGAAGGGGGAACAGTTCCTACTTTACCAGTTGCACCCATCATGGCAAGTAAAAAGTTGGTGATATGTCACAATTTCAATGATACAGACATCAAATTTTTGACAAGATGATTAAAAGCTTGACATATTATATATACTCCTGTCTATTGTTGAAAACTGTATGTTCCCTAGATGTATTTTGGTTATTTGTGACTTTGGGTTGCTGTCTTGTTGACACATACTCCACTTCTCTTTTCATTCATAATTTTCCAGTTGTGAACCTAAAAATGATTGATCAGAATGTTATTTTTACATATTTTTTTTATGCCCCCGCCGTAGCGGAGGGGGCATTAAGTTTTACCCTTGTCCGTCTGTATGTACGTCCAGAAATTGGTTACCGTACTCTAACTTAATTTGCCTCAACCAAATGTTATGAAACTTATACACAATGCTTATTACCACAAGACACAGATCAAGTTTGAATTTTGGTGGCGTCACTTAAACTGTTTTAGAGTTATGCCCCTTTACAAATGGAAAAATTGCTGAATTTTTCGTTTCCGTTCTCCAACAAGTTTGCCTCAACCAAATGTTATGAAACTTATACACAATGCTTATTTTATTTCAACATCTAATACATATAAAATCATAATAGATTAAGACCAGTTAGCTAATTGTGTTAACTAATTGTAACTAAAATTATATATTGATAATTCAAAAGAATTTATTTTAAAATGAGGCTTTAGATGTGGACTAAGTAAATAGAAGGACAAAAATTATTAGCATGGAAATTTTTCAAAGAAAATACCATAACCAATCAAAAGCATGAATTTTGTTGTATTCTAATTTTTCATTTTCATTTTTTTTCTGATTTACCAAAATAGATTAGAAGTTAGGTTGATATTTTTCCTGATTATTCCTAATTACACCATAGTTTTTAAAAAAAGTATATTTTAAATAAAGTAAGAGTTATCCTGCTTTCTGTATAAAATCATGGAAATTGTTAGATATTAGGACTGTTATAATTCAAGTTACAACACTATAATTGTGACTTATATTGGCTCTATTTCCCTGTATTTATCTATTCACTGTTCTATAAACAAAGTGTATGGAACAGGAAAGCAGGCTGATGATTAAATTGTGTTATATTGTCATGAATATGGAAAGAGAACTTATAAAAAAAAAATTGTTTCAGTAAAATTGCCAAGTAATTATAAAATATTTCATAATATAAACAATAAAACTTACTTCTTATGTAATTCAGAATGAAGCATTTGCATTAAATTCTTTAAATGATTTATTAATTTTTTGAATATACGATATGATTGATCAAAGTAAAACACTGCTGTATTTGTTTGAACATTAATATTATCATTTAATATGAAAAATAATTCATGTCACTTTTGGCCAAATGAAAATTTATGGAAAGTTCAATTATCTTCACAACACTATATGTACCTTGCGTTTCTTTAATCCATACACTTACGGGAAATGACCAAAGTTAGTTAACTGCAATATGACCCTCAGTTCCATGATTTTTAAAAAAAAACATTTAAAACAAAGATTTAAAATATTTCTTGACATCAATCACTTTGTGGCTAGCAACTGTGTTTGTAAAAAAAAATAAGATTTAAATGGCAATTTCTCCAGAATTTTGAACACTTTAAAAAAATATTCAAATGCTGTTCTCATGACATGTAACTTAAACATATATAACACATATGAAACATTGAAGAATATATGAAAGATCCTCTATTCTAGGTTTAATTGTGATTCACCTGTTAGTGATATGGATGCTAGAACACCAAAAGGAAGAGCTAAAAGAGGACGAGGTTCAAACAGTACACCGGTTATTGAGAAAGGCTTGGAAGGAAGAACTTTACGTAAAGGTCGAAAGGGCAGTAATACCTTCACTGCCCCTCCTAGTCCAGCTAAATCTGATATATCTGTAGCATCGGTTGGTTTAAAACGTAAAGGAAGACCTGTTGAAATGGAAAATGCTGTGAACGATAATGCCAAAGTTAAACGTAGCCGTTCATGTTCTCGTGGAACTCCGGGAGATGGTAGTGAAAGTCCTGTGCCAAATTTTATTGAATGTCCAGAGCCAAATTGTAAGAAAAAGTACCGACACATGAATGGATTACGATATCACCAATCTCACGCCCATAGTGCTGTTGGTTTAGAGGGCGATGAGGAATCACGTGATATGGATAATACAGAAGATTCTATGCTGGAAGATTTAGATAGCAATATGGGTGAGAGCGGTGAGAATAGTTCAAACAATCTGAAGATTGATATGGATAGTATTGAGGATATGGACAATAAAAAAGGGGACAGTAATGATTCTGACAAAATTGACATTGTTAATGTTGTGAAACCTACAGTAAAACCTACTGCAGAAGTTACCAAAATGGATATGGATGAATCTTTAAAGAAAGATAATTCAATTTCAACTAACTCTCCTAGTTGTACTGTGACAAAGCCTACAATAGGGGCCGGGCATTCTTTCCATGCCGTTATTTCTAGTTCTAAAGTTTGTTCAGAAACAACTCTGTCTTCTGCTTCAACAACTGTGCAACAGACACCTACTACTATTAATCCCCCTGTTGTGAATGTAACACCTGTTTCTTCTAGTCCAATGCAATCAGCTAGACCTATTACATTCGCTGCTATTACTACAAACTCACAATCAAATGAACTTTCATCAGGGAAGACTGAAAAATTGATAAAACCGAAAGTGATGGGTAGGCCAATTGCCCCTTCAAATATGATTGCCTTAACAACTAATGTTACAGTGACACATACAAATTTAGCTCCCGTTACTACACATACACATGTATCAAGTACAACACAGTTTCAACCCATTCAGCCAAAACCAACAGTTTTAGGTGATTCTGCTGCTGTTAATCAGCATCTGATTGGGCTAAAGGAGTTAAAAGAAAAGAAAATGAAACATAAAAAGAAATTAAAAGATAAGGATGCAAACGGAGCGTTACAAAATGTAAACATTGCAGCGGCAAAACTAATGAAGCCTGACAATAAGAAAAGTGAAACAAGTAGTGTTATAAAGGTGGCACCGATAATGGCAAAACCTCTGGAATCTATTAAAAAGGAGGTCATGCCAATAAGTAAGCCAATGGATTTTGAAAAAGAAAAATCTGGACCATTAATAGATAAAAGTTCTTATCCACCAAATGTTGGTGTTATTACGGGACAAGTGCAGCCGCAACCAAAAGTAGTTGATCTCAGTCATACTCCAAGAACTGAAGCAAGTGTTCTAAAAGTAACACCAACGTTACAAGTTATAACAAATGAAAGCAATAAATCAAACATTAATGATGATGTGCAGAGCCCAGCTTATTCTGACATTTCTGATGCAAATGAGGCTGGGTCACCGGCACAAAGTGCTAGTCCACAAATTACTGATGAGAAAATCGTCAAACCCAAAGATTCACAAGGTGCTACACCAGGTGTGAGCCTGGATAATCAACCTTTAAATCAATACGGAATGTACGGGAATTATTACAATCCATCACCTTACCTCTTGTCACCTGCAGCTCAAGGATCACCTGGAACAAACATTCAAAAGATACAGACAAATCCAAGTGTTAAAGATAGAAGCACTCCATCAGAACATTTAAAAGTTGTTGGAAGTGCTGAAAATAAATCAAAAATAGACGAATCAAAAACTGAAAAAACAGGTGACAATATTGGTGATAAAGTAGATCGTCCTCCTCAGCAGTTATCACAACATGAACTTCAACAGTTACAACATCAGCAATGGGTTAAACAGCAAATGTATGCATTACAGAGTTTACCTCCTCAGCAGCAGTATCAGTATATGGCAGCGTATGGACCTTATTTAGATCCCAATTATCATATGCATATGATGGCTAATGACCCATTATATCGGCAGCATTTTGAGAAAATGATTGATGAACAACAGAAAAGAATGCATCAAGAGGGTGTCCCAATAGATCTTGAATCTCCTCGCTCGCTTAGTCGATCATCAGCTACTGACATATCTCTCGCTAGTGGATCATGGCCATGTGTTGATTCAATGAAAAATAAACCACACAATCTTTCAAGTGAATATTCAGGTGGATATCCTCATACAGATACTAAACGTACGAATGAATCTGAAAAAGATCAAAAGGCAGTACGTGAACGACAACAAAATGACAATCGGCAGCAAAGTTCTAAAGAACTTGATGTTAAACCAAATATTGATAAAATTCGCTTTGAGCAGCAAAATCTTGATGGAATGAAAGGGCAGAAGGATGGAAAAATGAGTGAAGAGCAAGCTCGGAGGATGCAAATGTACAAAGAACAAAAGTATATAGAACATCAAAAAAGGGTTGAGCAAAAGAAAGGTAGTGACAATCGTTTTGAACATCGTCCAGTGGATTTAGTAGGCAATAAGTCAGTTTCTAGTAATAATAGTCCCTTCTCTGCAGAAAAATCAAAAGACTTTCCACAAGGTCTAGTGCCAAATGTAACTATTAAACAAGAACCATTCAGTAAACTAAAAGATCGGAGCGATTCAGCTCCAGATTTAAGTATGACTTCTAAAAGTGCTAGCGAGGAAAGGACTCGAACTCCTTCATCGGAGAAGGTTAAAAGTATTGATGAAAGATCAATTGATAAAAGTGATAAATTCAAGAATTATGAAGGACCGTTTGATAAACTAAAAAATTCAGAGACACCTTCAGATAAAAATCGGAGTAGTAGTGTAGACACTCCAAAATCCAAAATAGGCCAATATTCAAAACCATCCAGCCCTCATACATCACTATCACAGTCTCCTTCCGGATCTCATTATTCTCCCTACCTCTATCACAGCCAGTTTGTTCAGTCCCCACCAACCTCATACGGACATATCCCATTCGATCCATATCGTAACATGGTTTATCCTACAAATTATATTCATCCTTCACAAATTAATTATCCAGGTGCTGGATCTGACAATGAAAAACAAAAGGTCGTCCCGATATCTAAAGCAGGACCTATTGAAATGGATTTAAAGAAGTCTGATCCAACAACACAAGCAAACACTAGTGCCAGTCATAAAATTCATGAACTGCAAGAAAAAGGGAAAGCCGTATCTCGTTCAGCGTCACCTGTGACAACTAACATGACTAAGAGTGACAAACCAATTTCATTACCATTATCTGTTGGTGATAAAATGAGAGAAACAAGTTCCCCACCAACACAGAGACATGTTCACACACATCATCATACCCATGTACTAGAGGCAGCATATCCTGTATATCATTATCCATGTAAGTAATTGTTCACTCAGACACCAGGGGTTAACCAATTAATGATTTTACCATAAAACATGAAATATATACCAAAAAGTAGCTAACTTGATGTAATTTTTTAAAGTAATTAGTCTATTCAGAATTTGAAGACTTAAAGTAGTTGCGTTGCGTATTTATCCCTTCATGTATTACTGAATTTAAAAATTTTAGACGGACTTAACATGAAAATTTGTTTCTTTCGAGTATGAAAATTACCTTCATTCAATATTTTATGTTTTTGGTGTAAACATTGAAGAGACTACAACTTAACAAGGTTAAATAAAATATTGTTTTATTTTATCTATTTGAATATTTTGTAGAAGTCACAAACTATTAAACACAGAACAATAAGTAGATTTCTACTTCAATGAACAAAATACTGCAATCTGCATGATTTATTTCTAATCAATAACAAACAAAAATTCATGAAAAAGCCACCCATGGCAACAAAAAATAGGCTAGAAGTCACCATATGGTCTTTAATAATGACTCACAATGAAGCACTCTATTAAAAAGGAAACTAAAAGCTTAAGAAATGAAAAATTCTAAAATCATTAAATAGTGGAATATTGATACTCACTCATGTACAAGGAAAGCGAAAGAAACAAATAGCAAAATAAGAATGTAAATCCAGATTTATTTTTTTTTATTGCAAAAATTGTGACCGGATAGGTTTTACACAAACAAAAGCTTGCATTTTAAAATTTGATAGTGTTATTTAATTTGTATGCAGAATTTTTTGAAATTGCACTAATTGATCTCGCATTCAATATTATAAATGCCCTATGTCTCTTTTTTTTTTTCAATTGTTAAATGTTTTTTGTGAATATGTAAATACTTAAATTTGATTGATAATTTAGATATATTTCATTTTCTAATTACAGCAATTTATCCAGCACCACCTTCACAGACACAAGTTCCACCAGGAAACTCTATCCAACATCCCCAATATCCACCATAACCTTGTGTTGTCTCCCTTGTCATGCCATGTGACTTCTTGTTAGGTTGTGTGTCTATGCAAAATTATTTTCAGCTAGTATAAGCAATAAGACAAAATGATATGAATAATAAAAAAAGAAATATATCTATATGATATTTCAGACAAGAAAAAGTTAAAATATTTTCTGAATTGAATATTTGGTTACTATGAACTATTTGATTTTGAAATGATATCAGTTTTACAAGAAATTAAGAAAAAAATTGAATTCAGTATCACTTTTTCCTTTTGATTTGGAATAGAATAATTAGGGCTTGTCGCATAATTACCGATTTTCAAGAATCAGGTTGAATGCTGTGAATGAATTTTATGCACTGTTAAGATAGCTTTCAAAAACTTTTTGCTATATTTTTTTTTCATTTTCAGTAAATAAACATTTTAATAATAAGGAATTATTTTGTATTAAAAAAAAAAAAATTATTTGTTAAAGGTTTGTTTTTGATTTGATAAGAATATATGAGTTTCTGTGTATTGTACAATAATGTTTATATTGTGATACTTAAATCAAATCAAAGTATGTGTTCATACTGTAAATTTTGTAAATTTTCATTGAAAATTTTATGCGTTTTGTAAATGCAAATACTGTTATAAGCATGTATTTTTCTTAATGATGGTTTAATAAAGTATAGATAAGAACCTATAGATTACTTCTTGAAAGTAAAGCTATAGAATTGAAAAGATTAAAGTATTATAAAGTATTATTCTTCTATTTAGTCATTAGTTTGCTTTTATTTTCCCGTAATTCTTTCTCAATAAGTTTCATTATACTGAATTGTTTTAGGTTATATCAGATTTTGTATTATTTATTTTATTTCATTTTTTAAAGGAAAATTATAAGGACAATTTCACAATAATCAAACAATTTGTATTCTGTTGGCTTTTCCATCCTGTCTTTGTGTTCAGTTTTCAGTAACTATCAAATTTGATATAAAATCTTTGAGGCATTGAATTGCAGATCTTTTTTGTAGATTTAAAAAAAATGCAATGAAAGTTTTGAATAATTTACAATAGTGCTAGATTTTTTTTTTACTCTTTATCATTGAATGTTTTAACTCAGTGCTTGGATATGGACATATTATGGTTGTTAATATGAAATATGATATAAATGGCAATATGAGATTTGATTCTATTGAGAAAATGCTGACTAGAATAATATTAAATAATTGGATGAAATATTATGAGCTCTATGTTTGGGACCAAATACAGTAGAATAAAATATTATAATATGCAAGTTTGTCAAATATTTTGTAGGATATGAATTATTTTACAATCAAAATTTTTTACGACTTTATCATAGATGTAGACAGCTATGCAAAATATTCAAGGTCATTACATTTTTTTGTACATGATAACTTGATTCTATATAATAAAAGCAGGCATTCTTTCCTACAAAAAAAAATTGTCTCTTGTTTTGATGATGTTGGCAAAATACAAAAATAAATGCAATATCATATTATATACATATATCAATAATTATTAGAACAGTTTATTTCAATTTCAATTGAATTCAGTTACAAAACTAATTTATGACATGAAAAATACTTCAAAGGAAGTTTATTAATGATAAATAACTTCAAACATTTACATTCCATGTACTAAATGATCTTACCAAACCAGTAAACTCGACAGTTTTTCAGATTTTGTACAAGTTTCATTAAATTTGTTCCCTAAGCAAGAAAAGATTAAAAAAAAAGCTTTGTTTATGCAAAAAATGACATGAAATGCATTATTAGGTTGGTAAATTTTTATAGTAAAATATTGTTTTGCATAGGCTTATAGTTCTGTTTTGTGCAATGATCAATTGCTATGAATGAATGTACTTGTATGTAAATGAGGATGAAAGATTCTATATTAAGCATGACAAAAGTTTGATTTTATATATAGTTGAATACAATTAGTATTTGTTTAAGCCTAAATGGGCTTATTTTATACAAAATAAACAAGAAATCTTAATTATTTTAATTTTGTCTCTTTAAGAAAATTGAAAAGACAATTGTCCCATTGGCTGTAAACTGTTCAACATGAATGAAAAGAGGTGTTGGGTATATGTGAACAGATGACAAGAAAACTAGAAAAGGCTCATAGAGCAAGATATGGTCGTCAATAATAGATATATTATGTTTAGTTATATGTGTTGTAGCCCACAGACAAGCTGGGAGTAAATTTAACAGTGACTCATAGCCCACACACAAGCTGGGAATAAATTTAACATTGGTTATCATAAGATCTGTCATCTAAACCAAAATCCCAAGAAAGACAAAAATCACACTTATAAGACCAACAACAAGATTCCTAACTTTGGACTGGTACACAAACTTGATGGGGGGTATGGCCAGGTTTTAGAAATGATCTTCCCCCTTCTCCAATAGAATAACTCAAGATTATAGAACAAGGTACATTTGAATCCAGGTCAGGAAAGGTTCTTTACTCAATGATATTAATGTTTTTTATGCCCCCGTCTTGGGCAACAGGCGCATTAAATGTTACCCTTGACCGTCCCGTTGGTCCTTCTGTCTGTCCCATTTTCATTTCTGCACTCTAACTTTATTTTGCCTCATGCAAATTTTATGAAACTCCCAACACAATATTAAGAACAGAGTCTGAATTTGGGTTGTGAGTCATTTACCGTTCTAGAGTTATGCCCCTTTTTAACTTGGAATTGCAAAGTTTAGAGGGGCATTCGTGTCCCCCGACCCATTCTTCTTTTATTTTACAAATGACGGGTACAAGTTAAACAGTATCAAGAATTACTCTATCTTTTGCACCCCTTTTGAGTTGATTGATGATACTTTGAAAAAGTGTTCAATGCAACCAGAATGTATACTATAGCACAAAAATGTTGGCACTCACCTCAAAAGCTAACCAAACCTTTAAACAGACTTACCAGAGGGGACATAGTTACGATACTGTTGTCAGGTCATTAAAGATGGCATATTTTTATTGTATTAATATTGATTCACTAATAGGGTCTTTGCATCGGAAATAGACACATTTATTCTAAAACCAGTTGTTGGCATGATATGGGTTATGTTCTTCTCATATATTTTATGACGGTATGATACTAAACCCCTAACAGGAGGGATTGTGCTTGATTTTCATATGATGAAGACCTAATCTTTCAATCAGTTTAAAAGAGGTCTGGAGCTGGCATGTCAGTAACTGCTAGTAGTCCCTTGTTATATTATGTATCATTGTCATTTTGCTTAGTTTCTTTTGTTACCTATTCTGACATCGGACTCGGACTTCTTTAAACTGAGTTTGACTGTTATTGCTGTGTGTTTGTTTATTCTACATTGGCTAGAGGTATAGGGGGGGATGGTTGAGATCTCACAAAACACGTTTAACCCCGCCGCATTTTTGCGCCTGTCCCAAGTCAGGAGCCTCTGGCCTTTGTAAGTCTTGTATGTTTTTTAATATTAGTTCATTTATATGTTTTGGAGTTTAGTGTGATGTCGATCTTCATTGAACTAGTACACATTTTTGTTTAGGGGCCAGCTGAAGCCCACCTCCGGGTACGGGATTTTCTCGCTGTGTTGAAGACCCATTGGTTGCCTTTTGCTGTTTTCTGCTCTTTGGTCGGATTGTTGTGTCTTTGACACATTCCCCATTTCCATTCTCAGTTTTATGTAAACTCAGAAATTATTACGAGGCTTTTATTAATACAAATAATGCGACTTCTTGAGCATTCTTATATCAAATACATATATATGTATGTAGCTTTTCCTAAAATCGCAATAATTAAACTCGCATTTTTGTTCTTTTTTTAAAATTCGCAATAATAAAGGCATGCAATTATTTCGGAATTTACAGTATTCAAAATGAATTTGAAACTTCTGATCAAGGTCACAAACTTAGTTCAAAGTTTCCCACTGGATGTCCATATCCATGAATGATGTCTGCTCTGTTTCAATAATGACCCTTGGGAGTTAATTGAAATGGCAGGGTATATAGTTTTTGAGCAATCTGTTTGACAGTCCAGTCGGTCATCATGGTTTCCAGATCCCTATTGATTTTTAGGTCTACTCTTAAGGTCAAGGTTATGGAATAGCTCCAGATCTTAACATGAGATCATGAGAAGAGTATCATTGTAATTGAAAATGAACTGAAATTAATACAGAATAGGGGTTTCAAGATAACCTCAAACCTTACATGGGATAAGACCAACCTTGCATATATGATCACATTTAATGAGAGGAAGATCCTTACTGGTTGTAGGGTCAGTACAAGCCAAATATTTTTTATAGTATAACGATCCTTGGTCTTACTTATAGTTGAATAAAATAAACTGAGGTAAGTGCAGAAAGGGGGTTGCTGATGATAAAACTTGTACGACCTTTATTGCAAAAAAGAAAGAATTATAATCTCTAGTTTAAAGTTCAAGGTCACAAACTTTCTTCAAATGTGACAAGCCTATGTCCATATTCATAAATCATGTCTATATTATAAGTAACTATTGGAGTTAGCTCATACTCCACATTGAGAATTTCCACCTGTCCATCAGTCTATTGGACATCATGGTTTAAAGATACTATTTCAAATGAAAAAATGTATATTATATAGATTGCAACTTTACTGGGATAATAAGAGGAAGATCCCAATTGATTTTTAGGTCACTGCTTCTAGCTTTATAGAATGGGAACCTATAAATGAGCGATTGATCAGAGCTCGCTTTAATTCCAGCTATGCCAAGACAATAATTATTCAGTGCTACTCGCCTACAAACGATGCAGAAGAAGAAATCAAAGATGCGTATTATGAAGCTCCTCAGGCTCAGATTAGCAAAACACCACAACATGATGTCCTTCTTATTATAGGAGACCAAAATGCTAAGGTTGGGAAAGGAAATACAGAACTTGAAAGAGCTATGGGAAAAGAAGGTCATGGCGTAATGAATGAGAATGGTGAGAGACTGGCGAGAGACTGGCAAATATGTGTTCAACTAATGGATTAGTAATTGGAGGAACCCTATTTAAGGTGGTACCTAACACTACAGGGAGATAACTCTGTAAAAATCAGCTAAACGTTTTAATTACGTTGTATTGTTGAGGAAATATTAAGCTTCTCAATGATCAAAATTAGTGTTTGTCAAACTGCTATATAACCAATGAAATTTTTCTGATAAAGTGGTTGGTTCAAATTTTTTGAAATTTTTATATTTTTGTCAAAGGGTCAAAGTAAACATTTTGTCAAAATTTTATGAAAATTAAACGAGCCAAATTAGTATTAGTCAAGGTGTTGGGTACCACCTTAAGCATAAAGACATACACAAAATTACGTGGAATTCTCCAAACAACAGGGACAAAAATCAGATTGACCACATCATCATAAATGGCAAATGGAGACGATCATCACTCGATACCCGAGCATTTAGGGGAGCAGATGTGAACAGCGACCATCATTTAGTTATAGCTAAAATCCAACTAAAGCTGAAAAAGGTACCAGACAATAACAAACCTGGGAGAAAGATCATCAATGTCAACCGTCTGAAAGAACCTGAAATCAAACAAAAGTTTGTCATTGAACTCAGAAACAGATTTTGAGTATTAGAGGAAATTGATCAAACTGAAGGCAGTTCCATAGTTCTTGGAGGAGGTAGCCATAGTGCCCGAAGAGAATCACTGATAGGGAAAACTGACAATCCTAGTCAATTAAGATTGGAGTCGAACACACTTGCCCAGTTGGGGATAAGAACTCACAACCTCAGGGAGCCAGATTTTTAACGTGCTAGTTCACAAGGTAACAGTCTGCAGGAAGACATGTCACCTTACCCGGACACATTAATCTGACTCCAATGCGACCAGTCTTTGCTCTTACTCCTTAATGCCGCATGCTTAGAGGTGAAGCAGCAAATACCGATTTTAAAGTCTTTGGTTTGAACCCACAACCTCCAGCACTCAAGGCAAATACGCTACCACGAGACCACCAAGGCGGTCTTACAGAAAAGAAGGACCCCCCATCCACCATCAGGTATGGCCGAAACAATAAATAGGACAAACATTTAAATGATTATAAAATCAACTAAAAGTAACAAAACTCTTAGGTTTTCTAAAACAAAATCTTAAAATCTCAAAACATCCGACCAGCGTATCAAGAGCCAGACACAACAAGGATTAATCCCCCATATTTTAGAGTATTCTTCCTCAGTCCGGGCCCACACACTTCAGAATCAATGGTCGAGAGGCAAACTGCTTGGTATATCTGCAATAGGTATCATTTATGAGCAGTGTGTCTGACATGCTGGACACCTTAAATTGGCCATCACTACCAGCCTGTGAACTAAGATTGTGATTATGTACATGATCACAAATAATCTCTACGCAATCCATCAAACACTATTCTAGTACCTACAGATCTAGGTAACTCCATCAAACCACTTTCAGGAATATGTGCATATTGGTATTTAACTAAAAGTTGTTCACCACTCACTGCTGCTGCTTTCTATAGTCTAATTAAAATAGAATACTGTACATAACAAGATACTATTAGCAGTAGTTTGGTGTATGGAATGATTGTCTCACTCTGTCAGGGTTCATGTTAAGTTTATTTGATGAGATATGTTTCTAAGATACTATTAGCAGTAGGTCAACCAAATTTGGCTAATGGAATAATTGCGAAGTTGAACATCTTTGTCTGGCAGGTTTCAGTTTTTTTTTTAGTTTCACCCTTTTTCAGATACTACAAGGAAGAGGTCAACTATTTTTGTGTGTTGGAATAATTGTAAAGTGTATTTATCGTTACAGGTCTTGCAGGGTTCATTTGACGTTAATCGTATCTTCATAAATAAGTGTATGTGATATCTGTATTAAAACCTTGAACTTGCATGAATCTGGCTATTTCTTTAACCCTCTTTTGTTCATGAAGCTTCAGACATTTCTTCATACTTACACAACATAGGCGGATCCAGGGGGGGGGGGCCCTTTTGTGGGAAAAATTTGGTTATATAGGGAATCACTGAAGCATGACTGGTGCGCCCCCCCCCTTTTAGGTCAGTCAGTGGGCCCCCCTTACAAAAAGTTCTGGATCCGCCACTTCCACATCCCTGACTTTCAAAGTTTAGGTCGGAGTGTTCCTTTTGAAGGTAAATCCAGAAAACACTCCAAGACCACAAAATTTACAAGTGTGATTTTAATTCACTTCAAGACTTTCATCCTCACATTCAATCCCGATTAGTAAAGTCTCAGCGTGTGCACTCTTGATAAAACAGTATACTGCTTTTTCTATTTTGGATCAAGATATATGTTAATTTTTTGTTATTCAGTATAAGTAATTACGGTATGAGTTCGAGTTCCTTTTCGCCATTATGGCCTTGTAGTCCTTTTTTTCCTTTGTTTTCTGCATACAGTTCATTTTTAATCTCAGATGTTTATCATACTATTTGGTAACAATTGACATTGGAAGAAATATTTTGTTTTGTTTTTGTTTTTTAATTTCATAACTTATATTGGGGTCTTTTATTGCCCTTTTCATCGAAGATTATTCCCAGTGTGATGAAGACAGTTTTAGAAGCTCTAGTTGCTCACTCTCTTATCTACTTGTCTTTGCTGGATAATTTCACTGGTTTTCATACCATTGATTAATTGATATTGTAACGCCACATTCAGCATGGTATTTCATGGTGGTCAGTTTTTTTGGTTGAGGAAGCCAGAGAGCCTGGAGAGAACCACCGACCTTCTATAGAAAAACTGACAATCCTAGTCCATTAAGATTGGAGTCGAACGCACCTGCAAAGTGGGGGATTCAATTTTAAAACCTAGTGTTAACAGGCTAGTGATAGTTGTTTGATTACTTCGACCACTTGGCCACCAAGGACCACTAGATGTCATACCACATGCTAGGTCACTAAGAAAATTTGTGTAGGAAGACATGACTTGACCTGAAAACATTAATCAGATTCGAAAACTAGGAATAAATTTCAAAATGCCAATTCTAAAACCCTGTAATGTGTTGGTTCCCAATAGAATGGTTTGGTTCACAAACAGTTCTAAAAGGCACCATTTCTGACACTTTCATTATTATATTATTTCCTCTACGTTCAGTTTCTGCTAACAGTAGGCCCAGTTGTTTTGGATCACATTCATAAAAGTGTACAATTTAATTTTGGATCTAAGATCTCTTCTGGTTGGTTGAAAGTTTCAAAGATCAGCTCATAGACATAATTTTGTCATGTGACCATGACATCAACATTTTTTCATGATTTACTCCTTAACAAGAGTACACACGCTGAAATGTCTCGCCTTCTTTACTAATCATTGATATTATGTTGATAGTCCTAAATATAAAGCTTTATTACAACTGTCACATAAACTTAACATT
The DNA here is from genome assembly GCF_021869535.1 of Mytilus californianus. Taxonomy (NCBI): domain Eukaryota; kingdom Metazoa; phylum Mollusca; class Bivalvia; order Mytilida; family Mytilidae; genus Mytilus; species Mytilus californianus. The sequence continues at coordinate 128,499,836 of NW_026262679.1, read as the reverse complement.
AACCAAGTAAACTAAACATTGCCCAATGAACCATGAAAATGAGGTCAAGGTCAGATGAACCATGCTAGGCAGGCATGTACAGCTAACAATTCTTCCATACAACAAATATAGTTGACCTATTGCTTAAAGTTTAAGAAAAACAGACCACAACACAAAAACTTAACACTGAGCAATGAACCTTGAAAATGAGGTCAAGGTCAAATAAAACCTGCGCGACTGACAAATAGATCATAAAATATTTCCATACACCAAATATAGTTGAACTATTGCATATAGTATTAGAAAAAAAGACCAAAACTCAAAAACTTAACTTTGACCACTGAACCATGAAAATGAGGTCAAGGTCAGATGACACCTGCCCGCTAGACATGTACACCTTACAATCATTCCATACACCAAATAGAGTAGACCTATTGCATACAGTATAAGAAAAACAGACCAAAACACAAAAACTTAACTACAACCACTGAACCATGAAAATGAGGTCAAGGTCAGATGACACCTGCCAGTTGGACATGTACACCTTACAGTCCTTCCATACACCGAATATACTAGACGTATTGCTTATAGTATCTGAGATATGGACTTGACCACCAAAACTTAACCTTGTTCACTGATCCATGAAATGAGGTCGACGTCAAGTGAAAACTGTCTGACGGGCATGAGGACCTTACGCACATACCAAATATAGTTATCCTATTACTTATAATAAGAGAGAATTTAACATTACAAAAAATCTTAACTTTTTTTTCAAGTAGTCACTGAACCATGAAAATGAGGTCAAGGATATTGGACATGTGACTGACGGAAACTTCGTAACATGAGGCATCCATATACAAAGTATGAAGCATCCAGACCTTCCACCTAAAATATAAAGCTTTTAAGAAGTTAGCTAACGCCGGCCGGATCACTATCCCTATGTCGAGCTTTCTGCGACAAAAGTCGCAGGCTCGACAAAAATGAAATCTAGAATTCAATTATGAGGAATGACTACCGGTAATATTTTTCGGTCTATTCGAAATAACCTAAAAAATGTGGTGCACACTTTTAAATAACCCGCTGAGTGCATTCACCACATTTTTTATGTTATTTCTTCATAGACAGAAAATATCACAGTCATTCCTTAAACTTATTGAAGGTAATATATACAGAGTAAAAAAACTTTAGCAACATATTTTAATTCAAAAACTTAAAATTAAAAATTTTCAGAGTTGTGGAAATCAATTTTTAATAAATTTATTTGATAAACTTAAAATTTGCATTTCATGGTTTATTTTCTTTATTTTTACAATAATTTATTTGTTATGCTTTATCTTTTAAATATAGAATTAATAAAATGCTTCGCTGGGGCGCAGCTTGATACGACCGCAGAGGTCGAACCCTGAACAGTTGGGGCAAGTATGGACACAACATTCAAGCTTGATACAGCTCTGAATTTGGATTGTTATTAAATATTTGACACAGCATAGGTTTCTGACACAGAAAGAATGTGGTCTAAGAACTTGAATTTTTTTAATTTACCTATTATGGTCCAATGTCCAAAATCAAAATACATGGCTAGATTCAGCATATCAAAGAACCCCATATATTCAATTTTTGTTATAATCAAACAAAGTTTAATTTTGGACCCCAACTTGGACAAACTTGAAAACTGGGCCCATAATCAAAAATCTAAACACATGTTTAGATTCAGCATATCAAAGAACCCCAAGAATTCAATTTTTGCTAAAATCAAACTAAGTTTAATTTTGGACCCTTTGGACCTTAATGTAGACCAATTTAAAAAACGGGACTTAAAATTAAAAATCTAAATACCCGGTTAGATTTGGAATATCAAAGAACCCCAATAATTCAATTTTTGATGAAATCAAACAAAGTTTAATTTTGGACCCTTTTGACCTCAATATGAACCAATTTGATAGCGGGGCCCACAAATAAAAAATCTAAATTCATGGTTAGATTCAGCATATCAAAGAACCCCATATATTCAATTTTTGTTGAAATCAAAAAAAGTTTAATTTTGGACCCCAACTTAGACCAACTTGAAAACTGGGCCCAAAATCAAAAATCTAAACACATGTTTAGATTCAGCATATCAAAGAACCCCAATAATTCAATTTTTGTTAAAATCAAACTAAGTTTAATTTTGGACCCTTTGGACCTCAATGAAGACCAATTTAAAAAACGGGACCCAAAGTAAAAATCTTAAAACACGGTTAGATTTGGCATATCAAAGAACCCCAATAATTCAATTTTCGATGAAATCAAACAAAGTTTAATTTTGGACCCTTTTGACCTCAATATGAACCAATTTGATAGAGGGGCCTACAAATAAAAAATCTAAATACATGGTTAGATTCAGCATATCAAAGAACCTCATATATTCAATTTTTGTTGAAATCAAACAAAGTTTAATTTTGGACCCCAATTAGGACCAACTTGAAAACTGGGCCCATAATCAAAAATCTAAATACATGTTTAGATTCAGCATATCAAAGAACCCCATATATTCAATTTTTGTTGAAATCAAACAAAGTTTAAATACTGGACCCTATCTTGGACCAACTTGAAAACTGGGCCCATAATCAAAAACCTAAACACATGTTTAGATTCAGCAAATCAAAGAACCCCAAGAATTCAATTTTTGTCAAAATCAAACTAAGTTTAATTTTGGACCCTTTGGACCTCAATGTAGACCAATTTAAAAAACAGGACCCAAAATTAAAAACCTAAATACACGGTTAGATTTGGAATATCAAAGAACCCCAATAATTCAATTTTAGATGAAATCAAACAAAGTTTAATTTTGGACCCTTTTGACCTCAATATGAACCAATTAGATAACGGGGTCCACAAATAAAAAATCTAAATACATGGTTAGATTCAGCATATCAAAGAACCCCATATATTCAATTTTTGTTGAAATCAAACAAAGTTTAATTTTGGACCCCAATTTGGACCAACTTGAAAACTGGGCCAAAAATCAAAAATCTAAATACATGTTTAGATTCAGCATATCAAAGAACCTCATATATTCAATTTTTGCTAAAATCAAACAAAGTTTAATTTTGGACCCTTTGGACATTAATGTAGACCAATTTGAAAACTGGACCCAAAATTAAAAATCTAAATACACTGTTAGATTCGGCATAACAAATAAATAAATGTGATCAAAGATTTTACAAATCTAATGCGCCATACTGTGCAATTAAAGATTACTTCTTTAAATTTTTCAATATTTGAAATTTGAAAAAAAAATAATATTTGAAGAATAATTCTTTTTAATTTCTGAAATCTGAAATGAGAAAAAATTGGCCCCCCACAATTTCTTTTTATTCCCCCCCCCCCCCCCCCCTTTTTCCCCCCAAAAAATTCTTTCCCTCAAGATATGGTCATAATCTCAATTCAAATTTCCAATGGAGTTGGCAACCATAATTACCCATTTAAATTTACCATAGTGCTAACTTAATCTATTTTATAATAGAATTAATAAAAATATAGTGTCAAATCTTTCATATGGATTTTTTTGTAAAAAAAAAAGATGAAAACATTTGCAGATATTTTTACTGGTCTTCCTTTATAAATATGCATTTCTTTAAACATAATTTAATAGCAGTGTAAGGGAAGTAACCAAAACGTTGTATTTGGATTACCTCCCTTACACTGTTTTAGATTATCTTTAATGTTCATTAACCATTACTTTATACATAATTTAAAAGCAGTGTAAGGGAGATAATTTCAATGATGTATTTGATTTATCTCCCTTACACTGCTTTAAATTATGTTTTGTACTAAAGTATTTGTCCATTAACCAGGACAACCTTGTTTTTCCCCCTTTTTTGCCCCTAATTCCTAAACGGTTTGAGCCATAACCCCCCAAAGCAAATCCTAACCATCCCTTTGTGGTATGGAAACTTGTAGTATAATTTCAGAGAGATCCATACACCGTTCCACAGTTATTGTCTGGAAACTAGAAAATGCTCATTTTTGGCCCCTTTTTGGCCCCTAATTCCTTAACTGTTGGTACCATAACCCCCAAAATCAATCCCAACCTTCCTTTTGTGGTATTTAACCTTATGGTCAAATTTCAAAAAGATCCATTCACTTAAACTAAAGTTAGAGTGCGAAAACCAATATGTATTCGGACGACGACGCCGGACGACGACGACGCCGGACGACGACGACGACGACGACGACGCCAACGTCATACCAATATACGACCACAAAATTTTTTTGCGGTCGTATAAAAATAATAGTTGCCAAACTTTTTTTTACTCCATACAAGGATGTATGACTAAAATAAGTCCTTGCTCAATATAGTTCACATGGCTCAAAACCATTACTTCTATTCTTATTTATAAAATTTCAGCAGGCAAATTAATAACACTGAAGATAATTGTATCTTTAGGCACATTTAATGTTGGCCAATTTTTGTTGTTCACATAGAATATTAAACATGTACAACAATGCAATAGGCAATAAACACACAAAAACAGAACGGAATGAAAATAATGGCTTGGCATTAGAAATACAGTGGTATGCATAAAGACAGCTTATAATTTGAATAAATGTTTTAACATGTGTATAAATCTTTCATCTTTGAAAATATATAAAAAAAACAATGGCAAATTAAAAATGCATAGAAATTAAATGGTATAGAATACAAATTTATATATTTAATATAAACACTTGACACAAAACCCTTTCTAAATTATACTTTTACTACCTAAAAAGTGATTTTAATTTACCCTTTATTTGCACAACACAAAAACGAATCATTTTGAGAACTTCCCTCACCACTTAAAATTTGTGGGTTGTCTCCCATTGTACATTTGATTGTTGTTAACTTTGAAGAACTGTTATGAAAATGATTAAATTTCAAACTATTAAAATTTAGCAGGCTAGTCTGAAAGTATTAGCATGCTGATACTATTTTTTTCCTATCGATAAATAATTCAGGATGGCCTAAACTATAAAGCTATAAATTATAAACACATGCAAACCTCAATTTTTTTATTTGTTTTACAGAGATTTAAGTTATATTGATTTTAAAGGTTTAAGACATAACCTTCGTCTCTCACTAGAACAAATGTTTTCATCAGAAATACAATATAATTCAAATTAAAAAATCTTTACTGGATCTGCACTTTATCTACATTCCCTTGCTGTCGAAAATAAAACCAAAACCTATACTATATTAATAACATCTTAAGCCCATATACAAAGCTTTACAATATAAATCCTTCCATAAAAAAGTTTTCATCCAATTAATCACCTAATAATCCTTTCAGAAAGACATTTCAAAATTTGTTTAACTATCAAAATTTATGAGACAGTAAATTATACCTGTATCGCTTAAGATCTCTGTTTTAGGAGAATGAACAATGGGCATTTAAAAAGTTGAATAATATGTTATATCCATCAAGTACATAGAACTTTTTAACACCAGCTATATAAAAAAGTAAACTCCAAATTTTCCCAGCAGTACTATTTAACTGACTCCTAATATAATTACTTGGAAGCCTATAAATACAGTTCTACCTCCATCCACTGAGATCCTAGCTAAATACTGACTAGATTTTGAGCACTATATAAATTTACCAAGAAGGGACTCAAAAGGACTTGAATATTAGTAAATCAATTACTTATGTAAAATGTTTGGTTTTATAAAAAACATATCAGCTACTCTAACAACTTTCATTCCCCTTTATAAGCCCCTTAGGTAATCATGCAAACAATATACATTTTAACAATAAACAAAGGAGGCATTGTATACACAATTATATCAAAAGCTTTCACAAAATTTACACAAACCCACTCTTTCAACATATCAATTAATTTCTTATATTTTTCTAAATTATTAAATGGTTTTTGTTTCTCACAGCCAGATTAATTGTACAAAAAGGTTTCTCACAATCAAACACAGAGACATTCAAAAAGAATAAACTTTTGAAATGGTCCCTTTACAACCTCATTTGTTCAGCTAATTATCAAATAAATGCTTTGCCATACATGTCAGTAATATGATGTCAGTTGCCCTTTTTATCTGCATTACATTATAAAAGATTCAAACATTTTATAAATATTGGCCATTGATATGATGTCATTAATTGATACGCCTATATTTGTCGTGCAAGCTGTTGAAATTATTCATTTTCTTCCTCAGGTATATACTGGTATTCAATTTGCTCAGTATGCAGGCTGGTATGATGGCCTTGACTTTTTATATAAATATTAATGATTACGAAAACCACATTTATAACCTGAATAAACGTCTGCACATTGTAAATCATTTTTAAATATCCTAATGAAATCTTACTTTTTTTTTGAGTATTCAAAGAAAGCAAAAATCTGACAGTCCAATATACTGAGTATATATGGCAATACATGTTTGTGATGTGTATCTACAACATACACTACAACACATATATAAATATCACACGTTTAATATCCATCCATCATACATGATTTAGTCTACTGATTAGTGTTAATAAACAAAGAAATTTTCAATATATATTAAATATAAAAAATAACAGTGAGATATTAAATAAACATTATTTTTCTTTCTATGCTCTACGTTATAAAATAACAAATTCTAAATAGAGAAACAAGATTTAAAGCAAAAAAACAACCACATCCTTATCCTTATTTTCAATCTTGAAATAATACACAATCATTTCTGCTTTCACTTAAAGCAAAATCAAAAGCTTTATAAAATAGGTGTTCAGTAAGTTCAGAGATCAACCCTTTCAACCCTTGCTTTTTAAAATAAGTGTTCAGTAAATTCAGAGTTAAAACTTTTCAACCCTCGACTTAAATCAGAAGGGACATCATGTAATACAAAACTTTCATTTTGGTCCTTTTTTACAAGTCTGATCCTTATTTTTTAATGTGAAGCACTGTATCAAAACTATCATGAGTCTTGATTCTTTGGCCAACATTAAAATGATAGACTGTGTTCGAAAATTTATGTATATAATAACAAACTGGAATTTTACAAATAAGAAAACATAATTATAACATTGAAAAAAGAGAGAAAAAAATCTAAAAAAAAAACAAAGAAGATTGTTTCAAAAACAAAACCCATCATTTAACAAAAGGCCACATTTTTTCTCTTTATCCAATAACTTTGTAGACAATATCACAAACATATCTGCAGTATTACGATTGTTCAGTATTACGATTTTTACGATTGTTCATAATTAAAGCATAAAAAATTTTATTGCACATGGTAATGATTGCTTATTTCAGTTCCCAGGTAAGCATATTCTTGTTTCCATAAAGTGATCAAAAATTGGTAATTTATGTAAACAGTTCAACTGCTATCATTTCTCTTAACTGAATGAATCTTACTCATTTTGTATCCAGTTCTTTAAATATAAAATAGAAAAGAATAATCAAATATGATCATCCTGGAAAAACTGGTACACTTCATTTAATATATAGACATGTCGTGCATTTATACCTTGAACACTATTTCTAATTTCTGGCAAAAATGTCAAAAAACACTGCTGCGACATTGACAGCAAATGCAATACAGAATTCACGAAAGTGTGGCCCGAACAAGAAACAACTAATAAGCTCACATCCTGTTGCAACTTGGTCGAAATGTTTATAAATTATATACAGTGTCTATTATCACAACTAAAACTCTAACCGGTAGGCTGAGCAGCTTGTTTCATGATCTTGAAGATGAATTGTACAACGACTTGCAGAAGGACCGACATCTATATTTAGCTCACTCAATTTATCACGATTGAGACCCATCCAGTGCCGTAAAGTATCATTATCGTAGGTTGGTATTAATGTGACCTCTGAATTCTTGTTATCCCAAGTTTCCTTTGCTTCCATTAAAGCTGTGAGAGTTTGTGGGTTAGGTGAAAGTGAACTGAGGACATAATATCTAGCTCTAACTCGTTTGAAAAATTCTATGTCGCTATATGATGGATTTCCATGATTTGGTATGTATGTCAGATCTACGTAAAATGGTGTGAATGGTGGAAGAGGAGGGGTCTTTACAGCTGGACTTGCTCTACTAGAACCTGTAGCTGTTGATGGTCTTTTCCCAAGGGAAGTGGAAGGCTTAGACTTTGTTTCAGCAGCACTTGCAGGCCTAGTCTTTGTTGTATTGAGCTTATTGGATGGCCCATTTGAAGATGTATCTAATTTAGCTTTTGCTTTACTGGTAGCTAGAGGATCTTTTTTCACACCATTTTTTGCTGGAATTGGCTGCTTTGCAGTCTTTTTTGCTGAAGATGGTTTACCATTTCCTGCTGGTGGTTTAGCACCTGCATCTGGGGGTGGGGGAGAAGGCAGGCCCATTGGTTTTCCCCATTCCGCATCTGGATCAAAAGGATTAGTTGACAGCTCTTTTTCCTCCTCTTCAGACTCAACATTTTGCTTGCAAGCATCACCAAATGGATTCTGTGATTGAGGGGCATAAGGATCGAAACCTAATCCATTTACTGGCTTGACTTCATCTACTGGAGATTCTGAGGAACTTCTTTGCTCTTCATATTGTGCAAATGGATCTGATGTTTGCATGGATGGCATATTTGGACTACCAGAACAAAATGGGTCATATGGGTCCATAGATTCCATAGGTCTTTCTTCCGTTGTTTCTTTTTCAGAAAGAGTCTCTTTCTCTAGACCTCCTAACTGATCAGAATGTATTTCTTTAGGATCAGGTGTTTCATCCTTTTCAAAGGCTTCAGGAATGTTAGACACCTCTAGTGAATCATTATATTGCTCATGTGTTCCATCCAAAGACTCCTTAACTTGCTGTTCTTCATCTTCCTGTTCATGAACCTCAATACCAACTCCACTCTGTTTACCATCTGCTAACTCTTCATCGTCATCATGTAAATATTCCTCCTCTTCTTCTGCAAATTTGTCCTCAACAACTCCTTCATCTGGACTGATGGAACCTTCAGTTCGAATCTCATCTTGACTTTTAACCTCTGGTTCAGTGAGATCATCATCTTTCTCCTGACTCTCTGTTGGTTCTGGAGAACTTTCTTTCTCATTAACTTCTGCACCTTGATGAAAAGCTTTATTTTCAAATGCATATGGAGATTCATCATCAACCTTTTCTTCATCTAACTGTCCTTTGTCATCTTCCAAGCCATCTAAATTTCTTTCACGGGCATCAACTTGACTGTCATTTTCGTCAGGTGAGATTTCATCTTCATCTACTTCACCGATAGTTTCCTGCATCTTGCCTTGTGATTCAATAATATTTTCTTGTATTTTGTCTTGTGATTCAACAATATCTTCATCTTCAAATTTTTCCTGCACTTGTACTACATCAGGTGGGTTTTCTCCCTGAATCTCCCTCTCAATTGCATTATCATCTTCATGATGATCAGATTCTTGGCTAGTTGTCATACTTTTCTGCATCAAATCTTCTGATGTTTGGTCAAGTTCTGGTATGTCAGCTGCTTTACTAGACATCAAAGATTCAGAATTTGTCAATGATTCAAATGCCTCTGAACCCTGATCTGGTATATCATCACCAAACAGTGACTGTTGCATTGGGTCTTGTGTTGTAGGTTGTTGGGGTTCACTGTCAGCTGAAGGGATAGATTTTTCAGAGGTATCAAAGTCGAATAGAGGTTTATCGTCTAGCGGAGTTGATGTAGTGGCTGCTGTTAGATCTATGTCTGGTTCATTCTGAAGACCTTGTACAACATCAGGTTCAATAGGTGCCATTCCAGAAATAAGAGGTTTCTCCTCCATATTCTTTCTATCATTTACTGGGATCATATCAGGTTGTGAGAAAGCTTCCTGTGCAGGGTATTCAACAGGTTCTGGTAAAGCTTCTGGCTGGACATCAACGTTGTCATCATATATTCCAAAATTATTCAAATTCTGACCCTGTTCTTCAGTAGGTGTTCCATTTGACATTAAATCTCCATTGTATCCTTCATGGAAACTCTCCATCATCTTATTTCCCATGTCAGAACCTCCCATTCCCATCAAGTCTAGTTCTTCAGGAGAGGTATCCTCCTGTTCATACTCATCAGTAGGATTTGGTAGTGGCTCTGGTGATGCCTCCTTTACTTCACTATTACCAGTATCACTCTCCTTTACTTCACTATCACCAGTATCACTCGCCTTTACTTCACTATCACCAGTATCTGTCGTTAATCCACTTTCAACAACTGGTTCATTTGGAGAAAGATCGAGTAATGATGTTTCCTGCATTGGTTCAACAACAGCTACAGGAGGTTCTTCAATATTCTGCACTTCTTCAATTACTTCTTTCTTCTCTTCTTTTTCCTCTACCTTTTCTTTCACTTCTTCCACTTTTTCTACCGGTTTTGCTGGTTCTTTGGTAGGAGATTCTTTCTTAGTCTTAGTCTCAGTTTTAGCCTTTGGAGCTGTCTTTTGAGCTGCCGGAGCAGTTTTTGTCGGTTTACTTGCTTTGTCGTCTTTTTTTGCTGTCTTTTTATTCTCATCCTCTTTTGAAACTTTGTCTGCCCTTAAAGAGGCTGCTGTTGGAACTCTTGGTTTGGATGGTGGTGGTTTGTGTTCCTCTTTTTTTGGTTCAGGTTTTTTGCGTTCAAATGAAGTTTTAACTTCTGAGGTTTTTCGATCTGAAGAGGCTTTCAATTCTGATGTTCGTCTAACCTCACTTACAGGTTTTGAACTTCTAGCAGTGGTAGGTTCAGCTGACTTGACAGGAGGTTTACTTGGAGCTGGACGTGCAGCCAAAGAATTCCTTTTCGCTGCAGAGGTTGGTTTATTTTCCAAATCTTTTGCAGTACAAGATGCATGTTTCAAAATATCTAGGTGTTTCATTTTTTCTAATCCTTCTAATAGTTTGTACTGGGGTGCATTTCCAGGAAAGAAAATTCTAGTAATTTTTTCATTTGGATCTGCAGGCTGCCAGACAAGAAGTGTACATACTGATAACTGGTTCTGAATTGGTATTTGGTGCAGGGAACCATGTTCAGACAAGTGCTTGTTCCAATGTTGATAAAAGTCTTTCAGCTCTTTACTGTCTGAGACTGGATTCAAAACATACATATTCAATGATCCATGACCTACTTTGTGGTACAAATTAATAGGCTGTAATGGCTGTGAAGTCATTGGACGTGTGCATTGCTGTGGAACATGTCCAAGTTGTTTTGCATATTCTATTAATCTACTTCCTTCATCAGACAAATTGATGCATAAACTAGGTTCCTTCTCTGCCTGACCATTGACAACTGCTGAATGACTGACTTTGTCCGAACCATTCAAATACATGTAACCTATTTCTGGATGAATATATTCTGTACTCTTCCGCTTCAGTAAGGTGCTTATTCCAAATACATTATCAGTGCCTAAATGTGTCATGAGAAAAGCATCTATACGATCCAGATGTCTAGTTAGGTCCCAGAAACAAGCTTTTCTACTGTATCCACCATTAATTAAAAGATTAAAGCCACTTACACCAAACAAGGATGAATCTCCTTCACTCCCCGGGAAAATATATAATGTAGGCTTGTTAAATCTGATACTTCCAACGACATCTGATGTTCTCAACAAATCTTCTGATGTTTTAGCATTAATAAAGCTAGCTATATAGGCAGTGAATTGTAATACACCATGAACATTATCTAAAGCTTTTTCTTCAGAACTAACTTTTACAACAGTGTTTTTGAAAACTTCAAGTTTTTTTAAGCTGTCAGCTTTCCATTCACCTCCTTTGCTGAAGTAAAAATTAATCTGGCCACCATTTTGTTGTTTCATCGCATCCTCGATTTCTTTATCTTTACACATTTGAGCAAAGCTGGCAATAGAGAATGTGTCGTCCTGTAACACCCAAGCTCCATTACCAGAGAAGAAGTGACCAGCATATATCAAATGCTTGTATGGAGCACTTAAGGTTAAGAAATTTTTCAGCGCCGCAACCAATGTTTCCAGATGGGAGTTGACAACTATCATGGAGGCCATCTTTTCTGTACCATAGTTAAGTACTCGCTCACCTGAAATATATAAATAAAGTATAATAAATTATGTGCCAAAATGTTGCTACATCTATATTTTTATTGCGCAACAACTAAACTCCAAATTCTATAGAATAAAAATGGATAGCAGATGACATGAAAAGGGAACTTGTGTAAGTTGGGGAAATAGTCCTTTAGTATGTCGTGTAAATATATAAATTTTCAAATACTAGGGAAAATACATCTTCTACTAAATTTTCAAATCACTATAATATGTAAAGCCTTCAAAACTTTGAATTTACAATCTACCCTTTTGTTTAACTACTATCAAAAGTAAATTCTGCATATATTGTATGAAGGATGATTCATCCTGAATTGATCTCACATTCAGAACAAAATACATGTCTAAGTGAGTAAAGTCTCTTCCAAGTATCCTTATACTCAGTTTTCTCTGGTTTCCTTTAACAACCTTTTCTTTATGACCAATGTGCAGGGAAGATTCAAATTTGGAATAAAATCCTTAAAGAATTTGTGTGGAGGTCTTAAAGTAATTAAAGGAGTTACAGAAGGGAAGACACTCACATTCAATATACAACTTCATAATAAAAACACAGCAAGGGTCAAACCATAAGTATAATATAAGAAACAACATGCAACATGAGGGACATTTGTTATACACATACAGGAAACAGGAATAACAAGCAGGTATTCAATAAAATATTCTGTTTGCATACAATACAAAGATACAGGTATGTTTTAATCTTTTTATATCAATCAAACAAAAGCAAAGACACCATGCATGTGTTTAGCTGTGGATATGACAAAACATTTTATTTACAAGGTTTCTAAGACTCGGAAGTCATAAAGCAAAGGTACAAAAATTAATTTAATCAAGTCTTGTTTAATATCTGACTATTCACAAAAACGTCATTGTCAACTCTCGTTTACTTTACTTTCGACCCATGACAAACATGTTCATTTACATACAAACCGTTCAGACTTGTATCGATTCCTAACTTAAACAGCAGACGACAATGCTTTGCTTGAACAGCAGACGATGTGCAATCTTAATGTGTCTTATTTTGATCAAAATATCATGTAATGAAGATTATAAAAACCAATACACCATAAAATATTATCTTATAAGAATTTAATGCCAATTACTTTTATAACACCTCATAATATACAAAGATAAAAGTATTATTATTTCTTAAAATTGAGAAAGATAGGTATAGTAAAAAATACATAGAGAGAAGTCAGCGTCTATGTCATCACTGCCTATCACATGGATCAAATTCTATTGAAGATGAGACCCATTTCACAGTAAGTTGTCCTTTATATAACGAACAGAGAAAATTATTATGGGATAAAGTAAACAGTTTTTGTAATAATTTTAAAGAATTACCCAAGGATAAAAAATATTTCTGGCTGTTCACAAATGAGCATTTACCAACTCTTATGTGCCTAGGCAATTATATAATTAAGTGTTTAGAAATAAGATCCAGGTGGATACAAAATATATAAAATTATTATGCAATTATTGTTAATGTTATGTAAGACACATGATGTGTTAGGCTCTGATCCTGTCCAATATATGATAGTATTATATTAGGATATAGTTTTTCTTTTTTCCAATCATATTGTGCTTAATATTGTTGTAAATGATGCCCTTTATGGGTTCTTGATTAGATTAATAAAATTCTTCTTATCTTCTATTATCCTACTAAAATTTAACGCCACTTTCAACAATTACTAGTTATCAGATAACAGAATGGAATAAAGGTGAGGAGGTAGCAGATTACTTTCCTCAATGAAGTTGTATCGATAAAAAGAGGGGTGAGCTTTTACATCAATGAATCAGCAACCCAACAAAAATATCAAGGCATCTAGAGGCCATCATACAATAGACAGGTGTGTATACAATAATTCGGCTCTAAATTGTTCCAAGTTTTAAATTCTGAAAAAGTTTAACAGCAAAAATCAAAGATCTGCCATCCAAATAACAAAAAAAAAAAAAATGATGTATGACATATGGCAATAACTGACAAGGTACCAGCAACAAAAATACCAAGGCATCTAGAGGTCTTCATACAATAGACAGGTGTGTATACAATAATTCGGCTCTAAATTGTTCCAAGTTTTAAATTCTGAAAAAGTTTAACAGCAAAAATCAAAGATCTGCGATCCAAATTACCAAAAAAATCCTGATGTATGACATATGGCAATAACTGACAAGGTACCAGTGGACCAACGCATGAAAATGTGGTGGATTTGTGATTTTTTTTTTTTTATATAGATCTTATCTTGAGATGGTATCTAAATACAAAATGTACTATACAAAAGTACATAACTATCTAAATGGCTACCATTACAGAATATGCAACATGACCTTGAGATGTAGGTGTAAATTAATCATTGTTTACTTTTATCATAATCTATACTGATTTAAAGAGTATTACCACACAGAAACTAATCTCTAAGAAAAATAAATAAAACTATTTGCTATCTCCTTCTAATTGACAAAAATTGCACTTTGTATGATTTACAAGTTCAAAATTAAGTAATGGCTTCTGCTGATAGCAATAAATTCATTATTTTGCCAAAACTTAAAAGGTTTTGTTTTAAAAAGTATAATAAAATTTGTAAGAAGTAACAAGGATAAATACATGTTGTCATGCTATGAAGCATACCTCCACTCTAAGTATTGGAGAATGGGAAGTTGTAGCCTGACAGATTTGTGAAGGCCTTACACATAACAATTTATCACTTCCAAGCTGCAGACCAGAGATTAAGTCATTCTGTAAGTAGTACTGGAGAGTGATGAAAATGTTAATTTCATTCCTAGACAGAGGATATAATTAAGATTTTTTTTTATTTTGAAAGTAGAGGTGCTGGAAAGTTTATTATGAAAAAAGTAGAAATTTTGGTAACCGCTAGGTCTCTTTCAACCCTTTTAAAAAACAGCTGCAGAAAGCTGACATACTTTTGGAAGGCATTTCAGTGATGGAATTAAACCAGCAAACTTCATTGACTAAATTTCCAATATAAAGAACAAAACATTTCCAATCAAGCCTTTTTTCCAATCCACCTCAAGAAGGCTGTCACACAACCTCCAATATAAATAATAATTTCTGGAACCATTTAAATTAACAAAAATGTTTTTTTAACACGAGTAGGCAATAGGTTGATTTTTTTTCATTCCGTTGGCATCACTTCTTGTGATCAAGAAGAAAATGACCCTTATTACAGCTGAACTTCTTTTCATTGTCAAGCATAAAAAGTTTGCTTGTTATCTAGGTAAACCATAAGTTTCAGGCTAGGATTCAAACAGGTAGCACTAGGTCCACACCCCTTAAAAAAGAAAAGAAGATTCCTCTGATTCGTATTCTCAGGGGCACTCCCCACCCCTATATCACATCCTGGATCAGCCCCTGAATTCTTTATAAGCTATTATAATACAGAAACAAACTGTCAAACAGCCTCTCAGTCATTCTTTAGTTACTTATCCTATGATTTGATTTACTAGTAATAACAAATGTTACTCATTTAAAAGGTAGTAAACAAAGGTTATATTGATTTTATGGTTGACCTAGCAAACATTGGGAAAATTCATTGCTTTTTGTACAATCTGTAATATTTTAGATAGATGAAGAATGTGTCCATGGGACAAAGATGCCCCCACTTGTAAACATACAGCAAATTCTGAAATTTTTCAATGTACTAAGAGACATTACTCAAGAACTGTGAGTACAAAGGGACATTACTCAAGAACTGTGAGTACGAAGGGACATTACTCAAGAACTGTGAAAGTGACGCCACACAAATTCAAACTTGATCTGTGTTTGTTAGTAATAAGAATTGTGTATAAGCTTCATGACATTTGATAGAGGCAAACTAAAGTTAGAGAACGGAAACTAATTTTGGGACGTACTTACGGACAGATGTATAGACGGACAAGGTAAAACTTAATGCACCTCAGATGAGAGGGGGCATAAAAAAAAATAACATGTATTGTCATACATGACACCCATTTCCTCTCTGTATTTGGGGAGGATCCAAAAGATGTCTGAATACTAATCATAATATATAGATATATATGTGGTATGAGTGCCAATGAGACAACTCTCCATCCAAGTGACAATTTATAAAAGTAAACCATTATAGATCAAGGTACGGCCTTCAACACGGAGCATTGGCTCACACCGAACAGCAAGCTATAAAGGGCCCCAAAAATTACTAGTGTAAAACCATTCAAACAGGAAAACCAACGGTCTAATCTATATAAAAACGAGAAACGAGAAACACGTATGAACTACATAATGCCAGTTTCTATTGAAATAATATAAACTAATCTTTTTTCAGTCAGTCACCCCCTCCAAACACAAACAAATGAGTTATTGCATCACCAACTGCATGGCACTAATGACTGAGTAAACACACTTATACACCTAATGATATCCTAATTATAAAATTTACACTCATCAATGTATTAACATGTACATGGTCAATTGACAAACATTAAGATCATCAAAACATTCCTCCCACTTTTTTGTCATGCCTTAGTTTGATTGACAATGATCAATTGAAAGCACATGCATTAATTGGCTGCATGCCAAGATAACATGCGTTTTACATGTTAGTTGATACACATTACTCATTGGAAATCTAATTCATTCTGAGTGAAAAAGATAATTTTCTTCCTGATGAAAGGTATGACCTCATTGATAATAATAAACTTTCTCCAGACACATTATCAAGACAACCCATATGTTCTAACATGTTTTTAATAAGTTCAATCTACAAATGTTCTGTTTTTTTTTTTCTTAAATTACAGAGAAAGAATTCAGAAATAAATAATTTTATTGGACATCTTTAATTTACAAATATGACACAAACAACATGTAGAAGCTTGAAAGGTTTTGCCAGGTACAGATGAAGCCAAAATAAAATATCTGTCTCTATTGGGGTTTTAACAGGTACTTGTACAAAATAGTAACACATAAGCTCCAAAGGTTTGGGTACTTCTCTGGATTTATTATTGTAAATGTTCTCTCTGTTTTAAATGACTTATTATTTTAACTTGAGTATAATGTCAAGGCTGTGAGGTATATGGAACCCTTATAAATTATCGCTATATTGTGCATTTTCCTTTGATCTTTTTTGGTGATTTTTTTTCATATCATGATACTCGCTTGAGATGAAAAATGATTGTCAGAAACTAAGGGCGCACGTGACGTTGTCAATATAAACATGAACGACCTCATTGGCAAAATAGCAATTAACAGATTATCAATTGTCTTTCAAACCTGATGATGTTTCTCCCTCTCCTTTGAAAAACCATCAATAAGCTATAAGTATCAGAGTTCCCCAAAGGTTTGTAGTCACATATATGGAACCCTTATGAAGTATCAGAGCTCACCAAAGGTTTTTAATTGGATTTTTGTTTCTCAATCTTTAGTTTTTTTGTATAAAGTTTTGTGAATAAGTGTTGCCTTTCTCCCTACAAACCATGGTGTAGTTTTGGATTTGTGTTTCTCAATCATTAGTTTTCTATATAAAGTTTTGTGAACTAGTGTTGCCTTTCTCCCTACAGACCATGGTGTTATTTGGATTTGTGTTTCTCAGTCTTTAGTTTTCTATATAAAGTTTTGTGGAATAGTGTTGCCTTTCTCCCTACACACCATGACGTTGTTTTGGATTTGTGTTTCTCAATCTTTAGTTTTCTATATAAAGTTTTATGGATTAGGGAATGACCATTTAACTTCAAGGGGAGAGGGGTTATGGTTTTTTCCTATAAAATATTCTGATCCCCAATTTGATGAAAAAAAATATTGTGGTCAAGCAGATGACAAAAAAAATATTCTGAATCAAGATTTTCCCCATACTTTATAGTGTTAAATTTTGAAAAAAATAATTTGATTGATAGCATCAAAAAACTAAAAAAAAAAAATTTTGTACTTTGTGCGAAAAAAAATTCTGACAAAAAACTATAACCCCCCTTGAAGTTAAATGCTTGCTCCCTTAGTGTTGCCTTTCTCCCTACAGACCATGGTGTTGTCTGTTCTAGTTATGTCATGAATCTCTGAAATTTTTTTATACAATCCTATAAACTGCTACACTAAATAATAACATATGAATCATGCTTTATTAAATCAATACCATTTTTAAAATCAATCTAACAAGCAATAACCAGAAATAACCAGAGATAGCCATAAGGAAAAAACATCTACATCCCAGCATGCAATCCCATATTTAAGGGGCATCTCAAAATTGGCAATGAGTGTCTTTTAAAAAGCCCACTGAAAAGGATAGTGTGTATTCTGAAGGCTGATAGAGCGTAAAAGAAATTTAGCAATGATTCAGCTTTGAACTAATTGAAGCAAGTACTAACATTTATAGATGTACATGATGTTGACTGAATGTATTTAGTACAAATGTCTATCAAAATTAAATGATGTGTTTGATGTGATGTGGTGAAAAACAAACAACACCTTGCAATATGATGTCCACCAAAATTACTTACATATTCCTTCACTGTCTGATGTGTTTTAAAAACATTTAACATGTGTTAATAAATTTATAAACTTTAAGGTAATTTAATCAAATTTTTACTAAAATACAGAACAATAGACCAATAATGTGTCACAGTGAGCTAGGCATAACATAAACAAGGGAGATAATCACTGTGTATATGGAAACAAAATATCCAACCAACAAATATCAATTCATAGAAATACCCAATTACATTAGAAATGTCAGATAAAACAATATAATGGTATCCATGGGAATCTTAATTCTAGAGGCATTCTATATAAGTATAATAAATACAATTCCTACTTTAATCACATCTAAGAGACTAGACCTACTTCCAGAAAGTAACAGTAGCATTCACAACTACTCTTTGTAGTGGAGATCTAGAGGGGAAATAAGTTTTGCTGAAAACCATTTTTTTGGGATGAGAAACTACACTTTATAGAATTTTCTAATAATTTTTGTAATCCTGACTAAATATATACAAATGTATATATATATATATATATATATGTATGTCTGCCTATGTGTAGTGACAACTGTAAATTATACCAGCTATAGTTAGAGGAGGGGATAAGGCGTCTGCGCAATGCTAGGCGGTGTTGCCGTAGAAGTATGAAGTGAAAAGTACAGGTTCCAGCCCCGCTTGGGGAGGAAGTAAAGAATCAAATCTACTCTAACATTGTTAGGTTGATTTTCTAGGCACTTTATATATATATATATATATATATATATATATATATGTATAAACAAGTCTAAATTGAAAACAATGTTCAAACCTATGATTGCATTGGATAAAAACTACAATTTTTATACATGTGCATGCAAAACAAATTTCTTAGTAGAGGGGTCTAAATACAGCACAAACAACATTTTCCAAAAGACCAAAAAAGTGAAAAAGTATATTTTAACAAAACAAAAACAGGTCGAACAACAGATGTTCTTAAACCCTGCTGACTGCCATGGTGATTGCCAAATAAACGGATCACAAGATGTAACAAAATGGATCTTAATTATTAATTTAATACCAAACTGAAAACAAAATATATATAAACCATTAATAGGATCAATGCATCATTGAAACCCTGAATACAAATATCAACTAAATTATGCATAACTTCACTTCTGACAGAAAAATTAAGGTTAGTTGAAAGCTGTAAAGTGGTTTGGGAAGAGAAGTGGATGGCACAATATGTCACTTTCCAAGGCCAGTGAGGAAGTTTCCAAATTTGCCTTCCTTTAAATATAATCTTTGATATATATATCTCTTAATAATCCAAATATCCAAATAAGGTTATAACTTTTACTAAAAGTAGAAAAAAATTTAGTATCATTTTGTCAAAAATATTTGTTAAGTGGTTGAATTTGAACCAAAGATAACCTACAAAGAAGATAGGGAAGAAATAAAATTAATAATCTTTTATTTTCTTAGTAGTAAAGTTTGATTGTAAAGATTTAGTTTGGACATTGGGTAACTTAAAACGTTACTGCAAGTGTTACTGATCAACCATTGGACATCTTTTAGTTTCCTTTGTAAATATATCGTCTTTATTTGATATGGTCTTCACTTTAACTTTGTGTAAAAATGACTTATATCCATTTTATTTGAAACACAATATCTCTGAATATACCAACCATTTGGTCCTTCAACACCAAGCTCAGCTGCATTAGCAATGTGGGCCAACTCTTCATTGATGTCAACATCTTCACAGTCCCAGCAACGGAAACCTGAAAGTAGAAAAGGAAAAGGTAAATAATACAACTGGCATCACTGCAGGAGTATGTCTGAGACTGTTTTCACAGTTTTTTTTAAAGTCATAAAAAAATAATAAGGAGATGTCTGATTGCCAGTGAGATAACTATCTACCAGAGTTGAAAAGACATGGATGTGAGCAATGAAAGGTCACCGTATGGCTACAACAATGAGTAAAACCCACACCTCATAGTAAGCTATAATGTTCACAAATGAATTTGTTTCAGAGACTTTCACCTGAATATTCCTACCAAGACATACTACTTAAACAGTATATATGTCTGACTATGGCATTATAATAGGTATAATATTGACGTGATATACATATTATACTTCCATGGTGTGGCATTACTTAAACAAAAAGAAATGAAAAACTAACTAAACATTCATGTGTCTTTATGCAGTTTTAAAAAAAAGTACTGGGCACTGTAACACAATTCAGAAGAAAGGGAAATCATAAGACAACTAGCCACCAGAGACCAAATGACGTAGATGTTAGCAACTACAGGTCCCTATACAGCCTTCAACTATGAGCAAAAACCAGACCATATAGTGAAAGATATACTTTACATTTACCAGTAATATTAATGGTTCTTTGGATGAGTTTGAGATACCTCAAATAACCAAATATTACCATTTGTATGCCCTCAGCTGTCAACGGAGGGGGCATTAAGTGTTACCCTTTTCTGTCTGTATGTACGTCCATTCGTCCGTCCATCTGTACGTAGGTCCCAAAATTGGTTTCCGTTCTCTAACTTTAGTTTGCCTCAACCAAATGTTATGAAACTTATACACAATGCTTATTACCACAAAATACAGATCACGTTCAAATTTGGGTGGTGTCACTTTTACCATTCTCGAGTTATGCCCCTTTATAACCTTATATGCAAGTGGGGGCATCATCTGTGTCCCATTAACACATTCTCCATTCATCTTCAAACAGAGTATGCTATAGTTCTTTCAGCAGAAATAAAAATATAATTGCAGTGGAAGAACAATTTGTCTGTATGACCTACTAAACAGATTCACCATGGTGCTAAACATTGTCATGAGTGGAAAACGTACATCGTGTGGGGAAAACTACTATTATACAACGGAAGACTCTTAAGTAATCCAATTATGAACCACTTTAAATACACATCCTTTCTGAATGAGGAAAATGACAAAATTCATCACCACAGTTAAATAAATGTGGCTTTTGTTGTTACTAATGGGAAGTTATATTGCTTTTTGTATTTTCTTACTTACAACCAATTGCATGCACTGCAAATCCATCTGCTTAATTTCAAATGTTTCAATGCTTAATCATTTCCATTTGCCTTCACTTTGTTTACTGAAGATTATCCCTACCTTACCCTTAATCCAACTGTCTCTCTGCTCAAGGAAACCTACAATTATTGCTTTTGAAGATCCACATAAATGAAAAGTGAAATCTATTTACTTAGGATATATATGAAACCTTATATAGAACAATTTCGATTTAAAAGTTTGCTTTGAAATTTTTCTATTGGACACACATTTGTGGAACAAAGATGTCTATTATAATAAAGGTTTGAGATTTTAACAGTGCACTGGATTCAACTAATTTGATAACTACCAATCACAAGATTTGGGATACAGTACTACTTGTACATTTAACAAAAGGGTTTCCTGGCTACATTGATGTTGCTTTCTGACCTTGACAATAATCAAATAAAACACCACCAGAACCCCATATGACCTACAATATAATTATTTTGTGTGGATAAAACAATAATTGCCAAAAAAAACCCAACTATATGTATTGCCTCGAGACTACTGAGTCTCATAACACAGAGTTTACTTTTTAAATATTTAAGGAATGTGTAAATAAGTCACAGGTTTCTGTAATATCTACATCCAACATGTTTCCATAATCAATACTTCTTTCTTAGTAGAGTTGTAGCACATAGTTTATGAATAATGTTCTATATATTGCTTTATAAAAGTATTACAATAGCCATATATAGAAAATTGTGTCTATGATTCATAACTTTCAAGGAGTTTTAAAAAGACTGGCATCTTTAATTCTTAAATGTATATTTTAGGTTTTGCTACCTTTCTATCATGTCTATATATACTAATATATCAGATTTTGTTTTTCCCCTAAAAAAGTCAATTTTTATTTCGATTCCGACTTGATAGAAACAAATATACATATACAATTTCTAAGCATGAAATGTAGGATGTGTCAACCTTTTCTTATTCATGAGATGAATCTTCATTTTACACGTAAGAACTATATTTACAATGTTACCACATCTAATAATATCAGTGTCTCATCATATGCCCAGACAATGAACACATGAACCTTACAGTTCCTCTGAACTTTGCTGAGATGAAGTGTCAATTTCTTTCAAGTAAAACCACATGTATGCAAATGTGCTTCACTGAGCTATCGCTTCCTTTACATATAATACTTCAGTCAAAACAGGTATTGTTTTCATGAAAGATGTATAATTAAACTGGATTTTTCAAAGTAAACTGGTATAATTCTTTTTTTTCCCCTGGATTATAGATTAGAATCAGATCCAGGAATTTGTAAAAGGAGAGGCCTTCAAAGTAGGCAACGTTAAGAGTGGGACAAGTAAAAAATCTATGCATTAACCAAATCCATAACTGGGGCCCCTAATTCCACCTCCGAAGATGTAACATTAGGAAGATTTGCATTAATCGAAATTATAATTCTACTACCCTTATCAAACTGGTACTTTATGTAATGAACCTTGACAAGACCTCAACTAAACTTTCAATGAATTCAAACTAATACCAACAATCCCAAATGACTTGTAATGAACATTGTCTAAATGCATATACAACTACTTTTTCCAAGTATCCCTCTCTTATGCTCAATAATACAGTAATTATATAAAGTATTATATTTCCCTAAAGAAATTGGTCTGGAAAGCACTGGTCGATAAACTATTATAGAAACAATGTTTTTTCTTCTCTGAATCAGACAAGATTGAAAGAACAATATTCACTATCAGAAATTAACCTTCATTATCTTTGGTAGAATTAACCTCTTACAAATATCAGCAATGTGTGAAGATTTGAACTTTTGATACTCTTTACCACCTTGGTGAAACTTTCTGTTTATACAAATATATAATCTTGCTTATGCTAAACACATTTGTATATATATTTAATATATACACTGTTTATATGAATCTGTCAAAAATTCCAAGTTCCATTGTTATCAATTTTTGTGCATCAACTTTTCAATTGTCCATAAGCAATATGTGCCATCACACAGCTATGGAATTATTCCACTTTAGTTCTTATAATGATTAATAATTGTAGTTCTACTTCAAACAAAGACTTTGTTGTACTGAAATTCTCCATGCCTTTACTATATATCTTGTTATAAAAATAAGATATGGTATGATTGCCAATGAGACAACTCTCCACCAAATGATGTAGAAGTTAACAACTATAGGTCACCATACGACCTTCAACAATGCACACATATGTGTTAAATTTTTGTGTTTGGCTTTCCAAATGTACAGTTTCTTGTTACATAACCCAAATAATTCAGTCGTTATATTCTGCTGCTATATGATGGCTAAATTAACACATGAAGAGAGATCGATCACAGGAAGAGACTGAATTATTCGGGATACTTAAATTGTTACCATGGAAAAGTTAAAAACCTTGCAACAATGCAGTCTCTAAATTATTCAAACCATGGTCCAAAGGCTCAAGATCTGTTAGCATCTATCACAGATGTTTAAAATGCTTAAATGAAGTGGTGAGGCAAGCACAATAAAACTTCTTATTTCAGAGACTTATAAAAAGCAAAAATGCAGTGTGGATATATTGCACAGCAACTAAGTCTCTTATGTTGTTTTTTTCTGAACAGATTTGCCAAGAAACTGACATTTAAATTAGATCCTATTAATTTTATTTCTACAAGTCAAGTCATGGATGCCATGATGAACAATTATTGACTCCTGTTTTACAATCATCTGTGACATTTTTCTACAAGTCAATAAATATTCTCTGAGGATATTATCCTTCAGAAATTGTCAACTTGATTTGATTATTGACTCTTAACCACAATACTAGACACAAAGACAAATAGATACAGTGATTTTTTTCTACTGTTCTTTTACCACTTTTAAAAACTAAAGTAGTTTATCTTAAATTCATTGTCAAGAAACAATTTTTTCCTGCATTTTTTTCATAAACAGGAAAGCTTTATATAAACTTTCACCATCATTATAGTCAGTATTACAGTAAAACCAGTATATAATGGTCACTCTCTGGACCAGAGAAAACTGACCATATAATTGAGTTTCAGAATGCATAGGTATTGCTACAGTAGGACACAAAGACAGAGCTGAAAAGACAGGTTTAGCTCAATAGAGCTGGTTCAACTGTATTTACATGTATATAGCCAATAACCTCTAGCGAACTTGACAATCTTAGATATTATGTTGGATGGCATGGACCATGCCATTTATGTAAATAATCATGAGTTTCAAGGTAACAGTAACAGGCCTAAGTGTATATTAGGTCTACCAAATAACATGTTCTGTAATCGGCTACCCATTCCCAGAAAATCTTAAAACACATTTTAATTTTCAGATTTTTAAGAAAATTACTTTGAATTCTTTTTTCTAAGACTTAACCAAAAGTGGTTTGCTAATATCACATTAATCAAAACCCTTTTCTAACCACAACTTTTTCTTAATTAAATTGCAAGAATCGATAATTTTTGAACTTTATATCTCCTATACAATGTATCCTATTCTATCAAATTTTCTGTCCCTTTACATTATGTCATTATAGAGTGATTTGATTTACAAATAATCTTAATTTATCTGGTGACTCAAAATGGAATTTTTGGTTAAAGAGTTTCCTTATTTTGTACCATTTAACTTATCACAACAGGTATTTACATATACCTCTGTCCAATCTATGGATGATTCAACATACATGTATTTAAGGATCGGTGCAAAACTTGTGAGATAATTTGCCAAACAATACACTCACTTTTTGAACAAGATTTCTTGCCAAATACTTCAAGTTTTTAGACATTTGTGTAAAACTGAAAGCTACCTTGATAAACAAATAGTTATCTATTAAACTATCTATTATATTTGTAAAGAATGCAGTTATATGAAATTCAAATAATGCTAAGATTTCTCTCTTGTAAATCACTTTTATATTTTTACTATGGTACAAATGTAAGCCACCTCCTTCAACTTTTTGACAGTGAAGATTAATTTTGTAATCTCATGTTCAATCAATCATCAATGTTGGTACATGTATTGGCAACTTGTAAAACATTTTCTTACATGTTCTCTTCCTGTTTAACAGTTAATTCCTGGAAATTTAATGCAGTGAGTAACTTTGAAAGATCAAAGTAATTTGCAAGCCAGTGGTGCAAAACAATAACTTTTTGTATGCAGTGAGTTAATATAGATTCTGGACTTCTTACATTTGTTTTTAAGAGGCTATTCTTTACTATCCACTTTTTACAAAATAGCAAAACCCTTGGGGCGTTAATTAGGATATATATGGCACTTCCCTTTAGACAAGTACTAATGACCAGACATTATGAAGGTTGCTTAACACTACCAAATGTCCAGTATAATATTGTTAAGTTGATAAATGGTTCATTATTGCTGGAACAAATGACTAGAATTAATAATATAAGATAAACTTCTAAACCCCACATGTACAATTGTAGTAAAACATATTGTCTGGCTCAGTTGAAGATGGCTGTTTACTAGACAAAATGAATAAATTTGTTAAGTACTCCATTACAAGATGTATACACCAGTTGTAACTCCTTAACCATATTATAAAAAAGAGGCAAAAAATACGAAGGACAAATTATTAGTCAAAGAGAAATCCACAAAATCAAAAGTTACCAGGACAGGAAACAATAAAATGCTCCGCAGGGCGCAGCTTGATACGACCGCAGAGGTCGAACCCTGAACAGTTGGGGGAAGTATGGACACAACATTCAAGCTTGATACAGCTTTGGATTTGGATTGTGATTAAATATTTGACACAGCATAGGTTTCTAACACAGATTGAATGTGGTCTAAGAACTTAAAAATTTTAAATTGGACATTCACCTATTATGGTCCAATATCCAAAATCTAAATACATGGTTAGATTCAGCATATCAAAGAACCCCAAGAATTCAATTTTTGATGAAATCAAACAAAGTTTAATTTTGGACCCTTTTGACCTCAATGTGGACAAAGTTGATAACGGGGCCCAAAAATCAAAAATCTAAATACATGGTTAGATTCAGCATATCAAAGAACCCCATATATTCAATTTTTGTTGAAATCAAACAAAGTTTAATTTTGGACCCCGATTTGGACCAACTTGAAAACTGGGCCCATAATCAAAAATCTAAATACATGTTTAGATTCAGCATATCAAAGAACCCTAAGAATTCAATTTT
Source organism: Mytilus californianus (assembly GCF_021869535.1). Classification (NCBI taxonomy): domain Eukaryota; kingdom Metazoa; phylum Mollusca; class Bivalvia; order Mytilida; family Mytilidae; genus Mytilus; species Mytilus californianus. The sequence continues at coordinate 128,473,168 of NW_026262679.1, read as the reverse complement.
TGTTAAAATCAAACTAAGTTTAATTTTGGACCCTTTGGACCTTAATGTAGACCAATTTGAAAACGGAACCAAAATTTAAGAATCTAAATACACAGTTAGATTCGGCATATCAAAGTACCCCAATAATTCAATTTTTGATGAAATCAAACAAAGTTTAATTTTGGACCCTTTGGACCTCAATGTGGACCAATTTAAAAATGGGGCCCAAAATCCAAAAACTAAATACACGGTTAGATTCAGCATATTAAAGAACCCCATGAAATCAAGAATAAAACCCCATTGAAATTGGTCAAGAAATAAGCAATTTATAGGAAGTATCTTCTTTTGCACAATCCTGTGCTATTAAATATTTCTTGCTATTGCGCAATACTGTACAATTGACAATTTCTTGCTATTGCGCAATATTGTGCTATTGGATATTTCTTGCTATTGCGCAATACTGTGCAATTGAAGATTTCTTGCTATTGCGCAATACTGTGCAATTGAAGATTTCTTGCTATTGTGCAATACTGTGCAATTGAAAATTTCTTGCTATTGCACAATACTTATTATATAATAATTTACACATCCTGTTTGGTGTGTATCTCCTACCATATCATTATTATTTGATTTTAAATATAAATCAGAAATAACCAACTTAAAATGGAAAATTTTAAAAGAAACAAAAAAGGAAAAAAAGAAAAAAAAGGAAAAAAAAATAAATTCCCCCCCCCAAAATTTTTTGAACCCCCATTATGATTCATCACCCCCAAACTCAATCCCAGCCTTCCCTTTGTGGTATGGTACCTTGCAGTACAATTTCAGAGAGATCCATACACTTGAACACAAGTTATTGTCTGGAAACTAGAAAAAAATGTGTTTTTTGGCCCCTTTTTGGCCCCAAATTCCTAAACGTTTAGGGCAATTACCTCCAAACTCAAACCCAGCTTTCCCTTTGTGATATGGAACCTTGTAGTACAATTTCAGAAAGATCCATACACTTACACACAAGTTATTGTCATGAAACTAGAAAAATGCTTGTTTTTTGCCCCTTTTTTGGCCCCTAATTCCTAAAATTTGGAGGCAATTACCCCCAAAATCAATCCCAGCATTCCTTTAGTGATATGGAACCTTGTGGTACAATGTCAGAGAGATCCATACACTAACACACAAGTTATGTCTGGAAGTTACAAAAATGCTTATTTTTGGCCCCTTTTTGGCCCCTAATTCCTTTACTGTTATTACCATAACCCCCAAAATCAATCCCAACCTTCCTTTTGTGGTATTGAACCTTGTGGTAAAATTTCATAAAGATCCATTCACTTAAACTAAAGTTAGAGTGCGAAAACCAATGTGTCTTCGGACGACGCCGGACGACGACGACGCCAACATCATACCAATATACGACCACAAAAATTTTTTTGCGGTCGTATAAAAACTGACAAAAATACAACGCTCTACAAAACACTACATAAGAAACTAAAGACTGAGCAACACAAACCCCACCAAAACTAATGATAATATCAGGCACCCAGGTATGGTAAGGGAACAAAATTATATTTTCCCAAACTAAAACTAGTTATTTAGTATACTGAAGACAGATACATGTGCCAGTTTTGCAATATTGAGCTTTTGCCAGTGACACCAGCCAGAAACTCTGCAATATTCATCAGATGGTGACTAATCTCCACATTAACTCTTTTCAGACAATTAAAATCAGAAGCCAAACTGAAGTCTTGTTAGCCATTCCTCTTCCTGTAGCAACTTAACAAAGCTGAAGTAAAGCCAAAATTTTCTACAACATTAAACTATGTGCACATGTTGTGGATCTATTCCAATAAAACCCAAAACAACAGCATACTTACGATTTTCACTTTTTAATTACATAATTTATTTTTACTCTGGTGCACTTACGTGTACCTAATTTCTGCCAATATTTCATATACCATATGCCATGTTGTTTTATGTTTCCTTCTTACAAATTTTTACTATCACTTTTAATAAAGATCAAAAGCTTCCATCTCTAATATTATTCGATGAAAAGAGATAAAATGGTTGTATTGATGTATGTAATTGAGACAATATGTAACGAGGCATTGATTCATTCAGGTTAGTTGTATAATGCTGACCCAGAAAGTATGGAGCAACTTTGGTGAACACTATGACTCTTGAATAATGCACTTGAGGCAAAAAACAAAATAAAAATCTCTTCTGCGGAGTTAACTATCACCTGTTTCAGGGCATTCATTCAGGTTCTTTCTTTTTATCTACAGGAAAGATCTAATGCTATAAATAAGAATCTTAGACAAGATTTTTGGTCCATACTCATTATGTTATAAGAAGTTCAAAAGAAAGAAATCTTTCATTTAGTTGAAAAAACTGACTAACTGACTGTCCTAAGAGAGTGTATTGTTTCTCTCATCTTTTTGATATTCATTCCAGGTTTAAGTAAAATCCTTCTTTAAGACAACCTCCTTATTTTCTATTGGTATCCTTGATGATTTGAGATTTAGTAGTTTAGCCATCGTTGCAAACCTTTAAAAGGGGTATGTTGAACAGCATATATTTACTATAAGGAGATATGGTACATGTATGATTGCCAATGAGACAACTATTCAGCAGAGTCCAATTAAAGCAAATTAAAGCAACTACAAGTCACCATATGCCCTTCAACAATGAGCAAAACCCACACTGTATAGTCAGCTATAAAAGCCCCTGCTATGAAAAAGTGTGAAACAATGAAAATGAAAAACAAATATGACATACAGTAACCAAAGAAAACCACTGAATTTCAGGCTCCTGACTTGGAACAGACACATTTCATTTAAATTTCAGGTTTTGGTTACTGTTTTGTTGTGAGAATCTACCCCATCTCAGGTTGTAGAAGTATTACTTTTTAAAAACAGGAATGAAATAATACTTCTACAATCTGTCTGTTACTTACATGAACATTTATTATCTAACGGTAGATCAAATTTATGATTTTTTTTCTTGACTGATAGAAACTGACATTGTACAACCATCAATCAATAGTTACCATCAGATAAAATGTTTTTTAACTTTCTCTTTCACCATGTTATTAGCTACAGAAGTGTTGTCTTTAGTGACTTTCAACAAGAAAGTTTTAATCAACTCAGACAAGCCCCAGACTATTTGAAAGATTTTCATAAGCAAGAAGAACCAATTAGACAATACATGTACATTTGTGTATATTATATATATATATTATCCAAAATCAGGTTCAAAATTTTGACTGAAAGTTATTATGAAGGAGAAGGGTTGAAATCTCAAAAACTAGTTTAACCCACCATATTTTAATATGACTGTATCAAAAGTCATGACCCTGAAAGTGAATATACAGGGAAATACCCACATATATATATCAAAAGAACATAGCTTTTAAGGATGTACTTTGGTCGGGTTTAGGCATTTTTGTCAGATGTTCGGACTCCTTGGTTTTTTTCCTATGATACAGGGTAAAATATTTTGCCCCATAACACCCATTTTTCTTTTCATATAAGACTTAAATAGCTCATAAAAGGTCATTTACCAAAATTTAAGCAGATTCTAGATTTCTTTTCTTTGGATTTGAGACCAAAATAATACTACTGCAAATATAAGGTAAAAGTCTGAGTCAGCCTTTTCCCGCCATTTTTTTAAAATTAAATATCTCGAAAAGGAGCTCTATAACCTATCAGTATTTTAACTTATTTTGTTCCTTAACTAATGCTCTTCTTACTTATAGTATCAATTTTAAATTCTAGATTTTATTAATTTCACCTAAGTACACCCTTAATGCTGTTATTTCTTGACAGTCTGTGGAAGATCTTCATTGATTCTGCTAAAGAACTTACACCTGATGGTAAGAAAAAGATAGCTCCAAGCTTTGTCTTAAACCATACTCCTTATATAATACATTTATCAATATCATACTCACAACTATAAAGGTATTAGATTTGTTTGATTGAAAATGTGCACTTAAACGAAGATTCTAAGAAATGGACCTACATGCAAACTTAATCAACTAACTGTAAAATAAGGTTCACAGTCATCAAATGTTAAATGGAAATTGTAATAGTAGTTTAATTGATTTATCACAAAGGTCCCTCAAATTCAAATCATTACAAAATCATTCAAGCATGGAATGTAGGTCAAAATGACTCAAATGTTGCTGACCAAAGTTGTATCTGTTGAGGAGTTCGTAGTGAAATATCATTGATGTACCATAAATGCGTTTTTTATAAGTGGACTTGATAATTTTTAAACAAACTCCAGATGAATTTACAAATAAAGACAGACAAGGTATTATACCCAAACCATTTTTGTAGCAGAAGTATTAAGATACGAAGGCTGAAAACAGCAAGACATGTTTAACAACACATGTTTCCAAACTGCCACACACTCTACATAATTCCAGGTCAAAGGCAGAATATCAAGGAGATATGTGTATGAATTGGAAACAGGAAGACAACATTGGTTTTCAACTGCCACACTCTCTACATAATTCCAGGTCAAAGGCAGAATATCAAGGAGATATGTGTATGAATTGGAAACAGGAAGATAACATTGGTTTCCTAACTGCCACACTCTCTACTTATTTACAGGATTAAGTAACATTCTTCCCTTTCCTGTTTGAAATCAATTTAATGGCATTTTTATTTTGGTTTCTATTGTATATAATATACATGTTCACAAAGTAATGAACAATATTACTTAAAAACATATTCTTTGTTGAAATGAGCACTGGTGATCTCCAGCTCTGACAAAATGACATAAGAATAACAACAGTATTAAGGCAATTGTGTTCTTACCAATTAAACAAAGAGAAAAATCTACAAGCACTTAAAATACCATTAACATTTACTAATGAATTTCTAGGAAAACTAAAACTTTATGGATGTCCTGAAACAAGATCATCTTATTGTCTATAAATCTAAGAAAAGTCTTTAAACCTTAGAAAGTTACATACATTCAGCATGTTACAATAGATTGATCATTCCAACAGGAAGCTTGCCAATAATGATGGGAAGATTGACAGTATAGAGGCTACACAGGTGTATCAATCAGCTATAGGCACAGGTGTTGTCTACAGTCTTATTTATACCTTCTTGTACAATACTGTCTGAACCAATAATGAGAACATTCTAGCTCTGTCCACTCTGTCAACCAATAATGAGAACATTCTAGCTCTGTCCACTCTGTCAACCAATAATGAGAACATTCTAGCTCTGTCCACTTTGTCAACCAATAATGAGAACATTCTAGCTCTGTCCACTCTGTCAACCAATTATGAGAACATTCTAGCTCTGTCCACTCTGTCAACCAATAATGAGAACATTCTAGCTCTGTCCACTCTGTCAACCAATAATGAGAAAATTCTAGCTCTGTCCACTTTGTCAACCAATAATGAGAACATTCTAGCTCTGTCCACTCTGTCAACCAATTATGAGAACATTCTAGCTCTGTCCACTCTGTCAAACAATAATGAGAACATTCTAGCTCTGTTCACTAGGTCAACCAATAATGAGAACATTCTAGCTCTGTCCACTCTGTCAACCAATAATGAGAAAATTCTAGCTCTGTGCACTCTGTCAACCAATAATGAGAAGAAAATTCTAGCTCTGTCCACTCTGTCAACCAATAATGAGAAAATTCTAGCTCTGTGCACTCTGTCAACCAATAATGAGAAAATTCTAGCTCTGTCCACTCTGTCAACCAATAATGAGAACATTCTAGCACTGTCCACTCTGTCAACCAATTATGAGAAAATTCTAGCTCTGTCCACTGTCAACCAATAATGAGAAAATTCTAGCTCTGTCCACTCTGTCAACCAATAATGAGAAAATTCTAGCTCTGTGCACTCTGTCAACCAGTAATGAGAAAATTCTAGCTTTGTCCACTCTGTCAACCAATAATGAGAACATTCTAGCTCTGTCCACTCTGTCAACCAGTAATGAGAACATTCTAGCTTTGTCCACTGTCAACCAATAATGAGAACATTCTAGCTCTGTCCACTCTGTCAACCAATAATGAGAAAATTCTAGCTTTGTCCACTCTGTCATCCAATAATGAGAAAATTCTAGCTTTGCCCACTCTGCCAAGTGCAGGACATAAGAAACATTAAGTTTCATGCAGTGCCATGCTATATATATTTTAAAAAAGCCACAGCTTTAAGAGTTATCAAAACATATCAAAGAAACAAAGGATGACAATGTGTATATGCACTTTAGAAAACTGAATATTCAGTGGTTTAATATGAAGAATGTGATATTTTACTTATCATTGTTAACAATATAAGTGAAATGTATAATGAGAGAAACAATTATAATGTTAATATATGATCTGTGTGTGATTGGTGGCTTAACTTATAATGTTATATATAATCATAATATTTGAATTGATAATTTTATAGAGGAGGCATGCTGTCAAAAATAGTATAATACTTAATATTAATAATCTTTATTTTTTTTTTTTCAATGCTACATGTTTGTATTGTTTAATGTCTATTGTTTTGTCATTAATATGTCTGTCTGTCTGTCTGTCTGTCTGTCTGTCTGTCTGTCTGTCTGTCTGTCTGTTTGTTTTGTTTTGGTTTTGTATTGGTTTGTTTATTTAGTAACAATCCTATTGTTTGGATTTTTAAACTAATAAAATTCTTATTCTTATTCTTATGAAAGAATTTCAAATAATCATCAAACAGGAAGTGGCTACCAAGTACCATTCAATTTTACCAAAGTTCAGACCAAATGAAATCCATGCTTGATAATGAATGTGAAAATGTGAAATTAAAATTATCCTTTTTTTAGTCAGACATATGGATTTATATTACAGAAACCACATACACTGTAGGTACTCACTATATGAGTGGGTGTAAGATAAGATATCTTAACATAGTATATAATCTGGATTCAGTTTCATCAAACATCTTAAATGATTTTCTCCTGAATGAAAAAGACCAATTAAATCATACTCATTTGTCATTAAAGAGAAAACTTGCAGATTTAATGAAATTCTGACATTAATTTTGAAAAGAAAAGATATCAGGTGAATGCACACGAGAGACATAGCTAATAAAATATTAGGAATAACCTGATATATCAATGGATTACAATATACTTTATGGAAATTGAAGTCTGACTTCAGTCAGATTGAAAGACAATAAACAATGCAGTTTTTACAACTGCAGGTATTATGCTTTGTTCATGAAGGTTAATCATGCTAACATATACACAACAGAGGCAGGTGACGATTAGAATGAATCATGGGGGGAAAAATTGGGCATCTTGGAAAAATGGAAATACACAGTTTTACCTTAAAATTTTTGAGTTCATGTTATTCCCTCAGTTTTTGTTCGTTATCTTGATTTGTATCTTCTTAATTGATTTATGAGATTTTGCACATTGGTTAACTACTGTTGCCTAAACTTACCAGCAGAATATACAAATGTTACCTGCATATGATGCTTACTGTTTAATATTCATTTGCAATCTATAATCTTAGAAGAAATGAAGAAATATAAGGGGTGAAATGTCCAACCAGTCAATTTTTCCAACAATAAATTAAAACCAGGCAATTTCAACGGATTATGCATTACAAAATATACAACATAAAAACTAAATGGATATAATCATTTTTGAGAAACCTACATGAATAAATTTAGTTCTTTTCGACATATTTCTTAAGATTGTTGTTGCATGTATATCCATTTAATAGATTTTCTTCCAACCAAATAATTCTTAATCACTTCAGGTCAAAGCATTCCTTTCCAAAATATAGGTCTTGAATGTACCTGAAGAAGTAATTTAAAGTATTCCAGGGACATAAAAGAGTCCTGCACACAAAATCATTATCTTACGTTGTTTTGGTATAACTACTACAGATTTAATAACAAATATTTTCTAATTTTCTAATATTCACTTATTTTATTTGACCTACAGACATGTATGTAAATTGGGTTATGCTAAGTGCTTTTGTTCGATTAGATAAATGAAACCAACAATTATTATAAATAATGACTATAAACAATTACCCCATGAAATTGACTACTTTATTCTGAATATAAATTGGAATTTTCTATCCCTACTGTATTGAACAGCTCACAAAAATCAGCAGATGTTTTAATTACAAGCTTGATAGAATTAACAATATAAAGCTGTACCACATCAAGTCCTAGATATAAATTATACATTTTGTCAAAGTTATAAATAAATAATATAGAATCCCCCATCTTCTAAAAAGGGATAAAACATGCTCAGGAAGTTATCGTAAAGAAATAATAATAGCAGAATATCTATATTTACGAGGATGATAAATAAAAAAAAACAAACATATAATTCCCCTAATTTGAGAAGCAGGATATTCATGTTAGCATTATAATCGTAAATTTTGGTATTTCAATAAAAATCTGAAAAGTCAATTACAGTTTGTGCTAATAATAGATAAAAGCAGCCATAAGGATTTTTAAGTGCAGTAATTGAACAGAATTTGGTCAGAAATTTTGATCAGCCATTTTTGACATTACATGTAGGGGGACAAATGTATGTAAAATGAAAAATTTGAAAAAAAAAGTAACTTTTATATACCTAAAAATGAACAATTTAGAAAAACATAAAAGTCTAACTGTACGGTGACTTATAGTTGCTAACTTCTACGTCATTTGGTGTCTGCTGGAAAGTTGTTTCATAGGCAATCATTCCACAGCTTCTTATTTTTATATTTTTAAAGAGGCACTAGCTGTCAAATTCATGTTCACCGATTTGACTCAAATTCTCATATTTAATGTATAACAATGTAAAACATTTATCCAAATTATAAAAAGTCAAAAATAAAAATTTACAGGGCATAGGTTGGATAATATGTAGCTTCCTTTTGTGTGTATTTTAGTCTAGACACCATCTAATTAACTGTCCAGTTGACCTCCCGAAAACCAACGATGCCCATATAAGGTATATAAACATAAATAAATATATAAATAGATAGCGCAACTCGTGCAAATGGATTCTTTTAGGTCTATTAATTTCATTTATAGATTAAAAATATATGTTAATGATCATTTTTACCTTATAAGAATGATTTTTTTTTAGGATCGAATCAGTCAATTAAATGATTAACCTTTGTTTAACTTTCAATGTTGACATTCTTTTCCTTTAAATAATCAAACATGCACACAATTCATGCATTTTCCATCTCTAGCTTAGGGGTTAAATTGAAGTTCACATGAATACGGATTCAATGAGGTTGAATTATTCACTTGCAAGTGAATAATTCATCATCAATATTACCTTGCTTTTTTTGACAAAATTAGACAATACTAGCTGCTAAAAGCGAATTATTATGTCACTATTTCACTTTCATTAATGATTGAACAAAAAAAAAATCATATTTTATAATTTTTTTATATCTCGTAGCTAGTGCCCCTTTAAAGAACAATTTTTTTTAGCCATATTGTGTACAATGTACGTTTCACATCTTATAAAAAAGTTAATTCTCTGACTTTTTATTTTTGACTTTTTAGTAGAAAACAATGGTGCAGCTTTTAATAATATTTCTCCTTTAGTTGGACTGGTTTCCTGTTATTGCCTATCATTTCCTTTTCAATTCAATATTAAAATCTGGAAAATGATACAAAAAACTGACTGCATTAAAGTTTCTATTGTTGCTTCATACAGAAAAGTTTTTTTTAATGTCCTGGGCTGCAGATTAAAATGTCTTAAAGAAAAAGAAAGGTTTATAAATAACATTTAGTAAACAATCAGTTAAGTACAAATTTCAATAATGACAACATACAAAGCCCTGAGACAAAACCACACAAACAAAAGTTCAAGTGTGAAATATATTGTCCTGTCCACTGGGTTGGTTAAAACAGAAGACATTAAATAACATTTTTTATCTTATATTTTGAAAATATTTGTCTAGATTAGATCAATAGACATACAGAATGATTGGTCCATATGCTGCTGACTACAAAACTGATTTTTTAAATCAATATGCCATTGATAAACATGATAACGAAATTGAATTCTTAATAAGCTGACCATATGAACTTTTCTCTCTATGACAGACTTATCATAACATCCAGATGCCTCAATCATTTATATGAAATGAGGTGTATCTTATGAATTATCAATATTAACTTAACATATGGTCATTTTCTAATTATATCTCAATTACAAATCCACAAGGGCCTGGAGAGATTGAAATTACAAGCACAATAGAAAGTTAGGCTCTTTAGGCTACAAACTTCTATGACCATGTAATTTCTGGTTTACCACACATTATGAAATTATCAATATTATCTGCCTATTAAACCAATGCATAAGTTACATTAAGTGTGACAAGGTTGAAACTCTGAGTTGCCACTAAATAGTACAGAAAGGGTTAGTACATAAAATTAAAAAGAGTGTTTTTGTGGTAATCATTTTTTAAAGGTTTTGGTTTACAAATAACAAAACTGTTAAAAATATCATGGTTCGCCAACCTTCAATGTCATACTTATGTGAAGTTCAAAGGAACCTCAGTGGCGGATCCAGAACTTTTCATAAGGGGGGGGGGGGGGCGCTGACTGACCTAAGGGGGGCCCGCTCCAGTCATGCTTCAGTGATTCCCTATATAATCAACCAAATTTTTCACATGAAAGGGGGGCCCGGGCCCCATAGGCCCCCCCCTTGATCTGCCTATGAACCTGATTCAATTGAAAGCTGGTATTTTTAGAATTAAAATTACAAATTACAATGATAAAAAAAAAACTAGTAAGCATATATCTCAGTGGTGGATCCAGAAATTTTCATAAGGGGGCCCACTGACTGCCCAAGAGGGGCCACGCTCCAGTCCTGCTTCAGTGATTCCCTAAATAATCAACCAAATTTTTCCCACAAAAAGGGGGGGGGGGGGGTAGCACCAGGCCCCCTGCCCCCCACCTAAATCAACCTCTGAATCTCATTACATATGGACATAATATGGTAGTGAAAAAATGAACTAAAAGTTTGTAAATTACATTTGCAGAATTAATACACAAAATTTTGCACAATTTGCAACATGTTTGTACATACATTTGTATGTAGAATCGACAGTTACAAGATAAACTGACAAAAAGAGGAAAGTGATAGTGTGAAAAAAACATATGGTGTTCATTACACATGATCATTACACATCCTAATAAATTTTCTACCAAGGAATTCTATTACCTCACACATTAACTAATTTACAGTCCCCTCAAGCAAACATTTTTCAATGTTATGTCAAAGTGTAGTCACTGAGCCTCTTTTAAGTAAACAACTATTGAAAAAACATGTGATCTTCCAGTTATGAATTCCATAAATTTTACAATTAGTCCCATGAGGGACCATGTCAAAACTGACCAAACAAAATGTAATAAATTTAGTAATATAATGCATTATTTACATTCCAAGTCTGTAATAAATTATATGAACTCTAGAGACCCTTTTTATATCAATAATCATATAGGTCTGGACTAGACGAATGAATGAATGAACCATACTTTTAAAATACCTGGTTGTTTCAAGAACTAAGGTGAGCAGGTATTTAACTAGGCTTATGTACAAGGTTGATCTTGATCACCTTAGGTTTTTTAAGGTCAACTGATAAACTATACACACACAAGTTGTTTTTTTTGTAAAATTAACCCTCACGGCTTTTATCCAGTTCCATACTCAAACATGACCTATTATACAAAATGCTGAATAGACCCATGCAAAAATCATGTGAAAAATAGCTTTATTGTTATTACCATAGAAAAACTGATGTGTATAAAATCAGCTGATTTAAAAGAACTCGATCTTCCATGGTTTCTTGACAAAAAAATTATCATACATGGACCCTTTAACTAGTGAACTTTCAAACAATATGACTGTGTTCCCTATGCACATGCATCTGATCTTTTTGAAAAATAAAACTATCGCAATTTTTTAACTAATGTAATCTGTACTACATGTTTGTTTTATTTTGTTGTGACTTGATTACATTGTATGATGCTTAAGTTATTACATAGAACTCTATATTCTTCAGTCAAATGTATGTTTATGTCTATTGTTCCTGTCCAACTGTCCTTATTTTTTTTGGTGAGAAACCTTAATTCACTGGTTGGCTAAATTTAGCTACATGTATATATAGGTAGACACAAAAATCATATCATATCTGTACTTTATTTACTATATACCTGTACATTTGTATTTTTGACCTAAAAACTAGAAGGTAGATTAAATTTTACATATGAAATGAATTAACAGATGAAAAAACGCCAACTTTGATTTGTTTATTAATTTATAATCAAACTTTACAAGCTTTAAAAATGGGTACGCATCATGCAAATTACTGGGGTTTTAAAACCCATTCTAATTAAGTTCTTACCTTACTGTCTCTTTTTTTTTTAATTTGAACAATATTCATGCATGAGTAAACATGAACCATAAATTAATGGACACATGCACTTTGCACATCTGTCAAATCAATGCTTTAAAATGTTATGTCATAAAGTACATACCAACCAAGTAACTTGAATGATTTCCCTTTCAAGTGACTCATTCTGCATGTTTACATAATGTGTATTACCTTACAAAAACTTTGTGATTTAACATGTTGAATGCAATCTGGGTTTTTTTAAACACTAAAGTCTGACACACAATAACAATGTATCAACTGTATGTTTGACTGTATTATACACATACAATAAGCTGTGTATCACCAAAAAAAATATAGGAGTGATTGCACTTCCAGTTAATATACCTTTGAACTTTTTACCTGGGTTTCTATATTTTTGGTGGATTACCAATAGCAGGCCCTAGAAATACAACAAGTTCCTTATTTTAACTTGGCCTGAGTCTAGATTAATTGGTCCTGTAGAAATATCATTATCTTTTATCCTTGGAAAAATCTCCATGATTGCCTTGTTCAAAGATGAGGTTGAAGGTATTCCATGTTCCATCTGATAGTTTTGGCAAATACAATTATGAAAACTATCCTTCAGACCAATTTCAACTAATATCGGGGGTAAAAAACAAATATGGCAGTCCCTAGTAGTCCTTCACGGTTTAAAGATGTATTACCCAAATAATGAGTCAACAATTGGATGATCTCTTAAACTCCATATACGGATTGGAGGCCTACATTTTCAAACTTAACAATAGCAGTTTTTATTTAATTATCATGCTACATTAAATTACGCCTGTCCAAACCCAGGAATCAAATATCTTTTAATTTTCAAGTTATTCTTAATTTACAATGTTGTAAGAACAGTTTATCCTGAATGTGCATGAAATATTTGCAACTGGGCATTAAGAAAACAACAATCAATCATTAAATTAGAGTTCCAATAATTCTTAATTCATGAATTTGGAATTTGTTCAGGAAGAACAACAAAAAGTCAAATATGAACTAATCATCTAGAAAAAAAGTTGTATAAAAAATTATGGCCCAACATCTTGAACAAAAGTAGTGTAATTTTTTTTAAACAGTAAAACTGTTCAAGTGCACTAAAATTTAAGGCAGTCAATAAGCAGCTTTACCAATATAAAAAAAAGTATCTCTGTAGAGAGTTTGAAGTAGTTTATTAAATGTTCTCTATAGGAAGTCACATAAGATATGAATTTTGATGGATTACCTGGTGTGAGCTTCATTCATAAATAAGTTGTCATTGTGTACAATGACATTGACCTCGTTGATCTTTTCGATTACTATATGTATAGACAAAGTTTAATCAGTATTCTTTTTGCAATTACTATAGTGTGCAACATGATTTATATATTCAGACAGACGCAATGAATTAACATAATGTATTCCCAAAGCACCATCTGGTGACTCACGGAAAATGTCCGATAAACTGATTGATCAAAAATGACTTCATCGCCCGGCTACAATGACAGAAATAAGGAAAAAACATAAAATGAAAGGTTTGCACTGTATATTTTAAAGATTTGTTTTTAAGCATTAAAATGTCCCGAAAATAAAAGTAAAACAAATATTTTTAGCCGGCATCGATCCACTATACACAATCAATTATAATTTTAAATACCTTTGGTTATTTCTCCAAGAATTAAATTTTTATGATCAGCTGTAGCAGGTTCCCCGACAATTAACAGCACTGCTGTTGAAACTTGTCGCAAATTACTTCCATCAGCATCAGCTTGACTATCTGTCTCCATCATGTTTTCACACACAAATGATACCGGTCAGGATCAACCGGAAGTAAAGCAATCGGAATTCCTCTTTTTAGCCAATGAAAGAGAAAGTTCCCGATGTACTTCGAGTGGTTATAGGGGAAATCTCAAAATATGTGGAATATTTTTTTGATAAAGTTTGTCAGTTGTTATGGATTTCCCCCTTTTGAATTTTCCTCGGAATTTAGTATTTTTGTGAAACTTTTTTCATTGTATCAGAGACATACACAATCCTTGTATTATATATCTCTGATTGTATTAACATGCGCAAAATGCTTATATACCGTCATCCTCTAGCTTCAAGAAAACCGGCAATTTAACTTTTCTAGACTGTACTTTGGTGGATAGCTGCCTCATTGGCAATCACATCTCCTTATTTTTATACAGAAACAGAATATGTCTCCGACTGTACCATTCTTATTATCTTCTTAAACTACTGGATATAATGAACCTGGGAAAATCCGGGTTACAACTATCAGAGACATATAATACAATATTAATATTGTATTATATGTCTCTGCAACTATATTACATCCATTAAGGAATCACACTTTAACTTGAAGACACGGGGGAAAATCCCTCGGGAACTGGCTTTCTTTTTTTTTTTTTGGTGGAGTTCTTGTTAGTCTATAGATATCTACATTATACAAATAATGGTATTTGGTATGATTGCAAATGAGACAACTATCTACCAGAGTTCGAATGAAGTGAAAATTAGCAATTATAGGCAACCGTACGGCCATCAACAATGAGAAAAACCCATACCCTGTAGTCGGCTATAAAAGGTCCCGACATGAATAATGTGAACAATTCAAACGAGAAAACTAACGGCCTAAGTTATAACAAAATCATTTACGAAAAACAAATATGACAGACATGAAAAAACGACAACCACTGAACTACAGGCTCCTGACTTAGAACATGTACATAGATAATATGGCGGGGTTAAACATGTTAATCATGAACGCTCAACCCCACCCTAACCTGGGACAGTGGTGTAACAGCACAACATAAGAACAAACTGTACACATCAGTAGCAATTGGCTTAAATCAAAAGATCGGTACGAGGAACAAAAACAACTAACATAAAAACAATAGGCACAAAACACCGATATAAGAGTACTCGCAGTTACCGGGAGCTATAGTTTAAAGCCAATTACAATTAATAAATAATCCATGTTCTCCCAGACTAAAGTATCAATCAGAGTACATCCAACAAATTTGGTGTGAATACGTCATAAACAGTCTGACCTTGTAGAATGCCAAAATATATGTAAACAGTATGGTCCGGTATCGACGGGATATATGATAAGATAAGGTAAGACAATCATTAATTCAGACTCAAAAGGTCCATAAATATATATATGAAACAAAATATTCTGTTTAAACAGAATACAATATTAAAATATTTACAGTATCAACTATAATTAAAAAAATAAGTTTTGTGGACTATTTTTGCATTGTTCTCTTTGTCATGGTGTCGTTTGTCCTTCTAAGTACTATGATGTGTATAAAAATAAGCTTACAGCTTTAGTGGGATATAATTTATCCTTGAGTGCAAATTCATGTCAAACCAGTCAAATATAGTTAAACTTACTTTATCAGTTACGAGCGTAACCCTTCCGAAGCACCTGGGTTCAACCCTTTTAGCGGGGTTCATGTCAATCATTTTTTTTCTATCGATCTTTTTAGGGACTTGTTCGCCCTAGGGTTTTTCGTTTTTCGCCATTTCATTTCTCATTAAGTTTTTAAGGAACCTTGTTATCTGCCGCCGCATTTTTTTATTCGTGCAAAATCATTTTGATTTTTAAACTGTAGAGTGGGGTGCTCATTTTCGCCATAATTTTCCATGTTTTCTGCAGTTTATGTTCAGGTCTTTATGTTTTTGAAGTATACTGATATTTCTATATGAAGATAACATCAAAAGCAAATTATTCTTAGCTTGAAAACGTGTTTCTTTGAAAAAAAATCATCTGAAAAGTTAGATTAAAGGATATTTGAAATTTCCTGATGTTTTGTCAAAGGGGGACACATATTCGCCGTTTTACACATCTATTTAAAACCTAATAACTGCAGCTTTAAACAATATTTATCAAATCAATTTCATTATAGATGAATAGCAGACATTTCAAAGGTGTAAAAGAACTGAAATTTAGGGCAATCAGTCAAAGAATTACTAAGAAATACTTCTTTAAAATCGTGTTTTTCATTCAGGAAATTGGCCGAAAATCGTTGTCCGTTTTTCGGTCCCTTGCGGTAAGTGCCGACATTTTGTTTAAGTTTAAAAAATAATCATATTTGTTATTAAAAATATAATTTACCGGCATATTTCTTCCATTTCAGCCATCCTTTGAAGTTTTTACACCTCAAAATCATAAAACGGCGAAATTGTGTCCCCGGCGAATATGTGCGCCCCACTCTACATGCTTTGATAACTATACTGTTAAAGAGAGACGGAAGATACTCGGACAGGGATATTCATTACTCATTAGTCGATGAAATACTGAATACGGCATGGCAAAAAAAAACCGAAGAAACAACCAAAAGACAAACAACAGTATACAAAACACAACATAGAAAACTAGGCTGATACCCACAAACCTCACAATAACCGGGGTGATCTGAGGTGCTCTGCAAGGGTAAGCAAATGCTGCTCCACACGTGGTATCCGCCGTGCTGCTAATGTAAGTACAAGCTCGTGATATCAAATTCGAAGAAAAGAGAATGGGATCGTGGTTACACAATTGGAACATATCCGTCGGAATCTGTGAAACTGCAGATATTTAATAACAATTAACCAACTCGTGATGGCGTACGTACAATTTCCGAAGGGATGACTTCAACTTTACCACTTGGAATAGCCATCAATTTAACGTTGTTTGAAAGGACACTTGTGTGATAAAGGTAGCCAGTAAAGTGAAGGAAGATCTATTTTTTTCAACATTTGGGTCTTTAGAGATAAATGTAGCATGTGTATTAAGAAGATGAAGAATAATTTCCAATTACATGTAAGGACCAAAATAGCATCAACATTTGACATGACGATAACATCAATAATTCGAGATGTAAATTGGAAGAAAGCACGTGTCGATTTCACCAGTTATTATTTTTTTTTATGATTATCCTTGATATAAAAAGAAATAATGGTATACGAGTTTTTAAGAAACAGAATCGGTGAACCGCTGAGCAGATGAACAACGGACTTTCAAACTGAGGTCACCTCATATATGTTGCATGCATACCGATCTATATGAGGTCTTACAAGACAAACAAATTTATAGGCACATAAAGCTTATTTTGACAAATTGAACTACACTAACAGCTAATAGCGAATTATTATTCAATATTTGGTTCTTGTAAATGTTTGAAAAAACATATATTTTCAACTTATACTGTCAAAATTGTAGCCATTGCTACTTTAGCAACTAAGTATGTACTACTATGATTATTTCTGTCTCAATAGTGGTGCTATATAAAAATGTGGTTTTTTTTAACATAGAAATTATGCCTTATACCTGAATAAATATTTTAACATGATTTTTAACCCCATCCCACACCACCCCCCTTTTGGTACTATTTTGTCTATTGTTCAGTCTAAAATTTAGAGTCAGAGAAAACAATTAAAAATTCGTCTTTTCCAGCAAATGACACAGGAATATATCATTGGATAAAAGGGATTTGTGTCGTATACTTCATTTGTAGCCTAGTGGAATACATCAAGTAGTTTCTATATAAAGGCAAGACTATGTGGAATACATCCGGTAGTTTCTCTATAAAGGCTAACTTCAAGGCATTTGTGGTATGATAGCTTAAATCATGGAAAAAAAATACGTTGCTGTCATGAATACATATAATATTATCGACCTCTGCAGAGACCACAAGAGAGAGCTGTAAACATACATTCAAATAAATTAAAAGAGTATAATTCAAGGGGAAAAAAGTATAGCAAAGTAATATCTGAAAATTTTGATCGCATATATAACCAATTAATGTTTTTAAAAGTCTTAATGACACATAAAAAATGACAACTTAAACCGAGGAGATCCTGGAAAGCAATAAATATATCGCAAATTTTGACCAGGATGTGCAACACATTTTATTTTCTTCACTGGCCTGGCCTTTTTTCAAATTCAAATTCAAATTCATGATTCACATTCACATTCACATCCACATCCACATCCACATCCACATGCAAATGCAAATGCAAATTCAAATTCAAATTCTTTATTTTCCTAATGACATGGCCCTTTCGTGCATTACTAATTTTAACACATTATTCTCTTGTTCCACTATCATACGCGTCTTTTTCTCTCCGCTCACCCTGATTGTGTGCCAGTAGATCCGGGACAAAAACAAATGGTATAGTATGAGGATAGATGCTTCTTCAATAAGCTTGTGTATGGTGAGTTACTATTTTATTGCATACATCTTGCATATTTGTTTCATAATATCAGGCAGTTACGCCTGACGGTAAAGGGCATTACTACCCTCATACAATGGACTACAATGACCCATACAAAAAGTGTACTTTGAAAGATTCCCGCACTTTTACTTTGACATCCACTGTACGGACTTTATGGGTCTCATAAATAAAAAACCTAGAGAAAGAAATTTTGGGTTGATATTAATACGCAAACATAGTTTCCCAAATAAAATTATGTTTTTCTTGTAGAAAAATTATCGTGAATATCTAAAGATTAAATGTTACAAAATGTAGAATTTAAAAGATAATTGATTGGCTTTACAGATTTAGCAATATAATGTAACTGTTTCGAACTATATTTTATAGCGTATAGTATAATTTGGATGTAATTTTCCAATAGCAACCACAGAAGCTTATTCTTTTTGGAAACAGTAGTTACACATATTTTCCCATCACGATGAGTCTTTCAACATCATTACGTTATGAACTGAACACAGGGGGTTCAAAAGCATTTAAAGAATCACGACTAAGACAACAAGAACGAATCCAGGTATCAGTATTAAAGCCACAAGATCAATGGTAACCAGGTCCTCAAATCTCATTCACACCAAGTTGTTTCGCCCTGATTAGAAGACCTGATATCTATAGTTTGTTTGCAGCATGAATACAAAATTTGCCATTACAAAAAGTTAATGGATACTCTCATCTGTTAATTGTAAAATTTTAAACAGGGATCTGAGGACATGTGAACACATTGTCATTGATATCCAAACATTTTAGCGGAAAAAATCAGACGTTTTAGTGCCAAAGTATAGCCCATTTTAGCGCAAGATTTTTTTAACTCATGTTAGCGAAAAATGAAATATCAATGCCCATTTGAGGGACAGAAATTTATTCATAGTAGAATGATAAATTTGAATAGTATCAAGACAGCACACCATAAAAAATATCACATCCATAAAAATACAGCATTAAAAGTGGAAAAAGTTAACTCAAAATGTTGATTGTCAATTTATGTCCCATTGAACGTACATAATGGGCTCTTGATATATCCCTTGTAAAATTATGTTCATAAAATTATGGTAGGAACTGCTCCTTAACTTATCATGTCTAGATTGAGGTACAGATTCACCAATACTTCTTAATCATTTTAATATATGTTGTTGTTTGTAATTTTATTTTAGTTTCCAAAAAACTTAAATGGCTGGTTGACGTTAGAAATATCCTCTGTTTATTTCAACAACATTTGTTATCATAATTAACCAAATTGTAAATGCAGCCAACAACTTAACGTTAAGCCAGCAAAAATTTCTGTTTAGTATTGTGAGTTTACAGGTAAGTTTTCGCTAAAATGAGCAATCGAAAATACAGGTGCATGGATTAATCCAATGCTAAAATGGACTATAATGTTCCTGCTAAATTGTCCCTAGTAGTTTTAAATTTTTGCTAGTAAAATTTCATGCAACCGAACATGCTAGGTCCTCTAAATTAGCACATGGATTTGTATAGTGAGACTTACTATACAAATCTTTGATAGCATGATTAGCTGTATTAATACATCTTATCTTTATTTCCCCGCCCTTACTGGATATCTCAAAGGTTCCTGTAAATGTTTGATGTCACAGTAGAAAATGTTTGACCCCACAAAGGAAAAGTAATTGTTGTGTGACGTCAATAGATTAATTGTTGCAAATTCTCAGGTCAAGTGTCACAGATTCCCAGTGTATTGTTTTTGCCAAAAGGCAACCTGTAAGTCTAAGTAAATTTTTTCACTAGTTGTTTTCATTGTTCCGTCTGGTCCCTGGACTAGCTATGCAATAATGATCACACATTCAGGAACACCAACCATGGAAGATTTGCTTCTTGATAGTAACTGCATTTTGAGCACTTTCAAAAGTATATGTTCCTTAATTAGATTGACACCTAGTGATTGAATGGTCTTGAATGCCATGAAATAGGGTATAAAGTACATCAGAAATAGAGACAACATCCTTAATGTATAATTAAAAAAAAAACAAGGCATGAAAATGATTGCTTGATTTTTTTTGATATAAAAGGTCAGTCCTAATGGTTTTGATAATAAGTGAAACACTACTGAAGAACTAATCTGAGATTCCTCTTATTTTCTGACAATACAGACATCTTTTAGGACTTGCTGGGCCCATCTGACTTATCTCTACAACAGAACCTATGTCGTGTCAATATGAACAGTACACAGTTGTTTTTTCAGCTTGATATTCTCTTTTCTGCCATTTCATTTTACTATTCTTTCATTTCAATGTTCTTATCTGCAAAGATGACTTGGATAAAGAACTAAGATTACCGGAAAGCAATCTCGACTTCTCCTTAACCATGTTGACCAGTGCTTAGGTGTCTGCTTGAAGGTATGGACTGCACAAATGTCCCCCATGAAAGGTCTTGACTTGAAACTTGTCAAGTTGAAATCCTCAATTATATAAACTGAATAAGTTAACTTGTTATCATACCACATCTTCTTTTTTATAAATACCTAAAAATCACTTCTGAAGATTTTGAAAAGTTTGCAGATACACTGTACCAGTATGTGTTTAGTAAGAAAGGAGACATTAAATTTGTTTGGAGAGTATCATAATCTCTGCACACTTAAAAAACTCTTCCAATAGTAATGTTGGAGACTGATAACTAGCAAAAATGTGTGCCCTCAACAAACGTGACAGTCCAAATTTCTAATCCTCAAAATGGTAATGCCTTATTGCAGAATCTTTTTAACAAGTAATATTGAGAATGGAAATAGGGAATATGTCAAAGAGACAACAACCCGACAACAGCCGAAGACCACCAATGGGTCTTCAATGTATTTATTTCATTGCTCATGACATATTTGCAACTGGATGTTAAACTTAAAACATGTACTTTTACCGACAAGTAGTTAAGTTAATTTCCAATACTTACATGTGTAGTCCCCTGGTAATTTGCATTGTATTCCAGTTATTACAGGATTCAACAAAAGGAATCATTAGGTTTTATTAGACTACAGTCCCAACTTTCTCCAAATCAATGTTATATAATATTTAATTGATATTATTAGAATTCAATTTAACAGGATTCAGGTGAAGGATCTGTTCAGGAAGAGGTATGGATGTAGGAAACACACATGTAATGACTTTGCATAAAATATGACTTAGATTATGTAAACAAACCCTTTTGCTTTGTATATATTATGTTGCTTTTGTTTACATTTGTCATTTATTTTTATTGCACAAATAGATACAAAGCTTAATCCCTATGTTATCACTTTTACACAACAGTCTCAACACAAGTGGTAAGAACATGTTTGTTGAGTTTTATTTTCAAAATTTTTCTTAATTTTATATCATGTTTAAAAACTATTATATTTTGCATAGGAGCATTTGTATTATTTCTAGAAGAGTTATTAATGATTAAGCCCATGTAAACTGTCACATCAATTGGTATATGTAATGAATTCAAATAAAAGTTGTTACAGCAGAATTGTTCTGGTGGTACATGTATGTTACACTGTTGAACATTGCCTAAAATTCCAAATAAAACAGTTAAATTTCATTACACAGGTACACATAGATGCATGTCTTTTTGAAGTTCTAACTTTGAAATAAACAGTAACATGGAACACTTTTTATTAAAACTGATCATTTAATTTATCTTTTTTTATTTGTTTTTTTTATTGAAGCTTTTTTCTTTCTTTCTTTAAGCATTAGATAAAAGATACAATCACTGATAGTCATATACAGACAAAAAGTTGTGCACACTAGCTTCAGGCTAAAAGTAGAAATTCCTTATTTTGTATATACATTTTGCATAAATTTACAAACTTAATGTTAAGACATAAAAAAAAATTGACATCTACATGTAGCTCCTTTAATTTTGATATTTGTTCTAATTTTGTTAATGTCAGTTCATCCTACAAATGTATATGTTTGTACAATGTATTTACAATATTTATATAATACCCTAGTCCCTACTTGATAAAACATAAAAAAAATAATGTTAAAACAAATTTTTTTGCAAATGATTATTTGTGGCAGCAAAAGTCTATGAAAATTGCACATTTGATTTTTGCTTTGTTTTATAAAATTGTTCGTAAAAATGCAGGTATGATAATGCTAGTTTTTGACCACTTAAAATTACAAAAATCACGATGTTAAAATCTATCATGTGAAGATATCATCTTTTAGTTATTCATATGACTTTCATCTGTCCTATCCTAAGAACAATATATTAAACTTATTTCATACACATTTGTATCTGAACCTCAGTTCAGTACTTTTATAAATGATCATAAATGATTAAACTATGTCATGTATGTGTTTAAAGATTGTTATTGGAAAAACTTGCCAACTATGGTATATGTATGTTTATGATGTTACTATTGCAGCCAAAATGTAACCACTTTACAAACATCATAGCCGTTAAGTTTCCTGCACACAAATTTAATGCCCTATCCTTTCATTGCCACGATAAATGTCAACCTTTTTACATTGCTATACATCGCATTACAGTGATGGTTACATACAACCATATGAGCTAGTATACATGTATATGTTTTATATTTCATCTTATGTGACATCTGTTATCTTAATGAAGCAAAACATAAAGTAAAAAATGTTAATACATCATTGTTACACCTGACATGATTATATCCATTTTGTATTAAATTGGTCTAGATTCTGTTCAAATACTTACTGGTAGAAAAAATTACATCATTTTTCTTTTACAGACAGATGAAATGATGGCAGACAGACAAAATGTTGTCAGATTGTAAGTTTGAAATAGTTATGCCTTTATTATTACCAAATATAGTGTCAAGGATATTTACAGTTAGGCTAGGCAGAAGTTAGAGTTAAGCTTCTCTGAACTAGACTGACCCGCCCCCAAACTTATTTATAGCATTAAACACATTTTTTCTAGAGGTTATTGATGTGTAATTAAACTGGGGCGATTAACTCACAAAGTGAATAAGAGTCTGAAGGACTTTTATGTAAAGGTTGTGAGTAAGCACCCTGATTTTCACATCAATAACCTCTAGAAAAAATGTGCTTAATCCTTCTGATTCGTAAGCAAAACATTCACAATTTTTTATCAACAATTTCTTGTTCAATGGCTACCATTTACATCAAATACACAATAGACATGTGTTTACTAAGGGGTAAATCGCCATATAGACTTTCTGAAATCCATAAATTGTTCGATAAGTGCAATAGAATCTAAAATGAAATAGCACCTACAAAAAGTACCTCAAAACTTCATTTTAATGAGATATTATCCGAATTTGAAGCGTACAAATAACGGAATAATCTTCAGCTTGAAAGTTTTCATTCGTATGATGTCATGTTTTGCCATGACATTAGTTCACTAAGATCATTCATGAAATTTCTCGGAATTTAATTTTAATTTTATACATTTTCCAAGTTTTAATGCATTTTTAGCTCATCTGGCCCAAAGGGCCAAGTGAGCTTTTCTCATCACTTGGCGTCCGTCATCGTCTGTTGTCCGTCGTCCGTTAACTTTTACAAAAATCTTCTCCTCTGAAACTACATAGCCAAATTTAACCAAACTTGGCCACAATCATCATTGGGGTATCTAGTTTAAAAATTGTGTCCGGTGACCCGGCCAACCAACCAAGATGGCTGCCATGGCTAAAAATAGAACATAGGGGTAAAATGTAGATTTTTGCTTATATCTCTGACACCAAAGCATTTAGAGCAAATCTGACATGGGGTAAAATTGTTTATTAGGTCAAGATCTATCTATCTGAAATTTTCATATGAATCGGACAACCCGTTGTTGGGTTGCTGCCCCTGAATTGGTAATTTTAAGGAAATTTTGCCGTTTTTGGTTATTATCTTGAATATTATTATTGATAGAGATAAACTGTAAACAGCAATAATGTTCAGCAAAGTAAGATCTACAAATAAGTCAACTTGACCAAAATGGTCAGTTGACCTTTTAAGGAGTTATTGCCCTTTATAGTCAATTTTTAACCATTTTTCGTAAATTTTTGTTATCTTTTACAAAAATCTTCTCCTCTGAAACTACTAAGACAAATTTAACCAAACTTGTCCACAATCATCATTAGGGTATCTAGTTTAAAAAATGTGTCCGATGACCCCGCCTGCGAACCAAGATGGCCGACATGGCTAAAAAAAAAGGACATAGGGTAAAATGCAGTTTTTGGCTGATATCTCTGACACCAAAGCATTTAGAGCAGATCTGACGCAGATTTAATTGTTCATTAGGTCAAGATCTATCTGCCCTGAAATTTTCAGACCAATCAGGCAACACGTTGTTGGGTTGCTGCCCCTGAATTGGTAATTTTAAGAAAATTTTGCAGCTTTTGGTTATTATCTTGAATATTATTATAGATAGAGATAAACTGTAAACAGCAATAATGTACAGCAAAGTAAGATCTACAAATAAGTCAACATGACCAAAATTGTCAATTGACCCCTTAAGGAATTATTGCCCTTTATAGTCAATTTTTTACAATTTTTCATAAATTTTGTAAATTTTTGTAAATTTTTACAAAATATTTCCCACTGTAACTACTGGGCCAAGTTCATTATAGATAGAGATAATTGTAAGCAGCAAGAATGTTCAGTAAAGTAAGATCTACAAACACATCACCATCACCACAACACAATTTTGTTATGAATCCATCCATGTCCTTTGTTTAATATGCACATAGACAAAGGTGAGCGACACAGGCTCTTTAGAGCCTCTAGTTTATTTTTGTTATATATGCATTAAAATAGAAAAAAATTCTAATAGACCAATCTGATCCAAGTATTTATAGAGAAGCAAATCATATAAGAATTATGGCTTTATTCAAATTAGATTTTTTGTGATTATATTACTTTCTATTACTTTAAAAATTTAGAAATTATATCTTTATGTTTTATTGAATCACCATGGTACTCTCTTAAAATATGACTGTGGACATTAAATGAATTAAACAACATTCATTAAATAGTAAAAAATATGATGTTTTATTGCTTTGTCTAACATAGAATGCATGAAAATCATTTCTTTTGCAACAGAGAGAAAATAACCAATCAGAGAGCAGGATGGCATACAAATTTAGAAAAAGCTAGTTGGAATAAAAATATACAGCACCAAGATAAAAAAATCCAAGAAGAATTAAGATTAGCTGCTAAAGCATCTTTAGCTGTAAGTAAATGTATTCATCATCGATTTGATTGTATTTTGAGATGGTCCACACCTTAACACTTATGAAGTGCATCCTGTGAAATATCTGTTTTCCTTTTTCTTGAATAATAAATTTGATATAGTCTCTCCAGAGTTGTCTCTCTTAGATCAAGTTGCATTCTTTTACAGGTCAGACAAAAGGCATTACAGAACCAAATAGCAAGAGATTCAGAGCAGTATGAACAAGAACTGCACTTAAAAGGGAAGACTTTCTTCAAACAGAGAATATAAGTTCAAAGGGTCAATTATCTCAAACTGTCAGATTTTATTTTTGTTATATAATAAACCCAAGTCTTTGAAAAAATGTAAAATGCATAACATAATATGGAAGATTAAATATGTGGGTAGAAGTTTATTTGGTGTAATTATTTCAAACTGTCAGATGTTAGTTTTGTTATATGAAAAAAATATAAGAAGCATCACATAATATGGAAAATTAAGTATGTGGGTAGAAGTTTATTTGGTTAAATTATTACAAACTGACAGATTTTATTTTTTATATTTAAAAAGTTTAAAAAAAATGTAAAATGCATAACATAATATGGAAGATTAAATATGCGGGTAGAAGTTTATTTGGTATAATTATTTCAAACTGTCAGAAGTTAGTTTTGTTATATAAAAAAAACGTCTTTGAAAAAAATGTAAAATGCATAACATGATATGGAAGATTAAATACTTGGGTAGAAAAAGATACCCAGAAAACTTTATTTCACAATATAAAACAGCTACTTCAGCATTTTATTCTTTTTAACAATTTGACTTTACAAGTAGTAGCTTTAATCTTTGTTATTAAAGAAAACATTTTCATGAAATGAAACCAGCATTACCACTAGATCAAAAAGTATTATTATTGAGTGTTGTTAAGATGTATATCTTTTTATAAATACTTTAAACCTGTTGTCAAAGTATTATAACTTCATTGTTGGTCTTGTTTCAATGGAGAAAAAATATTTTTCAATGTATTAAAATGTTCCTATGATTTGTACAGCATTTACTCATAAAACAGAATATATTTTTGAATTGAATTTTTATATTTCTTATTCTTAAATTATTTATTTTTTCAAGATCTATGACGATATGTTGTACTTGTATGAATTTACCTGAATCAGCTAAAAGATATTCATTATGAAGTATAAAAATTCATATTGATGTAATAATTTTTTTATACATCTTCCAGTGCATTATTTAAATCTGTATTTCATATGTTATTGTCATATTTACTAAGATATACTAAAATCATTAGGAGGACATGATATTGTGTCATTTAGTTTACATGTTCAATAAATATGCATCGACTTTAAAAACAAATAAACTCCTCTTTTTTTTTTAAAGAAAATATAATTATTTTCCTTGAAGTCTGTGATAGTTGTTTTTCATGACAAAATATAATTATATATCACTTGTTTTTATCATTAGCATATTCATTAAAGTATAAATGATTTATAATGGTTTTGTAGTATTTATTAACTTGCCATGAAGTCATGACATATCAGATGTTTTATGATTATCCAATCAATGTTATATATATAGCCTCGTTGATTCTACTGAAGTGGATAACCTCTTAAAGTACATAAGTTTCAGTTAAAAGTTATTCTTGTTAGTGTTGAGCATTGATTTAGTTAATACGATGCTGTTTATAAAATACATTAAATCATTTATTTTTGCTATTCTGAAAAAAAAAAAAACAATATAAAAAACCTAAACAAACATATACACAAGAAGAAAATGGGAAACTAAAAGCTTATACTTTGATTTCTAATCATTTATCAAGATAGGTTGTGTAAGCTTTCCAGATTAGATTGATACCTCTGTACCTGAATTAAGAGAGATATGTGAAACCATGCGAATGTATATTGTTTTCTTGCAAGCTGTTTCATTAGATCTGTACTGTAATATCTCAATATCTAACATTTTTTTATATAGCTAGATATAGGATACAAATTGGAAAAAATTGGTTAAACTTTTATTTCAGATGTTACACCCTAGGAATATTGGAGATACTGTCTTTAGAGGAGAGAATCTATTTTGTCAACTTGATTGAAGATGAAATGAACATTCTGTTATTTCATTGCTTAATTGTCTCCCTCATAACAAGTTTTGGGGGACATAAAAATACCAGGCATACGTCTGGTCTTGTTAGGGGTCGTTATAATTCATGCCAGATTTTTATAAAACTTATATCATTGGTTTATATCAGCATGGTCTCCAACATGTTTGAAAATCAGTGCCAATCAACAATTTTTAAAAGAGCTATGCCCTTTGAAATATTGATTATATGAAAAATTGCATTGTTAGTGCTCTCGTGAACAATTCTTGTCAGAATTTTATCAAATTTATATGAAAGGTTTATATCAGCAATGTATTGGACAATTTCTAAAATCAATGCCAATCAAATATTTTTAAAAGAGTTATTGGAAATATTAATTATATCGGAAATTGCATTGCATTTGCTTTGAAGCCTTCATTTCTCCAAGATATTTATGAAAATTTAAAGAAGAAAAAAAAGAAAGTTTTTTTAGTTATTGCCCTTAGGCAGATAAAATATGTGCAAAGCAGGGACATTGGAACTCTGTTGGTCATCTTTTTCAACTATTCCATTTGAACACTAAGTAAAAAAAACCTTGTGGGCACAACTCCTCTAACACCATTTGACAGAAAGCTCTCATACTTGGTAGGATTGCTTTCCATCGTGTGAGGTTGACCATTTTATACCCTGATTTTATTTTTAATGTTTTTATGGGAGTTATAGGACTTTGACTTAAATTTGGACTATTCTATCACAATTACACTTTGTGAACACAGCTCCCTGGAGACAATTTTACAGAAAGCTCTCATACTTGGTAGGCATGTGTAGTTGACCATTTTATACTGTAATTTTGATTCCATCATTTTTAGGGATGCGAGGGACTGACCTTATTTTCAACTATTGTACCACAATTCCTTACTTTTTAGAAACACCGCATTTACCTTAAAACAAGAATGCACATGCTGAAATGTCTCGACTGCTTTACTGACCATTGATTTTATCATACCTGCCAACTTTTCAAAATCTCCATGGGGGATTATAAGCGCAAGAGGACCAACTGTTCCTCTTTTATTGTCATTAGTGTTTTTAATATACTACTATATTGTTTAAATGAGTATATATGTGCTTGAATACCCTTTTAACTCCTTTAAATGAATGTTTTGAGGTGTTCAGTTCATATAATAAAGACATTTGTACACCTTACAATTATTCCATCACCAAATATAGCTGACCTATTGCTATTAGTATTTGAAAAACAGACCAAAACACAATATCTCAATATTGACCAATGAACCATAAAAATGAGGTCAAGGTCATATGAAACCTGCCAGACTAACATGTACCCCTTACAATCATTCCATACACAACATATAGTATTTGAGAAACAGACCTAATCTCACAAGAAATAAGTGAGAAATTCACATGACAAAAAAACCTTCGACTTTTTTCAAGCAATCACTGAACCATGAAAATGATGCCAAGGACAATGGACATATGACAGACAGAAACTTCTTACTCTGAAATATAAAGCTTTATAAAAATAGTTAACACTGCCGCTGGATAGTAATCCCTATGTCTCGCATACTGCAACTTTTGCCACAGGCGAGACAATGACAAAAAAAACAGTAACAAATACAAATGCTAGAAATACACTTCATAAAGTTATCTATGTTCCTGTTTTGTACAACTCTTATACTTTTAACAGAATTTTATTCCTTATTTACAGAGGAAGGGGACGTTATCTAAGGCATATCAATTTTGTTTACTTAAAAATTATGATAATGATTAAACAAACTGAAAACAGGTAACCAATTTTGTGTTAATGCTTTTGAAAATTTTATTTATTGTCTAATTTATATACTGTCTTCCTCAAGAACAATTACTTGTTTAATACATGTATGTAAAAGTATATATTGATTTGACGAAATGATTTGTGCTAGAGTTATTTCTCTTTACATGACACAGGGACGTACTCCACTCCACAGTCATGTAAAGTGTATCAGTATGTAAGAGGGTCTGGATGGGGTTCAAATAATATAATAAAACGCGTAAAAAAAAAAAAAAATAAAGAATAATAAGATGCTAAAATGTATAGATTTACATAAAAGTGTTATCAATTATCTGCTTAAAGTTCAGATTTTGGCAATGAAACCAGAAAAAGACAAGATAGTACATCGATTCATATTGCCATACAAAAGCAGTGATAAGGTATCAATTTGATGACAGAAAAATAGACACAATTAAGATTTCATTCCAAATCCATAACTTCAAAACAGCTTTTAAAAGTGTTACTGCATCTGGAAAATTTGATATATTGACACTATTTCTGTTCATCAAAACTAATTGTTCTTTCAAGAACAAGAGAAAAGATAAAATATTTATTTATTACTTCTATGTAAATCAAATGTAATTGTCTCATATCTAGTACATACAGAATTGTGAGCAAATAGAATAAAGAATAGAGAAAAATGGCCGACTTCCCAATCTAACCCTCATGCAAGTGGTGTGAATAAAGCAATGTGAGGACACTCAGTTTGTTTTGCTTTGCAATCTAATCATTAAATCTGGGATTGTGAAATATAATAATTTGCATTTTGGTTTTTGAGAATATGATTTTTATTTGGTCTTGATAACACAACTTAAGTACATAAAGTACAATAGTTATTCCACATTTAACATGTCTTTTCCAGTGACTATTGTTAAGTTTTCTGCTTAAGTTAGTTTGATAGGAACTCTTGTGATAGAGCAATGATATTTTCTATAAAGTTGCATTGCTATCAGTACATATTAGTTTGAAGACTATTTTGAGGCCCTGCCCCTAGGTCATGGTCCAGCGATTTTGAATTAATTAGCAATGTTGCTGTCCATCAGATTGTCATTTTATGAATTTTCTGATGACAGGCTAAACATATCTCTGTGTCAATATTTTATTGCTTATATCTTTATAACACTATATAGCAATTAGAGAAAAATTGACCGATTAAAAAAATGGTCAGCACAACAAGCTCTATCTACCCTAAAACATTTAAGAACTATCTGTCCACTTGTTCTTGAGTTATTGTTGATGTTGATTTAAAACTTTTTTTGGCATTATTGGCCATTGTTTCAAAAACTGTAGGAGCTGTTCTATCAAGCTAAATATTTCAGAAAAACCTGAAGACTTCATATCCAGTAATTGCCCCTAAAATGTAAGTTTTTACCAATTTTCGCTGTTTTTGACTTATCTTTAAAACTAAAGGTGCTAGGTAAAAGGTGTTTATTGCAAAAATGATCAGCATGCCACCATCTATTAACCCTGAAAACTTTCAGAAAAATCTGTTTAGGAGCTATTTCCCTTAAAAAATACATTTTAACCAATTTTTTGTCTCGCCTTGACGGAGTCAAAAAGCGAGACATAGGTATGCTGTTTTCGGCGTTGTCAACAATGTATTAGTTTGTGATTAGGTCTAGTTCATGGTGAACCACTAGTGGTAGGTCAATGATATTTAGTAAGCAGTTATATTAGCATTGGCACATCTCATTACCATGCAGATTATTTGGCCCGACCCCTCAGTCAAGGTCTATTGACTTTGAAACTTTGCTTAGTTTACATGTATTAGTTTGTGATTAGGTCAGTTTATGGGGAACCACTAGTGGTAGGTCAATGATATTTAGTATGCAGTTGTATTATCATTGGCACATCTCATTACCATGGAGATTATTTGGCCCCACCCCCTCAGTCAAGGTCTATTGACTTTGAAACTTTTGCTTAGTTTACATGTATTAGTTTGTGATTAGGTCAGTTTATGGGGAACCACTAGTGGTAGGTCAATGATATTTGGTATGCAGTTGAATAAGCATTGGCATAACTCATTTCCATGGAGATTATTTGGCCCCACCCTCTCATTCATGGTCTATTGACTTTGAAACTTTTGCTATTTTTCATGTATTAGTTTGTGATTAGGTCAGTTTAAGGGGAACTGTTAGTGGTAGGTCAATGATAATTGGTATGCAGTTGTATAAGCATTAGCACATCTCATTTCCATGGAGAATATTTGGTCCTTACCCCTCAGTCATGGTCTATTGACTTTGAAACTTTTGCTTAGTTTACATGTATTAGTTTGTGATTAGGTCATTTTAAGATGAACCACTAATGTTAAGTCAATGATATTCGGTGTGCAAATGTATTGGCATTTGCAAGTTTCATTTCCATGGAGATTATATAACCCCATCCCCTAATTATGGTTCATTGACTTTGAAACTTTTACATAGTTTACAAGTTAATGTTTGTGTTAAGGTTTGTTTAAAGGGAACGACTTTTGAAAAGTCAATGGTATTTGGATAGCAGTTGTATTAGCATTGACACATCTCATTTCCATGGAGATTGTTTATCCCTGTACCTTCATTCATGGTTCATTGATTTTGAATATTTGCATAACTTACATGTTAAAGTATTGCTATTTTAATTTCAACATTTGCATTATCAAAATAACAAATAGGCGAGACATATCTCTGTGTTAACAGTTTATGCAGTTTAGCTGTGTTTTAGAAATTATAGGAGCTAGCTTAGAAGTTGCAAAAATGATCAGAATGTTAAAATCCATCTACAAAATTTGACTTATGTTTTGAAGAAATCGCCTCAGAAATGTTGATTTTTTGCTGTTTTTTGGCCGTTTTGGCTGTTATCTAAAATACGATAGTTCAGCTAAACATGTAAATTGCATACATGTAAACAGCAAAAAGAAAATAGATACATGATGGATTAGAAAATGTGTCATAGGGTATGACTTTCAATTATGAAGGTTGGTACCACATATCAGGAAGCTCCAGTTGGTAGTCGATGAGAAAAATGCATCAAAAATCCTTTCTTGTGCATCAATTTGAAGAATATACATATATGTGGCAAAACTGACAGATCTGAACATGTTTCACACAGTATAGATTAGCAGTTTTAAGTTTGGTACCAAATATCAAGAAGCTGATTTTTATATTATTAAAAAAAAATGTTAAAGAAAATTTCATATATTTTGTACATGTATCAATGTGAGGAACATACAGATATGCAGCATATAAAGGTAAATAATTGATGAATCTGAAAATCTGTTAAGTATCCCTGTTTACCAATATGAAGGTTGGAATCGTTGGAACCATATATCAAGAATCTCTGACAGAAATGTGTAATGGACGGACAGAGTGAAACCAGTATACCCCCATTACATTTGAGCTGGAGTCTTAAACTAGAAAGCCACCATTACTGAAAGTAGATTTATACAAGATCTAATTGGAAAATATGTAACCATATATATATTAACATTGAAAAAGGTCAATCAGAACTGACCTTGAGCAAAAAAGAAATAGTTTTTTGCGTTTATTTCAGGGTAAAAGTGACTAGCAACCATATATTTTTCATAATCAGCGCAAACTAAGCTATCTTATGACATTCTGTAAACCAAAAGTAGCTTTTTATCTCCCCTATTACAAAGAAAATACCTGAAAACCACATATTTACACAGTTCATCTTTCATATTATACTGAAAGTGACATTAAATAAACTGGAATTTGCTTACGATCTTCCTTATTTCATGTGAAAGAACATAAATTTCATGAATTAAGTGTTGAATAAGCAATCACATGACACTGGAAGTTACCCAATGTTAACTGGAAGTGGCTTATTATTTCCTTTTTTCTATTAAACTTCTACAAATTTAATATTTTTGGAAATCAGTGCCAGTTATCTTCTGAAACAGGAATTGACACTTACACAATGTAGCTAATTTTACTGTCATTTCCCTAATTTTCTTATCAACATATGTGAATTTAAAGGTGGAGTGACCTTAAATAATTCTAATTTTATGTGCATTTGTTTGAAAAAAACAAACTCATATGTAGATTGCTGGTCATGAAGCAACATTTTTGTCTGGAATGAGGATTGTCCTTGAAGACCACTAATAAAACAAAGTACAAATATTATCTATTTTTAATGATAGCATAAACAAAATAAATTAGAAATAACAGTAAAAATGGTTTAAACACATTTAACAACAAATATAGTAAGACATTATACAGGATTTCTGTTTCAAACAAAAATCATCTCTCATGACTATTATAATCAAACAATATTTCAGAAACTTGTCTTGTTTTTCCCTTCAAGTAGAAGTGCTTTGAGTGCAGCAGATTTAGTATATTACATTTTAATGGTAAAACATCACAAGAATTTCTTTACATTTGTTCAGTTTATGACGACAAATATAATTTCTGAACTACATGTAATTCATTTTATCATTAATGTTGCAGTCAGCTCAAAATTTATACTTATCAAAAGTTTAAACTATTACATAATGTCATAAATTAAATTCATGTTTTTTTAACTTATTACCTAAGAACAGTTTTTTTTCTTTTTTACCTTGAAAAAAACCCACATGAAATGGTAATAAAATCTAAGTAGACTTGCAGAACTCATACAATACTGCAATATATCTTATTGCCTAAACATGATTAGTAAGATTTTGAGTCATACATCAAAATGATAACAAGTTTAGATAACTTTATATACTCTTTTCTTCTCTTATAACAAAACATCTATTTTAGGCTCTATATAATAATGCAAATGTCTGTTAGAAAACATTATTTTGTTGTGACCTAGCAAGGTCATCTTGACCCTACAGTAAGTTAGAGGTTAATCTCATCATAGATGTATAAACCCAATGAAGATTACACTCTAAGGTGACACAATTTTTGTACCTTCTTATTAAAGGAAATCAACCCCTATTAAAAGATACATCATCTCCTTTCTTTTTATTTTAAGTTAGCTACTAAGATTCTGTATGTAAAAACTGAATATTAATTTGTATGTGTTTACAAACTGTAGAAATAAAAATAATACTGATATACCATTTTCATTCAGAGAACTATGTATCATGTACAAATAAATATCAATGTGACTGGAATAAAATCCTTTCAATCTTATGTTCTATGTAAAATGTAATGAAGAGGCGTGAGTAATGGACTTTACAATGTAATGAGAAATGAATAATGTTTTCTTTTCAATAGTAGTAGAAAATCTAACATGAAATTGAAACAATAAAAAAAATAATTCAGCATATCCAATCAGAAATCCTTAAAATCAATGAATTGTGTCAATATTTGAGAGAGAAAAAACACTGTCCAATAGCATTTGTTTACATAAAAAGATAACCTTGTTGATTTTATTACATGTATGTAAAACTTTCAAGTAATAAAAATAGAATCTAAATTCTGAACAACTACCTTGCTGACTAAATATATTTTGAAATATAATCTTACATATAATTTTGAGTATAAACTAGAAATATGCACATTGGCTAGAAATGTACAAGACATTCATGAAATGACTGGCAGTGAATTTAAATCTCTTAATATGGATGTTAACTTCATAAAACTGTTAATCATGTTAACAAAAACATTCTGTTAGCATTGCAAAATAAAATGACCATTTTCATGCATCTTCCATGAATACGACTAGATATTGTTAATGCTGCTCGATAAGAGGATTGAAAACTATTATTTTTACAAGTTACAATATAATAATTACAAATACACTTGCCTTGTGGGAGTAATGATCACAAGCAATAGACATTCTCAGGTATTAAAGACCCAAACAGAATTCCCAAGCATATACATGTAATGATTAAATGTCTTAACATTAGCATCAAACTTTATTCAATAAATAGAAGAAAAAGTTATAAGACTATGGTATTCTGATGCCGAAAGTTCAGCTCAAGGCTTATAAAAATTTCGTTAGAGCATAAATTATGAAAACTTTGAAGTTAAAAAAGCAGTTTTGTAAAAAGTAATGATTTCTATCTCAAACTAGAATGAATGAATAACAGTACATCACTATTGTACACAACTAGGAAATAGTTAAACTTTGTTCAACATAGCTAAAACAGGAATGCACAAAATTTCAAGAAATAATACACAAAGAAATAAAAACTTTGAAAAAAAGACTTTCAGTTCATAAAAACACAATGGAACACCATCTTCCTATTAAATGTACTTAATAACCAATTTTAACATAAATATGGCAAGTAAACTTAAGTTGGGTTGTTAAGTACATTTCTCTTCAACAAGCACCACTTGATCAACAATTTATTAACAACTACAGTTTGTTGTTTATAATACATTCTTTTGCACTTTTTTCATCATCTCTGTATTACAAATGTCAGGAAAAATGTACATTTGTCGCATAAACTGCACCAAATACTCCTAAACTTGTGGTAAATGTTTTAAGCATTGAGGCAATACAACGACTTAACTTTACGCTTTTGTGAATGCTGTATAATATCAATCGTGAATGCTGTCTAATATCAACACTTTAGTGAATGCTGTCTAATATCAACACTTTAGTGAATGCTGTCTAATATCAACACTTTAGCACAGTTAGAGTATAATCATCACTACATTGGTTACAACACTTCACGACAACTTGAAGCAGATCTGAAGGAATAATCCAACGTCTCAATCTTCTCTTGGATTTCTACATTTTTGCTCACTGCATTGATCCCTGGATTCTTATCTTTCTGTCTCAGAAGTTTTTTGTAAATATTTGGATTTGAAGATGAGGATTTTTTTATTTAGATCATAAGGATCTGTATCGCTTCAGTCTTGAAGTAAATTGTTTTACCCTTGTTTAAGTGAGTAAAAAACAATATCGTTGATAAAATGAACACATCCTGGGATTCATCTTAATGCCTCTAAGTCACTTTTGTACCAATTAATTAATTTTGACCACCAAGACTACACTTACTTTGCTGTAAAAACAAAATCAAAATCATAAATTAAATGATAGAACTGTTACCCTAAAGACTATCTGTTATGATTTGTATTTATGAGTACAAAAATAAGTGGCATTTAAGTAAAAGCTACCAGTTACAGATTTAGTTTACACATTTGTTTAACTTGTCATTTATAACAACCATGTATAGCCCATATTAAGACATCAGCATTTAAGTTGGCTGTGTGAGGCCTTATTAATTTTTTGATCTGATATCTTTATTCTATCTCTTACTACCAATACAAGCAAGATTTAGCTCAACGGAATCAATAGTAAAAATAAATACAAAACAGTTGGAAATTCATCCTTTCCTAGAAAAGCTTTTGATATTTTTTTTTCCAAAAATATATTAAGCCGTCGTTATTAAATTTTAAATTCTAAGTTTCATAGAAACAAGAGCTCACTTAATTTCTAGCCTGTGACTGAATTTTAGTTACTTAAATGGTTAATGAACTGTGAAATTGAGGAACGTTCAAGTGTCACTTATGAAATGTATACTCTTCATGATGGATTGAAATACAGTTTACCACATACTTAAGACTTATCATGCTTCATTTACGGGAATCTTAACCACACCACAGGAAGTGATGTCATGGCAATATGACATACACTTGATTTATTATTGTGAAGGTTGATTTTTGGTTTACCAGACATTTCTAAACAATCTTGTGACAATTTTTCCTGAACTTGATGTAAAAACCTACTCTCCTGCTTAAAAAATATATATTTTTTTCCTCAAAGGTCCAATGTACAACATAATAATTCAGTTGTTGTCCATGGTTGCTGTCTGTCACATTGGATTATTTGTTAATTGTTTTGTCATAAGGCAAGCCATTGGTAGTCTCCTTTAAATTGTTTCACATTTCGTCAAATAAGAGTATTTTTTTTATATCAGACAGTGTTGGTTTTCTCAGTTTTGAAGGTCGTACTGTGACCTATAGTTGCTGACATCCACATCATTTCAACCTTGGTGGATAGTTCAAAGTTGTCTCATTGGCAACCATACCACATCTACTTTCCAAGAGAACAGATTAATATAAGCTATATACAGCTTGTTCCTGAATCCTTCTATTATACTTTATCTTTGTATGATGATAAATAAATATGCTTTAACTGATCACATCTACTAATCTCTATATAGACAACAACTTGTCATATTGACATGTTTAACCCAGCCTCATTCTGTATGTGCCTGTCCCAAGTCAGGAGCCTGCAATTTAGTGGTTGTTGTTTAACCCCGCCAAATTCTATATGTGCCAGTCCCAAGTCAGGAATCTTTAATTCAGGGGTAGTTGTTAGTGGCTGTATATCATATTTGGTTTTTGTTAATTATTTTGTACATAAATCAGGCCGTATGTTTTCTTGTTTGAATTGTTTTACATTTGTCATTTTACAGCCTTTGATAACTTACTATGTGGTAGGGGTTTTGCTCATTGTTGAAGGCCGTACAGTAATCTATAGTTGCTAACTTCTATGTCTTTTGGTCTCTGGTGGAGAATTGTCTCATTGCCAATCAAACCACATCTTCTTTTTCTTATATTTAAACTTACGTAGTTTGTCTGGAGTTGTTTCCCTTTCTCAAAATATTCACACCAATCGTCAAATTTAGCCCTGTAAATTTTTTTAAAATTATCCTCTGCAAGAAAATGAAAATATTACAGTAGATTGTATTAAAGTATTGTACTTCAACATATCTGAAATTGTTACAAGTATTAATCAGAGTTATCTACCTTGCCAATATGATATGTAGTATGAAGGACCAAATTTACAAGACAAATCTCACATCTTTTAAATGTGACTGATTTTGGTATTTTGAAATAATATAACAATAACTGATATATATATTCATGTAGATGATATCCATTTCCATGAAGTCTTCTGTATAGACAAAAAGGCAACCATAAGGTCTCCTCAAGGGAACATTGTCTCCATATTTTAAACAAGCCAAGTGTTTGGTTTCCACAACAAAAAATAAAATATTTTTCTGAATCATCTTCATATTTTTTCTTTGAAATCTAGTGTGAATCTGAAATTCATCTCAGGACTATAACATGAGTAATTGGTCCAGATACCAACCCATGAAGAATATAACAGGACTCTATTCAAACTCAAAACAGTAGTGATCTTTTAATGCCACTCATTACCTTTAAAGAATTCTCCCATAAATCATGAAATAAACAAGAGTGCACACGCTGAAATGTCTCGCCTTCTTTACTAATCATTGATATTATGTTGATAGTCCTAAATATAAAGCTTTATTACAACTGTCACATAAACTTAACATTAACCAAGTAAACTAAACATTGACCAATGAACCATGAAAATGAGGTCAAGGTCAGATGAACCATGCTAGGCAGGCATGTACAGCTAACAATTCTTCCATACAACAAATATAGTTGACCTATTGCTTATAGGAAAGAAGAGCTATTCAAAAAGTCCTTAAAGGCAAAATTTAAACTACAAAAATCCATGTCAGCTTGTAATCCAAGTATTGATACTGCAATCCATTTATATGATCACACAATAAAACCAATTTTATTATATTGTAGTGAAATCTGGGGTACCTTTAAGATTAACTCTGCTGCTTGCAAGAAAAAAAGTGATTATCTATTTGAATTAATTTACATAAATGATTATTTGGAAAAATCACATTTCAGGTATCTAAAATATATTCTTGGTGTAAATAAAAAAGCCTCAAATTTGGCAGTGTTATCAGAGGTTGCAAGATTTCCTCTTTATTTTTCTGTCATTATATCTATGGTAAAATATGTACACAGGCTTAACAAATTGGACGATGGGTTACTTTATGATGCTTATGTTTGTAATAAAATTTTAGATGCAGGAAACATTAATTGTTGGTATTCATCTATGAGATATGTCCTTCAATCACTTGATATACAAAATTTGAATACAAAGCTCAATAGATTAATTAAATTTGTAAAATGTAAACTTTGTAACAGTTTTAAAACATTTTGGGGGGTCAAAAGATCTGATACCTTATCACAAGGTAATAGTAAATTAGAAAATTATTTCAACCTCAAGACTGACTTCGTAAAGGAGGCTTATTTATCAATTAAAGATTTTAATATAAGAAGAGCTATATGTAAATTGAGAATAAGTGCACATGATCTTAAAATTGAGAAAGATAGGTATAGTAAAAAATACATAGAGAGAAGTCAGCGTCTATGTCATCACTGCCTATCACATGAATCAAATTCTATTGAAGATGAGACCCATTTCACAGTAAGTTGTCCTTTATATAACGAACAGAGAAAATTATTATGGGATAAAGTAAACAGTTTTTGTAATAATTTTAAAGAATTACCCAAGGATAAAAAATATTTCTGGCTGTTCACAAATGAGCATTTACCAACTCTTATGTGCCTAGGCAATTATATAATTAAGTGTTTAGAAATAAGATCCAGGTGGATACAAAATATATAAAATTATTATGCAATTATTGTTAATGTTATGTAAGACACATGATGTGTTAGGCTCTGATCCTGTCTAATATATGATAGTATTATATTAGGATATAGTTTTTCTTTTTTCCAATCATATTGTGCTTAATATTGTTGTAAATGATGCCCTTTATGGGTTCTTGATTAGATTAATAAAATTCTTATCTTATCTTATAGTTTAAGAAAAACAGACCAAAACACAAAAACTTAACACTGAGCAATGAACCTTGAAAATGAGATCAAGGTCAAATAAAACCTGCGTGAATGACATATAGATCATAAAATATTTCCATTCACCAAATATATTTGAACTATTGCATAAAGTATTAGAAAAAATGACCAAAACTCAAAAACTTAACTTTGACCACTGAACCATGAAAATGAGGTCAATGTCAGATGACACCTGCCAGCTAGACATGTTCACCTTACAATCATTCCATACACCAAATATAGTAGACCTATTGCATACAGTATAAAAAAAACAGACCAAAACACAAAAACTTCACTATAACCACTGAACCATGAAAATGAGGTCAAGGTCAGATGACACCTGCCAGTTGGACATGTACACCTTACAGTCCTTCCATACACCAAATATACTAGACCTATTGCTTATAGTATCTGAGATATGGACTTGACCACCAAAACTTAACCTTGTTCACTGATCCATGAAATGAGGTCGAGGTCAAGTGAAAACTGTCTGACGGGAATGAGGACCTTGCAAGGTATGCACATACCAAATATAGTTATCCTATTACACGTACTTATAATAACAGAGAATTTAACATTACAAAAAATATTAACTTTTTTTTCAAGTAGTCACTGAACCATGAAAATGAGGTCAAGGACATTGGACATGTGACTGACGGAAACTTCGTAACATGAGGCATCCATATACAAAGTATGAAGCATCCAGGTCTTCCACCTTCTAAAATATAAAGCTTTTAAGAAGTTAGCTAACGCCGCCGCCGCCGGATCACTATCCCTATGTCGAGCTTTCTGCGACAAAAGTCACAGGCTCGACAAAAATGAATTTTAGCATTTCACATAAGGTAAACAAAAATCTTAATTTCTACTAATGTAAATTGAATAGAAAAGGGAAGTAACTAGGATCCCCTGCCATATAAGATTTAATAAATATTTGTGGCAGCAGGAAGATGTTTTGAGATTCAAATTACATGTTAAGAAATTCTCTTGTAAATTAACATTATAGTATATTAGCATAAAGTAATATCCTTACCAGTGACAATTTCCACTTTATATTTGGCTGCAATTAATAATGGATTTTCTACATCATAGGCTTGATAAGTGCCTTCATCATTTAAAGTCAAATTAGAAATAACTAAAGAATTTTTACTATCTACAAAACGAAGTTCATCTAGCTTTATTTTTTCATAAGTATTGTTGTCTTTTCTTCTCTTTTTCCATATAATATTTTTCCCAAATCCACATATGTTTTTATTTATAAGTGGCATTTTTAATGTACCATATTCCACTTTTGTTACATTTTTTCCACCTTTATCTGAAAATAAAAAAAAAAAAAATATTTGTAAGACAAAAAAAATCAAAGGAGTTGGTTGGTTCACTAACTCATAATTTTGGCCCTAAATATCTGAAAACTTGTAACTGTAATAATGTTGTGAACATTTGATTAATATATATGTAATAATGGCCTATTTTTTCAGTTAAAAAAAAATTTCACCAATTTCGTCATTAGGCATCATAAATGTTGATGAATTTTGTAATAACCAAATTTTTTGCCATATTTGACGCCACCCATCACCAACAATTTTTTTTGCTGAAATATTCTTTATATACCTTATTCTTTAATTCCAACCAAAATTAAAAAGATGCGAGGGGTGGCACCACATATAAAATAATGAAAAATTAGATTTGAGTCAAGCCCTAACAGAATTTGTTTTTTTACACACATATAAAAATATTGTGGCATAAATGTCTTTTTGGGTGTAGCTGTGGCTCACATCTAAATACTAATGACAAGGTCTCAAAATAAAGCTATTCTTGCAGAATTTCATTAAACACAAGGTCTCAAAATAAAGCTATTCGTGCAGAATTTCCTTAAACGCAAACAGTTTGAAGTTCTAAAGGATATATGTATGGTGAAATTCCAAAATATGAATACTGATATCTGACAAACCATTGCCTTAAGAATATCTGGAGGATGTTATTAGATAGAACACTTTCTGATTGTCTATTTCATGGGACCTAAATAGAGGTCTTATCATACCTTCTCCATTAATGTCTTCCACTACAAAGCTGGGAAGCTGGGAAGTAATAGCTTATCAACATTCTTTAAGAACCAATAAAACAAAATTGAATGTTCAGTGCAGTATAATTTTTCAATTGATTGTTAAATGCTGAGCATGAGAGAAATAAAATCATGTTCATTTAAAAAATTAAAGTGACACTACCCAAATTCAACTTGATCTGTATTTTATCAGTGGAAGTCAAAATTAAACATTGCATTGTATAAAGCATTGATTGTAGTTGATTCAACTATAATCATGGACAAAGGAAGATAACTCCAATTTTAAAAATTACTTGATATTTAGAAGAAAATAAAAATTTTGCAATTTTTCCATTTCTAAAGGGGCATTACTCTAGAATGATTAAATTGACGCCACCAAAATTCAAACTTGATCTGTTTTGTGGTAATAAGCATTGTGTATAAGTTTCATAACATTTGGTTGAGGCAAACTAAAATAAGAGAACGGAAACGAAAAATTCAGCAATTTTTCCATTTGCAAAGGGAAATAACTCTAGAACGGTAAAAGTGACGCCACCAAAATTCAAACTTGATCTGTATTTTGTGGTAATAAGCATTGTGTATAAGTTTCATAATATTTGGTTGAGGCAAACTAAAGTTAGAGAACGGAAACGAAAAATTCAGCAATTTTTCAATTTGTAAAGGGGCATCACTCTAGAACGGTAAAAGTGACGCCACCAAAATTCAAAATTGATCTGTGTTTTGTGGTAATAAGCATTGTGTATAAGTTTCATAACATTTGGTTGAGGCAAACTAAAGTTAAGAACGGAAACGATAAATTCAGCAATTTTCCATTTGTAAAGGGGCATAACTCTAGAACGGTAAAAGTGACGCCACCAAAATTCAAATTTGATCTGTGTTTTGTAGTTATAAGCATTGTGTATAAGTTCATAACATTTGGTTGAGGCTAACTAAAGTTACAGAACGGAAACGATAAATTCAGCAATTTTCCATTTGTAAAGGGGCATAACTCTAGAACGGTAAAAGTGACGCCACCAAAATTCAAACTTGATCTGTGTTTTGTGGTAATAAGCATTGTGTATAAGTT
This sequence comes from Mytilus californianus, assembly GCF_021869535.1. Taxonomy (NCBI): domain Eukaryota; kingdom Metazoa; phylum Mollusca; class Bivalvia; order Mytilida; family Mytilidae; genus Mytilus; species Mytilus californianus. Next base: position 128,429,758 of record NW_026262679.1, on the reverse strand, counting down.
TCATGACATTTGGTAGAGGCAAACTAAAGTTAGAGAACGGAAACCAAATTTGGGACGTACGTACGTACAGACGGACAAGGGTAAAACTTAATGCCCCCTCCGCTACAGCGGGGGCATAAAAATAGGTGAAAACCTGAGTTTTTAACTTACAGATGAACTCATTTCCATGTTCTGACGATGATGGATCAAAATTATCAAAGTTCCAGTAGTTTTCAGATGACCTGCAAAACAAACAAAAACTTTCATTTCAAAGATCTTATTCCACCTGTGATGACACAAAAACAAATGTCCTTAAAATTCATTAACTATAAATGTAAACTCAGAACATAATTTTTGTTAAAAAGTAAATATAGTAAATGTAACCTATAAATAAATGTCAATATTTGAATATATGATCTGTAATTTGTACTTTTGAATGGATTTATCACAATGCAACAAAGCATTAACATCCTTATGAAAACTGAATAATCTTTTCTTTATCTTACTGAATTTATTGTATATCTGATATAAAAATAAGAAAATGTGGTATAATTTGTGAATGAGACAACTCTCCACCAGAGACCAAATGACATAGAAGTTAACAACTATAGGTCAACGTACGACCTTCAACAATGAGCAAAACCCATACTGCATAGTCAGCTATAAAAGGCCTCAAAATGACAAATGTAAAACAATTCAAAAGAGAAAACTAATGGCCTGATTTATGTGCAAATTAATGAATGAAAAACAAATATGATAAACAGCAACAAATGACAAGCACTGTATATTTTCTAGATATTGATCTAACCTATAGCAGATGTCATTTTATGTTACATTTATATCATGAAAGACTAAATGCTATTTGATTTTCTTGAGTACTATTAACATTCAGTTACTTTAGAATCTACTACAACCTTTTACAAACAATGCAATAATTTTAATGTACATAAAAGTCAGTTTCCTCATACATGTACCGTAATCACAAAGCAAATCAAAGCGCGAAAGCGCTGTAAAGGCAGTTAATTACAGGTTGTGTGTATTTTTAGTCCAGTTATATCATTATCTTCCATAGTACATTGTACTTATCAGAGGTGGCTTTCAGTATTTAAGATTTAGAGTTCTCTGATGATATTGAACAAGTTTTATGAATGTCATATTCTGAGCACTATATGAAGGCGATTGTTCTCACTTGTTTATGAACTAGTGCATTATGTCCAGTTTGTACCTTTTTTATCTATGTTTATAGTCAAATACTGTTTAAAATAGTTTGGCATTTTCTTTTAAGTAATAAGTAAATGTTATCAACTGTATTTTATTCAACTTTGCAAATGTGGTTTGTTACTGGTAAGTACAATGTATGGATGATAGCTGTTTCATTGGCAATCATAACACATCTCCTTATTTATATAATGATCTATATTCAACGACCTCAGGTACAAAAAAAATGTATGTAACTAAACTATGATGGGAAACCTTTGACTTCTTTCTTTAATATAAACTTTTGATTTGGTACCATAGAACTATGTAGAATAAATGTACATTGCAACATGTCAACTCTTTCAATGACAATACTTTTTTTAGAAACTATAACTCCAAGCAAAATTATATTTCCAAGTATAAAGTAATTTATGAATGAAACAAGAGTGCACACGCTGAAATGTCTCGCCTTCTTTACTAATCATTGATATTATGTTGATAGTCCTAAATATAAAGCTTTATTACAACTGTCACATAAACTTAACATTAACCAAGTAAACTAAACATTGACCAATGAACCAAGAAAATGAGGTCAAGGTCAGATGAACCATGCTAGGCAGGCATGTACAGCTAACAATTCTTCCATACAACAAATATAGTTGACCTATTGCTTATAGTTTAAGAAAAACAGACCAAAACACAAAAACTTAAAACTGAGCAATGAACCTTGAAAATGAGGTCAAGGTAAAAAAAAAACCTGCGTGACTGACATATAGATCATAAAATATTTCCATACACCAAATATAGTTGAACTATTGCATATAGTATTAGAAAAAAAGACAAAACTCAAAACTTAACTTTGACCACTGAACCGTGAAAATGAGGTCAAGGTCAGGTGACACCTGCCAGCTAGACATGTACACCTTACAATCATTCCATACACCAAATATAGTAGACCTATTGCATACAGTATAAGAAAAACAGACCAAAACACAAAAACTTAACTATAACCACTGAACCATGAAAATGAGGTCAAGATCAGATGACACCTGCCAGTTGGACATGTACACCTTACAGTCCTTCCATACATCGAATATACTAGACCTATTGCTTATAGTATCTGAGATATGGACTTGACCACCAAAACTTAACCTTGTTCACTGATCCATGAAATGAGGTCGAGGTCAAGTGAAAACTGTCTGACGGGCATGAGGACCTTGCAAGGTATGCACATACCAAATATAGTTATCCTATTACTTATAATAAGAGAGAATTCAACATTACAAAAAATCTTAACTTTTTTTTCAAGTAGTCACTGAACCATGAAAATGAGGTCAAAGACATTGGACATGTGACTGACGGAAACTTCGTCACATGAGGCATCCATATACTAAGTATGAAGCATCCAGACCTTCCACCTTCTAAAATATAAAGCTTTTAAGAAGTTAGCTAACGCCGCCGCCGGATCACTATCCCTATGTCGAGCTTTCTGCGACAAAAGTCGCAGGCTCGACAAAAAGGAGTTCTTAATTAAGTAATAAACTGATTCGCTGAGCGCAGCTGGATACACCCACAGAGGTCCAACCCTGAACAGTTGGGGCAAAAATGGACACAATATTCAAGCTTGATACAGGTCTGAATTTGGATTGTAATTAAATATTTGACATATTATAGTTTCTGAATAAATGTAGTCAAAGAACTTGAAATCGGTTATATGAATTGAATTTATATTCAATTAAAGATTTCTTGCTGTTGTGCAATACACTGTGCTGTTGCGCAATACTTAATAAATCTGTTGCCAGACTATAAACAAATAAAGTTCAATTTCTTCTCAATGTCATATTTGAAATTTATGAAAATCAATAGGGAGATTACATCTATAGCTATAAATAATTCACCAAAGTTTCATGCGAACTGCTTAAAGCATTTTTGAGTTGTTGTCCAAAAACTGGAAAATCCCCCCCTTTTTAATGAATAAAACCCCATAACTCAGAAATGTAAAATCTAAAATTTATAAAATTCTAAAGGGAGCTTACGGATTGATAATTTAGTCTTAGATGCAAGATTTTTTTATCAGTTGTTTGTGGCTTTGAACTAGCTGTCAGTAAATGCGAGTACTCTCAGATCTGTACTTAAGTGTCTTTTTGTTGTTTGGATGTACAACTACCCGGCCACGTCCACTTGTATTTGTATTTATCCATCTGATGAGTTAAGCCTCTTTCAACTGATTTTTATAGTTCGCTCTTATATTGTACTGTTACACCACTGTCCCAGGTTAGGGGGTGGGTTGGGATCCCGCGAACATGTTTAACCCCGCCACATTCTGTATGTACATGTATGGGCCTGTCCCAAGTCAGGAGCCTGTAATTCAGTGGTTGTCGTTTGTTTATGTGTTGCATATTTGTTATTTGTCATTTTTTGTACATAAATTAGGCCGTTAGTTTTCTTGTTTGAATTGTTTTACATTGTCATTTCGGGGCCTTTTATAGCTCACTGTGCGGTATGTGCTTTGCTCATTGTTGAAGGCCGTACTGTGACCTATAGCTGTTAATTTCTGTGTCATTTGGTCTCTTGTGGAGAGTTGTCTCATTGGCAATCATACCACATCTTCTTTGTTATATTTACATCAACAGATATAAACAATTCACCAAAGTCAAGGTGAGACAACAAAACTTAGTTGTAAGACCTCTGAAATTTTTTACACGGTACAAGTTTTTCTAATTGTTGGAGATTGTATGGTGACAGTAACACCTGTAACTGCTTAACCCATTTCTTATGCACTTTGATTCGATAAACTCACTGAATATCATACCACATCTCCTTATTTTTATATGCATTACAATTTACATGTGCATGTAATTGTAAATAATATTTATATATATATATCAGAACAAACTTCATTGCATCACTTTTATTTATGCATCCTTTGGCACAATACAAGTTCTAAAATTACACAACATAAAACAACTAAATGTTATTTCAGATGAAAGTTTTGTTTCAGTTCCATTCATAGGATTTATTAGAATTTTGTATGTTTTGCCAAGTCCAATAATTAGCTCTATGTGCACGTGTTAATTGGAGACTTTTCTATCCCGTATAAGAGTTTTGGAACTAATTCTGTTTCTTTTTTTGAAAAAAGTGAGCAAACAAATCTTGCACATTTAAACCTTTGTCTGCCATCACACTGTCACCTGGATCACATAATTGAACTATTCTACATCTTTCAACTATTTCACAGTCACTGGTACAACCAACATATGCATTAGAGACATAGTTGACTAAACCACCAGGTGTCGAACATACAAGTATTTTCAGTGTTTCTGTTTTTATATGATGAAAAGGTTGCCTGAGCTCTAGAAGCTTTAGGTTTTATCACGGGATATTCTGTGCTGTCAATAATAATCCAAGTTGTAGGAAACTTTAATTCTAAGTTGGATGGCGAAAAATACCTGACTAAACCACTAAATGGCCAAGTGTTAGCCTCACGCCACTGTTTAGACATAAAAACAATCCATGTTTACACAATATTCATAACACTAGTTTCAATCTAGAATCTAGACAGTTCAAAGTTGGTTGTATAATGCATCAATTTCATCAAAGTCATAAAAAAACTGATTTTCAAATGACACCCTATCAATTTGAAAATATATGTATCTCAAACAATGTGCTGTTGGACCAAGTGTGGTCAAAACAAATAAAAATTTAGTATACAACTCTAAACCGGTATAAAAATGCATGGCTGTGTCATGTGTCTTCATTATAAAATTCTCTGCTGAAAATATAGGCATTGATGGTGTTTGCGTAATTCCATCTGTGAAGCTCAACATTAGCTCGGCAGTTGGTGGTGGACAGTCATAAATCCTGTCTGCAGTATGAATTACTTCTTCAGGAAAACCAACTTTACAATCAAAACTTTCCTCTAGATTTCTACTACAATATTCATCAAGTTTAGTTCTTTTGTTTTCACAGGAAACTGCCCTGATTTTTCTTTAGGCTGGGATTGGCAGTAGACTTAAGTCTCTGTATGGTGGGTTTGTGCCCTGAAAAAGGTTATAAAACATTAGTTTTTTGATAATTAAATGAACTTCCATTAGCAATGCATACTTTGTACAGAAGCAAGTTAACTCGTACCATTGTAAACTCGTACCACGTAAAATTGTACCAACGTAAACTCGTACCACTGGGAAGTCGTACCAATCAGAACTCGTACCACTGCAAACTCGTACCATTAAAAATATATTCAAAAATACGAAAGTTTTATGATTTTTTTTTTGGTAAACTAAATAAAAAAAGTTGAATTACTTGAATTTTATACTAGATTTTAATGAAAACTTAGACAAAAATACGAATGTTTTATGATTATTTTTTTTTAAGCTTTATACAAAAAAATTAAAATATCTTTGAAATTTATACCAGATTTTAATGAAAACTTAGACAAAAATACAAATGTAATTTCTTAATTACCATGCTAATAAATATATTAAATTCCTTTGATTGTGTGATTATTGGTTGATTATTAACTAATCAACTTGTTTTTTTTTATCTTTAACTAATCAACTTGTATAATCATATAAGCATGGTCATATTCTGCTGAAATGTGCTGAATATTGTATAAAAATAAATTTCATACTTTCTAACTGTTGGTCATAAACAATTTTAAACCTTTAAAACACAATCAATAAATTCTTTCATTAAATAAAATTCCTTTTAGAAACAATAGAAAAATACCAGTGATCTGGAAGGATTTTTTCTCTATGGGCCCAGGGCCCCCCAAAAATAAATTCAATGAGCCATTTTTAGAATTAATGGGCCATGCTGTCAAATGAGTGGGCCATTCGTTTACAATAAAAAAAAATAAAAATAAAAAAAGTGTATATTTCACTGTACTTACAAGTATGATTCTAATTAATATCATGGATATTGTTCCTGTGATTTTGTAATTTCAATTTCAATGAATATACAATAACTTCTTCCAAACCGGGCAATATTTACGATAACCTTTATTTACAATGTTAAAACTTGTACTGTTCCCTTGTTCATGTTTATGTTTTTTTTTACATTAAATTTGGGTCTTCGTCGATACCATACTTATTCCAGACGTTCCGTATTAGAGGACGTTTCTGGCATTTCCTCTGCACTTGTATTATTATTTCTTCACCACGATGACAAGAATAACAGTAGAGAGCAACGTTAATTGATAAGACACAACAACAATTCGCTGAAGACATGTTTACAAAATGTCAAATCGAGCCAAAGACCAAAACAATTGACAAGGACAGTTAAGTCCCTTTTATTGAGACAAATACTATGCTATTCATAAAAAGGCTTTTGGATTTTTCAATCGAAATAATAGCAAGCTTACTTAAAAGTTTACAATTAGGTACTAGCCAATTTTCACAAATTTAAAGTTGTTTATAAAAAATTTATATCATGAATGATGGTTAATTACATTTTTTGGGTTATCAGTCATACCGCATGTTGCATTCGTCACAACTCGGCCGATTCCGTACATTCATCTAACGGATAGAAGGAGAGTATTGCCGATTGCCGCATGTTGCTATTATTACCATAGGAAAACACCCGAGACGTCCCAAAAATATATAGGTGCTCCTATCATTGGAGTAAACACTACACAGTTGTGTACTCACACATGGCGGCACGAAATACGATCGGAAATCCATTTGACGATATCTCAACGTTTCAAAACGAAGTGAAAAATATCATGCGCCACGCGGGCTCTTACATTTGTCACTCTATGCGCCATTTCTGGTCGATAAGCGCAATTGGCGCAAGGCGCACGTCCTTCCCGATCACTGAAATACCCAAATCTATTCAATGTTACTAATTTGGAATGATTAAAAATTAAATCAAATAGTTGTCAGTAAAAGTTTAAAAAAGAGTCTATTCAAGGGAGACAACAAAGCCAATCTGCCACGGTTTTCTCTATCCAATTAGACAAGGAAAATTAGCTACAAATTGGTTATTGTAATTTCAAATTATATACATTTTACAGACTTAAGAGGTATTGAGTGAAATTAAAGTATATATTCATCATTAAACACCATTTGAATGCATTTAAATAAGTTGGTACGAGTTTACAATGGTATGAATTTACCGTGGTACGAGTTAGCAGTGGTACGAGTTTGCATTGGAATGAGTTTTTGTTTAGTGGTACGAGTTGACATTGGTACGAGTTACAATGGTACGAGATAACTATAATTCCTTTGTACTCGTAACCTGGCAAAATATTAACTAGATTTATTCATTACAATCTGTATAAAACTATGTTAGCCTGATTCAATGTACATCAAAATGTATGTTATGTTAATCCAAAGGACAAACAATGAGAGATGTATGCAACAAACATACATTGTTTGTACCTAAATAACTATAATATAGATGAGAGCATGTCATTGTTTTGTTCCTGTTAACATTGTCATTGATATTTTTCAAGAAAGTCTATGAGGCATAGCTTATGCATTCCTGTCATTACTACATAAGCATAATTACTGCTAAAATAATTCTCAGTATGATATACCTCTTGTAAGAAATCATTATAATTGTAGCAAGCACCAAAAAATCTCAAACAGATCACATTGAATCGTAATCCAAAAAATTATGACGTCTTGAATTAACCACCCCCTTTTATTCTAAAACGATAATTGCGGTTGCAAACTGACTTTGGTTTATTCGCATGGCGATTACATATATAACTATATATTTTAAAAAGAAAATACAGTTTTACCATGAATAGTTTCCTGCACGTAGTCTTTTTCAGTAAAATGTGCCTTGCAAACAACAGCTGATTGAGATGGACTCCACGATTTCATCGTGTTCTCGTCCAATCTGCGTATGGGCCATGGCGTTGATCCAACTTTTCCTTCTTTTTAAGTCATTTGGAAATGCATGTCCTCCTCTTAAATGACATCCAGGTACACAACAACAAGTACTTGGCATCGTTAATTAAAAATGCAACTGTAATAGTTGCACAGTGCAGAAACCGGAAGTTGAAGTACATGATCGGCTACCACGGCGCCACCTATTCAGGAACGATAATTTGCTACTTTATATAACTGCGAAATAACAAGAACGTTAGACGGGTTCACATGCATAAACAGAAATGCGCTTTAAAATTGTATAATATAATTAATGTTCAGTCGACTCTTAATTATTATATCAACGACTGAAATGATTTATAAACATCTAGATTGCAGATAACACTCGAAATTAACCCGAGCTCTTTCCACACGGAATTCAAATAATTCTAGTTTGTCAATCGGTTGACTGCTTATAATGCAAAATACAAATATATCAAAAGTTTTTAAAACTAACAAAACACAATGATCGTTTCTCTATTTCCCAATGTAAATGAAATGAGACAAAAAACATTTTATACCACAATAAGAAGAGGAGAGAATCAACATTTTCCGGATCTACTTGGAGCTAAATGACCCCCCACGTAGATAAGTTGAATATCGCGGAAAGAAATATTAACACGGCAACTAGAAAGGCATTAAAGCACTGCCTTTAAAAATTGCCTGTATATAGAAGACTATCTTACTTCAGTTCATAATGTACACATTTTTCAGTGTTTTTGTCCCAGACACAGTAAGGATCATATATACACGAGTCTACACATTGATGGTTCCCACAGTCATTCTGGACATTAATCTGTGTTACTTTATGGTCTGTTCCAAGGTAGACATACTTGTCCTGCAAACAAATTCAATAATTAAAATCCTGTGTTTGTCATTTCATCAGTTTAGTTGTCTACTAATAATAAAATTATTTTCAATAGAACAAATAAAATTTATCTATAAATTATCCTATCAGATTGAATAACATTATATTTTGTGATAGGACTCTCAAGAATAATCCATTGCAGTAAGATTACTGTGTTTCTGAAGAAGCTTTGAGCTTTCAGATGGCAGATCACTTTTTCAAGTTGCAGTCTGAAATCATTCCTTCAAACTAATCAACTGGTGAATTTGTTTAGCCCAATCAAAGTTAAGGCTGTAATTGGTGAAAAGAAGACTCACCAAAAAATCAAACAGCTTATTGTCAGGCGTCAAAGTATTAAAAAGAAAGTTTGACTTTGATGTGAAAATTTCAACTATAATTACAATTTATCATAAATTTGATTGAAGCATAGTTTCAATTGCAATCCTACATGTTATACATGTACGATCTAAAAAGAAAGTTCAATTATGTATTTGTTAGATGAGTGAAAAATTGTGTAAAAAAATACTGAATTCTTGATGGATAATATCTATGTCATGCTTTACACTGGGTTGAAATCCTGGCTACAATGTCTGCTTAGCGTTGTTACAGCCAAGCGTAGAAAAACAAGTATTCTGAGAATATTGCATGGCAATACATAGTCCCCTACCGGTTAAGAATTCATTGTACTGGAACAAAATGCTAACTTGATCTATAACTTGTCATGGTGTAAACTATATCAACAAGCATGACGAAAAAAAAGTGTGGAAAACTGATTATTATCAAGTGAATTTTCTAAGTCCAAGGACCATAACTCTGCACAAAACATCAGACCGGAACAAAATTCGAACTTGATCTGTAACTTGTCATGATAACCCTATATACCAAATTTCAAATCAATATCTTCAAGCATGATAAAAAAAAGTGAGGAAAACTGATTTACCGGACTGACGGATGGACAGACAGAGAGACAGATTCATATTCATTTTCAACTAATCAGCAGCAAGCTAAGAATTTTCAGTCATATGGCAATGCACCATTCTTGGATTCAATAAATTCTTTGCAGTGAGTCAGGATTCAAGGTTTGGTTTACAAAATAATTAATATCATAGATTTTGATGACAATCAATTTCTTGAAAGGTGAAAGGTAAAACTTAATGCCCCCTCCGCTATGGCGGATGCATAAAAATACCATGGCTTGGTATAAGTGCTCTGAACATGCTGTAGTCTTTACCAACAAAATTTCATTCAAAATACTTATTCAAGCATTATGACTAGACCATGTACCTTGAATGCTTTGATTATTTGAAATCCTAACATATAAAGGGAGTTAAATTTCCCATGGTAAAAAGTGGGGAGGGGGTCAAAATACCATAGCTCATTAAAATTGTTAAAACATCTTTAAAAATGAGTATTTGCTGCTTCTCTACTTTGCATACAACATTCAGGAGTAAGATCAAAGACTAACGGCCTAAGTTGAATAAAAAATTTTGATTGAGGGTTTAGTGTTTAATGTCAAGTGGCAAATATTACATGCTATCAGGATAAGTAAATGGTAATGTGATCTGAATAAGAACACTGGTTCTCAAGGTAAAATCCATTCTGACCAGTCTACTCTTACTCTAAATGCCACATACTTGTATGCAGTCTCCATTTTGTTTAAACTTGTCTCCAATTACAGTACTTACATGCTGTTTCAATGACCAAATAACTTGTGTTTCATCAAACGGAGAGTATATACTGGATACGTAGGTTTTGTATTCTTTATCTTTATCCTGTGATGCTATTTTATAAACTTTTCCACGATCTGAAAAGACATATACATCTTATTAATATATTCAGGATAATAATATGGGACAAAAAAGCTAGAAGAGGAGGAGGAAAGTCATTAGGTACTTAAAATTCTTTGAAAGATTCACTGAAAACTAGTCATGATTTAATAAGGAGTTGTAAATACCGGTAGCATACCAATAAATTGTTTGGAAGAATAAATGGATGCAACAACCAGTATATGTAGAGGTGCTTCAGTAAGTCGTGGTCAAATGGAGTCTTTATCCAACATAAGAAAAATGTCAGTTTTAATTTATATTTGTTTTAGTTACCCTCTAGAAAGATGTTCACTGTTCAAATTTGTCTGACATTCTAGACAAAGTAAGTATCAAATAAACGATGATAACTATTTGGGGGAGTAGATGGACTTTCATTAAAAGGATAGTCACAATATTTAGTATGATATATCAAACTAACTGGATCCAGCAAAAAACACATAGCCATTTTTAACTCCAGGTGCAGTCTCCATCTCAATTTGTTGAAGTTCTTCACCAGGGAGGTAAAAAACTGGTTTTCCATACTTATGCTGTACTGTTTGGTGCATGAGTGGATGATCAACAATAAATCCTAGGACTGTGTCTGCTGTCTTTAAGGAATCATTGTAGCACTAAAATACAGAAAAGAAATGTTCAAACAAAATACATGAAACAAGAGGCTGTCAGAGTGACAGCAAACCGGATTTCCTGCAGAGGTCGAACCCTGAACAGTTGAGCAAGTATGGACACAAAATTTAAGCTTAAAACAGCTCTGAATTAGGATTGTGATTGAATATTTGACACAGCATAGGTTTGTTAGATTCAGCATTTCAAAGAACCCTATAAATTCAATTTTTGTTGAAATCAAACAAAGTTTAATTTTGGACCAACTTGAAAACTAGGCCCAAAAATCCATTATTTAAATACAGGTTTAGATTCAGCATTTGAAAGAACCCTATATATATTTAATTCATGTTGAAATGAAACACAGTTTAATTTCATCCATATACTTATTAATTTTCTGTTCAAAGGGAAATAACTCAAACTGAATAAATGATATACAAATAGTTTTCTAAAATTAGATATGATTTAACCACTAAAAAATAGTTCTGTAAAATTAGATATGATGTTATATCTATTTTCAAATTATAATCAATAAAATTAGATATGATTTAACCACTAAAACATTGTTAGAATCAGCATATCAAATTTAAATAACCCTATGAATTAAATTTTAAATGAAATTAAACAAAATTTTAATTTAGGACCCTTTGGACCTCAATGTGGTATTATCTAATTAATAATGAAAATAAATACAGGTTTAGATTCAGCATTTCAAAGAACCTTATATATATTCAATTTATGTAGAAATCAAACACAGTTTAATTTTGGACCCCGATTTGGACCAACTTGAAAACTGGGCCCAAATTAAGAAATCTAAATATATGTTATTTAATAGAATATAAGCTTAGTTTTTAAAGGAGTTCACTTCATCAAAAAAAAAAAATTATATATATAGCATTCAGAAAATTAGTTTATACAGAATAACAAACAAACCTACCACAAAATCTCATTTTTCATTAATACAATGTCTTTTAAAAATCTATAAAACTAATCAAACTTTATATATATAATTAACCATTTCTGTTCAAAGGGAAATAACCCAATCACATAATAAGTACCACTTTTGGCTACTGGAATGGGCTATAACTCAAAAACAAGAAAATTGAACTTGACCTTCATTTAGTCACAGGAAACAACATATCTTAATTTGAAAAAAATTCGTCAAAGCCTTTTCATGTTAATGAATGGACACTGTTTGGCAGAAGCCCGCCCAATCGCCCGCCGTACATCCCCAGATCAATAACCGATTTTTCCTTCGAAAATCCGGTTATAAAATGTACAGCTAAATTAAATTTCACTGACCACTCACAAAATGTCATTGTAAAATATATGTACATAAGGTGCAAAGTACTCTTGCTATGCCTAAAAAATAAATAACTATTTGACGGTGTCCTTAAATTTCAAAGTGTTGAAACACTTTAAATCCATATAATTATAGGAAATAATTTTTAATTATAAAATAATCATAATTATATGTCAATCTACTTTACCTGGCCAGGTCTTGGGATAGGAACACTGCTAGCCTTTGCCTCTGTCCAAAAAGACATATCGCTATCCTGTGTTTTAAAAGGACCATTCAATACTCTGTCTATCTCAGACTTTTCAAAAGCACAGATTGCTGAAGCAGGCAATCCATTGCTGTAAATAAGAAAAATTATGACATTATCAAAGAGTATGTTAGCTAACCTTGAACCACCGAGTTGCAGTTAAGTAAAAAAGTGAATAAGCAGCAATGTAAAACTATCTTATTCTTTTGGTTTTTTTTTTTGTTATTTGAAGAATTAAGTGTTAATGGCAGATATTTCATTGTTTCTGTTCAATTTATTCACAACTCTAAAGATTCCAGAAGATTTAGAGCTTGGCCTATCATATAGACACCTGTCTATACTTGAAGAATGTATGTTGCCCTGAGATGTCTTTTGGTTATATTTGTCACTGGGTTGCTGTCTTATTGATGTATACCCCACATCTTGATTTATTCATAAAAATATTTTGGGATGATAAACAATGAAATGGAATGTAAATCTGTGACATCATCACTAACATGTATGCCTCTTACACAGCAGGAAATGAGAATTTGTTGGCCATAATCACCCTAAACACCTTTGAAAGCATTTCACTGTGCAGTTTCTGAGGTGGCAGGTACCAGTTTTGGTGTACCAGAACATGTGTCCCATGCAGAAATTTTGTTATTGTTAAGTAATGAAATATATAATTGCATCATGTGGACTGAAAAAACAAATGAATATAAATTTTAGGCTATTGTGCTACATAAGTTAGTAGTTGCATACACAGGTTGGGGATTTCCTTCACATATGGGACCAGTCATAAGTAAAAATTGGGGTCTCCTCTCTTAATTTCATCCAATCAAAGTGGGGAAAAAATTCAGTTTTATGTAAACAAAATTTCTTGAGATTTTGATGGAAGGGATAGGTGCCTCTAATTCATTGAATATCATTTATCTTTTGAAATTTGCCTAAAATTCTTGCCTGACATGAGCAGATTTTTGAAGTGAGGAGTAGATTTGTATCAGAGCTTCACATTTTTTTGCCTTATTTGCAATGCATTTATAAATTTTAAAATCTCCATGGTGGACAGACACCCAAATTAACAGGTTTTTTATGGCAATAGCTTACACTAATCATATAGAATAGATGAGCTGATAACACAATATAAACTTGACTAAAATAACTTATCATACTTACGCATAAGTAGTAAAAAGACCATAGAATGTATTCTCATCAACTGAGACTACATCTTCTGTAAATATAAATATTAAAACATTTCTTAATTTCAGTATATAATGATATTCTTTAGAGATAACGTTTCATGCAACAGAAATCTACTGGTAATAGTAGAGTTCAAAGTTTTTGTTTTGCTTTGAATCTGTGTACCAAATACTGCAACCTGAGTGAAGGAACTTTTAAATACTGCAACTAGAAAGCATTTTGTCTAGTCTGGGCTTTAATAGCTTATAATATAAATTGCTTTGCCGAGTGCAGCTGGATACGACCGCAGAGGTCCAACCCTGAACTGTTGGGGCAAAAATGGACACAATATTCGTGCTTGATACAGGTCTGAATTTGGATTGTAATTACATATTTGACACATAAAAGGATTCTGACACAGAATAACTGTAGTCAAAGAACTTAGAATTGGTTATATGATTTGAATTTATATTCAATTTTTTGCTTTTGTGCAATACACTATGCTGTTGCGAATTGACCTCTCCCCCCCCCCCCCCCCCCCTTTTTAAAAAAAAAAAATTAAATTTGAAGGATTTTCTTTTTTGATTTCTGAAATCTTGAGGAGAAAAAATTGTCCCCCCCCCCAACCCCCCACCACCAATTTTTTTTTAACCTCCCACCCCCTTTTTCCAAAATAAATTCTATCCCTCAGTCATGGTCATAATTTCAATTCAAATTTCCAATGGAGTTTGCAATCATAATAACCCATTTAAATACATCATAGAAGTCTTAAAATAGAAAATGACATACATAATCATAGCTAAAATTAATTAACCTTAATCAGCATTTTTAAAATTATTAAAATAGTAACTTCTAAAAATGAATTGACAGCTAATCACCTCAAGACAATAAAAAAATTCTTTATACATAATTTAAAAGCAGTGTAAAGGAGGTAATTCAAAGTTGGTTTGAATTACCTCCCTTACACTGTAATTTTCCATTAACCAGGACACCCTTGTTTTTTCTCACTTTTTTGCCCCTAGTTCCTAAACGGTTTGAGCCATAACCCCCGAAAGCCAATCCTAACCATCCCTTTGTGGTATGGAAACTTGAGGTATAATTTCAGAGATCCATACACTGTTCCACAAGTTATTTTTTTGGCTTCTAATTCCTAAACTGTTGGGACCATAACCCCCAAAATCAATCCCAACCTTCCCTTTGTGATTATAAACCTTATCTTTAAATTTCATGAGTCCGGAAACGAAATGTCTTCGGACGACGACGACGATGTGATACCAATATACGACAAAAAAAAATTTTGCGGTCATACAACAATATGGGTTTTGGCTCATTGTTTAAGGCTGTACAGTGACATATAGTTCCTTACATCCACATCATATCTCTGGTGGTTAGTTGTCTCTCAATTCAAATGAAATCACATCTTCTTCTTTAAAGAAAAATAATGATTCAACCCCAAAAAAAATAACTGACTTGAAAAATTAAGGAATATTTTGCAAAAGTCTGACTTGATCGATCATGTTTTATAATGCTGTAAATCAGATATTTGGAATGTGTTATGACTTTGATGTAAGAACTTACGTATGACATCAAAATACAATGGGAAAGCTCCCGACAGGGAACAGTTCAGTCGAGCTTTCTGGTAACTTGTCCATTTATTTCTTAACAAGGAATCACCACCTACATCTTTCTGCAAAAAAAATTAAATAAAACACTAAACTTCTAAATACCTAACTTCCTTAAATATATACAATTACATAATAATGTAATACCATACACAAACAAGAGTGCACATGCTAAAATGTCTCGTTTGCTTTACTGACCATTGATTTTATTTTGAAAGTCTTTAAAAAGATAAAGGTTTTACTAAAAGTATTACATAAACTTAATATTTTTAATGATCTATGACAATGAGGTCAAGGTCAGATAAATCCTGCCAGACAGACATGTAAACCTTACAATTATTCCAAATATGGAATATAGCTGAACAATTGTTTATGGTAATTGAAAAACAGACCAAAACACAAAAACTTAACATTGACCAATGAACAATGAAAACGAGGTCAATGTCAGATGAAACCTGCCACACTGACATGTACCCTTACAATCATTCCATACACCATATATAACCACAGCTTATAGCATTTGAAAAATTGACCTAATCATGTAACTTTAACCTTGATCACTGATCCAAGAAATGAAGTCGAGGTCAGGTGACCCCTGTATGACAAACTTGTAGACGTTACAAGGAACCCATATACCAAATATAGTTATCCTATTACTTATAATAAACGAGAAATTCACATGACAAAAAAATTAAATTTTTTTTTCAAGCAGTCACTGAACTATGTAAATGGGGTCAAGGACAATGGACATATGACAAACGGAAACTTTGTAACACAAGGTATCTGCATACAAGGTATGAAGCATCCAGTCTTCTTCCTTCTGAAATATAAAGCTTTATACAATGCTGCTGTTGGATAGTAATCCCTGTCTCGACATACTGCCGCTCTTGTCGCAAAAATAATCTGAAATGTATTGCTTTAATGCAGCTATTTCGTTGGCTAAAATAGAAGTGAGATATATTTGGAGGAAGACATCTTTATCAGGATTTATAGCCAGTCAAGGTCATTTACCACCCCAGTTATAGACTCAATCAGGAAGTCTTTTGCTTAACTGTGAATTATGTCACATACAGGAGTGATACCAATTAGCCATGTGGTTATAGACTTCAAATTACTTATTATTTGAAACTTTGAATAAAAATAACTATTTTGCACTGAGGCAGACTTTCGTGTGAACAATAAAATCCAATTTCAAGTATAGTATACATTTTTTATTTGATCTCTTCAAAAATGTCAACCATGCCTTTTTTAACTATTGAAAACTAACATATGTTCATTAATAATGATTAAGGGTCTGGCTGTGTTTACAGAATAGAGCATAATGGGCAAAAAGTTCACAATAAAGGATATTGGTAGAGAAAAATAGGCTAAAAAATAGAGAATAGAGAATTATGGCAAAATAAAAAAAGAATAATGAAAAAGGGGTTAAGGAATGAAGAAATGATGGACCTCCATCCCGACCCTTGTGAATGAGTAATGTTACTATCAAGTTAATGTAACAAACCTTGCAGACTTTTCCTACACGTGAATACAATTTGGTTTCTATAAACTCTGTTTCTACAGCTATTTCTCTAAAGAAGAAGAAAACTCTTTCATCTACACTAAAAGAACCTGCAAACTGGGGATCTGGAAAAAATAGAAAATGTCAACAGGTTTATTATATTATATGACTTTATTCAATATACATCAATGTCTGGCTAAATCATGACTATCTTTTCACCATATTTATTTAAAACAAGAAACATCAAATATTACAATTGAAGAGATAACAAAAAAGGAATAAATAATAATAAGAGCAAGCAAACATTGTTTTTATGCATGTTCTCTTATGGTGGTTGATGATATTGATGTATTAAAGCTCTTGTCTTTCAGTAATTCATATACTCATGTAAACAACATAGAGGTCAGGTCTTCTCTTCGGTACTTGGTCATGAACAGTTTTTTTATATTTTTAAGGACTTAATTAAAATTTGGGAGTTAACAAGAATTCTTAAGAGTATTGCATGGCAATACATAGTCCCCTACCGGTTAAAAATTCATTGTACTGGAACAAAATGCCAACTTGATCTATAACTTGTCATGGTGTAAACTACATAACAAATATCAAGTCAATATCTTCAAGCATGACAAAAAAAAGTGTGAAAAACTGATTATTTGTGTGAATTTCTAAGTCAAAGGACCGTAACTCTGCACAAAATCATCAGACCGGAACAAAATTAAAACATTATCTGTATCAAGATAAAACTATATACCTATTAATAACCTATATCTTCAAGCATTACAAAAAAAAAAGTGTGGAAAACTGATTGAGTGAATTTCTAAGTCCAAGAACCATAACTCTGAACAAAATCATCAGACCGGAACAAAATTCCAACTTGATCTGTAACTTGTCATGATAAAACTATATATACCAATTATTAAATCAATACCTTCATGCATGACGAAAAAAGTGTGGAAAACTGATTTGCCGGACTGATGGATGGACAGACAGACAGACGGAGTGCAAACCTAAAGTCCCCTTTGACTTCGTTGGTAGGGGACTAAAAACTTGTGAGCAGAATAGAGCTAGTCTAATCAAACATATTCCAGTACTTGGGCATGAGAGCATTCAATGTCAGAGGTCAAAGTTCAAGATTACAACAAGACTTTTCGGTACTGAAGGTCTCAAGTTTTTATCAAAACATACTTCAATGCTAGGCCATTGGAAAACCTTTAACCTCATTCAAATTCAAGTCTGATTGGTAATGAGAATGTTGCTGAAAACTGACAAGGTTTCACCATCAGGCTATTCAGCAAAAAATGTGCTTAATATATAACAGATATTAAAAATTAATTGTGGAAGAAAATGAAAATATGCAGATTGTCATGTAAGAAATGGAAGAATTAAAAATAAGCAACTGACCACTGGTAAAGTTCTATAACCTACTTTTCATCCATTTATTACTGAAGACACCTTTCATGAACTCTGCTACTACTCCATCAGGTCGTTCTATAGGTCTGTAAATTGTAGATCTATCAAATGCTGTTGCTCCATAATACATTAACTCTTTATTATTTGGGTTGCCATTTTCTGCAACAATAAGATTTCATTTTACACAATTTTCATGTCAAATACAGAAGTATATTTCAATTTCATAATTAAAGAACAGAGTTCCATTTGTCCCCCACATTGTATATATTTAATCTGTCACTGGACACTACCTAAATAAAGGGGGAATGTGTCCATGGGACATAGATGATGCCCCCGCTTGCATATAACGTTATAAAGGGAAATAACTCGAAGAACTGTAAAAGTCACACTACCAAAATTTGTACTTGATCTGAGTTTTGTGGTAATAAGCTTTGTTTATAAGTTTCTTAACATTTAGTTGAGGCAAACTTAAGTTAGAGAACGGAAACCAATTTTGGGATGTACGTACGTACTTACAGATGGACAAGGGTAAAACATAATGCCCCCTAAGCTATGGCGGGGGCATAAAATTTTTTTTCTAGTTCTTCAAACACTTTTTATAAATATCTTAGAGAAATACACGATTGAATGCATTTTCCATACAATTAATATTTCCAAGTGGCAAAACTAACAAAAATCATGATCAGCACTGATTTTAGAACTTGTCCAAGACATTGCTGATATAAACCTTTGATATAAATTTCATGACAATCTGGCAATAATTGAACACATGAGAGAAATTGCAAAGTAATTTTCCATATTATTAATATATCCAAGGGGCTTTACTCTTTTAAAAATAACTGATCAACACTGATTTTCGAACTGATATGTACTGATAGTAATTATCAATCACAAGTTGTCCCTATCAAACTTACTTAAGCAGATAACTTAACATTGAAAAATGCTTATCAGTTCAAAGTCACTGGACTATGAATTAGGGGGCAGGGCCTCAAAAAATAGTGGTCAAACTGATATGTACTGATAATAATGCAACTTTTTACGAAATATCATTGATCTAGCATAAGTTGTTTTCCATTTGTGTGGTGTGTTTGAGTTTTGATTTTGCCATTTGATAAGGGACTTTTCCATTTTGAATTTTCCTTGGAGTTCTGTAATTTTGTTATTTTACTTTTTGCTATCGACCTAACTTAAGCAGAAAACTTAAAATTGAAAATTGCTTTCAAAGTCACTGGACCACGACCTAGGAGGCAGGGCCTCAAAATAGTGGTAAAAATATCAATGATCAATCACAAGTAGTTCCTATCAAACTAACTTAAGCAGAAAAAATAATAATTATTGACGAAACCTCACTGTTGTCTCCACCTGAAAAGCAACACTTATGTCTCACATCTGTGACTTTCATCCCAAGAGAGTCAAAATGGAACAGTGTGATAAAATTGCTTGCAAGATTAGTGAATAAAACAGATTTACTCTATCCTCTGTACTTACTGACATATATAGCTGTAAGGTTACTAAATGGGTCATCAGAACATGCAGCACCACCCAAATTTGTGGCCTTGAACTCGTTTCCATTCGATGTATAGTTAATTTTATATCCTGCGGGACTGAGAGCATTAGTCCCACACAAGTAATATTCTGGACTGTCTGGACTGTCCTTAGTGTTTGTGATAAAACGAATATGATTTTGGCAATTTGGTGTCTGAAAAGAAAATGTATACGAAATAAGTTTCAGCAGAAAAAAAACAGCTGCAATTATTTTCAATAAAGATGCAGGTAATGATGGAAGCTGTATATTTAGGACACAGGTGTTTAACATACATTTTAATCAGTTATTTTTTAAAGCAATCACATGAATAACAATTCATTAATGATCTATGTTGTCCATAAATTTCTTGTTTTCAAAATTATGTAATTGTTGGTAAAATAACTCAGGCAAACTGGTCGGGGCCTTTCATAGCCGACCATACGGTATGGGTTTTTCTCATTATTGAAGGCAGTACAGTTGCCTATAATTACTTACATCCACTTCATTTGAACTCTGGTGGATAGTTGTCTCATTGACAATCATACCACATCTCCTTATTTTTATACTGATCTTATATGGTCTTGGTGGATTTGTTTAGTATGAAATTAAGGAAATGAGTTATGACTGCTATTTTAGACAACTATCCATAAAGGTCAAAGGATAAAGATGTAAAAAAAATACAGTTGATAATTTTTCCTTCAACAAGTCACTGTACAGACTTTTTGATACTTTTGTTCCTATTTTTCAAATACAATGAATAACAATTTGTAATTTCTATTCTTTTCAAATAAATATGTATATTCTATTGTTTTCATGTACTATGTAACTTCTATTGCTTTCATGTACATATGTAACTTCTATTGTTTTCATATACATATGTAACTTCTATCGTTTTTAAATAAATATGTAACTTCTATTGTTTTCATGTACATATGTAACTTCTATTGTTTTCATGTACATGTGTAACTTCTATTGTTTTCATGTACATATGTAACTTCTATTGCTTTCATGTACATATGTAACTTCTATTGTTTTCATGTACATATGTAACTTCTATTGTTTTCATGTACATATGTAACTTCTATTGTTTTCATGTACATGTGTAACTTCTATTGCTTTCATGTACATATGCTATTTCTATTGTTTTCAAATAAATATGTAACTTCTATTGTTTTCATGTACATATGTAACTTCTATTGTTTTCATGTACATATGTAACTTCTATTGTTTCATATACATATGTAACTTCTATTGTTTTCATGTACATATGTAATTTCTATTGTTTTCATGTACATATGTAACTTCTATTGATGAATAAAGCATTTGTTATGATGAAGGACAGCAATAAATAATATTCTTCCTTTGATATATGGTCAATTCCTATTATTTCATGAGATTGCTGTCATATACATCAAAACTGTATTCCTTTTTCATAGTAAGAGATTTTGTTTAAGTTTTCTTCTCAATGTAAAATTTCTGTCGATGATTGTCTTATATTTGTTATTCTAGTTAATTCTCCCACTTATATAACATTAAGATGTAAAATTGAGAATGGAAATGGGGAATATGTCAAGGAGACAACAACCCGACCAAAGAGCAGACAACAGCTGAAAGCCGTATATTTTTACATGTTCTTTTATTGAAAAAGACACTGTATTTATCCATTGTCTAGTCGTCACCCTATTATATATAGTAAAATATTTTGACATGTTTGACAGTGGAATGCCATAGTTTGAATATTAAGCAAGTCAGAAATGCATATACACCATTTGAAAGGGTTAAGTGAACTTTGTCTTATTGTAACTGCTAGAACTAATATTTCTGACAGTTGGAGATCCAAAGGTCCAGTAAATGGATGGTAACACATCACATCATTTAATGGTAATACTATTGATGTTTTAAGTTTCCCTCAATCTTACCTCTGGTTTTTGATGTTTTAAGTTTCCCCAAATCTTACCTCTGGTTTTTGATGTTTTAAGTTTCCCCCAATCTTACCTCTGGTTTTTGATATTTTAAGTTTCCCCAAATGTTACCTCTGGTTTTTGATGTTTTAAGTTTCCCCCGATCTTACCTCTGGTTTTAGATGTTTTAAGTTTCCCCCAATCTTACCTCTGGTTTTTGATGTTTTAAGTTTCCGCCAATCTTACCTCTGGTTTTTGATAAGTACAGTAGTTCAGCTTATCCTGATCAGGCTTCAGATCTATAACTTGCTGTAAAAACAAAATCAGATGGTCAGATGGAATACAATATGATTGCATTTATTTTCTTCCAGATATTCTATATATCAAATTTCATTCTTTTATTTGTTTGAATCAATTCTGTAATTACTCTGTCTGATTTACAGTTTTGTACAGACAGTTTACCAATTATTTTTTCTTTGTTTTTCAAGTTATATACTCAACAAAATAAATGACTTTTTGGACCATGTGATTTTGATTGTTTTTTTGCAAGTCTGTTATTTTTTCGGAGGAGGGTTGTGTTGGGTGTAGTAGATGTGGTCTGCTGTGCTGTCCAGTATTTCATTGGAGGGGAGTGTTGAGTGTAGTAGATGTGGTCTGTTGTGCTGTCCAGTATTTTTTGGAGGGGGAGTGTTGAGTGTAGAAGATGTCGTCTGTTGTGCTGTCGAGTATTTTTTTGGAGGGGAAGTGTTGGGTGTAGTAGATGTGGTCAGCTGTGCTGTCCAGTATTTCATTGGAGGGGAGTGTTGAGTGTAGTAGATGTGGTCTGTTGTGCTGTCCAGTATTTTTTGGAGGGGGAGTGTTGAGTGTAGAAGATGTAGTCTGTTCTGCTGTCCAGTATTTTTTGGAAGGGGAGTGTTGAGTGTAGTAGATGTGGTCTGTTGTGCTGTCCAGTATTTTTTGGAGGGGGAGTGTTGAGTGTAGTAGATGTGGTCTGTTGTGCTGTCTATTATTTTTTTGGAGGGGGAGTGTTGAGTGTAGAAGATGTAGTCTGTTGTGCTGTCTAGTATTTTATTGGAGGGGGAGTGTTGAGTGTAGTAGATGTCGTCTGTTGTCCTGTCCAATATTTTTTTTGGAGGGGGGTGTTGAGTGTAGTAAGATAAGATAAGATATTTTATTGGTTTAAAATCCAAAATTATAGGATTGTTACCAAGACATATACATAAACATATATCTGACCACATTTATAAACATTGTATTTTTTTGGAGGGGGAGTGTTGAGTGTAGGAGATGTGGTCTGTTGTGCTGTTCAGTATTTTTTTGGAGGGGGAGTGCTGAGTATAGTAGATGTGGTCTGTTGTGCTGTTCAGTATTTTATTGGAGGGGAAGTGCTGAGTGTAGTAGAAGTGGTCTGTTGTGCTGTCCAGTATTTTTCGATGATTCATGTGATCCATGTTATATATCAGTAATGTTAAATTGAGAAGAATACTAATTGTCAAACTTTATGGATAACTTAAATATTGTTTTCTATTGAATTCAACATATTTACTGCTGGTGTACTTTTCCATACAAAACTAGTATCTATACATTGTGTTACTAACCTTAGATGATGAAATGTTAGTCAAATTAAGAATGGTTACTTTATTCCTGAAAAAAAAAGAACAAACATGTTAAATTTAAAAGAGAAATAAGGAATACAATGTTCATGGACATACCTTTTTCAGATTTTTCTGTTTTTTTGGTTCATGGTCAAATATATCTGTGCATTATTACAAGCAATTTTTTTAAGTGAGCCTGAACTATTTTTTTTTTACAAAATATCATCATATAACTTATTATTTACCGGTACTATAGTTCATGGTAAGATTTATTTGGAAAGAACTGCTGAACCTCATTTTCACTTATCAACTGAATAGAGATGTATAAATTTTTTCTTTTTTTTTCTTTCTTAACTTTCCCTAAAAGAAACCAGCCATGAAAGACTTTCTGAAAAAAAGATTGACTAATATACAAATGAAAAGTTCTAATTAAGTGTCATTAAACTTAAAACTCCCATAGAAGTTGCTATTTTAAAACTGCTTTATCTGTTTTAATGTTTCCCATTTTAACTTTAATCACTTATCTTAAATTTTGATAGCATTATTTGTATGCCACATTTTATGAAATTGCAATAAATAATTTCGGATGTTTGTCCACTGATCAACAATCACAATATTATTTGCTAAACTTTCTGAACTTACAGTAGTTGTGTCTATCTATTTATTGCTTATAATAGTGCAGTATTTTAAAGACGAAGCCATACTTACATAGAACCAACCAATAAAAGTTTGGCTGTAGGATCTACTAATAAGAAGCGATAATAAGAAGCTTGTGATGTATCTGGAGAGTAGGTGTTTATATTCAGTTCTGAAAAAGAAAAAAGAAACATTTTAGAAATTCAAATTCACATGGAAATTTGTTTTGTAATGAGAAACATCCCTTGTTTCAAATACTTAAAATGTTGGTATAACCTATAGTTGCCTCACAATTCTTAGTTTGTGTAGCCTATAGGTTGCACTTTGTAAATACAGCTGTTTCTCAAACCACGCCTCTTTTGGGGAGATATAGAATATTCATAGATAATTAATTTTGTTTATATACTGGTTCCCAGTTATGACCTCTAGGTTTCATCTCATAGAGACATAACTTGGGAATGTTACCAGTAAATATACATATGCATATTGTCTATATAGAAATCTGAGGTAATCCCACAGTCAAGGTAGGGATAGTTAAGAAATTTAGTGTTAGTTTAAACTCTTAGAAGTTCGGGGCATATAAACGTTGAAAATATGCCGCACAGCCCTATATTTTGACCTTTGAAAAAAATTGTAGTGCATATGAACTTTCCATTCTAGGATATGATTTTTTTCAAAACTTCATAGTAAAAGTGGTACAGTTTTAGCCGTAAAAGGAGTTCCTATGGGAAATTGCATTGTCAATATTTACAGAAATGCAACCTATAGATATTCATTTTTTTGCCATCTACTTGGGAAGGACGTTTTTGGTGGGAATTCAGTATTTACACTTGTCAGGACACAGGAATTAATGATTAATTTCTTGGGATCTGGGAAAGAACCCTTTATTTTTTTTTAATTCAGGACGACACCCCTTTCACCCACCCCTCACTTAAGTATTCAAGTCCAACTATCTCTCTAAAAGGACAATTCAACAGAAATCCAATTTTCTGGCAGAGTTTCAAAACAAGTTCAAGTGATACTTAAATAGAACCAAGTGAAACATTACATTTTATTCATAATTCAAGATGTTCTAGAAGGAAATGATTGAAATGGTTAACTAATTAAATGTAGATATGTATACAAGTGGTGATATCTCCTAAACAGTACAGGGGAACTACATTACAACTACAAAACAACAACATTGCTATGATAGAAGTTTTAGGCTGTCACAAATATTGTTTCATTATTGAACATTTTGAGTGGGTCGATCAACTCAAAAGAGGGGTTTTGCACAAAAAAAAACAAACAAGCTAATGTGTGAGACTACAACTAACTAATATATACCCCTGCTGTTCCTTTTCAGTAACAGAAAATATACATATATCAAATATATGCTCATGACTTTGTCTACCAATATAAAACTTGGTACCAAATATCAATTAGCTATGATTTGTAGTTGCTGAGAAAATACAACTCAAATTATTTAACTATACATCAATGTACAGAACATACATATATGTGACAAACAGGAAGTAAGTAAGGGACACACCTGAAAACTTGTAAGAAGTTATAGAATATGATGCTTGGTACCAAGGTGCTCTCATTTGTTTTTTGTCAATCATTTCAAAATAAAGGTGATTTTCTAACAATAAATTATCATATCAGTTAAATAAAAAATCAGTGCTGCAAAAATTGCAAAAGATGCTAACAAATTAGTTTTTATACCAAATTTTTCAATTATGAACAAATGAAACAAGTGAAACTGCGAGCTACTGCTCACTGATGATACCCCTGCCGCAAGTTGATAATTTTAATAGTGTAAAAATATGTAAGTGTTCGGTAAACAGGAAGTTGTTGAGTGATGAATCTGAAAAAGCATCACACTGTATAGCTGACTTATATAAACCCTGAAACCAAATTTCAGAAATCCTTATGATGTAGTTTCTGTGAAAGATGGGACGAAAAATATTCATGGGACTGACTGAAGGATGGACAGACGAACGGATGGAAGAACGGACGGACAGACAGAGGTAAAACAGTATACCCCCACTTTTTTAAAGCGGTGGTATAATAATTATTTCCTGAACTGTAATTTTGAAATAACATAACTCAAGTTTGTTACACTGGGTGTTGCAAGTAATCAATTATTAAACACTTAAATAACTTCATTGTTAGGGCAAAATAAACATATATATATGTCAATGACACTGAACTATTTAGGGTGGATCTCAAACTTTGGTGACAGGAATTTTAATATTTATTCCCTCTCAAAATATTTTCTTAGAATGTGTTTGGAAAATTCCTGTCAACAAATATGTATGGATTTTCAATCAACAGAGTTCTCCTTGGTTTCAATGTCAACAAATTGACAAAAAAAACTGAATCACATACCAGAACAGACAGAAATAACAGCCTCAGAAAAACTTGCAACTTTTAGATAAAGATTTATCCCACATTTTCCATCAAGCGTAATATTTACTGTAAACTATGGTTCACAGACATATTCGAAACAAATAGGTTTTCAAAGGAATCAATGGTCACAACCCATGAATAAATAACCTTAAGTACACTGTAAGTTGCACGTATCTAGGGTGTAACAATCTCAGGAAATAGTATTTCATAATAAAACTGTGTATCTAATGGGAAAATCTTTACTACCCTGTTGTCGAAAACACAGGACATTTTGTTTTAAATTGCTAATTACATAGAAAAAATTGTAAGGTTATACACAGGAAGATGGATTAATTTTTTTTAATAAATCAAGATATGTCAATTTTATTGTTATGATGATAATACCAAGTGGCGAATGTTCAGATGCATAAATAAATCTGAATTTAAAATGGACCTTTCTGAACAAACATCTAATCTTCAATGATTTGACTGGTTGGCAAGAAATTGGAAGAAATGAATAAATAAAGACAAATTAGCAAATACAATTATCTTTTAATTTTTAAATGCTTGGCAGAAATTACCCATTGAAAATTAAGGATTGAAGTGGAAATCTTGACCTTTGAGCTGATAATGGGTCCATCATTAACATCAATGGACATTTAGACAGTATAAGCATTGATTTGACAGGGAAGTCCTTTCTAAAATTAATTTAAAAGACATCAGAACAAATGACTTTTTAAGTTATGAAACTTAAGCGAACATGCCTCTTGGCATACCTACATTCCGATAGCCTAGGTTTCTCTCAAATTTGGATACAATTTCCTTTATAACTGATTGGACAGAGGTTAAACAAACATTGAATAGTATACAATAACCAAATATGCTAATATAGTCTGTATTTGGACTACCTATCATAATGA
Organism: Mytilus californianus; assembly: GCF_021869535.1. Classification (NCBI taxonomy): domain Eukaryota; kingdom Metazoa; phylum Mollusca; class Bivalvia; order Mytilida; family Mytilidae; genus Mytilus; species Mytilus californianus. The sequence goes on along the minus strand of NW_026262679.1, from coordinate 128,402,243 downwards.
GATACTGTCAATAAGTTCCCAGATAAGAAATCAAATTTATTTTACAATTATCATGTTACTGTAAGTCTGTCCAATCTTGTATTATGATAAGGTGGTCATATTTACAAGTATTTAGCAAATAATCAGCAAGGTATACTTCCAACAACAAAAACAGTATTTTAGGTTATTAAATGTTATCAACGGTGTAATAAACAAGCTGATAAATACCCTAAATCAATATTGGTCTGGTTTCACAACACATTCTTTTATCAAATTAGACATTTATTGTTAATCTGCATTTATTTCAGCATTCTACTTATTGTTCTACACATTACAGGTTTCTAAGCCTTTTCATTAGGATGTTTTCATGCCTCAAACGTAGATGGCCTTCTCTTTATACTCAAAATTCATCGATTTTTTGTTGAAATTTTCAAGCAATGACACGTAAAGATTGTATAAACAATCAACTAGGATTGAAATGTCTGTATAATGCAGACAGATAAGACTGTATACATGCTAATGAAGTAAATCTATTTAGATACGAGATACTTTTAAGGAATTAAAAAAATCATCAATACTAACATCTGATGAGTTAAGCCTCTTTCAACTGATTTTTATAGTTCCTTCTTCTGTTGTACTGTTACACCACTGTCTCAGGTTAGGGGGAGGGTTGGGATCCCGCTAACTTTTAACCGCGCCACATTCTGTATGTATGTGCCTGTCCCAAGTCAGGAGCATGTAATTCAGTGGTTGTCGTTTGTTTATGTGTTACATATTTGTTTTTCATTCATTTTTTTTACATAAATTAGGCAGTTAGTTTTCTCGTTTGAATTGTTTTACATTGTCATTTCGGGGCCTTTTATAGCTGACTGTGCTGTATGGGCTTTGCTCATTTTTGAAGGCCGTATAGTGACCTATAGTTGTTAATTTCTGTGTCATTTGGTCTCTTGTGGAGAGTTGTCTCATTGGCAATCATACCACATCTTCTTTTTTATAACCTTTAACCTCAATTTTACAAGTACATCCTTAGCTTTCAAATTTTGGGTTGAAGCTTTTCTGATGAAAAGGAAACCTGAAAACTCTTCAGGCACAAAAAAGAAATAAAGTGACTTTTTCATTTTGTAAAATTTGAACTGAAAATATTAATTTTATTTGGGTAATGTCATAAATTGGTGGCAACCATGACAATGTGATAATATGAATCCTGATGTTCACTAGACCATCAACAGAGACAGATTTTTAAAGTGCTAGTTACCAAGGTAACCCAGAAAGACATGTTACCCTACACAGACACTTTATTCTGACTCTTAGCTGACCAGTCTTTGCCTTTACAGTTTAATGCTGGTGTTTAGCGAGAAGCAGTATATCCAATTTTAAAGTCTTTGGTTTAAATTGGGCAAAGACCAAAACCAATGACCTCCCGCACTCTAGCATGCATGATACCACAAGACCACCAAGGAGGTTTTATTTTTTATACAATGCACAACCACTATGCATGCCAAATTTAAAAGAGATTTTCAAAGGACAAAATTTAACAAAGCATGTAAGACATTTTTTATTTGTACAATTGAATTTGTTCGAATTTTTTTCCATTGCTTAATGTTTTATATATCAAAATACCAATGTTAAAATATACATGGTTCATTTCCATTGAATGAAAAAATCCTACTCAGACAATAAAATAACTTTGAATTATTGTCAGATCAACCTGGTTTTCAGTTTACAAATGAAATGAAGCTTTAAGATCACCAGAAGTCAGAAAGATATACAAAAGTTAAGATCGTTACAGAAATGTGTTGTATCTCTGTGTTACATCTAAGAGCAGATGGCTCTTGTTTCTTTACATCAAACCAAAAAATAAAATACATGTAGTATGACTGGTCTGATAAACATCAGTTTGACAATCTCTTAACATAATGATCAGTCAGTTTGGTTTTCTAATAAATGTCACTTTACTGGGAAGGGAAATAGAAATACATTTTTTTTACCAATTACATCCTATTTTAAGATGGATCTGATAAAAACCTGTATTTTTTATATATAATTTATTATATGTAAAACTGCTTAAATATTACTTTATATAAAACACTTGTTCTTCATTTAGAATCCATATCAAACATTAAATTACAGTTTTATCCAATTTAATTAGATTCTCCTGTAGTATTGCATAGCAACATGCACAGTAGACTGATAATTATTCTGCAATTATTAGATCTATCAAAAACAATGATAAGGTGATAGCGAGATTACTTATAAAAAATTTGTATTATAATGACTTTAAACCTTCATTTTATACTAATTTAGAGGAGAGTTAGGATGAATGACCAATCTTTGAACCCTTTTCTCACAAGTTAACCCACTACTACCTTCTTGGCCAGATCAAATACCTTTACCTACTTTAATTGCTAATTTACTGCTTTATTTCAGCATAAACCAATTTTTGCAGTAATTTCATACTCAATAGTAGAAGGTTTTGCAAAGGTAAAAAAACCTATAAATATGCTGAGTGATGCTTCACATCTGAACTGTTAACATTATTGCAGGTATGGTTATCAAAAGTTAAAGTTGGTCTCAGTAAAATGAAACAGAACGCATATAATAATATATTATATAGTTAATGTTAGTGCTAATTTAACAATGTGTTTGATCAAAAGCAAAAATAATAGTAAATACACTAGTAAATTATAACACATGTTTTTATAATACTGAAATCATGTTAAGCAATTGAAATACTGTGTAACTATCAAAGGTCTTGAAATGTTTAGGAAACTCCACCCATATAATAATCTTCCTTATTTCAAATAGATGGAGAATCCTAAAAACTACTTGCCAAAAGATTATATCAAGTCTTTAAAGAGAAAAAAAATTTGTAATTAGTGTTATATATAATTAAGGTTTTTTACACCTATCACCTGTAATCAAATTGTACATATTTCCTATATTACGTTGCAAACTCATACAGCTATCAATGTGCAGCTAAAAATTCGAAAAGTACTTTTTGTTTACTTCCATTACCACAAGCACAAAATGTATTATTACAGTCATGCTTGGTCATTTCGTTCATCCAGTAAGACCATGCATCTTTACTAATATTAATCTAAGATGATTTCTTTTGAAATTGTAAAAGCAGTGAGCCATTCACTTTTACAGAGAACAGTTTCCTATACTGGTTGTGAGCCATTCACTTTTACAGAGAACAGTTTCCTATACTAGTTAGGAGGATAAAGCTATTTATATTTTATACATTAATCATAATTTTCTGTTGTTTGGATTTGGTGACAATCATTGTATTCAATGTTATACCAACACAATGAAATATTTGACTTAATTTTTCTTAAACCACAGTAAAAAAATGTATGATTTTTTCCCCTCTCAATTGGTTAGCATTCTAACAGGTATTTATCAAAGTAGAACATATAGCTGTTTTACTAAGAATACTAATTTATCATTCTCTAATCACAAGTTTTACTGTTTTCAAACTTTTATCAAATCAGAACAAGAAATGGTCTTTGATCTCCAATGGCTAACACAAGATAGCCTCCTGCTATGATCAAATTTTACATGATACCTGTCTGTTATTTACACATCTGTTTGTGGGAAAACCCTGATAAAAATTACATGCTTGATTAAAATATAATTATTTATTTCCAATGTTTTCAATACCATAAAGTTTCTGGTCTCATAGCTTTGGTAATGAGAATAACTTCTTAATCAATAAACTCGATCTAAAAATTACAAATGCATGTTTACTTACAAAAGCTTAAACTATTTATCATATCAAAATGAAATATAACAATATGCAATGTTTGAAAGGCTTTAATGGATAAACCTTCATGACAAAAATAAGCCTAAGGTATGCAAAGCTAAAATGTTAAGATGAACTAATACCAAGAGTGCTACATAACCAAAAACAGTCATATATATATATATATATATATATATAAAAATAGTTGTCTTATTGGCAATCATACCACATCTCCTTATTATTACATATATACATATAAAAATAAGGAGATGTTGTATGATTGCAAATGAGACAACTGTCCACCAAAGTTCAAATGAAGTGAATGTAAGCAATTATAGGCTGCTGTACAGCCTTCATCAATGAGAAAAAAAACATACGTTATAGTCAGCTATAAAAGGCCCTGACATGATAAACATAAAACAATTCAATTGAAAAAACTAAAGGCCTAATTCATAAAAAAATAATTTACGAAAAACATGACAGACATGAACCAACAACAACCACTGAACTACAGGCTCCTGATTTGGGTCAGGGACATAAAGAATGTGGCGGGGTTAAACATGTTTGAAGGCACCAACCCTTTCCTAACCATGGACAGTGGTGTAATGGCATAACACAAGAACAAACTACAAAACAATAAACAAAAAAAACAAACATGAGAAACAGCAATAAGCAACAACCACTCAATTACAGGCTTCGAACTTGGGTCGGGAAAGATATAGAATGTGGCAGGATAAAACATGTTTGAAGGCGTCAACCCTCCCTCTAGTCTATGTCCATTCCTATTTTTTCTCTCTTTTCAACCCCTTTAACAAATAAACAGCTATAACCAATTGTTTGCCATTACACTGATACCTGCAGACAGTCAGTATCCTGGGGCCATCAGTGTTAAAGCAGTTGCCAGTAAACATATCAGTGAGATTGTTTGGTGATAGAGATGAAAGGGGCTTGTAGCATGTCTATATCAGTCTGGAAAAGACTACATGTAGGAAACACCTAGGTCCTTATCTCAATGTACTTTTTATGTGTAACACCTAAATTTATTACCCCATCTGGTGTACCATGTCAGTATCAAACAATATTCATTATAGCAAACTATTTATATGTTTATAGTAACTGCGATCTGTTTTCTAGGGCTTTCAAAAACTAACAATTAATGCAATTTATACAACCTAATTTGTTTTGATGAATTATATAATCATTCTATATACACAGATTTCAAATTGTTTATAAAATCAAAGCGGAATTGACATAGCATATGTAGAATGGTTGCTTTGGCTTTTATTTTTTTAGGGTGTGTCTGAGTTATGTTTAAATTGACACTGTACATATCATATTAAAACTGCATGTTCTAATTAGTCATAAAAATCAGAATTTGGTTTTAATACAATAAATGTGGTTTTTAGATCCTATTTCAACTGACTTCAATATATAAAGTCAGTTTTTAGGTAGGTTTTCTATGTAACAATTATAATCTGTCAAACTGTTAAAGCAGAAATTTCCCCCTATTCTCTCTTAAAATAAAGGAAAAAAATCTATTGAAAGTGAAATCATAAAATTGTATGAAATCGATGTGATCGATGTACTTAAACCATGTCACCAATAAGAGACCCACCACAATGAATAAATAATCCAAATGATGACAAACAGTAAGATCTTTATACTTAACAATGTTTTTTAATCAATTCCAAATCTATCATCTATTTCATGATCTATAACAAAACAACTCTATTATCTCTGGCAAATATCGACATTCCTGTCTAGGGGATAACTATCTCTTCATTCTGTTTCTAAGACAAATTCCTAGGAAATGTGATCCACTTTCTGTCTATATTGGAACTAATGAAATCAATGACATCACTCCCCTCGAGACAATGCCGAATTTCTTATACAGCTGAATGTTATTCAGTAAATGTGAATTTTTTTGCCACCTCAAAGAACTGACAACAGTAATGCTCCACATTCCTCTGACATCCTTGTGAGGACAGAACACACATCAATACATCGTTAAACAATTGCTTTAACATTAACTGCAGACAACCATTACCAAAATATGACAATAAAGCACTCTTCTATTCTTATTATAATTCTACTAACAATGAATATACATGTATTTTATTGCAGTGCTTTGGATGCAAAAGTGGTAAATTGATGAATAATTTCTGCTAAAAATAGTCTAAGGTAATTTAGTCCATGTTGCATTATCATATTATATGTTATAGTATTTTGGGTTAAAATTACAAAATAAAGAAGCTGGTTTTCATATGTCCCAGTCTTGTACAATATATTTGTGGAATTCCACCACCCCCCCCTTCCTTTCATAGGATGCTTACCAAAGCAAATAACGGTTTACAAAGACAATATAACCAGCAAATTCCTGAGTCATGTAGACATTTGCCTGTATGACACAGGAAAACAAAACAATATCAAATCATCGTATTTCATTGAAAGTTGAGGACAGAGCTGATCTGTTACTTTCCATTGTATGATTACAAGCGATTGAAAGTTGAGTAGGACAGAGCTGATCTGTAACTTTCCATTGTATTATTACAAGCGATTGAAAGTTGAGTAGGACAGAGCTGACCTGTTACTTTCCATTGTATTATTACAAGCGATTGAAAGTTGAGTAGGACAGAGCTGATCTGTAATTTCCATTGTATGATTACAAGCGATTGAAAGTTGAGTAGGACAGAGCTGATCTGTTACTTTCCATTGTATTATTACAAGCGATTGAAAGTTGAGTAGGACAGAGCTGATCTGTTACTTTCCATTGTATTATTACAAGCGATTGAAAGTTGAGTAGGACAGAGCTGATCTGTTACTTTCCATTGTATTATTACAAGCGATTGAAAGTTGAGTAGGACAGAGCTGTTACTTTCCGTTGTATTATTACAAGCGATTGAAAGTTGAGTAGGACAGAGCTGTTACTTTCCGTTGTATTATTACAAGCGATTGAAAGTTGAGTAGGACAGAGCTGTTACTTTCCGTTGTATTATTACAAGCGATTGAAAGTTGAGTAGGACAGAGCTGTTACTTTCCGTTGTATTATTACAAACATTTGAAAGTTGAGTAGGACAGAGCTGTTACTTTCCGTTGTATTATTACAAGCGCAACAATAAATGAGAAGACTACCACTTTACGAGTAGTCACTGGATTATTGCAATTTTAAATTTCAAGGATTTTTTGTTGTTATTCTTGCAGCATTGTTTTAAATAGTCACCTGACCCAGACATATCAAGTAATCATGTTAAGTCGTACCATTATAGAAATAAGGCATACTGCAAACAAAATAGTCACCTGACCTAGACATATCTAGCAATCAAGTTATTAGTCCTACCATTATAGACAACAATTTACTGGCTGTGAATCAAGACAAGAATGACATGAAATCTGATCACATGTCAGAAAACTATTAGTTCTCTTGAAGATGGAACATAAAGATCATACAATTATAGATAGGGTGGGCTTAGAGGGAAAATTCTGATAGATTCTATGATACTGAAATCAGTACATCACATGGTCATTGTGATCTTCAACAAGCTCTGATTCATGTTGCACTGTTGAACATTGAGCCAGGATTCCAGGCCTATCTAAAACATACCTCATCTCAATCCCTAACATTACAAATCTGGACTTGCCATTTTACAATGAATATGAATTAAAAGAACTTTTTCTTTAAATTAGCAAATATGCATGCTATACTTTTTACTTAATACATTTTATTTTGTACATTTGTATCTACATGTAATTACAATGAATTAACTTTTTTCCTGTTAACAACCAAGCATAGAATTTTCAATTGACATTTTGATGAACATAGAATATATTGGCACAATAAAATGCAGGATGCAAGCTCTTCTAATTAAAAATGTCTAGGTCACCTATTTTTAAATGTATTTCTAATCCAAAATGTCTAGGTCACCTATCTATAAATGTACTTCTATCAAAGGACTCCCCATATCTTACTTTGAAAGTAAGACATCAAAAAACCAAAATAAATCTCTTTTAACATGTAGTATTTGGCCTAGTTCACAACACTTAACTTATTTTGATATAAGATACATGTATACACAATTCTTAAACCTGACTTTTGAATGCCTCTTAAAATTTGTTCCTTTCTTGTAAAATACCATTCTCTGCTTGTTACCTAAACAGATTATGTAATATATATAATGCGGAACAAAAGAGGGCTATCCAATTGTGAATGACACACCCCTATTTTAAAGATTTCACAAGTACATTCTCACAGGGAGATTAAGATTAACATCACTTCAATAATAACCCGATTCTTGATAATGACTCTTGAACGATAACAATCAAAGATAAAGCAACTGTTTTTTTTTGCTAGGTCTGGTCTGTGAAAACAATAATATGTTGAGGGTTATTCTAGTAAGCAACTGCAATATGATCATTGTCAAATGACTAAATGTTAGTAAAAACGTATGAACAGATAAATTGAATACAAAATCATTTATAATACTGTACAGATTTTTATCTATTTCATTGCAACACCGTGAGTTGCTACAATACAGAAATGTTCACTGTTGTACATTAGCCATTGTACAGAGAAGATTTGACCTATTCCATTTTATTATCGCTGCATGTTTTTTGTTATGATATTGATTATAATAGAATGAGGTTGATAATTAGATCAGAACTGGTGATGTTCACAGCTGGTCATACAAATTATTGATAAACATTATTTGTTTATTATACTGAATCTATAAACAATATATTAAAATGTGATCAAATGCCAAATGTTTGCCTTCTCCTTTAAATGAAGAAAACGTTCATTAAATAAGTATATTCTTTAAATATGTTTAATGGACTGTGTTTCTATCATTAATTATATATTTTGATCAGAACAACAGATGGTAATTACTATATTACAACACATAGTTTTTAGGGTGTCCTATAACAAAGTTAATAGAATTCATAATCTTTGAATAAAAGGAATTATAGAGCTCATCAACTGACTAACCTTGCTATGCTATATTGCGCCTATCTAAATCTTCTTTGTATGTCTGATTTGTGTCTTCATGGTTGTACCTCATCAACTGACTAACCTTGCTATGCTATATTGCGCCTATCCAAATCTTCTTTGTATGTCTGATTTGTGTCTTCATGGTTGTACCTCATCAACTGACTAACCTTGCTATGCTATATTGTGCCTATCTAAATCTTCTTTGTATGTCTGATTTGTGTCTCCATGGTTGTACCTCATCAACTGACTAACCTTGCTATGCTATATTGCACCTATCCAAATCTTCTTTGTATGTCTGCTTGCTATGCTATATTGTGCCTATCCAAATCTTCTTTGTATGTCTGATTTGTGTCTCCATGGTTGTACCTCATCAACTGACTAACCTTGCTAAGCTATATTGCGCCTATCCAAATCTTCTTTGTATGTCTTTTAGTATTTTGCTATTTGTTATGATTTTTTAACTTTATTAAAATCTTTCATACTTGAATTCATTGGGCCTTCTAATGCTTGTGTAGGGTCCCATATTTTGCCAATCACTGGAGACCATGCTCTGAGCTTTTTTATTATTTGGTTTGTTATTTTCTCTATATTAAGTTCTATTATAAAGTCATTTGATGAATCTACACTATATTTGAATTGGAGTTACTTTCCTTTCAAAATAGAACTTCACCCTAAAATTATATTTGAATAGCAGTTACTTCCCTTTCAAGAAAAGCAATTTCATGCTAATAGTATATTTGAATAGGAGTTACTTCCCTTTTAAGAAGGACAAATTCACTCAAAAATTGTATTTGAATAGGAGTTACTTCCCTTTCATGAAGAGCAAGTACTGGTTGCCACTGTGCAAAGTAAATTAACAAGAGTGCACACGCTGAAATGTCTCGCCTTCTTTACTAATCATTGATATTATGTTGATAGTCCTAAATATAAAGCTTTATTACAACTGTCACATAAACTTAACATTAACCAAGTAAACTAAACATTGACCAATGAACCATGAAAATGAGGTCAAGGTCAGATGAACCATGCTAGGCAGGCATGTACAGCTAACAATTCTTCCATACAACAAATATAGTTGACCTATTGCTTATAGTTTAAGAAAAACAGATGAAAACACAAAAACTTAACACTGAGCAATGAACCTTGAAAATGAGGTCAAGGTCAAATAAAACCTGCGTGACTGACATATAGATCATAAAATATTTCCATACACCAAATATAGACCTATTGCTTATAGTTTAAGAAAAAAAGACCAAAACTCAAAAACTTAACTTTGACCACTGAACCATGAAAATGAGGTCAAGGTAAGATGACACCTGCCAGCTAGACATGTACACCTTACAATCATTCCATACACCAAATATAGCTGACCTATTGCATGCAGTATTAGAAAGAAAGACCAAAACTCAAAAACTTAACTTTGACCACTGAACCATGAAAATGAGGTCAAGGTCAGATGACACCTGCCAGCTAGACATGTACACCTTACAATCATTCCATACACCAAATATAGTAGACCCATTGCATACGGTATAAGAAAAACAGACCAAAACACAAAAACTTAACTATAACCACTGAACCATGAAAATGAGGTCAAGGTCAGATGACACCTGCCAGTTGGACATGTACACCTTACAGTCCTTCCATACACCGAATATACTAGACCTATTGCTTATAGTATCTGAGATATGGACTTGACCACCAAAACTTAACCTTGTTCACTGATCCATGAAATGAGGTCGAGGTCAAGTGAAAACTGTCTGACGGGCATGAGGACCTTGCAAGGTACGCACATACCAAATATAGTTATCCTATTACTTATAATAAGAGAGAATTTAACATTACAAAAAATCTGAACTTTTTTTTCAAGTAGTCACTGAACCATGAAAATGAGGTCAAGGACATTGGATATGTGACTGACGGAAACTTCGTAACATGAGGCATCCATATACAAAGTATGAAGCATCCAGGTCTTCCATCTTCTAAAATATAAAGCTTTTAAGAAGTTAGCTAACGCCGCCGCCGCCGCCGCCGCCGGATCGCTATCCCTATGTCGAGCTTTCTGCGACAAAAGTCGCAGGCTCGACAAAAATGATTTATAAACTTTGCATAAAATCATTTTCTGCTCAATACTTGAGTTGGGTTACAAATTTTAGTACCATATTTTATAAATTCTAAATATTACAATTTCATGTTATATAACAGAGAATAAGTAGGGGCAATAGTTTATCATCATGGTTGAGCATTGCAGCAATCATGTACTGCCTGCTCAAAATAAATGTATCAATAAATGTAACAATTTAGATTTCAAGAAATGATTAAACAGCCTAAAGAGAGTTACATATTTGGGGCATGGTCAGAGGTACATCTACCAAATATCTAACTACTGTAAATTCAGAAATTATTGCGATTTTGTCATTTTAGACTAAAATGCGATTTTAATTTTTGCGATATTGAGAATAAAATTCGTAAAGGTTCCGCGGAACCCAGTGTCTCGCCTACTTTTTCTGTTAATCGCAGGCTCAACAAAAATGAGGAAGTAAATCAATAAAAATATTCCTTTTGATACTATCTTTTGATTGTAAGAAGCTTCTGTCCAAGTTTGGTAAAAATCCAGGATAGTTTATGAATCTAATAAATGTTTAAAAACTTTAACTGCAGACTGAATGTAATGTTAACTGGAAGAAAACAAAATTTCCTTCTAGATACTAGCATTTGATCATAAACAAGCTTCTGTCCAAGTTTGGTACAAATCCAAAATAGTATAAGAAAGTTATTAAAATTTTAAAAACTTTAACCACAGAGTGAATGTGTTGTTTCCTGGCAGAAAATCTAAGTCCATTTAAAAGTAAAATAAGGAAAAAATGGATTTTTTTTTTTTACAAAATTTACTTCTGGATACTATCTTATGATCATAAACAAGCTTCTGTCCAAGTTTGGTAGAAACCCAGGATAGTTTAAGAAAGTTATTAAAATTTTAAAAACTTTAACCACAGAGTGAATGTAATATTTCATGGCAGAAAAACTAAGTCCATTTATAAGTAAAATACGGAAAAAATGGAATTTTATTTTTACAAAATTTACTTCTGGATACTATCTTATGATCATAAACAAGCTTCTGTCCAAGTTTGGTAGAAATCCAGGATAGTTTAAGAAAGTTATTAAAATTTCAAAAACTTTAACCACAGAGTGAATATTTGTGGACGCCGCCGCCGCCGACGGAATGTAGGATCGCTATGTCTTGCTTTTTCGACTAAAGTCGAAGGCTCGACAAAAACCTGTTAAATTCATATAAAAAATTTCAAAATGCGAGTTTAAATTTTAGCGATTATAAACATGTTTTTATTTTTCGCAATAATAAAAACATCCCAATAATTTCTGAATTTACAGTATGTAAAAAATAATAATTTTTTTTATTGAAAGTTCTTGTAACACACAAGTGCTGATCTTCATTTGTGTAGCAGCCACCTACTGCCTACAACAATCAGAATGGAGAAACCATGGTAATATCATGTACAAAGAAAACTATTTCCTTTTCTTTGATTTAACAAGATAATGGTGTCTATTCCCACAGTTACTTTACAAACAACAGAAAGAACAGTAGCAAAGTTTATCTTTCAGATGTATACATTATCCTCAAGATTAGACAGCTATGGATGCTTCTTTAAGATAGAAATCAACATATTTTAGACTTTTAGCAATTGAAATAGTAATTTAATTATATACAATAATTATTCTTCCTTTTACACTATTTAAGTAATTTATTTCCTTTTTCATGGACCACATTAGTTATTTCTTTCTAAAGGGTAATAACTGCATTTCTATTTTAAAGCAATTTTCCTTTTTTTCTAAGTAAGCTACTTCATTCAAAATTTTTTATGAAGCGCTCATAGCTTATTCAAAAATCTTATTAACTAAGTATACTATCCAGTAAATACAGAATACTGCTCTACAAAATTCTACAAAGTTGTTTATATGTCATTCTGTGACCTTCACCTCTACCCTTAAGTTAAGTATGTTTCTTGTAATCACCATTGGTAAGCAACTGTCCAAGTCTGAGGAAGACCGCTTTCCAAATACAAGCAAAATGATACTTTTTCTTATGACCTGCAGATTGACCTTTCCCTTTGACCTCTGACTTGGAATTTAAAAAAAGGTTGTCATGATTTAATATAACAATAGTCCATCTGCATATTCTTCTTCTGGATATTATAAATCATTATGGATTGTAGAAGCAGAATTTACAACTATACTTGTGTTAATGAAATAAAAGAGGGTACTCATAACAAAAGGTTAGGAGTCCTACCATTTGAACATAATTTTACTTAGGGAAAATATTTCATATTTATGAGAAAATGACAACATACATTTTTTTCTACAATCAGATCTTCTGATGAAACTGATATCTAATGTGCCAACTCCCCTCTTTGTCTTCTATTGATTTTGGGTATGTATATGTACTGTATTTTGATGGTACAAAGACATACAATCTTAACAATGAATAACCAATGATATCTACTGGGTAATCAAATCAAAGTCTAGCAAAACTTAAACAAAAGTCTACATTCTTCCATTGTTTTTAAATGAAAACTTAAAACCTTCCATATATAGATGTGTAAATATAATATGATTTTCTTTATCTCAACTTAAAAGTTATCATCAAAAGTCATCAGTTCTGTATTCATTTTTCTATTTAACTTATTATATTGAAAAAATCTGATTAAAGCCAAAAATTTCCATTATTGTGCCTGGTGTGAAAAAAGTTAGAGAATGTGAAATTCATTTCAATTGTGTGAATCAGAATGATCACCAAAACCATTCAAACAATAATAATATGGTTGCTTCAATTTTATGTTTGTATCACTACAAAATTATGTAAGGATATCTATCAAAAAAATTCAAATTGTATTCCTTTGGTTCGTCTGAAAAACTGGTACACTGGGTAGAAATGTGTTGGCTGAAAACAGTAACTTGTTCAGAAACCACTTATTTCTGACTGTGATTCAGAACATTTGAGCTGTCTCTTATCTTTAAAGAAATAACCTAATTACATAACAAGTTCTTTATGTAAATCAGAGTTAATTTATTATCTGATAGAAGTTTACTTAATGAACTGGTTACTTTAGCTTTTTGGTCTTCAGATGTTAATGTCTGGCTTACAATACACAGAAATGTGGTGCCTGCGATTCTCATTATCGTCATTAGAATATTGGTAAAATAGAATTATATAATGCAATAACACACACACAAAACTTGTTGTTTTGACAAACTTGTCACAACTAGGATAAGAGTCTCGGATCAACAACATGATTATCAGAATTCATCTTCCCATGATGGTATCTCATGTTTTATCACCAAGGAGAATTCAAATCGCAAATTTTTTATTTCTGCATTAGAATAGAAGTCTTGCCTAAATTTAGAATAGAAATGAACTTTCCATCAATGAACTACACTCAAAACTGCTTAAGAAACCACCTTTATTAAGCAAAAACCTGTTATAAGATCATTAATTTTAGGTGCCTCAGTAGTGCATAATTTTCACTGAACCTGTTTTGAACAACCAACTGGTCTTATGAGACCACTTTTTGATCTCATTTAAGTGGTCTCTTAAACCAGGTTTCACTGTACTTGATTTTGATTTTTTTTTTATTTGCGTGAACAAAATGAAACATAATGCAGTTTATAAGATTCTGAGACTTGTTGGCAAAGTTTCAAAGAAAATTGCATCCACCTACAACATTACATGCTTTATTTCTGTTGCACAATTTACTTGTGTATAAAGATCAGTCATAGTAATCATAGGCTGCAAAAAAGTCATGATCCTATTTGAATATGCCAATTATTCATGCTATCTATGGCAACTGTCTTATAATATGACGCAATTCTCTTGGCTTGTGACAAAAATGTGTCTTCATGACAAAAGCATGTATTATATAATATGAAGTAGCATATATGTTAATTGAAGACAGATTTTATGTTACAAAAACATTTTCTCCAGTAGTATTAAATATAATAACTTGATATAATCTATCTTTATCTGCATGTAATATGGAACATCAAAGCTCAGATTAACACCAATAATGTCAATTTCAAGAAAAATGCAGACAAATATGTAAATAATTGTGCAGACCTATAAAGCCGTGTCTGTTGTGTCTGTCATGATTGATGTTATACCTTGTACCATATAATGGCAGACATTTTAGTTCAGAGATGACATTTACAAAAGTAGACCAAAAAGACAAAAATGTCTGCAAAACACAACATAGAAATTTAAAGACTGAGCAATACAAGCCGCAACAATAACAGGGGTGATCTAAGGCGCACTAGAAATGTTTTAAAACAAGAAACAATATGTTACTTGAATTCTCATACAATCATTCTTAACCAATTTATTTTCTATCTTAAATTGTTCATCATGGAAAAAAATAAAAATTGCTAAATTTTTGTTATTCAAAATATCAATCTTTTTATATACCTGTATAAATATATTAGAAAGAGCCTGACAATTTCCCAAGTAAAATAATTTTGCTGAACCCAAAAGTTGGTATCTAGGTCCTTTAGCTTTAACTCATATCCCCTTGACAGTCAGGATAAACAGTGCAATGATTGCTAAAACTATTTTGCTAACATTGACATAGAATGCTAACAATGTCAGATTCTAAAAATTGCATCAGAATACCTCATTTCATGGCATTTTTTATAGTATCATTTCATCATTATCAGCAAGGATAAAGTCTTATTGGATAACACTGTCACAGTAAATAGTCTTCAGAGTTCACAAGCATATTTCATACTTACAAATTAAAAAAAACATTTCATCCTGAGAAAACCCCCATGACTTCACTTTAGTCAAATCGTTACTGTTATTATAATGCATTTTGCCAATAACTAAACATCGTGTTAACTGTGTCTGCACTTCATGTCATCAGAAGTGGATAAAACTGTTTGCGCTATTAGAAGTTTTTTCCCCCTGGGAACACTGTTACATAATTTCTAATCAGAACATCAAAGAATACTATCACTAAAAAATACAGACACACAATATTTTCATTATTTTTTTTAACCGTCAACAAATTGCTAACAAAATAAATTTCTTGTATAACTTAACTCAATCTAGATTGCAAAGCAACTCAGAAAACCTAAACCCCCATGGCTTATAAGCAGTCTTCTAAGTTACATGTAACATCTGAAATACAGGATGATTTTAGAGATAACCATTTCACAGATGACTGTGACAAAGTTCAATTAGTAATGACATACACCTAGCAGAGCGGAATTCGAAGGACTAACCCCCCTCTGAAAGCAAAGAATAATAGTAAATATAAAAAAGAAGATGTGGTATGATTGCCAATGAGACAACTCTTCACAAGAGACCAAATGACACAGAAATGAACAACTATAGGTCAATGAGCAAAGCCATACTACAAGACTATTAAAGTAGAGATTCAAAAGTTCGACTACTGGGGATACATTTATATTTGTGAGTACCAATTTTTCTTGGATTAAGGAAAAATTGTATTTTCATGGATATTTGATATTGTGGTGTCGCCAAAGTCTGCATACAAGCCTATACAAATATGTACTTTGTTCATGGTTCACCTATACGGTTATACCCATGATATCCACGAAAAATTGGAATTGATATAATGGTATTGAAAAATAATAAATCCACAGTATTAAAGCTTGATGACCCTCCAAACAACCCCCAACAGAGACATTCCTGGCTATGGGCCTGATACCATACCAGGTTACTTAATTCTGACAATTAACTATGTTTTAAAAGAGACAATCTAACCTTTCAGCCAATCATGAAGTCCAACAAAGAAACATGAGGTTGTGTGTGGTGACTGTTTTCTGCCATTACATTTGTTAGAATTTTTTTTTCTTTAGAAATAGCCATGCTTCTGGTGATTCTTATCTTTCAAGAAGCCAACATGATATAATTAAGTTCACATTCAAACTCAACAGTATGCACTTGGGTTAATATGCTTTGCTCAGCAAGTATTTAATTAGAATTAAGACATCAATAAGTCTTTTTTTTTCTGCTTTTACAAGATTATATCAAATTATCAAAATACAAAATTTCAGTCAATCAGTAAACATGGTAAACCTGTTCCTCAAGACACCTGTTTTAAGGCATACCTTTTAAGATATAATAATAGATTTTTCATGATGATTTACATTTTGAAAACATCAAATCAAATCAATCATGACAGATATACATGTTAGTAATCATTGAATGGAAAGCCACCTGTATTTCCTATCAAGATAAATGTTCATGGTAAATATTCAATGTTTAACCCCAAAAAAATATATAACTTATTTTATTCCTTCAACAAAATCTTTCTGCTTTAAATTTAATTCATATATACCCAGTATATCAAAATTGCTAGTGTTTTTATCTATATTATGTCCTAGAGATCAGATAACCCTTACTGATCCTTTTTGGAAAAGGAAGCACAAGCTATGCTATCCCTGAGATCAGGTAATCCTTACTTACCATCTTTATAAAATGAAGCACAAGCTATGCTATCCCTGAGATCAGGTAATCCTTACTTACCATCTTTATAAAATGAAGCACAAGCTATGCTATCCCTGAGATCATAAGTAAGAACCGTCTCTAAAGTGAGTAGTAGAGCTAGGTACAGATTCAGCTTCCAATTGGAGAATTCTTGGAATATCTTTGGTGCCATCGTTACTGATCTTTTCTAAATTATCTTTCTTTTTCTGTCTTGTTTAACCTGGAATGATGAAAATTAATCTTTAAGCAATCGTGTTTTAGAACATAAACTTTCTTTTATTTAAATCATCATTAGATGTTTCTCATTTCAGAGTACAAATTACTAAAATACCAAAAGTTTCAGCATGTCAAAACAATGCATATTAAAAGTTTATTATATGTTTTCCCTGCTATACCACTAAAGCACTGTGTGAATGGACTGACCCATATGGACTATATATATGTTTTTTTTTTCTATTATAATACAAAATTAAAGCAGAACAGAAAATCAACAAGCAAACTTACAGAATAAAATGCTGCAAACTTAAATAACACATAATAAATTTACTGCATACAAATCACTTTTATAGATTTACTTTCATCAAAAACATGTATAACTTAAAGATTTGAAAGCCAAGGATGTTAAAGTACCTAATGGGTTTACACAAAATTAATTCTATATATCATGTTTGTTTGGTTCATTTCAAATTAAAATTAGAATGTTCTTAATTTTGCTGAAGTATGCACATTTCTGTATTAAAATTCACAAGGACTGCTAAAAAAAACTTTTTAAAAAGTTTTGACAGCCATAGTTGGACAAATACAGGGGGAGCTGTACAACCAAAACAGTCGACAAATATCCAAAAACAATTTACATACATCGGTGTTTAAAGGAGTTTACAACATAGTTTATTTTAACTGCGGAAGCTTACAAAGCTGTAAATCTTCAGCAATGCATGCCAAAGGAGAACAACTGACTACCATGTGGATGATAGCCTCTGCCACTCAGAGTTCACCAAGTAGTTGTATCAAATCAAAATAAAACTATTGCAATTTTGCTTATAAAATGTACATTTATAACCAACCATATGGTATGGGTTTTTCTCATTGTTGAAGGCCGTACAGTTGACTATAATTGCTTACATCCACTATATTTAAACTTTGGTGGCAAGCATACCACATCTCCTTATTTTTATATTATAAACAAAAATAACTTATTAAACAAGGAATTATTTGAATCTGGAATAATTTTGAATTCTGGAAAATTGATTAGAAATGTATGATGAAAACTAATAACCTTATTTCACTGTATAAAAAAAACAAAAACACACTTAGGAATTCTGCACCTTCAGTAGGACATACCAACCACAAGCACTTAATGAACAGCTTATAAATTAAAACAATAATTTTCTATGTCATCATGCACACGTGTACATTAATCAACATACCTTAGCAAGTTAAGTCTTTGCATAGAATATCTAATTTTCTCCCATCGTAATGTGTTAAACATGAAATGTCCTACACATTTCCCATTTCCTACGCATGAAAAAGTTGTCATTCATGGAAAAAAGGTCAAGTGAGTTAAGAAGAATGAAATAATATTGTCTACAGACAATACATGTACATGTATCATACCATAAGAGACAAGATGGCAGATAGAAAGTACTTAGTTCCTCTGTAACAATATACAATATTCCTTAATTAGTCAGGAAGATTGTGACCGACAATTATATCCCGACACCACAGGAACCGTTTTATCACCAGATAAAGATCAAATCAAGTGCACTCTGTCTATACATAAATTTTAAAAGAAGACTTGCTTCCATACTTTTTGTTCTTCCTGTCATAAGAAAAATGCCATTCTTTCTAATTTTAACTAAGTACCAAGTACCTTGCACTTCCTGTATACGTCAACACTTACATGACATTTGACATTAGTAATTATAGAAACAATCACTTCAAACTTTGGAGAGTAAGTCTTAGACACAAGTACCAGTACCTCACATCCAACACTATGACTGGTATGACTGTTAAGACAGACTATGAATGTCACAGTAACTTGCATCCCAAGGTCAAAGAACCATACATAGGTTATCAAATATTTCTCATCACACCAAAAATACATTTGCCAATGAAAAAATACAAGATGCCAAAAATTATGTTCTGAAAAGTAGGTCTTACATCAGAGCAGGAACCAAGGTTCAAAGGTGAAAGACATATATATCCCATAATTTTTCATTTGGTTTTCAAATGATAGCTGTTGATATCATTATAAGAAACTGTCAAGGTTGACAAGAGTTTACAGAAAAGAAAACACAGAATTTCTAAATTTTTATCAGGAAAATTATTAAAATCCATATTTCATGAAAATTTAATGTTGTAAATTTCAGTAAATCTTATTGGAAGTAGATAAAAATCTGACAAGTATAGTCTCAAAATGATTATTAGCTGTTTAAAGTGATGTAATTTCTCACCTGTAGGGCAATAAGTGCCAAAGTTTAAAAACAAGTCCATAATTAAATACCACAAGGGTGTGTTAGATTACCCCATAGTTGGTTCTAACTCTACTGTTGCATGCAAAATTCTCATAATCTTATAATATTTTTTGAAATATGATGACAAGTTTGTAAATGAATTCGGTTTAGTTGAGTGCAATTTTTAGTGAAATTGTGTCAGTAATCTGAAATCTACCTCTTAAATCATTTCACTGTCATATTTTTGTTAAAAGTTGGTAAAAAAATTGAAATGATAAACCATACAAAACTAAGATGATAATGAAAGTTTATATGTATACATAAATGTAAGTATTGTTTGAATGAAAATCATATGTTGGCTCCACAAAAAATGTCACTCAACAACATTCATTATACAAGTGAAATTTACTCATATTTAATGAATATTTAACTAAGAGTATGTAAATAATTATTTATTAATATTTAGTTTTAAAATTTTATATGCTGAACAATTTTACGACCCAGTAAAAGTAACATAAAATTTCAATGATTTTAAAATTATTAAATGTGGAAAGAAGATTATAACACCTGGTTAATATAACTGCTACAGTTTATGGACTCAGGTGTTCTCTACTAAAAATATGCAATATGCCCCAAAAAAATCAACCTCTTGTATGATTATTCATAAAAAATGACATTATCCCAAAAATTAATATAAAATAAAATTAAAACACCACTCAAACAGAAATTTGAGCATGTTTGAAGAATTCTGTGTGTATAAATGAGCTTAATTTTGGCCAACATAAATGTCAAAATTCCATAATACTAAAATCTCAATGTCCAATAAAATACTTCTGTTAAGTTTATTTATATCATTTACTACCTTAGTATAGTAGTTTGCTCCATGATCAAATATGGCCCTAAAATCATACTACCTCAAAGAGGGGAAATGAATAAAAAAAGACTTTGTCCTTTGGTCTATAGGTAGTTGTCTCAATGGCAATCATATCACTTCTCTAGATTTTTATTTTGCTAGATACACATCTATGAGGTCACCCATCAAACTAGCTATGTGTTTCATCACATTGAAGACTAGACCATAGTGCATGACATGTGTTAGCCCACAGACCAGAGGTGGTGTATTGGAATAGGCTTTGATTTCTAAATAAAATTCTTGACTGCTCGATTTCCAAAATTTTTTTTTATAACATCCAGGTTATTTGCTTTATTTTTCAACACTACATTAAATATGGTATTTTTGTCATTTGGCCATTTTTATTTATTAATACATCTTCTTTATTCCTTTTGCTTTTGAAATTTGACAAAGATTTAAAAAAACTATCCATCATCATATATGTTCTGTATTGCCTGTATTTCTTGATAATCAATCTTGCTACAACAACTGACTTTGACTTTTACATATAGATGTTTTTAAATGGAGGACTAGTTGTACATCTAAATATCACAAAATATTTTGATTTACGATTCTTTCTTTCTCAGGCAACTAAAAGGCATTTTATTTCTATAAAATAACTAGACATCATTCAGATGGGAGCCATCTCTGTGGGCCTCACTGTGAATAATGTGTGGTAAAATTTTGTATCTTTACCATAGGACATGAGGTTGTCAAATGAAACCAAAGTTTTTGACCTTAACCTTTGACCTAAGAAGTTGTACATACATTAAGACACACCCTCTGATGATGGTTAATATACATGTCAAGTATAAACTTTGAAATCATAACAGTTCTCAAGATAAAGAACGGACACGATCTTTACCATAGGACATAGGGTTGTCAACTGAAACCAAAGTTTTTGACCTTGACCTTTGACCTAGGAAGTTGTACATACATTATGACACACCCTCTGGTGTTGGTTAATATACATGTCAAGTATAAACTTTGAAATCATAACAGTTCTCAAGATATAGAACAGACACGATCTTTACCATAGGACATAGGGTTGTCAACTGAAACCAAAGTTTTTGACCTTGACCTTTGACCTAGGAAGTTGTACATACATTATGACACACCCTCTCGTGTTGGTTAATATACAGGTCAAGTATAAACTTTGAAATCATAACAGTTCTCAAGATATAGAGCGGACACGATCTTTACCATAGGACATAGGGTTGTCAACTGAAACCGAAGTTTTTGATCTTGACCTTAGACCTAGGAAGTTGTACATACATTATGACACACCCTCTCGTGTTGGTTAACATACATGTCAAGTATAAACTTTGAAATCATAATGGTTCTCAAGATAAAGAGCGGACACAATCTTTACCATAGGACATGGGGTTGTCAACTGAAATCAAAGTTTTTGACCTTGACCTTTGACCTAGGAAATTGTACAAACATCATGACACACCCTCTGGTGTTGGTTAATATACATGTCAAGTATAAAGTATAAAATAATAACGGTTCTCTAGATATAGAGCGGACACAGTTTGTTACGGACGGACGGACAGACTGATCACTGTAGGGCGACCCGCCATTTGGCGGGGCCCTAATAAACTGACCCCCCCCCCCCCCTTTTTTTCACAACCATATTTACATCTCCTCCCACACATTACTAATTGACCACAATCTGGATTTTCTAATAAGATATAATGTTCTACTTACCTATGTCATCATAGTATATCCAATGGAAGTCGTGTCTTCCTCATACTTCAAAACATGATTAATATCTATATCCTTGTCCTCAATATTATATATTTTTTTATATATATCTTTATATATCTATATACATAAGTAATATCCTCTTGAGAATTAAATTTGATTTTCTGTACTCACTTCCCTTTCCTGTAAAAAAATATAATACACTGATCAGTCTGTTTTATAAGTATTAAAATTATTTAAAAAATGCAATTTTGTATTCATATTAATCAATTTTCTGAAATTCTGATTGCAGGAATCCAAAAAGATTCTTTTTATGATTAGGAATCTTACAAATGCTCGAAACAACTTTAAAGCTTACTTATTCACATACAATAGTCATGATAGTATATTTTTAATATATAACATGTTTATGCAAATATATATAGTAAGGTTAAAATTCAAGTCCTGAAACTATTTATCTTTCATACTATTATATTGTATTTTTCCTTACTCATTTTTCATTTATTAAATAATTACTAACAATTATGAATGATTGTCAATGTAAACAGCAGTTAAATGTCCAACTTTAAATTTGACTTTGTAAAAATGGACCAAAAATTTAAATATTGTCTGGACCAAATGACTGCTTTTGAGACTGTTTTAAGGTTATATTCTAAAACCATGAGGGAAACACAATAACGAGCCAAATTTAAAGACATCTAAATTTTAAAAGGGTGGCAATCCTATAAAAAGTGTCCTATGCCTGGGTTCAAGTTTCCATTATCAATTTTTAATGACTCGTCATTGATATTTGACACAATCTTAATAAACTATGAAGTTATTAGATTGTATCAAGTTTTATTGAAAAAAATAATAATGTAAATATATATTAAAAGTCAGTCAAAAGGGGAATACAGTGCATAATCAGTTACATATTTACAACAAAATATGTTTGTCCGGAAATTACAAACTATTTTTTTACTATAATAAAAGGGAAATAATGAAAAATAAATAATTTGGCTGAATTTGAAACAAAACATCATTATATATATATATATATATAGAAGTGGGTGGTCCATTTTTTTAACTTGTGACTTCTTGGAAAGAACAGTAGTGTAGTTCTTAAAATAAAGAAACAAAAATATGAACAGGTGTCAGCACTCATGAACTGGTTGATATTTTGATTTAAAGATTTCAAACCACAAAATATGTATTTAATATCAGCAATAACAACATAGCACAATGAAAATTTATACATGTTTCATTTGCCCTAAATTCCACTGCATCAGCAGAGATAATAATAATGCATTTCTATAATGAGGAGCTCAAAAATACATTTATATTATGTGCAAAACATCAACTTTATCCTAGCAACAATGAAGTCTGTAAAAGTTTACAATGGTATTTTCTGGCAGATTTGTTAATACCATGGTATGTAATGTTTAACATGAAATGAGGCGTAATTCTAGACCTCATATCTAACATCACATGTAGAAAATTTCACAAATTTATTATAATTCATGATAATACATTTTTCCATTAAAGCCAAATAGCCTTGCTCTCGGTGACCTCCATACAATAGGACAATGTAATTATGTGTTTAAGGTCATCATTAGAGTGTTATGGGACAAATATGCACATGCTGATGCATCAAATATACATACTATATGTTAATCCACACAACAGACGAAAACCCTAATCCTGGGAAAATTGATTTATAGAAAATTCAAATCTCACTTAGGCAGAAATTAATTAATGTAGATTAGTCCTAATATAATTACAGGATCTTATTTTAAACATGTCATTGGGAATTTATAAAGTTAAATTAACTGTAATAAATACTTGCATATCAAATAGAGTGGGTTGTTCAATCTGTTCAAAGGATGTTGACATCTACATAGACATCCTTTGATATTTCATCTTTCATACTTTTGAGTAAAATAACACAATGTAGCATGAAAAACAGGAAAGTTTTAAACTTCAGAAGGCACCTTCAATTTCTTTTTCCTTAACTAGGATTTTTCACAAAACAAGAGGTCCCTTGAGCTGTATCATTTTACAAAACAGATCAACAATTCCTAAAAACTTTTCTGGGCATTTTACAAGTATCTAGCCCTATGCAGTGCATATGTACAAGTAAAATCAGTTAGATGCATTATTCTTTTTCTATTTTCAGTTATAATCTCTAAATGCAAAAAGCATACAAAAATTCTGATGCCTTGCCCATTTATGGGTTCTTGACCTAAACTATTTTATCTCTTCAAACACTGGAATGAAAATAAGTACTCAGAATATTACATAATAAATAATATGTAAAGGGTTCCACGAAACCTGGCATCTTGCCTGCAATTGTCACTGTTAGTATAAAAGTGTAATGTTGACTGTCAAAAACCAAGTCCATTTATCAGCAAAATACAGAAAAATGTACACTTAAAATTAAATTGCTCAGTGTGTTATCTCTTAATCATGAAGAGGCTTATGTCCAATTTCCATAAAATGCCATAAAGATTTGAAATTCATTGATGTCTAAAATATTTTAACTCCAGAGTTTATCTCAATATTAACTGCAAATAATGTCAGATGGAAAATTAAAATATCACCAGGACATCTTCATGTCCTGTAGAAGGATATGTGAAAGTTAAGTGGAACTCTGTTTGTGCTATTTTCAAACAATTGCGGATTAACAAGCCAGTATCAGCAGATGTGACTATGCAAGACCTTGTTTTGGTTTTGGAAACCACAAAAATCAGTCAGATAAATAATCAAAATAGCAGGTGCAAAAGCACATTTTGACACTATCGATGAGTCTGTACAAGTTTCCTGGAATTCTGTCAAGCCATTCTCAAGAAGTATCAAATTAAAAAAAGTGTGACACAAACAAAGCAGAAGAAGATGCAAAAGGAAAGAAAAAATCACTATGTATTGCTGCAGAAAGACAGATCAGATTAAACAAATTCATGGTATATCTAGTAAATCTCCATTATTATAAAGCACAGAACAGAATATGTCATCTTTACAAAGTATTTTTAAAAGTATTTTTCGATATGGTGTTTCACTGGGTCCTTTCAAAATGTTTCATTACTGATCTGTGGAATTGTTTGCATCACAAAATAGGTGACAAATATTTGATACCAGTAACATCATGTTTACATTTTTTCTGAGACCTTTTTAACATCTGTTTGATAAAAATAGCTGATTATACCATTACTGTTGACCTTTTCTGTCAATGAAATGTAATGTGAGAATTTGTTTCTCTCTTGATAAATTTAATTATTTGTGTGTGGTTATACTTTTCATAAGCAGTCAAAATTCTTATCTCATAACATGTGTAATAGCAATTTAACTTGAAAAACATCTTATATTTTGAGGGTTGTGGAATCGTATTCTACTTTTTAAAAAGTTATTTAACAAGCTGTTGTCGACACTATAGAAGAATCTCGTGTAAATTTGGTTGAATTCTGTTGAGCCATTTACATGATGGAAGAATGCTCTGTGATTCCCAGATGACATTTAAGTTTATAAAAAAAATTGTTTAACAGGCTCACAAACATGTTTAACCATGACAAATTCTTTAAGCGCCTGTCTAAAGTTAGGAGCCAGGTTGTCATTTGTTACTGTCTGACATATTTTGTTTTTGTAAATTGTTTTGTCATAAGGGCATTGGTATTCTCTTTTGAATTATTTCACATTCTATTGGAGCCATTTAAAAGCTGACGATATGATACGGTATGAGTTTGCTCATTGTTGAAGTCTGTACAGTGCCCTTTAGTAGTTTATGTCTCTGAATAGTTGTCTCATAGGCAGTCAGAACTCTCCTTATTCTTATATTGATTTAGCAATTGCATTTATATAGGGATAACTAATGTCTGTAACAGTTATTTTAAAACTTACTGACATTAATATCAGATATTACAGTCACGAAATTCAATTTGCAACAATAAAATCAATCATTGATGTTGACATGTAAAAAAATACAATACAAATATTCCTTGAATATTACAAAACTTTCACTATGGAGAATGTCCAATACATATATTCTATCGAAATGTATTACAAGTAAGTATTCTGTACACAAGAATATAAATATATAAATTAATTGCCCATATTAAGACCCTCCCATTAAATATTCATCAAGCCAATCCAAAATTACAAATCTGACATAAGTTTAAACATGGCAGAAGTAAAGATAAACCAACAATAATGCAAGAGTTTTAATACTAAGCATACTTCCACTAGTTATTGGAAAGTATTGGAAAACAGGAAGAAGGTGTCAGACAATTTTGAAAAGTCCACACAAGTTTTATGTATGGAAGTCATTCTCTTCCGTAGTTCCTGAGAAAAGTGTGATGGAACAAATATTCTATACCATTTATTCCGTTAGGAACATATACTGTAATATTTATTCCAGTGGAAATAATATTCCAGAATATTTTTTCCATTTGGAACTAATATTATGAAGGAACTTCTATTTCGTGACAGAACTAACAGACAGACAGTGAAGATGATTACAATATAGCCTAAACTCCTAAATTTGCATTCCGGTAACTAACTAAATATACATGTAGTAGTGATGTTACAGTAGTTTATTTATTTTTATGTATTAGAGAGGGTTAATATTCTATTTTATTTATTTTCAAACAACCATCTGGTATGGAGTATAGTTATTTAATCATTTATTTTTAAGGTAATATATCTAAAAAATTACTGTATAATTAATACTATATATATATGTATATGCTCGGAAACGGGCCCTTTAATTGGATTCAATAAATATTCTTATTCTTACTCCTAGAGAAGGGGTATAATTAAGAAGTTAATGGTACCTGAACCAGAAGGTTGAAGGGATGTTAATATGATACATTATAGAGTAGATTTATCTGAATCATTAAAACAGGTGGGAAATCATTACATAAACGTAATCTATCAAAATGTCACCTTTATATGGAGTGACACCTTCCTTAAAGGTAGTCACATTCAAATAAAGGGGCTG
The DNA here is from genome assembly GCF_021869535.1 of Mytilus californianus. Classification (NCBI taxonomy): domain Eukaryota; kingdom Metazoa; phylum Mollusca; class Bivalvia; order Mytilida; family Mytilidae; genus Mytilus; species Mytilus californianus. Next base: position 128,374,993 of record NW_026262679.1, on the reverse strand, counting down.
GGGGACATTAATTTGATACTAGAAGTGTGTTATAGATTAAGGGTACTTGTTACATCAAAAGACATAAACAGATTATTATCATCATTATCTACTTATCTAATACTATTACATCAGGTTTGTCCTCAAGGAGCTACTCAAAACATCTGACCATCACTTCAACACTTAACCATTTAAATTTTTTGTCTTCCCTTTGGATATTTCTTTGATTTAGATGAAGGCAGATGGTTTTCTTATATTATTATTTCACAGATATTTCTTTTCAATAATTATTGAAATTGAAAAAATTTAATTTATCGTCTCTATTTTTGGATAGTAGAAATTTTAACAGGTGGAGCTTTAATCACAACGACAATAAAATCAAATAATGCACAAAAAAAAACATTCAAAATCTGGAAGAAAAATAGTTTATCAATTCAATAAAATAAATATTAGATTTAGAAATATCAAAAACTATGTACAACATGTATGAAGCCTGATTTCTATGACTTTTGTATTACAAATAAATTCTGTATATATATCAGATAAAATTTGTTTATAGTAGCTTTTGATCTTTCTACTCAGTACAAAGACATAAATATATAATTGTGCTTTGAATATAATGTTTATTGGTAAGTTAAATGCACAAAAAGCATATAGGAACAAAAACTCATATTTAACCTGTAAACCACAAAAGAGGATATAGGAGCGTAATATAAACAGACTTATCCTATAATCATCACAGATTTACACAGGAAGTAAAAATCCATAACACGAGTAATCAAATCATCTTCATATGATGTGTCTCCTTTCATCATTTTAGGTTAAACCATCTGAACTATTGCCAACTCAATGTAAAAGAAAACTGATGCAGACGTGCACCCTGGTGTGAGGGTTGGGTGACTGCATCCCCTTTTTGTCACAGAAATATTACAAAAACTTACAAGAATTGCATTGTTTGGAGCAATGCACTCCCTAAATGAAAACAAATTTGTGCCAGAACCTTCGCCCTGTTTAAAATTTTTGGGTATAGGCTGGAAAAGACAATTGATCTTCATCTTAAAGAGTTAATACTTAGAGTTAACAAATAACAATACATCTCAGTCTAGAAATAACAATTTAACAAAATACGTTTTGGTTCTTAGCTAGCAGACATATTAATAGAGATATATATATATCTTTATTAGCCTCCCTTAGGAGAGATAGTGATACGAATACAATATTAATGAATAACACAATATAAATAAAGTTTGAACTGATAAACACACACACAAAAAAAAAAAAGAGAAATTACTTTAACCTTATTTCACATTGTTATTTAGGAATGAGAAAATGTTTTGCAAAATTTGTAAACGTATGTGACGCATAAAAATTGAAAACGTTTTTTCTGCTCACAGTCTAGTTCAAATTCTGTTTCGCATGACAGTAAAATATAACAGAAATCTTCATCAGCTAAGGAACCAAGAAAAGCACTAAAAGTTATTGGGTTTATACATAGTAACTCGCACCAGAATTCATCCCGAATGTCAGATAGGTAGTCACACGACGAAATTGCGTGAATACACGGGTCGGTGAAAAGTTTACCACATTTATCACATAAAATAATATCACTTTTCGTATTGTGGACCAAACAACACAGGGAAACTATATAATTTGCCTGTTTACGCAAATATGGAAAATCTAATGCAACAGTCCATGCAGGATGAGGCTGGAATATTTTATGTATCTTCTTGAATATGTTAAAGTCACTATCTATATTTATACGTTGCTGCCATTCCTTTAGTTCATATTCAAAAATAGATCTGTGAACTATTCGTTTCCATATACGCTGAGACGGAAAAGTTCCGCTAGTCATAAACTTTGTTAAATAGTTCGATAAATGGTATTTGTAGAGTAAATCTACACAGTCCTTTGAAAAATCTGATGCACAATTGATGTTCTGTTGATTATAATACTTTAGTTCGAAAAGTCTACGTACGAGAATACGGAATGAAATTGCTGTTTGTGGTAAATTACAAATTCGTCCGAAGAACAATAACTTACGTTCATTAATAAAACTGTCTAGGTTAAACCAACCAATAAGAGAAAGGCACATATCAGTTCTTGTACGTCTAGGCAATCCCTGAATGAACTTGCATACATAGCGATGCGTTCGTTCTAGCATAAGTGTTTCTGTTTTAGGCAGCTTGCCCCAGATCTCGCATCCGTAAAGAGCTTTTGGGTAGCATACTTGGCGAATAATCTTTGCACACACTATAGGGTTGAGTACAGCAGGATGAATACCGGAGCGAATCACGGACGCAGTGGTTGCTCTTAAGGTTCGACACGCTTTTAATGTACGATCCATGGTTTTCATCGAAGTGTCCAGTGAAATCCCAACATGTGTTGCGCTTTTAACTGGTACAATAGGTTCGTTGTATAGGAATATATCTTGTCCTATTAGTTTTTTGCCGAATTGAAGAAGTTTGCTTTTCGCGGGTGAAAACGAGAAGCTCCATGATTCGCTGTATTGTTCACATATTGATACCATTTCTTGGGCGGACTCGTGATTTGTGGCAATAAGCGAAATGTCATCAGCCTGAACAGGAGAACTACTATTAATGTCATATAAGAATGCTCCTTTGTTGCTAGATTCAAGTTCATTTATCAAATCGTTAATAAAGATCAGATATAACTTAGCAGATAAAGCACTGCCTTGACGCACACCACGGTTCAGTTTAAACCATGTCGAAAGTTTTCCACCAGATAGAATAGCACTTGATAAATCTGTGTACATGTTATCTAATAGTAACCATAATTTTCCGGTCGCACCATATTCAAAAAGTTTAATACGTAGTCCATCAGGAGGTACTGTGTCGAATGCTTTAGTGCTGTCCAATAAAATAATTATAACTGTTCCGTTCTTTTCTATGTGATGAATAGTTACTTCATTAAGGTTGAATGAAGCATTTAAGCTAGACAGGAGTTTTTGGTAAGCTACCTGTTGGACATTCGGAAAGTCAGTACGCAATAAGGTAAGTAGCAGATCAACCATCTTCTCGAAGACCTTTGTGATACTAGGCACTAACGAGATGCCTCTGTATGAGTTTGTATCTGTTTTTGGCTTGTTACCACCTTTATAAAGAAGTATAATCATACTCTTTCTCCAGTCGTTCGGAATGTACGCACATTTGATACACAAGTTGAAAAGGTGATGTAAGTGTTTTATAAGTAATTTACCACCATATCGTATGTGCTCATAAAATAATCCGTCATGGCCACAAGCTTTGTTGTTCTTTAGTTTTGAACAAATTTCATTTACATCTGATAATTTAAATGTAATGTTGTTCTGATCCCGGTTGACATGTTTGCGAATAGATGACAGTTTTTCTGCAATTTCGGTTTCACGCTTCGGGTCGGTATATGTCGACGGAGAAAATACATCTTGGAAATGAGACAGCCAGATATCATTGATCTTTTTAGGATCGGTATAAGTCACACCATCTTTCACTAACGCACTACAAGCAGTTGATTTCTTTTTTCGATTATTTATGATCGTCCAAACCGTTTTCTGATCAATATCAAGGTTACTTTCGATAGTTTTTGCTAAATTACTTTCATATTCATCAAATGCTTTTCTTAAAACTGTACGAAATTCCCTTTTTTCAGACTTGTATTTTTGAAAAAACTCACAGTTTGCATCATGACAGTGACAATTGTTTATCCATTCATTCCGAATACTACGCATCGAGTCTCGTAAAACTGTAAGGTTGGGATTCCAATACGGTTTCGAGTGGCGATTGAACTTTTTATATGGTAAAGTGTCTTTTTCGGCTTTCTTTATAGCACTGACTATGCAAGAATAGTATGATTCGATCACATCGGGTAGGGCTTTATTTGGAAATTTTACCGTCCAAAGATTTGTTGAAACTGCAAAAGTGTAATCCTCTATACAGTTTGTACTTCGTGCGCGTTCCCAAGATACAGTTGGGTCACTGGTCTCTTGTGGATTATGAAGATGAGCTTCCATTTCTAAGGTACATAATATTGGGTGATGATCGGACGTGCTGAATGAATGATTGTCAATTACCTTAGCTTGTTTAACGTGTTGCAATTTTGTACGGTTAATTAAGATGTGATCAATACAAGTCGAAGGACCACCTTCGTAAGATTGGAACGTGTTGACAGGTCCTTTACACATTAATTCCATATTTACTGAACAAAGATTGTGAGTTGACATCAAAGTTTTACAAAGTTTACTTCTTTCGTCGTTTTTTATTTTACACCTAGGACCGCCAATTTTCGAATTGAAGTCCCCCATTAAAATCACAGAACCAAATTCTTCATAGACGGACGACAATTCGAACAGCAAATCTACTTCGTCACGGAAATACTCGTACGGTTGAGTTACTGCAGGTAAGTATAAAGAGAACACATAATATTTTTCACTGTTTGGTATATTTACTTCAATACCGATAATTCTGTCGCTGTTAACCTCAATTAAAGATGTAAACGGATAAATGTCTTTTGATATGAGAAATGCTACTCCGGAGCGTCCTTTGCAGGTAAGTATTTCAGGATTACGTTCATCAGTCCCTTTTGCAATGGAGATATAATTCTTATCAATCGAATCGAGGACATGTAACTGATAAGTACGTAGCCAATGTTCAGATAAGGCGCATACATTTACATTATACATCCTAAGACATTCAGCTAAGAACGGTATACACGAAAAAACACCTCTACAATTCCAACATATTAAATTAAGTTTTTGTCTAGCAACAGTCATTATGAAGGGTTTATAGAATGTTCACTGGCAAATTGTTCCCATGGTAACCATGGTTTCATGTAAATACCTTGGGGCCAAAATTCTGGATGAGTTATCAGATGTTCATCATCTGCTACAATATTGAGTTGAGCGGCGGCTGTACGTTTTGATGGTCTATTGAAATATCTTAAAAATGTCACTCGTATATTCCGCTCGGAAAGAAAATATCGCATAGCATTTTCAGAACTACAAGATTTATCGATTCCGCCGATATAAAATCGACTTACACGTCTGCTTTTGCGAGTGAAACCTTTAAAATCCGAGGTTTTAGGGTAACATACTGATCTCGGAAAATGTACCGAAATACTGTTTGTATCATTTGCTTGAATGTTTGTTGATTCGACGATTTTCTTGGGTAAAGTTGACATGTTACTAACTTGATAATTATCCGTTTTAGGTATCATCTTTTGAGATACATGAATTCGGTCGTGTGCAGGTAATATCGGACATGCTGTTGAAACGCGAGGTGTCTCGGACCTAATCGGAGAATCTAATGGTACAACATATACAGATTTATCTGCTGTCTGAACTGCGGCAGCTGCATAAGTCATTACTTCACGTTTACTTGCTTGGAAGTTCCTCTCGACATTAACAACGCGTCTTCGTAATTCACTAGTGGATGTCATAGATGAATTAACTTTTGTCTGAAAATCCTCTATAGCGGTATTGACGTCCTTTACTTGATCACTTAAAAGAAGCACCTTACTCTTTAAACTACAAATTCCAGTCGAGCGGATATCACTTATGTTTGTGATGCGTGCTGCTTCAGAATTTAAACGGGTTTTTGTTTCATTTGCTACAACAGATACTTTAGAGATTCTAGTTTCGCATTTCGAAATAGCCGTTGTGTTGTTTTCAATAACAAGTTCGATTTCCTTAAGCTTTATTTTGTTGTTTGCTGATCGCATTGTTTCATTGGTTTTCGAGATCTCGCTAGCTAAATCTACTTGCTTTTGTGACACACCTTTAAGTTCCGATTTAACACATGCTAAACTATCATTTAGTTTATTATTTGCAGTTCTAGCTAAATTTAGTTGATTTTGAATGTTATTCATGCGTTCCTTTTGCTTATTGAAATCATCATTAAGTTTTACATTTTGCTTTTGTAAATTCTCAATTTTACACAGTAAAGCAGACTTATCATTCTCATGTGCAATCTTTAACTCAATAATTGAACTCTCGACATGTATCAAAGTGTCCCGAAGGGAACTATCTACAAACAGTTGCGGGGTAGATGTGATGAAGTCATCCACACAAGGAGTGTCCCTTATAGATTGTTTAATACTTAGAGCTTCTTTTAAATCATCGCAAAATTCGCCTTTAGTTGCAAGACGGAGGGAAAAGCAATCACGACCAAGTTTATTTACCAATGGCTCGCCTTTCTTTGTTTTTGGCTGCATGCGTTTTTTCAAAATTGCTGATGCAAACGGAAAGTCCGGTCTTTGCTTTGCTATGACAAAATATTGTAATCGTAGTTGCTCTAGAGCTATTGCATCATTGTCACAAAATTGAACCAATCGGGTAACAAAAGCATCTTTGGGTAGGCCATTACATTGATCTTCAATGCTCTGTAATACTAAGTTCGTTGGATCAGGATCTTGGTTACCCATATTGGTAGACAGTGTATAATTAAACGGGTTTGCCATATGATCGCTTTGAGAACCAAGGAATTGTCTGACGATGTCTTGTGAGCTGTTTGATGTAACTTCCGTATCAAAGTTATTTTGTATATTTTGTATATACGTATTTTGACTGCATTGTAGAGAACAGGGTTGTAATTCAGTGTATATTAAGTCTGGTTTATTGTTTACACTTTTATCACAGTTCATTTTGAATAGACAGTTTAACGGGTGGATTAAAACAGTTCACTACTCATTACTTTACACATTGACAATTTTTTGTGTTGACGATCTATTAAATTTAAAGTTGTATTTCTTATCGTGGTAGGTGAAAATATTGTGTTTGTACAAAATTGTTCTTTCTCACCAAATATGTTGACGAAATTCCTGTTAGAAAGTTTAAAAACACAAGAAAATTCTCCGAGCAAAATATCCCACATAAATAAGTGAGAGAAAAAATAGCTACGGTCATGGAAAATAAAATGATCAAAAGTATAAAGCAGTGCATAGAAAAATATAAGAATTAAAAACAAATGTATTCATATCTGTATACTAAACAGCTAAACTGATATAGTTGATATTTTAATAACCATCTGTATACTAAAGATAATAAAATAAAAATACATAAATATTTTCTGTACTCACAGAATTATGGTACAATACCAGTAATCAGGAACATATATATTGTTAGATATACTGTTCCCAGCAGTAATTAATCCCTTAATGAACTGACCAACAATCTTAATTACATGTAACTAATTGTAGTACAAATTTATGATGTAACTAGCTTGTTATCAAACTGATAAAATTTGGCATGCACCAAACCCATCAAGGAAGTAGGCTGATATCATCCCTTACATCTATAACAAACAAACGTAGAAAAACTGGCCAAACTAACTCAAACTTACAACAAGGAATTATTTCCATGCATTGAAGTCCAGATTAAAAAATGTGCACTGTTCTTGTAAAGTTCTTTTCAAGTTATAATTTTCTATAAAAGGGAAACCATTTAATCTGGTTTATCAGTGGTCTTTAACCAGAGGATTAAGCAATGTTCCGATGAAAGAATTTTGTCACCTCCTTCTAAAAGGTGTCATTCATAACAATCGTTAAAGCTTACTGGATCTTAAACACTTTCTCTAATAAGGGATTAATGGCTATTATACATTGGCACAAAAGAATGCTGCCATGTTTGAGATTCACAGTGTGTAAAATGCCATTATATTTAATCTGCTAATTTACACAACAGTGATAACCAAGCAAACTTTGTGTTTTGACCAGCAGGAGAAAAAATGTTCTGATCGATTTCACAGAAAACAGATGGCCAATGGAAATCCATTTTGTATAGACACTGTCAATCTTCTTAGAAATAAAAAAAGACAAACAAGCAGGAGGAGGATTTCTTAATGAATATTTTGTCATTCATATTGAAAATGTTAAAGCTGAATCTTTATTTTTTATAACAGTTATCATTTTTGTTAAATGGCTTTCATGAAGTCAGAATATATTACCAATTATCATGATATTTAGAATCTTAACAAAACAACATTAAAAAGAGAAAAGAAAAAAGTAAAGGTTTTCTGGTGCAATATAGAACTTAATTAATTTTAAAGCTATTCATATTTTTTGTTTGGTGTCAAATTTTATTTTATTTGATCACAGTTTTTACTAGCGCAATTTCACTGACAAAAAATGAAAAGTCAAAATAAGTCAAAGCATTTTCAGCTGTAAGATATATAAATATTATAAAAAATATAATACCCCAGTGCTGTTAACTATGTGTTTTAGCATTACCTACTTTATATAAAAATATTATAATGGAAAAAAAAAAAAATAATTGATAATACTTTTATGCAAAAATTTGTAATGTACATTAAGCTGTTTACAATAATTAGAGTATTATATATATATGTTAAAAATTACCCTATTGTATGTCATGTATGTGTGGAAAACCATATAGTATTACACTATCAAATATCAACATCTAATTAATACACACATACAGAATGACGTAAAACATCCAGACAATATAATTATCAAGCTATTACACAAGATCTAACAAACATGCACAGAATTATTATAGATTATATGTAAATGAAGTGAAAAGAAAAACAATGCATAACTCACTCCTTATATCAAATAATCAATACACTTGAATTTGAATCTCCAAACACTTGAAATCCTTTTTTACATGTCTGAATAAAAATCCTATGTGACACAAGTTGACAGTTATTTGATTTTGTTTGTTTACAATGTAGTTGTGGCTTTACATCACTATATTTCACATTTACACACACACATCATCTACACGTCTAGCCTGCAGGGATACTGTGATGATTGATAGAAAGGGAAGTAATAAGTACAGTAGAAACAGGATTATCCTTCATCGAGTGTTATCGTTTTGTATTCAGTACATATTTATTGATTTGTCTGTAATAAACTATTAAATTAAAATTAAAATTAAATAAATATCAATAACAAAACTTGTTCAGATTCTATGTTTCTCAGACACAAGACTTATTTTACATATGGAGACAATGGGCCTTGAAACATTAGCACACAGTGACACTGAAAATATTGTAAATATTTCATGATGAAGTGCAAAATCTTACATTAAAATAACAATATAATTCTTTTCCTTTTGTGTTACATCTAATAATAAATTCATAATACTTAACAAGGATCCTGTTACATAAGTTTCTGAAAATGTTTTAAAGTATTTTTCTGTATTTAATATTTTTATAAGACAATGTAATAATGTAGAGGCCCGCCAAGAGTCTGTAATCAATCCTATGATCTACTGTCAGGCCATTCTTTTGAAAATCTAGATGTTTATATTGATATTCACAAAGGAACAGTAATAATTTCTAGAATAAGAAACAAACTTCAAGTTCAAGCAAAACGGTTTGTGTTTGTACCAGCAGAAAAAGCAGCAAACAATGTGGTGGTGTATGACGTAAAAACTACACAGAAGTTCTTAGTATGAAATTATATCTTCTTCTAAACTCAGGTCAGTGTGCCCCACAGAGTCATATAGTAAACAGTCATTTCATAACCACATCACAGCTTAAGGCCTCTTCTGAACATTTGAAGGGTCCTACTATGTATTGGTTACCTTAACTACACAAAAAATTGCATTTAATTGATAATTCAACAACGCTTATTGTTATCTTGCAAGCTTTTTGGAGCCAGCATATCTATTAAAAAAATGTCCTTCCATTGTTGCTTCTCATATAAATAATTGATGTTGATTTCAAATAATAACATTCAACTAAAAAAAAGATTTATCTAATGAGGTTTATTTTTTATTTTTTTTGGTTATAGGATGTGTAAGCATGTGTGTTTTGAAGAAAATGTAGCTAGCACTGACTGAATTAATGCTGCCATTCCCACATAATTCAAATTCTATTAACATTAACTGATTCGAATTAAGTCTAATTCTCATTCAAAATGTTTTACATCCGAACTTCAATTTTAATAGGAATTGCAATGCGCGTCAAATTCGCTTTACTGTCCAAACAACGTAAACTTTTAATTCGTTTTATCAATTAATTAATTATAATTTAAAAAAAAACAACCATTTTAGAGCCAATAACATCTCCAAACTTATTCTCTTGATCTGATATGGTATTTATAAAAATCAGTTTTTCCTTATCATTTTCATAACAGGGCTAGGGTTTTCCTATTTTTTCCTGTTATTTTGCACAAACCATTGTTATACAAACATAAAATCTTTTGATTTGTCTATGAAATTTTGCCCAGATTTATCACTTCTTAAAAAACTTCTTCTTTAGGGAACAACCATTATGATATTTTCATGGACACAAATTATTAGTGTTAGGTTTTTTTTTAAAGAATCAAGAAATAACAAGCGAAACTGCGAGCTACTGCTCACTGATGATCCCCCCACCCAATATTTCGGTAAACAGGAAGTTGTTGAGTGATGAATCTGAAACGCATCACACTGTATAGCTGACTTATATAAACCCTGAAACCAAATTTCAGAAATCCTTGTATTATAGTTCCTGAGAAAGATGCAACGAAAAATATTTATGGGACTGAAGGAAGGACTGATGGATGGACGGACAGACGGATGGACAGACAGAGGTAAAACAGTATTCCCCCACTTTTTTTAAAGCGGGGGTATAATGATAATATTCTTTTAATTTGTCCGTCCAAGCACTTGTTCGGGTATTTCAAATTAAAATTTAGAAAGTGTCCATACCACAGTTTAATTCGAATTAAAGCTAATTAACTAATTCACATTCACGAAAATGTATTTCTAATGTGAATTGGATAAAGCCAATTAGCCAATTCAAATTAAAAAAAGAAGAGTGTGTGAACGCGATTAGTGAATTCGATTCGCATTCGATTCAAATTCAATTTGAATTAAATGTACGTGTGATTGAGGCATAAAAAAGATCAAACTTGTTTCTTTGTGTAGCACAGGATAATATTACTTAAATGGTATGAGTAAAGCCTATCCACTTTTATTACCTCATTCTTACATTCTGTTAAAAAAGAAAAAAATACTGATAAAAAAACAAGATTAATTGTTGTTCTCACAGTAAAACATATCAATTCAAATAATCCTCTACAGGAATTTTTAGCATCATCAAGTAAGAGAACAATAAAAGATAATCTACATCTGCTTTAACCAACAATCTGATATCTAAGCTGTAAACTCCTTTATTCTTCCCAAGCATTGATAAAAGGTTACAGTTATGATGCTTGGAGAGTGAGATAACACTTAAATCAGAAAAAAATACAAATAAATTTCTTCTTATTGGCTTAAATATGCCCTTAAATCTATGCTGATATTTTCATTGCTTAATAAATTGTTAATTTTATTACAATATAATAATATGCATTTGTGCAGCAAGAAGATAATGGTTCTTTTCATTATCAGGTATCTTTATTAGAAACTTAAGTGGCAATAAATATGTCAACCCTGAGAATTTAGAAAGTCAAATAGCAAATGGTTAAATATAATGGCATATGATAAAGCAAGATATAAATTTATTGTATTCTGTATAACGATGGAATAGGAATTGAAAGATCATGACTTTCCTAAATATTTAAAGCAAAAACATTTATAATTTTTCATTAAAATTAACACATATTTTGTGAAAGTTAAACCTCCTTTCTTATAAAACAACACTTTGTAGTCAGGAATTTAAAAAAAATGCCTCAATAAGAATTGAAGTAGTTTATGATTATTTATATATAAGTCTACATCATTTATTACAACAACTCTCAATCTTATAAATATTTCCCATGTTCACAAAAAAATGGCCGGTCTGTAGAAAATCTATATCCAAGATATCACAAGAAAGAACATTTATTTGAAATATAAATAAAAGGAGTTCTTGGGTATGCAGTAACCCAATACATGTAACACAAATGACCAAAATACATAATGATTGTTTACTTCAGTTATTAATACAAAAATAAGGAGATATGGTACAACTAGGGGTCAATGTATGGTCTTTAACAATGAGAAAAACCTGCAATAAAAAGCCCTGGTAAGACGAAATGTGAAACAACTTAAAAGAGAAAACTATCAGCCTGATTTATAGAATATATCAATGAACGAAAAAATAACCTGGCAGACAGCAACCAACAACAACCATATGATTACAGGTTCAGTGGGACACCTAGGACAGTGGTATAACAATACAAAATAAGAAAAACATATGGAACACAAAACATAATCTGAATCATTTTTATTCATGAAATGTAGGTTACTTAGATCTATTTTTGCTTCTCCCCATTACTTCTTTGATATATTTACTGCTTCAAATAAAATTTTATACAAATAGAAATTGTCTATAGTAGGCACAGACCATTTATTGACTGACAAATGGACAAACATTCTAAATCTAACATTAACTGAAGGACGAATGGATAATACATATAAATATAACCTTAATAGTATAAAAAAAGATTTGGCTACAAGCCTGTGAAATATGTCTTGTTGTTATAAACAAAAGTTTTATACCCAACAAACCCCTGTCCTGAGGCCTAACATGCCTGTACCTAGTCAGGAATATGACTTGTTCCATTTGTTAGATATCTTTGAGCTTTTGATTTTGCCATTTTATAAAGGACTTTCCGTTTTGAATTTCCTTTGGAGTTCGATATTTTTGTTATTTTTCTTTGTACTAACAGTTCCAAAGTTTATCATTTATCTCACACCCCAAACAAATAGTAGTCATAAAGTGCTTTTCTATCTGATAATTTTATCTTCATGCATAACAATCGGCCAAGGGAAATGACTTGCTTATTATCAATATCCTGAAAATATCACAAATCAAAGGGATTGTTGATACATATCAATACTTAGAAATCACACCTACATATATATCAACACCAAAAACAAATAAAACATGTTTACAATTACGTAACCCTTCATACAAATTATTTCTAAATAATATATCTTTTCAAAAATCAATAGAATTACAATGGTAGAAATGGTTTCTCAGTAAAACATATTAATTTAAATGACTGATCATATATATGTAAGACTTTTAAAAAATGTGAATTTCTTGTCAAGTAGATATCAACTTTTATAGGTAATTACTGTAATAATTAACATGATCTTATTATTAATTACTGGGCATTATGATTTTTGATTTAGTAATAATGCATTACAATTTCTACTTTACAGTTAGTTTGTTATCTTGGCCCATTTGTATATGCGTTGTACTAATTGCACTGACGACCATTATCATAATAGCTATAATTGACAATCTGATGACGTCTTGTAAATTGAACAAACTAAAAATCTTAATTTATTATTTACTGATTAAATTTATGATTCCATACAATTAATGGTATATAATTGAAGATAGACATCAAAATTTATAAATCCAAATATACTTTTTCTATTACTTATAATAATTGATAAAGTCAGTTTTTTTTAAACTGTTGCTGAACCGCGAAACTAAAGTTTAGGACAATGGAAATATGCCAGACGAACATAAGGCATCTGTATATAAGATAAGAAGTATCCAGATCTTCTACCTTCTGAAATATTTTCTTTTTCAAAAATGCCTGTACCAAGTCAGGAATAAGACAGTTGTTTTCCAATCATCCCGTTGGTCGATATAGTCGAGCATTTGGTTTTGTCAGTATGGATTTTCCCCTTCTTAAAGTTACCTTGGAGTTCGGTATTCTTGTTAACACATTTTTCACAGCAACTTTTAATATAATAAGCACTGAGCATGATAAAAAAAGTAATGAAAATGAGGTCAAGGTCAGGAACGTAATCTCATACATGTAAACCTTTCAATAATTCTACAGACCAAGTTCACCTATTACAAATCAATAAAACTTGTAATGTTAATCAATGAACCATGAAAATGAGGTTAAGTTGTATGTTAACCCTGTCAGACACACATTTACACCCTACAATGATTCTTTAGACCAAATGTGTATCTCCATTGCATAATATTTTTAAAATTGGTACTGACTGAATGATTGTTGGTTGCTTAACGTCCAGTGGTAATTTGAAAATGATTGTCAGTACGAATTATTCAATAAGATTTTATTGGGTTTTTACATTCTACCTGTACTTACAGTAATATATTCTATATGTACTTCTGGTCATCAAAGTTTCCTTCTTCTTTCCTGAAAATATATACAAAATTTTCAAACCAAAATATACATTACATGTTTCTTACAAAGTAAAGTGTAGAGTACAAGGAAGCTTTAGTAGACTAATAAATGAACAGAGTTCCAATGTCCCCCACGTTGCACAAATTCTACCTGTCCAAGGGCAATAACTGAATTTTTAAAATTTTATTTTCGTTCTTTAAAACTTTTTATAAATTTCTTGAAGAAATGTAGGATTGAGAGCCTTTTTCCATATAAATAACATTTCCAAGGAGCATAACTCTTTTAAGAATAGTTGATCAACACTGGTTTATGAACATGTCAGAGACATTGCTTACATAAACCTTTGATATAATAAACGGAGAATGTGTCATGGGACACAGATGATGCCCCTGCTTGCATACGTTATAAAGGGACACAACTAGAGAACTGTACAAGTGACGCCACCCAAATTTGAACTTGATCTGTGTTTTATGGTTATAAGCATTGTGTATAAATTTCATAACATTTGGTTGACATTTTGGGACGTATGTATGTATGGACGGACAAGGGTAACACTCAATGACCCCTTCGCCTAGCAGCAGGGGCATACAAAATTAATTAAAATCTGGATATAATTGTACATGTGAGAGCACTTACAAGACCAGACAGACAAATGCTTGGTATCTCTATTTCCCCTGCAACACCTTGCATGGGGGACAAAAAAATATCATCCAAAACTTATATGGATCTAACGGACTATAACATTTGTGAAGAATGTCAAAACCATTAACAAATTGCATGTTTTATATTCAAATTTGAGAGGAAATAGGGTGATACAGAACCATAATGAACTATCCTAATTTGACCCCCTAGGAACATGTCTGACAACAGCTGATTTGATAAACTGATATTATATACAGATTTAATATATGGAAGAAATTACAGTATTGAAAATAAAAATGAAATTCACCAAATATTTCCAGTAAAAATTTGACATTAAAATGTCAATGATCATTATCTATTTAAATCAAAATCTGATTATCAAGTAATATCATGGTGTGTTATGTAATACTACACTTCTATGTCCTGCAGCTAAAACAGAGGTGAAGAACTATTCTCTAGTGTATTTCTGTACATAATGACCATTAACTGGACATTGATGACCATTACAAAGAGACATTTATTTATCTCAAGTATCAATTAATTTTCAATTGGTGTCACCATAATTAATTTCAAAGGTATGAAACATGTGACATGATTAGCCCAGGTCACATGGAAAATGACAGGTTTCATTACAAATGCAGATACATGGATAACACATGGAGTTAATGAGCCTGTCACGTGCATGTGGTTGTTTACATCTAACAACACTGGACAATAAAGCATGTAATTTATTCAGTTGTTAAAGGTTAATCTTCTCTTCAATTGCACACATCCTTTGACAAAATAGAAGACATCTCTAGAGATGTTCTTTTGGCTGTAGCTATTTTCCAATTATTTCTTCTAGCTGTATAAATGAAATTGGCATAGGATTTCATTGAAGATTATTGATTTTTTCATAAAGCAACTATCCCACATGTCTTAAGTGATGACTTTAAAGAAAATCAGATTTCCTTGACTGAAGGATATTAGTAATTGGTTGTGAGCAAATTTTTACAGAGAGAAATCAGAAAATTATCTTTGGTATTTAGTAATACTATGTGCTGTACGATTAAATACTGGATTCAAAAGTGTTTTGCAGAAATTCCTGTATGCAGAACAGTTTTTACGCCAGTAATATGCCATTTCAATTTGTAGATTTCAGCCAAAATTCATACATATATAAAAACAAGGAGAAGTGGTATGATTGCCTATGAGACGACTATCCACCAGAGTCCAAAAGACCTGAATGTAAGCAACTATAGGTTGCTGTAAAGCTTTGTTTGCAAGCTTGTAAATGTTTCTTAAATTTATTAAACCAGATATATAAGAACCAATGTAGAGATGAGTTTACATATTGTTTGAAAAATTGTAAACTGAAATTCAATAAAACAAGAGTGCTGAAATGTCTCGCCTTCTTTACTAACCATTGATTTTATGTTGATAGTCCTAACTATAAAGCTTTACTAAAAGTATCACATAAACTTAACATGATCCAAGAAAATGAGGTCAAGGTCAGATAAACCAAACCGGAAATACATGTACACCTTACAATCATTCAATACACCAAATATAGTTGACCTATTGCTTATAGTTTCTAAGAAACAGACTTGAACAGGAAAACTAAACATTGACCAATGAACCATGCCAGACAGACATGCACACCTTACAATCAATTTATGCATTAAATATAGTTGACCTATTGCTTAAAGTATCTAAGAAACAAACTTAACCATGAAAACTTAACATTGACCAATGAACCATGAAAATGAGGTCAAGGTCAAATACCTGCCAGACAGACATATACACCTTACAATCATTCCATACAACAAATATAGTTGACCTATTGGTTATAGTTTAAGAAAAACAGACCAAAACACAAAAACTAAACACTGAGCAATGAACCGTGAAAATGAGGTCAAGGTCAAATAAAACCTGCCAGACTGACATGTACATTGTAAAATATTTCCATACACCAAATATAGTTGACCTATTGCATATAGTATTAGAAAAAAAGACCAAAACACAAAAACTTAACTTTAACCACTGAACCATGAAAATGAGGTCAAGGTCAGATGACACCTGCCAGTTGGACATGTACACTTTATAATCATTCCATACACCAAATATAGAAGACCTATTGCTTATATTATCTGATATATGGACTTGACCACGAAAACTTAACCTTGTTGACTGATCCATGAAATGAGGTCGAGGTCAGATGAAAACTGTCTGACGGGCACAAGGACCTTGCAAGGTACGCACATATTAAATATATTTATCCTATTACTCATAATAAGAGAGAAGTTAACTTTACTAAAAATCTTAACCTTTTTTTCAAGTAGTCACTGAACCATGAAAATGAGATCAAGGACAATGGACATATGACAGACGGAAACTTCATAATATAAGCCATCTATATACAAAGTATGAAGCATCCAGGTCTTCCACCTTGGAAAATATAAAGCTTTTAAGAAGTTAGCTAACGCCGCCTCCGCCTGATCACTATCCCTATGTCGAGCTTTCTGCGACAAAAGTAGCAGGCTCGACAAAAAACTAGACAGGTTTTCAAAATTTTAACAAGAATGCTTCTTTTCTGTATTTCTTGTCCCTTACTTATCATCACTTGAGTTTAATATAGAGATTCTTACAGTAAAAGAAAATATGCTTTGATTAGGGAAAGCTACTTTAATGATTCACTTGAAATAAGACACATTTCAAACAATTAAATTCTTCAAAACAAGAGAACAATTTGCAAAGTAATAAGATAATGAAGTATATTATTCATCAATTTACATAAGTGGGTAATGTCAAGCACAGGATATACATCTGTCCCTGTTTTTATGCTCTGTAAAAATATTATAAGACACTTGTCAAAAGCAGACCAAAATATGGAAAATGAATCTTCAGATTTAATGATATACTTGAACAAAACCTGAGAAAATCCTAAACAAAAGTTTTTGTGAGTAGAAGCTATCAAAGAAAGTGTACAGTACAAAATCCCCCCCCCCCCCCCCCCCAAAAAAAAAAATTTAGAACTTGTATTTTATATGCATGATAAAGATTGAATTGCTATTTCATATCTTGTTTTTTTGTTATGTCATAAAAGTTACAAGGGAATTGTTCGCACAGTAGCCAGTGCTTTGGTTTCAAATGACATTTTCATCAGTTTCTAATTTAGTAAATGTTATTAAACTAGGCCTCTTTTTCTTTTCAAACCTGTCTATAAAGGACAATCAAGGAAAGGCAGTTAAATGCCCTGTATAGTCAGCTGCACTTCATAAAGATCTTGTTGATAGAATCAAACTAAGTTATATTTTAGTTACTGTAGTGTGAGTGCCAAGGATAAAATCTGTTGTATATTTTGATGAAATAAATTTGCTATTATAACAACTGCTATCAAAAAATAGTTCAATGTTTTGAAGATCACCTAATTTTCTGTGTGTAGTATTCAGAACTGCCTGTTTTAAACAAATTTTCACTCCATTTTGCTACTTAAAATTGTGCCTGCTGCCTGTATTAAGCAGGGCCTACTATATGAAAGAAATTATATGGGAAAATACATTGAGGAGGATAAAAGACAGCCCACTATAGGCAGCTTCCCATTTTAAGCCCTTTAGACCAGGTTTGACTGTACTATCAAACGTTAGATGTATTTCACTTCCATAACTTCAGGCCCTGAGCATACCTGATAACTCCCATAAATAGTTGTCATGAACATCGAAATTTGTATCACACATGAAAAAAGTGACATTTGTAATACCCTTTACATGGTCCAATCAAAAATCTTTTCAAGATTTTCTTCATTATGTTACGACTACGAATTATTTTTTACATAAAGATTAATGAACAATGTAACTTTTTTCTAATTGTAAAAACATGACTAACGAATTATGTTCAGTTGTATATAAAATGTATTGGCACTTTATCTTATTCAAAATAAAATGACAAAAAATTAAATAACAGTCATCCTTCAACTCTTGTGACAACTTGAAATGAAATATTATACAATAAGAATTTCATGAAAGGAAAACTTGATAATAGTACATTCTGCTTACGCCCATTAATGTTCATCAAACAGGTTGGCAGTACCTCTTAACAAATGAAATAATTCTATCTACGACCTCTGTTTGATGAAAATAAGAGGGTGACAAAAGCCAAGTGACATTGGGTGATATTTATGTAAATTGTTGTATTAATTCAATGAAAGGGTGACAAAACTTCAATAAGTGACAAGTATTAATTGACTTTGGAGAGATTATAATTATGAAATTGGAGCCATTTTGGCCTAATGTGGTGCAAGTTTTTTGATTAATTAGAGTATAGCATGTATAATTTATTACTGGTATGATGGATTGAATTATATGTGGGACAAAGTGCTGAAATATAACTTTTTTTTAAAGAACAAATTTCTTATTTGAGAGTTCATAAGAATTTTATCCACTTTCTATTCCAGTCTTTAGAAGATCAGTGACTTCACCTGTACATTAGGGTTTTTGTCAACATATAATAGTTCCTCCTTACAG
This sequence comes from Mytilus californianus, assembly GCF_021869535.1. Classification (NCBI taxonomy): domain Eukaryota; kingdom Metazoa; phylum Mollusca; class Bivalvia; order Mytilida; family Mytilidae; genus Mytilus; species Mytilus californianus. Next base: position 128,355,827 of record NW_026262679.1, on the reverse strand, counting down.
AATTTCCTTTGAACAATGCTATAACATTATGTGTTCCTTTTGTAACAAATATTCTATACCTTTAGGCTTCAGGAAAAATTACTGTAACATAATATTTCTTCCATTGAAAAAAAATATTCCAGGATTTAATAAAGGAACTTCTATTCCATGACATTTTTACCCAATACATATAAACAAAGGAGATGTGAGTATATATTGAAGAGAAAGCAACTAAATTGACTAATAACTGACAAAAAGAAATTGGTGACAAATATGTAATGGAATTATATATAATTTCATTGGTTCTAAAGAAGCACTTTTCAATATCTATCTTAATTTTTCAGATATGAACCTAAGGACCATTCCATTAAAGTTTGGTTTCAATGGGGAATTTTTATCAAAAGTGGTAAAGAAAATTAAATGTTGTGGAGGCTGTCTTGGTGGATTAGCATTGTCGGCAGCTGAGCATAATTTAAAATAAAGACATTTAAGTTCCATCGTTAAAATACTGATTTGAATTGGAAAGGAGGTTTAAGACATGTAGGATATGCCTACACATTAGTCAACAATGTACAGATGAATTGGTGATGGTGTACAAGGGATGGCAGTTGCTAAGATGACCATCAGGACCAGAGGACACAAATTAGAGTACCTATGTAGTAAAAATAAAAGAAATTGATTTTTCAAGAACTTAAGTTTGGTCGACCTTCAATGGTTTAGGTACATTCACAGCAATATCATCCCCTATCTAATAGTCTCTGACAAGTATCCATTAAGCATGACCTAAATGACATTGATGTCAGAGCACAATGAACTGGCTTTAAGCCACAAGATTTATTTATTTATCAACAGTCCCATTCCTCAGCTTCTAGGTACAAAATAAAATTGACTTTTTGTTTTCATTTCTAATGGCTATTTACGTTACCAGATACTTGTAACTGATCTGTTATTTATAGTCTTGGTCAAATAAGCTACTACACACCCTCCCAAAGTAATTTCTAAACAATTATCATGATTTCGTAACGAGTCAAATACCCCAGGTCAGATAAGATTGGAGATTTTTGAATAGTAAGAATTTAATTCCATTGATAAGATTGTTTTGAACTAGAATATATACTTTTTAGCGCAATAACTTTCTGATATAAGAATTTTTTTAATTTACCCGACCCATTTCACCTACTAGACCAATTTTGTTGATTTCGTGGTTAAAGATGAACCACAAAACTAAATTTTTAATAAAGTACAAATTTTCTATAGGCTTGTATGCAGACTTAAGCAAACTTAGAAATCAAACATCCACGAAAATACATTGTTTCCTCATTCTAGGAAAAATGATATCCACGAAAATAAATGAAACCACAGTACATTAGATTGTATTTAAATTGCAGTATTCATCAGAAAAGTGATATATCAGGCAGATCACAAATCTAATGTTCCCATGAAAAGTACTTGTAGTAAATAATTGCCTCCTCCTTTAGAAAAAAAGAAATAAATAATAAGAATGCACCCGTGGTATAGCTATACCCCATAGTAATTCAATATTGGAAAACAGGAAGTAAGTATCTGACAGATCAGAAAAGTGCTCACATGTTACAACTTAACTTGATTAAATATGATTATGAAGTTATTCTGTTTAGTAGTTTCTGAGAAAAGAGTGATGAAAAGATGTGTTTGATGAACAGACAAACAGACAAATGATATTACCCCTCTCCTAGAATTGGAGAATATTATACTGTAGTGCAAAACAGGATTCATTGTATTTACAACAACTTGAATTAGTAACAATTTGTTTTTAGAAATAACATGCTGATTTATTTCAAAGGAAAATTCCGCAAATATTTAGAAACATTTTAAATTTATCTGAAACATTTGCTTACTTTGGCATTTACATGGACTTACCAGATAACATTTCTCAACTTAAATCAGATATTTTCTGGTTGAAAATAAACCAATCAATATAAGACAAGGTATTGTTTCACTTCATGTTTACTTTGTTTATTTACAAGATAAAAAGTTGAAAATTGAATGTCGGGGAGATTAAGTAAACTGGGATCTTGTGTAGATGTTTGCTGTCAACAACTTCATTGCACTGGAGGATTTTACAAGATGCCAAAAGTATTAATCTCAGAAGATTGTTTTAAACTCATATCAGACCAGATAGAAATATGGACACAGCAGTATGCCATGTAAAGCTCTGTGATAGATTTCGCTATTGTTTATAGGTCAGATCTATCAATTCTTTTCATCCTCATTATTTTCAAAATACAACAGACTTTTTAAAGATGCAAAATAACTGCTGAAATGAAAAAATAAATAAATTCTAAAATCAAAATCAAAGCAGAGACCATTATGAAAATCCAATTATTTATCTTAAAATTGCCATGAATAATTATTCACTTGATCTGTCTATTTCAATGGCAATTTCAAATTTTATGTCCTAAAAATTTCCCAAGACATAAGTTAGAAAGCAATGGTTGCCACACACTTTCTGAGTAACTATCCAGCACATGTACAAATAATAGACATGAAGACTCAATGTATGTGTTGGTTCTGTCAACAGATTCTTTAGAAATCTTTTTTTAAACATAAAACATATATAACAGTACTCCTAAACAGGTGTTCCTTATTTTTCATCAAAAGTATTATTTTTTTTTATACTTTATGCATATGTCATTCTACCAAATGTTAATAAAAAGTCAAAGAGTCAAAAGAAAAACCAACTATTAAAATGAAAGATATTAACCCTGTTCATAAAATATACTGAAGTCAATCTCTAAACAAACACTCAGAGACACAAAACTGACTTTGTGCACAGATTTTGTCCTTTGTAAGATTTTCATTGACAAATGATGGGCTTATTATATAACCATTTATTATCAATCCTATATAAACTTATTCAAATATCTTTTCTTTGATTCGTAGAAACAGTTTTTATTGCAATAACTCCCTTAAATGTGACAGTAGTCATCCCATCAAATAATAAATATATTTAAGGATTCCATACAAGAAAGCTCTTGCTGTTGTAAATAATTATATATATTGAAGTTATCCGAGTTCAATTTTCATTCATATAATATGATTTACCAAATGCTCATCATCATTCACCTACAAAGAAACACATTTTCTTAAAAATATACATATTGAAGGCGGCCGTATTGTGATCTATAGTTGTTGACCTCTACATCATTTGAAATCTGGTGAAGAGTTGTCTCGTTGGCAATCATACCTTATCTCCTTATGTTTATATTCATTATGAATGGACCATGCAGGTATAAAGTTTATGTTAACTCATATAATTCAATCAGGAAAGCACAAAGCAATTTTTTTTCAAGAAAATGATTTGGAACAAATATTTGAAAACAAGTATGCTAGCAATGATAATAGATCAAGGAAGTGGAAATATGATTTTTTTTCTTTTTTTGAAGGGGCATAACTCCAGATACAGTAACCAGTAATATCAACAATAAAAAAAACAAAAAAAAAAACAAACAAAATTTGCTTAATCAAAATCCTGAAGCCTCAATTTTGCGGAATTTACATTAAGTTCATCTATATATTTACATTGCAATGAAATAAAAATTTAAGCAATGCACTTCAAATATAGATATATCACCCACTGATACAAGAACTTATACATTCAGCAATATTAACTAATCTAGATATCATATGATCTGTCAAGATTTTAGACATGAATGAAAGATACCAAATTTATAATAAATTCATTTGTCACTTAATATACTAATTCAAAACTTCATAACACTTAAAACATATTTAATATCATTTCCCATTATGATGAAAAAGTGGAAAAATGAACACATAATTAAGTTTAAGTTTTCACAATAACTTAATAAATGTATACAATTAAATAAATATTAAAATTCCTAAATAAATGTTTGTATACCTTTTGGCATTATTTGACCAACAGAAATAAAAGCAGTCATACAATGCCATAATATAATAGTCCTAATTGTAATTGACAAACTACCACCTAAAATATCATTTAATGTAAATATGAAAGAATGTAAAATTTAAAACCAATTATAATGTCTTACCTTAATTGACCTTAAGGGGTTTTTGTATCTTTCATTTTATTTTGACCTCATTTTCGATTTATTAGGGATAAATAAATATTGACACACAACATTAACAATGAGCAAAGAGAAAGAAGATTGTTGTAATCTTCACAAATATTTGAAGATTTTGGCAAGTATATTAACCAAAGGAAGAAAGTTTGTATGTAGCAAGGTAGTATAATCCAGTCTTAAAACATTCACTTCTTAATACTTTTCTTTGTACATACAATTTAAAGGAAATCGTTCTTAAAATATTTGTATAATAAAATCAAATGGTGAATTGTTGCTAATCTCAAGTGGTTTAAAATGTTTTTGATGTTAGTTTTTATACAAGATTGAATGTTTATTGGCACTGATTAGACTGATGAGCTTGTATACCATATTAAACGTTCAAAAAATATTGTACTATAAGGACTGTCCAATCTTGAGTTTTTTTTTGGGTTATTTCAATATTTTTTGTCATTTGGTTGCTGTCTGATTGACATATACCTCACAACTCTTTATATTCATATTCAATCAAAAACAATTTTCTGTTACATTATTCATGCCTGAGGAACGCCTAATTTCGGATTCATCAGGGGGGCAACTTGTGTTTAAATCGGGACCTTTAAGACCGAAACTTGAATCCCTGTCTCTGTGTCAGTGGTCTAGGGCAAATTTGTCCATCATGTACAAATTGCTAAGCACAGGTGAACTGACACAGACACAGGTGCTCGATTATTTGTCATATACCATGAGATTTTACCACTTGGTGTCATCTTGTGAATTTGTGTCAGTGCTGTTTTTTGATAGGGAATACCGTAGACTCCAAAAACAACACAATTTTAGGTGGGGCACTGACATTCCTCATTTGCAGTCTGTGTACCTTCGGCCAAAAGCCATGTACACTAAACCTCAGGCATCTGGTCCAGCAAAGTTTGCAAGTAAACAGCAGGACAATGTAAAGTATACCTCACACTCTGCAGAAGGTCTAGAAATCTGCAGAAAGTATAACAGTAGGAAAGGTTGCGCATTACAAAGCTGTCGTTTTGCGCATATTTGTTCAATCCAGGGGTGTGGGGCCCATCATCAATCCTTTGCCCATCCAAAAAACCGGGTATAAAGGTAAAGCCTGTGCGTGACCTAGATTTTAATGTTTGGCAAGAAGAATTAAAAAATGATTTTGATAAGGATTTTCTTTTACATGGTATAAAAAATGGCTTTGACATTGTTCAAAATGATTTGGCTTTAATAAACATATCAGCAAAAAATCACCCTTCAGCTCTTCCCTCAAGTCCGTTATATGAAAAAGCTCATCAACAGATTTTAACTGAAATTGAAAATGGGAATTATGAGTTTACTAAATCTACACCCAAAATTATCAGTCCATTAGGTGTCATTCCTAAACCTGATGGAGGTGTAAGAATAATCCATGATTGTAGCAGACCACTTGGGTCAGCTGTTAATGATTTTGCTGGGGATATGGAAAAACAAAAGTTTCAATCTGTTGATGATGCAGCAAAATTAGTCACAAAAAATTGTTTCATGGCTAAAGTCGATTTGAAATCTGCTTACAGATCTGTTGGCATCAGTCGCTGTAGTCAACAGGTAACAGGTTTACAATGGACTTTCCCTGACGGTCAAACCCATACCTTTATTGATAAAAAATTGCCCTTTGGCTCAAAATTAGCACCTGGTATTTTTCATAGAATTTCACAGGCTATTCGCCGCATGATGTCACGCAGAGGCTATACCGTTATTGCATATTTAGATGATTTCTTCATCTGCGAACGCACTAAACAGCGTTGTGCACATGGCCTAAGAGTCTTGATTGATTTGCTGCGCAAGTTAGGCTTTGCAATAAGTTGGTCCAAGGTCTTTGACCCTTGCCAGAAATTAGTATTTTTAGGTGTGGAGATAGACTCCACAACATTGGAATTAAGATTACCTTTGACAAAACTAGAGCAGCTAAGGGCAGAATTAGCATATTTTAAGCAGCGCAAGCATGTTTCAAAGAAACAATTGCAGTCCCTTGCGGGAAAACTAAATTGGGCTTCTTCAGTGGTTCACGGCGGAAGAGTTTTTCTTCGGAGAATCATTGATGGCATTATGAAGCTTAAGCATGACTGGCACAAAATGCGCTTATGCGGTGATATCTTGCATGATATCCATTGGTGGTACAATTTTATGTCCACTTTTAATGGGAAATCCCTCTTACTAAACACTAATCCTGTCACCTCAGTATATACTGATGCTTGCAAAACAGGTGCAGGGGGTATATTTGGTACAGATTGGTTTTATGTTAATTGGAAAGAGGATTTCCCATTTGCGCAATCTTTGCATATAAATGAGCAAGAGGCATTTGCTGTGGCTTTGGCGGCCAAGCGATGGGCTAAGTGTTGGAAAAATAGGCGTGTACATATTTTTTGTGATAATTCATCAACTGTAAGTTGTATCAATAAGTGTACGTCTAAGAACAAACTTTTGATGACTTTTTTGCGCGAGTTGTTCTGGATTTCTGCTTCTTATAATTTTCATCTTGTGGCTATTCACCTGCCAGGCAAGGAGAATGATATGGCTGATGCTGTTTCACGGTTGCACGATTTAAAGTTATGTAAATTTTTTATGAAGGAATGCTTACCAGCCCCGTTGTTTGTGCATCACCTTGTTTCTCACATGTCCTGTCACTCCCTCCGTTTTCTTTTATTTAGGCTTACTGGCACGAAGAGAAGTTGCTAACTTGGACAATTTAGTGGACACCTTCAGGAGTTACACTTATGCTGAATCCACAAAAAAGACTTATCAGACTTATTTGAACTCTTACAGAAAATTTTGTGCACTAGTTAATATTCCTTTAGTACCTTTAAGTAAAGAAAATCTAGCCAGATACATTGCTTTTTTGTCACAAAAATTGTGCTTTAATTCTATCAGTAATTATATATCAATAATTAAACTTTTACATTTGGAGGCAGGCCAACCACCACCAATAGATTCTCATTATATTCATACCGTTTTGCAGGGGGCTAAACGTGTATTAGGTACAATGGTTCATAGAAAACTCCCTATTACACCTCAGCTTTTAAAAAAGATTTTAACTACCCTGGATCTTCAGAATCAAAATCATATTAGTTTTTGGGCAGCATGCTTGGTTGCCTTTTTCTCCTTTTTCAGAAAGTCAAATTTATTTGTCCCCACTTTGGCTGAATTTGATGCTGGTAAGCACCTCAGCAGACAAGACATTGTTTTTCAGACAAGTGGCACATTGCTTCGCATAAGAAAGTCAAAGACCATACAATTTGCAAACAGGTTGTTGGAAATTCCACTTCCCAGAATCCTTAATTCCCCTCTTTGTCCTTCACAGGCACTGCTATTACATGTTAAAATGATACCAGCTGTCAGCTGTCCATCTCCTGCCTTCTTGCACATATCTAAGGGGACAACAGTTCCTTTAACATATTCCACCTTTCTTCACATGCTTAAGCATTCTTTATCACAACTTAAATTGGACACCAGTGGCTACTCTGGTCATAGCTTTCGCAGGGGTGGGGCTACATTCGCTTTGGAATGTGGAGTTTCGTCAGATCTCATCCAGGCTCAGGGGGATTGGAAAAGTGAGGCATACAAAGGTTACTTGGACCCTTCCTTTTCTCATAAACAGCAAGTCATGAATGCCTTTGCATCCGCTCTAAGTCAATAGCGTCCTTCTGATGCATGAACCTAATTTACTACCTTCCACAGGTTTGGGATTATTTTGGAGTACCACAGTTTTTCAACTTTATTTTGCTTTCTTTGTAAATATGTTTATTGCTTATTGATATGCAAAGAAAATATTAAACTGTGATTCTTCTCCCAAACCTGTGTTTGTTCAGTTTGTACTTAATACAATAACCAGTTAGCATATGTCTTGGTCCTGTTACTTAACTCTGATTAGTGTAAACCAAGTGCCTTTGTCTGCACTGTAACTCTTCAGCATTTGGTTCGGGCACCAAAGGGATAGCCACCTGGTTATTGGTACCACTGGCCTTATTAATCAACATCAAATAAGGGAGGATCTGGGTGGGACAAGTTTTGTGAATTAATTCAAAATATTAACAATATATACAATAGAAAATATGATTGTTCTCTTGATCAGAAAGAAGCTGCTGTCCAAGTTTCATAAAATTCAATGAAGTTTTGATAAAATTATTGATGTCTAAAAACCATTACCGTAACATGCATCTAAATGTTGAATGCAAAAAAGCTTAAGTTCATTTATCAGTAAAATTCAGAATATTGCTCTAAATGCTTTAATAACAAGTTCTGTTTTTAAACAAAAACATGGACTCGCACTAACTCTTGTAAAGATTTGGTTACTATTAATATGCAGGAAAGAGTGATGGTCTTTTTTAATGTTGAACTGTCAGAAAAGGATGTTTAAAACATTCAATGCAGAAAGCACAGGTTCTGACAGTATTAAAAATTTGACTTGCGTCACTGACTTTTTCAGTAAAAGTTGCAAAAGACTATAACTGTCACTGATAGTTAGCATTAACTTTTTTTAAAAACACAAAAAGAATGGGATAAACACATATTTTTATTTCCTAGCTGTTGGCATCTTGGCAGCCATATGAATCAATAAAGACTGGGTCTCTTTGATCCGTTACTTTAGTATTAAATGATTTTCATCTCAGTCACTTGTATATATAACTTTACAGTACTGATGACTTTATCAAATACTTTTGTCCTAAGGTGTTGCCTCCACGTGCCAAATCAAAAGCTTATGTCAATGAAAAAAAGTACTGTTTCAGAGACCTTCTTTTGATAATTCAACTTAGTGCCAAATATCATAAGCCAGTGTCAAGAGATCAAAAAGTTATGTCCCACAAGGTTTTGTGAGCAGCAGAAGAACTACAATAAGAAGAATCCTATTGTATAAAACATTATGATTTCCATTATTCTGATCCACACACACTATTCCCACTATGATTATATTATAATTTGCTTTCCTGCATATGCTTATAAGAGACATATCTTGATTTGACTTGGCCCAAGATTGAACCCACAACCTCGTGGACCTCAAATTTGTCTATGTTGGTCATCATCATAATTAAGAGCTACAAATCAGGCATACATCAAAGTGAAACTTGTAAAAGACAACACAATTAATTTTCAACTGAATCTACCTCTCAAGTCTAAAATATTAAACTGCTACTATTAATAAAATGTTTAAAGAGTCCAACTAGTAATTTGACTAATGAAGAGTACCTCTTCAGTAGCAGCCTTTACATTTTTTTCTTATGATATGTCGTTCTAATCTGAATGTTTTACTTTTTTTATCCATTTTTGAAACTGCTGTATGGCCGTGTATTGGGCTGCCATTGCAGTCATCATACATTACTCCAATGCAATGTGAGAAGGATACTGTTCAGTTTGTTTAAACTTTGCTGTGTTTTGACAGTTGTCTATTTTCAGCTATTTTTACTTTTATTGCACTACAAAATACCATAAAATATTGTATCACTGTCATAATATAGAATTTAAACAAGTCTTATGATTATAATCATACTGAAACTAAGACATTTAAAGTGTGCAAACAGTTGGAGCATAAAACTATTTCATAATTAATATCATTTCATAAAGCTTTAATTACATTCCATGACAAAACCAGTGAGTTGTTCAAGTATAAATTTGAGTTTTTCCGTAAATTTTTGAAAACCATACTTCTAATTTTACTTCTATTTTTTGTCTGAATTGCATGTCCTGTTAAAGGTGAAATCATAAGCTGATATCACTAAATACAGAAAGTTGGATCAAATCATCATTGTGAAGGGCATTTATTTTGTCTATCAAATAGCAAGTTTTGACATAGGACCAAGACGAAGAGGGATGTTTGTTCAGTGATTTGACTTCAACCTCAGTTAAAATATCTGACCTCTTAAAAATTTACCCAAACAACAGACGCGATCTGATAAAATTGAATGAGTTACAATTTTTTGTTGCCATTTACAGAATTGAAACAAAAGAGAAATCTTGAACAGATAAATCCTATAAGGCTGCCACTCTGAAAACAAGAGGGGTTAAATATTAAAACATCCAACTCAGTGGGAATATATAGGCTAAAGTTCAAGTAGAAAGTTGAGACACTTGTCTTTAAACACCTGCATTAATACTGCAATCATGGTCCAATTGTTCAAAGAACTTTATTCCCATGATACAAATCCTCAACAAAATCCCCCTATATGATTTGATCTCCTAATGGGTTTCAAACTGTTTTGGGATTTAGTAACCCACATATTTGAGTAATCTAGGTTTAATAATCAGTTTGAAAGAATAACATTGTCATCTGTTTCAGTCAGAGTTCATAAAGTAAGGGCAAAAACTCATATTTATGTTAAAAACTTTAAGATATTAGACTAAAATCCTGTAACAGTTGTATTTATAATTCATTCTAAAAATAATATAGTATAAATAAAACCTGCCTACTCATTGTTTATCATTTTTATAAATTTGATAGCTATTCAGAAGAGATTATGTTTTCCTAAACAACGAAAATGTAACATAAATCAAATGAGAAAATAAGATTCATTTCAAACATATACATAAGCAGATAGAGATGCTAATAATGTTAAAAAGCTCAGTCAGAAGAAATAACTCAATTACAGGCAAAATAATATGTCATTTCTAATATCACCAAACAGAGTATTGAAGGATTTTATCTTGTTGTATGTCGTATTAAAAGCTTGAAAGCATTAGAAGAATGTGGACCCTCCATATCCCGGAAATATATGATACTCTTCTTTCATAAATTTATATAATACTTTTATTTTATAAATATATATTTGTTAATTTTCTATGTCATTTGGTCTCTCCCAGGTAGAGAGTTGGCCCGAGAACACAGTTATTTCGTAGTGCATTTCTTTTAGAGAATAAATTCAAATTAAAAAAATCGCACCTGCTCTATCTCAAAAAGATTTTTACAGTGTAGTGTACTACTATTGATACAAATAATATCAAAATTATAGAAACTTCTACCAGCTCTCACTCAAAATATTGACAATTCTGTGTTAAGGGGGGCTACAATTCAGTTTGACAGCTTCAGACATTCTAATTTTTGACCTTTTTTAACTGGACCAAATCACTACTTAACATAAAGATTCAGCACCCAAATTTTTTTAACATGTAATTTCATCCCCTTACTTAATATTTCATGCATAAAATATCAAGAAATAAATTGGGAAAGTGTATAAAAAAAAAATGCAAGTTATACACTGTTCACACTAGGGACTATATTCGTAGACAACGAAAACCAAAGGATGATAACTGTGTCCTTGGACCTAATAGGATAGAAAGACTTGACCAATTTTAATAAAACTTTGCATGACCTAAGCTTAGGAAATTATAAGATAGTTGGCCAAGTTTCATGGTCATAGGATATATATTATAGAAACTAGGGCCATTTTAGTATTGAAATTTGGATGTTTATTTTTGACGTTTAAATCAAATATTTTCAACTGTCAAGATTTTCGCCTAAAAAATTTAAATATTGCAAAAATTTGCTTTTTAAATACTCTTGAATATAATGTAATAAGTATTAATAGCAACGGAACACTCATTTGATTTATCAGATTTATTACAGTTATTCAAAAGTCAAATTTATATGAGCCTGTGCCTGAAAATAGAGATTTTCGAATTAAGGGAAGCCTTACATAAACATGCATTTTTTTCAACCAATTTGAAGTTTTTGAAGTTTTTTAACCATACATTATTCTTCCATATATGAGCTGCGTCGGATAAAAATCGACCTTATGCAAATGAATATCAATACATCTGTAAACCTATTTCGGGTTGAAAAATATCGCTTTGCAAAGTCTGTATATATATAACTGTTTGAAAATTGAGTTTATATAAGAACCCTACAAAACAGAACAACATTCATCTTTTATTTCGTATTTGAATGTTCCAAAATCAATTAAAGTCTTAAAAATGTACATGTATAGGTGCTCTTGCATAAGGTCGATTTCTATCCGACGCAGCTCATATATTAAATGTACTTTAAATGTAAAGAAAAGTTACAAAAAGCATACCACATGAGTATAAAATGGTCTTAGGCCATGTAAGACTGAGAATTATATAGAGTCGATTTAGGCCGTAGCCCATATTTACATATAACAATCCACACAGAGGCTATAAGAAATGGAAATTTGTTACTTTTTGCTCATTTCTATGCTAAGATGTCATGATACAAGAAGTCTAATTGCAAAAGGACTCTTGAATTCAACTTTTTTTGGCAGACAGTATGGTCTGATGACTAGTTTTTCACTTTTCAATGGAAAACTTTCATGTAGTTTTAGTCTCAATTGGCATATATTTGAACCACTTACTATCCTAAAGAAGAAAATTATGGTAGCATATGAAATGAATAGGGTGTACTGATCATTGTTAAGTGTTTTTTTTACAGATTTAGTGAAATATTTGTGATGGACTACAGATTATATGTACAAAGCTCTTCACATTTCACATACATCAAACAGGCCGTTTAACCAGGGACATAAATACAAATATTCTGCACATTTTTTCTGTGATAATCTACTTTTCTCTAGATTCAGAGTTCACAAATGGTTAATTAAATTTGATTTTAGCATAGAAACACAAATATCAGGAACATAAAATGCTGTCAGATAGAAAGTCAGCATGGCTCTTAGGCATAAAATGGTGTCACGGAGCTATTCTAAGGCACTGGCTTTAAAAACTAATTTTCATATATACATATTTATTATGTACAAGTTCATATATATACACTTTCATTTAATTACATTGTTCAATATAGAGACACATCCATTCTCTAACACTAACTATCTTAAACTCTCCCGCATCTCAACACTCACCTACTTTTTATCATCGAAAAGGCCTTTCCTACTTTCATGACTTTCTCACACATTAAATCGTCTTTCGCCTCAAGATCACACAAGTATAGGGACAGAATATAAACAAACAGAACCATAAATTATACGGCTACTAATTAGAAATGATTACAGTTAAAACACAGCTGCATCATACATTAAATTTAACGGTCAATCAGACAGTCTGCTAAAGTTCATGAAAACAATAAATCTACAAATACTTAACACGCTTGACCATAGTAAATTAATGTGGGCAATTAAATACCGATCTGAGATAAGAAATAAATGTGCAAAGTTTCACTCTATGACATACCTCCCCAATTAACTGTGACGTCCCGACACACAAACACACGCTTACTCATACATGGTATATATATACATACACAATATTTTTTTTTTCTTTTTGATAAACTTTTTTTTTTAATTTTCTTTTATAACACATTTAAACAAATTCAAAGTCTAATCATTGTTCTCATTTGAAATATGAAAGTCATTTATAATGGCAAAATCTTTAATAGCATCCTCTTTTACCCACTGGGTCTCACCACATTCTCATACTGTACAAAATAATGTTTTTCTAATCTCTTAGACTCATTTTGTGATCGCATTGTATCTAAAATTTTCACCATTGTATTGTCACTATTGTCAATTGGATTAATGTTCGGAACAATGTCCTCTCCGTCTATAATGGGCCTATCATCTGGATCAACAAACTGTTTGATGCGAATAACGTGTACAGTTTGTTCAGACTTTTTCGAATCACACATTTGAATCTTATAGTTCACATCTGAAAGTTTATCAATTATCACATATGATCCTGTTGTGTATGTCTTCTTCGTGTTCATTAATTTACAAATTTCTTTCACAAGGTTTGATCGAAAGTTTTTCCCGTTGTCTGAAAGTAACTGTCTCGGCGTCCCATGACGACAAACAACTTCTTCTATAAAAACATTTTCATTAACACAATAAAATTATTTCCTAAATCTACGTTGCATGAAAAATCACACAGAATATCTAATCCTGTAATAAACTGATTAGAAAAAATACTATCTACTACTTAAAAATTATACACAAAATCACACTTATTTCCAATCGTGAATTCTATATTTGCATTTCCAATGATATCAAATTTTATCACCCGACTCCGAAGTGATACATACATTATTTACTTTAGATACATGCCTCCTATTAACAAAGCACTGACTGTTGATCGCGTATCAACTAACATTAAGACACTTTTCTCATCTACTAATCCTCTAATTTTGGCGGCACAAAACTTCGGATTTAATTCACTGGAAATAACGTTTTCCTTTACAACATCGTAAACAACCACATCGTTCAGAACAGACGTCGCAACAGACGAATTTCCGAAATTTCCATTTTCAGTACTAATTTCCACATCATTCAGAACAGACGTCGCGACAGACGAACTTCCAAAATTTCCATTTTCATTACTAAATTCCACATCATTCAGAACAGACGTCGCGACAGACGAATTTCCAAAATTTCTATTTTCATTACTAAATTCCACATCATTCAGAACAGACGTCGCGACAGACGAATTTCCAAAATTTCCATTTTCATTACTAAATTCCACATCATTCAGAACAGACGTCGCGACAGACGAATTTCTGATTTTTCTGTTTCTACATACTTTAGGAGGATTCTTTCCTTTTTCTGCTACCTTCCCTCCTGTTAAGGCAGCAGCTTTTAGTTTCTCGACGCATAATTATAATTCTTCTTATCACAACTTCTCTCCACGTGTCCAACTTTAATACAGTAATTGCAAAATTGCCTACCGTCTGATGCACATAGGTTTCTGCTACTTCCATATCCTCGTCCTCTTCCTTGTCTTCTCGATAGTTGAAATCTATTCTCACGATTTCCAAAACAACCTCTTCCTCTCTGCGTTGCCAACACTTTCATTTGTTCAGAAAGATCTTTGATGTTTTCTTCCAAATAGTTATTACTAATTGCGCATGCAACTGTTTGTTTGTTCCGATGTTGCATTCCTCTCTTCCGATCTATTTCTTCTTGATCGTCCTTTGGGTGGCATATTGCAGAGTTGAAAGTTAAAGTCCAAAATGTTTAATTAAAATCCAAAATAAATCCCGTCGCTGGCCACCATAATGTCACGGAGCTATTCTAAGGCACTGGCTTTAAAAACTAATTTTCATATATACATATTTATTATGTACAAGTTCATATATATACACTTTCATTTAATTACATTGTTCAATATAGAGACACATCCATTCTCTAACACTAACTATCTTAAACTCTCCCGCATCTCAACACTCACCTACTTTTTATCATCGAAAAGGCCTTTCCTACTTTCATGACTTTCTCACACATTAAATCGTCTTTCGCCTCAAGATCACACAAGTATAGGGACAGAATATAAACAAACAGAACCATAAATTATACGGCTACTAATTAGAAATGATTACAGTTAAAACACAGCTGCATCATACATTAAATTTAACGGTCAATCAGACAGTCTGCTAAAGTTCATGAAAACAATAAATCTACAAATACTTAACACGCTTGACCATAGTAAATTAATGTGGGCAATTAAATACCGATCTGAGATAAGAAATAAATGTGCAAAGTTTCACTCTATGACAATGGAAACTGCTTTAAAATGCTTATTTAGCCGTATAATGCCAAAAAGGGACATTTTAACAGAATTTCTGTCAAACAAAGATGTAAATCCTTTACTTTTATTAAGTTTGACAAATTGAAACCAGCAAACCATTCAGGAAAGTTGCCAAAGTACAGAATCTACATTTACGGAATTCATCTCTTAGGCCCGAGAACACAGTTATTTCGTAGTGCATTTCTTTTAGAGAATAAATTCAAATTAAAAAAATCGCACCTGCTCTATCTCAAAAAGATTTTTACAGTGTAGTGTACTACTATTGATACAAATAATATCAAAATTATAGAAACTTCTACCAGCTCTCACTCAAAATATTGACAATTCTGTGTTAAGGGGGGCTACAATTCAGTTTGACAGCTTCAGACATTCTAATTTTTGACCTTTTTTAACTGGACCAAATCACTACTTAACATAAAGATTCAGCACCCAAATGTTTTTAACATGTAATTTCATCCCCTTACTTAATATTTCATGCATAAAATATAAAGAAATAAATTGGGAAAGTGTATCAAAAAAAAATGCAAGTTATACACTGTTCACACTAGGGACTATATTCGTAGACAACGAAAACCAAAGGACGATAACTGTGTCCTTGGACCAGTTGTCTCAAAGGCAATCATACCACATATTCTTAAATTTATATTTGCTAGTTTAGTCCAATAAGCAGAGAAAAAGTTCTGGCAACTGTAAGAGAATAATTGTATTCTTTCAAAAAGAATCCTGAATCTGTACCAGAAATAAAACCATTTGAGTGTGTTCTGGTCACTTCAAGTTTTATATTATTATTTTATTTTTCAACCAATTTACTAACTTGTTACTACAATGTCCAGTTATTTTTATGATGTGCCAATTCAAGATTAAAATCTTTCAAAACTGACTCCTTCTTTGTAGAATTCACAAAAGATAAGATTCACACATACAATATATGAACATAAAACGACTAAAACCACTGAATTCAACAGACTATGTATCCTCACCACAAGTTAACCAATTACATCAAGTTGTTACAATAATCATCAAATTTCTCCTTGTTCTGTAAAATAACCAGGGTTACAATGGATTCTCAATTTACACCTTACTATAATGTGGCTATTAACAAACTAATAATATGTGTACATACTGGTCTATTTCTTTCACACTTACTGACCAAATGTCAATATTATGTGTGAAATCATTTATAGGCATTGAAAAATTATTTATTGTAACACATGTTTAATTTGTAGGCATAAATTTTTGTTATGGTCCAGGAATGTAACTTTCAAATGTCTTTTTTTAACTGATGTACGAGCAGGAGAACATGGGTTCCATCAGCATCCACATGCACTGTCATTCCAATGACTAAAATTGGTATTTGTTGCTAAGTACTGTAAATTCAGAAATTATTGCGTGTATTTATTATTGCGATTTTGTCATTTTAGACTAAAATGCGATTTTAATTTTTGCGATATTGAGAATAATCCTGTATAATTCATATAAAAAATTTCAAAATGCGAGTTTAAATTATTGCGATTATAACCCTGTTGCATTTTCCGCAATAATAAAAACTTCGCAATAATTTCTGAATTTACAGTATAATACATATAGTAGTAATGCAAAAACTTTGGTACATGTAAAAATAATGTGCTAGGGATTGCAACCTTCTGATTTTGAATGTTAAAAATACAACTTTGAATGCCCTATACAAAGCAATGTATCTTAATACATGTATTACATTAATCATCAGGAATCTGTCTGTAATATTTGCAACTGTTAAGCAGCCATCAATCAATCTATCATATCTCTTCTTTTATTTTTTTTATTCCATCTCAACTCTATTACTGTTGAATGTACTTTTACTCTACATGCCTGATAGCAGAAGACATTTTTGTCATATATAGATTGTTATCCTTTCCCATTGGGACATCTACCATAACAAGAAAATTCAAATTGGATTGGAAAAAATTATCATTGGATGACGGATCAAAAGTTTTTGATGGGTTAATCACACACATTAATCTGTCATTACGGTAATACCTTGGATCAACTATTCACTTGGGGTAATATTGATCGGATAAGGTCTTTGTGAGGATCCTGCAGGACTCACCTTAGGCCAAATGTTATTACTTCATAGTGGAATGGAATCAAGACACATAATATTGTAACCTATATATTAAAATCTGCACAATTCCATTTTTATTAATATTTGTCAGAAAAATCTTTTAAAAATGAATCTTAATAATAGCCCATTTCATAGAAGGAACCTACAAAGAAAATTAATAAATACCTTAAAGATTTCCTATAGCAAGACAAATATTTATTGTAATCCATGGTTTTAGAATCTAATTCAAAAATATTCTGATCGCTTGAATATTTTCGAAATAATGGATATTTAGCTGTATGAAGCAAACCATTTTTCCTTAAATCAATATATATCATAAAATAAATGGAAAATGATGCCCCCCTTGCATATCATAATGTTATAAAGGGACATAGCTCAAGAACGGTAAAAGTGATGCCACCAAAATTTGAATTTGATCTGTATTTTGTGGTTATAAGCATTGTGTATAAGTTAGGGAACGGAAACCAACTTGGGGACGTACATACGGACAAGGGTAACTCTTAATGCCCCCGCCGGTGACATATGTTTTCTTCAGTGATCAGATTCACAAAAAATCTTACGACTAAAGTTGATCATGAGTATACTGAATTGTATTACGATCAACTTTAGTCGTAAGATTTTTTGTGAAACTCTGAAACATGTGAGCACACCGAACAAGGTGACTTATTAGCCTTAACAAAAAAGCCATGTTATCTAATATCTATAAGATCATTATAGTATCCACTTTTCTGCAATAAAGGGAGCCTCATTTTGAGTGTTTAACCCTTGGCCTTTTCACCTTAAGATAAAATCTAATTTTTTAAATGATGGAGAGATAACTCTTCACCTGAAAACTTATACTTCTGATAAAAATCAAGATCAAGATTAACTAATGATATTAGTTTTTAATTAAAATATACCTAATATGTCAAGTTGTAAATAATAACAGTCTATCAAAAACTCGTTCAACTGAAAGATTTTAGAAATTATAAAAGAATTATGAAGTACATAATTTGCTCGAGTGGAAACTGTTATAGTTTAGAATAATTTATGAAACAGTGTATAAAGAGTCATAGGTACATGATTTTAACTTTTTTATTTTAATAAATTTAACCTCTCCTCTTGATGTTTATTCCCAATTATATTAACTGGTACCATGTAATCTTGAATAAACACCAAAGAGGAGACTTACTGACTTACTTAAAACCAAACATCTTTATGTGGAAGAACTGACATTTTAATAGGTATGAAGCCTCAAAATAATCTTTGGCAAATTTGGATCAATATGAAAGTCATGCCAATTTATTTTGTCACAAAATGAACAAGACCTAGACTTTAATTCCCAAACAGCCTATAGCTCATGTCGGAATATGTACATATCATTCTCTACTTAAATTTCTATGAATTATAACAGTATCGGTGCTAGACATCAGTTTGATAAAATTTGTAATGTAAGAGAAATGCTTGAAGTCATTTCATAATGAACACATTTGTATGTCAGTCTGACATTCTCACTAGTAAGTCTATGTTTGGTTAAAATTTACTCTCACATCAAATACATTACTGACTGGTTATGAAGTAAATAAGTAGGTGCCTTACAAACATATAACAAAATCAGGTTATTTTGCTGTAAATATAGTTGATAAGTGTGTGCAAAGTTTAAATTGAAAGATCTGTAAAATATTCAGAATACTCACAGAGATTTTACAATTGCAATTTTTTAACAACAGAATTAATGACAAAATAAGCACATTTTCACATGAATTTGTGAGCCTAAAATATTGAGCACATGCAAGTATAACAAAAATATTTAGATGAAACGTTCTTGCTATTTATGTGCTTTATAATTGAGAGTCCAAAAATACAAAATTTATGTATTTTTCAAATAAATGCATAGAAGGGCCTTTTTCTGTGACTTCATGGATAAAATAAAATGCTCCGCTGGACGCAGCTTGATACGACCGCAGAGGTCGAACCCTGAACAGTTGGGGCAAGTATGGACACAACATTCAAGCTTGATACAGCTCTGAATTTGGATTGTGATTAAAAATTTGATACAGCATAGGTTTCTGACACAGAATGAATGTGGTCTAAGAACTTAAAAAATTTTAATTTACCTATTCAAACCATATCATTATTATTTGCTTTTATATATAAATCAGAAATAACCATTTAAAATGGAAAATTTTAAAGAAAAATAAAGGAAACCCCCCCCCCCCCCCCCCCCAATTTTTTGAACCCCCTTATGATTCATCACCCTCAAACTCAATCCCAGCCTTCCCTTTGTGGTATGGTACCTTGCAGTACAATTTCAGAGAGATCCATACACTTAAACACAAGTTATTGTCTGGAAACTAGAATAAACAGCTGCGCCATGAGCGCATGATACGCCCGTCGTCTTGTGTGTGAATTTTTATGCAATAAGCATAAATAGTTTCTGACATACGGTGTGACATGCGAAAAAACCCTTTTTTTTTACCAAAAACTCAATATCTCTAAAATAAAATTTTGAATCAAAACCAAAAAGTATACAGATCTTTAGATTAATATAACTAAGAAGTGTGTAAAATTTTAAGCAATAATCACAAATCGTTTTTGAGATACGGCGCGACATGTGAAAACCTCCCTTTTAAAAAAAAAAAAAATCAATATCTCAAAAATAAAATTTTGAATCAAAACCAAAAAGTATACAGAAATTTAGATTAATATAACTAAGAAGTGTGTAAAATTTTAAGCAATAATCATAAATCTTTTTTGAGATACGGCGCGACATGTGAAAAACCCCTCCCCCTTTTTTACAAAATACTCAATAACTCAAAAATAAAATTTTGAATCATCACCAAAAAGTATACAGATCTTAAGATTAATATAACTAAGAAGTGTGTAAAGTTTTAAGCAATAATCATAAACTGTTTTTGAGATACGGCGCGACATGTGAAAAACCCCTCCCCCTTTTTTAACAAAATATTCAATATCTCTAAAATAAAATTTTGAATCATCACCAAAAAGTATACAGATCTTAAGATTAATATAATTAAGAAGTGTGTAAAGTTTTAAGCAATAATCATAAATCGTTTTTGAGATACGGCGCGACATGTGAAAAAAAACACACACCTGTTTTAGTTACTAAGTCCCGTAACTCATAAAGTTTTAATCTTATTTTCACCAAAAAGTATACAGATCGTTTGACCATCATAAGAAACAATTATGTTAAGTTTCATGAAATTTGGATAAGTCATTCTCAAGTTACGGTGCGACATGTTTACGCCGGACAGACAGACGGACGGACACAGGACATTTGTATAACATAATACGTCCCGTCAAAAATTGACGGGCGTATAAAAATGCTTGTTTTTTGGCCCCTCTTTGGCCCAAAATTCCTAAACTTTTAGGGCAATTACCCCCAAACTCAAACCCAGCTTTCCCTTTGTGATATGGAACCTTGTAGTACAATTTCATAAAGATCCATACACTTAAACACAAGTTATTGTCCTGAAACTAGAAAAATGCTTGTTTTTTGCTCCTTATTCCTAAAATTTTGAGGCAATTACCCCCAAAATCAATCCCAGCCTTCCCTCTGTGGTATGATACCTTGCAGTACAATTTCAGAGAGATCCATACACTTGAACACAAGTTGTTGTCTGGAAACTAGAAAAATGCTTATTTTTGGCCCTTTATTCCTAAACTTTTTGGGCAATTACCCCTAAACTCAATTCCAGCTTTCCCTTTGTGATATGGAACCTTGTAGTACAATTTCAGAAAGACCCATACACTTACACACAAGTTATTGTCATGAAACTAGAAAAATGCTTGTTTTTTTGCCCCTTTTTTTGCCCCTATTTCCTAAAATTTGGAGGCAATTACCCCCAAAATCAATCCCAGCATTCTCTTTGTGATATGGAACCTTGTGGTACAATTTCAGAGAGATCCATACACTAACATGCAAGTTATGTCTGGAAGTTACAAAAATGCTTATTTTTGGCCCCTAATTCCTTAACTGTTGGTACCATAACCCCAAAAATCAAACCAAACCTTGCTTTTGTGGTATTGAACCTTATGGTAAAATTTCATAGAGATCCATTCACTTAAACTAAAGTTAGAGTGCAAAACCAATGTGTCTTCAGACGACGACGACGACACCGACGTCATACCAATATACAACCGCAAAATTTTTTTGCGGTCGTATAAAAACTACTGGTATTCAATTTTGTATTATCTAAACTTAAAACAGACATAAATGAACATCTTAAAGCAAAAGATAAAATTTCAGTAAAAATTATACCTAATTAAGCCCTTTTTGCACACGGTCCTTTTGTGATAACCACTTCTGTAAAAATATTGACAAAAATTCCTTATATGTAATCATTTGAAGCTTAGTGCCATATATCTAGAAGCTATTTATTACTTTTAGTTGCTGAGAAAATGTGGCAAAAAATGAGTACATGTGCATGACATTTTACAGGTATAAGTTTTCTGCAAACTGTTAATAGTAGTAGTGAATCAAAGGAATTGAATGCAAGTCACTTGGTAAGATGACGCTTGGTGCCATATGTCAAGAAGCTATGACTTGTAGTTGTTGAGAAATGTGTTTCATACAGACTGGCAGAGTTAAAATAGAACAAGCCTATCTTTGGATAATATAACCATTTCTCTTTTTCAGGAATTTCCCTTCGCATATTTATTTTAAAGGAGAATATTTTTTTTCTCTGGAAATAAATATACCTCATACTGACTGGTCTTTTATAGGCTGGGTGAGTTCATAAACTGTTATTACTTAACACAGAGATATGTCTCGCCTATTTGTTATTTTGATAATGCAAATGTTGAAATTAAAATAGCAATACTTTAACACGTAAGTTATGCAAATATTCAAAGTCAATGAACCATGACTGAAGGTACAGGGCTAAACAATCTCCACGGAAATGAGATGTGCCAATGCTATTACAACTGCAAACCAAATACCATTGACTTTTCATAAATCATTCCCTTAAAACAAACCTTAACACAAACATTAACTTGTAAACTATGTAAAAGTTTCAAAGTCAATGAACCATAATTAGGGGATGGCGTTATAGAATCTCCATGGAAATGAAACTTGCAAATGCCAATACATTTGCATACCTAATATCATTGACTTAACATTAGTGGTTCATCTTAAACTGACCTAATTACAAACTTATACATGTAAACTAAGCAAAAGTTTCAAAGTCAATAGACCATGACTGAGGGGTAAGGACCAAATAATCTCCATACAAATGAGATGTGCTAATGCTTATACAACTGCATACCAATTATCATTGACCTACCACTAACAGTTCCCCTTAAACTGACCTAATCACAAACTAATACATGAAAACTAAGCAAAAGTTTTAAAGTCAATAGACCATGAATGAGGAGGCAGGGCCAAATAATCTCCATGGAAATGAGATATGCCAATGCTTATACAACTGCATACCAAATATCATTGACTTACCACTAGTGGTTCCCCACAAACTGACCTAATCACAAACTAATACATGTAAATTAAGCAAAGTTTCAAAGTCAATAGACCTTGACTGAGGAGGGTGGCGCAAATAATCTCCATGGTAATGAGATGTGCCAATGCTCACACAACTGCATACCAATTATCATTGACCTACCACTAGTGGTTCACCATGAACTAGACCTAATCACAAACTTATACATTGTTGACGGTGCCGACGCCGGAAACAGCAATTCTATGTCTCGCTTTTTGACTCCGTCAAGGCGAGAAAATAATGATTCGTAGTCAGCAATTTGCCAAATATTATAATTTTAAACACAAAATTTGTCAAAACAAATCAGTGATGATGAAAAAACTGTCTTTGAGGCAGAAAGATTTCACATAGAGACTCTGTCAGAGTGAATAAAGATATATCTAAAAAAAAGTCCTGAGAGCCCTTTTTAAATTGTTTATTTTATGTCTGAAAACTTAATGCATCTACAAAGATGGCATCAACAATAGGTTCATCTACATTTTAAAAGAGCACAAAAGGAATAAATTCAAATTATTTCATTGCAATTTCAATTTAATGCATTTCGGATGATTGTAATTTATACAATGTGTAAATTTGACAAATAAATCCTTATTTTCTGCAAGGCTGCACTAATCGTACTATTAATGGTTATCACATCACAATAACAATCTTTGACATTCATTCGTCCAGAAACTCGTAACTATTACTTCCAAGTTTTAAATAGTTAATCCTTTGTCCAGTTGACGAGTCCTCAATAGGAAAAGACAACCTCTTTGATTTCTGATAACATTTAAATGGAAAATAAATCAAAAATATATATTCAGTTCGTTATTAAGATATTATACCTTTTAGATAAAAATATGAAATGTGTAAAGTTTTAAGGATATATTGGTATCGTGTGTGGTAGCATGTCCTTAATGTCTAGACAAAGAGCCCTTTTCTTTCATGTATACCTAAAGGTGAATGTACAATGTTTTGTAAACCTTAAAAATGATTAGGCCTTAAGAAAAGATTAATTTGTCCATGTAAGGTGATGTTTATCTCAAGAGAAAACAATCATAATTAAAAGAACCACAAAAAAGTTAGATCAAAGTGGTCATCGTATAATGGATTGAAAAAAGGACTGCAGTTTGTTTGAAAACATGATTAAAGTGTTTTTGTTCACCCCTGTTTCTTTTAAAGTCAGTTTTTATATGCCTTTTTTAACCCTCAAGAGAAGGTGTCAGCTATTTACAATGTTTTTTCAAACTTTCATCTATATTAGTTTGTGTGTGAACTAATTTTGCAAACTATGACCACTGCAACTATTAAAATGAGCATTTTATTCAAATTTTAATGAATATACTAACTTTGATCTCTTAGCTAAGAGTTCAAACTTGAGAACAAATAAAAAAAGGCTCTGATAAGCTCAACAGAAATTTTTGGTCAAAAGATAGAAAAAAGTCAGCAAAGTCTGTATTATATACTTGTCTAAACGAGTGATCTCAGGAATAAAAAAGTAAAGTATGTATAATTTAAACAGAATGAGTAAGAAATCTTGCTATAGATTCAATAGTGAGGTTAACACTCCTCTCTAACTTTTAAAGTTCATCAGTTACAGCAAACTTTTCTTCATGGTGAGGGGTGAGTATTACAGCAAACTTTTCTTCGTGGTGAGGGGTGAGTATTACAGCAAACTTTTCTTCATGGTAAGAGGTGAGTATTACAGCAAACTTTTCTTCATGGTGAGGGGTTAGTATTACAGCAAACTTTTCTTCATGGTGAAGGGTGAGTATTACAGCAAACTTTTCTTCATGGTGAAGGGTGAGTATTACAGCAAACTTTTCTTCATGGTGAGGGGTTAGTATTACAGCAAACTTTTCTTCATGGTGAGGGGTGAGTATTACAGCAAACTTTTCTTCATGGTGAGGGGTGAGTATTACAGCAAACTTTTCTTCATGGTGAGGGGTTAGTATTACAGCAAACTTTTCTTCATGGTGAGGGGTTAGTATTACAGCAAACTTTTCTTCATGGTGAGGGGTGACATAAAGGATGATACAAACATACAAATGTTCAGTATATCAACACACCCCATATTAATAATAATTTAATTAAGACAGCCTTGTCAATTAAATTTGAAAGTGTTTGCTGTTGAATTGGCTTAGTGGTTAATTTAAGCATCAATTTTCACTTTCAAAAATAAACATTATATGTTGCAGCAAAAAAAATTTAAAAAAAACCTAATATACTTTTTAATATTGAAAATTATATTAAAATTATATGATATCAAATACATCTTAAATCATCTAATTTTGAATTCCTAAACTCAAAAAAAGTACAATATCTTTTTTTTTGGTAAATAGAATGACAACATTTTCCTTAGTTTACAAACACAATTTAATCTGAATGTGTGAGAACCTAGTTAGGGAGGTTTTTAGGGACATGTTCAACAAGATGTTATACTGCATGAGATACTGAACACTAAAGGATAACCAAACAACCTCAACAATATCATAATAACCATGTTAGAGGATTACGTTCATCCTATGGTATAAATGTCATTCATGCACCTCCTTGCATCTAAATAACGTAACTTCTTCAAGTTGGTATCTTAATTTTAATTTGAATTCTAAAATTTAAATTCTAACATTTACTTTTCAATTCTAATTGTTTGCCCCAATGTTAATGCCTTCCCGATAAATTGTTCCCACATCAAAGAATTAATGAAAACAATTTTCTTACATAATGCAAACAGAGTGTACATATCAAATGATGTAATTTTTTACCTTTTCCACCTTAAACGAACTTACCTGGGATATTCTTCCCTCTCAATCAAACATTAAAGGCTCCGTTAAATATCACTGCTATCCAAGTGTCCTCCAGTCAATTACACCTGCCTGATAAAATATAACTCTTTCTTTTATCTTCTTCATCCAGGTATGAACTGGGTCCCCGTACCTAGTTATCAATGCTATGCTTAATTGATGAAAATGTACTGTGATCCGATAACAGGATAATTGCCTTGTTAGCTAGGACTTATCTGTCAAAATACAGTGTTACTTAAGTCTCAACTTAATCAACTGTTTTGTTTAATTTTTAAATCAGAAAGTATTCTTCTTTTTCCTCCATTTTGCTAATTCAGCTTAATACATGTCATCGTAGATGATTTGAAGAAGCTAAAAATTAAAATTTCAATTGCAATACTTTATTTGAGCTTTTATATACAAAATCTTGGATGTAAACCTTTAATCTTTCGTATGCAAAGCTTATTTCACGAAAGGCCATAATTCACCTGCGAGAAAATGAAATTTATGATCCTTGGTGTGTAAGGATTGTAAATATTAAGATTCTATGTTTGTTTGCTTTTACTAATTAGGTTAAATACTTTCGATGATTAGCTGTTTGATAGTGATATCTAAAGTCTAGCATATTCCAACAAATAAACAATTATAGTTCTGCTTTTCAGATTGAAGTTACAATGAAGAATAAATCAGACTTGGAAATATGTAATTTTTGGAATGAGAGCCATATTTTTTCACTTGCATAAATACAACTTTTGATATATAAAAAGAAGATGTGGTATGATTGCCAATCAGACAACTCTCCACGAGAGACCAACTGACACAGAAATTAACAATTATAGGTCACCGTACGGCCTTCAACAATGAGCAAAGCCCATACTGCATAGTCAGCTATAAAAGGCCCTGATATGACAAATGTGAAACAATTCAAAGAGAAAACTAATGGCCTATTTTATGAACAAAATAATGAAAGAATAACAAATATGTAACACAGCAACAAACGACAACCACTGAAATACAGGCTCCTGACTTGGGACATGCACATACAGAATGTGGCGGGGTTAAACTAGTTTGAAGGTGCCAACCCTCCCCTAACCTGGGACAGTGGTGTAACAGTACAACATAAGAACAAACTATAAAAATCAGTTGAAAAAGGCTTAACTCATCAGATGGATACAAATAGTACATCTAACAAAAACACAGAGTGGAAGCAGACGGGTACTTTTACATCCCAACAACAAAAAGAAACTACGTACAGATCTGAGAGTACTCACAGTTACTGACAACTTGTTCAAAGCCAATAACAACTAATAAAAAAAAATCATGCATCTAAGACTAAATTATCAATTGGTACAGGGGCCTCGGTGGCCGAGTGGTCTAAGTAGTTACTACTGTAATCACTAGCCAGTCAACACTGAGGTTGTGAGTTCGAACCCCGCTCGTGCTTAATTGACTAGGATTGTCAGTTTTCCTATCGAAGGTCGGTGGTTTTCTCTGGGCACTCTGGCTTCCTCCACCAATAAAAACTGGCCACCACGAAATAGCCCAAAAGCGGTGCTTAAAAGTGGCGTTAAAACACCAAAAATCAAAATCAAATCAAATCAATTGGTGCACATCCAACATCCAATGGATTTAGTGTTAAGATGTCATTAACAGTCAGAGAAAAACATGACCTTGTGCAATGCCAAGATACAGGTATGGACCGATTGTAGAGCCATGAATGTGCATATGTATATAAAAATAATATTTAGTTTGATTTTAATTTACTGATAACAAAATCAATATTAATACCAATAAAAACAATATTCAAAGATCTAATTACAGTGTTGAATTAGTAACCTTTTAGAATAAGTTTATTTAAAGGATCGATAAGTTTACCCAGATCGTTTCTTTGAGTAGGTTTTAAAAAAATTATGATTTTACAGCTTTAGAACAGCTACTTTCAGTTGCAGGTCACAGTAAAAGACTACCATAAGCAAAGCTGTTTTTCCTTTATTCTTAGTTTGTGGGTGGACAATGTGCTGAGTAAGGCAGACTGCCAAGGCAGCCAACAACTAACTATGCTATCAACCTAGGCCCTGGAATTTATGACAACTAAGTGAAGAATGAAACAGCTAGAAAAAAAACCAGTAAATTGCTATGGGGAAAGAAAATGTGGACAATGTGCTCAGTAAGGCAGACTGTCCATGCAGGCAACAACTGACTATTCTTATTAACTAGGTTGTTGATAAGTTTATGACAGTTATGTGAAGCATGAACCAGCTTCACATAAAGACTCATCAGAGATACCTGACTTATTACTATGTACGATAGAAGTGAGTTTCGTCTACATAAGACAATCAGTGGCACTCGAATAAAACAGATGGAAGGCCGAATTAAATCAAGTAAGCGGAAACATATTATGAGGAAAGAAAGGACTTCAATACATCTAAACTGCCTGTTATTCATAAAACTCCCCACTTTCACTTAGAAAATGTCTGAACCAAGATAGGAATAGGACTGTCAATCATCCTTTATTCCAAAGATGATTGGTTGAGGACATTTATCCTGAGATTGGCCAGTAAACATGTATATTGACAATTTGACATGGATTTTTGGAATTTACCTTGAAGTTTAATACATTTGGAATTCCTTATTCCTAAGACTTGGGAGATATGAATGACATTAAGTAATTTCATAGCAAGATCCATTGTTAAATCTAAATCATAAGCAAGCAGTAAGATGTTGTGGCTGTACCATGATCTTGAATTTTACTTCTATGAAATGACATCTTCTTCTAAAATATCAGACATTTATATAATAATACATATAGTGTATAAGCTTCACATTTAACATGGAGATATAAATTGTAAAGGATTTAGCAATGTAACACGACTAAAGCTCACAGCTTGATATATTGGCAGTATAACAAAAGTTCCACCCAAACTGCATCACACTGCAATATTTTTTTTTCTAAAGTGCATCAAGATGCACTTACTGTTGTATTTATTAATTATGTATCAATAAAATTGTGCAGCATATGTTTATTAATTAATCTACCATATGCTTTATTACCTGATGTAATTTTACTGGGGATGGTCAGGTGATTTCTGATTGGTTTCTTGTAAAATTTTCATCCTGAAAAATATAAAACATTAAAATTTAGTATGCTAAAACAAAAGTTCATA
This sequence comes from Mytilus californianus, assembly GCF_021869535.1. Classification (NCBI taxonomy): domain Eukaryota; kingdom Metazoa; phylum Mollusca; class Bivalvia; order Mytilida; family Mytilidae; genus Mytilus; species Mytilus californianus. The sequence goes on along the minus strand of NW_026262679.1, from coordinate 128,326,736 downwards.
AAATGTTAGTGCATTGTTTTTAAAATCCCAAGCTACTGTTTCCAGTCTATACCATACTTAGAAACAGAACTTTGAAAATACAGCTGCTTGATGTCTGCTTTATGTTTATTTCTGTAAAACACTCATGTTCAGCATGAAACAGAGTTTGATGGTGTTGAATAATTTAATATGAATGGAGCATATATACTGATTTGTAGTGATGTTACAGATGAAAGTAATTTATGTATAACTAGATATCATTGAGATGGGAGCCATCTGTGGGCCTCGCTGTGAATAATGTGTGGTAAAAAATTTGTATCTTTATCATTGGACATGGGGTTGTCAACTGAAACCAAAGTTTTTGACCTTGACCTTTGACCTAGGAAGTTGTATATAAATTATGACACACCCTCTGGTGTTGGTTTATATTCATGTCAAGTATAAACTTTGAAATCATAAAGGTTCTCAAGATATAGAGCGGACACGATCTTTACCATAGGACATGGGGTTGTCAACTAAAACCAAAGTTTTTGACCTTGACCTTTGACCTAGGAAGTTGTACATACATTATGACACACCCTCTTGTGTTGGTTAATATACATGTCAAGTATAAACTTTGAAATCATAACAGTTCTCTAGATATAGAGCAGACACAATTTGTTACGGACGAACGGACAGGCGTATGGACAGACTGATCACTATAGGGCCTCAGCTATTGGGCAGGGCACTAATTAAAGTTAGAGGTTTAATTACTTAAAACCTTAACAAAATTCTTTCATAGATACAAAAATTTGGTTTGGAAACTTGGCTATATCATCCTGATGTGTACAGTGATGTTGTTAATAGAGCTCATAAATTGAGAAATGATCCATAAAAACTTACTGTTCATTTGAATAAATTCAGCTTTAAAGTTCGATGTAGTAAGATCTTTGAATATTGTCTTTATTGTAACCAACATTGATTTTATTTTTTGATAGTCTAATAAGTAACTATACATGTATTGCCAGTTGCTGATCTAGGATTTTGAAAGAGGACAAACTTGATCAATGTTAGAGGTAGAACATGTAAAAAGTCTATACATTAACCATATATGTAGCTCCATAAAAGGGGGGTTGGGCCTACATTGCAATAATATTTTGTAAATTTATTCCTTTTGTACACATATGTTTTAGTACACAAGTATTCTCAAGCAACCAGATTTTATCGATAAGACCATAGAGCTAAAAGAAATAAAAGAAACTTTTGAGAAAGGTGAATTGAGGTAATTTTTACAAAAGGCTGAGATGCTGAACAAGAACTTATTTTACATAAACTAAGCTTCTCTTATTATAGTTGGTATCTGACACTTAAACCATTCTTTAAAAAATGGAACTGTGTTTTGTATGAAATTCAAGATGAACTTTGATTATCTAGCACTCACTTTTCACTGACCAAAGAATGGATAATTTTACGATTGGCTGGATGTGAAAGTTTGTTCAGTGACCCAGCTACTAGATATGACCATCTTCTGTCCAATAAATAATACAATAATTCTAATCACAGTATGAAAACTCCAGCCAATAAGCACACAAAACCTTGAAAAAGTTCAGCCAGCAGAATTAATGTGAGAGATAATTAGTGGTCAACATCATAGAACAAATATAATCCTAGATGAAAGGCCTTTTAATTACATAGGGACTGATATGTATGAAAGAGTATCCAAGATGCTAAATTCTTAAGGACATATGAATTAGGAGATCTACCATAATATTAGGCGGTGAAATGGTTCAAAAGATTAAATAAATCATATTTTTTTTCATTAACGCTAGATTCATGCCCCAAGTTCAAAAGGATACATTGAAATTATGCCTACTTTGCACCTGTGGATACCATAGGGTATATATTACTTTTTCTTATTAAGTCCTAGAGGGAAAAAAAAAGACAGTAAATAATCTTGGAGTTAATATACACATCACACTTAATCAGTGAAATGAAGTAAAAATAACAAAGTAATTAACAGTAAAATAACTTAGATAAATCTGTAGCCTTTAGAGCTTTCACCTACCAGTTAAAGAGATAGGAACAACACCAAATTCTATGACATCATTATGGATCATCAAACACTTCACTTATATTAAATATAACTAGTGATTTTAAATGATGTTTGTTTGCTGGTTGTTAACATCCAGTGGCGAATGTTTCATGCATGTTCCAGACGATTTTTCAAATGAAATACTCGTCATAATTTGAACTAAAGAAAGTGATGACAGTCATTATAAAGAGGTCTAAAGGAACCTGACTGTACTGGGGTACAGTACAATCTAAAGGGAACTGACTGTGCTGGGGTACAATACAATCTAAAAGGACCTGACTGTTCTGGGGTACAATACAACCTAAAGAGACCTGCCTGTACTGGGGTACAATACAATCTAAAGCGAAATGACTGTACTGGGGTACAATACAATCTAAAGGGACCTGACTGTTCTGGGGTACAATACAAGCTAAAGGGAAATGACTATACTGGGGTACAATACAATCTAAAGGGACCTGACTACTGGGGTACAATACAACCGAAAGGGACCTGACTGTACTGGGGTACAATATAATACAATCTAAAGGGACCTGACTGTACTAGGGTACAATACAATCTAAAGGGACCTGACTGTACTGGGGTACAATACAATCTAAAGGGACCTGACTGTTCTGGGGGTACAATACAATATAAAGAAACCTGACTGTTCTGGGGTACAATACAATCTAAAGGGACCTGACTGTACTGGGGTACAATACAATCTAAAGGGACCTGACTGTACTGGGCTACAATACAATCTTAAGGAACCTGCTTGTTCTGGGGTACAATACAATCTAAAGGGACCTGACTGTTCTGGGGTACAATACAATCAAAAGGGACCTGACTGTACTGGGGTACAATGCAATCTAAAGGGACCTGACTGTTCTGGGGTACAATACAATGTAAAGGGACCTGACTGTACTGGGGTACAATACAATCTAAAGGGGTCTGACTGTATTGGGGTACAATACAATCTTAAGGGACCTGACTGTAATGGGGTACAATACAATCCACATTATAAAGAGGTCTAAATGACCTGACTGTACTGGGGTACAATACAATCCACATTATAAAGAGGTCTAAAGGGACCTGACTGTACTGGGGTACAATACAATCAACATTATAAAGAGGCCTAAAGGGACCTGACTGTACTGGGGTACAATACAATCCACATTATAAAGAGGTCTAAAGGGACCTGACTGTACTGGGGTACAATACAATCCACTGTATAAAGAGGTCTAAAGGACCTGACTGTACTGGGGTACAATACAATCCACATTATAAAGAGTTCTAAAGGGACCTGACTGTACTGGGGTACAATACAATCCACATTATAAAGAGGTCTAAAGAGACCTGACTGTACTGGGGTACAATACAATCCATTTCATGAAATTTGGTGACAGAGAATTTATTTTATCTTACATATTTCCTTCAAAGGATTCAAAAGTAATGTAGTATTAGAAATAGCCTAGGTAGGTATTGCCTAGACTAGTATAAGAATTATATTTGAGTTTGGCCAGACAATGAAAGACAAGACACAACAATCTTACAAATGTGTAAATAAATCAATATCTGATGGTGATTAGACCAAGAGCCAAGTAAGTAAACCAAGTCTGAAACCTGGATATTTCCAATTAAAATTCAAACCTTGTTCATGTCACTCTATGGTGGTTATGGACCAATTATGAAATAACAGTCTCAAAAGTTAAATGTTTTTACAATGGAGACAACAAGGGTATTAGAACATGAATAAAGATGGAAATCTTGAACGAGGCACTAAGCCCTTTCTTTTAACATAGCCACGTACTGTGGTTGGTAACAATCATACATAGTATTCTTCAACATTACAGCATGTTCAACTAAGCTATTAAAACTACATACTTCATGTACTTAAAATCTTAATCCTGTTACTGAATGGAAGGATGCTATCTAGACATAAAAGATAGATTACTGAGGCTGGCCATTACCTGATCATATTATGCTTTTCTAATATAGCTTAACAGCAAAATTCCATAAATTAAATGAACTTGGACATATTTTATGGCTAAAAAGCTCTAAAGCAGGTTATAACTTGTGGCCTCAGCTGCTTTTATGTAGAAATCCTCCCTATCACCTAGTGAGAACTTTATATGGTCATAAAAACTGGAAGTTTCAATAAAGAGGCGAGTAATAAAATCTAAACATTAAAAAAGAGGAAAAAGAAATGGTCACCTTTCAGTGTTAAATCCTATAAAGCCTCTTAACACAGTATTAAATGTAACTTTTAAAAGATCACTTACTATTCAGGTATCTAAAATTCATGAAGCATACTCATTTAAGAAGCTGAAGATAGCTAAAAGTCTGAGTACAAGGTTACAATAAATAATCCTTTTCGTCTTGTTTCCAAAAACACCTGTAACATTTCAATATAAATTTTAATTTTTTTTGAGAGGTAAACAATGTTTTAACACATTTTCAAAATCTTAAAAAAATTTTAACATGCTTGTGAGAATTTGTTAATAGCTTAAGTATATTTAGTACAGTTTGGAAAAAAGGTGTCCATTGGTTAAAAAAAACTACCCAAGTGCGATGAAGATAAGACACGTTTTACAGTAAGGGAAATCTTAGGATTTTAAGGAAAAAACTGGAAGAAGAGATACTACATAGATATACCTGCCTACAGCTTTGTCACTTAGTCAGTAAACAGGAAAACAATAAAAACTTATCTTACAAGTTATCATACACTAGTGTACAAAAAAGTTATTAACTTCAAGATTTGCATGTATTACAAGTAAAATTTTTATAATTTCTTTTAGGTCCATGGGTTTACATCCACTTCATTAGAACTTTGATGGATAGTTGTCTGATTAGAAATCATATCACATCTCCTTATTTTCAAACTAATTCTGTCAAAAGTCTGTCAACCAGATTAAAATGCAGACTCAACATCTGTATACATGCATGCTTTACATACTAATGTACCAGCTTAGGGTCTGGAGGAATTACAATAGGAATTCCAGTACAATACAATTTTCAAAAGTCAAAGGGTAATATTTCTTTCAAAAGTCAGTCAACCGGACTGATTGTAAAATGAAAAACTTAGATAGAAAATAAAAAAGTATAGACAACTGTTTGATTTCAGAAAGATGGAACACAAACATGGGTAACATCATATGTTCCAGTCACTTAGTGGCAGGAGTATAAGAAATTCTGAGCAAAGTTTTTTTTTGTTCTGCCCAAAGTCTGAAAAAATAAGTGACTACTTGTTTTATAATATTTATGTAGGAAAAAGAAGGAGTAAGGAGAACGTTCAAATAAGCACATAATCTATGGAAATGAATAAGATCAAGAAATTTGAATAATTTACACAAGATTCTGTATGTTATGACATCACAATCATGTATAAAAAAAATGTAAAGGGTTACTCCAAACCCTGTGTATGGCCTGCTATTGCTACTGTCAGTGTAATGTTGATTTCCAAATACTAAGTTCATTTATCAGTAAACTGCAGAAAAAATCAAAATTCAATGTCTTTATGAGATATTGTTTTTTTATTTTAAAGAAGATTATTTCCAAGTTTCATAAGATTTCATGAAGGTTGAACAAAGTTATGGATATCTCAAAATTAATAATTCAGACTGTTTTTAAATGTTAAATGCAACAAAACTAAGTGTACTTGTAAATAAAAATATGGAAAAATGAAAAATAAATTTTCCAGATTTTGATTCAGACATTATTCTTAATCATATTAACTGTTGACACAGACGTTTGTCTTGCCTTTTTGTAATTTTGATAGTATGATGCAAATATTGAATCCAAAGGGCAATATTTGTTATTCAATGAACCATGATTTATGGGGCAGGACCAAATAACCCAATGAAATGAGAAATGCCAATACTTATTAAACTGTTTAGCGGTTCCCCTTAAACTGATCTTATAACAAACTTTACATGCAAACTATGCAACACATTCAAAGTCAATAGACCATGACTGAGGGGGCAGAGCCAAAAAAAAATGTCAATGGAAATGAGATGTGCCAATACTAATGCTTCTACATACCAAATATCATTGACCTACCAATAGTGGTTCCCCTTAAACTGACCTAATTACTAACTAATACGTGTAAAGTAAGCAAAAGTTTTAAAGTCAATAGACCATGACTAAGGGGGCAAGGCTGAATAATCTCCATGGAAATGAGTTGGGCCAATGTTAATACAACTGCATACCAAATATCACTGACTTACCACTAGTGGTTGCCCATAACCATGATAAACTGACCTAATCACAAGCTACATGTAATACTGTATAAATGTTGACACCACCAAAGCTGCTGCTGACTGAAACAGCATACTCAAGTCTTGCTTTTTGACTCCGTCAAGGCTAGACATAAAAGAATCCACCAAAGATATATATAATTGTATTAAGGTTTGACAAAGTTATTGATGTCTAAAAACACTTGAACTCCAGATTGTATCTAAATATAACCTGCAAAAAAAGTTTTTATCAGACAGATACAAAAAATTGATGAAAAAAAATTTCATATTTTGCTTTGGATACTGTCTTTTGACTTTTGATCATAAAAAAAATCTGTCCAAGTTTCATAAAATTTCCTGAAAATTTGACTAAGTTCTTGATGTCTGAAAAACTTAAACCTTAAGACTGTATCTTAAATGAACTGCAAAAAAAATCAGTGCATTTTAAGCCTGGTATCTATGATGAGTTTATTTATCAATCAATTAAGGAACAAGAGGGCACACGCTGAAATGTCTCGCCTTCTTTACTGACCATTGATATTATGTTGATAGTCCTAAATGAAAGCTTTACTACAACTATTACATAAACTTAACATGATCCAAGAAAATGAAGTCAAGGTCATATAAACCAAACGAGAAATACATGTACACCTTACAATCATTCAATACACTAAATATAGTTCACCTTTTGCTTATAGTTTCTAAGAAACAGACTTAACCAAGAAAACTAAACATTGACCAATGAATTGTGAAAATGAGGTCAAGGTCAGATGAACCATGCCAGGCAGACATGAACAGCTTACAATCCTTCCATACAACAAATATAGCTGACCTATTGCTTATAGTTTAAGAAAAACAGACTGAAACACATAAACTTAACACTGAGCAATGCACCGTGAAAATGAGGTCAAGGTCAAATAAAACCTGCGAGACTGACATGTACATCATAGAATATTTCCATACACCAAATATAGTTGACTTATTGCATATAGTATAAGAAAAAAGACCAAAACTCAAAAACTTAACTTTGACCACTGACCATGAAAATGAGGTCAAAATCAGAGGACACCTGCCAGTTGGGCATGTACACCTGACAATCATGCCATACACCAAATAAAGTAGACCAATTGCATAAAGTATAAGAAAAATGGACAAAAACACAAAAACTTAACTATAACCACTGAACCATGAAAATGAGGTCAAGGTCAGATGACACCTGCCAGTTGGACATGTACACCTTACAATCCTTCCATACACCAAATATACTAGACCTATTTCTTATAGTATCTGAGATATGGACTTGACCACAAAACTTAACCTTGTTCACTGATCCATGAAATGAGGTTGAGGTCAAGTGAAAACTGTCTGACGGGCATGAGGACCTTGATAGGTACGCACATACCAAATATAGTTATCCTATTACTCATAATAAGAGAGAAATTAACATTACAAAAAATCACAACTTTTTTTTCAAGTAGTCACTGAACCATAAAAATGAGGTCAAGGACAATTGACATGTGACAGACGGAAACTTCGTAACATAAGGCATCTATATACAAAGTATGAAGCATCCAGGTCTTCCACCTTCTAAAATATGAAGCTTTTAAGAAGTTAGCTAACGCCGCCGCCGCCGGATCACTATCCCTATAAAGTGATAGAATTTAAAAAATTACTAAAAGTCGCAGGCTCGACAAAAATGAAAAAAAAATATTTTCCAAATTTTACTCTGGATCTCTTGATCATAAAAAAGGCTATGTTCAAGTTTCATTAAATTCCATGTAGGTTTGATAAAGTTATTGATGACTACAAAAACTTTATACAAATACTGAACCTAAATGTTGTTGATACAGCCAACTGTAGGTTGCTTTGTCTAGCTCCCAAAACAAAATGTTGCAGGCTCTATAATGAAGAAAAAAGCTTAATACCCATATTTCCTTTATGGAAACATTGTGCTACGACAAGAATAATATACCCTAAGGTTACTTTTACGAGTCTCCCCTCCAGAATGATCCCCAATTTAAGATTTATCTGATAATCAAACTCATTTCTGGTTCTGATGAATGAAAACTTTCACCCAATTGACAAAAAAATGTAGGCATTAGCATTGCAACAATGAAGTGGTGATCAAGGATTGACACATTATACTCAGTGTGTGTGGTGTAATAAATCTAACAGTGTGTAAACGTTTAATAAGTATTCATGAAAGCTTTCCAAAGTTTTTACGAGACATAAGAAAAATTGCTATATTTGATGATTAAAGAATCATAACTCTGGAAAAGAAAATCATCTATGTGAAAAGGTTGCTACCTGAATTGTGTGAAAACTGGTCAAACAATGGTTAAAACTGACTCCGAGTTTGTTTTGAAAGGGTACTGTCTAAATGACAAACTCACACACTAGAGTTTACATACTTCTAAAAAAGCTTATGAACTTTGTTGTGAATAGTAAACCATTAAATATCAATATATGTATACAAAAGTACACTTCATCTGGCCATCTGAAGAGACAATGCTGCTTTACGATAGGAATAAAAATTACAGTTTTTTTGGGCGTTTGTGGTTAATGGATTGAAAAGAATTACTACATTGTACAATACAAGCATAAAGTTGTATTTTGATTTGACATTTAAATTATTATACTCAAAGAGGGAGAACTCTTAAATTAAAATTAACATTGCTTTATTCAATGACAATTAAATTATCTTTTAAAAATGCTACACTTGTATCTTTATCATTAATAATGACACTTTCAGTCATATCATTCATTATGCATTATATTTCATTTCCAATTAAACTACCATAGGGGCCTTATCATAGGAAATAAACTTATTGTTCGTTTATTTTTTTGCTTTTGTAGTTGGATTAAAAAGAACTTACCATTTGTATATTTCAAGCTTGAAAGAATTATGTTTACTGTTGTATTCTGATTTGGCATTTAAATAATACTTAAGGTTCAGCACTAGAAAAGAGAGAACTCTAGATTTGAAATTAACATTGCTCAATACAATGACACTATATTTCTTCGAAAACTGCTATATACTTGTATCTTTAACTCTATCAGACAAGGTGGATGCAATAAAAATCCAACTCATAAAGTGATGGTATATAAAAAAAAAGATATTGGGATCTATTTACTTTTTGGATAAATATCCTACAAGAGATGCAGGTGAAAAATCGCTTACAATGCAATTTTGAAATTTTTTTCTTTCCAAGAGACATAAATAATTTAAAAATTGTTGGATAGGCACTCATTATTCAACTAGTCCAATTAGGCCTAACTGGCCTTTGATAAAATGATAAAATAAGCCTTTGATAAAATTTTCATATATATCAGACAAGAATTGTAGGCATGAAAGTTCTTACTATGCAATTTTCTATCGAATTCACATTTCCAAGGCACACAACTCCTGCAAAAATAATTTATCAGAGCTATTTTAGAACTCCCCAAAGACATTGGTGAACCTTTGATATGAATTTCATAAAAATCCTACACGCTTGAGAGAGCTAAAAATGCATTTCTATATACTATTTTTATTTCAAAGGAGCATAATTCCTATAAAAATAATTGATCAGCACTGATTTTAACTATTGTCGGCGACATTGCTGATATAAACCTGTTTACCAAACTACATAAAAACTTAGAATTGATTTCCTGATATAAACCTAATATCAATTTCATAAAAAACACTACAGGAAATGTATGCTTGAGAGCACTTACGGTGCAATTTTCCACAACATTAACTTCCAAGGGGCATAACTCCATTTAAAATTGTTGATGGGCACTGGTTTTTGAACTCATCTGAGACATTGCTGATCAAAAATCTTGCACAAATTGTATTTTCAAGAGTGCTTACAAGACTAGACAAGACAGACAGGCAACTGTATTTCTATGTCCCAGACACTGCATTCTGAGGGGGGACAACAAGTATGTATCTGTACTGTCCCCAAACCTACCCGATTATTTATTGCCCAATTACAGTAATGAAGCTTTCTGAATAGGTGTGTTTTTTGTTGTTTTTTTAATATGTGGCAAGATAGAGTCAAACTTTTGACAGCTGCTAGATAAATGTTGGTCAGGAGACGGATTTAATATATACAAAAAACATACCTTCATGAGACTACACATGATGTTCTCTTATACATTGTATATATACATGATATATTGCTGAGATGGATCATTTATTTGAAATTGTCTTTATAAGGGGCAAGTGACCTTTGGTAGGTAGGATTTATCTTATTTTGCTCATTACCTCATGTGTATAGGGATCACCTGTACTTTTCATTTTTGTCACAATTCATTAACAAAAGTGCCAATAAAACTTTAGCATACGCATTTGGAGACATAAAAACAGTCCTTTAAAAGTTTTAGGGAAACCCTAGCTGTGGAACTGTAGCTCTTATGGTCCTTATTTTTTTGACAACTTGCAATCCAGAACCATAGCTCTTATGATCCTTGAAGTATGTCTATCTGGCATCATATTGACAATACATGTCCATGAATTTTGGAATATTCATGGACTTCAATCTTCTTTATTGTTGAAAATAAGCATGATAAGAGAACCCAGAACTTTTAGAAATAGTTTAAATATTTAGATAGTTCCAAATATAATGAATTTTCCCCTTTTTAAGTTTAAAAGGCTAAGTTTTTAATTTTTCTTTTCTACAACATCAAAATAACCCATAATCAGTCTTAGGACAGTCCTTCTTTTGGGGGGTTGATCCCAACCTGATAATTGGAATAAAGTACTTAGGTAGATTAGTATTCTATGTAGTTGAATAATATCTTATCAAATGGTAGTCAACTATAGAACATTTTACCACACATCAGAGGATAATGACTGTTGTCAAGTTAGATGCTTGAATGGTCTCTTATATTATTTATGTCAGTGATATGGAAAAAGGGGGAGCATAAAGGATTCATTTAAAGTCAGGTATACATATAACAATACAACATAAGATCTGTAGAGCTTTTAACCGACATACATATACAAATGTATATGATATACACAAGACATAAAAAACACATAAAACAGAAACTGAGAAAGCACATCATGCAAAGCATAAATACATATATACTGCTACTCACTGGTATCAAGCACAGCAAATTAGAGCAAATAATAAGCAAGTCAAAGCATATAAAAGCAAACTTAAAATGCAAACAAACTGACATTCATGCATAAGATATTAAGTACTAAAAGAATTTCAAGCATTTAGAACTAAATAATAAAGAAGAGAGAAAGATAGAGAAATGGAAAGAGTTATCTCTCTTCAAACATTCCAAAGTTCTCCTTTAAAGATGTAATTTGGGATATTATACGTATTCTAAGACTTAGGTTGGAAGCTCAACCACAATATATTGGATTCACCTTTTTCATTGCCCTTGCATGTTACAGTATCACGATGATGACAACAAATAAGAGTATTGGACACACTGGACAGCATGCATAATGTGGCGGTTTGATAACCCTCCGGTAAGATATAATCCGCTGCATATGATGATATGGATCATTTTAAATTTTTCATAATTAACAAATGAACATCATATTTGGAAATGAGCAATAGTATGAATACGTGAGAAATTGAATGTTGATTATGTTGAAATCAATGACACATATTTCTGGCAGGTGTTTATTGGCAGACGAAATATATTAATACGCAAATAAATGCAAGAAAACTGCAGCGATCACTCTATCCATCCAGGTTTGTTGTTTTTTTCAGGGTATCTTTGTTTAGTCTGCACGTTAAGGGTAAAAAACAATTTGCTCAAATATTTATTCTACCAATTTATTTGTTTAATTCGCTTTTAAACCGAAATACCCCGTAAGTTTCGGTTTTAAGTGGGTGGTCGATCAGTCTTCTCCATTTTTCGGTCTGTCTTTCCACAATATTTTACTTCATACAAAATGTTGAAGATAATGCCAATGACGAAATATAATTACCTAGCCAATTTTCATGAAGAAATTATTCATTTCTGAAAAAATAAAAGAGGAAGAAAGATTGATTTGTTGTTTGTTTTATCCTCCGCCATTTTCACTCCATCATTGACAGGGGGCGTGGTCAAAATGTTTTGATAGGCCAATGGAAAATAGTTATAAGGCCAAAAACATGTCCAACTTATTGGATTTTTTTAACACCTTAATTATTGACATATAAATCAACTGATATGATTTGTGACAAAACAAACAAAACATAGAATAACAATTAAATATAAATGACAAGAAAGCATACTTGTAATTTATGATTAAAAACAAACAATAAAATAATTTATTATAATAATAATATAGTTTATAATCCTATCACTAGTCCCTTAGTATGGACTGTTTAAAAATTAAAATGATGTCTAATATTTTATGCCCATTTAATGGAAATAGATTATCTTCTTCTAAGTAAACTTTGATTTCTACCTGTTTTTGCATTGATGGACAAGAATGCTTTTCTTTTTTGTATTATCTTCCAAATAATTAACAAAATTATACAATTTTACTTGATTAATTAATGAACTCCTGTATATTCTTGTGAGTAAATAAGGTTACATTTTTATGTAGTATATTCTTATACATAAGCTCAACTTTTTACTCCCAAACTTTGAGACTAAATACACATCAATTAATAACTTCAATATAACTTAATTATTATAATATTTACAATTGTGTCTGAAAATGATAATAAAGTAAAAGGTTCAGTCTGATTAGAACAACAGGAACTGTCATTTCCAATATTGTCTTTGGCATCACTTCTCAAACCAGAACACCAGACGAAAAGACCAGTTATTTCAAATAATCACAAAATAACTGATTTTCAAAAAGGCAAACCTATTTGGATCTTAAACAAATATACATATCAATAATTTCAATTAAAAAAGATAATCCTTGTAAAGATAAATATACATTGAAAAAATCCTAAAATTGGATAACAAACAATCTTATTGAGAAGAAAAATTAGGGTACTTCTTTAATGCATTTAAGCTTGTTTTAGTTAACTGCTCTGTGTGTTCATTGAACATGTTGAATGTATAAAACACAAAAAAACAATGATATATCATCTCGCTTCTGATTCATTTATTTTTGTGCCCTGCCTACAATAGTAATGGGGCACTATATTTTCTGGTCTGAGTATATAAAAATAAGAAGATGTGGTATAATTGCCAATGAGACAACTCTCCACTAGAGACCAAATGATGTAGAAGTTAACAACTATAGGTCACTGACTCACCAAAGTTCACACGGCCTTCTACAAAACCCATACCGCATTGTTAGCTATAAAAGGCCCCAAAATGACAAATGTAAAACAATTTAAACGAGAAAATACCGGTTTGTTAATGTTAAAAACAATAAACCAAAAAACAAATATGATCTACAGCAACATGTTCTGAATTACAGGCTCTTGACTTGGGACAGGCACCTTTAGAATGTGGTGGGGTTTGCTGGCAACAAAACCTGCCCAAAACCTGGAACAGTGTTGAAACAGTACAACATAAGAACAAATTATAAAAATCAGTTAAAAAGATTGATACAAAGCACAAAAAACTAACAAATACACAAAAAGACAAAGAGTATAGATCTGAGAGTACACACAGTTACTGAAAGCTAGTTCAAAGTCAATAACAAATAATAAAAAAATCATGTTTCTAAGTGTGTTTCCATCTGTCCATCCATCCCATATTAGGTGAAAGTTTCTGGTTGTGGTAGTTTATCATGATGGCGTAGTCACAAAAACTTGAAAATTGACTATTATCAAGAGATATCATGAAAACTGTCATAGAAAAATAAGATAATGTGGTACATGTATGATTGCCAATGAGACAACTCTCCACTAGAGACCAAAAGACACAGAAATTTAAAACAACTATAGGTCACTGTATGGCCTTCAACAAATGGGTAAAACCCATACTTCATAGTCAGCTATAAAAGGCCCTGAAATGACAATTAAAATTGAGAATGGAAATGGGGAATGTGTCAAAGAGACAACAACCCGACCATAGAGCAGACAACAGCCGAAGGCCACCAATGGGTCTTCAATGCAGCGAGAAACTCCCGCACCCGGAGGCGTCCTTCAGCTGGCCCCTAAACAAATATGTATACTAGTTCAGTAATAATGGACGTCATACTAAACTCCAAATTATACACAAGAAACTGAAATTAAAAATGATACAAGACTAACAAAGGCCAGAGGCTCCTGACTTGGGACAGGTGCAAAAATGCGGCGGGGTTAAACATGTTTTTTGAGATCTCAACCCTCCCCCTTTACCTTTAAAGCCAATGTAGAAAAAACAAACGTACAACAGTACGCACAGTAAAACTCAGTTTAAGAGAAGTCCGAGTCCGATGTCAGAATAGGAAACAAAAGAAAATAAACAAAATAACAATAATACATAAATAACAACAGACTACTAGCAGTTACTGACATGTCTAGTTCTTCAATGACCACGGTTTTCTTGATGAAATAATACATGCAATACCCATAATGTGGAAACAATTTAGACAAAGTAAAAATAAACCTGTAGGTAAAGCAGATGATATAAATTTCAACTAAAAACTATCTGTCAAATGTAGCATGATAGTACACATTACAGAAAGTAGTCAGTGACATCTCTGAAAATTCCTGAAATGAACAAAGAATGAAAATTGGAAATACGAGTAGTATTTAATGTCAATAATTCTTAAGTCTGCCGACTGATATATAACTGTTATCTTGACCAACTTACTACAAACTGAATAAAGTTCTAAGGAAATGGGATAACACTTATGGCTTTGAATGATATATTTTGATCCTCAAATAAAAATTGATGAAGAATTATCACAAGTGCTGTCAAACATGCTTTCTACAAAAGTTCAGATGCTACCAGCTTTTTTTAAATGTGATTCATTAATTTTTGTGATCTCCTTTACTAGTAAGAACTATCATCAATAATTTAAACCACTAGCTATTCATTGCAATATCATCACCTCCATTACTTAAAAAGAAAATTTTACCAAAAAAATTAATCTAAAATATCATTAAACACTGGAATTTCAATCTTCTTAATATGTTGCAATCAAATGTAGCTTAAATGGTTCTACTGTCTAATTCTCTTTTAGAACTATGGTACGACATGAAATTCCCTTATTGAATCAGACTGATGCATGGAAGGAATGGGACTGATGCAAAGCTCTCTGGGATATCTAAATTAGTTTAACAATCTGTTGTAAAAAGTTTGAATCTGAGATAACGATCAGGAAGGTATGTTGAATAGATGAATTGTAACTGAAGAGCATGAATCTTATTAGGAAATCACTTTGTATCATCCAGGACACGATTATGGGACCTATGTGTTCGAAGTCAGCACTCTTACCAACCGTGCTAAAGACATACTTCCCTAGCTCAACTGATTATAGCTGGCTAAGTATCTACTATGGAACCTATGTGTTCGAAGTCAGCACTCTTACCAACTGAGCTAAAGACATACTTCCTTAGCTCAACTGATTATGGGTGGCTAAGTATCTACTATGCAAAAGAAGTAATCCCTTCGCACAATATACAATATTTGTTCCTATGGCAGTCCATTAAATAGGTAAATGAACTCAAAACTCACATCTGGTATATCTGTTGGGTTGAAAGTCGCATGTAAAATTCCCAAAACTGCCCAGGGTCCTTTTTCCCAAAACACTCTGAAAAACCCCTGAACCCTTTCTACAATATTCAATACTTAAAAAGAGGATTTTGAATAACTGCTTTGTATAAAAAGTTTGTAAAGAAATTACCTAATGTAAGAATATGCATGTATGGATGTTGTCTGCTCTATGGTCGGGTTGTTGTCTCTTTGACACATTCCCCATTTCCATTCTCAATTTTATGTGCTGCATCTTTTGAAGTCAGATTGGCTAGCTCACAACAAAGATGATTATAGGAATTCAGTGTACTAATTTTTAGTTTCAAAGGAAAAGAAACTTTTATCAATAAAATGTAAGAGGCAAACACATGGTCATGAGCTAATAACATCTCTTATTACATTGGTTGCAATGCAATACTTTGATTTCCAAATGAAATAAAATTATATATTTTCACATGTGAAATAGATGGATAATTTCACTCCTCTGACTTCATGCAATAATGGGTCTTGTCAAGACATTGTTTATTGTTGATGTAATAAAAAGAATAACTAATCCAAAAATTAAATTTCGAAACAAATTCAAACAACACTATGATTAACTCAAGTGCTACACACATTCCTTAATTAATGTGTTGTTCTGTCACTAGTTGAGTATTTTTCTATATTTGAATTCTTGAACTAGATATTGTATAATTTATTTACCAAAATTTTTAAGCTTTATGAGTTATGAATTGTATAGCAAAAGAATAAAAGCTCACATAAGAACGTTTTAGCAGTTGTGATCTTCATCTTTTCATCTCTTTATTTTTTAGAATGGAGGAGGATGATGGTAACCCTCAAGGAGACTGTGAAACAGATGAAGACACACACTTGCATTACTCAGAAAACATACCTCCTCCAAATAATAGGTCTGTTCATCTAACTACCAATACAATATTATCTAAAATAACAGACAAAGATCGACAGACAACATGTCCTGTTGTTAAACTACAAAATGAACAAAAAGAAGAAACGGATGGTGTGAAATTAGAATCACATCAAGATATCAGAAGGATGTATATCAAAAATATTAATACTTTACAAAATCAAAGAAATCCTATGACTTTATGCAAAGACAGTATTACGAGTAATGTGAAACATTTAAACATTGAGGCCACAAGTGTAGCATCTGTGAACAAGAGCTTAGATATCCCCAAATCTGTCAAGTTCACACTGCTGGGTAGAATATGTACTGGACCCAGGAAGCTGACTGCACAGACAGACGTAAGACCAGATGTTGGAGTAGACGTTCTAGAAATCAAAGATACTACTTTTATCCCAAATGCAGAGGATATTAAGTCACAAATTAGTTCAGAAGTTTCACCCTCTGTAGTCAGTGAAGATCAGGAAGAAACAGATAAGAAAAGATATTCTTATTCATCAGGTGAAAACCAGGATTTTGATAATCTTGAAGCTGATAATTTTATTCGTGCTACTGCTGAAAAATTTGAAAGTGTGAATGTTTGGGATGAGGAATACACATCTTTGAAAAATAATCTTCTAAACAATGATCCACTAGTATACCAAGGACTAGAGATTGACGATTCTTTTACTACAGATTTTGATAAAGAAGGGAAAGCATCAAGGAAGAGAAAAGGGAAGAAACCCACATTCGTCCAGACAAAACAAGAGGATACTGTTACATCAGAGGAAGAATTTCATGATGAATTTCTCACCAAATCTAATGATTCTATTTATGCATCCGTTGAACATATCTATGATAATGAATCTGACACCGCACAAATGTCTCCAGAAATGAAAAAGTTACAACAAAAGTTACATCCCTTTGCGATTACCTCCCCTAGTTTTAATAAAGCTGCTGCTCCAGCTGTCATGACAACATCTGTCGGCCACACTGGTACTGTTGTGACTGTTTCCATAGTTACAAAAAAATCTCAAAGTAACATAGAGCACTTGACACCAACAGACTTAATGTCAGGGGGAATAATGTCGCTTAATTTCAAAAAAGGTCAGAATACTTACGAAGATATTGTACCAGAAGATCCAAGTGACGATGAAGATACAAAGAGTAAAAGTGAACAAAAAAAGTCTTATTTTCAAGTTATGGAAAAGTTGAAAGCTATAGAAGCAGAAAATGATGAAGAACTTCATAAAAACTTAGATCGCATGGAAATTAACGTGCAGATTCTTGATAGTCAACTAGTCCAGAATGGTGAACAAAAACGATGGCAATGTCAGCTTTGTTCAAAATCTTACACAACCAAACACAACTTGATTACTCATATATTAGATCACAATGGTATTAAACCACATCTTTGCATGGTGTGTGGAAAATATTTTAAACAGCTTAGCCACCTTAACACACATATGTTGACACATGATAACATTAAACCACACGTTTGTACTATTTGTGGGAAGGAGTTTACACAAATTAGTCATCTCAAAAGACACCAGACTGTACATCTAGAAAGTAGGCCTTATATTTGTGATATTTGTGGAAGGGGCTTTGCTTACCCAAGTGAGTTACGGACTCATAAAGAAAAACATAACTCTGAAAGGGAGAAGTGTGAAGAATGTGATGAAGAATTTGATACGGTTAAGGCTTTGAAACTTCATTTAGTGCTTCATGAAAAAAGAGAAGAACTTATCTGTAAATATTGTGGGAAAGTCTTTAGGTATCCTAGTCAGCTGAAAGATCATATGATCACACATGAAGGTTCAAGACCTTATATTTGTACAGAGTGTGGCATGGATTTTATGAAGGTAATTAATAAGTGGGAAGAAAAGAGGATTAAAAACTATGCAATGAAACTAAATCGATAAAAAAATTTCTCATCATTTGTTTATTGTTGATTGTGGAACTTTGCTAGTTTTTACTGATTCTGGATCATATACCTTGACATGATGTGAAGAGACATGTCTATTATATATTGAAGGCTGTATGTTGATAGTGACAGTTGACATTAAGATGTCTTTAATTCATTTGATTTGTGTCATTAAGAGAATAAAGAAAAAAGAAAAATGTATAAATGTTCATGAAATAATACCGCAGTTCATAGAAAAAAATGAGACAGCTATCCACCAGAAACCAAAGGACAAGAATGAGCAACCAATTAAAAGGCATTGTGCGACCTTCAACAATGAGCAAAACCAATACTGCTATAAGCAATGAAAGACTCTGAGGATATCTGCTTTATAAAACAATTGATTTGTCTACCACATTCATATGTAATGGACTTGTACCATTCGTTTATTGTTTGGAATTTGATATACCCTTTACTACATATACATTCATGAGAACAAATCGTTGATTTGTGTGTATAAATATAAATCTGTGTACATGTATATGCTATTTTTTTTAGGAGCATCATTTAAAGGCTCATCAGTTCACTCACTCTGGACAGAAACCATTTTCCTGTGATATATGTGGTAGATCATTCAACCAGAAAGCTAACATGATGCGGCATGTATTAATTCATAATGCAACCAGAGCATTCAAGTGTGAAGTGTGTGGGAAAACATTTACTCAGCCACAAACCCTCAAAGCCCACCAAGTGGTTCACAGTAAAACTAAGCCTTTCCAGTGTAAATTTTGTGGTAATGACGTTTTTTTTTATCATTGAAATATATACACATGTCTATGCCATGTATGTTTTTTTCAAATGTCTGATAATTTTCAGTTGAAAAAACTCTGAAAATCACACAATACATGTATTCATCTTGTGCATGTGAAAGTTTAAATTATTTGTATACAGAATTCATGATTAATCAAAACAAAAACTTGAACACTTAGTGAATGCATACCTACCAAAATCTGTAAACTCTAGTTAAAACTATAGACCAGTATTTTTTTATATCATAATAAAATGAAACAAATGCAAATACAAGTTATTTATATAATAATTTAAGTTTGTTCAAACTTTATTATTAATATTTTTTTTTTTTTTTTTTTTTTATTTTTACACTGCTGGACATGAGGAAGGAAGGAAAAAAAAAATACTCAAGAGTACTTTTAATGTATTTTTGTTATTAATACTATTTTCATTGTCTATTATAATATCTGTCACATTATATACTGTACAATGTCTCATGTTTGTTGCTTATACTATCATAATTGTTAATTGTAAATGCCCCCTGTGGGACCCTGATTGGAATAATAAAATATTTGATTTGATTTGATTTTATATTACATGTACTGATACAAAAAATTCAATTTACAGAAATGTCTGAGAATGTCATACAAAGTTTGTTATAGGCTGTCTGTGGTAGGACATTTTATCAAACAGCGCCCTCTAACATCAATTCATATTGGCACTGTCGTTTTACAATGTTTTAAACAAATTGTGTTTCCTTTAAAATTGTTATTTTTGCCTGATTGTCCATCCATAGTTTTGAAGTAAGCATATATTTTATATTCAGTAAAAGCAGCATTATAGTATACTCAAGACCTTGAGTTGTTTTCTGCTCTTTGGTCAAGTTGTTGTCTCTTTGACACATTCCCCGTTTCCATTCTCAATTTTATCAATATTCATTGTTTTCCTTTTACATAACATTGTCAATTTTAAACACTTTTATGATTCATTTTCCTTAAGTGAGCATATTTATTGTATTTTGTACAGGGAAACAGTTTGGCAGGTTACATAACTTACAAGGACATCTTCATATGCACAATGACACAAAACCTTACTCCTGCTTTTGTGGAAGTACATTTACTCTCAAAGGTAATTATTGCTAGCTTTACTTCTAAAGGAAGAACTTTTATGGTTAATAGAGAGTGGATTACAGGATTACTTTTAATGTAATCTTATAAAAAATACTTTATTTATGTGCCTGTCCCAAATCTGGAATCTTATGTTTTTAAAGGGGTTATTATAATTTAATATAACATTTTCTTAAAATTACAAAAAATTTAGAGCTTGACCAATTGCATTAACACCTATGAAGTGTTATGACTGTATGTTGACTTGTGTAGCTGTCTCATGGACGTATACCTCAAATTAAAAAAAAAATCTACTATAAGATAGTAAGTACGCAAATGATTTTATTTGAGTGAAATAAATTTAGTATTCAGTATTTGCTCTGATACTTGTGCACACTGTGTTTTTAGTTTCAATCTTAGAATTACTAAAGTCTACTGTAGTAAAAATTAATGAAAATTCACTCAGAATAAATCAACATTCTGCTTCTATCAAAATTTTTGGCAATCTGCATGTCACATTGTAATTTTAAGAACATAACAGGTTTGATGAAAAAGGTTCTATGATCAATTCTTGATGTGTTAAGCAATATGCCTAAACAAATTTGATGTTTCCAGGATTATTCTCTGATTTTTTAATGGAAAACAGCTGACATTTTAACGAGATTTATCATTTATATTACAGGATATAGTGATTGATTTGTTCAAATCTTTTGTTTTTAAGGCAATTTAAACAGACACAAGAAGGTTAAACATGGACTGGATGAGTCAACGGAGGACATGGAAGAGCAGGCGGTTAATTTCCTGAACGAGATGTCATCTGGACGAGTACACAATGAAATGGACGATTGTAGTAGTGTTGAACAAGTATTGTCTTCTCCTGATTCTAAATCACCAAGGAAAGGAAGAAAATCAGTTCCTAGAAAACTTCTTCAAGGTCAAGGTGTCGGTCTGCTGGAAGAATCTGATGAAAATACTCTAAATAATGATGAACAATTTTCAAAATATTTCTATAATACACTTGTTGATGAAAGCGAATTTGACAAAAATGAAAATTTTGATCAGGAATCTGTTTCCTTGGAAACAGGTATAGGTTTAGGTATAGAAACATCACCTGTTTCAAAATCAGTAAGAAAACGTAAAAAACCAGAGCGGGTATTTAATATGGATGCTTTTGATGACAACCATTTTGATGACATGTCAGATGAAGACGGGGAAGAATTAGAAAATGAAGATATTCCCAATAAGAAAATAAAAGTTAATTCTAAAGGTACAAAATTGGATTCTATCCTTAAAGAAAAATTTAGCAAATAAAATTTTACAAGTGATTAATTATGTTATGACCTCTTAAGTTAGTAAATTGATAAACATATATATAAACCAGATTCAGCAACTAGCAGAAACAATCATCATCCAACTATTTGTGAAAATATATAATTTAAAGAAAATGTTTCTATGGTAATTTATTTCATCTTTAGAGATAAATTTAATGTGACCGCAAGTCAACAGTGTCAGTTTTATTTAAATGATTCAATGATCTGACCTTGTTTTATTTACATTAATTATAGAATAACTAATAGAAGAATTCAAATAGAGAAAAATATTCAACGAGTGACTGAACAACCAATTAATTCACGAATGCGCATAGCGCATGAGTTAATTATCAGTGTTGTTCGGTCACGAGTTGAATATTTTTCGATATTTGAATTCTTTGATTAGTTATTCTTTTTATTACATTGGCAAATGGCTTTTTTTAATGACATTAATGTAGAAAATGTAAGGAACTATATCTTTTTTCTACGCATTCACAATTTGTTTTGATCCGACGTTATCGACGTCTTGACAACACCTATTGTTGTATGACGTCAGAGAGTGAAATAACCACGTTTATTTCACATGTGAAATTATCGGTTTTTATTTGACTGGGAAATCAATGTAATTCATTGCTACCAATGTAATAAATTGATTTATCTGACATACAATCATGATAATGCAATGCATTGGATTGCTTGAAATAGGGAAATCAAATCTCACATACATGGCAAAACTTTGATAGGTTTAGAATTAAATAATTGTATTCAAGGATGAGAAATTTATTAAAACTAATCCATAACATTAATAGTCAGGACTATGCTACTGGACAGCAAACAAATGAGGATATGCTTACCTTTTATAAAATGAGAGCAGCTTATGTATGCTTTATATACCAGAAACATATATTATTATTACATTAATTCTTAGTTAACTTTGCATCAACAAGTTTTATAAACAGTCTATGTGACATATCATCATCTAAATATTTTATCAAAATAAAGGCATTTACTTCATTTGGTCTCTGACGGATAGTTGTCTCATTGGCAATCATACCACATCTCTTTATTTTTATATCAAGTTGTAATAAATTGTACTATTTTGGTAAAAAACTTGCATTCATTAATCTTGTGTCAAAGATTTGGTATTAATGAATTTCCCTTTAATAATGTTCCACAAAATACTTCAACAGAAGCTTGAATTAAATTTAGAGTCCTGAAAACATTTTTGTTGACACTCATCTACTAAAAACAAATTACTCGAAATTTAACCATTTTTTCTATGAATTTACAATTTTTTTTTGTCTCTGGCTTGCTTTTTGCTATGAAACAAAAGGATTGATGGCTATAAGAAAATCTTCTTTAGAACCAAATATTGACCTAATCCTGCACAATCCCATAAATGGTAATTTCAAAAAGAATTTTGACCAATAGAAACACATAAATGGCAAAAAAAGGAAGTGACATTATCTTTTAAGGTATAAAATGTAGAACAGAATCCATTTTCAACAGTATTTTTATGTTTTATGTTTTAGTTTTGAGAACTCAGCTGGTTTGAAACCTTATTTATTTGTGTATACCTAGATGTGAACATGGGTCTCTTGTATGTTGAGTCCTCCTGTGTAGACATGTACATGTACTGTTAAGTTGGATTAGACAGAGGGGACCCTGATTCCCACTTTCCCTACCCCCCTAACTCTTACTTCCCTCCCCATACTCCCACTTCCCTCCTCTTTACTCCCAAGATGAAAATCGGTCAAAACTTTTTTTCTAGCATATCCCTTTTTTTTACTCCCCTTTGCCACCGCTTCCTGCCCCCTGACTCCCCCTTCCCTTCCCCCTGACTCTGGCTTCCAGCCCCCTCATTCCCATGTTCCCTTACTCCTGTTCATCCCCTCTGTTAAGTTACTTATTGTGTATACCGAGACATATACATGTAATGTTAAGTTACTTATTGTGTATACCTAGACATGTCCATGTACTGTTAAGTTACTTATTTGTGTATACCTAGACATGCACGGGGGTCTCTTTTATGTTGATCCCCCATGTGTAGACATGTATATGTACTATTATGTGACTGTGTTGTTTGAAGTCTGTACTATGTACAGATTTGTGATAATTGTTTTAAGTTATGTTAGTTGTGGTACATATAATATTTAGAAACATAATTTTGAATTTCTAGTTATTTATGATTTATAACTGCTGCTGTCTTGGGTTCACATAAAAATGTTATGATTATTTGTCTTGTTTCAGATATAAGAATATATATTCTCAAAAACAAACACCATACAATCAGAAAAGTGTGTTGATGATATTTGGCATTGTCAATTTTTGGCCATTTATTTTTGAAATCTGGGAAATGGTCATTTGGAAATCAAAGTTTCTAGCATTGTATGGTCATGTAAAAAGCTGAATAACTACAAATTCATTCAGAATTCCTCAAATTATCAACTTTAATGTGTTACTGGTAAATGGATACCAAACTAGAGCGTTTGCCATTATCTGTGTTAAAGGTGTACATGGTTTACTCTTACGTCTCCTCAACTCCATGGAATTGTACAGAGACCAAGAAAGTGGTATTAAATTATCAAATAAAAGTGCTAATAATCAATATTTAAATTTTTCAAAATGAAAACTAAGTGTTATATTCCATTGTATTTTTTCTCTGTCCCTTCTGTGAAGAAAATCCAAAGCAAGACATAAGTGTACTGTTTAAGATGATAGCACTTGTGATTAGGTCACACAGACTAAGACATTGGTGGCCTTCGGCTGTTGTGTGCTCTTTGGTCGGGTTGTTGTCTCTTTGACATATTCCCTATTTCCATTCTCAATTTTATATAAATATATCTCAGAAGTATTGAATCACAATTACATATTTCCTTAATTCGTCTCCTTATATTAGTTATTACTAGAATGGCCATTATAAACCATTGTCTTTCAATGATAGCATTTATTTGTTTTGATTTTGTTGTTTACAATTTATATGTAAGTACGAGTGTACACTGTAAATTTTATTTGAAGTATTTTTGTTTTTTACTTGATTTTGTTGAATCATTCCTACAATTATTTGAATACAGCATTTGTAACTTAAATATTAAAATCTACATCTGAAGCATTTTGTTTTTAATTATTAATTTTTACTTTGAGTGGCGTTTTTCATAGAAAGATTTAAGTAATAGAAAAACAAAGGATATGGGGTATCCATCCATGACACAAAATCGGTACATACACAGCAAAAAAAACCACAAAAGCAAAGGAACAGCGCTTTTATTGCTGTTCTTCATCTCAAAGTCACTGTGAGGCCCTTCAACATAGAGCAAAAAAAGACCAAAAACCTCTCACCTCACAGTTTAAGATGGTCCCCAGCACCAGTTTGAGAAGAATTAAACAATTTTTGTAGATGGTTTGTATCTAACTTTATGTTTCTATTGTCTTTCACTTTTATAAAAATAAAATTTGATGATACTCCAAGAAGGCAATGTGCAGTGGGTTTGTTGGTATGTGATAGACGGAGATTAACATACCACCTTGGTTGTCTCGTTCTCACTACAGGAGGTCATGAATTCAATCCCCAGCTTGGTCAAAACAAAGACTTGAAAATTGGTATTTGCTGCTTCTCTGCCAAGCACAAATCATTTAGAAGTAGGGTAAGAGCAAATACAGTTTGGTAGAGTTGCATTCACAAGGTGTCATTGTTACTAAACTAAAAAATGTTGCAAGTGATGCAGGGGACAAAAATGGAGGTCAAGTTTGAAATTGACAAATTTATCTTTTGTTCAGGAATTCTGGCCCTTAACCTGACTTGTCAGTTTGACAGCCATGTTTATTTTATCCAACCTTGCATAATAAAACAAGTTCTGGTCAAAAATAGGTCAGACATCTTACATTTGATCATTTACAAAAAGTATATATTGAAGGGATTGTTGTATATTTAATGCCTAGCAGGTTACAGTTATACATTTCTTCTACAAGACCAACATGCTGAGCCAGATTTTTATCATGTTAGCTCAAAAAATTAAAAGTCTATAAGAAAACATCGTATTTAAACACCTTCTGAATTCGAGCCAACCAGACTTTGTTCTATTTTCATATAACTACAGACTTTGTTGAGAAACAACAAGTACTGATGTCATGGTTTGGTTTAGCTGGGCTTGTACCTGCTCTCAAATTGGCACAATTTACAAAAAGACGAACAGAGGTTATTTTTTTGCATCAGAAAACAGAAAGTAGATGTCTGACTGATATGATAAGTGCACACAAGTTACAACCAATTACTGTTGAGCTGCAGATTAAATATGATAATAATAAGTAGTTACTGAGAAAGTATGACAAATATATATTTTTTGGACAAATGGACAGACTGACGGACAAGGTGCACTTTTAGAGTGATGGTATACTTGTTGGATTCATTTATTTTTTCATGAATCTTGAGAAAAATTATATTTTTATGGAAACTTGGTTTTGTGGATTTGCCAAAGTTTCTGTACAATCCTATGGGAAATCCATACTTTGTTGAACATTTAAACAAATCCATGAAAATTGGTATCCAACGAATAATAATGAATCCACAGTAATTTGCAGGGAAGTTGGCTTAAAAAAATATGAAAAATATGGTAAGAAGATAAAATTTTAATCATTACATTTGAAAAAAGTTTTTAAGTAAGATCTATGATACAATGGTTTTACATAATAAAGATTTTCTTGTAATGCTTTGTTTTACACAACAACTTCTAAAAAATGTTCACATATCACATAACAGTTGAGGAAGAAACAACAATATAAGGGGACATAACTCCAAAATATGTACAGGTCAAAATTTAAAGAATCATAACATTACTCTTCATTTTTTCAACAAATGTACAAAAACAATACAATTTGAGACAACAAAAGTATCAATCAATTAGTTTATAACAAAAGTAGATGTATGATTTTATATATACCATTTGGTCTGGTGTTTCTGATAATGGTTTTGGTACTGTGGTTGGGTTTGAAATATTGTAGACAGTTGGTACTTTGACAAGCTGCTTGGAAATAAAACTGTTGACAGCAAATGGTTAATCTGACAAATTTAATTGTTAAGCAAACATGAGCTTCTTTTTAAGGAATGAAACTCTAAATTTCAAACCTTTGTTTCATAATATTATGATATCTTAACAGTTGTGAAAGAAATTTGAAAGTGCAACAAAGGTTTCAAGGAACCTATGTCCGAATTGATTAAAAGAATGGTTGTTCAACATGTCCACGAAGGGTGACAAATATAGTAATATAAATTGTAAAGTTATCTACAGCACTAGAGTACTTTGGGATAAAAATGGTCATTGTGACAATAGAAGTTCTCTTGAAAAGATACACAATGACCGGTTTTTCATCCTCTTTATCTTTTAAACAAACTCTTAATTATAGTACAAAAATGAGTAGTACTTGTTGTAACACACAACCTACCTGTTATGGATAAAGTCACATATGAAGTATACAAGAAGGTATTTAAAAATCCTACCAAATTGTCGTAGCATTTTTTACCTTAAAACTAGTTAATGGTCTTGAATATAGAACAAAAGATATTTCTATTCTGCTGAAGAATTATGGAATTCTGAAAACATGTAACATCACCAATTCTGTTAAACTCAACATTTAATTTGAACTTGTAGGCAAAAATGGGTAAAAATCCATATTCAAAGGTAAAAACTTCCTTAAGGAATTGATTGACAATCACCATTATGTTTACTTATTTCTAGATCCCATATTGCTGATCATTTGCTTTTATTACAGTACCTAGCTAGCCTTTAGTTTTTCATAAAATTGTCTTAAAACACAAAAAAAAGGTAAAATTTTACAATTTATTACAGTTTACAAACTAGGAGCATTCAGGTAAAGTTTGGTAACATTTAGACCTAGTTTTGGGAAGATTAAAAAAAGTTAAAGCTGGAGGAAGACAACAACAGACATCTGGTGATGGCAAAAGCTCACATGTCAGCTGAGCTTTAAAAAGTAATACAACATTCTTTAAATGAAATCAATACTTCTACCATTACAGAGAATATACATATAGAATAGTTACTAGTAGAGAGTTTCAGTTCTTAAATAGAAGTACATAATTCTCAACACAGAAATAAAGAAAATCAACAAATTTTCTTGGCTAAACACATCTTCAGCTGCCAAAAAGGGCTATAAAGTTTCTTACAAAAACACACTCACCATAACTACAAATGTAGCTAATATACATCTGAGGAAACACATAAAACCCATCACTTTTTTACTTCTATTTGGACAAACATAATTCATTACAATAAGATTTAATTCAGTCAATGAAACTTATATAGTTCCTCTGAAAGTCTTAATCTGAATCTGTAAGACTTCTGGCAAAAGAAAGAGCAAAATTAACAACACTGGAATATCTAGTTTAAGTTTTCGTCAATTTTCTTTGTTCACAAAAGCTCATTACTTAATAATTAAGCATTAAATACATGGAGTTATTCATATTTGTACATCAAATTACAAATGACAGATTATCATAAACTGTTCTTAATGAAATGTTTATTTGTACATTACCAAAAAACAATAAAGGGAGACAACAATAGTACTATAAAATATTGCACATAATTTTAAACAAAATGTATGTAAATTGATTTGTTTTAAAACAAAATATGCTAAATGTTTTTAAAATACAATAAAAACAATAAAAATAAATCATGTATTAAAGTGTAAAGCAAGAATAGAATATTCATTTGGTAAAATATTTGGGTTGCAACAAAAACTTAAAACAAATATAAAAAATTTCAAAACTTGCAGAAATTAAAATTTCTTCTAACTTTTTAAAATGATTAATGGTTTTGTGAGAGGTGTTTATGAAATCAATTCATATATTTAAAAAATAACACATTTTCCATATAAAAAAAACTGCTTCATACATCAATTAAAGTAAAAATCTTATAAATGTTTTTTGATAAGTTTTTGAAATCTTCCTCGAAAGACTAGTTTTCTGACAGGTAGGTCAAATCTTCAACTTCTGTGGAAAAAATTCTCCCTCTTTCCCCATTTTTTATTAAATGTAGTTGTTAGGCTTGTAAAAATAGACAAATTTTAATCAAAAAATTGTGTTAACATGGTATAGAATGCCCAATCTGTCTTTCAATTTAGTAATTCATTATTGATTTAATTTTTTTTTAATGCTGATTTCAAACATACTTAAACAAGAATGTGTTCATAGTACACGGATGCCCCACTCGCACTATCATTTTCCATGTTCAGTAGACCATGAAATTGGGGTCAAAACTCTAATTTGGCATTAAAATTAGAAAGATCTTTTCATAGGGAACATGTGTACTAAGTTTCAACTTGATTGGACATCAACTTCATCAAAAACTACCTTGACCTGAAACAGACAGCAAATGGACCAATGAACGGATGCACAGACCGAAAAACATAATGCCACTAGGTGGGGCATAAAAATTCATAATTCAACTAGAAAATGTAGAATGAAATATTTCAAAAATATGTGACATAGGTTTTACAACAAATTTCCCCAGAGGGGGTTATCTCCCTTCATTAAAAACAAAATTTATTAATTTATATTCATAAAAAAAATGTCTCAAGCCCTTTCAGCATTTTTTTTCAAAAATAAAGAAGGTCTTCCCTCCCTAAAAAGTTTTGAAAAGATGACATCTTTGACATAGATTGCAGGGTTTGTACAATACGTTTTGTGTACATTGCCAGCTTGGAAAGCAATTGTGTATGTGTGTGATTCATCTACACTGATGCGACGATGGCGGCTTACAAATCATTACTAGAAATTCAATAAAAGGTATGTATACTCCAGTTATTATACAGAAGTTTTTGTGGATTTTTTTCTTTCTTACCAGTAAATGTACCATCTTGACATTGATAGTAGTCCAAAGTTTATCTAATAAAAGTGTATATAAATGGTCACATCATTTTACATTGATACATGATTGACATACAAGTAATTGAAGGTATATAACTTGAATTTTCCAACAATAATGTACGACCAACAATCATTCAGCAAAACAAAACTTTAAAATCAATTCACTGGAGAAGACAATGAAATAAAAGGAAGTAGGTTGCATTGACCTAATTCTTATAGCAAATCTATGTGCAAATTTTATATGATCCTACATTTTACAGGTATTTGAAGAAGAAATTAATTGGATTTAACTAAAAAAGGTTTTGAAAATAGTCTAAATGCTGACAGTATGTATGATGTAAAACTTTATCTTATATATGCATCACTTTGGAACTGTTTAGTCCCTCAGGTGTAAATAATAGGTTATGACGACCTACTTTCCACATGGGATACACTTCTATTACGATACATTTAATTATGAAAGATGTTCTTGTGATTAATAGACCTGAGATTTGAGTCCTGATGTGCATGGACACAACAGGTACTCTTTTAATCACTGAAAAGTCAAATCATTTCTCAAAATATAAAAAATATATATAAATCAAAACATAAATTTAAACAAAATACTTTCAATAAAAACAAATAAATAAATATCACAATTTTCTCCCAACATAAAACAATAAGTCAAATCAAATCATGTGCACTCAGGTTTCTTTCTAATAACAGAGATAAAATAGATGATTGTTTTTTTCTATCTCTCATTTTTCTAAATGTTAATACTTATCATACAGCAGTTTCCTTGGTGATACTGGCATCTTATGTCTCTAATTAATACTGAGCATAAACACATGAGCTTAAATTTTTTTGTCGGTTTTAACAATAAAAATTAAAAATCATAACATTTTTTTATTCACAAAAAGTAGCTGATTTCAAAGGAGTACATTGTAGAACTGCACTATACAATGTAAAATACTACCATATTTGGGTATCCAGTGGAGTGGATAGTAGCATGTTTACCTTAAGCATGGCTAAGAACTTTAAATTTTATTTCATAGTAGCAGTGGGTGGTAACATATTTTGTTGCTTGAAGCTCAATATTCACTTTGTTTTATTCAAATTGGTGAAAAAAGCGAATTGTCTATTTCATTTCACTTTCTTCCTTACAAAACACCTACCTTTAGGACCCTCTTATCATTTGCCAAAAACATGAATCACACAAAATACAGGCTTGACGTTGGATACTCAAAACAACACATGCGAGCAACTACACCTATTTCTATGAATGAATATAGACGTATCAGAATCAAAAGTATGATTTTTCTTAATCATTATCATGTTTAACACTACATCGATAAACCATTAAATCTTATTTTGTCATCTGACAAACTAATTTCTCTTCCTTTCTGACACTGATTAAATCATCAGATTTAGTATGACTTAAAAAAAAAGCATGTTAGATACTCAGCTTATCAGCTGGTACATTGAAACTTGAATGACTTGATCCAAATCTGTGCTTGGTTCTGCCTGTGCAAATGTAAAAGCAATTGCTTCCATCTTTAGCTCTGTCAAAGGTATAATCTGATGTAAGATTAAACACACTGTAAGCTATTCTTCACTAGTTATACATATATGCACATCTGAAAGTTAAATGTGAATCTTAATTTAATAATAAAAAAAATGTGACCAATATCTTTTAACTTTGTTAATCAGTGGAGACAGCTGATTGACCAACATAATTTACATATTAAAGAAAATACACTAATTAGCATAATTATACAAAAAAAATAAAAATTGGTATGCTCACATTTTTTGGGGTTAAAAATGTCCAAATATTAATCAATTTCTACCTTCATAAACCATTTTCCATTTCTTATCCATTGGAGAATAAATCCAAGAACTGAGTAATACACATTCTCTGTTAGAATACTGGCACTTATTTCAAACTTAAAGGAAAAGATATGATATCAAATTTCAAATAAGAAAAAAAAGTCACATGTGTTAAGTACTTCAAAACTTTGTCCAAGTATGAAAATGAGTTATTCAGTTGTGTTAACCACTTTTTCTGATTTTAATTCACCAATTTTCTAGATTTGGTAAAATTTCTGCCATTTACCAGGTTTTTTCAGAAATATTTTTTGACTTCAAAAAATTTGAATCCTTCTTTTTAAGGCTGGAAAATTTATCTTTAGATTCTCATCTCAAGAATGCTTTACCCTAGAATCTATTCAAATTTCTGATTTTATTTTTTTCTCAAAATTTCTTGGATGGTCTGACAAATATCTTGATTTAGAATCTCCCAAATATACTTATACTTTAATTTCATGTAAATTGTAATATGAATCATAACAATCAAATGTATTGTATCTAAATTTAACGTTATGTTGGTGCTTTTTAGATCTTTTCTCTTTATCTTAGGTTTAGCATTAAAAACAATGAATAATATGTCATTTCTCAATGTAACCTTTATGATTTATGGTTTCTGGGTATAATTTAATGGTAAGGTTTATAGCCCTTTGCCTATGAACTGTCTCATTTCTTTTAGTATGAAAGGATGAACTACTATATATCAATTCTTTAAGCTAAAAAGTTATTAAGAAAACTTGCTTGTCCCTAAATACTATTTAATTTACTGAAATATTGGTAGTTTTGGCACAAACAATGGGAAATTATAAATGTTTATAACATAGCAACATTATAAACAACTAACAAGCAAACACACAAACACTGTACAATGAGAAGAAATAACAATGAGCAAAAATATCTCAATAATTCACAACCATATTTTATTAACCTAACAATTGAAAAGTTGCAGAGGTGACCTTCAAAGTTAGAGTGGAGTTCTGGCTGTAAAAATCTTCTTTTTTTTTTAAAGGGTTCATTTTTCCAATAAAAATATAATTTTAAAGAAGAAAAAATACTTGAAGTTCATTAATAATTTTGACTTCTGAGATAATACTTATAAATTGAATGATTTAACAGTGAAAGGGTAGCTCCATTAAAACTCCTGTAGAACATGTAGAAATTGAAACCATTTTAATAAAGCCAGTTATTTTGCACAGAATCCTTCATAGTATGAAAAACTTTCAACTTATTAAGTTCTAAGAACCGCAAGTAGTCATGTATTTCAAAAATGGCACCATGACAGTTGTTCATAGATATTGCACAATAATATTGCACACTTGTTCAATAAAGCTGTTTGATTGCACTGAGATTTACATATATTGATGTTAAAATGCTATCACAGAAATAAAACAATTTTATAATAATTACATAAATCAGACCAAAATCTGTGTTCAAGTTTTACATATGATTACTTAACATTATCTAACAATTCACTTCCTGCTTCTAAAAATAGATGCACAGCGGAAAATTTGGATATGCCTCAAGACATGCATTAATTTTTTTAATATAACTAACAACTATATCATACTATAGCACAAGCTCAATACAACAACTTAGGTTGAATCTCTAAGAGTTTAAACATCCAAGAGAAACCCTAATTACAACAAAAATAATGAAACAGAATCGTAGAGTAGATGGTCCCAAAATACAATCATTTTTACCATGGAAGAGAGGAAAAAGATATCAATACACCAATACAATCTTAAAGTTAAACAAAAACAGATCTAAACATCTGGTGTGAATAGATCTGTAGTAACAACTGCTATAATCTGGACCGAAATGCTTTGTGTATTTAAAATTGGTCCAAACCCCATCTTCTATCACAATATATAAATAAATAAACAAATATAAATTGTCACTAACAGATAAGCTACAAGTACTTTACTGGAATGAGTAAATCTGAAATATTCCATCTTTAGAGTAGCAATTCTTGGATTTGTACCAATTCATCTGTTTTTGGATATCTGATATATTTCTTTTTCAGACACTACAGCATTAAGCCATTTAAATTCCAATGAAACAATAAATCAACAATCTGGATCAATGGAATGTTTTCACAAATCCACTTTTACATAATCACTTCAAGTTTCACATTGTCAATGTTGTATCCTGTGTTCTCTGAGATATATATGTTTATGATAAATCATATCTGATTATATACATATCTATGTATAAATTGTCCAAAATTCTGCTGTATAAAAATATTACAAGCACACGTAGTACAAAATTTAAGATAAAAAAAATCCTCCTGCAACCAAACAAACCTACTGAACTACAATCTCAAATCTCTCTTTAAAATATCTGTTCACTGAAAAAACTTAAATCTCCAAAGTCAAGTATTTGGATTCCAAACTAAAAACTTCACTCAAAAACTCTTCCTGACATGATGCTGTATCCTTCACTTTATTCCAGTTATTATGATGAATCTATGGTCATGATGGGGGCAGGGATACAGTTGATAAACGTGATTGCTTTGGTTCTATTTCTAATGAGTATTTGTAAGTTTGTTCATCATCAAGTAATCTAGCAGGATCTAGAAGATAGTTAGTCACCTGAAAAACAAAATCATAAGTCTCAGCTAAACTGAAATAAAAAGTATCAAACTTTACACAAATTGGAATAAATCTGTTTCCATTCAGCAAAGTTTTCCCACAATTAACATATCCCAGGAAGATATATTACTTCTTAAGGTGGATCATTGGTATATATTTCCTCAGATAGAATTTTCTTATACTATTTTACTATAAGAATTATCTCCCCTTAAATGGCTTAGTTGAAGAATTGATTCTAAAATACACAAATATTTAGTATCTGTTTAAAAATATTGGATAATGCAATAAATCACTTATTTTTCTTTATAAAAATAAAAAACAATCTTACACATAAATTGCAAATCTGTCTCAAAAGAGCGATTGTGTACTGCTATTGTACAATCCAAGATGGCGGTATACAATGAAGCACATTATTCAGACTAGGATCCCTTCAGTTGGCTTTTACTTCATAAATTCAGGGCTCAAAACTATTCACAATTTTTCAATTTAGTGTTTTTCTTGTCCTTACCTCTAATCTTTTTTAAAGATCAAATTTAGGTGATGGAATATTTTTGCCATTTTATCTTACTCATGAAACTAGTGAAAATAAACCCCTTGCAAAATTTTTCGACCTAACATCATAAACAATTGATTATTTACCCTTGGATGATGCTCTATCCTGTAAGGTGTCTGCTGAAATAGACGGATTTCTCGTATAACATGGGCAATCTGAAAACGTAAAACAAACATACATTTTCGTATATCCATGAGGGTGAAACAAACACTAAGTCATCTGACCTCTACAGAATGCAATATTTGAATAAAAAATAACAATTTAAATAAGCTTGCATATTAATATATCTATGTGGGTGTAATGAAAACTAATAACTTATGTATATATAAGTATCTTTACACCATAAAAGAGAGGCAAAAGATACCAAAGGGACATAACTGCATATGTTGTAATTGTATATATATATTTGTAGTACAATCAAACCTTTTTGAATATTTGAAACCAAATGTTTACAGGGAAATTTAATTGATTTACATTTCAGCTTTTCTTCAGTCCATGTACTTTTTCAGAGATAACTGCCTAGTTAAAAAACCTGCCATATGGCCCTTTAGTACCATAAATCTTTTGTTAAATAATTTTGCTTGAAGTGTCAGAAAATATTTATGAAGATCTCTTCGGAACTTATTCATTTCATATGTTTTCACCTTCAAATAAAGTCATCTGAATAATCAGAATAGTTTTCTTTATTTCCAAATGTGACCTTTTGACCTGTACTTACCATTCTCATTTTGGAGAAGTTGATAAGATTTTCCTCTGTATAATCTGGTGTACCTTCCTCTATAAATGATAAGTCAGTTAGATACATCCCTAGGTACGGTATGGTTGGTGGGTCACATCTGCTCAAAATATGTAATCACAGTTTTACTCATTATTGCAAACTAAGATGGCTGTTCTCAAACAATTTCTATTATTGTGGATAAATAATTGTTATTGGGTTACCAATTGTTAATTTCATGGGTATAGGGAAACTTCAAATTTAAATATTTAAAGAGTTATTTTTATAAGTTTGTAGGCAAAACCATGAAATCAAATATCCACAAAAATACAATTTTTTCGTCAATCCACAACAAATTGCATGGTAACCATTAAAATAAATGAATTCACAGTAAATAAGACTGCAATTGTCATATCATTTTTGTGTGGATATGTTAAATTTATTCATTACACTCCAGTCAACTTAGAGCTTGACATATTGAAGATGACCATATGTTGACGTCTAGGTCTATTGACTAGTGTGAAGTTTGGTTTTTGTCTCATTGATGAAGGTCCTTGATAGCCAGGTTGTATAAGTATACAGTGATCATTTCTGTGCATATGGTGTAAATGTTTTGAAATATAATTGATACAGTGATTTCATTTAAAACTTTTTGTCTCAATCCTTTCGTTAGTTTATCTGTAAATCAGCTGAATTCTTGTCAATTTGTTATTTTTACCTGTGTAGAGCATCTCTCATATTTTTAAATCTACCATCAGATGACACTAAAGTCTGTAATCTTTCTATCATTTGCTTGGTCTAGAACGATATAATATATATTTTTTCAGTAAGAATAGAATAGAAAATAATAGAATTAGCCTTTTTTCAAACAGAGTTGTTAATTTTATCTAAATCAGATAGTGTTAGAGCACTTCATTGAAACCAACAGAGAAGTATTTAAAATGCAAAAGACGATACTAGTAAATTGATAACGGAAGATTAAACTATTTCCAGAAACAATTTTTACCAAACATGCTAGATGATACGTATCAATAAATGAGTATTTTCATATATATTTGTTTATTTCATGGTTGAAAATGATATAATATGATTTAATTTAGATGTCAAATATATATGATGATGCTTTCCAGAGAGTAACCCTGGATTTTTGGTAAAAAATACAGGGACCTTTCACTAGAATGCTGGACTAGTGAACTTAAGCAGTAGTGCAATATGTTGTTGAATATAAATTTAAAAAAAAAAAGATATAAGTCCCCAAAATTATCTTTTAAAGCAGAAGCCTAACTCTCAATAATCATATTTTTTTAATCAAAATTTCAATAACATCTATAAACTGACCTGCTTTGTGAGTTTCTCCCACGTCTTTTTCAGTCTGTACACAGAACTGTTTACAAATGCTGCACAGATTTGGAGTACTCCATTGTAATTGTGCATACAACGACAGATATCAGCAATGGCCGCCCATTTCTCTATACACACTACTCTGTCTGTCAAGGTCTGTCGACCAACAATTTCTGATACAACCAATCTACTAACCTACAGAGAAATAAAAGGGAAATAGATTATTGTTTTTATTTACCTTCTAACTTTTGTGCTTTTAAGAAGCTGTTGGTTTTTAATCTAAGATACTTTCTGTTAAATGTATAACGACTTGTCTTAGATTCAAG
Source organism: Mytilus californianus (assembly GCF_021869535.1). Taxonomy (NCBI): domain Eukaryota; kingdom Metazoa; phylum Mollusca; class Bivalvia; order Mytilida; family Mytilidae; genus Mytilus; species Mytilus californianus. The sequence goes on along the minus strand of NW_026262679.1, from coordinate 128,289,631 downwards.
GAGATGTAGAGCCAACATATGGTACGGACACTCGTCCACCATTAATGTAGCACACTGACTTCTAGATGCCTAAACAATATCTAGACTTAAAGTTTAATTCTATAATTCTAGTCTGGCATTGATTTGTGTATAAATTCAATTTTGTCATGATTTATCTCCCTTTACTAATATATATATGAGAAGGTACTGAAGGAGTATGGTTCTTTGTTGCCTATAAACAAATGTTATATGCTGCTTTATTGTTTTGGTGAGTTGTTGTTTCACATGATATCTACACTCAATTCACTTGTATTCAATTTTATCAACATTAGCAAAACTCTTTGCTCTTACTTCTTACGGTTGCATATTTTGTGGAGAAGCAAAAGTTCCAATCAGCTGTGTGTGATCAAACCCATAACCTAATGCACTTTGAGGCCTGCAAACAACCATAAAATCTACAAAGCTTTACGATCATATGATTGATAATAAGGTACAACTTAGTACTAAATTCAGGCTAAGTTTAATCCAACTAGACTCAAAAATTTTCACAAGAACAACTTTATATTACTTACTTCGTTGAATCTTTTACTGACAAGAAGAACATGAGGAGCTCTATGACACTTTGATGGCTTCATCCAAGCCTGTCCAAGTAACTCCCTGAAAAAATCATTAGATCAATGGCTAACAAATAAATAAAAGAATAACAAGAATGACTCAAATAAAGTAACTTTACAAAATCTAAAATCCTTACATGAGAAATTAATAAAGCTTTATATGTATTATATTGATACCTCTTTCACTAATATCTTCTAGTTATCATAGATTTCCCTTCATTTTATTATGCCAACATGACCACATGTCATGTTCATTTTTATTTCTTTTTGAATAGAGTAAATTGATACAAATCATCACTACTAATTACAATTACAACTGTTCGACGCTGTACTTACTCACTCCTTATACTGTAAATATTTTATGGTCTAAGTATGTTAACTGTTTGACGCTGTACTTACTCTCTCCTTATAATGATAAATATTTTATGGTCTAAGTATGTTAACTGTTTGACGCTGTACTTACTCGCTCCTTATGCTGATAAATATTTTATGATCTAAGTATGTTATCAGTTTGACGATGTTCTTACTTGCTCCTTATGCTGATTAATATTCTATGGTCTAAGTATGTTAACTGTTCGATGCTGTACTTACTCGCTCCTTATACTGATAAATATTTTATGGTCTAAGTATGTTAACTGTTTGACGCTGTACTTACTCACTCCTTATGCTGATAAATATTTTATGATCTAAGTATGTTAACTGTTTGACAATGTACTTACTCGCTATTTATACTGATAAATATTTTATGGTCTAAGTATGTTAACTGTTTGACACTGTACTTACTTGCTCCTTATGCTGATAAATATTTTATGATCTAAGTATGTTAACTGTTTGATGATGTACTTACTTGCTCCTTATGCTGATAGATATTTTATGGTCTAAGTATGTTAAAACTGTTTGACGCTGTACTTACTTGCTCCTTATGCTGATAAATATTTTATGGTCTAAGTATGTTAACTGTTTGACGCTGTACTTACTCGCTCCTTATACTGATAAATATTTTATGGTCTAAGTATGTTAACTGTTTGATGCTGTACTTACTAGCTCCTTATACTGATAAATATTTTATGGTCTAAGTATGCTAACTGTTTGACGCTGTACTTACTCGCTCCTTATACTGATAAATATTTTATGATCTAAGTATGTTAACTGTTTGACGCTGTACTTACTCGCTCCTTATACTGATAAATATTTTATGATCTAAGTATGTTAACTGTATGACGCTGTACTTACTCGCTCCTTAAACTGATAAATATTTTATGGTCTAAGTATGTTAACTGTTTGACGCTGTACTTACTCACTCCTTATACTGATAAATATTTTATGGTCTAAGTATGTTAACTGTTTAACACTGTACTTACTCGCTCCTTATACTGATAAATATTTTATGGTCTAAGTATGTTAACTGTTTGACGCTATACTTACTCGCTCCTTATACTAATAAATATTTTACAGTCTAAGTATGTTAACTGTTTGACGCTGTACTTACTCGCTCCTTATGCTGATAAATATTTTATGGTCTAAGTATGTTAACTGTTTGACGCTGTACTTACTCGCTCCTTATACTGATAAATATTTTATGATCTAAGTATGTTAACTGTTTGACGATGTATTAACTCGCTCCTTATGCTGATAAATATTTTATGATCTAAGTATGTTAACTGTTTGACGCTGTACTTACTGGCTCCTTATACTGATAAATATTTTATGATCTTAGTATGTTAATTGTTTGACGATGTATTTAATCGGTCCTTATGCTGATAAATGTTTTATGATCTAAGTATGTTAACTGTTTGATGATGTACTTACTCGCTCCTTATGCTGATAAATATTTTATGATCTAAGTATGTTAACTGTTTGACGCTGTACTTACTCGCTCCTTATACTGATAAATATTTTATGATCTAAGTATGTTAACTGTTTGACGCTGTACTTACTTGCTCCTTTTACTAATAAATATTTTATGGTCTAAGTATGTTAACTGTTTGACGCTGTACTTGCTCGCTCCTTATGCTGATAAATATTTTATGGTCTAAGTATGTTAACTGTTTGATGATGTACTTACTCGCTCCTTATGCTGATAAATATTTTATGATCTAAGTATGTTAACTGTTTGATGATGTTCTTACTCGCTCCTTATGCTGATAAATATTTTATGATCTAAGTATGTTAACTGTTAACTGTTTGACGGTGTACTTACTCGCTCCTTATGCTGATAAATATTTTATGATCTAAGTATGTTAACTGTTCAGCAATATCTAATGCAGATAGAGAATCAAAGGTGTCTTTGGAAGATATCTGTAAAAATAGGACAAAATCAAATAAATTTATAATGTGTCAGAAATATAGAAAAAATAAATGAATGTAAAATATGCAAGGCTGAAACATTTAACTAGAGGATCTTAAGTGACTGTGTGGCTCACCTAGGTCTAAAGACATCTTCAACCATGAACACTGCAATATTGTGAATTAGAAAAGAATTCATTACAAAAATTTCTCTTTTCGTTGATTTTGTATTGCTGATCATTATTTCTGTTTACGGTTTCTCTCTATCTTCCTTAGTTTTTGCCCAAACACAAAATAGAGTAAATATTGTCAAGAACTCCAATTAAGAGTTGACTAATGGTTTTGGCCATGCTGACTTATTTATAGATCTTGTCTTGTTGATCCTTTCTGCTTATTTAAGTTTTTATCTATCTATTATAGTTTTAAAGATGTTAAGCAAAAACACAAAAAAAAAATGGTAAAAATAGTCAATAAAGGGCTATAACTCCAATAAAGGGGTCATCAAACGATTTAAACTATGTGATTTATTTGTAGATCTCATCATTCCAAACATTTTTGTCCTCGTCAGATTTTTCTCTTTTAATAGTGGTTTTCAAGTTAATAGGACATATTTTTTTTAAACAAGATACCCTAATGATGATTGTGGCCAAGTTTGCTTAAATTTGGATTATAGACATAGATAATGCTTCTAAATTGTAACTAGATAAGAGAAAAACAAGAGATAAAGGGTATAGTCAATGAAACAGAGAGTAAAGAAGCAATAAATTACCGCAGGTGGTGTAAGTAACTTTTCTAAGTCGACTTTCTTGACTTCTTGAGATTCCTTGTTGATTGTACGTAAGATTGATGCTGCAGCTTTGTGTTCTGTGGGTAACAGTGATGTATTACAAACCATCTCCTCTAACATGTCAATCACTAATGCTTTCAGCTCTGGGTCACTCTCAAAATCCTAAAAATATATATTTATTATCTGATGAAAAAACTTATGTAGATGTTGACCTAAATATTGACAATTTTTCTCGTCTTATCTAGATGTAATTCATTTTCCCCTCAAATTATATCCCATGAAACAAATGAGGCAGCAACAAAGAATCTGTCATTACAACTATTCAGTGATATTAATTGCAAAATCTATTTTTCATTTTAAGATAAAGAAAGCTATTTCCCTCCCTACCCTCAAAATCAGGTTTCTCAATAACAAAGTGAAAGAAGGAGATAAGTTTACCTCTTGAATTAGAAAATTTAAAGTATTATAAATCGTTTGTCATTTTAAGTTGAATTTGTCATATATCTAAGGTATCATAATGGTTCAGCAAATGACATTTCTGTACTAATGTGATCAGACTATATCATTCTATTAATTCAAACACTGCTGGATTCAGAAAGTTTACTTGACTACTTTAGCACTACTTACTGATTTGAATTCATCTAGTGTCTGGCCATGTTTAGTGCAAGTTACTAGTTGGAATTTATCTGAGGGTTTGATAGTGTTAAGCACTAGTTACCTGTTTGAATTTACCAAATGTTTTACTATGTTTAAGGTCTAATTACCTATTGAAACTTCATTGATTGGAATTTGGAAACCCAATGTTTGACTATGTTAAGTTACCTGTTGGAATTTGGAAACCCAATGTTTGACTATGTTAAGTTACCTGTTGGAATTTGGAAACCCAATGTGTGACTATGTTAAGTTACCTGTTGGAATTTGGAAACCCAATGTTTGACTATGTTAAGTTACCTGTTGGAATTTGGAAACCCAATGTTTGACTATGTTAAGTTACCTGTTGGAATTTGGAAACCCAATGTGTTACCTGTTGGAATTTGGAAACCCAATGTTTGACTATGTTAAGTTACCTGTTGGAATTTGGAAACCCAATGTGTGACTATGTTAAGTTACCTGTTGGAATTTGGAAACCCAATGTGTGACTATGTTAAGTTACCTGTTGGAATTTGGAAACCCAATGTTTGACTATGTTAAGTTACCTGTTGGAATTTGGAAACCCAATGTGTTACCTGTTGGAATTTGGAAACCCAATGTTTGATTATGTTAAGTTACCTGTGGGAATTTGGAAACCCAATGTTTGACAATGTTAAGTTACCTGTGGGAATTTGGATACCCAAATGTTTGACTATGTTAAGTTACCTGTGGGAATTTGGAAACCCAATGTTTGACAATGTTAAGTTACCTGTGGGAATTTGGATACCCATATGTTAAACTATGTTAAGGTACCTGTGGGAATTTGGAAACCCAATGTTTGACAATGTTAAGTTACCTGTTGGAATTTGGATACCCAAATGTTTGACTATGTTAAGTTACCTGTTGGAATTTAGATACCCAATGTTTGACTATGTTTAAGGTCTAATTACATGTTGGAATTTGGAAACCCAATCTTTGACAATGTTAAGTTACTTGTTGGAATTAGGATACCCAATGTTTGACTATGTTAAGTTACCAGTTGGAATTTGGAAACCCAATGTTTGACTATGTTTTAGGTCTAGTTACATGTGGGAATTTGGAAACCCGATGTTTGACTATGTAAGTTACCTGTTGGAATTTGGAAACCCAATGTTTGACTATGTTTTAGGTCTAATTACATGTGGGAATTTGGAAACCCAATGTTTGACAATGTTTACTTACCTGTTGGAATTTGGAAACCCAATGTTTGACTATGTTTTAGGTCTAGTTACATGTGGGAATTTGGAAACCCAATGTTTGACTATGTTAGTTACCTGTTGGAATTTAGATACCCAATGTTTGACTATGTTAAGTTACCTGTTGGAATTTGGAAACCCAATGTTTGACTATGTTTTAGGTCTAATTACATGTGGGAATTTGGAAACCCGATGTTTGACTATGTAAGTTACCTGTTGGAATTTGGAAACCCAATGTTTGACTATGTTTTAGGTCTAATTACATGTGGGAATATGGAAACCCGATGTTTGACTATGTAAGTTACCTGTTGGAATTTGGAAACCCAATATTTGACTATGTTTTATGTCTAATTAAATGTGGGAATTTGGAAACCCAATGTTTGACTATGTTAAGTTACTTGTTGGAATTAGGATACCCAATGTTTGACTATGTTAAGTTACCAGTTGGAATTGGAAACCCAATGTTTGACTATGTTTTAGGTCTAGTTACATGTGGGAATTTGGAAACCCGATGTTTGACTATGTAAGTTACCTGTTGGAATTTGGAAACCCAATGTTTGACTATGTTTTAGGTCTAATTACATGTGGGAATTTGGAAACCCAATGTTTGACAATGTTTACTTACCTGTTGGAATTTGGAAACCCAATGTTTGACTATGTTAAGTTACCTGTTGGAATTTGGAAACCCAATGTGTTACCTGTTGGAATTTGGAAACCCAATGTTTGACTATGTTAAGTTACCTGTTGGAATTTGGAAACCCAATGTGTGACTATGTTAAGTTACCTGTTGGAATTTGGAAACCCAATGTGTGACTATGTTAAGTTACCTGTTGGAATTTGGAAACCCAATGTTTGACTATGTTAAGTTACCTGTTGGAATTTGGAAACCCAATGTGTTACCTGTTGGAATTTGGAAACCCAATGTTTGATTATGTTAAGTTACCTGTGGGAATTTGGAAACCCAATGTTTGACAATGTTAAGTTACCTGTGGGAATTTGGATACCCAAATGTTTGACTATGTTAAGTTACCTGTGGGAATTTGGAAACCCAATGTTTGGCAATGTTAAGTTACCTGTTGGAATTTGGATATGTTTTAGGTCTAATTACATGTGGGAATATGGAAACCCGATGTTTGACTATGTTTTAGGTCTAATTTAATGTGGGAATTTGGAAACCCAATGTTTGACTATGTTAGTTACCTGTTGGAATTTAGATACCCAATGTTTGACTATGTTTAAGGTCTAATTACATGTTGGAATTTGGAAACCCAATGTTTGACTATATTAAGTTACTTGTTGGAATTAGGATACCCAATGTTTGACTATGTTAAGTTACCTGTTGGAATTTGGAAACCCAATGTTTGACTTTGTTTTAGGTCTAGTTACATGTGGGAATTTGGAAACCCAATGTTTGACTATGTTTTAGGTCTAATTACATGTGGGAATTTGGAAACCCAATGTTTGACTATGTTTTAGGTCTAATTACATGTGGGAATTTGGAAACCCAATGTTTGACTATGTTAGTTACCTGTTGGGGAATTAGGAAACCCAATGTTTGACAATGTTTTAGGTTTAATTACCTGTTGGGATTTAGATACCCAATGTTTGACTATGTTAAAGGTCTAATTACATGTTGGAATTTGGAAACCCAATGTTTGACAATGTTTAGTTACCTGTTGGAATTTGGAAACCCAATGTTTGACTATGTTAAGTTACCTGTTTGAATTTGGAAACCCAATGTTTGACAATGTTTAGTTACCTGTTGGAATTTGGAAACCCAATGGTTGACAATGTTTACTTACCTGTTGGAATTTTGGAAACCCAATGTTTGACAATGTTAAATTACCTGTTGGAATTTGGATACTCAATGTTTGACAATGTTTTAGGTCTAATTACCTGTTGGAATTTAGATACCCAATGTTTGACTATGTTAAGCACTCTCATGGTGGCAGCAGTACTTATCACAGATTCTCTCTTCTTCTGTAGACGAGAATCACCAGTTCCTGTTGGAATACACATACAATGTTAACTCTGTATCATACCCTAGTCCATGTGATATAAAACATGATGATATTGCCTGGCACTAAAGAGACTGTCTGATTTATAATGTGTTTAATCAATTTAATGTACCTAATGTACTTTAGTATACTATATTTTGCAATTCTGTTTTGTTTTTAGTATTATTATACCTTTATTTTTAAGAGTAAAGTGCTTTTCCTGTACTTGGTTTTATTGTTTGTTCTATTATTGTACTTTTTGTTCATTAACTGATCATGATTTTTTTTAAAGTGGGAGGACGGTTGAGATCTTAAAAAAAACCTAGTTTAACCACACCACATTTTCATACACCTGTCCTAAGTCATAAACCTCATCAGACGTGGTTTATTATTAATTGTTTTTTCCTTATTTGGAGAATATCATGTTAATGGAAGATTTAGAGTTTAATATATTGTAATGACACATGTCTTTTTTATAAGACTGCATGTTGCTCCCTAGATGTATTTTGGTTATTTTTGTCATTGGGTTGCTGTCTCACTCAGACATATACTCCACATCTCCTTTTATTCAGGTTATTTAAATGTTTGCAAAAGGCACTGTAACCTTTAACCTTCAGGACAGTTTTTGAAAACCCATTATGAAGAGAACTAAATTCTTCAAGCATACAGTACTTAAATTCAAAGAAAAAGATTGAGAAAAAAATATTGATTTCTTTCATTAAAAAATTCCAAATAATTGAACATGGATGAGACTTATATCTAGAAACATGAATGTGTCCATAGTACACTGATGCCCCACTCTCACTCTCATTTTCTATGTTCAGTGGACTGTGAAATCGGGGTCAAAACTCTAATTTTAAAATTAGAAAGATCATATCATAGGGAACAAGTGTACTAAGTTTCAAGTTGATTGGACTTCAACTTCATCAAAAACTAACATGACCAAAAACTTTAACCTGAAGCGGGACAGAAGGCCGGACGGACGAACGAACAGACGCACAGACCGAAAAACATAAATAAAACAGGTTTATTATACAGGAAACAAGTGATGATATTAAGCAACTAACCTGTAGTGGGCTGTAGAAATGCCCTTGATGTCCTTGGAGTGGTCTGTGGCTGAGGTGGTGCTGTTGCCTGCTGTTGTGGTGGTTGTGTAGACACTGGTACAGTTACCGTTGGTGGTTGCTGGGTTGTTGGCACCTGTTGTTGCTGACCTTGACCTGGTTGTGGACTCTCGGGGTAGTTCACTGACCCAGCTGTAGCCACAGCAAATGCTGTCAAAGCTGCTGTGGAACTTGATCTGTATATAAAGGTGGGAAAATTTGGCAATTCAAAAGTGATATTTTAACAAATTAACAAGTTTTTGCACAGATGGAAATATTTGTTATTAAATGACTAATCTGCATTCAAATGAACAGCTACCATTATAGACTGATATCTAGTCTTATGGCCTTTGTTAGTCTTGTATGTTTTTTAATTTCAGTTCATTTATATGTTTTGGAGTTTAGTATGACGTCCATTTTCACTGAACTAGTACACATTTTTATTTAGGGGCCAGCTGAGGCCCGCCTCTGGGTGAGGGATTTTCTCGCTGCGTTGAAGACCCATTGGTGGCCTTCGGTTGTTTTCTGCTCTTTGGTTGGATTGTTGTCTTTTTGACATATTCCCCATTTCCATTCTCAATCTTATTATTGTTGGTTAAAACCCTCGATGAAAAAAAGGCAATAAAACAGAGTGGACTTGAAACATTTCAAAACATAGAGAAATTGACCAGTTCTTACAACTGCATAATACAGAAAGATTTTACAAAATGGAAAAAATAGCAGAATTGGCTGCACCTGAAGTCAAATTATAATAAAATAAAGAAACATAGATTTGAAAAGGTTAGAACTTGGCTTTAAAATGGGAGGAAATCATGTATGATAATAAAAGTACTATCTGTGAGGTAAAACGTGTAATTGACAGAAAAAATTCAAATAAAAGATATGATCTAGGTCTGCCACATGTTACTGGCTTTTCCCAAGTTAGGACTTTCATCATTATAACTGTGGCTTCAGTTATTTTCTTTGTTGACAATTTGGTGTTGTATCTCAAGTGATTCTGGTTTTTAGTTTAATTTCACAACTTATCTATGTTTGAAGGCTGTGACCTCTACACAATATTTTGTGAAACATTTTATTATTGCTGGCTCATTGCAATTTACCTAACATAGTCCCCCATTTGGCCTTTACAAGAGTCAAGAAGATGTAACAGCAAAAATTTAACATCCTATCTGTGTCAACTTACCTTCGTTGGGATCTACGAGAAGATGTAACAACAGCACCAGATTTGGCCTGAGGTGGGGAACCCTCTATCTGACTTATAATGCTGCTACGTGGTGTACTGGCACTAATTATACTACTCCTTGGAGTACTGTATATACTTCCTATAGATTCAGCCTCAGCACTTCCTCTCTTACCAGTAACTGTAATATAATTTCACTTCTTATAGTCATTTTCATAACTAAACACTCTGAATGCTTTACTTATACTTTTTCTGACACTTTGGAAATATGAGTTACGACTGTAGATTAAAAAAATTATGCCATCAATGTTTAGATAATAAATTTCAAAGAAATGTCTAAATCATCTGGTCTTTCAAAAGTGTTATGGAATTTTTCAGTATGTAAAATTAATATTCTATAGCAGTTATTCAATTCGCTATGAAGATCAAATCTGAAAGTCCCAAATACACCTCAGTAAAAATTTTGCATCACCATTAAGTGTCAAAATCAAATATTTATATGATTCAAGGAAGATAGGAATCATGTTCAAGTAATTTTACAACCCCTATCATTATAATTACATCCCATTCTTGTTTTTTCTCATTTTAAATGAAATTGTTATAATAACTTAATAACAAATTGTTGATTTGTTTAAAATGATATATTGCTTACATAAAAAAATGGAGAATGCGTCTAAGGGCCACTTATGCCCCCGCTTGTAAATATGCATGAGAAAACTTCCACATACAGATGCAGGATTTAAAGCATTGTGTATAAGTTTCACAACATTTGGTTGATGCAAACTATTTAAGTTAGAGAATGGAAACGACAGATTTAGCAATTTTTCCATTTATAAAGGGGCATATCTCAAGAATGGTAAAAGTGACACCACCCAATTTCGATCTTGATCTATGTTATGTGGTAATAAGCATTGTGTATAAGTTTTATAACATTTGGTTGAGGCAAACTAAAGTAAGAGAACGGAAACGAAAAATTCTGCAATTTTTATATTTATAAAGAGGCATAACTCTAGAAAGGTAAAAGTGAAGCCACACAATTTCCAACTTGATCTGTGTTTTGTGGTAATAAGCATTGTGTATAAGTTTTATAACATTTGGTTGAGGCAAACTAAAGTTAGAGAACAGAAACGAAAAAAATTCAGCAATTTTTATGTTTATAAAGGGGCATAACTCATGAACAGTAAAAGTGACGCCATCCAATTTCAAACTTGATCTGTGTTTTGTAGTAATAAGCATTGAGTATAAGTTTTATAACATTTAGTTGAGGCAAACTAAAGTTATAGAACGGAAACGGAACTGACAAGGGTAAAACTTAATGCCCCCTCCTATACGGCAGGGGCATAAAAAAACTAAAATATGATGTACTTATTTAAGACTTACATGGCCTTTTGATATGTGACATGATGTTTGGCGATGACATACTGTACATAATGGGTGAAGGTGCTCTGTTGATTTTTGGACTGGAAATCGGTGACTTGATGGGAGATAACCTAGGTGGGGTGGATGGTCTACGATCACGAACTGCTGGTGAAAGTTCTCTTCTTGTTGGAGAAGACTGTCGTCTGGGAGATGGGGAGAGTTCTAGCCTAGTTGGCGAGGTCCGTCTTTGTAGTGATGGTGATGAGACCTCCTGTCGTGTTGGAGAAGATGGTCGTCTGCCTGGAGATGGAGCTCTCCTGAGAGGAGAAGTAGCTCTGGCTGTAGGTGAAGGAATTCTGATTGGTGAAGACATAGGTGGTTTAATGATACGTATCGGACTACTAGGAGATAGTGCTAACGCTTCTAACATATGAGGATCTGTACTGAAATGGTATCCTCTGCTTGGAGACAGTGGTCTCTTTTCATATCCTGGACTTAAACTTCTTGTTGGAATGCCATTTGTTTGCCCTCTTATATTAAACCTTGGACTCACTCTGGGTGATGGAAAAGGACTCAATCTTGGTGTTCCAGGAGTCAATGTGTCAGAGCTTGCCGCTGAGCTAATAGTATTTGAGCTCTGATCACGAGCAGTGTGAAATGTTTCTGTGGACTCTGATTCTGACAGAAATATTTGTGATTCACTTAAAAAATCCTTGTCCTCGTCACTAGAATAATCACAGGTTTCACCAATTTCTCCAGCACCCAAGGATAATTTTAAAGACCCAGAAACCTCCATTTTTATTGACGGAACACATGTTTCATGATCTGTCAATGTTTCCGTTGAAGCAATGGGAGCAAGTTTTTGCTTTGGTGGCGCTAAAAAACTCTGTAATTCACTTCCTGTTTCATCACTGTCAATGGAATCTCTACTATCTACTGAAACAATATAATGTAAATGTGTTGATCATTTTTAGAAGAAATAAATGTTAAGGGAGAGCGTACATGCACTTCTTATTTCAATAATACCCAGCCATATATATATCATTTAATTGCTAATTTTTTATATTTCATTAGCTGAACTTTAAAGCAAAAACCATCAAATTTCTTTATAGTGCTTTCTTACCCTTACAAAAAACCATCAAAATATTGTTTGATTTCTGGAAAAGCCTTCAGCAAAGTCATAAATTTTAAGTGAATCATGAATCCTATGCAAACTAGCACATACATACTTATTTCTTTAAAATGTCCAGTTTAGCAATTCAACAAGCTATATTTTTTTTACTTTTGTGAAGAGACAGCTGAAAAGCCAAGTTTTAAAACTGTGATTACAGTTGATAAAGATAAGAAGACAAAAATAAATGTATGTACATTTGATTAAAATTGACTATACAAATAATTCATACATAACTTGTCTCGACAAAAGTGGAATAAAGTTTGATATACAGTGTAGGCACATGTCAATGGTTGAAAATTATGTAGTGACCTCTAGATATCAATTTTGAATAAATTGTATTTCTTAGCTCCTGTCTAATTGACTTTTCCCCCTGTGTCTCCTTTATAGTCATGTGCAATTATCCTGTATTTCTGGAAAGATTCAATAAAAATTAAAATATAATGAGAAGATCTTACATTTATGGAATGATTCAGATCCTAGTGTAGGGGGTTTCTTAATTGGTCTTTTCTCCATAGATACTTCATGTTTCATATCCCCTGTACTTATTCTGCGTGGTTTTTCCACTTGAGGTTTGAGTAGAAGTTTGGTGTCGGTGGGTGGATGCTCTGTGAACTGTTGTGGTGGGCTCGTACTGTAGATATCAGTATCTGATGCTGATCTAAAAAAAAATAAACAACTTATTAATACTTTCAGTGCTGATTTTCGTTGTGCAGAGGTTTACCCAGGCTATGGTCATAATTTGATTTGGACAGATTAGTTTAGTTTACACATATCTTATAATTGGTTGTATATGCTCTTCTGTTTGTATTAGGTTTTGGAATCAAAATTTTTTGTTAGTTGTTTATATTGATCTATACTATCAAAAAGTAATGATAAAATAAGTTATAATTCCAGTCGAAATAGCAATAATCCAATTTTCTTTAAACATATTTGCCAAGATCTTTCACTTTTGGAGAGTATAAAAATCATTTACAAACCAAACTCCAAATTTGATTGACCCAAATTTCTGTATAATCAGGTCCATAAAATTTTATAGAGTTCAGGTTGTAGATTATTTATACTAACTGAAGTTGTTATCTTAAAATTACAAGAAAATATGATTTTTGTTAAAGAAACCTGATACTCACTGGCAAGAAGACAGGCTAGAATCCAATGTCTGTTCAGGATTCTTATAAACCCGTTTGAGGGCTTCCAGCACCACTTTTCCACTAGAAAACACTCTATAGGTCAGCAGGAATGTGTTCAGGAAATCGATGCTTAGAAACCTGAGATCAGTGAGACGATCTAGTAGGCGGTCTACACTGGCATGACGGATCTACAGAAACAAAGAGAGATTTAAACAGAGGTACAAGAAGTATTAAAATTACTTAATATGTGTTATTCACCAAATTGAGTGTAGATTCCGTCATGTTAATCATTGTTATATATTTTTTTTTAAATGCATATATTGACAAAGGACTAAATTTTAGCCTAAATATGGTAGAAATCAGTTTTTTTCTAGTGAGTCATCTCTGCAATGGTATCATTCCATTTTCATTGGTTTATTCTATCAATTCTTTAACTTATTTTGTTTTCATTCATTTTATTCTGTTGGTAAAAAATAAGTTTATGCTCTTTTAAGGCCATTGATTAGAAAAATAAACAATCCTATTTTTCTTACTTGAGGCACTTTGCAGGAATTTAATGTTCTACTGAACTTGATGTCAACATCATCCTTAAACAGCTTTGGATCAGACCTGAAAGTACACGAAATAAGTAATTATCTTCTCTACAACTTGTATCTTTCTAACCTAACTATAACTTAATCCAAACAATGCCTATACTTTATGCTGATTGAATCATTTCTTATGATGTCCAGATATACTGCCATAGGGTCCATAGATATAAATTTAAAAGATGAGTTTTATGCGCCATAAACTTCAATCAATGAAAGATTTTACAACTTTGTTAAATAAATTATTTCTCCTGAGTTAAGATATTGTTTGTATTCAGATACCAGTTTGTTAATAGGGTTAAATATGCTTTCATTAACTGCAAGCATACAATATTGAGCAGTCAAAAAATATAATCTGAATGTGATATAGTGACTAGTTACAGCCTGGTTATCCCAACTACATGTGACATAGTGACTAGTTACAGCCTGGTTACCCTAACTGAATGTGATATAGTGACTGCCTAACTGAGTGTGATATAGGGACTGGTTACAGCCTGGTTACCCTAACTGAATGTGATATAGTGACTGCCTAACTGAATGTGATATAGGGACTGGTTATAGCCTGGTTACCCTAACTGAATGTGATATAGTGACTGATTACAGCCTGGTTACCCTAACTGAATGTGATATAGTGACTGGTTACAGCCTGGTTACCCTAACTGAATGTGATAAAAGTGACTGGTTACAGCCTGGTTACCCTAACTGAATGGGATAAAGTGACTGGTTACAGCCTGGTTACCCTAACTGAATGTGATTTAGTAACTGCCTAATTGAATGTGATATAGTGACTGCCTAACTGAATGTGATATAGTGACTGCCTAACTGAATGTGATATAGTGACTGGTTACAGCCTGGTTACCCTAACTGAATGTGATATAGTAACTGCCTAACTGAATCTGATATAGTTATGGCCTAACTGAATGTGATATAGTGACTGCCTAACTGAATGTGATATAGTGACTGGTTACAGCCTTGTTCCCTGAACTAAATAATTTTATAAAAAAAAAAAAAAAAATTCAAACAAAAACTTAATGATAACTTTTGTCACTCATTTTGCAGAACCTGCTTAATTAGTTAATTATTTTTTTTGCTTCTGTAATGAATATGCATGAAATATCTGCTACTGGACATTAAGCAAACAATAATCCGTCTATTTAATTGTGTAGATTCAGTTTACATTGTTTTAAGGTTAAAAAAAACAGGATGTTACTTCCAAACGATACTGACTACTGCTTTAAATTGGTCATCCGATTATTTCGTCATTGCATATGATTGAGCGCCTTGTCTGATCTTTTTATTTCTCCAAACTATTCAAGAAGAAAGATCTTTTACTTAATACATCAGAAATACAACTTACTTATTATTTGTAAATACTTTTTCAAATAGAAAAAAAATCTTTTTACCAGTATTAATATAAACATTTTATATCATCAATTTTGGAACCCAAAATAATAAATAAAAGCAAACTTTTCCAGCATTAAAACAGCCCACATTGAAAGCAAAAGTGAAAAAGCAAGCAATGCACAATACATTCCTACTAAGTGCAATATATTTGCTATCATCATAAATTAGAAATCTGTTTGATAAATTGCATGAAATAATTTTGATAAAACAAAAACAAAAATAAATAAAACGGTGACATGTACAGCAACAGATTATATTATTCCATGCCAGATAATAAAGTCTAAAGCTACATTCTACCAACAGATCAAAATTCTGTGTGTCTATTGGTTAAAAATATTACAATCCAAACAGGATTTTACATGGGAAAAACAAAATTTTATGACTCAAACTGAAAATAATAGGGTCCTTAGCACCTGAATCATTCACCTGGCAACCATAGACCAATTCAATATATTTATTTTTACCTTTATTGCAATTGTTTATGATTTGTAATTAGTAGATCTTATCGAGCTGATCTGTTTTGCTGTTCTCTCTTCTATCTATTTTAGTTTGAAGAAAATATTTGAAAATGGGGGAAAAAAATAATAACTCCATCAATAGATGATTTATTTGAAGATATTATTTTGCTGATCCTTTTTGTTACTTAAAGTTTCTCCCTATCTATTATAGCTTTCAAGACAATTGCCAAAAATGCTAAATTATATAAAATTGTCATTTAACTTAAGGGTAAACAATATAAGGAGTTGGTTGACAATATTTGTGATATCAACTTACTTTTTATACTGATAGTTGTAGATCTGCTCTTGTTTTTATCATTTTTGCTCTTCACACTTTTTTCTCTATTATAGTTTTAAAGATATTAGCAATGAAAATTGGAAAAACTTATAATTCAATGGCAATTACTCCTAGAGACTAAAATGACAACTTGGTCATATTAACTTATCTGTAGATCTTGGATTCCTGATCATTTATATTGTATAAAGGTTCTCTATGTACAGGTATAAGAGTTTTCAAGATGATTGTACCACAACATGAGAAAGAGGTAGAGTAATGATTATTTAATGGCTATAACTACTTAGGAGTCATCTGATAATTTTGGGGGAAATGGAAAGTCAGTAAATCTTTATATTGTAAACAATTAGGCATCTGTCACATTTTCTCAATCTATTATGGTTTTCAAGATATTGAACAATTAATACATTTTACCCTTATGTTCTATTTTAAGCTATGACTACCATTTTGGTTGAATGACAGGAACAAAAAACAAAAACAAAAAAAGTTTATACTAGATACCATTAGGTTCATTCACCCCATGTTTGGTTAATATTGGTCCAGCAGTTTCACAGAAGATTTATTTTAATAAAAACGAAGACGACGAAAGACGCCAAAGGATGACATTAGCTAACATGGCCCATAAGATCAGGTGAGCTAAAAATGAATTGTATAAATAATATATTCATAATTTATCAAATAATATAAAGCAAGCCAGAAAAAAATAATTGTAAGATTTCCATGTTTTGATCTACTTTAAAACTTGACAAGGATTTTCACTGTGGAAGAAAAAACACCAGGAAATTATACACATTGTTCTCTTTAACAAAAAAATTGTCAATTTCTGTTTTCCATTTGAAATTATGTCCAAAATGACACACAAGGATTTTGAAATTAGGAAATCACTCACCAGATTTGAGCATCATGGATGTATCTGCAAAGTGTGCAGGTCAAATTGTTGTTAAGCAATGATAAAGACAGAAGTACAACAAAGACGACCTTCACAGAAAGTTGTTTATAAGTAAGAAAAAATGAAACTATCTCTGAAAGTATCTGAAGGGAAAAAATTAAATCCATAACAATTTTGTCTCCAACTTTTTGCCCTTTTTTTCAAAGAAGATAAAACATGTCAACATTTATTCTGAGCAAAATGATTTCATTAACAAAATATTCATTATAAATATAAATAATTGGAAATAGCAAAGCAGTATTACTCCTAGAATAATGTGGGAGTCTTCGAAATAAGACATGTGTCGCCTGGTGTTTTTAAATAAAATAAGTTTTTTTCCGTATTTAAAATCCCCAAAATCACTCGAGAAATTGAAACAGGCAGTGACCAATGTCATGCCTTGTAGAAGAATCTGTGTAAGTTTGGTTGAATTTTGTCCAGCAGTTTTCAAGAAGCTGAAGACCAACAAACAGATGTAAGCAGAAATGGCTAAGTCCATGTTTTTGTACGGGAAACCACTAAATTCACTCAGATCAAAAATCAAAATAGCAGGTCCACTACATGTCTTGCAGGGGAATCTGTGTAAGTTTTGTTGAAATCTTTCCAGACATTCTCAAGAAGTTGAAGATTAACATAAAGTGTGACAACAGACAACGAAAGGAAATCCCTATGCCTCACAAGCTTCAGCTAGACAATGTCAAGGAACACAATAACACAGCCAGACAAACTTAAAAACAAAATGGAGTAAGTTATCAATGAACAAGCCATTCTTCATGACATGCAGTAGAGTATAGGTTATACATAAGTACAGTTACATATATAAACACATTAACATATAAATAATGAATGATTTAATTTATTTTACAACTTCTAACAGATATGCTATCAAATAGTTACATGTTTTTTACTGGACAACACATATACAATCCATAAGTCTAGTTCACAAAGTACAATTGCTAAACTCACTTTTAATTGCAATTTCCATTGAGTAGGACATCATCGTAACTTTAGAATACATAATATGATGAAGTCCAGAGTCTGAGTACACCTAACAAACTGAGATATCAGAGAGTCAGAACTCACCTTACAGACTGAGGCATCATACGATAACTTAGTGATGGATACTAGAGTCCATTAAGTACCTATGCTGATGGACTGTCATTTAAAAAAATTTAGTAACATAAAAGAAGATGATATACATATTGATGAGATCTATGTCACTGTATTGACCGACTGTGCCAGACCCTCATGGGTAGTCAAGGGTGTTAAACACCCCCTAGTAGTAGTAGTACTGCCCTGATTGATAATCACCTCAACAACTGATGCATCTTTGTGATGACTCAGTTATGAGTAAGTTCAGTGAGTCTGCATACTAAGAGATAATCATCCAAAAGACTGTGTCTTGTAACTGAATGCGACTCACTCAATACTCAGTTTAGTAAAGCACTGTAAATGGATACTGACTTAAAACTAGATGTGTCTGAACGACACGAATAACTGCTTGCAAAAAAAGCTTGAAGCCATTGTTAGGAGCGGAAATTTGAGAATGAAAGTCTGTTTAACTTATTTTCACGAAATTTTCAAAGTTCAAAGCCTGTAATATTTGCACAAATCGGTGGAACAGAACCTAACTTGATCTGTAACTCATGATAGTAGACTCACATATTAGAAATCAGCTTAAATATGTGGAGGCATTTAGAAAAAAAAGTCCGTAAAACTGTTATTTTCACTAAATTTTTAAAGACCAAAGCCCGAAAATTTTAGCACAAAAACAGCGGAGCAGAACCAAACATAAACTCAATCTGTACCTAATCATAGTAGAGTCTGTATAACTGTTATTTTCATGAAATTTACAGAGTCAAAGTCCAAAGCCGGTAATTCTGACAAAAATCAGCGATGCGAAACCAAACGTTAACTTGATCTGTAACCCATCATAGTAGACTAACATGCTAAAAATCAGCTCAATATGTGAAGGTGTTTAAAAAAAACAACAATATATAACTGTCTGTTGCAGAGTGACAGAATGGCACAAAAACAGATAAGGGTAAAACTGTATGGCCCCGACACTCTTCATTGAAGATGACTCGCCAATGAATGAGTTTATGAAGTACCAATATTAACCGATACTCACCTTACAGATAGGGCATCATAACTGAAGATGACTCACTCATGGAGGAGTTCCTAACAGATGCTCACCTAACAGACTAGGGCATCGTAACTGAAGACCACTTACTCATGGAGGAGTTCCTAACAGATACTCACCTTACAGACTGGGGCATCGTAACTGATGAAGACTCACTCATGGAGGAGTATATAACATATACTCACCTTACATACTGAGGCATCTTAATTGAAGATGACTCACTCATGAAGGAATTCCTAATAGATACTCACCTGACAGACTGGGGCATCGTAACTGAAGACGACTCACTCATGGAGGAGTTCAGTAGGTCACTGTAATGGAGATTTTCTATGCACTAAAAAATAAAAATTAAATAAAAAATTACTTTTATATTCAAAATAAAAATTAGCCATTATCAATGAAAATTCAGATCCTATGTCCATGTTTCCCTTAAAAGGATCTAACAACACTCCTTTCTGTCCATGCTTCCCTTATAAGGATCTGACAACACTCCTTTCTGTCCATGCTTCCCTTATAAGGATCTGACAACAATCCTTTCTGTCCATGCTTCCCTTATAAGGATCTGACAACACTCCTTTCTGTCCATGCTTCCCTTACAAGGATCTGACAACACTCCTTTCTGTCCATGCTTCCCTTACAAGGATCTGACAACTCTCCTTTCTGTCCATGCTTCCCTTACAAGGATCTGACAACTCTCCTTTCTGTCCATGCTTCCCTTACAAGGATCTGACAACTCTCCTTTCTGTCCATGCTTCCCTTACAAGGATCTGACAACACTCCTTTCTGTCCATGCTTCCCTTACAAGGATCTGACAACTCTCCTTTCTGTCCATGTTTCCCTTACAAGGATCTGACAACTCTCCTTTCTGTCCATGTTTCCCTTACAAGGATCTGACAACTCTCCTTTCTGTCCATGCTTCCCTTACAAGGATCTGACAACTCTCCTTTCTGTCCATGCTTCCCTTACAAGGATCTGACAACTCTCCTTTCTGTCCATGCTTCCCTTACAAGGATCTGACAACACTCCTTTCTGTCCATACTTCCCTTACAAGGATCTGACAACTCTCCTTTCTGTCCATGCTTCCCTTACAAGGATCTGACATTACTCCTTTCTTGTTTCTGTTCTATTAATTATTACATCAGCCAATGTAATCCCTGCTTTTTTAAGGTTTGTATCATTGGGACAAAAGCTGAGGATCCTGAAAGGTCTTTAAAACAGATAGAAGAATGGAGCTTTTCCTAATGTAAGCAAAGCTTGGACACAGGATCTGCATCCTAATAAGATTGATACATTTATAACTTGATTTCAGGAAGAATGTGTTAGCAGTATCTATCATGAGCTGTAAAGACCCCTTTACCTAATCAAATGGAACAGAACGGATGTGGTGTATGATGTGACTTTGAAATGAAGACCAACAATAAAAGCACTGTTCCTTTGCTTTCAGTTTTCAATATCAAATGAACTATGACAATTTCAATGTTTGTACATTATTAAGGATGTTATCAAACTATTCCTAGTTCTTGAAGTCTGATCCCAAATATGCTCCTCTTGACTATCTTCTTACACAAGTTCTGTGGAAAGAGATTCATCCTGCAGGCAATAACTCAAATTATTTCAAATGGAAAGCTTTAAAATCCCGCCAATAAGGAGAAGGTGCAAACTGAATCTATCTATGCAACATTGTCATTTATCGTAAAAACATTGCCTTTTTACAGGATTGACTGTCATGAAATGAAAGCAAATACCATAAAACAATAATATAACACAAAATTATAACATATAGACAAAAATTATCTGAACCAATAGAATTAATTATTTACCTGACTAATATCACTACACCAAGCAATTTTTTCTTGGTGCGTGGAAGCTACCAATGTCAAAGTGGTTGGAGGTCCACTCTTTGAATCAATAATAATTTTAAAATCTAATCCATTGTAGTTATTGCGATCTCGGTCACAGGCCTGAGCTGTCAGTAATGTGGTTGCAGAAGTTAGACTTCCAAAGCTTTCCCAAGATATTGCTACAAAATAATAAGAAAGTCATCTAAAACATCAGCCTGTTCAAAGCAGTCTTTTTTTCTTTTTTTTTTGTATCAGTTAATTTCACAGTGTTAATCACACTGGTGATGCAATTTCTGTATGTTTAAACTAGAGGTTCACAGGAGTACGAATAACTATATCTAAAGAAAAACATGGAATTTTTACAAAATAAAATCAGTTGTTATAGTAACCATTTGTGATGTTGCCTTGTTACAGATGTATCTGATAAATTTTATTTTTATGTGCTTTTTATTAAGTTTAAAATCTTTTTTGGACCATTCCTTCACAGAAATGACTCAAATCTAATAATTTGTTTTTAGGAAAATTCTCACGTGTGACAGAAATTTAAAAAGGTTCAATACTCAAATGTCATGGTTGCAAAACTTATAATTTGTAATTTGAAAGGTCATATAAACGGCATTAGTGTTTTATACAATTTAGGGAGCATCTATAGGAGTGCTATCTTAGGAAAGGATATCAACTGATTTCTAAAAATTAGCAACCTATAGTTTCTTAGGTGAGATTTTAGTTACCTTAAATTGAGAATGTTGCAGAAAATTGGCTAAGTTTCACCATCTCAAAAATAGCCAAATGTGTACCTAAATGAGGTGTACATCTTCAATGTATATATACATGCATTCTAATAAATTTGAAGGCTCTGGGTTGAAATTTAAGGAGGAGTTGATTACACCAAATAGGTTTTCTCCATAGAGAATGTAACTGAAAAATGACAAGTTTCAATTTATAAAAATCTGCAAATTTCTTCATTAAACTTTGACATAATGTGTGATACACTGGCTCTTTGAGAAAGTTGAATAAAAAATGCAGAAGATTTTAATATCATCTCTATTTTTCTTCCTATATTCCGATCTTAAAATACTAGGTCAACCTTTGAAAAAGAAAGGAGCTTAAGAATCCTAATACTGTAAGCATAAGAAATATATAAAGTATAAATTAGTGTGTCAATTCTCAAATTTTAAATATATAAATATCTAAACAGACCTCCGATGATAAATGATTTCTATTTTATGTCCAACAGCTTTAAGGAATTGTCTGGTTGTGTTATTAGTCAGTTTATAGTTATCTGATATATATAGGTTACAGTGACTTATTTTTCAGATTGTATATATTAAGAAACTATCAGTAAAATAAGATGTTTCTCAACTCCACAAAATACCTGCAGCACATCTTAAATATATCTAATCAACTTCTGTTTTAGTACAAAGAGTCCTAACACAAAATTGATGCAGTTGTAGTCATGCCATTAGTTTTCTCTGTTGTTTCAAATTTTCACATATTGTTATTTTTACTATAGGTGTGGGTTTTGCTCATTGTTGAAGGCCATACAGAGAACTATACTATAGTTGTTTATATCCTCGTCCTTTGGTCTCTGATGGACAAAGTCTGTCACAAAACAATGAGAATAGCTCATTTGACTCTTTGGGTCAGGTGAGCTAAAAAAAAAACATTGAAAACAAGAATGTGTCCATAGTACACAGATGCCCCACTCGCACTATCATTTTCTATGTTCAGTGGACCGTGAAATTGGGGTCAAAACTCTAATTTGGCATTAAAATTAGAAAGATCATATCATAGGGAACATGTGTACTAAGTTTCAAGTTGATTGGACTTCAACTTCATCAAAAACTACCTTGACCAAAAACTTTAACCTGAAGCAGGACAGATGGACGAACGGACAAACGAACGGACGCACAAACCGAAAACATAATGCCCCATCATAATGCCCCTAGGTGGGACATAAAAATACGAACTGCACTGATATAAAAATAAGGAGATATGGGTTGATTGCCAATGAGACAATTATCCATCTAAGCCAATTTATACATGTGTAAAACAGCTTTTAGGTAACTATTGGCAGATGGCAGGTATGACCTTCTCTAATACATATAATCCATAATTATCTCAGTTCTGAGAAAAAATCATTTCTTTTATATAAATATCAAATTAAAAAAAAACAAACACAGGGTTAAAATACAGGTCAACTTGTCTGATCATGAAATCTTTGGGTTTTCCCTTTAATAAAGTCTTTCATTTAACTCTTCAGGATATTATACAACAGTCTCAAAGGAATAAAATGAATTATAAATGAAAACAAATCAAAACGAACAAAAAGGAAAAAACTGTGGAGTTTAAAGAATCTTGGTCCTAACAGGTAGACTGACAAACAAATAGTTTAAAATAAAAAAAAAAACTCAAAATATTACAGGATACGGTTAAATCTCAAACTCACAGTTAACTGTAAGATCTTCAACAATGATATTTTTATTATATGTACCACTATTTTTTATTCTCACAAATAGAGTGTTGAGGTAATGAATATTTCATAGTACCCAACAGTAATAATGTAGATCAGAAGTACTGATGATTTAAATTACAGGAATGTTAATCGACTTGATTTAAATTGTTACATTGGTTTCTGAGTAAGTATATTTTGGACATATTTTTCTTAAGGGTATATTTATAAGTTGTCAAAGTTCACATTAATACATGCATTAAATTCTTTATTTTCAGTGTTCACTTTTATGGTTACGTCTAATCATAATAACAGCCATGTATTACTATCAATTTCCATTTGCAAGACTTCATTTGTATATCATTTCTTTTGTTTTAATTGTTTAGTTGGGTTGCTGTCTTCTTCCTCTGTCTGATAATGGCCGCAATCAATGAACTGATAATACTTCCACAGCACTGTCTCATAGACATACACCCTATATCTCCTTTTATTTTACTGATTCTTTGTTCTCTAAAACTGCTTTTTCAGGGTACGAAAAAACAACTGTAAACTACATTTTTTACTACTACCGTTGGACAAATTGTTCAATCCATTGATGAACTGAATTTATCATGATAATCTGCAAGGGCATGTATTTTTTTGACCAATCAGACAACATGAAATCTTCACTGCTATTTATATATTTACTTACTGTCGTCATCAAAATAATACACATCAGAACTAGGATCTTCAATAAGAGTACAGTCTATAAGTGGAATCTTTCCATAGTGCTAAAAACAGACAAAACAATAAAATAACCAAACAAGAAAACATATGCTTTCTTGCAAATACCGGACAAAATCAAAGCATCATCTGGCATAGTCAACTGGAAACTTATTCCAGACCACCAAAAAGTGTGGGACAATTACAACAGATATCATTAAACTGTTCAGCAATTTGTTTTCATGTGGTTAATTCTATTTCAATTTTATGAAGAGCTGCTTAAAAACACAAACAAAGCTAAGGTGGAAGTCGGTTAAATCTACAGTAATTTACCCAAGTATAGTTGAACTATTACTTACAGTATCTGGGTAATATTCACAAAGACATAAAAACCAGGAATTATTAGAATCCAGAATTACTTTGAATTCTGGAAAATTGATTAGATATGTATGATGAAAACTAACCCAATTAAAAAAAGGGTTGGGGGGGGAGTGGGGGGTTGAGGTAGATAGGCCATACTGAAATATCAGTGAAAGTAAATTGAAACTTAGTCATGCATGCATGGCTAACCCTCCATAGTTGGTTTAGTTTTCATCATACATTTCTTCTTATGAAATTTCAAGAATTCAAATTATTCCAGATACAAATAATTCCTTGTTTAAAGGTGACTTATGAACCATGAAAATGAGGTCAAGGTCAGATGAACCCTATCAGACACACAAGTACAACTTACAGTTATTCTGTCCCAAGTCAGGAACCTCTGGCCTTTGTTAGTCTTGTATGATTTTTTAATTTTGGTTCATTTATATGTTTCCGGAGTTTAGTGTGACGTCCATTTTTGCTGAACTAGTATACATTTTTGTATAGGGGCCAACTGAAGCCAACCTCCAGGTGCAGGATTTTCTCGCTGTGTTGAAGACCCATTTGTGGCCTTGGGCTGTTTTCTGCTCTTTGGTTGGGTTGCTGTCTCTTTGACACATTCCCTGTTTCAATTCTCAATTTTATTCACACCTTACAATCATTCCATGGATTGAATAAAGTTGACCTATTGCATATAGTATCTAAGAAACAAACTTGAACAGGAAAACTTAACATTGACCAATGAACAATGAAAATAAGGTCAAGTTCACATGATACCTGCCAGACAGACATATACACCTTACAATCATTCCAAACACCAAATATAGTTGACCTATTGCTTATAGTCCAAAAAAAAACCAGACCAAAACACAAAAAACTTAACATAGAGCAATGAACCGTGAAAATGAGGTTAAGGTCAAATAAAACCTGCAAGACTGACATTTACATTGTAAAATATTTACACACACCAAATATAGTTGACCTATTGCATATAGTATTAGAAAAACAAAACCAAAACACAAAAACTTAACTATTGATTATAGTATCTGAGATATGGACATGACCAAGAAAACTTAACCTTATTCACTGATCCATGAAATGAAGTTGATGTCAAGTGAAAACTGTCTGACAGGCATGAGGACCTTGCAAGGTACGAACATACCAAATATAGTTATCTTATTACTCATAATAGGAGAGAAATTAACATGAAAAAAAAGTAGTCACTGAACCATAATAATGAGGTCAAGGACAATGGACATATGACAGACGGAAACCTCATACTATAAGGCATCTATATATACAAAGTATGAAGCATTAAGGTCTTCTACCTTCTGAAATATTAAGCTTTTAAGTAGTTAGTTAACACTGCTGCTGCTGCCGCCAGATCACTATCCATAATGTCTCACTTTCTTTTGTTGCAGGCTTGACAAAAAATCAATGTTGACCAATAAAGCATGAAAATGAGGTCAATGACAGCAGACAAATGCAAGACAGAAAACCTTGACTATAAGGCATCTGTATACCAAATATGAATTAAGTTGCCACAATAATAAGATTTAAACATTTTCAGACCAGTAAGCTTCATCATGATATTCTGTAACATTTTAAATTCTTTGTAATCTTTGTGAATTCCTTTATTCTGATGCATTTACAATGTGTTCTCTCTTTTCAATTTAAAATATAAAGCCAGAAAAATAATTTTAATTCATGTGCAGCACTTCAGTAACATAAAAAAATTCAAGACAATTTCTATATTGCAAAATATAACATGCTTGTCATAACCATGCAAAGAACTAGTACATAATAATTCTTTTGACATTGTGTCACTTTGTGAAGAGAAGCTGACATTGTGCCACTTTGTGAAGAGAAGCTGACAGTGTGCCACTTTGTGAAGAGAAGCTGACATTGTGCCACTTTGTGAAGAGAAGCTGACATTGTGCCACTTTGTGAAGAGATGCTGATTGACATCTTGCCACTTTGTGAAGAGAAGCTAACACTGTGCCACATAGTGAAGAGAAGCTGACATCATGCCACTTTGTGAAAAGAAGCTGATGACATCAAGCCACATTGTGAAGAGAAGCTGACGACATCATGCCACTTTGTGAAGAGAAGCTAACACTGTGCCACATAGTGAAGAGAAGCTGACATCATGCCACTTTGTGAAAAGAAGCTGATGACATCAAGCCACATTGTAAAGAGAAGCTGACGACATCATGCCGCTTTGTGAAGAGAAGCTGACATCATACCACTTTGTGAAGAAAAGCTTACATCATGCCACTTTGAGAAGAGAAGCTGACTACTTCATGCCACTTTGTGACAAGAAGCTGACATCATGTCACCTTGAGAAGAGAAGCTGACTACATCATGCCCCTTTGTGAAGAAAAGCTGACATCATGTCACTTTGAGAAGAGAAGCTGACTACATCATGCCCCTTTGTGAAGAGAAGCTGACATCACTTTGTGAGAGAAGTTGACAGGCATTTGTATGATGTGCATTCCATTTATCTTGAGCTTCAGTTTATAATGTATGTATCATGATAATGTTAGTGTAGCAGGGAGTATGAGAAGATGGTGACAAGTGTTGTTACATTTGTAGTGGCAATACTGACAGTACATTTGAGCCAAATGTCTTATAATCAGGTAAGAGTCAAATAATGATCATATTTCAGTACTGACTTCCTTTCATGACAGAAAATACACATTAATTTACAGTCAAACTTTAATAACAAAAACATGACATTTAGTTAAACTACTCATTACTGTGCAAAATACAATTGAAAATTGCAGCATTCAAAACTATCTTAAATCACAAATGTGACTAAAAATCAAAATTACTTCAATGAATTTTAACATTTTTAATAGCATGCACTTTCAATTATTAAAAATTACAAATCTAAAACAAAATTTAAGACTGAGAAAACAATGTGTTAACAGCATATATGTGTACTTTCATATATACTGGTTTCTAGATCTGCTATCACAATATGTGACAGAAACTTGACCAAATTGTCCATTTTCTAATTACCACCTTCGTATTTTAGAATCTTTCGAAAAGGGAAATAACTCTTAGTTAAGACAAACTGTATCCCTGCCTCTACAATTAGCAATTAGAAGGACAAAGGTGTATTGTGTGGAATCTGACAATAAGTTTTATCTCTTATTTGAACTAAACATTTATGGTAAGAACTTGATTGCAGAATACGTAATTACACAGTGAATGTGTGTTTAAGCTTACACACATCAAAAACATCTAGACAAACAAGGATACATTCTCTACTGGAATTTTCAGTTTGTAATGCTCTTCAACTTCATATTTGATTAACTGTTTTGAAAAGAGCATAACTAATGAGTCATTAATAGAAGAAACATGTCAATGGTGTACAAAACTGAAAGCTTGGTTTCTTTGACGAGTTTGTACTTGACCAGTTTGTACTTGACCAGTTTGTACTTGACCAGTTTGTACTTGACTGATACGTGGAGCAAATTTTTAAACTTCCTGGCTCAAAAAGTAATTAACAGCCAGCAGGAAGACATGTCCAATCAGTCTTTATCCTTAAAGCCAAATGAGGTGTGATTAGCAGAGAAGCAGCAAATACCTCTTTTCAAGTCTTTGGTTTGACCTGGACAGGGTTCCAACCAATGACCTTCCGCAATCAATTTGTGCGACGGTACACACCGAAGTATGATGGTCCTTTCGATGAAGTGCGATGCTTTGGCATGATGCTTGAACATTGTGATGAGAGCAAGTTACATTTGATAGAATGAGATGGAACCTGCTTGTTTTTAATGCACTTGAACACTCTATATAACGACATGTCCTCCCACTTGAATTCAATATACTTAATCTGAGCCATCCAGTCTATCTTCTGACTCCATACTGCTGCATGCTAGGCTGAGAATTAAAATATTTAAGTTTGAAAGTCTTTGGTTTCACCTGACAAGGAATCAAAATCATCCTTTCAAATGCAAGGCTAGCACGCTAACCACTACACGATCACATTAAATGTTGTTCTTACTTCAGACCATTGCATTTTAGCTAGTACACACCATCACAATTCATCGTAATAATCAACGTCAACACCACAATTAGACCATCACACTTCAGCGTAACCAGGAACACACTTCAGCATAGCTACCAACAAGTTAGTGTCACATCGTCACCATCACACTTCAACCAACTCACTTCAGAGTGACCATCACGGTTTGGAGAACATTGCAATTCAGAGTCCTACATATATACCAAGGTTGATGGTTGTATGGCAAATAGTCTAGTCTGTATGGTGTTGAAAAATTGTTATCACTTGAAAATAGCTCAAAAGAATATGAAAGATTTTAAGATGAACTTACATGAGGAAATATTTGCATTGAATATAAAATGGTAAAACCAAAATAACAGTACAATATGGTCAATCACACATTGTGGCAAACAATCCTACCAAGTATAAAAGTTTTCTGTTAAATGTCTCAGAGTAGTTGTGGTCACAAGGTGTCATTGTGGTAGTATAATAGAAAATAGAAAAGTCCCAGAACTCCCGTAACATGG
The DNA here is from genome assembly GCF_021869535.1 of Mytilus californianus. NCBI lineage: Eukaryota > Metazoa > Mollusca > Bivalvia > Mytilida > Mytilidae > Mytilus > Mytilus californianus. The sequence continues at coordinate 128,260,409 of NW_026262679.1, read as the reverse complement.
GCTGAATCAAAATGACAGTATCATTATACAACATATGGTGGCAAACAATCCTGCTAAGTATGAGAGGTTTCTGTCAAACAGTCTCAGAGGATTTGTGTTCAAAAGGTGTCATTGTGGTACTCCTGTATGAGAAGTTTCTGTCAAACACTCTCAGGATTTGTGTTCAAAAGGTGTCATTGTGGAACTCCTGTATGAGAGGTTTCTGTAAAACAGTCTTAGAGGATTTGTGTTCACAAGGTGTCATTGTGGTAATCCTGTATGAGAGGTTTCTGTCAAACACTCTCAGGATTTGTGTTCAAAAGGTGTCATTGTGGTAATCCTGTATGAGAGGTTTCTGTCAAACAGTCTTAGAGGATTTGTGTTCACAATGTGTCATTGTGGTACTCCTGTATGAGACATTTCTGTCAAACAGTCTCAGAGGATTTGTGTTCAAAAGGTGTCATTGTGGTACTCCTGTATGAGAGATTTCTGTCAAACAGTCTTAGAGGATTTTTGTTCAAAAGGTGTCATTGTGGTACTCCTGTATGAGAGGTTTCTGTCAAACAGTCTTAGCAGATTTTTGTTCAAAAGGTGTCCTTGTGGTACTCCTGTATGAGAGGTTTCTGTCAAACAGTCTTAGAGGATTTTTGTTCAAAAGGTGTCATTGTGGTACTCCTGTATGAGAGGTTTCTGTCAAACAGTCTTAGAGGATTTGTGTTCACAATGTGTCATTGTGGTACTCCTGTATGAGAGATTTCTGTCAAACAGTCTCAGAGGATTTGTGTTCAAAAGGTGTCATTGTGGTAATCCTGTATGAGAGGTTTCTGTCAAACAGTCTTAGAGGATTTGTGTTCACAATGTGTCATTGTGGTACTCCGGTATGAGAGATTTCTGTCAAACAGTCTCAGAGGATTTGTGTTCAAAAGGTGTCATTGTGGTACTCCTGTATGTGAGATTTCTGTCAAACAGTCTTAGAGGATTTTTGTTCAAAAGGTGTCATTGTGGTACTCCTGTATGAGAGGTTTCTGTCAAACAGTCTTAGCGGATTTTTGTTCAAAAGGTGTCCTTGTGGTACTCCTGTATGAGAGGTTTCTGTCAAACAGTCTTAGAGGATTTTTGTTCAAAAGGTGTCATTGTGGTACTCCTGTATGAGAGGTATCTGTCAAACAGTCTCAGAGGATTTGTGTTCAAAAGGTGTCATTGTGGTACTCCTGTATGAGAGGTTTCTGTCAAACAGTCTGAGAGGATTTGTGTTCAAAAGGTGTCATTGTAGTAATCCTGTATGAGAGGTTTCTGTCAAACACTCTCAGAGGATTTGTGTTCAAAATGTGTCATTGTGGTACTCCTGTATGAGAGGTTTCTGTCAAACAGTCTGAGAGGATTTGTGTTCAAAAGGTGTCATTGTGGTAATCCTGTATGAGAGGTTTCTGTCAAACACTCTCAGAGGATTTGTGTTCAAAAGGTGTCATTGTGGTACTCCTGTATGAGAGGTTTTTGTCAAACAGTCTCAGAGGATTTGTGTTCAAAAGGTGTCAGTTTGGTACTCCTGTATGAGAGATTTCTGTAACACAGTGACTTACAGGATTTGCATTCAAAAGGTGTCATTGTGGTACTCCTGTATGAGAGGTTTCTGCCCAACAGTCTCAGAGGATTTGTGTTTAAAAGCTGTCAGTGTGGTACTCCTGTATGAGAGATTTCTGTAACACAGTGACTTACAGGATTTGCATTCAAAAGGTGTCATTGTGGTACTCCTGTATGAGAGGTTTCTGTCAAACAGTCTTAGAGGATTTGTGTTCAAAAGGTGTCATTGTGGTACTCCTGTATGAGAGGTTTCTGTCAAACAGTCTCAGAGGATTTGTGTTCACAAGGAGTCAGTGTGGTACTCCTGTGTTAGAGATTTCTATTAAACAGAGACTTAGCGGAGTTGCATTCAAAAGGTGTAATTGTTACGATAAAAAAAATGGTCAAAAGTCCAATAACTACCATCAAATGTATCAAATCAAACAATATAGTATGTTAATATAACAGGGTCAATAAAATTGAGAATGGAAATGGGGAATATGTCAAAGAGACAACAACCCGACCCAAGAGCAGACAACAGCTGAAGGCCACCAATGGGTCTTCAATGCAGCGAGAAAATCCCGCACCCGGATGTGGTCCTCAGCTGGCCCCTAACTAAAATTATGTGCTAGTTCAGTGAAAATGGACGTCACACTAAACTCCAAAACATATAAAAGAACTAAAATCAAAAAACATACTAGACTAACAAAAGCTAGAGGCTCCTGACTTGGGACAGGCTAAAAAATGCGACGGGGTTAAACGTGTTTTGTGAGATCTCAACCCTCCCCCTATACCTCTAGCCAATGTAGAACAAAGAAACACATAGCAATACGCACAGTAAAACTCAGTTTAAAAGAAGTCTGAGTCCGATGTCAGAATAGGTAACAAAAGAAACTAAGCAAAGTGACAATGATACATAAATGAACAAAGGACTACTAGCAGTTATTGACATGCCAGCTCCAGACCTCAATTAAACTGATTCAAAGATTATGTCTTCATCATATGAAAATTAAGTACAATCCCTCCCGTTAGGGGTTTAGTATCATACCATCATAAAATATATAGGAAGAACATAACCCGTTTCATGCCAATAACTGGTTTTAGAATAAATGTGTTTATTTCTGATGCAAAGACCCTATGAGTGAATCAATATTAATACCAAAATATGCAATCCTTAAATGACTTGACAACAGAATCGTAACTATATCCTTTCCGAATAAGTCTGTTTAAAGGTTTGGTTAGCTTTTGAGGTGAATGTCGACATTTTTGTGCTTTGTAAAGAATATTACCATAAAATATTGGATGTGAAATACCTGAACGTATAAGATGTCTGCATGTTGATTTATATTTACGAATGTCCTTGTACCGATGATAAAATTTAGTAAATGTTTTGACTAGTTTGTGATATCGAAAACCCTGGTGTAATAATTTTTCAGTAATACAGAGATTTCTTTCGTTGAAATCAAATACGTTGTTACATACACGAGCGAATCGAACAAGTTGAGATATATAAACACCATAAGATGGCGACAAGGGAACGAATACATATACATATGATGACAGAAAATTCTATCAAGTATGATTGCTTTTTGCAAAACCGAAAAAAATCTTAACCCACAACTCTGGTAATAAACTGCTTCGCTGAGCGCAGCTGGATACGCCCGCAGAGGTCCAACCCTGAACAGTTGGGGCAAAAATGGACACAATATTCAAGCTTGATACAGGTCTGAATTTGGATTGTAATTAAATATTTGATACATTATAGGTTTCTGAATAAATGTAGTCAAAGAACTCGAAATTGGTAATATGAAAGATTTCTTGCTGTTGCGCAATACACTGTGCTGTTGCGCAATACTTTGTAAATCTGTTGTCAGACTATAAACAAATAAAATCTTATAACTCGGAAACGTAAAATCGAAAATTTATAAAAATCAAAAGGGAGCTTACAAAAATATATATAAACAATTTACCAAAGTTTCATAAAAAAAATGCTGAAAGCATTTTTGAGTTATTGTCCGAAAACTGGAAAATCTCCCTGTTTGTAATGAATAAAACCCCATAAATCGGAAACGTATAGTCTGAAATTTATAAAAATCAAAAGGGAGCTCATGTCGATAGAAATAAACAATTCACCAAAGTTTCTTGCAAATTTGGTGAAATTGTTTTTGAGTTATTGTCTGAAAACTGGAAAATCCCCCCTTTTTTAATGAATAAAACCCCAAAACTCGGAAATGGTAAATCCGAATTTATAAAAAACGAAAGGGAGCTCACGTCAATAGATATGAACAATTCACAAAATTCATGCAAATTGGTGAAATTTTTTTTGAGTTATTTTCCGAAAACTGGAAAATCCCCCCTTCTTTAATGAATAAAACCCAAAAACTCAGAAACGGTAAATCTGAAATTTATAAAAAAACGAAAGGGAGCTCACGTCAATAGATATGAACAATTCACAAAAGTTTCATGCAAATTGGTGAATTTTTTTATGAGTTATTGTCTGAAAACTGGAAAATCCCCCCTTTTTTAATGAATAAAACCCCAAAACTCGGAAATGGTAAATCTGAAATTTATAAAAAACGAAAGAGAGCTCACGTCAATAAATATAAACAATTCACCAAAGTTTCATGCATATTGGTTAAAGCGTTTTTGAATTAGTGTCCGACATGTTGACGACGGACGGATTGACAGACGGATGGATGGACAGACGGACAGACAGACGGTCAACGGTATACCATAACACGTCCCGTAAACAGGCGTATAATATGCGACCGCAAAAAATTTTTGCGGTCGTATGAAAAAAGGGTCCAATTCCCAAACTCAATAAAAGGTGTCATATCAAACTGACAATAGAGAATGGTCAAGAGATTATGAAGACAAATAATCCTACCAAGTATGCAAGCTTTCATTCAAACAGTATCTGAGTATTGATGTGTTTCGGACAGAGAGATGGGAAGACTGGTGGATATACTATTACAAAATGTACTATACCCCCTTGGTGTGAGCTAGGCCTGGGGGACATTTAAAGTAGATTATAATATAATGTCAACATTTGACAGAATTAGCACATAATGAAAACAAGTTAAATTAATTTTTCATGTATATATCATTTCATATCATTTTTTCAAACATGGTCTTTTATATTTTCATTGGCATAAGAATTACATAAATTTACATGCAAACACATTGACATTTATAACAATGACAATATTCATTTACAAACACATCTTGTTTTAATTACAATGTATTAATCTCTGAGATTAATGTAGTACAATGTATAAACAATAGCAAACAATAAATGTACTAGACTCCAAATCTATTTCAAATTCTTAGACTAACACCAACAGTCTTAACAGACTGTATTTCATTATTAGCAAAATTTACAATTGAAACTTTTATTATAAAAAAAACATATTTACATGCAAGTAATGACAACTGTGTTTCATGATCATGATAGGGTTTGTTTTTATCCACTAAAACTAAAAAATTCTATCTATAAGATTGCAACATCAAAGTTTGGTGATGTGAAATGTTTTAGACTTGAAAGTGTTAACTCACCTGATCACGGGAACGAGGTAAAATCTGCAACATTTTTGAGGACTGTAAGCACACATCCATTCATTATTTTATGTTTTAAAAGTACATGTACATTGCATTTCACTGAAGGCATATGAGAGACAATTGAGTTAAACTTCAGGGGGATATTGAAAAGTTCACGTGTGTGTCATATTGTTTGTATATAATCCACATATGTTATCTTTGAATGGATGATGATGGATTACTGTTAAATTTCCAGTCCCAAATTTAATGTATTTTGAGGAGATAACATGTTAATGTGATATGAATTATAAGCCCTGCATTATACTAGTCAGATTTTAATTATTAGTTCATAAGGTTACAGATAGCAGAAAGACATGTCACCCTACCTGGACACATCGTTCTGACTTCAGGCCGACCAGTCTTTGCTCTTACTCCTTAATATTGCATGCCTAAAAGAGAGGCAGCAAAGACAAATTTCTATGTCTTTCTTTTGACAAGGCCATGGTATAGTTGAGTTTCTATGCTTGTTATGTTTGTTTTTTTTTTTTAGTAGGATTATTTTTCATAATTGTATCAGTAAACCTAAACATAACACTAGGGAAATCTATTTGTCTTACAATTAAATGCTGATTGTCATCAAATTATCTCCCTTTGATCTTAATTCTTTATTCATTAATAATTCAAATCAATTTACAAATCTGTTCATGCTATTAAACTTAATTGGGATTAAGAACTTGAGGTTTGTAAAACAGGTATTTCCACAATTTTTTAATCAGCATTCAATGCAGGTACATATATAGTATTCTTCCCAAAAGTACCGATTTTAATCATTTATAGACATTCCAACATATTTTGTTGGTACGATTAAATACACATAGAAAGCTCAGATAGTCTTGAAACAAACTTCTCATTTCAAAGATTCCCTTTCCTTTTTTTTAATGGTAAATGCTGATTAAGTAATACTCCAAGTTACAAGAGATTATGTGATTATTATTTTCCACAAAAGTTGTTGATATTTAGCTATTTTTGTGCATAAATAAATTATTTTGTCTTTTTTTAGCTAAAACTGATGTGTTTGATCATTTCCTATCTATATCATCTAGATTAAAAAACAAAAACACCTTTACTTGGTATGCTAATATTTACAGCATGACCAAAATATAAATAGCTTTAAAGTGAACCTATTTTTACATACAAATCATTTTTGTTGGACTTGGATTTCCACACATCCTATTCAAACTTAAGATTTAGAGAACATATGTATTCATTAGCTAGGTACATTTCTGTATGGAAAGTTGAATGGAAGAACTGGAATATCATTATGATTATATATAAGCCTAGATTATATTGAAATGATCCTTGTCCCTATTTGAGAGACAGATAGATGAAAATCCTTGCAAATCTATAAAAAAAATCCTATAAAACCTTTGCATTATTTTAAAATATAGAATTTCACCTTAAACAAAAAGGACACAGATATCTGTATTGAACTTGTTATCAATTGATTTTAGAAATACACATTCAATCTGTTTCAGCAGTATTATCATATGGTGACAAGGTCGTTTATGTTTGCAAATAAATCTATTTCATTTCAATGTTTGTGATCTATTTCTGGTAAATTACATGTAAAACCTTAAGGGATATACTATAAATGATCAATGTTATGAATACATTTAGCAGAGGTTTACATAAGTAATGGCATACAATTTGCATGTTTACAAATCAAAATTATACATTATTTTCTCAATAATCAGGCTTCATATTCATCAGGATTTCTTTCATTGATTTTATGCAAGAAAAAATAATGGTAAAAGAGATAAATTTCTTACTTTTGCGAGATGGAGCCTTCCATTTGAGGCCCGTGTTGTCAAAAGCATATGATTGGTAAAAAGGAAGACCTGCCGTACCACCTCCTTTTTGGAATCCTTAAATGACGTACTCAAGGATCCTAGACGACCTCTGCTTGATTTGCCTTTTTCCTGTAAAATCTGCAAGAGTGGCCCTGAAAGGATGAGAAACACAAGATACGTTAACTAATTCAACGAGGTCATACAAAAACAGATTCCAATGACGGAAATAGAAGTCAAAAGATGTTAAACTTACTCTGAGCATGTGCATTTAGGGAAAAAAATGGAGTAACACAATGCCATCTGGTGTGTGAAATAGAAAAATATATTGACCAGATTGAATTTAATCATTAATATTATAATAATTATACTCATATACACATGTGTACACACAAACCTTTTGTCAATCAGAGTAACAAAAATATAATCACAAAGAAATTCAATATCATCCTGGATCAATACTCATTCCATATTGATCTGGGGTATTCAGCCATTAGTTCAAAGCAAATTAAAACAGGCAATTGACAATAAAACACAGGGTACCAGTGATTTAAGGCTAAATACAGTTCATGTATTGATTACTGAATTAATTTTTACCGCTATATTTACTAATCAATGGGCATGGCTTTCGGAGACAGTTGGAATTATAAATAGCATCTGTTTACATGCTGTAATAATTAAGAGGAAATATTTCATTGTTCCATCTGATATTATGAAAAAATGTATTCTTTCTCAACAGTATTATCTGTTAGTATGAAACCTTACTGATCATATATAACAAGCTCCCATATTAGCAGAAGACAATTTCAGTAGCAGAAGACAGTTCCCATAGCAAAGGTTGACATCAATCATTACAAGAAAGATATCTGTTCCAAAAATAACTATCATTGCCAATAATTATTGCTTTTTCAAGGAAAGCACAAGGAAAACAAGCTATTTTAAAATCAATCTGATTTTTAGCTCTGTTGATAATTTTTTTCTTTTCAATTATTACCAAAGAACACCATTTTTGTATTTATCTTAAACATTTAGATTTTAAATGATGATCCAATGCTGACAATAACTTAAAAACAAACAATAATAAGTGTGCTATTCCCTTTTATTCCCTAATATAAATTATATCCCATTTGTAAGAGTTACCTCCAATGTGAGCTGGTTAAAAAGACAATTCATTTCATTTTTTATTTTGCTTTGTGCCGTTGGATTTGATGCAAATGTCAAGTACTTGTATTATACTTTTACTGCCAACTGGACACCATTTTAAGATGCGTATGGTTCACTGATCATTTTTGCATTTTTTTAAGTTTCTATCTATATATTATAGTTTTCAATATAATAGGAAATAGCGCAAAAAAATGGTAAAATTCATCATTAAAGGGCAATAACTCCAGTAAGGAACCAACTGACAATTTCAGCTATGTTGATTTATTTGTAGATCTTTTCTTGTTGATGATTGTTGCAACATAAAGTTTATCGTCTATCTACTAGAATTATATTTTTCAAGATAATAGGAAAAAAATGAAAGAAAAATAATAAATTCGTCATTTAAGGGCAATAACTCCTACAGAAAGTCATCTGACAATTTTGATGTTATAGACAGTAGGTAGATCAGTGGTTTTAAAGATAATAGACAAAACTTGCATTTTTCCCTTGTGTTATTTTTAGCAATGTTGACAATATGAGTTGGCAGGGGGGGGGGGTCATCGGAAACATTTTTGAACTAGATACCCCAATGATGATAATGGCCAATATTGGTTAAATTTGACCCAGAAGTTTTAGAGTAGATGATCTTTGAAAATAAGTTCACAAACGATGGACAATGACAGTCGCCAAGTGATGGCAATAGGTCACACTGGCTCTTTGGGTCATGTGAGACAATGACAGTCGCCAAGTGATGGCAATAGGTCACACTGGCTCTTTGGGTCATGTGAGACAATGACAGTCGCCAAGTGATGGCAATAGGTCACACTGGCTCTTTGGGTCATGTGAGACAATGACAGTCGCCAAGTGATGGCAATAGGTCACACTGGCTCTTTGGGTCATGTGAGACAATGACAGTCGCCAAGTGATGGCAATAGGTCACACTGGCTCTTTGGGTCATGTGAGACAATGACAGTTGCCAAGTGATGGCAATAGGTCACACTGGCTCTTTGGGTCATGTGAGACAATGACAGTTGCCAAGTGATGGCAATAGGTCACACTGGCTCTTTGGGTCGATGGACAATGACAGTCACCAAGTGATGGCAATAGGTCACACTGGCTCTTTGGGTCGATGGACAATGACAGTCACCAAGTGATGGCAATAGGTCACACTGGCTCTTTGGGTCGATGGACAATGACAGTCGCCAAGTGATGGCAATAGGTCACACTGGCTCTTTGGGTCGATGGACAATGACAGTCACCAAGTGATGGCAATAGGTCACACTGGCTCTTTGGGTCGATGGACAATGACAGTCACCAAGTGATGGCAATAGGTCACACTGGCTCTTTGGGTCGATGGACAATGACAGTCACCAAGTGATGGCAATAGGTCACACAGGCTCTTTGGGTCGATGGACAATGACAGTCGCCAAGTGATGGCAATAGGTCACACTGGCTCTTTGGGTCGATGGACAATGACAGTCACCAAGTGATGGCAATAGGTCACACTGGCTCTTTGGGTCGATGGACAATGACAGTCACCAAGTGATGGCAATAGGTCACACTGGCTCTTTGGGTCGATGGACAATGACAGTCACCAAGTGATGGCAATAGGTCACACTGGCTCTTTGGGTCATGTGAGACAATGACAGTCACCAAGTGATGGCAATAGGTCACACTGGCTCTTTGGGTCGATGGACAATGACAGTCGCCAAGTGATGGCAATAGGTCACACTGGCTCTTTTGGTCGATGGACAATGACAGTCACCAAGTGATGGCAATAGGTCACACTGGCTCTTTGGGTCGATGGACAATGACAGTCGCCAAGTGATGGCAATAGGTCACACTGGCTCTTTATGTCGATGGACAATGACAGTCGCCAAGTGATGGCAATAGGTCACACTGGCTCTTTGGGTCGATGGACAATGACAGTCACCAAGTGATGGCAATAGGTCACACTGGCTCTTTGGGTCGATGGACAATGACAGTCACCAAGTGATGGCAATAGGTCACACTGGCTCTTTGGGTCGATGGACAATGACAGTCACCAAGTGATGGCAATAGGTCACACTGGCTCTTTGGGTCATGTGAGACAATGACAGTCACCAAGTGATGGCAATAGGTCACACTGGCTCTTTGGGTCGATGGACAATGACAGTCACCAAGTGATGGCAATAGGTCACACTGGCTCTTTGGGTCATGTGAGACAATGACAGTCACCAAGTGATGGCAATAGGTCACACTGGCTCTTTGGGTCGATGGACAATGACAGTCACCAAGTGATGGCAATAGGTCACACTGGCTCTTTGGGTCGATGGACAATGACAGTCGCCAAGTGATGGCAATAGGTCACACTGGCTCTTTGGGTCGATGGACAATGACAGTCGCCAAGTGATGGCAATAGGTCACACTGGCTCTTTGGGTCGATGGACAATGACAGTCGCCAAGTGATGGCAATAGGTCACACTGGCTCTTTGGGTCGATGGACAATGACAGTCCCCAAGTGATGGCAATAGGTCACACTGGCTCTTTGGGTCGATGGACAATGACAGTCGCCAAGTGATGGCAATAGGTCACACTGGCTCTTTGGGTCGATGGACAATGACAGTCGCCAAGTGATGGCAATAGGTCACACTGGCTCTTTGGGTCGATGGACAATGACAGTCGCCAAGTGATGGCAATAGGTCACACTGGCTCTTTGGGTCGATGGACAATGACAGTCGTCAAGTGATGGCAATAGGTCACACTGGCTCTTTGGGTCGATGGACAATGACAGTCACCAAGTGATGGCAATAGGTCACACTGGCTCTTTGGGTCGATGGACAATGACAGTCACCAAGTGATGGCAATAGGTCACACTGGCTCTTTGGGTCGATGGACAATGACAGTCGCCAAGTGATGGCAATAGGTCACACTGGCTCTTTGGGTCGATGGACAATGACAGTCACCAAGTGATGGCAATAGGTCACACTGGCTCTTTGGGTCGATGGACAATGACAGTCGCCAAGTGATGGCAATAGGTCACACTGGCTCTTTGGGTCGATGGACAATGACAGTCACCAAGTGATGGCAATAGGTCACACTGGCTCTTTGGGGTGATGGACAATGACAGTCGCCAAGTGATGGCAATAGGTCACACTGGCTCTTTGGGTCGATGGACAATGACAGTCGCCAAGTGATGGCAATAGGTCACACTGGCTCTTTGGGTCGATGGACAATGACAGTCGCCAAGTGATGGCAATAGGTCACACTGGCTCTTTGGGTCGATGGACAATGACAGTCGCCAAGTGATGGCAATAGGTCACACTGGCTCTTTGGGTCATGTGAGACAATGACAGTCGCCAAGTGATGGCAATAGGTCACACTGGCTCTTTGGGTCATGTGAGACAATGACAGTCACCAAGTGATGGCAATAGGTCACACTCGCTCTTTGGGTTAAATCAGTGAACTTTCGTATAAACTTGGGCATAATCTCACCAAGCTTATCAATTTTACAAAATGTGATAGATTTTAAATGTTTATTTTAAGCTTTTTACAGCTACAAACTGTTTGAAGTTACTTCTATTAAGACCTTGAGCTTTTACTGCAAGCGTACAATTATATTGTGACATGTAGATCTTCAGGTGTATGAAATGCACTAGTGTATTCCTTTTTCACACTAGTGTGTTCATTCTGTCAAAAAAATGTAACCCTACAGAAAGTATGTCAGGGAATTTTTACAGAGTGTATTTCTTCCAAAAAAGAGAAAATACACTGGTGGGAATGATTTACTTTAACATAACCTTATACCATACTCTTAGCATGACACAGTACAATACTCTTAACATGACACAGTACAAAACATCCTATCCTATTATACACATCAACTCTGACCTGAAATATGTATTTCACTCATGCTTTCACAATGACAAATTAGACCTTTATGCAATGAATAAAGACTTCTATAAATATTCTGTTTATCCAAACACCATCTCTGACTGGAATTCCCTACCTGAAGCAATAGGTATGTTGGACACCCTGGAATCCTTCAGAAGTGGCATATACACTCTAACATCTGAAGGACCCACACCAACTTATTAAACCACCAAAGCCACTGTACATAATGTATATATGTAATTCTATAGATTTTACTTTATTGTTTATAGTAATTTTAATTAAGTCCACATGTACATAGCACACAAGTCCTGGATAGTTTTACACTCCTACCTAGGAGTATACTCCCATAAGAAGAAAAGACCTATTCTAGGCTGAATTGAAGAATGAAGCCTACAATAGAGTTAAGGAAAAAAAAATATCATTATATCAAATCCAAAATCTGTCTGCAAGGGAAGATTAGTGACAATCAAATACCTTTGACCTTTTCTTATTTTAAAAAAGTGCAAAAGTTTTTAACAAGAGTGCACATGCTGAAATGTCTCGCCTACTATACTGACCATTGATTTTATGTTGATAGTCCTAAATATAAAGTTTTACAACAAGCATCACACTAACATTTATGATCCAAGAAAATGAGGTCAAGGTCAGATAAACCAAGCAGGAAATACATGTACACCTTTGATACAATCATTCTATACAGTAATATAGATGACCTATTGATTATAGTATAAAGAAACAGAACAAACCATGGAAATTTTATATTGACCAATGAACCATGAAAATGAGGTAAAGGTAAGATGAACCCTGACAGACAGACATGTACACCTTAAAATCATTCCATGCATCAAATATAGTTGACCTATTTCTTATAGTATCTAAGAAACAAAGTAAGCCAGGAAAAATGAACATTAACCAATGAGTCATGTAAAAGGGGTTAAAACAAGGAATTATTTGAATCTGGAATAATTTTGAATTCTGGAAAATTGATTAGAAATGTATGATGAAAACTAACCCAACTAAATAGGGTTAGCCATGCGTGCATGGCTAAGGTTAATTTTACTTTCACTATCATTTCAGTATGAACTAACTAACCCACCTTAGCCATGCGCGCATGGCTAACCCTATTTAGTTGGGTTAGTTTTCATCATATATTTCTCATCAATTAAAATCATTCCATAATCCAAACATAGTTGACCTATTGCTGAAAATATTAGAAAAATAGACCAAAACAAAAACTTAACATTGAGCAATGAACCATAAAAATGAGGTCAAAGTCAAATAAAACATGCCAGACTGACATATACATCGTAAAATATTTTCATACACCAAACATAGTTGATTTATTTGATACAGTATAAGAAAAACAGACCAAAACACAAAAACTTAACTATAACCACTGAACCATGAAAATGAGGTCAAGGTCAGATGACACCTGCCAGTTGGACATGTACACCTTACAATTATTCCATACACCAAATATAGTAGACCTATTGCTTATAGTATCTGAGTTATGGACTTGACCACAAAAACTTAACCATGTTCACTGATCCATGAAATGAGGTCGAGGTCAAGTGAAAACTGTCTGACGGGTATGAGGACCTTGCAAGGTACGCACATACCAAATATAGTTATCCTATTACTCATAATAAGAGAGAAATTAAGAATACTAAAAATCTTAACTTTTTTTCAAGTAGTCACTGAACCATGAAAATGAGGTCAAGGTCGATGGACATATGACAGACGGAAACTTCATAACATAAGGCATCTATATACAAAGTATGAAGGATCCAGGTATTCTACCTTCTGAAATATAAAGCTTTTAAGAAGTAAGCTAACGCCGCCGCCGTTGCAGCCACCGGATCACTATCCCTATGTCGAGCTTTCTTTGACAAAAGTAGCAGGCTCGACAAAAATGGTTTGTTGATGCAGTTCAAATGCATTTTCTACAAATTTATGCATTTTCAGGGTAGTCAATTTTATATTTTGTGGAGGATTCGAGGTAAAGATTTGTGCTGTTGCCATAACTTTGCAAAAGATGTAGCAATATATTCTAAAAGATTCTGAAAAAAATATCTTATTCTTGCTGACAAAAGTTCAGCAGTATTAGATAAATTTTATAGCTGGTATGGAGTTTTTAACTCATTGATGAAGGCAGTAAGGTGACCTATAATTACTTATATCTTCATCATTTGAACTCTAGTGGATAGTTTTCTCAATGAAAGTCATATAACATGGAAAGAATATACTAAAATACTATTGAATGAATCCATATCAATGGATTTGTTTAATTCAGACTTTTTAATCTGACTAGATGACAACCATTGTACAATCTACAACTATTTTTGTAACATCTTGGGCCACAAAAAAAAATAAAAAATTTCTTTTAAAAACATATTAGAATGGACATGACTGTACTTTTGACTTCAGTAGCCATAATAGAAAATGTACTTTAAGAAAATAAATAGAAATAGATAGAAAAGTAGTTTTTCTAAAGAACAACAGCTGTACATCCAGTTTAACCTAAAAGAAAAACAGTTTTAAAAAGGGTCAATGGGACACACACTTCATACTCATTTCTCTAGATACTATGTCATCTTTTTAAAATTTTTAAATATTTTTCAAGATTTCTATTTCTAATTGACTAAGTTAAAGAAATAAGTACAATAATTCATATTTTTTGTGCTAAGAGTCAAGTTACACAATTCAGACAGGTGGAATAATATAACAACACAATTCAGAAGGGATGGCATAATAGGACAACACATTTAAGAAAGGATGGCATAATAGGACAACATAATTCAGATAGGATGGCATAATAGGACAACAAAATTCAGAAAGGATGGCATAATAGGGCAACACAATTCAGAAAGGGTGGCATAATAGGACAACACAATTCAGAAAGGATGGCATAATAGGACAACACAATTCAGAAAGGATGGCATAATAGCACAACACAATTCAGAAGGGATGGCATAATAGGACAACACAATACAGAAAAGATGGCATAATAGGACAACACAATTCAGAAAGGATGGCGTAATAGGACAACACAATTCAGAAAGGATGGTATAATAGGACAACACAATTCTGAAGGGATGGCATAATAAGACAGCAAAATTCAGAAAGATGCATAACAGGACAATAAAATTCAGAAAGGATGGCATAATAGGACAACACAATTCAGAAAGGATGGTATAATAGGACAACACAATTCAGAAAGGATGGCATAATAGGACATCAAAATTCTGAAAGGATGGCATAATAGGACAATTCCATTAACTATTTCTCTCAATATCCATTGTACTCACAAAGAAAAAGACTAAAGTGGTGATGTTGACTGGCAGACAGGAATCTAGTTTTCTTAATTCAACAATAATGACAGCCATCTTGGATGACCAACTGAAGTTAAGAGACGTAGCTTGAACATGAATATGTGTCCAAAGGACACTAAGCTCCATTCACAATTTCACATTTCAATGTTCAGTAAACAGTGAAATCTCAGTGAAAACCCTCAATAGGCATAATGTGAGGGTACCCAAATTGCACCTTTTTTGACGTTTTTTTCACCTTCGTTTATTTATGATCCAGACAAAAGTTTCCATTCTGTGTTTATTTTGTAGATGTATCCTTATTTACTATACAGTTCCACCAATTTAATTGAACAGACCTCCAAACGGTCCGTGATTCTGTAATAAGGAGGACCCAAATTGCATCCATGCTTAAATTCACATCCTTAAATATTGAATAACAGATGTTTTTTTTTTATTTCTTCAAATATTTAGAACAATTTGACATTAGTCCATGCTTACTGTTCATTTTTTTCAGAAATGGATGCTTGCAACATATTTTATTTGCTCATTTTTAAAAGATGACTTTTTGTGGACGTCTCATGGTGACAACATTTCTGTAGAATATACTTTTCCCAGTGAATACTTCATGTGTTGATATCTACTGTGATCGTTTTGTGTATATTTAAATATATATACCTATGTTGAAAGACGTGCATAATGTCAAATCATAAAAATACAAATTGTAAGATTTTTGCTGCTATTTTTGCTAAAAAGGTGCAATTTGGGCTATTCTGTGCAATTTGGGTACTGTGACGTTACACTTATAAAAAGTTCACATCATATTGAACATGAGTACTAAATTTCAAGTTGATGTGACAACAATTTCATGGTAAACTACCATAATCTAAACACTTAAACCTGATACAGGACTGACTAAAGGATGCACAGAGGTACAGACCTGATACAGGACTGACTAAAGGATGCAGAGGTACAGACCTGATACAGGACTGACTAAAGGATGCACAGAGGTACAGACCTGATACAGGACTGACTAAAGGATGCAGAGGTACAGACCTGATACAGGACTGACTAAAGGATGCACAGAGGTACAGACCTGATACAGGACTGACTAAAAGATGCACAGAGGTACAGACCTGATACAGGACTGACTAAAGGATGCACAGAGGTACAGACCTGATACAGGACTGACTAAAGGATGCAGAGGTACAGACCTGATACAGGACTGACTAAAGGATGCACAGAGGTACAGACCTGATACAGGACTGACTAAAGGATGCAGAGGTACAGACCTGATACAGGACTGACTAAAGGATGCACAGAGGTACAGACCTGATACAGGACTGACTAAAGGATGCAGAGGTACAGACCTGATACAGGACTGACTAAAGGATGCACAGAGGTACAAACCTGTTACAGGACTGACTAAAGGATGCAGAGGTACAGACCTGATACAGGACTGACTAAAGGATGCACAGAGGTACAGACCTGATACAGGACTGACTAAAGGATGCAGAGGTACAGACCTGATACAGGACTGACTAAAGGATGCACAGAGGTACAGACCTGATACAGGACTGACTAAAGGATGCACAGAGGTACAGACCTGATACAGGACTGACTAAAGGATGCACAGAGGTACAGACCTGATACAGGACTGACTAAAGGATGCAGAGGTACAGACCTGATACAGGACTGACTAAAGGATGCACAGAGGTACAGACCTGATACAGGACTGACTAAAGGATGCAGAGGTACAGACCTGATACAGGACTGACTAAAGGATGCACAAAGGTACAGACCTGATACAGGACTGACTAAAGGATGCAGAGGTACAGACCTGATACAGGACTGACTAAAGGATGCACAGAGGTACAAACCTGTTACAGGACTGACTAAAGGATGCAGAGGTACAGACCTGATACAGGACTGACTAAAGGATGCACAGAGGTACAGACCAGACAGGACTGACTAAAGGATGCACAGAGGTACAGACCTGATACAGGACTGACTAAAGGATGCAGAGGTACAGACCTGATACAGGACTGACTAAAGGATGCACAGAGGTACAGACCTGATACAGGACTGACTAAAGGATGCAGAGGTACAGACCTGATACAGGACTGACTAAAGGATGCACAGAGGTACAGACCAGACAGGACTGACTAAAGGATGCACAGAGGTACAGACCTGATACAGGACTGACTAAAGGATGCAGAGGTACAGACCTGATACAGGACTGACTAAAGGATGCACAGAGGTACAGACCTGATACAGAACTCACTAAAGGATACACAGAGGTACAAACCTGTTACAGGACTGACTAAAGGATGCTCTGAGGTACAGACCTGATACAGGACTGACTAAAGGATGCACAGAGGTACAGACACGGAAACAGATAGTACATAAAACAGCACATACATTGAACAATTAAACTAATAAATTGAACAAGTAGGCCTGGTAAATTATAGCCATATGAATAAAAGGAAAAGTGGGGTATACATGAATAATTGTTAGGTTATGGTTAGTGATTTCATTAAAAAGTTTTGAATAAAAGTTCTCTATGAATAGTACAGACTTCTTTTCTTCTAAACAAGTCTGGTTATTCAAATGATGGTTTTCATCCATTTTCATACAAAATGCTAGTAAAATATACTCTTGAGAAAGAATCATCTCAGGATTTACAAAATGGTTCATCAATATCATAATAAGGATTTTTTTAAACATTTTTCCATAATTTTCTATTTATAACTTTAAAGATGAAGGACAAGAGGAATTAATAACCTGATTAACCAAAATATGACTAAACTTCAAATGGGAAGATGAAACAGTTATTTTCACAACACAGTTTACACTGAAACAATTCTCAGAAAAATAAAATTCTATTTTTAACATATTCCATGAGCTTTAATGGTTGCAAAGGATCATTTATTTTTTTTTAGAATCTATCAAAGTTGTACAATATTCAACATCAATTTTGCATTGAGGAATTTCCTGCTCATATTATCAACTTTTTGTTTTTAAAACTATAGTGCATGGTATACAACTAATTTACATCTTCTGGAGAGTCCTAACCAAAAATAAAACAAAACAGCAGAAATTTTCACATAAAATTCAGTAAAAATGAGGTTTTGTTACTATCTTAATGCAATAACTGTCTTATTTTTTATTTCTGAAAAAGACTCAGATATACAGCTTCCAAATTTGAGTTAAAAAGTGTTCATAGGACAAGATGCTAGGTTCGCACTTTTATATTCCCATGTTCAGTGAATTTGCCAATTTGGCAAATAATTTAAATACCAGTACCGTTTTTCATTTCATAATGAACAAGTGTACTAAGTTTCAAGGCAATTATAAGTCAAAAATGCCGTGCTTCACTACCTTTACCAAAAACTTTAACCTGGGAATGTACAGGATTCACACTATCACATTTGTATGATCAGTAAACCTGGAAATCGGGGTAAAAAAGTAGCCTTGCATACAATTTAAAAAGTACCTAACAAAGTGAACATGTGTACTAAGTTTCAAATTGATGTGACCACAAATTCTTGGAAAACCATAGGACAGAATATAAGATTAATGGAATATTAGACAGACAGACAGACCAGAAAACATAATGCACCCCTACTACCAATTCTCTTACCTGCGTTTAACTGGACTTGATGTTTTATAAGCTATCATATTTTTTAACTGACCATTTTGTAGCAAGAAAACATGTAATGTTAGATAGTGTTATTATAGTATTGAATTTTCTTAGTACTGTGGATTCATTATTATTCGTTGGATACCAATTTTCGTGGATTTCGTGGGTACAGGGGAACCACGAATTTAAATGTTCAACAATTGCAAATTTTCTATAGGTTTGTATGCAGACTTTGACAAAACCACAAAATCAAATATCCACAAAATTACAGGCATTCCTCAATCCACGAAAATTGGTACCCACGAAATTAAATGAATCCACAGTAGGTAAATGATAAGAATGATGAATGCAGATTTTCTTCCCAGTTCACAGAATATCAAATATCTGAATGACCTTCAAAATAAACTTATTAAAATAAATTCTGTTATAAGAAAAGAAGCTTTGTTAGGAAACTCACAATACCACATGCCATAAACTTAGCTCTAGCAACAGCTTATTGGTATAATGACAAAACTGTTTGGTTCCAATCCAATAAAGGGTTTTGTGGTAATTATCTAAAAATCCATTATATGTGACCATATATTCAAATTTGATTTGAATTCCATGTAAGGCTCCAGAGATATAATACAGAAACACCTTTTCTGAACTATTGCTGGTCCATTTGTAGTAGCTGTGACCTTATTCTTAAAACCAAGAATTAAGACCTTAATATCAAAAGGGATCTTCCTCTCATTATTTGTGACCATATATTTAAGTTTTATTCCAATCCCATGTAAGGTTCTAGAGATATAATCAAGAAACTCATTCCCTGAACTTATTTAGGTTTAATTTTAGAAACTATGACCTTGACCTTAGATATAGTGACCACAGAATCAAAGAATAATTCCCTCTTGTCATATATTACCATATATCAAGTAAAGTCAAAATCCCATGTAGGGTTCTAGAGTATGAAAGGTTCTATGGTTATAATTGAATAATTCCACTCCCCAACATTTTCAATCTATTCTTAATAACTATGACCTTGAACTTTGACAAAGTGAACTCACAATAAATATGGATCCTCCTCTCATTACATGTGCTGATGCATTCAAGTGCGGAGCGAAATGAGATATAAAGTTTTTGATTTATCAAAGGGAATCCAAGCTGACTGGCAGACTGAGACTGACTGATTGATTGACAGACTGGCAGACTGAGACTGACTGATTGATTGACAGACTGGCAGACTGAGACTGACTGATTGATTGACAGACTGGCAGACTGAGACTGACTGATTGATTGACAGACTGGCAGACTGAGACCGACTGATTGATTGACAGACTGGCAGACTGAGACTGACTGATTGATTGACAGACTGGCAGACAGAGACTGACTGATTGATTGACAGACTGGCAGACTGAGACTGACTGATTGATTGACAGACTGGCAGACTGAGACTGACTGATTTTAACAGACTGAATTTGACTGATTGACAGACTGGCATACTAAGACTGACTGACTGAGACTGACGGACAGATTGACAGACTGACAGACTGAGACTGACTGACTGATTGACAGACTGACAGATTGAGACTGACTTACAGATTAGCATACTGGTCAAAACCTATATACCATTGGTACTTAGTAGTATCATGGGGTATAATAATTCACAGTAATTGTATTAAAAGAAAAAGGTTGATTTGTTTACATACCTTGTCTTACAAAAGTCTGGTTTACATCCAAAAGAATGTCACATCCTTCAACAATCATCCTTTCTATGGATAAGTTTTTCCTGATATTTTCTGTCTCACTAACTTCATCATGCATTATCTGTTTATAAAATTGTATAAGTAATTATAATAAAATATTCAACAAAATAATATCCCCATTATCTTGTTTCACAAAAAAAACATCAATATTTGTTTACATTGTTTAAACCTAAAGTGCATGCAGTGGTGTGAGCTCCACATCTCCTTTTATTCATATTAAATTAAATTAAATAGTTTTATTATTAAATAACAGAAGTCACATGAAACATTTTGTTGGACATGCATGCTTAAGTATTTATTCTGATAATTTAAATAAAACAAAACAAAATGAATTTCCAAGTTTCAGTATCCTTTTCCAGATATTTATTCATTGGAATACATCCTGATTACAAGGAAATGAAATTGTTTATTACCAATAGTTTTTCAATACTTTTTTTCGTAGAAAAAGTAATAAAATACACAACAGAGAATTTGGAACATTAAAATTTCAAACTAGTGTTTTATTTCATATTTGTTTTCTCTTCATTCTATATCATTCTGTATGAAACATATAGTTTCAGATGTTTCATGCACATTTCATAATAAAATGAAGGCACCAGAAATGTTTATAAAATCTACTGTAGACACACTATAGCACTAGACATAGCAAAATACTGGACACAGTCATTTCGATGTTAAGGTTCAATTTCAATCCCTTCAACCCTCATAAAGTGGAAAAAAGTAAGACTTATGTAAAATCTGTTGATCATGCTTTTGAAATCTCTCATTTACACAAATATTAAGAAAACAGTCAAATTCAAAGTAGATGAAAAATAAAATTTCTACTTGTTTCGTATACAAGACTTGTTTGTACTAAAACTGTACCACATTAACTGTTTTACCTTAAACTGTACCACTTTTACTTTTTTACCTTAAAATGTACCACTTTTCCTTTTTTTTTTTACCTAAAACTGTACCACTTAACTTTTTTTACCTTTACCTGTACCACTTTTATGTTATTACCTTAAACTGTACCACTTTTACCTTTTTACCTTAAACTGTACCACTTTTATGTTATTACCTTAAACTGTACCACTTTTACCTTTTTACCTTAAACTGTACCACTTTTATGTTATTACCTTAAACTGTACCACTTTTACCTTTTTACCTTAAACTGTACCACTTTTACCTTTTTACCTTAAACTGTACCACTTTTACCTTTTTACCTTAAACTGTACCACTTTTGTACCACTTTTACCTTTTTACCTTAAACTGTACCACTTTTGTACCACTTTTACCTTTTTGCCTTAAACTGTACCACTTTACCTTTTTACCTTAAACTGTACCACTTTTATGTTATTAACTTGAACTGTACCAATTAAACCTTTTTACCTTAAACTGTACCACTTTTATGTTATTACCTTAAACTGTACCACTTTTATGTTATTACCTTAAACTGTACCACTTTTACTTTTTTTTACCTAAAACTGTACCATTTTAACTTTTTTTACCTAAAACTGTACCACTTTTACTTTTTTTTTTTTACCTAAAACTGTACCACTTTAACTTTTTTTACCTTAACCTGTACCACTTTTATGTTATTACCTTAAACTGTACCACTTTTACCTTTTTACCTTAAACTGTACCACTTTTATGTTATTACCTTAAACTGTTCCACTTTTACCTTTTTACCTTAACCTGTACCACTTTTATGTTATTACCTTAAACTGTACCACTTTTACCTTTTTACCTTAAACTGTACCACTTTTATGTTATTACCTTAAACTGTACCACTTTTACCCTTTTACCTTAAACTGTACCACTTTTGTACCACTTTTACCTTTTTACCTTAAACTGTACCACTTTTGTACCACTTTTACCTTTTTACCTTAAACTGTACCACTTTACCTTTTTACCTTAAACTGTACCACTTTTATGTTATTAACTTAAACTGTACCAATTAAACCTTTTTACCTTAAACTGTACCACTTTTATGTTATTACCTTAAACTGTACCACTTTTATGTTATTACCTTAAACTGTACCACTTTTACTTTTTTTTACCTAAAACTGTACCATTTTAACTTTTTTTACCTAAAACTGTACCACTTTTACTTTTTCGACCTTAAACTGTACCACTTTTACTATGAAATGTCAAGAAAAATCATGCACATTCGTATTGGAATAAATATGTTCACAATTTGTGTGGAAAGGTAAAATATCTGACTCAGCAGCAGTCTTTTACAATTCCTGAGCTTATCTAGACTCATACTTAAATGTTGTGCTACACCTTCCCTCTCTTTTGATGCTTCCAGAAAATATATTTTGAGCACTACCCAACTGTATTCATACTTATAAAATTCACACTATGAGATTAAATATGAAAATCAGTTCTCTAAAACAGCAAGTAAGCAAAACCAGTATCTTTTATTGAATCTATGTTGGAGCTCTTTACAAAATAGGTTTTACTACAAGTATTACAAAAACTTAACATTATCAATAATCCATATATAAAAATGCTGAAATTGGTATAAAATGATAAAGACAATTCCTGCGGTGCAGACAGCAGGGTACAATAACTAAAAAGAGAGGGAACTTTCCAAGGGGCAATCAAAAATCATCCTAACAACACGGTAAAAAATAAACAACATTTACATAACACTACACAGAAACTAAATATGGGCAACAGGAACCCAACTAAAAGTGGAAATGAAATCAGATGCTCTGGAAGGGTAAGCAGTTCCTGCTTCACTAGCATCACTCATTGCAAGTAAAAATATAGCATTACCTAGCATTCATTAATGTTCCTATAGAGGAAAAGAGGAGAAGATTGTGGTTACGACAATTGCAACATATCTGTGGTCATCATTGACATAGATAATCCATATTGGTAAACCAAATCATGATGGCATATGTAGGGACAACTCTGACTTAAGCATTTGGAACCCTTGATAAAAAAAGCTTTCTTGTAAGCAGTAGTCCTCTATCAAGAAATAATGTCAGGAAATGCAAGCTCACAAATATTGTATCAACTGAAAGATATATACTCCATTTGCAAGTCCTGATGGAATGTTGCTACACAGGAATGGAAAGTTCCCAATGGGAAAATTGAAATCATCTCTTTTGTCACAAACTTTACAACTGACTCTCAATGTAAAAATAAGGAGATGTGGTATGATTGCCAATGAGACAACTATCCACCAAAGTTCAAATGAAGTGGATGTAAGCAATTATAGGCAACCGTACGGCCTTCAGTTGTAACACCACTAATTCGGGCCCGGCCAGAAAGCACATACCAGAAAGTAGTACATATTTAACACAAAATAGTTCCTACGCATGGGTGTAACTTTCAAAATATGTAGAATATTTAGATAATGTTGGTATCAAATGAAAGCTGAATGACTGGTGATCATTGTAGAACACTTTTTGACTTATAATTTTGAAAAATAAAAAAATTGCATGAAATTTAAAAAAGACGGTACATTTTGCCTGTTTGTCAGATCTGAAGTACCTGTTTTGGTATATCTGAAGTTCCAGGAACCAGTTCTTTCTTATATGCCATTAAAGGTATGTTGATTTTTTCAGTACATTAGGCACCATAAAGTGTTGCTTTGACATGCAATGATTGTCACTTTATTTGATCTTGAAACAAAAGAGCTGTGCCTGCTTGAAATTAGGGAATTTAACATAGAAAGCAATGGGGCCATGAATTAGTGGTGTACTTCCTTCAACAATGAGCAGTCATTTTCTAGATGTTAGTCAATATGAAGCAGATTTGACTGTACCTGTGGTATCCTTTATTTCAAGTTTATTAGGATATATGCAGTCAGCAAAGTCACCAATCTTTGAATCAATGAAAGGACTACATCTACATAGAGGAACATACCAGCTTCTTTTCTTGAGAAGCTCCTGTATAAAGTCTGTCTCATAAGAATAAAGGAACAAGTTGGTTGCTTGTTTTTGAATCCTTTTCATTTTATGTAACCTGGTATAATGAGCTATATCACTATGTGATGATATATTCAAATTAATATTGTTTAATGAAGTGTGACGGGATAGCTTCCCTTAGAACATTTTAGTAGATACTTAGGTCAGCCATAAGCGGTTGAGCTAAGGAAGTACTTCTTTAGCTCAGTTGGTTAACACGCTGCCTTGTAACACAGAGGTCCTGGGTTCGAGTCCCGGTGGAGACATGCGATTTTGCAAGTAGAATCATGCTCTCCGGTTATATTGGTGCCCAACAATAAAAACCCATGGTTAGAAGAAATACATAGCCAGGTTAAAACATAAATATTAAAAAGATGAAGATATCATCATTATAGAGTATAATGACTCTTGAGGTGGGGGAAGTGTGACGAGATTGCTTCCCTTAGAAATTTAGTAGATACTTAGTCAGCCGTAAGCGGTTGAGCTAAGGAAGTACTTCTTTAGCTCAGTCAGTTAACGCGCTGCGCTGCCTTGTAACACAGAGGTCCCGGGTTCGAGTCCCGGTGGAGACATGCGATTTTGCAAGTAGAATCATGCTCTCCGGTTACACTAACAAAGCAACAGTTGGTTCCCATAGGAATGCTGATTGTCTGTTAAAAACAGGTCCTTCAAATGTAACAAAATAATGTGTCACTAAAAAAATCCAGCATTCAGGTGATGTCACCTTAATTATGATAAACTTAACATTAATGATAATCAGGCAGAGTAAAAAAGGGTAATTTTTTAATCCCTGATAGACATCTATGTACTGGTAGAAATAACACACATGTTTTTCCTCATATATTTTTAGCTATAACTAATGACAAGATCTTTGTAGTTAAATATGCTATAACATTTAGTCTGAAAGGGGACCCTACAGCAAGTAGAGAGTTAGCATAGCCAATCTATGCTACCCCAACAGCACATTTATTGATGTTCTCCTACATATGCAATTATATAAGACAAAAAAATAAAGAAAAAGAAAAATAAGTCATAGTCATCTAGAACCAAAATTGGCATAAAAATTTTCTACAGATCCCTCATATTCAGAAAAACCTTTTGGAACATCCACCTTAAAAATTTTGCAGGGTTTACCTTAAACCTGGATTAGCTGAATAACTTTGATGAAAAATAAAAATAGTTCTAATACAAGAGATTTATTTAGAAACCTAGATTCTGGTGATATATTCAACTATATATAGCTGTCATGGGTTTACAAATGCTTCTTCTGGAAACAAAATACAGAAATCCCTTCTCCCACCCTTTTGAAGAAAAACTGTGCAGGGTTCCCCTGAACCTGGCCTACCTGCCAGGTCTGAGAGGCTCATTCCTAATATAAATGTAAAAATAAAAAGCCATTGTTTAAAGATTTTGTTCAGAAACCAAGGTATAACTATCTATTTTTGTGTCAACCATTGTCCATTTGATCTATTTATTGACTACGAAATCAACAGACTTTGCCTCTTTCCTCCTATCTTTCACTACTATAAGTATATTAAATCCAATCAGTGTACATCAAGCCATCACCCAGAAACAACAAATTGCACCTCATATTTCTATATTTTAGTCTACTTTCATCAGCTATGACCTTGACCGTTGACCTATAAATCAATATAGATTCCCTGCTTTCTATATCTTCTGTCTATAATAAGTTTCATTGTAAATATCAAAGAGTTTCAGAGCCACAAACTATACACTGTTGTTATTTATAACAAGATAAAAAGATCTTTTTGGCAAAATGTCTTCTTCAGTTTCTTTCTCTCTAAACTACATGGCAGATAAGTCACCTTTCACAGAGCATTTAGATGTTAAAATGGTTTTATAAACTACACAATATAAAGTATGTTTCCTTTCGAATTTCTACACAAAAATTGACTAATAAAAGCAAATATTGATAATTCCTTGTTTTGAAATTGGAAGACCCCAAAAATCACATGTATCAAAAATTGAAGTAGCAGGTACAACTTTGTATAGAAGAATGTGTGCAAGTTTGGATGAATTCTGTCTAGACAGCTTCAAAAACTTTTTAGAGGGACGACACAGACAACAATAATGACAAGTAAGGTAACAGAAGTGGTATGTTTGTACTGCTACAACAGAGAAGCAGCAAAAACCAACAGGGGTTTCATTTGTTTTTCATTGGTATCCTGGTTTTCTTAGTATCCCAAAAATTGGTATCCAAACTTAAATTAATGAATCAATAGTATATACATTTCAAGTATAGATTGTCTCTACCTTCTTAAATATTAAACATTGTAGATTTGTCTAGATTAATGCATCTATGTCTTGCCAACAGTAAAATTCTTTGCAGTCAGAAACATAATCATGATGACCGACTGAAAAATATATTGCTAATTCCTTTTTTGGAATGGGAAACCTCAAAAATCAAACAGACCAAACTTAAAATAGAAGATGAAAACTACAACTGCAGTAGAATGTGTTGATTATCTTTTCAATGGAGGAAATTTACAGTCAAAGGGAAATAACTCTACTGAAAAATAAGGATTCCATTGCTAAAAACAATGGTAAGGAGGAAACTTTCTTGGGTGATTTGAAATTGAAGTTTTAAATTCCAATTCTATAGAAAAAACATTGGATGAGTTTAGTGTGATATGTGGCAAGCATTTGATTAAGAAGGAAGTCTGGTGAGTTTTCAGTTCATATTCAGTATATATTTGTTACTGATGATGCCTGTTGGGAATTTCCATTTTATCATTGGTCAGAATATTCATTTAAAGATGTGGATATTTTCCACAACTGTTACAGGAATAATAAGTTTTCATCTAGAATTTTTCAAGCAATTTTCTTTGTTCAATTACCACAATTACTTACGAAATTGCTCAACCATTAACAAAATACCTAAACAATTGATTTAGACATTATAGAAATAAGTGCAGAAAACTGATATTTTTAACAAAGTTTCTATATCCTTAGGGTCCCACCTTTTGCAAAAAGTCCTTAACTGGAACGAAACTCAAATTTGATTGTAATTTGTAGTGATATGTCTATATACCAAATATCTAATCAGTTGAGTCAGCTGTAAAATAAAAAATGTAATACTACTTCCACAAAAATTCCACAATCAGAAGGAAACCACAAACATAAATCATCTTACTGACTGAAATAGGAACTATATGAGATAAAATAAAAGGAATAAAGAAGATGTCCCAAGGGTATACATTGATCACACAGCTACCCGACGACAAACAAAAACATAAGTTCTATATTTTTTCTGTTTTTTTCTCTTGTTTACAGACAATACTCATTTCATCAACTTCATTCAATTTTCAAAAGTAGAAATAGAGCAAGCTCATGCATTTATATATACATTACTTTTTTTTACTTTACTAGGTTATTAATTTGTTACAGTCAAACACTCATTTCATAAATAAAAGAGAAGCATACACTTGTACAGAGTATATAATACAGAAATCTAAATTTCTACATCAAGTACTTTTACTTCTTCTTTAGTCAATCAAATGCTTACTTTTGTTCAAAACATTTGCTTGGAGTGACTGTCAAAATGAATAGTTTTGTAGACTCATCTGTACAACACAAATACAAACCTCATTATATAGTTTCACACCTAGATTTTTTGGCATCAAAAAGATATGTGTATCAGGAAAATATTAACCAAATTTTCAATGCTGTAATTTTGTTAATAGAAGTCTTACCAAAACAAAACAAGAGCAGACAACTGTAAAATTTAAAGGACAGAAAGACAGACAATGGCTTAACTACATGCATATGCCAATTTTGTGGCAGGGGACTTGAAAATTTTATGTTCACTAAACAATAAATGAATACACATTTATACAAAAATAAGGAGATGTGGTATGATTGCCAAAAATACAACTATCTACCCAGTTGATCCACGCTACACTAGACTACACTACAATACATTAAACTACACTAGTTCCAAGTGTTTGAGAGTGTTACTCAACATTCACACTATGTTTGCTCTTCAGCATTATTAAATTAGTAATACTATGTCTTATAATTGTTACATAATAAATGGGCTGGTAAAAAAAAGTATACCAAATTATTTCCACTTGAAGATAAACTGTCTAATTTTGCAAACTTATTTGTGTTTATTGATTTGTATTGAGCAGCATTGTGTTTGATTAACCTACCCTTGATAATTCCTCCAGCTTTCCCTTGGCATACTCCAGACTCTGTCTCTCTACATGGTCATGTGGTGTATGAGCTAGTAGTTCATGGAGAGTTATAATATAGCGAGGTATCTGCAAAAACAATTAAACAAATGTTCTACATTTATGCTGATGTTGTGGCTAGTTAATTCTTATAATGTTTGATAAGTGCTAGCCCTTCTTCAGTATTTTTGCTGCAATCCTATTGTGCCAATTGCTAATTTTGAATTTATTTGATCCAAATTACCTGTATGAATATATATCAATTGGCCAATGTTTACTTGTTGCGTATATAAGTCCTTAATAAATCACGATACCTAAAGTAGATTTGGAATACTGAAAAAAGGGAAATTTTGCAAGGAGCCAATTATGCTAATTTCATGAATAAGATAAAAATCATGAAATATTCCCTTGCATTAATTTGATTCTTAAGGATGAAAATACCAATTTTGAAAATCATATTTAATTACGGAATATATCTCCAGCATGCAAAGCTCTGATTCCTTTTCCTGATTTGGCTATACTTAAGGAATCTTTTGGATTGATCAGCTCTTCCTTTTTTATATAAGTTTTGCTTTTTCAAGTACTTTGGCCTCAAGCATCACTGAAGAGACATTTATTGTTGAAATAGGCATCTGGAACAGTAAAATTGGTACTGCTAATATTATTTTCACTAGTAATTCCACATGATTCCTCTTAACTAGTTATAATACCTGATGCATAGGATATGTAAGAAAAACTTCCACCGATCGCCCTTCACACACTGGTTTTTCTTCATATCTTTTCAGCAGAGCATTAAATTCTGTTTTTTGTTTGTACTCGGCTAGCACCTGTAGACTGTAATGATGGTTACGCACATACTCCTGGTATATACACAGCATAGGAAGTAGCATGTCAAATAAATCTCCTGTAATAAGATAGAACAAAATACATCAGTATTCAAAATAACGAATGCAAATTCACAAATTATTACGAGGTTTTTATTAATGCATTAATGTGACAGGGTGAGTACCTCAATAATAAGAATTCCCATTCTGAAATCTGAAAAATAAATCTGTATGTAGCTTGTCAAAAATTCGCAATAATTAATTGTGCATTTTTCTTAATTCTTCAAAAATCGCAATAGTAAATGCACGAAATATTTCTGCATTTACAGTATTAATTCAGAAATATGATGGAAACTATAGAATCTAAGAATCAATTATTAAAAAATTAGTTCTCAAATGCCGCAATAATTTTTCTTGTTTGTATTCCATTGAACATAGAAATTGAAATATTTTCCTCTATCAATTCTTATATCATTTTTTCTCTAGATTCACTGTAATGTGAAAAAAGGTAACTGTTAAATGTTTTAAAAATAACCTTCAATTAAAAAAACAAAAAAATAAAGGATATGGTCTAAATATATATTTTAAAAACATATGTGGCACCAAAAATAAAGTCCTTTAAATTGTTTGCCTTGATGTGGAGTCTAGACAAATATGGAATGCATAAAAATGGTCAAAATGGTCAAAATTGTAATTTAAGTGATAATTAAAATAAATCATATCCATAGTAGCGTCCATGTTTAGTATTGTGTCACTCTTGAGATGTAAAGTTATAGTTGGAGCTATTACAAACATTAAGTCTTTTTTTCTTCAAGTTCAAAGCTAATGACTTCAAAGTCATAACTAAAGCATTTGGCAAATAATTATTTAATAGAAATAAGTCTTTAAAAATAGTACAAACAACTAATAATGCATCGAAAATATGAACACAAATTGATTTCATCATTTAATACTTAAACTCATTCTGTGATTACAAAATAACTTTTCAATCTTTCGTCAAAAACAGTAGACCATATACTTTCAAAACATAATATAGGGAAATATTACTTAAATTCTTCTGCACAGTGATAGTAAAAACAAATCTTCTGTGGGTCTACACAATAAATGACGAGGGGGACATTCCAAACAAATAAAATATAAACACGGATGGAAAGAGAATGACTATGAAATCATTTTCTTAATCCCATTTCATACATAGTACTATATTTCTCTCAGTCATGCAACACGATACTGAATCTATAATATACAGGCAAAAAATAATTCTGATAATTTTTTTTATTATTTTTTATTCAATGAATATATTTTTACTGAGAGCAAGTTTTTGGCAGAACTTTTTGACAATATAATATCACTGTTTTTACGCCCATTAATTGTCATATTATCTCTTCATCTTGACAAAGCCACATATGTAACACAGGTCAAAGATCATAGAGGGGAAAACATTCTTGTACAAATTTTTTGCAATTTTAGGGAGGAGACACATAACCTTAACATCCTCAACAAAACAACCCTGCCCCCATTCTGACAAATATTCAGCTACTGTGCCATTTTTAAAAGTATATAAACTTTTTGTGGCTATAGTGGCCTTCCATGATTCAAACAGTCTCATTTCAATGTTGTGTAAGAATTTGAAAAACACCATGATACCATAAAGAAATAATTTTTTCTAATGTTCTCAAAAGATTCCTTTGGAGAAAAGATCGCTGTATAAGCATGATACAACAGACAGGGCTCTCATGAGAAGCGGCATAGAAGAAGTAAACATAGCTTACAATAGAATAGGATGCTTGATATCCTGACAGCAAGATATAGATGGGTTGATGCAGTTTTGTTCAGCCAAAATCACATAATTTGACAATGTGATATCTATTAGGTGATATACCAAATACAAAATAGGAAATATATATCTAGTCTTTTAAATCCATTTTTCATTTCTATGTTCAAAATATTTATATTAATGTAGAATTATACAACAGGGATGTGATTCTAAATCTGCTGATTTATTCAACATACTTCCCCATGGACGTGTTTAAATACTGATTACAATTTCCCTAAGATAAGAAGATTTAAAAGACCTAAGATTGAAAATTCTAACTAAAGAACTAATTTTTAACTTAAAACAACTACAATATATAATCATTCAACTACACTTTTAAGTAGGTATCTATACAAAGAACATAAGTCTTGGACAAGAGCAGAATAAGTGGCATCCATCTCCAATATTTATTTCACAAAAACATAAGTTTGGAACAGGTATAGAAGAAGTGGTATCCATCTCCACAAAGGGCTACATTCCCAACACCAACTGCTGTGCTACCAATATATAGTTTGAACATATATTTTATATAAGGGTTTTGTTCAAATTCATTTCTTTAAAAGCAGTGAAATATGATCATTTCTTAACTTGTCAATTCTCAACAGCATTTACATTAACTCATTTAAAGCCTATCCCACCTGTATTTGGCATTTTAACAATCATTCACTTTTGACCCAAATAGCTCCAGTTGCTTTTTCAAAAATGCCCTACCTAAAATGATTGATTGATTGTTGGTGTTTAACTCCAGTTTCAGCACTATTGGTTATATTGTTGGGGTCAGTTTTTATTGTTGGAGGAAGCCGGAGTGCCTTGAAAAATCAACCGACCTTCGGCAGGAAAACTGACAATCTTATAAAAATAAGGAGATGAGGTATGATTGCCAATGAGACAACTATCCACCAAAGTTCAAATAAAGTGGATGTAAGCAATTACAGGCAACCGTACGGCTTTCAACAATGAGAAAAACCCATACCACAAAGTCGTCTATAAAAGGCCCTGACAAGAAAAATATGACACAATTCAATTGAGAAAACTAACGGCCTAATTTATAACAAAACAATTAACGTAAAACAAATGACAGATATGAACCAACAACAACCACTGAACTATAGCCTCCTGACTTTGGACAGGCACATAAAGACATGAACCAACAACAACCACTGAACTACAGCCTCCTGACTTAGGACAGGCACATAAAGACATGAACCAACAACAACCACTGAACTACAGCCTCCTGACTTTGGACAGGCACATAAAGACATGAACCAACAACAACCACTGAACTACAGCCTCCTGACTTTGGACAGGCACATAAAGACATGAACCAACAACAACCACTGAACTACAGGCTCCTGACTTGGGACAGGAACATAAAGAATGTGGTGGATTAAACATGTTTGTCAATTAAGATCTTTAAGGTCAAAATCAGGAAACTGAGAGAAATAAGCCAAAATCAGGTAGGGATGGGAGGAGTAATATGGTTGTCTCTTCAATGGTATAGACAGCAGATATTTACTTCTTTCCAAATGCAAAGATTAATCAGAAACACAAGGAGGTGTTGTACGACCAAGTACGTTCCCTTAAAAACTAATACAATATTTTGACAAAAAACCTGAAAAATCTGACATAAATTTTTCCCAAACAAGATAATATAACTTCAAACAACTTGGATGGGTTACTGTAACTACAATGAAATGTTTGAATGCCAAAGAAACATAGTTACATCAATGTTCACCTATCAAGGTGAAATTACAGTAAAACGTACTGTAAATTCAGAAAATACTGTGTGCATTTATTATTGCCATTTCAACATGACAGACTGAAATGTGAGAATAATTATTGTGATTACAGGAAAAGCTGCATACACAATAAACATGTCAGATTTCAGAATGCGAGTTCTTATTATTCTGATACTCACGAGTCGCATTTTTCACAGTAATAAAAACCTCACAATAAGTTCTGAATTTACAGCGAACTAGAATTGTCTATGTTTCAGCAGGGGATTTTTCAAATAGCACTAATGGTGGCCTAGGGATGATTGTGACTAAGTTTGGTTGAAATTAACGAACAAGTTTCTGAGGAAAAGATCTTTTTTAAACAAATAGAATCTTTGGACCAGGTGAGCTTTAAATGTTATTATAAATTATAGACTTTTTAAAAGTGAATAATATAATAGAGAAAGGAAACTGGGAATGTGTTAAAGAGACAACAATCTGACCAAAGAGCAGAAAACAGCTCAAACTCACCAATGGGTTTTCAACGCAGCAACAAATTCCCTCACCCGGAGGCATGCTTCAGCTGGCCCCTAAACAATAATGTATACTAGTTCAGCGAAAAAAGTTTGTTCAAATTTCAAATGTGGTTTCAAAAACAAGCCTCATATGTATATCTGTCCAAACCATATACCTGAGCTGCACAGTTGACTGATAATAGATACTTACCGGCACTAAACTTACCTAGAACCAGAGTGGGCCAATTTTCTAACCGAGCACACAGGCCCTTCAGGAATATCTGATGTAAAAACAATAATGTTTCACTGTGGAATAGAAAATAATATGTTAGAAAAAAGATTCTTCAAGAATAAAAAGTAATTGCACAATGAAAAAAATATCTTTATTATAATAAAGTGAATTTATAGTGTTATACAGAAATAAAACGTGTCAAAATAATAATTTGTAGAAATATACAAAGAAATAGCCTGGTCAATTATTTTTAAACAGTGGACAAGAGCACATGATACACTCATATTGAGCATTTTTTAATTTTTGCAAGAATAAGATGAAATATTTAGAAGTATATAATTTGAAGTTAGTAAACTGGCTCGGTAGAAAACAAGCATGAGTATATCCTAGACATATAAATATTGTGTCAAATATGTCTCTTAAAAGTCCTATAACTCTGGAATGACAAATCAGGTAACTATTGAAATCAAAACGGAGTTTTCATTTAGTAATCTAGACAATAGTAAAACAATTGTAGTAAATTGATCAAAGCATACTACAGCTTGTGTAAAAATTTGCTGTTTAGTAATTTGACGGTCCTATTACCAAAATTAAGCATTATCTTACTATCATCAATTCCAATAATTATGTAAAGTGTCTATTAAATCTTTCCAACCACACTCAAACTATAGTAAAACATGAGAAAATTTCAACTTAAATTTGACAATTATAGTCCTGTAATTCTGAGACAACAAACCAAAAATATTTTCAATTACAAAATATAGTAATATTAATCCAAAAAATCATGTAAAGTTTTGCTTTCAGAAAATAAAAATAAAAATTGGGGTCATGATACTCGTTTTCTTGCTTCAAAACAAAGCAGGTAAATTCATAACACATTCCTTTATAAAAGTTACTTTATCTGAGTTATCTCCCCTTATATGGCAAAGTTGAAAAAAATGAATGAAACAAAAGATATTGTGTATTTGTATAAAACAGTTGTAAAAATATGATAAAACACATCATTTTCTTCATTAAGATGAAAAGTCTAACAAATGAATAAAATTCTTCTCACAAAATTTAAACATTTCATTAAAGATCTAGACTAATTGTTTTGTGCTATTTTACAATCCAAGATAGTGGAAGACACCCAATTTACCTATTAAAAAAGGCATACTGGTGGGTGTGGATGGGGTCTACAGAAAAGAAAAAAAAAATGGAAAAAAAAAGCCCCAAAAAATAACGATTAGAGGATAATGGGTTGCTAAAATATAAAGAATAGAAAAGATAAAAATAGAAAAAAATGGCATAAAAAATTAAAGGATACAGAAATGATGTACCCCTCTCCATTTTTTCTACTTATCAGAACTATAATCTGATATGTCTTATTATAACTTTTATTTGCTGTAAAGTTGATTTTTTTTAGTAATGAAATTGAGACATTATGAATGGTTTCTAGGCATCACAGGCTGTAAAAAGTAAAAAAAGGTTCAAAATATTCAAAAAACTTTGTTGTAATTATGTATTCTAGTATTATACTTCCAGTGTGAAACAACATTTCTCCTCTCAAAATATTTAATTTCAAATTTTAATCTCAGCTTGTGGAGCATTTTAAATATTTAAAATTTGAATTAATACCGCATAATACAAGATACTGTGGGGTAAGTATTAATCGATTAATAATGAGAGACATAATCTACAACACTGTCTTTACCTGTTTAATAATGAGAGACATAATCTACAGCACTGTTGTTACCTGTTTAATAATGAGTGACATAATCTACAACATGTTATCTGTTTAATAATTGGAGACATAATCTACAACACGTTACCTGTTTAAAAATATGGAATTGACATCCTCATGAGATATAGGTGGTTTTTTAGATGATGCTGCCATTCTAAGAGGTCGTAAAAAACAAGTAACAAGGGTAGATAACTGTCTGTTGTATTCTTCTTCACATTCCACCATATTAAAAACAATACTATTCCTTTTGCGCATACTCTCTGCATGAGGAGAGCGTATGTATAATTCTACGATCTGTTTCCATCTTCTTCTACATAGCCAACCTCGGAAAAAACTCTGAACCTATAAAAATATACACTGTTTATTAAACATTATTATTACATTGGTAGCAATGAATTACATTGATTTCCCAGTCAAATAAAAACCGATAATTTCACATGTGAAATAAACGTGGTTATTTCACTCTCTGACGTCATACAACAATAGGCGTTGTCAAGACGTCGATAACGTCGGATCAAAACAAATTGTGAATGCGTAGAAAAAAGATATAGTTCCTTACATTTTCTACATTAATTTCATTAAAAAAAGCCATTTGCCAATGTAATAAAAAGAATAACTAATCAAAGAATTCAAATATCGAAAAATATTCAACTTGTGTCCGAACAACACTGATAATTAACTCATGCGCTACGCGCATTCGTGAATTAATGTGTTGTTTGGTCACTCGTTGAATATTTTTCTCTATTTGAATTCTTCGATTAGTTATTCTATAAGTATTTTATCTTCAAAGGATTGCCAAGGTTAAAGTGCAACTGGTTTCATTAGTTTTAAAAAGTTGACAAGAATTGTGACTTTATGCCAAAAGTTTCTCTAACTAACACTTAGGATAGTCTCCCCTAGTTTACAGAGTTTTTTTTGGCTGTTCTTTGTAACTCTTTCTCACTTTTGTTCTACAAAGTCTGAATTTATATTAATGAACTCATCCAATAACATTAATTTTTCAAAATCTGTAATTGTATGCAGTAAATTATCACATCTGTTTAAAACAAATTCTTGATTTAATTATTATCTATATTCTCAAATGAAAAATATATCACTATTTGAAATCTGGAGTTGTCTCCCTTTTGCCAGAATAACGTAGCTGACATAATCTACTTTATACATCCGTTAGTACAGTAGTGTCAATGCCTGTGTGGTTTATTTAAGAAATGAATTGTTCTTTTTGTAATTTCATCGGGTTGTAAAAGTGTTGACTGAAGCACATTTTGTATGACTTGCGGAAGCGCTTCATTCTAAAAATGTGTGCACGATCAACGCTTTTACAACCCTATCAAATTACTAAAAGAAGCATTCATTTCTTATAATCAAATTTTTATGCTAAGACCATGAAAAAAAAGTTTTATCAACTTTTTCTTTTATTTACCTGTGCACTTTTTTGAGATACTAAGATCTAGTTTATACATACCTTCTTAATTTTCTTTAACTCATCTGTTTCTTCGTCCACTGAATGATTTGATACTATTCTTTCTTTCTTAAATTTCTGCAACTACACAATTACAAGTAATTATCTTAAATTATTTGTGGATTATATACAAAATAACTGACCAGACAAATTTATACAATATACATGAAATACAGTGCTTGACTTCAGCAAAAAAAACTAGAGTTGATTTTGTAGTGCGATCATTTAGTCTGTTTGGTTTCTATCTATCTTCTTTAGTTTTAGCTCAAAACACAAAATGTGAAGAAAAAAAAATCCTCATTTAAGGGCAATAACTCCTATAAAGAGTGACAGTCTACTTACTATATCAGCAAAATTTGACTTGTTAGTAGATCTTGCCTTGCTGATCATGTTTGTGATTTAAAGTGTCTATTTATCTATTATAATTTTTATCATATAAGGCAAAACGCAAAAAAAATGGTAAAAATCGTCATTAAAGGGCAATAACTCCTATATGGAGTCATCAGACAATTTCCTCCATATTGTCTTAATTGTAAATCTTGTCTTGCTGGTCATTTTTGCTTATTTAAGTTTCTATCTCTCTATTATAATTTTTAAGATATAAGGCAAAAAGGCAAAAAATTGGTAAAGATCGTCATCAAAGGGCAATAACTCTAATAAGGATTCGACTGACAATTTTGACAAGGAGGGACTAGATACAACATCTATTGCAGAAAATGGTTCTTTCAAAGTTTCTGTAGAATTAATTAACAACTTCCATGGACTCAGGAAGATTTTATATTGTATAGACAACTGCTGTCTACTGTTGAATACTGTATGTCGCCCTTTATAAGTCTTACAGGTATTTTTGTCATTGCTAGCTGATTGACAAACACCCAGCATCTCCTTATATTCATAATCTTAAATATCTAGAAGTAAGTGTTTACGTAATGTTGTGACTTTGCCAATACAAGTTTACACAAGTCAACAGCAAAGTTAATGTATGTATCAATAAACAGTAAAGAGAAGAAAATCTATATATTGTGAATTATTTTCTCTGATTTAGTCATAATTACTCCAAATCATAAATCTAATCTATATGAAGTGTTATATGTCAACAATATTGGCTTTAATACTTGACGTCACGTGGATAAGGTTTCAATAACACATTATAAATAGGTGCTGTTTTCATCAAGTTTCATAAATTGCTTCCAGCCAATCTATTTAAAACAAAATGAAAACATCTAGTAACACAAATAGCCTTAAAGTTCAACTATTATTCCTAGATAATGCAAACATTTTGTCAACAACAAATAAAATGCTCCGCAGGGCGCAGCTTGATACGACCACAGAGGTCGAACCCTGAACAGTTGGGGCAAGTATGGACACAACATTCAAGCTTGATACAGCTCTGAATTTGGATTGTGATTAAATATTTGACACAGCATAGGTTTCTGACACAGAATGAATGTGGTCTAAGAACTTAAAAATTTTAAATTGGACATTCACCTATTATGGTCCAATATCCAAAATCTAAATACATGGTTAGAATCAGCATATCAAAGAACCCCATATATTCAATTTTTGTTGAAATCAAACAAAGTTTAATTTTGGACCCCGATTTGGACCAACTTGAAAACTGGGCCCATAATCAAAAATCTAAATACATGTTTAGATTCAGCATATCAAAGAACCCTTAGAATTCAATTTTTGTTAAAATCAAACTAAGTTTAATTTTGGACCCTTTGGACCTTAATGTAGACCAATTTGAAAACGGAACCAAAAATTAAGAATCTAAATACACGGTTAGATTCGGCATATCAAAGAACCCCAGTAATTCAATTTTTGATGAAATCAAACAAAGTTTAATTTTGGACCCTTTGGACCTCAATGTGGACCAATTTAAAAACGGGGCCCAAAATCCAAAAACTTAATACACGGTTAGATTCAGCATATTAAAGAACCCCAAGAACTCAAGAATAAAACCCCATTGAAATTGGTCAAGAAATAAGCAATTTATACGAAGTATCTTCTTTTGCACAATACTGTGCAATTGAATATTTCTTGCTATTGCGCAATACTGTACAATTGACAATTTCTTGCTATTGCGCAATATTGTGCTATTGGATATTTCTTGCTATTGTGCAATACTGTGCAATTGAAGATTTCTTGCTATTGTGCAATACTGTGCAATTGAAGATTTCTTGCTATTGTGCAATACTGTGCAATTGAAAATTTCTTGCTATTGCACAATACTTATTATATAATAATTTACACATCCTGTTTGGTGTGTATCTCCTACCATATCATTATTATTTGCTTTTAAATATAAATCAGAAATAACCAACTTAAAATGGAAAATTTTAAAAGAAAAAAAAAGGAAAAAAAAAAAAATACCCCCCCCTAAATTTTTTGAACCCCCTTATGATTCATCACCCCCAAACTCAATCCCAGCCTTCCCTTTGTGGTATGGTACCTTGCAGTACAATTTCAGAGAGATCCATACACTTGAACACAAGTTTACTATTGTCTGGAAACTAGAAAAATGTGTTTTTTGGCCCCTTTTTGGCCCCCAATTCCTAAACGTTTTGGGCAATTACCCCCAAACTTAAACCCAGCTTTCCCTTTGTGATATGGAACCTTGCAGTACAATTTTAGAAAGATCCATACACTTACACACAAGTTTATTGTCCTGAAACTAGAAAATTCTTGTTTTTTGCCCCTAATTCCTAAAGTATTGAGGCAATTACCCCCATCATCAATCCCAGCCTTCCCTTTGTGGTATGGTACCTTGCAGTACAATTTCAGAGAGATCCATACACTTGAACACAAGTTATTGTCTGGAAACTAGAAAAATGCTTATTTTTGGCCCCTTTTTGGCCCCCAATTCCTAAACGTTTCGGGCAATTACCCCCAAACTCAATTCCAGCTTTCCCTTTGTGATATGGAACCTTGTAGTACAATTTCAGAAATATCAAAACACTTACACACAAGTTATTGTTATGAAACCAGAAAAATGCTTGTTTTTTGCCCCTTTTTTGGCCCCTAATTCCTAAAATTTTGAGGCAATTACCCCCAAAATCAATTCTAGCCTTCCCTTTGTGATATGGAACCTTGTGGTACAATGTCAGAGAGATCCATACACTTACACACAAGTTATTATCTGGAAGTTACAAAAATGCTTATTTTTGTCCCCTAATTCCTTAACTGTTGGTACCATAACCCCCAAAATCAATCCCAACCTTCCTTTTGTGGTATTGAACCTTATGGTAAAATTTCATAGAGATCCATTCACTTAAACTAAAGTTATAGAGCAAAAACTAATGTGTCTTCGGACGACGACGACGACAACGACGACGACGACAACACCAACGTCATACCAATATACGACCGCAAAAGCGGTCGTATAAAAATAGCAAATCTGCAGGCATTACAAAACAAAAAACCTAGACAAGTACAATTTTCATGAAAGTCCAACATTTGCCTTAATTCTTGAATAGTTGGTTGAGGATTCTATATACTGGTATTAAAAATAGTTGTCTAACTACTCATGATAAGTAAGTTAGAAACTTCAGCAGTCACTGAACCATAAGAATGGGGTCAAAGACAATGGACAAAGCCAGATGGAAACTTCAGAACAAAAGGCATCTGTATACTGGAATAGAAGTATTCAGGTCTTCTATCATTTAAACTATTAAGCTTTTTGCAAACAGTTTATATTGTCACTACCACCGGATTTGCATCCCTTTGTCTCATATTCTGCAACAATCATTAAAGATGAGACAATAATCAGATAAGAATCTGCAGACATAATGAAATATAGTCAAGATGACTACTGTAATAGAATTCACAAGGACAGAATGATGGACATGGGTAATAATATACACTTAGTGGCAGGCAATAATAAATTTTGGGCTGACCAGGAGCTCTTACCAAATGCTGCATGACAAGTCCTTAGAAACAACATTGGGAATAAACCACTCGAACCTGCTTAAAAGCATAAATAGCTTATAAAACTATAGGCAATGAAAAAACATTGTCATGTGATGGCAATTAGAAACATCAATGTCATGTGTTGGCAATGACAAACATCAATAATATGTGATGGATATGACAAACATCTATGTCATGTGATGGCAATGACAAACTTCAATGGCATGTGATGGCAATGACAAACATCAATGTCATGTGATGACATTGCCAAACATCAATGTCATACATATAATGGCAATGATAAACGTATATGTCATGTAATGGCAATAACAAACATCAATGTCATGTAATGGCAATGACACACATCAATGTCATGTGATGGCAATAACAAACATCAATGTCATTTAATGGCAATAACACACATCAATGTCATGTAATGGCAATGACAAACATCAATGTCATGTGATGGCAATATCAAACATCAATGTCATTTAATGGTAATAACACACATCAATGTCATGAAATGGCAATGACACACATCAATGTCATGTGATGGCAATAACAAACATCAATGTCATTTAATGACAATAACACACATCAATGGCATGTAGTGGCAATGACAAACATCAATGTCATGTAATGGCAATGACAATCATCAATGTCATGTAATGGCAATGACAAACTTCAATGTCATGTAATGGCAATGACAAACATCAATGTCATGTAATGGCAATGACACACATCAATGTCATGTGATGGCAATACCAAACATCAATGTCATTTGATGGAAATAACAAACATCAATGTCATGTGATCACAAAAGCTCATCAAGACTTTTGGAACAGGAAGAATCAGGCTTTTGCAGAAATAACATGCCAAGAATCTACTCTAAAAATATAGCTCTGCCTATTAAATATTCGATAGCTGCTTCCTAAGAAGCATATCAATAGATTTTACCAGTTTTAGTATATGCCAAGAATGCCTGTGCTGTGATTCCCATAGCATATATCATTCTCACAACAAAGGTATTAAGCTGTGATAGGTATTAACTTCAGTTAATTATTTCTATAAAGTTATGATTTTGACATTATTAAGTTGTCTTTTTGGAAGGAAAGAGCACATGTTAAGTTGTACTAAATAAATGATCAAGCAGTAATGATTTACTATATAAATGATCATGCAGTAATATGATAAGTACAATTTTCCTTGTTTCTGGACAAGATAATCTTCTGTGGTTTATCATAACATCAATATCAATGTGACACTGAAACATTATATGTACTTTGGCATTTCATTACATTATAGTAATATGATATTGTCTCAAAATCGGTTAAAGGATAGTTTATCATCAACTCCTCATTTCTGGATGATAAAAATAAATCAATATAGGAAATAAATCTTTTAATCAAAATTGA
This sequence comes from Mytilus californianus, assembly GCF_021869535.1. NCBI lineage: Eukaryota > Metazoa > Mollusca > Bivalvia > Mytilida > Mytilidae > Mytilus > Mytilus californianus. Next base: position 128,218,062 of record NW_026262679.1, on the reverse strand, counting down.
ATCCTTAACATGCTGAGAGCAATACTCTTTCTGTTAGACAAAACAGTTACTTTGATATCAGATGTGTTTTATTAGGAAATGATTTCAGAATGGAATTAGGAATTACCAATACAGTGAGATCTAGGGGTAACCACCAACGAGACAGCAACCTAACAACACAAAGCCAAGATGACATCTAACATACTGTCTATAACAATCAAAACATGTCTATAAAATATGTTCAGCTTTAAATGGTCCATAAAGGTTGTGAATAAATTTAAATGATACAATGATTATGTCCATATTTCTGCATCATTTTAGACAGCTGCTTTTCTGAGATATTTTCGTCTTAATTCATGTTTTGGTGTTAACTGAAGTTATGGGGTTATCTAAGTTTAGGTTTTAACCTAAATGTGGCAAACAGTTTAAGTTGTTTTGAACAAACAGTTTGAAAAAAAAGGTTTCATTTGCTTCATTTCAAATACTTCTATGTGCAAAGTTAGTTTTTTATCATCAGAAAAAGAATATATTGATGTGCACCAGAACCAGAACACATGTCTATAAGTTTTCCACATATTACATCATTATACCTTTCAGTCAATTATTAGACTTACAAACTGCAAATTGCTAAAACAGTCACACCAAGAAGGTTAAAGAAAATTGTAAGATTTTAGGTTAAATGGGCGCTTAACTCAAATGTATTTTAAAATTTATCAAATTTGCAAAGTTAAATATCAAATCTATTTACAATGTCAATATAACAATGGCACTTTAGTTAAGATAATTCATTTTCATGGGTTAAACAACCATTATTTACATTCTCAATTTTATTAAATTACAATCAATTTCAGGAAAATTATACAAGTACACAAAACTCTAACTGCTAATCTGAAACATGCTAAGATGTACTATCATAGAGTGCAATACTCATATATAAAATATTCACAGTGTCTTTAGTGCTCCATGTTATTATAATTTAGCCATAATGCTTCGTAAATACCTATTCCTAATTTCTGGCCAATTTTCCTAATGATTTCAAAGTGTGTCATTTTCTGTAGGTCTTTGTGGAGAAGTTTTTAACAATGGGATAAATAAGGTTATCAAACCTTATTTTTGTATCTTTAATGAAGTTATGGTTGGCAAGGGAGATTAGCTGTTAAATGATGAATGACAACTAATTAGTTCCAATCCATTGCATTCTTGGAAATTAAAGATCATATCCAGCATTCTTTGGAATTAAAGAGCATGTCCAGCATTCTTTGGAATTAAAGATCATGTCCAGCATTCTTTGGAATTAAAGATCATGTCCAGCATTCTTTGGAATTAAAGATCATGTCCAGCATTCTTTGGAATTAAAGATCATGTCCAGCATTCTTTGGAATTAAAGATCACGTCAAGCATTCTTTGGAATTAAAGATTATGTCCAGCATTCTAGGAAATCAAAGATCATGTCCAGCATTCTTTGGAATTAAAGATCATGTCAAGCATTCTTTAAAAAGTAAAGACTCCTTGGTTCACTCAGTTTATAGGGTCATGAACTTAAGTCTCAAGTGGCAGTCATAACAATAATTGCATCCAAATATGGTTTAAAATGATCAAGTTGTTTAAGGGAAATGAAAAAAAATGATGACAGATGAAAGAAGTGACTCCTATTAGCAAATCATACAACATTCACTACACTGCTTAAAGTACAAAGTCATTATGGGACATATAAATACTTTATATATTCTTTTTTCCGAGTTAACTGATTTTTGCAAATTTGGCAATGCAGATTAATTTGAGTGTATTTAATTTCGCAGTATTATGGAAAATATCAAAACATAAATTATGGACTTAAAATGTAGTTCGTTAATTATGCCTTTTTTTGCTTAACAATTTAAAACAAAATATACAAAGATTATTCGATAATCAAAACAGTCCTATGTCTCTTAATTCAATGGTATTAATAGGCATGTAATCAGCATTTGTATTCAAATGTATTTATTTTTGCGAAATTTATGAAATTAAATATACCACCAAAAAAAGTCCATATATACAGTAATCCCACGAGTGACAACCAATGTAACAATGGGATACAGCTGTCACTAACCTCTGTTCTAATTTTTTTAACCTCCTGACCAAGTTCTTCAGTCTGTTGAACATACTGCCATTTTGACTGTCTTTCACTGTCGAGGATCTGAAGGAGATGGAGATGTTTTTGCTCCAACTCTTCTTTTTGTTCCAATACTTTACTATATCTGAAAATATAATTCCACATTAACTTTTTTGAAAGTTGGGATTGAGGTTCTAAAATTTAGGAAATAATCATAAATTAATTCGGAATGTATCTACATCATGCATGCATCTTAATTCTGTCAAGGTTTGGTTGGAATTTTGGTCCTATTTGGTTTTAATACCCTCAATGTTTGTATAAGGTTTTGGATTTGCAAATATTTTGGCCTATAGCCATTCTTTACTGTTTTACTTGCATCCTGTTTTTGTTTCTTTTATATTTCTGTCATGAAAGTTATAATGGACATTAGATGACTATAAGACATGAAAGTTATAATGGACATTGGGTGACTTATAAGACATGAAATGACATATAACTTACTAGTTATAGTCTATAACTTGTTGGTAATACCTCACTCATGTCTCAGTCTCCAATGCAAGTCAGTAGCACTGTTGAGATTAGGAAAAGAATTCCACTCAAACAGCTGTTATGTGTCCTCTTAAAATATAAGTGAGGTGTGATCCAGTTATTGCTTAAGAACAATGTGAAAATTGTTCCTTTGCTATTGTTTAGTGCATGCAGGGATATTGTGCCATGAATTAATGGGAAGTCTCGTCTCAGTTAAACATGATGTCTACTGTGCCACAAAGATGAAGCACAAACCAATTAAACTCCAATAATGAGTTGTTTTAAGTACACAAAGTGCACCTAATACATTGTTTTGTAGTATCTACCATGTGTTACATATAAATAACACAAACAGCACACATCATAACAGTTTTGTAAGGTCAAAGATTGAAATAATCATACAAGTCCTGTTGTCAATGAATAATATTCATCTTCACAACATTTATAAGATAATTAGCTATCAAGACAAGAAAACCATTAGGTTTGAGCAAATTTTACAAAAACAAGAGGCTCTCAAGAGGCTGAATCGCTCACCTGTAATTTTTTGCTTAAATCTTTCATCAATGATTATTTTTGCTTTTCAATATATATTAATGAGTTGCTTAAAAATGTCATTTAAATGTTCTTTGTATCTGTCATATTTTCTTCAAAAGCAAAAAAATGCCTTTTACCCCATGTTCCATATTAGCAAAGTTAGAAAACATGATAAACAAATTGTGTAAAATTGTCCTTAAAGGGCAATAACTCCTTTAAGGGGTCAATTGAAATTTTGGTCATATAAAAATTATTTGTAGATCTTACTTTACTGAACATTATTGATGTTTACAGTTTATCTTTATCTATAATAATATTCAAGATAATAACCAAAAACTGCAAAATTTCCTTAAAATTACCAATTTAGTTGCAGCAACCCAACAATGGGTTGTTAGATTCATCTGAATATTTCAGGGCTGATAGAACTTGACCTAATGAACATTTATACCCCAGTCAGATTTGCTCTAAATGCTTTAGTTTTTGAGGTATAAGCCAAAAACTGCATTTTACCCCTATATTCTATTTTTAGCCATGGTGGCCATGTTTTTTAACGAAACAGAAAATAAAACAAAAACTTTATTCTAGATACCCTAAGGATCATTTAGCTTAAGTTTGGTTGGAATTGGTTCAGTAGTTTCAGAGGAGAAGATGTTTGAAATAGTTTACACCGGACGGCAAGCGACGGACGACGACAGATGCCAAGTGATGGCAAAAGCTCACATTTCTTTTGGAAAGGTGAGCTAAAAACAGACATGTTTAGTGTCCCAGAGTTTTTTGGCTCAAGAAGGATACACAAACAAAAAGACCTGATTAAAATAATCGTTTTGTGCGAAAAATTTATCCTTTTTTTCCAGATCTGTGATTCTACAAATCCAAGAATTCATCCAGTTTGCAAAAATTTGTGTCTTTGCTGTCTTGCATAATATCCAACAGATGAAGTCTGTGGGATGTGTTTAGTACTCACGGCGCTCTTTTAACATTGTCAATCCATGCATTGCACTCAGCTTCTGTATCTGTCCGTAGATCATAATGTCTCTGGCCTTCATTCTTATAGGTTATTGTAAAACAATACTGAAATAGAATTAAAAATATTTCAACTGACCATTCACTAAACACTTTGAATTGAAGAACATTTTGCTTTAAATATACATTTTAATAAGGCTTCTCCTCTAATTCAAACATCAAGTATGTAAACAAATCTGTCATTTCATCTACCAAACATGGATTAAACGTCTTCCAAATATGGACTAAACATATACCAATGGATGTAAGGCCATCAACAATCAACATGATGGGTCGTCCCCCCCCACCTCAAATGTTCTAAATTTTGTTCTAACAACTTACAATAAGCTGAAAGATTATTTATATAAGACAAGAAATTAGTTAATATGCATAAAGAGCCATTCACTTCAAATGGCTTTTGACAACAGCACTGGCTTACAAGACCCTTTGTTACAATTACAAAGCCCTACCCGTCTCATCTATACAAACGTTATACATATCAGGTTAATATATTCAGACTACTGGTACGTTTTTGCAGATTAAATTTAATTTGAAAGTTGTTATCCATGAAATAAAAGTAAACTAAATTTACTCAAATTGTGTGCAGGGATTGCTTCCCTTGATTAGTAGATGCTTAGACAGCTGTAATCAATTGAGATAGGGAAGTACTTGGTGAGAGCACTGACCATGAACACAGAGATACTGGGTTTGAGTCCCAGAGGAGACAATGTGATTTTTAAGTGAGAATCATGTTCACCCAACTAAAACTGTGGTTAGAGGGGATATCTCGTTAGGGTTTTTATTGTGAAGAGTCATAATGGTATAAAAGACTCTTGAGGTGGGGGAAGTGTGACAGGATTGCTTCCCTTGAGTTATAGATACTTGGCTAGTCATTTGATCTAGAGAAGTACTTCTTTAGCTCAGTTGGTTACTCACAGAGGTTTGAGTCCCTGAGGTGACAATGTAATTTTCTAGTGAGAATCATCATGCTCTCCAGTTACAATTGATTAACTTGTACGTAATGGTGTATGGTTTGCTTTTAATGGTGTATTTTGTATTTATGTTTATTTTCAACCTTTATTCCATTATGATGTAACTGATCTGTTGTATTTTCATGGTTTTCAAATTATCCTCTGCTTTTGCATTGGATACAGAGTGTACCTTTCTCTATTAGCTTTTATGCTGCTGGTGTAAAGGCTCGTGTTTCTGTGTGTTCTAGTTTGTTTAAAAGTTAATTACTTAATTACAATGTGTAAAGTAACTATGCATATATATCTAAAATTTCATCACAATTAAAAAGTACATTTGTTCATCAAAAGGGTTTAAATCAAAGGAAAATAGCAATTCTATACAAAGCTATTTTAAGATAATTACCATGGAAATTAGGTTAATTCATTGCTATAACAGTAACATAATCAGCCAGTAGACCTACAACTTTTGATTTACCATATGAGCAGACAAACAATGGAGAAAAATCCAGGGAGAAAAAATATATCATCAATTAGTTGGTAGAATATATAAAGTCTGGTTTCACAAAGGCACTTATGTTGTATCAAGGGAAAGCGTGCAGAATACGGCTATGAATTTAAAGTTGACGTCTATGTACTTTATAAGTATAAATCTTCCCATGATACACTATATCAAATAACAATCATTTATGATCCAAAGACTTTAATTCAGTCATTCTAAAACCTGCTTGTTCATTTCCATGGTTATTGCCTTAATATTTAAATATTTATCTCAATTGTACTTTGTTGATTATAGGAACTCTGACAATAAAGTTGTAGTGCTACTACAGTGATGTGTTTTGTTTGCCAAGAGTCATTGGTTTTACATCATTGTCAATTGTATAATGGTTCAAGTGGCAACTTAGGAACATATGTAATTTTCCGTCTCTTAATCTAATTTGTATACAGAATAAATTGAGTTGCTGTACTTCTGCCAATAAGAAGTAACTTGTTGCTCAATAATTCTAATTTAGAGTCCATTAAATTGATTCTAATTCCAAAAGAAGACTGATCAAGCCATTATACAAACTCTCTGATAAATTTGTAAAAATAAATAATATTTGTTCACCAAAAAATCAATGAATCCTTCTTACAGCATTTTTTCCGTGCTAATTCACTGACATAAAACGGCAGTGAATCAAGAAAATAGTGCACTACCTTAAGGAAGGATTAAACAAGTTTGTCATTTCCAGTATTTTGTTTGAGGGGATTTTCTAATGCTGATTGAAACACTGATCTTTGTATAATGGATTCTTGCTATCGTAGAATTGGATAAACATGCTAAGCTTCTTAGAAATCAAATCGATAAAAAAGTAATAATTAATTTACCTAAATTTTGAAAACTACTTTATAATTTCTTTGATATTTATTCAATTTCTTTGATATTTATTCAATTTCTTTGATATTTATTCAATTTCTAAGATTTTTATTCAAAGTCCAACATTTTTTCTAATAAAAGATCTTCTAGAAAATTTAATTACATTTTCCTAGATTTGCTTATAATGATGAACCTATATTCAAGCACTTCAGACAGGAAATGACATTTTACATACCATATTTAATGAAAAATAATACTTTATAAATCTGGTGCGTTCAAAGCATTGTTCTGGATTAGTGTGCATCAGGATGTTCAATCCCAAGAATATGAAGCCATGTAGGATTGTATAAATACTAGAAAACTTGAGAGGCTCTATGACCAAAAAGGACCTTAAAAGAATAGACCAAATTCTCTAAAGGTTAACTTTGCCTGAAAGAGTCTGAACTTTCTACTTCTTAATAATTTCTTAACTCATTGAAGGAAAATTTATTATGGTACAGCTAGAAATCCAACTAGTTTTCGAGAGCAAATAATTTACATTACTCTCCCGAGTAGAAAACAATCTGAATATAAATTTTCCAAATATATGTCAAACTTCAGGGTCTTCTCGTACAAGAATTCATCAACCTTATTAGAAAATCAGGAAACTTTATTACCACAAAATCAGTTAGAAAGGACTAAACGCAAAAATAAAGTATCCTAGAATTCAGTGCAATGGTTTACAGTATATTATAAATCATACAACTTCCAAAGCACTGAGTAATGAGTTGATGATACCCTTGATGACAAGCATTCCACCACCTATAGGTACTACTTTTAAGTAATGAGTTGATGATACCCTTGATGACAAGCATTACACCACCTATAGGTACTACTTTTAAGTCTTTTGTCAGTTTATATTTGCACTTTAAAGGCTGAAAATAAGTCTATAAAACAGAAACTGATAAGAAACATTTTCATAATTTTATGAAACAAAAATACAACAGGTGATAATTAAGTGTTGTATTCTAACATATTCCTCATTGATAAAATGATTTCAGACCAAATTACAATTCAAGCACTTAGAAAGCCACTTTTATGAATTATTAAGCTGACAGAACAGTAACATCCCTAGAATCAATAAAGTAATAATATAAATGTTACTTATCATATTCCATATTTAGCATATTTATATTTTAGACTATCAATTTATATTTGTAACCTTTAGCAAATGGAAACATTATTAATTTTTAATACCTGAACCTGTCAAAAGAAATCATTTTCACATTTTTATTATTTGATCTTTCAAGCTCAATTGAAGTCTAGCCAATCTGACATTTAGAAAAGACAGGTAGACTTAAGTACTAGTGGTAAATTATTGTTAATATTAGTTGATTTATTAAATAAACTGTGGACAGAAAATTCAGAAAAAAACAATCTGATGGACAGCAACATTGGTAACAATGATGCTGCTGCCGCTGCAGGAAAAAGCAACACCTATGTCTCGCCTTCCGTGACTTTTGTGACAGGCCAGACAAAAACATGTTGAGTTATCCCTAGAGCAGTTGATGGTGGTTGATATATTTAGCATTATTGGCACAATATAATTCATCAATAGAGACGTGGTAACTTCTTGTGTACAATGGACACACCTTAACATCTTTTGAGCAAGGGTTGTGCTCAAAAACATAACTAAGCAGGAGAGGTCAAATAGTCAAGATTTGGGGCTAATTCAACCTTTTACTTCTGACATCTATGAAATTGCAATGGTAAATTGTTTTATCAAAATACAGAGATTCAACATTTGCTTCTGCAAATCAGATGAAATTGTAATGGTAAATTGTTTTATTAAAATATGATTTATATTTCCTTTTACATAATTTTTTTGTGTATAATTTTTCTTAAATAATTCTTGTTAGTAATTTTGTAATAAAGAGAAGTTGTAATATTTAAAACTTATTTGAATTTTTTAATAAAAATCATGCAAACATAAAAAGATAGTATCTATCATAACATGTACAAACTATTTCTGACATGGAGTTTCAATTTTCTAATACATTCACAAAGACTAGTGATGGTTGATTTTTGCTCATTGTGTGACAATTAACTTCTACATGACAAAGGATGGCCATAGCAAGTAGTTGATTTGTAAACAGTATCTTTCCACAAGATTTCATCTATTTTTAATGAGGATGGCTTTTTCTAAGGATGTCATTGTTTCATCTCCACCGATTTACAATTCCGTGGAATCGATAAAACTTTCCTCCGATAGCTTCCAGCCAGTCACATCATTAATAAAGACTCAAGTTGTCTTCCTTCTTCCAATTAAGACAAATGACTCTATACCTGTTTTACAAAGTGTTAATTACAGGAACCAGTATAAGAAACCAGAACCTGATCATGTAATTGATCATTTGTGTTATCTCTGACAGAAAAACATTATGTATTACATAACAATGTGCAATCTACACACAAATGTATCATACTTAACTTTCACTTGCTAATATTTCTGAAAATATAAGTCATATCTTTCTATATTCCCAAAAATGCCTGATTTTGTGTACCCCGATATATTTTGTCAAAAGGTCTATGTGTATACTGTTTTATATGATGAAAATCATTGAATAATAATATTTCAAATGTACATTGAGTAATTATTTTTTATTTCATAGATGTTTATTAATGTATATTCAGTAATTATTTGTGATTTCATAGATGTTTATTAATGTATATTCAGTAATTATTCGTGATTTCATAGATGTTTATTAATGTATATTCAGTAATTATTCGTGATTTCATAGATGTTTATTAATGTATATTCAGTAATTATTCGTGATTTCATAGATGTTTATTAATGTATATTCAGTAATTATTCGTATTTCATAGATGTTTATTAATGTACATTTAATATTTATGTTAAATCAATGATCATGAAAAATGCACACATTAATTATTCATCAAGTAATTTTAGTAATCATTAAATGCATATATGATTTTATACAATCACAATCAAAATTTGTCCCATGGCAATACTTTAATATACATAATTCTCCATAGAATGGTGCTTGTATATGTTTTAGTATTGAAGCTAATGATATTTTACTGTTAGTTTTAATATACGCTATGTTCTATATATGTATTAGAATGTGTTATGTTATACAAGTGGTGAGACTTTGATAAAATATTGAATCTGAATCTGAATCTATACAAAACAAAACAAATATTTCAGACAGAAGGTTGTGAGCTAGCATTCACATGGTCAGAGTAAAGTTTTACTTCTATTATTACAGAACATTAAGGTGGTACCTAACACTACAGGGAGATAACTCTGTAAAAATCAGCTAAACGTTTTAATTACGTTGTATTGTTAAGGAAATATTAAGCTTCTCAATGATCAAAATTAGTGTTTGTCAAACTGCTATATAACCAATGAAATTTTTCTGATAAAGTGGTTGGTTCAAATTTTTTGAAATTTTGATATTTTTGTCAAAGGGTCAAAGTAAACATTTTGTCAAAATTTTATGAAAATTAAACGAGCCAAATTAATATTAGTCAAGGTGTTGGGTACCACCTTAAACATCTTATGGAACTGCAGTTGGTATTATCAAATCAACCAGTTCATTTTATTGATGAGTGTTATAAAAATAAGAAGATGTGGTATGATTACCAATGAGACAATTTTCCATCAAATGATGAGTTGTTTGTTTTGAATGTCCAGTTGTAAATATTTCATAGATATATTCAGGATGATTTTTAAATTGTTAAAAAATTTAAGAAGCTGCAATATTACTATAAAATTTTCAGACAAAAGCCTCCATATCATAGAATAGAGAATGTAAACATGGAATGTGTCACAGAGACAACAACCTAACTAAAGAGCAGAAAACAGCACAAGGCCACAAATGGGGCTTCAATGCAGCGAGAAAATCCTGCACCTGGATGCGGGCTTAAACTGGCCCCTAAACAATAATGTATACTGTAGTTCAGCCAAATGAATGCACACTAAACTCCCAAACATATCTGTTAAAAAAAAAATTCAATCAAGAAGAGAATATTTAGAGAAATATAATTATTCAGAGACAATCCTATATCCATTATAAGCTTTCCTAATTTTCAAATCTATAAGTTATATTATTCTCTAAGTCTCTTCTATATATCTTCTTTTTGGTGTTAGTTTGGGTCTGTTTTCTTCAACAGACAACCTTCTTTTTTTTTGGTGTTAATTGTCTGTGTAGCCTAAAATGACTTGCTTACAGTGGACTTTCCAAACTAGCACATAAATATCCAGCTTCTAAGCATTTCAGTCTAGTACAATTAAATCAGGAGAATGAACATGTGTACTGCTGCAGAAAAAAAGGCTTTTAAAACAACCAAGATTTGCAGTTGTCAAAAGGTTTTTAAAAAGGACCATGTTATATACACCGACTAAACATGTATACAGACAAAAGCTTCTAATACGAAATAGTTCTATACATAGCATGAACATGACTACAAAGCTGAGGAGATTTGCTAATTATATGTAAAATGACAGTGGTCTATAGTCTATACATAAACCCTTGGTGTACTAAAGGAGACATGGCATTATAACATTAATAGGCAAGGATATGTTTAAGGAGAGAATTTTTTTAGTGAAAAGAAAAATTCTGATGTATCACTTTGTCTCTAATTCAATTTGTAATGAGTGCATGCGAAGCATATAATGATTTTATATCAAAAATAGATTTAAAGTATTTTTAATGACTTTGCTAATTGAATTCCAGAGATACTAATTAGATCAAACTGTTTGGAAAGTCTTGGATCAGAGGACATCTAATGACAATGCTACAGCATTTCTTATCATCTTATTTGTCAACATGATCGATTTTTCATCTTCTTTGATATTTTTTTATTCAAAATCATATCGATTCAGTGAAAGAGAAAACGATCGTAACTTTCAGCGGAAATACTACTGTTTGGCAAAATAAAATAATGACAGGGTTTACTGAAAGGCATAAATTGTATTGTCAAGGAGCCAATTAGTAGCACAATTCCATATTCATTTCAATAATGGCGGCCTACTCAGGTGTGTCAGACAGGAAATAAGGTCATTATCCTTTGTATTTTAGTTGTTATAACAAAAGCTGCACATAATCCAATTCTTGTAGCCTCTACTTTTCACTGAAAAAGACATATCTCACTCCGACTGCAAGTAGCTATCTTGAAAACCTTAGTTATATTACCATGATAAATGTACAATATTTTAATGGACATCAAAGAAAAATTAATTCAACTTAATAATGATCTTATGATACTGTATGGCATATAAAGGAAATTAGAGAAGCATTGATCCAACGTAACGCTTCTCATTTTCTAGCTGGTATCAATTTCTATATATATTGCATCAATAAAAAGCATTGTAATACTATGTTACACCATAAATTGATGTTATTGGGAATATTTGAAAGAGCTTTTTATCAATCTGAGATGTGTCATACCGTTTTGATGTTTACTTATTTATTCATTTAGGATGTTATGATATTACACTGTTATTATCCTATAAAAGCAAACTGTTTTACAATAAAAAAAAAAATGGAAGAAGTATTTAGTAGGCACTAAACCTCATAAAGGGCAAACAGATATTATTTTCCAATGGATAATGTCATGTTATCAGAGTGTGGTTTATTGTCTATCACACGCTAAAGGCTTAGAGAGTATCTATGGTAAAAACACTCAGAATAAAGGAAAACGAGACAGCTAGGCAGCAAACATTTACTGACTGATCTACCAGAATCTAAATATCATATATTCCAAAAGCAAAAGTACATATATCTTTAACAATTGAAGAACTGTGCAAATATCCTATACCTTAAATACTGTATTTCACATAGTGCTAAAATATCAACTCTTTTCATCAGGGAAAACTGAACTTATCTTTCAAAAAATAATTAATTTTGTTGATTTTCAATATTTCCCAGGTATGGTCAAAACTACACTAAAAATACATGCCATTAAAATCAACAAAGTAAGTATTTAGTGTCAGGGTTAGAAGAATTAAATGGTGTTTTTCTAGCTGTTTTATTACATCTACTAGAATCTAAATGTACTTAAATTTATTTCTGCTTTCAAGCAAAAAAAACTTGTTGATTTGACTAAATGTCCAGTGGCAAGTAATTCATGCTAATTCATGACCCGTGACTGTTTGAATGGAAATAATAGAAATACCATAGGTCAAACAGAAAGCAACAACATTTTTGAAATTTTAAACAAACAGGTAAAACAAGAGCTACTAAAATACTTTTTCCATTAATAATTCTACCGAATTTGATTGATATATGGTTGATTAAGAAGAAAACTTAGCAATACTGAAAATTCAGAAATTATTGCGTGCATTTATTATTGCGATTTTGTCATTTTAGACTAAAATGCGATTTTAATTTTTGCGATATTGAGAAAAATCCGGTTTAATTCATATAAAAATTTTCAAAAAGCGAGTTTCAATCATTGCGATTATAACCCTGTCGCATATTTCGCACTAATAAAAACATCGAAATAATTTCTGAATTGACAGTAGCTATTTCTTATTCAAACCTGTCTCATTCATCTTTCCTATGGTGTCTTAGGTTTCCAAATTTTATCTAACCAAGAGTCAATCTTTCAAAAGTTCACATTGGACATTTAGTTAACAATGAATAAATTTAGTTTCTTTACAATATTACTTCCAAAAGGAACATATACTCTGGAATATTATTTTTACTCCAAAAAATATTATGGTTTGTTCCTGTTGGGATGAAGGACATAGAATTTTTGTTCCAAAAGGAGCATTATTTATTATAGCTCTGTTCATACCTGAATGTTTCAGTTTGAACACATATACGTTGACAAAGTGAACCTAATGGCTCATGTCTATAACTTGGGCAAGGTCAATAACTTGGGCAAGGTCAATATTGCAATGTTACCTAAAGGCAAATGAAACAAATAAACAATACAAAAGAAAACATAGTTTATTGTGTAATATTCTTTCTACCAAATTTCTTCAATACATACAATAGAATCCTTATTTCTGGACTCGATTTCACAAGAGAGCCATTAACCAAGATAACAATGGAGAATGTTTTACTCTTACATAAGTCATTATTTATTACGTATTGAAAATATACTGATAGCTATATCCAAAATATTCCTATACATAAATAATTCAAAAACCATAATCTAATTACTTTTGCTTATTTACGCAGGGTCCTTTTAAATAATGATGGTTTTTGACTCGAAAAATATGAATTCTTCATATCTTCTATGTCCTAGCAATGTGTTGTAGCATTTTTATAAAAAGACAAAACATGGAACCATATACTTTAATCCATATGAAAATAAGGAGATATATGTTATAATTGCCAGTGAAACAACTATCCACCAGAGACCATATGAAAGAGGATGATATAGTAGCTATAAAATTAGGAGATGCACTATGATTGCTAAAGAGACAACTTTCAACCAGAGACTTGAAGGACAAGCAGTCCCACCTTTGTCTGGTAAGAGGTGCAAGAACAAAAAAGAAATACGTTATTGATCAACTCCTGTCTAATTATCTGCAAACAAAGAGCAAATTTGACTGACTAAAACAAAAAAATTATACTACATAATTATTATTGATTGATGAACTTTTGCTTGCTTAATGTCTAGTAGCAAATATTTAAGGCATATTAAGGACGAACAAAAATTAACAAATAATACAAAATGAATGTTTTGCAAGGTAAGTGGATAGATTTTTGAAGGCAGGGAAATTTGGACTACCACTTGAAAATGAGGTTATGACGGAGAAGGGCAGAAAGTTTGCTTTGCAACTAGCCCTTAGAGAACTTGTTGCAGAGATTTTTCAACATGCAGAAAGCATGGCACTCACCACACAAGGCATCAGATATGATGTCCAACCAGATGTGGCTGCATTATTTTACATATACACATATACTTCAGGACAAGTCTACAAATGATCATATTTCTATGTGACTATGCAAGTCAACACATGGGGTTCTATACAAAATACAAAAAATGTTTATATGGACTCAAAACACAAAATCTTTTGAAAATGAAGAAATTAGGGTTTTTAAGGGTTCATTTTCATTTTAGTCATATTGTTGGTCCTTAAAACATAATTTGGTAATTTTGGTTCACAATACAATCATTCTTATGTTGAGGTTGTGTAGTTTTCAAGATTTAATTATTGAATAAGAATGATTTTGATGTAAAAAAATGGAAACTGTATGGCAGTATAGTTTATCTGTGAGATTTTCTTCCATGTTCAATTGTTGTCTGTTGGGTTTGAAAAAAAAATGACTTCACATAAAACAAATGGAAAAATTATTTTTTTTACAATTAAACATAACAAAGAAAATCTGATAAATACTTCATCCTCAACTCATACTAAATAATGTAAATTTGTAAAAATGTTATAGTTAAGTAAATTTGCAAATAAGAATTCAAATTTATATAAATTGCTTCGCTGAGCGCAGCTAGATACGACCGCAGATGTCCAACCCTGAAAAGTTGGGGCCAAAATGGACACAATATTCACGCTTTTAACCAGGAAAACCCTTGTCTTCCCTCCTTTTTTGCCCCTAATTCCTAAATGGTTTGAGCCATAACCCCCCAAAGTCAATCCTAACCATCCCTTTGTAGTATGGAAACTTGTGGTATAATTTCAGAGAGATTCATACACTTTAACACAAGTTATTGTCTGAAAACTACAAAAATGCTTATTTGGGCCCCTTTTTTGGCCCCTAATTCCTAAACAGTTGGGACCATAACCCCCAAAATCAATCCCAACCTTCCTTTAGTGGTTATAAACCTTGTGTTAAAATTTTATTGATTTCTAATACTTATACTAAAGTTATTATCCGGAAACCATCTGTCTTCTGACGACGCTGACGACGACGACGACAACGTGATACCAATATACAACCAACAACAACAACAAAAAATTTTTAATTTTTGCCGTCGTATAAAAATGGATATAAATAACTGATTAACCAGAATACCTCTAAACAAGTCTTTTTATCAAATTTGGATCACATGTGTCATTTTTGTTGAAATTATACAATTAAGTCAGTGTGTATATAACTTAATAAATTAATTTCATTGAAGGTCATTTACCTAATTTTATTGCCAGAAAATGAGCAAAAATATTAATATTTTATCAATATGTTATAATGAACATAAAAATGTTGATAGTTTTTGAAAAGGCTTTCATTTCAATTTGAAAGCATAAAACCTCATTCTTATAATAAGTAACATTTAATTTATGTGAGAAGTCTCAGATGAGGAAAACATAACCCCATAATCTTTAAAAATATCAGATTTTAGACTTGTTTTTGGACCTTTGTCATATCTAAAAAACGAGAAAGGCTAGTGTAGCCAAAACTCCTGACTGGATTTCAATGAAACTTTGAAAATGTTCAGTACAAAATACATTGTGTACCCCTCCTTTTCTATTTTTGAATCTGAAATTCTGAATATTGAGTTTTTCCATGACAAAACATTAACCTTACTACATCTGTACATAAAAAAGAGTAAACAATTTGTAAACAATACTACTTGTTATGTGTATTTTAGTATGATTGACAAAAATACATCAATTGCAAAATAGCCAATGAAAAAATCTTCATGTAAAAATGTTAGCTTTCTGTTATATTTCAGTATGATAAGGGTTCTCTGATGTTACAATCTATAATAACTAACTGTCTAGGTGGCATGATCTGAACTTAAAAGGTTTCCAATGGTTATATAACATATAGGATGATATAAAAGAAACACTTCAATCTCCCAGCCTGATTTAGCCATCACTGAAATTTTATAACAAAACTGAACATTTTATCAAATTTTTGAACAAATTACATGGATAAATCATTTGATAAAACAGTTGTTTCCTTATACATGGAGCCAATAGTCTGCAAACTGTCACGGAAACAGCTTTCATTCACAATAATTAATTTCATGTATAAAATTTTCAATTACTTCAGTTTTCTTTTCACTTTGACAAAGACATAAAAAGAGAAAAGGGAGCAAAGGTTCAGTTTGGTTTTCACAATCCAAATCATTTCTTTTGTCTGCTCATAAATTTTGACTAATGGTAATAGTATGTGAATAAAGATAATAGAACACAAAGGAATATCAAAAATTCTGAAATAAAAATCTATTAACTTACGATTTACCACTGAGCACTAAGTTTAGATGAAAAAAAAACAACTTTTCACTGCAATTAGAGCAAAGGTGTTTTATCTCAGGAAATCTTTACTGAAACACTTATATTTTGACAAAATTAAAAATTTTATGAAAGTATATACTATCAGCATCTACCCATTATATATTCTTACTTTCCAATCATTCTAGAAGAACCAGCATATTCAGAGTAAAACCCAGGATTTTCAAGGGGGTATGTAGAGGCCAATTGGATCTGCTCATGATATTCAAAGGCAATACTCTCAGTATATTTGATTCACAAAGAAATGAAAAGTTAAAGGCATGTACTAGTCCTAATCTATCACACATTTCTTACAAGTCCTTTGTGAATCAGACTCCTGGCATAGGTAAACCTATTCTCCCAACTTATAATTTAGTGCTGGTTACAGGTCTAGATGAAATGGCAGTACACAATTTTAAAATTACCATGTATATTACATGCAGTATGTGCTCGTGTGTCATTGCTACATGCTAAACTATGTGATTATAGTGAAATAAACACTAAATTATGATATTATGTGATTATAGTGATATTAACACTAAGTGCAATAATATAATAATTGTAGTAATGTATTTGTGCACAGAGATATTTTTGCTTGGTCTCACCTCTAACTTGTAATTACCCCATCCTGGGTATGGTGTCTGTAGTGGATAAAAACAGGAAACAAATTAATGTTCAACTTATAACAATCTTATTATCACCAATTATAATACAAATTCTGAATGGTCAGGTAAAAAGATTTTATCATCAATATATCCGCTAAAAAATACATAAAGTGATGGTCATTTTTCAAACTAAAAGTTTGGGTTTTTTTTCTTTTTTTTTGTTGTTAATTTTTAGTTTTCATATCATTTATGTTGTGAACAAACAAACAGAAAATTAATAGACAATTTAACTACATTCTTCAGTACACATACTGTTTGACCTTTTACTCTTCTCATGTATAAGTACAATAACTGCACCAACTACTTTTTACATCGCGATGACCGTGAGGGCATTCCGATGTATTGTTGCCACAGAGATTTCTACTAAAATAACTTTGGTTTTTGACTGGTAACCGATCTATAAATACGCGGACATTATCGAGTGCAAAATAACATTCCTTATCGCTTGTTATAAATTCATTTCTTCAATGAATACTCATAAAAATATTTTTGTTTAGAACATAAATTGATAGTATGAAAATGTTTTGTCGTTAGAAATATATATTTAAGAAAAAAATCATTAATAATATCTAAGCACACGTACAGAAAAATTGTGTATACGCATGTGGAAGAATATCTCAAGAACGTTTTGCGGGAAAATATGAATGCCTACTCAAATTCAATCTATTAGAAAAATCGAATTATTACAGAAGAGTGTCCACCATGCACTTGCACTGCACTATTATTAGAATAGTAGAATAGAATAATATATAAATGAATGAAATGATATATACATGTAACTGTTATATACAAATATTAGTATAATATATAACAACAAACCAGAGTGTACTGATTTGTATCACTACAATATAATAGTTATTACGATGAGGTTGAATTCCCTGTCATTTGTTCATTATCCACACACGAACTTGTCTCAGAAAAAAAATATATCTCTGTACATTAAACTCACTTTCAGGTATAGATATGTGATTTTTTTTTCTGAGACAAGTGCTTGTGCCCATCTACAAGAACTTGCGGTCATCCGATGTTCAGTACTTCAGTACTTTGAATAAAAGTTCAAATTCAAGGGAGGTCACTCTTTTTTTGAGGTCATGTTCATAAAGGAAAAGACTACATGATTCCTAAATAATAAACATACCAATGAAAATGTCCTACGGTTGTAACGGTCATAATTTTGTAACAATGATCTTCCTTAATACCATATCTTTATATTTGAAAAATTGTTTTTCAGATTTTTAAGAGCTTAAAACTGTTATATACTAGCAACTTCTTTTCTAAATCGGGATTCTTCAGTTTATCCCTGAACTTGTTTTCAAAGCCCTTTTATAGATGACATTAGGTTAATTTTGTCAATGGAATGCTTCTTCTTGACGCCTTGTTAGAAAATAGTCCTTTATAACTGCAAGCTGGATAGAGATATCGGTTAAACAGACACATGAGACATATAACGGGAACAAACAGATAAACAACCACAATTGGAATGACAGGCAAGTAGATAGACAGAATTATAGACCACGAAAAAGACAAAATTAAACAAGGATGAATTTAGAACTTGTTTTCTCCCAACTGTTTGAAATTAGGTCATACAGATGTGGTGCTTTTAAAACTTGATGGCAGTAAATAATTAGCGAAGCTTTTCAATTTTCAGAATAAGACATAAATCCTTCTAGTTAATCCATTTAGGTTTAAACATTGCATGCAAATAACTAATGTCTGTGTAAATGCCTCTTACATTTATCTTTGTCTAGAATCACAGGATAATATAAATGCAATACAATCAGAAACTAATCATATTTCAACAGTTTATAAATGCAGTGCAGTCATTTATTTAGTGAATCACTTTTTAATTTACTCATTTACATAGAGTAATCTGTATCATACAAACACTTGAAAAAGTAGTTAAATTGAAAATTGGTAGGTGTTTTAACTCATCTTTTCTCATAAACTAGTGGGCAGAGGTCAAGAGAGTCCATTAAAGGGTAATAAACTGATCATTATCACCTATTGTTTCATTGCTACTTTGAAAGCTATTACCAACAAGACCACCAAAAGGTGTGTGAGTTTGCAACAAAGCAAGAGATTAATTGTTATTGTGGGTGTAACAGATGGTATGTTTATCATGTAAGTAATTGTCCAAGTTAATGTTCCTCTCAGCCAACACACAGTTTTTAGCAGCTTGGGACTACTAAAATCTGATATGAAATAAGACCAGCAACTATATGAGATTTCTAATAGAAACTTTCCCACATTATTGAAATTGTTGAACTTAAAAAAAATTAAAAATCTTTTTATAAATATAATTGAAAAAGCTAATCTGATCTGAGCACAACATGAAATTGTTTAGCCTGAAAAAGGCCATTAACTTTAGAGTAGCATTTGTTAGATCTAAAACAAAAACATGCAGTATTCAACAAAAATAAGACAAACTCTGGTAGAGTTTTCCAACCATATACAGTGGTAGGTAAAAGAGATGGGATTTTAATTTGATCATCCTTTTTTTCAATTGCAATATGTTTACTAATAGTGTGACAAAATATGCACCTGTTAAAATAAAATGTAATTACATCTTTCAAAATACATTCTTATCCTTTCTACCAATATCAATCATGAAGCCACTCATATCCATGAAAATTGATTAAGGTATCTTATGTCCTTATTACATAACCATTTCTGATGCGCTTAATCATAAAATTACATGACAAAGGATCATTTTTAAAACTATAAGGAATAAATCAAACTTTTGTCATTTCCGGTAGAAAAATCTGATCACTTTGCACCATTACAGGTTGATCCAGGTTGTTGATCGCTCTTGTCGACAAGTACAAAATAATGTTTGGTAATATATTAAATCATGACACTTATATATAATACTTTAGGTTCATCAAGGTTTATTAATTTCTATCAATAAATGTGTATAATAAAAGTCTTCACAACTATAGTAATATCATTACGAAAACTCAAATGAAATTACGGCCTCCGAACGATCAACTCAATTACAGTAGTGAACTGGCAGGCCTGCTGTCAACCTATCCAATCATTAGCTGCCACAGAGGAATAGAAAGCTGTGAAAGGATTTTGTACGACATCCCAAGCCAGTGCAGGGATTGATGTTTAGAAATAGAGCAATAGCTGTATCTGATAGGTGTCATACTTTACTATTGAATTATAACATTGGTAAAGACAGCATTTGATCAATTCTAGTAATTACAACAAAGTTTCAAAATGTCACAATCATTATATTTTTACTACATGGTTATATATCCATTTAAATTTCAACATACTTCAATTCCAATTTAACCTGTTTTTATTCAGGAATTTCATAAATGTTAAAAGTTCAATGGATACAATCAATATTAAGTTTCAAATTTGTATAATATCATATATCAACAACACTGACAAAATGCTTCAATCGTTCATTCATTTAGTACATGTATTAGACTAGACTTAATTCTGTGCAACTTAACTTAGTATAAAAGTCACTTTTACAATATTTCCAATATTATTTTATTTTTTTAAATGAAATTTTGTTGATTATTTATAGAATCTGAGATGGTAATTAACCTATGGAAATTTCATCAAGACCATCAGCCTTTTGTGATAGTAAGAATTTCCATAACTTCCTTAGTAATCCTCAATTTTCTTCTGGCAACAATTTTATTTGTACTGGTTAGATAATTAGAATGCAACTATTGACTAACACCTGACTCATTACTTTCTGTTATAATTTCAATTAAGTGCCTGCAGTTTTCTTAATGTCAAATTTCACTGTTAAATCTCAACTTAATTTCAAAGACTTTGAATACTTTCAGAATTGTCATACGGCAAGTACTTTTTTTATCTCCAACTGAAATTCTAATTCAAGAAGCCTATTATATTTTCAATCAAATTTCCATTGCTTCTTGTAACAGAGACCATCCAAGACCTGCCAAACTTCACGATTTATGGGGGCTTTCTCCCATGAGAGGTGTAGACCTGAATTTTGAAATTCTTTATTATATAAACTTAACACCTCAAAACGGGCACTCAAATGAGTCAAGATAATATTTAAGCACATATAAACTCATTCAAACAATATAGAAATAGATTAAAATAGATAAGAAGATGTGGTATTCATGAGTGCCAATGAGACAACTCTCCATCCAAGTCACAATGTATAAAAAGTTAACAATTATAGGTCAAAGTACAGCCTTCAACACAGAGCCTTGGCTCACACCGAACAGCAAGTTATAAAGGGCCCCAAAATGACTAGTGTAAAACAATTCAAACAGGAAAACCAAACACTTATGACAATATAAGAGGAACATTAGGTCCTCTTGCTCATGGAGATTTTGAAAAGATGGCAAATATGCCAGCCTTTCTTTCAAATCTGAATTGCAAGGCTTTAAAACCTTTTCCTTCCGATCAGTTTTTAAGTGAGGAATATGACAGTTGTTTTCCATTCGTTTGATGTGTTTGAGCTTTTGATTCTGCCATTTGATAAGGGACTTTTCCTTGGAGTTCAGTATTTTTGTTATATTACTTTTTTCAATTACTTAAATAATAAAATGCTTCGCTGAGTGCAGCCTGATACGACTGCAGAGGTCGAACCCAGAACAGTTTGGGCAAATTTGGACACAATATTCAAACTTGATGCTGTCTGAATTTGGATTGTGATCAAATTTTTGACATAATATAGGTTTCTGACACAAAATAAATGTGATCAAAGATCTTACAAATCTATTGCGCAATACTGTGCAACTGAAGATTTCTTCTTGAAACTTTTCAAAAATTTGAAATTTGAAAAATTTTGAAAAAACAAAATATGAATCCTTTAAAAAATTGGAAAAAAAAATCCCCTCCCCCAACTTTTTTAAACCCCCTTGGAGCAATAACCCCAAAACTCAATCCCAGCCTTTCCTTTGTAGTATGGAACATTGTAGTACAATTTCATAGAGATCCATACGTTTACACACAAGTTATTGTCTGGAAACTAGAAAAATGCTTGTTTTTGGCCCTTTTTTGGCCCCTAATTCCTACATGTTTGGGGCAATTAACCCCAAACTCAATCACAGCCTTCCCTTTGTTATATGGAACCTTGTGGTACAATGTCAGAGAGATCCATACGTTTACACACAAGTTATTGTCTGGAAACTAGAAAAATGCTTGTTTTTGGCCCCTTTTTGGCCCTTAATTCCTAATCTGTTGGCCCCATAACCCCTAAAATGAATCCAAACCTTCTACTCGTGGTATTAAACATTGTGGTACAATTTCAGAGCAATCAAAACACTTATACACAAGTTATTATCCTGAAACTAGAAAAATGCTTGTTTTGGGCCCCTAATTCCTAAATGGTTGGGACCATCATCCCCAAAATCAATCCCAACCTTCCTTTTGTGGTATTGAACCTTCTTAAATTTTTTTTTATAAAGATCCATTCACTTAAACTAAAGTTATTGTCCGGAAACCAATGTGTCTTCGGACGACGACGCAGACAATGACGATGCAGACGACGTCGACATCATACCATTATACAATCCCCAAAAAAAAGATGAAATTTGAAAAAAAGGCAGGACAGGAGTTTTGAGTGAAAAAAAAGGCAGGATGACAATTCATGTAAAAAAAATCAGGATAAAACTTATGAAAAAAAAAGCAGGATCGTATAGACTAAAAAATAAAAAGGCAGGAAAGAGATTACAACTAAAAAAATGCAGGACAAAATTTTTCATCCTAGCCCCCTCCCCCATAAAAATCAAATGGTAGCTCCCTAACAAATTTCAGGCGGTAAGTACTTCTAATTAATTTTTATAAAAAGCTGACCTGTTATAAAATTGTAGGGTATTCAAACAAACCTTGCTCAACTGAATTTCAGGTCTTTGATCAAATAATCGGAATCGAGCAATTTTCAAATTTTAAATGCAAATTCATTCCAAAGCAGCCTCTTCAAACAAATTTCATTTTTAAATGTAGTCAATTGGATTATATTTGACTGAAGTATTCCCAAAGTTATCATCTAAAGATACAAACAGAATTGTGTAATTATCAGAAATGCTGAATGTCATATATATATATATATGTATAAAAAGATCCATAATCATGGCAACAGTTAATAAAACATTCATCTTAACAAATGTTTTAACAAAAACAAAGGTTTGCAGATATATATATATATATATGTATATTTCATTAATTTAATTTATTCTGACCAACCAAAACACAGTAGAATTATTTTCCCAGCTAAATGTAGTTATTAAAAGAAAAAAAGAGTCAAGTTTTTATATATCTGAACATTGAATCATACATGTAACAATGAACTCCTGGTCTTTATTTCAGTCAGTTTAGGAATAGAATATCTAAATACAAACTTTTGTATAGTAGCTTGACATTTAAAACTTTTGCTTCCTTAAATCATTTACTGTTTATTTGTTTCATTCGAACCTTGTAAACATTATTTGAGATGTCAGTTGACAATCAATGCTTCAGAATATATTCAAAACATTAATCTCGAGTCATATACTGTAAAGTTAACCTGAAAAAAAAAATCGAAAGAGAGCTTCCTTTTATCAATCCCAACAAGGATTTTTGAGGAAATCAATTCAGGTATACTGGAGTTAGTGTGTGATATGATAAAAATTGCCTTAATTCAAAAAGGTTAAAGTCCTGTAACTCTGGAACAACAAAGCCAAGAATTTTCAAAATCAAAAGGGAGCTTTCTGCCATCAATCCTAATGTTTAAAATTACATGAGAACTGGTTAAAGCAAATTTGAGTTATCATAGAAAGTGTTGGCGGACGAATGAATGGAAAGACGGACAGACCGATGGAAGGACGGACAGACATTGGTATACATTTACGTCCAGTCTCCAAGGCTATTAAAAAGTGAGCAAATACCTATTTGTCCTCAACTGGCCAACAATCAAGATGGACCATCTTTAATAAATATATAATATCTTTTATTAAATATTTTTGAAGATATAGATTTGTAAATTCAAAAGACTATCAATCAGTTAATCTATTGTTTTTATGAAATTATGAAATGTGAATATTATCCAAAAAAAAAGGAGATAAGCACACTTTTTACCATTGAACCGAGGTTATTTTACAAACATCTAAAAAGTCAATCAAGATTTCATGTTATCATTTAAAATTACAATAAATAAATAAACAATAACGTCATCTCAATTCATAATATGGTAATGGACATCCAATAAACAAATGAACAATGTAATAAAAGTATCTATCATTTACTACACATGATATGCATGTTCAATAAAATTCATCTATAATTCAAGTCAGAAATAAGAAACCCTAATATTGTAGACACTATTTCTAGCTTTTAAGAACTTAAGTGCCATATGGTGTCGTCAGATGAATTAACCT
The DNA here is from genome assembly GCF_021869535.1 of Mytilus californianus. Lineage (NCBI taxonomy): Eukaryota > Metazoa > Mollusca > Bivalvia > Mytilida > Mytilidae > Mytilus > Mytilus californianus. The sequence continues at coordinate 128,193,390 of NW_026262679.1, read as the reverse complement.
TGTTTGATAGAATTTCCTAACATATGATAGTAAAATCAAAATTCAATTCAATGTAATCTATAGTTGTGAAACATTGACACAAGACTTCATTGCAAGATAAATACTTATGGTTTGAACTTTTAATTATTGTTGCTGGAAAATTTGCAAAAGTTCTTCAAATGTTTATGTTGTGTACAAGATGTAAGTTTGTACAAATTATAATTTGTACACGGTTTTTGTACAAGTTATGTTTTTTGGCACATACCTTTTTGCATCAGATGATAAAAGTTTATCTTCTTAAATTAATCAGCTTAATGTCTTAAATTCAAATTTATATACTTCAACCTAACATTTAGTGCTTTTCTCCCTGTCTTTAAAATGGAAATAAGGACACCTGAATCGTTTAAATTCGATTTTTATTTTTCTCCTTATACCAAAATCATATCCATAAAAAGTCTATTTGTGTTCTTATAACGTTTTTTGTATCAATGCTCAGTATTCGACTGTATCATGTAGTCATAGAAATATGACAGAAATAAGCGTAACAAAAGACTGTGTGCTTGTATCATCCATTTGTGTTAAGCGGTTCATAAAACACTGATAACTTGTACAAAAATTTTGTACACATTATAATTTGTACAACATTACAATTTGTACACAACATATATACCATAATACACCAAATGATTGATTGACTGATTGGGGTTTGCTTTATGCCGCCTCAGCACAAAAAGGCTCTATCACGACATACACCAAATGACGTATACAGCTTCCTTGTATATATATAAATGTTCTAGACAGTTTTGAGCCTTTAGGTTGAAAAATATATGATTTAAATTAAAAGAAACAGGTATTTTTATTTTCCGTGAACCTAATCAGAGCATCAGTGTTTTCTGTGAACAATTTTCCTTCTTGTTCTGGCATTATACATAAATTGTTAACAGTAAAAAAAAAAAAAGAGAATAAGATAGATTTTCAGGTTTTAATACTAGTACCCCAGTAATCTATATTGACACCTGACAAAAAAAAATCATTAGCTCAGGTGCATGGCTATTTAAAAGACAATTCAGAATACTTCCCCTTAAATAGGATAAACCACCTAGAGGCTACAATTATTTTTTCAGCATTTGGTATTTACAAACTAACATTTCTGTGCTGCCCATGTTGTTCTTAACTCTGTAAATGGTCAATATGGATAAGTGACCAATCAACTGACAGAAGTTTCTTACCAGATGACAATTAACCACAAAGCTCATAAAATGGACATAGCAACAAGATTAAAGTTAATCTTAAAATCTGTGAAAAACGTGACTTGAAAGGCCACTACAATATCCTGATGACAGCGGAGAAATGCTAAGTTACGGGATTTGCAAAATCAATAACAGGCAAGATCCTATCGTCAAAGAGTCATTATTCTCAACTCCCACTTTATCTAAAAGAAGTAATCTAAAAACAACAGCATGTTCGTACATAAATTGGAATCACAATGATCAAGGAAATCTTTGTCCTAAGAATGTCATCAGATCTAGATGTAAAAAGAACATCATCTGAAATGTTTACGAAGTAACCAATTAATTAGGAACCAAATGAAAAAACACTGAAATGTATATATTTATATCTTATTTCAGTTGCTAATTTTTGTCTGAAAACATAGACATCTAGGATATTATAAACCATTATTTCATTTTTTGCTGCTTAATTCATTTATTTCCAATGCGGCTCTGACTAGACGTATTGTTATTAATAGTTCATGTATAAGTTATATAACTATTCAGTACTTTATTAGGTTAAACTCCAGAAACTTTAAAGGCCTCACTATTTTTGGAGGACAGGCTAAATCTATGGCAGTGAAAAAGCTAGACTATCGGACTCGGACTTCTCTTATACTGAGTTTTACTGTACGTACTGTTGTGCGTTTGTTTTTTCTACATTGGCTAGAGGTATAGGGGGAGGGTTGAGATCTCAAAAAAACATGTTTAACCCCGCCGCATTTTTGCGCCTGTCCCAAGTCAGGAGCCTCTGGCCTTTGTTAGTCTTGTATCATTTTTAATTTTAGTTTCCTGTGTATAATTTGGAGTTTAGTATGACGTCCATTATCACTGAACTAGTATACATATTTGTTTAGGAGCCAGCTGAAGGACGCCTTCGGGTGCGGGAGTTTCTCGCTACATTGAAGACCCATTGGTGGCCTTCGGCTGTTGTCTGCTCTATGGTCAGGTTGTTGTCTCTTTGACACATTCCCCATTTCCATTCTCAATTTTATTAAGTCTACAATGTATGTAATATACATCTTGGGATATCACTGTAGGAAGATCTTTTAATATTGTTTTTATCGGTACTAACATTGATTTTTATTTTTTTGATAAATCAAAACATAACTAGATATCTATTACTAAATATTTATAAAAACTTATGGTCCTATATACATCCTGTCAATATTATGTACTTATATTTTAGCATTGTACAAGGTCATGCTTTTCTCAGACAGTTTATGACGGCTTTACACTAAATTCCTTGGATGTGCACTAGTGTGATACTTTAGTTTGGGAGAAGATGATTAATTCATTAGTTTTTATTTGCTTTTAACTATCTTGCAGTAACTGTAACTATCTTGCAGTAACTGTAACTATCTTGAAGTAACTGTAACTATCTTGCAGTAAATGTAACTATCTTGCAGTAACTGTAACTAGCTTGCAGTAACTGTAACTAGCTTGCAATAACTGTAACTAGCTTGCAGTAACTGTAACTAGCTTGCAATAACTGTAACTAGCTTGCAGTAACTGTAACTAGCTTGCAATAACTGTAACTAGCTTGCAGTAACTAACTAACTTGCAGTAACTGTAACTAGCTTGCAGTAACTGTAACTATCGTGCAGTAACTGTAACTAACTTGCAGTAACTGTAACTAGCTTGCAGTAACTAACTATCTTGCAGTAACTGTAACTAGCTTGCAGTAACTGTAACTATCTTGCAGTAACTGTAACTAGCTTGCAGTAACTAACTATCTTGCAGTAACTGTAACTAGCTTGCAGTAACTGTAACTAGCTTGCAGTAACTGTAACTATCTTGCAGTAACTGTAACTGTTTGAAAGGTACTTTAACTAGCTTGCAGTAACTGTAACTCTCTTGCAGTAACTGTAACTCTCTTGCAGTAACTGTAACTAGCTTGTAGTAACTGTAACTAGCTTGCAGTAACTGTAACTAGCTTGCAGTAACTGTAACTCTTTGAAAGGTACTTTGTGTCTTTTGTCTCTATGTTAGTTGATTTTGTGTATCATGACATGCTGATCTAATGAGTCAAGCCATGTGCAACTGATTTTTACAGTTTGTTTTTATGTCGTGCTGTAAAACCACTGTCCCAGGCTATTGGGGGAGGGTTGAGCTCTTACAAACAAGTTTAACCCTACCACATTCTATATGTGCCTGTCCCAAGTCAGGAGGTGGGCCGCAGAACATGTCATGCAGGAAGAGATATCAACATACCTGAAAAAATTATTCTGACTCTGAGGAGACAATTCTTTGCCCTTATTTCTTAGCTACATATGCTTGGTGGATCAGCAGTATAATCAAATCTTAAAGTCATCGGTAATTGACAAAACCATGAAACAATCAAATTTGAAAAATCCAACATTTGATTGATTGATTGCTAGTTGCTTAATGTCAATGCCTCAATGGCAAATATTTCATGCATTTTCAGGATGATCATTTAAAGAAAACAATAAGCTACCACAAGAACCTGCAGGCAATTTATTAAAGTGCTGATATTCCATGTAAACTAAAAACTATTAATCACTAAAAAACAGGTATACAGAATAATGGTAAACTGATAAATTGATTAAACAGGAGGTAACACACTCAGCTACTGTCAGCAATATTTGATGACTAATTCATAATAATTATTTTTAAGATCAACTGCTCAAGATACTGAGAGTGAGTTTTAATGGTACCTGTCAGATGCCAATGAGCCTTTAACAATGAACTATTTTACAAACTATTGTTGATCTATCATGTACAGTTTTGTGGACAAGACCTACTTTAAAATATCTAGACCAACCATTGTTGCATGAAATGAGATCAAGCCATTATGACATTTCTGTTATATTATACACTTACATATAATCTGTATTTCACACAACTTCCTCTCAGTTTGACATTTATAGAGGAGGGAAATGCTCTCAACAATTAGTGTTTGTAATTATTGATATTTGGTGTTTAATGCCACTTTCAGCATGTTTGCTGAATCGTGGCGGTCAGTTTTTAATAATAGAGGAAGCCAGAGAGCCTGGAGAAAACCACTGACCTTCGGAAGGAAAATTGGCAACCCTAGTTAGATACGATCAGACTTAAAAGCACCTGCTACATGCAGGATTCGAACATATGACCTGTAACATATAACATGCATGTTGTAATGAAGAATTAAATAAGTCAGATAGACATTATTCTGACCAAGTCAACCTGTCTTTTGCTTTTGCTTCTAAATGCAACCTGCTTGGTAGAGAAGTGGAGAATACCTATTTTAAAATCTTATATTTGAACTGTAGGTGGACTGTAACTTCCCAAACCTGAGGCAAGCATGCTGCCAGAAGACCACCAAAACTTTAGTTCCCCTGAAAACTTTGATATAAACAGTACCATAATATCTGTTCCTGTTACAACAAATATTCTATACCCTTTATTCCGTTAGAATCAAATACTGTTATATTTGTTCCAGTGGAAATAATATTACAGAATATTTCTTCCACTTGGAACTAATGTTATGGAGGAACTTCTATTTCATGACACAAATTTGTCAAAACATGGATTGCACTAATTTAGAGAATATATCATACAATTATAACCTGTGAAGAGTTACTGTTATGAAATAGAAGTTCCTTTATAATATAAGTTCCAAGTGGAAGAAATATTCTGTAATATTATTTCCACTAGATCAAATATTACAGTATTTTATCCTTATGAAATAAAGGGTATAGAATTTTTTTTTTATAAAAGGAACAGATATTATGGCACTGTTTATAACAAAGTTTCCCAAAAAAAATATAGGTTGACATTACAACACCTATTCAAACTTTTCACTGTAACAGTTACATATAGGATTTCTTAGAAAAAAAATGCAATTATCAATGCTATGGGAATAAATTCCTGATTTCCATCAGACAAATTGATTGATCTCGCAACTTATATTATTACTTATAAACATACTTTTCTCTATTGTCAAATAAGAATGGATAATAAAGCCATTGTTAAATCCCCCGTAGGGAGAATTTGTCATCTGCTGTAACTCAGGACCTATCCTCAACACATCATTCTTATCATAGAAATTTATTTTGTTTGTTTCTAAGAAATAATAACAGTTTTCCAATCCTACCCACAGCACAATATTATCCTTTAAATTTTGAATGGTCTCTATTTCCTTTCATTTTTATGATCTTATAGGTAGATATTCTAATATTTAATAGCTTTAAACAAAAAAATTTAAATAGCAACATCTTTAAATAAACTGCTTCGCTGAGAGTAGCTGGATACGCCCGCAGAGGTCCAACCCTGAACAGTTGGGGCTAAAATGGACACAGTATTCAAGCTTGATACCGGTCTGAATTTGGATTGTATTAAATATTTGACATATTATAGGTTTCTGAATAAATGTAGTCAAAGAACTTGAAATTGGTTATATGAATTGAATTTATATTCAATTATAGATTTCTTGCTGTTGTGCAATACACTGTGCTGTTGCGCAATACTTAGTAAATCTGTTGTCAGACTATAAACAAATAAAGTTCAATTAATTCTCAATGTCATATTAGAAATTTATGAAAATGTAAAGGGAGCTTATATCAATAGATATAAACAATTCACCAAAGTTTCATGAAAATTGCTGACAGCATTTTTGAGTAATTGTCTGAAAACTGGAAAATCCCCCCTTTTTTAATGAATAAAACCCCATAACTCAGAAATGTAAAATGTAAAATTTATAAAATTCTAAACGAAGCTTACATCAATAGATATAAACAATTCACCAAAGTTTCATACGAACTGCTGAAAGCATTTTTTATTTTTTTGTTCGAAAACTGGAAAATCCCCCTTTTTTTATGAATAAAACCCTGTAACTCGGAAATGTAAAATCTAAAATAAAAATCGAAAAGCTCATGCCAATAGAAATAAACAATTCACCACAATAAAAAACTGGAAAATCCCCCTTATTTTAATGAATAAATCCCCATAACTCGGAAACGTAAAATCTAAAATTTATAAAAAATGAAACGGAGCTCACGTCAATAGATATAAACAATTCACCAAAGTTTTATGCAAATTGGTTAAAGCGCTTTTGAGTTAATGTCCGACATGTTGACGACGGATGGACGGACAACAGTATAACCATAATACGTCCCGTAAACGGGCGTATAAAAAAACAGTTAAATTGTCTTCAGCATTTTCAAAAATATTTTTCTTCAATTTAGATTTTACAATTTTTTTTTATACCCAAAATAGATTTTGCAACAGGTTGCTTCTAAATGAAACAATTAACAAATTATTTTGAAAACAGAAGATCCCAAACATGTTATGTTTATCCATAGTGTTCAATGGACATGACTGTTACAAAAGAAGTGTGTAAGATCTCAATAGAACAATTCATATCAAGACAGGCATTTACTGTGAATCTTCCATCAGGAAATTTATAAGTAATCTATAGGAAAAAGAAATGGGTGATATGTGTCATATATGACAAGAACTATGAATATAAACTCAGTTTACAGTAATAAATAAAACTGAGATGTAACAGGCTATCAATGATGTACCAGCAAGTGACTACCAGAGTATAAGTATCTTTTTTTGATTCATACTCAGGAGGCACTATCTATGATGAAGCAGCCTCTAACAGTTCTATTTATGATGTGACAGTCTTTAAGGGCACTAGATATGATATTAATGCCTGTAAGGGCACTAGATATGATATTAATGCCTGTGGGCACTATCTATGATGAAACATCTTCTAAGGGCACTTGTTCTAAAATCACAGCTGCCTCTAAGGGCACTTTATATGATGCAACAGCCTCTCAGGGCACTATGTATGATGTAACACTCATGGCCTCTATGGGCACTATTTAAGATGTAACAGCCTCTAAGGACACTATCTATGATGAAACAGCCTCTAGGGGTATGTTCTATGATGTAACAGCCTCTAAGGGCACTATCTATGATGAAACAGCCTCTAGGGATACATTCTATGATGTAACAGCCTCTAAGGGCACTATCTATGATGACACAGCCTCTAGGGGTACATTCTATGATGTAACAGCCTCTAAGGGCACTACCTATGTTGACACAGCTTCTAGGGGTACATTCTATGATGTAACAGCCTCTAAGGGCACTATCTATGATATATGCATTCTGATCTCATGCAACATTTCCCCAATTTGTCTGCTATTTGAATTTCAAAAAATCATATTACAGAATGCAATGTGTATATCTGTTGTGCCAGGCAATACTCAGAGGACAAACAAGAGAAATAGACATTTACAGAGAGTGTCTGTCTAACCTGATTTTCATATATGTCTATGACAGCTTACACGGAACAGACATATAAATATATAATACATCAGTTTAAATCAATTTTCAAAACTCACTGAACCATTTAAGTTCTATCATATCATTTTCTAACAAATTATTTTCATGATTTGTGAACAGCTTTCTAGTTAGAAGTATTATAGCAAAACCTTTAAGTCTTATTCATGTTTTGTGAACAGCTTTCTAGTTAGAAGTATTATAGTAAAACCTTTAAGTCGTATTCATGTTTTGTGAACGGCTTTCTAGTTAGAAGTATTATAGTAAAACCTTTAAGTCTTATTCATGTTTTGTGAACGGCTTTCTAGTTAGAAGTATTATAGCAAAACCTTTAAGTCTTATTCATGTTTTGTGAACGACTTTCTAGTTAGAAGTATTATAGTAAAACCTTTAAGTCTTATTCATGTTTTGTGAACGGCTTTCTAGTTAGAAGTATTATAGTAAAACCTTTAAGTCTTATTCATGTTTTGGCACATTTTATTTCTTTTTTTTTTTTTTGAAGCACTTTCTCTAGTGAAGACATCAATAATTCTCAATAGATGCAAAATGTGTCAACTATTGTTTTTTGTCAGTCAGCAATAACTGTCTTTGACATGTTTTAATTCAACCTAGTACATGATCCTTCAGATTCAAACAGAGGTCATTAATTATAGATTGGTTATAAGTGCATTATATTTGTCTAGATAATGATATCTTAAATCATGTGCTGAAAGTAATGTTGTGTTATATGATTATTTTAGTATCATGGCTTCCTATTTTACCATATAGTTTGGATAAATATCTCTGTAGAATATACAGTAAATATCTTACACAGTTCTGCAGACACAAAAATATGAAGATGTGGTATGATTGCCTATGAGACAACTATCCATAAAGATCAAAGTACAACGATTAAATATCCTGAAATGAATATCCTGAATTAACCCATGGGCAAATAAATGGTGAAAAGCTGTATTAATATCAACAGGCAACGCCACCAGTATTGCATCAGCTGATTTATCAAAATTAGGGCTGATTTGATCATATTATTTAATAAAGTAAGCTATAAATAAAGCTGGGATGACAAAATGGGGGAAAATTTAAAAGAGAGACCAAAGACCTGATTTAAACTACAACATAAGTTTATAATTAAGTAGATTTCTCTGTAGAACTTTCAGTCATTTTCACAGTTAAAAAAATGGTAATTCAATATCAGTTTCTTAAAGATAGTGTAGCACTTTTCACATTTTTGAATTAAGAATGGAAAAGAACAGATGTGTTGAATAATGTTTGGAATTCTCTGGAAGATTATGATAAAACTTAGTCTATATCTGTATTATTTGTTCATTTTACTCCTAAATTGACTATGTTGATTGATTAGCTGAAACACTGATTAATTTTTAACTGAATACCTAAAATATAATTGTGGCCAAGTGGACGAGTGTGGTTATCAATCCAATTAGATAAAAAAAAAATCTTGTTTATTATGCGAAAAAGGTTTGAGAAACAGTTCCTGCTGGGCATAAGCAGCATGTTTGACCTTGAATCAAGCACTGAATTAAACTACAGCTTACATAGCCTGTACATTATGTATATGACAATGTTGTCACATATCATAGAAGAAACCCTTTATACAAAGTTTCCTGTGCCATGGTCATATTTTGTACAACAGTTTGATTTTAAATGAATATATTAAAGAAAAGCTAATATTTTGTCTTCAAAAATACCATTATAATTTTCATCAAATTAAATATCTTTTTGACTGTTCCAAACTTGCAGTAAGCCTAAGCTTACATTTAATGTCACATTTTTAATGAAAATGGTTGTCTAGATACTAACTAAAGTAGGTCAACTTTAAAGTCCTAACAAACTAATTTAAACTCAATTTTCTGTCTACTAATCACGAGTCTATTAAACACAGGGCAGGAAATTACATCCAATTGAAAATTAACTCAATTATTGATTTAAGAATCTTTGTCCCTTTGGAATCTTGTGAACTAGATGTTTTTTGTACTTAAAGTAGCATTCCATATATGAATCACGCAATTTGTGTTAAATGTGATTCACCTGACAAGGCTACACAATTTTGATTTTGATGTTTTATTACACAATTGGTGTCCCAAACTGCCTGATCTTGAGGAAGATACAATAGAAATGACTGCAAATTATGGAGTTATTTCCCTCCTCAGATTTTTCGTATTGCATTTCTCCCATGACCATATAAATTATGGGTTATTTTTTATATGGATTTGCATTCTGAACAAATCATCATAAATACAAATTTATAGGCATTCTTCCCTTGAATCACCAATTGCATGATTTTTTATTTTTTCAATATACCGCGGTAACTGATGAAGAGATTGTCGAATTTTCAATATTATCATAAAAGGGGTGTAAAGGTAAACATGAACTAAAACCAAAGTAAAACACAACATGTTGTATAGTAATTAACTAATTTGATAATTAGAAGACATTGTCCCTCTTATAAAGTTATAATAGATATGAAGATGATATGAAATAGACCAATCAGAAAACTGTAATGTAACAAGGAAAAATGTTCTTGAACAAATCTACATTTCATCTGATTCCTGGAATCTAATGAAGAAGAGGAATTATAGGTGCACAATATTCATAGAAACAAGAGGTCGTGAACAAATATTGTACAATATATTTTTTTCATATCAATACCAACATTTGACTCCGGATTATAGAAATTTTTGACAGGTTACCTTACCTGTGGTAAGACATTCTGGTACTCGGTCAAGTAAGAGTAACTAAAAGAAGTAAATCAATCTTACAATCGGTGCAATTTGGGGGAAAATTAATAGTTTTCCGATGATTTTGTCATGTATAAAAATCATAAAACAGAGTATAACCAGAGTTGGAAAATAGTCTGTTACAGCAATAATTTGTCATTGCTTAATAGAGGATGGCATCAAAGGTTCAGTTAAGGGAAAGAGAAAGGGTTAAGTAACTTGAGGTCACCTGCTTTTAAATATACTTCCAAATTAAATCTTTTAAAATCTTGAAAATTTCTATACAAGAAATGTGGATTTTAAATTTGATGTATGCCTTTTTGTGCTTCTTCGTTACATTTGTTTGTTTTTATAGTGATTAAGATGATAACACAATGTTGACTGCTGTACCTCTATTTTTGACATTTTTACCTATTGTATCTGTTTGTTTTGTTCACGCATCGCATCGTTGTCAATATAATGGAATTTGATGCGACTGTCATACAAGTGAGAGGTTTAGCTAGCTATAAAACCAGGTTCAATCCACCAGTCAGGAATATGACAGTTGTTATCCATTCGTTTGATGTCTTTGTTTTTTTTTATTTTGCCATTTGATTGGGGGACTTTCCTTTTTGAATTTTCATCAGAGTTCAGTATTTTTGTGATTTTTCTTTATACAAACAATTTGATTATAAGCAAAAACCCAGAGCATCAGTATTCCAATCGTCTTTAAATCTATTTTGAAAATTATAAGATCATATAACAAATCCAACACTGATTACCATATGAGACGAAATTTTATACTGCATTTGGAAAATAATTTACCTTTTCAAATTTGTCATCTAATTGTCTAAAAGTCGGGACAATGTTCATAACTATGTTTTACCACGTAATACAGAAATAAAATCCCTTATTTGTAACCATGTTTTTCTAACAATGACATTTTTAATGGAGTATAATTAAAGTGGAAACTGATGATATAAAATTAGATCTTCTCTTCCATTACAGTTTATTGGTTGGTTTATTAGATTTATCAGCAGTAAAAAATGACACTGTGAAACATGGGCAAATTCTCTCAAGCTATTGACTCTAAGCACTGATACTTTATATAAATGAACGTATGTTTAAAATCTAAAACAATTTACCACTGAACAAAAGTTCAATGGAAGAGCTGAAGCGAGCATTATAAAAAAATAAGTATACAGTCCGCCAAAAGTTAAGCACCACCTAAATATAACTGTTAATATTTTTTTAACTATTGCGAAAAAAATATTTATGTTTGGTGTTATGAATTGCCTATAGCATACACTAAGAAGTTCATTACGACCAAAAAAATGAAACTCCGATATACCTGCCAAGCAACCTTTTATTAAAGGCCATCTGCACTTTTACAAATACACTGTTTCGATGCCTTTAAATCATCTTCCTACTGTCCCGCGTACAGGTGAAATTTGACCTTCACCAAGTCACTGTGAAATATGGCAAGCGGTAAGTTATCTGTGACTGAACGTTGACAAGCAATTGACATGTCAAATGCCGGTAGGAGCACTAGGAGCATTGGTAACCATTTCAATGTTAATCGCACCGTCATTGTCAGATTTTTACGTCATATTGACACAGGAACTGTAAATGATAGACCAAGGTCCGGAAGACCCGTTTAACTACCTATCGTGATGAAAGACTACTTATTGGTCGTGCTAAAGCCAACCCATTTACTCCTGCCCCATAGCTTAGACACCACTGGCCTCCAGGTGGTCGTGTTAGTGTTCGAACATTGGTCCGTCGACTTCATAGAGGCTACCTAAGAGCACGTCGTGTTGTCAAAAGACGTGCCCTAACAGCCAGGCACCGTATAATCAGGTTTCAAAGGGCTAATGACCATCGACGATGGAACATGAGAACCTGGCAAAATATTCATTGGTCAGATGAGAGTTGGTTTCTGTTACGACCAATAGACGGCAGAATACGAATTTTGCGGGGAAATAAAACTGCCTATCACCAAAACAACAATTGCCCAACGACAGCAATCGTTGATTGTGGTGTTACAGTATGGGATTTCTTCTCATACTGTTGTAAGCTGGGTATGCATATTTTGCAGGGTAACATGAACAGACAGACATACAGGGGTTTGGTGCTAAGAAACATTGTAGTCCCTCATTTTGAGAATTCCCAACTTGCATTAAGACCCTCGTACATGGACGACAACGCTAGAATGTTATGATGCAGACTTTCATTCTCATCACAAGATAATAAAAAAACCTTCATCAGTTGCGATAGAAGCCAATCATATAAGGCATTTGAAGCCATAAAGACCAAATAGACCTAAACAGAGCAGCTTAAACCATGTTTCTTTGAAGGCCTTGTTAGAAGGGAACTTGTGGCGCTTCATATATGATAAATGCATAGACTTTTTTCAAATCTCACTAAGAATGTTGACTTTTTTTCCAGACCGTGCGAGACCCTCATGAGTAGTCAAGGTTGTTAAACACCCCCTAGTAGTAGCAGTAGCCTTGGTGGGACATTACCCCTTTTTTTCAATATCCTGGATCCACAACTGCTTGTTAACATAATTTTATATCAGTTACATCATTCAAATCAAATGAACTAGAAATTGCACAAACTTTGGTTTTCCAAGTTTTTGCTTTGATATGAACTTCCAAGAGAAAGTTATATAATTGTTGATTTCAATTTACAGAAGTTAGTAATCATTTATATATATATATACATGTATTACAACCACTGCTGAGATCTAAATACAAGATAAAAAGGAAGTCCATTATCACCAGTAACAGCACATCATAAAAAACACAGTCTCTGATTGATTAAAGTATGATTACAAAGAATTTTCCTCCTTGTCAAATCTGAAAAGATCAATACAAAGTTAACTCCTTGAAACTTGATAAGCCATTCCAATGTTAAAAACTCTAACATGCTGGTATCAATTTATGTGGTGCATTTAATTTCTAAGCAAACTAATTATTGGCAAATCAATTTCTCTTGTAAAATTGAATATTTCTGAATATGATATTATTTTACAAAAATTACTATAAAATCTTCAAATAGTTATAAGAATAAAATTATGAAACCATATTTGCCTTCGTTAATTTCCAATATCAACAGTTTTAAGAGGGTCCTTCTAGGAGGTTTATTATGCAATGGAGAATATGATTTACAAAAATGAATGACATTTCAAAAACACATGAAATCAGACACACACAAAAAAAAAATCACTTCATGAAAATAACCTTTTGAAAGTCTGAACTTTATTTGTATTGCCATCCCACAGAAAAATAGATTTAACATTGGAACAATTGCCAAATACGACAAAAAAGACATCTTATACTAAATTTTTTAGTTTCAAGAAGCAAACTATTACTTTTATTATTTCAAGAGTTGTGGTTCTTGGGGAATTACTTTATAATTTTTACATTGCAAGTATTTTTTTTTATAAACTTTTTATGCCTCTAAAAATAAAAATCTGTTATCAATATGTTGTTGTTAATCATTTTATAAAGAAATAGAGCTGGGCATATTTTCCAATCTAAATTTTTCGTTATGTGTAACTATACTAGCCATGGTATACTTAAAATAATTGCAACAATATATTATGCCATACAAGCTCTATAAAAATAAGGAAATGGAAAGGAAAAAGCTCACTTATGAAAATTTACATCAGACAACAATCCAATGACATGCATCCACTTCATTTGAACTCTGGTGGATAGTATCATTGGCAATCATACCACATCTCCTTATTAAAAATTTATATGGAAATTATTTTACATATTTTAATGAATTTGCTTTTTACCAATAATCCTAAACATCTATATTTTTTTTACCTTTTCTCCAAATTTTCAGAAGTTTAAAACAGGACCTTTTTTAAATTGAATATCTATACACTGTATCTATACATCAATATACTGTCAATTTATTTATTTTTTGTCTATTTTCCACCAACTAAAAGTTAACACTTTGTTTTTTCTTCTGTGATTGTTTTTACTTATTCCATCACCTTAGTAACAAACATTAAATTACGCACGATCTCCTAACACAATGTTAGTAAAAAAAATATCACAAAAACATTTATTTTGTCACAAAAGAACATCTAAATTCTATATAAGGGATCATGTTAACCACTAGTGAACTTATTCATGCGTTTTGATGGATTATTTTCTACTATTATCTCAAATCAATAAGGCACAGCTGCTTGTCCATATCTATAGCCACATCCATTATATACATTCACATCCATGTTATTATGTCTTTTTATGATTGAATGTTATTATCCAAGTCAAAGATTTACATGTATATGCTATATTGATATTTATTAACATTAAAGTTCTTGAATTGAAAATCTATTCCACATAGCAGCAAAAGTCAAGTTACCTCTGCAGTCAAATCACCATGTTAATACAGGATTTGTAGTCAATCTGTACGATAAATAAAACTTAATTCTCATTTCAATCGTCTCCAATAGTGGATCAAATTATTTTCAGCTCCATTAAAACAGGATTAAATACAATTATGTTCACATGACAATCATCAAGATGGAAGTTTTTAGCATGAACACTTAGAATGTCTTTCTTTTTTGCATGTGTTGTTTGGTTGCTGTCTCATTGACATTTACCTTCCGTCTTCCCCTTTCCCTCATTACCTGCATAATTCTGGCCAAATTGTGAACAAGTTTTAAATGAACCCAATAGTTATTGCCTTTACAGTTCTATCTGATTTTTCCATAATTTCAGTCAACTAACTGCCAAAAAGATCATTAGATACGTAATTGAAAAAGCTGTGGACTTTAACTGTCAAAACAAATTCATAAAATCAATCATTTTATTAATACTAGAAATTATCTAAAACATATATCTTTACAATTTTCCATTCATAATATTTTTGGCTATCTTGTTGATATTTAATTTGTATGCTAGCTGGTTGTCTATTTTTCTAAATCTGCAGCTGATTCAGATCTTAGTGGAGACTTTCCTAAGAATTTCATATACATGTATGATCAATGAAAGGAAAACTACAAGGTGTTTCCATGGAAACTGTTATATACATGTATGATCAATGAAAGGAAAACTACAAGGTGTTTCCATGGAAACTGTTATATACATGTATGATCAAATGAAAGGAAAACTACAAGGTGTTTCCATGGAAACTGTTATATACATGTATGATCAAATGAAAGGAAAACTACAAGGTGTTTCCATGAAAACTGTTATCTTTATCCTTCAAACTGGGCCCAGTAGTTCCAAAACAGAATATCATATTATGAGTACAAACAGATGTATGTTAAATGTCACTGAGACAGCAAGTCAACCAATGGCATTTAATCAAAAATAAAACATCAACATTTAATCTAGAATGATAGACAAATATCTGCTGCGAGCATCCATACCATATTGTCAAGCCCTGTTTTGCTGTAGGTCTAGAAAAGCTGCAGAAAAGAACTAACTTTCCTTCCAAAACTTAAAAAAATAAAATACTGCTGAAAAATTAGACAAGGTTTAATTTTGTCTGAAAGGAAATAATTTCATCCTAAAAGAAAAGGTCAAGGTCAGTTGAATTCAAATACCATCATACTCATTTACACAAAAGTCGATGTCATAAAACATGGTGTCAAGATTAAGAATTCATTGCTGGAACAAGGTTGATTACAGTTTTCCAAATTCATAATTATGTATCAGGTCAAGGTCATAGTAAAGTCAAAAGGTACAAGGTGCACAGTCTACAAATTTTACACCAATATACAAAATATCACAAGACAAAAAGAAAAGATGCAGAATTTCTGGTCCTCACAAACTTGTAACAAGTGTCTATTTAAAGCTAGCATATTGGAATTTTAACTATATTGATCAATGGATCTCAAATAGGCTCAGGACTTTTTCCTTCTTAAAAGCTTATCATCTCAATGAAAATTTAAGATAATACATGTATAAAAAAGATGTTTTGAGATGTTCAAATCATTTGAGGGTCAAAAGGTATCCAAAACCTCAATTTTCACATAATTTTAGACTTATTTGACATACTTTGACCAAAACCTTTGATCTAGAGTAGATGTTTTCCTCTACCAAACAGGTATTATCACGGTAGGTATAGTGTCCAGCTAGGATCGTGGTTTTTCGAGTGAATCTGTCCATTTTTTTCGAGTGTAGATCGGGCTTTTTCGAGTGATAAAACATGCGATTAGGTCAATTAACTGCTAATTCATAATTAAAATAGTCTTTTACATGACTACCCATCTTATTTTGAATACTATACATGTTTTGAGTAACAAAGAAGCACAATTTCCTTGTATTTAACCATTAAATTCAGTGTTTGTTATTTTCCGGGTTTTTTCGAGAGGAACTGTGAAACCGTCCGGGTTTTCAAACAAATGGTCCGGGTTTTTTAACAGAAAATTTAACAAGAAAAAAGGAATTCTTCACTTTAAAAATTGACATTTCTAGTTTATAAATGTAATTTAATGAATGACAATATCATATTTTCTCAATAAATCACCAAAACATATTACTACGTTGATCAAAATTAACCACTTTCAATTTAATGCAAATTTTCTGTTCGGAAAACTTTGTACCACAACTTTCCAGTATTAAATTAGAAATTATTGGATTCTTTATTAAAAGGTCCTTAGAACATAGTGCAGGGGACTCATAATCATTTCAACTTCATTTTATGGTACTTTTGTTAATAATATTTTTCGAGGTGAACCCCGGAGTTTTTATACAGGACGTATTATGGTATACCGTTGTCCGTCCGTCCGTCCGTCCGTTGTCAGCATGTTGGACAATAACTCAAAAACGCGGTAACCAATTTACATGAAACTTTGGTGAATTGTTTATATCTATTGAGGTATCCTCCCTTTAGATTTAAAATTTTTAGATTTTAGATTTATGGGATTTTATTAAACAAACTAGAGGCTCTAAATAGCCTGTGTCGCTCACATTGGTCTATGTGCTGCAGTGCATATTAAACAAAGGACACTCTTCTATTTTAAAAGACAAGAATAGAATTCATGACTAAATTCTCTGTTTTAGTGATGGTGACTTGTATGTAGATCTTACTTTACTGAACATTCTTGCTGTTTATTCTATCTATAATGAACTTGGTCCATAAGTTTCAGAGGAGAAGATTTTTGTTGCTCATGATCCGCTATCCTTAACATTAAAATCTAGTTATTAAGCTGCTCAGATTGTGATCTGTTCAACAGCAATTAAAACTCTAGACGTATAATTCCGAGCATCACGGGACAACACAATGAAAAAGTTCACGGACGACGACGACGGACAACGATGGATGCCAAGTGATGAAAAAAGATCACTTTTTTTTCATAAATTTTTGATATGACATTGAGAAATTATTTATAGGTTTCATAACGAGTGAGAATGGACATCGCTTGATATCAACTCGAGTTATTTAATTTCAATATAATAATAAACAAGCCTCCGGTGAGTTTATTATTACTATTTGAATAAAATAACGAGAGGAAATTACTTACTTACTTACTTACTTGAATTAAATAACGAGAGTTGATATCAAGCGATATCCCATTCTCACAAGTTGTTAAACCTATTTGTCTTATGGTCAACACCATCACTGTGTTAAATTAAAATTTCTGCGAATCGTTGGTCTAGTGTTTTTCACACGAAATGTACATCATCGTAACCTTTGATGGTCGTCAATGACCTAACGAATAGCCAATGGAAATGCCGTAATGTCGTCTTATGATGCTGGATAAGCAAATAAAATTAACGCAGATTTTCGTATCACTTTTTTGTATCATGAATGTCTATTCATGCAAAAAATATATAATAATCCACAACCATAAGAGAATGAACTTTATTCTTTGAAAACGCGACGGGCGAATCATGCGCCCATGGCGCAGCTGTTATTAAAAAACGGAGTAAGAAACCTACTGGACAGCAGAGAAGAATCAGAAAAATGCTATGCTTAAATAATAAAATATTGATAAATAATTAAAATGCGTATTGCTTTGTGTTTCTTTTTTCTACATTGACTAGAGGTATAGGGGGAGGGTCGAGATCTCACAAAACATGTTTAACCCCGCCGCATTTTTGCGCCTGTCCCAAGTCAGGAGCCTCTGGCTTTTGTTAGTTTTGTATGTTTTTTAATTTTAGTTCATTTATATGTTTTGGAGTTTAGTGTGACGTCCATTTTCACTGAACTAGCACACAATTTTATGTAGGGGCAAGCTGAGGACCACCTCCGGGTGCGGGATTTTCTCGCTGCATTGAAGACCTATTGGTGGCCTTCGGCTGTTATCTGCTCTTTGGTCGGGTTGTTGTCTCTTTGACATATTCCCCATTTCCATTCTCAATTTTATTTTATGTAATAAAAAATATTCTACTAAAAGAGGTATGCCCCCTCATTCATACACATGCACAGACTTAATCCGACCAGTTTTTATTCCCATTGTAAATAAAATCTGAATTAAATTTCAAATATAGTTAACAATGAAATGAATAATTCATCAGCTTAATTCACTATTTGTACGCAAGTCTCAATCCAAATTGTCTATGCTTACATTAGATTGTTGACATCATAAAATTGAGAATGGAAATGGGGAATGTGTCAAAGAGACAACAACCCGACCACAGAACAGACAACAGCAGAAGGCCACCAACAGGTCTTCAATGCAGCGAGAAATTCCCGCACCCGGAGGCGTCCTTCAGCTGGCCCCTAAACAAATATATATACTAGTTCAGTGATAATGAACGCCATACTAAACTCCAAATTGTACACAAGAAACTAAAATTAAAAATAATACAAGACTAACAAAGGCTAGAGGCTCCTGACTTGGGACAGGCGCAAAAATGCGGCGGGGTTAAACATGTTTATGAGATCTCAACCCTCCCCCTATACCTCTAGCCAATGTAGAAAAGTAAACGCATAACAATACGCACATTAAAATTCAGTTCAAGAGAAGTCCGAGTCTGATGTCAGAAGATGAATATATACTGTACATGTAATTTATAAGATGTGACAAACAACAATATATACAAATGAACGATACTTGTTTATAAAGTGTAAGTGTTAGTACACCTTTATCAAACTGATGAATGCATTGGTTTTGTGACTTAAAAAGTACACAATTTGAACCCTTTTTTATTGTTTTTAAACGTAAATACACTGACACATAACATTCTAAGCTATAGGAAATTTGTATAATCACTCAATAAAACACGGACGCACTCGAAAAAGCCCGGACTGCTCTCGAAAAAACTCGAACACTTAGAAATGAATTTAGTCTCAAAATGTCGTTTTCAATGCAACAACAAGAATTTTTGTAAAGTGTCTGTATATCTAAGGATATATGGATTCCATGTATGCATTTCCATCGACATTTGCATTGGTATGTGTATAAAAATGGCTTTATTCTGTTTTTTGGAATAAAAGTATTGTAAGGCTAAATTCAACTTTTTTAACAAAAAATAATGTCGGATTGATAATATCTTTTTATCTCAAATACTAACACACCTTGTATATCCTTGTATATTAAACTTAAGCTTCTATATCACGTCTTGTTAGAAAGGAAGTCTGTTTGTTTACATTTTGATCATATTTACTCTAAAAAAAGTGGTCACACTCGAAAAAACCCGATCAAATCACTCGAAAAACCACGATCCTAGCCGGACACTATACCTACCGTGATTATGCATGCATGTTGGATGCCAATTAAGTTTCAAATTATTTATAACTGCTGTAACATCAACCAACAAATAAAAAAATCCTGGGTCCCGCTTTTTCATTATGTATTGGCCTTTCAAATTAGTTCTGGGCAATTAAATGAGAAAAAATTCTTCATTTGCAGCAAATTCATCATTTTTATTTCTCATACTTGATTTCTTATCTCTTGGTTTATTGGTCCAAAAAAACATGCTTGCAGTGCTTATCAGACTGTTTCTAAACAAAATTACCAGCAGTTACTAATAATAAGTTTACAGTCCCATGAAAAAATCCATGGAAAAAATCAGCCACTGTATATACTGTCTTAACTAACATAAATCTTGTCTTTTCTATAATAAAATATTACTGTTCTTGAATCACTAATACTGCAAGCACCTCCGGTGTAATGTGACAAATATTCCGTTGTATTGTCAATGATGAATTTATTTAGGAGTGACCCCAATCACCTTGGGATTTCTCTTTCCTAGAATTTTATTGAATACATCTAATATGATCAAAATCATTACACATAACCCATTATTATTCTCTCTCAGGGTCGGATCCTCCTAACAATTAGATGAAGGTGAAGAAAATGTATTCACTGTTTTATTTCAGAATAAATACCAATAAAAGGCATGAAACTGAAAGATGAACACTACTGAAGAATCACTTCTGTCTGATGAATCTCAAATTCAATAGTGAATACTTTTTGTGTGCATTTATTATTCGGATTGTTGAAGTATGGACAAAAATGCAAGATTTTATTATTACGATTTAAGGAAATGGTTCCAACAAAATAATGCCACCAAAATTAAAATTTTTTATTTTTACCAAACCTATATCCTCAAAATGTTTTGCTATATTGAAAAGGCAAAATTTCTTAATTTACAGTATCCTCGAGGCTCTAAGGAAAATCTGTTGCTCACATTATACCTAAAAAGCAGACTGGGAATGCAAAAATTGGCATGATATGTCCAATTTGTTCATAAAAATTAAATTGCTGTGATAACAGGTCAAAACATGGTTGAACAAAACTGATTTCATGTATGATATTAGTATATCTATTTATTTTACCATTATATAACAATTTAATATAATTATCTGCAATGAGGTCTGACAATGGTAAATAAAACTATCAAGTTTTCATTCATATTGATCAGCAGTTATTATGCAACTTCTAAAATTAGGAAATCTGCATTCACTGGACATCTAAAAGAAATTTTCTAAAGTCACTGTACCCTTTACTGTTAAAACATAAGTAAAGTAAGAACCCCAAAAACCAATGGGGGATTAAGAGGCATATATGGGGTACCCTATCAATTGGAAATTATATAATTTGTTAGCATAAAATCATCGAAAAAATTTGCATATATATATGTATTCGATTTTATGATTTTACCTCCCCTGGCTTTTCAAAATACTGGTTCCGCCCAGGAAAATTGTTGTTTATTAGAACAATTGTAGAACAAACAAGTTTATACGCCACCGTTTAGAAGGTGCATGAATTAAATCATTATTATTTAGAGAGGTTGGCTGGAAATCAAGGCAAGTTCAGATTATGACCTAATAGAACTGTATTGTTAATTAAAGAGGTGGAACAATTTTCTGCCAATCATTTACAGACTTGCTCAGAGAAGAGAAAAACACTGATTAATGGTAAAAACCTAATTAAATATTGATGAGACTGAACAAACAAGTCTCTAAAGAAACAATTTCCGGTTTTGTTCAATAATTATTAAAGTACATCCTGAGATATATGTGTGTCATTGTAACATTGGTACTCTAAACCTGTAAATAATGTATTACTCCTGTTGAACATGTTTACATACCTACCAGTGCTATTGACCAATGTTAGTCAACATTCTATAGAAATACAATATTGTTCACAAGAGCTCATAACACAGGCCATTTGAGCAGAATATTGTTTTACAACCATCTTTTTCATTTCCCCCTAATGGATTATAATCTCACCATTTTTCTTTTGTTTCCTGAACAGACCTGTCAACAAATGGATGGTTCTGTGACAATATGAAAAAAGTAATGGCAAAACATACTGGAAAAGAATGGAGAATGAAGATTCCATATTGATAATACAGGAAAATTTCCCTAGAGGTCTTCCTTTAATCAAACATTATATGCCTAGGTATTATCGATTTCTAATTTCACAAGGTTTTAATGACTAGATTGAAAATTTGTTATTTTGGTCAGGTTCTGGTATAATGTTATTGTCTGTAGTGTCAGCACCAGGAAGAATTATATAATGGACTTTTTTATAACCTATATTACATTACCAGTAGACAATTTAGAAAACTTATATATTGCTTCCTATACATATTTTTATGAATGTATGTATTAATGTCCGGCATAATAAAACTTATAACATAATGTGGTTAATAACAGTCTACCAGAAGTAAAACCTCTAAGTCATCTGTAACATTTACAAATTTACCTCCTATGTGAGGTCCCTATGTTCCATTTATAGTAACAGTGCCATGTTCATTGGGTGGCTATAGATGATCAGATACAATTTTGAATGGAATAATCGCATGCGGTCGTTAAGTGGGTCAGATGAGGTTTTACTGTCAATGGCGGTCGCTATCCTATATAAAATACCAATTGAGGTTATAGGATAGTGACCACCATTGACAGTAAAATCTCATCCGATCCACATAACATGCCCCTGTGGAATAATATTTTCTTTGCACTTTCCCTGCCTGTAGGTGTCAAATTAAAGTCATTTCCAAACTAAGCATGCCTTCTGATTAATTCTTATGTGCAATGTATCATGGGTTGACTAGACGTTTTAATGCAAAAAAAGGTATTAGTCCTCATAGTGTTATATTCAACATAGACAATATAATCTTTACCTTTCTTGGCTTATTACTGGTACCAAGTTTACAAATTTAAATAAATCAGTTTTAATTTAGTTTTTTAAACTGATCAACTTATAATTTAAAAATTAGATTTGCATGTGACCCTCCCCTCCCCATTCATATTTATTCTAGTCACTGATTCTTAGGCAACATTTCTTGACAATTTTTTAAAATTAAGGTAACACTTGGATTCTTACTTCCCATCCTTTTATAGTTTTCAGTGCATTCTATACAATTTATACTGAACTACCAAATTACTTTTAAAAAACATCACTCTTATCAATTGGTTTCCTGAACAAGTCTAGTTTTTTTTTATAATTTTAACACTGCTGATTCTAAGCATGCCTTACACATAATATTCAGACATCTAACAAACAAAATAAATGTGCAAGATTAAGGAATCATGATTGAGAAACCACAAGAATTACAGCAACTCTCCTTGTCTCTCAATAAAATTCTACCTCCCTCATAAAATGTTTTACCTAAACCCTCAAGTGACATTTTCCATGTCCCTCATTAAGTCAATGCCCATAAACCTATCAAGCGACCTATCTTAATTATTGGCTAAACATTTCATAGCAATAAACTAGGATTACAATTCTTTCCATTTGACAATTCTAAACCTTCAGTAAAATTATCTAGGAATGACGAAGAAAGGATCGTCAGAAAAAAATACCGTAAGCTAGATAATATATCAATGCTCAATTTCTGTCACAGAAATCGTGGATATTTTAGTGAAGTTTATTTGTCAACCAATTCCCAGCGTCAATAAAATAATACCCAAAGCGAATCAGTATTTCTCATCTATACGAGGATATAAAATCAATGATTACCCGACTGACAATACCTAGGACAACATCAGTCAACAATGCTTTTCCGTGATCGGTGATACAAAATCGCAATGAATATAATGGTTGGCTTATTTGTTTTATTCAATTCATTAGCAACAGGTCTCGAATGAGCTAGATATATTCTTTTTTCATTAGACTTGATTTGATAATCCTAGTATGTATTTTACATGCTTGTATAGTTAGTGAATTATCAGAGACAGGCTGATATTGTAGTTATTAATGTACTGTGAGTAGTTTGGAGCTGAATCAAACAAATGTAATTATTGATAAAGACGTCACAAGAAAATTTTATTTAATTATGAAAAAGACACAAATTTTTTAAGTTTCTTTGAAAAACAAACATAAAATTTTACAAATAATTTGCAACATACTGATTTTTTTTAAGTACCAAAACTCCACTATTTCTTTTTAAAAAAAATATTGAAAACTCTCTCTGATGCCTTTTTTTCTCACAGGGAGCTTAAATCTCCCAAATGTCCAACTTCTATAGTTATTTAACTAAAAGTTATTGTTAGTGTCTTAAAAAAGTTTGTTATTTTGTTAAAATTTTGCTAGCTTCTAGACATGATGTTTTAATAATCAATTTGAACCACAATCTTCATGAGGAGAGAACCACAATCTTCAGGAGGAGAGAACCACAATCTTCATGAGGAGAGAACCACAATCTTCAGGAGGAGAGAACCACAATCTTCAGGAGCAGATAACCACAATCTTCAGGAGGAGAGAACCACAATCTTCAGGAGGAGAGAACCAAAATCTTCAGGAGGAGAGAACCACAATCTTCAGGAGGAGAGAACCACAATCTTCAGGAGGAGAGAACCCCAATCTTCAGGAGGAGAGAACCCCAATCTTCAGGAGAGAACCACAATCTTCAGGAGGAGAGAACCCCAATCTTCAGGAGGAGAGAACCACAATCTTCAGGAGGAGAGAACCACAATCTTCAGGAGGAGAGGACCACAATCTGCAGGAGGAGAGAACCACAATCTTCAGGAGGAGATAACCCCAATCTTCAGGAGGAGAGAACCACAATCTTCAGGAGGAGAGAACCCCAATCTTCAGGAGGAGAGAATCCCAATCTTCAGGAGATAACCACAATCTTCAGGAGGAGAGAACCACAATCTTCAGGAGGAGAGAACCACAATCTTCAGGAGGAGAGAACCACAATCTTCAGAAGGAGAGAACCAAAATCTTCAGGAGGAGAGAACCAAAATCTTCAGGAGGAGAGAACCACAATCGTCAGGAGGAGAGAACCACAATCTTCAGGAGGAGAGAACCCAAATCTTCAGGAGGAGAGAATCCCAATCTTCAGGAGGAGAGAACCACAATCTTCAGGAGGAGAGAACCCTAATCTTTAGGAGGAGAGAACCCCAATCTTCAGGAGAAGAGAATCCCAATCTTCAGCAGGAGAGAACCACAATCTTCAGGAGGAGATAACCACAATCTTCAGGAGGAGAGAACCACAATCTTCAGGAGGAGATAACCCCAATCTTCAGGAGAAGAGAACCCCAATCTTCAGCAGGAGTGAATCCAAATCTTCAGGAGGAGAGAACCACAATCTTCAGGAGGAGATAACCTCAAATCTTCAGGAGGAGAGAACCAAAATCTTTAGCAGAAAAACTGGGAATCCTGGTCCATAAGTTCAGAACTAAAACAATCTACCACAAGCAGGGTTCAAACTCTCAATATTAATAGGCTTATGATAACTGAAGATGAACTTGTTAGACCACTTAGCCACCAAGGCCCCAGGTGCAATACTTTTAAAATTTTAAAAGATTACTTGCTTTTTTTAATAAACCATACTGTATACCACAAAAAAACCATACTGTATACCACAAAAAAACTTATAATTCACCTCTATCACTCAAATTTTAATAGTTAATTTTAAACACATTGGTGAACCATAGTCCAAATATAAAAAGGTGAAATTGAATCAAAAATTTTTACTACCTCAACTCTGAACTTGATACTGAATAGATCTTGATCATGCCTAACTTATTTTATCAAAGCACATAACTGTATAAAGATCAAGCACAGAAATGGATAAAGACCAATCACAGAACTGGCGAAAGATCAAGCACCTTGATGGAGATCAAGCACAAATCTGAATAATGATCAAGCACAGAATTCATGCAGCAAAGTGTCTTAAGTGGGAGTAACCATGTTATATTATAATTGACCTTTGTATAAAGGGATGAGGTCTGCAATGTTTTGTGTTCTAAGTAGAACTACTTGCATTTGACAAGTTTAACAATCTATCGTAAGTCTTCTTAATTGTCTTGAAACAAAATAAGCAGCATGACACCTTGCCTACATGACATTAAGGAATACTGATTTAGGTCAATAACGATCGCTGACACATTAACAATAGGTACAAATACATAAGTTTCATACACATGTAATCTTTGTTGTGTGGTTAAGCTGTTACCAAGGATATGCAAATAATGTGTGTTACAACATTATATTACAAAAATAATTAACATTCAAAGATACAATAAAAAGAGTAAAAAAATATGTCTGCAAATATACATTTCTATTGTTTGTAGTATTATTTTCTTACAAAGACTAACAGAAAACATCTTGAGAAGACAACATATAAATTACAAACAAAGGATAGAAATATATATTTACCAAGATATACACTCAACACATTTCATGGTTGTTTCTCCAGGCCTCTGACAATTTTCCTCACTGAGTAAAAATGACCAAATGTCATTTCAAACATTAAATAACATTTTTCAGGAAAACCGTAAGCAGAAATAGTAGCTCACAATCCCTCACCCCAGTACCCTATATAAAGGGGGAAAGCATATCTGTTGGTATATTTTATTTTTTTTCTGTTCACTTTTACATATGATTCTTCAATGTCAAACAGTAGTTTTGTCTAACAAAAATCTTTTATAGTAACTATGACCTTGACCTTAGACATAAGGACCTCAAAATAAAGGAGAATAGCTTATAGTATCCTGCAGTTTTTTTCTGCTTAATTACTAAGGCACTATTCATTTCTGTTAATATAACAGACAATAATATATTCTAAAAAATCTTTTTTATGAACTTTGACCTTGACCTTAGACCTAGAGACTTCAAAATCAATAGTGATCATTCTCTCAATGTATGTGAACATATATATTCATAATAGATTCCAATCCAATTTAAATATATTGGTTCAGCATCCAGAAACTACTTTTCTGCACAAATTTTTGAGTCTTTTGACATTGACCTTAGATGCCGTGACCTCAAAATTAATACAATCATCTTCCCCCATTATATATGACATCCAACATAAAGCATTTTTAGCAACCCTGAAAATAAAATGAATGATCAACTGCATGAATGACAGACGGGTAAAAATATATATACCCCTGTTACAAAGTGGCATGGGGTATAATAATACCAGTATAATTAAAAATCCTGATACTGCTTCTGCATTTGTACAGTAACCAAATATGGGACTATATTGCACTACCTATTTTGACAGCATTTTGTCCAAAGAAATCTGATTTAGTAGACAGGTCTAACACTCATCACTACAATAATTACTGTTAAACAAAAATTAAGTATTTTGATGCTTGTAAATAAAAATGTTAAGAGAATAAATGACATCAAGAGATGATTTAAAAAATCAGGTTCAGCTGCTAATGGATACAGAAAAGGTCAAGGATTTTAAAATCAACCTTTTGTGAACTCTTCTAATGAAAAATTATCAACTATATGTCAAAGTTCACCTTTTACAGCAAATCTTATTCAAGGAAAGTTTGAAAACATGCCTTGGGGGCCAAAACACATGTTATGTTATTTTTTTGCACATAATTGTACAAATAAAATATAACACAGACAGAGTTTTTTGGCTACCATTGTTGACCTTTCAACCTTCATGATCCATATGTCAATATCCTATTATATCCATACAGACATGGCTGTTGACCATATTATATTACTTTTATATATTTGAAGTAGACCTTTGATCTCTATCCAAACAAATCAATACACTTACATTTGACCTTAAATTCAAAGAGGCAGTTCATTCTAAGTGGCAATTATGAATCAAGTGAAACAATTGTTTTGGTGTTGTGTTTGGTATAGCCCTTAACCTCTGACCTTGAAAATCAATATATATATATATATATATATATATTGACATCCACTTGCTTTAATCAAGGTTGACCTTGCTAAAACATAGCTTGAGCAGATTTTGCATTTTTCATACTCATCCAATAGTACTACATTTTCCAAACTTTTTGTCCTATTATCTAGCCTATGGATTAGCCTATTGGATCTGACTAATAAATTTTTCTATGTTTAATTTGAAAGTAAGATCCATCCTGGTTCATCCTGTACAGCACATAATCGTTTTTGTGCAATATTTTTTGGGATAATAAGTTTTATTTCAGGTGGATAGGTGGAAAGAGCTAAATCAGTTATAACTTTGGTGTAATTATATAATGTATCATTCTTCATACAAAAAGATATCTTTCCTGCAAGAGAATGATGACGTCCAGTCGGGGTAAAATAATACATGCATTTGTTAAACCAAAAAATTGTATAAATTAATTAAGTCACTGCATGATCTTGTGATGATATGACATAACAGTTTTTGTTTCCATATATTTCAATAACATTTTAGGATTCTTATTTCTTGGAATAATTATGCATTCTCTGGTCAATTTTGACTTCATTAATTGATAAGCTTTTCCCACCTTCCATGAAGCAAAACTTATTATCCCTAAAAATACATAGCTCTCTGTCGAATCCAGGGGCAGATATAAGGGGAAGGTGGTTGAAGCTGCGGTAAGGGGCCCAGACCCTATTTTGGTAGACCATTTGAGTTTTTGAGTATATTTTCTGATTATTTGCTATAGATGCCTTCTTTACAAATATACTAGATCAGCCACTGACATATTGTCTCTATTAACAATAATATACTACTGTAAGAGGATTATACTGGTAACTTCCACTTACTGTTTCCCTGTTCTACTTTGATCCAGAGCTTGTACAAAAATCAATACTAGCTTCGCTTGCCTTTACTTTCAGAGACAGTACCTTAATCTAATGAATTAATAGTAATGGAGAAATTATCAAAATATGATATAGTGAATAAATTGGTTTACATTTACAAGTGATTTTAAGGGAAATGATTACCAATAACTAATCAATTTAGTGATTTTTCAATCACTTTGATTACCACTGAATATGGAATCAATCAAAAGCAGACTTTGTCCGATACAGATGTAATGAATGGTATTTTAAAATCATCTATTTGTTTAAAATATATATAAATAATTCACATCTGAGACACAAATTTAATAATTTAATGCCTTTATACAATGAAGGCACAAGAACTTGTCTCTGAATTTTTCTTTAACTCATTATATACCTTAATACAATATTATATTGAGGTATATATGTAAACAAAAATTCAGACATGTGCCTGTGAATGACGGATAAAAAAAATAAAGATTTTGGAAATGGCAGTTTGTTTTTATATACATTTTTGTATATATATGCAATGGTCCTTGCTTTAGTCCTAAATCTTTTTTTTTTTTATTGAAAATCAAAATTTCTGGCTAACTGGCTAAGACAAGGTCCGAGTACACAGTTATTTCGTAGTGCATTTCTTTTAGACAATAAATGAAAATAAAAAAAATCCCACCTGCGCTTTCTCAATAATATTTTTACAGTGTGTTGTACTACTTTTGGGACAAATTATATCAAAATTATAGAAAACTTCATCGGCTCTAACTCAAAATATGGACAATTCTATGTTAAGGGGGTCTTGAAATCTTTTGACAGCTTCCGAAGTGCTAATTTTTAACCTTTTTCAGCTGGACCAAATCACTACTTTACTTTACAATTCATGACCCAAATTTTTTTACAGTGTAATTTCATCCCCCTACTTGCTATTTGAGGCATTAAACATGAAGGAATACATTTGGAAGGGGTACTAAAAAAATTGGCAAGCAACACACTGTCCACACTAGGGACTTTATTCGTGGACAACGAAAATCAAAGGACGATAACTGTGTACTCGGACCACAATTAAGGCCTTTTTTTTGGGGTCTAGTAATTGTATTGATAAATATGGTTAAAAAGAAGTTGATGAGAATGACTGGCACCAGCTTGCTTATAATGTTTAATACAGTTAGATGTAAATGTTTTCTAATGCCCTAATAAACAGAAATAATGGTAAAAAAAATTAAAAATCAAATAATTTGAAATTAGTAAAAAAGCAAGAACATGTGTTCATAGAACGCCATTCCTTGCTTAGTCACAGATATTTCCATATTCAGTGAACTATTAAATCTGGGTCAATATCCTTATTTAAATATATTTTTCAAAACTTTGCATTAAGTGAACATAGTTTCAAGTTCATGTAACCCTAACTTTATAGTAATCTGAACTTAAAACCAAAACTTTAACCTGATACAGGACTCTAACCTGATGGACAAACGACAAATGAAAAACATTGTACCTCTACTATTGTAGGCTGAGCATAATAAAAGCAGCTATTGTTATAAATCTTGCAAATAATTTTTGTGAAAAATGTTTGAAATGTATTCAGTTCTATGTGTAAAATTATTGAAGGAGTTTTTTTAAGTCATGCAATTTAAGAAATTAGCCACCATTTGGATGCCCCTAATTAGAAAATTTTGTTTGGGACAAGTCAAATTTCTTTGTCACAAGTAAATATTTGGGATAGAAATCTAAAATGTTATTTTAATAGTAAAATGCAAATGTCGAAATTAAAATAGCATTACTTTAACATGTAAGTTATGCAAAACATTCAAAGATTATAAGTCAATGAACCATGACTGAAGGTACAGGGCCAAAAAATCTCCATGGAAATGAAATGTGCCAATGCTAATGCAACTGCATACCAAATATCATTGACCTAGCTACCACTAGCAGTTCTCCATAAACTGACCAAATCACAAAGTAATTCTTGTAAACTAAGCAAAAGTTTAGAAGTCGATAGACAATGACTAAACTGGCATGGCCAAATAATCTCCATGGAAATGAGATGTGCCAATGCTAATACAACTGCATACCAAATAGCATTGACCTACCACTAGTGGTTCCCCATAAACTGACCTAATCACAAACTAATACATGTAAACTAAGCAAAAGTTTCAAAGTCAATAAATAGACCATGACTGAGGGGGCAGGGCCAAATAATCTCCATGGAAATGAGATGTGCCAATGCTAATTCAACTGCATATACCAAATATTACTGACGAACCACTAGTGGTTCACCATAAACTGACCTACTCATAAAGTAATACATTGTTGATGACGCTGACGCCGCCGGAAACAGCATACCTATATCTCGCTTTTTAACTCTGTCAAGGCGAGACAAAAATTTTAAAAAGCCTTATCGACAAGCTTCTAAAACACTACAGCTAGTATTCTGCTTGACCAGTTTCTAGCTTGACAAATCAAAACAATTCTCATATTTTTTTTTAAAATCAAATCAGGGGGCATAACTTTAAAGTTCACTTTAACTTATTAGGTATCTCTATCCTACAAAATTCTAGTTGTAAAAATTATCTTAAAAATGGTGATTAATTTAATTGCCATCTGAACTGTCACAGTACAACACAGGAATATTTCATCTTTTTTCCACCAGGGAATACAATATTACAAGCCAGTGTTACCTTATCAATTAAATTATTGCTAACTAATTCAAGCTTTATCCAATTAACAACCAGTGCTTTGATAATATTAGACAATCCCCAAGATATCTGAAACCTAGGAAATTCTACAACAAATGGAGAGATCTCATTAACTCTCCCTGAGCTAGTAACAGAACCAGAAAGACTTTCAAGGTTTCAAAAAGATTCCATGTGTATTCTTATCATTCTTCTTAAAAGGATGTAAATACAGAGGCAAAAACAGAATTTTTCATTTTATATAATGATCACTTTATCAAGGAACGTGGAATCAAGTTGAATCCCAGTGGACTATTCTGTTTTCGTTGGTTTTACTAGCAAACTAATAAAGCTCTTCATGTCATCACACTAGGCAAAGAGAAATCATAATGCTGTACTAATTGTTGTATGGATGTTGACTTCTAGATGTTATCTATTGTCAGCTTACTGTCTCAATGATATATAGCCAACAAGTCCTTTTATATATATACTGTAAATTCAGAAATTATTGCCAGGTTTTAATTATTGCGAATAATGCAACTGGATGAGTATCGCAATAATAAGAACTTGCATTCTAATATCTGACACATAATTCTGTATGCATATTTTCCTAGAATCTCAATAATTAATCTCGCATTTTAGTCCATTCTTTCAAAAATCACAAAAATTAATGCACCCAATAATTTTAAATTCACAGTATCTAGAAGATTCCATGGTTAGATACAGCTATTAATCAAGTTTTCAGGAAATTTCCCTAGAAATTTTATCTATATCCATATTAATTTGAAATAGAATACCGGTACTTCCCATATGTTTTATTAGTATTTCCTAACCTTCTATATCATTTAAGTACATAATCAGGTACGATGTATGGTGTCCTAAATTATACTGTAAATGTCAGGACGGTCATTTGTAACAGCAGGCTTCCATTGTGTCTGATGTTAAAATATATTAGATAAATATGATATATTATACTTGACACTTTTACAGCATCATGGCTGAGCACAAACACATACAGGTTTATAAATTATTAAGATGTTATAAAATATTTCTAGATTTTTGTTCCAACTTTTTTAACCAAATTACTTAAATCTTGAGCTTTCAATCTATAGAGCTAAGGCCTAAATTAATATATTGTTTGTTTCCCCAATCCCAACCCTGCCAAGCCAGGGTAGGTAGGGAAATAATTTTATTTTTTCCAAAAAGCTGGAACAATATCGGTTTTTGCAGGGTCGGTAGGGATTGGGGAAACAAATAATATTTTATTTTAGGCCTAAAACTGTCAGAAATTTGAAATTCTTATAGGACTGTAACATTGCACCGGGTAACATCTTTGATCTATTCTGCATAAGACATTACATTAGCTTCATAAAAGGGGAAAATCTGAATTTATCATTGATTCTTAAACCATTGAATCATTTCATATAGAAATCTATATGACTTAAAATACTGGGTAATTTTAAGATTATCAAGTAGTGAATACAACATTATTAACTAACAACTCCAGTGTATCACAGGAAGGAATGTCCCGATCACTTCCCTTATGTAGAAACGGGATCCTACAGAATAATTAGGTTCATTACCTGCCTGCAGACATTTTAAAGGAAATTGAAGAATAAATAATTTTATGTGTTGAATTTTAAACCAATCAAATCAGCTTAGAGAAGTAATTAGAACAGTTTCTGCTAAACTTTCATATTAACTTGCTAAATTGCATAGTGTTGCATTTAGATGATAACTAGACCCTATTTTTAAATACAATAAAGTACAAGATCTTCAAGCATATTTGAAGAGAGTAAGTGAATTGCAAAGTAAGAGAGGTTCCAACCAGAGGTAACATTGATAACGGGATAAAACCCCTGTATCAAACTTGAAAGCATATCTAAATAAATGGATAATGTGTCCATGGTACACAGATGATGCCCCCGCTTGCATATAACATTATAAATCAAAATCAAACTTGATCTGTGTTTTGTGGTAATAAGCATAGTGTATACATTTCATAACATTTTGATGAGGCAAACTTAAGTTAGAGAACGGAAAACCAATTTTGGGACATATTTACGGACGGACAGATGGAAGTACAGAGGGGCAAGGGTAAACCTTCATGCTCCCTACATGGTGGGGGCATATAAAAACTCTTCAAAGATATCAGGCTTATCATTTTATACACCAGACATGAGTTTTGGTTACAAAAGACTGAGGATCATCAGGGACGCAAAAATCAAAGAAGGTAAAAGGCCAAATAAAGTACTAAGTTGAAGATGTTTGAAAACCCAACTGTGTTGACTCCAATTTTACAAATTCCACTACATTGACAGAACACATAATCACTATCAGTTTCAACACTGATTTAATCTTTGCAAATACCGGTACTTGATATGTCATAGGTTCCTGCACCATCTGTAGTGTCACTTCAGGGGCCTTGGTGGCAGAATGGTCTAAGTAGTCAAACTACTGTATCACTAGCTAGCCTGTTAACACTGAGGTTGTGAGTTCGAATGTGGCAGGTGCGCTTGACTCCAATCTTAATTCACTAAGATTGTCAGTTTTCCTACCAAAGTTCAGTGGTTCTCTCCGATCAATCCTGCTTCCTCCACCACTAAAAACTGATCGCTATGAAATAACATAATAGTGCTGAAAGTGGTGCTAAACATCAATCAATCAATGTAGTGTCACTACTGTGTCACATTCTTTTCGAGTAAAAAAAGATGAGAAGACCGAATACAATTGTCATTCTGTTTGTGATTGATTGATTTTTTATGTTAAAAGTCACTTTCAGCATACTTTGCTCTATCACAGTGGTCAGCATACTTTGCTCTATCACAGTGGTCAATTTTTATTCATGGAGGATGATGGAGTACCGTGAGAGAATCAACAACCTTCTACAAGAAAACTGGCAATTCTAGTCAATTAAGATCAGTCAAACGCACCTTTCTTGTGTATTCTGTTTATGTTATATTCTAAGAAATGGAAAAATATGAAAATATATATTTCAGATAGAATGACTATGAAATTGCTATACGGTAACAAATGGTTATTAAATCATTAAAGGAAAATATTTTTTTGTTCAGAAATTATGACACATTATCAACAATCTAAAAATTGAGTGTGGCAATAGTTTCTTCAGTATTCAATCTACTTTGCTGATCATTTCTAATATTGCATCTGGCATTTGTTTGTGACATCAATAATGGTGTTAAACTTAAATCATAAAAGTAAAAATAAGGACCCAATCTATATAACCCTTAAATTCGGTAAAAACAAAATTAATATATGAGCTGTGTCAGATAGAAATCGACCTAATGTAAGTGCAGGCATACATTTCCATGTATCAGACTTTGATAGATTTTGGAAGAGTCAAATTACAAAATAAAAGAGAAAGTTTTGTCTGTTTTGTAAGGTTCTTATATCAACTCAATTTTCAAGCAGTTCAATACACACTTTCCATAGAGATTTTTTCAACCCAAAATAGGTTAACAGATATATTGATAATCATTAGCATAAGGTCGATTTCCATCCAAAGTAGGTCATTTATTACAACATGGTTCCGTGAAAAGTCAAGGTCAAGAGGGAGCAGCCTTTAATTCTTTAGCAGCTGTAAATGTACAATACATATGTGATAAGAAAAGTCCTTCCTTTAAACATGTTCTATTAAACAGGTATACAATTCATGTAATAAGAAAGGTCCTTCCTTTAAACATGTTCAATGAAACAGGTATTATTGATTATGAATTATAAAATACCACAAATTCTTGGCAAAAGTAACATCTGATCATTTATTCATACATAATATTGACATTGATAATGGGTTTTACAAGTCCTAGAAAGTCAGGTTAATTCTCAAACCATTCATAATTCTAAACATACATAAATCAGATTTCTCCTTTCAATTGTTTTACATATGTCTTTTCAGCCTTTTATAGCTTGCTGAGCAGGTATTGGTTTTGCTCATTGTTGAAGTCTTTAAGGTGACCTATAATTGCTTAATTCTACTTTATTTGGTCCCTTGTCAAGAGCTGTCTCATCGGCAATAATATCACATCTTCTTATTTTTATACTGAACTCAAACTTTAAGTACAGAAAGATCAGATTTATACAGGAAATAATCACCGTGACAACCCTATCCCCATAAGAGATAATTGTCACATTTCAAAATGCTAAATCACATTAACCTAATTATAACAGGAATAGTATATGTCAAAACTGAATCCCTTGGTAGGCCACTATGCTAGACATTTGAATATGCAATATGGATTATCAAAAATAACTTTTATATTTGAAGTATCTTGCTACTTGATGTTAAAATTGTATCACCATGCCTACAAAAAAGTAAGAATAGATTTAAAACTTCACATTACATGGATGTATTAATATGTCAGACTGACTGGCTGATCGAGTGACTTTCACAGTTGTTTAACAGCTTATGTGTTTATAACAACTAATATGTCAGACTTAGAGGACAAGATAGAAAATAGCAGTCTTTTTATCATGGCAATCATCTCTATTTTTGTTCATACTGTAAATTTTCAGTAAACAATTGTGTGTTCCTGTCCTTTAGCTTTCACTTTTTATGCACAAAGGAAACAAAATCTAAAGTATGATGTTTTTGTTTACTGGACCTATCCTCTAATTTCATCCCAGACTCGGTTATTTTATTTCTGAATGTAAAAATGAAAAAAATCTGGCTGTTTCAGTCTGACACTTCAATTTTATTTGCTAGTCAAATGTTTTTATAGAAGTTTTCGTATCAAAGTCAAAGTTCTTTTTAACAAATAAGTGTACACAACAACCACGTGTTCAATTGTTCCAACCTTGTGAAAAAAAGAAACTGACTTACTGGTAGGCAATCGGCTAAAATTGTTCAGCAAGTTGATCAGTTTGAAAAGATAATTTTGAAAGTTTTTTGGGCCAAATTATGTTGTTAAAGAGAAAAAGCAAAAATCATATAAAATAAAGAATTATGATTGTCAATTAGACAACTAAACTATCCACTAGGGACAAAAGGACCAGATGTAAATAACAATAGGTTACCATACGGCCTTCAACAATGATCAAAAACCATACCATTAAGTTATAGAAGGCCCCAGCATGACAAAATATAAAACAATTCTAAAGAGAAAACCTACAGCCTGATTTAGGAAAAAACAATAAAATAAAAACATTATATAACCATCCACATCCAATGAATTACAGGCACCTGCCTCGAGGAAGGCACATAATGAATAAACAAAGAAATAAGATATTTCATTTAGCTTTTTTTTTTCTTCAAGTTTTCAATTTTTAATTTTTTTCCAATTAGGCTATAGAAACACTGTTGTTTCCCTGAATACACCTTAGCTGATTGTTAT
This sequence comes from Mytilus californianus, assembly GCF_021869535.1. Lineage (NCBI taxonomy): Eukaryota > Metazoa > Mollusca > Bivalvia > Mytilida > Mytilidae > Mytilus > Mytilus californianus. The sequence goes on along the minus strand of NW_026262679.1, from coordinate 128,156,730 downwards.
GTGTACTTCATTACAGGATATTGCAGATATTTCAATTTTGATGTCACACAAGATAATGCCAGGCACCATAGTACAAAAGTGATTGCTGTATGATGTCAACAGCATACAGGTCAAGTGTCGAAAAATTTAATGTGTCACTTATGTGTCACGGAATCCCTCAAGGCAATAAGGTCTACTGTGTAATGATATCCAATGTATTTTAACTTTGAACTTGTTATAATTGTAAGGGGTCCCACTTTTCTGAAATGTGGACCAGGTTAATTACTAGTCTCAAACATCAACAGGTAACGTGCTCTGACAATAATTATTAATACTTTTCTTCATCTAAGGTTGTTGAAATCTTCTTTCCCTGAAAGAATTTCCCCAGAAAGAATTATTTCCTGTAGTGTCTTGATTAAAAAAATTTAACAGACTAATGCAAATGAATCTGACTTTTATAATCAGAGCTGACAGAGGACAAAGTCCTCATTAAGGTAGAACAATCAATTTACTAATGAATCCAAAATAGATAATTTTCTATTTTTTTCTTTTTAGCAAATGTACATAAATATTTTCAGGTTTTTTCTAATAAAACATCATAAAGGAGTATATGATGAATGTAGGACAGAAAGTCACAGGACAAAAAGTCACAGACAAAAAGTCACGGACAAAAAGTCACAGGACAAAAAGTCACGGACAAAAAGTCACAGGACAAAAAGTCACAGACAAAAAGTCACGGACAGAAAGTCACAGGACAAAAAGTCACAGACAAAAAGTCACGGACAAAAAGTCACAGGACAAAAAGTCATAATTCAGTTTCGAGATTATATTTCTTCAAACAAGAAAACACTAATTTAAAATTTTTTTTTTTTTTTCTTGAACTATTATATATGAAGCAACCTTGTAATTAAAATTTATTCAATAAATATCAATAATGATTAAATAATTGTTATGAAAACAAAATGTCAAAGTGGCTTGGTACTTATATGGCTTCATTGTGCCAAGAAATATATCCTTTGCATGATTAAAATTTAATAAATTTTCATTTGTCAAGGCTTATGAACAATTTCCTAAACTTAAAAATGAATATATGTAATAAAAAGAAAAATATTTCAAGATATTTCTTTTATATATTCAAACAATTGTCAACAAATTATTTGTGACTTTTTGTCCCATCAAATTTGTGACTTTAAGTCCTGTGACTATTTGTCCTGTGACTTTCTGTCCATTTACCTACATGATTACCTTAAAATGTGTATATCTGATTAAAAAAAAAGAATGAAGGCAATTCTAGTTCATATAAGGACTTTTTCTCTTTGAAAGGTAATGCTTGCTTTAAATAAGTGTTTTTGAACTCATACCAAAGTTTCTTCAAATTAAACTGAAGCTTTGACAAATTATTATATTATTCCTACGAAAATTGTTTTTAAAGTTAATTCTTATCTGTTTGTATGGGAGATAACTGTACCAAAGATAAATATCATGGTGAAAAAGTGGATTAATGGGAAATAACTCCTTCAATGATAAATACCATGGTCAAATGATGAAATAATGGGAGATAACTCTTCCAAAGATAAGCTTCATGGTAGAATAATGGGAGATAACTCTGCCAAGGGTAAATATCATAATGGAATAAGGGGGATAACTCTTCCAAAGATAAATATGGTATAATGATGAAATAAAGGGAGATAACTCTTCCAAAGATAAATATAATGGTGGAATAATATCAACGGAATAATGGGAGTTAACTCTTCCAAAAGGTAAATATCATGATAAAATAATGGAACAAGAATTACAATATCAAAAGTGGAAAGCACAAACATTACAATTATTGTCAAAAATATAACCTGAATTGGAACATTAAAGTGTTCAAACAAAATCACATGGTCATGTGATATTCCAATAGTATTCAAATATCTTCTGGTTTCCTGCTTCTATTGTGAGTTAACTATAATACTTTATTTACTGCTTAGGGCAGTTCACTTTGGTGTCATCTTTGCATACACCAATTATGCATAACTTAACATTTACTATTTTGTACTGTTTATATACATTTCAGGTATCAGTCATCCTTATAATCAAAAATATATAACTAGGAAGATTGACATTCATTTAAAGCAGACACATAAAATGCAATTAATTTAAGCAAGTTTAGGCAGTTTTCATGAAAATTTATCATTAAGAATGAGTATTATTTGTAGGATTAAATCAATAACATCTAAAATGCCAGAAAATATATAATTTTATAAGTACTTGCTACAAAACAGAAGACAAGTCAGCTTTTCTGTTTCTAAAGATCTAACAAATTAATTTTATATTTTCCTACATGTACATATATTATGCATATATACATGTATCTACATGTATCAAAGTTCTTGAAAAGTGATTGTCCGAAGGTTTTGACCACTAAATTTTGCAAAGGACCGACATAATTTTGTTATTTCGCAAAAGAAATAATAGTGAGGACCAGCAGATTTACTTCAAGGACCACCAGGGAAAAAAGATTTTGAGACCTCTGATCTATACAGATTATGGAGAGCGTGGCCTAAAGTACCTACAGGTAAACATATTGACACATACTGGAACATATTGTTTTAATATTTTCATATTTTATTGAAATCTGCACATTTGTTAATTGAAGACACAGGAATATCATACAAGTGCATGTCAAAAGAGAATGTGGACGCAGTATTGTGCTTATCATAGTGATTTCATAAATATTCAAACAAGAAAACATATAATTGAGACTGGAAAAAAGTCAAATTTTAGAGCTAAACCCTATTATGTTCTAATGAGATCTAAGCAAAAATCTGTTGATGCAATTCCAAAATTTCTGGTCTAGAAGAAGTCGATAAAAAAACAATCCCATTCAAATTGAAGAAAACTTATGTACAAGTGTAGTATGTTAAAGTACAATTTAAAATCTATTCATGAAATGCTTGTGACATTCATATGACAATTACATATATTACAGCTTCTAGATATATCACCTTCGTAGTAACACAAAATCATACTCAAATACCATGGTAATTGCTATATAATTATCTTAATAATTCAAAATTCAGTGAATGAGAGATGTCTTTTTTCATCAAGTTAGAACATATGTAAGCAATAATACATACACAATCGTTTCAAGTGTGAAATACAAGCTAATGTAATAGAAAGCAAATTACTTTATAAGTCATTCCCTTCATTTTCATCTCTTTGTGAATCAACATATCACTTCATGTCATATTTTCAATAATAATTGTGTAGATTCTCTATAGATTTATTGACTCTATAAAGAAATGTGAAAATATTGAGGCTTGCATGAAGGAGAAAATAAATTGACTTAAAACAACTCAATTCTGAATTATTTTCTATATTTGATAAAAAATAAAATTGTTGTCTATGAGGAACATTGAAGAAAATTTCCTAGGACTACTTCTCTACTGGTCGTTTACTGAGTTATATGTGGATCTTGGGCACTAATTAGACTTCATGTTTGACAAAAAGTTAGTGTATGACGGAGGTTATTCAATGTCAGCATTCTGCTCCAATCAGGAATTTTATATAACATGGTGATGCTTTTCAGATTATCTGGTAAAATCCTAAATAAATATTGAGATATTTGATCAAATCCTTAATTCTTTTGAGATTATCTGATTAATTCCCAAATACTTTGAGATATTTTATTAAATCTCAAACTCTTTGAAATAATCTAATTAAATCCTGATTTTTTTGTGTGATTATTTCATTACAAAGCAGCTAAGCATTTTTTTTATTACCAAACTTCACCAAAATTCATCAAAATAGCTACAAGTATTGCAATAAAAGAAATGCATTTCGGATGGTATGATTTACAACATAAAATAAATGACTATCTGGTTACCAATTACCTCCCCTTAATGGTCTAATCTTTAAAATCTTTTCAAAAGTTAGCTCACAATCTTGCTATCTGCAATAGTTGTGTTTCTTTAAACCCAACTATATGATTCATATGTATATTCTAATGAGCTTTGCAATCCAAAAAAAAAATAAAACATGTGGATTGCCCACTGATGTGTCTGCCACAATATTGACAGAAAACTTAAACAATTACATTAAGTTTTATCAAATATGCAATCAGGTTTTAAATGGGACAAATTATTGTTCATCTTCCCTATACTGCCCACATTCAATATGTTGAATATTCCAGTTGTCTCTCATTGATATTATATCCTTTTTTTCCTGTTATGGTTTGGAAACAAAGTGGGCAAAAATCATTTGTAATAGATATATTTGTTTCATGTTCAAATAAATTTACATTGACTCAATTTCACCAATCAATTCATCATTTGTAATAAATAAATTTCTGGATTTTTAAAACACTTACAAAAGTGTAAATATTATTCCTTTCTAATATATCAAAAATATATATAATTCAGCAATTTTATCTTCTTTTAACGAAATAAGTCCAATCTATGATTTTACTCTAGCATTTTTTAGTTAATTATCATGCTAAAAGTCTCTAAGTGTCATCTATCTCTCACATATACAGAATAGCTATTAGACGAAGAAATGTTTCAGTAATATGACAGTAATGCTTCTAGCTCTATACGTACATATTCAGGGACGATAACTTCTTGTCCTCACTGTCGCCCTGTTATTATGTTTTGTGGTCTCCATTTGTTTCATCTAACCAATAGTTTCGATCATTTGGATTTGTTTTTTTAAAAAAGACGCTTTGTAAAGAATATATGAATGAATATATGTCATGAACCTGTAACTTACCTGTTTTTCTGTATCTTTCCCTTTGACTGCCGCAGGTGTCAGTACACGTTCGCAGTAGCTTCCTTCAAGGAGCGCAACCCCTGACGGCCTCACTGATTGGTCGTTTTCAAAATACAGTAAAAGATTTTGGTAAAGTATAAAATAACGCAATTGCCACTTTCCTGTATCGGAACTTTTCTTGTGTAAAAATCCTGCCATAGTATTTTCTTGGCGCGATTTGTTTGCCAAGTATAATAGCTGGTTTTCGTTGAATCTTATAGCTTTCTGCATGGTTAATACTTTTTAAGCAGCAAAACATTAAAAGCTGAATTTACACTATATTACCATTACAAAAATCTCGCTGTTCTAATTAAGATACATGCATATAAAATCCTGATCATAAAACATTCTGCAGCAGACGTTCTAATAACAAACGGCAACCTTTAATACACATTTCATAAATATACATTTAATAGTTCTTTGTTGAGAATAAACAAATACACAAAAAGCTTCGCCAACTTTAATTTCCCCACATAATCATCATTTTCCTCTTAGTTCCTAATTAACATATTCTCTGTCTTATATACATATAAATAAGTGATAAAAAGTAGAATTTATATCGATTCACATTATTAAAGCTTCATTTTTGTCGGAAAATAAACACTGTATTTTTCCATTACTTCCACTTTCCATTTTAATCTCATCACCGCAATTAACATTTCTAAGATTTCTGCAATTTCTGATTAGATTGCTTCACGGAAAATGTCTCCTCTGTCCGCAAAAAAATTACATATTTTTCCAGCTAAACTTTTTTTTCCAGTTACAAAATAATCTATTGACACAGACAAAAATATGCTGTTGCTGTTAATTTTTTGTCATTGTCATATTGTAGTCTGGCGCGGCGGTAAGAATTATCTTGAAAGAACATGGCTCTGTGCGTAATATGTCACTATCGTTTATGAAATAAAAATTCACCTATCTTACCCTGATCGATGATAGAAGATAATAACTTTGGAATCATCCACATGTTATACAAACACAAACAATGGATTAAATAAATAAATTGTTTAAGCGCTAATGATCAAATTTTCACCTGAGTCCAAGCAAAGTTATATGACATTTTCTCCATTTGTTACGCAGCTGCCGAAGAAAGCCTATGTATAGATATTTTTGCTAATTCTCCAATGAATATCTGATAGGCCAATTATTCTACCGAATTAACATACAATGCATTAACTGTCGCTATTGACAACTAATTCAGAAATACGTTTTTTTTTCTTATAGAAAATTCCAGAAATATATAAAAATCATATACATAAGATTTTTAAATTTTATGAAAAATCCTATCTTATTTTCCAGTTTACATTTTTCTTTAAGGCTTATCAAGCTCATTTTTTACCATAAGACTTCTGAAATTTTCATGCAGCAGGCGATCACGAGATTTGCAAAGAAAAATGTCACATGACGTGAAATTACATTAAAATTAACCGCGGGGACAAAAATATATAAACGCTACCTCACCGTTCACAAAATCAATATCTCGCAACATTGTTTAGCTTGGTAGAACGTGTTGTAGCAGTATGTTACAACAAATAGATACATAAAGCTATACAGGATCACTTGCTTGTTAAACCTTTTGTTCATTATTGCCACAAATTTTATAAATCCATGAACAAAATCAATATTTTGAAAAATTATATACATTTCCTTCAATTTTTAATGACGTTGTCTCTGAACACGAATCATGATACGCACAGTAATAGTATTTGACTGAAAATAAATAAATAATCTACTCAGTTGTTCATTTTATAATCCGAAAACTAATATTTCTGCATCTGTATTCAAAAATTTTCATCATTAGTATATGTATATTTTTCTTTCTCTTTCGATTGAGACATAATAATCAAAAATAATCTATAGCGAAGAAAACTAAGAGGGGACAAAATATACAAAAAAAATATTGTAAAATGTGATTAATTTATACCAGTTCTCAAGTCCTTTTTTAATCTTTTAGGTTAGAAAGCCTTAGATATTTTATCTTTATTAATTTTAATTGTTTTCTGACATAATAACTAACTTCAGATGGGAGAAAACTAATTTCAAAATACAATGCAGATCAAGTATCCGTCATCTGAATATTATTATTCACTCAAAATCTGATTGGGTAGATTCGCTAGAGTAAGTTTTCAACTTTTATTTGATAATCTTCCAATATTACTGTTCGGTCACCAGTGAACGAGAAAGATTTTTAGCCCTTTTGTTCCAATTACATTACTTGAAGAAACCAAACCCTATACATATATCTGTAACATTAATTAAACTCAGATGTGGTATTTAATATGTAGAACAAACAGAACGTGTATTTTTTCAAACAGACACATTGACAATTGAACTACAAAATAGTCCGTCCCTTCTCACCTTCAAAAATTATTTCAAATGTAAACGTGAAATTAAGCCTGTATTTTAATATTGTGGTTCCCGTTCTGGTCAAATATACCGTACAAGAATAAGAATGAACTGTAGCGGACTCAACAAACAACTCTATGACAGAAACTTGAGACAATCCTCAAAGTGTGTTTGTGAAGAAACAGAAGCAACGGAACACTATTTACTAAAATGCAAAAGATTCAATGTACCTCGTCCAAGATGCATACATAATATAGGAATTCCTATCAGAATTTCTACTTATGTTTTACTTTTTGGCTCCGATAGACTAACAGTAGATAAAAATAAATGTTTATCCACAGCTGTGCAAATTTTTGTTATGAGTAGCAATTGATTTACACCCACAATCTAATAATTCTATTCACTCAGTTCACTCCTCTCTTATAAAGAAATATTGTCCCTTTCTGTAATAACAGTACTCTCATTTTTCTAAACACCTTTACCCTCTCCTTTGCTATTTTTTTTATATATAACAACTAATAATGAATTTTCTTTATATCATTTGTATTCATTGACTGTATTTTGTAACATACATATTCGTTTGCTATTCAGCATGTAAACATAGTTTTTATTTTTGAATTTTTTGGAGACGGATTTGTATAAGAGCACTGCTCTTTTTCCCATTTCCAATTATTGAATTACTTGTATATTTCGTATTTATTTACTCTTGTAGCTAAACATAACGATTTCCTTAAAAAATATGTTTACACTAACACACAAACATGTGCAGACCCAAGAAAATACAAAGAATTGGTTTGGATGTTTGACTGTACCTGTAGAAAATTTATTATAAACGGAATAGCACATTCATATATTTACGGTGATGTTGTTTATCGAGCCCACAAATTCAGATAAAATCCGGTAAACTTAATGATCCTTTAAATAAACTTTTTCTAAAAGGTTACCAATTTCACACTGTAATTAGATATTTTATCGATCGGTATATATATATCGATTTGTTATCAGTAAATTAAAACCCAACTAAATATTATTGCAATATATACACCTATGAACAGTCACGGTCCTACATTCTGTCGATACGTACAATTTGGCACTCTGTCTGTAAATGGCATCTTTATATATTGGGTGTGTATTGATTGATTGTACATAAATCAGACCGTTAGTTTTCTCGTGTGAATCGTTTTACATTTGTCATTTCGGGGCCTTTATATCTTGCTACGCGGTATGGGTTTTGTTCATTGCTGTAGGCCATACGATGATCTATAGTTGTTGACTTCTACGTCATTTTGCGGAAAGTTGTCGCATTGCCAATCATACCACATCTTCTTATGTTATAGAACAATCACATATAAAATTTGAAGATTCTTATCAAATATGCAAGCTGTATTGGATTAAATGAATGTTGTTGATAAAAGAAACTGTAATCACGGGTCTTATGGCAAATATTCATGTATCAATCTTAAAATAATACTTCAACATCGATGTAACTTTACGCTTGATGACCCTCTTATCCATATTTAAGCACAATGACCGACACCAATTAGTATTCAAACTAAATAAAATACCAATTAACAAATTACACAATATATTCACAGAGTGTGATACATTATCTTTTTTCAGTCCACACAATGAATGTACGCGCATCATTTCAGCCCGTTTTGTCAACGTATGCTGTATTCTCGGATCAATGAACCTGCAAATTTTGAAATTATTTTCTTTTAGAAGATATTATATATATTAAAGGTATTGTATATATTAACTTAATGACTATCGCTCGAAACTTTATATCTTCCTAATTTGACAACATAGAGTCCCTTAGATGTACCGTTTCGTAAACGTATGGAAATTAAGCAGGAGCAGTATAATTTAAATTATTCGCCCGTTACATAAGAAGTCAATACAGAAAATAATTCTCCTACAAAATGAGACAGAGAAAACTCCAAGTTTATATTTTATTTCTGTATTCGTGTTATCACATGGGACCACAGCATCGTTCATTATTATATGACTATAAATCTTCTGTTTTTTCATTGGCTAGAATATAACGAATCATCTCTTGTAAAACATTATAATCCCCGCTTTGGCTGTACCTGTAGAAATTTTACTACAAACAAATTATCACATAGTAATTCTTATGTTAGTAACAGAGCCCGTGAAAAAGTCAATTAACAAAAATACAGAACTCCAAGGAAAATTCAAAACGGAAAGACCCTTATCAGATGACAAAATCAAAGCTCAAACGCATCAAACGAATGGAAAACAACTATCATATTCCTGACTTAGTACATGTAGAAAATGGTGGATAAAACCTGGGTTTATAGCTAGCTTAACCTCTCACTTGTATGACAGTCGCATAGAATTCCATTATATTGACAACAATGTGTGAGCAAAACAAACAGACATAATAGGTAAAATTTCAAAAATTGGGGTATAGCAGTCAACATTGTAATATAATTTTTAATCACTAGAAAACAAATAACTATTTCAGCAAAGAAAAACAAATTGAACTTTCATTACCGTGTAAACCCACCATTAGATATGATCCATGCAATTTATCCACTTCCTTTTTCACCACGAATATGACCTACCGAATTAGAATATTTCCCGGATTTGTAATAACATGAGCAACACGACGGGTGCCACATGTGGAGCAGGATCTGTTTACCCTTCCGTAGCACCTGAGATCACCCCCAGTTTTTGGTGGGGTTCGTGTTGCTTAGTCTTTAGTTTTCTATGTTGTGTCTTGTGTACTATTATTTGTCTGTTTGTCTTTTTGTTTTTGGCCATGGCGTTGTCAGTTTATTTTCGATCTATGAGTTTGACTGTCCCTCTGGTATCTTTCGCCTCTCTTTTATTGATCATTTGAGTAAATTGTTATCATTTTAACACTGAGTAAGATCTATGAAAACTTTTGTTGTCTTAACCAATACTTACATAGATTTTGTGTTTAATAATTTTGAATCATAACTAAATATTTATGGCTATACGTGCATTTTTTAGCATCTATGGTCATAAATCCTGTCAAAACTTATAGTTTGTCATTGCACAAGGCCATGATTTTCCTAGACTGTTTATGAGGCTTGGTTGTGTTCTGATTGAAAATTTAGTCTGGAAAAACATGATTTATTTATTAGTTTGAATTGGCTTTGCATTTGTTTGGATTTATCTTCATCAAGAGTACTGAAACCTAAACTCTAAAAACGTTAGTGGCTACATATGACCAAAAGGGGACTAAAAAGAATAGCCAAATTCATCTAAGGTCAGCTTTGGCTGAGGAAGTTGGAACCTTAGTTTCTGACAGTCTAATAAACACCACATAGAAAACCAAAGAATGAACAACACGAACCCCCACCAAAAAACCGGGCGGGTCTCTGGTACTTCGAAAGTGTAAGCAGATCCTGCTCCACAGGTGACATTCGTCGCCTTGCTCATGGTTGGTTTTAATTTCGGTGATTAGTCTCATTTGGTGATTCCATAATCGAGATAAAGAGGACGGGATTGTGACTACGACAATTTGGGTATCTTCGTGGTCATTTTGTCTCTGGTGTAAAGTTGTCGCATTGGCAACCATACCACATCTCCATATCATTTTTTTTATATTCAAGTTCTAACATAGCAGGTTAAGGCTTAATCTGCCAGCCATAGTCAATAATTTGTTGATGTTAGACTGCTCGCTATAGTCAGTGATTTTTTTATATTACCCTGCCCGCCATAGTCATTAATTTTTTGATATTACCCTACATCTTAAATGCACAAATGCAGCATTATCGACATATTGCAAAATCCACTAAAATTGCTGCTACAGACCGTCTTGAACATGCAGTGAGGAAGAAGCCTTTGTTCCGTGTTAAAGACCTCCCTGTGAATTTCAGGCAAAGAACAGTAATAAGTGTACTGTAAGTGTTTTGGGTCATAAGTTAACTAACGATATCCTGTTTCCATAACCTTTTACCAATGAATTTGTGTGACTCATCAAGGCTTACATAATATAGAATACTTTACAAATGATACTGATTTCAGTGCGATACTTGTTTTCAGATTACAAGTTACCTTCACAAGGTATGCTCCTGACCAGAGTTGTATGGGCCTATATATTACGCCCCTGACCAGGGTTTTGTGGGCCTATATATCACGCCTTTGACTAGAGTTTTTAGGGCCTATATATTACGCCCTTGACTAGTTTTGTGGGCCTATATATTACGCCCTTGACTAGAGTTTTGTGGGCCTATATATTACGCTCCTTACCAGAGTTTTGTGGGCCTATATATTACGCCCGTGACTAGAGTTTTGTGGGTTTTATATATTACACCCCTGACCAGAGTTTTGTGGGCCTATATATTACGCCCTTGACTGGAGTTTTGTGGGCCTATATATTACGCCTCTAACCAGAGTTTTGTGGGCCTATATATTACGACCCTGACCAGGGTTTTATGGGCCAATATATATACGCCCCTGACTAGAGTTTTGTGGGCCTACATATTACGCCCTAACCAGAGTTTATTGAGCCTATATATCACGACTTTGACTAGAGTTTTGTGAGCCTATATACCACGCCTTTGACTAGAGTTTTGTGGGCCTATATGTTACGCCCTTGACTAGAGTTCTGTGGGCCTATATATTACGCCCTTGACCAGAGTTTTGGGAAGCCTTTATATAATACTAGTATACATTTGCAGTATAACATTTAGAACACCAAAACAAAAAAGGGTTTAAACAGACAACCGAAATCGTCTAATGTCTAATAAAGTCTTCGGTCAGTTCTGAAATGCATGGGAAAGTATATGCCTCTGTTCATTTTAACTTGTTGGTACTACAACTGAACTCCCTTAAATAGAAGTCATGTATGAGTAGTTTAACCATAAAATCTGTGTTCTAGCTTTTTTGCTGCGAGTACTCTCAGATCTGCTCTTTAAGAATTTAGTATTTTTGTTAGCAGTTTTTGTGCTTTGTATCGATCTGATGAGTTAAGCCCTTTTCAACTGATTCTTATAGTCTGTTCTTATTTTGTGCTGTCACACCATGCACTGCTCAATGTTAGGGGAGGGTTGGGCGCCCACAAACATGTTTGATTGAAATTGTTTTAAATTTTCTCCTGGACAACATATATGTACGTCGTTTCGGCGATAAAGGGTATCGACAGGTAGTAGGTATTCCTATGGTCACTAATTGCGCCCCTTTAATAGCTGTTTTATTCCTGTATTGCTACGAATCACAGTTCATGGTCAAACTCAGTAAAGACACGTCATTGTTACATTTGGTTGACACATTCAACAATACCTACCGTTATCTTGATGATATTTTTTTCGTTAAATAATACAAAGTTCTCTGAATATACTACCGAAATTTACCCAAAGGAACTTACTTTAAATAAATATAACATAAACAGCAGTAATTGTCCTTTTCTAGATTTAGACATTTCAATTTTAAAGGGAAATTCAATACTAATATTTACGACTTGAAAGAGACGATTTTTCATTCCCTATCGTTAATTTTCCTTTTTTTAGACGGCGATGTTCCCTTGGCTTCATCATACGGTGTTTATATATCCCAACTCGTTCTTTATGCCCGTGTGTGTAGTGCTGTCATAGATTTTAACGAACGTAATCAATGCATCACTGGTAAATTATTAAGTCAGGGATTTCGTTACCATAGATTACTTACAACATTTAAAACATTTACTATATTCTTTCATAGATAAAACGATTTAATTTGTAAATGTGGCTGTACCAAAACTTATTAAAAACGGTATTTCACATCCTAAATTTTACGGCAACATTGTACTAAAAGCGCGGAAATCACTATGTGATCCGTGTAAACTCATCGAACCTTTAAACAAACTTATCAGTAAAGGTTATCTTATTAATGTGGTAGTAAGATCTTTGAATATTGTTTACATTGGCACTAACATCGATTTTATAATAAAAAAATTAAAACATAACTAAAATTTGTTTTCTTTTCGAATGGTTTTGGGGATGTATAAGTACACATCCACGTTTATTTTCTATTTAGAGATTGCTTTATCTATAATATATAAAAATAAGGAGATGTGGTATGATTGCCAATGAGACAACTATCCACCAAAGTTCAAATGAAGTGGATGTAAGCAATTGTAGGCACCCGTACGGCCTTCAACAATGAGAAAAAACCCATACCGTATGGTCGGCTATAAAAGGCCCCGACATGAAAAATATGAAACAATTCAATTAAGATAATACATATCTATTATAAGGTTAAATCCTAACTATCCTACTGCCTGTCGATACTTTTATTTTTGGCATTGCACAAGTCAAGTCTTCTTTGACTGTCCATTGCGTTAAAACACTAAATCACTGTGTTTTGATTGATTTTAGTCTCTCATGCATGAGTTTTTATTACTAGTATTAATTGTTTTTGGCTTTTAATTAGCTTTCAGTAACTGCGAGTACTCTCAAATCGTACTTTCTTGTTAATTTGACCTGTTGACACAATTTGTAATGCATTTCTGTAATTCAATGTTTACTTATTTTGTTTTATATCTCATCTCACTATTTTTAATATGTACCACCTTTGATAAGCATTTAGTATGACGATAAATTTTCACTTCTGTACTCGTACTGTGAACTGTTAATTAATTTTGTAATATATGTTTACTTCCGTACTCCTAACAACAAAATTATTTTTTAAATTTACCTGTGTACGTTATTTTATTTAACGCCATTTTGTCCCAGGTTAGAGTTGTCTTTTTGACACTGTTTCTACATCTTTTTTATTAGTATTGTATTTGTGTTGTGTCATAGATCAAACTAATTCGTTCAGTGTATGTTTATTTGTTTTTGTTTGGATGTCTTTGATCAAGTTAAGCCAATTCAATTGATATTTTATAGAGTGTCTTTTTATGTTGTAATGTTACAATACTGTCTTAGGTTAGGGTGAAGGTTGGCGCCTGTTAAAACGTTTAACCCCGCTGCATTTTTAAGTCAGGAGCCTGTTGTTCAGTGGTTATCGTTCATTGGTGCAGTTCATAAGTGTTTCTCGAATCTCGTTTTTTTTATATAGATTATAGACCGTTGGTTTTCCTGTTTGAATTGTTTTACACTAGTCATTTTGGGGTCCTTTATAGCTTGCTGTTCGGTGTGAGCCAAGGCTCCGTGTTGAAGGCCATACTTTGACCTATAATTGTTTACTTTTTATACATTGTGACTTGGATTGAGAGTTGTCTCATTGGCACTCATACCACATTTTCTTATTTATATTAACACCGCCACATTTTGTATGTCCCTGTCCTAAGTCAGGAGCCTGTTACTTTTCGTTTGTTGCTGTGTATCATATTTGTTTTCCGTTTATTTTGTTTTGTACATAAATCAGACCTTAGATTTTCGATTGAATTATTTTACATTTTTCATTTCTGAGCCTTTTATTAGCTTGCTTTGTGGTATCTGTTTTGATCATTGTTGGAAGCACCACGTTTCATAGTTGCTCACTTCTATGTCATTAGGTCTCTGGTGGAGGGTTATCTCATTAGCAATCATACCGCATCTTCTTATTTTATATTGAATAATTTATTCATAACCAATGCTATTCAGTTTATAAAATACTGCTTCTTATTTAAAAAAACAAAAGAAATGACAACATGTATCAATTAAATACCGTGTTCTGTTACAATATAGGTTCCTGGTTTAACCCTCAGACATAACTGTTACCTCCAGCCTTTACCCTTAGGTAACAGTTTGGTCTTTAAGTCAAACTGAACCGCAATTGTCCTCGAACCATGTCAATATAACCAACCAGTGTCGTAACATGACTATGTAAAACAACATATGATACAGCAGGTATTACCTGAATTAAAGTTTAAATATGTCGTCGTTTCAATGTTAATTCTCTACATAAAGACGAAACTGATTCAGTAGTATGTCACATATATTGAATCGTTTTACATTAAGTTTTCCCTATATCGAGCATATTTGAGATTTAAACAGGAAAATGTGTTGGATAAGTGTTTTTTTTTTTACTTCTGTCGTTTTAAAATTCCCGTAGTTACAATAAAAATATAAAAATTAATACGGAGACTTGGTGTGATTGTAAATGGGACAACAAAATATAGCAACGGATATAAACAACAAAAGGTCACCGTGCGGTCTTCAACAATGACCAAAACCAAAAGAGAAACCTTTGGCCTGATTTGAATTAATATCATTCAATGAAAAACGAATTGACAGACATCAACCAACAACAAACACAGGACTTCAGGCATGGAACAGACACACAAAGAAGTACGATTTTTTTAGCGCTCATTCCTCTCCTAACTGTAATCTGTGACAATGATGTAACCGCGCGCCATTAGAACATTTTGTTTGTAGTGAGATTTGGATGCAACAGCGTTGACCGAGCGCAAACTTTAGATGGATCGATGGATGGAGTGCTGCTTAATGTGTAGTGGCAAATATTACATGAATATCTGTACAAAAGCATGTTGATCATTTGATGCAATATGAATATGAACCCTTTACTGTAAAACAAGATGAAAATAAGAATGTAAAAATTAAACAAACAAAACACAACGAACCGATCTAAGTATAGTCGCACAGTTAATAAAAGCTAGTTCATAGCCAATTTCAATTAGTAAATACACCATGTTTTCCTAGACTAAACTAACAGCGAACACACATCCAACGAATAAAGAGCGGCCTGATTTGGGGGGGGGGGGGGGGGGTTCTCATTACGATTCACGAGTTGATTTTTTTTGTCAATCACGATTCACAGAAAATAAATTTCCATGATCACGGATCACGAAAATATAAAAAAAAAAATCTGTAGAAAAACGGATCACGATAGCGAAAATGTGCCGATCACGAAGAACGAAAATAACCCATCAGGCCCCTCAATAAAGTATAAACAGAATGACAAAATGTATGACCTTTATTAATGTGCAATGCAAACATATAAAATCTGACAGGATATTGGCTTTAAGTGTACATAACTGCATAGCAGGACATATTTAGTTATGATTTAATGAATTAAACAGAGACCTAATATGTCTCTGATTAAAACCAAAATCAATGTTAGTACCGATGAAGTCAATATTTGAAGATCTTACCATAGTGTTAAATTGATGACCAATTAGAATAAGTTAATTCGAAACAATAAGTTGACTTGTATCGTATCTAAATTTACTGGCTCGTTAAACAACACCACCTTTAAAATTATGATGTGATATCCGGTTTGTGATAAGGTTTCTACGTGTACAGTCAAACTTCTAAAAAAAACCTATGTATCCACGAACAAACTTAGTAAAGGTTTTAATTAATTTGTGGTAACGAAATCCCTGGCATTATAATTCACAAGTTATACGTAAATTATGTTCATCAAGTTGGAAAAAATACACATCGTAAGAAGGGACAAACACACATCACTGCTCAAAAAAGAAAAGTTTAAAATAGGAAACGAAAAATTGTCTCTTTTGTCATAAATATTTGTATAAAGTTTCCCGTATGAAACTGAAATATCCAAGTATGAAAAGGGACATATTTATATCAGAGTCGGTTACCTAGGGTAAGTAAGTTTCCGCAGTATAATAAGAGAATTCTTGATTATTCAAAGCAATATCATCAACTGCGATTCATAACAATACAAGACTATATGCCAATATTCTTGTAAACTTGTTTCTTCCATGGCTCGAAGATCAAAGAAATCTCACACTGCTATCCAGCAGACGTTCCGAAAAAAAAAGCGAGCACAGAAGACACTCCTAATTGGTTGCATTTTGATAATCTATTATATTCATATTGACTTTGGATAAAAGCTATAGTGCTTAATTATAAATTATAGATTTTCGTAGAAATAAAGTTATAGAATTGTAAAAATTATGTTAATCCATATCGATTATATTAACAATGGTTTTAAAATTTCGTGTTTGGTATCAGCTAGCAAAGCAAGCCAACCAACAATGTTGTTAGACGTAAGTGCTATACTAAAAGACTCGAAACTGATATCACATTTAAGTATCAAAACACATGCTACTTCTTCTGAAGAAAAGATATACTAGTAGACCAATACTTCTCAACAACGACTGAAATGAAAGCTACAACTGAACACACGGTCCCGGGCCACTTCACATTGCTTCATAGATTACTAGTATACAAGATTCCATTTAAAAAAGGACAGGAGATAAAAAAAAAAGACAAAGAAAAAAACAAAAACAAAAAGACACGCGACGAAAAGACACATAACAGTCTAGAAAACATTACACATAAAACAAAATAACGAGCAACACGAACTCTAGCGAAGTTATCGGTCCAACGATTTACAGAAAAGAGCGACGATTTACAAAAAAGAACAGAAAAGTACCGAAAAGGACCAAAAAGAACAGAAAAGAACCGAAAAGGAACCGAAAAGAGCATACATATATTTATTTCATATTTATATACACATGAAATTTTGACATTGTTAACAATTCCTCGTAATAAATGAACGCATAACTGTAGATTGTACATTTTATAGGGATATGTGGACACCAAAAAAAAAAAGACAGTATTATAACACTTGGTTTTCAGTAAAAAAAATTTTTTTATATATGTACAAGTAATCATTTGCACACTGTACAATATAAATCACTCCTGTTATACACCATAAAACAAAATGTGTCTTTTGATGAACACATCAAAGACTTTTATTCGCATAGTATCAAAATACAATAAGCATTTTAATAAAATAATGTTGTTGTTTTTAAATAAAACTAGCAATTAGTCTTTGAATTTAAAAAAAAAATGAAGGAATTAACAACTTGTGACCAAGAGACTGTATTATTCATGTAAGTCCAAGATGCGACAAATTGTCATTAAATAAATAAACTAATATATATAATAAATAAATTTTGACTATTAAATAAACTGTAAACTTGATTTTTGACTATTGAAAAGTATTATAGATTTGAAGAAAATGTTAGCGGAAATAGATCAGCCATATACGACCAACAAATATGTTAAGATAACTTAATTGGAAATCAACTCCTTAATATTAATTGTCCTTAAAATAATGATTTTTCTCCCTTTCTGCGTTTTTCGTTTTATTTTAAAACTATAAAAGTGTGGACACAGATCAGTGTGGATAGTATATTTGGATGTTTGACAGTGTTTTCTGACAAAAATAGTTCTCTGTTTTTCCCATAGGGTTCTATGTTAAACCATGGAAGTATAATATTGACATATAATACTTCCATGGTTAAACTGTGTTGTACAGTGATAGCCAACCTGTACCAAACACTAAAAATTAGCAGTGTCGTTTATTTAATATTTAGTTTTAATGTTCAAGACTCTCATGGAGGAGACACTAATTGCATGGATTACCAACGATTCTAATAAAATATGTTCTACAACTTTGATTTTGGATATTGCAGCAAAACTCATAATTAGGAGAGGAACACATTAGGTCATTCTGCATGATGTGATTTTAATATGCGAGATGGTATCTGACAACCTGCATGCATGTACTATGTGTATGGTTCTATTTATGTTCCTTTGTGGTGGTCGTTTCTTACTTGGGTTTGACCACACAAACTGTAAATTAGTTAAGGATCTTCCCAGTATCATTAGTAAAAGATTTCGTTTAAATGTCGAAATTGTTTCTTAGAAGATATCTAATGGTTTTTTGATATCCAATGATTTTAAGTAATGACAATACTTGGCATGACGCTTAAGGCTAGATGAGCTAGAAAGTAAACTTCTGTGTTATTTTAGTTCTTTCTTCGAAAATGTCTTCTCCAAGGCCTGGTCGAAGTTAAAAAATTCAAATTGGACCAGTATGATAAATTATCATTTATATTTTTTATCAAGGATTTTAATCTTATTATTAAAATATTTGTTTATATGCATATTATATTTTTTAAATAGCAATAACTTGCGCATGGAGATTATTAACAAATAAAAAAATCCGTGCGCAATTTAATGTAATTATATGTATATATATGTAAATAGTTCGTCTATATATTTATAAGTTAAATGAGAAAGGGTGCCAGAGAGATAGTAAGACGCATGAATTAGAAAGAGAAATTAAACAAGAGATCTAAGGAGAATGAAAAAGTGAGGAAATGCACACTGAGATAGAAAATTGATTGAGTCTATACAGATTAGAGAGGTAAAAAATCTACCAGATTGGGAAAGGGAAGAGAAAGCGGATGAAAGATGCAGTCGATATTGTTAAATACTTAAATAGATATAACATATAAATTAATGTATGAGCTTTTTCAAAATTCATTTGAATAGCCCCCACTTGTAGTATGTAAGATAGGCATCCGACCCTACCTGTAATAATAAGAGGGTAACTTTTCAATTGTAAGTTAGTCCTGTCGCAATATAAGGTTTCAAAACCTAATAAGAAAGTTTTTTTGGAAACTATCTTTTCATTTATAGACTTTAATGATTTTGCAATTCGCTAGTCTCCTTCGATTGCAAAAAAAAATAGATTTCCTTTTCGGTTCTTTTCTATTCTTTTTGGTCCTTTTCGGTCCTTTTCTGTAAATCGTCGCTCTTTTCTGTAAGTCGTCGGACCCCGAAAACATCGTTGGTAATACCAGGTGCTCCGGAAGGGTAAGCAGCTTCATGCTTCACTAGTGAAATCTGTCATGTTGCTTCATCGTGTTTATTTCTATTCAGTGAATTTCACGCATTTTGGTTCATCAATTGAGACACAGTTTATGTATCAACTATTACTTGAGAGTTAAAAACCGAAAGACTTAAATGATTTCCTTTCCTTTGTCGATAAGTTCGTCTCAAGTGAAAGTTGTGAGTTCACCACTCTGTATACTAGTACCACATAATATTTTATAAATGTTTCATTCGATACATCCTGGTGAACTAACAAGTCCTTTTGCAGTAATTAAACTTACGAAAAAATAATGATTGGACACAGTCATGCAAAGAAATGATTAAAAGCAATTATGTTTGTGGTTGATAATACAGTGTATTTATTTTAAGACTGAAGATAAAATAAACAATTAAAAACGAGGGCGATATTCCTTTCCTTAATGGTGATGTTTCGTTGGCTCCTTCTTAAAGAGTGTACATTTGTCGATCGTTTCGCTTAAAGAGTGTACATTTGTCGATTGTTTCGCTTAAAGAGTGTACAATTGTCGATCGTTTCGCTTAAAGAGTGTACATTTGTCGATTGTTTCGATAAAGAGTGTACATTTGTCGATCGTTTCGATAAAGAGTGTACATTTGTCGATCGTTTCGATAAAGAGTGTACATTTGTCGATCGTTTCGATGTGCAAGTGTTTACAATGACCTTCCAGATTTTGATAAACGCAACGTTTAACTGCTAAACAATTTTAACTGTCATACTGAAGGAATATTCCTAAAGAAAAAATAAAATGCCATTATTCTTTCTATCGGCAAATTGTTTTAATTGTATGTTTTTTGGTTATTGATAATAATACCAGCATACGGATTCTACATAACTTTTCTTTATATATATATATATATATTTCTCGTAAACTGGTTCAGAGGCGGTGGACAGCATTGTTTCATACCAGAAGGTTAAGTAACGTTTGACCTTGATTTTGTTTTACCTTGATTTAGATAATTGCGGACAATATTTGATACGAAATTGTTTAATATGAACTGGTACTTTGTTTTTGATATCTATTGTACTGTTATTATACCGTTAAGTGCCCTTCCTGTACTGATATTTACGATATCTATTGTACCGTTATTATACCGTTAAGTGACCTTCCTGTACTGATATTTACGATATCTATTGTACCGTTATTGTACCGTTAAGTGACCTTCCTGTACTGATATTTACGATATCTATTGTACTGTTATTATACCTTTAAGTGACCTTCCTGTACTGATATTTACGATATCTATTGTACCGTTATTATACCGTTAAGTGACCTTCCTGTACTGATATTTACGATATCTATTGTACCGTTATTATACCGTTAAGTGACCTTCCTGTACTGATATTTACGAGCCCATCGTAAGTCATCAACTTTGTTGGTGGGTGTCTTTTGTTTTATTTTGTATAATTATATGTGTTTGTGTTTGTTCATTTTTTCTCATCAAAATGAGATTATATTTACTTTCATAAACCATAACAGACATGAGTATTAAAAATAAAATATATATATTTTAGTGTAGAAAGTATATCAACGTCATGCAAATGTGTAAATGGCCTTTTATATATATAGTGAACACAATATTTAAACTCTGTGTTATATGCGTAGGAATAAGATTTATACATATATGGTAAGACATTTTAACAGTTGAGAACTGTATTCTCATTTAACATTCGGCAGTTTAGAATACATCTATTGAACGACGGGCATATTATGTCATAATAAATACCTTTTTCTATTAACCTTTTTTGGACAAGGTGTTGTTAACTGTTATTTAAAATATATATAAACTGTTAACTGCTTTCAACCCACTGTCTGTTATCTGTTCTATTAAAATTGGCAATTTTGTTAATTGTTTTATATGAAAATGGGATTCCTGTTATCTGTTACTTGACACGTAAAGTGTTCACTGTTTTTGACATAATTTATCTCTGTTAACTGTTATATACAAGAATTTTCAAGATTTACACTATCACATTAAATTTGCTGCTTATCTCTTTCTTTACGGTGCTTCCTCAAGGGAGTAACATCAGCAGCATATATGTAACTGGCTTTGGAGATCAACCTGTAACAATCGCTCTTGGACAAAGGGCAAAACCGAGACAGCAAGCAAACAGCATATATATAGGACAAACAGTGTACACAATACACTAAAAGTACATACAACACATGAACACAAACCTGATCAAACTGGAGTGAAATCAGTGAAAATTCCTCAAATTCGGATAGAAGATCATAGAACAATCAAATACCTTAACATTGTTCGATTTTTCAATATGGTTCTTAAGTGTTATTGAAGTTTTTACACCTCTGTTAACTGTTATTCAGTTAAAGTTGGTGTTAACTGTTATCAGCATTTTATATTTGTTGTTAACTGTTTTTGCCAAAATCGAGGTGTTGTTAACATGTTAACGGACCCCCTATTGCCTATTAAAGACCTTCCGCCAATACTCTAAAAAAAACTATAAATGCATTGAAATACCAAGTTTCCATGGATGACTGAAAATAGTATAGAAACTATCGTTTCGTGAATTTTTTGTTATCACGTGGCTGTAATGAAGTCAAAGTTATGGCAGTCAGAATAGAACTGACATGTTCTCTTTAACTACTTATCATTCAAGTATAAACAACGTTATCTAAATACGGAGAAAATAATTATTTTTCATTATTTCTACTGCATCCAAACGCTACAAGTAGCTGAAAATAAATGTTAGAACGTCGATATTTATAAACCCTAGGACAAAAGGCTTTCCTTTTCCATTTTTTACCAATTATTCAATACATTTAAAAAAATAATAATAAAAAAACTTTGAAATATTTTTCCCCATTTAATTTCTTTAGATATTTTTAAAGTATCGTTGAGTCTTACTTTTCAAGCACATGAATATATCTTTTTGACGTCACAAGTTACCATATAAAAATAAAGAGATGTGGGCCAATTCTCCACAAGAGACCAAAATGAATGACGTGAATGGTAGCAACTATAGGTCACCGCACTGCCTTAAACAATGAACAAAACCCATACCGCATAGTCAGCTATAAAAGGCCCCGAAATGACAAATGTAAAACAAATTAAACGAGAAAACTAACGGCATGATTAATGTACAAAAAAATAAACGAAAAACTAATATGATATACATCAACAAACGACGATCACTGAATTACAGGTTCTGATTTGGGACTGGGGCATACAGAATGTAGCGGGGTTGAATGCTTGTGGGCGCCTAACCATCCCTCGAAACTGGGACAGTGGTAAAACAGCACAACATAAAAATAAACTATGCAAAATAAGTTGAAAAGGGCTTAACTTATCAGGTCAATACACAACACAAAAACAACTAAAAAAACCCACAAAAGACGCAAAGCACAGATCTGAAAGTAAACGCAGTTACTGAAAGCTAGTTCAAGCAAATAACAACTAATTAGAACAATCGTGTATCTAAGACTAAAATATCAATCAGTACACTTCCAACTTCCAATGGATTCAGTGAAAAATCAGTCGGAGAAAAACATGACCTTGTGCAATGCCAAAATATAGGTATTGACAGAATGTTGACCGTGCATGTACATGTGTGTATAGCAATAATATTTAGCTTGGTTTAATTCATTGATAACAAAATCAATATTTATACCAATGAAAACAATATTCAAAGATATAACTACGGTGTTAAATTGCTAACCTTTTAGCATAAGCCTGTTTGACAAGTTTACCCATATCGATCTAACTTTTCGGGCTCGATAAACAACATCAATGTAAAAATTAGGATGTGCTATCCCATTTATAATAAGTTTTTTTTTCAGTTTCAGTCAAACTTCCACGGGCTATATAGAAACTATAAGATTGGACCAAAATGAACTTCAACGCCTAAAAAAAAGGAAGATTAACACAAGGGAACGAAAAATCGTCTCTTTTGTCGTAAATATTTTTGTAGTTTCCCGTGTAAAACTGAAATATCTAAATTTAGAAAAAAAAAAGTTATTGCTGTTGTATTTGAGTTATTTTAAGTAAATATAAAACTAGGAAGATGTGGTATGATTGCCAATCAGAGATCTCTCAACCAGAGACCAAATGACATAGAAGTTAACAATTATAGGTCATCGTACTACCTTCAACAGTGAGCAAAACTCATACCGCATAGTCAGCTGTAAAAGGCCTCGAGATGACAAATGTAAAACAATTCAAACGAGAAAACTAACGGCCTAATTTATGTACAAAACAATAAACGAAAAACAAATATGATATACAGCAACAAAAGACAACCACTAAATTACAGGCACCTGAATTGGGGCAAGCACATTCAGAATGTGGCGGGGGTAAACATGATAGCTGGCGCCAAACCCTCCCCTAACCTGGGTCAGTGGTGTAACAGTACAACATGAGAAAAAGGATTTAACTCATCAGATCGATACAAAGCAGAAAAACAACTAAAAAAACATAGACCGGGCGTGGCAGGAAATTTATACATCACCACAACAAAAAAGACAGAAAGTACATATCTGAGAGTACTGGCAGTTACTGACAACTAGTTCAAAGCCAATAACAACTAATACAAAAAACATGTATCTTAAGACTAAAATATTAATTAATTTCTTTGGGTAAATGTCGGCAGTATATTTAGAGAATTCTTGATTATTTAACGAAAAAATATAATCAAGATAACGGTAAGCGTTGTTAAATTCATCAATTAAATGCAATTTATGCGGGTCTTTACTGAGTTTGACAATAACCTGTGGTGCATAACAATACAGGAACAGGTCTTATATTAAAGGAGCGCAATTGTTGCCCATAGACATACAGCATGATGCTTAATCAGTATTATTACGGTTACTTTGTTAGTGATAATATATAAGACTAAATAAAAAATATAGGATTGGGTTATGGTTGTTTCATGTTACTCAAAATACAAAAAAAAAGATATGTGTTTTTTGAGAATAATGGTGAAAGTTTCATGAAAATCGAAGGAAGCATTATTTTTTTTTTTTTTATTCTGATAAAGCATAATGGAAAATATGGAAAAATGGATGACTCTGTCCACATACTACAGTACAGTCATGTATTCTGTTTATGGCAACGGCGGACACGTTGGTCAGTGGGCGTCAATATGGCTCTCTATTAGAATGTAATATTACCGTAAACTATTGTTTTAGTTGTCCGTCTGTATTTCTTGACAGTCGAGATGAAAACTGTTTTCAAGAAAAATAATTCTATGCTTTTGAATTCATATGACTGGACTATTGGAAATTCTTTATATATACTTTCAAATTATCATGAACGAATATTTTCCAACTGCCTCGTTTTAATTGAAGTGTTACTTTTAGTTCAGAATTTTTTATTGCCTCAGTTAACTTATTGTCTGGTTGTGTTCTTCCTCAGGGACTTACATATCGAGACCAGAAAGTTTGTATTCAATAAATGTGTTCTCCCTTAGGGACTAACATATCGAGACCAGAGAGTTTGTATTCAATAAATGTGTTCTTCCTTAGGGACTTACATATCGAGACCAGAAAGTTTGTATTCAATAAATGTGTTCTTCCTTAGGGACTTACATATCGAGACCAGAAAGTTTGTATTCAATAAATGTGTTCTTCCTCAGGGACTTACATATCGAGACAAGAGAGTTTGTATTCAATAAATGTGTTCTTCCTCAGGTACTTACATATCGAGACCAGAGAGTTTGTATTCAATAAATGTGTTCTTTCTTAGGGATTTACATATCGAGACCAGAGAGTTTATATTCAATAAATGTGTTCTTCCTTAGGGACTTACATATCGAGACCAGAGAGTTTATATTCAATAAATGTGTTCTTCCTCAGGGACTTACATATCGAGACCAGAGAGTTTGTATTCAATAAATGTGTTCTTCCTCAGGGACTTACATATCGAGACGAGAAAGTTTGTATTCAATAAATGTGTTCTTCCTTAGGGACTTGCATATCGAGACCAGAGAGTTTGTATTCAATAAATGTGGTCTTCCTTAGGGACTTACATATCGAGACCAGAGAGTTTGTATTCAATAAATGTGTTCTTCCTCAGGGACTTACATATCGAGACGAGAAAGTTTGTATTCAATAAACGTGGTCTTCCTTAGGGACTTACATATTGAGAGCAGAGAGTTTGTATTCAATAAATGTGTTCTTCCTTAGGGACTTACATATCGAGACCAGAGAGTTTGTATTCAATAAATGTGTTCTTCCTTAGGGACTTACATATCGAGACCAGAGAGTTTGTATTCAATAAATGTGTTCTTTCTTAGGGACTTACATATCGAGACCAGAGAGTTTGTATTCAATAAATGTGTTCTTCCCCAGGGACTTACATATCGAGACCAGAAAGTTTGTATTCAATACATGTGTTCTTCCTTAGGGACTTATATATCGATACCAGAAAGTTTGTATTCAATAAATGTGTTCTTCCTTAAGGACTTACATATCGAGACCGGAAAGTTTGTATTCAATAAATGTGTTCTTCCCCAGGGACTTACATATCGAGACCAGAAAGTTTGTATTCAATAAATGTATTCTTCCTCAGGGACTTACATATCGAGACCGGAAAGTTTGTATTCAATAAATGTGTTCTTCCTTAGGGACTTACATATCGAGACAGAAAGTTTGTATTCAATAAATGTGTTCTTCCTCAGGGACTTACATATCGAGACCAGAAAGTTTGTATTCAATAAATGTATTCTTTCTCAGGGACTTACATATCGAGACCGGAAAGTTTGTAATCAATAAATGTGTTCTTCCTTAGGGACTTACATATCGAGACAGAAAGTTTGTATTCAATAAATGTGTTCTTCCTCAGGGACTTACATATCGAGACCAGAGAGTTTGTATTCAATAAATGTGTTCTTCCTTAGGGACTTACATATCGAGACCAGAAAATTTGTATTCAATAAATGTGTTCTTCCTTAGGGACTTACATATCGATACCAGAAAGTTTGTATTCAATAAATGTGTTCTTCCTTAGGGACTTACATATCGATACCAGAAAGTTTGTATTCAATAAATGTGTTCTTTCTTAGGGACTTACATATCGAGACCAGAGAGTTTGTATTCAATAAATGTGTTCTTCCTTAGGGACTTACATATCGAGACCGGAAAGTTTGTATTCAATAAATGTGTTCTTCCTTAGGGACTTACATATCGATACCGGAAAGTTTGTATTCAATAAATGTGTTCTTCCTTAGGGATTTACATATCGAGACCAGAGAGTTTGTATTCAATAAATGTGTTCTTCCTTAGGGACTTACATATCGAGACCGGAAAGTTTGTATTCAATAAATGTGTTCTTCCTTAGGGACTTACATATCGATACCAGAAAGTTTGTATTCAATAAATGTGTTCTTCCTTAGGGACTTACATATCGAGACAGAAAGTTTGTATTCAATAAATGTGTTCTTCCCCAGGGACTTACATATCGAGACCAGAAAGTTTGTATTCAATAAATGTGTTCTTCCTTAGGGACTTACATATCGAGACCAGCAAGTTTGTATTCAATAAATATGCTCTTCCTTAGGGACTTACATATCGAGACCAGAAAGTTTGGTATGTTGTGTGCCTATATGTGCTTTATTAGTTGGACGATTTGTCGAATTCAGCAATACATAAAGTTAAACAAATGTTGCGTCATGATAAGATCAGTAGATCCCAGTGTAATAGAAAAGGATTGGACTAGGTTAAAACTGTGTTAAATATATTCCGGTAAAGTAATTAAATGCATCGATTGAGGGTGCTCCTATTACGAAACTATGAAATATTAAAATTGTTACAGATTGTCGCCAACAGACCAACCTTATAGGAAATTACAGTCGATATATGTTGCACTCGGGCAATTAAAATGAAATACAAATCTATTTAATAAATCAATTGAACCATTAAGTATTTATGATTTCTGATAATGACACATGCGATATATCGATTCTTCTTGTGATAAGTCAATATTTTCATATTTCCTCAATTTGATCGGCGGGTAAATATTGTTGCAAATGTCAAGTTCAAAATTCACTTTGTGAGGTTGAAAGACTCCGACCTATAATTAAATCGTAATGATCGGTAATGGCTGTTCATACTTTTTGGGATATAATATATCAACACAAAATTATAGACCGTTTAAAGGCTGATTGAATGAATTTGTTTAATTTTTTTTTTTGAGAGAGAGGGAGATATGGCAGAATGTCAACAGGGTTAAAAACGGAAAGACCTTTACCTTAAAATAACATCTATACAGAAACATTTCGAGATAAGTTGCATACATTTTTTAATACTTAAATTTTAGTAAGTTCAGTTTCGCTTTTTTTATTTTGGTTTTTGGTTTAATATACCTTTTAAAGTGAAGTCGACTATAGAATTGGGAACATATAAAGCCTGAGTTGACTTCAGATGAATTTGGCTATTTTTATGTCTTTTTTTGTCGTAAAACTCTCCTTGGTTTTTATCTTATATATCATTGGCTTTCACATGTTCTGGGTTTGAACGTTGCTGATGAAGATAAATCCAGAAAAGCGCATCGGACGCACGGAATTAATCAAGTGTTATTTCCATTTACAGAATCTCTGAGGAGAAACTGTCACAGAAACTTATTGTATATACTTACTTATGACAGGAACACACTGATTTTTATATCCTTCCTTATGACAGGAACACACTGATTTTTATATCCTTCCTTATGACAGGAACACACTGATTTTTATATCCTTACTTATGACAGGAACACACTGATCTTTATATACTTACTTATGACAGGAACACACTGATCTTTATATCCTTACTTATGACAGGAACACACTGATTTTTATATCCTTCCTTATGACAGGAACACACTCATTTTTATATACTTACTTATGACAGGAACACACTCATTTTTATATACTTACTTATGACAGGAACACACTGATTTTTATATCCTTACTTATGACAGGAAGAAAATATCATACTGGAAGCGACAGATATATGGAAATAAATCTATCATATTTGTTCAAATTAAATATTATATATAAACAAGTTTGGAATATAATACAAAACAAAAATCAAAGTTCCCTCATCAGAGCAGAATAATTACAATTTGATTTTTTTTACGAGACAAAGCATACACTACTAAACATGATTTCACTGATTGAAAACTTGCACCATATATACATTTATAAAGAACAGATCTGCATATAGGAATAAACTGGTAAATAATAAAACACGAAAACAAAACAAAAACAGCTATACGGATTCAACCTGGAACACAAAATTTCATAGAATAAAGGGGACAGCTCTAAAGTCATTTATTCGTTAGTGCATCTCTTTCTTCTGAAAGTTGCTTGAACAGTTTATGAATTATATAATATGACATCTGTGTCTTCGTTGTTTAAAAGCCAAATTAATCTGTTTCCATCAGAAAGTTTACTCAAAATATATATATTCTTTAAAGGAAAAGAAGATATCGTGTTAACTTTAGAACTTCGGGGAGTTACGAATTGATATAGAGTTCCTAAGAGAATCTATACATTGTCCTTGCAAATTTGAATAGTCGTTTGGTGCTTTGTTTGAAGGGAGTAATCGAAAGTTACATTATTGTTTCGGTTTTCGTTTATAGGATATCGTATAATGTATAAAGGATACATTCTAAAGATTATAAGAAATCCTTAAGTTATGTGTTCTATGAGGTTTTTTAAAAATAGTTAATCAGATAGCTTGTATATAATTTAAGATATCTTATTAAAAAAATATATTTCATAAAGAATGTAAGATATTTGATAAACTTTATAAGATATCACGTATACTTTTACTCTTATATATTTTATGAGATATATAACTTGTTCTTAAATAAGATATTTTATATCATACACAAGATATCC
Organism: Mytilus californianus; assembly: GCF_021869535.1. Lineage (NCBI taxonomy): Eukaryota > Metazoa > Mollusca > Bivalvia > Mytilida > Mytilidae > Mytilus > Mytilus californianus. The sequence goes on along the minus strand of NW_026262679.1, from coordinate 128,127,180 downwards.
CATAAGGTATATAAAACTCATTAAGATGGCTTATAATTTGGCACGTAATACGCAAGATTCTTCTACGTAGCACTAACCTGTTACAAAAACATATTAGTGTTTTGAATAAATCAAAAGTTTATAAACAGTAAATTTACAGAAAATGAACCTATCAATGATATCTAGATAGCTTTATAATATTTCTTATATACCGGTACTTTACATATAGATGCCCTTTTCTATATCGACCGGTTATAATCCCTACAACCATAGTAGACCCTCGACTAGTGCATCGGGCTAATCTAGGAGTCTCGTGATGATAACCGGTCCGATATGGAAAGTGGCATGTGTTAATCTGTATATCTTACTTAGGGAGCTACCATTTGATTTTTATGGGGGGGGGGGGGGGGGGGGGGGTCTAGGATGAAATTTAAAAAAAAAGGCAAGACAGGAGTTTTGAGTAAAAAAAAAAGGCAGGATGAGCAACTTGGCAAAAAAAAAGGCAGGATGACAATTTTTGTAAAATTAAAGTCAGGATAAACTAATAAAAAAAAAGGCAGGACCTAATAGAGTGGAAAATAAAAAGGCAGGACAGAGATTACAACCAAAAAAAATGCAGGGACAAAATTTTTCATCCTAGCCCCCCCCCCCCCCCCCCCCCCCCTAAAAATCAAATGGTAATGGTAGCTCCCTTACTACTTCTATTTCTTCTAATAATCTATTTAACGGTTCATATATAGTACATTGGGCCGGGACAGCAGGCCGACGAGTTTTTTGTACGGACGAATAATAACAGGGAACTTTTTGAAAAAGAATTGAGAAATTGTTTCAGAAAAAACAGCTTAAAAATTATACAGTATTTCAAACTTTAAAAAAAATCCTTCTATTTCCCGTAAATTCAGAAACGGGCTATCACACTTACATGTTTAACGTCTAATGCTTTATAATACTGATACATAGGTATGGCTTAGAATGTCGACATATATTTGTGCCGCCTAACAGAACTTCAGCTGGAAACTTTGTCATAGACAATGTCATAACATATGTTACCGTTGGAACAAAATAATCCAGGTTAGATCAGACCAAATGACAGTTTATGGACCGTTCGGTAATCTGCTAAATTAAAGCACTTGATATCTCCTCCACATATGGTAAGAGTTTAAAAGATAGAGAAAAGGTGATACCAAAATGGCGAAGGGGATCCAAAACCATAAGTTAAATAAAGACAGACAGCGCCACGGTCAAAGATACAACGAACAGACACAGACAAACACAAATCGATGAAAAACTATTCATAAGACTGATCAGCTCCTCCAAATTCCGGAGAGAACTCGAATTCTCAGGAAGGATGAACAGTTCTTACTTAACCAGTGGTACCCGACGCCGGTATGTCGTTTTCCGAAATGTTAACTAACAAGAGTGTGATCATATCCTTGACACCCTGCTGTGACAAAGATATTTCAAAACGGCCAACAATATTATGATGGCGTACGTAAAACTTCTAAAGATACGACTTCAACGCTACCATTAAGGACCCCTGTTTCAATAAATCATAGCTGTAATCATCGTAGTCACCAAATTTTGAATTACCGTTTTATTACCGTATTCAGAGAAAAGACATCATCGATATAGCGGAACCAATAAAGTGCTTCTTTTCATTCTTCGTAAGAAACCCCTGTATTCAGTTTGTTGCATCAGATCGACTCTCGATTGCTGCAATGTATTATAATATTTCACATTTTCATGTTTAAACATACATGTTAGTATCAGACAAATTCTTATTTCTGAAACTTTTTTACTTGAATGGTCCAATTCTTAGAATAAAAGTTATTCGTTCAGCTAATAAAATGTGGTTGGATTTACACTAAATAGATAACAGAAGAGGATATGTTATATAAAGGTCACATTTCCTATAACTAATGCATTTTACTATATATGGAATACATCATATTAAAATTGTTCAAAGTTAGTACAGAACAACAACATACCACCTGACAAAGCCATAATTGACATGACGCACAAAGACGTCAATGGCTGACTCTAATTGCCAACGGATAGTCTGTTATACCTAATCGGTGCTACAAGTCAATTGCCAATTTATGCAATACATGTTAAGATAAAATGGAACAATTGCTTTATCAATACTTTATGCATCTCTGCGTTTCCCTTAACATTCGTCATTTTGTTTTAAGACTAAAATAACATAACTAAAATACTTGACAGTTGTACCCTGTCAATTCTATTTCACTTTTATTTGTCTAGATTGTAAATTGCCTTCATCGGATAATAAAACTCTCCAATGAATTATTTTTTCTCATCCTCTTTGGTAATGTCCAATTCCGTATTCCAGTGTCTTATCGCCCTGGGCTGTAGACAGACTCTATACAAACTATTGCAGTGCTTATCCAAGGAATTGTGATCTTGATAATAAGACGTTATATCACTGGGATTCAACAAAGACATTAATGCCAATAAAAATGGTGATTATTGTTAGTCTAATATCGTAGTATATTACATCTTTTAGAAATCTATATCACCTAGAGAATTAATGTCACATGACAGGATTCTATCAGTCACTGGTCTATTTATTGGGCATTAGAAGGGAAATACCACTCGGCAATTTAATTCACGTGATGACACCCGTTAATAGTCTGTTGATGGGCAATACCACCCGACAATTTAATTCACGTGATGAAGTCTTCACCTTATAAAAGGGGAATACACCCGACAATTTAATTCACGTGATGAAGTCTTCACCTTATAAAAGGGGAATACACCCGACAATCTAATTCACGTGATGAAGTCTTCATCTTATAAAAGGGGAATACACCCGACAATCTAATTCACGTGATGAAGTCTTCACCTTATAAAAGGGAAATACACCCGACAATCTAATTCACGTGATGAAGTCTTCACCTCATATCATGCCTCTCTTTTATAACGAGTAATCACATCAGGTCAATGACCTCTGAATCAAAGCAAATATATGGATGGCGTCAGTCAATTATAAAACATCTATTTTCAGATTGTTTGATCGTGTGGGACTTGTTAGGCAGGTTTTTACAACCTAGTAAACCAGTAGGATCTTAAAAGGCAGATACAGAAAACGATTCATTAAAAATGATATCGCACAGTGATGCTTATTGGAAATAAAATAGATGCATTTTTAACACTTTCATCATAAGAATAGAAAGAGGAAACAGGGAATGTGTCAAAGCGACAACAACCCGACCAAAGAGCAGAAAACAGCAGAAGGCCACCAATGGGTCTCCAACGCAGCGAGAAAATCTCGCACCCGGAGGTGGGCTTCAGCTGGCCACTAAATAGTGTATACTAGTTCAGCGAAATGGACGCCACACTAAACTCTGAAACATACAAATGAACCAAAAAAAAAAAAAAAAAAAATACAAAACTAACAAAGGCTAGATGTTCCTGACTTGGGACAGGCGCAAAAATGCGGCGGGGTTAAACATGTTTTGTGAGATTTCAACCCTCCCCCTAAACCTCTAGCCAATGTGGAATTAACAAACACACAGCCATACGCACATTAAAACTCAGTTTAAAAGAGGTCCGAGTCCGATATAAGAATAGGTAACAAGATTGCATGGTTTGACTTTACACATACATGGCGAAGAGTAAGAAACTCGAGATATTTAAGTATTTCAACATCTTTTGCAAATAATTATATTTATTCTATTTAAAAAAGGAAAGTTGGGATACACGTCAATGAGACAGCAACCCAATTAAACAAAAACAAAACAAAAAAGACATCTTGATGTAAAACAATAGACAATTGCCTATAAAGAATATTTTAGTGTCAACTTCTAGGAGTCTAGATAGGTTTAGAATACATTTTAACAGATGATATTTACATCGAATATCATAATTTAAACTTGTGTGTGGAATGTCTTTTTATGAAATTTCAGCTTGTAGAAATACAAACAATCCGAATATAAATCTTTTCATTTTTTTATTTAACATTTTTTATTGGGTTCGTATTGCTTGGTTTTTAGATTTTTTTTGTGTAGTGTTTTATTGGCTGTTGATTGTCATTTCGTCGTTTTTCTTTGTATCTGTAGAAAAAAACTGTAACAACCAAACCATAAAATCCCCAGCACCACGCAATGGAAAAAAAGAGGCAGAAATGGACCAATCTTTCGCCCTAAATAATTTTGTTGAGTGATAATTTCTGAGAAGAGATTGGTATTAAAGCATCCACTCTTAATGAGGAAAAACACTATCTTCTACATGCTGAATAAAATTCATAAACTGTTGGAAAATCGAAGTAAACCAATTGTTTGTATCGTCCGTTGTCCAAAAGGAGAATGTTAAGTTTACTCAAGGACGTATATTATGTTAGTTATACGTCCTTGATTTACTATATGAATTAATTATACTTATCATGCGTGGCATTAACAAAGTTGACAATTTAGTTCTGGTTGCCGGTAAAATCCTCACTATGGATATCGCTGCTAACTGTATAAGCATCACCAACACCAGTGAATGATGTTATCCGGAATGTATAAATACAGTCACGTCCGGTAATAGGGACGACGTTTGATCTGTCACACCTTTGCGCCTTGTAGGAATGCCACGGTCTAAACACATAAATGACCCCTTGCAATACATGTTTGAGGGGTCCGTATGTGACTTTTTGCAGGGCAAAATTTCTGCTCCTACCTAACTAACCCTTTTTTCCGATGGATTCCAAATCTTGTCCAGTTCGATTCCCTTTGCAGAATGTACCTATTATTGGCAAATCTGTTCTATATTTGGGGAAAAACATTTTTTTTAACTCAATTTAAGATCTTATATGCAACAGATAATGACTTGAGAACCAAGACATTTCGTCATCTCAGAATGGACTTGGTTAATAGCCTTTATGGTTGAGGGTAATCTGTACGAGATTTTGTATTCGGGAACTTTTTATAATTTTAAGTTCTGCGAAATTATATGACAATTTAACGGACGTACAGCAGATGACAAGACAGTGATTGTAAGACCTCGCATTGACCTGAAAAAAAAAACAACGCAAAAAAAAACAATATTGGTTTTTCTATCGAAGAAAAAGTTTCACTGTTATCAACTGCTTGTACAATTGTTTTTCTTCTCTAAAATTTACCACTTAAGTGGTACTTATTTTCACTAATACACACCTTTCACCAACTTAATTGCAAAATTTTACAACCTTTGAATTGTTATTTCTACTAAGATTGTTAACTGTAGACCCAATTTACTAGTCCCCCTTCTCGTTTGGCTGTGTGGGATGTATAAATACTCAGTTCCGTCCGATCGGAATGGAGACCCTTTATTACAACATAGTGCCAGTTGAAATTCCCACCACATGTAGCTTATATTCTGGTTCTAAATATGCATGAAGAGATTGTCATCAGAAGTAAAAGTTACGAATTAGTATATGCATTATTGTACCAGTATTCCTATTTCTAGAAAGTTTCGTTATTTTCAACTTGTGCAATCCAGAAACTATCAAAATATTAAGTAAACGTTAATAATAATAAGATTCGTTTTTCACCGGGAAATTCAAAAGATTCATTCGTTTTGACAAGGATTTGTATGTAAATCCTGGGACTATAATAGTCCAGATAAATCCTTGGATTTGAGAATATCCAGATCAAATTTAAAAAAAAAAAGCAAATTTAATGTGAAAAAAAATCACATTTTCGCCGCATTTTACGTACTTTTGATACAATTTTAGACCAATTTCTCAATGATTTTTAATTGACGGTATCTATGGAAATGTAAATTCTACATAAATGTTTATTTTCTCGATATTCAGATACAATTCAACGAGTTTAAAACACATACAAAATTTCGTAAAAATCAGATGTGTCGCCCAATTTGACGTAAGAAGCAGTGATACTTTCAAAAGTCGTCAGTAGTATCCATCAAATAAACAGCTTAATTATGACTCAAGGGAAAAAATGAAGAAAATTCACAATTTACACAAACGAAGGACAAATAAAGGCCATAAAACCTGCCAGACAGAGATGCAGACCTTGCAACTACCCCATATTCTAAATATAGATAACCTATTACTCATAATAAGTGAGTATTTAATATGACAAAAATGTAATTTTTAGGCGAGTAATTATTAGAATATGAAGTTCTGTCATTGGGACTATATAAATGACAGCATTTTTTTGTGAATTTATTACGACTACTGGTCTATTACAAACACTTGATATAGTTATAGTTGTGTTAATAGAAAAACAAACTGGGATATGGGGTATCCATCCATGACTTAAAAATCAGTAAAAGACACACAAAAAGCAAAGGAACAGCGCTTTTATTTCTGTTTTTCATTTATTGTTTATATATGTTACTATTTAACTGTTGTTTTCATTTTAAATAGTGAACTTGATAAATGTACTGTGGGCTTTTACTTTACTACAAACTTTATTTGATTTAAACAAAAAAAATAATGGTACTCAAACTTTATCCTGTGTTACAAGGTTAGTGAACCGTAGGTGCGTTAGTTCTCTCAGTATGTCAATCAGTATCAGTGAAATGCCCGAGAACATGCATGCATATGTATATGGAGGTACGGACAGCTGTTTACTGTCCAGTGGCAAATTAAATGCATATACGATAATGTGGTATGAATATAGACCCTGCCTAGTACTAGACTGACACGCTGAGCCAGATTTTGAAAGGTGCTATTTCACAAGGTATCAGTCCTAAGGGAAACATGTCAACCAACCCAGACACATTAATTAGGCTCTGAGCAGATCAGTATTTGCTCTTATACCTGGAGAAGTAACCGTTACGTAGATGCTGAGGGTACGAGGGTACATTAGTACTGGGCAAAATACAACCTTGACCTTTAATATCTAATTCCCCATGAGGTTTAATTCAGAAATGTAGAAAAAACTTTGCCAAAAAAAAAAAGACTGTTAAAAGAACTTAAAGTTCATCGCGAACAACAGTTCAGAAAATAACTGTTCACAATTGCTCTATAAACACACATATGTTCCATCTGTAATGTACACGATCCAATCCTTCATTTCTCATTATAAATGAATGCAACTTATATGATCACATGGTGTTCACTTGTCACAGAAGTTCTTAGTTCTTAACATTTTAAAACAGAAGCTAGAACATCCCTATAATGAAACAGAATTTTATGGTTTCTTGTTTTTCCATTTTTTTCATTTCTTTGGAATGTTTTAGCCAGAGTTTTCTTAATTAAAATACAATACAATCAATCCAGTATAGAAACATTTATATACAATAAAGTAATATTATCAGACTGGGTTTCATCTTTGGTGTAAAACGTATTACTATCATATTCATAGGCATTCATTTCTAAAAGCTACAGTTTTGATTTCCTGCTTTTCAATATGCAACTTTTTATTAGATTAAAAAGAAAAAAAACACACAACTAACAGTTTATTTCATAAAGCAATTAACTGTAAATTACTGTAAATTCAAAAATAGTTGCGATGTTTTTATTCATTACAAAAATTGCGACAGGATATGTTTCGTACAAATAAAATTCATATTTTAAATTTCCATAGCCATTACATAATGTATTTGTATGCAGCATTTCCTGAAATCGCAATAAATAAACTGACGTTTGTGTCCATTCGTCAACAATAGTAATGAATAATGCATGCAAACATTTTTGAATTAACAATAGTTTGGACAGATAAGAAATAATATCACAGACTAATTTTGATAACACAAATTGTCCTTTATACTATTTTGTACTAGTCACCAACCATTCTTAAAAAAATAATTTGTTAAAGAAGGGAAGTGAAAAAAAAGTTTGTTTCAATTTAAAATTTGGAAAAGAAATAAATTCAACAATAGGTTTCAAATAAAATTTTGTTTTCCTGTATATTAATGAAAAAATAGTTTGTTTTTCATTGTAGTCCCCCAAGAAGGTCTGCATGTCCCCAGAAAAACACCCATGCCTCTCCATACCTTCATAAAAGATGAATGGTCTGTGCCATACATAAGGAATTAGATTCTCTGGTCCAGCACCCTTGGTCATAAAACTTTACTTTGCCAGTACTCGAAGTACAAAATTTGTGCTTGAAACACCAAATCCAGTATTTTGATGGGTTGATTTCCGAGAATGAGTATGAAGATCATGCTTGTAATTTCTGAGGCCAGAATACACAAATGCATAGTCTACTTAAATTGCTATATAAAATGCAGCAGTTTTCTTATACCATTAAGGAATTTAAATATGTCACTTGTAACTAAATGAACAAGTTTAATTGACAGTTTATTTTACAGATTAAATCAAGTATAAGAATGTCACAAGCTGTTATTAGCTACATACTGAAATGCACACATGTAAGTAAGCAATGAAGGGTCATGAAGAGGACTTTTTAAAGGAAATTGAAAAATAAATAAAAAAAAAAAAGAAGAAAACTTGATGCTGCCTGGTAAGTTTTGTTTGTCTGGATGTCCATTTATGTAAAGCTACGTTAACAAAATGAAAAAACTTACTGGACAAACAAAAGTACCACATTTGGGGAAGGGGGGTGGGGGTATGATAAGACAATTTGTCTTATTTTGGTATATATATGATGTAATGGGGAAAAAGGAATACAACAAACTCTTCCTCCTCCTAAAAGATAACCTTTTTTTTGAAGCTATATTTATACAGAGAAAATTAAATTAAAATGAAACATATAAAAAGTTCCTACAAAACAATGAAATGCAAAAACATTTTAAAAACAATAGTTTTTAATAAACAAAAAGTTAATGGACGGAAAATAACCTAAACACTTTATTATAAATAGATAACTATCAAGCACATAAGTTGAACTAAAATCTTTATTTCTTGTCTTAAATGGACGGAAAAATTAAAAAAATTATTAACTAAATTATTGTCTAATCACATGACCATAAATAATGGTATTAATTCACATTAACTTAGTTTTTTACATAACAGAACATGTTTTTGAATCTTTTTCCCCTTTGTCTCTTCTGTCAGGAAGGGGCGGGGCTTGTTGGCGATCTAGTTGATCATGTCTGTGTTTCTCATACATTAATTTTTCTCTGAAAAAAAAATATATAATTAAGAATAAATGCAATAATTCACTGTTGATAATCTTATAGTAATCCATCAATATTTATTATATTCCCCCAAATTGCTATTTTCAATCAAAACTCATAATAATATTCTATCTATAACCCTTCATGAAATTATCTCTCATGCTTATACAAATCATTGAAGAAAGAAAACAAACAGTACATTGAACTATATTCAAATAACCTTGCATAAAATGAATGAACTAAATCTAAATTCTAATATGACGTCCTTCTTTCGCTTTGGAAACAAAGCCATGTTCTAATTACAATAAAATATGGGCTGCACATGATTGACGTCACAATTGAAATTGCAACGTCAGTTGTATTTTGAACAACGCCGGGGGTCGAAATGGACAGTTTTGTTGGTGTTGCTCGCTAGGAAATTAAATAAAATCATTCTAAAAGTAAGTTTATGTGTATATGTTAATTTTTTTATCGTTAAACTGTTGATTTTCTATAAAGTTTTCCGTTCATCAAATCAAAATGGCTGCCTTTTGAATGTGTATTATAGGTCCACTTCGAAGTACAAAAGTTCTAAATATTCCTATCAGAATCGAAATAATTCTATCATGCCATTCGCTAACGCTCGGTATAAAGATATTGACTAATATAATGCCTACCCATGTTAAAAAGAGCATAAAGCATGGCATGAAAGAATCATTTCTTAAATAAATTCTAGAATTTTGGAGAAAAATTAAGACAATAGCAAAAATATATGCTGGGGAAAGCATAACTACCGGTACTGTGGGAAAAAAACAAATGTATAGCAAACTGATTTATCTTAGTAAATATGGATCTGATGAAACAAAGATATGTGACAACTATGCAATGACTTTCCAACCTCAATTCATGAGTACTTTCACAGTAGTTTCATATTAACAGCATTAGAATATCTCAAGGGTTCATATGAAAGGAAATATGCTTCATGACACTCAGATTAATGATAAAATTAATTTCACACTGAAATAACAAGGCTAGATAACATGTAAGACAATTATTGATCTTTTGTGTTAGAAACAACTACACTGCTATACAAATTGTCAAATGCTAATGGCTTACAACATATAACTAAATTGAATGGAAACGAAGCACACAATCTCTTCATAAATAACTGACCAGAAAAGATTTTCCTTGCTTTAATTTTTGAAAAAAATCATTATTTATTAAGTGATAGTTTTCAAGCTTATCATGTATTCATATTCAATAAAGGGTTAACAAAATCTTTTTATATTGCATTAATTAAGAAATGAATGCTTCTTTTTGTAAATTTATTGGGGTGTTAAAGCATTGACCAAAGTACATAATATTTCCCCGCTTCATTCTAAAAATGTGCGCATGATCAAAGCCAACCGTATAAAATTACTAAAAGAAGCATTCAATACTTATAATTAAATTTTTTTGCTAGGATCATGAAAACACAATTTCTATCAAGTTTTTATTTTATTTACCTGTGCACTTTATTGTGGGAGCTCGTGTCATCATGAATGTTACATTTCATTTTGAAATGAAGGTTAATTTCAGAATGACACGAGATTGCTGTTAGCCAATCAAAATAACGTATTATAATGAAACATACATGTAATGTAATTATATGTAGATGAAGGTTTATATTTCAGGTTAAAATATTCCATAAATTATGTCTAGAATTGATCGCATAGAAACTAGAACAACAGTGCACATGCAGAAATATCTTGACTGCTTTTTTAATTATGATTGAATTTTATGTTGAAAGTCTTTTGAGATCAAGGTCTAGTACTATAAAATGTATAATGGAAATATTATAGGGGTCAATTCAGTAAATAAATATGCATCATCAGGGACGCCCATTTGGGGGAGAGAAGTCATTTTCTGATGGTAGATAATTTTTGCAATAAATATTTTTTTTTATAGATGGATCAAAACTAGGGTTGAAAAAAATAAAAAAATGAATGCTGAATGCACTTATTTTTTTACTACAGGGTTGAAAAGTAATGGGGTCAGTAAAGGAATTTAGTGCGAATCTACAGTGTTTGTAAACAAGGCCATGTGAAAGGCCCAAAAATGCCGCATGACCCTATGTTTTTATTGTTGCAAAAGATGGGGCTACACTTGTACTTTAATGAATGATATATGAAAGCTTCTGATTTCTAAAGGTAAACCAGGTAAAAATATAATTCAAGACATAGATTTGCATTAAAGTCAATGGGAGATTTTTTACTGAATTTACCCCTTTAAATGATTCATGAATAATAAAATCATAGTCAGATGAACCCTTCTAGGCAGGACTTGTAAGCATTGCAATCATTTTATACACCCAATATAATCAAACTATAACTTATAGTATCTGAGAAGCAGACCTTATCATGAAAACATAATTTTGACAAATAAACCATGACAATGAGGTCGAGGTCATATGAACCCTGTCAAAATTACATGAACACCTTATAATCATTTCAGACACTGAATATAGATGTCCTATTACTTATACATTACCAAAATGTTTAACTCTTTGATAGGATCTATTCTTTGGGTTTTGACCTTTTCTGAACAATTTCATTAGGTTGTGTAGAGTTTACATGATATTTTATGAGAGGGGATAATTACAAAAAACCTTTACATTACTACATTGCACAAATATGAGAACAAAATAAGCATAAAACAACCCAAAATTATGGTCAATAAAAATTGGAATCCTACTGAGAAATATTATATGTACATGCTTGACTCATCATAAACAAATAAAAGAATAAATGAATAATGTTTAATTATGCTATTAAAAGCTAAACTAAAAAAGGTTAATAAATAATTTCATTGAAAATATATGGATAACCTCTAATTCGATCAATTAACATATAAATCAGCTACATAACTAGCTGATACAACAGTACAAGTAAAAACAAAGGCTACAACCTCTAAATCATCTACAATGGAATAGACATGAACTGTTCCCATGTGAACTGATGTTACAGACAAAAACATTGCATGAATGATCTTCTCTATATATATATTAAGTCCCTAGACACACTATCTTACTTGATAAGAAAACATTTCAGTTATAACTTCTGTAACCAAACAATTAGGAATCCATGAAAATAAAACAACTTCTAAGCTTTTTGAATGATTACTTGTTACATTGTGTTTATAAAACACTTCTTTAATTTATATTTTCATGGACAATTGTTTTTGTTACCAGTTATGATAGGTTTGGCTTCAGTTTCTGATTGATTATAGTTCACTATACCATCTAACTTCCTTGCCTTCTCTGGGTTTGCAAATGTGATGCACAAAAAAAAGGGACCATGCCTGAGGACATCAAGTAGAAAGAACACATTTTTTTCCAGAATAACAAAATAGCAAAATACAATATCATTTAAAAAATAGATTTGACCACTTTATCTCATTTCTTTGCCCTAGACAGTTTAATTCTAAACACTTTATATGCATGCTAAACCTCAATCTTGTAATATTCCAACTCTCTCAAGTGTTTGATGTTGTGTAAGAATCCATATGTACTAGGACTAAACGGTTCTTGGTGCTAAAAGATTATACAAAATATACATGTACTGCAGATTTCATTTATAAACTGTAGAATCAAGCTTCTTACTAACTGTACTTTTTTCAAGTACCTTATAAAAATAATGACATTTCTATTTTTTGTGACTGTATATAATATAAAAGGTGGACTGGCTAAGAATTAAAATGATTAAAGTAAATGAAAAGTAGTTATCTACTAAACTTAAATCTATATAAATCAGTAAGCATTAACTTAGGATAAAATGGTATCAAAAGTTTGGTACTTTTTGTAGAAAACTTAAAAAATAAATTTTTGAGTTAGGGGTGCAGTAAAATTTTGTTGATGTATTACCAAAGATATACTGATGGAACACATTTTATGTGGTTTTACTATGGTTCAAATAAAATTTGATCTAAATATAAAAAAAAGAACTTTGCCTTTTGGTTTTAATTTAATGAGGAAGCTAGTCTGGAAAAATAAACTATAATGGGGCCAGCTGAAGGACGCCTCCGGGTGCGGGAGTTTCTCGCTGCATTGAAGACCCATTGGTGGCCTTCGGCTGTTGTCTGCTCTATAGTCGGGTTGTTGTCTCTTTGACACATTCCCCATTTCCATACTCAATTCTATAAGTTATTAATATGACACAACATTGCACATTACTATAAAAAGTATCAGTGGGAAAATATTTTACAAATTGTGGACCAGGTGACAAAATTGTCCAATCAAGATGACCAAGATGAAATGATAAATTGTGTAGATGATAACCATGCTTCAAAGTGTACAGTAAGTCAATCTAGTGCTTCAATGGAAAAAGATAAGGCCCAATGTTTATATCATGATAAAGCATGACTTGTATTGAATAAGGATTTTAAAGCTCACATGACCATTGGTGTTGCATGGATTCGATGCCATAAATGTATAGGATTAAAAAAAAAACCAGAAAAGAATGTGCAAAATATCATGATATCCTCATGTTCTTAAAGACAAGATAATGATTAACACTATAACCCTCTGATAACACAGAATGCAAAACATGAATGCACCCTCATAACCATTTAAAACACAGAATGTCAAACATGAACACAAACTTATATCCACTGATAAAATAAAACGAAAAAAATGTTCACAAACTCATAATTTCTGATAACACAGAATGAAAAACATGTCCACAAACTCATAACCTCAGATAACACTGAATAAAAAACAATTACACAACCTCATAACCTCTAATAACATAGAATGAAAATATGCACACAAACAAATAACCACTGATAACACAGAATGTTAAACATGTACACGACATCATAATATCAGATAACACAGAATGTAAAATATGTACACAAACTCATAACCTCTGATACCACAGAATGTGAAACATATACACCAAATCATAATATCAGATAACACAGAATGTAAAACAGGTACACAAACTCATAACCTCAGATAACACTGAATGAAAAACAATTACACAACCTCATAACCTCTAATAACATAGAATGAAAACATGCACACAAACAAATAACCACTGATAACACAGAATGTTAAACATGTACACAACATCATAATATCAGATAACACAGAATGTAAAACATATACACAAGCTCATAACCTCTGATAGCATAAAATGTAAAACATGTACACCACATCATACTATCAGATAACACAGAATGTAAAACATGTACACCACATCATAATATCAGATAACACAGAATGTAAAACAGGTACACAAACTCATAACCTCTGATAACACTGAATGTAAAATAGTACACAACCTCATAACCTCTAATAATATAGAATGAAAACAAGCACACAAACAAATAACCACTGAATAACACAGAATGTTAAAAATGTACACCACATCATAATATCAGATAACACAGAATGTAAAACAGGTACACAAACTCATAACCTCTGATAACACAGACTGTAAAACATGTACACCACATCATAATATCAGATCACACAGAATGTTAAAAATGTACACCACATCATAATATCAGATAACACAGAATGTAAAACAGGTACACAAACTCATAACCTCTGATAACACAAAATGTAAAACATGTACACAACATCATTACCTCTGATACCACAAAAGAAAAACATATACACAAGCTCATAACCTCTGAGAACACAAAATGTAAAACATATACACAAACTCATAACCTCTGATACCACAAAAGAAAAACATATACACAAGCTCATAACCTCTGATAACACAAAATGTAAAACATGTACACCACATCATAATATCAGATAACACAGAATGTAAAATATGTACACAAACGCATAACCTCTGATACCACATAATGTAAAACATGTACACCACATTATAATATTAGATACCACAGAATGTAAAACACCTACACAAACTCATAACCTCTGATACCACAAAATGTAAAACATATACACAAGCTCATAACCTCTGAGAACACAAAATGCAAAACATATACACAAACTCATAACCTCTGATACCACAAAAGAAAAACATAGACACAAGCTCATAACCTCTGATAACACAAAATGTAAAACATATACACAAACTCATAACCTCTGATACCACAAAAGAAAAACATAGACACAAGCTCATAACCTCTGATAACACAAAATGTAAAACATATACACAAACTCATAACCTCTGATACCACAAAAGAAAAACATAGACACAAGCTCATAACCTCTGATAACACAAAATGTAAAACATATACACAAACTCATAACCTCTGATACCACAAAAGAAAAACATAGACACAAGCTCATAACCTCTGATAACACAAAATGTAAAACATATACACAAACTCATAACCTCTGATAACACAAAATGTAAAACATATACACAAACTCATAACCTCTGATAACACATAATGCAAATCATGTACACAAACTCATTACCTCTGATAACACAGAATGTTAAACATGTACACCACATCATAGTATGAGATAACACAGAATGTAAAACATGTACACAAACTCATAACCTCTGATAACACAGAATGTAAAACATGTACACAAGCTCATAACCTCTGATAACACAGAATGTAAAACAGGTACACAAGCTCATAACCTCTGATAACACAGAATGTAAAACAGGTACACTAACTCATAACCTCTGATAACACAGAATGTATAACATGTACACAAGCTCATAACCTCTGATAACACAGAATGTAAAACATGTACACAAGCTCATAACCTCTGATAACACAGAATGTAAAACAGGTACACTAACTCATAACCTCTGATAACACAGAATGTAAAACAGGTACACTAACTCAAACCTCTGATAACAGAATGTAAAACAGGTACACAACATCATGATATCAGATAACACAGAATGTAAAACAGGTACACTAACTCATAACCTCTGATAACACAGAATGTATAACATGTACACAACATCATGATATCAGATAACACAGAATGTAAAACATGTACACAAACTCATAACCTCTAATAATAGATAATAAAAACATGTAGATAAAGTCATGCCTTCCAATAAAATAGAATGTAAAACATGTACTATACAAAACTCATACCTCTGATTACATAAAATTTTGTAGAATGAAAAACTTGTACACAAACTCTTATCCCCGGCTTAGTATATATCTAGGAGTTTGATTGGTTAACACACGTCGTTACAAAACCAATAGCCCCTGGGTGTTGCTAACCCATATCCCCGGACGTTGCTACCCATTACATCAGGGAATTTCATGCGCGTTTTCCTTAGTTCCATGGTTGTTCCTTATGAAATATCGAATTCTGTAGATTTTCCATGATGTCTGTATAATTAAATACTTAATCCAATAACGATTTTATCTTATTATATCGATTATTTGCACTCATTTTAGTAAATGCATCACTATGCTGCCACATTGTCAATGAATGGTACTACTGACCTAGCTATGCAAATGACCCACGTTGACATCACACCATTTATGATGTAACTCTCACAACATTGCGCGCCAAATTTGACCCATTTCAGTTTCTCTGTCTCTAGTTTAAAAACGTCTTATATTTGTCAACATGTAGGGTTCTACCAAAGGTAGTACCCTACACCCCATTAAAAATATGTCAGATTCCCAAATTTCATAAAAAGATATTTAAAAAATGAAAAAAACGTTGCTTTCACGTTAAACTTTGTGGTCGAAATTCTCTAAAAATCGCCAGATTTAGACTAAGACCGGGGATAAATTTGTTATCTACGTTCATATCTGTAGATATGGATATTTTAACACCCTTCAGTACCCTATACACCCTTCGGCTGCGCCTCAGGGTGTACTTGGATACTTCAGGGTGTTAAAATATCCATATGTACGGATATGAACGTAGATAACTTATAATAACCTCTGTTAACACAGAATGTAAAACATGTACACAACCTCATAACCTCTGAAACCACAGAATATGAAACATGTAAACAACCTCATAACCTATGATAACATAGAATGTAAAACATGTACACAACCTCATTACCTCTGATAACACAGAATGTGAAACATGTAAACAACCTCATAACCTCTAATAACATTGAATGTAAAACATGTACATCACATCATAATATAAGATACTAGTAACACAGAATGTAAAATATGTACACAAACTCATAACCTCTGATACCACAGAATGTAAAACATGTAAAAAGCAATCTCATTACCTCTGAAACCACAGAATATGAAACATGTAAACAACCTCATAACCTCTAATAACGATGAATGTAAAACATGTACACCACATCATTATATCAGATAATATAGAATGTAAAACATGTCCACAACCTCCTTACCTCTGATACCACAGAATGTATAACCTGTACACAATCTCATAACTCCTGATAACCAAAAATGAAAGACATGTACACATGTAAATTCATAACCTCAGGTAAGGTAGAATGAAAAACATGTACATAAACTCATAACCTCAGTTAATGTAGAATGAGAAACATGTACATAAACTCATACCCTCTTGAGAAATATATACACATTCTCATAACCTCGATAACATAGAATGAAAAACATATACATAGCCTTATAACCTCTGATAACAGATAACAGAAAAGTAAGATAGATTGAAAAACTGCAGGCTGTTTTGTATCCAGTGGTGTATTTTACCTTTAACTATTTATGATTGGTCCTATACATAGAATAATTGTAAGGTGATGTATGAATGCAATGTGTTTTGTGAACAACGTTGACAAGGTGATGTAGGAATGCAATGTGTATTGTGAACAACGTTGACAATGTGATATTATGTAAAAAGAGGAGTATTAGTGACAAGGGTTAAGGTTGAACTCTGTACCGTTCAGATAGGTCTTCATCAAAACTGTAAAAAAGAGATAAAAGAGATTTTAGCTTACATGATACAGTTTATAAAGAGGAAAACAGACTTCAATTCAACATTAAAAAGGGACATAACCCATGTTCCAGTGTAAAAACCTGATGGGATATTTAACCAGATGAGAAAACATGATCTAAATAGAAAATGAATGTAATAAAATAAATTGAAGTATATGATTTATTGATAAATATAAATTGATTGCTGAATATGTATCTAAATATCGTGTATAAAATATGACTGATATTTACAAATGCATGTGAGAAACCAAGTTTACATTGATTGATATCAAAGGAAAAGTTATATTGTAAATAAATTCAGGTAATATTTTCTAAGGGTTCATTGAGGTTAGAGGATTGTTTATTCAATAGCTGATGTACCAGGATATTTAAGTTTAAAAATTAAAGAACCTTAGTGAGCGCGCTCACATACCCCACGTCCCCACAATTGGAGAAATAAAATAAGTGTAAGAAAAAAAAATTGTATCAGAAAAAAAAAATTGAATCATAATTTCCTATCAATATGCACATCTACATAGTATGTCCTTATTATCTACACAGTTTCATGAAATTCTGTTGTGTGGTTTGAGAGGAGTTGCGATGACAAAAGGTTGCAGTAGTATATAGGGCAAATAAGTTCAATGGGGCGTAACTCCTGGGAAAAAAATTGAATCGTAATTTCCTGTCGATATGCACATCTACGTAGTATGTCCTTATTATCTGAAAAGGTTTCATGAAATTCTGTTGTGTGGTTTGAGAGGAGTTGCGATGACAAAAGGTTGCAGTAGTATATTGGGCAAATAAGTTGAAAGGGGCGTAACTCCTGGAAAAAAAATTGAATCGTAATTTCCTGTCGATTTGCACATCTACGTAGTTTGTCCTTATTATCTGAAAAGGTTTCATGAAATTCTGTTGTGTGGTTTGAGAGGAGTTGCGATGACAAAAGGTTGCAGTAGTATATTGGGCAAATAAGTTCAAAGGGACGTAACTCCTGGAAAAAAATTGAATCGTAATTTCCTGTCGATATGCACATCTACGTAGTATGTCCTTATTATCTGAAAAGGTTTCATGAAATTCTGTTGTGTGGTTTGAGAGGAGTTGCGATGACAAACTGTTGCAGTAGTACATTAAAGTAAATAAGTTCAAAGGGGCGTAACTCCTAGAAAAAAAATTGAATCGTAATTTCCTGTCGATATGCACAACTACTTAGTATGTCCTTATTATCTAAAAAGGTTTCATGAAATTCTGTTGTGTGGTTTGAGAGGAGTTGCGATGACAAGAAACAGGACTGACGGACTGACGGACGGACAGACGGACGGACGGGTCAAAAACATTATACCCTCCGCAACTCGTATAATAAAATCATTCAAGTACGAAACATAGGTCATGGTGACCTAAATATAATTAAATGACACGATTGGTATATCATTTCCTGTAAGAAGATCAGAAAAGATTTGTTATACAAAATGTATCAGGCAAATATCAAAGCACAAGTTTAGTTGGATATCGGAGATTTTATAACTTACACAACAATGCATGCCATTCATTGTAATTAGATATCCTACATTTACCATGCTAAAGTTGCTAACATCTACGTCATCTGGTCTCTGGTGGATAGTTGTCTCATTAGCAATCATACCACATCTCTTTATTTTAAATTAATCCTATAATAAGATCAAATTCCTGTAAGAGCACCCTTCTAAATTATTGAAATCTATCATTTTGCATTACATCACCACAAGCCTCCCCTTAGACTATCTGGATCAAATGACGTAAAAGTACATTTTCTCATATTGAATAAAATATTCAACAACGTAAGAATTGTATGATCATCTGCTTTAATTTGCTGGTATTAATTTTCATTCAGTTTCAATTTTATGATAAATTTCATAAATAAGTTATATACCCCATCATGGTTACACCCTCAGGAAATTGACAGGAATATATCTTATACATATAGTAGGGTATGAAAATTTACTGTAAATATAAAATAAGTGGGCTTGAATAACATATATGGTCAGTGATTGTCTATCATTTACAAAAAATTATCAGAACTAAAAAACTTCCAGACATGTTGAAAAGAATTAAAACAAGAGGCTCTCAAGAGCCTGAATCGCTCACTTGTAATTTTTTGCTTAAAACTTTCATCAATGATTATTTTTGCTTTTCAATATATATTAATGAATGGCTTAAAACTTCCATTGAAATGTTCTTTGTATCTGTCATATTTCCTCCAAATCAAAGAAATGCATTTTACCCCTATGTTTCATTTTAGCCATAGTGGCTATGTTTCTTGACGTACAAGAAAATAAAATACAAAATTTATACTAGATACTCTGAAACTCATTCAGCCCAAGTTTGGCTGAAATTGATTCAGCAGTTTTAAAGATTTTTTTAAAGTAAGCAAACTAAATGAACAAATTGTGAAAAATTTATTTTAAAGGGCAATAACTCCTTAAGGGGACAATTGACAATTTTGGTCATGGACCTTATTTGTAGATCTTACTTTGCTGAACATTTTTGCTGTTTACAGTTTATCTTTATCATTAATAATATTCAAGATAATAACCAAAATCTGCAAAATTTCCTTAAAATTACCAATTAAGTGGCAGCAATCCAACAATGGGTTGTTAGATTCATCTGAAAATTTCAGGGCTGACAGGCTTGATCTGATAAACATTTTTACCACCATCAGATTAGCTCTAAATGCTTTGGTTTTGAGATAGGGGCCAAAAATTGCATTTTACCCCTATGTTCTATTTTTAGCCATGGCGTCCATGTTTTTTACGAAACAGAAAATAAACATAAACTTTATACTAGATACCCTTAGAATCATTCAGCTTAAGTTTGGTTGGAATTGGTTCAGTAGTTTCAGAGAAGATTTTTTAAAGTTAAAAAACATGATAAACAAATTGTGTAAAATTGTCCTTAAAGGGCAATAACTCCTTAAGGGGTCAATTGACAATTTTGATCATATGAACTTATTTGTAAATCTTACCTTGCTAAACATTTTTGCTGTTCACAGTTTATCTTTATCATTAATAATATTCAAGATAATAACCAAAAACTGCAAAATTTCCTTAAAATTACCAATTTAGTGGCAGCAACCCAACAATGGGTTATAAGATTCAACTGAAAATTTCAGGGCTGATAGAACTTCACCTAATGAACACTTTAACTCCATGTCAGATTTGCTCTTAATGCTTTGGTTTTTGAGATATAAGCCAAAAACTGCATTTTACCCCTATGTTCTATTCTTAGCAATGTTATTTGACGAAACATTAAATAAAACACAAACTTTATTCTAGATACCCTAAGCATCATTCAGCTGAAGTTTGGTCGGAATTGGTTCTGTAGTTTCAGAGGAGAAGATGTTTGAAATAGTTTACACCAGACGGATGACGACGGACGCCAAGTGATGGCAAATATAGGCCAGTCAAAAGTCCTAATATCAATACTGAGAATAGTTAGAGGCAATTAAAGAAACACCTGCAAAATCAAACTCAGATCCTGAACAAGAACTAGAATCTAAATCACATGATCTAGGGACAAATTTACCTGCAATTTATAAAGAATATTAGAAAAAGGACTCTCGTTGTATACTACAGCAATCATCAATTAATCAATCAAAAATCTTAAAACATTTTCAGCAGATGGCCCTAGAACACAATTAGTTCGTATTGCATTTCTTTAAGACAAAAAATGCAAATTAAAAAAATCGCAACAGCCCGATCCCAAAAAGACTTTTACAGTGTACTATACTACTTTTGGGACAAATTATATCAAAATTATAGAAAAGTCTGATAGCTCTAACTCAAAATATGGACAATTTTATGTTAGGGGGTCTATATTCAGTTTGACAGTTTCAGACATACTAATTTTTTACCTTTCAAACTAGACCAAATCACTAGTTTACCTAAAAACTCATGCCCCAAATTTTTGTTACATGTAAATTTCATCCCACTATTTACTACTTTATGCATAAAATATAAAGAAATGAATTTGGAAGGTGTATGAAAGTAAAAGAACAGAGTTCCAATGTCCCCCGTGTTGCACATATTTTATCTATCCAGGGGCAATAACTAAAAAAACCCACTTTTTTTTGTTGTCCTTTAAACAATTTATAAATAAAAAGCGTGTGCAGGAGACAACATTTTTTTTTTAATTGTATACTAAATAATTCAAACAGACCTTCAAGGGCATTTATACTATAAGTAAACGAGGCCATTTTCCATAAATTTAATATTTCCAAGGGTCATAACTCTTTTAAAAAAAGTTGATCGTCCACCATTTTAAAACATAATAGAGATATTGCTGATATTAACCTATAGTATAAGTTTTATAAAAATTTGGCAAGAATTGTACCTGTGAGAGCGCTAACAAGACTGGACGGACACACTGCCGGACGCCTGGTATTTCCATGTTCCCCGCAACGAGTTACGCGGGGGACAAAAATTTGCAAGTTATACACTGTCCATACTATGGACTTTATTTGTAGACAACAAAAAATTTTTTTTTTGACGATCAATGCATTTGAATGGGGACATATAGTTGGAACCCCCCTTTATCCTGGGTTGGGAACCCCCCCCCTTTTAAAAATGGCTGGATCCGCCCCTGCAGGATTATATAATACTGAATAATCATTATAAATGGTTGAGATATATAATTCTAAAAAAGAAAAAAAAATTGTCTGATTCATTCAAGACTGTAATGTACGTCTTAGTGATTTTAACATTTATGAAACCTTTTACACCAAATAAATTAACAACATAACTGAAATGATGAAATAGCACTGATATATCATAATACAAACTTAACAAAATCAAAAGCAGACACACCAACAAATTAACATAAAATTGCAAATAATAAAGACAGATAAGTGCACATATAGAAGGTCAAAGGACCTTACTTTATTGCAATATAATTTAGGTAACCGGTTGCTTTACAAAGTAAGCACACTAACCACAAAATGGTCATTTAAGTTGAAAACTAAGTTTCTATACAATATCTAAGAAAGAGAGAGGCATTTTTGCTATCACTTCATAAGTTCTCTTCTTAGTCAAAGGAATTGTTATTAGTAGGTTACACAAAGTAGAAAGTTCAAAATTGGGGTCAACAGTTTGAAGAGATAAATACTATTGATGTTCCTCTACAAAACATTTTAGTTTTTTCTTAATTTAAATATCATGCATTATACAGTCACGCAGTGCTGGTTAATTCAGTAACATGAACAATTGTCAAAATACTTGAGAACAATGTACAGCACACCCCTCCCCCTAAAATATCCACACAGGAAGTGTGTTTTGTATTTATATAATTGCTGGAATAAGAATAATTTTGGCCTTGCTATATAATTATTTATCATATTTACCAATACTTGCTCAATAGTTGACAAATCTTCTTAAAGATTTCATTTCAATTACATGACAAAATAAAATGCTCCGCAGGGCGCAGCTTGATACGACTGCAGAGGTCGAACCCTGAACAGTTGGGGGAAGTATGGACACAACATTCAAGCTTGATACAGCTTTATATTTGGATTGTGATTAAATATTTGACACAGCATAGGTTTCTAACACAGATTGAATGTGGTCTAAGAACTTAAAAATTTTAAATTGGACATTCACCTATTATGGTCCAATATCCAAAATCTAAATACATGGTTAGATTCAGCATATCAAAGAACCCCAAGAATTCAATTTTTGATGAAATCAAACAAAGTTTAATTTTGGACCCTTTTGACCTCAATGTGGACAAAGTTGATAACGGGGCCCAAAAATCAAAAATCTAAATACATGGTTAGATTCAGCATATCAAAGAACCCCATATATTCAATTTTTGTTGAAATCAAACAAAGTTTAATTTTGGACCCCGATTTGGACCAACTTGAAAACTGGGCCCATAATCAAAAATCTAAATACATGTTTAGATTCAGCATATCAAAGAACCCTAAGAATTCAATTTTTGTTAAAATCAAACTAAGTTTAATTTTGGACCCTTTGGACCTTAATGTAGACCAATTTGAAAACAGAACCAAAAATTAAGAATCTAAATACACAGTTAGATTCGGCATATCAAAGAACCCCAATAATTCAATTTTTGATGAAATCAAACAAAGTTTAATTTTGGACCCTTTTGACCTCAATGTGGACAAAGTTGATAACGGGGCCCAAAAATCAAAAATCTAAATACATGGTTAGATTCAGCATATCAAAGAACCTCATATATTCAATTTTTGTTGAAATCAAACAAAGTTTAATTTTGGACCCCGATTTGGACCAACTTGAAAACTGGGCCCATAATCAAAAATCTAAATACATGTTTAGATTCAGCATATCAAAGAACCCTAAGAATTCAATTTTTGTTAAAATCAAACTAAGTTTAATTTTGGACCCTTTGGACCTTAATGTAGACCAATTTGAAAACGGAACCAAAATTTAAGAATCTAAATACACAGTTAGATTCGGCATATCAAAGAACCCCAATAATTCAATTTTTGATGAAATCAAACAAAGTTTAATTTTGGACACTTTGGACCTCAATGTGGACCAATTTAAAAACGGGGCCCAAAATCCAAAAACTAAATACACGGTTAGATTCAGCATATTAAAGAACCCCATGAAATCAAGAATAAAACCCCATTGAAATTGGTCAAGAAATAAGCAATTTATAGGAAGTATCTTCTTTTGCACAATCCTGTGCTATTAAATATTTCTTGCTATTGCGCAATACTGTACAATTGACAATTTCTTGCTATTGCGCAATATTGTGCTATTGGATATTTCTTGCTATTGCGCAATACTGTGCAATTGAAGATTTCTTGCTATTGCGCAATACTGTGCAATTGAAGATTTCTTGCTATTGTGCAATACTGTGCAATTGAAAATTTCTTGCTATTGCACAATACTTATTATATAATAATTTACACATCCTGTTTGGTGTGTATCTCCTATCATATCATTATTATTTGATTTTAAATATAAATCAGAAATAACCAACTTAAAATGGAAAATTTTAAAAGAAACAAAAAAGGAAAAAAAGAAAAAAAAGGAAAAAAAAATAAATCCCCCCCCAAAATTTTTTGAACCCCCATTATGATTCATCACCCCCAAACTCAATCCCAGCCTTCCCTTTGTGGTATGGTACCTTGCAGTACAATTTCAGAGAGATCCATACACTTGAACACAAGTTATTGTCTGGAAACTAGAAAAAAATGTGTTTTTTTGCCCCTTTTTGGCCCCAAATTCCTAAACGTTTAGGGCAATTACCCCCAAACTCAAACCCAGCTTTCCCTTTGTGATATGGAACCTTGTAGTACAATTTCAGAAAGATCCATACACTTACACACAAGTTATTGTCATGAAACTAGAAAAATGCTTGTATTTTGCCCCTTTTTTGGCCCCTAATTCCTAAAATTTGGAGGCAATTACCCCCAAAATCAATCCCAGCATTCCTTTAGTGATATGGAACCTTGTGGTACAATGTCAGAGAGATCCATACACTAACACACAAGTTATGTCTGGAAGTTCCAAAAATGCTTATTTTTGGCCCCTTTTTGGCCCCTAATTCCTTTACTGTTATTACCATAACCCCCAAAATCAATCCCAACCTTCCTTTTGTGGTATTGAACCTTGTGGTAAAATTTCATAAAGATCCATTCACTTAAACTAAAGTTAGAGTGCGAAAACCAATGTGTCTTCGGACGACGCCGGACGACGACGACGCCGGGCGACGACGACGGACGACGACGACGCCAACGTCATACCAATATACGACCACAAAAATTTTTTTGCGGTCGTATAAAAACTATAAAAATGAGAATAGCATAGTATGTCATAGCATCTGACATCACAGTAAGACTATGTAATGGTGTCTGTCATGACTATGTCATTGCACCTGCCATGAAAATTGACTTTTGTAATTGTGACTAACATGATAGTAAAACTATATAATGGTTTCTAACATGACAGTAAAATTATGTCATTGTGACTGACATGACAGTAAGACTATGTCATAAAGTCTGTAGTGACTATCAAACTATGTCATTGCACCTGCTATGAAAATTGACCTTTTGTCATTGTGACTGACATGACAGTAAGATTATGTAATGGTGTCTAACATGACATTAAATTATGCCATTGTGTCTGACATGACAGTAAAACTATGTCATAATATCTGACATGACAGTAAGACTATGTCATAGTGTTTGATATGACAATAAAACAAAGTCATTGCACCTGACATGACAGTAAAATTTGTCATGGCTCCTTAACTTGTGCTTACATTATCTGACAGATTTTATTCTGAAAAAGTGTGGTAAATAATGGTACATTACAATTTTCAGTAAATATGCTTGACCCAAAATTAAAATATACCCTCTCTTTACATTGCTTAGATCTCTGCGATTGACAGGAATGACTTTTAGATAACAACATCTTTTGAGAACTTTTGAAATGATTTTTGAAGTATTAGTACATCTAAAACAGAACAAGTTTACTTACATTCTAGTGTAGAAAGAAAATTAAATTGTACATGTTTATACTATCATTCTAAATTGACTTTTGATTACAACACCTGAAGAACATTAATAAGAACATGCACAAATTGAGTTTTTACAGGATAGACAATTATCTTGAAACAAGTAATTGCTTTCAATTGATTTATTGTATTCTAAATTGCAATAGCATATAAAATAAATCAACTTTTTATTCCTCTGTGTATATTTTGCTTTTTTAACTTAAAAATCATTGATATAAAAACATGTATTGATTTATTTTAAAAACATAAAGATGTATTTAATTGTATGAACAGCACTAAAAGTTTAAAAAAAAAACCAAGTTTCATTATCTCAAATCTGAGACACTGTGCATGGATATTACCAAAGTAATGAGATACTATTACTGAGCATGGGATATAAAAACTTGATAGACTTACAAAATAAAAGATCATACTGATAGACTATGGATATTAATGAGATCATTTTATTTTAGGACCAAAAACGTATTAAATCGTGACACTAACAAAACCTTCATAAATATTAATCAGTTGATTTTCAGTTTAGACCTTTTAAAAGTACAATTCTTTATTTTGAAGAGCTATCTTTATCATTATACTTTATTAAAGACAATATAATCTATTTTCATTTTAAAACTCTTTTTTTCTTTTTCTAATGAACCCTAGTTTCCTCTTGGTATTATTAACACGAATTTAGGTGACCAATATTTCTACACATGCACTAAAAGTTAAGGCCAAATTGTTATCATATGGACTGTCTCCCCTGACATCTATGCACAATATTGTGTTTTTCTGTCATATTTAAAGAATAGAATGACAGTTGAATCTGTCTAAAAGAAGTGCAGAAATTTGAAGCCTCCATCTGAATTACTTAGGCATATCAAGACTCATGGTCATAGTGTGGTCAAAAGAAGATCAGCACAAAACTAGCATGTGACTTGACAGATTACAAAATCATTTATAAATCAAGACTCTAAATCAGCAGAGTAAATTAAAAGCAAAGAGAAAAGTTATTTTCATGAAGTTTTCTAGACTAATCTAGGTCATATTTAGGTCTAAAGTATGTCAACAGGAACATAATTATTATGTAGTGTGAAAATGCTTACATTATGAAGTATTCACTAGAAATTTGTTACTTATTTAAAAAATAAAAGAAGAATGTGTCCATGGGACATGGATGCCCCTACCCCCATGCTTGTAATATTGCAAATTCAGCAATTTTTCCATTTATAAAGGGACATAACTCTAGAACAGTGAAAGTGACGCCACCCAAATTTGATTTTGATCAGTGTTTGGTGGTAATATGCATTGGATTTAAGTTTCATAAAATTGGTAGAGGGAAACTAAAGTTAGAGAGCAGATAATTAGTTTCAGGACATATGGACGTACATACGGAGGAACAAGGGTTAACCTTTATACCCCTATTGCCTAGTGGCAGGGGCATAAGAAAAAAGAAAAAAGAAGCCTTTCAATACTACCATTTTGCTGATTTTATCTCAACTTTTTAGTTAAAGCTGCAATGTTGATTAAATGTTCGGAGCCTTGGAGAAATACTTATGGTTGAAACTAGACAACCTCAAAAATGACCATGGTCAGGTTTGGTTTCAATAAGCCTAGTAGTATCAGAGAAGATGGAGGAGCCATGGTCAGGTTTGGTTTCAATAAGCCTAGTGGTTTCAGAGGAGAATGGGGGAAACCATTGTCAGGTTTGGTTTCAACAAGCCTAGTGGTTTCAGAGGAGATGGAGGGAGACCATGGTCAGGTTTGGTTTCAATAAGCCTAGTGGTTTCAGATGGAGGGAGACCCTGGTCAGATTTGGTTTCAATAAGCCTAGTGGTTTCAGAGGAGATGGTGGGACTATAAAAGTCACATGATAGCAATACAGCCAACAAATCACAACAGTTTTATCTAAATTTGAAATCTTGCTTCTATCATGTTTGCAACTTAAAATGTACTTCAGAAAAGCTTTTTAAGATAAAGAGTTTATAGACTGATACAATGTATTTTAAAAAATTTGAAGTAATAAAAAGAATGGTTAATGGGAGCTAATAGCATAACAAGCAGATATGGAACTATTCTCAAACTATTTGTATCAAACAATGGCAACAATTAATTTACATGTTAAATGCATTTATGTAAATTAATTCTTTTGGTGTGTAGCTTATCATTGTATGTTTTCAAATAAAATAACTGGTGCAAACAAGCATTGATTAATATTATTCAAATCATGCAAAAAACCAAAATATAAAATTTACTAAACACATACTTCTCTCCCCTTGGTAGACTGGAGAAGTCAGTAAAGGTTGTTTTTTTCGCTTGGAATTCATTATCATCTTTGAGTGACCTTGATGGTATGGTTTGATAGAGTGGATCCTCCTCGTCTGTAGAGAAAGAAAGTGGTCTAAGTGGTGTAATTATAGTATTTATACTGGTCAAGTTATTACCACATTATCACATAGACAAGTCTTCTTTTACTCAATCAATTATTGTATGTGGTAATGGCCTTACTTAACATGGTGTTCACATCTCAGGATACAATAAATCAATTCACACAATTTAATGCCATATCATCTCATTTCATACATTTAGTAGATTTCTTAATACCTACCATTTTT
This sequence comes from Mytilus californianus, assembly GCF_021869535.1. NCBI lineage: Eukaryota > Metazoa > Mollusca > Bivalvia > Mytilida > Mytilidae > Mytilus > Mytilus californianus. The sequence continues at coordinate 128,098,180 of NW_026262679.1, read as the reverse complement.
AAAAAAAATTCCATGAAATATTTGTTAGTATGATTATACTGATATGAATTGATTTGGAAGCATAGTGGATATTAACTACAGTATGGTCCACTGTCATTTTAGTAATAACAGGTATTTCTTTCCTTATAAAAGTACATCAAAATTACTATGTCATAAATAGAATAGCTACTGCTACTATCACTTTTAAATTGTAATTAATTTTGATTTATTTACAAGCACAAATAAAGAAGATACTGATGTATAAATATACAGAGAAACATCCTCCTCGAATACTGTCAAATAATTAATCTTATCAAGTAATTGTTATTCAAGACATATTATTTAGTTATTCAGAGTTTTCATATTCCAATTTTTGGGGCAACCATTTTATAAAATTCGTTTTTACATTATTTTGAACAGTCCTGAACAAATTGTATTTTGAGAAACGTACATAGATTTCACCAAAATGAAACTAGAGAATTCCAATAGCTGATATTGCTCACTAGTTCGAATGCATAATATTGACCCAGTAAAAGAAATGACTAAAAAGATAAGAAAATTGTCTTGGTATTATTTGGTCCATACAGAAACAGCAGTCTCAGTTGAAACTTTTTTTATGTTCTATGTAGCTATCTTAATCCATGAAGCAGTAATACTAGTGACATATTGGACATAATAATTTAGTTCATTCTGAAAGTTGGACACCTTAGAAATAAAATAGACAATTAATTTCTCTATTTTCAGATACACTTACAACAGCTTACTAGATCATCAACTTAGTTATGCTAAAAATAAATTCAGTCAATTACTGTATATGAAAACCCCCCATTAATTTTATCCCTTTTTCTATTTTTAGTAACAATGTCTATATTGGTTCGGTTGAAAGGTGCTTGTTCATCATGATTTTCAATGTAGATCTAGGTATTTTGTTCCGGTCCCTACTGAAATTGAAAAAAAAAAAAAAATCATGAGAGACATTTCAAAATCTGTTATTTTTGTTTTCAATATAGTTTTGTTTTTATGAAAGAAAACATGAGGGAATAACTGAAATGGAAGTAAATAGAAATAAAAGTCTATTATAGGTACAACATCAAGCAAAGTGAACCACATGATACTTAGGAAAATAGCTTAAATCATATATCAGGCTGCTACAATGGATATTGAATTAAAATATATTCATTGCAGTAAGCAAATATAAAACAATGTGCAAACAAAACTGGTAACTTAGATCCTTCAGGCAATTACTTCAACAGAAATTGAAATATATATACTACTCGCATAAAAACCACTAGCAACAAAGCAAAGATAAAAAGAAGAGAATTGTGGATGTCATTTGTCTTTGTAATCTAATGGACAGAACCAAAGGAATTCAATACACTGTTAGTAATATTCCAGTAGTAATGAAATATGCCGTTATTACTAATTACTCAGGTCATTTTAGTACTCAAGACTACATTAATGGAACAAGAACGTTGAATACAAATACTCAGTTCATCTCGGTACTAACAATTTCTAACAAAATCAATGCAGGGTTAAAACGTATCTTCCTCATAACCCATTGCTTGTAAAAATGGCATCTAGCTTGGATAATATTAAATCTATGTTTAAATCATATAAAGATGCCCTCACTAAACCTTCTAAACCTTTGATTTATAAAAGCTTTTGTTAAATGTGGACTGGCAGTTCTCAGGTGAGGATCCAGGATTTTGAATAAGGGTGGGGGGTAGGGGGAGGGATGGGGAAATGGAGTATATAGATCTTCATCAGATGTACTCCATGCAGTATTCATTTTCAACTGTCCTTGAATTGAATCGGCTAGATACCATAGTGTACATGATATATAAATATATCATATCACTACTTTTCCCCCATTATATGATATCACAATTATTCCTGTATAATGTTGACTCCACAAAGGGAAATGGTAGACACCACAAGGCAAAAATGATCTTTGCATTTTTTTTTACATCAACAGTTTTGCATGCATGGAACTTTAAAACAATATTTTTATCTAATTAGAAGCTGTAGTTTCAAATAACTTCAGCTTACGTTTTGCAGACCATACATTAGACTTTGCAAGCTTGATGTTCATAAGCATTGATCAAACAAAATTCTTTAAAAAGTCAATTTCTGGCCATCTTCTAGAGGAAAACTGTGATTTTGTACAAAAATTATATTAAAGAGAAAAAAAAACAGAAACATTAGAACAAATATTTTAACGAACTTTCTTCTACAAATGGTATATACAGCCTTTGTGGTTAAATCAATCATTATAGCCTACACCTTCTCACAAGGGGAACCTAATAGTTAACTATAACCTTTATGAGTCTGTCCTTTTGGTATTAATTTTTGTGTATTCAAATTCTCACACAATATTTCTTGGAATTGAAAGACATTTAGTTGTTACACATCATATCATATTTTGATGAAGATTAAAAACAAACATTGGGAGGTGGAGTTTTCTATAAAAAATCAAAATTTTTTGTATTAAGTTTAATCAATGCCAATTTTCTGTTGATTAGATTACAATAAAATCAAGGTATCATGAATAGAGGAGCATATACTAATTTTATGTTAAATGGAATTTTTTCGTTGGGGTAAGAAAAAAAAAATTTTTCCACAAAAATACCAATTTTTCCTACTGTTTCCATTTACTTGAAATGAAATTTTTCCAGTCATTTAGAAATATATTTTGGGAATAAAATGTTTTTGGTTTTTTTTGGCACAAAATTTCAATTTTAAAATCAAGTTCTGGTTAGCACAATTTCTCCTAAAGTATTCCTTGGAATTTCTTCTGTGGCGAATCAAGCACGAACAAGATATGAAAGTTGTTTAGTAAAACAATAAATTTGAAATTATGGGTTAACATAAAAAATGCAAAAATAGAAAGTCTAGACAAACAATAATACTAAGTAAGCTATTCTACAACTTAAAAGTCACAATTACTACAAGATGGCACTAAAATGGTTCATTTAAGGATGTACTTAGGTGAAATTAAAAAAAATGTAGAATTTAAAAGTGATACTATAAGTCAGAAGAGCATTAGTTAAGGAACAAAATAAGCTAAAAATATTGATAGGCTATGGAGCTCCTTTTCGAGATATTTATTTTTTTTAAAAGGGTGGGATAGGCTGACTCGGACTTTTACCTTATATTTGCATTGGTATTATTTGGGTCTCAAATCGAAAGAAAAGAAATCTAGAATCTGCTTAAATTTTGGTAATCGACCTTTTATGAGCTATTGAAGTCTTATATGAAAAGAAAAATAGGTGTTATGGGGCAAAATACTTTACCCTGTATTGTAGGAAAAAAACCAAGGAGTCCGAACATCTGACAAAAATTCCTAAACCTGACCTAAGTACATCCTTAAATGATAAAATTAGTAGCATCAGCCTGTGATATATAATTCTAGCTTTCATACAACATGTAGAGATTCACCTTCTCCATCATTATCATATTGTCCACTAGCTCTTGTTCCCATATTGACCCTCAAACTCTCCGTATCTTCGTTTTCTAGATAGTTGGGATGTTTTTTGGAATTGTTAATCTCACCTCTTGCTGAACCTCCATCAAAGTTAATATCTGCATAATTCATTTTTTTTTTAGAGTCTGTTCTTCCCCAAGGCTGTTCACATGTTTTGATTTCTCCAGATTTTGGCAAAGAACCTGATGGTACTGGAGGTGGTTCATCCCTAAATATAAAAAAAGACAACATCAGCATCTCAGATAATTTTTTTTTAGATTAAGACATATCTACAGACTCTAGCGGGCATGTATTACTTTCTTGAATCTATGACAAATGTCAAAATGGGCTCCAACTTTATTAAACCAATTCAATGTTTTTTTTATTGCAGCAAAATTTTTAGCCTGACTTCTTTGCAGGACTTTTTAGATTTTTTTTTTATCAGTTTAAAATTCAGTTACAATTAAGAACAACTAAAAGTTTGACTAACTAGTGGAAGTGATCTGTTTTTAAAAGTGTCAATTATAGTTGATAAACAACATATGTGATGATCATAGCACACAGCAGGCTTTTTGGCTAGTTGAGCTTAAGAACAAGTTTCTTTGTTAACTGTACAATGCTTGCAATCAAATGGAAATGTTTGTGTATTGTGTAAAGGGGAATAACTCTAAAAATTATGCAATATTTTTTTCATACAGGTTGACAAGTTACTTTGGATGCAGTCAATTATATTTACTTAAGTTCTCAAGGCATTATTCTATATGCATGTTAGTGATCAATTTCTGCCGTGAAATCAAGCAACATATTTTTCTAATTGAATATGATGATTTGAAGTATATAGATCCATTATAGATCGGCTGGGATTTCACTCTTTGAAAATAACATGAATGTTTTATAGCTACACAGAGTTAGACTAATGTAAGTAAGCAAAACACTTCTTGTAAAATATGAACCATGTTCTCACTTTGTTACACAAACTAGTTATTCAAATCTTTTGAAATGAAAGAATGAATAACACATTTCTTTCACTAACTGGTCCATAGATTTCTCATATCCCCCTCCCCAAAGAGGAGTTACTCACTCTGATTCACTTTCTGTACTTCCCGACTCTGACCCAGATGACGAAGATCCTGTTTCACTAGAGCTTTCATCTCCATTCCGTACATGAGCTTCAATTTCTACAGGCTTAAAATATATAACATAATTTAACAATTAGGGTTACACTCGGTTACCGTATATGTGTTCACAATAATTAATAATATACTCTTCAAAAATAGAATGTTTCATTGACAATTGATTGAAAAATAATCGTTTCAGTTCTGAACAAATAATGTGCATTAAATCACCTTCAACTACAATGGAAAAGTTGATTACATACATCTATTTTGTTTCTAAAAGTATGGTGCAATGATGAGTTGTAGAGGTAATATATAACTCACTGTGGTTATAATAAGTAGAATCAATCAGGTTAAATATATATCGTTTACAAAGTTAAAAGTAAAAACTGTAAATTTAAGAAACCTGTTTTCTTCTGTGTTCTTTGTGTCTTCTATCCATCTTTTCATTTCCTTTGTCTTTATCATCATCTGTGTCTTTATCATCTTCTGATTCAGAACCGTCATCTTCACCTGGAATAACATATACAAAAAAGAATTCAAATCAAAGTCCAAATACTTTTCTTCCTTCCTTGTTTAAGAACACAAGCTCAGTATTGATAGTAATGTCTAGTTATCACTGTAGACAACTACTTAGACTGCTTGGCCACAGAGGCCCCATTAAACAGAGAAATTGGTCTCTCAAAATAAAAACAAAAGACAAAATGTTTGGGCAAAGGGGCACAACCAAGTTTAATAGCTGCAAAAAGGAATTTATTTTTGGATGTATATGAAGTGATAATGTTTAAAAATAGGATCCAAGTATCCAGGAATCCAGTCTTAATATCATAGTATATTATTAAAGTTGATAAATGTAACAATCATTTTGATAGGTTGCAGTGAATCAAATGGTATTCATCAAAATCTGCCATTGTAATCTTTGTGAAAACCAGCCTACCTTTATCAAGTTTTCCCATCTGTTCCAGCACAGCCTTTTTATCTTGATCTTCAGATTCTTCAGAACTGCTTTCTGTTTCTTCCTCTTCCAAACTGTCGTCTGATTCAGATCCATGAACAGATCTGTTTGATGCTGTTTCTCTATCCTTAGACCGCTGAGAATCAGACTGTTTGGATGCAGCAGTTTTTGAAGACTGAAATCTAAAAAAGAATCAACATAAAAATAAGATGTGGTATGATTGCCAATGAGAATACTCTCCACCAGAGACCAAATGAAGTAGAAGTTAAAAACTTTAGGTCACTGTGCAGTCTTCAAAAATGAGCAAAACACATACCACACAGCAAGCTATAAAAGGCCCCAAAATGACCAATGTAAAACAATTCAAACCAGAAAACTAACTGAATTATGTACAAAACAATAAAAAAAAATCATCAAACCACAAACACTGAATTACAGGCCCCTGAATTGGAACAGGCATCTACAGAATGTGGCAAGGTTAAACATGCTAGGAGGCACCAATCCTCCTCTAATCTGGGATAGTGGTGCAACAGCACAACACAAGAATAAATTAAAGTTTCTTCTTCAATAGACCTTATCTCTATTTAGGAATCTGCGACACTTGACCTCAGAATCTGTAACACTTGAACTATTGACATCATACAACAATCCATTTTCCTTTGTGGTGTCAGACATTTACTATTATTATGTCAAAATTTTACGGGAACCTTTGTGATGTTCAGAAATGGCAGACAAATAGTGATAAGGTGGATAAACTAGTGTTACACATATATATATATATATGTCATAGGTGTTCTTTTATGTAAAAGGTTAACTGTTTTTAAAGTGAATTTTATTGAGAAAATATATTATTTTAGAAAATATGAAATTATGAAATAATTGTATGACAAATTTTGATTTAATTACTCAGGTAAATTTTGTGAAACATGTCGCTTGTAAATAATTGCTCTGAGCAACGTTTTGGTATTTTGTCAATTGTCATTAATTAATCTGAGCAATATTAGGTTTTAATTAGTATCATAAATGTAATTAACTTGTATCTCTGTAATTGACATTATTCACATTTCACCTTTGGACATTTTTGAACAATAGTATTAATACTCAAATTATCTCAATTATCAAAATTATCAATGTCTGTCATTTTATGAGTAGTTTTCAGCATTCGCCTTAAATATCGGGGTTGAACAGTTATTCGTCAGTGTAGTCTCATCGGTGTTATCCAGATAGGAGTGCTTCCAAAGCCAACCAGGCTCGGCTACTCTGAGGAAAATCATCAACTCAAAAGACTCAAACTCGATCAACTCAACTCAACCAATCTTTGGACTTCAAGTGAAACATTTAGTGGAAATATTTTAATTGAACTGTAACTTTGGACATTTAGAACTTTCAACTTTAACTGTGATTTTGTATTAGTGACTTTATAATTTAGAACATTTAGATTTTGATTGTTTGTTTATTGTTTTGGAATTATTATCAACATTTAGATCTGTTATTATATAAAACTGTTACAACTTGCTGCTTGCTTTATAGTTTTGCCTGCCATCGCTCAAGTCTTGCGAAAGACTGACCTCCTGTCCCTTGGGTTGTGCATGTTCGATAGTCCCCCTTAAACTCGACGTGCACTGGCTCTTGGTGACAGATTTGGTGGAGGACCCGTTGGCAGAATTTCGATCCATTTAGCTTTGGCATGGCATTATTATTAGCAACAGCTTTCAAAATTACTTTTAAATTATCTACTTACAAAATTTGCGAAGGAATTTCATAACAAAAATTGAACAGAAATAACAACGGAAAATGAGAATCTACTATTGAAGATAAGTAACTTATTGAAATATTATTTATTATTTTATCTTTACAGTTATATTTAAATTTTTCTAGTCTCAGCAAATATTGTACAAGATTGAATCTAAATGGATTAAAAATAAAATTAGTTTTAAATCTGTAAAAGTCATTGGTAGTATTCAAATGATATTTTTCATAGTCTACCCTTTACAGAAGTCTAATTATAATCTTGTTTAGTTTCAGTTTTCAACTTTAAAAGTTGCTATACCAAAGTTGGCAAACTATTCGTAAAGAAAGACAACTGCAGTGTGTGAACAAAATAGATCTACAACAGAGACTAAAGATAAGTAGCTTTTGAAATAATAATATTCATAAGAATTCTCGAAATTAAATTGCTAGTTATTAAAGCAAAAAGTTTCTTTAAAGAAAAGTTGTGAATATATAAATTATTGAGACTGCTAATAAATTTAAAACATTTTGTAGATTTACACACATTTTATGTAGCATATTGCCTTTTTATTCTGTGAATAGATTTTATCTAATATAGTCAAAATTCTTTTAGTAGAAGTCATGGGAAAGAAAAGAATTAAGAATATATGGTGCTGCAAAAGATCAAAATGTGCAAGTCTTTCAACTGTTACAGCAAGAGAAGCAGATATAGAATTTAAATCATCTTTAGAAAGAAACTTTATGTACCTGAACATTGAAAATTCAAATCAAAAGTGCTTGATTGACAGTGGTGCAACAATAAGTTGTATAAGTCAACATCTTTTAAAACAACTAAAACCTCAAGCTGACATACAGAGATCATCAATTTTTAGTGGAGTTGGAGTATGCGGAGAAGTACACCCAGTGCTAGGACAAACTACTTTGGAAATAAGATTTGGCGAACACAAAATTTTACAGAACTTTCACATTTTCGAAACACTTCATTCAAAAATACTTCTTGGATTGGACTTTTTGGTAGCTCATAAGGTTAATATGGATTTTGGAAAAATGATAATATCTGTGCCAAATGTAACAGGAAAAGATAGTGCTACATCTAAAGGAAAGGAGAACATGGTTTCTACAGTTACTGTTCCAACATTCAAAGATGACAACATTCAGATTGCCATGGCAACCACAGTGGACCTAGTAAAAGTACCAGCTCAATCTGAAATCATAATTCCAGTACATGTTGGAAGGTTTAAACATGGAACAACAGTAATTTTAGAACCAAAAGGAAACTTATCCATTGAACATCAAGTAGCTGGGGGAAAGACAATTTCTACAGTGTTAAGAGGCATAGCTTCATACAGACTTATGAATCCTACAAATTCAACCGTTTACATTCCAAGAAGGACTAGAATTGCGAAAGCCGAAACTATACAGTTCAACCGTGTTACAAAGTTCACAGAAGGATCATCTGCTCCTATAAACTTTCTTGGCAAAACAACTAGTAATCAACTTTGTAGTAAATTTTCAGACCTAGGATTTAATTTGGACAATTTGGAACTTACAGCGGAACAAAAACAACAAATTCAAAACTTTCTTATTCAAAATAGGGACATATTTGCAAAAGATTTAAGTGAACTGGGACATACCAACTTGCATTTCCACACAATATATACTGGTGATGCAAAACCAATTAGTGCTGCTCCATATAGACAATCTCCACAAATGCGCAGAGAACTAGATAAACAACTTGATGAAATGGAAAGATATAATATTATTGAGGAGTCTACTTCACCATGGCATAGTCCAGTCGTACTTGTTAAGAAAAGAAATGGAAGTATTCGCATATGTGTAGATTTTAGGGCTTTAAACCGTATAACAGAACCCATGTCAGCAGTAATTCCAACTATGACTGATATATTTGACACTTTGGCAGATTCAAAAGCAGAAATATTCTCATCTCTCGATTTAACATCCGGATTTTGGCAGGTCCCGCTAGACCGAGCAACGAAGCATAAGAGTGCATTCATCACGCATAAAGGTGTATATGAATTTAATAGACTTCCATTCGGTATGATGAACTCTCCATTGACTTTCCAGTGTTTGATGACAAAAGTGCTAAAGGACTTAAATTTCAAAATTGCGTTAGTTTACATAGATGACATTCTAATTTTCTCAAAGAACTTTGAAGACCACCTTAATCACCTTCAACAAGTTTTTTCCAACCTACGTGAAGCAAACCTGAAACTTAATCCTGAAAAATGTAAATTCGCAACAAGAACAATCAAGTATCTAGGACATGTTATATCAAAAGACGGCATCCGTGTCAATCCGGAAAATACAGAAAAAGTTAAGGACTTCGCCAGACCAACCACTGCAAAGCAAGTTAAAAGTTTTTTAGGAATGGCAAACTACTATAGAAAATTTGTAAAGGACTATGCCCACATAGCAGCTCCATTAACAAAGCTTCTAAAGAAAGATCAAAGATTCAGGTGGACTCCAGAATGTGATATTGCGTTTGAAAATTTAAAAGACCGTTTGACATCAGCTCCAATTTTATCGTTTCCTCATTTAGACAAACCATTCATCTTAGCAACAGATTCTTCTGAGTTTTCAAATGGATATATTTTAAGTCAGATTCAAAATGGATTAGAACATGTGATTGCTTATGGCGGTAGACAATTAAGGGGTTCAGAACTTAAGTGGCATATTACTGACAAAGAGGCTCTAGCATTAGTAGAAGGAGTTCAACATTTTAAACATTATTTGGCAAATCAAGAGTTCACAGTGTATACAGACAATATTTCAGTTAAATATCTTCAGAAAATTAAAGATTGTCAGGGAAGACTTGGTAGGTGGAGTTTGCTTTTACAAGCCTATAACTTTAAAATTCAACATCGTGCAGGATCTAAAAACCCAGCAGACTGCTTATCAAGACAAAAACATTTAGAAATTAATAATAGTGCTCCTTATGACTCAAGTGAACTTGCAGACCATTTAGGCTCCATAGATATACAGAAAGAATATACAGAAGTTACATTTATATATAAGGGTGAAAATGAAGATGCTGTTATTTCAAGTTTACAAACCGTTACAATCAATGATATTCAATTAACAAATTTAGCCGAAGAACAAGAGACATGTAAAGACTTTGCTGATATCATTAAATACAAACAGTCAGGAAGAGTACCACAGAATCCAGAACTTGCAAGGGCAGTCGTAGCCGAATCATTCAACTTTGAGTTAGAAGATGGAATATTAAAACACTTCTACTCAAAACGTTGTAAGAAAGTGCCAAAAGATGAACGACTTGTTAAACAGATTGCAGTTCCAAGGAATCTCCGTGATTCAATACTCAAAGCCTATCATGACTGCATTCTGGGAGGAGGACATCAAGGATTTGAACGAACATATGCTGCAATTCGAAACAAATATTTCTGGCCATCGATGTATAGTGACATTAATCAATATGTAAAAACGTGTGAAGTGTGCCAGCAGTCCAAACGTGCTTTCAATTCAAAACCACCACCTCTCCAACCACAACCAACAAATGACATTTTCGGCCGATGGCATATGGATATTTTAAGTGGACTTCCAACAACAAAAGATAAATATAAACATGTTTTACTCGTAGTTGACAGCTATTCGAAATGGTGCGAAGCTTTTCCGTTAAGATCTGAGGAAGCAGGTGAAGTTGCAAATGTTTTATATAGAGAAATAATATCCCGTTATGGTGCTCCTAGGACTCTATTATCTGACCGCGGACGTAATTTTGTTTCAAATTTAGTTAAAGCTCTTTCGGAACTGTTCAATATTAAAAGACACCTTACTAGCTCATACCATCCGCAGACAAATGGTGCATGCGAAAGAATGAACTCTGTAATTTTACAAGCATTAAGAGCCTATACAAGGGATCAACAAGATGATTGGTATGATGTGCTACCTGGAATTTTAATGGCCTATCGTGCTACACCCGCCACTCAATCAACTGATTATTCACCATTCTTTTTACTTTATGGACGAGAAATGACATTACCTATTGACACCGCGCTAATACCAAAAGATCGTTTGGCACAAGACCACAAAATATTTTTAAGCAGAATTCTTCAAAACTTGGAAACTTCAAGAAAAATTGCTGCCAAGAACATCAAGCAAGCACAAGAAAGATATAAACAACAATACGACAAAAAATCAAAAGAACCTGAATTTCAACCAGCTCAACGTGTTTGGCTTTATTGTACCAAAGTTCCTGTCGGAAAAGCACCAAAATTACACAGAAAATGGTCTGGACCTTATTATATTACCCGTATTGGACCCAATAGTACTTACAAACTTAGAAATTGTGCAACAAACAAAGAGGTTAAGTCGATGGTAAACGCGCAACGAATGAAGCCATATTACGATCCAAAAGACAGACCGACTAATTTACCAGATGAGTTTCAAAATGATAACGAAGAACTGAATCCAGAAGAAATACAAGATGACAACATCAATGATAATGATCAACTTTTACCAAACAACCGTCAACAACCAGTGCCACCAATCAACAATGAAATAAATAGACAACAACCACCCATTCCTGTAGTAAACAACAATAGGCCAACTCAGAACCAACAACAACTTCCTGTTGATAGAATCAACAACAGACAACAACAAAATCAACAACCAGCACAAAATAGTGGAACAAATAAGAGAACTGCAGGCCCTTCAGGAGATTCAACCGTAAATGCACCAGTTAAAGACAACAAGCCATCTTGTCAGGACTGTAAGAACAATAAGTGTAAGGCATTCAAAGAAGAGGAGATTCAACAAGTTTTATCGTCAATCAGAGGTAACGGTACATTATATTATAAACTTAAGTTTACCGATAAATCAAGAAACACAGAATGGTATTTTCCGTGCAAGGTCCCAGCAAAATTAATACGAGAATTTCATGCGCAACGTACAATGAGTGGTAAGAAAAGAAAACGCCCATTACAACAGAATAAACATAAATTTTTCACAAAACCGGATCCAGCGGTGAATAGTGTACAATATATTTCAACTAAAGTCACAGCTGACATAAGCACACAAACTGAAACCATCAATGAACAAGGTCAAGGAAATAAACATCAACAGTTATTGGCCATAAGAATTGTTAACAACCGACCATACTTTCTAATTAAATCTGGAAATACTACAAAATACAAATCAATGACTTCAGTACCAAATACCGCTCGACAAGTTTTAATAGATCATAAGGAACGTTTCAAACAAGCCCTTTTACAACAAGAGATTCAATATGCTATGGAGAACAGATTAGATAAGGAAAATCAACGCGACTGCAGTTTTCAAATAGCCTCCGATGGAAAAATACACGAAATTCGATACAACATAGATGGCACAACGGAATATTTATCAGGATACAGGAATCCAGTCATTGCACCAGAGTGGGATACGTTTGATAGTCTGTCAAATGCATCAATAAATAACTTTATAAATGTATTAGAAACACAATACAAGATAGAAATAAGTGTGAGGAGAAGATAAATTTGTGAATAGTACATGTACATTTGTGAAATATGATAGTGTTTTATAGAATGAAAATAATGAATTGTAGCTACTATTTTTATAAAGCCACAAAAATGGGCAAAGAATAGATTATGGAATAAAGCCACATAGATTGGTATTAAGAATATTATAGAGTATAGCCACATAGATTGGCAAATAATGAATTATAGAATATAGTGATTGTTAAAAGATAGATACCGGTATTGTAAATAGAGTGTATGTCTTGTATTTTTATTGTAATACTAGCTAGTATGTTTTTTGTTGTTGTTTTTATGTAACATATTTTTTTTTAAAAGTATATTGACAACCAATGATTAAAACCATTTGGAGTTGGACTGGTCATTCAACTCCCAACCCTGCACTTGTATAGGGCTGACCACCTTATACAAGGAGCATACAGCATAATACATTTTCTTCATTTTTATTAATTTTCAGTCTTGAATTCTTCTTTGCATATGTCTTGTCTTATTTTACATTTTCATAAGTCTGGCTTTTCATATCTTATCTGGCAATTTTCTTTATCTAGCAATTTTGTCTCAAATTGCATTTTTATCTTGTCTTGCAAAATATGCGGTCTTTACAAATACATTTTCTTGTGTATATTATAATACAAAACAGTTTATTCTGGACGATTATTGTATATATATTCTTTTATTTTGAATGGTTTTTTTTTGTACATATGTATATTTTCTCATGTTTGGGGACAAACATATTGGAGAAGGGGGGAATTTGTCATAGGTGTTCTTTTATGTAAAAGGTTAACTGTTTTTAAAGTGAATTTTATTGAGAAAATATATTATTTTAGAAAATATGAAATTATGAAATAATTGTATGACAAATTTTGATTTAATTACTCAGGTAAATTTTGTGAAACATGTCGCTTGTAAATAATTGCTCTGAGCAACGTTTTGGTATTTTGTCAATTGTCATTAATTAATCTGAGCAATATTAGGTTTTAATTAGTATCATAAATGTAATTAACTTGTATCTCTGTAATTGACATTATTCACATTTCACCTTTGGACATTTTTGAACAATAGTATTAATACTCAAATTATCTCAATTATCAAAATTATCAATGTCTGTCATTTTATGAGTAGTTTTCAGCATTCGCCTTAAATATCGGGGTTGAACAGTTATTCGTCAGTGTAGTCTCATCGGTGTTATCCAGATAGGAGTGCTTCCAAAGCCAACCAGGCTCGGCTACTCTGAGGAAAATCATCAACTCAAAAGACTCAAACTCGATCAACTCAACTCAACCAATCTTTGGACTTCAAGTGAAACATTTAGTGGAAATATTTTAATTGAACTGTAACTTTGGACATTTAGAACTTTCAACTTTAACTGTGATTTTGGATTAGTGACTTTATAATTTAGAACATTTAGATTTTGATTGTTTGTTTATTGTTTTGGAATTATTATCAACATTTAGATCTGTTATTATATAAAACTGTTACAACTTGCTGCTTGCTTTATAGTTTTGCCTGCCATCGCTCAAGTCTTGCGAAAGACTGACCTCCTGTCCCTTGGGTTGTGCATGTTCGATAGTCCCCCTTAAACTCGACGTGCACTGGCTCTTGGTGACATATATATATATACAGAATGCAGTCTTTTTAATAACAATAATGTGAGTTATTGCTCACTAATTATATGTCTGTTCAAGCTACAATTTTTGGCAAACAGGAAGGAAAATATTGAAGGATCAGAAAATGTGATATACAGTATGGCATAACCAGACGAAGCTTGGTGCCATATATCAAGAAGCTATCACTTGTTTTGCTGGGAAAATGTAACAAAAATGCATAACATTTTAAAAATACAAGTTTTGGGCAAAAATAAAAAAGACCATCATAGGAACTGAAAATATGTCACATAGTATGGCATAAACAAATGAAGCTCTGTATTATATACTAAGTAGCTGTGAAAAAATGCCACAAAAATGTACTATAGACAGGCAGATGGACAGACAGAGGACAACCAGTATACACACCTCCGTTAGAGCAGGGATATAAAAAGTTCTTACAATGTTAATATCTATTGGTACAAACTAAGATAAATTCAAAAACAATTTTACACTGTACTTCAATTCTTCATAAATACACTTCTGCTATTAACAACTTCCCTTTTCAGCTTATCCACCTTTGGCACAGTGGACCTTGCCTTGTATGATGAAAATTTTAATTTTTGATCAGTAAATATAAAGGTTAAATATGTGTATGCTTCTCACTAAGTTTTTCAGCATAGCATTTTTATAACAAAGCAGAGGACTAAAATTACTGTAGCCTTTTGTGATTCTAAAAAATGTAACCAGAATCATGCATGGATAGTACTAAGGATAAAGAACCAAAAATTTACATTCAATTTCAAAGAGAGTACATTGCATAAATAGGAAAATCTTAGACAACAGAGCCCTATATAACTTTAATGCAAAATGTGATGACAATATCTAATATATCCTCAAAAGAGTTGGATGAGCTAAAAAAAACTATATAATATGGCATTATTTCATACTAGCTAAAATAATTATGGGAATGCAAAAATATGTGATAAGCAAAAATGATTTCTGAAAAGTTTCACTATACCATGCTTCAAGGAGAAAGTAGATAAACATGTCAAACATTTTCATAAGGAAAAATACAGTTTTGATTTTAATTTTTCATTTATACTTTTAAAAAATTGCTGAAACAGTGATGGCCCTGGTAATGAGAGTTGTTAACCAAATATATTATATAGGATCACAAAAAATCTGTCATTTACCCAAAAGAATGGTAACAACTGGCCTTTTACAGAATTTTAAAAATAGATCAATGACTTAAATGGTTGAGTTGCACAGAATGTTTCATAAACAATGGAGAATGCTCTATACTGAACATTTAAATATTTGAAGAATGACTAAGTTCCTTAGTCTGGAAAAATGAGAAAAAAAATTCCTCAAACAATTCCATAGTAGCAGATGCACAACTTCAACATACATGCAATCTTGCTGTGAAGTTTCAGGGGTCTGGATTGAAAACTGTAGGAGGAGTTGATTACACAAAACTTGTACCCTCTTTCATAAATTTTGCTGACAATTGACTAAGTTTCCAAGTCTGGAAAAATGAGAAAAAATTCCTCAAACAATTCCATAATAGCAGGTGCACAACTTCAGCATATGTGCAATCTTCCTGTGAAGTTTCAGGGATCTAGGCTGAAACTGTAAGAGGAGTTGATTACACAATCTAGGTACACACTTTTCCCAGCCCGCCCGACATCACCATACTATAAGCTGGTTTTGGACTTTGTCAAAACCGGCCCAAAAAATAGAATTCTGTATCTTTTTGGAGTAAATTTTTTTTCTTTTAGGTATAAATGGTGGCAACCATATTTGATAGCTGTTTGGGTCCTCAACCATATTTTCTAAAATGGGTTCATAAATGTATCATCAGTCTGGGAGCTACAGGTTTAATAATATTTTAACAGATGTTTTTTGACAAATTTTCTATTTTTAGTATCAGTGGGTGCCATGATTGATGACTGAGGGTCACCCACTATCAAT
Source organism: Mytilus californianus (assembly GCF_021869535.1). NCBI lineage: Eukaryota > Metazoa > Mollusca > Bivalvia > Mytilida > Mytilidae > Mytilus > Mytilus californianus. The sequence goes on along the minus strand of NW_026262679.1, from coordinate 128,081,867 downwards.
CTTAATGGAAATCCAATGCATTTCATCTTAGTTTGGAAGCGGGATTTTTTATTTTTTTCTTAACTGTTCAAAACTTAAGGCAGTCATTTTGGTTGGACGGCTTCAATCAGACAGAATTCTGAAACTAGAGATGGTGAAAATTGTAATAAAGTTGAATTCAATTTGGAACAGTGGCTTCAGGGGAGCAGATTTTTTTTAAAGCATCACAGACACTGTAAAAGGGTGGAAGACAAGTGCTGAGTGATGATATTAGCTCACACATGAACAAATAAGTTTCTTCCAGTAACACTGGCACTACAATCAAAAGGACAAATCACTGTACATGTAACTAACAGATAATTTAAGTACCTTTGAAATGCTGAAGTATCATTTTAAAATGATTTAGTTTTCATCATGTTATGTTATTATTGAAATTATTTGTAAATAAATAATTTCTCTATAGACAGAAATCTTAGTATTTTGATTTTTGAACAACCTTTTGTATAATTTTAATACTACCTTTTGTTCAAATATTTGGATGACCTCTCGCACCATATAACCTTTTTACGCTGATGCAGCACAAAGCAAACACCAATCAATCAATAAAATGCTTAAATTTAATTTTGGTATAAAATAATAACATTTCTAATTAATCATGAGATTAATCCTGAGCATAAAATTCTAACTTTTTAATTCTAGATAAATGTTTATCGATATAGTCCCATGTCAGATAACTCATGTTTAGTTGATAATAAAGATGTATTTTTGTTTTTTTCAGTGCCTTTAAACAATCAACGTGAAAACTCATGTACAAGATGGACAGAAAGGTAAATCTGATTTAAAATGATACACAGGTGACTGTAAAACAGGAAAAGGGTTTGATGAAATAACAACATGGAATCAATGCAGGACAATTTTTACAACAGATCTGCAACAAATTGAACTAGCAAGACAAACCAATACATACACAACTTTATTAGTTCTTTTGTCTTGTTTCTTTCTATAAAAGAATTACAAACACATAACTCATGACAATCATTTAAAGTAAACAATTAATGTGTTCTTAATGTGTCATGTAACAGTGCAGCAAGGTCACACATTCATGTCCATTTGCGTCAATTTATCAATGAAATGCAAGCAATTTCATTCATACAACAGAACAACTATCACAACGTTTTCGATGAATACAAATTGATTTACCTACTATTTCATCTATTTCATCTTATCAAACAAACAAGAGTGCACAAGCTGAAACGCCTCGCCTGTTCTACTGACCATTGAATTTATGTTGAAAGTATAAAAGATAAAGGTTTAACTATAAGTATCACATAAACTTCAACATTTTTAAAGATCCATGACAAAAAGGTCAAGGTCATATGATACCTGCCAGATAGACATGTACACCTTACAATTATTCCTTACACCAAATAAAGCTGACCAATTGCTATTAACATTTGAAAAACAAACCAAAACACAAAAACTTAACATTGACCAATGGACCATGAAAATGAGGTCAAGGTCAGATGATACTGGTTAGACAGACATTGTGAAAATAATTGTATAAAGTTCGAGATTGCATGTTTGATACATAAGTGTGTCACTGTTTGTGATGTCCTGTGGTGTCTGTTGTTGATGGAAGATGTTCGTTGTTGTTCTGCGGTTTGCATGTTGTGTCAACTTTTATATTATTTGTTTGTGTGTTTCTCTGTGATAAGTGTTCTTGCGTGTGTTTGTGCTGTATTTCTGTCACGTAGTGTTGTCATTTTAGCGATATTTTTTAACATTGTCATATGAGCGAAAGGTTTGGCTAGCCATAAAACCAGGTTCAACCCACCATTTTTTCTTAAAATGTCCTGTACCAAGTCAGAAATATGGCAGTTGTTATCAAATAATTCGTTTCTATGTATGTTGGCGTCTGTTTTTGTTGCACTTCAGTGTTCCTGTTTTTCCTTTGTTTTCCTCTTAAGTTGATGTGTTTCCCTCGGTTTTACCTTGTAACCCATATTTGTTTTCTCTCAATCTATTTATGACTTTTGAACACCGGTATACTACTGTTGCCTTTATTTATGAACACCCTACAATCATTCTATACACCAAATATAGTTTACCTATTGCTAATAGTACTTGAAAAACACTAGCCACTGCCGAATAGTAATCCCTATGTCTCGCAAACTGCAACTTTTGTAGCAGGCGAGACAAAACTTATTGTAAACACAAAATTGCCGATAAAAAAATAATGGCATTCTATTTTTTTATACTGACTTAATCAGCTCGAATATTGGGCTTGCTTGATATTCTTGCCGATCAAGTTAGTATCAAAAACAAAACTGCCATTATTCTATATATATTCTAGTGGTTTCATTATTATTCCTGGGATACCAATTTTCTTTTTATGTTGCTGGTAAAGGTTAACCACAAATTAAAATTTTCAACGAAGTACACATTTTTACTGGTCTGTGTGGAGACTTTGGCAAAACATCGAAATCAAATATCCAGGAAAATAGATAATTCACGGTATTTTAACATTTTTCTGGGATTTCAGGATGACACCCCCCCTACGTCAATCAGTATGGAATAAAATTGTAAAATATGACTTACAGTAATGACTTATACAGACTTTACCTGCAAATACTGTGTCTCAACAGTTGAAAATGTCCAGGATTTACTTTTGATAAAACACAGAAGCTAATTCAGAATTTAATTTTTGAAGTATAGTTTAGCAACTAAATAGTCAGGTGAACCCTATGTGTCTACCCCGAAATCAAGACAATTAAAAAAAACAGTTTTCTTGATTTTCTTTTCTAGAAAAATAATCACCCAAAACCTACTTGTTTTCATCACTTTCAGTTTCCTCCTCCGAAGAATCTTCTGACTGTGACTGGACTGGCATCATTGTCTCTCCTTGTAGGCCACTACCAGATCTAGGTGTTAGTTCAAATGGTTCCATCATGTCAGACAACCCTCGGGCTACTTTACTGAACCTCTTTGACGTACCCGACTTATTAACACGAACAAATCTATAAAACAAACAAGAGTGGACACACTGTCATCTTTGCATTAGATAATGAATTACCAACACAAATTACCAAATTAGCTTTCAAAATAATCAGTAAAGAAGAAAATTTTGTGAAAGTTCTCAAATAAAAAAAATTTGTTCTTAGATTACCACGTCTTTAAATATCCTGCAAAATCTATTTTAGTTATGAATGTCACATGTCACATTACTGAAAGCGACATTTACATAGCAGCAAGAGATTTATAGCCAGTTTTATATATGTTTGAAACATATCTAGATATTCCTATAATTATAATTTATAAGGTAAACAGAAATGTTAAAAGAAGGTTAAAACTTTAAAACCAAGAATTTGGTGCCAGCCAACATCCATTTACTAATGCATAGAACTTAATAAGTTAAAAAAGTTTAATAGAAAAAAGATTGATCTATCCAAGGCCTAACTTTACTGTAGTATTCAACATGATCTTTGCAAAATCATTACAAATGCACACAACATTTACTAATTAATTGCACTAATACCTCTTCATATATTCATAAAAACCATTTTGTTTAACATAATAGAATAATTGATAGTGCATGAATTTGTATTCAATTGTTGCCAAAGAACACTAATGGTGAATATTTTTACAGCAGTGCATGCAGTTACCATCTTAGATTATAAATGATTCTAAGCATTGATTCATTCTAACTAAAGACAAAGCGTAACATAATGCCCAAACTCATCATGACTAAAAAAAAATTACAAAAAATCTTAGTAATAAAACTAGGAACCACTGAGAGACCAAATCACTCACCTATCAAAAATATGCACTTTAAGGATATAATTTCACTTTTATCAAAATAAAAAAAAACTTCCAGAAAGAAATCATTTATTTTCAAATATATAGCTTTTCAAGTGCATTCAAATAAATTGAAAGCCATTCAATTGAATTAAAGCCCTAAACCCCCTCCCAATATCAAACCGCCCTCCATACCATGAAAAAAGGAAAAATTGCCATTTTAAGGGTTAAAATTCCTATAATGAAGAACTTTGTCTGAAAATTTTGTTTGAAAATGTTTAGGATTAAAAATAGGTAGATCTTTTATTCTTGGCATGTCAGATTTCTTCTATCTATTATGGTAGATTAATGGTTTTCAAGATGTTAGATACTAGTAATGCATGCATTTTATCCTTTTATTTATAGCCATGGTGGCATGTTTGTTTATTTGCAGGAACATAAAAAATTTTTATATAAATACCAAAGAAACTTTCAGCCCAAGTTTGCTTGAAATTTGTAAAAGGAAATGTATTTAAAAAAAAGTTTATGATTATGTTTACCAATAATGACAATGGATGCCTAGTGATAACCTTTGGTCCATGTGAGCTAAAAATAGGATAATGTGCTGGAACTGTACACAGAAAAATGTTAAAAAAGGGGAGTTTATATAAAGACGGAAAATATGGGATATCTAGACTACAGACACTTACTCTGGATGTCTTCTGAAATTTTATAAAGAGTAAAATATTTTACGTTAATGTTTTCATCATATGTTTTAATATTTTTATAAGCAGACGACTGATAAATTGATTAAAGTATTCAGGTGTTTGTTATGGCAGGTTTGGTGATTACAATAAAAATGGAATTGCTGGGGCATATACAATCTGGATGGAGGTATGCACTAACAACTAACATGCCCTTCATTGCTGACTTAGCAGTGGGTATTGACTTGTGGTGGAAAAGTTAATCGTTTATTATTTCTCAGTACTTGGCCTAAGTTTCCGCCTTGCATAAAGCACACTTAATTTAAGATAAATATAAAATTTAAAATCTGTCCTTGTGAACAGAAATAACATCATTTACTTTGTAGTTGACACATAGTAATAAAAGACAATTTCTATTACCAAAGTCTTAGAATTATTCAGATTAAAATATAGATCATGTGTCCACCCTTTGCTTACAAGGATTTGACAATACAGTTCTACTTTCAGTCCTGCTAACTAATATGTCAATCAATGAAATTTCTTCTCCCAAATGTTTATTGAGTGTTTTTCAATACCTGAAAACTCTATCCTCAAAGGGTCCTCAAAAAAGACAGAGCATTTTCAGATCCTTGTTATAGAACAAATATATTTCACATACAGGACATACTTTGTGTTTGTTTTATTTAAAACATGTGGGTCTAAATCTCTGATCTGCATCAAATGTTAAGCATCAAATTAATAATCATTTAATTGCTTTCATGCAAAATATACAAGCAGGATATGATAATACAATTTATAATGTAAATGATTGTCATTTTAAAAGTTCTATCAATTCAGTTATTTCATGCTTACAAATTTTAAGAAAAAAATTCTGTTTGGAGAATAGCGTGTCTACAGTTATTTTACATGCAGGTATACATTTGTGTTGTTTCAGAAAAAAGTTCAAGAGTGTTATATTTCATAGGTTAATAGTTTATAAGGTCCAACCTTAAACATGCATACCTATCCTTTGGTCTCTTGGTGGATATATAGTTGTTTTATTGGCAATCATACCACTTTTTAATGTTCATATCATTACAGCTGGTCAAAAATTAGTTGCAAATCCATTTTAGCAAAAAGATATTGTAATTATCATTTCCAAACAGCATATTTACCACTTTAATTTAAAACAAGCTCTCTAAGACTATGCAACAAAATATTGTAAATATCATTTTCATACAGCATCTACACTGAATTAATTAAAATCATGCTCTCTAAGATAAACTCTATGATTAGTATTACTCAATCTGCTTTGATGTATAAGCTTATCACCTAAATTTTCATATAAAATTTAATCGTTTATTAAAACATTGTTGACTGTAGAAAACCATCAAAGTTACAAGTCTAAATATAGTTGTGTTTTTCAATGAAAATAAGTTGTATTTCAAGATGACAAAGCAAACTATTAAAAAATCCCTTAAATATGAAACATTGTGGACTGAAGTTCTGTACTGTCTTCTGTGAGTCATGAAAAAAATTGAGGTACTGTGGGTTCGTTATTATTCGTGGGGTACTCATTTTTGTGGATTGTGTGGGTATCATTAAACCACAAATTTAAATGATCAACAAAGTATAAATTTTCTATCTAGGCTTGCAAGCAAACTTTTGCAAAACAACAGAGTCAAATATCCACAAAATACAATTTTCCTCCATCCAAGGAAATTGGCACTCACAAAAATATATGATTCCACAGTATAACATTTCTATTAATTGCTCTATAAGATTTAATAAAGAGCTGTGCCATGAGCGCCTGATACGCCCGTCGCTTTTTCAAAGAACAAAGTTCCATAACTCCTCAATGTCATATCAGAAATTTATAAAAAACTAAAGGGAGGTTATTTTAATAGATATAAACCAGTCACCAAAGTTTCATAAAAACTACTCAAAGCACTTTTGAGTTTTTGTCCGATAATTGAAAAATCACCCCTTTTTTATAAATAAAATCCCAAAACTCGGAAAAGTAAAATCTAAAATCGCAAGGGAGCTTACATCAATAGATATAAACAATTCTCAAAAGTTACATGAAAACTGCTCAAAGCATTTTTGAGTTATTGTCCGAAAACTGGAAAATCCCCCTTTTTTAATGAATAAAACCCCATAACTCGGAAACGTAAAATCTAAAAATTCATAAAAATCAAAAAGGAGCTCACATCAATAGATATAAACAATTCACCAAAGTTTCTTGAAAATGATAAGTGTTTTTGAGTTATTGTCTTAAAACTGGAAAATCCCCCGTTTTTAATGAATAAAACCCCATAACTCGGAAACGTTAATCTAAAATTTATAAAAATCAAAAAGGAGCTCACGTCAATAGATATAAACAATTCACCAAAGTTTCATACTAATTGGTTAAAGCGTTTGTGAGTTATTGTACGACATTTTGACGACAACGGTATACCATAATACTCCCATAAATGGGCGTATAAAAAGGTGAAAGACATTCATTTTGCATTACAAAATTTGTCAGTTTTGAAGGGTCTTGACATCTGGGAAAAGGTCGTTCAAGGACTGTGATGCTGAAGGATTTGAAACAAATCATGCAACACATTTTATCAGATTAATTAGATGAAATCAAAAAATTGTATGTGTCATCAAAAAATTATTTGATTATTTTAATATTTAATGTTTCAAAATGACAAAAACCTATTACAGAAGACGAAACAGTTTCAAAACAGTTAACTTGGCTTAAACTTGCAAATTACAATTGTACCTAACCAATTTACTACTACATTGTAATATAAACTAAAATTTTTGTACATATCAGTACCGTTTACTGATTTTTCCTGCAAATTTTACAGAACCAGATTTGACTATATTCTATTAATGAATTAATCTTGAACTCTATACAAAATTTTAAAAGCTTTTCCCCTTGACCTCCACATGTAGTGTAGTGCCCGTCTCCATGCAAATCACTCTGCATCTTTTATGCGAAAGCAAGATTACAACTTAAAACATTTGTGAGGATTTGCAAGTACATAAAAAACAAGAGTGCACACACTGAAATGTCTCGCCTTCTTTACTTATCATTGATATTATGTTGATAGTCCTAAATATAAAGCTTTATTACAACTGTCACATAAACTTATTATTAACCAAGTTAACTAAACATTGACCAATGAACCATGAAAATGAGGTCAAGGTCAGATGAACCATGCTAGGCAGGCATGAACAGCTAACAATTCTTCCAAACAACAAATATAGTTGATCTATTGCTTTTAGTTTAAGAAAAACAGACCAAAACACAAAAACTTAACACTGAGCAATGAACCTTGAAAATGAGGTCAAGGTAAAAAAAAAACTGTGTGACTGACAAATAGATCATAAAATATTTCCATACACCAAATATAGTTGAACTTTTGCATATAGTATTAGAAAAAAAGACCAAAACTCAAAAACTTAACTTTGACCACTGAACCATGAAAATGAGGTCAAGGTCAGATGACACCTGCCCGCTAGACATGTACACCTTACAATCATTCCATACACCAACTATAGTAGACCTATTGCATACAGTATAAGAAAAACAGACCAAAACACAAAAACTTAACTATAACCACTGAACCATGAAAATGAGGTCAAGGTCAGATGACACCTGCCAGTTGGACATGTACACCTTACAGTCCTTCCATACACCGAATATACTAGACCTATTGCTTATAGTATCTGAGATATGGACTTGACCACCAAAACTTAACCTTGTTCACTAATCCATGAAATGAGGTTGAGGTCAAGTGAAAACTGTCTGACGGGCATGAGGACCTTGCAAGGTACGCACATACCAAATATAGTTGAACTATTGCATATAGTATTAGAAAAAAAGACCAAAACTCAAAAACTTAACTTTGACCACTGAACCATGAAAATGAGGTCAAGGTTAGATGACACCTGCCCGCTAGACATGTACACCTTACAATCATTCCATACACCAAATATAGTAGACCTATGGCATACAGTATAGGAAAAACAGACCAAAACACAAAAACTTAACTATAACCACTGAACCATGAAAATGAGGTCAAGGTCAGATGACACCTGCCAGTTGGACATGTACACCTTACAGTCCTTCCATACACCGAATATACTAGACCTATTGCTTATAGTATCTGAGATATGGACTTGACCACCAAAACTTAACCTTGTTCACTGATCCATGAAATGAGGTCGAGGTCAAGTGAAAACTGTCTGACGGGCATGAGGACCTTGCAAGGTACGCACATACCAAATAGAGTTATCCTATTACTTATAATAAGAGAGAATCTAACATTACAAAAAATCTGAACTTTTTTTTCAAGTAGTCACTGAACCATGAAAATGAGGTCAAGGACATTGGACATGTGACTGACAGAAACTTCGTAACATGAGGCATCCATATACAAAGTATGAAGCATCCAGACCTTCCACCTTCTAAAATATAAAGCTTTTAAGAAGTTAGCTAACGCTGCCGCCGCCGGATCACTATCCCTATGTCGAGCTTTCTGCGACAAAAGTCGCAGGCTCGACAAAAATGTACTGATCAAATTTTTTTATTTCTATAAATGCATTGAACTATTTCTAAAGGAGTCATGCTGAACTGAGGTAGCAATCTTGATCTGAGAGGTAATTTAACAGAAAAGACTACTAACATCAGAAAATTAAATGGTAGTATATTTTTTTGCCCACTGGTACCTCGATATAAAACCATATGATAGAAGAAAAATTTAACAATAGGATCCGGACCTCTCAGAACAAGGAGTCTTAAAATTTCTGATGTGAACCATACCTTGTTGAATGATACCTAAATCATAACAATGCTAAACTTTATCACAATTACATCTATTATTTATCATTATCATGTTTTTATCATTCTTTGATTTTGTAATTGAGAAATGTACCATTATTATAGATGTAATCTGAACAAGGAAGATAACTGTTGCTCAAATAAGACATTAGGGGGAGATAACTTAAAAAATGACTGCAAACAAATCAGTTCTTACATTTGAAATAAAGAAAATAAGAACTTTTAAATCAACCTTAAACTCCGAGTTTGATATACAGGTACAAGTTTGTTTGTTTGCATACTAGCTTATAATTAATCACAACCATCACAGAAAACAAAACAAAAAATCTTACTTTTTCCTCATTTTTGGTCTGTTCAAAAGTAAAGTAAAGGTAAACAATTTTTTTAATATGTTATTATGAGTACAAATCTTATCTATTGCAAGGAAACACCATATGTGTCTGATATTTGCAAGCTAAGTATGATCAAATCAGTAATAAAAATTTGCTTGTATTCTCTATTCCAAAAATTTGAATTAAATTGGAAAAATAGCATTTCTTTTCTGGAGAAAGGAGTCGTTATGATAACAGTCATCTTTAATCTATCCTAAAATACTGCAAAAATAATAATTCTTAAATTCTAACAATGATATTTTTATTTTTTTTCCAAAATGAATATAATGATATAAATTGGCCTCTTGCTTAAGTAATAGAACTTTTTTCTTTATTTAATAGTAAACCTCTCCAAATTATGTACTGAAATTTGTTAAGTATATTTATTATCGCGATTTCTGAAATGAAGAATTTTCAAAAATGCAAGATTCATTATTGCGATTTTAATAAATACTGCATAGAAATAATGCCATCAAAATTTAAAAGAATTTTTATTGTGCAATACCTACTAATTCACAGTTTTAACAATAATAAAACATTGTGCAAATTTCTGAATTTACAGAAAGTGCTTCTCCATTTGTACTGTTTTCTTTCTATGTTTTTGATTTTTGTAATTGTATCCATCTGAGATGAAATTTATGCTCATGCAATTTCTTTCGGCCTTTTGAATTTTGACTGAAAGGCAATTAAATCTTGCTTTGTGGTAAGAGAATATTGACATTGATCATAACAATACAGAAACTTTGTGATTTGGTTGTTTGTTGTAGTATATAAGATGTTGTCTCATGTTCATATATCTCTTACATTTCTATTCTTATATTTGTTTTAATTTTTTATTTCCTTTTTCATGATATAGTTTGAAATAAATCAAAATTAAAATGCCTTCTTATTTTCAACTGCATAAAAATAAGAAATGTATAGCAAGTGACGACTTTGCAAATACTCTGTTTCACACTGATGTTGAAGAAAAAAGTTAGACAAGTTAATGTTACCTCCTCTGAACTTCATCTGTATTATTTCTGTCTGCCACACGGCCTCCTACAGCAACTGGTTTTGCAGATGTGGGTCTGGTTGGTTTTTCAGCTAAACTCTGAATATAATATTTACAAAAAATAGAATCAATATTATAATGAATAGCATACACTATTGACTGGATTGAAGGGTATAGGTAACAAGTGTTTTAATTGATCTTAGTCTAGTCTTAACCTTCAATAATAGAGGACATAATATATATATATCTATGGGTCAAGCAAAATACTCATTGCCTAAATCATGAACTACAACTATTTTTTTTCCCTTCTGCTAGGATAAACCAAATTGTCCAATCTGAATGCAGTTATGAAATTAATTCAAGGCCTTTGGTTGTACAACTGTCCGGTAACAATTGAACCTTGCATTACCTTGGGAAAACATAGCTTCACTGTTAAGTATTTAGTGTTATAAATTTAAATATAGCAAGAAATGCATTTAAAAAAAACAAAAATTAAATATATCATTGGTTCTTTTGTTTTATGATTTTATTTGTTTTCATCCTGATCCTTATATGAGAGTAGTTCTCATTAAAAAGCAGGTTTCTAAATCTACATCAAAACATTAAGCATACTTTTAATGGTGTGGGGAGCTTTTTGTCAGAAATTCTCCCTAGTCGGTTATTTTTGAAATATTTGGGTAAACTAAGTCACCAGAATTTGACTCTTAATAAAATTAGTGATTACTGCCATAAAGTCAAACAAGTTTACAGCAAAGTGAACTATGGTATGGGTTTTACTCATTGCTGAAGGCCGTATGGTGACCTATTGTTGTTAATTTCTGTGTCATTTGGTCTCTTGTGGAGTGTTGTCTCATTGGCAATCATACCACATCTTCTTATTTTTATATCCACCTTCATAATTAAAATATGAATAAAGGAAATGTGGAGTAAACCTAGATGAGACAGCCACCCAACAACACAAAAAAAGATATTTAGCTGGCAACATTAGACAGGTATATTATATGGAATTGTTGTTTTATGGATTCATGCATTGATATATTATTTTTTCATCTCTTGACTCAAATACAAGATTGGTTTTGGTCTCAATGCCAGTTTGATTAAGACTAATAGAACAGGTATGCTTAAATGCTATCATTTCCACATAGTTCTAAATTTGATCCTTGATAAAGAACCTTATAAATGGATAAAACTCATCTTCTCATCATGTTGATAAAGTCGAGTGATTTTTTAATGACAACTGCACAAATTGTACTGTAGTGTGCTGACCCATGACCCCAGCTTGATTTTGACCTTGAAAATGAGTATGAAGAACAAAGTTTGAGGAAGATTGGTCATGCTTGTTTTATATGTATGGTATTGACCAAAGATTTAGACCAAAAGCCTTAACCTCAGCTTTATCTCTGATAAAAAAAAGTCCCTTTCTCCTTATAGTGAACAATCATACACAATTTGATCAAGTTTGCCACTTAGTCTGTACCACCATGCTGACAAAGCATAGTTACCCATGGACACTCAATGCTGTTACTCTGTTCCCTGGAGATTGGTCACCGAGGCTGGTCAGCCAGGAGTCAGAATAATGTATCTAAGTAGGATGGCACATCTTCCTGCAGACTGTTACCTAGTGAACCAGCATGTTAAAAATTCTGCTCAGGCTGTAGGTATAGCACAAAGCAGGTTTTGCTCATTGTTGAAGGCAGTATGGTGACCTATAAATGTTAACTTTTACATCATTTTGTTTTTTGTGGAGAGTTGTCTCATTTGCAATCATACCACATCTTCTTATTTTTATATTTATATTTTTATCACATTCACATGTTTTCATCCTGAATATGCATTTAATCTACTATTGGACAATAAACAGCCATTCATCATCATCTTAATCTATTGCCTTGAAGACCCTTCTGAAACTTTGTTTTAAGGAATAAGTTTTGAATAACTATCCTCTTAAAATTACCTTCTTATATCCAGATTTAAGTGGGTTTACATCCTGAAAAATATAAAGAAATAATTATTAGTTACCATTTCCTAGTAGTCTCTCTTTATTTAGAACTTTTAAATAATTGAAGTTGAGGAAACACTTTAACACATCTCTGAATATAATATGATATAGGAATTTAAGTTTTTCTTCAATCAAATTTCAAACCAAAGATTTTAAAAATTGGTATCTGCTGCATCTCCACTAAGCATGCTGCATTTAGGAGTAAGAGTAGAATAATGTGTCTGTGTATGATAACATGGCTTCCTGCATACTGTTACCTTGTGAACTAGAACGGTAAAAAAATCCAACTCAGCATGTCAATCTAGAACAATGCAGGGTTCATAATTATATCACATTAACATGTTCTCGTCCTTAATATGCATTGTACTTGCAACTCGACGTAAAACAGCCATTCATCAGCTGCAACTTTAATCAAATTCAGTATCTAGCTTTAACATTTAAACAAAGCTCAGAAAATTAGCCATGCAAACGTTAATAATTCTTTCTGAATTTATCCAACATTTTTATTTTTAGTATTGTTTTTACACTTGTCTTCTTTGTTCCAAGTAATTTGGCTTTGTATAGTTCTCTAAATGTTATTATTTTGCTCTTTTTTATTTCCCTGTTTTACTTGAACAAGTGTCTTGATAATGTGGATTCAGTTAATTTCGTGGGTATCAATTTTCCATGGATGGTAGAAAAATTGTATTTTCTTGGATATTTGATTACATGGTTTTGACAAAGTCTGCATATAAGCCCATAGAAAATTTATATTTTGTTGAACAGTTAAATTTGTGGTTCACCAATACCCACAAAATCCAAAAAAATTGGTATATCACAATTAATAATGAATCAATAGTATTCAAAATATGGTTACCTCTTTTCTTATGTGAGCAAATGGTCTTTCTTTGTCTTTGATTTGAGCCTCTAATGCTTGTTTTAGTTTCTCTACAATTCTGTTCTGTGCTGTTATGTTACTTTCCCTAGCAGCTAGTACACCCAGAGCTTTCTTGAAGAATTCTATTGCTTCATCATATTTTCTCTCATTAAATGCAACAGATCCTAGTCCTTCAGAAACTTGCCAAGTAGTACGATTGTCATCTATTAAAAAAAGAATATTAAAGAATATTAAATTAACAGTATTATTCAAGTTTTTGTATTGAATAGAAACTCATAAAAGATACCAGACCAAGGATCCGGAAATTTTCCCAAGTCATTTCGGTCATTTTTTTTTGTGATGTAATAATATCGTGATGCACAATAATGCATTTTTCTGAGGGTGACAAGTCTTGCACATGGACAAGTAAAGTCCTTTTTTGTGAAGTATTGGGTCAAACAAGTGTAACTGTACCTTGATCTAACAGTAACAGTGATGTCTCTGAGTTAGAAACTACACAAGGAGACGTTTTGTTGTTGTGTATTGCATCACTGAGGTCGTATGCATAACCCTTTAAATTTGCATAAATTAAAAGAGGAATAATTACGGCATGTTTCATCATTTTGAAATAAAGTTATGTAAACCAATTAATAAACTGTGTTGAGTTTCTTATTGCATGTACAAGATATCGTTTGTATTGTTCAAACTGCTGCTGTTTGGATGAGTGTAAGTGATTACCTAATACACAATAAGATAATGTGTATTCACCTGGTTTACGATATGAGGATCAAAAAGGGGAAACTATGATTCAACTTTCAAAGGTAAGCCATGCGAACAACTGCAACCATTTGGCATTGAAAGATCTGGCATTTTTGGCAGGTTTCTGGTTTTCATCTGACGACTCTCTTTTACGCTTATTCATTGTTGGAACTTATTATGAAGTTATATTTAATATTCAAAGCTTTTATACCAGCAAAAAAAACCTTGAAACAATTAAAGAAAAACGCCCATGAATTCTGTTGGACTTTACAGAGAGAATGTATGGCTTCACTTGGGTAAAAATCGGAAGTATAGCCAGGAAAACAAAAGAAAGGATAACACCCATTACATTCTGTGAGTAAGATGGTTTCAAAAAATCGGAAGTGCAAAAAAAACAAAAAAAAATCGAGATTGTTCATTCGCTGAGTATATTTCTTAAATAGGCTGTATGGCTTCAAATCTAAATTACGTTATTTAGTTTTAATTCCTTTTTTAAACATTTGTTTTTAATTCTGCATTCCTATAAATTATAGGCTTTACCACTTTTGCAAATCTATTAATATCTTTATCTGCCATTTCCTACCGAAAAGTTAAATAAGATTATCAATTAACCCATGTTGATCCCCATTTTTCATGCGCAAACTCAGTAAACATAAATCTATATTTAACAAACGTTGACCAAATCAGCTGATCGATTATAAATGGATTATATGTTTTATTTGGATAAAAATAGACAGATTCTCGAGTCAACAGTGTTATTTGTCTTCTTTAATGAATAAAATAATATCTGTTTGGGAAAATCTAGGTCAGAATGGTTAAAACGTTAAATTTGATGCACAGCAAATCGCCATATTGTTTTTATTGGTTAACAGGTGTTTACAGGTGAGATTTGTGTACATGGCCTTTATGGCTTTAATCAAGACAATAACGACACCCAAGCCGAATTCAAACTTCCTGGACATTGATTACTATCCTCAAGTGGTGATAATTACTATGTAAACAAACCTAGTGGCTTGAACCCAGACTTACCCCACGCTGTGACTCGACAGAGTCCTGTACATTGTTTTCACTTACATTATAGAATAAACAACAGACTAATGATAAATATTATTAAATCACTAACACAAATCAATTAAATTTTTATTTTGTCTCAAACAAATCTATTTTTCTTGATGACCTGAAAACAAAAATAAGTTCAAAATGGCGACCGATAAAACCCTGATCTCAATGAAATGACCGAAATTAAAAAAAAAAAGACCTAAATCCCAATAAATCATTTCGGTCTTTTCAGTTTCCAAATCGGTCATGTCTGGCATATATGACCGTTTCCGGACCCTTGTACCAGACTCACTCTCAAAACAGTTTAGAAGTAAGTTAAACATTTTGCACTTCCAGGATGGTTAAACAAAATTATAAATAGGTATATGGAATGAAGCTCACATATGGGAGTCAGAGAAATCATACTTTTTCTAAAAAACAGCAGAACAATGACAATAGACTATAAGTGTAATGTCTCACTCCAGCTAAAGATGTCCTTTTTCACAATTTCTAATGAATATTCACAGAACTAATGACTGATTTCTTATCATTCAAAAAAGTGTTCACTTATCCAAAAAGTTTTTTATCATGTGATGTTATTTGATGAAAATGAAATAAGGAAGTCGTAGCAAAACAGAAAACAAGTTAATACATAAGATATGTCATTTTCAATAATCATTTTTGAGTCAGACATTAATTTAATATTTTGATGACTGGGTAGTGCAACATGTAGTCAGTATTGTACTATGCTGCTAACATTTTTTTCTTTTATATGAGTAGCTTAAGTAGAATGACCTTGTGAAGGTTTACACACAAGATGACCAGATTTTTTAAAGTTACATATGACTTTCACAGTTGATAGCTATCAGCTCCAGTGGATTGTCTCTCATGATACATGAATCTTTACAATCAAATAGTTTTATAAAACATTCTTTCTATTTAACGCTTTTTACCTGTATCTTCAGCTGCTAAGAGTGCATGATCAAAAGCTTGTTTGGCTTTCATCAGATCACCAAGCTGACTGTAGGCATATGCTAAATTGGCATAGCATTGTCCCTGGGAATTACGGTTTTGTAAACGAGCTAAAATAAAAAGTATCAATTTTGTAAGAAAAAGGAAATAGTACATGAATACTTTGTTTGATCTATTTTCATGTTATATTTGCTCTGAAAAGTACAGAGCATTAAGCAAAGGCCTCACACCGAAAATTGTCAAAAATTGAAGGGTGCACTGAATCTTTCTTATAGAGCATAATTTACAATGAAAAACTTTATAATAGTTTTGTACGCAAGAAAGTATACTAGCTAACCCTGTGCTAGAGCATATGCCTATTTTTTTAAAGTGTTTTAAGTGAATTTGCAATTTGTTATAAGAAAAGATTTATTAAGACAATATAAGTACGGAAATTAAAGAATTTTAAATTATAAGTAATTCATACAAATTGAAGATACAATGTAGAATGACGATTGTACTAGATAGATTACTAGCAATGTCTGCCATTTATTTTAACCTTTTACTTTCTAAAGGTATATCAAATATTAAGTTTTCTTTGTTTAATTCAAGACACATGTTTCAGACTTAACTAGTCTTAAAACTGGACTTAGCTTTTTAAATAAAAAAGACAAGTGTACTAAAGACCTTACTTGTAGTGGAAGCCTTAAAACTACATTTTCCTATTTATTCAATTATTTAAAACAAGACAATTGTACTAGAAACTTTACTAGAAGTGTATGCCCCAAAAGAAAAGTGATTGTTGATACAGCATTACAGACCCTATTTATACTACCCACACTGCATGAAGGTGCATGCACTATATATATGCACTGGTGTGCACAACAAAAATGCCTCAGTTGTGAATTAGTATACTATAACCAATCAAATCACCAGATTCCGTATCTTTTTCAAGTGACATACAATACGGAATTTTTAAAATACTTGTATCAACATTTACATATTCTAACCTTTTTTCTTAAAGTAAAACAATTCTGTAAACTTTCCTACAAAAATAATTGTACAAAACTTTTATTCCTTCAAGGGGAAGGTAAAGGGTTATTTTTGTGCAGCGTGTTTGCAAATTTCATGTTTTTGTGCTTGAAGCTCATTATTTACTGTGTTTTGTGCAAATTTGTAAAAAGCTAAATTTATCAGCTTTTTTTATTGTTGTTTCATCATGAAATGGCTAATTGTGTTTTCATTTCATCCGTGCACTATCCCTATTTATCTCTAAAAGAAGCTCATGAAGGTATATTTTTTATTACATATTTTTGAATTGACTAAGTAAAAAAAAGGTTGTATGACCATTTTCCACAAAAAATTCCCCGTGGGATCAAAACTGTATCTTATGCCCTTACGAAAAATATACAATTCAATTACCATACATATCTGCAGCTGATTTGTGAAAGCTTATAGCTCTCTGGTATTCTCCAACAAAGTTATAGGCAGCACCTAAATTTTGACGAATCACAGCCTCTCTCTTTTTATCATCACTGCTCTGAGCCAATGGTAATGCTTCTTCAAAACATTTGACAGCCATGCCATATTTCTGAAGCTGGGTATACAGCAGACCAAGGTCATTAAATATGCTTCCTGTAATTAGATGTAACAAAATATTGTACATTTGAATGTTACATTGCAAAGCAATTTTTAAGCAGAAAACATACATGTGTTTATTTCAAATGTTTCATGATAAAGGCCCTACCTTTTCTAAGTAACATTTTTTTTAAATTTCCAATTATTTATCAAAAATAAATAGCATTTTTGAATTAGAAAAATATTTTAATATAACATTTAAATAATGTAGATCTTTGTAATTTATTTATCTTCCTTGTATTACTATCAGGATTAATTTATATTTTGAAGACCAGATACATGTAGTGTTCATACCTGACTCCACAGTATTTTGACATTTATCAGATAGTTTCAAACATTCATCAGCAGCAGATTCAGCCTTTTGAGGATCACCAAAACTGTTGTAGGAATTAGCCTTCTCACATAAAGCCCACATTTGTTTCTCAACATTGCCCTGCATTGCATATGCCTCAGCTAACTGGTGGTAGAGGTTCATTAAATGATGATTCTGTACTGTAGTACATAAGGTGGCCAGTTTGGACAATGTTTCTATCTCCATGGCTAGGTTGTCCCTCTCATAACGGTACTCATCCAAAGCTTTATTAAAATAACGGATCGCTTCTGGGATATTTTTTGTAGTCTCATATCCAAGACCTAAATTAAAGTACAAATCGCCATTTGATCTGCCATCTCTTCTGTCTTCTGAGGGAACAGCCTGTTGAAGAACATTCAACCCTTTCTCTCCCTGACCCATGGCAATATAAGCAGCACCTAGATTAAATGCACATGCTCTTTCCATGTATTCATCATCCAGATCTCCAGCATACTTGTAGGCATATTTAAAAGCTTTAACTGCACTTGTTAAATGACCACTTTGTAAGAGTTCTGTCCCTTGTTTGGAGTACTTTTCCACCTCTACAGCTGCAGCTATTGTAGCTCCTCTGTCAATCATGGTACTCATCATCAAGATTTACTCTGTAAATATATATGTTAAAGAATGTTCCATAAAGTTTGTCAAAGGATACATGACTATTTTCTGCTCTTTGGTCGGGTTGTTGTCTCTTCGACACATTCCACGGTTCCATTCTCAATTTAATTTATTGCCCAGCAGAAATTTTACATGCATAATAAGGAAAAGAACAAGTGAATGTGACATTGCATCGCTATTTTGTACTATGACGTCTTTATACTAAATCCACAAGATCATTTTTTTGGAACTTAAGCTTTCCTTTTACTGCAAGTACTCTCAGATCAGTACTTTTTGTTTTTGTTACTTATTTTTGTTCTTTGTTTTGATCTGATGCTTCAAGCCTTTTTCAACTAATTTTAACAATTAGCTTTTATATTGTGCTGCTACACCACTGTCCCAGGTTATAGGGATGGATGAGCACTCATGAACATTTTTAATCCCACCATATTCTGTATGTGCCTGTTCCAAGTCAGGAGCCTTTAATTCATTGGTTGTTGTTGGGTGCTGTCTATCAATATCATAAACATTTTTCATTTTAGCTTTGTACAAGAGCAGACTCTTGGTTTTCTCGTTGTTTTACCTTTTGTAATGTTGGCACCTTTTATCATAGCTTTCTATTCAGTATTTGTTTTTGCTCACCGTTGATGGCTGTACGGGTGACCTATAGTTCATTGGCAATCATATCACATCATATTTGTCAGTCTATAAAAAAATTATTTACAAAGGTACCCTATTGAGATGTAAAAAATGTAAGTGAAAATAAGTTGACATACATGTACACAATAAATTGAAAAAACTGAAATTCACTGAAAATAAAATTGAACACAGAATGTATAAAAGAAAACAGAGGGGTCAATGCCGCTCAAACTGTAACAGCACAACATAATTATAAACACAAAGTGTAAAAATCAGCAGCAATAGTCTCAAGTCAAAAGATTGGTACAACTCTGTATGAGGCACAAAAACATTAGACACAAAGTACTAAAATAAGAGTACTCACAGTTATTGAAAGCTAGTTCAAAGTCAATTACAACTAATAAATAAATCATGTTCTCCAAGACTAAAGTATCAATCAGTACAAGGGAAATCCCATGGATTTAGTGTAAAGACGTGAAACATTTGGCATTTCTGTCTGATCGCCCTTACTACATGTACAAATGTACATGTTCACCCTGGGTTGATCATTTGCCTATTGAATCTATTTGCCTTACTTTTATAACAAAATATTACTTTTAATGGTATTAAGATTTTATTAGTCAGCTTGGAATTAGTCAAAACGATGAAGTGTGAATTGTAAGACATGAAATGAATTTTTTTTTCGCAGCTTGGATTATAGATTTATTATTTCCCAGGTAAATCATGGTGTAGAAATACAATAAAGATAGATACATACAGATAACAGTTGTTTTATATTTAAGGGCATAGGATACAGTTTTGATCCCACGGTGAATTTTTGACGAAAGTTTGCATGCAAGCTATTTTACACCTAGTCAATTTAAATATGTAATAAAAAATATACCTTCATGTATTACTTTTAGAGATAAATGGGGTCGAAATTTTTGACATTTACTGGAAATTTTGGTTTCTTGGACATATCTAACTTTAGAAAGACACATCTAACTTTTTTGTTTCAAAAGATAAATGCAAACGGATTTTTGTAAAAACATTTGGAATATCTTCTCTGCATAATTGTGCTTTGATTTGTTACACAAATCTTTGGAAATAATAAATTGTTATTATATTTTCATGATTTTAGTCAAGAAACGGCAATTTTTTATCTATATTTATCTAATTTTTAAAAAATTCATCGGTGAAATGTTCTTAAAAAATGGCACAAATAATCTTTACACATAATCAAATCAAATTTCATTTTTAAAAAGAGGGGTCCATGAACTTGTTTTCAAGTTAAATCAGTCTGAATGATAAAAATCAGTCGGAAAATGCATCTTTTCCCAATATGTCACAGTTTGACGTTGCGAAAAACAACATTTTACGTTAGCGACGTCATTAACTCCCCTGTAACTGTATCGTATGCCCTTAATACCTTGTATTCCTTGGCCTCTGTCCTTTCTGTAGACCTCTCTACAAATTGTATAGAGTAACTTTAAGTATGCATTTGCGATAATAATAAGCATTTTTGTAAGAAAAAAAATTAATAATAACTTATAGTTCGAAATTGTTAAGGTCGAGTTTGATATAGGTCGAGTTTGTTGTAGGCCGAGATATCTTGCGCTACCCTATTTACCTACCCTTGAAAAATAAGTGTTTTTTCACTTATTTAGCTTTGCCGTGAAAACTTCATAATGTTTCCTGTTATAATATTGGAAATCACAATTTCTTTACCTACCACAATTAATATTTAAATGCCAACGTATCAAAATACCTACGTTTACTAAATAATGTAATTAAACGACCTCCATATTGTTTACATCGTCCCTTGGCAACTCTAACACAAAAGAGTTCTTCTTCTCAACAAGTGCTTGTTGATCTTAGTACAGTTTAAACGTACCATTTTGTCACATTTGGGAAACTTTTTAAATAATCGTCTGTTTTATCCGTTTTGATTATTATTTATATAATTTCGGATATATACTATTTTTATATTGCAGATTCCTCTAGTTCAGACCGCATGCTATAGAAAACGATAATTTAAGTTCGCTCCTCTACTGTAGTTCTCTATGGATTTCTGAAACCCGAAAATCATTCAATCAGTTCAAAACCGCATATGGGCGGTTTTTTTTTTTTATAAAAACGGGCACTTTTTCAGGGCTTAAATTTTGATAAAATCATATGCATTGTTATTATTTTTTTGTCTCACTCTATAACATTAAACTGTACCTATTAATGACAACGACAACACTTTTTGTTTTCATTGTGGCAAGGACTCTCTAAAAATATCAGACTAATTGCTCAAAAACAGCAAAAACGCGGCTCTGTCCACATTTGAATGTTTATACAAATTTTTAAAATTTAAAACAATTTAAAAATTGAAAAAAAACAAAGGAACAGTGGTTTTATTGCTGTTCTCCATCTCAAAGTTGCAAAAATAATCAGTTTCACTTTTGTAACTAACATCTATCTACAAAACATTACAAAAATAACTAATAGTTGGACACTGAATCAACTCGAAAGCCAGAGATGAACTTATATACTCCTGGCGTCAGTTAATCTTTCAAAAATATGACTTTAACTTTATCATGAAAAACGCTTGATTCAATTTGACCTGTTGACACAATTTGTAATGCATTTCTGTATTCAATATTTACTTATTTTGTGTTATCTCTCGTCTCACTATTTTTAATATGTACCACCTTTGATAAGTATTCAGTATGACGATAAATTTTCCGGGCACTTCTGTACTCGTACTGAGTACAACAAATTTATTAATTTTGTAAAAAAATGTATACTTCCGTACTCCTAACAACAAAATTATTATATTCAAATTTACATGTGTACGTTGTTTTATTCAACGATATTTTGTCCTAGGTAAGAGTTGTCTTTTTGACACTGTTCCTACATCTTTTTTTTTATTAATATTGTATTTATATAATGTCATAGATCAAACTTATTCGTTCAGCGTATGTTTACTTGTTTTTGTTTAAATGTCTTTTTGATCGAGTTAAGCCATTTCAATTGATATTTTATAGTGTGTCTTTTTATGTTGTAATGTTTCACTACTATCTCAGGTTAGGGTGAAGGTTGGCGCCTGTTAAAGCGTTTAAACCCGATGCATTTTTATTTACCTGTCCTAAGTTAGGAGCGTGTTGTTCAGTGGTAGTCGTTTGTTGGGTGTGGTTCATAAGTGTTTCTCATTACTCTTTTTTTTTATATAGATTAGACCGTTGGTTTTCCTGCTTGAATTGTTTTACACTAGTCATTTTGGGACCCTTTATAGCTTGCTGTTCGGTGTGAGCCAAGGCTCCGTGTTGGATACCGTACTTTGACCTATAATTGTTAACTTTTTATACATTGTGACTTGGATGGAGAGTTGTCTCATTGACACTCATATCAAATTAAGTGACAAAACATGAGTAGCCCCAGCTCTTCTCTAATAATACAACGGTACTGATTGTGTTCACTCACTCATTATCTTTGGGAATATACTGTGTTTGTTGTCTCCCTTCTCCTACATAGTTTTAGTTTAAATTTATTGTCATGTATTGTAATTTCAAATAGTTCAATGAAAAATTTCACCACAATTATTTGTACACTTTAATTTAAACTGTAATTGTACTGCTCCTCGGGGCGTCTTGATTGACAAATAAAAATTGTTGTTGTTGTTGTACCACATCTTCTTATTGATAAGTATACACCCGATGATAAGTCTAATTAGGTTATATTCGAGGAAAAAACAGATTTTCCATAACGGTCAACGAACTAATCGTGATAGGAAATGCAAACTCTGGACTATCGTATAAACTGGGAGACACATTCACCTCAAAAGCTAACCAAACCTTTAAATAGGCTTATTTACAAGGTATATTGTTACGATACTGTTGTCAAGTCATTAAAGATGACATTTTTTTGGAATTAATATTGATTAATAATGTTGATCATTGTCATTTTGTTAAATAGATTCTTCTGTTACCTATTCTAAAATCTCGGAAACGGACTTCTTTTTAACTAGGTTTTATATCACTGTGCGTAATGCTGTGTGATTGTTTATTCCACATTGGCTATAGATATAGGGGTGATGAGATCTCAGAAAACATGTTTAACCCCACTGCATTTTTGTGCTTGTCCCAAGTCAAAAATCTCTAGCCTTTGTAAGTCTTGTTGTCTTATTTTTAAATTCTGGTTCCATTATATCCTTCAGAGTTTAGAGCGGCGTCCATTTTGCTGAACTAGTATCCATTTTTGTTAAGGGGCCAGCTGAAACCCGCCTGTATCGGGATTTTCTCGCTGCATTGAATACCAATTGAGGGCCATGGGCTCTTTTCTGCTCTTTAGTCGGGTTGTTGTCTCTTTGACACATTCCCCGTTTCCATTCTCATTTCCATATGCAGTCGCTACTGGAATGGTGCTACATAGAAATGGAAAGTTCACAATTGGGAAGCTTAAATCATCTCTTTTATCGTAAAGTTTTGTTCTTAACCGACCCTCATTGATAATTTCTAGCTGTAAGTCAAGATATGAGGCAGACTTAACTGTGTCTGTTGTATCCTTTATTTCAAGTTCAATGGGATAGATGCGGTCGACATGGTCACCAAACTTTGAATTATTCAGTGAGAGGACATCATCTTTAAAGCGGAACGTGACGTTATACGATAATGCTATCTTCGTTTGATTCTTCCTAAGAAGATGCTGTATGAAGTATCCTCATATGAATAAAGGAACACGTCGACAAGAAGAGGAGCACAGTCAGTTAATTTCTATGGGAATGCAGATTGTGTGTTGAAAAACACGTCCTCCAAACGTAACAAATATGTTGTCAATGAAAAAATAAAGCATCTTGATAATGGAAATTTTGGAGAATATTTTGTTTGAATCAGAGTGATTTTTACAAAGTAGCGGTACGATGTATCCCTTAAACAAGATACAGTAAAGTGAGAGTTTTTGCTTCATGTTAAAGGCCTTTCTGTGACTTTGAGATATGTTTGTTTAAGTTAAGGTAAAATTCATTGCAAAACTATCTTCAGCAGTTTTTCCGAATTATTTATGCAAAGTTTTAGATTGAACTTCCGATTAATAAGTGATCGAGAAACTGAAATTCATTAAAACATTGCAAAGGTAGATAATTTTAACAGCTTGACTGCCGATATACATACAGAACCAGGTATGTAGTTTTATCAGTTCATAATCGCACTTTCTTCTTCTACTTTGAAGAAGACTGAAAAGTACATTGAAGGGCACATCGTGCATCTTGTCAAGCATGGACTTTTAAATCATTTAAAATGTTCTTTTAAAAAATCGACGACTTAGACTTTCTTTACCATACAATTTCTTTTTGTATAATATATTTCAATATTACACTTCAAAGACGCTTTAATGTTTTAAAATTACCTGTTATGATCTGATTTTTCATCGCATAAAACTGTCACGTGACGCAATTTGCAGAATGAATCGTTAATCGTTATCTAGCAATTCTAAAATTCGGGACTAATGAAAATTTATCATGCAACTTTCCTATAAAATTAAACACTGACACCTTTCCATCATTGCCTGCTCAGCTATTTGTTAATTTTTGATATTAATTAATCATGACAAACATTAATTCTATCTGATAGACTTGCTTGCATCCAATAAGCACAGAAAAAAAAATAATCAATTACATTGTTTCATGAAAACAATCAAGAAATGTCGAACTGCTGGAGACATTACCCAATTATCAACAGGATAAGTAAGCACAATATAAAGTGATAAAAAAGTAGGAAAACCAAACCAAGCCCAGCTAAAAACTAAACAAATCCAAACACGCATGTTTCTTTTTTTGGTAATTATACAAAACACAAAGATAGGTGTTTTATATACAATTATTCATTGAACACATTGCCAAGCTCATCATCCATAATAAAATTATATTGAATTTGGTAACCGGTACTAAAAGCTAATACTGGTATTACTAAAAACTAATACCGGAAAACCATAATGCTCACGAGTTTCAGTAAACTCCATGGTAACCACAAGCAATATGCTGAATATGTTCCACACCATAAAGCCGGATTACCAAAAACTTTACTAATTCAACAGCACCCTTACTCGCCGATTAAAATTAACCAATGGCATGCGGACTTAAGTTACCCAACATTCAACTGATTCTAGTCATTTGGTGGAGAGTTGTCTCATTGGTATCCACATTTTCTTATCTTTATACATATTACATTTATATATATAAAATTACGATGAAATGGACGATCGACGTCCAGCAACAATTATTCAAGCGTAATGCAGCGACTCTTTTCACAAAAATTCTTAAGAGTAAAAATACTTGTAAGTCATACACATTTCAGTATACAATTGTAACTTACGGTCAATTTTAATCGTAAGATTTTTGGTGAAAAGGGTCACAGATGATAATGTTTATGAATTCTGCTTTTTATTAGAAAGAAGTCGGATCTTTTTTCTTGCTTTCACATGACACAATGCCATAAATATACTTAAATCAAAAACAGATGGTAAAAGAATCCTTGTTTAAAAATTCTTTAAGGTGTCCGTATGCGGACTGTCGCAAAACACATTTCCTCCCTTTTTCAACATACCTTCTTTTTCAGAGACGTATTTATTTATCGCCCTTCATCCTGGTCGACCCACTTTGCAGAATTTAACTATTGGATTTTTTGTTTATTTGTTCTAGTCATGGATATGCATGAAATATTTGCCATTGGACGTTAAGCAAACGGGAGAAATAATATGTACACGAAACCGAAACATCGAAGAAGGGCACTAGAATCAGGTGAGGACCACATATATCTGAAGTTGTGAAAGAGTTTTTATATACTGCACAAAATGCCATATTTTATATTGAATTATATATAAAATTATTAGTGCTATTTAATAAACTTTGAATCATTTTTAATGAATGGTTGGAAAAAACAGGAAACCATAAATTTACATTTCATTCTAATTCACATTTTCACCATTTGCTTTACATGCGACTTCTCGTTAAATTTTCAGTTAATGAAATTTGTAATTTGTACACAAAATCCAAAGATAAGCTATAAGTTTTAAATTCAGTCAGGTATATCTTTTTGCCAAGTACAAAGAACGTGAAAAATTTTAACATTGTAATTACTTTTGTTTCTAGATTTTGGGTTAAAATGAAGTCAATGAGACAGCAACCCAACAAAACAGATAACTTAATGTCGTGTTTACATTACATCAATCACGACATGTATAATTAATATACTCACCTGCTCATGCGCATTATAGAAATAACATACCACAGCTCTCCCTGATTTACTGTAATGGAGATCCTTCTGTGATTCTCTTTGGTAAATCCCAGCGTTAGGATGAAAACTCACAATCATAATGCCGGATTACCAAAGAAAACACAGAATAATGAATCCATTTTTATGCGTATTTGTTGACTGATTGTACATACCTCCTGTTAATGTTCTTTAAACACGATCATTTAGTCACATTACATTTTCAAATTCCATTTAAATCACATATATTTTTAGTGACTAAGAAAACAAAGTTCTTTAAAAATACTTTTGATCGTTAAACCCGCGTTGGTTGTGTTGAAACCAGAGTTATTCAGAGCAAAATCGCCTAATCTTTCATAAATAGGGAAATTTTATGACTTACTAGTATCAACCCTTGAAAGAAAAACTGTGAGTTTGAGTAGAAAGATTTTATAAACAAATGTAATTAGATATATATTAACTGATGAACCCTCATTTATATATTATTAACTTGTAGCAATGACATCCCGTATGTTTATACTTCGAAACCTGTGTCATTGTTTTTTAGTGTTTCGGGTCAATATATGGAGATTGCACCTTGTCACCGCCAGCATAAATGGTTCTTATTTTCAAATGCGTAAATAAACACAATAATGTACATGTGGTTTATAAAAATCTATATTATATGCAGTTTCAAATACTTAACTTTATATAATGTAGATGCATGATGGATAAGGTTAGTTCAATAAAAAGATAAGTAATTTTCTACTGAAAAGAGGACAATTATAAAAAAAAATAAGAACACACTCTATACATTTATTTATTCTTCTACATTTCACACGTGTTCTTTTCTATGTCACTAAAAGGGTTGGGGCCCGATTAGCATTAATAAGTGAATTTACTTCACATTGTTAAAAAGCGTGGTTAATAGAAAAAACAAAGGATATGGGGTATCCATCCATGACACATAGCAAAAAACACATACAAAGGAACAGCGCTGTTATTGCTGTTTTTCGTCTCAAAGTCACAATGAGGCCTTCAACACGGAGCAAAAAAAAAACTCTCACCTCACTTCATGTTTAAGACGGTCCCTAGCACCGGCTTGAGCAAAATTCTTTGCAAAATAATTTGGATAGATTTTGTAAGATGTAACACCACCAAATCGGATGCTTATATTTTAAAATTTTTTATGCTACAGCTAGAGCATACAGTATATTTATACCGTCTAGATCTTATATGTTTATTTTCCTGACGTACAGAAGTCACATGGTCACCACCAATCATCCAATCACATTTAGAACATGTGTTAAAGTAGCCCTTCTCTGACAAATAAGTGTCACATGGTCACCACCAATCATCCACTCACATTTAGAACACGTGTTAAAGTAGCCCTTCTCTGACAAAAATGTGCTTTTGATGTTGTTGTTTCTTAAACTAGCAAATGAATTAACAGGAAGGAAACTGTTTTCTGAATAAGAAACATATTTTGACAATTCTGAGCCAAAACGTACGTGTGTATAAACTGGCTTCAGTGCTAAATGTGTGCATTCTTTAGTCTGGGAGAAAATGATTTACTGGTATCTATTAGTTGTAATTGGCTTTGAACAGGCTTGTGCCAAATGCCAGTTCTCTTATTTTGATGCTTTGTGTGTATTGTTTTCATGTTAATTGTTTTTGAGTTAAGCCAATTGCAACTGCTTTTTTAATATAATAGTTTGTTCTTATGCTGTGCTGTTACACCACTGTCTCAGGTTAGGTGGAGGGTTGGGCACTCACAAACATGTTTAGCCTGTCATATCTGTTTTTCGTTTATTGATTTCTTTAAACTAGGCGTTGGATTTCATGTTTGAATTGTTTCAAGTTTTTCATAATAGGTATTTTATAGCGGACTATACGGTATTTTTTTTTCTTATTTTTGAAGGCCGTAAGGTTGCCTATAATTGCTAACTACCATTCCTGTTAATTCTTGTGGATAGTTGTCTCCTTGGCTATCATACTACATCTGCTCATCTCTATATCATTTAAGATTTTTAAAAAATGGTTGAAAATTGGCATGTAGAAAGTTGATACATGTATAATTCAGGATATACATGGTTTTCATAAATTTAAACTTGAGGCAAAATATTTAGAGAGCTGTGAAAATCAAAACTTTGGTTGAATATATAGGGGTTTTGAATTGGTAGTGTAACTTTTATATTTACTGTAATTTTGAAACTGGTTCTCAACATAAAATTCGTTCAGTATATAAAAACTCTTTCACAACTTCAGACAAATGTGGTCCTCACCTGATTCTAGTGCCCTTCTTCAATGTTTCGGGTTCGTGTACATATTATTGCTCCCGTTTGCTTAACGTCCTGTGGCAAATATTTCATGCATATCCATGACTAGAACAAATAAACAAAAAATCCAATAGTTAAATTCTGCAAAGTGGGTCGACCAGGATGAAGGGCGATAAATAAATACGTCTCTGAAAAAGAAGGTATGTTGAAAAAGGGAAGAAATGTGTTTTGCAACAGGCCGCATACGGACACCTTAAAGAATTTTTAAACAAGGATTCTTTTACCTGCAGATTCCATACACGAGACTCTGGATGTAACATCCCCTTTTTTAATGGATGTGGCTGCGTATACATCCCACACAGCCAACCGGACGTCTCCCTCAGAGTAATTGGTTAACAGACAGTATACTCGGTGATCATGTTTCTATAACCAAATGATCCCTTTGGCTCACCTCGAAAGAATTTAGGCAGTAAAGTAAACACAAATATTCCTACACATAAGATATTTATGTTTACTATGTTAATTTGTACATTTCATATATCCGACTCAAACAGACTGAAACAAAAATCGAATGTAAATGATTGGTGACTGTAATACACGACGGCATTCACAGCACTTACTACACAGCAATAAAAATGTAGCCAATTTGTAAGTGAAAAAAACGCTTTTGATTTCACTGTTTGATAGACTACACACAATTCGTTAATGTGTCGTGTCGTCAAATATGTTATAAATTAAAAGATACAATCTTGATGTTTTAACTTTGCAATAAAATGCAAATAACGTTGTAGGATTAAAAGAAAAAGACAAACAAATAAAAAGCATTTTTTCCTATTGCCTAAGAAAAATTAAGACACTCTGTCTGGTTTTATGATAAGTCTTGTGTATTCAGGGATTGATAACATTATACATTATTAAATTAACAGAAACGTCTCAACCATTGTTTTTTTTTCTCTTGAAATCGTCAGATATGTAACAAGCATCTGATAAAAAAGATCTTCAAAGGGTTATTTGATCATGTTTTGACTTTTCTCACTTTCCAACTGTTTTTTTTTGTAATGTGAAAAAATAGAGATGTTGGATGTACGACAATGATACAGCAACCCGACGGCACTGATAACGCTTACATATATTAATTTCAACAAAACATACCGCCTTCAAATTTAGGCAGTGC
This sequence comes from Mytilus californianus, assembly GCF_021869535.1. Classification (NCBI taxonomy): domain Eukaryota; kingdom Metazoa; phylum Mollusca; class Bivalvia; order Mytilida; family Mytilidae; genus Mytilus; species Mytilus californianus. The sequence continues at coordinate 128,051,745 of NW_026262679.1, read as the reverse complement.
CGTTAAAGTATGACAAACTATTTTTATTTAAAACGTCCCGTAATCAAAATAAATGAAAAGTTTTAATCACCTTAAAAATTCTGCAAATCAACACCGAATTTTGGCGGGGTTTCTCGAAATCTCAACCCAAATTAATCCCGAGCAGTGGAGTTACAAAAGGTACATAGCAACAAAAAAAAAAACATAAAAAATCAGTGACAAGTACCTAACTTATTGAAAAGGGTCAAATTATAAAATACAATCACAAAAAAAATAAAAGAATGCTCGTAGCTACTGCAAGCAAGCTTAAGATACAGATGGCTCAATTTTGAAATATATACCATATATAACAGCATTGAAAAACAAGTTGCTTTCTTTAAAAAAAAAGAAGCAATACGTGAACCCGAGCCTGCTGACTGGTCATAAAAAAATTGTGTATATAATTTTGTCTTAATTCTATTGCAAATCCCAGTTTCTGCAAACCGGATATCTAATGCAAATTGCACAAACCAATCGAAATATGAATTTAAGCACTCAGTTTGCGTCATAATCTGGATGCATTTTATCTATCATATCTTCATTTTTTGTTTCCTGGATACCTTCAATTATTCTTATACTCGTTATTGAAACTGTCTGTACTCATGGTAGATGTTGTATAGATAAATGTAAATTCCAATTGCCATGTGAAGTGAAACCCTGTGGCATTCAACTTATATCAGAAGGTTTCGTAAATCTTGAGATTTACACACCAATTTCATTGGGACCTCTTAAATACTGACACTTATTTTGGTCTCAAAAAACATCTCAAATTTTAAGGATTTTCTGAAGTTACTTTAATCAACCCAAATATTCCACAGGAAAATTTGGTTTTGAAGAATATCTTATTTTCAGAAGTTTTATGAATACTTTTACATACTCTCAAAGAAACCAATTTATATAAAAATATATGTAGATATATAAAGACACCAGAATTAAAATGTTGTACGCCAGACGCGAGTTTAGTCTACAAAAGACTCATCAGCGAATAAAGTTATTGAACAGGCCAAATAAAGTAGGAAGTTGAAAGGCAATGCGGACCCAAAAATTTCGAAACAAAGGTTTTGTCGAATACATCTAAGGTAATCTATTCCTGGGGTAGAAAATCCTTAGCATTTCGAAAATGTCAAAGTTTATGAAAGGACAGACACTAAAAAAAAAAAAAGAAAAGAAAAGAGAAACAGCTAAAGGTCAGAATACCTTAAGTAATGTCAAGCTCTAACTGTCATGTCCTGAACTTATATAAGAAATTCGAAAATTCACATTCGCGAGTGAAATTAATATTTATGCATGCACGTGGTTTTCTTGCGCAAGAAATAGTAAATAGACAGCATACGCACTAATACTCTTGATAAGAATACGCATTTGCGTCATCACATGTATTAATCTAGGCTCAAATCTAATGTTCAAAAGTTGATGTCAAACTACCTACCCCAAGTGTTTTGACTCCGGATTCATTGTATTTAATCCGGAATTTGGGTGAACGCAAACCGATATTGTGTCGTGTGAACAGGGTGATATACTATGTAAATGAATCAAGACGTGTGTAGGATAGCTGGTCAACACAATGAATACAATTTTCAAAATCGTACCATATTTCAAAGATTTAGATGCTATAAGGTTGAACTATTAAAAACAAAAAAACTTGAATTGAAGATTTTGATTAACATATATTCCTTTTAATAAATCTTTTCCGAAAATTAAGAATATAATATCAATAAACACAAAGTATTTGACATTTTATTTATAACATCAGTCTCTTCTTAAAGTCTTACTTTCCACTATACGAATACGAATACTTTATTAAATCCAAATAAAGGGCCCGTTATCCCAGTATGCAATTATAATTATGTTGCTATACAAAATATAAGCATAGACTTATAAATCCATACTAAAACATTATAAAATAATTAACGTCGTAACTAAATTTTTTTTATGATTATTGTAAAATATTAATTAAGTTTTTTGTGAGATGCAAGGATTTAAAATCCTTGTGAATTGAAACCATGCAAGTATTTTTTTTCATTCACTAGCGTTTAAAATTTAGATATTTACTTGTGTACGCATCCCTGCTCATTGGTGCTCATATATTGCATATAATTTTCATAAATAAAATTGAGAATGGAAATGGGGAATGTGTCAAAGAGACAACAACCCGACCACAGAACAGACAACAGCAGAAGGCCACCAACAGGTCTTCAATGCAGCGAGAAATTCCCGCACCCGGAGGCGTCCTTCAGCTGGCCCCTAAACAAATATATATACTAGTTCAGTGATAATGAACGCCATACTAAACTCCAAATTGTACACAAGAAACTAAAATTAAAAATAATACAAGACTAACAAAGTATTTACTTTTCAAACCTTTGGGACATAATACACATATAACATTTTTAATTGCATTCTATTATGGATAAATTAAGCCTTAAAGTTAACTCAGGGGGTTCACGCAAAAACAGAACAAGGAGACCTAATCAACGAAAGGAAAATCGACCTATCCATACCATCTCAAAAGCTAAAATCAATATTATCAAGCAAAGCATTAATGCCAATGAACCAACTGCTTTAAACTGCCCAATTAATTTATTTTTTGAAATTTCTATTACTGAAAAAGTCCCTGTAATGACGACAAAGACATTAGTTACACACAGAGTTACCGGAAGACCAGTTTATTGAAAAGTAACAGTTTTTGTTTGACAAGATTACGTTGTAGAATGGTAGATAGTGTAAACAAATCATGATTTTAAAGGAAAACATAATGACATTCAAGAGAACTATCTAAGACTTCCTATTATGATATTTTAATATTACAGAAATATTTGATACTTCTATTAACCTACTTTGTTATATATACTATGGTGATCAAGAAGATTAACACACATATCCTGTGTCCACGCTTCACTTACAAGGATCTGAAAACGCTCCATTTTACGTTCGTGATCCTCAGGTTTGGTCGTTGATATAGAATTTATCAAAACAGAAAGTAGAACGGAGTGTTGTCAGATCCTTGTAAGCGAAACTTGGACACAGGATCTGTATGGTGATTTGATAAGGAGTTCCTTTACGGTTGTAAAAGTACTTAGTTGTACATTTACTAGATGGTGATATTAATTAAACGAAATTTATAAGGTATCTTGTGTATTGTAAGTAGCTGGTCAATATGTTAAGGTAACTTTTCGGTGGTCAGTAGCAGTTTTCAGTTCAGTCGTTGTTGAATCGTATTCATCTACGGTCTTTTCTTCAGTGAAAACAGCAGTTATGGAATTACTTTATTTTTTTATCTAAGGTTTTAGTATTTCGGTATAGCATATACGTCAACAACGACAACGTTGTTAGCTGCTTTGTCAGCAGGTACAGACACAAAAGCTTTCTGAGAGTATTCTATTCATTTTTTTTAAAGTTCAATTAAAAAAAAGGTCCAAAATGACAATTTTCCAAAATATGGACTTGAAGTTTTCTAATCGAGCCCAATAAATTTATTTGTAGCGACTGACTTAGTGATTTTATACTCGTCTGCTTCAAAAACTACTTTACAGACTTTTTCGTTCATTTCTTGTTTAATCTTTAGAATGTCTCTATATCTATCGGAATTTCGTCGATTTAAGTTATTTTTATTTACACAATTGTCGCACAGTGGGAATGTATACCTATATATACAATGAATGAATACACCAATTAACAATTCATATGCACGTTTGAAAAGCATTTAAAATGACACATTGTATGACATCAATATATGACAATAAAAGTCCTCCTACATAACATGTGAATACATGCATTGAATTCTACACCAATATCCAGCAGGTAGATGAACACATATGAAATAAAATTTGATAGCAATCTACAAGTAAAGTGGAAGAATTGGGGGTTATAATATATTTTTGTGGGATTTTTAATCTAAATTTTAATTATGATTTGATACGTTCATATCTCAATGCACCATTGCACGCCCGTTTTATTTTGTTAAAATATGTAACAAGAAGTTAATCTTTAAATTTATACGTTTTCTATCTTAATACCTTGTAGCTTTACATAATATTAGTTTAATGAGGTTCTGAATTTTAGTTTTTTTAGTAATTTGATGAACAGCTATCTTTCTGTAAGTTACGTAATTTGATGAACAGCTATCTTTCTGTAAGTTACGTAATTTGATGAACAGCTATCTTTTTTTAAGTTACGTAATTTGATGAACAGCTATCTTTCTTTCAAGGCTTTCATTCAATTATTCGTGTCCACGCAAGGAGAGTTTTAAGCACACACAAATAATGAAAACCTCACAGAAGACTGTCTCACCCTTTCATGTTAGGTTGCTGTCACATTGATGTTTATCTGTCTCACCCTTTCATGTTAGGTTGATGTCACATTGATGTTTATCCGTCTCACCCTTTCATGTTAGGTTGATGTCGCATTGATGTTTATCTGTCTCACCCTTTCATGTTAGGTTGCTGTCGCATTGATGTTTATCTGTCTCACCCTTTCATGTTAGGTTGATGTCGCATTGATGTTTATTTGTCTCACCCTTTCATGTTAGGTTGATGTCGCATTGATTTTTATCTGTCTCGCCCTTTCATGTTAGGTTGATGTCACATTGATGTTTATCTGTCTCACCCTTTCATGCTAGGTTGATGTCACGTTGATGTTTATCTGTCTCACCCTTTCATCTTTCATTTATGCATTATTTATTTAATACGTGTACATCAATGCATTTCTAGTTCATCAAAACTAAACAAGCTTGTGTTATATACTGCATCTAACAAGTAAAATATTAAGTTAATGGTCAAGACGACAATACAATTAATATCTGTTCATTTCTAGATATCCCCATTTTCAGTAAAGAAATATGGAAAATGGAACAAGAATAAAATTTAGTTATGAAGAAAGGTAAATTGCGATGAAACATGACAAAATGTGATAATATTAAAAGCTCGATTGTTAAAAAGAATTGGTGTCAGAAAAAAAATATCAGATAAGAAAAACGGTAGATGTACAAGAATTTTTTTCCAAATTCATGGAAAAAATAAAAGCATGTTCTACGATATTCGCTTTAGATCCCAACCACGTGTCATGCGAAAAACTCAGAAATTCGTACTCTACAATCAACAATCATAGGTATGGAGACGTCCGTAAAAACTTTAAAAAACCGTTTGAAGGTGCACAATGGCATTATATGCAAAACTTTACGGTAATACAGTTAGATTTTGAAGAGGAATTCATCTGTGCCTAAAACTCCATGTATAATTATGTAATGTAGCCACGAAAGTTTCGAGTTCTTAGCTTAAAATAAGAGTATAAAAAATTTAAAAAATCCTCCAATTATAGTTTTTGATAAATATAAAAGACCGTTTTTGGTCACATTTTTAGTTCCGATTTATTGTTTACCATGAATTAAACAACAATTGCGTTGGACCAAAATGTTCGTAACATGTTAAAAGCTTCATAAAATTATAATTTTTTTATATTAATTCAGTCAAAATGGCGACAAACTGTTATTTATTCACATGCTAATATCTATCCATTATTTTATCACTGAATATAATTTTTGAGTTGAATTGAATATCAAATTACATATATATCAGTCTATATAATCGATGTGTAAACAATCATAACTGGCGACCTATCACACTACTGTGTGTAGACTATAGGGTAGCTACAGCAAGTCTAGCAAATAGATTTAAAAAGGTTTTGGTAAACATAATAAGTCAAACACAAAAAGGTTTTCTTAGAGGTAGGTATATAGGCGAATGTACAAGATTTATTTATGATCTGATGGAAAAGATGGAAGGAGACGACATTCCTGGACTTTTACTTTTAGTCGATTTTGAAAAAGCTTTTGACACAGTCGAGTGGTCTTTTATATTAGAGGCTTTGCAGTTTTATGGCTTTGACCATACATTTATAAGTTGGATTAAGGCATGCTACTGTGATGCCTCTAGTGCAGTGTTAATTAACGGTTATATTTCAGATTTTTTTTCATTGAAAAGGGGGGTCCGTCAAGGGGATCCTCTGTCTCCTTATTTATTTATTTTAGTGCTTGAATTACTAAGTGCAGCTATTAAAATGACCCTGATGTTGCTGGTGTAACAATTAATTATTCTGAATTTTTGTTGAGTCAATACGCTGACGATTCTTCCGTAGTCCTGGTTGGTGACCAAAAGTCCCTAAATCAGTGTTTATATTTGTTTGATAAATTTTCCGAATGTGCTGGACTCAGGTGTAATGTTGACAAAACCGAAGCCGTATGGATTGGGTCAAAAAAGGGTAGTATGGAAAAACTTTTGCCAGAAAAAAATCTTGTTTGGAACCATTCTGGTAGGTTTAAACTACCGGTATTAGGTATATGGTTTGCGCTTTCTAAAGTGGATAAGACTCTATGTAATTTTACAGCCAAGATAAACAGTATCAAGTCATTGCTCAATACTTGGGCTTATAGAGAACTAACATATATTGGAAGGGTTGTAGTTATTAAAACTTTAGCACTTCCCATTTTGGTTCAAGTTCTGACTGTCCTTCCTAATCCCCCAGAAGGGGATTTGAAGGAGATTCAGAATATATTTTTCAATTTTTTATGGAAAGAAAAACCTGATAAAGTGAAAAGGGCAGTGATAATGTCCGAACACTGTGATGGTGGTCTTAAGATGCCTAATATTTATTATTTTTGCTATAGTGTAAAAATGTCTTGGCTGTATAAATTATTAGACCCCCAAAATTACTCTCCTTGGAAAGTCTTGCTACTTAGCTATATACAAAAATTTGGGGGGGACAAAATTTTACACTTAAGTCAAGAGGGATTGCTTTATTTAGCTGAAAAAGTCAATCCCTTTTGGCATGATATCCTGGTAAATTTTTCCAAGTTAAAAAATAAGCTAAAATCTGAAAACAATACTGAAATCTGGCCCAGTCCATATGGCTGAACCCAAACACAAAATGGATGGCAAGATGATTTTGAGGTTCAATTATATTGAAAATTGTATATTCTTTATTAATGATCTGATGTCAGATAATAATACATTATTCTCATATGATGAATTTAAAAAAAAGTATGATATCAATACTAATTTTGTAGAGTTTTATGGTATTTTAAGTGCGATTCCAAATAGATGGAAAAGTATAATAGAAGGTAGTTCAAAACTGGATATTATTGAAAATAAGTTAATAGACAAAGTTAAAAAGGAACCAAAATCTTGTAAATTTTTCTATAAATTATTTTTGGAGGATAATAAAGTGGTATCTTTATCTTCCCGTAATAAATTGGAAATAGATTTAAATATGCAGATTGAAGATTGGAATGCTATTTATTCCATGCCCTTCATTATAACCAGAAATTCTTCTTTACAAAATTTTCTCAATTTAAGATTGTTCATAGGATTCTACCATGTAATTCATTTTTATTGAAATGTAAATTAAAAGAAACTGAACTATGTACATTTTATTCAGAAATTAAAGAAAATATTTTTCACATTTTTTGGGAATGTAATGTAACACAAAACTTCTGGCTATCCGTTATAGATTAGATTAAAAATTATGGCATTCTCCTGCCTTTCAGTGCAAAAGAAGTAATTTTAGGTGTGTCTGAGGATTTTGTCAACAGTAAAACAGTTATTAATATTTTGTTGTTATTCAAATATTATATATACAAATGTAGATGTAAGAACATATCCCCCACACAATATGGTGGGATAGAATATTTAAAATATTGGATTAATATAGAAAAATACTCTGTATGTTTCTTAACCCCTGTACAAAAAGTAAAAATGGATCAGAAATGGTATTTGTTAGAAGCAGCTTTTATTTAATTAATTAACAAAATCAATTGTAATATTTATATTTATATTTATATCTTATTATATCTTTATGAGTTGATTGATCTTTCAAGTATTGCTTAATCTTTTATAATGTGTATCTAATACTGTAGTATGTAATTTCACATGTTTCATCATGAAAAATAAAATAATTACAAAAAAAAAACAATCATAACGTAGACTGTCATTCCGAGCAGCTGTCACAATATTCTCAGAAACTGATCAGATGCTTCCGATATGATACATTGACATTTAAACAAATAGACTTTTCAACATCTATACTGCTAACTCATACTTTATATAGGATAACTGAATTATTCACTAACTGCTGTAATTAATGCATTAATATAGTTCCCGAATATATTTGTTTAAAAAGTACTATTATTATGAAGTCAAGCAAATCATTGTCTAGTCAACGCTATATTGCAATAGATTTTCTATATGGAATAACAGCTTTGCTATTGTTGAAGACCGTGCAGTAGCTTTCAATAAATATAAATATGAGAAATGGAAGACTATGTTGTTATATCTTGTTCATGCCCATTAACAATATGTCAATTTATGACGATAATGCTACAATATTCTAATTTCACATATTCCAGATCTAATCTTGAGCGTACAACTCCAACCACTCTTCCGGATTCCACGCTAATACACTTTATAGAAACAAAAGAACTTACAAGTTAGGTTTAGAAGTAAAACTTTAAGGATTTTAACGCAAAACAACGAGTTTGGTAGTTGACCTACTGTTATAGCTAATATCTACACAAGTATAACGGTTTCTTTTTTGTCAGTTCATTTGTGGTAATCATGCAACAATTTGTTTGTACATCTTTCCCCCCACGTTCCTATGCCAATAAATAATAAAGTATTTCCGTATATGTTTTTATATGTCTCGTGTTTCATGGAGGTTTCTCTACAAGCGTATTAAAGAACATAAATACAATATAAAGTAAATTAATTGAAAGCGAACTTCAGACAATAAAACCAGAGTTTCTGACAAAAGGGAGATAATTCTAATGTAAAAATGTTCATTATTTGTTAACATTTTACCGGCAACATTTAAAATTTGTTTGCGACTCCTGATTGAATGATACAGGGTGGACTATTTTTAGTTGAAAGCTTATCCATCAAGGTTTTAAAATTAAAAGAAAAATAAAGTGATATTTAACAGAGCGTAGAAACTATATTCAATGTATTTACTATAAGGAGCCATTAGAATATGGCTTTCCCATTAAGTCCAGAAATTAAACGCTTTTTTTAAATGCATTTTATGTCAACCTTTGGCGCATGACCATACATTTTTTGTTATAATACAAAGCTGACATTTCTGGTATCAGGAACTGCCACCCTTTTTATAGTTTCTTTATTCATATGGAACACCATTGGTACCCTATGGAAAATGCATTTCTAATATGTGCGTGCTTGTAACCATTATACCTAAACATGTCAGTCAAATCTGATATTGTCACCATTATATTTATACATGTCAGTCAAGCCTGATATTGTCACCATTATACCTAAACCTGTCAGTCAAGTCTGATATTGTCACCATTATACCTATACATGTCAGCCAGGTCTGATATTGTCACCATTATACCTATACATGTCAGCCAGGTCTGATATTGTCACCATTATACCTATACATGTCAGTCAGTCAAGTCCGATATTGTCACCATTATACCTAAACCTGTCAGTCAAGTCTGATATTGTCACCATTATACCTAAACCTGTCAGTCAAGTCTGATATTGTCACCATTATACCTAAACCTGTCAGTCAAGTCTGATATTGTCACCATTATACCTAAACCTGTCAGTCAAGTCTGATATTGTCACCATTATACCTTAACCTGTCAGTCAAGTTTGATATTGTCACCATTATACATATACATGTCAGTCATGTCTGATATTGTAACCATTATACCTAAACATGTCAGTCAAATCTGATATTGTCACCATTATACCTATACATGTCAGTCAAGTCTGATATTGTCACCATTATACCTAAACCTGTCAGTCAAGTCTGATATTGTCACCATTATACCTATACCTGTCAGTCAAGTCTGATATTGTAACCTTTATACCTAAACCTGTCAGTCAAGTCTGATATTGTCACCATTATACCTATACCTGTCAGTCAAGTCTGATATTGTCACCATTATACCTAAACCTGTCAGTCAAGTCTGATATTGTCACCATTATACCTATACCCGTCAGTCATGTCTGATATTGTCACCATTATACCTATACCTGTCAGTCATGTCTGATATTGTCACCATTATACCTATACCTGTCAGTCATGTCTGATATTGTCACCATTATACCTAAACCTGCCAGTCATGTCTGATATTGTCACCATTATACATATACCTGTCAGTCATGTCTGATATTGTCACCATTATACCTAAACCTGCCAGTCATGTCTGATATTGTCACCATTATACCTAAACCTGTCAGTCATGTCTGATATTGTCACCATTATACCTAAACCTGTCAGTCATGTCTGATATTGTCACCATTATACCTATACCTGTCAGTCATGTCTGATATTGTCACCATTATACCTAAACCTGCCAGTCATGTCTGATATTGTCACCATTATACATGTCAGCCAGGTCTGATACATTGATCAAGCCCCTTTTAGTACAAGGAAACCTCTAGTAATATTCTGTTTCGTGTTTAAAGGTTTACATGACAGTAGTTCTTAGTACCTAAATTGTTTTTTTATTGATATTGTGGTGAAATTTTCTTTTCAGTACACCTATATAGCATTAACGTGTCTAATTTAATGTATTTTTATCGTTTCTTTTTATCACGAATCCCGGTATTCCTCAAGAATATTCTTGAAAAGCTTTTAAGCGTATATACTTGTCAGTCCACTGTTTAAATTATTTACAAATAATAATTTTACATTTCAATTATTCCTACTCCGGTGAAAATAAAAATAAATAATTTAAAAATCCGACGATTTCGTTATTTCTGCTGAAATTGCGAAATCGTTTTGAAATGAGTCTTCTTTATAGGAAAATCAATAATTGACAAGATGTTTTATTCCTACATCAAAGAAAAACAGGTAATATATCACCATTATCACCCAACCATGCATGTTTGAATCTTTTCAAGTTGTTGGGAAGTATTTATATGAATAGAGGAAATTAACCATAAATGTTTGCTTAGGACCAAACGAAAGATGTTTATTGTTAAGACAATGGACGATATCCACTTTTTAATTTTATTGCACTTGATGGCCATCGTAATTTTGTTCTTTGGAAGAAGGTTAATGGTGTAAAACCAGATCATCAAATTCTATGGTTTTACAGTAGATACTTGTAGGGCATATATATATATATATATATATATATATATATATATATATATAAACAAGTCTTAATTGAAAACAACGTTCAAACCTATGATTGCGTTGGATAAAAACCGCAATTTTTATACGTGTGCATGCAAAACAAATTTCTTGGTAGAGGGGTCTAAATACAGCACAAACAAAATTTTCCAAAAGACCAAAATGAGTGAAAAAGTATATTTTAACAAAACGCATTTGACTAGCAGAATAACTGATGTTCTTAAACCCTGCTGACTGCCATTGGCGATTGCCAAATAAACGGATCACAAGATGTAACAAAATAGATCTTATTATTAAATTATTACCAAACAGAAAACAATAAACTTGCGGAAAAGATGGTATACCGCAAACATGAGGTTCCAAAATTTGTACACCATATCCGGATTTCGACAATTAATGTCTCTTCAGTGATGTTAGGAATCGAAACGGTATTTGGAAGGCCATATAATTTACCTCAATTTAGGATAGACTCTTGAATTCTGAACGAGTCAAAATAGGATGAACGGATCATATAAACCCGAAGGCAAATATAATACAAGCCCAAACGAAAAAATATAAACAAGTCTAAATTGAAAACTAGTAACAAATCTTGACATAACACACTTAGTCTCTCCAAAAACAATAACAATGCTTGACATAAGTTAGTATATTGACCTGCATGTTTACAAACTGTTTGGATCACCAGTGATCTCTCTCAATCTTTATACTAGATTAAAATGTTGAAAAAAAATGTTTGATTTAAATATATATCTAACTAAAGGACTAACATGTCTTTAATGTGTGAATTTAAATTGCTGTAGTATCAACTCAGTTTTTTTGTATATTTCACTAGAAGTCTGAACAACAGTCATTTCTTTACTTCGTTTTGTCTTCGAAATAAGATTTGTATCTTTTCTACTGGTATTCATAATATCTCTAACTCTATATCAAAACAGCAGTGTTTAGCCATATGTACAGGAGTGTTTAGCCATATGTAAGCATTTGCAATTTGGTCAATATTCTGAAATGTAACATAATCTAGTTACTTAGAACCTCAAAATACACACACGAGGAACTCCGATACTTGAATGGCTGTGGAGACTGAAAGTCTTTTGATAATGTCTCAAATTAACAGTAAGGTTTTAATAAAAAAAAATAAAAATTGGCATCTAAAGAAAAGAGGAAGGCATTTTTGTTGGTCCCTTGTTATATATAAACCTAATAGAATCATAAATTAATTTACCAAAAAAAACATTCATTAATGATATATATATATAAACTCTGTCTAACGTTTATGCCTTCAGACGTTTTTGATATAATCAAAAACTGCAGAATCTGACAGCAATTTCCTTTTTTAACCTTTATTCTTTTCTCTTTGAAACTTATATATGAAAGCAATAGTGTGACTCAAAAATGTTTTGTCTTTTAAGATCTATGATGTTGAGATGTTAATGTGAGTCACATCAAGTGTCTGCTTGAGTAAGGTTTTTGCTAATGTCTAATTTCCCCAAAGACGATAGGTGATATGGTCATATATGGTCAATATAAACATGTTTTGACGTGACTTTGAAATTACAAATAACATAACTGAACCAATATTCCAAGATTGTGTTATCCTATTTATTTATTGCAAGAATTTAATTTAGTGTAATTTTTACAGGATTAAATATTTTTACTATTTTTACAATTCAGGGCCAAATAATGGCTCTAAACAACACCTCTACTAACTGAAAAATAGCATGTGTGCAAGAATAATGTATGGTTTTATTAACTGTATAGATATATTATACCTTGATATAGTGCCCTGAGATATTTTTATGTTTAGTACTATACAAGTTTCATTGTAAAGAGAACGGCTCTAATTTATTTTACATTCTTATATGCCTGGCTCAATATACATGGCATATATGACATAATACGCAGAACAATGCCAACCCTGGCATATTCTTTAAAAATGGACTGTCACAATTTTATCAATGACAAATACTTAACTAATGTGCAAAAGATCACTGACGTTATGTCATTATTTGCTTGCTGTATCAGCGTGATTGTATATTTTTTGTCATTTATGGAAATTTTATGCTTTTCCGTACAATTTTTCCTGTATATTTTAAGCTTCTGATAATAGGCTCATACCTAGCTGGTGGTGTTAAAACTGATGGTAAAATGATATGCCATGTTTTTCAAATGTATATATCAATGAAAGACATAATTTACATATGTCAATGGAAATGCCTACGACATATGTACATTTTTTGCTGCCCGACTGTTTAGGTTATTTAAAAAATATACTTAATCGGTTTTCAAGATATGTGGCAAGGAGCATATTTTAAGACTTGCAGTGCAAAATATTTTATGAATTTAAAACCTGAAAATTGACGGACAGTTACAAAATCCCGTTATTTTTTAACGATCTGCTTTATAAGGTTCCATTTTGATCTATCTCATTTGGCCTTCAAACATTACACAACATCTAAGAGGATCGTAAAAGTGTTTATAAGACCTGTCATTTAACCCTGGTACGTATCTGAGACTACTATAACACAATGTGTCATAATAGTCTCAGTACGTGTTTATCATGCAATTTTAGGCTTCATTCTCACGCTGGCAATCTTCTATTTGTTATATAGGATCAAACAGTTACGCTCTTTTGAGATTTTTTTAGGGATGCTCATTTTAAATCAATGAAAATCTATGGAATGAGAAATTTTAATGGAATATTGACATATAAAATCAGACCAACAACCAACTAAAAATAATACCATTACCTTGAAACTATCATTGACTAATAATCTTATTCACACAGACTATTTGTACCCGATACACCTTTTGACCTCAACAGATAATTCACAGGAAAGTTGGGTAAAAAGATCGATTCTCATGAATAAATTTTATGCTACTATATTTGTTTCAATGGTGGCATTGTATAATTTGGTCACTGAAAAACTGAAGAAATAAACGATAAAAACCTGTCAGTGAATAGGACCGAAATCACGAAACTTTAAAGATGAAAGAAAAAAATATTGTGAATGCGCATGAATTTGCAGTAAACACACACAATATTTTTTTGATTGATTTGTTCAAGATTTTTTTTGTAGATATCTCTCTTATTAAATGGTGTACTATATGTTTTGTACCTCACAAAATACAACATGATGAGTTTTACCCTTCAAGAATTAAACCAATTGAGTTTTACCCTTCAAGATTTTATCCAACTGAGTTTTACCCTTCAAGAATTAATCCACCTGAGTTTTATCCTTCTAGAACAAAAATAAATAATTTTACCCTTCAAGAATTAAACTTAATGAGTTTCACCCTTCAAGATTTAAATCAAATGAGTTTAAAACCTTCAAGAATTACAATCTTAGTTTTACCCTTCAAGAATTAAAACCAAATGCGTTTTACCCTTCAAGAATTAAATAAATATAATTTTGCCCTTCAAGAATTAAACCAAATGAGTTTTACCCTTCAAAAATCAAACAAAAAGCTGGAGGGATTTCTTGGAGATTGTACACTAGCAGTGATATCACCAAATGATAGTAATTGTTAAATAACAAACACAATTAGATATGCCGTTACTGTTGACTATATCTTCCAGTCATGCAAAGAAAATGCCATAGAACTATTAGTGCATACACATTGCATGCATGAGTATTTTTTATCGGGTAATCATAACATTATTTCCAAGTCAGCTTGGACATCAAAAGTAAGATTTCTACCATAAGGGAATCCCAATACTTCAGTAGTTGATCAAATATTAATAGAGTATACATATATATAAATATAATTCGTCTGGTTCAGACGTACATATATATACATATATATATATATTTGATAAGTACGTCTAAACAAGTGGCAACTCTACGACAGATCCATCCATTGGATCACCAATGAAGGTGATACACGGCTGAAAACACATATTATATTCATAATTACTCTAAATATCAGCACAACAATGTTAAATCTGCAAATTTGCGGCTGAAAACACGGCTACTTTTAAATGAACATTTGTAGTTTCAGACTAAGTGATACAGACAAATAATGAAAACAACACTATTTAAATTCCATGCGCCCGAGGCGCTTTTCTAGATTTAATTTCATCAGGAACGATCAAAGACGAATATTTAAAAAATAGGCCGTGCTTCCGCAAATTTACAAATTTAACATTGTTGTGCTGATATTTTGCTTCTGTGACACCGTGGCAACACCACCTACACCGTGTCCAGCGCCCTAGACCACTCGACCACCTAGGTTACATATAAATATAGCTCTCGGTGGTCGATATAAAGCCTTTCCTCGTCGGCTTTATCTAGGGTTGTAACGCAGTACATGATGTATAGTGGCAAGTAGATGGTATACCTGGCAGACCAGCTATTTAGTCTGTCAAGGATGATAATGTTAATTATCATGCCGCCACATCAAATTTTAATTTTATCATACACGTCTAAACATGTGACAACTTTATGACAGACATTCTCCACCAGATAACACGTGGTTATACAGGGCTAAATAAAGCCAACCGTAGTATACCGCTGTTCAACAGTCATAAATCAATTAAGCGAAAACAAATCCGGGTCACAAACCAAAACCGAGGGAAACACATCAACTATAAGAGGAAAACAACGGAACCACAGAAACACTGAACTGCAACAAAACACGCCAACATACATAGAAACGGACTATTTGATAATAACTTCCATATTCCTGACTTGGTACAGGACATTTTAAGAAAAAATGGTTGGTTGAACCTGGTTTTATGGCTAGCCAAACCTCCCGCTTATATGGCACCGTTAAAAATACCGCTAAAATGAGAACATTACGTGACAGGAATACAGTACAAATAAACGCAAGAACACTCAGGACAGAGAAACACATAAATAAATTATATAATAGTAAATTACAACATGTAAACCAAAGAATAACAACTGACACCTCCCATGAAACCGCGACTGCACACCAGGGCAGCACAAACGAATTATAAACTGTACGTCACACGAATATATCAACGCCACAAAAAGTGAAATATTTTTTGTGACGTTTATATTATCACTGGTAAATTTCTGAAAATAGAACACATGATATATATATAATTCGTCTCAAATTTAGCCCTACAATGTTAGATTTTCAAATTTGCGTTAGCAAATTTTTGTTCTTCCCTCAGCGGGATTCTTCTGTGACATCAGCAACATCGCCTGCACCGTGTCCAGGTTAGGTATAGTTTGAAATAGGAAGTTTTAACCCATTTTTTCAAAGATTTGTACGAAAGTATAACATGATTAAGTACACTAGTCGTTTTTTTAAAACGTGTTATTAATAAATAAAACAATTTTCCATTGAAGCCTTTAAAAGATATATAAATTGAATTTTTTTTATATTTTTTTTTATAAAAAGACAGTATAAAATACTCTTTTCTAATCTTTACTATGGGTCTTCAATGCTCTTCAACTTCGTACTTTATTTGGCCTTTTTAACTTTTATGAACGTGACTGATAAATCTTTAATTTGTAGAAGAAATGTACGTCTCGCGTTCAAAATTTTATTTGCTGTATAAATGATGAGTTTATTTACAACTTCTTGGTTGATGCCTCTTCTGGTGGATGTTTCCTCCCGGTGGTATCACCAGCCAAGTAGTTAGCATATCCAAGTTGACATGAATTATCATAGATATGGTTATAATTATAAATTAACTTTGCATTTTAGAAATCCTTAGGGTTTTCTATCCAAGGAACCTTTGGGAATTAGGGTCCTCAATGCTCTTCAACTTTATTATTTGTTTTTTTTATTATTTTTGTTTCGAGTGTCACTGATGAGTCTTTTGTAGACGAAACGCGCTGTTATTGTCTTTTTGATCTTTTAATGAACGTATTAAGTCGTCTACTAGATAGTCGATCCATGTAACAGTCTCGTAAATAATCATGGGAAAATCAAATTGAATTCCCGTTGTTTTACTGAATTTTAAATGGTTTCTGTCTTTGGATACAATATAATAACTGTCACATGTGGAACAGGATATGCTTATACTTCCAACAGCCTTATTTCATCGATTTCATGCTCATTCTTGTATTATTTTATGAGTTTTCAATGTATGGATTTTTCCTTCTGACCAATTCGCTTCGGAACTCTTCTCACAGCTGCTTGTCGTCGATTTTAGATTTGTTCATATATATTTCTCCTTCCTTTAAAGCTGCTACAGACTAATTATGAATAGCAAATTTCTTGAATATAATTTGAATAAGTCTATCAAACCTTCACTCATTTTTAAGCATATCGTGAAAGATTAAAGCAAGATAGTATCAACTGTTTGTTAGTTTGGTTTGATATGTTGTGTTTTGTTTACTGTTGTTTGTCTTTTATGCGTTTTTTGTTTTTTGACATGGCATTGTCAGTTTGTTTTCAACTATTAAGTTTGAATGTTCTTTTGGTATCTTCCGCCTCTCTTTTGGATAACAGATTCTTCGATAAGAATCGTGTTATCTGATTTCCGTGCGCACAGTACAGCTTCTGAAATAACCTTCATAAAATATTGTCTATAGTAATCTTTTCCTAATGGAGCTGTCATCTTTTATAAACAGTTACACACTTTATAAACCTGAAATTAACAGTAAAAATGTATGATTGAAATCACTGTTTATTAATGTATATGTTGTTCTACGGCCACAGTCTTGTCCATTCACTGTCCTGAAAACAACGTTTTCATTTCACACTTTCTCATGCGGTCAATCATAAATGCTCAAAGATTTATGAATTTGATGATGTTTAGGGATAGGACAAGACACATTTACCATCCTGCTATTGTTTGATGCGTAGTCAATGATATGACTCACATAGTTCTCGTAAACACAATTCCGAAATGTTTTTCTCGATTCTTTTAGTTTGGTAAGGTTCATGGTGCCCAGTCTGAAATTTCTATGTATTTTGTTTTGAAGATTGTTGCTGTCTTTCGTCTTATTTCTTTTCGGTCAATATTTTTTCATTTTTGTTTTCGATATGAATTTGAATGTCCCTTTGGTATATTTTGTCCTTTTTAATTTCCACATCAACTGAAAAAAACCGAGAGACCTATATTGCAGCTTAAAGGTAATGCATGCTTTTTCAGATCGTAGTTTTCTTTTTGAAAGATGTACCCTTTTCCCCTTAAAAATAGAAAATCAATAAAATCGAGACACTTTATCTTACCACTTTTCCCAAACATTCTTTTCCCCCGTCATATCAAAATGACAAAATAATTGATTATTGGAATGATATGTAAATATATCTTCTGGGACTGAAGAACTGACCACTGCAGGGAAATTTACTCAGACACCAGCTAACCAGCAAAGATATCAAAGAAGCAGTACAGGATTATACCCTTTTGAAAGTAGGAAAACCAACCAAGTATTAACAAAAATACCGAACTTCAAGGTAAATTCAAAAAGGGTAAGTCCATAAATACTGACAAAATCAAACATGAGATTTTAACAACCAACGGACGAGTCATAATCCTGACTTGGTACAGGCATTTCTCGAAGAAAATGATGCGTATATCCTGTTTTCATATCTAGCTGCCCCTCCCCCAACTTGTCCCAAGGAATGAACCCAATAATAGTAATATACTGCGGTTTTCTTTCTTATTTTCAATTATCAATTTGACATCTAACTATAGTGAATAAATATTATCTGAAACAAACATTTTGTCTAGAGACATATGTTTCATCATGCAACATTTGTCAGCATTGTATCGATTGTCAGAAACTGTTTAAAAAGCTGTTATCAAATAAACAAAAATTCATCTTTAACATATACTACTAGTTTTCAAAATTTCCAGTTCAAAAAATAATAAGAATCTAACGTCCTCTTATATTTGATGCGTTTCCCTCAGTTTTAGTTTGTAACCCGGATGTGTTTTTATCTCTATCGATTTATGAGTTTCGAACATCGGTATACTACTGTTGCCTTTATTAAACAACCTCACGCAAATCTGGCCTTAGATGTTATGATCTTTTTGGTGATCTTGCTCTTAACGTTGCAACATATGTACGCACCGCTCGCTTTCAAATGTTTAGGTTTGAGCGTACGTGCTGAATGTTAATCCAGGAAAGCGCTTCGGATTAATGGAATTTATAAAGTGTTTATTTGATTTTCTAGCTCCAGGTGGACTAAGTTCCCGAGGGTATCATCTGCTCAATAGTCAGTGCTTCGGTACCGACATAATTTAAATATATACTTACTCAAACTTTCCGGTTCATAAATTAAGAAATTATTAAGAAACTAATGTTCATACTCCCTCAGGCAGTTGACCTTGGGTGAATTTGGCTCCTTTTGTATAGGAACGTTTTTGCCATAAACGTTGCAGCCTACTAGTATTCACGAATCACTGGCTTTTAAATATTTAGGTTCAAGCGTTAATTATGAAGGTAAGTCATTAAAAGTGCTTCTAACGCACGTTAGAACATAGTAAAGTGCTTTCAACCAATGAAATGCAAGACTTTTCATCCTCTTAATGGTGAAGAATGACACGAAACATGTTCTTAGTAGCTAATTACCTTATTGTTCTGTAAAATATACAAATGACCATTGACTGTAGCAAAAATTGCCTTGGGACATTAGGTCAGGAAAAAGTGTTGAAAGAAGATTTTATCACCTTTGGCTCTTTGAATAGACATTAATTATTTGTATAAATATAAACAACGATGAATAAATTTTTAGTACACAATAAGTTCAAATTTCCAAACAATATCTTTTTCCATTTTTGATAATTACAACTTTGTTGATTGAATTTGGCACATTTATTGTCATTGTATTGTCATTATTTTCTTTGTTTACACCTTCATTTTGATCATTCTTGTGAACAGACAACTCAATTTCCTTCTTTATGTACTTATTTACGGACGGCGGCTGTAATGCCTTGCTTACATTCTCCTGTAATGCTTCCAATGGACGCTTATATGTATCATCGGTGACCACTCCTGGACTTAACAGTTGAATCAGTAAATCCTGCATTAAAGAGCGCAGTACAGCATGTGACTTTTCCAGAATGATTAGAAATATTTCGATCTGTCATAGAAATTCCAGCAGCCTTGAATAATTCCTTCATTTTACAAGATAAAGTGTTTATTCCTATAGGCTGCACACTGAATCGGATTGATCCATTTGAAGCTTTATGGGGTAGAGGCTTACGGTAAAACCTACCCTCACGTGGAATTAACGATAAGTATTTTCAAAAATCTTTACTAGGCATCTAGGATTCGTTGGATCACTTTTCTGCGTTATACGTTTAACATCAATATTTCTATTGTTAAGCCTACCTTGTACATTTTTGCATAGCCTCCCGGTATAATGCAGTAACTTTCTACCATTCGTATCAACGGAAATGCGATATTGACTAGCGTCAAGTTCTTTATGTTCGTCAAGAGCACGAAACCCAAAGAGTTTGCAATTATAGAAAAACACAATGTTTGTTAGGCCAGTTGCCGTGTCACAATTGAATACCCCACTATCCCACATGGTTTCCTCGTCCGATATCAATATAGGGTCTGCTCTTTTTACATCAGTGCCAATACCACTATTTATTAGTTCTTTCATCCTACTATCTAGGCATTTTCGGAAAAACGAAAATGGAACGGAATCTTTTTGAAATAGGTTTATATCATTTCTGTTGCAGTCTGTTCTCAGATACCTACAAAAATATGCGGATTTATAATTCTTGTAGCTATATAATACATCGTAAGCATTATTTGTCTTTTTTTCTTGTAATGTGTGGTTACTTTCATAATTAAAATTTCATCATATCTCATTTATTTATTGAAAAACAGTAAAATCAATATATATGCATATTCCGGACGAAAACATGTTTGAATCATTGAAAGTACTTTATGCTGGAAAATTTTCTGTCTTGTGTTTCTTGTGTTGTGTGGTTACAGTCACACTTAGAAATACGCTATATCTCATTCATTTATTGACAAATAGTAAAATTAATATAAAAGACAAAAAAATTAGAAAAATTAATAAAGAAAAGTACCAATTTGAGTTAAACAAGTTTAGAATTTGTTTTTAAAACATCCTAATTATGCACTTAATTAAATATAAACATCAGGAGTCTACGGCTAAAACATAACAAACAGGGTGGTATCTATATAAAAAAGTAGGAAGTTGGTGCATCTCAACAGTTGCCCCCCCCCCCCCCCATTTCCACCCACCATTGAAATTTAAAAATTTAAGCATACCTTTGAATGCCTGATGCAATCTGGACCAATGAGTTGGGTGGATAAGGGCTGCTATCCATGCGTCTACATTCTTGAATAAAGTGTGCCATCCAATAGTTTAAAAGTTCATTTGAAAGGCAATTCGGATCACTGGGTATTGAAGCAACACCGTCAGCAAATGTCTCTCTACACAAATTTCTTTCTAAAGTCCAAGCAACCCAGACTCCTAAAGCCCACTTGTTGTTGTTTTTAGTCTTCTTAGGGATAGCCTTAAGAATTTTTTCTTGTAAATCCGAATCGGACATTGGAGCCGAAAATCGACGGGTGGCAGCAGCATCACACATGACAGGCTCGGTTTCAATTTTCACTAAATCCTGGGTAGGTAAAAGCATGAGATCAAATTCGGACACTTCTTCAAGCAATTCAAAACTACCAATTCCATCATGTTTATTCATTGTACGGTTTCAGAGATGAAATACAGAATAAAATACAAACTTTTTATAGTGGAAAAAAGGACTCACCAATCAGTCGTGCAAGACTGTTACAATATATATATATATAGCTAGAGGGGTCATTTGTTGTAACTTATATTTGAGAACTATATTCATTCATACCATTTAAAGGACATTTAATTAAACAATAATAGAGTCTATATGTTCTAAGTTTGTAAGAGAATGATAATCCCTATCTTCATGATAAGTACTCGCTATCGCTCGTACTTATTCATGAAGACAGGGATTATCATTCTCTTACATATACAAAGTTGTCTAGTGTTAATTTCATAAAGTACCAAAATAAGAAAATGAAAAAAAATAATCAAATGTCAAACAAGCAAATATATCAATGCAATATGCAAATTAGTTTACAAACTACTTAGGTTGAATCAATAAATAGAGCATGCATGAACAAACATAATTATATCAACAGTTCATGTGATTAAAGTTCATAGAAATTTTATTTGCTGGAATTCAAACAAGATTCAATGCTACAACTTTACATGAAAAATGACCAATTTTTGTATTATTAGTCCTTAAATACCCAAAATACATTTCCGCAATACACATTGGTTAGTATATTTTTTAAGATAAAAGTTGATAGCTATAAGAAAGCTTTGATTCCAAAGATACATTCCAAACGAAATTGTCTAGATCCTTTCAAAATTTAACTTGTTCTTAAACGGAGGAAATATCAAAGGTCGATCAAAAACCATAAGTGAAAAAAAAAAAAGACAGACACCACCATGACAAAAAAATCGGAACGCACAAACTGTTCATTTAAATCTACACAGAGTACTAAAAATTTAGTTAGCAAACCAACTGGTGATGAAATATGGTCATGAATATCATTACACTCATGATATTGTCCACAGTCCGTTCGCCAACATCACATTCTTAAAAAAGTAACGAGCTGATCAAAGTCTATAGACCTTATGTGTTTGCTAAAATATAACATAAACGTTACCAAATTTATTGCATCAGAAACGCATTTCGACAATTAAAATAAGTTCAGTGATACTCAGCGACAAGATATTTGAAAATCCAAAACTTAATACAAACGACCTAAAGTATATCCAAATTTCAATGAATGAACCACTATCCGTACTTTCATTTCAGTACTTCGCTAGTGGGCTGGTGATACCCTCGTGGACAAATAGACCACCAACCGAGGTAGTGAGTCAGTTGTGGTTATAAATAAAGCAAACATATTGTTGTAGACCTGTTATTTGGACAATAGTTGGCTGATTGCAGGATAAAAGGTAATAGGTTTACAGTGAGTTATGTAATTTTAAGCAAAGCTAGATGAGGTATAACATAAGACAAATTTCATAAATATTGTTTTTGTTTTTGTAACAAGAAAGGAACATTTGATTAAAAAAAAGTAAAATAACAAATATACAGAGGAAAGTCCTTTATCAAATGGCAAAATCAAAAGCTCAAACACATCAAACGAATGGAAAACAACTGTCATATTCATGACTTGGTACAGGCATTTTCTTATGTAGAAAATGGTGGATTAAACCATGTTCTATAAACAAGAAGGGTACAGTTTACCTAAAGTTTCAAAATATTTATTGTGCTTCTTAGAGTAAACATCATTGTAATACTATCAAGTTCATTTAAAAAAGATTTTAAAAACAATTCTTGTATTAAGATTGCTCTGGTTTTAAGCATACATTTTTTACTTTTATTCAATTAACTATCAGAATGGATAAGATTACGTCTCTAATATTTTCAGTCTATTCGTTGTCACATACTATCATTCCTAATTTAAACACAAAGGAAAATATCATTCATAAACATAAATATCATACAAGATGTGTGTCATAAATGCCATCAGATTTACGTAACAAATAAAAGTATATTTCTTTAGTCAGTAAGCCACGCCTATTTGCATTTTATATTGCATTCATCAATAGAAATACAAACATATTCACAGGTCGTCTGCTATCTGCAAATAAAAAAAAAATGCCTATAATAACTGAATACAAGGAAATATTGATCTAACATAACAAAACCATTATTATTAGTCGAATAATTGAAATATTTACATGCACTTAAAAATGACGTAATGTGCGTTGTCCATTCATAGTAAATTAAATGCAAAATAAGAAAAAAAAAAAAAAAACTAAAATAATGTTATCAATGTATACTAATAAACAGAATGATACTTATGTATGGTAATTTGAATAAAAACTAACAATATGAAAATAATGTGTTAGCATGTCTTAGTTGTTAATTTTTCAGTGTTCTGTGGCACTACAAATTAACTTGTTCCATAAACATTTTGAAAAATAGCAACCCAATTTTTATTTTCTATTTGAATTTGGGCTTTGAACTAGCTTTTTAGAACTGCTTTAACTATTAGATAAGAACTTTGTGCGTATTTTGCCATTCTTTAAAATGTTTTTGGGCGTAGAACCATTTTGAAGAACTGATTTTAGTTTGTTCTATAAATATTGTCCTGTTACCTGGCACTTTATAGCTTACTATTCATTTCGGGTTTTATTTATCATTGATGGCCTACGAAAACCTGTAGCTGCTCACATCATTGGTCTTTGGTGGATATTTGTCTCATGCCAGATCGCTTTACTTTTATATTGATCAATACATCAACAACAACAAAAAAATCAAAATAACTTGCTCCTTAACTTCTGACCTAACATGGCTTTGGCTATTCGGAATGGATCCTTTTCCATTCGTGGTGTGTTTGAGCTTTTGTTTTTGCCATTTGATGAAGGACTTTCACTTTTGAATTTTCCTTATAGTTCGGTATTTTTGTTACTTTATTTTTTTATAACATGCTTCAAGCTGAATATCAAATGCCGAGAAAATAAAGCTACGATAGAATGCCCATAAATACCTATGTCATATTTTTCAAATATTGAGGGAAAATCTTCTAGGAATATCAACCTTATATATTGTAGCAACAAGTGAATAATATCCACGGTCATCTGTAACACAGATATTCCATAAAGGTCAACCAAATCAAAATTTCTTTCGAACAGGTTTGAATTTTATTATTTAGAACCCTTAGTTCAGTGGCTTGCTTGTCAACACCAAGCCCTGTAACTTTGAATATTGTAACAAATGGGAGATACATACTCTGCTGATTTCTAGGTGTTGGCCAATAAATGAATGTCGATGCTTTCATTTATCTCAACTTTAATGGCAGTTTCGTGTACAGTATAGCATAAGCCTTATATGATTGAATGTGGTAACTTAATTTTTTCGACATTTTCAAATTCAGCTGGACACTCTTTGAAAAGGGCCATTTAATCCTGATCTTTTAGAACAATTCGCACATGACTTTGGCACCAAATCTGTGTAATATTGTGGGTTTTTTTTATATATAAAATATCAAGTTTCTTTTAAGAACATATATTAAAAAATCTGTTTGAATATCGGTCAATTACGGTGGCCTCTTATTTAAGTGTCAATAGTATAGAAAATGTCTGTACCAAGTCAGGAATATGACAGTTGTATTTCACTGGTTCCGTTGGTCGATAACGTTTGAATTTTGTCAGTTTTACGGACTTCCCCTTTTTGAATTTACCTTGGAGTTCGGTATTTTTGTGATAATTTTTTTTTTAAACTTTTCGTTAAACCTTTTAATGTATTTGGTAAAAGAAAATATTGTTAAATAAATATACTAGTGATTACAAGAATGTTTACTATAGTGCAACCTGCAATACAACAAATACATATTAGTACAATATTACATTACAGCCAGCCAAATAGACTTACGATACACTGTCAAATTAAAACACAATATATTTGAAAAACAATAACAACAAATCATCGACGAAAGGCAAACTTATTAGAAAACAGTTAATGTAGAAAATAATTACAAAATTTCTCTTCAGATACGATCACAGTCCAAGATAAAGTTGCTATGCATTTGTTGTTGTCAATAACAGTTCATTCAAGGCAGCATTTGCAGGAAGTTCTTTTATCTGTAGAGGATAAGCAGGATCTGAAGATTATTGCATGCTCACATTAATATTGTATTGTAATTTATTGTTATTCGGAGCGGACTTCATAAGTATGGTTTACTTGTGTCCAATCCATTTTACTTTGAGTAAATAAAATATGTTTAAACTAAATCTGAAGATATTGCAGTCAATAGTTGATTTCTAAAAACAGAGTAACGATCACAGAAAAATAGGTTGAGAAAATAAAACCAACTGTACTTTTCTCTCAAATTATTTTTTCAAGATAAGATCACTGTTTTATTTCCAAGCATAGATAGCCTTACTAGATTTATCACAACTTTATTGATTTTTTTTTAATTTTTCAATGCTTTTTAACTTCCATATTGTTTGACTTTCCAAGTGTAATGATTTGAGCGCCACTGGTAAGTTTTGTGTAAACGAAACGCGCGTCTGACATATACTAAATCATAAGCCTGGTATCTTTGATATGTTATAAAACCACTAGGTCAATGTAACTGCTTGTGATATTTCGTTCCAGAAGGCATCACCAGCCCAGTAGTCTGAGCTCCTATGCTTGCATGAAATATTTTGTAACATAAAACTTTAAAAACCATGCGACACTTTAAGGTTTTCTATCCCATGTATTTATTACCGTAGCAAGATTTGATACAGCTTTTGGAAAATTTAGCTTTTTAATGATCTTAAACATCTTAATTGTTTGGTATTTCAACGGTTTTGATTCGAGCGCCACTGATGAGTTTTGTGTCGACTAAATGCGAGTCTGTCTTTCTAAATTGTAAGTCTGATATCTTTGATGAGTTTTTATTCCTGTTTAAGTGTACGAATTCAATGAAATCAGTTCTGTTTAATATAGTTTGGCTTTCCAAGTGTTTTGATTTAAGCGACACTGATAAGTTTTGTGTAAACGAAACGCGCGTATACCTTATACTAAATCATAAGCCTGGTATCTTTGATATGTTATAAAACCACTAGGTCAATGTAACTGCTTGTGATATTTCGTTCCCGAAGGCATCACCAGCCCAGTAGTCTGAGCTCCTATGCTAATTGTTTGGTATTTCAACGGTTTTGATTCGAGCGCCACTGATGAGTTTTGTGTCGACTAAATGCGAGTCTGTCTTTCTAAATTGTAAGCCTGATATCTTTAATGAGTTTTTAGTCCTGTTTAAGTGTACGAATTCAATGAAATCAGTTCTGTATAGACGGATTGCTCGAGAGTTGCATATCAACCAAAGAATCTTCAATCCAAAAATTAACATCACCTTTGGGTGTTTTTATTTACAAAATAATTTGCACTGATATATATCTAGAGACTAAATAAACATTGTATTTCCTGAATTTCTTTCTGAACAAAGGAATGTTTTAGAATTGTACAATACTAGGGAAATAAGACGTATTCATGATGAGAAATTTTTGGCTTCGGTAATAATCTTGAATGCTAAACGGTGCACTATATGAATCCAGTACTTGATATAGAGAATCAAAACGTAGCATTAGTGACTGCAAAACCAATACAACAGACACTAGGTATTACGAATATCTTGTTTTATGAAAACACATAACTAGTAATAACACAACAACTGTGTAGAGAGATACAAATGATAATACTGTTTAGTCGTTCATAACAATACTTATTATCCTATGATGTTACAGATATAATGGCATATTCAAATGTGGAAAATTTTGTATATCACAGCACTGCTTATTTTTGAAGACGTGTAATTTCATCATAATGCTGAATAAATTTGTTAAAAAGTATGAAGCTGAAAATAACAAAGATTTTCTTGCATTAAGATATGAAAAGGGTCTCTCTTTTACAAAACAAAAACTGGTTAGGTTCCTTTACAAATAGGATGTAGAATGAGATTATCTCTTTAGTAAATGTATCATTTTTACTGAAAAGGATCACTTTGTGCTTGATTATGCAGCATTGTTTATATGTAGATTGTTGGCAGTAAATGTTTTTTTCTCAGTTTAAAGATAATTCGTGTTTTTATTCATTGTTCAAGAATAAAAAAACGGATGTGAATGTTTAACTTTTCTGAATTTTGGTACGACTCATTTAAACAAAGGTCGTCTTACATTGAATTATGCAGATCCATAAAAGAAAAAGGCATTTACAAACTTTGATTAAGAACGTCAGTGTAAGGGTAAAAGTGGCAACAGATACCAAAGTTACGATTATAAGTCACAAGTCGGACATAATCCGACAATACCATTGCAAAAAGAAGAAAAACGACGAAAAGACAAACAACAGTATTCAAAACACAAAAAACAAAAAAAAACAAAACAAAAACGAGCAACATGAACCCCATCTTAAGTCAGGGCTGAACTCGGGTACTCTGGAAGGGTTGGCATATCCTGTCCCACTAATGACAAACGTCGTATAGACGTGTATAAACCGTTAACGTTGTAATATACAAAAATGATAGCTCCTTTCACTTGTGCGTTTACTCGATGCTGACCAGTATGTAAAAACATAGACTAGATATTTATTTGTTAAAAGTAATTTGTTGAACTATCACATACAATTAAGGAAGTCTTGGTCTAAAAAACAACAAAGCAACCAACGCTCAAGTATATAACGTCAACATTGTTATGTTATGTTTGGACGAATATTGTGAAAATAATTGTATAAAGTTCGAGATTTCATGTTAGTTACGTAAACGCGTCACTGTTTTTGATATCCTGTGGTGTTTTTCGTTGATGGATGTTCGTTGTTTTTCTGTGGTTTGCATGTTGTGTCGACTATTATATTATTTGTTTGTGCGTTTCTCTGTTATGAATGTTCTTGCGTGTGTTTGTGCTGTATTTATGTCACGTAGTGTTTTAGCGATGTTTTTAACATTGTCATAAAGCGGGAGGTTTGGCATGCCATGAAACCAGGTTCAACCCACCATTTTCTTCTTAGAATGTCCTGTACCAAGTAGTGGCGGATCCAGAAATTTTCATAAGGAGTGGCCCACTGACTGCCTAAGAGGGGGCCCGTTTCAGTCATGCTTCAGTGATTCCCTATATAATCAACCACAATTATTTTTCCCACAAAAGGGGGGGGGGGGGCCGGGCCCCCTGAAAAACCCTCTAAATCCGCCTCTGCCAAGTCAGGATTATGGCAGTTGTTATCAAATAGTCCGTTTATATGTGTGTTGGCGTTTGTTTTTGTTGCAGTTCGGTGTTCCTGTTGTTCCTTTGTTTTCCTCTTACAGTTGATGTGTTTCCCTCGGTTTTGGTTTGTAACCCGAATTCGTTTTCTCTCATTCGATTTATGACTTTTGAACACCAGTATACTACTGTTGCCTTTATTTATGTATGATTCTCGGAGCATGGTAACTTTTAAGCATCGATTTATGTTACTCTCGCTGTGTACTTTATGTGATGATGAAGTCGGGGTTATCAATTTACTTTTACCAGACATAAATAATTAATTAGAAATAGTATAGTAAAAATATTCGTTCACAATTAACGGTATCGCGTGTCAGTCTAATCATGGAGATCCTATAGAATAACCCCCTTCGTCTTATGAATAAATTGTTAGTTTGGCTATTTGAAGTTATATTTAAATTTCCTTTCACAGTCCCTTATTTGTGATCCTCAGAACGGAGGCTATTTCCTGTTAGATCGTTTTTTGTATCCTTAATTCTGTAATACTTACACGTGTTATACGTGTTATGATAATGAAACTGACGCCCAAATAAAAGTATCCGGAAATTAAAAAAAATAATACTAGCAAATACTTCTGAAATATCACCAAAAAAAAAAAGACGAAAACTGACGTTATTTTATGGTACTACGAAGCACTCCATACCTTTTTGGAAAGGTTAAATTTGTTTTAAATTGTATTTGTACTACAGGTTCCTGACTTAGGACCGGCACATAAAGAATATTGCTGAACTAAACATGGTTGTGAGCGCTCAACCCTCCCTCTAACCTTGGACAGTGGTGTAATAACAGAACATAAGAACAGAAAAGATCAATAAGAGGCACAAAAAATAACTACAATGTAACATAAAAACAATCAAAACTAGATTTGCCATTGTAAGCAATAGCGGATGGCACCCCTTCCCATTGCCACAGTTACGGCAGCCGTTTTGAAAATTCAAAAGTTAAATACCACACCTACACATGCTAGTTAACATTTCTGTAAAGTTTCATTAAATTTGGAGTATTTTGAAATTTTTGAAAATATTGGTGTTTCCATGGTAACGGTGGCCATTTCCAAAATTCCAAAGACAGATGAGGCATTGACATATGCCAGTGTACACATCCATAAAGTTTCATTTGATAACATTGAAAATTCTTAAAGAAAATGCTGCTTTAATTTGTTTTTCCATAGAGCCAATGTTAAACTTTTCCCCTGTTTCCATGGCAATGGCAGCCATTTTGGTACCTCAGGGCACCACTGGCAACATTTGCATAAAGTTTCAATAGGTTGGTTCTAAAAAACAAAAGAATTAGAATTTTGATTTTTTTTACATTTTTTTAGTGTACATGGTAACCGTGGCCATCTTGCACATTCCAAAGTCAGTTGCACAACTTCACATGGTGGTCAACCTTATAGCATAGTTCCATCAAGATTGGTCCATTCAATTCCTAGAAATAGCGTGGACAAAAAGTGTGGAAGAATAAAAATAAGACAAAAAGAACGGAACAATAACAATATGTCACCCCAACTCCGTTGAGGGTGCCATAACAAAGCATCGAAATAAGAATACTCGCAGTTACTGAAAGCTAGTTCAAAGCTAATTACAACTAATAAATAAACCATGTTCTCCCAGACTAAATTATCAACCAGTACACATCCAACGAATTTAGTGAAGACGTCATAAACAGTCTGAGAAACGCATGACCTTGTGCAATGGTCGTTACATTATTTCTAAAATAATGACATCAAACAGAACCTGTTTATAGCATCCTAAGGAATACCAATAATAGTCGATGGTGGACATTAATGGTTTAATGAAAAACCTCATAACATATTCTTTATTTTCAAAGACTTTTTACCAGCTATGAATAAAAGCCACGAGTGTGTATACTGGTCGTGTGATTTTCTAGGGGTGTTATATCAAGTTTCAGTCGATTGATATCACAATAATCATTCACTGATACTATTTGTATGCAAACACCCAGTATTTATCACCGAAAATAATAAATCAATATGACATAAACTGACAAATGTATCAAAGTAATTGAAGTACCAACAAAAGTAAGTAGCCTTTTAGTCATCGGCAATTTATATTTTTTTCACATTAATTATTATGTGACTCAATTTACTAAAATTCCATTAATTACTTTTTTTTTATAATACAATCTTGCATTATGAATGAAAGAACCGTTATGTTGGAACCATAGAACAGTAGATGAAGAATTGGTTTAATGTACTTCAGTATTCCATATTTGAACAATATTCTGCAAGATCATGTGTACAAACAGCTATCTGAAAACCGCAACATAACTCATTCAGGGGACGGACTGCTACATAACTCATTCACGGGAATGCAACATAAGTCATTCAGGGGACTGCCACATAACTCATTCTTTATTTTCAAAGACATAACTTATTCAGAGGACTGCTACATAACTCATTCAGGGGACTGTTACATAACATATTCAGGGGACTGCTACATAACTCATTCAGGGGACTGCTACATAACTCGCGACTAATACATAACTCATCGAGGGGACTGCTACATAACTCATTGAGGGGACTGCTACATAACTCATTGAGGGGACTGCAACATAACTCATTCAGGGGACTGCAACATAACTCACTCAGAGGACTGAAACATAATTCATTCAGGGGACTGCAACATAAGTCAACATAACTCATTCAGGGTACTGCAACATAACTTAACATAACTCAATAACTTATTCAGGGGACTGCAACATAAGTCGTTCAGGGAACTGCTTCATATCTCATTGGGGGACTGCTACATAACTCATTCAGGGGACTGCTACATAACTCATTGAGGGGACTGCTTCATAGCTCTTTGAGGGGACTGCTGCATAACTCATTGAGGGGACTGCAACATAATTCATTCAGGGGACTGCTACATAACTCATTGAGGGACTGCTCCAAGATGAGATAATCTGGCATTAACTCAGTACTGCCCAAATCATACAATTTCACTGAAATACTGAGTTGTTTCTAATTCAAGCCTTCTTTCATTCCATTTTTAGCTTGTAAAAGAAGGCTCTATAGCAACTGATAGGCCAGAAATCTATCTTACAAAAATAAAAAAAGAATAAACGAACTTAAAGAATCTGTTCTTTGGTCGGGTTGTTGTCTCTTTGACATATTCCCCATTTCCATTCTAAATTTTATTCAAAGACAAGAACGGCATCGAGGTTAAGGAAACCAAAAATTGTTATGAATCTATGGTACAAGACAAACAGTAATGACTCAAGACAAATTATTTGTGAACACAAAATACTCAGTATGCAGCTCTCATTGATTGTATTCCCAGCAGTAATAATTCAGTAAAAAGATCGAAGCAATTACGGAAACATAACTCCTATTATTAGAAATACATTTTCGTGGCATAGATACGCTAGTTTATATACCTCTATATTGTAAACAGACCAGGCTTGGTATAAGTAAGCTAGGGAATTTGGGATACCAAAATTAAACAAGTTTTTATTATGTCATGTTCATGAAAATGAACTGTAACGAACTGTAACTTGAAAATACTTAATTTAGATGTGCTCTTTCGAATTACCAAGTGGTTATATTTGTACTACGTTTAATCTTTTTTTCTATTTTTATACCCGATCTTTTTATTCCTGTTTGCGAAAAACTTAACTATAAACACATATATTGGGTCTTGCATTTTCCAAGCTTCTTATTGTTAAGGTTCTTGATATAAATGGTATCTAACATGCTTTAATATCCTATGTTTCATATTGTCGGATTTACATTTTCCCTGGCAAGGGCATTTCATTTACAAAAAATTATTTACAAGAATAATTTGTTAGCATTTCAACGGAAGGCTATTTTTAACGCAGAGTTTACCCTTTTTACTGATATTGCTATAATTGTTGAATAATTTCAGATAGTTTTCAAAGGTAATGTATATATGTTTGATGTATATTCCTCACAGGTATTACAAAATTTTGGTAAAAACTACGAAATAAAAAGAAAAAATCAATCAACACCAGATATCTTAGAATAACTAGTATGTATCATGTCAAATTTACATATCGACAAAAAAATCTCATCCGTAGTAATCCTCTTATCCATATTTACTGTTCTGCATCTCTGTGTCTGAAAAAAATATCGTTAATTACTTTTCAAATGCAAACCTGAATTATGAATGAAAACAATGATATTTTTAAAGTTAATCACCAGTTCTTCAGTGAAGGATTGGTTTTATGTTTAACAGTTCTTATCGATAGTTGACCAATATTTCTGAGGTCATAGACACTAAAAGCTAGCTGAGCCATTCTTGAGGGAGAGATCTGTCAATCCTTAAGAATAGGAAAAGGTATGATATGACCACCTTTTGGTTTTTGAAATAGTAATGTATTGACCTGCGTCGCACAAGTCTGTTTGGAAGAAACCTGTTCTTCCAAACAGACTTGTTCGACGCAGGTCAATACACGGTATTGGTCTTGTTGATTTACTATTTCAAAAACCAAAAGGTGGTCATATCATACCTTTTCCTATTCTTAAGGATTGACAGATCTCTCCCTCAAGAATGGCTCAGCTAGCTTTTAGTGTCTATGACCTCAGAAATGATTCAGTGCCACGAGTTTTAAAGGTAATTTTCATACTATCAATTGGTTTATCTTCATAGCACTGACGCCAGATAGATCTAATTATTAATGGTGTTTTAGGGTGAAATAAATTACATTTAGGTTATTTGCAATACACATATGTATACCTATGCCTTCAGAAAACGGGTGATTCAATGGGAAAACTACCAGACTACCATTAATATTCACTTAAGAAAATTTTCAGTTTAATTGTCCAAAGGTCTGAAATTGTTCCGACAATTTTGACAATTTTGCAAAAAATTAGTTCTCCATTTGGTCCTAAATGAAACGTTTGAAAAATCTGTTGAAGCACATGGCAAAATTTATGTACTTGACATAAACGATTAAGTCCCATATAATGGAAAACTAAATACAATAATTTTCAAATCTATCAAATCTATGAAAAGATTTTTTTTCAATCCGTTTGCTATCACAGTCCTACAACTAAGCCCAAGAAATCACATCAAAATGATGTTGGATTGAAAATCAGCTTATCAGATACACCACTTAGAAAACAAAAAAAAATCAAATAAATTTGTCACTTCAATTATAAGTTTGTTTGTTGTTGAATACCACATGTTTCGTTTTCTTGATGATAAGTGGTAATTGTTGCATGAAGGAATTAATAGTAAATACACAACACTTATCAATATTTATAAAATTTATATGAATATTTAGTTAATTACAAACATAAACATGCAATACAAATTAAAAATTAAAGGAAGACAAATGAAAATAACATTTTTTTTCAATGTGTAGGGAAATATAACATCACAAACTTTCTTTCATCCTTTTTAATATTTAATTTCCATGATTAGTTATAAAAATGTTAAAATAAACATAATTTCAATTAATTTCATTGTTCCTGTCCTAAAGTGGTAATATCAGAAACTGGACACATTGTGTATTATCATCTCTACTGAAAAGAAACTCAGTTTTTTTTTGTTTTGTTTTAAACATCTGTTTGTTAAGTAATATCATCTGTCCCTTTATCAGCATGAAACAACAGATGTATAGCTCTAGTTATTCATTTTATAATTGAGAGAAGATATAAAATTTTCTCTCTGAAGGGCTTAGATGCAAGACTGATCACTGTGCAAATTTTCCAAAATGTGTGTGCAACACCATTTGGGTTAAATAAGACACAATTTGGGTATCCTCTATAGCTTTCAATGACAAACTGGATGACCATTGGAGACCTAAATATGTCCAGAATAAGAGGCACATATTTCAAAATTTGTACAATCACTAAGCAAAGTTCGAATAATAACCTCTAGAGCATTCAGTGAAAAAAACCTGACTAAGTTCAACAACTCGGGAACTTGAGAGAAAAAAATCAAATCTGACACAAACTATGTACCCTCTTTTGTTTCGAACAGACTGACGAACTGACAAAAGTAATTGTATATATCAATTCTATGGAAATTTCAATATTTTGGTTTTGGGGAAAGGGTTCAGAAACAGCATATCTCATATTTATTATGAGAACAGACAATATTAACTAACAGAATATACTAGGCCATTCCTTGTTCCTTATTAAATGGTTCTCTCGCTCACCTCTAATGCAACTAGATCGTGGTTCTGTCAACTCAAAGATTTTAAAATAGTTATCTGGTGTTTCTCGATAAGCACGAATCATCTAGGAGTAATATTAACGCAGAATTGAGATATAATGTTTCTGAGTATGGTGACAAATTGTTGACTGTTACCTTATAGTTAGCACGTTAAAACTCACCATGTCCGTCTGCCAAAGAGCAGGTCATCTTCTCACGGACAATCACCATGTCCGTCTGCCAAAGAGCAGGTTATCATCACACGTTAAAACTCACAATGTCCGTCTGCCAAAGAGCAGGTTATCTTCTCACGTTAAAACTCACCATGTCCATCTGTCAAAGAGCAGGTTATCTTCTCACGTTATAACTCACCATGTCCGTCTGCCAAAGAGCAGGTTATCTTCTCACGGAAACTCACCATGTCCGTCTGCCAAAGAGCAAGTTATCTTCTCACGTTAAAACTCACCATGTCCGTCCGCCAAAGAGCAGGTTATCTTCTTACGTTAAAACTCACCATGTCCGTCTGCCAAAGAGCAGGTTATCTTTTCACGACATTAACAGAAATCGTTCTGATTATATTTGTAATAAATGCAAACTAACGAAAACCAAAAATAAATCAATCAATAATAAATAGGGTGAATGCAAATTACGTAAATGTGAATAAAAAAGGATATCGAGTAAACTTTTAGAGAAAATCCCCCAAAAATGTGATAATCAATCCCAAACCGCTTTATTAAAAAAAGATCCCCCTCCTAGAGAAAAAAAAAGAACAAAATGTCTATATTTTTTATGTCGTTGGGTTGCTTTCGAACACGCCGGACGTCTCCTTTTATTCATAATCTTATAAAATAAAATAAAAAAATAGCTTACTGAACTAAATTTTCACCAGTCGTAAGAAAACCTCGATAGAGACGAATTCATTAAATGGACGAATTCCCCCAAAATACGAAGTAAGATAAAAAGTTGACAAGCACAAACAAGTTTTTTGCTTGGCACATGCATCAACGTTTTTTTCCTAAAGTACATACATATCAATTACTTTCTTAATGAATTGCAACACCTGCACAGTCGTTCGAAAATTACAACTCCATTCCCCAAATAAAAAAAAAGTAATGAACAGACTAATAAGAGATCTTTGGCAGTGCAAATGAGACTGATACCTTACAACACATAAAACGAATGAACGTGAACACAAAAAATATGTAGAAGATACAGATTGCTCCCGCTGCACACATACAGAACAATCAAAAGAAATAGTGCGATACATACATGTATATAAGATTAAACATGGTATGAGATGTGGCAAGATTGCCAATGAGACAACTGTTCACCGAAATCCAAAGGACAAGGATGTAAACACTTACACGTATCACACACAAGTATAGCACGTAGTCATGTAACAGAGATTGATTGTTCAGCAAAGAAGATCAATATAAAAAGTCTGCTTTCTTTTGAAATATGTTGATAGTAGGTCCAGCGAATCGAGATTCTGAGTCAAATACCAGTCTCGATTTGCCAAACCACTTAAAACAAATCAGACCATCGAATACTTAGACAGCATATTCCACAAAAAATCAAAAGACCTTAAGACATTTGAGGACAACTAGATGGCGTACTTACAGTTCGTTTTCGGCTTATGTGTTTGATTATCCCTTTGGTATCTTTCGCCTCTCTTTTACAGATATATTTCTTGGTTGTCAGTGAAGAACTGAACTACCATTTTTGCCTTTGGTAACCTAGCTTTATAATCTATCAACTACAATCATACAGCTAGATAACCAAAGACAAAACTAGCGTCTTCCACGTTGTTTCCATTGCACTTCCGGTTTAAATTCTTCTGGTATTCAGTCGTGAATGTTCACTGTTGGTGTTATTATCTTGAAGTCATCTGTTTTTTAATGGTAGATTTTGCTTGAAGGCATCCTTCAAATTTATTCAAGTGTTTCCATTAAAAATTTATGTACATTTTCTCCAAGTGTCATTCTTGCGTACCGTCATCTTATGACGTGTCCTGATTCTTTGCGGTTGCGTGATCAGCAACATGAAAATAAACTTCCAATAGTATAATGCTGAAAGAAACCAGATTATTTCTTCGTTACATCTATATGGCCACAAGATTGACTGACACAAATCTCTAGTGAAAATATCATTACATCACTACCATAAAAATAAAATATTGAAAATAAAATCACACCTAAGGGTAGACTTTTCATTATTTTCATGGTTTCAAACTCCATTTAGACGGATAATTACTTTGTAAAATAAAAAAAAATCTGTCAATACTGTATGTTCATATCTGAAGAATTATAAATATGCATAAAATATGTAACAGCTATAGAGAAAATGAATCATTTATGTGTAAATATGCAAATGTGTGAGTGACAAGATATGATTGAGTGACTATATAGGGAGAATGTTTTCACACAGTAAGGTTCAATGGTTTTCTTTCAAGTTACTGCAGGTTTATAGGCGACAGATTTTTCTTAGTTTAGCTGGCTATATAGATATATAAAGTAAAAATAAATAACTCCGTTTGATGATAAAACTTTTAACATCATGTAGATTTTAGTCAACAGATGGTGTAACCCGTTTTGGGTTTTTTGGATTATTTATTTGCAGATTAATCCTGACATATTTTTTTTACAAGAAATGATAACAGAATGAATTTGCAAGTTAATGAACATTGGTCATCTGTCAATATGTTTAAGTTATTAACAGTTTTACATTTTTATAAATTAATATACTCTTTTAATATTAATAAAAAATATTTATTCATGAACAAAAATTGTATTTTTTTAAATAAGAGAAACTCTTCTAAAACCAGGTAAAATTTTTAAATATAATTTTCTGCATTTTAATTTGAAATTGAAAATATCTATCATCATGATATAAAAAAAATATACAAAACTTTAAAATATGCCCAAAAGAAATATTTTGTAAGTGACGTTTGTTCGATTAAAATGATAAATATACAACCATTTCTGTTTCTTATTTTATTTAACATTTCTAAAAAAAATAACCAGGGAATATAAGCCTACATATTTAAGCAAAATAAAATATTCACCGAAAAGACGAAAATATAAATCTTGATTTTTTTGAAAAATTAATACTTCATATTCTAATATCTATATATATTTAAAAAATATATTTGATTGTAACCAAAGAAAGAGCAACTTACCTCTTTCTCCCACTTTTATCTTACTATCTCGAACAGAAACTACACCTCTTATCCCACTTTTATCTTACTATCTCGTACAGAAACTATACCTCTTGCTTTAAAGTTTAGCTTTCCTTTCATTAACATTATCTAATTAACATATATTATTTGTTGGAAAACCCAATACTGGTATATCCAATTTTCTCTTGATAATTAAATGAAAGTCTTTAAATTACTTCAAAAAGACTAAAAAGTAGTGAACACGAGGAAAGGTGTTGAAGCGTGGACGCTATGACACAACATGGCGGCTATTTTATAGCTGATGACATGGAACAGGCTCTAAACAGTCCCGCAAGGCGACCAGACTACAGCTAGGACATTCGGAACAAAATGGCTGATCTTATCATGAAAAATGAATATTCGTAGACAAACTATTCGGGCTATATAGTATGTTTGATGATTTGAACAAACATATGATAGTATTTTTAATATCTATATGAAAATAAAAAGATGTGATATGATTACCAATGAGACAATTTGTTTTCGAAAGTTTTACAATTACTTTGAACTTAAAAACCCTGTTATAAGCATAGAACTTAGTAAATTTCAAAAGCAAAATTATCCTTTTTACATGTTTTAATATATTTTCTCTATGAAGGACCACATGTGTTATTTTTTATTCTCCAAAATAATGAAGTATTCCTTAAATAAGATAGCTTAAAATTATTCGGTTGAAGGTTCATGTTAGATGAAAATAATGACAAAATAATGATGGAATAGTCCTATAAATCTCTGTTGTTTGAGATATTCCCCCAAGTGAAATGTAACTCTAATAACAAATTAAAATTGTAACCCTCATAGTAAATTAATATTATTTAACTATCCTAAAATATGTATTTTGTCCTAATTAATAGTGCTTGAAATTTTCAGCTTTGTTAATGCAATATGTTAACAACTATGAGACCACCCATCAGAATTGTGACTATTCATATGGTAACCGCCTTCTTGTCATAACCAGACAAACTCATTGATCGGTCCATTGCGACTGACATTCGGAGGTCCATTGCTACTGACATTCAGAGGGCTCTAGAATGCTACCAAACGGATTACTGATTATTCAGTCGCTCAGCTTCCATGGGGTTTCAGTTAATTGTTTCTTCGAAATACTGAAATTGTTTTAAAAATTCCTATAATCCCGTTTGGCAAATAGGATTGAAAGATGCTTAAAAAAATATATTTAATAAATCAAAAAGTTTTGATTTTTCTGCAGCCTCGCATTCGTTTGAATGTTTTACAAACAGTCTGAATGCATTAAAAAAATATTACAACATAAGAATATTACACAACTTCTTAAAAAATATTATTTTAAACGGAAATTGTAAATACGAGATTGAAAATTGATATATTGATTGACAATTTATTTATAAAATTATTTATTTAACTTGTTTAAGAAATGATACAAGTAAATAATTTGTTATTTTTAAAGCAATTTAAAATAGCAATTTAATGTTAAAAATCACTGAAGTGCCACGGAAAGGAAAGATTTGGCGATACATTTCATGTTTTAACATGGTTACCCTGAGGGTAGAGAAATACGTACCATTCCAACTTATTGAAGCGAGTTAATCTGCCCGAGGATGGTGAAATATGAAAATATATTTGAATAAATTTTATTGCATACCAATTGACTTAAACATGTTTTGACGAAATTTAATTTTAAATCTATAGATTAAAACGTAGTTGAAATAAATAGTATCGGAATAATGCCTTAATCTAAATCAAAACTCAAGCAAATAAAAGTCTTCACATTTCCAAAAAAATAATTCCTTTTATTGCTTTTCGGAAGCATAATTTTTATTGGGAAGTAATCTCGAGAAGTAGACTGTTACTGGTAAAATATTTAAGTAGAAAAAATCATTGTCCTAATCTGAAACCAAAAATAAATCTAAAAAAAAAAGAAAAAGAAAGATGAGTAATAAGATGTTAATTGTTAAAAACTATTTCATTTCAAAGATCTTTTAGATAGATATTCAGCCTGTTACTTGTGTTACTTCAAAAAACTGTGTAAAACAATATTCATAAAGAATACATGTATAATTCGAATGATCTAAGTCTTCACACACAACGTAAGTATAGTAATGTACAGCCATCACTGATATATTGTATACAATCATTAGCTTGAAAGTGATGTTTTTCTTTGTGATTTCTACCGTGTAACGATCTGCCTACAATAAATGACAAAGATACTCGCCCTTAATGTCAGTCAGATCATTAAAAAGTCAACCACACTCTTTTTCTCATGAATCATACTCAATATTATTTTGTCCTGTCCTAATATTTTTATATTTCATTCTTTTATAAAATGTATATTCACTTAATGTTGGCGTATTTTCTTATATGAATTTAAAACACGTTTTCAAATTGTTCAATCGTTTAAATAGTCTGCAAAAGTAAGTAAGTATACTTAAATGAAAGAAAGGGTATGTAATTAATTTTCATATTTGATAGTTTTGAAACTGAAATTGAAAATTGGTAATATTCAACATACCATCTTGGGGTAATACAACGGTTGAAAGTTCAACTTAAGATGATATAGTGTCTACCAATACTACATGTAGTTAATAAAAATAAATAAAATTGAAGGAAAATGCAGGTTATTAAATTAAATCATACCTCGTGTTGAGTGTGCACTCAATGTTCCGAATGACCATGCAGTTTAATCAAATCCTACCTTGTATTACGGTTGAACTGTAAGTTCCAAATGACCATGTCGATGAAAAGATTGAATATATACCCGCGGAAGAGGAAGATCGAAAGGGAAGTATGAAATACCGTCGTGTAAAGACGGACTATAAACCCTCAGGTAAACCTAACGCTATGTCAAAAGTTATAACTGATCGTTAGGAAACATTGTTTATGAGTCAATGTAAAATCATACAATTTATACATATGTAATTATGTACATACATGTATAATTTGTTATAATTTGAGAAAAATATGACTACTAATAAAAGAGTTAATGAAATAAAGCGTAGCCCCTGAAGGTTTTGCAAGTGGTGACTAAAAAAAGCAAGAATACCGTCAAGATCTGACAGATGACAGGAATCATACAATCCGAAACAGTCAGAATCAACGGCAAGGAAAGCAACATCAACACGACATCCAGCCAGACTTAATGAAAGAAACCACACACAATATCAAAAACATTCAGACATAACAAACAGCATTCACAAGATCAGTGACATATTTCATGACAGGATAGACTGAAAATAAACACAGCCTGAGTTCACAACCAATGACTAAAAGATGACTTTTCATATGAAAATTTTAAACAGCCAACAAGTCTGAATCCCCCCAATTATATAAATGATACATAGCCATTAAAATGATTTTCTAAGAATTGAAACATTATTGCATCATCTTTATCTCATTCTATTACACTCTTTAATTAGGGGGTGATTGGTAATGTATGTCATTGAGAAACTCTTCGAGAGAGTATATTAAAAACGAAATTTCAGTCATATCTCTATTTTTAGGATTATGATGAATCAAACGATCATGAATAAATGACATTTAAAAACGTTTTTATGTGTTTATATATCATAACTCAGGTTCTGTGGAATGATCTTGACGATATATGCCCTTAAAAAGTTTCAATGTACCTATCTAAAACATTGCTAATTGGTCATTGTTGAAGGCCGTACGGTGACCTAAAGTTGTAAGCTTCTATGTCATGTGGTCTCTGGTGGAGAGTTGTCTCATTGGCAATCATACCACATCTTCTTAGTTTTATAATAACAGTAGGACTTCAAAAGTTCTCTTTTATGGGATATGTCGCAACTTACAGGTACCTTTTTATATTTGTAGAGAATGTAGATAGTTTGCTAAACACGT
Source organism: Mytilus californianus (assembly GCF_021869535.1). Lineage (NCBI taxonomy): Eukaryota > Metazoa > Mollusca > Bivalvia > Mytilida > Mytilidae > Mytilus > Mytilus californianus. Next base: position 128,009,607 of record NW_026262679.1, on the reverse strand, counting down.
TAGAGCCTATTCCAATTTTCAACAAAAATACTTGAATACTTTTTTCAGTGTATTCTAGCTGTTCTTGTTCTGACCAAAAAAATACATGTCGCCGATCTTCAAGAATTCTCAATTTTAATCGCTTTCTTAATGTTACCAAAAATGATTAATTAAATACTACGGTTCTTTTGTTTTCAAGTACACTTTTTTTTTATAAGGGAGGTTTTTAAAAAAAAATATATCTCTGAAAATATAACTCCTCCATTAATTGGACCTTTCCCCTCAGTCGTATTCATGAAATAGATGGCTTTTATGGATACTTCCCCAAAACAATAGCTCTAAGAATCTTCGAGGAACGAATACCTATCCCTCCTAAGTCCTAACCTACCATTGAGATTTCTTTGTTATAAGAACTAAACAAAACTCAAAATCCCTGTTTTTTTTCATTATGAAAATCCTTGTTGTTTTCCCTAACTGCGTGTTCAATATTCCACATCTATAATAAAACAAAATCTGGATATTTGAATGCGCAATTTTTCATTAAAATTAATACAGTCAAGTCACCTTGTAAACAAGATAACGTTTCTTGATATTTTTTTTTCGCTTTAAAAAAAAAAGAACCCCAATTACCTATGTTTCCGTAAAAAAAACATTGTCTATTCTTAATCATCATACGGTTGATTCTTCAATGAATAAAAGAATATATGTCAATGAAACAACATTCCAAATAGTCTTCGTGAAATCACACACTTTTTTTAGTTGAGTATTTTATCAAATCTATTGCGTACCCGAAATTAAATTCTAATAATTCCACCTGAAGGAACAAATAATAATTAAAATATTAAAATTGTCCCATCCCTCCCCTCTTATACAAGGATTCTTCAAGACTATTTTACTAATAGCCTTCATGCAAAACAATTTGAGATCGAATCATGTATACACGTAAGATAATGTAACAAACCTAGTTACAGGCCGGATGACTTTTGCCCTATCCATAACTGCTGTGTTGTGAACAAGTGATATGTGTTATGTGATATGAACATATATTTTACTACTTTTATTCTGATGGTTTTTGAAGATATGAAACTGTTTTGAAAATATCAGTGATTTGTTATTAAAATGTGAATTTATAATAGATAGAAAGAAGATGCGGTATGAGTGCCAATGAGACAACTCTCCATCCAAGTCACAATTTATAAAAGTATACCATTATAGGTCAAAGTACGGTCTTCAACACGGAGCCTTGGCTTATAAGCATATTTCTAGAAGAATTTAACCATATACAGGGGAAATGTTACGGTAAAATAACAACAGGAATAAAAAAAGTTACAAATATAAAAATAAGAAGACGTGGTATGATTGCTAAAGAGACAACGCTCCAAAAGAAACCAAATGACACAGAATTTAACAACTATAGGTCACCGTACGGCCTTCAACAATGAATAAAACCTCATGTATGGAGAAAATAGGAAAAAGTTTATGAAATATATAATTTTTTATGGTTCAACCTTTTAGTCGCAATAAAATATACAAAATAATGTGAAATAACGCATCTGGAAATACATATTTTTTTCCGATTCCTTTTGTCGATTTTGAAATTTCATTTTTGAAATATTTGAGGTTATAACTACGTTATACGGTATGTAATTGAGAGCATGCATCATTGGTACTTACAGAAACATTGAACTGTGATTGATAAATTAATCATCAAATCGCCTAAATGTATTCTAATAAAGAATATTTGTCATCATGGCATCTAACTATTACATTAAATTGGTATACATTTTTTCTTTCATTCAAACCTTTTTTTAATATAAATTCATGAACATGAGAACAAAACATATGATAAACTTCAACCAACACTCTTTTCTGAGGTGCCAAATATACAAGAATATGTCTAATCGTTGTACCTGAACAAAAATGGAGATAACTTGTTGCACATCAGATGGTAGTTATTCATGTTGCGGCGTCTGGATGGGGTTTACAGAACGTAGTATAATGGGGAAAATGGGGAGGGGGAGAACATAGGGTATTCTTTTTTCTAAAATAGGGAAACATAGACAAACAATAAAGAATAGAGAAAAATAGGTTGAAAATAAAGAATAGAGAAAATTAGGTAAAAAATAAAGAATAGAGAAAAATGGCCTGAAAAATTAAAGAATAGAGAAATGAAGACCCCTCCTCAAGACCCTCATGTAGTACATGATAAGTTTCATAAGTTGTTTAATTCAGAAAGATAATATATGAACACTAAGAATTATTTTGCAGTATATAATATAGTCTATATATATAATTACAATGGCGATTTAACCTTAAAAAACCATCCACAGCTTAATTTGTTATACTTATAGTAACAATCAATATCAATACATTGAATAAAAACAATTGTAGTATAATATTTGATCGTAAAGAAGTATAATTCATACCAGTATTTATTTAAGGTTACTTTTTTGTATAGAATACTCAAGTTAAAAAAAATCAACACTGTTGGTTTCTTTTCGCCAAAAACTTTAGATTGTCTGTCAAAAGTTTCTGGTGTATGTGTATGTTCAAGAATCTCATCCAAATAAAAGCATTTTGAATATTTTGTTTTTAAGCAAACTATAAAAGCCTTGATGAATATGCGTGTATCTTGTATAATCCAAAGATGTGTTTGCCAAGAGATAATTTACGATTTATGTTCATCATATCGCATTACAATAACTTAATGACCCTATATTTATAAAGTTTAAGGATGACACTTGAACCTTCATTTAACAGTGTTATATCTAGAGTTTAGGGAACTTGATATCTCAGTAGTTGAAACATTGATGGTTTAAATTTATTTTACTTAATATTTTAGACGCAAGGTTCAAATTGGTTGTTACAAAAGAAATGTGACAATTGATTGACATAACAAAAAATCTCAAATTTTATTATCTTAATAGTCCATCAGATCTTTGTTAAGTCACTTTCGAGTTCGTTGTTTAAAATTTATTTGAAACTGCTCAAACTTGACTGTATCTTCTGTGTGATTTATGACCGCAAAATGCATATTCTATTTTGTAGAATTATATTTCAGCTGTGCAACTCCTTTTTTAGAAGTAAATTTAATTAATTTCTTTTAAATTTGATAAATATAACTTGTGTGAAAGCTGTAAAACCAAAGAAATCACAAGAAGTCGTGCCTTATGTCTCGATTGGAAGAAAGTATAATCCAGGGGGGGGATTACTTCCTATTATTGGGTATATGGGGATGTGCCAAAAATATCATATGGGTCATAATTTTGCGAGATTTTATTTAAAAATTACCCTCCTCTTTAACGACGTCCTATATTAAAATGCATTTGCGTTTGATAACTGTATATTGATTTGGGGTATGATCTACATATCATATATAAATCTTACATTATTAATGGTCAATTATTATATTAAATTAAATCAATTCATTTGAAACTTCACCTTTCAAATAAGTTCCCAAATGTCAATTCATATATAAAAACTTAAGGGTAGCTGTATATCTATGAATTATGAGTGATATTATAGATTTAGTGCTTATATAAGCATGGGTCATATTTTAAATATTGTATATAAGTATAGGTCATTCTTTCTTAAATAATTATATAAATATAGGTACTGAATTTCAGTGAATGTTATATTAAAAAGGGTACGTTTTTTGAGGCAAAAATGGCGCATCCCTACCAAAAAAATATCGAAGTAACCCCCCTCCCCCCCGTGGTATAATCAAACTAAACCGAAAGAATAATAAAAAAAAAACATTTTAGAAAGCAATGCATATTTTGAAGAGAAAATATGGCGTAAACTCATGATTCAGACTCTTAATAGTAATATGTATAAACATATTCTCTGCAAAAATCTGATAAATCTGAATGACAAAATAATCCAATTGTTTGCTAGTATTTTGCATTGAATGCATGGGCCATGGACTCTCAAACTGTAGGCTTAAAATTAAGTGGGAAATTTTAATACGATTAACTTCGAGACGAACTTCACAAAGTAGTCACGGTCTACAGAATCCCTTTCAAATGCTTCCAATATTTCTTATCAGCAAAACTTAGGAATTATCACGAATAGAAAACGCATTTACGGAAGACAAGATTTGATTATGGTTCAGCAAGTTTCATAAAACCTGCGAATATCGATCCGGAAAGATTTTCCCGTCTTTCAAACTAGGTCCTGTTCTGATGTGAACCATCATTGAGTTAGCTTCATTTTGTATGGCCAAAATTGAGTTAGCTTTGCATTTTGTGTGACCCTCATTGAGTCAGCTTCACATTTTGTGTGACCATTTTTGAGTCATCTTCATATTTTGGGACCATCATTGGGTTAGCTTCACATTTTGTGTGACCATCATTGAGTCAGCTTCACATTTTATATGGCAAAAATTGAGTTAGCTTCAGCTTTACATATTGTGTGACAATCATTGAGTCAGCTTCACAATTTGTGTAACCATCATTGAGTCAGCTTCGGCAAATTTTGAAAGGAATAATTTCCCGTCCGATCTCTTCCTAGGTCACATGTGTAAAATGTTTAATAAATGCACATTTTCTGTACTTGAATGAAAAAGAATACATTTTGCAAACAGAAGAAAAAAAAAACGCTGTGTAATTTGTCATAAAGAATAATAAGGTTGGAACAACGTCCGCTCTATTTCAGCCCAAGGTTCATTGAAAAAATTTACAATATTACATCTTCGTTTTGTTCAGTGTTGTTCTCCTTAAACTATAGAAAAATGTCAAAATGTTACCGCCAATATTCTTATTAACCCCAAACTATTATCAAATTACCGAATCAAAAGTAAAATTACAGTTATACCGAACCCCAAAGAAAATTCAAAATGGAAAGTCCCTTATCAAATGGCAAAATCAAAAGCTCAAACACATGAAACGAATAGAAAACAACTGTCATATTCAAGCGTAAGTGCAAACATTTACAAATCGTATTATTTTAAGGGTGTAAGGCCAACATCCACATAAGTATTTTACACAAGTGTCATTTTCAAGTCGTCCTTAAATCTTTTATACTAAATTTCACCCTAACACATCTTGCTATGAATTTTTGACAACATCACATTATATTATTGAACATGTAGCCAACATATAATGCATCTCAATCAAAAACAGAATTTCTTTGAGGAAAATGTGCGAACAGATACAAATTCATTCGTTTTGGTTCCGAAATATGTTGCAATGTAAAAATAAAAGAAAAATAGCAGGGATATTTTGTCACTGTAGTGACAGCAATGGCAATGTTATATAACTGATTTACATTTTGATTTTATAGATTTGATAAAAAATGTTGAAATTATTTCAATTATATCATTTTATTCTGAATTGTTAAAAAACGATATTTTTTTCTGGGCCATATTTCATCTGAAAGGTCTGAAAGTACAACATTAATTATAATCATAATGGATGATTTAAATGCTGAATTATTCATATGTGTGAAAACGTCACTGAGGCATCAAAAAAGTTTCACAAGCCCATCAAATGGGAACATATCTAAAACTGATGATTTTATGGAAATCCAACAATATATGATTCAACTATTTGTTAAAATGATTGACCAAAACTCAAAAGTACATTCCATAAAAAGTCAAAACTGATTATCTCAGCCAAACACATCAATCTTAAGTCATCAAGTTTTAAGTTAATAGTCATTTCCTCTGTACTGTAATTCATGGCTCCTGCATTAAAAGAAACGTGGATGCAACAACAAATAATGAGATTTTTCAGACAGATACGACAACTTGCAAGATACGTTTGTGGCATATAGCTGAAGTCAAATAGAAAAAAATCAGTATGCATATTGAATTTATACACACGATAGGATAGGAAGAAAGAAATTTGATTTATGTAAATCTAAATATATATATATATATAAATAAGGCTGAAGATGCGCTAAATATTTATATTCAATATGAATATTCACATTTTGTCTATTAAGACATCAAATTGTTCAAAAATGTTCTCCATAGTTTCCTACCGGTTTCACTGTTTCACAGATATTCATGGATATATATATATATATATATATATATATAAAGTGCTTAGAAAATCAACCTAACAATGTTAGAGTAGATTTGATTCTTTATATATGCTTTATTCTATTTAATACGCAAAAGATCACTTCGATGTTGACACTGAATATATGCAAGGCGAATACATGCTGTATGGACATTTATTTAGTATTAAGTAAAATTTGCACAGATAGATTTCCTACTAACTTTTTTTTTATATCTGTTGAGTATTTACAAGTCATCATTTTAATCTTAAATTTAGCCAATATAGGAGACCTCTATTGAAATTGCAAATATACGGTTTGACGAGATTTTGATAAATAACGACATTTTTTGAAATTTTATAATTTCTACAAACAGAAAATATAAAAAAATATAATAATTTGGTATATTTATAATCTTTTTAATTACATGTATTAAAAAAAACTCGATACATCAACGAAAGCAATGAAAGCATATATATTTTGGAAAGATATAAAACTATCTTAGCAATGAGATTTAATTCTTTTTGTTGCTCCGAATCAAAACAGCTTATGCCATGTGTTTGTCTATTTTCCTTAACATTTATTTTCAAGTTGCACTATCTGTGGTATTTTTTTGCTCGAAATTAGGGAGTATTTTTTTGCACCACGATAACCACAGCAAGTAAATAAGTGAAGAATAAAAATAAAAATAAAAAAGCCTTCAAATTAAACATAAAAGTTTTTTTTTTGTCAATGAGGCACAACATACTTTCATTATTGAAGTATCTGGTTACTTAAATTTTAGTATTATTATCTCCTCCTCTTTAAAATGATTAAAATAAAAGATATTATATATATGTATGAAGAGACAGTTAAAAACCAAAAGACATTCATAAGCAAATTCGAACAAATTTCATAACTTATAAATAGGGTAGAAGAATAACAGTGACGGATAGGAACAATATAACAGTGACGGATAGGAAAAATATAACAGTGACGGATAGGAAAAATATAACAGTGACGGATAGGAAAAATATAACAGTGACGGATAGGAAAAAATATAACAGTGACGGATAGGAAAAATATAACAGTGACGGATAGGAAAATATAACAGTGACGTATAGGAAAAATATAACAGTGACGGATAGGAAAAAATATAACAGTGACAGATAGAAAAAATATAACAGTGACGGATAGGAAAAATATAACAGTGACGGATAGGAAAAATATATTTTTGTAACTTCATACCAACGACATATTAAAATCTTCGGTATCTGTTGAATTTGTTTTAGATGAAATTTTATGTCCATTATAATTCAACAAATAAAAAAAATCTGATACTAATAAATAAATAAAAATACAGTATTGAATACGTGCAATTAATTTTTACTTCTCAAATTGCCACACAAATGCGTTTCAATATTTGTATACTTTTATAAACCAATAAAATGACCAACACCTACGATGGACAATAAATGGACAATAATTAATAATTATATTTAAACTGTATTTTTAGATTTTCAAATCAAACTAATAAAATCCATTAAATAGCGATAATGAAATAAAAACATTTACCGTTAAGGCAAAATAAATAAGGATTTAAAAGATTCAAACATATACGAGCATGTTAATCTGACGAACAAATATCCTCAGGGTTGAAACGTTCGATCCTTATGATGGATGAATAACTAAAGTCTCAGCGAGAAAAAATTCAGGAAATTCCTTTACTTCGTGTTCATAGTTATGATATAATCACAACCTTACCTCAATATAGACATCAACCTGTTCTATCTGTCTGTACATATTTTGAAGAAGTCTCATGTAACGTACAAAAATGTACCTTTAACTTAAAGGAACTCTGTCATTGTATCTAAGCAATATTAGTAGCCATTTCCAAACTGTTTTAGTAAGAAAAGGCCAGTCTTTGAACTGTCCTTTTGTCATACACACTTTCGGATGAAGGCTTCAGAATTCTGGAAGAAGTTGTGTTACAAGGAAAATAAAATATTCGAACATCCATGTAAATAAAAAATAAAGACCACAGAAAATCCATCATATTTAATTCTTAATATGCAGTTAGGTAAGTTGTCTGAAATAAACTCACATAAGGTCATTTTAATTCCAAACCAAAGATTATTTTCGTCTGATGGTAGCGATCTTTTAATCGCTTTAAAATAACAAAAGGCGAACTTTCATAACCTTTCTCCAATTAAAAACTTTACGTATTAGCCAATTTTAAACTATAATCCCCTAAGAATGCAGTCTTGTCTAACACCTTAAAGTCGTGTGCAAATTCCTTGTTCATTGTTATTGGTCGTCTATTCTAAAAATAAAAGCTCGTCTCTTTTTTTTTACATATTAAAACGATTACAATAAAGTTAAAATCAGTACGTACCAAATTTCACAAAAATTGTCAAAGCTGATAAAATGGCCATATATGAAACCATTTCCCTCGATAGAATAGTTTTATCTAAACCAGTTTCAAATATCCTCATCAGGCGTTAAATACCACAATTGAAACGAAACGAAAATCGAAATCTAAACAATTTATGAAAGCCTATGGACGCGGCAAACTTTATTATCAATATTTTGATTATTTTTCCCTTAGCTATTGGAACAGAAATTGCGAGGTAATCAACATACATTTATATAAATGCAACCATGTGAATCGACGTGAAGGAAAATATTAACATAAAACTGATGTAGTTCTTTGTCAAAGTACCTTGACTGGGTTCGCATAAATTCGTCTAGGTATAAAAGCCCACTTAACTTGATCGATTCAGTATACACAAAATTTCATTTCAAATCATTTGTGCAGTGTTCCGTTCAAAGATCATTTAGTTCCAGGACTTCATATAAAACACATTTTAAAAAATAAATTGAGATATGTGAAAAGAAATGAAAGGCCATTTCCTTTCGTTTGATATCTTTCACTTGTCAAACGAAAACTTCTTATGCATGAAAGAATTTTACGACAAATGTATGACTTTTATTTCAAGTTTAATTAAATATTTTGTTTATGGTCATTTTATCGAACCCGCCTCCGTTTCTTAAGAAAGGAGACCAACATTTGAACAATTTAACCAATAATGTAAAATTATGGGTGCTTTAAAAAATATACACGGCTGCCAATTAAAAAAAACCTGTATGTTTTTCTTCTGTATTAATATTTCCTCTAAACACTTTTTCCTAAAATTGACGCTTTATTTCAACTTTTAATACATGATTCTGATATTTGATTGAAATTAAGCCGCCTTGATGAAAACTATCGGATTATATCTCGATTGGCATAGTTTATCAATTATCAAAGTACCGATTCATCGATATTTTACTTTTTTCCATAGCCTTATCATTGTGTATAATTCTTTAGCTGCATGGTTTTGGCGCCGTTTCAGGTGTTGTTTTTTAGTTTATTGATCTTGAACGATTAAATTCTTTTTCATTCAATTTGTGTTTTCAAGCACTACTGACCACAAATACATTTTCGAAATGCGCAAATGCTATCAGAATGAAATTATTTCTGCATCTTTTATTTTCTAATTGATAGGTAGCACTTGGTTGATGCCAATATTGACGACTGTAAAATCTCGAGGCCATCACCAGCCCGGGTAGCAGAGGCATTTGCATTGACATAGTGATACTTTGATGCTGACGATTGAACAATTTTCATTTGAGAAGCCGATGATAGATTTAAATGTTTTCAATTGTAAAGTTATCGTCAGGGTACAGACATGTTGGTGTTCATTAGTTGATTTTGGTGTCTTCAAACTTCGAAACAATGGCGACATTACTTTGCTAAACTTCCACGAAGAATAAGTCAGCAGCGTAGCGCAACAGAGAAGACGTTACCAGTGTTTCGGAGTTTGATGTGCTGTTTAGGTGTGCTGCTCTTCAAAGTATGATTCATTCAAAAATCATAAATTTGTTTTCGAGCATTACTGTTCAGAATTGGAATTTTATAAATTCAAACAGGTTGATATCGATATCGCTTTGCATAATGATAAATTAACAAAAATAATTGTCATTAACAAAATCCGTCCGGTTTTAATGGAGTTCGTATTGCTCAGTTTTAGTTTTTTATATAGTGTTTTGTAGATTGAAGTTTGTCTTTTCGTCGGTTTTCGTTTTTGACACAATTGTGTCGGTCTCTCTTCGACTTTTGAAATTTGATTTTCTCTGATATCTTTCACCTCTTTTCCAGATAAAATTTGTTTAAATAGCACTTGATAGTTTTGATCTAAATACAGTATTTAAGTTTGATTTAAAACAATGTTATAACCGATCAAATGCTTTGGAAATTCAAAAATCAGAAAGCATTCTAAATTTTTCAATGTTTACTTATCAAATAAGACATTAAATTGGTCAGATGTCCTCCATTAATAATTCTAATTAAGGAATACTGCGTCATTGGTTAATAAATGCTAAGATATCAGCAACACGTTTACCCAATAATTTATTTTGGACCCAATTTCCTATTAGAACAACTTGCGTTTTTTATAATCATTTTGGGTAAAACTGTGGCTCATATGTAATTTGATCAAAATCTTTGCATAAAAGGACAACTTTCTAAATGAAACATACCAATTATCCTTTGCTATTGGCGTTAATGCGATATTTATGCTTGTTATTTTCATATTGATATACAGTTAAGAATATCGTTGTAAAAATGAAATTTTCTAGGATAGTTTTTGTATGGTGTGACTTTCATATCTTGAAAATTTTCAAATGTTTCCAATCCCACCAACTATTTATGTATATCTGTCCAATCAGTTCTTTCTTGAATAAAGAAATTGCAAATTTTTTTTATCGAAAGACATATTTATTTTGAACCGAAGGGTGATATACCGTTTCTTGTGTTCTTGTAGGCCGTTACCGAAGGGTGATATACCTTTTCTTGTGTTCTAGTAGGCCGTTACCGAAGGGTGATATACCGTTTCTTATGTTCTTGTAGTCCGTTACCGAAGGGGGATATACCGTTTCTTGTGTTCTTGTAGGCCGTTACCGAAGGGTGATATACCGTTTCTTGTGTTCTTGTAGGCCGTTACCGAAGGGTGATATACCGTTTCTTGTGTTCTTGTAGGCCGTTACCGAAGGGTGATTTACCGTTTCTTGTGTTTTTGTAGGCCGTTACCGAAGGGTGATATACCGTTTCTTATGTTTTTGTAGGCCGTTACCGAAGAGTGATATACCATTTCTTGTGTTCTTGTAGGCCGTTACCGAAGGGTGATAAACCGTTTCTTATGTTCTTGTAGGCTGTTACCGAAGGGTGATATACCGTTTCTTATGTTCTTGTAGGCCGTTAAGGAGATTTTCAATAATCAACTTGAAATATCACTGATTTCTACAGAATTGTAAAAGATGATAAAAATAGGACACCTTTTTTTAGTCCTCAAGAAAAGAGTGAACATGTTAGCATTTAAAAAGGAAAATTGCAATGTATTTGTATCAATCTAATTTTTAGTTCTTTCGATTTCATGGATACAGAAACATCCCAGGGAGTAAAATGTCAGATTTTTTCTTACCTGATAACTATTCTCCAAATACATAGTAGGAATGATTTACATTTTTTAAAAGTTAAAAGAAAATTGAATTTTCAGCAGTGAAACGAAAAACCCAACTTCAAAATCAATAACAAATCATGGCATGATATCTTGGGAATCAAGAAGGCGCATATTTATAAAAGAAATTGCGATTTCGACAGGTGATGCAGTCAGGTCTATTTTCGTTGATTGGACATTTAAGCGATCTAAGAAAGAAACTAAAAGAAGATCTTGATGCATATGGCCTTCTATTAGCCGCTTTTCATTTCAATATTTATAAAGAACAGTCTTTAGCATTCACATAATATTTATCCAAAAATATAGCATACAAACACGCAACTAGTACTATTTCTTGAGTAAAGACGAAAGTTTTTATGGCGGAAATTGAAAAAAAAATCTCTTCAAAGAGATCTTAAAATAACCTGGTTACTTATTGATTCATTTAAATGATGATACGAAATAATCAGGTAATAGATCGTGTTGTATAAAAAGTAAAATGACATCTATAGGATCAGTCGACGACAGACGGATAATACCATCTCCATAAAGTTGGAGAGGCAAACAACAGTCGAGGAAGCGCTACAAAACCAACCCCATCGTTCTAAATCTGGTGCTCCGGAAGGGTGAGGCATTCGTACTCCTCTTATGACAGCCGTCGTTTTGCTCATGTATAGTAAAGAAAAGATACAGTATTTAGTCGCAATCTATAATTTAATAAACAAGGACAGTAGTACTAGATCACGCTTATACTATTTGAATATCGGTAAACTACAGTCGCCTTAATTTATACTAAACGGAAAATATCCATGGTCATCAATGTCACATATTCCATAGCAACTAACCGAATCATGATATTGAATACTTTCGAAGCGATAACTTCAGCTTTACGATTAAGAACCCTCGATTCAAAACTTTCATGTAAGCAACAGCTCCATTTTCAAGGAAATCATGAGGAGAAACGATCGTCCTGGAATATTGTATCATATGGTATATATAAATCCATTCCCAGGTGCTGCTCATGTGCTGCTTGAATGTTGTAACATGAAATGGAATGTTCACATTTGGAAAATTAAAGTCATCTATATTTTTTCTTGTAAAATTCATTTTTCAAATGAAACTAACTTGCAATTTCTGTATTTTTTGCAGTCAATTTCTAGGTTTAAGTCACGATATGAAGCAAACGTAACTGTAACTGTTGTATCTTTTTTAAAAAGTTGAATCGGAAAGATATGATCAACAAAGTTACCAAAAACTGTTAACAATTCAGTTGGGACACATAACTTATATAGCAGAGCATGACGTTAAAAGCTAATGCTAACTTATTTTTACTCTTTTGAAACCCTTCAGATGTCCGCGTTTAATAGATGTTTTATAGCCGTCATCACGAATTGGTTCAACATCAAACAGTACATATTTCTTAGATAACAGGAGACCTTTATCCCAATTTGTGACATTGTACATAACGGCATGTTCGATCAACTGACATAAATTTAAAAGTGACTGTCCTCCTCGACAAGGAATTTTGACATGGACTGCATGCCGAGCAAGATATAACTCCCCACGCCACAGCACCTTATATAGCTCACAGTATTTATGTTAGTTCGTATTTCCACAAGCTTTAATTTAGTTTGGGGTGTTGCCTAGGTGTGGGTATGTTTTGTGATTGGCAAATTGATAGCTTTTGTCTTTTCGGGAGTGTAGCTCTCATGTATTGTCCTATTGGTTTTCGACGTGGTATTTTTTTTGTGTTACACACTTGCTTCGGTTTTCGCTACCTATATATACTCTTTCAGTATACTCTACATAAATTATTTTTAGAGAACAATATAAGATCAAGACATGGACAATGCACAAAAAGAGACGAAAAAGGCAACACACAATATTAAAGACATGATATGTGAACCAATAAACATTTAACAACATTTAAAACAACAAATTTTGAAATATGAACTCCACAGAAATCAAATTCAATTTAAGACGCTCTGGAGATATAATTTAAGCTCATATACTTTCATATAAAGGCTTTCAGCAAAATATGATTTTATTGCTTTTGAGAGATATACTTTGTTACAGTTAACCAGTCATTTACTTTACCATAAAAACCTGGCAGCTATTTTATTGGCCATGCCATTGTAGTTTCCATGACAGCTCTTCCAAAACTACTACTGATCTTAACACCAGTACTTTAATGGCTTATCAAATTGAATTACAAGTTCTATTACAGCAAAGTTTAATAAAATAATATCCATATCATGCTAGTATCAAAGTACTGATTTATTTGGCTTGTGATACCCTCGTGGCTAACATTCCACCCGCAGAGGTATCGACTCTCAGTAGTAGTAAGAACATTAAACGGTACAAATGTTAATGCAATGGATATGCATTTCGACAATTTATGTCTTTTCACTGAACTTCGAGACAAAAATTGTTTAAAAATCTAAAACTTAATACAAACACTGAAGAGCAGATATATATAACCGGAAAAGGACCAACAGTATAGCAAAACCAGTACAAGGATTCACAGTTATGCATGAGGGATACATGCCTTAATTTCAAATGATTTCCTTAGTTTGATAAAGGAAATTTCAATAAAACAATATAATGCCAGTACCGAAGTTCTGAGCTATTTGGCTGGTAATACCATCAGATGTTTCGATCAGTGATAGTAATTATATTCAAGGGTTCTAATTTTACTGCCCTTGATGCACATTTCTGTGATGATTTTTTGTTTTATGTTAAAATAAAAATTATGATATATACATTGACATATATAAGATATAAATAGCTTGACGTTTGCTATTCGTCTTTATGTATTTCTGATAATGTATAACTGTCTAAAAGACATCAGAAAATACTTCCCATTCATTAACAGTCAAAACATACATTTTCTTTTTATACATGCCGAATAATTTGTATTTCATTGAACCAACTGATAGCTATCAACTGAATTTACCCTGTAGCCGAATAAAAGGAGATGTGAGTTATTTGTCATAAACCAAATCAACTCACCAAACCACATTTCTTGACGTCACCGTGCAGCCCTCAACAACTGACAAGTGTCCAATCCACAAAATATGATCAGTTTTGAAAATCTTTTGGGGTTAACACTTTTTGATGGCATTTTATTCTTTATCTTTTATCTGTTATCATAGAAAGACAAACATTTTCTGATAAAAATGCATTCATATTCAAATAAACACACAAAGAAAAAGGGAAGCAATTCAAACTGAATTTTAAGCTGGGCGAAATGGCAAGCAAACGAAGATTAAAACGAAGACATTAAAGCACTGTCGTTGTTCCTATGCACCGGTAAGTGTGAGTAAGGATTGTTGTGTCATGACTTAATGTTGTATACTATGTTCTCTTGAAAGGTGTATAAGAAAAGACTGGTCAATGAAGAGAACATGCTTGTCTTTTTGTTTTATTCATGAGATCTTATCGTTTTGTTTTCATTTTAAAGGACAATGCATGTAACTTCCCACTTATAAACACCAAGACTTAAATCTGCCAATGAGGAATTCTATGTGTATCTTGCTCATAATAGGGAAAAGTTAATCTACCAGGGAATACAGCTAGTCGTTTGTAATATTCATTAACTGCGATGTGACAGTGGGACACATCAGGTGCGTCTCAATCCATCTTAAAATTTACAGTGAGATCTACAAATAATTGAAAGTTTCAAGCTTCAAAAGTTCTCTAATACATGTATATTGGTCGGATCATCTAAGGATGACCATTTAGCGGGACGCCATTTACCATTGGTGAAAAGCAACAGAATTCTTTTCTATTTTCTGTTTTATATAAGCCACATGTGAATCAGTTTTTGGTGGGGTCCTGTTGATCCGTCTTTATTTTTATATGTTGTGTTTTGTATAATGTTTGTCTTTTGGTGGTTTTTCATCTTCTGCAATGGCATCGTCAATTAGTTTTCGACTTAGGAGTTTGAATATTCTTTTAGTATCTTTCGCCTCTCTTTCAGATGAATTTTTTTAAGGTCCCATTTTGTCACTTAGCTCTTTATATGATTTGGTCTAGTATACCATCGGCTTTCAGATATTTAGACTTGAGCGTTCCAGATGAAGGTATAACAGACGCATGATATTCAATCAAGTATTATTTTCATTATTCGTATAGCCCATTATCTTACCTCCTATACATTTCTAGGAATATGACTGGTTAATAGCAACCGTGTGGAGACCGTGTATATTTCATATGGGGTTAGTGGGCGTGGTTTATTTCAATACACGGTTAGTAGTGGTGTTACGTCCCTTTGTAAAAACAACACGGAAAAATCTGAAAGGTTTCAACAGACGAAGAAATTGATGATGAACGATTGGAATAGATGCAGAAAACACATAAAAAGCTAACAAGTATTTATTGTTGGCATTTATTTTTGTTTTTGTATAGACCAATGGAAGTAGGTTCATAATATTGAAGAATTGATCACTTTGATAGGCCACTAGTCTAAATACCACATGTTAAGATAGTCGGTAAGATAAATTCGTTACACAGTGTGCTTCGCCCTCCCCCCATATTTTAGTTAATTTTCCTCTTAATGCGTTATATATACTCTTTTTATATTCTGATGTGAATATGCTTTGTAAATGTGTCATGTTGACTTTCATCTGACGCAGCTGCTTCAGGATTTATGGCAACCTAAATATTTGATTGAAGTTTCAATATGTCAATTTAGACTTTAAGAGCATATTTTACACCAGAAATGTAAAATTTAGAGAACAATACAAGATCAAGAAATCGCAAAAAAAAAAAAACAAAAAAAAAAACAAAAAACAAAAAACAAAAAACAAAATAAACAAAAAAAAAGAAGAAAAAACAACGAAAAGACAATATACCACATTAAAAACGTGATAGGTGAACCAAATAACATTACACAACACTGAAACCTAAAAAATTTTGAAATTTAAACTTTACAGAAATCAACGATCTGGAGAGCTAAATATATTCTTCCATATAGATACAATAAGGTACTGTATGATTTCGATCATTTGAAAACTCACTAAATAATTCAAAATTTGGTGACTATGATGAACGCATATATCAAATCAAACTTGAGATAAAGGATACAACAGAGACTGTTAGGTCTGCCTCACATCTTGACGACTTACATCTATAAATTGACAATGAGGGTCGGTTAAAAACAAAACTTTACGACAAAAGAGATGATTTCAGCTTCCCAATTGTGAACTTTCTATTTCTATGTAGCAACATCCCAGCATTGCCTTCATTCGGAGTATATACCTCCCAGTTAATACGATATTCCAGGGTTTGTATTGTATTTAATATCATGATTTCATTGATAGAGGGTTGCTGCTCACAAGGAAGCTATTAAACCAAGAGTTTCAAGTGGTGAAGCTGAAATCATCCCTTCGGAAATTTCATGGACACCATCACGAGTAGGTTGACCGTTACGGAATATCCGTTTCACAGATGACAACTGATATGTTCCCTTTTCCCCGAATGTGACCTAACGAATTAGACTTATCACCGGGTTTGTACTAACATGAGCAACACGAAGGGTGCCACATTTGGAACAGGATCTGCTAACCCTTCCGGAGCACCTGAGATCACCCCAAGTTTATGATGGGGTTCGTATTGCTCAGTCTTTGGTTTTCTGTGTTGTGTTTTGTGTACTGTTGTTTGTCTGTTGGTCCATTTCTTTTTTAGCCATTGCGTTGTCAATTTATTTTCAACTTTTGAGTTCAAATGTGACTTTGGTATCTTTCGACCTCTTCTTATTTTCATATGAGTCGGAGTTCCTTCAGACACTTGTCAAAAACAAGAAGATTAAAGAAGCCAGATAATTTAATTTCACAT
Source organism: Mytilus californianus (assembly GCF_021869535.1). Lineage (NCBI taxonomy): Eukaryota > Metazoa > Mollusca > Bivalvia > Mytilida > Mytilidae > Mytilus > Mytilus californianus. Next base: position 127,992,271 of record NW_026262679.1, on the reverse strand, counting down.
TCAGATATATTGATGACGTTCTTTCCATAAACAATTCAAACTTTTCTGATTGGGTTCCATTAATATATCCTCAAGAACTACAAATTAAAGAATCAACAGACACGCCTTCCTGCGCCTCATTTTTAGACTTATACCTCGAATTTGACATAAGCGGTCATCTCAGTACTACACACAATCTATGACTAACGAGACGATTTTAATTTTGAAGTTATAGATTTCTCCAACCTTAGAAGCCATATACCAACTTCACCTGCATATGGGATATACATTTCCCAACTCATTCGGTATCCAAGAGCTTGCAACTGCTACTCAGACTTTATAAAACGTCACCAGTGTATGAGCAGAAAGTTAATAACCAGGGTTATGTCAAAAAACGTCTCGTCCTTTTTCTAAAAAAAAGTTCATCGGAAGATACCAAGACCTTGTTGATAAGTATTCTGTATCTACTTCACAAATAATACACGATGGTCTTGTAGTGTAGATTCTAGTTACTGACGTTGTTTATCATCTTAATTTAGTGTTATAGTGTTCTTTTTATTTGTCTTTGTATATTTGTAACATTTACTGTTTAGTCCATTTTTGGAAATATACTTTTGGGATGGCGGTATTTATACATCCCGCCATTGTGTTATTGCGTGCATTTTTTATATTCTTGTATTTCATTTCTGCTTATGTACTTTGTTTATAGTGTGTATATACGCCATTTTGTTTTTCTTTGTTGAAATAGTTATTTGTTTTTATAGTGATTAAGATTATAACACAATTGACTGTACCCCAATTTTGACAATTTACCTATTATGTCTATTTGTTTTGCTCTCATAGTTAATTTCCTGTTACAAAATTTTGAAAATTATTTAAAATTAAGGAATGTATCTCCCTCATGCAAAGCTCTGATGCCCGCTTTTGGATTTACTTTTTTGTCCTTTTTGGTTGTTTATCATACACGTGAGAGGTTCAGCTAGCTATAAAACCCGTTTCAATTAACCATTTTCTACATAAGGAAATGCGTGTACCAAGTTAGGAATATGACAGTTGTTTTCCATTCGTTTGAAATGTTTGAGCTTTTGATTTTGCCATTTGATAAAGGGTTTGAATTTTCCTTGGAGTTTGGTATTTTGGGTATTTTACTTTTTCGCCTCTCTTTTACAATTACAGACGGACAACCCCTCACCCAAATAAAGATCCCAAAACCTTTCCCGCCATCGTACAATCCATGTTATTGTTGTTTCGAGGACAACTATTGTGATACCAATAGGGAAAAAGGGTTATATCTGAGATCATCCCCAGTTTTTGGTGGGGTTCGTGTTGCTTAGTCTTTGGTTTTCTATGTTATTTTGTGTACTGTTGTTTGTCTGTTTGTCTTTTTCTTTTTTAGCCATGTCGTTGTCACTTTATTTTCGACTTATGAGTTTGAATGTCGCTTTGGTAACATTCGCCTCTCTTTTTATACTTATACTCAAGAAAGAAAATCTCACAAAAATAGTATACCATAAAGATATCTAATGCATTTTAGTCTGTAGTATTTCCAAGTTACAGTAAGAATAATTGCATATATGTTCTTATGGTGTGCTATTTATGATAAAACATTCTTGTAATGACTAGACGTTTGTAATTAATTTTTTTTTCTGGTACTGAATAATTGTTTAAAAGCATTAGAAAAATTGAAACTTCTATACCTATTTTGAATATATTATCAGTCAAATTATATATTTTCCTTTCATATTTGCCGAATTTTGTGTTTCACTGATGCGAAAAATAAGAAGCAATAGAATATGAAATACAATCGATTAAAATGTGTCTCAAAGTGATTCAGCACATCTCAATAAGTATATATCTTGAGATCACCGTATAGCCTTGGACAAGAATCGTTTTATTAATTTGAAAAAAATGAGAGAAAAGAGAAGAAATAAACTGGGCGTCTGCGTGGTCAACGTTTATGTGTACATTCAATCTTAAAGAATTTATCATGATCAGAGGGAACCAAAAGAAATGATGAAAATAATGAAAAAGAAAATTATAAAATCAATATTAAGCAGATCTATAAAGCAAAAAGAGAAACAACTCAAACTTAATTGTAATCGGTGAGTAAATTGAAGAAAGATTTGATAATTCTAAGTAGTATGCAAGCCATTAATACATAGGTATAAATAGGATAACGTAACACTAAACATTGGACAATACGAACGTATATAAAAGAAATATAAAATGCAATTATAGAGTGTAAAATTCTTCATCAATGCTATATTGAGACACATAAGTTTGTTTCCATCTATCTGGGAACTAACGGCGAGATCTGCAAATGATTAAAACTTCAAGGCTTTGAAAGTCGTGCAGTACATTGATAGGATCTTTTAGAGGTTAGTGTTTAGCTTAAGTTCAGATCTATACTCAGTCAAAAGCAACGCAGACAGTTTTATTGTACATTTTATTCATATTACCAGCAATATACGTATTTATAGATTATATAAAATAATGCATATCAAAAACAGACATTTTATTTTCAGCCTTCCTCTTAATTATATTTTGTCTTCCTTTATATCTATCTATCTATGATTGGTGTCACTATCAAAGTTTTTCATCAAAAACTTGGTCAAAGAAAAGATGAGAGTTCAATGTTTACAAAGAGAAACAATGGCCATTATATACTTCTCACAGAATGACTGCATTGCGCTTTCACTGTATATTCTGTGTACTACCATTTGGAGAAGGCGAATTAGATATCGCAAAAGAGTGAATAGAAGGGAAAAAGAAACTAGTTGCAGAATAGACTGAGACAGAAAAACTACCTTCAATACTCTTCTTCAAAGTGAGGACCGACACGAATTCAGGAATTATTTTGAAATGGACAAATCATCATTCAATCTGCTGCTCAGTAAATTTGAACCACTGATCGAAATAAATTCATCTATCGTTTCTTTTCTAGAATGTTTCTTTTACTCTCCTACTTTTTTCGTCAATTTTGCCATATGCTTTTGGTTTGCCAACAAAAATTGCCTCATTGCTAAGATGCATTTTGAGTGGCTAATTTCTGTCGTCCAAGTTTCAAGAAAATAGGAAGAAATTCTATTTCATTAAAGTCCGTCAAAGTTTTAGACCAAAGTTTTCTTTCATGGTTGTCACTATCAAAACTTTGTTCAAAAACTTTGACCAATTTTCTTTATAGGCCTGTTTTACAATAACCAAGACTATATAATATCAATAAACTGCATTCATTGACAATATTGTTCCGACACCCCAGTTGATAATTTATGATATAATACAATCTCTTAATCTCCCAATTTCGAGATTTCCTCCTTAGTCTGTATATTGCCCTCCTCTATATGTCCATTTGTTGTTTTCTCTTTTTTTGGTTGAGTGGATTTTTTTACTTTCGTCAAAGGCTTTATCATTTCATTAGCCTGAAAAAAGGATTATCGTCTTTTTAATTACAGCTTTTTTCTATTCATCTCTAATCAGATTAAGGTATGTACAATACAAATGTAGTTAACATGTTTATGTAAGAGAATGATAATCCCTTTCTTCATGATTAAGTACGAGCGTTAGCGAGTATTTATCATGAAGTAAGGAATTATCATTCTCTTACAAACTTAGAATATTGTAAAATGCTCAAGGATCAAATAATCTCTTGATTGGCTGACTATTCAAGAATTAGCTTCATTGTCAGTGCAATGTTTCTAATTGATGCATGACTTCCTTTTTTCGGCATTTCATTTATGGATTAGTTTTAGTAATGTAAGGACTTTCTTATAATTTGGGAAATATTTAAAAAAAAAGCGTTATAGACATTAGGGGACACAACAGTACAAAGAAAAGGTAGGAATTGTAACTATATGTTTCCTGATTGTTAGTATGAATGTAAAAAGTAAAATCACAAAAATACTGAACTCCGAGGAAAATTCAATCGGAAAGTCCCTAATCACATGGCAAAATCAAATGACAAAACACATCAAACGAATGGACAACAACTGTCATATTCCTGACTTGGTACAGGCATTTTCAAATGTAGAAAATGGTGGATTGAACCTGGTTTTATAGCGCTAATTATGTAAATTATGTAATATTTTAGTGAGGAATTATCCTTTTTTAATTTACAGTTGAAATCAATACATTTGAGTTACAACTAATTTCACAGCCAATATTTTGGTCCGGATTTAAAAATCGAATACTATTTCATTATGTCAGGGGAATGTCGAAATAAATGCCTTTAAAAGTTTAAATATATTCAAAACTTAAATTAAATTCCTGTTTTTTTTTTTATTTTATCGGAATATTGGAAATAACTATTCTTCACAACCGCTGGTCCATTAATCAGAGTTTTGGAAATCTTAAGATTTAGGTTATTTTTTATTTTAAAACTGTGTTTTTTTCCCTTTTAATGCATTGTTTTAATATTGTTTGATTTTTTTAGTAATTTGAAGTTATTATAATTTCATAATAACATTAAAGGTACCAATTTTACTGCACCAGTAAATTTCATCTTATTTTGATTTCTTTTGTTTGTTTCACAATTGAACTTTTAGTCAGTTTCAATCACTGGTGATAAATCCTTTCATTCTGATAAATGTGCTCCGGGGCAGTTGTAACTCATTTATAGAAACTCTTTTGTTTTGAACTGTAAATAGGCCTAAACAATAGGATAATCCCTTACTAAGAACATGAATTACATTCATTCTTCACAATTAAGAGACATCAAATCCTACAATTTCATTGATCGAGAGCACTTTGCTATATTCTAAAGTAAATCATTATAGTAAATCTAGAAAAGCGATTTGGACGCATGTAATTTATAAAGTATTGTTTGCATTTGTTATTAGATTATAAGATAACCTTCAAGGGAACTACATTTTAAAATAAAATCCTATTTTTACACAGTAGGACAACATAAATAGATCTCAAAAACATGTTTAACCCCGCCGCATTTTTGCGCCTGTCCCAAGTCAGGAGCCTTTGGCCTTTGTTAGTCTTGTATCATTTTTCATTTTAGTTTCTTGTGTATAATTTGGAGTTTAGTATGACGTCCATTATCACTGAACTAGTTTACATATTTGTTTAGGGGCCAGCTGAAGGACGCCTCCGGGTGCGGGAGTTTCTCGCTGCATTGAAGACCCATTGGTGGCCTTCGGCTGTTGTCTGCTCTATGGTCGGGTTGTTGTCTCTTTGACACATTCCCCATTTCCATTCTCAATTTTTTTTTATTTTGTACGAATGGTATTCCATTGTATAACATTACGGTACCAATTATACTACACCAGATATGTATCTCAATATTATATGTCGCTTCAGTTATGTTCGGGGTCGAAGTAATTTCTTTATTTTATTTTACTTTTAACAATACATCTTGCCTACAATTCTCAAAAAAAAAAAAAAAAAAAAAAAAATAGGCAGCATATATTATCGTTCACGGAAATGTCCAATCTCTGCAGTTTATTGAAATTGGAAGATTTTCTTTTCTATGTTCACCTATGTTTTATAGTAGCAATACTTTATATGCACTGAACAGAGGTGGCGAAATATTCCTCAGAGTTAGAATGGGGGTTTGACTTGTTACTGTACTGGTTTTTGAAATAGCAATTTAAAAATGTTTATCATATTTCAAGAAATCAAACTAATTAATATTTTTTGAATAAAATCTTGAAAGCTATTCTTTTATTTCAAATTCAAACAAAACTTGACATGTTTTATATGCAAATATATACAATAATTAGTAAAATCACCAAAATATAACTAGGTTTGGTTATGTAATTCTGTTGGTTAATTTTATTAATAGTCTACGGACTGAATAAGAGTTCCGATAAAACCTCGCTTATGACCTTATAGTGACAACTTTGCATTTCTAGTTTTTTCCAGATATAAACAAATAACAATAGAAAGGATTTTATGTTATTAATTTCAAAAGATGATAAAAATGATGAAAATAATAATAAATGTGACACAATTCAAGAAATCGTAGTTATCTTAAAGTAATATTAAAGTAATTTTCCATAAACGACACGAAAAAGAAGATTTTTTTTTGGACTAGCATTAATGCAATTTATATTAAATCAAAATAATCATTAGATCCATTAGATTAGGAAAAAAGTGAAACATTCTTTGAACGGCATCATTGTTGGCCGCACTGGTTTAATGAAACTCCAAAAACGCAAATATTACTGGAAAAGAAGCATTTCGGAAACATGATCCTTTGAAAATTCAAAGGACCGCTCAAATTAAAGTCCACTGCTTTCTGACAATGCCATGGATTTTTGTTTTAATCCAGCACAAAACCCTCAAATCTTTTCCAACAGCGAAGGTGGTCTTTTCTTATATGAAAGACATTCTACAATATGTTGCGCCTTTGTTTTCTTTCCTATCAAGAATGTTTTATCATATGAAGTTTGAATCCATTTTTATACATACCCACATGTAGAATGTTCCCACACCGGCGCTAGCTGCCTTTGCCTCCTCTAGAGTGTGCGTTTTAAGAAGTCTGTCCACTTCTTGAGCAGTGATAGGGTCAATATAATTTTTGTCAAATTGTTTGACTTTATATAAAAGACTATTTCTACTTGTCATTCTCATTAGGTAAACAATCTCATCCCATGTCTTCAAATAAAATTATTATGTATATATATATAACTTGTATTCAGAAAGTCTCACAATTAGCGGGTTACTAGATTAAACTCTACTGCACTTATGTACTATGCATAACTATTTGTTCCAATCAAATGTAAAAACAAGTTACATAATTTTGCCACTCTATGTTATAGGACCTTGCATGTTTCTCAGCTCTTTAGCGTTTATATTTTATATATAAATTATACTCAAAATTGACAACAACACTTCAAATGGTCTGCAATTTTATTAACGATGGTTTACATGTTTCGCCTGCAAGGCAGGCGTCATCAGGACCTGTCCTGCAAACCATAGCAAATAAAATTGCAGACCATTTGAAGTGTTGTTGTCAATTTTGAGTATAATTTAAATGTTGCATTTATTTGCATAATTTGACAACCCTGCATACCAAGGTATCCACTTCAGGGACTCTGTCGAAATGATTCACACAGGCGTTGGTTCACCAAACGGAGTTTAATTTATATATAAATGTACATAAAATAAATACAGGTGTTCTACAACAAAAAAACAAGAATGATATTCAATGGTTTGTTTTTAGACAGAGAATTATTTTAGATTGTACAAAGACACTATGATTCGGCAAAAAATTATTGCGACAGTAATTTACCAATTTCAAATCTCGTGAATCTATTAGGAACAGACAAACGAGGTAACAAACAGGAGCGATACCGGGTGCATTGACAGGGTAACCGTCTACTGCTATGCATACATCACCCGCCATGCGAATTCACACTCAATAAAATATCAAAATCGGGAAAACGAAACAAACACTTTATAAGCCTGGTATCTCTGGTATTATTTTTTTATCTGGAGGCATTTCTATTGCCAACATAAATTTTGAATTTGGGGAACATTTGTGTTATCTGCTCGACAATCAAGGCTTCATAAACAGCAAAAGTAGGTTGAAAAAAATCCTTCAATTTCATTTGTACAATAAAATTTCTGTCCTAGTAATAATGGGGATTTCCTGATGATCACATTCATAAAAGTAAGCTTTGAGAAATGATAAATAACAAATAACGGAGAGTTCCTTTCTCATTAGATCTAAACTAAAGACCATTTGACATCAAAACTGACACCACTAGTCCACGGAATTCATTATGATTGTAATTCTTTTTTTTTACATCTCATATATCCCAGTGAACTTGAAATTAAGGTAACTACTGATACTAGAAGGACTGCTTCATACCTTGATCTCTTCCTCAATATTGACACTAAAATCTATGACAAACGGGACGATTTCAACTTCCCAATTATCAATTTCCCATTTTCCAGCAGTAACATACCCTCTGCCCCCTCGTATGGTGTTTACATATCTCAGTTGATACGTTATGCTCGTGCATGTTCATACTGTACGGACTTCATATACAGGAGTGTGCTCCTTACGCAGAAACTGCTCCAACAAAGTAATGAGGAGGAAAGATTAAAAATGACACTCCGTAAATTTTATGGACACCATCAAGAATTGGTTGATCCATACGATGTGTCTGTGTCTAAACTAACTAAGGACATGTTTTCCAAGTCTTAGAATATGGTTTACCATTTACGTCGTCTGGTCTTTTGAGTACCGAATGTGACCTATTCCCGAATATGACTGTTTTACTGAGTGTTAATTCACAATGCTATAAGACGTGTCTCGGTATTTGTTTATCCAGCGTTCATATATTTAGTTACGAAGTTTTATTTGTAATTCTGATTAGATATTGTTTTGTGTCTTATCGTTTGTAGTTGTGATTCTATCTTTTATTTTCTATTCGTATGTAAAAATAGAGTTAATTAATCACCCAGTTCGTTTGTATGATTTTAGTTTAAAGCAACTATGTGCACAGGATTAATTTGTTTTACACAGTTTGATTTGGAAGAAAGGCCGACATAGTTAGTTGCACTATTATTAACACAATTCTATATTAATATTCTTGTAATTGTTATAAAATACATTAAATAACATAATTAGAAACCTAATCTTGATTTATATCCATTTTTTAGAAATTCACCTGTGACGTTAATTATTGTGGCGTTGATTCATTCGTGTTACAGACACACACTTCGTAATTCTATTAAGCTGTTTTTGTGTACTGTCCTAAATTATTTTAGTTATTCGTTGTTATTCTGTGGTTAACATGTCGAAATGTACTATTATATTATTTATTTATGTATTTCTCTGTCTTTGGTGGTTTTGCATTTATTTGTACTCTCTTCCCGTCATGTAATGTTGTCATTTTAGCGGTATATTTAACATTGCCATAAAGCGCGGAGGTTTTGCTAGCCACAAAACCAGGTTAAATCCACCATTTTTCTTAAAATGTCCTGTACCAAGTCAGGAATATGGCAGTTGTTATCTAATAGTTCGTTTCTATGAATGTTGCATTGTTGTTTGTTTTTTGATGCACTTCTGTTATTTCGTTGTTTTCCTCTTATAGTTGATGTGTTTCCCTCGGTTTTAGTTTGTAACCCGGATTTGTTTTCTCACAATCGATTTATGACTTTTGAGCAGCGGTATACTACTGTTGCCTTTATTTGATCTGTTCCGTTAATCATAATCTCAATTGGGACTCGCCATTTTATTTTGACCAGTTCCAGTGTGGAGGTAGCAACACGTAGGGCATAAGAAAAACTCATCATAGATTTCAGGTTTACAATTTGGTACGCCAGGCGATCGTCTCGTCTATGTAAGACTCATCAGGGGCTATGGAATCAAAAGAATTGAAACGCAAAATCAATACGAAGTTTACCGGCATTACATAAACGAAGAACACCACGATACCTGGAAAATCAGGTACAAAAAACCCTTAACCGGCGTAGAGGATATTATTAAAATTAAAAAAATTTTTTGCATAGCTTATAACACGTACCGCCAGTGATTCTGACTTTTCTCCTAGTAAGATGTACGTTGCTTTCATTACATCGTACATCACAGGTTTTGGTTTCTTATAGCGATGGACCTCAGATATTGTTGTTCGTTTCATTTCCAGTATAAACACGGAGTTGTTGTCAGCCTCTTGTAACATCTGCTCACCCTCTCTTATATAATTATTCAGCTTTTCTGCCAGACTTGACTGTTTTGCATCTTGAATTGCCTTTTCCAGAACATCAGCATTTTTACGATTGATGCCATTTCTCAAAGCTGTCGGGACAAATGTTTGAAAATGTAAGGTAAACAAACATACTGCTATGTTTATGGATTTGTAATAAAGCTAGAATCTTACATTAAAACATTTGTTCATAAAATTATGAATACACGTGGCCTTTTAGGTTAAAGAAAGTCTTTTATCACGAAATGAAAAAAAACATGTTATATTTGTATAACAATTTTTTTTTTATTTATATAACTTGATATAATGATTTTGCCAGTAAAGGTGTGTAATTTGTTATGTAACCCCGCATTAGCGTTATCAACATTCAACAAAAACAATCAATTCAGTTGCTTATCATCTAAATAACGTGTTATACTGTTCTTTTATTTGTCTTTGTTCTATTATTAATATTACTTTTACTGTTTGGTCTGTTTTCTGTGATATCCTTTTGACGTGGCTCGGTACTGATACATCCCGTCAATGTGTTTGTATTATCTTTTATTTTTACTGGTTTGTTTTGTACGTGTGACTTTATGTGTTTCTTTGGTACATATGACGTGGCTCTGTACTTTTAAAGATCCCATCATATTGTTCTATTATAATACCATTATGTTATTGTTCTATTATATTTTTGAAAATACTTTGAACGACTAAATTATTTAACTCCCGTAGTGGTATTAACCATATTTGGATTCTTAAAAATGCTAAAGAACTTCTGGATATTTTAAATCTCTGTCTTTTTCTGAAATTAGTTCTAACAATAACTTTTGATTTTTCAACCCTGTAAACCACCATTCCCCATGTGAAATTATAATTTTGAAAATACTTTGTACGACAAAATTATTTTATATTTCTTCCAGTGTGACGTTTACATTTTCTGGCGTCAAACACGACTCTACACTAAGAGTAGATGTGAATGCAGTCACATGACTTTAAATATTTCAATCCTTTATGGGTTGATTTATAATACATATATAAGTAAGCAATGAATGTGGTTGTTATATTTGAAAGATGCTTTTTGTGCTTCTTTGTTAAATGTTTGTTTGTTTTAAGATTGTGACACAGTGATGACTGCTGTACCCATATTTTGACAATGTTACCTATTGTGTCTGTTTTGTTCACTCATCGTTGTAAATATAATGGAATTTGATGCGACTGTCATACAAGTGAGAGGTTTAGCGCTATAAAACCAGGTTCAATCCACCATTTTCTACATAAGAAAATGCCTGTACCAAGTCAGGAATATGACAGTTGTTGTCCATTCGTTTGATGTATTTGAGCTTTTGATTTTGCCATTTGATTAGGACTTAGATCTAGAAATAGACTATGAGGGTCGGTTGAAAATTCAACTTTACGACAAAAGAGATGATTGCAGCTTCCCAATTGTGACCTTTTCATTTTTAAACCAAGAGATCCAAATGATGAAGTTGTAATCATCACTTCGTAAATATTACGGACGCCATCACGAGTTGGTTGACCGTTATGGAATATTCGTTATACAGATGATATCGGATATGTTCCTTTTGTCGTAACTACAATCCCCTTCCCTTTTCACGAATGTGACCTACCGAATAAGACCATTTACCGGCTTTGTAACAACATGAGCAACACGAAGGGAGCCACATGTGGAGCAGGATCTGCTTCCCCTTCCGGAGCACATGAAATCACCCCTAGTTTTTGGTGGGGTCCGTGTTGTTTTTGTACCCCTATTTGTGACATTTTGTTCACGCATCATTGTCAATATAATGGAAATTGATGCGACTGTCGTACAAGTGAGAGGTTTAGCACTATAAAACCAGGTTCAATCCACCATTTTCTACATTTGAAAATGCCTGCACCAAGTCAGGAATATGACAGTTGTTGTCCATTCGTTTGATGTGTTTTATCATTTGATTTTGCCATTTGATTATGGACTTTCCGTTTTGAATTTTCCTCGGAGTTCAGTATTTTTGTGATTTTACTTTTTTTCAGGTCAAAGCAGTGCAAGGGCTTTGTTTTTGATTATGTCCTGTGGATTTATGAGTTTTGTTGTATGAACTAATGCACCATATCTCTTCATTCCTACAATATCGTTGATGGTTCGGTTATGTTCCTACGAAAATAAATAGAAAACTTTCTGCCTTCTTGTCAAAATACACGATTTTCTCTTTCAGATTTACTTTCGTCCTATTGAGTAAAAAGTAGCACCTAGTTACTTTTAAAGAATTCGCTAAGACCATCTTATATGAAGAATTTAAACATGTTGATGATTTTCTTAGGAGAATACTAAGTTAAAGCAGATTTATTAAAAACGAAATGATGAGAGAAATATTGACCTTTTCTGTTACATTTTCTGCTGAATTAACTAAAAAAAAAATGGTCTTTTATTAACGGATACCATACTTGTCTAAAACATTCACCCTTAGCTAATTTTAGATATTCCAGCCTTTCATATGCTTTAGTAAGCCATCCATCGTCTGGTAAGTCCTCCTTATTTAACTTATCGATTGCCATTTGCACATCCTCAGGATTCTTGGATGTCTTAAGTGTATTCATCAACTGTTGTCGAATCATCAAGTCTCCTGCACTCTGAAAATATTTGTTGGTCAATAAAAACAAGGAAAATAAAAATGAAATTCCATATGAATATTTGCTTTTTGTCATAATGTGTTAAGTGTTTATGTGTTATCTTCGGACGAATGAAATTTATAACGTGTTGTTTTCATTTTTTATTTTCATTTGTGTGTTGTACAATTATATGTGTACGCATTCTTCCATCACCTGGCACTGCAAGTTGTATTGATTCGTCTCAATTAAGTTGGAAAAACGCTTACTTCTAAAATTGCATAATAAAAATATTACCTTTACTTAGACTTGGATTTGGAAACCTTATTCATATGCACACTTCTATTACAACACCTATACATAGACTACATGAGAATTTTCAAATATATGGGATTTATTTGTAATATAATTACAAGAAATAAAATGCATGTTCATTCATACTTACACGTCAATACCTATAAAAGCATCAAACAGGTAGGGGTTAAAAAAAAAGCTAAAATCGCTGATTTTTTGGGTTGTGTCTTTCATTTTTTAATTTAAATATTTTTTTTCATGATTTCTGAATTTATAAAGCAGCAAAGTCCCAACTTTAGCAAGTGTTTCAGTTTAGTCACTTCCAGCCTGAAACATATATATACATGATTACATATATAGTGTTTTAAATCTTACTTCAAATGGTTTTCGTGGTTTCTTAGGATCTTCCGACATCAAAAGGAAATTGCACACATTTATAAAGCCTTTACTCGAACGTCTATGTTTTGCAAGTAGTTTTAGGACATACTCTCCGTTTCTTGGAACACCAACAGTAATGAATAAATCGTCATTGTGTTGTTTAAGTAAAATATATTCTTCAAGGTCCGAAGAAGGAATTGTCTGATGAATCATCTCCGCAATGACCTTGATATCTTTAAACACCTTGAAATCGATATCAACGGTGTCTGATCCACGTATTGTTATTAACCCTGTAACATTTGAAACCAATTTCATACCGAAACGCTCTGTCACACGACAAGGGCCAAATCCTATTTCCGGAACAAATGGCAGTGCCTCGAATCTCAGTTTTGGTTCCTCACAATTCACCTTGAATGAACACAAGAATTCTGAATCACTTTCACTGGCTCCTCCAAACACTTTGAAATCATACATTCCTTCAACTGGGAAACGCATATGAAAATGTGTCTTCCTTTCGTCTTGAACAACTGCTACCAAAAACTTGAAATCTAATTCCACAGCAGCATCGGGTGTTTCTGATGCAATCAATTCAAATTTATGACCGAGAAAAATGTGTCTGGAGTCCATCCGCTTGATTGATATTATGCAAGATCCGTGTTTAGCTTTTCTAATGCCATTTAAGCGACTTGAAATTTTCAAATGATGTTCGAAGAAAGCTTGTGATACAACTGGAAGCTTCAAAAACTTCTCTATTGAATGTGGTTTTCCAAGTAGTTGCCACATGTCTTCATCAGGAAAACATCGAAATATAAACTCCTCCGGGTTAGTCAAGAAATAATATTCATTCACATTCAAAATGGAATCTTTTTCAAACTTTTTCAAAACAGAATGGTTATGGTTGCCTGTATGTATTGTATTTGAGGATTTTGATGTTACTGAAGAGTTTGAAATTGCAGGGAGTTTTGGAATCGACGAATCACCTGAATGAGATACACAGTCATTTAAAGTAGGAACAAGAGTATTAACATGTGCATGTAGCTCATCAGAGTGTAAAACGACATGATTACATATTAACAGATTAAGTTTTTGGGCTTGCTTTCTATAACTACGAGCATTCTTTGATAGGGTACTGTTTATTATCGTTTTGGATTTTTGTTTATCTATTATGTCGTTTTTATAGAGTCAAGTGTTTTCTTGTACGGTTTGAATACGTAGTTTTGTTAGTCGACACATCGAGCTAAAAAAACTTACGGTTAATATATAAAAAAAAGTAGTAAAATAATGGCACATGGTTATGTGCCTTTGAAAAAGCAGGAACCTCGTCTGACATTTATAGTCTTTTGACATATATTTTCTTATCCTCATTCGGTGCAATTAGGAGCTTGACATATTCTATAGACGCTGACTTATTTATTGTAGTGGACCGTTCTTTGGTTTTTTGTTTCGATTGGAAAATACAGATTTTGAATTACTGTATTCAATCGTTGAATGGTACCACGGTGAGTATGTTAATATACTGATATATCAAATCTAGCATGAAACAATTGCATAATAGTAACTTATGAAGATCGTCATATATAAACTGCCCATTTGACAAAAAAAAAACATTGACAGAAACATTAACAATGCCCTCTTCTTTAGAAACGGTTAAGTTTATTTCATATATAAAAGAAACCAATAACATAAGAAAGCACGTAAACTCGGAAAACACCATCAAACAATAATATGACATGGATTATGAAGCCCGAAGGATTTTTAAATGTAGTTTAAAAAATGACACATGGCCACGGTAAAACCATTGAAGAAATTGAATATATATTTGATATGAAGCAAAATGCATTAGATTTGTTGAACACATATTGGAAGAAAATGAGGTACCGTTTTCATCTGGTTCTTTAAATGATCCTGTTTTACTCGAGAGTGGCGTGTTTTCTATATGAACTGGCTGCTGCTCTGTTGTTTTTTTCTTCGTTGATACAGTATCGAATGCCCCTTTGAAGAAAACAATTCTCCACCCGTCTGCACAATAAACTGCATTCCATGTCACTCTGTTTTTGTCGATTTCGGTTTCGTCTGTTTCATGTCCTTCTAGTTTGGCAACACCTGGTACAACATGACAGGGGATATCAACATGCCTGTGGAAAAATATGACTTTGGTTTTTCATGGTCATTTTAATGAAATATGTTAAAATGTACCCATGTTAACAATTATGGGTTTTACATCTAAACAAACATAGAAAATTCTTAAATTTTCTTTACATTGATTGATGATTTTCTGCTTAACGTCCAGTAGCAAGTCTTTGAATTGAGTAGATTAGTCCAATTGATGATAATACAACGTCAACACTCGATTTTAAATTTATCTTACATAACTAGTACATGAGGGTCTGGATGTCTTCATTTCCTTACTTTAATTTTTAAGCCATTTGTCTCTATTTTTAATATTTTTTGTTCATCGTTCTCTATTCTTTATTTTTTTTGATTACTCTCTGTTCTTTAAATCCCCAAAAACAATTTTGCTTACGAGTATGCAATACATTACTTTAACTATGTATGTAATTTCCCTTTAGTAGATAGTCTTGTACTCACTTGCACATCATTGCAAACAATTCAGGATAGGATGATCTTTTATCTTTAACTTCTTTTAGATGATGAAGTGGAGATTTGTCGTTTATTGAGCGTGAATAATCAAGTTGATCTAACTTCTGAAGACATATCCAGGCAAATATTGCTCGCACCTTCTCAACATCCCTGTAATATCTTGCGGTCAATGATACAGTTAAAGTCTTCAAGGCAGGTGCTGATTCAATGTCAACCTTTTATAATACGAAAAATATTTGTGAAATCAATATCAGTAGTTTTAGTCTAACTGAACAGAAAAAAATGGAACGACGGCTGTCCATTGCGGATAAGGAAGTGCTTACACTTTCAGAACACCCGAATTTATACCCAGTTTGTGTTGCTAAGTATTAAGTTACTAATACGTGTGCTATCTCATTTTTGTCCTTGTTTTATCTGTTCTTCCTCGATCAGTATCCATTTTTTTTATGTAGAACTATTATGCATACATGTTTGACTATTCCATGATAATAATGTGGGAATTGATGGTATGATACTTCATTCTGATTTGTAAATTAGCGTTTAAAAATAGCTTTAAATTTTAACTCAGACATTTCTCATCAAATTCTGAACTGCTGGTGTTTGATTGATAAAACTTCTTTGATTCATGAAAGAATAGAGTATCAAAAACTATTACAAAACAATAGAATTTAAATTACAGGTATTTAACGATATTGACACAACAAGAACATTTACAGAAGGCTTCAGTAGATCAGGGATTTGTATACAAATCCTCGAATAGATATTGTAGAATAATTTAATGAAACGTCAAGGACTCTTTTAACATTTGTACTCGTCAGATTGCCTTATGCTACCTCTAGTCAAAGATGCTCGAACGTCCATGGGCATTATTGCAACTTTCAGTGGCGTAGTTCTCACGCCCACAGCAAGTCCCATAGCGTCAATGATTTGACTATGTCACCTTCTTTCTCAATAAAGTATAAAAAAATACAAGTAATATTTCAATCTTACGCTTTGGACTCTTTTGTCGATTTCTAAAGCAGTGTCCATTTTAAATATTTCAGCTTTTCTTGTTGGTGGAGGTTTTGGTATCGGATACGTTAGTTGTTTCTTTTTAATATCTTGAACAAAAACCTAGAAAAAAACCTGTATTCATTAAAAAAGTGTTGATATTATAGCTGTGTTGAGCGACAGATAGAGAAGCAAACATGAACAGGTCTCTTATTTTTGGGACTGCAATAGCCAGGCAGTATTAACATAACAATATTTTAAAATTATGTAAAACTTAATGATTAATATTGTTTTTTTTATCTTTTTTTATTGTGATAGATAAGCACTTTCATTTTGAAACTACTACAAATTTATATTTTATTTGCGTATATAAGATTTCCACAAATTACGTTAGTTTATGCTAGATTAACATCCTTACATTGTTAATTGTTTTATTCTAAACTTCAACTGTTTAATCTTAGTAAGGTCTATAGAAAAAAGTCTATAAAAAGGAATTTCTAAAGTTGGGACTATATGATTCTTTTTAAAACAAAAATGGTCACCTAGTTGCAATCTGCCTTTAAATTCAAAGTTTGCTTCTCGCACTTCCATATTCCCTCAGAAAATTGGAGTTATTACTAAGTATCGATAGTACATATTATTGCATGATTCGGTATGTTTCATGAGTTATGCGTGCATCAATACATTTTATAAATCCTCAGCTGTTTCATTTTGCAATTTTGACATACATTAGGGGTACAACTCCTTCAGGCGGGCGGATTTGTAATATTAGGTGATTTCCGATTGAAGGTAAATCAGAGTAGCATTTGGAACCGTCTAAATCTGGTATGTTTTAATTTGATCTATAGTCAAAAACGAAAGATTTACACAAAACATCTCATCCATTGTTCGCCAATCCTCAGAAAACAGAATTCAAGCAGTTCATGTCAAGTATTTCTAATTGTTTATTAACTGTGGGCAACTACAAATGAAATAAATATCTGCATGTACGTATGTGTAAGTTTTTGTATGCATACAATTATATGTTTAACGTATACTATGATTGCTGATTTCCAATGTGTTAGCTAACGTTATCAATATAGGAACTGGTTATCCAATCAGTCAGTAGATTTTGTGCTCTCTACAGGTGACAGTGATATTTATTTTAAACCATTTTACCGTATTTACCTCTTTCTTAACGTCTTTTGTCAATTTGAAGTCGACTTGTGTCTTTTTCTCATCTGGTTTTGTAGAGGTTTTCTTCAGAGGTGTTGTTTTCTGTAATTTATTAGTTTCTATTACATCATTGTCAATGACAGTTTCAGTTAATTTTTCCTCTATACGCAGTCTTTGAACTGCAGATGGTTGTCCGGTTCTAGACATACGGCCGATTTCCTGGTTTTCTAGTCTCGACCTTTGATCCATTCTTGATGGCACATCTGTAGCTGATGGCTGTCGCATTGATGAATGCTGTTCTGGTCGAGGTGTGGGTCCTGTGGAGAAGTATGACGACTGTCTTTCCTCCATACTTCATTAATTGTATGTGGAGTATAAATCCCTAGTGAAACGAGATATATGAAGACATAATCAATTCGCGTTTGCTTTAAATTTGCCACAACTCATAATGCACCAAAGCTTATTGAAAGTCTCAATAAAAAAGAAAGACAAATAAATGAAAAATTCCATTTGTTAGAAAGAGAGTCAATGTTTGAGTTTAATGAAAATATGTGATATGAAAATTTGTAAGGGACATCTTTCAGCTACACTTACCTGTTACCTAGGAAACAATATATCACAGGTTCAAAGTTAGTATAAAGTCCTTGTATTTATTGGAACCTACATGCTCATGTCTGTATCATGCAGTCTTTATATTTTGTATTCCAACATATCTAATTCTCATCCAATAAGTTCTTACAGATTATGACATTTTTTTCCAAAGATTGACACATGTGCTTAAGATAAAAAGCCTAATATGCAAACCCGGTTTAAGTTACTATGGGATAATGTTTAAACATAAGATCATCAACAAATATTCAATTATCACCAAATCAAATGAACACAATAAAGGCAGTTTGTGGTATTGACGGATATCTATAATAAATTGACAATGGACTTGATGATAGGTCTTGATATACAAGAAGTATACACAAGGTTGTCACGGTACATAGCCTATTTGTTTTTCGATCATTGTTCATTTTGTAATTTAAATTTGTGAAGACCGTTATTTGTACATACTATAATTCTATTCTTGCTGAGGAAACTTTTCACACATATCCATACAATAGCTCAATTGTAAAGCATACCGTATTTAGGTATTCACAAAGGTTTTTTGATTACATTGTAATGAAGTAATTCTTCATTGTAAAGATGTGAACGAAGTTTCCATTGTAACTGCTATAAAAAAAATACAAATATTAAAAACGTTAGAAGCGCTAGAAATATGTATTTCGAAAAGCAATGGATTTGGTGTTTGAAGTTTTCCGGACTTTATATAAATTCCGGTACGTTTAGAGAGTCCCAATATACTCAAAGCAGGATGTATAAAATGGAAACGAAAACGGAATATTGGTATATAGCAAATATTTTAATGATGACTGAACTGGACAGTCATCATTAAAATCATTGCTAAAACCAAAGATATTGTGGTTTTAAGTTTCAAGTCAGTCGCGATTTTGTAGATTAGGCAAACATGTCCTAATATCCGAATATACTATTACATATACAATGCATATCTATTAAAATGAACGTTATATACATCAGCTTTGTTTTCTAAAATGAAATTTACCTTTACATGAACACAATTTAATGTTAAATGTTATCAATGTTTATTTGGGTCAAATGCACCCATCAGTTTTAAAAATGATAAGTATTTTCTTTTTATTGCCGTGATTCTGACCGAAAATCTGTATATATTTCTGCAAGTTAATAAACAGTCCTCCCTTGATAAATTGCTATTGTAAGATGATGGTAGAGACCGACAAGCTGAGTCAGATTTTTTTTTTAAATGCTAGCTCCCAAGGTTACCCTACCCACACATTTTTCTGATCCCGAGCCGACCAGTCTGTGCCCTAACTCCTAAATGCCGCATTCTTAGCGGAGAAGAAGCAAATGCCAATTTTTAAAGTCGTTGGTGTGACCGACAGGAGATCGAACCAACAACATCCCGCACTCGAAGTTAGCTATAGCACGCTACCATGAGACCATCGAGACAGTTGCTAATGAAAGACTACGTTAAAACGTTCGGCCGTAAGATTAATTAAGAAGGTAGCTAATGAAAAGTCAAAGTGTCATTTACGACCAAATCAACAGCTGAACGATAGCGAGAAGAAAAGGACCTATACGTTGCATGATGATACCGTGTGTATCAATGAAAACCTTAAATTACTGAAAGCAAGCTTTTTGACTGTGAAATCATACCTTCTTGCCGTTTGTGGTTAGATTTCGACGTAAAAGA
Organism: Mytilus californianus; assembly: GCF_021869535.1. Classification (NCBI taxonomy): domain Eukaryota; kingdom Metazoa; phylum Mollusca; class Bivalvia; order Mytilida; family Mytilidae; genus Mytilus; species Mytilus californianus. The sequence goes on along the minus strand of NW_026262679.1, from coordinate 127,972,345 downwards.
GCAAAGGGAATCCCAATTGATATTAATTATATCAGTTGTTTCCGGGCTTTAATTCATATCAATTACTCGAGCTGTCCCCGTTCAAGATTTTATTGATAAAAGACGCATTATAATTAATAGTATGACAAAAGGATTTTTTAGATATGTTTAAACTGCACATGCATATATATTATACATGCATGAATATAGAACACTTCTTTTAAAACTATCATGTATCAAATTGTGCAATTTAACACACCCAAAAAAAGAAATCCTTCAAAATTTGACTTTTACTGACAGTGGAACTCTTTATAATTCGCTGTACACAATAACACATTTGGTGTAGTATTTCTAACCTACATCGAAAACCTTATATTTCTGAAAGCAAGATTTTTAACTGTGGAATCATACCTTCTTGCCGTTTGTGGTTAGATTTCGACGAATGAGAATCCCAATTGATATTAATTATATCAGTTGTTTCCGGGATTTAATTCATATCAAATACTCGAGCTGTCTCCGTTCAAGATTTTATTGATAAGACGCATTATAATTAATAGTATGACAAAAGGATTTTTAAGATATGTTTAAACTGAACATGCATATATATTATACATGCATGGATATAGAACACTTCTTTTAAAACTATCTTGATCAAATTGTGCAATTTAACACACACAAAAAAAAAGAAATCCTTCAAAATTTGACTTTTACTGACAGTGGAACTCTTTATAATTCTCCGTACACAATAACACATTTGGTGTAGTATTTCTAACCTACATTGAAAACCTTATATTTCTGAAAGCAAGCTTTTTGACTGTGAAATCATACCTTTTTGCCGTTTGCGGTTAGATTTCGACGTAAAAGAGCAAAGAGAATCCCAATTGATATTAATTATATCAGTTGTTTCCGGGATTTAATTCATATCAAATACTCGAGCTGTCTCCGTTCAAGATTTTATTGATAAGACGCATTATAATTAATAGTATGACAAAGGATTTTTTAAGATATGTTTAAACTGCACATGCATATATATTATACATGCATGGATATAGAATAAAATTGAGAATGGAAATGGGGAATGTGTCAAAGAGACAACAACCCGACCATAGAGCAGACAACAGCCGAAGGCCACCAATGGGTCTTCAATGCAGCGAGAAACTCCCGCACCCGGAGGCGTCCTTCAGCTGGCCCCTAAACAAATATGTATACTAGTTCAGTGATAATGGACGTCATACTAAACTCCAAATTATACACAAGAAACTAAAATTAAAAATGATACAAGACTAACAAAGGCCAGAGGCTCCTGACTTGGGACAGGTGCAAAAATGCGGCGGGGTTAAACATGTTTTTTGAGATCTCAACCCTCCCCCTATACCTCTAGCCAATGTAGAAAAAACAAACAAAATGGATATAGAACACTTCTTTTAAAACTATCATGTATCAAATTGTGCAATTTAACACACACAAAAAAAAGAAATTCTTCAAAATTTGACTTTTGCTGACAGTGGAACTCTTTACAATTCTCCGTACACAATAACACATTTGGTGTAGTATTTCTAACCTACATTAAATAAAATATCCTATGTAATTTATTTCTCCCTTTTTTCTTTTTCCATACTCTCAGACTTCAGAAATATACAAAATAGAAAAGTTTAGAGTCCAACACTTTCAATTATATATCATTCGCCTTAATATCTATAGTTTTAGAAAATGTTACAGATACAGAGACGGCGGTAAAAATGAATGGAATGTAATACATAATGGTTTTTAGACATTAATGGAGACAAAAAAAAACTAGGTAGGTTGTAACTGACATCGACCTCCACACTCTCTTGTTGAATTAAATCCGCATTATTCACAAACATGCGAAAGCCATGGACGCATTTCAAATGACCAAAAGGGACCTAAAATATAAAAATAAGGAAATTATTTAGTATTTCATTCATTAAACTAACGGGAAATTTTAGAAAAAAAAATTATATAGATAATGTCAGTACCTAAACACTGATTTATTTATCACTTATAAATTAGTGACTATAAATCCAACAGCAGTGGTATCTATGCCCACTGCTAATAAATGAAAATAATTGCGGATTTAACCTTGAACGCTCAAACCCATACATTTTAAAGTTAGGCGTGTATAGATACATAAATGCGTTAGGCGCTCAATTCCCGAAAGTGACCTTTAAGAATAACTAACTTTCTTTGAAGTCATCTTTGCCTGAGGAAGTTGGGAACTTATTTTCCGAGTAATGTCTCAATTCATTGACGGGAAATTTTATAAAAAAATGTTATAAATCATGTCAAAACCAACGCTAAGCCTATTTTTTTTTTTAATTTCATAGATAGAAATTGGATGTTTCTGTCAGTTCCATCATATATATAACTAACAATTTGAAGTCCTTTCTTTGATGAAAAGTGACGTTTGCAATCCAAACAACAGATGATTAAATTATCACGTTTAAAGTAAATCTAATAATCTTTTGGTTGATTATCAAACCAAAGAGTTTTCTTGAACGCTTAAAACCATTTTTATGTCTGACTGTGCATTCTTTTGTATGTGATGTATACGTGTTTTTAAATCAAGTAAAGGTCAGATGTGATTTGCGCCATTTGGGGTTATAAACTTATCTGACTAACCATTATAAAAATAATTATGGGGTATGGAGTTATGTAAAAAAAATGCAAAACATATATTATATGAAGTCATTGAAAATAGAAAATTAAATTTAGCATATCAGGGGCGGATCCAGCCATTTTTAAAAGGGGGGTTCCAACCCAGGATAAAGAGGGGGTTCCAACCATATGTCCCCATTCAAAAGCATTGATCGTCAAAAAAGTTCCAACCACCGGACCTCCCCCCCTGGATCCGCCACTGGTATATAGTTATAAAGATTGTCGAGTAGTCTGGCTTCTAAAATAAATTCGCTTATTTTAAGGGTAATGTTTACATCTTCCACATTTATCAAACATATAAATCTGTTAAAATAGGACAAGAAAGAAAGTGGTGGACCATTTAGGTTACATAATCAAGAAAACATTCTTTGCTGATTAAAAAATAGAACTTTCATCGTGGCAAGGATTTTTATAGTAAGACTTACTATACAAATCCTTGCTCATGGTAACAAAAATGAATTTCATGGATCAACTTAATATTACCAGAGTATATAAAGTACAGCCAGAAGAATATGTATGAGTTCTGATGTCATATTTTCACAGTTGTAATTAAAATACGATATAAAATGGATAAATAAAGTACAAAAAACAATTTCCGTAATGAAACGTTTTATATTCGTTTTTATTATAGTTTTTTTTGGTTTTAAGTGAAACCACAAGGGCACTCTCTTGAAAAAAAGGAAGAAAAAGTGTATATACAAGAAAAAAAATTAGGACCATGCAATCGTTCAAAGATTTATCAAGAATAACTTACAGAAGAAAAATATTTCGCCGGTATGAGTTGATTTAATCCAAAAATTCATTTATGCAAACATTTCTCTGCTCCAAATCAGCTGTCATCGTAAAATGTGTCATAGCCGAACTAAAAGATGTTCATGATGTTACTGAACAGTGGAGTCGGACCTATAATCCGACAGTCCTGTAGTCCGACAGTCTTATAATCCGACAGTCTTATAATCCGACAATCCTATAGTCCGACAGTCCTATAATCCGATAGTCCGAAAACTTATACTATAGGTTAATATCAGCAATATAGTCTGAAAAATATGCCTATATAGACATATAATTTAATTTTGGATGTAACGCGTCTTCCGATTGGCTGACGTTGTTTTATTTATCAGCTCATAGACATGATTTTGTCATGTGACCTTGACGTCATCAACATTTTTTCATGATTTACTCCGGTTTAAAATGGAATTAAGAATTAAATTATAAGAAATGACTGTAATATTTTTTCTGTCTATTCGAAATAACATAAAAAATGTGGTGCACACTTTAAAATAACCCGCTACGCGGGTTATTCAGTGTGCACCACATTTTTGATGTTATTTATTCATAGACAGAAAAAATATTACAGTCATTTCTTAAGTAATGTTTGTAAATTGGTATAATTCACACAGAAAATTGTCAATTCAGTCAGTATGACGTCTTGTACAGGGCTGTACTAATCCAATAAGAACCGGAAATGAATGCAGTGGGATAAAATCAATCGGCAATTAATGATATAACACGTGCAGGGGGCATGGAAATACCGGGCGTCTGTCCATGTCTCCGTCCGTCTGAGTCTGTCCAAGGGTACAATTCTTGCCAGATTTTTATAAAACTTATACTATAGGTTAATATCAGTAATATCTCGGACAAGTTCTATAATGGTGGACGATCAACTTTTTAAAAAAGAGTTATGCCCCTTGGAAATATTAAATTTAAGGAAATGGCCTTGTTAGCACTCTCACAGGTACAATTCTTGCCAGATTTTGATAAAACTTATACTATAGGTTAATATCAGTAATATCTCGGACAAGTTCTATAATGGTGGACGATCAACTTTTTAAAAAAGAGTTATGCCCCTTTGAAATATTAAATTTAAGGAAATGCCTTGTTAGCACTCTCACAGGTACAATTCTTGCCAGATTTTGATAAAACTTATACTATAGGTTAATATCAGCAATATCTCGGACAAGTTCTATAATGGTGGACGATTGACTTTTTTAAAAAGTTATGCCCCTTGGAAAATCTAAAATATGTGCAACGCGGGGGACATTGGAAGTCTGTTCTTTTATTATCATTGTTTTGAGCTAGTTGGTGTATGAGAGATATTACCTGTGATTTGCATGATCTTTTTGCTTTGAATCTGTGTTGTAGTTCATAAAGTATTTATTTGTTTCAAGGTGTTTCATCATGTTACTAGCTAGTATATGTTCAAGTAATTTACATGAGATGCAGGTAAGTGAAATTGGTCTATAATTACCAGGATGATGTTTGTCTCCTTTTCTATATACTGGTGTAACGTTAGCATGGTTTCATCGACCAATCTGTGTAAATGACCTCATTGAACAATGGATTCTTAATGTGATGTAATAACAGAAGCATTGTGACATAGAAAATGTACAGGAAAATGCATGAATTCAAAAGATGCTATGGTGGACAAAAAGTGATAAGGTGTATTTAAGGTTCATGTGGACCTTTTGGCTAAAATGGCTGCATTTTCACCTCAAAATTTAATATTTATTCCGAGGACAGAGTAACCTGTGCATCTGGTAAAGTTTTAAGGCATAGCATGCCCTAGATAAATTAAATTCAAATGCATTTTATGTTTTTAGGTACTACTGTTCTCATCCACAAGACACACTTGGACCTCCTGGTAGATTGAAGAGATATTTAATAAACAAATTTGTAAAGACGATTGAAAAATGTGAAAATTTTGTAGAAACTAACAATCCTTCAGCATTCAAATTTTACAAGACTTTTAAAGTTGGTAAGTTCAAAACTTAAAGTTTCCCTGCTCTACACATTTATATGCATGATGAAAGTAAGCTATAATACTTCTCCTCACACATTGTGAATTCACTAAGTTCTGCTCACATCCTAAAGATATGATAAGAAAATTACAGAGCGACTTAGCAGGATAGTATAGGTGCAGGAGAAAACTTATTAAATACACATAGGATTCAGATTTTTAATGAAGCCATAAATTTCAGGAGTTATCTTTCTTGCTTGACATAAAAGTCCAGTATGAGCCATTTGGAAATTTTATTTTAGTAAAAATGAATAATTACTAAGCAAGAATTTTCCATTCTTGCATAATTTATTATTCTTCACTGGTTCATTATTGTTTTTCTGCACACAAAGATTTAAATTAAATTCATTTTATTACTACTTAATTTTTTTTATAACTTTTCTAACTGGATTATCAGTTGATATCTACTCGCCTGTATTTACGTACTAAATTACATGCCTGCTAAAATCACTTCTAGATTATATTGTAGGTGGTAAACACTTAGTTCATTTTATGTTGTTTTTGAATTTCCAGTTGAAGTGTTGATTTAAATTATTTCGATAATCTTGAGAAAAATTTTAACTAGCTGCTCACCCATACCCTCTATATAATTTCATATAATTTTATTTTTATTTTATTAACTTGTCTGTAGTCTTAATTTTATTTAATAACCTTTTTTTTTTTTAATTTCTACTTTGGTAATTCTTAGAATTGTTTATTTGATTATTATTGAACTATTGTGTTGTCTGATTCCATATTGTCATGATTGTTAGCCAAACAAATTGTTTTCATAAGATAAGCATTTCATGATTTCAAATCTTATTGCCTTCGCTTGATAGAAATGATCTGGTGTCTTGACATGAATTAAAAAAAAAACCCAACAAATCAGCTACTACACGGCAATAGAGACCCTAGATGGCTGCATCAGCAATAAGGAATCCACTTAAAAAAATTAGTCTAAAAATCCTTGAGGAAATTATACATTTGTGATCTCCTTGAAAAGTTGCTGGTGTAAAGTATCATCAACCATTCAATATGGATCAAGCAAAGTGGGATATACATTAATAAGACAGCAGCTCAAATACCATTACTAAACATGCTAAAGGTAAAATGACAGAAAATTTATTGTAAAATTTCTAAAAAAATCATGTGACCAAATTTTTGTGAAATGATACTCTTCATGAGAAAAAGAATTGTTAATCATAAACCTATATATTCAGCAAAAATTGAAAAAAAACAGAATTGTGCAATTTATACTGAATAAAAAAACACAACAAATAGTTCTTTATGTAAAAGTATCAACTTATATTAATTTGTAAGAATCAGAATGTACAATGTATGTTAATACAAAGAGGCATTATGCCTTACCAAACAAACAAACAAACAAACAAACAAACAAAAGCAACCACAGTTTTTGAGTCAATTTGAATCTATGAAAATTAGCATTAGATGTATTTTTCAGAATAATATGGTTTTTTTTTCTAGGATTTAATGATTTATTGGGGGATACAAAGACATATTATCAAGTTAGTAAAGATATATGGTATAACAGCAAGGAACTACATACATTTTCTCGTAAGGAACTTGTAATTTATCAACAGGTAAGGTTTTTTTTAGATTTTTATACAGTACCATTCAAACCAATCAGCTCTCCCACACCCTACACCAAGGAAAATTTCGGAGTCACTCCGAGAAACTCCGATATTCCTCCCAAAATGTTGGGAGGAATTTAGGAGTAATCTCTCTCAAAATCGCATAAATGTTCATTGTGATAGCGAGCTCACTCCAAACACCGAGGAATTAATTGCCCTAATCCTACTTTCATCTATGCCGACACACGACTGATAGGGTAATTGGATTACCTGATGTCATAAACAATTATATTTCCGGTCTACTGTACCAGTTTACATGTAAGTGTCAAACAAGTGTATAATTTTAAATGTCTTTTTATATTGGTTAAGTTTAATTTTTGTGTTAAAAATAAGTTAAAATATATTCGTATTTCTTGCTTGCTAATCTAAAAATATCTTTACCTAAATGGACTTGCTTGTTTAAAAAAAACAGACATTACCGGAAAAGGTTTATAAAATTTTGTGGAAAATGTGGAAAAAAACGTGAAATTCTATTTCAAAGCTGAATAAATGTGAGCAGTTTAAAGAGAATTACGTGTCTCAAAGTTTTGTATACAAGTAAAAAAGAAAATATTATTCACCATTCGTTATGCTTAATAAGTCTACGGCATTTTCTTTTTACGATTATCTAATTGCTTGAAACAAATAAAAGATTTAAAAGCAAAATGTTGTTGCTAGTTCTTTCAATTGCATTAAAGTTTTATAAAAAACATTTACGAAAAGGGACAAACTTGTGTAAAAATAAACGGAAACTACCGCTGATTAAATGTGAGCAGTTTAAAGAAAATAACGTGTCTCAAAGTTTTGTATATACAAGTAAAAAAGATAATATTATTCACCATTCATTATGCTTAATGAGTCTTACGGCATTTTCTTTTTACGATTTGTTGGCATTACTTTAGGATGATAATACATTTCGGCTACAACAGGAATACTTCCACAGCTGCACAATGACTCGTCTTTGCATAATATTTATTTACTCACAATGAATGTAAACTTGTGTGTTGTATTTTGGACAGCACTTGATCTTAAAAGATTTTAAAAGAAATTAATTTGCCGATGGAAGACAATTCCACGATACACATCTCAGTGATCAACAGTGTGTTGTTGAACTTGAACTTGACTACTCACAATATTAAATGCTAAAAATAGCTGACATCAATTTTATCCGCAGCACGAGATCTTTATATGGCAGGAAATAATATCACGTACCAGTAAACTCAGGTGACCTCTCTGAACGACCGTTGGAAAATTAATTCAGGTTTTAAAGTTGCTTTGTATTAATGATTTACATTTTTGTACGTTAGTATTGAGGCTCTAGAAGGTCCTTTTACAATTGATTAACCGGAATCTAAAATATAATCCTTTTCCGAATAAACGACACATGTCTTCTTTAACTATTTTATTTTTTATGTTTTATCAGTCAAAACCGACCTGAACATTAGTTACGTTATATGTCCATGGTCAACAATATAAACTTATTGTAGATGAAAACACGATGCATGTCGTTAAGTTGGGCGTTGGTAGAGATCCTCTATGAAAATGTGTAGATCATTAAAATCCTGTCCACTTATTTTTTCTTGTAGCATCTGGGTACACGATATAATTTCATTTTAATATTTTTCGTATATATATTTGATTTTTTTCTATAGTAATTGTTGAAATAGTTCATTTTTTTCATTTCGCCAAGAACTTTTAACGAGCTATAAAATACGGGTTGCGCTCATCCAATTTCTTTTTTTAAATAATTAATGATCAATAACAGAGATAAACGATAATTTTTTTCCATATAATTAAGTTGTGAATGTTGTGTGTCTGGGCGGAGAATTTCTCTCAGTGTTTTGTTTTCATGAATAAAGGGCATGCATACAAAACTTATTCCCTTTGTTCAACCATAGATGTGTCTTTTCGGAATTCAAATAATTCAAGTCGGTCATGTACCGAGGTAGTGAAACATAATATTTTACATTGCAAAATAAATATGCACCTGAAATTGCTTACTGAGTAAGTCATAAAAGATTCTAATTGTGGTAAAATCATCTTTGTTGCAAGAACTGACCAGACTATAATATAAATACAAAATAAGTTTTTTCTTCGTATTTTTATTCGTTTGTACGTTTTATTTCAAATGACAATGACATAAGGCAAAAACATATAGGAATAATTATCTTATGCTGAATGATAATATCACATCTTTATCTGTCAAAGAAAAGAAAACAATTGTTAAAATTTTAATACCGTGTTTTTAAAGCACACAGGTGCAATCAAGATGGATTAAATGAACATAAGGTAAATAATCTGGCTAATCCGATTATGTTGTCACGCGTCGTTAATTTTTAGGACATCCGATGGGCAATAAACCAATTAACAGCCACACGGTGTTGGGAGAGAATCTTTGGAGGAAATTGGGAGTATAATCTGTGGTATGCGGTGTGACTCCGAAAAACACGGAAATCGGAAAAAAACCGATCTTGAATCGATTCGTTTAAATGGTACTGTATCTTTCTAGTCTGCATTCACCTGTTTCTTATCTTTTGATATCAATGTACATAATGTAACAAGAGTAGGGAAAAACAAACATAAATCATGCAACCTGAGAACCTTATAGTTGCTTTTAAAATAAACCTATATGGGATTTGCTCATTGTTGAAGGCCTTACAGTGCCTTATAGGTGTTCACATCCTGGTCCTTTAGTCTATTGTGAATTATAGGTGTCTCATTGTCAATCAAACCACATATCATTGTCTTCATACTCATGGGAAAAATAATGTTTGACTGTCATAGTCCTGATTAGTTGCATGAACTTTTGAATAAATGTGATCAGTTGAATCGAACCTAAACTTGCCACCATTGGTAAAAGTAGCTGTTAAAGTAAGGTTACCGAGGTTACTGAATGCAAACTAGTCATTTACACAATCTCCAACAAGACACAAGATTCTGATTTGCACTACCAAGTGCAAATACAAAACACAAACTGAAATTTCCAACACAAACCACAAAATGTTCAAAAAAACTTGAATCATGTAATGATGCAAATTACACAATGTATCTATCAAAAATTGAATATTAAAACCTCACAAAAAAACATAATTAATTCGATACACCTTACAGTTATAATGTTACATGTACCTGGTACATGTATGCTTAATAAACTGATGAATAAAATTCTCAGCGATAGATCATGTCAATATGAACCATTAACTATTCAAAACAATATAAATAATTCCAAAAATAAGGTTATATATCCAAAAATTAGAACATCACAATAACCCCAGTCTGATCTTTTGAACTGATATTGGTAGCTAACAGTGGTGAAAACAACACCGGTAATTTTTGTCTCTTAATTTACATAAATATTTTTAACTGTTATGTTATATACTATATAAGACTTGATTTATTATGCATATTATGTAACAGTTTATTTTATATCAGAAGTATCATGAAAAAAATAGCAGTAGTCAGATCTGAAAATATTTTTTCTATCAATTTTTTCAGATGCCAAGTGAGATGATAAAAGCAGCCCCCATGCTTGTAGTAGCTATGATGCCTGGTGCTTTTGTTGTCTTTCCTACCATACTACCAATAGCGTAAGTAAAATTTACAATTGCTTTATGATTTTATAAATGGCTACTGATTGAAGTTTTATGTAATTAAGCTGGAAAGTTTGTAAATCTGTAAAACAGGATGATGTTCCATAGTATCAATATCTTCCTAATCTATCCCCACCATTGATAATCTGTAGGTCCTTCTAGATTGGTGGATCTTCAGGGGCAGATCCAGCCATTTTTAAAATGGGGGTTCCAACCCAGGATAAAGGGGGGTTCAAACCATATGTCAAAAAAAAGGGGGGTTTCAATCGCCGGAACCCCCACTCCTGGATCCGTCGGACCGCCACTGACCTTTTTCAGGGATTATTCAGTTACTAATGGAACCATACATCATCTCTTTTTTCTAATTTCGTGGAACTTCACTTTTATGCCCCACTTGCAATAGTAGGGGGATTATGTTTTCCAGTCTTTGATTCTTTCTTTACACCCCATATTTAAATTTTGAAGTTTTGGTACAAGTTTGCTTACCGGTACTATGAAGTTTTGGTCATACTAATTGGAAATTAATATACATTTTCATTATTATGTGAAATATATGCCAAATTAAGTTTTAGACCCAGATGTCACTGTAAGCTTAGCATGGTGTCATATGGAGACATATTCTTCTTGTATATATGTCAACCATATTAACTAAAAAATTTGAAGAACAAAAATTATCTCCCTTATGAGATATAGATTAGTAAAGGTATTTACGATTTGTAGATGATTTATTTTTTGCAAAAAAGTGTGGGACATGTATTTAATTTCTTTGTCTTTATATTTTACTTACATTCTATAATGTATACCTAAGTCAAGAATTAATAACAGCCCTTTATCAGTTCTAGATATTAACTTTCAGGGTGTCAAAATATTTAACCAAGAAAACATACTGCCTGTCTTGGTTCCAATGAGCAGAGAGTGCTTGAAATAAAGAAACATTTCTCAGATAGTGGTCAAGGGAAAATAATTCCCATTTAAAGCATTTCACTCTATTTTGTGTTTTTTTTTCAGCTACCTTTATCCCAAATTATTATTGACAAGTCATTTCTGGACGGAGGAAATAAAGAAAGAAGTATATGAACAAAGACATAAAGACAGAATAAAACATTTGCCATTAATTCTAGATCACATGGAAATAGCATGTAGACATATACCTCATACAGAATATAAACTTAAAATGGAACACATATTTCATAAAGTAAGTACATTAAATAGAATAACATGAGAACTGGATCAAATACATACAAGACGTAAGTTTTTCATGCATGATATATATCAAATATTACCTGGAAGTACAACACACATGATGCAAAATTAACATTGCTTAAATTGTAGGAACACTTACTTTTGTTTATATGGTAAGGAATCATTTTTTTTAGAAAGAGCAACAAGAAAAGACCTGCTACAAAAATGCAAATAATTTTTAAAAACAAGATAATCATTAAAAATTCAAATTATTAATATAAATAAGAAGATGTAGTATGAGTGCCAATGAGACAACTCTCCATCCAAGTCACAATGTGTAAAAAGTAAGCAATTATAGGTCAAAGTACGGCCTTCAACACAGAGCTTTGGCAACAGGAAAACCAACGGTCTAATCTATATAAAAAACGAGAAACACTTATGAACCAAATCAGCAAACGACAACCACTGAACAACAGGCTCCTGACTTAAGACAGGTGCATACAAATGCAGCGGGTTTAAACGTTTTAACAGGCACCAACCTTCACCCTAACCTGAAACAGTAGTGTAACATTACAACATAAAAAGACACACTATAAAATATCAATTGAAATGGCTTAACCAGTCAGGGGCGTTACTTAAACAAGTTATATTTTTTAGTTACTTATATAGGTAATTTTTGTTTTCAAACATTTTTAAATTACTCAAAACAGTTATTTTAAATTTCAATAGAAGCATGGACTAAATGTAGTTTTTATGAAATTTAACATCATTTTATCACTTAAAATTAAGAATTTATTAAATTTGAGAGGAGTATAGCGATACACCGTTACTTTAAAAATAATGACAAAAATATTACTTCATTAAGTCATTTTATACATTTTTCAAAGAATTAGTAATTACAATTATTTAAGGAACATATGTAATTGTTTTTGGTTACAAATTATAAATAACTTCAAGTCTTAATTAAATCACAAGTTTCTATCTATTTATGTCTGCCTACCTCAAGATTTTCAAGAAAAACGATATTTTAATAGTCCCAAGAGACCAATCTTTGACCCAGAAGTGTAAGAAAGGCAATTAGTGTTTCAGGAGGATTAGTTTTTATATTTCATGGGGAAAATAACCAGATGTCTGTGAAATTTGTTAAAGCTATTAAAATCTGTATGAAAGGACACCTATAAAAATAATATTTACAAAAGTTACTTATATAAGTAATATTTAAAATAGCCTTGTTTTCAACATAACTTGTATAGGTAATTTTAAAAGTTACTTGTTTAAGTAATGCCCCTGACTGTTAACTCGATCAAAAAGACATATGCCCGTGTGTGTAGTGATGTCATAGATTTTAACGAACGTAATCAATGCATCACTGGTAAATTATTAAGTCAGGGATTTCGTTACCATAAATTACGTAAAACTTTTGCTAAGTTCTTTCATAGATACAAAGATTTGATTAGTAAATTTGGCTGTACTTGTAGAAAACTGATTATAAACGGTATTTCACATCCTAAATTTTACGGTAATATTGTACTTAAAGCACTGAAATCACTATGTGATCCGTGTAAACTCATCAAACCTTTAAACAAACTTATTAGTAAAGGTTATCTTACCAATGTTGCAATTAGATCTTTGAATATAGTTTACATTGGCACTAATATCGATTTTGTCATCAGCAAATTAAAACATAACTAAATTTGTATTCTTTTCAAACGGGATGTATAAAGACACACCCACGTTCGTTTTGATCTATAAAGAGGTTAAACTCCTAACTATCCTACTGTCTGTCGATACATTTATTTTTGGCATTGCACTAGTCATGTTTTCTTTGACTGTCCATGACGTTAAAATACTAAATCCCTGAGATGTGTTTTAGTTGATTTTAGTCTCTGATGCATGATTTTTTATTATTAATTGTTTTGGCTTTTAACTAGCTGTCAGTACTCTCAAATCGTACTTTCTTGTTTATTTGACCTGTTGATACTAATTGTATTGCTTTTTTGTTATTTAATGTTATTCAGGGTTATATCTGTTTTATATATATACCAGCTTTGATAAGTGTTTGGTATTACTATAAATTTTCACTTCATACTATGAACATCAAAATGATTTATTTTGTAAAAATATTTCCTTTCTATATTGGAACTGTACACATATACCTAATAACAAAATTATTTTCATTTACCTGTGTTTAAATTTATTGCAAATGGCTGATATTTTTGTTCGAGCATATTGTTTTTCTTTAATTGTTTAACATTTCATATTGATATAACATGTTACTTTTATTATTCTTCCCTTAGTTTATTTATTTTGTATTTACATTGTATCATTGGTCAAATTTATTTGTTCAGTGTATGTTCAATGGTGTTAATATGTCCTTTGATTGAGTTAAGCTATTACAGTTGATATTTTATAGTGTGTCTTTCTATGTTGTGATGTTACACTATTGTTTCAGAAAAAGGGTGAAGGTTTGGTACCATTAAAACGTTTAAACCCGCTGCATTTGTTTGCACCTGTCCTAAGTCAGGAATCTGATGTTCAGTAGTTGTCGTTTGTTGATGTGGTTCAAAAGTGTTTCTCGTTTCTCGTTTTTTATATAGATTAGACCGTTGGTTTTCCCGTTTGAATGGTTTTACACTAGTAATTTTTGGGGCCCTTTATAGCTTACTGTTCGGTGTGAGCCAAGGCTCCGTGTTGAAGACTGTACTGTGACCTATAATGGTTTACTTTTATAAATTTTGACTTGGATGGAGAGTTGTCTCATTGGCACTCATACCACATCTTCTTATATATATCTATATAATAAAAAGACAGGTAAACATACACTGAACGAATAAGTTTGATTTATGACACAATATAAATACAATATTGATAAAAAAGTTGTAGAACAATGTCAAAAAGATAACTCTAACCTGGGACAAAGCCTGTACCTGAACCAAGGAAGAGAAACTAAAATTTCTTATTATTACTATGTAGTAATGATATGCATGCAAGAAGATTTGAAATAATAGTTTTTTTTTTGGCATTTGAATTCAATATAAATATGTGATTAACAATGATTTAGGCCAAAATAAAAACAAAACAACTTGTGTTTAGGGTTTTCCTACTGACCCAATTATTTTAAGCTTCAAAATGCCTCCTACCCTTAGATTTAATTGGCACTTTTAGTAGTGAATTGTTATAATTTCCAGGTTTCCCAATATACCCAGTGTAAACATATTGACCAAAATAAAAGAAAGAATTCTTACCTACCTACCCAATTTTATTTTTTAAAGAGGAAACAATAAACACACATGCTTTTTGTTTGGCCTTAGTATTTTTAAAAGAAAAGGAGATATGCCATTGTGTAATATATAGTATCTGTATCTGATTGAAGTGATTACTTTTATAGTACCTTGCTTACTGTTCTTTACTATTTTTAGCTAGAAAACTCCTTGCATCCAACAGTTGAAGAAATTTTAGAAGTAAAGCCAGTATTTGAGACTTATAACTTTAAGGCAGAGAAATTATCATTTGCATATTCTGTAAGTTTATAAAACCTTTTGTATTCATTATGCAAGAATGTTGCACTACAATAAAGAACTACCATAATAGTTTCTATAGCATTTAGAATCAACGATAGTAATGATCCCAAAAAAACTAGTGACAGTTTATTAATATTATGCCTGGATGAATAAAAAGAAAAAGACTGGTCAAAAGAACTCGAAATTTATAAAGTCTTTTCATAATAGAACAACACTTTTTATAATTTGAACTTTTAATTCAATTATACTTTTCATTAGTTTGATATTATAAACAATTTTTCACTTTTCATTAGTTTGATATTACAAACAAGTTTACAAACATTCATTACATCAAATATATAGTATATAAACCATTATCAACTGTGACCTCAACTTGAAGTTACCTGAATTCAGGAGTCCAAGGAAATATTTCTCCTTGTATTTATCCTGATGACAGTGTAGAGAATGTGGAAGATATAAAAAAAAAATGAATCATACCTGCATTCCTTTAAAGAGTTGTGTCCCTTCTACTGTTTCAATTAATTACGACTTTTATATTAGATAAATGTCAGTAACCATATACTTGTACCTTTGAAGACTGTCATTGAATTTAAGAAATTCACCAGTGATTCAATAAAATTATACAGATGTCTATACAAATAAACCAACCAGGGAGTCTTGACATGACAAAGTATCTTCTTTAGTTTTTTTTAAAGTCTTAGTAATATACAAGATGACCTGGCATGCTTTTATTTTGGTTTGGAAAATTGAGAAAAAAAATTATATATTTTCAGAGACATCTTGCAAAAACATTTGGGTTTTCATTACGAAGATCAAAGTTAGTACAAGAAGGATTGATATTACTTCATACAGACTTGGCTATTGTCAGGGAGGGTTTTAACTCTATGACCGAGGAGGACATCAATACGGTAAGACTTGATATTGATTCCAAAATGATTTTTGTTGACATGGGATAAGTGAATGGTGAAAATATTTACAACAAAAGTAATTTCATGTACATGTACTAACTCCTTTAAAACTTAAATACATTAATCTATAAAGATTTGTTATTTGATATAAGAGTAATTGTAAGTTGTTCATAACAAGAGCTTGGTTTGTCAATGACTATCATTCAGTATGAACTTTTGCCTTGCTAGAGTTCAAATTGATAATTTTATTTGATGAAGCACTCAGTGCATTATGGCAAAATGTAGCTCGGATGGAACTTATTTTTTTTGGCAATGGTCTCCACAAATCAGAAAGCATCAGGCCCATTAGAGTTATGGTTTTGCAGTTAGGCAAAAGCTTGATAGTATTTATGACAAAATAATATCTATTTGTACCAAGTCAGGAATATGACAGTTGTTTTCCATGAGTTTGATGTGTTTGAGCTTTTGATTTTGCCATTTGATAAGGGACTTTCCGATTGAGTTTTCCTTGGAGTTTGGTATTTTTGTTATTTTACTTTTGAACAGAAAGTAGCAAGCAAAATATGTCCACGATTAATGTACAGTATTATGTTATTAAAGTCACTGCATTCAGATGTCAGCAACTTATGAGTGATTCTTCTATTGCAGTCTTGTCTAAGTAGGGGATTAAATCCATATGGAATGAATAGAGACGAAAAGGAAAATTATTTAGAATCTTGGACTCAGATAAGTAAAGAAGTAGATGGTATGTTGTAAACATGTAGCACACATTTCAAGAATTGAAAACTATATTAGTGCAGTTAAGTTATAAACAGTACTTTAGTGCAAATTATTGCTTGAAAAATGAACAATTTATCAGTCTATATATTATATCAAAATTATATCACTACATGGATAAAAATAAGGAGAAGTGGTATGATTGCCAATGAGACAACTCTCAACCTGAGACAAAATGATGTGCATATAAGCAATTCTAAATCTCTCTAGGCCTTCAATAATTACAAAACCCATACCACATACCAAGCTATAAAAGGCCCTGACATGAAAAATGTATAACAAATCAAATACATGTAAGAAAACTATCTGCCTGATTTATGTACAAAACAATAATCGAAATACAAATATGTTATACAGCAAAAAAACGATAACCTATTATTGTTTCTTTCATAGTATAATACTGTTAAGGTAACACGATACCGAATGGCATATCTCCCGATTTCTAAAATTTTTAGCACACTGGTACTTTATATCGAGTTACATCGGAATATGAAATAAAAAATGGGGGTCACCATTCTTGTTTTTTTGTAATTTTGTAAAGTAAATGTCAATTTTGGCGCCAAATTTACATAGATATATAAGGAAAATGTCTTTTTTTCGACTTACTTTTCTCATATACGGAGAAAGACTAAAAACTAACATAATATCCAGGATTGTATACCAAATCCATACATGCATAAAAAAACATATGTCACCATCCTTGTTTATTAGATAAATCGCTTCAAAGATGACCGATAAGATTAGAAATTGACAAAAATATGTGATGTTACGGAATACAGAATAACTTTATTTTTATTCTGAGGGATTGAAAAAAAATATGTAACGGGATCTGAATGGTGTTTGTTATTTTATTTTCATTCCTCCTGTCGGAAATTTCCTTAAATTCAATATAACATTCTAATGAGTTAATTTTATTTCGTCCTAACTGGGTGCACTTCAAGTTAGCTTTCAAAACAAGATGCGCGTATTGTATTTTTACTAACACCAAGTACATAATTTAAAAGTTAAAGCTTTAAAACTGTAATCCTAAAAAAAATCAGTGGTATAAACTCTATATACCAAGTAAGGGACGGACTGTCAAAGGACACGGGTAAACCAATATGCTCCCAGCATTTTGTCAAGGGAGCAAAATATATATTAGCATATATGATGATGTTCTATTTTATAAATCATTTGGTGACAAAATATCTTTTTGAATAAGCAGTTCATAGTGGAATGGTAATATGGAGATCTCAAATGTAGCAACGTAAGCAAGCTAACGTCTACGTCATTTGGTCTTTGATGAAAAGCTGTCTAATTGGCAAACATACCACATCTCCTTATTTCATAAGCGATTGTGTTTTCTCCTAAAATACAAGAATTTAAAGACTAACAAATACGTATTAGGAGACTGAAATATGTTGCTGTTATAGTTAAAATCTGACTTTTGTTGTGAACATGTGATGTTATAATTTGATAGATTTAATACTTGCCATACTAAATATACTTATTAACTTTCCAATTAAAGGGACCAACGAATCTTCACTAAAACTACAAATTAGCATTAAAAAAATACTCGTCCATCCTGCATTAGTCACGTGTTATATAGATGTCTTTGGTTTTGTGTGTCATTAATTGGCCATTTGCTGTTTTATTGTATATCCCACATTTCCATTTATGCACACAAAGAAAAAACAACCCTTTTAATTTACATAAACACTTGTATACTTGTTGTAAAAACTCCTTTTAAGACTGCGAAGTATCTCGGGCTTTTCCCGACGACTATGTGAGCAATATGCCTATCCCCCAAAAGGCACCTTTGCTAATCGTCTGTGAGTCGTTTTGTCTCCCCACTTTGTGAAAAGGTGCGTTTTTATCAGCTGTACCTGTACGTCATGACCAACTCAAAACACCAAAAACACACCCCTCCCCGAAGACAAAGTGCAAATTAATATGAATCTAAAATAAAATTGATTTTAAGATCTCGTTGGATTTTTGTCTCCGCGCGCTTGTTGTGGTGGATATACAAATACCGGGCGTCCGTCCTTCCGTCCGTCCGTTTGTCTGTCCGGTCTTGTTAGCTCTCTGACGTGTACAATTCTTGCCTGATTTTTATAAAGCTTATATATTAGGTTTATATCAGCATTTTCGCTGACAAGTTTGAAAATCAATGCCGATCAATTACTTTTGAAAGAGCCATGCCGCTTGGATGTATTAATTAATATATGGAAAATTGCATTTTTAAGCAGCTCTCACGTGTACAATTTTTGCCAGTTCTTTGAATAATTTAGATTAAAGGTTTATATCAGCATTGTCTTGGATAATTTCGAAGGTCAGTGCTGATCAAATATTTTTAAAAGAGTTATGCCCCTTGGAAATAATGATTATATTGGAAAGGAGAAGGTCCGGTTAGGGCTTATTTTGGCCTAAAATATGAAGTACATCTCATGAAAGATTTTTGACATTTTTTAAACACTTAAGTGCCTTCTTCAGTCGATTCAATTAGTTTATGTAAAATATTTTAAACTGATTTGGTCCTTAGAGACGCCTTAATTCAAGCTTAAATATGAAAAATCTATCAAATATGCCACAAAACGTCACTTTTCAGATGGTTTTTGTCTAAAAATGAAAGTGGCTGCATTCGTGTTCAGTCTCAACCTATATATATGTCATGTATTATCATCAAATACAACATATATTTAAATATTAAGACTGAACACAAGTGCGGCCACTTCCATTTTCAACAAAAACCGTCTAAAAATAAGCACAAATGCTAAAATTGTGAAGATTTCGTTATGTTGCATGCATTAATGATGCTAGTACAAAATGTACCTGATGCATGTACATTGTATTGTCAAAAACAGCCCATGTTTATGTAACAAAAGTATTCTTCTTTCCAATAAAATGCTTAAAGTTTAAATTTTTAACAAATTTTTGAAATGCTATATTTTGGGGCCAAAATGGGGTCTTACCGGGCCTACTCCTTTCATTGCATTTGCTCTCAAATCTGCATTTCTCTATTAACGATATTTATAAAAAAAAAAATCAATCAAAGAACGAACAATTTTTTTTAAAGTTATAATGGCCATTGACAGATACAATATGTACAACGCGGGAGGGCTTGTGGTGGGGGGCATTGGAACTGTTTTTTTAATCAGTTTGTTTTTGCCGTTTGAATAAAATAGGTTAATGAAAATATCGTTTTGTAGCTTGTTTGCGTTCGAAGTGCTTTTCTGGATTAACCTTCATCGAAGCACCGATCATTCATTCATTGTTGGGCCACAGGTTTTTAATTAATCGTTTGATTGGTTTCGAGAAAATAATTTATATCAGAATGGAATTGAAAGAAAAAGATGTAACGGGATCTGAATGATTAAATTTTATTTGGACTTAACCGAGTGCTCATTTAGTGTTGACATTCCATTTGTTTTTGTTAACTTTCTCCTTATTCCGATGTAGCTGTCCTGTTTAGACTGTGCTTATAAAATTACAATGCTAGTAGTTTGTTTTCAACAAGCTTCCGAAACCATATCGGATTTCTTCTGTACAGTCCAACAAATTTCAAATACTGTTTACACTTGAAACATAGGGAAAGTTGTTCGGCCAAATAGCCAATTTCAACAACTCTTCTTTTTTCATTCCATGCCAATAAACCAGTTTCTGTCTGAGTTTGTACGTCTGCTTGCATGGTGTTTTTCCGTTAAATTCTATTGGTATTCTTTTCCAAATAAATTTCCTTTTTCTTTTTTGCTAGTGACGTTTTTCGGTGACCATTTAAAAACGAATGGGCTTCATAGCGGAATTGCATTAATTGTGGTACAATTCCCCGTATTTTCATACATTATCATGCGTTTCTATAATTTGGATTTATACTTTCAACCCAGAATAAAAAGCTCAGTCTGTTATGCATAAGAACATATATAGATTAATCGTACACATGCTTACTTATCAATAGAAACAGAACATTTAAAAAGTATATATTTAAATGTGAAGAATGAGAAGAAGAATGGGAGGAAGACGCCGAAGCAATCAATTTCAAATAACGTATTGCATCAAATCCCTCGACATTCTGCATCTATGCAAATTTACTATAAAAATATTAATAAAAATAAATGGTTAATTTACTATTTATATTTCACCTAAGTGTGATTTTTTTTTCTCATTTTTGTTCTTTTTTTTGAATCGTAATTATGCAAAGGTTTTTGTTTTGTGATTAAATATGATACGTATAGAAAGCGACGTTAAAATGAAGGTATTTTTAATATATAATCATATATATTTGCAAATTTGAAATAAAGAAACATTTATCTTTCAACTATTTTATACCAGACTGAGGCAAATTGTTTGTTTAATTCGTTCTAAGTTATTATAAAACATCAGGTTTTACGTTTGCCGTCAATTTCAAAGATGTCGACAACAGCAGGAACGATAACTCGTGGCGTAACGTCATTCTGTATAGTGTTACCTTAATCGACATGTGGGTTGGCTTTGGTCTCATGATCATGTAAGGCATTTGTTAATTTTCCATTAAAGTACAAATCAAAAATACTAAGTGGTCACAAGCAAGTTCAAGTACCTACTAACTGCTGTTATAATAAAGCATTGTTTTTGGTACAGTTACACTTAAAAACTTAGTAAAAATGCAGGTATTCGAGGTAGATTTTCTCTAATTTTCGTAACACTGCTATATTTCACAAATATACAATTTAAGCCATAGACAATGGAAATTGTGAAAGGGCACAATGCTATGTTACCTAAAAATGTCTAGTTAAATTAATTTGATTCTAATCTTGTGATATTTATGACATAATAAAAACATTTTATAAAATGATTTCCGAAAATATACAGTATATCGAATGGTCCATTCAATAAATGACCTTTATTTGTGAAATAATGAAAACATGCAGCTGATAGATTTATATATTTTTTTCAGAACACAGTATGTCCTTGTTATTACATGGACCAGTATTATTAGCTTTAAATCATCCAACTAATAGACATTTACTGGGGGGTAAAAAATTTAGATGGAGGCGGAAAAAGAAAAAGGAAGTAGTTTGAATTGAAATTTAAGTACTAAGACCATACTACAGGTATAATAAAAAAAATGCTGTGACTGAAGACATCTGTGGAAGCTTTGTATATTGTTTTTCCTCTGTCTAGAATCATTAACATACTAAGACAACTAAGGAGATTGTTTGTACTGACAAATACAAAAGCAAGGGACAGTGGAGAGCCACTCAAAGATTACTGTTTTTATGATTATTGTTGTCAGAAGACTTGCAGTACCAGATAGTTTATAATTTTCAGAATTATTTTGATAGAAATGTTTATGCCCAATCAACCAAACAAAAGCATAATGGGTACACATTGTGTATCACTGCTTACAAATAAAATTTTAATCTTGTATATTGTGTATCATATAATATTTCTAACAATACATTATATTGCCTTTTTGTGAATAATAATAAAATAGTTATACAGAAAACCATCCATGAATTAAGGTTATCAAAAAACCATTCTAGGTACATTTTTGGGGTTTTACAGGGACTAACTAACAGATCTGCCAAAAAATAAATTGGTGGACAAATTTAAACAACATTAGCATAATGCCCTTAGTTTCCATTTTAAACTACTTACTTTCATTGTCAGCTTTATTGATAATCGTATATGGCCACTGTAAATAAAAATATAAGATACAATTGAACAATCGATTAACAAATGATACTTGATTAAATTATATTCTGTATTGAATTTCTAAGGCACTGAGTGAAAAATACATTCCTGTTTAGATAACCAGTTGATAAAGTATGAGCTCAAATTGTTGCCATCAATACTTTCAGATGAATAGGTGGAAGTATTCTAATATAATTTTTTTCTAAAGATTCCTGAAAATGTTGTGGTTTTTTGTCGGGTCAAAGCTTAAGAATTTTAAAATATCTTTTTCTGCTTTTATGACCAGATCTTTTATGTTTATGATTTTGAAAGAAGTATGTTTTCATGTGACAATAATGGTCTTATATTGTATACTATTATACTATTGTATTAGTATAATAAAATTTGTTTTTAATTTCATAATTGCATTTAAGTGTACTAATTTGTTATTCTAATTTCATTATTGCATTGAAGTATACTAATTTGTTATTCTAATTTCATTAAGAATATTTTATGTGTATGGTGATAATGATTGTTAATTATTAAATTATATAAAAGCAGACATAAGGAAGAAAAAAATATGTTAAAATTTATGATTTCTTTAATATATGAACATTTAAGCCTTATTACTCCTTTGAAACAGGCTTTGCATAAACAAATTAGGCTGCTTATAGGAGTTATTGCCCTTTAATGATGATTTTTACCTATTTTTCCATTTTGGGCAAAAACTGGTGGGTAAAGAAAAACTTTAAGCTGCAAAAGAGATCAGCATCTACAAAAAGGATAATATTTCTGAACTTGTCAGCCGAATCCTTATTATAAGAGTTATTGCCCTTAAATTACGACCTTTTCCCTTTTTTTTTTATTTTGGGCAATAATTATAGAAGATAAAGGTAAACTGTAAACAGTAAAAATGATCAACAAAAGAGAGATTTTAGTCATGAATAATATTCAAGTCTACATTGTTGAGAGTGGCCATTGTTGAAGATGCACATAGATCCAGATGAGCGAGTTTAAATTGTAAAAGGCACTGGAGAAATAGTTGAATCTATTGGTTTTTTGGTGTGAAACATTTACCAGTCCTTTCAAAAGTATCTTTGTCTTGACAACAGTAAAGGCACATGATGCACAAAGTGTTGAAGATACAGGTGCTTCCAAACATTATAAATAAAGGCAACAGTAGTATACTGCTGTTCGAAATTCATAAATTGATTGAGAAAAAAACAAATCCGGGTTACAAACTAAAACTGAGGGAAACACATCAAATATAAGAGGATTACTACGACACAACATTAAAATGTAACACACACAGAAAAGAACTATAATATAAAATGGCCATTTTCCTGACTTGGTACAGGACATTTTAAGAAAAAAATGGTGGGTTGAACCTGGTTTTAAAGCTAGCTAAACCTCTCACTTATATGACAGTCGCATCAAATTCCATTATATTGACAACGATGTGTGAACAAAACAAACAAAAACAATAGGTAAAAATGTCACAAATAGGGGTAAATAGTCTAATTCGGTAGGAACTTTTTTAGAAAAAGGACGAGACGTTATTTGACATTACCCTGGTTCATGAACTTTCTGCTCCGACACTGGTGACGTTTTATAAAGTCTGAGTAGCAGCGGCAATCTCTTGAATACCGAATGAGTTGGGAAATGTATATCCAATATGCAGTTGAAGTTGTTATGTTGCTGCTAAGGGGGTTGGGGAATTTATAATTTCAAAATTAAAATCGTCTCGTTTGTCATTGATTCTGGTACTGAGATGACTGCTTATGTCAAATTCGAGGTATGAATCTAAAATTGAGGCGGAGGAAGCCGTGTCTGTTGTTTCTTTAATTTCTAGTTCTGGATGATATATTTAGGAACCCCAATCAGAAAAGTTTGGATTGTTAAAGGAAAGAACATCATCAATATATCTGAATGTGAAATTAAATGATCTGGCTTTTTTTATCTTCTTGTTTTTGATAAGTGTCTGAAGGAACTCCCACTCAAATGAAAATAAGAAGAGGTCGGCAAGGAGAGGCACACAGTTCGTTCCCACAGGAATGCCGACAATTTGTTGAAAAAGTCTTCCCCAAATTCAACAAATATGTTGTCAATAAGAAACTCCAGCATACTGATCACTTGGTCCTCTGTGTAGCATGTTTTACCTTTTTTTCACTATTAACAGAATAACCCGTATGGTATACTAAGTAATAAATTTAGAGCGTATGCTACAATTTTTCTATTGAAAAGCATTGTGGATTATTTCTTTAAGACGATTTTTCAATTTCACATGGAGAAAGGTGGTATACAGGGTTAAAAAATCAAACTTTTGATAGAATTAATTTCAGAGAAAGATCAAGATTTAAAATTATCCAGAAGTTCTTTAGAGTTTTTCTAGTTGATGGATTAAGCCATTCCGAAGTTCATTCCTGTGTACTACGTTTTACCAAAAAAAAAAGGATAACATTAAGTCTCCTGAAGGTTTCATTATGACAGTAGGAATTCGATCTGGGTCGTAAACTTGTGTTTCAGGAAACAGTTCAGACAAACTAAATACCAGATGTACTGTTATGGTCTACTCAGCAGAAGGCAATAGTACTTATAAAACTAACAATATTCTTGAAGGAGAATTGTATAGAGGCATATGAGAGGAAGAGCTCGAAGTACCTCAGACTGATATATACCTGTCAAGATCGCAGCTGGAACGCAGAAACAAACAGCTGCAATGTGAGAACCTGGCTCAGTAGGCAGAAAGGGTATATTGTTGGCTGTGGCACCAAAGAGAAGACACCGCTCAACTATACACAGTGAATTAATCACCTGTGTAGACCTGCCAGCAGGGAAATGTCATGGTTTAAAGGGCCAAAACATCAAAAATCGATTGGTTATATAATTATAACATTTGAAGATGTCAAAGCTGTTAACAAGACAGATGACCACAAGACATGTTGTTTGAGAAAACACAGCAAAAAATTTTAAGTTATCAATAAACTAAGGTTTCAACTCCCTCAGGTATAAATGACTTTTACAAATTCTTTTCTATTAAATGGATTTGGCTACTCTTTTAGGTCCCTTTCGGTCATAGGCTAAGTCGGAAATATTGAGGAAATAATACAAAATGCTATTAACAAATAGCACGCAGATACCTTGTATCTGTTAGATAAGTCCCTTTTACCGATTTGTCGTGTGAAATAATTATATATAGAAATGGAACCTAAAATGTCATGTAAAAACTCATCAAAGATACCGGGTTTATAATTTGTCACACCAGGTGTGCGTCATTCACATGAGACTTTTCAGTGGCGTTCAAATGAATAAACAAAGGCAGGCCAAATCAGCCTCGAATCGAAGTTGAAGAGGAATTATATTTCATGTCAACAAATTGGGGTGGTGATACACTCGGAGACCAAACGTCCACCAGCAGTGGCATCGACCCAGTGGTTGTAAAACTCATCAGAGATACCAAGCTTATGATGTGTTACGCCAGACTTGCGTTTGATTCACTTACAACTCGTCAGTGGAACTCGAATCGAATAAGTTGGAAAGCCAAACCAACACACCATTTAAAACCAAACCAAAAATTCCGAAAAATATACCAAAAACCGGCTGAAGCCATTTATGCCTGGTGGTTGTAAAACCTTAGTGTTTCGAATGATTTCAAGTTTTATAAATATAAAGTTTAGAGAAAAAGACAATATCAATGATATGTCATTCCAATACAAAGTGCGGCTTGTGATACCCTTGAGGATGAAAAGTCCACCAGCAGTAGCATCGACTTAGTGTATGTAAAAACCCATCGAAAATCCAGGCTTATATTTTGTAATTGCATACGTGCGTTTCATCCACATAAGATTCATCAGTGGCAAATAAAAATAAAAACAGAATGGCAAATCAAATAAAAATTAGCATTTGCTAGCTAAAAGTTCCGGGAAATCGTGCCAAATACGAATAATGACATCGTACTATGCCTAAGGGTAAATAAAAACTCCGTAGTGTTTTGAATCATTCAAAGTTTTAAAAACAGAACATAAACTGTTAATATGAGATGCTATATCTGAACATCGGGTAAGACATCCGATTTGATACACTTTGGATATTCTTTTTAGATGAATTGAAATGAAAACATAATAAAAAAATAAAGTAAAGTACGCATGATTTTATCTACTTTAACGTTTACATTCACGCATAAAGTACCATAATAAATATACAAAATAAAGATTTTTGTTATAGTTCTTCTTCGCATAGCTGAAAAGAATAAATTTAAATTTTAACCCTTGATCTTGTTTCCTTTTTACGCATTTAAATTCAATGATAAATTTGCAAATGACTTAAGTAATTTAAATGTCAAATTTACAAATACCTGATGTACAGTTCTTTCACCCGTATATATACTCAACAATACACTACTGATCACATAGATAGGGAGAATATATATTCATTTCATATCAGAAATGTAAGTAATTAAAGCTTTTCTTTTTATATTTCATAACACTGCACAGTCAACTTTGACAAGAGTTTTCAATATGTCTGGTCAAAACGAAAAGTATAAAAAAATACCGAACTCTAAGGTAAATTCAAAAAGGGGAGGTCCATAAAAACTGACAAAATCAAACGTTATCAATCAACGAAACTAGTGAAAAACAACTGTCACATTCCTAATTTGTTACAGGCATTTTCCGAAGAAAATGGTGGGTTAAACCTGGTTTTATACCTAGATTTTTGGTCTGTTTCTTAAATCTTGTTTTGATCAATTCATTTTTATCCCGAATAAGTCATTAAAACAATAAACATTGATAGGGACAAGACGCTGATCTCCGATTCCATTGATCGTCACAGGTATATTAGTCTTGCACGTTTGATAGACACATGCATGCACAGTGGAAGACACTTGCATGCATAGTAGAAGACAATCACCTGGTCTCGCTCCTTTTGGAGTCCATGCGATTTACCAAGTTTTGTTTGTCTCTTCTTAATCGATTTACGAAACTTTAACATCGGTAAACTAATATCGCCTTAACATATACCTATAAATACAAGCACTGAATGAACTCACGTCATTTTCAATCAAACTAGGTTATAATTAGTTATCAAATGTACCAGGATTATAATTTAATACGCCAGACGCGCGTTCCGTCTACATAAGACTCATCAGTGACGCTCAGATCAAAATAGTTATAAAGCCAAACAAGTACAAAGTTGAAGAGCATTGAGGACCCAAAATTCCAAAAAGTTGTGTCAAATAAGTTATCCTTAGTAGGTAAATATCAGTTGTATGCAATACTGTGAAGTATTAAAACATATAGATACATTTATCCGTTTATCCACTCGTACATATTATACATATAAATGCTCCTCTGGCTGTATTGAAGATGAAATCCATTTTTTAACTTTATGTGAAAAATTTAACCCTGATAGAGATGCTTTCTTTGACTTTATTTGCCATAAACTGCCAAACTTTACTTTACTGGACAATCAGGAAAAATTTATATATCAATTGAGCTGTGAAGACAATCAGGTACTTAATGCTGTTGGAAAATTTATTCAAGTCAATATGAGTTAGATGTATTTATTTCTCATATGAATATATTATATACTTTAAACCAAGGGCTTTTTTACAGTCTAATTGTATTGTAATTGTGTATTTAAATTATATGTATCTATGCTTATCAATGTTCTTTTTCCTTATACATGTATTCTCTATATGCCTCTTGTGGGCCCTTAATTGGTAATAAAAAATATTTATCTATTATACTGAATCTCATATATATGACTTTTGAACACCGGTATACTACTGTTGCCTTTATTTATATATTGATTAAAACGTACTCGTTCATTATTAGGCATAGCTTGTTTCCCAATCCAAGTCCATTTGTTTTGACTTAACAATCGGTTAAACTAAAATATTTTACAAATATTTATGCATACACACCAGAAAGCAGACTCATTTGAAAAAAAATATATCTGTAACGTCAATATTTAATTCTATTAGTACTTAATGACTGAATACTTTTGTTGCTATTACAATTTACACCCACTTAATAAAATTGTTGATATTATGTATTAAACATATCTGAATAAGATAACCCATTATATTTATGCAGTTAGAATACCTGTAAATTTGATTTTTTTAAATTTGAAGGGCACTGTCACATTCGTTCAGTCAATTTAATAAAATGATGTAAATTATTGAAAATATTAATAGTTTTTGTTATGGATTGTTGTAACCCACGGCCCGATTAAACATTATGCATGACAAAATGACAACATGAATTTACGAAAAGATTATTCTAACATTTGAAAACGGGATGTTTACATTTGTATGCATTGTGAGGTTCAAGGTAAGTTTTAATAGAGCAAAAAAAGTATTGATCACTTTGTAATCGAAAGATAACCTTGAAAATTATTTTAAGATATAATACTTATGTGGAATTAGTAGAAAATAGTAAAATAACAAAAATACCGAACTCCAAGGAAAATTCAAAACGGAAAGTCTCTTATCAAATGGCAAAATCAAAAGCTCAAACACATCAAACGAATGGAAAACAACTGTCATATTCCTGACGTGATACAGGCATTTCCTTATGTAGAAAATGGTGGACTAAACCTGGTTCTATAGCTAGCTAAACCTCGCACTTTTATGACAGTCGCATAAAATTCCATTAAATTGACAACAATGTGTGAACGAAACAAACAGACATAATAGGAATATAAATGTCAAAAATAGGGGTACAGCAGTCAACACTGTGTTTTAACCTTAATCACTATAAAAAAAATAATCAGGAAATTATTGATTCTTTTTCACCAATTTTCACGATCCACAGTTGGATGCCTCGGTCGGCGAGTGGAATTAATAGTTCATCTACTGTATCACTAGCACGTCAAAACTGAGGTTTAAATATTTAACCCCGCACATGGCGTGATGCGTTCAACTCCAATCTGACTATGGTCAGTAGTTCTCTCCGAGCTCTCCGGCTTCCTCCACCAATAACAACTGACCAACACAATAACACCAACAATCATCCAATCAATTGATTCACAGTTCAAATAACATAAACAATACTAATGTTATTGCACCAGGGACACATTACGAAAATTTATGTCTTTTTCAGTAAAGCTCGTTGATTAAATATATGAAAGGCCAAAACTTATACCAAAATCGAAGACGTGATAAAAAGTATAAACTTTAACTTCACGGTTCGCTATCTAAATGATTTTATCTCACTAAATGATAAAAGGTTTGGTGACTATTTTGAACGTATTTACTTTGGAGTTATTTATTTGTAAAAACCTCTTTTAAGGAAATTGACAATGAGGGTCTGTTGAGAACAAATAAAGGCAACAGTAGTATACCGCTGTTCAATAGTCATATTTCGATTAAGCAAAAACAAATCCCAATAACAGAGGGAAACACATCAACTATAAGAGGAAAAAACAGAAACACTGAACTACAACAAAAGCAAACACCAATCTTCATAGAAACGGAATATAGATAACAACTGCCATATCCCTGACTTAGTGAAATAGTTGGTCGAACCTGGTTTTATGGCTAGCCAAACCTCCCGCTTATATGGTAACGTTGAAAATACCTCTAATGTAAAATTACAACACTACGTGACAGCAATACAGTACAAATTTTACAAAACTTTTTTTGTCAAAATAGATGATATCATCTTACCAATTGATAACTTTCTATTTCTATGTAGCATCATTCCAGCAGCGCTTGCATATGTAGTTTATATCTCATAGTTGATACTAAAGAGCTTGGACTTTATATCCTGATTTACTTGGTAGAGGACTCAGGCTTGCTGCGTACAAAGATGCTACTAAAACAAGGGTTCCAAGTGGTGAAGTTAAAGCAATCCCTTCGAAAACTTTACGATTACATACGGATATGTATGACTCTGGTTTATCATTTTGGATGTTCATATATCATTGCTTCTTGAGTAAAACTCGATTGAAACATGAGATAAACACTCTTTAATTTTTCATGCGTCCGAAATATGTACATAACATGGAAGTTATTCCTTTTTTTCATTTCCCCGAAATTTCGCATACCACGAAAAGCCCTTTATGATGCGTCTCGCGAAGTCAAAAATGTATATTTTTGCCGAACAGTTCTCTGTAAATTCATTTTTTTGGACACATTGAAAAAATTCCATAGTTTTAACACCTTCATTCTATAGTCATCTGCTCTTCAAATCTGCACAAATGGTTAAGCTCAGTCAATGTTTCAAACTGCACAGGATTTGTTTTATTCACATTAATATTTTATTACCCATATATAGATGCTGTTCAGGTTTTAGTCTATGTATGGACATGCAAGTACTATATGCATATAAATTAGTACAAGTTTTATTTTGCATGAAGCAAATTGATACCTCTTGTAAAAAATGATGTTATGGCCAATTAAAAAAAATTAAATTAAAAACCCATAAAAATCTATTTTAGCTATGTTCTAATATAGCAACAATACGCTTAAACCTATTACATTTATACGAAATTGTAAAATGATACTGATGTTCTGAGACGAAAAATACTGAAGGGACATCCAAATTCATAAGTCGAACACAAACTGACAAAATATACCTTTGCAAAAAATAGAAACGACCAAAAGACAAACAACAGCACACAAAACACAACATAGAAAACTACAGGATGCGCAATCCCCCCCCCCCCCCTGCCGGCCCTAAAAAAACCAAAACAAAACAAAAGGGGTTATTTCAGGTGCTGCGTAAGGGTAATGTGGCACCCGTCGTTTTGCGCATGTTGGTACAGATCCGGTGATAAGTCTAATTTTGTAGGTCAATGACGGGATTGTGGGTACGACGATTGAAACATATCCGTCGTCATAGAAGAGAATATCAGTGAAACAGATATTTCATAACGGTCAACTAATTCATGATAGTGTCCGTAAAATGTTCAAAGGGATGATTTCAACTTAACGACTTGGAACCCTTGGTTCAACAGCTCCCTTGTAATCAGCAAGTAATATAAAAATAGAAGTAATATAGATATTGTTTATCTTTTAGAAAATGAATATTTGTCACATTTTTTTACGTTAATTTTATTTAATTGCCTTCAAGATCCAATAGCAGAGTATTTACCATCCTATCCAAGTACTTTACTTCAGTAACCTATTTCTTTGCCATAATGTGATGCATTAGCGTGTATACATTCTTTTACCCTTTCCTTCTCGTGTTTTCTTACATCTATCTAGAAACTTGAAACTTCCTTTGAAAAATCACAGTCGCATTAAATGTGCAACAGAAGAACACACACACATATATATATACACACAAATATAACATCACATATGAATACTTTACAATAACACAAAACATACATACATACAACAGAATAATACGAAATATTTCTATTTCTTGCAGTAAACCAATACGACTATTACTGTTTGATTTTTTTTTATCCATCTAACATTTATTACATTATGTACGATAACAAAAATGAGCTCATGTTGGAAAAAAGAAAATTAACAAAATATGTCATGTAATAAAAGAGTGTGATGCATGCAATATACAATGTAAACGCAGGGGAAAAGGTTTGACGCAGTTTTCAACAGTTACCTTTATCATAGCCAAATGTTTGAGAAGCAAAAGATGAAATTCTATATCACCAAAAGTAAACTAAACACGTATCAAAAACAATCTTAAAATACAGGTTAACTTTGCTAAAAAGGAATTGCAATCTTAATTTCCTGTTTAAAGTGAAAATAAGTAGTCAGTTATATATGTGTAATTCTAGATCAGTTGATCATGCTTTTAACATATACAAATGTTCATTGTTATTTCAACCTTTCAGTTTGTCTCAATTGACTTAACCATTTTTCCAATATTTTTCAGTAATAAACAAAGTCACAGATGCCCCAAAATTAAAACTGTACCAAGAAAATACTACAGGAAAGAATGCAGAGCTCGTTATAAAATGAGTACGTATTTTACAAAAAAGTGTACATTAATATAAAGGTATACATACCTTAATCAAATTAGGTCTAGCTACGGTTTAAGATAGGAATGAAAGTCGTTTAGAAACATTGCCGGAGTATCCTACCGTATTTTTATGAACTGAATTAAATTAGAACGACAAAAAAATTGAAATCGGACACTTTTACATGTGGTTACTGTCATATGATTGACTTTTTAAAGTAGTAATTTGGAATCTCTATACGAAAGAATGACCTTGAAAATGCTCTTTCCTGTAAGTGTTTGCATGGAAAGTCATTTCTAACAACTACAAGAGAACACAATGAATACACAAACCCAATTATTTATGTTGTTATGTTATTGCGTTGCGTAAACATTGTGTATTCAATGAATTTTGTGCTAAAGTCTTAAACATAAACGATATTTGTCGAAGGTATAAACGCTGATTGAACACTTGTAGATTGTTATATTGTTTTAAAATTTTTAATTGATAGGCATTTGATTTGATATTTAAATTACAATTGCAGGATTGATTCATTGTATATAATTATATAGGATATACACATCAAAGATATCAGGCTTATAATTTTGTACGCAAGACGAGCGCGCGTTTCGTCTACAATGGCTGGAAGTTACGGCCACACATGGACATATGTAGAGTTTGCAAATCTATACACCTTCATTTAAAATCATATGTTGTTTTCATTTGTATTAACATACTTTTCTAGGTCCCATCGCCATTGTTTTGATCGTAGTTGTCTGTGTGGTTATTGCTATCCTGTTTTGTGCATTATTTTGTAAGAAACATAATGAGAGCGACTTCCGTCATTGGACAGAATGGTATTGCTGTAACTGCTTCGCAAAATGTTACGACAAAGAGGATTATTGTTGTGATCGTTTGTTTGGAAAAAGAAAAGAGATGTCATCTGCGTCCTCTGTGACAGATGGAATAATGGATGAATCCATGTTTACTGAAATGGGAGGTGAAACGGAGATACGTGCATTAACAAAGAACGAATCATCACCAGCACTACATACGGTGCATTTCGAAATTCCCGAATCAGATAGTCAGTTTTCATTTGAAGATGGTTCAGCACCGAGGGTGAATTTAACGTCTAACATTAATACAAGTTCCAGTTCCGATATAGAAGCATTAAATCGTGAAGATTCAGGGCTTGAAATAACTATTGAAAACACGAATCAAGAGACTGAAAGCCTACCTCTCAATGAAGTAGAATCAGAAACTTCGGTGCTTAAGATAGAGCCGCCAGCATTAAATTCAGAAAGTCAAACATGTAATCATAACGAGACGATACCTTGACATGAGTTATCATTGATATGGCCATAATCCTAAAAAATAACTGTTTACAAAACTTTGAATTGTTCGATATGTTAAGGATTTTCTACCACCAGGAATAGATTGCTTTAGCTGTATTTGCCAAAACCGTGAATTTTGGGTCCTATATGCTCTTCAGCTTCGTACTTAAATTAGCTTTTCCAACTTTTTTGATTTGAATGTCACTGGTGATTCTTTTGAAGACGAAACGCACGTCTGAAATGCAGTTTCAAGTCTGGCATTTGTGATTAGTTACAATTTAGTATGTTACTACATATCTATAGACCGGATGGTCTCATGTTTTATCATTTTACAGTATTAATGTGTAAATTGAATAACATCTAATAAAGCGCTTCCAAATATAGAAAAAATCCTGTTTCAATTGGTTGTAGTAAAATACTTAAAACAATTGAGTAGCTGAATATTTTACTCTTACTTTAATCGTTGATTTTCAATTTTTAGACTTCTCATCGCGCAGGTCGAACATAAATTTCGTATTAGTTTGGTTTTTAAAATACGGCTAATACATGTTTCATACTGATACAATATTTCGGAAAAGTTATATACTTATGCAAAGAACTAAAGTTTTATATATTTTGTCAATTCAATAGAGTTCTTAGCACGACAGATTTTCTACTAATTTTCAGCATACATTCGGAGGTCTACATATGATTCTTTAATTCTAAACAAACGCTAATCCCATGTGTGAAGTTAAAACAAGGCAACAGTAGAATACCGTTGTTCAATAGTCATAATTCGATTAAGCAAAAACAAATACGGGTAACAAACTAAAACCGAGAGAAACACATCAACTATAACAGGAAAACAACGGAACAAAAACACTGAACTACAACAAAAGCAAACGCCAACATACATAGAAACGGACTGTCTGATAACAACTGCCATATTCCTGACTTGGTACAGGACATTTTAAGAAAAAAATGGTGGGTTGAACCTAGTTTTATGGCTAGAGATACCTCCCGCTTATATGGCTAAAACAAATTATAAATGAGGTTAAATAAAACAATAAAGTTCCTAGAAATATTTTTATTTAAAAATCTTCGGGCGTCTAAAATGGTATATATAATGAAGTAGTATATGCTATAATACATATAAGTACAAGATCCTTTATCAGTTAGGTCGTTGATTTTCATCGATTTCTGAAATAAAAAAACGTAATTCAGTCATAACACTCACATAATACAACAATAGAATTTCCTTCACACAATTTAATTTGATTACCGAATACATATTCTCATATATTATTCAAAACCTTACGGACTTTGTAATCAGCAATGAAAGAGTTTTTTCTTAACATTTGATCAGTGTCCAATATTTGTTTATTATATACACGTGTTTTTCTTTCGAGCGTCTACTTTACATCAAACTATGTACAGAGCAAACTTTTGTGATAGTACATATATTTTCAGGACTGTTTTCAAGCTCGATTACACATGATTTATTTCTTAAGGTTAATTTCTAATAGTTAGAGACATTACCGGAACTAATAGCTCATGTACACAGGCAGCGAAGGGATCGACACTTTTTCCGTTACCTTACATCTTTGTATCTTTTAGTTGATCTTCTCAATTGGCAATATCAATTTTTTTAACGAATAAAATTTAAACTTGCATAATACCTACAATACCTGAAAAATCATTCCGTATAATTAGGTCTTAAAAAGGAATAAGTGGAAAATTTATGCAGAAGATTATGTCTGAACTTAAATTAAAAATATTTATATATATATGATTTAAATCTGTCAGTACCAAAGCACTAGCCATAAGATAGAGGATACATACAGAGACTGACAGTCTAAATTTAAACTATGATACCGATAAAAGTACGTCTCGACACGCGTTGCTGTTTCATTTACGTCAAGTATGTCCGAAATCAAAACTCGGAGAAGTATAATATTATAAGATCTATGACCATTGAAAAGCTAATATAGCTTAAACGGAACAGCAAAAATCGTCTTAGGTGACCTTTATATGATATAGTTGATACCTTATTTTTGTTCAATTATAAACTTAATTAATTCTTATATAATTGTATGTTTTTTAAAAAAATCATGCAAGTAGCAAAACACAAGTTACTTGATGGTTTCTGGGACTGACAGTTCAACATAAATGGTAAGTATCAATTGATACCAGTATTAACTTATCATACCTATTTCAGTTCACAAGTTCATAAAATTGAGAATGGAAATGGGGAATGTGTCAAAGAAACAACAACCCGACCAAAGAGCAGAATACAGCCGAAGGCCATCATTTGGTCTTCAACACAGCGAGAAAATCCCGCACCCGGAGGCGTGCTTCAGCTGGCTCCTAATCAAAAATGTGTACAAGTTCAGTGATAATGGACGTCATACTTAACTCCAAATCATATAAATGTACTAAAATTAAAAATCATACAAGACTAACAAAGGCCAGAGGCTCCTGACTATTGACAGGCGCAAAAATTTGGCGGTGTTAATCAATGTTTTGTGAGATTTCAACCCTCCCCCTATACCTCTAACCAATGTAGAAAAAACAAACACGCAGCAATTCGCACAGTAAAACTCAGTTTAAAAGTAGTCCTAGTCCGATGTCAGAATAGGTAACAAAAGAAACTAAGCAAAACGACAATGACACATAAATTAACAAGGGACTACTAGCAGTTACTGACATGCCAGCTCCAGACCTCAATTACACTGATTGAAAGATTATGTCTTCATCATATTAAAATCAAGCACAATCCCTCCAGTTAGGGGTTTAGTATCATACCATCATAAAATATATGAGAAGAACATAACCCGTATCATGCCAACAACTGGTTTTAGAATAAATGTGTTTATTTCCAATGCAGAGACCCTATGCGTGAATCATATTAAAACCAAAATATGCCATCTTTAATGACGTAACTATATCCATTCTAAATAAGTCTGTTTAAAGGTTTGGTTAGCTTTTGATGTGAATGTCGACATATTTGTGCTTTGAAAAGAATTGGATGTGAAATACCTGAACGTATAAGATGTCTGCATGTTGATTTATATTTACGAATGATGTCCTTGTACCGATGATAAAATTTAGTGAATGTTTTGACCAGTTTGAGATATCGAAAACCCTGGTGTAATTATTTTTCAGTAATACATAGATTTCTTTCGTTAAAATCAAATACATTGATACTTACACGAGCGAATCGAAGACGTTGAGATATATAAACCCCTCAAGATGGTGACAAGGGAACGTCACCATCCAAAAATGGATAATTAACAATAGGAAATGAAAAATCATCTCTTTTATCATATATTTTGGTATAAAGCTTCCCGTTAAAGATATAGATATCAAGATCCAGGAAAGGGCAGTGTTCATTGTTAGTATTAACTTTATTTAAAGTCAGTTCAGCAGGATAAATCTCTTTAGTGTACATACTGAAGTCGTCATTATTGAGTGCCAATATATCATCCAAATATCTAAAAGTGTTATTAAATTTTTGTATCAGATGTTGTTTCGATGGGTCTTTGCTGATTTTAGTCATAAATTGTAACTCATAACAAAACAGAAACAAGTCCG
Organism: Mytilus californianus; assembly: GCF_021869535.1. Taxonomy (NCBI): domain Eukaryota; kingdom Metazoa; phylum Mollusca; class Bivalvia; order Mytilida; family Mytilidae; genus Mytilus; species Mytilus californianus. The sequence goes on along the minus strand of NW_026262679.1, from coordinate 127,934,852 downwards.
CAAAAAGTGTGTACAGTTAGTCACCATTGGGATTCCGATAACTTGACTATTAGACTATTTACCGGATTTGTAATAACATAAGTAACACGACGGGTGCCACATGTGGAGCAGGATCTGCTTACCCTTCCGGAGCACCTGAGATCACCCCCAGTTTTTGGTGGGGTTCGTGTTGCTTTGTCTTTGGTTTTCTATGTTGTGTCATCTGTACTATTGTTTGTCTGTTTATCTTTTTATTTTTGGACATTGCGTTGTCGGTTTGTTTTCGATCTATGAGTTTGACTGTCCCTCTGGTATCTTTCGTCCCTCTTTTTTGACGATATACGGAATCTGCTAAGCGAACAAAAATGTTATCTTGTATAATTCAAGGGCAATTATAGTATCAAAGCAGGTCCAATTGACATAGTTCTTTTATTTGTTGCTAAAAAATGACATGAAAGAGTTTGGACATATATATTCGCATTCCGACTTTTTAAATGCCAATTTAATTAGGTGTGTGAATTTTTTCTTTGTAAGAATATGAGGCAAAGTGGTATATAGGCTAGAAAAATCAAAACTTTGAACAGATTCAAAATCACCAATATAAGCATGCAATTTATCAAGTACTTCCAACGAATTTTTGACACTCCAAAAGTAATTAATTCCACTATTTTCAAAGGCCTTTTTTGAACAATTTATAATCATGTTTTTGATTGTACCAAGTGTACTAGTAAGTAGAATAGACAGTTTAGTAGTGGAACAATTGCTTGAAGACGAAATAAATCTATATTTGTAAGGTGTTTTGTGCAGTTTCGGAAGCTAGTAGATAGTTGGAACTTTCATTGTATTTGGTTCTTTGCTTGTAAAGAAGTAGCTAAAAGTTTATGTTTGTTACAGATGTTATTTTCCGAAAATGGAGTCAGTTGGAATGTTAGTGAATTCGTGATTTCCTTTTGCAGAACCTCAATGTAAAATTTACGTCAAACAATAATGATATTATTAGCAGCCTTATCAGCCGGGACCAAAAGCGAATTCCTTGGCGAGTTCTTTTAGCCTATGTTTAATACGAGATAAAGGGTTATTATGGTTGTTGTTAGGAGTAAAATGTTCTTTAAGATGTTGTACACGTACATCAACTATGTTCATTACTGAATTAAGTGCATAGCACTTGTTTATGGAATAATCTTTGTCTGGTTCAATTCAGACCGAAGGTTTAGGTGTCCAAATTTAAGAGTACTAAAAAACAAATAATACCTAAATAGAAAGATGGATTTGTCTACCGCAAACTTTGCCTACGATGTTGCATTTTCTAGTTTTGTACAGGAATAATGGTAAAGAGTTACTGATAGAAAAAGTTAATTGATGACAGAGAGATAGCTATATAGGATTAATAGAGGCCTTAATTAGCTCTCGCTACAATTTAAAGCTTCCAATTTATTAATCAGAAAGGAATCGTTTGCAAAGGTCTTCCAGCAACCAGTAGACATATATTCTCAAGGATCGTCATAGGGGATATGGGCTCATATTCCCTGTCAATGTTTTATATCTCCTGATCCTCAGGCGAAGGGGACATAGAACATTAACAGGGTATATAAGCCCATATCCCATTTGAAGCCCGAATGACAATTATATTATACTGGAGTGTCCTGATTTCAACACGAAATACGCCATCACGAGTTGGTTGGCCGTTATGGAATATCTGTTTCATAGATGACGACGGATATGTTCCAGTTGTTGTAACAACAATCTCGTCCCCTTCCCGATAGTCCCTTATGACAGTCGCATAAAATTCCATTTAGACATTACACATATCAATGGGTTTGTAATTACATGAGCAACACGATGGGTGCCACATGTGAAGCAGGATCTGCTTACCTTTCAGGAGCACCTGAGATAACCCCCAGTTTTTGGTGGGGTTCGTGTTGCTCAGTCTTTTATTTTCTATGTTGTTTTGTGAACCGTTGTTTGTTTGTTTGTCTTTTTCGTTTTTAGCCATGGCGTTGTCAGTTTATTTTCGACTTTTGAGTTTGAATGTCCCTTTGGTATCAATTGCCTCTCTTTTAACTGCCATTTTTATCTTCGTTTTCCTTCACAGGGGATATGGGTTCATATTCCCTATTAATGTAACTAATCAAATTGCAGGATTAACCGGGATATTTTACTCCAGTATAATATACACCTATTTATGTACTCTCGGCAAAGCCCATTCCATATTATGCTAGGGAGTAAAATGATCTTTTAAGCTGGAAATTGATGAAGTTTGGTAACAGTATATTCTAAAATGCATTATAAGAAAACAAGGGATACAACCGGAGTTAACGTGAGTAAAAGCAGCACATGGGATCCAAAAGTCCGCAGTTTCTTTATAAATATTTTTGCTACTAGTTTCACACGGAATACACTCAATCTTGAAATTATAATCAACAAAATTAGTTCTGATTGTTGTCTAATGGTAGGACTAAGAAATGAGTTATAGAATCTGGAAAAAGGCTACGTAAAGGAGAAGAAACTATACACGGAAGATCAGAATAAAAAAAGACAAACACAGCCCATAAAACATTACACAGAAAACTAAAGGTTGAACAACATTGGGCTTCGCGTTGTTCAAAGGAAATTTCTGTTTAATGTTTTGTTGGCCATAATATCAAAATAAGAAGATGTGGTATGATTGCCAATGAGACAACTCTCCACAAGAGACCAAAATGACACAGAAATTAACAACTATAGATCACCGTACGGCATTCAACAATGAGTAACACCCATACCGCTATACAGTCAGCTATAAAAGGCCCCGAAATGACAAATGTAAAACAACTCAAACCAGATAACTAACAGCCTGATTTATATACAATATAATAATATGCTTTTGAATTTTGTGATGTTCATGATCTATATTTTAGTTTTTGTTAGTATTGTCTCTCATTTAATTTCAGATTTATAATTGCTCCCTATCTGCAAACCGTTTTGTAAAGTACAATTTGTCTACCAGTAAAAATATCTTACCTCGCTTTAATATTTAGAACCTGATCGCTGAGTTTTGCCTAGAAAAGAGGAAATTCATACAAAATTTAATACATTTTCACATATTGTTGGTACAACTGTTCCTCTTTGTTCCTCTTTTCATTGAGAAAAAAAAATTTAGATACATTTAGATAAAATTCCTTGTCTACTAAAAACATTTGCAGTTTTGTTAATAGACCTTTGTTAAGTTTGATATCAATAAACGCTTTGAAACCGCATTTCATTTTGCTTATTTCCAAAGTAATTGCTGGATTGAATCATAAAATATTCATGCAAATGAGTAGTTTTGTGCAATTAAACCAGGAAAGTCACTATCATGCATGCTGATATTTCAAGTTTCGTGCAATACACCAAAAGAAAGAAACTGTCAATGCATGATACTAAATGAAATGATGTCGCACACAGTTTAATTGATTTACAATTTGATATGATGATGGGTTGATGTGTAATCAATCAACGACTGTGTTAAAAAAGATACTCGAAAGTAAAGAACATTTCAGTATAACTTACGATCAGTTTTAATCGTAAGATTTTTTGTGAAAAGAGCTTGTGTATGTTTACTTTATGATGCTTTATTTTCGTGATTTAACTGTATGTTTCTTGAGTATTTGCTCTCTTACAACTTTATTGTTAATGTAAAAGTGCTGCCTCAATTTGAAGCATAAATATTAGATGAACTTAAAAATCACTATTATATATAGATATATAGATATATATTGTTTTCAATTTAGACTTATCTATATATATATACCATATCCGTATCCAGACTGTGCATTAGAATTTTGCCCATATGTTTCACCATAGTTTGCACTCTGTCTGACATATGAATTACCATAGCTTGTATCTTGTCTACCATAATTGCTACCATATCCTGTATCCTGTCTATCATAGTTTGTTGCTTGTCCACCATATTGGCCGCTATATTGACCGCCGTAGCTTGAAGTTTGTCCACCATAACTGCTTCCATATCCTGTATCCTGTCTACCATAGTTTGTTGCTTGTCCGCGATATTGCCCGCCATAACTTGTATCTTGTCCACCATAACTGCCACCATATCCTGAAACCTGTCCACCATATTTTGTTGCCTGTCTGACATATTGGCCACCATTTCTTGTATCTTGTCCACCATAATTGCCACCATATCCTGAGACTCGTCTTCCATAGTTTGTTGCTTGTCCGCCATAGCTTGCATCTTGTCCACCATAACTGCTACCATATCCTGTATCATGTCTACCATAGTTTGTTGCTTGTCCGCCATATTTTGTACCCTGTCCACGTGGTCCGTTATAGGACGTCGTGTAATAACCACTGCTGCCAGAACCATACCCGCTACCAGAAACACGTCTACCGTTTCCACCTCCTGTTCCACCTCCGGTCCCTCCGTTTCCACCTCCTTTTCTACCTCCGGTTCCACCTCCGTTTCTTCCTCTGATTCCATCTCCGTTTCCACCTCCATTTCCACCTCCGGTTCCAGTCCTAACAAGAGTGCTTTCTACTGCGAGTGCGAATGCTTGTCCACGTAAGTGTTGTGGAAGACCAGTGAAGTATGGTATCGGTGTGTCATGTTCATTCCATGTTTTCTTGTACTTAGGTTGTAGAAATTTGGTAACACCAAGGTCAATGTATGTTGGGCCTTTGTATTTACGGCTACCATTGGCAAAAGACGCATAACATAGACACAGGACTAGGATTACTAGCTTCATGTTGAAACCTTAAAAAAACCCATACAATTTGAAACAAACGTGTAAATGCATATTGTCCTACTTTCAATACTAAAAGGAAACACGAATTAAATACACCAACGATTCATTATATATTTCTCGAATCTCAGAAGCTGTCATGTAATCTTCTCTATATCGTTATAAAATATCTTGAACAATTATATGTGAGGACATTGAGCATGACACTGGTACAGTTTAAAGACGAGTTTTTGTTAAATATATGTATGTTAAAACATAACTAAATTTGTATTCTTTTCAAACGGGATGTATAAAGACACATCCACGTTCATTTTGATCTATAAAGAGGTTAACTCCTAACTAGCCTACTGCCTGTCAATACATTTATTTTTGGCACTGCACAAATCATGTCTTCTTTGACTGTCCATGACTTTAAAATACTAAATCCCTGGGATGTGTTTTAGTTGATTTTAGTCTCTAATGCATGATTTTTTATTATTAATTGTTTTTGGCTTTTAACTAGCTGTCAGTAACTGCGAGTACTCTCAAATCGTACTTTCTTGTTTATGACCTGTTGATACTAATTGTAATGCTTTGTTGTTATTTAATGTTATTCAGGGTTATATCTGGTCTATATACCAGCTTTGATAAGTGTTTGGTATTACTATAAATTTTCACTTCTTCGTACTATGAACATCAAAATTATTTATTTTGTAAAAATATTTCCTTTCTCTATTTGAACTGTACACGTTTATCTAACAACAAAATTATTTTTATTTACCTGTGTTTAAAGTAATTACAAATGGCTGATATTTTTGTTCAAGTGTATTGTTTTTCTTAAATTGTTTAACATTTTACAGCGGTATAACATGTTACTTTAATTATTCTTCCCTTAGTTTATTTATTTTGTATTTGCATTGTATCATAGATCAAATTTATTAGTTCAGTGTATGTTCACTGGTGTTAATATGTCTTTTGATTGAGTTAAGCCATTTCAATTGATATTTTATAGTGTTTTTCTATGTTGTGATGTTACAATATTGTTTCAGATAAGGGTGAAGGTTTGGTACCATTAAAACGTTTAAACCCGCAGCAATTCAGTGTTTGCATCAGTCCTAAGTCAGGAATCTGATGTTCACGGTAGTTGTCGTTTGATGATGAGGTTCATAAGTGTTTCTCGTTTTTTATATAGATTAGACCGTTGGTTTTCCCGTTTGAATGGTTTTACACTTGAAATTTTTGGGGCCCTTTATAGCTTACTGTTCGGTGTGAGCCAAGGCTCCGTGTTGAAGACCGTACTTTGACCTATAATGGTTTACTTTTATAAATTTTGACTTGGATGGAGAGTCGTCTCATTGGCACTTATACCACATCTTCTTATATCTATGTATACTGAATATACTAACTTCAGTTTATATATTTATATATATATAAACAAGTCTAAATTGAAAACAACGTTCAAACCTATGATTGCGTTGGATAAAAAGATCGCAATATTCATATGTGTCCAAAACAAATTTCTTGTTAGAGGGGTCTAAATACAGCACAAACAACATTTTCCAAATGACCAAAAAAGTAAAAAAGAATATTTTAACAAAACGCATTTTACTAGCAGGTCGACCAACAGATGTTCTTAAACCCTGCTGACTGCCATTGACGATTGCCAAATAAACGGATCCCAGATGTAACAAAATGGGTCTTAATTATGAATTTAATACCAAACAGAAAACAATAAACTTGCGGAAAAGATGGTATATCGCAAACAAAAGGTGCAAAATTTAGTACACCATATCTGGATTTCGACAATTAATGTCTCTTCAATGATGTTAGGAATCGAAACGGTATTTGGAAGGCCATATAATTTACCTCAATTAAGGATAGACTCGTGAATTTTGAAGAGTCGAAATAGGATGAACGGATCATATAAACCCGAGGGCAAATATAATACAAGCCCAAACGAAAAAATATAGGCAAGTCTAAATTGAAAACAACGTTCAAACCTATGATTGCGTTGGATAAAAAACGCAATTTTTATGCGTGTGCATGCAAAACAAATTTCTTGGTAGAGGGGTATAAATACAGCACAAACAATATTTTCCAAAAGACCAAAAAAGTGAAAAAGTATATTTTAACAAAATGTATATAAACGCCTAAAAAATGTACAAAACAACACCAATATTAAAAAATGAAAACATCAAATGTAATAATCTATAATTTTTTCGGATAACAGATATCCTTCATCAGTATGATTATGATGTAAAATGAATCATATCAGTCTATTCTGATTTAACTATAACAATCTTGAAATTTATACAATTAAAACCGAACACAAAAACGCTTGTAAAATGACGTAGGTTATATAGCTATTTACAATAGAAACTGCATAGATATGCTTCAAATTAAAATAGTAATGTGCGATATGAACTGGTACAATTCTAAAATTTCAAATTTATCCAATTTGGTGCCAAAGTTTTTAATTTCTTATCCAAAATCTTTCCCGAGTGAGTCTATTCTCCCTAGACCAAGCAGTGTTGTGGTCTATGATTGTAATCGTCAGTAGATTGAAATCTGCCTAAGTGTGGCCAGGGGATCTCAAATGTCGACTGAGAGGAAGGTTGGCTTGCATTCATAGTCGCTACGATGGCCGTTCATTCGTTTGTGAAATGGCTGTTCTGACTCGCCAACATACTGATTGCTGTATTTACACTGTAGAAGATACACAGCATTTTGTAGTCTTGCAATTAACATTGCAAAATATGGTGTATTCCGTACCAGTGGAGTGACTGTTAAAAGTCTGGGTATTCAGTAAAATTGAGAATGGAAATGGGGAATGTGTCAAAGAGACAACAACCCGACCACAGAACAGACAACAGCAGAAGGCCACCAACAGGTCTTCAATGCAGCGAGAAATTCCCGCACCCGGAGGCGTCCTTCAGCTGGCCCCTAAACAAATATATATACTAGTTCAGTGATAATGAACGCCATACTAAACTCCAAATTGTACACAAGAAACTAAAATTAAAAATAATACAAGACTAACAAAGGCTAGAGGCTCCTGACTTGGGTATTTGTTTGCAAGTCAGACATCGTTTGTTTCCGCATCCCTTGCAAGAGCCCACAGACGAAGAGCCTGTTTTAGAGGATAAATCAGCTCTCGCCAGCAAGTCTTTAAGTCTTTTGGGCCTACGGAGAGCCGGAACAGGTGGCTCGGGAAAGATTTTGGATAGTTTTTGATGTTTTTCGATTTCTTTCCAATTTTCGCGGATTAGGTGTGATAACTTGTCAAATTTGGGATGGTAAGTCAGCAAAAACGGCACTCACTTGTTGACCTTTTTGTCTTTATATTGTAAATGTTCATCTCGGCTGATGTTGTTAGCACAAGAGAAACCTTTATCAATGTCTTTCCTTTTGTAGCCCCGATTTTTTAGGTGACCACGAAGTTCTTGATCGTTATACAAATTATCACGAATCAATGCTGGTAAATTTTTTCAATATTGATGTTTGGCAGGAGGAGCCACTCCACTGGGTCCGTATACACTATATATTGCAATGTAACTTGCAAAGCCCAGAATATTGTATATCTTCTTCTGTGTCGATGTGGCATGCAGTTTATTTGGCGAGACAGAACAGCCATTCAACAAACGCAGGAATAGTCATCGAAGTGACTACACCTGCAAGCCTGACCTCCCCGTAAGTCGTCATTTGAGTTCACCTGGGCACGCCTAAGCTGATCTCAAAAACCTTACCATCACTATCATAGACCACAACGAGGTTTGGTCAAGGGCCGACAGACTTGCTCGGGAAAGTTTTTGGATAAGGAAGTTAAGGACAGTTTCCCCAGAGGGCATTAATGAAAAAACATAGAAAGAGTCTCTATCGTCACTTGTTTCCAGTAACTCAGGCTTCAGTACAGGACTCTTACAGTTTTAAGGAATTTATTCCTCCTCTCAAACATCAATATTGAAAAAAAATTACCAGCGTATTGATTCGTGATAATTTGTATAACGATCAAGATTACTATTACAGTGTGACTACCACATGTCAAGATAAGAACCATTTGACATATTATTGATGAACAATTTGAAGTCTTGATAGACAAACTGTGATTGTTCATATTGAATACAAATATTTAGTGCATTTTCAGCCTTATTTTTTTCCCTATTTTATGCACAGCGTGGACAAATTTTATAACTTTTCAATATATATTTACTCAAATTTTGTGTAGTTCAAGCTACAAAAATATTTTTTTGTCATGCATCCGATTTCTTCTTGAGAGATGCACACGCCTGATGAAGCTAATTTGTTTAGCGAAATATTGCGTGAATAATATAAAATATAACAACCAATTTTATAACACTCATTAGTGTGTTAAAGTTACATTCTTAGGCACTTATATAATTTAATGTAGTAACTGCATCAGTTTATCTACAAACTGATCCACGCCTAGATAGATTGAATGTTGATTGTTGCTTTTTTAGACACTATATATATATGTATATGTTACAGGCATTTTGTAAAATGCCTTAAAACTTTAGGCATTCTTATAATGACTGCAAGATTCAGGCATTTTACATAATGACTATTTTTTTAGGCATTTTACAAAATGCCTGGAAAAATTGAAAGGAATTTTACGAAATGCCTGAAATTATTTTATAGAATGAAATGTTTAAAAACAATTGAAAGCTTTGAACAACAGAGTAGTTTTATTTATGATAATTACTGAATGTTAAAGCTTGCAATTTAAGAGTTTAAATAATTAAAAATAAGTTTAAAATTTTTACTGAATTATTCCAAATATATCAAACAAGCACAGAACTCGACAATTGTTTTTTTATTTTTTAAAATGTTTCGATGACAGAACTGTTACACACTATATTTGTCCTGATTTTTTGTAAATACATTGTTGGGCGTAAAATCTGGTTTGGAGAAACCTGGATCATGACACTTTTAGCGCTTTTATATTTTTTTGTTTGGGCTTGTATTATATTTGCCTTCGGTTTTATATGATCCGTTCATCATATTTCGACTCTTCAAAATTCAAGAGTCTATCCTAAATTGAGGTAAATTATATGGCCTTCCAAATACCGTTTCGATTCCTAACATCACTGAATAGACATTAGTTGTCGAAATCCGGATATGATGTACTAATTTTTGTACCTTTTGTTTGGTTTTTATCCAACACAATCATAGGTTTGAAAGTTGTTTTCAATTTAGACTTGTTTATGTTTTTTCGTTTGGGCTTGTATTATATTTGCCTTCGGGTTTATATGATCCGTTCATCCTATTTTGACTCTTTAAATTCAAGAGTCTATCCTAAATTGAGGTAAATCGTATGGCTTTCCAAATACCGTTTCGATTCCTAACATCACTGAAGAGACATTTATTGTCGAAATCCGGATATGGAGTACAAAAACCTTTGCAACTTTTGTTTGCGGTATATCATCTTTTCCGCAAGTTTATTGTTTTCTGTTTAGTATTAAATTTATAATTAAGATCTATTTATTACATCGGTGATCCGTTTATTTGGCAATCGCCAATGGCAGTCAGCAGGGTTTAAGAACATTTGTTGTTCGACCTGTTAGTCAAATGCGTTTTGTTAAAATATACTTTTTCACTTTTTTGGTCTTTTGGAAAATGCGGTATTTAGACCCCTCTAACAAGAAATTTGTTTTGCATGTACACGTACAAAAATTTCGGTTTTTATCCAACGCAATCAGGTTTGAACGTTGTTTTCAATTTAGGCTTGTTTATATACATATATATATATTTAAATATCTTGTGTCGTACCTGTGGATACTGGTGTCGTACAAAAATCGTAGATAAACCTTACAATACGGTGGCAGCTTTACATAATATTAATTATTTTATATTTTAACCATCCATAATATGTAAATGTAAAACTTTGAATAGAAAATTTTTGAGCATTTTCTGGATACGAAGATAATGGAGAAATGAGACAAACATAGTAAAAAGTACTAGTCATTAATACTCAATTCTAGACAATAACTTTGTGTTGCTGTTCTTCGACATGTTTGTTGCAAAATTATTCAACTCGACGAAACCTTTTAACCTAACAGCAAGGTCAAGATAACCCTGGCGTTTACCTGGTTTATATCAATTTAATATGCATGTAGTTTTGGACATGTATTTTTGTTTACTTTAAGCATCGAATATTTCTTTTCTGTCTTAATAATGTCCATAACTTTGTCCTGTTAGTCTATCAAAGATTCAATTTCGAATATGTCTTTTTAAACCGATTTTCGTTCATTGTTTGAACATACATGCAACTCATACATTCAATCTTGAAATATTTTCACAATCCCCATACTGCATTATACAAAATGTTCAAGGATGTATTCTTCTGACGTTTCAGTCTCGTTGAAATCTCGTTCTGGAATTATTTCCAAAACATGAGATACAAGTGGAAATATCAATGAATTTAAAAAAAAAAAATAATAAAACTTAACTCTGTGAAAAAATTGTGTATTTACAATAAGTAGTTTTTGAGAAATAAAATTTTTAAATTTTATAACTAATCAAGTCAGTCTCATTAGCCAAAATGTTGGGAAAATGGGTGAAGGGTACAAGAAATGATTTTACCAAATACATGTACATCCCATATCAATTTTTTCTTTTCAAATTTCTTAGATATGTATTTTTTCAATCATTTATAACAAAGAAGTTGAAATAATATGCTTTTTGTTCTAAAAAAAGAGAAAAATCTAAAATTTACAAAATTAACAACATGATAAATTTGACACAAAAAAGCAACAAAATTTTATAAAACTTTCTTATATTAACACCTACCTATAGTTTTTTTAAGTTAAATTTATTCAGATTGGTCCACTTCATCTTTAGTGAAAGTATGAAAAAAAGTTTAATTGTGAAACTGATTTTTTTCATGATAATAGCCCAAAAATGGGTAAACATTGATGAAAAATGGAAAAATCATCAAAATTGGGTACTTTCAAATGGCTGTAGCAAAAAAAAAAAGAAGTGCACCACCATAACCATATGATTTTTTTCTTCATCAATTATTTTTTTTAAGTCACATAAACCCAAAAATCTGGTTAAGAAAAAAAGTTTAATTCTAGAAATTTTTGGCTCCTCAGAGGTGTACATCCTTTGAATTGACTTTTTTTTTTTATAAAAGTGTAAATTGAAATATGAAAAAGTAATCATGCTTTCTCCACAAATCTCTTTACCTGGCAAAAATGTGATAAAGAATTTATCAGTTTATGATATCTAAATCCCGATCTAACATTTATAATAAGGATGTTAATGTTCTATTTGAAATCTGGGATATCCCTGCAATCAAGTACATATATCTTGAATACTGTTTTGGTATTGTGTACCAACAAGCCACGAGATTTATGTATTCTATTTTTTTGGGGGAAAAAACAAATTTAAAATATCAATTGAAAAAGCATAGAGCTTCAAGACCACAAGATTAATCTTACCGTGCTAGGCGAATGTCTGTAAGCACAGAATGAAAAACACATTAAAAACGTTTCTTTTTAACTGATAGGCACCGACGCTCCATTATCGTTGTCACATATGAAAAATTAAAATTGATTTCAAATTACCTTTTTCTGTTTTCCCTCATTAGCTTCACTAAGATTTAACTCCACGAGTCATTGGTCGCGATCTATCAGTTGAAAACCTTACATTTAAGAAATGAAATAATATAGATAAAAAAACGAAAGACATTCGTTTTTCTTCCTAGTCAATGAGATATGTTTTTTTCCTTGGTTTTAAAGCTTTATGTAGAAAAATAAAATGTTCAAAGAGGTAAAACAACATGTTTAATCATTATTTGTGCAAACTATGTTATACTCAAAATAATGTAAATAAATTTGGTTAAACTCGGTATCTGTCAAGTAATGATGAAAAAGGTTACTTTCCCCAAAATGCATGTTAAGAAAACACGGAAATCATTTTGCATAACTTTTGTTACATATCATTATAAAAATAAGAAGTTGTGGTATGTTGTGATATTATTGACAAGAGAACAAAAAATGAGGGTGTAGATATAACGTGCGAATGAATCCCCAAAGAAAATATCTGATATAGTTTAGTTGCATGAGTGGCCTAAGGCATTGGAAACAATGAAAGCGGCGTTGTCATCATTGTCTTAACATTGTCTTAACAGCTCCAGTTTTAAAGAGATAAAAAGATGATCATGAATGGTAAGATTGTCGAAGACGGAAGACGGGCATCGATCGATTGTAAAAAGCCAGGCTTTAAAAACAGAAAAGATAAAGACAAAGACGAATAGGAAATTTTCAATCGTGATTTTCGGGTCTAAGAGGGACAGCAAGCGATTAATTGGGTTGCTTTGAGAAAAAAAAAAATAAAAGATAATGTCTAATCGCAATTGTGTACGGAAAACAGATAGCAATCGATTGTAAGGTTTGGTAAATCCCTTTAACCTGGTATTGAATTTCGGGCTTGGAATCTATGATAAGGTTATAGTAAAGACTTATTCTTTCATGAGCTTTCAGTAGTGGGAGGAAAAGTACTGTCATAAACATATTGCCTCTGCGTGTAGATTTTATGGTAGATTATCCCAACAAACACATAAAATATTGTATTTTTTTTTAGGTAATTATCTACTAGCAATAAAGTATGGTTAAAAAGAAAATCACAAGTATTTGAAAAACCATATATTCGTAATTAGTAGATTCTAGGGTCCTAGCCTGGTACAACTTTGATTCTTATAACTCCCAATGCAGTTCATTGTCATACTTTGTGCTTTAAATTCGTGATCTAGTGCGAATTCTTGAAAAAATTCTGTAGATAATCTATCTAACCAATAATGACATGTTTTTTGACAATCAATCGCAAACTAATAAGCTTGATTAGGCAAGACGTATTTTCCGAACATTCTCCAACCTTCAGCGTATGATGTCCTTTTAAGATATATTGATAGAATGTTAGAAAGTAATTTATCTTAAATCAATAACAAATCGGTTTTTTGTCTTGTATCAGTCAAAGTTGAATGATTTATAACACACGATTTACTGTTTTCAAAAGACCATATTTGTTTGTTCTAATTCGTCTTGTATACTCGATTTTAACTACGATGGACATCAAACGTATTACGCACATTAATTTTGTGATCTTACGTATCACTATAAAAGTAAAGTTTATCTGGCAAAAGCAGCAGATCAGTCTAAAAATTGCAGAATTTTATGGTGAGTACTTTTTTTTAACATTTTAACTGTTTCCGGTGTCAGAAAGACGTCGGACACAGATTCTGTGCACCAGACACGTGTTTCTGGATAAACTTTATCTTGGTCTCTCGTGCAGCACGTGTTTCTGGATAAACTTTATCTGGTTCTCTCGTGCAGCACGTGTTTCTGGATAAACTTTATCTGGTTCTCTCGTGCAGAAAAAACATAAACTCGTTAGTTGAGGGCATAAACACCAAAAGACAATGATTAGAATATCCAAACAGATCAACTGTGCCACAGGGAGTTACAAAGTACCATAGTTTTAGTACATGTACAAAACGATGTTCAGGAAATTTAGTCAAAATGTTTCATTTAATACAAAACCATTGGCTACGTGGTAGATGATACCTTAGGAGACTGATATTCGTCCAGCATCGGTAGTGAAATCAATATTATATACATGACATTTTTGTTAGCGTTACTTTAGTTTTTTTGTTGTATGTACAGTACATGTAAAACCTATTTTGAAAACTTAAATAAACACTAAAATGTTCCGTATAATAGCAATATTAATAGAATATGGAGTTCTTTCAACCAGTAGCAATGCCAATCATCCGTGAATAAAACATTTTCAATTTCATCCAACAAATTAAAGGTAGCTATGTATGACATTCTTTTTTGCACGGGTACTAATCATTATACCGACATCAATCTTTGTATGTTTGCTTCTGTATATTATATTTGTTTTTCGTTCATTGTTTTGTACATAAATCAGGGCCCTGTATAGCTAACCATCCGGTATGGGTTTTTCTCATTGTTGAAGACCGATCGGTTACCTATAGTTATTAACTTTTATGTCATTTGGTCTCTGGTAGAGTGTTGTCTCATTGGCAATCATACCACATCTTATTATTTTTGTATTTATAAATAAAGAATACTAGTAAGTAAAGATATCTTTCAACTGGAAAATACTAGCAATGGAAAAGCTTAGTCGTCAAGTTTAATTGATTCTTATTTATATATCAGGAATGCGCATGCAAAAGAAAATACATTACAGCAATTACTGGTAGTTTTTTTAAAAATTTCATAACTATATTTATGATTTTTTTTCTAGCCGGTTGAACAATTTTTTCAACAATGCTTCTGCTCATTATTACTTGTGTGATAAGTGCTGTTTGTGCCACCAAGCTGAACTACCGATTTGTTGGCGAGAAATACGACCCAAACCCTTTACCTGAAAGTGTATGGAAACAGGTCGGGGGCGGGGATAACTATTTCCCACATCCAGGTCCAAGGTATATGCCGTCAGTAACTTTACCAAGACCAAGAATTGTTAACCCTAGAAATAGTTACGTCGATTACTACTATCGTAATCTCCGAAACAGTTATGGTTATGACAATGGTATCAGTCACCAAGGAGGAGGATATTCCTACGGCAACAGTCAGAATTATGGAACTTCCTATGGTGGAGGTCAGAGTTATGGAAATACCTATGGTGGGGATCAGAGTTATGGAAATTACTATGGCAACGATCAGAGTTATGGAGCTTCCAATGACAAAGGTCAGAGTTATGGAAATACCTTTAGTTATGGAGGGCCTAGCAGAAATAACTACAATGCATACTCCAGTGGCGGCAACAATGACTACGGACATGGACCACAGAGTTATAGTTACGGTAGTCAGATGAACTCGCATAGGGGCGGTGTAAGAACTGTATTTTCTCCACAATTGTCTGGTATGATGCAACATGTGCGTATGTCTGATATGATAGGGAAAGAATTTGACGTAAGAGGTGGAGGAAAAGCAAGAGTAAATGGAATGAGACGCGGACGTGGAGTAACTATAATGCATATGGACATGCTTAGACAACCAGGACATTCAAGACGAGGCAACAGACACAGTAATAATCATAGAAATACCAAATACTGGTAGGTTTTTTTACTGTCGTTTTTTATTTCACTAAAAGAACGATTTAGGATAAAACAATATTTGTTTGTTAGGTCTATAATAACTAAGAAGAAATAACAGTAAAACCATATGATTAAAATATGTATAGAGTATTTGATCTAAAAATGTATAAAATCTATGGTAAAAAAATCTCGTAAAATCTATGATTCTAAAATGTATAAAATCTTTGATTAAAAAATGTATGAAATATTTGATTTAAAAATGTTAAAAATCTATGATTAAAAAATGTATGAAATCTTTGATATAAAAATATTTAAAATGTATAATTTATAAAGGTATAAAATCTATGATTTAAAAATATTTCAAATCTATCATTTGAAAATATAAAAAGATATGATTTATAAAATATATGATATAAAAATGTATAAATTGCAACAAAATTTTCGCACTAAAGTATATTCTACATTTATCGTTCATCTCCATAGGAACAAAATACTGATTTGTCCCTTAAAGAAATTAAGAAAGGAGAAGTGCATCAAACACGTCTAAATATACTCCAAATACACAATTTCAAATTCTTATATGACGTGCTTCTCTCGCTCTGTAAACAACAGCGTAATAAAATTATCGATATATCTATACTTAGTGCAGACTCAAATATGTGCATATTAATGTTACTATTTACTTCCCTCGTAACCTATTTGCAAACACTATGTGGATTTCGTTGCGTTCAAATGGAACATTTCACATGGCCTGGGCCGTTATATTCACAAACCACAAACAGTGACAAGAACATCATTTAACTGGTTATCTGTACATATCTACTTGTCTTATTTAAAGACTTTAGAATCCAACTGTGTGTTATTAATATTGCAACAGATCTTAGCTTGTAAGAGACATATAAGATGTGGTATGAATACCAATGAGACAATTATTAACCATATAACAAAGAATTATGGTGTACGAAACGGGCGGATTTGTATTTTTTTTGTTCACTCTTTGTCAAGATTTTATAAAAAATATCTGAAAGGTTGGTTTTATAAAAACAATATGAAATAACGCAACAAAAAAGTGATAAACCGTAGCAATAGACTAAATAATGAATAATAACTATAATGTAAGAGTTACATATCAAATGAAATCAAGTTTGAATTCGATAATAATCATCATCGTGCAAGATAAAATGTGTATTTGAATAAAAACATTGGATGGGTTGGTGTGGCAAATATGATATGCATACTAGGATTAGAACATGCGAAAAAGACATTAAATATGAACCCTGCCTGTTTAAACGGATTTGTGATGTGCTAGTTCAAAACAAGACATGTAATCTTTCTAGGACATCCACAATAACAAATCAGTACACAGAAAGCTAAAGATGGAGCAACACGAACACGCCTAAAAAGCGAGCGTGAAATCAGGTGCTCCGGAAAGGTAAACAGTTTCAGCACCACTACTGGCATCTGTCGTGTTATTCAATGCAAGTAAAAAGGCGACAATTGGTATCCAACAAATGATAATAAATCCACATAAATACTCATATGTTAAAATATTTCTGATTTTGTAGAAACAAATATAAAGAGGAATATCATGACTACCTGACGACAGGATTAAAGTGCAACATTCGAAGCGACAAGACTCAAAGAGACACCGTTTTTTAATGTCAAATAAAACCTTCGTTTACCTGACACTTTGCATCACAATAAATGTTCTAAACAATGAGTTTTGGGGATTTTCACGTTAGCTTTATTGTTTCAGAGTTATGGGACTTTTATCGTGAATTACTTTGCAAATGTTTCACCTCGACAATGCTCAAAGGCCCTAGACAACATCATTTGTGAGTGTAAATCACATTGCATAGATTGCCTGATAAATGAATAGGTGTTGACAATTCATATACCCCCACGACACTTACCAATAAGGAAACCCTAGATAATCATAAGTCTGTTCTATGTTCCTTTGCGATTTCAACCAAAGATGAAGAACTGGATCTTCCTTCATTGTGTTGGATACCGATATTACATAAGGGTCCTTACAAACAACGTTATATTGCTGGGTTTTCAAAGTGCTCCACAAAATCTTTTTCTAAATTATTAACATCAATTTTATCAGCAATCAAAGGTTGTGAATTACGTAAATCGCCTTGCGTCAAGACAGTTGTACAATCCGGAAGCGTGAAATGTTTTGAAAACCAGTTTTTCTAGATTTTCTAGAAAAGGACAATGAAACTAAAATGGGACTCATCAAATCTAACCAATCGACAAACATTTACCGAGACTGTTCACTTGATTTGAGAATGAATGTTTCTATAATTTGCTTATGGTGGTTATATCTTAGAAACCAATACCTCAACCGGAAATCAGTGGGCTTTCATTAGAACAAAAGATCAAATGACTGTCAAGACTGAAATCCAAAGTATCGTTAATCAAAGTTATCAAATACCACTGAAAAAAAGTACAACAAAAAAACCAAACTCCAAGGTAAATTCAAAAAGGCAAGTCCATAAAAACTGACAAAATCAAACGTTATTAACCAAAGAAACAACAACTGTCAAATACCTGACTTGATACAGTCATTTTTCCAGAGGAAATGGTTGGTTGAACCTGGTTTTATAGCTAGCTAAACCTCCAACTTGTATGACAGTTATTTATAGTTTTGTTATATTGACAAAATTGGGTGAGCAACCCAAACAGACATGATAGGTTAATATGACAATAATGGGGATCCAGTAGCCAAAACTGTGTAGATATACATCACAGTCAAACACAATTGACAATAAAAAAATCAAACAAAAATGCAAATAAATTCGACAAAGACGCCAACAAGAAATTTGACTAGAACGCACTCATTCGAAGATATTGGTCGATAAACCTGCGTTAAAATTGTGCCGTTAGAGCTGACTGTTATGTACGTCATTACTCGCAATATTATATACCGGAGGCCGATTTCTATGTTACAAACGGGAACAAAACATTAAATCAAAATTTGTGAGACAATGTAGGCGTAAGATAGTCATAAAATAGAAGTTCTCGCATAGTATATCAGCTGGAAGAAAATATTATAGTATTATTCCTACTGAATAAATGGTATAGACTATTTGTTTTAACTGGAAAGGATATTGTAGCATTGTTTATAAAAAAAAATGTCAAGGAACTTCTATTACGAGAAACAAATAAACGTTGACAAGAGCAGTATTTTATACATAAAGAAGTTTTAAACACAATAGAAACATAGGTACAAAAGTGCCAGACTAACAATAAGTCTTTATAAATATGACTCTAGAACATGGCGTTAAAACTCATCACCCTTGTTCACCAGAAATATGCCTTTACTTTTGTATTTTTTTTGTACACAAATCACTCTAATCGAATTAATCTTAGTGTCGGCTTATACCACTTGTAATGTATCAAAATCCTGGATTATTTTTCCGAGATCATATTTCCGTAAGCTTTGGTTGTAAGTGGTCAAATCACAAAAATCGATTAAGAAGATACAAATCAGTGTAAAAAAAATACACACAGTCAAATTGTCACAATCTGGAATAGGACACAATCGGAAAAAAACCCAAACCAAGCGACCATTCTTGTATCTAGACATCTTAGACCGGGAAACCATGTTGCTAGCCAGTTTAGACAGACACATATTGTATCGGTCAACTTATTCATGGTCGTGATTGTTAAAATTAAGTGTCGATTTCAGGCGTTCTTCCTCTTAACTCTATTGGAATAGTTTTTTGTGTTAGGAGCACATCCTCGTTAAAGAAGTCCGTAAAGCGCGAACATACAGGACCGTAACGTATTAATTGGGATATGTTAACGCCACACGATGGTGCTGATGGTATGATATTGCTGAGACATGGACTGTTGGTAATTTGGTAAGTTGAAATCATCTTGCTTGTAGTACCATCTTGTTTGAAGCCGTCCATCTTTGTCAACATTGGACAAAAGATCAAAATATGAAGCAGACCTTCTTGTTTCGGTAGCATCCTTAAGTTCACTGGGATAAATAAGTTTCAAGAACTCACTGTGTTATTACGTGACTGAACATCATAAATATAACTGAAAGCAAAATTAAAGAACTTTGCAAGGTGCTTTTTCTTTTGTCTTAAGAATGTTCGGTATGAAATGTGCTTCATACAAATACAAAACAATTCGGCTAGTAGGAATGGATAATAAATAACATTGCAAAACCGACTGTATGTTGATATATATATTTTCACAAAAAAAAAAAACAAAAAAAAAAACAAATATGTTGTCGATCGAGAAGTGCAGAATTTTGATGGTATTATATTCGGTGTATTTTTTGGGGATTCAGGGTGGTTCTCCACGAAGTAAGAATTTCATGACTTAACACAAGGATACGAATCTACGATTCCCATTTATTAGAAAACTCTCTATTTAACAAGTCGATGTAGTCGATCATTCAATTGAGTACGAGGAATAGAAGTGTAAGCGCGGAAAAAGTTTTGATATTGCTGCAAAATTGTCAAGATTGTGATTCAAGATTTTATAGTAGATCTTCAAAAAAGAGAGGCGAATGGTACCAAAGGAACATTCAAACTCATAAGTTGAAAATAAACTAACAACGCCATAATAAAAAAAGAAAAGGGTAAGCGTCGTCTCCTCTATGCATACATCACCCGCCTTGCGAATACACACAGTCAAATTGTCACAATCTGTAATAGCACACAATCAGTATAATTACAACCGAGGCGATTATTCTTGTATCTGAAGACTGTTGTTAACATTACAAAATTCTTTATGTAAACCGGTAATAAATTACATTTATGAAATAAACCTCTTTTTCATGATTAACTGGTGCCCAAGCTCATCCCTGTAACAGTATTGTCAAACACTATAGCAATAAAGGTTACTTGCGGAAGTTTATAAATGTAAACGTCTACACTTGATCGACTCACACACCAGCTGAATATTGTCCGCAGGACTTTTTGTAACAAATGTGCGTAAAAGGATCTTTTTGTACACCAATGAATTCCATAGTAATAAAAGAGAAGCGAAAGATACCAAAGGGATATTCAAACTCATAAGTCGAAAATAAACTGACAACGTCATGGCTAAAAAATAAAAAACAAACAGACAGACAATAGTACACAAAACACAACTTGGAAAACTAAAGAATGAGTAACACGAACCACACCAAGAACTGGGTCGATCTCATGTACTCCGGGATTTTAGCAGATCCTTCTCCATATGTGGCACCCGTCGTGTTGCTCATGTTAGTACTAGCCCGGTGATATGTCTAATTCGGTAGGATACATTCGTGAAAAAGAGGATGGATTCCATAACGGTCAACCAACTCGAGATGGCGTCCGTAAAATTCGAAGGGACGATTTCGACTTCACCACTTGAAACTCTTGGTTTAATAGCTACCGTGTGAGCAGCAATCCTCTATAAATGAAATCATGATAGGAAATACAAGCCCTGGAATATCGTATCATTTGGGAGATATATACTGTATGAAGTCAGCCTCATATGAACAATTACCTAGGATTTCCTCCTTGGTAAGGGTCATAGGGGTATATGTTGAGTTCCAAGTGAATTGTCAATACCTATGTTGTGAATTAGTTAAGTTTCAGTTTAGTCTATTTTATACTCTTTTATTTGGTTAACGTTTTACCGCCATTTTACGTAACAATATGCCCGCAACGTCATCACTTGCCGACGTCTCTATGTATAGCATTGACTCCAAGTGAAGCATACGAAACTTTGAAGACGTTCTTGAGTTTACAGCCATTACTCGACTTTATTATCAACACGTTCAAAACAACCTAATTCATTTATGAAGCAGTTTATGTAATGTGATATACACACAAAAATACGATGTTGTTTGGGGCGGTATCTGCGGGGACAGCAACATATTTGTCATGGAGGTAGGACAGTTGTTTTGCAACATTTGGGTCTTTAAAGATTGATGTGAGATAGGTATTCATAGACCCATTCAGTTTTTTTAATTCTGATTTGTATCAACGACCTCACAGCCTTAATACACGTGGAAAGAGCATCTTCGGCTTCTTTCTCGCGTTTAACCCGTGCCTAGCATAATTCTCGACTGAATCCATCAGTATTTTGAAGTTGTATTTCCAATCGATGGATTCAGGTTCACGATATTTCGGGCCTTTGGATAACACATTTCGCAATGTTAAGGTCACCAGTAATAACGTGGCCAACCGGATTATGTTTTAACTAGCACAGGTGCAATCAGGAGGTTTACACTTGAAGTCGTCAATATTGAGATCCTGCAAATCGTGTTTATAATTGAAAATTTTAATTTCAATTGGTTTGGTATAGGTATAAGAAATGAAAGGTACAGACTTATCCTTAAAATAGGGAGGTATTTTCGAGTGAACTGATTTATGATGAAGGATATTGTCCAAGTTGATAGCATCGAGACCGTTGTTGGCAAAGGAAAGTTTTAGAAAGGATGTTTTCTCCTTTTCATCTTTTCTAATGCGAACTTGTTTGCAAAGTCTGTGACTTGCAATATCCGAGATGATAGCTGTAAGTTTGTATTGGTGTAAATGGGGTTTTTAACAGTTGTTTTTAAACATAAGTTGTACAGAGAATGAAGTTTTAAAAAGGGTAATGAATAAAGCTTCGTACGAATGTGATGAATACCTAACGGCTTTTTTTTTTATAAATGGCAGCTTGTATTTAATAGAAATATCATGACCATGATTAGAGTTGAAAATGTTCTTCACTTTCACCGAACCACAGGAAGGACTAGATATAATACCTATACCTTCAATTTTGTCATTGCAACCATATGGTGTCGCAGTTCCCAATTGTCGAATCGGTAGTCTTTGTTTTTTCTACGGAGAGGTGTTGCAAGATGGGAATTGCTAGTCCTGTGGTATATTTTTTGATGATGCGAACTTGAATAGAAAGGATTGAATGATCAGGCTGATTAAAATGCTGGTAAACAAAGCCGCCTGTATTGTTGTTGATGTCTGATCTATGGCCGCACATACGTTTATTTAGCCTTCCTTTCGTTTCACCGACATATACCAATGAACAAAGGTTCCACTCTAATCCGTAGACGAAATTTGTTGATTTA
This sequence comes from Mytilus californianus, assembly GCF_021869535.1. NCBI lineage: Eukaryota > Metazoa > Mollusca > Bivalvia > Mytilida > Mytilidae > Mytilus > Mytilus californianus. The sequence continues at coordinate 127,912,018 of NW_026262679.1, read as the reverse complement.
CAATTCAGATCATCGTAGCTTCTGGTAAAATTAGATTTTCAAGTTTAATTGCTAGTAAATTGGGAATCTTTTAAAATTTTACAGGTTTTACATTTTGAAATGAGACTGTGTTGTTCAGAGTCACTAAAGTCCAAAGTATGTTGTAGAAGAGCCCCGAACAAGGCCGCGTACGAAGATTATTGCTGTTGTCATTAGTATGATGATCTGAATGTTTCATATTTGAGATATTTGGCATGTCTGGTGATGAGGGGACACCTACCGTACAAGACGACACCGTTTCCATGGTGACGTCTGTTTCGGACCTTTTTATACTGGACGCCATCCGAGCCAGTATTCTATGTGATCTTCGTATGTTCATGCATATTATGCTTCTGGGCGGATGATGTCCAAGGGGACAACATGTCCACCAGCAGAGACATCACTGGAGACAACGACTCAGTGGTAGTAAAAGAGAAGCGAAAGATACCAAAGGGACATTCAAACTCATAAGTCGAAAATAAACTGATATGGCTATATACTGAGCAACACGAACCCCACTAAAAACAGGGGGTGATCTCAGGTGCTCCGGAATGGTAAACAGATCTTGCTCCACATGTGGCACCCGTCGTGTTGATCATGTTAGTACTAACCCGATGATAAGTCTAATTCGAGGAAAGGGGGACGGGATTGTAGTTACGACAATTGGAACATATCCGTCGACTTCTATGCAGGCGCTGCTGGAATATTGCTACACAGAAATGGAAAGTTCATAATTGGGAAGCTGACACCATCTGTTTTGTCGTAAAGTTTGGTTTTCAACCGACCCTCATTGTCAATTTCTAGATGTGAGTCAAGATATGAGGCAGACTTAACTGTATCTGTTGTATCCTTTATCTAAAGTTCGATGGGATAGATGCGTTCAACATAATCACCATATTTTGAATTATTTAGTGAGAGAACATCATCTATATGGGCGGAAAGTGAAGTTAAATGATACTGATAACTTCTTTTCTTTCTTCCTAAGAAATTCTTGTTTGAAGTTACCGTCATATGAATAAACGAACAAGTATCTTAGTTTGAAATGGGGAATACTTGTGTAAAGTGTAGAAAAGTCAAATGTTTATAATACTTTATTACTAATAATTCGAATAAAATGCAGTTCCCAGCTCAACCATTTTATGAACAATTGTAAACAAATTGCACCGGTGCAGGACTTAATTCTCGTAACGTCATGACACTGCTTTAAATAAACAAGAAGATGTGGTATGAGTGCCAATGAGACAACTATCCATCCAAGTCACAATGTGTAAAAAGTAATCAATTATAGGTCAAATTACGGCCTTCAACACGGAGCCTTGGCTCACACCGAACAGTCAGCTATAAAGGACCCCAAAAAGACTAGTGTAAAACAATTCAAACAGGAAAACCAACGGTCTAATCTATATAAAAATCGAGTTGTCATTAGCTCAGTAGTCAATACTTCGGTACTGACATGATTTATAACAAACTTTTATAAAATTGTTCGTTTATAAATTTAGAAATTATAAAGAAACTAAGGTTTCAACTCCCTCAGGTAAAGTTGACCTTAAATGGATTTGGCTATTATTTTTAGATCCTTTTTGGTCATATAGCTTTTCAACTGTTTTTTTTTAGATATCCTTGGCTTTCAAATATTTGGCTTCGGCGTTCCTGATGAAAGTAAATTCAGAAAAGCGCTTTGAAGGAATGACATTTATATATAGAATAGAGAAAGGAAACGAGGAAAATTCCACACATTCAAGACTAACACAGGTTTAATGTTTCTGACGTGGGACAGGCGCATAAATGCGACAGGGTTAAACATGAGATCTTAACCTTCCCCCTATACCTCTAGTCAACGTGGAATTAACAAACACACAGCAAAAAGCACAATAAAACTCAGTTTAAAAAAAAAGTCCGAGTCCGATATTATAATAGGTAACAGAAGAAACTAAGCAGAATGACAATAATCAACATAATTAACAAAGGACTACTAGCAGTAACTGACATACCAGCTTCAAACTTCAAATAAACTGATTGAAAAATTATGTCTTCATCATATGAAAAGAAATGTTTTCAATCTTTTTATTTTGTAATTAAATGAAATCTAGATATACCTGGAAAATAGATACGCATAAGATTTATGATATAGAGTTATCCTTCTTTTTACTGCTTCTTTCCTCCCGCCTTCATATTTTAATAATCAGTATGAATGTTTGATTGCATGTAATGTATGTTTGGATTTTGGATTTTTTACTTTCATGATTTGCATTGAAATAGTTTCTCTGAATGGACTTTGTTGTAAGGAATACATATTTGAATTTGATTTGGATTGGTAATAGTAACTTGAGGTGGTTACAATTCATTTGTATATATATTAAGAAAGAATTATGTTAGTAAACAGAGAAAATGTCGTTTAATTTCTCAATATGAAAATAATAATCCATGTATTGTTGAAAAAATTTATCAAGTGGTGTTTCGAAGGGTTTTAATGAGATTTGCAATTGTAAAGTAACAAAACTTCGAGAAGAGGTGCACATTAGAAAGCCTTTCAGCAGACGGTATATTTGGTTTTAAAAACTACTCTTAATATTATGAAGGACAAATAAATGAATAGAATTCTTTTCATGTGTCTTTTGTAAGTTTTTTTTTTACTTATTTACTTAAATAAGGACTTGACGGTATAGTTTAACTATAAACGATTCTAAATATCATCAAAGAAAACTAATGTGTTCAGTCGGTAATTTCAGGTCCGATTCTTTTATTTTGTAAGTTTTGTTACAAAAAAAGAAATCGAAACGACAAAAACAGATTTAGTTACATAAAGTAATCAAGATTGGAATATATTTTTTTTTATCAAACGTTGATAAGATTATGTAGCAGTTTACCCTGAAGATTAGAGAAATCATAACTGCCAATGATGACAAACTGACTCTCAAAGCAACGATGCTAATTTTCAAGCTTTTTCGAGAATTTTTGACACTCCAGAAATAGTCAATACATATGATTTCAATTAGCTGTGGACTTGTTTGTTCTTACGTCGTCTTTCGTCTTTTCGCCAAGGCGTTGTAAGTCTCTCTTCAACTTATGAATATCGAATACTGCTTGGTATAATCTGCCTCATTATACATTTGTCACAAACCTTAATAACACCTCCTTTACGGTTGCATGAGAAATTTAGAATATTTTTAGTTTGACATTAATTTGATTCAGATAGTAAACAATGTGATAAGGTTTCTTGTGTCTTTTAGGAAAAAAAAAATCAATATTGTCCTACAAGTTAATCATACAGTCGAAAAATCATAATGTTTGACTGTATTACACATTGTATTCTTTAAGGAATAAAAGAAGTATGCTTATTTCAAGAACACCTTGATCAAACTGTGTTTAATCTTAAAAAGCAAGAACCAACAAATAAAAGATTTTGTCAATGTACATTTTTAGTTGCAAAAACATTACGAATGCAAGGTACTAAGCAATTTTGTCTGCAGAACTACTCCGTTGCATTCTCGGGCGGCTACTATGTTGTTTGTGAGGTAACGTTTCAACCTAAAGATTTAGAACTACATGTATGTATACGCTACTTTGTCTCACTTTACACAATAAGACACATTAAATAATGTCACAAGTGTTTGTTAAAATATCAATTTAGGTTTTTTTTATTTTGAAGCAACAGAGAATTAGAAGAGTCTGCGCTTTTCAGTCTGTGTCCAGTTTAGTAAGAAATTGTTTGTAAAAGCTGTATGCCTATTATTGATAAAGTAACATTACTTTTTATCAACAGTTACATTTACATTACTGTTTATCAACAGTTACATTTAACATCTCATTTCATTAGTTTTTGCCTTTTTGGTTATTATAGTTAAAGTTTTAGGCTTTGACTTGACGATATCTAGTTTGATCAAAAAGTGACTTTTATAATTTTGATTTCTCTGTCCACCTTAATAAGGGCTTGCATTATTTACGGAAGTGAGAAGGACGACAAAATACTTTGCATGATCATGTGGATCAAGTTGTTGATTGACGTGCTTAACAATCAGTAGGGTTTAGAAAACAAAGAAAACTAAACACTGAGCGACACGAACCCCACCAAAATCCGGAAGGGATCTCAGGTGCTCCGAAAGGATAAGCAGATCCTGCCCCACATGTGGGATACGTCGTGTTTCACATGTAACTACAAGCCCGGTGATAAATCTAATTCGGTAGGTTACATTCGAGGAAAAGAGAACGGGATTGTGATTAAGACAATTGAAACATATCCGTCGTCATCTGTTAAACAGATATTCGATAACGGTTAACCAACTCGTGATGGCGTCCGTAAATTTTTCGAAGGGATGATTTTAACTTCGCCACTTAGAACTCTTGGTTCAATAGCTTCCTCCTAAGCAGCAACCCACTAACAAGTAAATCATGATAGGAAGTGCAAGCTGTTATTTTCATACAATTCCAAAAGAGATCTGTCATGTGTATCTCTTGCATTTCAGAAAGAGAAATTAGAAAGTGTCGATGCAATTTAGGAAGAATCGATTTGGTTGTCAAGGAGTAGGCGACATTTCAAATTTCATTTATCTTTGTTTCATCTTTGAAGATATCTTCAATTTAATCGTTATATATAGTTAAAAAACAGAACAACTATGGTTACAATTTGTCAAAAAAAAAAAAAAAAAAAAAAAGAATCCCAAAATGTTATTATAACTTTTGAGCTGGTTTTGAATTTAGCATTGTTGCATATGGATTCTTTTGGCAGCTATGGACTCTTAGCTCGATCTTTATTTTGTATTGGAAAATTCGGGGGGGAAGTGATATTAAAAGAGTTCATAAGTTGACTGAAACCTAATAAAAAGAACTACCTTGTCAATTTTTATTTCTTCCAATCATAAAAGATATAAATAAAAAAATGACAATTTCAAAATTATAAATTAATTTTATTATCTATACGTAAAAATCAATAGTACAATTAGATGACTTTATGGTGTGAAGTAATGCCGAAAAAGGGATAAGTCTTGTTTATGATTTTGTAGCCTTTCACCGTTTTGCTTTCATTTCTCTTTAGCATTTCTAATCTTGATTCCTGCCTTGTCAATACTACCTTTTTCCATTCTTCTCTTTTCTGTGTAATTCTACCTGGAATTGTATTCATTTCGTTTCCTACATCACCCTATAGGACATAGATAAGAATATTTTAGGTTGAGAGGAACAATGTTTATCTGGTTTTCGATAGTCATCGAACATGGCAATCTCCAAAAAATAACACTTGTATAAGACTTGCAGGATGTATTAATCATTACTTGAAATCCTGTATAAGGATACTGGTTTCATCTCGACTTTATGGTTCAGTTACAGCTTTAAAGTAGTCAGTTACAATGTTGTTTCGCACCATCAGAATGCAAATAAAAGATTATATTTGCCAATTAAGACACACAAAATGAGCTGAAAAATTACTATCATAATTTTCAAAAATAATATATAAATAAAAAAAAAGATAGATTTAACAAATTTTATATAAACATATAGAAAAAAGGTCAAAAAAAGAGTCTAGTTTGTGCTGACTTACCATCCTAAATTTGACAAATTATCACACCTTATCCATGAAAATTGGAAAGAAATTGAAAACCATCCTAAACTATCCAAAGATCTTACCCGATCAACCCGAACTGGCTTTCCGTAGGCCCAAAAGCCTTAAGATTTGATGGCGAGAGTCGATGATTGGTCTAATCCAGGCTATTTTTTCAAGGGTTTTGAGAACAAACGATGTCGGACTTACAAGAAAAAATTAATACTGAATACCCATACTTTTAGCAGTCACTCCAATGGTACAAAATACACCATATTTTGCAATTTAACTTGCAAGTATACATATACTGTGTGTCTTCTATAGTGTAAATGTGGTAAACAGTATGTGGGTGAGTCAGAACATTCATTTCACAAACGTATGACAAGCCATCGTAGTGACAATGAATTTAAGCCAGACCTTCCTCTCAGTCGAAATTCGAGATCCCCTGACCACACTAAGGCAGATCTCAATCGAAAGACAATTACCATCATTGACCACAACACTGCTTGGTCTAGGGAGGAGAAAATCACTCGGGAAAGATTTTGATAAAAAAAAATTAAAAAACCTTTGGCACCAAATGGGATCAATGAAAAGGTGTAGTTCAAATCGCACAGTGCTAACCAACGCTGCTAGATGCGTTTGTTTGATTTGGATAGAAAAATACGCAGCCTCGGTTGTAAATGTTAAATTTGCGTGAACTTTGAAATTTGAGAATTATGCAAGCGTGTTTTTTTTTTCTAATTTGTATTACGCTGATGAACATTTTAGTAATATCAGAATAGATGGATAAGATTCATTTTATATAAAACTGATATTGATGTTGTTTTGAACGGAAGCCCATTTAGGACCTCCAGAAAATATAATTCGAATTCGATATCACGAATTTGAATTGTTATCAAGAATTCTAGAATTCGTTATCACAGATTAAATTCGTTATCACGAATTTATGGAATTAGTTATAACAGTTTTTGTAATTCGTTATAACGGATTAAATTCGTTATCACAATTTTTTGTAATTCGTGATAATGGATTAAAAACGTGATAACAAATTGTATAATTTGTGATAACGGATTAAATTCGTTATAACTATTTCTACGAATTTGTGATAACGAATTTAATCCGTTATAACTATTTATGAAATTCATTATAATGATTTTAATCCGTTTTTACGAATTACCAAAATAATGTGATAACAATTTCTACAAATTCGTGATAACGAATTCAGTCCGTTACAACGATTTATACAATTCGTTATCACGATTTATAAAATTCGTTATTACGATTTTAATCCATGATTACGAATTACAAAAACTGTTATTATAACTAATTCCTGAAATTCGTTATCACGAATTTAATCTATTATAACGAATTCTTCAATTCGTGATAACGATTTAAATTCGTGATTTCGAATTCAAATATATATTTTTAGGAGGTCCTGAATTGGCTTCCGTAGTTTTGTACCCATTTGTAGGCATATATATCTAATGCTATGTATAAAACGTCTAGTCTACAAATTTATCTTTATATTGTCATAGTTTATCTCGGCTGATGTTGTTAGCACGAGATAAACCTCTTTCAATACCTTTTCTTTTGTAATCCCGATTTTTTATGTGACCGCAAAGTTCTTGTAAACGCTTTTTTCTTGCAGCATCATTGGTGGAGCAAATCCGTTTAATTCGGATGGCCTGGCTATATAGAATGCTCTTGGTGCAATGTTTTGGATGACAACTCAGGGGACAAAGATTCTGATGTTTGTCTGTGGGTTTGCAATACGGATCTGTAAATATGATTCCATCTTTCACTTTTTTGCTATGTCAAGAAATGTGATCTTAGAGTTAGAGAGTGCATAAGTGAATTTTCTTGAGGAATGGGCGTCGTTAGCATGTTGAATGAACGCATTAAGTTCATCATATTCTCATTTGTTCTGTGTAACAATTTAAGCGTCATTGAAAGCTATTTTAAGGTATGATTGCCAACCAATCTTACGGCTAAAAATAAACAATCCCCATAACGTTTAGTAAGCTACATGTTTTAAAGACCTCATATTGACAGAATTTTAAAGAAAATATAGGTTACAGTGCGGCCTTCATCAATGAGCAAAATTCTCATCCCAAAGTAGTCTCTTCAGGATTGGATCGCAATCTTTTTTTTGAGAATAAGTAGCTGTGCCTATGATTGTTTAAGAAATACTAATTCACTAAGACCACAAGACGTAGATTTGAATAGTTTAGATTTGTACTTATGTTGCAAATGTTGATGCAGAGATAAATTTAATATCAAGACTTTTCATTTAAACAGAGATATTTATATGAATTTTTAAATTGTTTTATACTTTTCTGAAACAGAATATATATATATATTTTTTATTGGTTTAATTTTTTTTAAATGTTCGGCTATTTAATGGGAGGTAACTACAATGTAAGATAATTTAGTTTTATCGAAGAATGAACTGTAAAGAATGAGGTATAACGAAAGCCATTATCTGGTCCCTGAAATAGCAAGAATAGTAGACTTATTCAACTCTTTCAAATTATGGTAATGTCATTGATAAATGACCAGGTTAATATAATCTGGTTTGGACACTTTCATATAAAAAGGTCACTTGTAAGGTCACTTTGATGTGAGAAGCATGTCGAAATTTATGTATTTGACCTAAAATGACCACTTCAAGCATAATTTTTGATCAAAATCTACATAAGAAACAGTTTGATCAACAAAGAAAGTTTACACTCATCAACATCTTGGTACAATTCATTTTTGTAGCTCAGTATCTTTGTGGGTAAAACTTGCTCATATCTAAATATTAATGACATGGTCTCAAAATGAGGCTATTTTGGCAGTTTTTCCTGTTTTACACTAATTATAAAAGGTTTAAAGCTCTTGTGTCAATATGTAAGACAACATTTTGAAAAATACAATATTGATACCCAACAGACATCTTATGAACATCGGAAGGATGGCAGATTTATAAAATCTTTCAAGGGGCCAAAAAATGGTCTTATCATACCTTCTTCTCTTATGTCTATTATATATTTTGTTATATATGGTGAATACCTTGTTTCTTCTTTTTTATTTTCTGACAGCTTCTTATATGAGCTTTCCCTCATTTTTTCAAATTTCTATCAATTAGTTTTCATTTTAGTCATATAATAGTGCCTTTTCCGTGAAAATTATCCGTACACAGATGAGAAATTTACACAGCTTGCAACTTGCAAACATTTTCGTGAGATTCGTTACATTTTTGGAAATAGCATGATGTAAATTAAAATGTAACAAATAATAACAAATTATATCATTTTATATAACTCCATACTACCTTATGCTTTCGGTTTTCTTTTTTCGACCAATGCCCTAATTCTGTCAGTGTCGTCTCTGTTTTTATATTATACTTCTGTAGCTGTAACAAAGATTTTTTGGACAATTTTATCTGGCAATTACTCTGTACAGACTGAACCTTTTATCTGATTAGTTTGTACCGGAACGAGTTTTTTTTTCAAAGAGGGATACGGAGGGCCATAAAACAGTAAGATGTTTCGCCAATCAAAGGTGGGGGGGGGAAATATATTGAAAAAAAAATCGACTATAGGGATGGGATCCGGCCTCCCTCGTCACATTATGGATTCGACCCTATTGATTTGTTGCATATGATTTTCCAAACAGGTGTTCCATTCAGCAGCTTGTTGCAAAGTTCTAATTATCTTTAATATCCGGAGAAAACCCCCAAAGAAAATGACCTTATGTTCATACATATAACGTGTTTTACGTATTATGCTTAAATTAACTTTTTGTTTCAAAATTTCAATAGGGAACACATATTACATTATTGTAGTAATTATTTTTTACGTCGTTTAGGCCACTCGTTTTCTTTAGTTTCTTTATCATCCTTCTTAACTACATGGTAAACAAGTCACTTTTACAATCATTAGCTTTAGCCAATTGTGTGATAAGATGAAGTTGATTCGTTCCTTTAGAAAATTCTTATACAAATTATTTCGTTCCGAAGGAAATTTCAACTAGTCATGGAACAAATTAAAGTTGTTAGTTCCGAAAGTACTTACCAGAAAGTTTATAGGACATTTTTTCTAACCGTAACAAATGAGTGCTAACAGGTTTACACGCATCTCTTTTTATTCATTTTAGATACTATTTTTGAAAAAAAATTCAAACTGCTAATAGAGGGACTTTATATCAAAACACTTCTTGATATATAAAGTCGATATTCAGATGCAAACAAAATTTCATAAAAATTCGAAATACCGTCAAATTATGAATACTTTACCTAAAAATTTTGCGTTATCAAAATTTTCAGATATATAACTTTTTTTCCCTTTATTGATTATAACTTCTATATATCATGACAGCAAATTACTCACCAATAAGAACATGGTATTAAGGAGTATGAGCAAGGACTGATCGGCTCATTGCTTCGACCAAAGATTCCATAAAGTGTTAATAAACAAGAATGTGTCCATAGTAAACGGATGCTCCACTCGCACTATCATTTTCTATGTTCAGTGGACCATGAAATTGGAGTCAAAACTCTAATTTGGTATTAAAATTAGAAAGATCATATCCTAGGAAACATGTGCACTAAGTTTCAAGTTGATTGGACTTCAACTTCATCAAAAACTACTTTGACCAAAAACTTTAATCTTAAGCGGGACAGACGGACGGATGGACGGACGAACGGACGCACAGACCAGCAAACCATATGAGCCAAAGGGGTATTGTAACCCCTACGTCGTTTAAACGGCTTCCATATGAGCCAAAGGGGTATTGTAACCTCTACGCCGATTAAACTGCTTCCATATGAGCCAAAGGGGTATTGTAACTTTTACGTTTGTTAATCTGCTTCCATATGAGCCAAAGGGGTATTGTAACCTCTACGTCGGTTAATCAAACATTCTTGTAATGTTTCCTCTCTCATTGTTCGGTTTATCGACTTTATTCCTTGATGGAATTAATACATACAAAAGTCAATCTAAATTCACAATATGATTTTAAATATTTTTATTTTACTTACTGAAATTAACAATTTGAAGAGAAAAAAACAGCCATATGACAGTGATTATTCTTTTAATTTTGGATATTTGGTTTAAATACCGAGTATATAGAATGATCTTATATAATATTAAGATGGAGAGTTAGGTATAAGATGTTGAAACTGGATTGCAATGGACATGGTTTAACTGCATGGCATGTTCATTTCTTATTGTGTGTTTTTTTTTTATTTTCAAGTTTTTTCCAATGAACATAGATTACCGCTTTATATTTTATATTAGTTTGTAAAACAGTCTTTACTTTGTGATTAGTATTTGGAATTATGGACCGTTTTTTTTTTAGAATTTTTCATTTCTTGATTTTTTTTTTGCACAGCATCTGAAGATACTTTTTGATAAAGTTAGAACATTTCGAAAAAAAATTGGACCAATAAATAATGTACAAATTTGATATTTTAATTCCATCATTGTTTGCAAAGAATGCTTGTATCTCAGTTGTAGATCTGCAGTTCACCTCCAATTTTAAGATAGTCCTTAACATGCATGAAATATTTGCCACTTGACGTTAGGCAAACATCAATAAATCAATTTCCAGACCCACTTTAGATAAATTTGAAGGAAAAAATAACAAAAGTATATGAATTTAAGGTACCAGTATGTAGATTAAGGGGATTACCCGATTTCGACAGTATCAGTTTTAATTTTCATCTGCATCTAGATTTCGTTTATGCGCAATTGAACTTATTATGTAAATAAATATAAATAGTTTTTTTAAAATTTTACCACGAATATGAAATATTTATATCATTTCAACTTGATGTGTCGGCATGAAGAAAATTATTATAAAATGGCCATCAATTTGCATGGGTTATAAAACATATGACAGGACACATATAAATCAGATAGCACATACTAAAACAACCAATTATGTCTCAAGGTAAATGTCCATAAATTATCCGACCTCGGACTTCTCCTACCACAACGGACAGACACTATAAATTGATTATTATTTATTCCTTTCAATAAACATGTCGTCCAACAAACTTTTTTTTTTGCATGGGGTATAACTGTCGTATTGTTGATTCCGGACGTCGCTGCGTATCGAAGCGAGGTTGATACCATGCGCGTAGCTACGTTTACGTCAAAACGCCCGGGCGTGCACATAAATTTTGAAGAAAAAAATATTTGAAACCAAATAAATTATAAGAACTGATTAAAAGCACACGGGCCTTGTAATTTTTCTTCAATGACTTGTAATTGGAGATAAAAAACAAAGTGACGAAATATACTTTTTCATCAAATGGTATCATATTATTTTTAGGTACTTTTAGGTAATATACATGTAGCTCTTTAACTGTTTCGGTTCTTATACATCCTCGGCTTTAAAATATTCGGCTTTGAGCGTTCCTGATGAAGGTAAATCCAGAAAAGCGCTTTGAACGCATGAAATTAATAACGTGTTGTTTTCATATTTTATATTATATCTTTTTTTCATTTTCTGTCACAGTCTGAATCTACTGTGAATTCTACTCAGTTTACTATTGTTTAAAGCAACTCATTATCTGCTGAGATACGATGTGGCTTGCATTTTTACTTTACAGTTCAATATTTATTTTTACGTTACACCTGCCCATCTATCAAAATGAATGTCCATTACCAAAATTTTAGTGTAAAAGGGTGAGTAAACTAGATAAGGTAAAACATAATAGAACGACAACATTGAAATGAAGACTTGCTTTTTTACTATCTTTGTAAAGTTTAGATTTTGGGTCGATTGATTGTTTACCCCACATCTCCTTTTAAACCAATCTAATTAAAACATATATCTCTGATTTCGTTATACTCATAAGATACGAGTTATTATAGATATAAAATTTAATTAGATTGCTTTTAAACATATTTTAAGCAACTGGTTTGGGCATTTTTTTCTCTTAAATACATTACCATTATATTCCAAATAAATACAATGAGGTCCGTGTAAAAACATCCAACCTTTTAAACAAACTTATTAGTAAAGGTTATCTTACCGGTGTTGTAATTAGATCTTTGAATATAGTTTACATTGGCACTAATATCGATTTTGTCATCAGCAAATTAAAACATAACTAAATTTGTATTCTTTTCAAACGGGATGTATAAAGACACATCCACGTTCATTTTTATCCATTAAGAGGATAACTCCTAACTATCCTACTGCCTGTCGATACATTTATTTTGGCATTGCACAAGTCATGTCTTCTTTGACTGTCCATGACATTAAAATACTAAATCCCTGGGATGTGTTTTAGTTGATTTTAGTCTCTGATGCATGATTTTTTATTATTAATTGTTTTTGGCTTTTAACTAGCTGTCAGTAACTGCGAGTACTCTCAAATCGTACTTTCTTTTTGATTTGACCTGTTGATACTATTTGTAATGTTTTTTTGTTATTTAATGTTTAATTATTCAGGGTTTATCTGGTCTATATACCAGCTTTGATAAGTGTTTGGTATTACTATAAATTTTCACTTCTTCGAACTATGAACATCAAAATTATTTATTTTGTAAAAATATTTCCTTTCTCCTTTTAAACTGTATACCTAACAACAAAATTATTTTCATTTACCTGTGTATAATATTATTGTAAATGGCGGATTTTTGTTTAAGGTTATTGTTGTTTTTCTGAAATTGTTTAACATTTCACAGTGGTATAATACTGTTACTTTAATTGTTCATCCCATATTTTATTGAGTTTGTATATACATTGTATCATAGATCAAATTTATTCGTTCAGTGCATGTTCACTTGTGTTGATATGTCTTTTGATTGAGTTAAGCCATTTCAATTGATATTTTATAGTGTGTCTTTCTATGTTGTGATGTTACACTATTGTTTCAGATAAAGGTGAAGTGTTGGTACCATTAAAACGTTTAAACCCGCTGCAATTGTTTGCACCTGTCCTAATTCAGGAATCTGATGTTCAGTAGTTGTCGTTTGTTGATGTGGTTCATAAGTGTTTCTCGTTTCTCGTTTTTTATATAGATTAGACCGTTGGTTTTCCTGTTTGAATTGTTTTACACTAGTAATTTTTGGGGCCCTGTATAGCTTGCTGTGCGGTGTGAGCCAAGGCTCCATGTTGAATACCGTACTTTGACCTATAATGGTTTACTTTTATAAATTGTGACTTGAATGGAGAGTTGTCTCATTGGCACTCATACCACATCTTCTTATATCTAATGAATAAATTTAACTTAAAAAAAAAACAAATTAGACTCTAAAAGAGACGCAAAAGATGCCAAAGGGATATTCAAACTCATCAGTTGAAAACAAACTGACAATACCATGGAAAAAAACGAAAAACTACGAAAAGGCAAACAACAGTATACAAAACACAACATAGAAACATAAGACTTAACAACACGGACCCCACCAAAAACTGGGGGTGATCTGAGGTGCTCCGGAAGGTTAGGCAAATTCTGCTCCACGTGTGCAAACCCAGTGATAAGTCTAATTCGGTAGATCACATTAGAGGAAAAGATGCCTACTTTCCTTCAAACACGAATTGCCGTAAAAGCAAGCATGTATGTCTATATAAGAAATTTTGACAAGATTCTTGACAAGCAGTGTACATACATCACATGAACACCAATTACGCAGTTTAAACAAAAAATATCATTCTATATTTACTTTTCCAGTACTTCTATCGTGTTTTTTATATAGTTTAATCCAGTTTCTTTTAAAAAGGGTCTTATTTTCACTATGTTCACCAGTAATTCATATATCTATCTAGAATATGTTTATCTAGAATAGTTACTACGAATGACAAAGTCATTGTAGTATTTCCGTTTTAGATATAGACTGACTGATCTCCGGTTCATTGTCTTTATAGCTTGTTTGATTTGTACAGTTCGTTGCAACTTCTTGTACTGTTCGATGCGCGTTTTGCCGGTTCAAAGTAGATTTGTTTAAAATTCACTGATTCCCACATTGGGTTAAATGTGCTCGGTGGTATATATGGATGTTTGACTGCAAGATTCTCACTAGTACATATATAGCAAGAAAGTCTTTCGAATCATAAACTAGTTAAAAATAAATAAAAATACGCATATCTCATGTTCATAGTAAGGCTACAACAATCAAAAGGTTACAAAACCGACCGTGTTTTAGTGTGTCAGAATATTGATACAATTTGCAACATACATATTCCTTTATAACAACTGATAAGCATGAAACACATGCGACATAAGGAAGCCAGTGTTCACTTATTGTCATACAAGTGGGAGGTTTAGCTAGCAATAACCAAACTAATCTTAGATATCAGGGTAAAAAAAAATTGTACGACAGACGAGTGTTTCGTCTACAAAAGACTTTATCGTTAACGCTCGAATAAAAAAAATTGAAAAAGGCAAAATAGTGTACGAAGTGGAAGGGTATTGAGGACTCCAAATTCCAGGTTTAATCCACCATTGTTTCGGAAAATGCCTGTACCAATTCAGGAATATTGACATAAAATTGAGAATGGAAATGGGGGAATATACAGTTGTTTTACACTCTTTACGTTGGTTGATAAGGTTGATTTTGTCAGTTTTTGGGATTTCTCCCTTTATGAATTTACCTTGGATTCGGTATTTTTGTCATATTTTTTACACCAAAATTTGCAGTCCACGGAACTGATCAGGGACGGTTATGGGTATCTTGTTATAAACACTGTATTCCGCGTTAAAAAAAAAACTATGAAAAAAACAGAATGAAAAAAAAATCAGAAAATCTTTATCTCCAAACAGAGTTAACTGAAAAACTTATCATTGCGACTGACAGGCACAATTATTCCAATCACATCTAAATCATTTTGAAATGTTTAATTTACTGCTAAGAATTCCAGAAAATGCTTTTGCAATTTTGCAATTTACAAAATTAATAAAGTTTCATTGAATGTACATAAATGTCATGTATTTCATATTTGCGACTTATTTTTTTGGAATTTCAACTGAAAGAAAAAAATACAGGAGTATCAATTATCATTTAATCATAGCATAACATGACATTATTCACTTAAACCCAAAAAATCCCAGGTTTATGATAATCGATGCAAGCTCGACCTACCGTACTTAAACTGTATGACGTTTATTTTGAAAATCCAGTAAAATCGTTTTCTTAATATTTTGGTTGAGCCATGGTGGTTCATCACAGGCGTGTTAATTCATTTCATATTTAGTAGTGATTATATGATGAAGATGTGCAATTAGCCTTTAGAGGGTTTTGTTTTTGTTTTAGATTTTACGTTAAGGGTCAAAGTAAGGACTAAAAGGAAACATTTTATTAAATGTTTTATATTTGATATTTATCTTGAAATCATAATGATGTGAATAATACCCAGAGTAGAAAATTTTATTGCACGAGCTTGTGAATTTAATGATATTCTCCGAGAGACGTCATGCAACAATATTCGTGCAAGACCCTTTTATTATAAGCCAGAACTTTAACAACCGGTTCACACGACGCATCAAAAATCAGATTTTACAACAATACCAGTTTGCGTTAACACAAATTATGGATCTGACATCCGATTTTAACTAACATCGGCGAGTCTAGAATACAAATTCGTGTGAACGCAAAAGCATATTCAAATCTAGAATATATCAGTGTGCATAGCATTTTGTTTACCATTTTTTTGCGCCAGAAAATCATGTGCATGCATGAATATTCATTGCACTCGTATGCGGAATTTAATTTTAGAATAACAATTAAAAATTACAAAAACCACGCGTGGACTCAAATGGAATTTAATTCCGATATGATAAATCCAGATATTTATACATTTGATTTCATAATATCCAATTTTAACATAGCGTGCGTGTTTACAGCTTACATTTAGCGTGCGTGTTTACAGCTTACATTTAGCGTGCGTGTTTACAGCTTACATTTAGCGTGCGTGTTTACAGCTGACATTTTTATTAAAGTGTTGCATTATTTTTTTGTCGCTGTCATTCCGATTTGAAGCGATATCGCACTAGTGTACATATCAGTTAAGTTTAAAATGCACGTTCACGATGTTCTTATCGATGTTTTTTGCCAACGAACGGTATAGTATCATAAACAAAACGCGCAAATAATGTACAGATAAAAATCGACAAACGTTAAAGTAAACAAATTATAAAGATGACTATTTTAGAATATCACAACAATTACCATCATCGGATGTAGATTTGCTTCTTAAACAGCAGAAAGCTAACACAATTGCTTGGACAAGTTATGTTTGTACTGTAAGAATTAACCTTAAGAAAACAAAAAGTTCGGTTTTCAGATGTACAGGATAATTAAATCACTCAAATCAAGAATAGTTGCCCTATTGATAAAGCGAGACAGAGCCTGTAATTCAGTCAGTGGTTATCGTTAGTTGCTGTCTGCCTTTTTTTTTAGACGATTATTGTTTTAGTATAAATCAGGCGATTGGTTTTCTCTTTTGAATTGTTTCACATTTAGTCATGATTGTGCCTTTTATAGATGAAAGTATGTGTTTTAGTTATTGTAGAAGCCTTAAGGTGACCTTTAGTTTTATCCCCGCCGTCTTCATGTTTCTATTGTCACCAATTCCTCTAAAAATTTAACATATAAAAATATCAAATTATGCATCATATCAAATACATTTATCTTTTGATCAAGTGTCATGTGCAAAGAAAAAAATGTCATTACATTGTAATACGGTATATAATAATGTCCTAACATCATAGAAGGTGATTAGAATGACAAACATGTTTCAGAACAAATATATTACACGTGGGAGGTCTCTATGCACTTTTAATAACACAATTATGATAGTCATCTTGTAACTGGTGATCGAATTGAATATTGATATATGAAATAGTTTCCTTCACACGATTTTTTAATGTCAAATCTTTTAAATGTGATTTGATTGAAAGGTTCAGGACATGGATAATTTCTTTTTCTATGGTGAAGCTGTAGAATTTGAATTACTAGTATGCCCGCAGCCACCGTTCATATATGCGAACAATCATATTCAAATAATTACTATATTCATGTATCAATTTTTTTTTCACAGACGATGATAAATCAGTAACTATCTAAGATAATACATTTTCATTTGTGTATTATATGTTTCATTGATTTTAAACGCATAATCTTGAAATTCACCAACCCCAACAAAAATTAAACAAGCATTAATCTAGTATCATAAAACAATGCCTATACAATGCAAAAGGAGCATTTACAACATATTCAAGTACATGTAGTACATAATGTGACATTAATTGCAAAGAAGACGGTTTGATAGTTATTTAACAAATAATTAACAAAGGTTCATATGACAGTTTATTGACCGAGCGGTTATCTCTCTAAGAATATATTGTAATTTTGGAAAGATGTTCAGACGGTCTCTTTCATAGTAAAATGTTAAAGCGTTCACTTTAATCATTATCATGAATCTGGAATTTTTCTTTGAATCATATTGATGAGTCAAATTGATTGTTTTAATCAAAAAAGGTGGAAGTAAATAAAAATGACATCAAGGGGTAATAAAAAAATCATAAGGCGTCGAAAAACAGACAAAGATATGGCAAATGGAAAAACGACGAAAAAAAAGCAAACCAAAAAACACTACACCAAAAAGTACAGTTTGAGCAACACGTACCACACTAAGGGTAAATTCGGGTGCTTCGGAAAGGTTAATCATTTCCTGCTACAAAAGAGGCACATATCTTGTTAGTAATGGCAAATGAAAATCCGGTGCCAAATCCGGTTCGTTGATGTTACAACCCAGGAATAAAGGACGGGATTACGACATATCGGTGATAATATTTAACAAAGATAATCCATAATTGATACCCAAACCATGATGACGGTCGTTAAACTTTCGAAGGTATGACTTTAACTGTGCTGAACTTTTAGTTCATTTGCAAACGACCCATACACATGTAAAAAAAACTCATCATAGATACCAGGATTGAAATTTTGCATTAAAATGCAATTACTCTATTCTGGAATACTTGGAGAGTAGAACAATCCGTTAAAAAACCAAGCTTAAATCTGCTTCAAAACGTTCTCTGTTTACTCTTTAATGTATGACGTCACAATTACACAATACTATATTCGGCCTGCAGTCTCTGTCTTCATACAGGCTGGAGTTCAGTGCATCTATAGAAGCAATGGAAATACTAAGTCAGCTGAATTTCGCTCCTTGTGATATGGTCATTGTTTTTTTAATTCATCACTCATGGTTACGTTTTTTAGCTCTTCAATAAAACATGGCTAAATGTGTATGGTAGAGTAAATTTATCTGGTAATCAAGTTCCTCCTTTTAAGATCTATCGGAATTGTAAATAAACTCATCATAGATTCCAGGATTAAAATTTTGTGCGCCAGACGTGCAGTGAGACTCGAATAAAAAAGTTAAAAAGGTCAAATTTTATTTATAAAGGTAAAAGAGAGGCGAAAGATACCAAATGGACATTCAAACTCATAAGTCGAATACAAAACGACAACATGGGTAAAAATGAAAAGACAAACAGACAAAAAAAATAAACTGACAATGCCATGGCTAAAAAAGAAAAAAACACCAAACAGACAGACAGACAATAGTACACAAAACACAACATAGAACACTAAAGACTAGGTAACACGAACCCTACCAAATACCAGAAGTGATCTCAGGTACCTAAATAATGACCTAAACTTTTTGAGATAACCTTGTTACGCTCATCATAATTATTGATAGTCTGTTAATATAAAAATAAGAAGATGTGGTATGATTGCCAATGAGAAAACTATCCACCAAAGTTAAAATGAAGTGGATGTAAGTTCATATTCTTGATAGTTTGTTACGCTCATCATAATTATTTATAGTCCGTTAAGGTCATAACCTTTATAATTTGTTAAGGGCATAACTTTTATTGTCTGTTAAGGTCAACCGAAGATTATTAAAATCCTTGTGCACTATATTTAGGAGTTCTGTTAATTTCATTTTACAAAAAAGGGAATCGTGAATATATTTTGCTATATTTATGTCCTTGTACTACCATCATATATAATTATGGCAGTCAAAATTCGTTCTCTTCTGTTTCCAACCCTTTCGTTCATTTTTTTGTTGTTCATAATGTCAGTGAATTGAAAGAAATACTCACTACGTTCTCTGGTTACCTAATACACTATTCTTTTCCAGGTAAATAGAATTTCGTTTTAGAAAATGTTATGTAAAAAAATTGAATAAAATAAAAACCCAACAGACCTGAATATGAGATTATCGGAAAACCCATATTAAGAGATTGTTGTGATCATTAGATTTCCGTTCAGTTAAGATTATCGATATAGTCATTGACATAGATTTCCCTCGAGGTGTTCATTTTTTTTTGGCAATTTTAATTTTCCTTGAACTGTGATTTTTTTTATAAGAGAACAAAAAGG
Organism: Mytilus californianus; assembly: GCF_021869535.1. Lineage (NCBI taxonomy): Eukaryota > Metazoa > Mollusca > Bivalvia > Mytilida > Mytilidae > Mytilus > Mytilus californianus. The sequence continues at coordinate 127,892,071 of NW_026262679.1, read as the reverse complement.
CAAGTAAAAATAGATAATACGAAATAAGATGTGGTATTATTGCCAATGAGAAAACTCTCCACCAGAGACCAAACGATATAGAAGTTAACAAATATAGGTCACTGTACGGTTTTGTACAATGAGCAAAACCTATACCGCTAAGCGAGCTATAAAAATCATCAAAAAAATGTAAAACAATCAAAACGAAAAAACTAACAACCTGATGTATGTACAAAATAATAAAAGAAAAAAACAAATATGATAAACAGCAACAAAGACAACCACCGAATAACAGGCAAATGACTGGGTACAGGCAACTACAGAATGTGGCGGAGTTAAACATGTTAGCAGCGCCCCAAACCCTGAACGGTAGTGCAACAGCACAACATAAGAAGAGACTGTACTGTAGAATAAACGACAACGAACACCATAAACACCTACAAAAGACTAACACTCAGTTACAGGCTTCTGACTTGAGACGGGCACATATATTTTGTGGCGGGGTTAAAAATGTTTGGTGACGACTTAACTTCCATCTTACATGGGACACTGGTGTAACAACATAAGAACAAACTATACAAATAAGTTGAAAAGGGCTCAGCAGAACGATATAAAAACGAACCCAACGAACAAAAACACTAAAGACAAAAAGTAAAGATCTGAGAGTACTCGCAGTTAGTGAAAGAAGACTCACATATCAATCAGTACACATTTAAATGGATTTAGTGTAAAGACGTCAATAGTTAATTAAGGTTCTTCTTTTATAAGTTCATTCAACCTTAAATAAAAACAAGGATATTCTCAAAGTATGCAAGTAATTCAATGCTATCAGAACTATCACCTTTTCTCCAGGAAACAATTTATAGACAAAATACATAAAGATCCTATATAGACACCATTTATAGATAAAACACAAAAACACTTCAAATAAATATTGACAATGCGACAATTTCCTTATACAATACATCATGTTTGATGATCAAGGCCAATCAATCAAACCCTCCTACAATCAAATCGATCTCTATATACTCATTATCGTGGTGTTTCCCCTACAATTTTTAAAAACTATTCGACAACACCTAGCCTGTTAACCGAGACTTATCAATCGTCTTTTGCCATTGTTCATAGAGTACTTCAGGCTGTCTATAGGTAAAACAAACCCAACATTTCACTTCGTTCTTTCATGCACTGCTTAAGTAAATGAATTCCGACACCCACATAAAATAATAAACACAAGTACCTTCCGACTTAGTGAAATAAAACTTTTGCAGGACTTAATTAATGATGTAAGTTTTCTCCCTGCAGTTAATTTTTTTAAATAAATGTCATTGGATAAAATAAATTGACACATGATTGAAACGTAATTAATGATTGATTTTGCGAAGAAAAGAAGAAAAAGTGTAATGTGATTAAAACAAAATGAGTTTTTTTTGAAAAAATCGAGTATCCCATTAATTGTTCTGTTAAGATGAGGTAGTTTATCCGGAAAATGGACAACATTTACTGTTGGCCAAAGAGAATGAAGACTCAACCCGGCTAATCTAGTGGTTCATTCCGTTCTCTGCTATCACTTCATTCTCGTTAGGAACCCTCTGGCGACATTAAAATATTCGCGTGTCTAGTAAAAACGTTATGAAAAATTTTCAAGAACAGATTTGTTATCCATAATTTATAGCAAGATAATTGCAGTTTTACATAGCAGTTGCAGATCTAGAAGCTCTTAGGAAATGTCACAGTTTAAATTTAAGAAGAATTTTAGTGTATCCGAAGACTTAAGACAATTAACATAAAACATATATTTGTTCACTTTTTCAAATAGAAAGTAGGCAAACAAAAAAGTACCTAAACTATATAAGAAATCATGCTGGCACGAAAATCTGTATCTTTACCTGTTACTGTATGTAAACGTGGTGGAGTATAGAAAAAACTATTTTACTAGTGTTGTTACACCAACTTTAGTATCGGTCAATCAGTCAAAAGATTATCCGAGTAACTGGTTAAGTAAAAATGTTTAATTGGACAACACTTTATTTTACTAAACATATCCATCAGCATTTTACTAAGTTCTGCACCGTAATATATCATGAATGGGTAAAATGTACTAATCAAGATGTCATTTTCACGGTAACAATAATTTGAGTGTGTGACCGACGAGCACCTTTGTATTGTATATAGGATTGTTTTGTCCAATCATTTTCAAGGGGATAGGAGATAAAAAATGAAAATAAAAAAGGTCATTGACTAAATTATTGACTATTAGACTATTATATGTGTTTTTATTTTTGTGTGTTTTCTTTTGTTGTTTTTGTTTGTTTATTGTTTTTAACGGTCAGAAGTTTGTCCCCCTTTTTTCATTTTACTCTTACTAGTTAATGATTATTACAATTTTCGAAAACTAATATGGACGTTTTGAGCATAACATATTGGAAAGTATTAAACTTTTCAGGTTTTGAAATTAGAAATATATTATTTTGCTTTTTTCTCAAATTTGAGAATTTTTAACTCTGATATCTTTCTTTTACTTTAACTTAAAAAATCAAAGTTTTGTGACTATGTTGATGACATTTACCCCAATGAACTAGAAATAAAAGTAAAAGAAATAAGGTCGGGTTGCTTCATAATTTACTTACTCAAAGAATCGACAGTGAAAGTTAACTTTAGTTTGTCCATTGCAAACTTTCCATTTTGATTTTCAAACTTGCAGTAGCACCTATACATAGAGTCCATCAGATTTTAATATTTTTCAGAGCTTGTATTTCCTGTAAGAATTTCTTTGACAGTACTTTCAATTTCAAAAGGTAGCTTCTAAATATTTGATCCTTAACGGTATGGTTGAGGTCATTCTTAAGTGGAGGAGGAATTATAACCAATAAAGAGCATATGAGTACCCTCTTATTGTCGGTGCATGAGACTAGTGCTGTTCTGTTTAAAATATTCTGAATAGTGTTTTGTGAACTTTTCTCTTTTAAAGGAATTTTCCGCCTTCTAGCATCAGACAACAATTGGTTATTTACCAGAGAATGAAAATAACTCTTAATAAATTGTATACGTGCGAATCGCTCTTCTGGAATTACCTGCATTAGGAATGCTCAAAGTAAAAAAATGATGTATGAGATCCGCAACTCGTAAAGAGCTACATGACCAAAAAGGGACCTACAATTAATAGCCAAATACATTGAAGGTCAACTTTGCCTGTGGAAGATGGAACCTAATGAGTTTCATAATAATTTCTAAATTTATGAACAGAGTATTTAAGAAAGGTTTGTTACAATTATGTAAGTATCAAGCACTTACTACCTAACTGATGATACCATTGGAAACTAATAATCAACAACAAGCAGCGATATTAACCTAGTGCTTGAAAATGAAAATAACACTGAATAAATTGTATGCGTCCGAAGAGCTTTTCTGGATATACCTTCACCATCAACGCTCAAAGTGAAAAACTTGAAAGTCAAGAATGATTGAAGAGTTACATGACCACAAAGGGACCTCAAAATAATACTAGTAACCAAATCCATCTTAGGTGAACTTTTACCCGAGGGAGTTAACACCTTAATTTCATGATAACTTTTAATTTATCAACGGAGAATTTTAAAAAGGTTTGTTGTAAATCATGTTAGTACCAAAGCACTGACTACTGAGTTGATGATACCCTCTGGGCTAATAATTCACCACAGTGGTATCGATCAAGTGCTCAAAAATGAAAATAAACAGCAATAAGTGTCCTTTCCTAGATTTAGACATTTCAGTTTTACACCAGAAACTCTACACAAAAATTTACGACAAAAGAGGTGATATTTCTTTCCCTATTGTTAATTTTCCTTTTATCGACGGTGATAGTTCCTCTGGCACCATAAATATATATATCCCAACTCGTTCGTTATGCCGTGTCTGTAGTGAAGTTTTGGATTTCAATAAGCGTAATCTATGTATTACTGGTAAATTATTAAGTCAAGGATTTCGTTACCACAAATTACTTAAAACCTTTACTAAATTCTTCCATAGATACTCAGATTTGGTTTCCAAGTTTGGCTGTACCTGTAAAAAACTTATTACAGACGGAATAGCACATCCTTAATTTTACTGTGATGTTGTTTACCGAGCCCTGAAATTTATATACGATCCGGGTACACTTATCAATCCTTTAAATAAACTTATTCTAAAAGGTAACCAATTCAACACTGTAATTAGATTTTTGAATATTGTTTTTATTGGTATAAATATTGATTTTGTTATCAGTAAATTAAAATCATACTAAATAGTTTTGTTGTACACATATGCACGTTAACGGTGCTACAATCTGTCGATACCTTTATTTTGGCATTGCACAAGGTCATGTTTGTCTCTGACTGTTAATGACGTCTTTACACTAAATCCATTGGATGTTGGATGTGTACTGATTGATATTTTAATCATAGATACATGAATTTTTTTATTAGTTGATATTGGTTTTGAACTAGCTGCCAGACCTGCGAGTACTCTCAGATCTGTACTCAGTGTCCTTTTTGTTGTTGGGGATTAGGGATGGATAGATACCTCGTCACGTCCGGTCTGTGTTTTTGTTTGATGTTTTTCTACTTTGTATCGATTGGATGAGTTTAGCCTTTTTCAACTGATTTTTATAGTTTGTTCTTATGTTGTGTTTTTACAACACTGTCCCAGGAAAGGGGGAGGGTTGAGCGCTCACAAACATGTTTAACCCCGCCACTTTCTTTATGTGCCTGTCCCAAGTCAGGAGCCTGTAATTCAGTGGTTGTAGTTGGTTCATGTCTGTCATATTTGCTTTTGTTCTTATAATCTAACATATGGCGTTAATATTTTTCATTTGGTTTGCAGATTCATCTTTGACTTTAATGAATAAAATAGTTTTATCCCTTTAAATTTTTGAATAGGGATTTCAAAACCACTAGTTCTAAATTTGTTTTACAAACTTTTACAGTTATGACAGCTGCTTTCCATTCGTTTGATGTGTTTGCAATTTGATAAGGGACTTTCCGTTTTGAATTTTCCTTGGAGTTCGGTATTTTTGTTATTTTACTTTTTACCCCAATTATAGGAAGTATGAATCTATTTATACCAGTTTAAATACATATCATCGAAACATTTCCCAATTAGTATTCTGCTAAAACAGTATGTTCAACACAGTGTTGTTGAGATACAGTTATACCAATATTAAAATGTAAGAAGGCAATGATATAATGATTTTATCATCATCAGATAGAATACAACTGAAGACATCTAGAGGCCTGTTTTGGTTTCTGTTTTTTTATCCCTTGCGTTTATATTCAACCTATAAATTTACAAAGGTTATAAAGGGAAACGTTTTACATATGTTAACAAGACAATTAACTGTCACCTTATATTAAATATGTACACAAATACATTTTATTTTTGACCTTTATATTTGCTTTTGCTTTAGGTCATTAAACTTTTTTCTTTAAAAACACTGCAAAATGGCATTAACATATATATTCCAATTAGTAATAGATCTTTATGCAACACGATCGCTGTTTCAAAGATAATGATATGACTTAAGTATCTTTCTTGTTGGTAAAGCATGATTATGATATTTGATTTATGTATTAAATGACCTTTTTTGTCAACTATGTCAGTTATGACTTGTTTGTGTTGTCAAAATGACATTGAAAGTCTTATTTCTGCAATAAAGTTACTGTATTGTATCCTGCTATTCATAGTTTTTAAAAAATTGTAAAGGAAATTTTTTGGCAATTTAAATTTTATTGTCAAAGTAGTTCTCCTTAAACAAAATTATGAATTTCAAAAACGATTTTGTATAGCCATTGTTATATTATAGTTCGTTTCTGTGTGTGTTACATTTTAATGTTGTGTTTTTGTTGCCTTTATTTTGTACTAAATGATTTGTACATAAAAAAAACAGACAAAATATACCAATCAGTGGGCAATTGAAACCTTAAGCTGAATAAAAAAACCTTAAAGAAAAGAAAAAAAGTCCACAAAAAAATCATTATCCAGCAACAAGAACCCAACCAAATACCTAGGGATAAATTCATGTTCTCCGGAAAGGTAAGCATTTCCTGCTCCACTATATTAACCGTCATTTGCTCAAGAAAAGCAAACATTAGTTCAATCCACCATTTTCTACATTTGAAAATGCCTGTACCAAGTCAGGAAAATGACAGTTGTTGTCCATTCGTTTGATGTGTTTTATCATTTGATTTTGAAGTTTGATAAGGGACTTTCCGTTTAGAATTTTCCTCGGAGTTCAGTATTTTTGTGATTTTACTTTTTGAATGATAGGCTGCATTCAGTCATTTAACAATGGAGAAACGATGGAGTTGTGGCTACATCAAGTTGAATAGTATGACTCTCCATTTCAGTAAACCTCTGGAAGGGAATACTTTAACTTGGAACTTTTTATTCAATACATTTCTTGTAAGCAGCGACACTCTATAAAGGAAATCACGTTGGAAAACGCGATGCCCTAGAATATTGATTCAACTGAGATATATATATATACTCATACGCAGGCGCTCCTGGAACGTTGCCTCTGGGAATAAGAAAGGTTACAATGGGTAAATAGAAATCATTTCTTTCGTCGAACAAGCAATGACCACGACAAGGCATATTGTAGATTCATATGACATTGCATTGGATGCAAACATCTAATACGTTCAGGTATTTCACATCCCATCTTTAATGGTAATATTCTATACAAAGCACAAAAATGTCGTTATTCACCTCAAAAGCTAACCAAAGCTTTAAACAGACTAATTCAGAAGGGATATAGTTACGATACTGTTGTCAGGTCATTAAAGATGGGATTTTTAAAAATTAATATTGATTCACTCATAAGGCCTTTGCATCGAAAATAAACACATTTATTCTAAAACCAGTTGTTGGCATGGATTGTTCTTATATCGTATATTTTATGATGGTATGGTACTAAACCCCAAACGGGAGGGATTGTGCTTGGTTCTCATATGATGAAGACATAATCATTCAATCAATTTAATTGAGGTCTGGAGCTGGCATGTCAGTAACTGCTAGTAGTCCTTTGTTAATTATGTTGATTATTGTCATTCTGCTTAGTTTCTTCTGTTACCTATTCTAACATCGGACTCGGACTTCTTTTTAACTGAATTTTACTGTTCGTATTGCTGTGTGTTTGTTTATTCCTTTATGGCTAGAGTTATAGGGGGAGGGTTGAGATCTCATAAAACATGTTTAACCCCGCCGCAAAGTCAGGAACCTTTAACCTTTGTTAGTCTTGTATGTTTTTTTTTCAATTTTGGTTCAGTTATATGTTTCAGAGATTCGTGTGACGTCCATTTTCGCTGGACTAGTATATATTATTGTTTAGGGGCGAGCTGAAGCCCGCCTCCTGGTGCGGGATTTTCCCGCTGTGTTGGTGATTTTGGACTATTTTCTGCTCTTTAGTCGAGTTGTTGTCTTTTTGACGCATTCCCCGTTTTCATTCTCAATTTTAAATGTAATAACGAAAATACCAAACTGCAAGATAAATTATACGTCATTATTTATTAGTTCAATAGAACAACGGCCATTAAGAAACTAATATAGATTTGAAAAACCAGTGAGCGTATTGGTTTTTAGAAATGGTTATATAGTTTGAATGACTAAGCATAATCATTAAGTATAATTGAGGTGGTTTAAAAGAAAAAAAAAAACAAACCAATTAATTTCTTCTTTTATTTTATAATTAGTATTTACGGCAATACTTAAACGCCCAGTAGAATAACACCCATTCATCAAATATCAATTACACTATAGATATGATATAAATGGCACCTATAGAAACATATCTTATTCCTAAGTTCCTTTCCAAAATGAGTATAGACCAAAACACATTAAGAGGAATATGACCTATAAATAGCTCAATTCATCATAGGTTGACTTATCTTAGGGAGTTTAAGCATTAGTTTCTTATCAATTCATTAATCAACGGAACATTTGAGTAAAGTTAATAATAAATCATGACAATGCCGATGTCCTGACTACTGGGTTAGAAACATAACTTATATATTGATCTGAGCGTCACTGGTGAGTCTTATGTAGACGAAACGCGCGTCTGGCGTTTTAAATCATAAGCCTTTGATAACTATTTACACCACTGGGTCGATGCCACTGCTGGTGGACGTTTCGTCCCCGAGGGTTTCACCAACCCAGTAGCCAGAACATCGGTGTTGACATGAATATCAATTATATGGTCATTTTTGTAAATTTCCTGTTTACAAAAGTATGAATTTTTCTAAATACTAAGGATTTTCTTATCCCAGCCATAGATTACCTTTGCCGTATCTGGCACAACTTTTTGGAATTTTGGGTCCTCAATGCTTTTTAACTTTGTATTTGTTTGGCTTTATAACTATTTTGAAGGAGGTTTGGCTAGCCACAAAATCAGTTTCAACCGACCATTTTTTTCTTAAAATGTTCTGTACCAAGTCAGGAAAATGGCCATTGTTATATTATAGTTCGTTTCTGTGTGTGTTACATTTTAATGTTGTGTTTCTGTTGTGTCGTAGTTCTCCTCTTATATTTGATGTTGTTTCCCTCAGTTTTAGTTTGTAACCCGGATTTGTTTTTTCTCAATCGATTTATGAATTTCGAACAGCGGTATACTATTGTTGCCTTTATTGATCTGAGCGTCACTGATGAGTCTTGTGTAGACGAAACGCGCGTCTGGCGTATTAAATTATAAGCCTGGTACCTTTGATAACTATATATGCACTCCTTTCCAAAATAAATTTTATTAATCAACAGATAACAAACAACTCATATTAAGCGTACAGCATAAAATAGCTCTGCGTTTCGTTTAAGTTTAAAGAGTATGGTTATTGCTCTGATCGCTAAAAAAGAATGAAAACAACACTTTATAAATTTTATGCTTCAGAAGCGCTTTTCTGGATTTATCTTCATCAGTAACGCTAAAAGCCAAATATTTGAAATCCAATAATGTATAAAAATCGAAGCAGCTGAAGAGCTTTATGACCAAAAAGGACATGAAAAATAAAAGCCAAATCCATCTGAGGCCAGCCTTGAGTTATTAATCATGGCAGTACCGAAGTTAAAGAGGGACAAAAAATACCAGAGGGATAGTCAAACTCATAGATCGAAAACAAACTGACAACGCCATAAGTAACTATTTCAATAAAGTCATGCCTTTCTTATGTCTTGCTTACTCAAAGTTTCAAGTTAAAACAACGAAAAAGAGTACACAGTTTTAACGTGCATTTGCTTAAAACAACTTTGAAATTTTAGAATTATACCAGTTCAAATCTATCAGTCTGTTTTAATTACATAACTTTCGTTACCTGTGAAATTTTACAATTGTACCAGCTCATATTGCACATTAATATTCATTTTGGGTGCATATCTATACAGTATCTTTTTATAAATACTTGACCCCCGTAAATTTTGAAATTTTAGAATTATACTAGCGTGGTTCGGTTTTTGATTTCTATAACGTTTAAAAATGTTTAAGTAAAATCAGAATAGATTGATATGATCCATTTCACAAAATCATAATTAAACTGATAAAGGATATCTGTTATCAAAAATATTTATAGATACTTATATTTATTGTTTCCTTTGTTTTAAAAATGGTGTTGTTTTTTGCACTTTTTAGGAGTATATATATATAATGGTAGTCAGCAGGGTTTAAGAACATTTGTTGTCCGACCTGTTAGTCAAATGCGTTTGTTAAAATATACTTTTTCACTTTATTGGTCTTTTAAAAAATGTTGTTTGTGCTGTATTTAGACCCCTCTAACAAGAAATTTGTTTTGCATGCACACGTATAAAAATTGCGGTTTTTATCCAACGCAATCATAGGTTTGAACGTTGTTTTCAATTTAGACTTGTTTATATTTTTTCGTTTGAGCTTGTATTATATTTGCCTTCGGGTTTATATGATCCGTTCATCCTATTTTGACTCCTCAAAATTCAAGAGTCTATGCTAAATTGAGGTAAATTGTATAGCTTTCCAAACACCGTTTCGATTCCTAACATCACTGAAGAGACATTAATTGTCGAAATCCGGATATGGTGTACTAAAACCTTTGCACCTTTTGTTTGCGGTATATCATTTTTTCCGCAAGTTTATTGTTTTCTGTTTAGTATTAAATCTATATTGAAGGTCCATTGATTACATCGGGGATCCGTTTATTTGGCAATCGCCAATGGCAGTGTTTGTGCTGTATTTAGACCCCTCTAACAAGAAATTTGTTTTGCATGCACACGTATAAAAATTGCGGTTTTTATCCAACGCAATCATAGGTTTGAACGTTGTTTTCAATTTAGACTTGTATATATAATATATATATAATTAATATAAACGTTTTCTTTCTATTTCGAGCAGATACTTACACATCAATTTTGACTACTACTTTGAACAATGCAGATTTTGTACTATATTTTCAGTAAACCAACTTATTTAGTCTCTGATGCATGATTTTTTATTATTAATTGTTTTGGCTTTTAACTAGCTGTCAGTACTGCGAGTACTCTCAAATCGTACTTTCGTTTTAATTTGACCTGTTGATACTATTTGTAATGCTTTTTTGTTATTTAATGTTAACATGGATCTTGTCTATATACCAGCTTTGATTATTTGGTATTAAATTTACTACAAATTTTCACTTCTTCGTACTATGAACATCAAAATTATTTCATTTTTCCTTAGATGCTGTTCTTGGACCTATACAGGAAGTTTTAACTAGCACTAATTGTATATTTTTATTGTTGATATTCACCCCATATGTACCAAGTGTTAGATTAGTTTTATTGATATTTAAGAAATTTCTTGGTATTCCTAAACGGAAGATTTTATACACGCAGAAGAAGAAGTATACAAAATTATTTTCATTTACCTGTGTATAATATGACGCAGGTTTCTTCAAAAGTGATGATTTTCTAAAAATTGTTTGAAATTTCACAATGATATCATACTTTAACTTTGTTTAAACCTGTTTATTTAGTTTTGACTTTAACTATTTATCCCTTGTTATTTTTTATTAACTGTGTATTTGCATTCAGGTGTCACAGGTCAAATTTATTCGTTCATTGTTTGCTAGTTTACGTTTTTTGATTGAGTTAAGCCTTCCAATTGATATTTTATAGTGTGTTTTTCTATGTTGTGATGTTATACTATTGTTTCAGAAAAGGGAGAAGGTTTGGTACCATTAACACGTTAAATCCCGCTGCAAATGTTTGCACCTGTCCTAAGTCAGGAATCTGATTACAGTAGTTTGTGTCTGTTTATGTAGCTCATACGTGTTTCTCGTTTCTCGTTTTTATATAGATTAGACCGTTGGTTTTTCCGTTTGAATGGTTTTACACTAGTAATTTTTTGGGGCCCTTTCTAGCTTGCTGTTCGGTGTGAGCCAATGCTCCGTGTTGGAGGCCGTACCTTGACCTATAATGGTTTACTTTTATAAATTGTAACTTGGATGGAGAGTTGTCGCATTGGCACTCATACCACACCTTCCTATATCTTTATACATTTTGCCCAAGGGTTAATAAAATATCACCTTACCAACCATAATTTGTCAATTGGCATGATTTAAATTGCCAGAGATAGAATTCCGTTTGTTTCAAGTAAGTCTCCGATATGTAAATGTGTACATATATTGCAGCTGCAAGTTCTCGTTCCTGGTATCTTCTTCGTTGAAGAAGACATGATATCGATGATGACGATGACTTCAGTCCTAAATAGTTTTTTTCTTCTCTCGATTTAATTCAGTATTCAATTTAGTTCCTTACAAATGCCTAATTTTAACTAACTAGATATTTACCATAAAAACAGACATTCAGGTCGAAAAGGAATACGTTTGACAGTAAAGCAAAAAAAAAATAAATTTGAAACTGCCTATAAGTTCTTTTATTATTGTCATGGTGTCGCATCAATCAATATAACTTATAAAATGATAACCTTCAATTTGGCCTTGAAATATCTAATATATACATTGAAGTGACACTAATTCATGGAAAATTACAATGGAAATATATTTCCTAAATTCGCTCCCTTACTAAATTCATATATCATTTTTGATTTACTATGAACAACAACAACTTCAAATTAATGAGATGTAATCTATCAATTACTAGTACAAACAAATGAATTTAATCAAGACGACCTCTTTCAAGTCTCAGTATCAACGATACAGTTCATGGTCTGAGTGATTGTACGAGAAAATAAAAGAGTTTTCGAATGTCAAACTGAATTATGAATCATGTAGTAGTGTCTCACTTCTATCAAATTAGAGGATATTAGGTATATATATATATATATATATTTGAATAAAGTATTCAATCAACAGATATGAAATCATGTTACCCTAGAGAATTTAATGTCGAGTGTTGTACTGCATAAACATTTCCATTTAGCAACATCATAAACAATACAGAAAGACACGATCGTGTCCACTGCCAACAAAGCACTGTTCAAAATGTATATGTTTGCGTAAAATACCATTGGCAGTAAGAACGCATCTAATAAGAATCAAATAAATTCTCTTTGTGAAATTTTTAATGTTTTTCTGTAGATCCAAAACAAATATTATAAAGTCTTTTCATACACGGCCTTTGAAAACAAGATTTGTTGTCAGTTTATTTTTAAAGTTGGGTTCTCCGGCCTTCATTAGTCAAAGAGGGAATACCAACAAAATGTTGTCCCCGAACTTTTAGTCTTAGATACATGATTTTGTTATCAGTTGTTATTTGATTGAAATATCTTTCAATTACTGAGAGTACTCTCAGATCTGTACTTTGTGTCTTTTGATTTTTTGTTTGTTGTGTTTGTTATTTTTATTGATCTGATGACTTACATGTAAGCTCTTCTCAACTGATTTTTATAGTTTGTTGTTATGTTTGTGCTGTAACACCACTATCCTAGGTAACAGGGAGTATCCTTTTGGAGCCTTTTATAGCTTGCTATGCCGTATGGGTTTAGCTCATTGTTGAAGGTCATACGTTGACCTATAGTTGAATACTTCTGCTTCTATGGTGGAGAGTTGTCTCATTGGCAATCATACCACATCTTCGTATTTTTATATTGACAATACTATGGCAACAAAACGAGAAACGACCAAAAGACAAACAACTGTATACAAAACACTTCATCGAAAACTAAAGAATGCGGAAATGCAAGCTCTTGAATATCGTATCAACTGGGAGATATATATTCCATATGCAGGCGCTGATGGAATTTTGCAACATAGAAATGGAAGTTTACAATTGGAAAGCTGAAACCATCTGCTTTGATGTAGAGTTTTGTTCACAACCGACCCTCATTGTCTATTTCTAGAAGTAAGTCAAGATAGGAGACAACCTTAACTGTATCTGTTGTATCCTTTATTTTATTTTTTTTTTTCGAATGATAAGCTAGTATATTTGTATTAATTTAACCCCAAGGGTTATTATCTCTTCATTTCTGCTTCAATTTTAAGAATATATGCCACAAGTTATAGTGTCGGGTTCTGTCTTCGTCGGCAGACAAGATAACGATTAGTACGATGGCTTCAGTTTGTTTTGCTCACACATTTTTTTCAATATAATGGAATTCCATGTGACTGTCATACAAGTGAGAGGTTAAGCCAGCTATAAAACCAGGTTTAATCCACCATTTTCTTCATAAGGAAATGCATGTACCAATAAAGGAATATGACAGTTGTTTTCAATTCGTTTGATGTGTTTGAGCTTTTGATTTTGCCATTTGGCAAGGGACTTTCCGTTTTGAATTTTCCTTGGGGTACGGTATTTTTGTTATTTTCTTTTTAGTATGAACTATTTGATATAATTTAGTGTTTATTTTTAGTTTCTAATAAAAATTACATTTTGGGTGAACCTGATATTTACAATCGAAACAAGGGAGAAGTTTGTGAAGGAATAACAACTCATCAAGGCTACAAGGGTTACAATTTGGTAGAAAACACGTAAAAAATACGAGGCTTATAACTTGATACACCAGACACGTGATTCGTCTACATAAAACTCATTAGTGGCGCTAGAATCAAAACAATTGGAATGCAAAATGAAATACTAACAGTTTGGTAGGTAAGACTCTTCATTGAGTTCGAATCAAAACAGGCAGACAAAATCAAATCAAATTGGAAGAAGAGGATAAGGGAGACAATTAAAAAGAAAATACCAAAACAATCATGCCAAATACTAAGCACCTGTCTCTTTGAGCGTAGAAAATTTTTATAAACAATAAATTTACAAAATAGAATTGTATCGGTAAAGAGGAGAAGAAAACTATTTGATAAATTTTAATTGGATTAATGTGTGTCACAACTTCTTAACAATCAATATACATTCAAAGAAATGATATCATTTAACTTGACTTTGAAAAATCAAATATCTACATTGTAGTGGCATTGATTCGAAGAAAATCACAATGCTGTAAACGTAGAAAAAATTGTTACAGCTAATCGCAATTAAAAAAAAATACGTTCAAAATAAAATAAAATGAGATTATAAATGGTGGTTTTTTCATTCTCATTACTTCACTGATTAAAAAATCATCTATCAAAAGACTAGACTTAACTTAAAGATGCAACAAACGATTTCAATTATGTTCCATAACGATTAACAAATTACACATACAGCCTGCCAATTTTAGATTTAAATATACATTCAGTGAATGCTCATCTTCAAAATAATTATGTTATATTGACTCGTTGTCTTTTGATTAATAAATAATATGCATTATCAATATTTTATATGGGTTATGCTATTAGTGTTATTTACTAATATTATTAATTCGTATATTTTAACTAATTTGATTCGTTTAGGGATAGTCACATGTTAAACTATATTTTCGAAGGTAGATAGAAAACGGCGGATAGCAAAAAGCATATTGCACAGCAAAAAGCATATTGCACGGTTATTTTTAGAATATCTAAAAACCGATATACTTGGTGACGTCATGAAATGAATTTCATGATATTGTTAAAAGTTTTATAAAAAAATATCTATGATCGATTATTTGAAGAAAAAAATCTTCAAATACATAAGATGTAAAAAAAAAAAAAAAAAAAAACAACAAAAAAAGTAAATGAAATAACAACTAATATGTTGTATTTTCTAGGAGACAATACGATATCTATAAAATTCCAACTAAATCAAATGACTATTTTGATACAAATATGGTCGGAAAATTAATAATATAACAATTATAGCCTATTTATGAGGTCAATACAGGATATATCGACCCAAAGAAGTATATCGACCTCGGACTTCGTCCTCAGTCAATATACTTCTTTCAGGTCAATATATCCTTGTATCGACCTCATACAAAGGCTATAATTGTATATTGTTACTATCGTAAGTTGTACATGAAGGACAGCAATTTCTTTTTTGTAAGAAAAAAATACACTGATTACGACGTTGCGTACGGTGTTGGTACAATATCCATTTTGAAATAATTTAATTTTGGATGTAACGTGTCTTCTGATTGGCTGACGTTGTTTTGTTTATAAGCTTATAGACATAATTTTGTCATGTGACCGTGACGTCATCAACGTTTTTTTCATGGTTTACTCCGGTTTAAAATGGAATTTAGAATTAAATTATAAGAAATGACTGTAATATTTTTTCTGTCTATTCGAAATAACATAAAAAATGTGATGCACACTTTAAAATAACCCGCTACGCGGGTTCTTCAGTGTGCACCACATTTTTGATGTTATTTCTTCATAGACAGAAAACATATTACAGTCATTCCTTTAATAGTCTTTGTGTAAATCAATGCATTGATTCATTGATTTGTTCAATATTTTTTGTTTAACGCCACTTTCAGCACTATTGGCTATTTCGTGGCGGTCAGTTTTATTGGTGGATGAAGCCGGAGAGTCTGGAGTTTGCTCTTCGGTGAAGATTGGAGTCGAACGCACCTGCTATGTGCGGGATTCGAACTTACAACCTTAGTGTTGACAGGCTGGTGATACAGTAGTTTGACTACTTAGACCACTCAGCCACTAATGTTCCAGCAATCCATTGAACGGTCAGATCAATAAAGATATGGAGTAACAGTGTGTTAGGTTTGTGTATAAATGGCTTGCAAACAGTAGAAAAATAAGAATTGAAAAACAAAATACCCTGATATTAACACTCGAACATTACTCTATTTTTATGCAGAAACGTCTTATCCAACGGTCTATTTTTGTGTACAGCGAATCAGAATTGTGTATCTATATATCGTTTTTTTGCCAGAACGTCACTAGATAAAATTAATAGGAATAATGCTATTGTTACATTTATTGTGACGATAAAGCAAAATAAATCACCGATACCGAAATGCGGGAAAATGTCCGAGAAAATGCATGGTTAACAAATATCCGGTTTGAGCTTATAAATCTCGTAATTGGAAAAGACGACATAAATCATATTTCAGTAAAAAAATACATTTATTTTTTTCTCGGTACATGGTATTTTCTTGCAGGAAACATTGATATTCTTACACATACGACCAACAATGACTCTTAAAAATATATATATATATAGCTATCTTGTCACAACGAAAAAGACGCTATATATCACATGAGCTTTTCTAGATAATAGAACGTAGAGATTGGTCGTAAAAGTACACACGTGTTTTTTCTATTTCAAACTGAAAGTTTTATAATCTTTCTCGTCAGAAAACAGGATTCTCAGATCACATCAAAAAGTGTAGCCATTTTTCACAACGTCAGAAAAACGTTATCGGAGTGATCGTGATTTGAATACTATGTGATGATGAGTCTTTGTACCAGTTTAATCTTATAAAAGTATGAAAGAGATAAATTCTAATTAAAGTCAAATCGTATGAAAAAATAAATACAACAGATCAATTACTATTAAACAATTGATCAATGAGATTTAAAAGAGATCACGAGCATGCAATCAATCAATCGTTTCGTGTAAGAAATACGACGACACGTATAATGCAGAAATGTAAAAGAATGGCACTTACAATACTTGCCTGTATTTTTTGCGGTAGAGAAAATCGAGAATAAAACAAGTTTAAACGAAAATGAAAAATAAAAGATTGCAAACAAATGCCATCTAAATTAGAATCATAAAGAAGTAAAAATAAAATTGTTATTCCTGTGGTTTTTTTTTACTAGGTCTATAATCAATCAATATGAATTTTTAAAACGATAACCTTTAAATATCTAATATATACATTGTAGAGATAAATGTCTTTCCAAAAATCATACACATACTAAATGTATATATCCTTATTTTTATAATGAACAATAACCTCTACAAAATAATGAGATGTCAGTTGTCAATTCCAATCATAACCGCATGACCTTCACAAAGAGAAGATCTTTTTCAAGTCTTTACATCAATGACGCCTTAAAAAATCATTGAATCAGAGCCTCTGCAGGAAAACAAGAGCAGTTCAAATTAAGTTAGTTTGATTTTCAAATGTTTAACAGTAAGAATTATCGATGGAATGTATGTGTCGCTCTCTTTTTTCAAATTCGAGGAAATTATAAATAATAGTCACTCTTGTGTTGAAATAAAATATTATTGTCATTTTCTGTAAATTTACTGTTCATAACATTTGGTTGAATTATTCGAAACACTTTTTTCTATCCTTATGCATAAATGAACTAAACAATAAAGGTTAATAATTTAAAAAGACAAATAAAAGAACACTAAAAAACGTAATTACGATGATAAACAACGCAATACCTACAATCTATACTTCAAGACCATCATGTATTATTTGTGAATTTTTAATTGTTTTTGTTTCTACCGAGCGTTAATCATAGTGGACAGAATTGTATAAGTGCATAGTTAAGGATATTTTAATCAGGGTCCCTAAAATTTACTTAAATGCAAAATAAAACAAGAATGAATCTTAAAAACTTCATGGTACAATATTGAAGATCAGCCAAGTGTTCTTACTGACCTATCCCATCAGAGTCTCTTATTTAAAATGATCGTAAAACTAAATTGGTATTAGGCATTTTTTTTTTGTCAGACGAGAAAGCCACAAGCCACATGCATAAGTATTGTCCTCTAAATCCAGCAAAAAGTTATAAACGATTTTTACTGCTTATTTGAACAAATTTTTTACTGGCTTTGTTTCCATTATTTAAAGTCAAATGTGTCATATAATAAACAACACTGTCGCTACTAAATTGTTATTGTTTTGACATCAAGCAGGGGTTTTCGGCTGTTGAAACTCGCAGGGAGAATACCATGTATACTGTGTGTCCAAGGTTACATAAAGTGCCATCTTACATGTAACATCCGAACATGTATATTGGGTTTTTTCATTTCTATTGTTTAAATTACTAGGTTTATAATCGCTTCTGGTTCTATTTCAATAAAGTCTCTGGCTTCAGTCAAAAATGTTAAGATATATTCATGTCTTCCTTTTAATCAATTGTAAAAGTTTATAACCATTTGTCAAAACTGATATCTACATCATAACAAATAACCAGTTAGGAATAATTTAAATAGTTTTCAGAAAAAAAATCTTAGAATGGTATTTTATTGCATCTTTGTTATTTTTTACTAAGTCTATAATCAATCAATATGAATTTCTAATACGATAACCTTTAAATATCTAATATAAACATTCTAATGATAAATGTCTTTCCAAAAATCATACACATACTAAATATATATATCCTTATTTTTATAATGAACAATAACCTCTACAAAATAATGAGATGTCAATTGTCAATTCCAATCATAACCACATCACCTTCACAAAGAAGATATTTTTCAAGTCTAAATATCAATGACGCCTTAAAAATCATAGAATCATAGCCACTGCAAGAAAACAAGAACAGTTCAAATTCAGGTAGTTGTTGACAACTGCCCTATATAGTACAACCATTATATATAGGTACTAGATACTAGTGCAATAAAGAATTTGTTAATGTTAAAAAAAAAAAATTCCAAAAAAAAATTCAGGTAGTTTGATTTTTGAATGTCTGTGTCTTTCCCTTCTATCAAATTTGAGGAAATTATAAATGCCCAGCCTAATAGTCACTTTTGTGTTGAAATAAAATATTATGGATACAGTCATTTTCTGCTGTTGATTCCAACGCTTCTAATGAGTCTATATAGACGAAACACGCGTATGGAGAACTAAATTGTACGCCTGGTATCGTTGATGAATGTTTACAATCACTGGATCGATTTAACTTCTGGTGGACGTTTCGTCCTCGGGGTATCACAAGCTCAGTAGTTTTCACTCCTAAATAATTATCTTGTTTTGCCATGGTATTGTCGGTCTATTGATGAGTTTGAATGTTCCTTTGGTATCTGTTTACTTATTACAATTGTGTTCCTCAATTTTAAGCATATTATTGATTGGCAAAGTTACTGAAGCTAAAGTACTAAACTTTTTGATAATAATATTATACCGTCCTATTTTCTAATATCAGTGGCTGTATCTCATAGAATATTACACAAAGCAACATTATTAACAGTCCAGGGACACGATCTAATGCAATTCCCGTAACAAAATACAGAGAAATTGATATGTACGCATACAATTCCATTGAATAGAAGAGTAAAATTGCAAGTATTTAATAGAGAGGCAAGTTATTGTAAATATTGTCTTTATGTTATCTAACATATTAAACACAAGACTTTATTTGCAATTAAAGCGCTCCAGAGGAAAAAGTCAATAACATATATGAATCCAAAACACTGAATTCAAGCAAGCAGTCTATAAGCATGTCTATAAAATTAGCAATAACAATTACCATAAAGCCCAAACATATATTTTGTTTTAGGCAGGTATGAATAGATAAGAAGAAGATGTGGTATGAGTGCCAATGAGACAACTCTCCATCCAAGTCAAAATTTAAAAAAGTAAACCATTATAGGTCAAAGTACGGTCTTCAACACGGAACCTTGGCCTTGAAACATACTTTGTTTTTGTGATTTGTAAAAAAGTATTATTTATATCATCCTAAAAAAGATATTTATATCTACGTTGGTCATTTCTCTAAATGAAACAAAGTAGGACTAATACTTTAGTTTTGTCTTTAAGTTTAGAATTTGGAATACTAGTGTAAAGGGTAGAGATGTCAAATTTTTAATACAGGTATAGGAGAAAAGAGACTTTTATTGTATATACTCCTACAGGTCTTTGGAGTTTTCTAGTATCCATATCTGATTCACACCTCCAGTAGAGTAGGTAGTTTCACTGTAAAATTACTACTTTACTATTGTATAGCAAAGATAATATAACTACACATGTGGCTCAAACGATCACCAATAACGGCGGATGATATGTGAAAACAGCAGAGAATGTACAAATCCTAGATTAATGGCAAACTTTCCCTGTGACATGTACTACTTATCTGTCAGGGTAACCTAGTTTCATGCATTAATTTACTATCAGGTTAACTTAATATATAATTTTGACACATTTATATACCTGTGCGAAGTGGACGTATCATAAAATACAGAGTTCACAATATTTAGGTCCAATTGGTCACAGATTTCGATTGAAAAAAAGATGGAATAGCGACTGTGAAACTTTTGAAATATGATACCATTCTTTCCCGCATAATCTGATTGAAATACGAGTAGTAGGATTCAGAAGACTAATTAATGTTTATGTCATAAATAATTGCAAACAGAAGTGGTTCTGGCTAGTGTAAGCCAAACCGAACCATGTACAAAAGACACCTCGACCAATGAAATAAAATAAAATGGAAATAAATTAAAAAAAACAAGTTGCTTTCTTTTAAAAAAAAGAAAAGCAATACGTGAACCCAAGACCGCTAATTGGTCACCAAAAAAATGTTGCTGAATTTTTGTTTGCTTTTGAATTGAAATAATTGACTGTGAATAGAAAAAGACAATGACGATGTTAAAAAACCTTTATTAAAAATATGTAATTGTGTGTAGATTCTTGCATAAGTCAGTTGAAAGCAATGTTGGATAGCTGTGAATGGAAAAGTGTATATATACAGCTACTATTTGAATATACATTTTAAGGCTCGACTATTTTATTTATTACTTGGGAGTGTTCATCATTTTTCATAACCCTTTTGCAAATCCGGATGTCTAATGCAAATTGCACAAACCAATCGCAATATAAATTTAAGCAGTCACTTTGCTTTATAATCTAGATGCATTTATTTTACCTATCATATCTTCATATGTTGTTTCCTGGATGCCTTCAATTATTCTCAACTCGTTATTGAAGCTATCTGTACTCGTGGTAGATGTTGCATAGATAAATTTAAAGTCCAATTTCCATGTGAAGTGAAACCCTGTGGCATGCAACTTATAAGAAGGGTTCGTATATTTTTCTTGAGAGTAACACACCAGCTTCATTGATACCTCTTATATAGAGACTTATTTTGGTTTCATAAAACATCTCAAATTTTAAGGATATCCTGATTTTACTTAAATAACATTCTACAGGAAAACTTGGTTTTGGAGAATATCTTGTTTTCAGAAGTTTTATGAATATCTAAACATACTCTCAAAAGAACCAATTTATATAAAAAGATATGTAGATATAAAAAGATACCAGGATTAAAATGTTGTACGCCAGACGCGAGTTAAGTCTACAAAGAAACATCAGTGACGTTTGAATAAAAAAAGGTAAAAAGGCCAAATAAAGTACGAAGTTGAAAGGAATTCAGGACCCAAAATTTCGAAACAAAGGTTTTGCCGAATACATCTAAAGTGATCTATTCCTGGTGTAGAAAATCCATAGCATTTCGAAAGTGTCAAAGTTTATAATAGGACAGTGACTCAAAAAAAGAAAAGAGAAGAGAAACAGCTAGAGGTCAGAATACCGTGAGTAATGATGATCGTGCTTGAAAGTCACATGTCAAGCTCTTACTTCCATGTCCTAAATTTAGATAAGAAAAGCGAAAATTCACATTCTCGAGTGAAATTAATATTTATAAAATTGAGAATGGAAATGGGGAATGTGTCAAAGAGACAACAACCCGACCATAGAGTAGACAACAGCCGAAGGCCACCAATGGGTCTTCAATGCAGCGAGAAACTCCCGCACCCGGAGGCGTCCTTCAGCTGGCCCCTAAACAAATATGTATACTAGTTCAGTAATAATGGACGTCATACTAAACTCTAAATTATACACAAGAAACTAAAATTAAAAATGATAAAAGACTAACAAAGGCCAGAGACTCCTAACTTGGGACAGGCGCAAAAATGCGGCGGAGTTAAACATGTTTTTTGAGATCTCAACCCTCCCCCTATACGTCTAGCCAATGTAGAAAAAAACAAACGCACAAAAGTACGCACAGTAAAACTCAGTTTAAGAGAAGTCCGAGTCCGATGTCAGAATAGGAAACAAAAGAAAATAAACAAAATGACAATAATACATAAATAACAACAGACTACTAGCAGTTACTGACATGCCAGCTCCAGACCTCAATTAAACTGATTGAAAGATTATGTCTTCATCATATGAATATCAGGCACAATCCCTCTTGTTAGGGGTTTAGTATTATACCATCATAGAATATATGAAAACATAACCCGTGTCATGCCAACAACTGGTTTTAGAATAAATATGTTTAATTCCGATGCAAAGACCCTATAAGTGAATCAATATTAAAGTAAAAATATGCAATCTTTAATGACATGACAAAAGTATCTTAACTATATCCCTTCTTAATAAGTCTGTTTAAAGGTTTTGTTAGATTTTGAGGTGAATACTGACATTTTTGTGCTTTGTAAAGAATATTACCATAAAAGATTGGATGTGAAATACCCGAACGTATAAGATGTCTGCATGTTGAGTTATATTTACGAATGATGTCCTTATACCGATGATAAAATTTAGTAAATGTTTTGACTAGTTTATGATATCGAAAACCCTGGTGTAATAATTTTTCAGTAATACATAAATGCATGCACGTGGTATTTTTGCGTAAGAAATAGTAATTAGAAAGCATACGCACTGATACTCTGGAAAAGAGTACGCATTTGCGTCATCACATATATTAATCTAATAGTTGAAATCGGATGTCAAACTACCTAGCTCAAGTGTGTTGACTCCGGATTCATTGCCATTTAATCCGCAATTTTTATGAACGCAAACCGATAGTGTGCATGTGAATCAAGACGATGAATGCAATTTTCAAAATCGTACCATAGTGCAAATATTTAAGATGCTATAAGGTTGAACTTTTAAAACAAACAAACAAACAAAAAAAAGAATTGAAATTTTATAATTAACATACATTCCTGTAAATGATTTTTTACGAAAATTTAGAATATAATATCAATAAACACAAACGTGTATTTACGGATGGACATTTTATTTATCAAATCAATCTCTTCTTAAAGTCTAACATTCCACTATATGAATATATTGCTATACAAAATATAAACAGAGACTTATAAATCCATACTAAAACAGTATAAAATAATTAACATAGTAATTAAATTTTGTTATGATTATTGTAAAATATTAATCACGTTTTTTGTGAGATGCAAGGATTTAAAATCCTTGTGAATTGGAACCATGCAAGTATTTTTTCATTCACGACCGTTTAGAACTTAGATATTTAGCTAACTTTGGGTACGCATCCCTGCTCATTGGTGCTCATACGTAGCATATGATTTTCATAAATGCAATGACTGTTCAAACCTGTGAGACACAATACACGTATATTTGACAATTTTAATCATATTCTATTAAGAATAAATTCAGTCTCAGTTTAAACTTAATAATGAATATTCTCTTGGTCTGGTAGTATCTATTAATGAAATTAGATATTTTTGACAGAAAAATCCTTTTGTTTAATTATCTTTCTGCTTTCCGACCACTGTGTTTCCGACCTATTATGATAAATATTCATAACAGAAATATTGTTTTCATAATTGTCTTCATGCATTCCGACATTTTCCCATGCTATGATTGAAATACAAAATATCAAATGATAAACGTTAAGAAATAATCAGTTTATTCTGAGACAATATATATCAATAAACTATTCCCAGGTTTATTGTCACAATGCACAACAGCACGCTGTTGTAAATACTACACATACAACGCGTGCAGGGACCGTCTCAAAGCATGAATCATATAATTGCGTTATCATTATACTTGATATTTAATAAACATTCGCATTATTAAAAAAACACATATGTTTTGTAAAAGACAAATAGGTTCTAGCATATAAATGATTGTTTGGCTGCAACCTAGTCTTTATTGTTTTACTTTCCAATCTACGAATAACTTTGATTGTTGAAATATACAATGCCACGTGGTAGCCTATCCATAGAGGAACCTTATCAAAGACGTAGATAACTACCTGTATAAACGATCGAAAATTTTCGAGACGTTCCGAGAAAAAATCCAATTCAAATTGATAAACCCTTTCAACATAAAACAAAAGCTGACAATCTTTCTTTTAAATGGTTTAGAATTCTAACGGTGGCAAGCTGTTTTGCTCTTGAATGGGTATTCATGTCCTATTTATACAATGTAAAAGAGAAGCGAAAGATACCAAAGGGACATTCAAACTCATAAGTCGAAAATAAACTGACAACGCCATGGCAAAAAAGGAAAAAGACCAAAAGACAAACAACAGTAGAAAAACACAACATAAAAAACTAACGACTAAGCAACACGAACCCCACCAAAAACCGGGGGTGATCTCCATTGCTCCGGAAGGGTAAGCAAATCCTGTAAGGATTAGAACTTGTAGCTATTGTTTCAATTTCAGGCAATAGAACAAATAAATCCAAAACATAAATAATCAATGGAACAAAGAAGACATGAAAAACATTAAACATGGACAAATGCCAATAGCACAAGCGAGCAAAGTATAAAACGTTCCTGGGATGGCGCTTTCTTGTATGGTGAAAGGAAGAATTGCGGTTACCGGAAACGCCCTTTAGAAGAATGGGCCTATCAGATTGTTGACGAGCCGTTATGTATAATGGCCTATTCACGAAAGATTATGTTCAGCTTTTGAAATGATTTCTAGTGGATTCTAACTTGAAAGAAAAGTTTGAAAGAAAATACAAATATGGAGAAGCAGGTCTGAGGGTTGACAACTGTTCTGGGCAGCGTGCAGATATACAAAAGAGATTTCATCAAGCCCACGCAATTAATATTGCAACCAGTGAGCACGCTTCAGAATACGGATATTTAAATGCAGCCCGTAATATTTTTCACCGATGATAAATTTCAGTGGTGGATACCAAGGTGGTGCTTACCATAAAATGTGGGCAAAGGATGCAAAGTATATGCATTAATAAAAAAGTATAACAAAAATCCCGAATTCCAAGGCAAATTCAAAAAGGGGAAGTCCACAAAAACTTACCAAATCAACCAACGGAATACGTGGAAAACAACTGCTATATTCCTGACTTGGTACAGGCATTTTCCAAAGAAAATGGTGGGTAAAACCTGGCTTTATAGCTAGAAAAACTTCCCACTTGAATGACAGTTGTTTATTGTTCCGTTGTTCCGTTATATTGACAAAATATAAACAACAATAAAACAACAACAGATAGTGATTTCAGGGACAAAAAATATATTTTCAATTATTTGAAAACGTTTTACTTGCCTACTGTGTCAAGAAAATGCCGATTATGTTCTTAAATAATGTGCAGTTTTGCACATCAGTGCAATGCCAAATAAAGCGTGCTGAAAATGTGTATCCCTCTTTGTCTGTCATCAACAACTACCAAAATATAAAAACATTTATATGTTACTGTTTCGATATCATGAAAAAAAATACGACAAAATATATCAGAATAGATTGGTCATACAATAATCGTAAGTTCTGTATCCAAAGTATTGTTTGACAAAGGTTTCAAAACGGTCACTATTGTAAAAAAGGTTTCGACAATTCAGTATATTTACCATTGACCCGAATGCGATCGAGAAAGTTTGCTGCTATGGTGATGTAAATATGTAATATTTGATGAACTGGACTTTTTTACGATCTGTGAAAACAAAACCCGAAAAAGATGATGAATCATTTATAGCAGGGGCCATTATTTCATCATAGCAACCTGTTAGTAAATTTGAAATCACCATGGTACTGGAAGTAGGGACTAATCGAATCGTCTATCTAGTGATCGTTCCTCAATGCTATCGTATTTTAATGCTATTCTTTTTAATCAGCAGGTACTAGCATATTTATCTATAGTGTCTGCCTGGACACCATGAAATTCTATATCTGCTGTATAAAGACCGATTTCAAAGTTGATATTTTATTAGAAATATGCAAACAGTTAGATTGTTCGGCCATAAGAATGGTTAACAGTGCAATTCTTTTTAAAAAATCAACGGCTAGTCGTGGCTTCCTGTAACAGCGGATACCAAATAAAGTGGACTGTTTCCTGATGATTTGTATCTGTACTGGTTGTCGTTTGTTTATGTGTTACATATTTGTTATTCGTTCATTTTTTATACATAGATTAGGCCGTTAGTTTTCTCGTTTGAATTGTTTTACATTGTCATTTCGGGGCCTTTTATAGCTGACTGTGCGATATGGGCTTTGTTCATTGTTGAAGGCCGTACGGTGACCTATAGTTGTTAATTTCTGTGTCATTTGGTCTCTTGTGGAGAGTTGTCTCATTGGCAATCATACCACATCTTCTTTTTTATATTGTAGGAGTGTAAAAATCCTCATCAAAGATACCAGGTTTACAATTATGCATGCCAGATTGGCGTTAGATAGAGAAACACATGGGATGGAGAAACGAAAATGTGAACAGGAACTTAAAAAGATTCAGAAGCAATTATAAAAACACAAATACTAAAATTACAAAAAAAAATCTGATTGAAATACACTGCTCCATGTAATGTTGCATCTTTAAAATGCACTACGGTTTTTCTTACTTACACACATAGATGGCCCAACATGTAGTTTACACAACTTGTCGGAATTTATGGTTTAACCTTTAATCAGGGTTTCTAAAGTTTCTGTTCTGTGATTTAATTATTGCGTCCATCGATCAAGTTTTCAGCTTTTTCGAGGATATGTTTCAGTACGATAAAACCCGAGGATAAAATACGCCTAGAAAGTGACCCAAAGCGTTACCAGGTCTTGTAAACAAAGCGGAGATAACTGATCTGAAATTTAATCAAATTGATATAAACATGTCCATCCTACTACTATCATTCAATGTTTAACAAATCTAACAAAGATGATTAAAAGATAAAGATTTATGTTTGTGTGTTGCAGAATGCAGAATCAAATTAAGCAGTTACAATGCATCACTACGACGGAAGAGAACTTTTGGTTGGTGCTTTTTTTATCATTTCGAGCCTGAACCATTTAATTGTATGGTATATTGATGCTGCAAACTTGTCTGCGTCAGAAACATATGAATTGTGAAGCGAGAAAATATTGCTTTATTGCCACAGCTATTTAACTAAACTTTGCAAAATCTAAATTCCTATAAACAAAAACAATAAACCATTGAAGAGAAGAAAGACAAGGCCAGGATAAATAGACAACAGCTTCAACTTTGAATCAATATTAATTCCTAAAATGCAATATTTAATGACTTGACAACAGTATCGTAACTGTATAGAACGTTTTCATACTTTGCCAAAATGTATCATGCCTTTTAAAAAAATACACTAAAAAGTACGGTTCACAATCTTTCTTATTCTACATGTTGGAAAAAAATGTCAGATTTTGCAAGGATTGTATATTAAAAAAACTTTTGTGTGAATAGAAAGAATATAATCTTGCTATAGTTATTTCCATTGATGTAATAATATTTTATATAATATCAAGGATTTGTATACTATACAAATCCTTGATAATATATACAAATAATTTCTTTTTTTGTATTTTTTTTTTCATAAGATAGAATAACATTGTCCATGTCAGTTAAAATCTAGACAGACCATTTGCAGCTATTTGCATTCAAAAGAAAATTAGACCCCCACCTCTACCAAATCTTCTTTAGTTATTTACCTAAATACAATGAAACGACGCGAAAACTATTTCGATCTAGAAATTGGTATTTGTATTCGACATCATAAGTACTAAATGCTTCATGTCAATGAAATATTGTTATTGTATATATGCTTTATGAATAATTGATGATACAATAACAATAAAAGATAATTCAATGTGTAGTAAATGATTGGAAAATTATAAACAAACAAATAATTTTCTGGTTTTTATGGGAAACACACATTTTGACAAAATGTGAAATCAAAAAAGGTTAACGCCTTAATCATTCGTGTTCCTAAGCGAATACGATAGATTGATAAGTTTTGTATGTGAAAATGAGACCAACTTAACATTAACTAGGTGTTTAATACACTTCAATTCTTTATTAACGTTTAGCATTACAATTTAGATATATTAAGCACATTAGTATATCATAAACACACATAATCATATTGAGACAGACAGAAGAAGAGTAAATAAAATCAGTTCGATACGAAAAAATTCGACCAAGTTATGATTTTAACGAATCCAAAACAAGCATTTCTTAGTTTTAATCCACAAAAAAATATTTTCCAAGGTTACACGATTCAGTAACAACAATTATAATAATTTGTACACTGATGGTATTTTCCCAAAAATAGGCTTGATAAGTTCTCTTCGTATTCTTAAAATACAATAGACATATTAGAATAAAATGCATTTCGTCCTGTACCTCAACAGAACACAATTGACATATTCTAATACGTCTGTTAACATTTGAATAAACAGGGAAATTTCACTCACTCGAATTCACCTCAAACGAGCTTATACGTGAGTTTCGAGTTAACTGAATCTCATGTGAATTCACTCGAATTTCACGTGAAAATCACATGATTTTTTTTCACGTGAAATTCTCGTGAATTTTAAAAATAAAGTTAATCAAATAAAATCTAAATTTTCAAATGTAATTAAAATCATATAAAATACCAATTTTTGTTGTAAAGTTCACTTGAAATTTACGTGAAAAATTTCACGTGAGATTCATGTCAATCTCAATTCACGTGAAATTCACGTGAGTTTCACGTATAAGCTAGTTTGAGTTGAATTTCAAGTGAAATTTTTCACGCGAATTTCACGTGAGATTCATGTGAAATTCACTTGAGCAAAATCTGCTTGCGTACCTGTCTTGCTCGATGGCAAGACTGTGAGAAGACAATCTTACTTTCATGATAGATTTAGGTATATAGAGAAAAAAACGCAAAGTTTTGTCTGTGAAAATGAGATCATATTGTGATATTTGTAAGCTTGATTTAAAAGAGGAAAGTCCATTTTAAAGCCAAGGGACACGCACATGAAAATGTGGCGGGTTGAAACTATCAATTAAGATCTCAATATCCCCTTTTTAAATCTTGATCATCAGTAAGATTAACAAAACGTGCTAAAAAGAACATACGATAAAAACTAATACAGGCTCTAACATAACTGTATAATAGATAACAAAGATTACAGCATGCTTGTAGTTACTAAAAGTAATCTCGAAGTACTTAACCAGCTTATAAAAGAGGGGCGACAGATACCAGAGGGACATTCAAACTCATAAATCGAAAATAAACTAACAATGCCATGGCAAAAAAATGAAAAAGACAAACAAACAATAGTACACAAAACACAACATAGAAAACTAAAGACTAAGCAACACCAACCCCACCAAAACTGGGGGTGATCTCAGGTGCTCCGGAAGGGTAAGCAAATCCTGCTCTACATGTGGCACCCGTCGTGTTGCTCATGTTAGTACAAACCCGGTAAATAGTCTAATTCGGAAGGTCACATTCGTGAAAAGGAAACGGGATTGTAGTTACGACATTAGGAACATATCCGCTATCATCTGTGAAACGGTTATTCTATAACGGCCAACCAACTCGTGATGGCGTCCGTAAAATTTACGAAGGGATAATTTCAACTTCACCATTTGGAACTCTTGGTTTAATAGCTTCCTTGTGAGCAGCAACCCTCTATCAAGGAAATCGTCATAGGAAATACAAGCCCGGGAATATCGAATCAATTGGGAGATATATACTCCGATTCAGGCGCTGCGGCAATGTTGCTATATAGAAATGAAAAGTTCATAATTGGGAAGCTGAAATCATCTCTTTTGTCGTAAAGTTCTGTTTTCTTTTCTTTCTGCCTTTCTTCTTTCCTTTTATAAGAAATCATGCTGTCCTACACTTGATATCGGTTATCGTACTTCAAAGACAAATTCATATAGGAACGTCATAATTAGTTAAAAATCTTCAAAACACAATTGAAGTTGCTGGCAAGATATCGTCCATTTAATGCGACGTTGCTGTATACTCATATATAAATACTCAATGGTCTTAAATACCTCTACAATTGAATTGAGTTAATTTGTGATTCTCTTAAAAATAAAACCAAAGACATGGAAATTGATATTTGCAACTTTTCCGACAATCATGGAGTAAAAGCAAGATTCAGCCGACTCGAAATATGAGTAACATTAGCTCCTGAGTACTGTTATCTTGATAGTTAGCACGTTAAAAATCGGACTCAGCGTGTTAGTATAGCACAAAGCAGGGCATATTCATATTCAATTGATAAGTTATATTAGGTTACCCAAGTTTTATTTTGATTCGATAATACATATAACAAGTTATGACTTGTTCCGACCACAAAGCCGTAAAAGTATATTTTTTGTTAGTATTTGTAGCGTTTAAGCAATGCGTAGAGACAAAGATGGTCATCCTATGAAGGATAACCCCAAAATTGATTGACACATTTAGTAGATGAAGAACCATAAACTTACACATTAAAGGAAAATAAACATATAACTAGTCTAAGGTTAATTTTATGTCTTTGTCATGGTATAAACTTCCTGACAGGTCCATCAGTCATAATTTTATAGTTATGCAGATTATGGTTTAGGCCGGCTGTATATAAACTACCAGACCGACCTTTCAGAACAGTACCTATTTTCCTCATCCACAAAAGGTAAGTTGTATAGAATAACTAAGTCTACAGATAGTTCTCTCGATATTTCATAAAGCATTTAAAGGTACTGAGACATTCGCTTGTTACCTGTTAAATTTTATGCATGCACATGCATTCGAACGACTTTATTGTTTACCCTAAATTGTAAATACTAACAAATCATTTCATGCTTTTGAAATTTGGAACATTGTAACTAAGAAAAAGTCACATTTAGTGCAGCAAGCTTGCGTAGCTTAAATAAATTATCTGTTTCTTTAATAGTTTAATATTCTAGTAATCATATTTCCGCACCTAGTTTTACTACAAATAGTGTTTAACTGAATATTATCATAGTTCTACACAGTAGTATATACATATAGCTGATTTAATATAAATATTTATTATAACTTAATCAGAAAATTTACATGTCTTTTCGACCGGGCCCGATTTGGTGGTGTTACATCTTATAAAGTCTATCCGAATTATTTCTGCAAAGAATTCCGCTCAAGCCGGTGCAAAGGGGGGCATATCCTTTGTTTTTCTATTATAAATTATCAGTTGTTTTTATTGACATATTGGGATCACCGAACAATAAGTATATTCTTTGTCACCAAAGTTTAAAGAAGTCTGCATTATTTTAAACAAAAATAAGGAATAGTGTATTCTTGGATTTCTGTCCCATTCACCAATTCCCCAAATCGTCTTTTATGCATATTCATCTGATTTTTTTTTTATATTTCCTTGAGATGAAATGACTTAGTTCAAAAAGGAAAAATAATGTTTGAAATTACTCCGCATGCCGTTTTTGAAAATGTAACACCAAAATGATATACACAATTATTGCATGTCACGTTTTGTGAACTTGTTTGTCTTTTCGTCCATCTTTCTGTTTTTGTCGCCATGGCGTTGTCAGTTTATGAGTTTAGAGTACCACCTTGGTATCTTATACCTTTTTTTTGTTGTTGTGTTTTTTTTTTACTATATCTTGATTCGTGTAAAATGAGTAATAACCTGTAGTACTATTATAATAAGATTAATTTACCATTTTAAAATTCGTGTATGCATTTAGTCTTTGCTGTTCACCATGATATTAAAAGAATTATATCATATTTGTGATTATATATAAAACTATTTTTGAAAATTGTTTTGACGTCTACTTCATTTGAACTCTTGTTGATATATGTCTCATTGACAATCATACACATTTCCTTAATTCTATATTAAATACATATTACTATATGTTGACCTGCTGATCGGTTGGTTGATTGATTGATTGATTACTTAATTGATGTCTGCTAGTAGGGAACTGCTGTCTATATTTTTGCACTGCACTTGTTAATATTCAAAGTAACATGATTTGTTGCATACGTCCCCGAATTCAAAGCCTCTTTCGTCTTTTTGAAAAAAATGGTATATCGAATGTATAATTCCTATTGCATTAATACATTTGAAAATGATACTATTGTTTTCTGATTTAAATACAAAATAAATATTTTGTTTCAGACAACATGTTGAAGTTAGTAGTATTAGCCGTCTGTGTAGCAGCAGCCTGTGCCTCCTATGGCTATGGTGGTGGTTACGGCGGTGGATATGGTAAAGGAGGATGGGGAGGTGGACGTGGAGGAGGTGGAGGTGGATGGGGAGGTGGATTCGGAGGTGGATACGGTAAAGGAGGTGGATATGGAGGCCTAGGCGGATATGGCGGAGGATTCGGAGGTGGATACGGTGGTGGATATGGAGGATACGGAGGTGGATATGGAGGTGGATACGGTAAAGGAGGTGGATGGGGAGGATATGGAGGTGGAAAAGGTTACGGAGGCGGATTCGGAGGCCTAGGTGGATATGGTGGTGGATTCGGAGGTGGATACGGAGGTGGATATGGTGGATACGGTAAAGGCGGATACGGAGGTGGATATGGTGGATATGGAGGCGGATTCGGAGGTGGATTAGGAGGTGGATATGGTGGATATGGTAAAGGCGGATACGGAGGCGGATACGGAGGTGGATACGGAGGTGGATATGGTGGATACGGAGGTGGATTCGGAGGTGGATTCGGAGGATTCGGAGGTGGATTCGGTAAAGGAGGTGGATATGGAAAAGGTTACAGCAAGGTAAGCTGTGATATAATGAAGTCTTTGCTCTGATATGTATGAATGTGAAAATGTCAGCTCATTTTTAGTTCGTAAATCTATAAAGCCAAATTGTATCATTAATCAGTGTTATGGTTACGTCAAATAAGAAAAGTAGGGCAACGAATTTCTTGATTTGGATCTAAAAGTCAAACTTTTGAATACTGTAAATAAAAACCTTTATTTACGGTATTAAATATGCATATTTACATAAACTTAATCCATGTTATGTTTGCTATTCGTTTTAACATGTATAAAATTTTAAGTTAAGTTAAGTTTTTTTTCTAGATTGCCTTCATTTGTAAGGTTTAAAAAATGTTATATATAAATATACAAATATATAACTATGGATCAGATACACAACCTAACAACTTGAAAAATTATGGGTGTCCTTACATGTGGCCAATGTCGTTTAAAGCAAATACTATTCTATTAAAATATAGGCAAAAAATGTGTCAAAACTATGAGTGCACAATATATTATTACGTCATAATGATATCATTTTTATATATTTTGTCATCAAAGGTTTGTTATTAATTAATTTTGAAGTTAAATTTCATGATATTGACTCTTCGTGAAGCAACTCCTTCAGTTCTATGAATATTCATTATTCTTTTTTTTTATTTTGCAGGCATATTAAAATGTCACGTGACAAAGAATGGACTGGCTATCCGGCTACAAAGTAATCTGTCCCACACACAAATTCGTCTGCAGAAAAACTATGTGTTTTTTTTATTGGTTGATTAAATTATGCTTGAATTTCGTAATTACAGTTTATATATTTTATTTGCTATTTTCGCATTATCTCTTCAGATGGTCTTATTATTTTTGACCCAGCAGATATTTGGTTGATTGCCCTGCTTTTCTAGGTGCTTTAACTTCATTCAAATATTTCATCATCGTATCTAATATGACCCATACATATGCAAGTAAAAGCGATTGAATGCATATATATTTAGTTTACAGAAAGTAGTTAGAAGAATTATCGTCCTGCATAAATGTAAGCTTGTAATTTAATAGTCTGACTCTCTTGGAAAGGTTAAGGAGAACAAAACCACATAATATACGACATCATCATAACAGTTTTATATTTATTCAGAAAAGAGAAGCGAAATATACCAAAGGCATATTCAAACTCCTAAGTCGAAAACAAACTGACAATGTCATTGCAAAAGATGAAAAACCACCAAAAGACAAACAGAATACAAAACTCTACATAGAAAACTAAAATATGAGGAACACCTTTTATTTTTCGATATTTATCTGAAGAAGCCATAGGGCTATATATAATTTCATAATTTTCTTAAATTTAAAGTGAAATATTTGGCCTAAATGGAATTTGTTATCACGAGGTAAATTAAATATGAAATTTCACGTTTCGAAATGTTTTGTAAAAACGAGGAAAATAAAATAGTAATTCTTAAAAACGACATAACGTTTTAAAGGTGAAAGTACAATGTCCCATTCTGCCTCTCTGTAACATAACAATATTTTCGGTTTTCAGTAAAGTGAGAACCTTACATCCACTTGCCGTTGTCACAATCCTGTTCTCTTTTCCTTGACATCACCGATTGCGACTACTCAACGATTTTTTCTTGCAATGAGAAACACGACGGATGCCAATAATCGAGCAGAAAATGAAAACCCTCCCATCACTTGTATTCACCCCCGGTTTTAGCAGGAGTCGTGTTACTCAATATTTGTATTATTTTATAAAGTGTTTGGTTGATAGTTGAATATATATATATATATATATATCCTAAATTGAGGTTAATTTATATGGCCTTCCAAATACCGTTTCGATTCCTAACATCACCGAAGAGACATTAATTGTCGAAATCAGGATATGGTGTAAAAAATTTTGCAACTCATGTTTGCGGTATACCATCTTTGTCGCAAGTTTATTGTTTTCTGTTTGGTATTTAATTAATAATTAAGATCCATTTGTTACATCTGGTGATACGTTTATTTGGCAATCGCCAATAGCAGTCAGCAGGGTTTAAGAACATCAGTTGTTCGACCTGTTAGTCAAATGCGCTTTGTTAAAATATACTTTTACTCGTTTGTTTTTTTGGAAAATGTTGTTTGTGCTGTATTTAGACCCCTCTACCTAGAAATTTGTTTTGCATGCACACGTATATAAATTGCGGTTTTTATCCAACGCATTGTTGTATTTAATTTAGACTTGTTTATATTTTTTCGTTTGGGCCTGTATTATATTTTCCTTCGGGTTTATATGATCCGTTCATCCTATTCCGACTCATTAAAATTCAAGAGTCTATCCTAAATTGAGGTAAATTATATGGCCTTCCAAATACCGTTTCGATTCCTAACATCACTGAAGAGACATTAATTGTCGAAATCCGGATATGGTGTAAAAATTTTTGCAACTCATGTTTGCGGTATACCATCTTTGTCGCAAGTTTATTGTTTTCTGTTTGGTATTTAATTAATAATTGAGATCCATTTGTTACATCTGGTGATACGTTTATTTGGCAATCGCCAATGGCAGTCAGCAGGGTTTAAGAACATCAGTTGTTCGACCTGTTAGTCAAATGCGCCTTGTTAAAATATACTTTTTCACTTTTATTGTCTTTTGGAAAATGTTGTTTGTGCTGTATTTAGACCCCTCTACCTAGAAATTTGTTTTGCATGCACACGTATAGAAATTGCGGTTTTTATCCAACGCAATCATAGGTTTGAACGTTGTTTTCTTTGTACACGTGTGTGCATGCAAAACAAATTTCTTGGTACAAGTCCAAAAAAGGAAAAAGTATATTTAAACAAAACGCATTTGACTAACAGGTCGAACAACGGATGTATATATATATATATAGATATTTAGAAACTATCCTGTACAACGGGGGCACTTGCGGACTTTGAGGGTATCCACAAATGCGTCTAACAGCATATGCAATGAACATATACAAACAAGTAAACAATATTCATATGTCATTATTAGAATTAAAAATTGGTACATTATAAAATAAGACAGCTTACATAAAAGAAATTACAAAATTATGTACAACATAAAAATAGAAATTAAACTAAGAGTTGCATATCATATTGCACAGACAAATCACATTTAAACTTCAGGTTCCAAAACCAATGATCTGTGAGAATACATTTCGCTCAACATTTTTCACTAAAACTGTCTATATTTTTACTTATATAGGGATCAACCTGATAAAAATAATCACATATCAGTATTTGTATTTTATCGAATAATGCTAACTCTGTGAATCAGAGGCCTGGAAAGGTAGAGCTTATGTATTCATTTATATCAGTAAAGTATTCATTTCGTATTGAAGAATATCCAGAACACTCCAGTAGGAAGTGTTCAACGGATTCGTCAGATCTACTTGAACACATTTGGCAAGTGGGACTCTCGCTAAGATTCATCCTATATAAGACTTTTCAATTGGTTCACAGGTAAACAGTTTGTTCGTGTTAACAATTTTAGTCTTGCAAACTTAGTGTCTAGCAAGTTCGACAGATACTGCTGCCTTCCGAGTGCAAAATTAAATTAAGAGAAGCATCTAGGCTTTTTTTTTATTTATTACTTGATATACTCTTCTACGAACAAACCTTTCAAGAAACTGTTCAAATATATTTAAATTTAAATTCGAGTTGTAAAAGTGATCCAGACCAACCATATTAAACAAAGTTATCATATACTGCGGACAATCCCATCCCTTTGAAACGTTAGGGACTTTAGCTCTTCAAATACAATTCGTCATAATTTACTTGTGTCTTGGCCTTGAATCATAGCTTACCTACTATCATAATCTTGGATTTTTTGGGGGTTAAATTTTAAATTGCACTTTGATGCAAATTTAGCTGTCATATCTAGCAGACACTTTATTTCCTCCTCAGACTTCCCGATAAGGACTACATCAGCAGCAAACATTAAATAGTTCAAAATTTTTTGATAGAGCTCGACGTCCAAATTACTGGTTTTTTGCATACCTACGAGGTCATTCATTAGAACAGAGAAAAGTGTCGGAGATAAAGCACAGCCTTGTTTCAGGCCAAAATTCTCTAGCACCAAACAATACTTATCTTCTTATTTTTATATTTATTTGATACATCACTATAAAGTGATTTGAACAATTTCAAGCACTTACCTTGAAGCCGTTTTTCCACAAAAGATAGAAAAGACTATTTCACCAGACTCTATCAAAAGCTTTGGACAGGTTTAGGAAAGCGAGAAACGTTTTATGTTTTTTTAGCTTTACGAATTGAACAACTACCTTGAAGTGTAAAACTATGGTCCTCGGTTCAATAATTTTTGTCATTTTGTCATCTTTCTTTTTTGGTTATGATGTTTGTCTTTTTTTCTTTGACGTTTTTTTTTTGTATTGTCCCCTTTGCATCTTCACTTATTTTACGTACTAGTATATAGATTCATCACTATAACTGTAATATAGAATTTCTTTATAGTTTATTAAGAACGGTTGGCCAATTTGCGTTATAAGTTATAAAGTACATCAAATAAAAACAAACCAGTTTCATTTACAGTTACATTTCAGGAACGACTGAATCTATTTTTATGAAATATGAGAATTGCAAAATGAAGGTGAAAACACTTTGAAAAGGCATACATATGTCCATGTTAAATGTGAACAGCAAGTATCAGCTTTTGATTTCTATTTTGATTTTCAAATATTAAGGCCACGATCATCACTCAAGAGACATGCGCATCTGGTGCACATACATGTATACAATAAGGAAACCTGGTTCTGATTGCTAAAAGACTTTCAGATACAAATGAAAAAGAATGTAAACCGTTAAGGAATACTCATTTTTTTTTTGAACATAAATATGATTCATATTTTTTTTCTCTTTTGTATGTTTTAATTTCTAAATAGTGATAGAACAATACAAATTTTTTTTTATGTATATTTAACAAACAAATATTAACCGTCAACGAAAACTCATAGTTACTAATAGTTAACACCAAATAATATCAACAATAATTATAATGAGTTAAAATTTTGATGTACAGCTGAAAGTTCTATTTATAGTAAATAATTATGTTTCCCCTAGTCTCATCTACTGAATCATTTATAGGGAAGCCAGTACGTGTCATGGGGAATTGTTTGTGCTTTTAATTTTAAATCGTTATAACTACTTAGCGAACTCGTTATAATGACTTGATAACTTGTTATAGCGAGTTAGTTAAGTCGTTATAACAAGTTAAAATTTAAAAAAATCTTCCCCATGACACGTACTGTTTATTTACCCATACAGTTTCATGTCCTAAATATACACCTATTCGCTATTTATTCCATTCCGGATAAGTTCTAAAATTACACAACTTTTTCATCCAGTTGACGCTATCTGGGACCCTGTTTAAACAATGCACCATGCATGATACTTTTCAATGAGACCTGTTTAAAACATCGTAAATACTTCAAACACAATATTTTTTTGACTTTAATTTGAGTTTGGAAAAAGTGGATCATAATCTATCAAAGTTTCCTTTTGAT
This sequence comes from Mytilus californianus, assembly GCF_021869535.1. Taxonomy (NCBI): domain Eukaryota; kingdom Metazoa; phylum Mollusca; class Bivalvia; order Mytilida; family Mytilidae; genus Mytilus; species Mytilus californianus. The sequence continues at coordinate 127,853,614 of NW_026262679.1, read as the reverse complement.
CGCTTTCTAAATTTTTCCCTCCCTCAGCTCGTTACTGATGACCTTTGTTTGCGGCCTGTTGACCCAAACAGGAAGTTGTCTAAATGACTGTTTTTTCCGGATTGGACTAAATAGCGATAAGGTGTATTATCTACAATTACATTTCTTTTTTTCTGTATCTACTTTTTAAAGACCTCAATGTTGCCATGATAAACTTTGATCGTGTCAAAATGTTAAGGTTTTTCATGTTGAATATTCTAATTCCTACAATGTATGACTTACAGTTTCGACATTTCTTGAACATTATATGTGCTTATTTCCAATACGGAGAGGTCATATCTTTTAATAATAATGTAACAATGTGTCTCTCGGTGTTGTGAACATTTCCCGCCACATGATGATCTAATTTTTTTATCAACTTCTTACTTACATTTGTAAATAAATTTAGCTAACAAGGTCAAGGATTTAGAGGACATGATGAGCTTGACCTGGACTTTTGAATTTCGATGTTCAATAAGTGAGTCAAATGGATGGTTAGGTTTCCATGACTTAAAATTTTAACGAAATAACTTGAACTTGTTTATATGGATTATAATTCCTTCCACAAGTGATGTAGCCTTTCAGTGTTATGTTAAGGTATATAGGTAATTTTTTGAGAGACAAGTGCTACTGATCTGAACAACCTGCTTACTATCCCATTTTTTAAACTGATACCACAATCATGCGCAACGTCTATATAAAACATATTTTATGGAGTTTTTGTTGCCGACAGTTTTCATATAATTTTCGTGTCTTTTCACATTGCTTCTGCTAGGGTTCACTTGTCTTATATTATTGATTTTTTTTTTGAAAATAAATATATATATATATATATTTCATAATTTATGTACAATGTGTCTGTTTATTACGAATTGTATGTTGACCAGCAGCGAATCTCGTGTAGTATTCATTCATACTCCGTGTCAACTATGGCGAAATACCATAGACGTTTATACACTAATTGGAAACAATATGTTCATCTCTCAATGTCATTTTCTTTTGTTTTTTTCATTATGGAGGAAGACACCTTAAAACTCCGCGAGAAAATCGATTGCATTGTATTCAGTACTGCAATACACTGGAGGATTAGAAACATTTTATTCTGTATTGCATGAATAATTAAAACCATTAAAAAGTAAAATAACAAAATACCGAACTCCAGGGAAAATTCAAAACGGAAAGTCCCTTAAAATCAAAAGCTCAAACACATCAAACTAATGGAAAACAACTGTCATATTCCTGACTTGGTACAGGCATTTCCTTGTGTAGAAAATGGTGAATTAAACCTGGTTTAATAGCTAGCTAAACCTCTCACTTGTATGACAGTCGCATAAAATTCCATTATATTGACAACAATGTTTGTGCAAAACAAACAGACATAATAGATATAAGCACTGAAATTATAAGACATTTTTCACTACCCCCTGGGTCGACACCGCTCTTACTTGGTTTATTGCATATGTACTAGACACAACAAAAAGAACGATACCCAGGTTTTATCACAAGTATTTATTTTAGTTTTCAACAAAGTTATTTTAGTTTTGTATATTATAGAATAATAACATAAAAAATCGGGTATTGTTTCGTTTCTTGGCTAGTATATATTGTATTCCATTTAACATTTGAAATAAACATAAAACATTGATAAAGTTGAGTCTACTTCATATCTTGAATTATAAATTAAATTTACCGTTAGTGTAGGTCAAGAAATAAACTTCATGACGAAAGAGAAGATGGTTTCAATTTTACCCTTGTGAACTTTCCATTCTTATGTAGCAAAACCCATTAGCACCTACATATAGAATGCATATCTCCCAGGTGATGTGTCATCCTTTTCATGCTTTTCTATATGTCCTACTCACTGACGTCCCGAAGCCCTAACCAGTCATCAAAACAGGCCGTTGGACGTCAGAGCATTTCGAACTCCCGAAGACATACACATGATAGACAGGTGTTTTTGGGATATAATAGTCATCAGAATGACAACAATTGTTTTTGATTGGATCAAAGTGTCAAATGAGAGTGGAAAACAAGGATTTCGTCTTGTTCTTAAAAGACATTGTTTGTCACTTGGTTTTGAATAACCCCTTTAATACATAGTTTTATGTTAGGTGTCTTTTATGGGCGATACCTCAAAAAAAAACTAATCCCTCTATTCAATGCCAGCTTTCAGAATTTCTCAAAAAGCTGCATACAAGTTTTAACCATAATGCTTATCAAAATACTGTTGTTAAAATTTTAGCATCGACCTCGTTTTCGAGTTTGATTTTCCTTAGTTTTGGCAATCTTAAAATTCAAGGTGTCCTGTTTGGAGTATGTTTGTTTTATTATTATTTGCCCAATAAACATGTAGTCTGCTTTGATATATAGATTTCATTATTATTTGCCCAATAAACATGTAGTCTGCTTTGATATATAGATTTCACTATTATTTGCCCAATAAACATGTAGTCTGCTTTGATATATAGATTTCATTATTATTTGCCCAATAAACATGAGGTCATCCCGATGTATTGCTATCGCCTAGATTTCCATTATGTAAATTAGTTTTGGGTTTGTAACCGATCTATAAACATGATAAATACGCGCACATAAACGAGTGCAAAATAACATTCCTTATCGTTTGATATAAATACATCTCTTCAATGAATACTGATAAAAATATTTTTGTTTACAACATAAATTAATAATATGAAAATGTTTTGTAGTTAGATATATATATATAAGTAAAAAATCATTGATAATATCAATGCACACGTACCGAAAAATTGTGTTAAAGCATGCGGAAGAATATCTCAAAGAACGTTTTGTGAAAATACCGTCAAGGAACGGTAACTCTGTAATTGATTTTGCGGGAAAATATGAATGCCTACTCATATCCAATCTTAGAAAAATCGAATTTTTACAGAAAAGTGTCCACCATGCACTTACATTGCACTATTTTTAGAATAGTAGAATAGAATGATATACAAATGGATTCAAATCATATATATATGTAACTGTTATTTTAATATAATATAAACAACAACTCAGTGTATACTGATTTGTATCACTACAATATAATAGTTATTACGGTGAAGTTGAAGTCATCATCCACGCACGAACTTGTCTCAGAAAAAAAATATATCTCTGTACATTAACCTCAGTTTTAGGTAAAGAGATATGTTGTTTTTTCTGAGACAAGTGCTTTTGACCATCCTCAAGAACTTATGGTCATCCGATGTTCAGTACTTCAGTACTTTGATTTTATTAGTTGTTAGTGGCTTTGAACTAGCTGTCAGTAACTGCGAGTACTCTTAGGTCTGTACTTAGTGTCTTTTTGTTGTTTGGATGTACAAGTACCCGGCCACGTCCACTTGTATTTGTAGTATTTGTATTTTTATCCATCTGATGAGTTAAGCCTCTTTCAACTGATTTTTATAGTTCGTTCTTATGTTGTACTGTTACGCCACTGTCCCAGGTTAGGGGGAGGGTTGGGATTCCTATAACATGTTTAACCCCGCCACATTCTGTATGTATGTGCCTGTCCCAAGTCAGGAGCCTGTAATTCAGTGGTTGCCGTTTGTTTATGTGTTACATATTTGTTTTTCGTTCCTTTTTTTGTACATAAATTAGGCCGTTAGTTTTCTCGTTTGAATTGTTTTACATTGTCATTTCGGGGCCTTTTATAGCTGACTGTGTGGTATGGGATTTGCTCATTGTTGAAGCCGTACGATGACCTATAGTTGTTAATTTCTGTGTCATTTGGTCTCTTGTGGAGAGTTGTCCCATTGACAATCATACCACATATTCTTTTTTATATGTAGTCTGCTTTGATAAATAGATTTCATTCTTATTTGCCCAATAAACATGTAGTTTCCATTTAATTTTGTGATCTGTACTTGTATTTGTTTCTTTCTTTTTTCTTTATGTTGTTGTTGTTCAGTCCTTTGGAAAATATCACAAGACCTTCAGCACTATAGTTCAATAATTAAAATTTCAAAACGGTAAATTTCAGAGTTTTTAGTAACCAGTATTTACTCATAGGCATATTTAGGCTGGTATTTTTTGTTTTTATAACCACTGGCTCGATATCACTGCTGGTGTGGTTTTCCTCCCCGAGGGTATCACCAGCCCCGTAGTCAGCATTTCTATCTTGAGATGAAAGGTTATTGATAAGGTCATATTTATAAATTAACTGTTTAAAAAACTTTGAATTTTTCGAAACACTAAGTCGGATTTCCTACCCCATGAATAGATTATCTAAGCTGTAATTGGCAAAACTTTTTAAAATTTTGCGTCCTCAATTCCCATCAACTTCGTTCTTTATTTGATAATAAACTTTTTTGATCGAAACGCGCATTGTGTGAACAAAATTATAAAAATTGTATCGTAGATGAGTTTTTGTCATACTTATATTTAGTCAACCTGTGTGAACAAACGCCTTGTTCGTTTCTGTAAAAAGTAAAATCACAAAAATACTGAACTCCGAGGAAAATTCAAAAAGGAAAGTCCCTAATCAAATGGCAAAATCAAAAGCTCAAACACATCAAACGAATGGATAACAACTGTCATATTCCTGACTTGGTACAGGCATTTTCTTATGTAGAAAATGGTGGATTGAACCTGGTTTTATAGCTAGCTAAACCTCTCAAAAGATTTAGATAAGGATATTTATTTGTCGCGTCTATAGTTTTGTTGGGTGTTGTTCTTTTGTTGACAAACCACTCGTCCCCCATTTGAAATAACAATGGCTGGCTGTATTAGGATGTGTGGAAAATGTTGCAATCATGGCTATAACATACTCGGATTTGATTTTACACGGAAACTACTAGATGCGTTTATTTTATCTTCCATAGTCCGACTGTGTGGATTATTGTTTACTTTTTGAAGAATTTTTAATTTGTAATTATTGTAAAACATGTAAATAGCGGTTTAACCACACATTACTTTCTAGGAAATATTTGTAGCTTCAAACCATTTATGTATGTTAGTTTTTTGTTTTATTGATAACATATTTGCTACTTTTGGAGGATGTGGTATTCGACAGACAATCAGCATTCATATAGGAATCATCTGTGCTCCTCTTCTTGTCAAATTGTTCCATTGAATCTGATGAGGCAGACTTCACACAGGAGGTTCTCAAGAGACAGCAAAAAAGCTGGCATTTTCTTTAACTCTACGTTTCGTTATATAAATGAAGTTCTTTCACTAATTAAACCAAAATTTGGTGATAATTTTGATTGAACTGAAAATAAAGGATTCCACATATATACAGATTATTTTTATTTTCCAATATCGGAATTGTATATATTGGTCCCTATGTTTATTAGATCGCTCAGCATGTCAAGTATTAAAAGTTTGAAGGTCATCGTTAATTTCTTCGACTTGACCTTTACAGGATAATATATGTGTATCGCCTTTGGATATCGCTGATTACAAATATTGCCTGTGCTGGAAAAATTAAATCAAACAGCGGGCATTGCAATATTAAATATGTTGAATTACACATACGTTTTAATGAAGGTAGTAATATATTAAATAACATTGTAATCTTACAAAGAACATTTGATTACACGCAGTTTATGAGAAATATTTGATTAAGAAAATAAATAAACCCAATTGAAGTAGAAAACAACCTCCCTTTGGATAAATGTTACGATTTTCTATCATTCGATGTCTTGTTGTATGTAACCATTTCTTGTGAATCTGTTGAATCTTTTCTCCAAAAAATTAATGAGTTTGTGAAGGCATCTCTAAAATTCAGGTTGAACCATCCATAAAGCACCGGGTTAGCACATGCAGACGACATGGCTATCAAAAGGCAGATTGCATAAATCAAAAGAAACTTTTTATGCAAGAACATTTCAACATTTATATCAGCCGTTATGTTTAAAACAGTCCATGGCAGCCAAGTAATTCCGAATGTAATCGCTATAGCAGTAAGCAGAAGCATATTACGCCTGTGACGTTTCACATCGCGAAGTGCACGCTGCATCTCGTTGTCTGTTATTGGATCTTTTGTGACCCGCATGCGTAACACACAACATATTTTTGAATGAATGATTGATACAATTAACAAAGGCATCAAGTATTGAACAACTGTGACAAACAGTGTATAAACAATTTTCAAATTATCAGACGGCCATACTTCCATACATATTTGGAAATCTTCTTGATTTATGGTTTCGCTATACACGATGTGAACTTCATGGAACAGAAGCATCGGAATACAACAGAATAGTGCCAATGCCCAAATAAATATCAGCATATATAATACGGTTCTCATATGTATATTTCTCGAAGCATGCACTATTGCCCAGTAACGGTCGAGCGCAATCGCAACAATAGTGAAAGTAGAGACGAAAATATCGATATTTTGAAGAGATGGTACAACCTTACATAAAAACAATCCAAGATGCCAGTTTTTCATGGTCAATTTAACAAGAGAGAAAGGCATACAAAAGGTACACATAATAATATCGCATACCGCTATATTTACAATGAAGATGTTCCGAGGTTTACGCAAGCTGTTATTTTTCCAAACGATAAAGCAAATGACAACATTACTAAAGGTTCCAATGAAAATAACTGCACAATAAAATATGATAAGGTATGTTTCTGTGGTTGGATCGAACCAATGATCATCTTTACGAAATTCATGAAAAATCTTCTCCTTAACGCTGTCGTTTATTCTATTTTCTTTAAATGTATTCTTTAACATGTTTGTGTGTTGCAGAAGAGACATAAAGCGAACCTACAATAAAAATAAATGATGTTGAAAAATGAACACAGAAACTATTTAAGGGCATACGATACAGTTTTGATCCCACGGTGAGTTTTTGGCGAAAGTTTGCATACAAGCTATTTTTCACCTAGTCAATTCAAATATGTAATTAAAAATATACCTTCATGTGCTACTTTTAGAGATGAACGGGTCGAAATTTTATACATTTACTGAACATTTCGGTTTAAGGGACATTTCTATCCAATGGAAAGACATCCTTAACTTTTTTGTTTCAAAAGGTAAATGCAATGTCACAGTTTGACGTCGCGAAAAATAACAGTTTACGTTAGCGACGTCATTACCTCCCCTGTAACTGTATCGTATGCCCTTAGTTAACGTTTGTCTACTTGTTACAATGTCTTAAATCTCAAAATACTATAATGTACAAGTTATGCAATACCTCGGATTTTGTTAGTTCATGCAAAAATTGTATGTGATACTCTAAATTCTTATTTGCTGTTATCTTGTAAAAATGGTAGCGCTCGTGCTACTAAATAATTATTTTAACAGTTATTTTATGAGACGTTTATGACGTATGTTGCATTCATCATCAAGGATACGAAAAATTCCACAGTTAGCTTTTATTTAGCTGCATACGTCATGAACGCACAAGTTCGCTGTATATATAAGCAGCTAGTCCAGAAAGGTACAGGAGAAAATATCAACAAAGTCGAATCTTATGTAGCAAAGAAAGTCACTGGGTAAATTCAAACGGACCTTGTTTCGGTATAAACATTTAATGCAAATGCATCGTGAAGATCGCAATTGCATATACAAAAATCGAGACGACCTATTCTTTAAATTATTTTGGTAAAAATATCTTCCTTATATTTTCTAGCGTCTACAGACATTAATTTTAGTTTTATATCGTTATGTTCACATAAAGAAATTTTTTATATTGAAAGTTCCTTTGAAAAAGCCGTGCCCGAAAACTTAGATATAGAAAATAGATTGTACTATGCTAAGGAATATGTGAAACACTCTGACATTTAATGTATCAAAAAAGCTTTATTTTTTTATGTGCATGATTTTTTTCCAAATTTTTAGATAATATGCGAGTTTGATGTTTACTCTTTATGCCGATAAACAGAATATTCATACTTGAGTAATATGCAACGCGTTTGGTTATGAAAGCAAAAATGTTAAGCCAACAAGTTAATCCTTCTCTACCATATGAGAAAGCAATAGACAATATAATTTTAAGCCTAAAACGATAAGCCTTTGACAATTAATCACACACCCGTTTGAATGTCTGTAGAAAGCCAATTATCATGTTTCTTCGTCTTTTCTACTATTAGATTTAATCCCGCCAATAGTAGCTGTGTGCATTCAGGATGATAAATTTACATTTATTATATAGAATTATTAGCCTCTGAGTATAATGGCTTAATACCAATTATATAGATGTTAAGGACGGTTGAACAGTCAAGATTGTTAGTATGTATGCAGTTCAAGATAATCGATACTTTGTGTTAAAAAATACAAAAGTAAGAAGATATGGCATGATCGCATAGAAGACAACTTTGAGTGAACAATTACAGGTCACCGTCAGGTGATTAGCAGTGAGCAAACGCCATACAGTTTAGTAAGCTATAAAAGCCCGGGACAGGACAACATGTGTAAACATTAAAAAATATAGATTTATTTCAGTATATACTTAAGTTATTAGTAGGACTCAAACACAAATGTAATCCTACTACCGCTCCCCCTAATCAAAGATAAGATAAACGCGCAACATCACATCATCATATGCGAATTTCAACTTTGACTTTTAAGAAACAGTCATACAATAAGAAGAGCTCATTCAAAACTTATAATCGTACAGTAACATCCGATGACATTATGTCAGAAGGTTATAGCATCATTTTAACAGGGTTTTTGTTAAGGTAATGTTGACAATATATTTACTTTGACCCTTTGACAAATATATAAAAATTTCAAAAAATTTGAACCACACACTTTATCGGAAAAAATTCATTGGCTATATATAACATTTTGACAAACACTAATTTTGATCATTGAGAAACTTAATATTTCCTTAAGAATAGAACGTGATTAAAACGTTCAGCTGAATTTTACAGAGTTATCTCCCTGTAGTGTTATGTACCACTTTAAGTGATTAAAAAGAAACAAAACCGAATTAATAAAATATATAACTGTAGCAGTTGTTAAATATTTCATTGTTCATTGGTCATTGAATCTGCATGGCTCCACGATATAATTAGTGTGTCATTTCTATACGGACTAAATTACAAGACCTACCTATTGTATTTATTGTTAATTTGTTCTCGTCATGAACATGCATGAAATATTTGCAACTGGACATTAAGCAACCAACAATCAATCAATCTTTATGGACTACAATTCAAGAAGGAAGAAATATACCTTTACGTATAAATTATGGTTACTGCAAATTGTTTATTGCAGAATATTGAGACAATGATATCTTCATCCATAATTGTGGTAAATTTGATAGGAAAAAATAATTAAAAGTCTGAAATATCTTAGTGTAAGAACTTGTCGTATATTACACATCTATTCATTTCATTGATACTAAAGTTCAATCTAGATTAAAATGTTGTCCCAATTTCTATTCCAATGCATTAGTAATGTGAAGGGACGAGTTAATATTTAATTCAGTAGTGAACTCATCGTGGTTGTACTAGCTTGTTAATGCCATTAATGGTAATATAGGAGACTTGCATTAAACATCTTCAGTGTACTATTTCAGCAAAGTAAAATGGGAAAAGATAAAATATATGATTTATTGTATCGTTAAATTATAACCTAGATACTAGCAATATTGCCAGTAAGAATACCATTCGTTCGTTCGTGGGGACAAAACAGGGAAGCAGGGTCTCCGTAACATTCCTGCATAGTAACAATAAGTTTTGATTTATTATTGTATAGCCCTAGGAATTTTGATCGATCAGAATCAGGAAATGTATTTGGTCATGTTTTTTTTTCTTTATTTTGTTGATAGAAAATTAATATTTTCCATAAACGAAAGTTTGCAACTGCAAATATTTGTTCAGGTTTATTTCAGAGAAGATGGAAATGTGATTCAATTGCGATTTTTGATAACCTGATTACCAGACGATCATCACGGAAAAAAATGTTGTCTACCATTAGGGAGCTACCATTTGATTTTTATGGGGGGGCAAATATGAAAAATTTTGTCCTGCATTTTTTTTTAGTTGTAATCTCTGTCCTGCCTTTTTATTTTTCACTCTATTCGATCCTGCCTTTTTTTTTTATTAGTTTATCCTGACTTTTTTTTACATAAATTGTCATCCTGCCTTTTTTTTTTTTTTTCAAAGTTGCTCATCCTGCCTTTTTTTTTACTCAAAACTCCTGTCCTGCCTTTTTTTCAAGTTTCATCCTAGCCCCCCCATAAAAATCAAATGGTAGCTCCCTTAAAACATAGATTCTGCGTTCACGAATTGTAGGGACATCTGAACACAGAATCTGTATTTAAATTGGTTCGTTGCTGTCTGTCAACATTTCATATTTTCATAATATTTAAATCTACTCGGTCAATTTGTATTATACTTTTTAAAAATAGTGCATGGAAATTCTGACGTAAGTTCTTTCGAAATGGCTCCAACAATGGCCGTCAAAGAGAATTTAAATCAGTGGAAATATTTTCAAAATATAAACTGTGTTGTACCTACCATCTTTCTATCAATGACAGGTCTAAAAAAATAATAACATGGCTTTCTTTAAATATTTTGTGGAACTAGATATAAATTCATTATCCGCGTTTATCTCTACTTTGATAAAACAAACAGAGATATAGTTAATATTGATTTTAGCAGCGATAAGAAATTTCAAATCAAATTTTTATGGCTTGGTAATTCTGATCTGAATGTAATGAATGCCAGTAAAATCAGATGGCTAATGGCTAAACATTTCCTATTTCAAGTCCATGTGATTAGGATTATTTATCTACTGCCTCATGGAATCTGGTGCATTAACCCACAAACAAATCTTTATTAGTATATTTATATGTTGTTTCTTTATATCTCTTGATATCTATTTTTGACAGTTATAAATGTCGACGGTATGTTATCGAAAATTTGGTGAAAAGCAATCTTTTGTACAAGAAGCCAAATCAAATCTTTCAGTTACTATAAATTCTATAAAATTGATATTGAAAGTGACCTTTTCGAAATTCATTTGATTCCTAAGTTTCCACAATTTTGCTACTATAATCATATTTATGTAAAAGGCTTGCCCTAAACCCCGAGGATCATATTTCTTACTTGAAGAATTAATTCATATGTCAATTATAATTTTGTGAATAAAACGGTTTTTTTTTTGTTGTTGTTAATAATGGATCTTAGACGATGCGTTTGGGTTAAAAAGTGATGTTTGCAAAAATGCAGTTGCCTTGGAACAAAAATGCCCAAATTGGTGTATATAATGTTAAATATTAACTTCCTATAATTGTTTCATTTTTTACCTAGCTTGTTTTAAATAACACCAGTACTAACAGCAAATCAGTTTCCCATTTTATTCCAGATTAAGCTAGAGATGAAATCTTAAATATTATAAATAGAAGTGCTATTTATTTCATGTTTATCTAATATCTACTTTTTTCTTTAAATTTGTGCGATTTGAACTTGAAATCATTTAGAAACCATTTAAGTGGAATGTTACACTAGAGCAACCGTGAAAAGAGGATTGTAGCTAAAACGGTTAAAGTATAATAGATTAAATGAATATGATACTGTTTCTGAAATTTAAATGTCACATATTGGGCCTTCCAATGTCTAAGACCACTTGACTAACTAGGTTATATAAAGTATAGCTTTCGTTAGACAAGTGAAGATATACAAATAAGGAGATGTGGTATAATTGGAAATGAAACAATTACTCACAAACAACCAAAATGGAGTATATGTAAGCAACTAGCCATCAACGATAACCAAAACACATACCGTAAAGTGAGCTATGTAGAAGAACCCTACATGACAAAACGTAAAACGAGAAAAACCAACAGCCTGAATTACGTACAAAGCAATAAACGAAAACAAATATAACAGACAGCAACCGACGACATCAGCTCAATTACAGTCCTAACTTTTAGCATGCATATTGTAACATGTTAAATCATGTTTGCGTGCGCTCAAACTTCCCTAACCTAGTACAGGCTATCGGGCGGGTTTTCTCGCCTTTTCACGTTGTTTGTTTCTCGGGTTGAAAGATGTAATGAATGTATGATGGCATGTAAATGAAAGGCATTGCAGTTTATAGTTTTCATTACTATAGAAATAAGATAATGTGGTATTTTTTTATTAAGTTATTTTTTTAAACTACAGTACCATATGTCTTTAGAGTTTGAAAAAGCAATCAAAATCGTTGACAGATTGCGTACAGAATGTTGTATTCCCGAAAATTGATGGCTTCCATACAGAATGTTGTTGTACTCAAAACAATTGATGGCTTGCGTACAGAATGTTGTTGTACTCAAAACAATTGATGGCTTGCGTACAGAATGTTGTTGTACTCATGAAAATTGATGGCTTGCATTGCTTACAGAATTTTAATGAACTCACGAAAAATTATGGCTTGCGTATGTCATGAGAATAAGAACTTTCAACACATAAAAATGCACAGTTTACATTGAAAAGAGTTATAAAAAATAGTTTACAAATCTCCTACTTCCTTGTTGCATATTTGATAGGGTTTCTTCTATTTTTTCATCAAAATATCGACTGAACGATGCAGAAATTCAAGATGAGTGAAAACCTTCTGGTGCAATTTGTTTTATAATGGAAATAGTCACATATAAAAGTTTATTTTGACAGAAAAACGGTAAATAAATTATCGGACAAAAAAGTTTTTATTGGTCTAAGGGGATGACTATTTGATTTTCTTGAGGGGTGGATGGTTTAAAAATGATCCTGGCATGGTAAGAACTGAAAATGAACGTTCTGCAAAATAAATTTAAGGAATTAATTGTGTACTAAAAAGGAATGCGGAAAAAAAAATATGCATGTGTAGCAACAGATGAAAATAGATATTGAATCCGGAAAAATACTCGTGCTTTCCCCCGCCTCTGAATATCAAATGGTAGTACCTAATTTGTATAGATTATTATAAGGTATTTGTGAAATCACGCATGGTATTTTTACGGTTTCATTTTTTCCACTTATTTACAGTTTGAAACATGCACAACTAAATGTCACATTCCTTTTCTTTTTTTTTCATTGGATTGCAATAAATCTATTTGGGCTTTGCACAAGATCGTATTTTTTCTGCACTGACGTTATTGTCTGAAGTGCAACATCGCTGTTTTATATGTTATAAAGGTATATGCAGTTTTGGAAAGATAATTTTTACAGAATGATACAGTGAAAATAGGTAAATTACGAACTTATTTCAAATTTAAGGATATTTTCAAAGGGGGACTTATCTAAATGTTGTGATGAATTTTGAAACTACATAGCACTTCACACAAATGGGAATTAGTACTCATAAATTAGCTAATGAAAAGGGTCGTTATAAAAAGATTGACAAAGAAAAGAGAATTTTTAAATTTTGTTCTTTTAAATTCAATTGAAGATTAAATTCATTTTCTGATGGAATGTTCTGCATTCGAATAACAACGGCTAGTTATGTAAGATTTTGCTTTAAAGATGTGCAATAATTCAAAAATTCTAGATACAGAAACAAATATATTGACTTCTTTCACGTAAACATGAAGAATTATCCAACACTGTGACTTTGATTTGTTATAAATGTTTTACAATAAGAAAACAAATTCGATAGTTAACTTCATATTATTATAAGCATTATCATTATTGTTTTTTCCTTAAGTCTATAATTTGTAAATAATTTAATTTTAGATGTAACGAGTCTTCTGATTGGCTGAAAGTGTTTTGTCTATCAGCTCATAGACACAATTTTGTCATGTGACCGCGACGTCATCAACGTTTTTATCATTATTTACTCCTTTTTAGAATTAAATTATAAGGAATGACTTTAATATTTTTTCTGTCTATTCGAAATAACAAAAAATGTGGTGCACACTTTTAAATAACCTGCTACGCCGGTTATTCAGTGTGCACCACATTTTTGATGTTATTTCTTCATAGACAGAAAAAATATTACAGTCATTCCTTAATTATTACATGTAAAATGCCCTGTATAGTGCGTTTATATCGTGTATCGTGTATACGATTTAAAAATACCTCCTCCGACATTTGGCATCTTCAGCAAATACGATGATTGGTTTAATAAAGTATTCATATTTGCTGAAGATGCCAAATGTCGGAGGAAGTATTTTTAAATCGCATTGCAATCGTATTGTAATGTAACAAAATATTGAACAGATATATCATGTTAAGGAGGGGTATTTGCAAAAAATACCAGTCGAGAGAATGTTAAATTTCGCGAGCCGTAAGGCGAGGGAAATTCATTCTCAAGACTGGTATTTTTCGCAGATACCCCTCAAGAACATGCTATATCTGTTTAATTACACCGAATGTTAACGTTCAAAAACGCATTGATGATCGTGACGTTACAAGCGTCCAGTCGGATAGAGTATTTTTTTGGCAAATACCATGGTAGAGAGGGTTAAAAAAGGCATATCCTTTTTGCATATACCCCGGCGGCGTTAAAAAATGAACGATATTCATTTGATAACAGTAAATTGGTGAAAAATAGTGCAATATTCTTATAGTATGTGTTTGTGATTTATAAGTATTGTTCAAAATACTGTTAATTCAGAAATTATTGCGATTTTTGAAGAATGGACAAAAATGCGGGATTAATTATTGGGATTTCGCGAATATCTGCATACAGATATATGTATCAGATATGAAAATGTGAGATCTCAATTTTATTTCGATAGTCACCCAGTCGCACTGTTCGCATTAATAAAAACCTCGCAATAATTTCTGAATTTACAGTAACATAGTTGTCATACACGTAGATGTTACAAGACCTACTTATTCCGTATATAGATTTTCGAATAAAAAATAAATTTTAAGAAGTTTGAAATGTGAATTTTCAAAATGTATTAAAGGACTTATTATTACTTATTTCGCCAGTATTGTTACTAATAAATTAGCAGACAAAATTTTGTACATTTTTTTTGTTCTATCTGATTAAAATTTCATTGGTATTTAGATTCCTTGTATAATTTTCACCGCTGTCCAGCTGCATTATGACGTATTCCCTTATCTATTTTTTATGTTGAGTTTTAGTATACCACACCACCTTTGAAATTTGAACAGTTTTGAGCAAATTATCAATACACAATAATCGTAAAAAAAATACTTTTTTAATCGCTCATATTTTCAAAAAAAAAATAACCTAACAGAAGGTACTTAGTATTGAATGTTTAATTTAATTACTCTGAAAATAAAATAAAACTGAAAATGAAAAAAAAAAAATAAAAATAAAATTTAAAAAATGCATAAAGCCCTTACCTTAACGGAAAAAATCTAGTAACGACACTATTTAATCAAGATCATCTAAAAGCTTGGTATTATACAAGTGGTGAATATTTATAGTTGATGATTCTTAAACTCCCACAGCCTAGCACGGCTGAAGATATTTACTGCTGCAGAACTCCGGATGTAGGAGGATTGGGAAAACATATCATTTAAGATTTCCACTGTAAAGCACACTTTATCATTGAAGAACACGACCATTGATTGTTTTGCGTTGGTTTCTCAGAGCATTATACCTTTTAACTTATACAAATATGTAAAATCGATTTAAGATAATGACATTAAATTAAAGATAAATGTCGGATTTTATTTTGCTAAACTCCATAATGACTGAACCAGAAATAAGTCTCGCTGTTCTCCACTTCAAATGATGACCTCATATATTGTGTTTGGGCTACTCATAATATATTATTTATGATACTTTGATATGTTTTGATGGATTCATTAAATATACACCTTCCTTTTATAATCATGTTCATTGTCATCAAATGATTTCGTAATTGCTATCATTCAGTTTTTATATTTTCCAATATCTGGAAATTAAAAAAAAGAAGCCCACGTGAAAATATTATCAGCATCCAATTTCCTAAGGTATGCGTCACTCAACCTCAATGTATACAATACTCAACCCAAGGTATACAGCACTCAACCTCAGGATATACAGCACTCAACATCAATGTATACAGGGATTCAACCTTAGGGTAAACAGCACTCAACCTCATGTTATACAGCACTCAACCTCCAGGTATATAGCACTCAACCTCAAGATATACAGCACTTATAGATATAAGAGTGTCGTTCATCAGTCCAATTTTTCGGAGGATACATAGAATTTAGTCGGTTAAAATTTGGTACTGGTAACTGCGTATCACAAACAATAGCTACAGAATGCATATTACAAAGCATTGGCCTTAAGGGATCTATTCTTTCTGTCTTATCCATTTTTGTTGTTGTTTCTAATAAAGTGTGTCGACCCCATATAAATAGAATCGTAGAGAATTACTCAACTTAGTGAAAACAAAAATTGGACCGATACCGGAATGTAGTTGTACTATATTTGTTAACATTCTGATTGGCCAAAGCAACATTATCCAGAACGGGGAAGAGAGTTGAATTTATAAATCATTCTGGCATAGAGAACAATGTCACACCATTTAGATGGTGTAATTCGAGACAGCCACCGCATGTATCAGATTCGTTTTTTAAGATCTTTACGTTTTTATAATATATTTTCAAAATTGTCATGTCGAGTTGATAGAGAATGGTTAACTCATTAATTTTTGCTTGCTATCTTTTGCTGAAAAAGATTGCGGAAGTAGACGAAGCTTTACTTTGAAAAAATTTAAGATGAGGTATGAGTGCCAATAAGACAACTATCCACCAAAGTTCAAATAAAGTGGATGTAAGCAATTATAGGCAACTGTACGGCCTTCAACAATGAGAAAAACCCATACCGTATATGAAGACGTCATCAACAGTCAGAGAAAAACATGACCTTGTGCAATGCCAAAATGAAGGTATCGACAGATTGTATAGTACCGTTAAAGTGCATATGTGTATAACAAAACTATTTAGTATGATTTTAATTTACTGATAACAAAATCAATATTCATACCAATAAAAACAATATTCAAAGATCTAATTACTGTGTTGGATTGGTAACCTTTTACAATAAGTTTATTTAAAGGATTGATAAGTTTACCCAGATCGTATATAAATTTCCGGGCTCGGTAAACAACATCACCGTAAAACTTAAGATATGCTATTCCGTCTGAAATAATTTTTTTACAGGTACATCCAAACTTGCAAACCAAATATTTGTATATTTGGTAGAATTTAGTAAAGGTTTTAAGTAATTTGTGGTAACGAAATCCCTGAATAGCCTGGAATACTTAGAAATGATGATGTATTACAAGTAACTTCGCTTTTATTGCTGTCCTTTGTCAAGGAAAGTGCCGAAAGGTATGCGAAATTAGAACAAACCCATACATAATCAACACGAATTCTATAGCTATTGTCATTATAAGCAATAAACAAAGTTCTGAGATATATCCATCAATAACTACTATGTTACATATTACTCTGTAGTAATCAAATAACAAGGCAAGTAGCGGAATTAATTTGACACTTTAATATAAGGAGATGTGGGCTATATGTCAATAAAACGACAACCCAACAATACAATAAAACCATATATGACATATAAGTATAATTGAAATGTATCTGATTCTGATAAAAATGTCATACACTACAGATCTGGATTTATTTTCATCTTAAATTTATAAATGAGGGTTTGGATAGGGGTTTATAGAATAGAGAATAATGAGGTGCTAAAATATAAAGAATAGAGAAAAATGGACCAAAAAGTATAAAAATAGAGAAAAAATGCCTAAAAATTATGGAAAACAGAAATGGAGGACCATCCAGACCATCATAAATGGGGAAATGTCTTATGAATTTCAAATGCTCCTATTTTGCATCTGTAGAAACTATAAAAGCAATCGAAGAAAATCTTAATTCGATTTGATTTTATCAAACTTGTGACATTTATTTTAATGCACGGGTGTATACGGAATAATACAGTTATAATGATGTAATAACTCAATTCTTCAATATTTATTAAGCCGTACTTTGCTGACATGCAATACGTAAAACCATTACAAAATCCTGAAAAAAATGCAGGTGAAAGTAATGAAAACACGGCCCACAAATTAATACGTTCTTTCTGAAATTACTGAAGTCACAGCATCGAAATATCAATCATAATTTAAACATGCAAATATCATTTTTATGATTTTGTGTTGATGGCAGATCTTTTATAGTCTCTGTTGAATTAATTATATCCACTCCTATTCTCAAAAAAAATAATAATGGATTTAATTAGATTGGTAATTCACTTCGATTTGAATTAGGATACTTTAGTTGTTTATAAAATATCTCATTCAAAAACGAATTAATTTCATTGACTAAGTATGATTAAATTCTTACGAGAAACAATTAAGCTACCCTATCCTGCAAATATCAGAAGCAGTTATATAATCAGGTTGATAAAATCTGTTGATTGATTGTTGGTGTTTATACATGTGTTGTGGGGGACCGTTTTATTTTGGTGGATGAAGCCGGAGTGCCCAAAGAGAACCATTGACCTTCGGCAGGAAAAGTGGCAATCTTGGTCAATTTAGATTATAATCGAACGAACCTGCCTCGAGCGGGGTTCGAACTCACGACCTGAGTGTTGACAGTTTATTGATACAGTAAATTAATTACTTAGACCACTGAGTCTCGGCCATCGAGGCCTTTCAGTTTACTAAAAGAGTAGATACACAATTATACAAACATTTAACTGCAAAATGCTGTAATATTTTAAACATATTGGTGTCTCCGCTCATAAATGTTCTTCAACTTCGTACTTGATTTGACCTTCCAACTGGTTTTATTTTAGCGTCACGAAACACGCGTCTGGCTTACCAAATTATAAGCCTGGTATCTTTGATTAGATTTCACATATAGCAGAAATGACAAGGTCTTGGTTAAAATTTGTGACTGAACCAAGGTCTGACCTACGGTTTTATAGTTTACAAGGAAAATATTGTTGAGGGTATTGAGATCAATGATACCTTATTTTATTATATAACTCTATGGGTAATGCTTTTTCAAGTTTAGTCGTACTGGAATTAAATAAATAAAATAAATAAATACCGGTAGTTGTTTATTATTTAGTTAACATCTCTCTCCGTTATGCCGATCACATTTTATGGCATCAAAACTAAAGTAAACAACTCTTTATTGCTTTTTGTTCATATCGAATAAAAAATGTCACAAAAGCTAATACCGGTAGCTTATTTATTACAAGATTATTTGACGGGAAACAAAATCTAATTTTTATCCTACATACAACAGTTAAAAAAAGATAACAGAAGAGCACGATTTTTACTGCGTAATTAATATATCGCTTCTGTAATAAAACTGAGAAACTGAAAGTTGAATTTAGTTAAAGCCTATTTATTATACAGAATGTTTGTGTCGATATAAACTTATATACGAATTGATATATTTTTTAATGTTTGCCATTGGACGATCTTGTTTCATTCAACATGATTTTTTTTAGAAAATTATCAAAGGTGTCAGACCACCAATTCAAATCTAAATTTATAAAATAAAATAAAAATAAGAAGATGTGGTATGGTTTCCAATGAGACAACTCTCCGCCAGAGACCTAATGATAAAGAAGTTTACAACTATAGGTCACCGTACGGCCTTCAACAATGAGCAAAACCCATGCCGCATAGTCAGCTATAAAAGGCCCCAAAATGACAAATGTAAAACAATTCAAACGAAAAACTAACGGCCTGATTTATGTACAAAACAATGAACGAAACACAAATATGGTATACAGCAACAAACGACCACCACTGAATTACAGGCTCCCGACTTTGGATAGGCACATACAGAATGTGGCGGGTTTAAACTAGTGTGTTGCATAACCAACCATATTTTTCAATTTTCACAGGTTTCTAAATATTGTACCTTAAGTTTTACTTCATAGAGGGGCATGTATAATCCTATTGAAAAACTGTCGTCTTAATAAAGCAAAATTGCTACATTGCAAATTAACATATTTCTCAAAATTTTGCCGTATGGACAAGTAAATGTTGGTTCAAAATGGTCTAAATTTATTTCTCTTTCGCCAAAAGTTTCATTTCTGCAAATTTGTTTGTTATATTAAGTAAAAAATGACACCAAAAGCACTTTTTTGTCAGGGATGGCTACTTTTACATGTTTTCAAAATCGGAGTGGGTGAATTGGTGGACACCTATAATTTACAGTTCGCCGTACCTTAGAGATCAAATGTTAAATATTTAGATCTAATGTTGTTTTTTTTTAATGTTTTGATCGTTCTCTAGTTTCTCTCTTTACACAGATGTTTCGGAAGTTCCCTTAACAGTTTAGTTTAAAATGAAAGGTGACACTAGGGCTTGGAAGTGGAAATAACTGTATATAGAAAGCTTTTTTATCATCATTTTCCTTATAAAGAATTAACGTCTGATAAAGAATCTCTGGAGTAACATAACATATGTGTCCTATACCTCCGTAAGCATGTTTTGTGGATAATTGTTCTTTTATTTTATTAGAAAGATGGAAGGAAGTAACAGTTAAAGCCATCCATGTGTTCATTCCAGACAACCCGCAGCCTTTCCTTTCCTTAATTAATGTCAATATTTATAAAGTACAACTTGATCTCTTAATTCACTGCTTTATTATCCCGTTATGATTACTAAATCATTAATAAGTATATCATGATATAATTCCAGGTAAATTGTTGTTTCCAGTTTGTTTCATATCAATAAAGATACCACGCATCCTGGTAAAAGAGGTAGGGTCAATTTCCTCTGAATTCATTTCCCACTAGGGCCATATTCAAAATGTCGTTCAATCTTGTCGTGTACGTTAATGTCCTTACCATGTTATGGCTTATTTCTAAACAAATGACGGGATTAGTAACGCCCAAAGAGAGATCAAAACCATAATTTTGACCGATTTTTCATTTAAAATGTATTTAACGGATATTGACTTAATGGTAATATGTAAAATTGCTGAAAAATATTTTAAGCATGATATTATTGTATAGGCGATTCCAGTAAAATTTGACAACTTTTATATTTTCTCTCGTGTGAGTGAAGCAAATTGGTCCTAACCCTTTATTCGACTGAATAAATGGTATAAACACTCACGAGGAGCATTTCAAAGGAAAAAAAATAATACATATTTAGTATACCGTATTTGGAACTGCATTGCACTGTGCTGTCTTGAAGAACAGCTTTAATCGCCTTAAAAATTAAACGTTTAAGAATTTTGTAATTTGTCATAGATGCAATCACTGTACATGAATATAGTTCCCATGTTAGTTATAACAATATTCTCAGACTAAAGAATGGTTATCAATAGCACGGACAGAAGTCAGATTATAACCAATTAAAGCAGCTGTGTATGTTGTGTAGGGCTTGTTTCTCAATTGTTAGGTTTCTGAATACAGTTATCATGGGAATATCCAGCCCCCAAATAAAAAGTCTGAATAATGGTGAAACGTACAGAATGGAAACTTGAGAACAAATTATTTAAGTTTGTCAAAAATATAGAAGATTCAGAATTTTTAATCTGTGTAAAATTTGAAAAACTGTCCAAGGTAAATCATTATACTAGTAATTAAAGATAACATAAACTAAAGGTATAAATGTTCCATCTTCAGCATTCAATGACAAAATTACAAAGTGCTACACATGTGAAACTTGAGAAATTCAATTAAAGTGGTTGCACATTTCCAATGTAATCACTGTGCAAAGTTGGAATAATGTTGAAGGAAAACATTTTGAGCTACACGCATGACACAAATTATGTATTCCATATGGCATTCAATGACAAAAACTACAACGTTCTACACATTGTAAACATCAGAAAAAATTAATTCAATTGGTCCAAAATTAGATGTGCACGCTGAAATACGTGTGCAAAACTTCATGGTGTTGTAGTACCCTTTATGTGTTGCGGAATGACAGAGTCGAGCGATTCTTATTAGACTTGCTCTCTTCTCTTGTAACGTAGATAAACAGATAATAACACAAGTTGAGTAAATAGGCATTTAGAGCAATCTGATTAAAATTCAGATCTATAGGAACTCGCATGCTCGTCATATGAGCATAACAAAATCAAGAGATCTATATTTTGATTAGATTGCATTTAGAGATACATTTTTTTGTAAACGAATTTCAACAATTGAAACAACAAGAGTAACCTATAGTTTTTATGGTTTGTTCTTATGTTGAACTGTTACACCACTGTCCCAGGTTAGGGGAAGAGTTTGGCGCCAGCAATCTAGTTTATCCCCGCATATTAATTATATGCCTGTCCCGAATCAGGAGCCTATAGTTCAGTGGTTGTCGTTGGTTAATGTCTGCCATAATTTTTTTTCGTAAATTGTTTCGTAATAAATTAGGCCGTTATTTTGCTTAATTGAATTGTTTTCATGTCGGAGACTTTTATAGCCGACTATACAGTATGGGTTGTTCTCATTGTTGAAGGCCGAACTGTTACCTATAATTGCTTAAATCCACTTTAATTGAACTTTGGTGGATAGTTGTCTCATTGGCAATCATACCACGTCTCCTTTTTCATAAAGTCTACTCTCTGTTTTGAAAAGTTTTAAATGATTTTAACAAAGACTACCAAATATCAAACACCAACACCATATTTTCTATTGAAAGAAAACAAGAAGACTTCTCACGGAGTGTGAGCACATAATATTAGTAGCAGAATTCGACTAGTTTTGTCAGCTCTCAATCCTTATATATATATATACATGTAAAAAAAGGGGGAAGATAACAAGGGACGTCAAAAATTTATAGTCAAAGAGAAACTGACAATGCCATGACAACAAAAAAGAAGAAAAAACGACTAAAAGACGAATCCACAAAAAAAAACACAAAAAACCCCAAAAAACAAACAATTCTAATCCCATCATACACCGGGGTGAACTCATGTGCTCCTGAAAGGTAAGCAGTTCCTGCTCCACATGTGACACCCATCGTGTTGATCATGTAAATACAAATCCGGTGATATGTTTCATTTGGGGATAACACAATAGAGGAAATGAGAAAGAGATTGTGGTTACGACAATTGGAACATATATTTGGTCATCTGTGAACCTGCTATTCGATATAACGGAACTATATACAACTATCTGACAAGTAGGAGGTTAAGTTAGCTATAAAACCAGGTTTCGGTTCTTCGGAAAATGCATGTTCCAAGTCAGGAAAGTAACAGTTGTTTTTTACTCGTTCCGTTGGTTGATAACATTTAATTTTGTCATTTTTATGGACTTCCTCTTTTTGAATTTACTTTGAAGTTCGGTATTTTTGTTATAATTTTTTTTCAATGCGCAACGGTTTACCAACTCGTGATGGCGTCTGCAAAACTTTCGAAGGAATGACTTTAATTTTACCACTTTGAACCCTTAATGCAATAGCTTCCTTGTAAACATCATGTTAATGTATGAAAATAACAAAGTGTATCAAAAATGAATTATTTAAAGCAAGCTAAAATACTTTATTAAAGCATTCTTATTAACTGCATTTACACAAATGTACCTGTGTTTACCTGTAATATGAATGCGCTCAAACGTAATACAAAGCTGCGCGCAAAAGTAATGATTTTACGCG
This sequence comes from Mytilus californianus, assembly GCF_021869535.1. NCBI lineage: Eukaryota > Metazoa > Mollusca > Bivalvia > Mytilida > Mytilidae > Mytilus > Mytilus californianus. The sequence goes on along the minus strand of NW_026262679.1, from coordinate 127,830,152 downwards.
AAAATATAATGCGTACACAAGTAATGCGTCGGTTCAGGCATACACCCACTGGAATTTCACAACCAATTTAAAAATCATTACAAAATAAAAAAAAAGAAATACCATCCTGTTCCAAGCAGTAAGTACAAAACCTGTATCAATAATAGCAGCGATTATGGAATTAAAAATATTTTTTACCTTCTTGTCATTTAAAAGAATTATATCAGATTTTGATTGGCTATATCAAATAATTTCGTTCATGTGTACTAAAATAAATTCATGAGTACTAAAATTAAATCACATCTCATCCATTTTGTTTATTAGCATTTCACATAGAATATGTAGTCTTCACTAACATCACAAAATTAAAGACGTTGATTAACTTTTTTAAGATGTAAACAGTTACTTAAATTCCTCGTTGAAAGATCCTGTCTTATTAAGTAGACGTTTTAGCGTTGGCGAAGCAATTACTAGAAACTATTATTCGACAAAATTGAATGAAGCAAGGAAGAAACCATAAAAGCACGATCTGACATACCTATTAAGTCGATGTTTGTCAAGGCATGGACGACGATGTATTTTACGACAGATTCATAATACTGTTAAAATCTTTTTACTAACTGAAAAATGGTTTAATAAAATTAAGATACATGTATAGCACGTACAGTTAGGAGCATCGTCTCGTCTTGTTAATAAGTTCTAAAACCGATTAACAAGACGAGACGATGCTCCTTTGCAGATATTAAAATCATGAAAATTGCTTACTGAAGAATGATTTACTTCATATTTTCAAAGATTAAGGATGTTAGAAGAAGTTATTGGATATTCGTCAGCAGGAGTCAGTTGTATACAAAATAGATTTATAATTGTTATAGGACTTCTGAAAACATGAAACTAAAGAAGTGACACAGAAAATATGTTTATATTCATTTACTGATGTCTCAAGTTGCTTGAAAAATGTGGACATGTCGCTGGTTAAAGTAATATTATTTTTTATGAAACAAGGATAGTAACATGTATACATGAGGGTGATAGGTTTTCTTTTGTATACGAATTAACTTTGCCGAGCACATCTTTATTTCAAGAGGCAGTCACTTCCACATGCCCCCAAAAAGGCGTTCATTTTTGTTTTAAAAGGCAATGACTTTTAATAAGGTGTAAGATAAGGTATTTATAGTCAATTGTAATAGACCGTAAATAAAGTAATATTTAGATGTTTGCTTTCTTTCTCTTTGGTCTCTGATGGATAGTTATCTAATTTGCAACCGTTCAACATTTCCATTTATTTTTAGTCATATAAAAATAAGGAGACATGGTATGATTGAGACAACTATCAGCAAGTCTTTTGTTTAGTAATCCATTATATTTATTTCATATCTCTTTTATAATAGCTATATTGTTTAGGATCATTACTAAGGCTGTTGAACTTGAGAAAAATACATTAACATCAATTTATCATTATCAAGTTTTGTTTTCTTTTTCTGTCGTGTATATTGTATATTCTCATTGAATTATTATGAAGTGAATTACACATCACTTTCAATGTCGTTTGAACATGATAATATTACAATAGAAAATACATTCCGTAGAAAATGGACATAACAAAATCTGCATCCAACTTCATTGGTTTTACTCATTGTTGAAGGCCATACGGTGATTTATAGTTGCTTGACTTATAGTTGCTAACCTCTACGTCATTTTGTCTCTAGTGGAGAGTTGTCTCATTGCCAATTATAACTTATCTTCTAACTTTTATAACCAAAGTCCAATTACATCAAATATTTTTATTGTATGTACCAGGTCTAGCAAATGATTTTCTTTTAATAAAATCACATAGAGAACAAAATTGATGAGGTTGTTAAACGACTGATTTTTTGTGTCAAAGATATTCAAACACTAATTCAACTGGGATAATGTAAAACTTGCTATATCTTATTACTTTTTTTTTATTTGTAAGATGTATATTATCCGATCTGTTTTAATTAGAATCACTTTAGTTTGAATTTAAGGTACTAGTAAATATAAAAATACGCAGATATGGTAGGATTGTCAATGAGACAACTATCAACCAGAGGCAAAAATACTGGAATAAGCAATTATCTATAAATCTTTAGATAACGAACAGCAGGATTTGAATGCGAATTCGAAGAAGTATTTTTTTAAAGAAAAAAAAGCGAGAGGGCATCATTAATACCGAAATAAATGCATTGGTTACAATAAAGCATATTACATGTCAAAGGAGGAAGAAAGATCATTAAATTTGTGTTGCCAATCTAATGGCGGGTAGCCGAATTCTAATTTAATATAAAAGCATTTACAATAATTTAACGTAAAAAAAAACCGAAAGACTAGTTCGATTTTTCTTACTAGTTGCTATTAAATAGCTAATAAATATAGAAGAAGGAAAGATTATGAAAAATACACTGATTTTTCTCTCTCAAAAAATATGTGTTTTTAGGTTATTATATAAATGATCCAATATTAACGGATTCACAAACGATTCTTTTAGAATTCTAATACTGGATTGTGATATAATTTTGTTCATGTCATTAATGTAAAACTTGTTGAGTAGGACGTCATTGCTAACATTTAACTTAATTAGAAATAAAATCAGCCGAGTTTGTTAAGAAAGCGTGATTATAAAACTTTCACATAAGAAGTCTTACAAAGTTAATTCTTCATTGTTGATAACTCTGTCCAATGATTGAATGTGAAAAGCTTCACGAAAAAAAAAAAAAAAACTCGACTTCTATCTTTACCTTAAAAAAATCTAGGTCAAACAAAGCAAAATAATTCAGTATTGTATATGTTGGTGATATGATATGATATATAAACTAGTAATAGCTTTTCCAAAAAGCTTGCCGGTTTTTAGCTTATTATGTTGAAAATTGTTTTTTTGTTTGTTTTTTTTTTGGCTTTGTATTCATCCATTCAGAATATTGCTCTGCATATAGATTGTAATGGGGTGAAAAAAGTGGAATAGAGGAAAGGCCAATATAGTATTGTAAGGGTTACAATGTTAATTTTGTGCTTTGTCATCTTTTATTAACTCCTGGAAAGGGCTTAATTTCTAAATCTCTTGCGTTTTTGTCTGTACTTATTTCGATAAACTTTTTTTACAATTCAACTTTTCAGCAGACATGTCATTATTTACTCTCTGTTTGAGAAAAGTGTGATCAAGATCTTTCATTAATTGTCCCGATAGAACAACTCACAAACGTTTTATATCCCAATTAATCTTTATTTTACCAAAAAATGTGCCTTTATCCTACTTAAGCAGGTTCCAGGAGCGTATAATCATGGTACATGTACATACATGTAGATACTGCGGGAAAATGTTTAAGGAGTAAATCGGTTTAAAGTCTGTTCTGAAGAAAAAAAAATGAACAAAATTCGGCATGTTATAAAGTAAAGTAAATACATGTGTGACTCTCTGATCGTTACTTTCTGTCTTTCTTCTTCCCGGTTACAAGTCGGACTCTACAGTTAAGTGTAATTGACTCGGGTGCATCTCAAACAAGACAGGAGCCCACTCCTTTGGCCAAAAAGAAAAGTCCAGGAAAACTGGTATTTACATTGAAATCAGTAGGAGCATATTTACAAATATGTACACTGGGTATCCTGTTGTTTAGTTGAGATGTGATTCTGGTAATTTGTTCCATTCTCTTGTTCTCGGAAAGAAGAAATGATAATGTACGTCTCTCCTTACTTTAGCTTGTCTTAGTTTGTGGTTGACTCTGGTCCTACTGACTGTAACCTGATGTGTTGTACTTTGATGTATCAATGACAATCAACTGTTGTGAGGTCTGAAAACCAGCACAATACTTTGTTTCCATAGTCTGTGCTGAGTGATTTCCACGGAAGTTGGTCCAGTAATTTAGTTACACATCCTGAAGAGTTGTCCTGATAGCAGTTATAGACAAAGCTCGTCTCTGTACTTGCTCGATATCTCGTGTGATAGTGATTTGATGCGGGTCCCATACTGAAGAAGCATATTCTGGGGTAGGTCTTACAAGGGTGGAGTATATTGGTCTTCTTGTTAGTCGTTTTCTTAGCTTTGAATCAATCCGATGAGTCAATCCCTTTTCAACTGGATTTTACAGTTAGTTCTTACATATTAGAAAAGAAAGGATATTGGGTATCCATTCAGGACACAAAATCAGTACAAAAACTGCACGCACAGCAAAAACACAAAAAGCAAAGAAACAGCGCTTTTAATGATGTATGTTGCGGTTTAACACCACTGTCTTAGGTTAGGGTGGGTGTGACTGTACTAAAATCATGAGCCTGAATTTCATTGGTTGTCGTTTGTTGCTGTGAATTGCACCTGCTTTTCGTTTATAATTGTTTTGTACACAAATAATGACATGCCGTTGGTTAACGTTATGTCGTTTGAATTTTTTACATTTGTCATGTCGGATCCTTTTAAAGCTTACAATGCAGTATGAGTATTTCTCATGGTTAAATGCTGTAGGGTAACGTATATGTGCTAACATCTATGTCATTTTGTCCCTGTTGGACAGTTACCTAGATCATTGGTAATCGTACCATATCTTCTTATTTTTATGTTATAAATATCTGACTGGCTAATTTTCTGGACCTTTGCTGAACATATACTAAAATTATGGTTTTGAACATTTGCCAGCACTATTCGCGGTTTATTCTGGCTATTCCTACATTTTGAATTTTATGGGTAAAATATAAAGAAATTTATGTTGGAGTTCCCAGAATTATTTTGTCAACAAAGAGTTTAAGTTGGCATATGATACAATTGACAGGTCACTATTGTTTAACAAATTAACAGATTTAGGTATAAGTACAAAGTGTATGTGTGCTTTGCAAGCCATTTATTCAAATATAGAATGCTGTGTTCGTGTGAACGGTAATACTACTGATTGGTTCAGTGTAAATACTGGTTTGAAACAAGGATGTGTTTTATCCACAGTCATGTTTAATATTTTCATTAATAACTTAATTGATGATATAAAAGCATTAAATATTGGTATAGACATTGACGGTGAAAAGGTTGCTATTTTATTATATGCAGATGATCTTGTTTTATTGTCTGAAAATACAGAAGATATGCAGAAATTGATTAATGTATTAGGTGTATGGTGTAATGATAATTGTTTAAAAGTTAATTTATATAAATCAAAAATCATGCATTTTAGAAACCCCTCTGTGATAAGATCAGATTCTGTTTTTAATGTAAATGGTGAAGTCATTGATTATGTTTCTAGCTATCAATATTTAGGATTAGTATTAAATGAATTTTTAGATTATAAAGTTATGGCAAAGGCAGTTGCAAAGTCAGCAAGTCGGGCATTAGGCCTTCTTATAGTAAAATGTAAAGCACATGGTGGCTTTCAACACAATATTTTTACCAAATTGTTTGACACTTTAGTTTGGTCAGTCATCAATTACGGCTCAGCTATTTGGGGTACAAGTGAGTTCTCCTGCATCTCAGCAGTTCAGAACCGAGCCATGAGATTTTATATGGGAGTTGGAAAGTATACCCCCAATGATGCTGTTTCAGGTGACATGGGTTGGAAGCCTCCATATGTTAAACAGTGGTCTAACATTTTAAGACACTGGGCAAGATGTACAAAAATGGATAAAGACAGGATAAATTATAAAGTATTTATATGGTCAATTAGAAAAAGCAGTTATAAAATTAAAAATTGGAGTTATAAAGTTATAGATATGTTGAAACTTTACAATATGGACAGATTTTGTAATGTAGATGATTATATACTGGATAAAAATATAATTTATCAGTTAGAAGTTAATATTTTTGATAATTATAAAACTGAATGGAGTACAAGGCTTGATTCTTATGGTCAAGGAAATAAGTTGAGAACTTATAAATTGTTTAAATTTTCATACTCTACTGAACAATATTTGTTGCAAAATATACCTATTCGATATCGCAGTGCATATGCGAAATTTAGATGTGGAGTAGCACCTTTAAAAATTGAAACTGGTCGTTACGAAAGATTAGATTTAGATAAAAGATTATGTTTCAATTGTGATGATATAGAAGATGAAAAACATGTACTGTTAACATGTCCATTATATGAAGATTTAAGGCAGTCTTTATTTATTGATATAATTCAACATAATAATATGTTTTTAACTTTGTCAGATGATGAAAAATTTATATTTTTGTTCAAAAATGAAAATGTTTGTAGTTCTGTTGCCAAAACCTGCCATAATATTTTATTGCGACGAAATAGTATCTTATACTGTTAAAAAATCATTGTTATTTTTTTACGTACATGTAACAGGTTTTATCCTTGAATGTGCATGGTGATATTGCACTTTTATGTTTTGTGTAAATAACAAAATTATGTTTTAATTCTGTTGTTTTATAATTGTATATAACAGTCTCTCATAGTTCTTTTAAGAATGGCACATGCATTCTAAATTTTTATATTGTGTACTTGATATTATAATGTGTTTATACTTGTATGTATGTGGTGAGACTTTAATAAACTATTGAATCTTGAATCTTGAATCTGGATTAAGCCGGATAATGTTGTAACAACAATTGACTAATTAATCAAGGTAAAAACAGGTAAAACTAGTGGAAATGAAAGTGAATGAAAACGTTTTATGTATGACAACTATATTTTTTTTATAATTTTAAAGCATATACTACTAGTATTAGCACAACTTCTATCAAATCGAATACATAGTAGCATTAAAATTATCATTAGGACACAGCATTAAATTTCAGTAGCCCTTAATTGTTAAACATACAGAGAATTCACAAAGTCTTTGTCAATGTGCAAGAGAAGATAAGCAGCATCAGCATACTGAATTAGAGGGAGTTCTTCATTCTCAAGTCGGATGTCGGTTATTTTCTTTCTTGGTAACACTTGTCCACCAGCTCTATATATGGCTTCTTCGCGTCTTAAAAGCTTTATCATACTAAAGATGTTTAGGTGGGTTGCCTTGACCATTTTATTCAATTTTCTGTGCGTGTCTTCCATATGACTGTGCGTTCTATGGCCTTCTCTTGCGTTATGGTTCCTTCTGCTTTAGTTGTCTTCCACCCAGTAGCTAGTAGTAGACATTTTCAACAACTCTCGACACCGACTATTGACACCTACAGTTTACAGGAGAAATAGAGGGGTCGTATCAAAGATAAAAATCATTCAGGTATAACACGCATCAAATATAATTTATACGTACTACATATTTGATTTGAACGGTATTATTTTGAAAAAAGAACGGATATTGAGCAAATAGGTATTGTGATTTTCTGTGTTCCTACAATATGCAAACATTCATTTATAAACCATTTCACTTAATATAAAAAAGAAAATCGACAATCTATCCACATCCGAAACATCTTTAATATTTAGTTATACGAGTTTTCCATGGAAGACCACACCACTTGCCAATAGCCATTAACTATATTTGGAATTTTATTTTATGACTACATTTAATCATCCCGATAGTAACAAAGTTACGGGGAAGACAGTGTAAGGGGACTATCTGTTTGTTTGTAACACGATCAAAACACACGTTTGTGTTTCTCAATAAATCTTCACTTTGCTTGTTGTACATATTGAATATAATTGACTGTTATAAGTTGTCTTCGACCCGAATGAATCAGACATTGTCCCTTTGTTATTGATACATTTTCTCCGTTCCCGGGCATAACCTTTAAGAGAAACACGTCTAGTGTCTTGTAGGAAGCTAGAACTGCTTACCCTGTCGGAGCACTTGCGTTGATCCCAGTTTTACGGAGTCAGTGTTTTCTCATATAACTTTGGTTTTCTATGAGAAAATTGCCCTTTTTCTCTTGTCCCATATATTCTTTTTTTGTTTTCTTGATTTTCTCTTTTGTTTATCTACGGTTAGTTTTTTATTTCACCTCTGACTAAACATAGGGGGAGGTTTTGGATCAAATTATATATTAAGTAAAACCCCCGCCGCATATGTTATGCGCCTGTTCCAACCTCGGAATATGTTAGTCAATGGTATATTCTTTTCTCGGTAGAATCTTTAGTTTACGATATTATGCAACGGCCTTGGATTTGATCTCTTTTTTAGTCGAGGTCGTTTAGATCTCGCTGTTTGGTAATGATTCTCCGACAGTATTGAAGATCGGGCGGTAACTCTAAATGTCTGTTTTATGTTTTGCATTTTGTGATTTTAAGCTTTATTCGTGCCGTGTCCATCGTCCGTGCCTGCCTTTTCTCATTATTGTCAAACTATGATTTGTGCTATTGGAATCAAAAACAAAATATGAAATAGGACATTCGCTCTATCTAAATGTTCTGTACAAATTGTCACTGACTATTGATTTAAATTGAACTATAGCATGAGTTAATTAAAATAAAAAACTAAGTATAAAGAACAAATAGCTGACTATATATATATGCGGTATGGGCTTTGCTCATTGTTGAAGGCCGTACGGTGACCTATAGCTGTTAATTTCTGTGTCATTTGGTCTCTTGTGGAGAGTTGTCTCATTGGCAATCATACCACATCTTCTTTTTTATATTATGAAGGCATCCGAGGCCAAAAATAACGGACTTTGTATAGTCATGTGCCGCCCATGCCAACAGACATAAAACAATTGTCTGTTTAAATATGTATTTACTCCTTAAGTTTTTTTTCTTCATTTTGATAGTTTAAAGTAGCTCATTTCTAAAAATATTGAAAAGAATATTAAAGATCTCCCTTTCATTCATACATGAGGGACTAGATGGGGTTCCCTCAATTCCGTATTCTTTATCTATTTTGGCCATTATTCTCTATTCATTATAATTTATTACCCCATTATTCTCTATTCTTTATTTTTTATTGCCTATTTTTCTCTGTGTTTATTTTGCCCATGATTCTATAGTATTGGTCTATTTATGTCTATTCTGTAAACCCCATCCAGACGCCCCATTGATACTTAATTCAAAAATAAAATTAAAGAATAAAATCAGTAAATGGTTTATAACCAAAACAAACAAACAAATCGTACCGTTGTGTTAAATACATATATGCAAACGTTTTTTTCCATTTCGATTCAGTTACTGGTAACAATTGTATGCAATCATTACTACTTTTGAGACGACCACTTACATCTTACCTGTCGAAGTCGTTGTCAACTGTAGGTGTAGACAATTGTTGAAAAGGTCTAGTATAATAAGTGAAATTAAGAGTTGGTACATTAGTATCTGCACCATCGATGTCTTCTAAACCGAACATCTTCAACTGTGTTTGGTGGTAGAAGTGGTAGAACATTATCTCTCTGAACAAGTAGATGGATGTTGTCGTTCTCTGTGTATGCTCTCTGAAAACCATGTTTTTGTGCGTTCCTCCATATATACTTTATTTATCTATAGTTAATGATCTTTATTATCAAATCTCCCGTTTTACATAAATAATGAGTTATTCGTAATAAATAATGTTTTTTTTTATTTGATGGTGAAGTTTAATGATTTCAAGATGATTGGATTCCCTCCTTTTAAAAAAAATCTTTTTTCAGTAGTTTTGAAATTTCAAGATGTAACATCTTGATAAGGCGTTTCCCATCCCCCCACCACAAAAAAAAATAATAAAACATTAGATATTATTCCACCCTATTTTTTAAAAAAATTACTCAGTACATAACCATTAGTTTAATATTATAGGGTTATTGCATGAATATTGGGGAATATTGTCCCGAGTAGAATTTTATATTGCACGAGCTTGGGAGTGCAATATATATTCTACGAGGGACAATATTCCCCAATATTCATGCAATAACCCTTTTATTGTATAGCAATATAACATTTGAAAGTAAAAATTGGTTTAAACTAAGATTTTGTCGTTGATGACGTCATAAATTTTGAAGATTTATTGCACTAGTGCAATATTAGAATTTATTGCACGCTAACTTTTGGTTACTTTCTGTGGGAAATATTATATTGCTATGCAATAAAAAATGTTATTTTTCCTTTACATTCAACAGGTAAATTTACCTGTTATTTAGTTAAGACAGGAATAAAGTTAGACAGAAATAACTAGAACAACATATTTTGCAATCACAATATCTATTGTTCTTTCCATGTTGCGAAAATTCGAAATGTAGGAATAGCCAAAAGACACCCTATTCACATGCATTGATCCAAGTTCAATTATATAACATTTGTTGTCAGAACATTTTAATACAAATATATATATTGTTTAAATTTCTCCGATGTTAGCAAACGGAGTTCGTTCCTGTTCATTGCCTTAAGGTCTCCTAAATTTGTGTATTTAATTTTGCGCTTTAAGGGATTTTGTGTTGATTGCATATTTTTGCAAAGTCTTTCTAAAATAATTCACAATTATTTTTTTTTAAATTTAGTGCTTGAGAAATATTCTAAAAAACATGTATCCATCGAAGAAACCAGAGTGTTGACCTTATTTAGCGTTGTTGATAATTTGATTGCTGTCTTATTTATGACACCCTACATCTCCTCTTATTTACACAAATGTATCTGGCAAGACTTTAGATATTTTTACATACATGTATACTTCCTTTCAAAACGGACCTTTACCGACGCTTATGTGTATAAAATACCCTTCCCCGAAAATTAAAAGTTACCTGTACCAAACGTATGAAGTTATTATTTTCCCCTCAGGAAGTTGACCTAAGAGGTAGGCCGTTTTGTCATCAGAACTTCACTGTACCTAGTCCGAATAATTAAAACGTCTGGAAAGGCTATTTCATTTTTTTTTGTTGTGATGCCTTCCAGTGCAAACAATAGACGTCTCAATTATTCGGATTACACTATACCGTTATGGACGATGGCGTAATAAGGAATTCGACATCTGTTTACACCAACCCACCTCTCCGCCAGACCGAAGATACCTTTTTTCACATTTTTTTTCTAATTCTTAATTATATAGTATATGTAGGGGCTTACGTTTCAAGATCCGGATTACCTTGATGGTGAGTTGCTACTTACTATAGGAAGTTATTGAACCAATTGTGAACTTTCCATTCTTATATGTAGCAACATTCCAGCAACGCCTGATATGGAACACATATCTCTATACGTGTACTGTTTTGTATGCTTAAAAGAAAGCCATTGAACCAAGAGTTGAAAGTTGAAGTCATCCCTTGAATGATTTACGGGTGCCATCATGAGTTGGTTGACCGCTATGGAATCGCTGTGTCAGATAGCGGATATGTTCAAATTGTCTTAGTCATTGTCCCGTCATCTTTTACTCGACTGTGACATCATCGCATTTTTATCATGGGCAACAGGACGAGTGTCACACGTAGGGAGGGATCTGTTACTCAATAGTTCTTAATCTAAATATCTAGTTGAAGGTTTAACGGAAACAGTTATGACTTGGTTGGCCGATTTGGGACGTCACAGATTACCACAAATGTGTCCCGTCGTAGTTTTCTTGTGTTTGATTCTTAAGCCTTTAGTAACTAGAAGTAATCTTTGATCGATAATTTTTGTCTTTTCTCTAGCTTTGTCTAATTTTTTTTTTTGTTCTAAATACCGACCTGCAGGAGTTGAGCCCTTTCCAAGTGATTTTACAGTTTGTTCTTATGTTTTATTGTTACACCACTGTCCCAGGCTGAAAGTGAAAGGTTGATAATTCACATATACTTTTCACACAGCCACATTTGTTTGTAATTCAATAAGTAAAATTCAATTTGTTTCTTTGTAAAGTTAAACCACTGATTTCAATAAATTCATCTATCGTTTCATCTCTCAACAGCAACTTTGTTTTACCCTTATTGGAACTCATTCTACCGTTCTCGCCAATGTTGTTTATTCCTTCAAAGACCAATCAACGTTTTTGATGAAAGTTTTCTTTGGCGGTTGTCACTATCAAAAATCTTTCAAAAACGAAAACGTTGATCGTGACGACGGGCCTATACGGTGAACTGTAATCGTTCGCAACAGTTTGTCCTTTGGTCTTTAATGAATAATTATCCATATGCAATCATTCGACATCTTCTTATTTTTATAACTACAACCTTTTTTTCTGAATTTGTTTCATGTTATGTTATAATTCATTAAAAGGATAACCGGGATCACTAAAATATTGGATAGTACAACCAACCACGAACACCCGACTCCTCCGACAAAATAGACGTACAAACACAGACAAAAACAACAACGAACAACACATGGTCCAGATACAATAGTGTAGAGTTTAGGGCTAAACCTCGTCTCCTTTTTTTAAACCACGGTGTTTTTCATTTTAATTGACTCTTAGTATCTTCATATATTTAATTTATCCTTTTAGAAGTTAATGCGCCTCTTCCAAGTCAAGATCCCTTTATAATTTGTAAGAATTATCATTATTTTGCATACTTCGAATTAATTCGATATGATAACAAAAACTGTCTAGCTAGAAAATTAACGTCATGTATTTTATTTTATCTGAAAGTTAGGGATTTTAAATAACGACAAACCATTTCCTAAAACATATTAATGGATGATTCAGCGAACGCTTAACACGCTTTCGTGAATTTTGAAAGGTATGTATTGGGCATTCGTAAAAAAACTAACGTTACGATTGATTGAAAAAACCTACTCTTGTAAAATTGCATACATTGAGATTTTTCTTCATAGTTACCCTTACTAAAATCAAAATTTTGTAATGTCAAACGTACATGTATTTATATATTTGCAATTAATTCAGAAGTTTAAATTTGACACAATAGAGGCCATTTCATAATATGTTTTATATATAAAATCTCTAGATATGTTCCGAAATTGCAAATACAAATGCAATTTCCGAGTATTTGAATAAAACGCTGTGTGTGTGTGTGTTTTGTTTTGTTTTGTTTTTTATTTCCTGTTATAAACAGTTACAGATCCATGAAGTAAAAGCTAAGCAAAACTGCACAAAATTTCATGGTTTTGTATACAAATTCAAGAAGCAATTTTGCGATTATCTATTCGCATAAAAATTATTAATTAATTTGAATCACTTTTGCGTTTGACATTGTGGCATTACAATATCGATTCAACACTTCACTTTCAACATGAATAAACACTTCACTGTCATTTTCATAACCTACAATCATGGTTTCTTTCCGGCCTCACTCACGGATACGCTCGCATTTATAGAGGCACCTCAATACCACCCAATCAGACGTCAAGAAAGCCTTTATTTCATACGGGACAAGCTTTCCTTTGGACTTTCTGTGCACATAATAGAAATACGAAGATGTGGTATGAGTGACAATGAGACAACTCTCCATCCAAGTCACAATGTGTAAAAAGTAAACAATTATAGGTCAAAGTACGGCCTTCAACACGGAGCCTTGGCTCACACCGAACAGCAAGCTATAAATGAAAGGGCCCCAAAATAAAAAGTGTAAAACAATTCAAACAGGAAAATCAACGGTTTGATCTATATAAAAACGAGAAACGAGAAACACTTAAGAACCACATCAACAAACAACAACCACTGAAACAGGTTCCTGACTTAGGATAGGTGCAAACAAATGAAGCGGGTTTAAACGTTTAACAGGCGCCAACATTCAAACATAGAAAGACACACTATAAAATATCAATTGAAATGGCTTAACTCAACCAAAAAGACATATTAACAAAAACAAGTACACATACACTGAACGAATAAATTTGATCTATGACACAATGTCAAAAAGACAACTATAACCTTGGACAAAATGGCGTTAAATAAAATAGCGTACACAGGTAAATTTAATAAATATAATAATTTTGTTGTTAGGACTACGGAGATATTTTTTACAAAATAAATAAATTTTTTGTTCATAGTATGAGAACAGCAGGGACAATTTATCGCCATACTAAATACTTTTCAAAGGTGGTATGTATTAAAAATAATGAGACGAGATATAACACAAAATAAGTAAACATTGAATAACAAAAATGCATTAAAAGTTGTGTAACAGGTTAAATTAACAAGAAAGTACGATTTGAGAATACTCGCAATTACTGAAAACTAGTTTAAAGCCAAAAACAATTAATAATAAAAAATCATGCATCAGAGACTAAAATCAACTAAAACACATCCCAGGGATTTTGTGTTTTAATGCCATGGACAGTCAAAGAAGACATGACTTGTGCAATGCCAAAATAAAAGTATCGACAGGCAGTAGGATAGTTTGGATTTAACCTAATAATGAATATGTATAATATTGTATATAGATAAAACAATCTCTTTATAGAAAATGAACGTGGTTGTGTATTTTTACATCCAAAAAACCATTCGAAAAGAACACAAATTTAGTTCTGTTTTAATTTGTTAATGACAAAATCGATATTTGTGCCAATGTTAACAATATTCAAAGATCTTATTACAATATTAATAAGATAACCTTTAATGTGGATTCATTTATTTTCGTGGGTACCAATTTTAGTAGATTGAGGAAAAATGTGTTTTCGTGGATACTTGATTTCTTTTATTTGCCAAAGTCTGCATACAAGCCTATAGAAAATGTGTACTTCGTCAAACATTGAAATTCGTGGTTCACCAATAACCACGAAATCCACGAAAATTGGTATCCCACGAATAATAATGAATCCACAGTACTAATAAGTTTGTTTAAAGGTTCGATGAGTTTACACGGATCACATAGTGATTCCGCTTTTTTAGTACAATATTACCGTAAAATTTAGGATGTGAAATACCGTTTTTAATAAGTTTTCTACAGGTACAGGCAAATTGACTAATCAAATCTTTGTTTCTATGAAATAATAAAGTAAAAGTTTTAAGTAATTTATGGTAACGAAATCCCTGACTTACTAACTTACCAGTGATGCATTGATTACGTTCGGACAAATCTATGACATCATTACACACACGGGCATAACGAACGAGTTGGGATATATAAACACCGTACAATGGAGCCAAAGGAACATCGCCGTCTAAAAAAGGAAAATTAACAATAGGGAATGAAAAAGCGTCTCTTTTGTCGTAAACTTTAGTACGGAGTTTCCCTTTAGAAATTGAAATGTACATAAAACTGGTTTAACTCTACCACAGTTTATATATGCCTGTATCAAGTCAGTCTTCCTGTACCAAGTTAGTCTTCCTGTATCAAATCAGTCTTCCTGGACCATGTGTTATTCTTGTTTTGTGCCTCTGTCAATTTATATATGCTTGTACCAAGTCAGTCTTCCTGGACCATGTGTTATTCTTGTTTTGTGTCTCTGTCAGTTAATGTGTCTTTTCCTCCCGGAAGAGTCAGGTATTGATGGTCGGAGTGGTTTTGTTGTGCTATCAATTTGTGTGGGTGTGTGTGTGGGGGGGGGGGGGGGGGGGGGTGTAATTCCTGCTCTCCGTTTTATTCTTTACTGTATATAGGACATTGTAAAGATAGTAGAAAAATAACATCGTTACAAAAACAGAGATTTCATTCTCCTATAAAACGATAAATAGCAGTTTATGGAAAGTAGTAATACAGTATATTATGATCTCCCACAAATCTCTTGACATTTATTTTTCAATTAAAAAGCTAAGATACAGAACATTAAACAGTTATCTTTTTGTGAACTATTTCGTTTTTATACGATTATACATAACATCAAATAGAAATATTCCAGATAAGATAATTTCATTCATTCATTTGTCAGTTTTGTATCGTATTGAGTAATGTTAATTCCATTTACCAGCGGCCCTGGAAGGAATAGCAATGCATCATTATATCTCCAATTTAAATTAGACACTACAGATCGTTGAACTTGATTGGCTTTCCTTCCATTTCTGAATACTTAAATTTAAGAAAAGTGCACTAATCGCATTGTTTGTTTCACGGTATCAATTCATCAGCATCGAAAGAATAAGACCATTGATAGAACTGCTTCATGTTCATTTCTTATCCCCTGTGGTTGTTTTCCTTTTTATTCGTCATGTGTTGACGACAGTATTGTCTGCTCTTTTTTTTAAGGTTTCTATTTTCTGTTTTAAACTTTAATTTTATACTCACTCTGTTTATAGTCATACGAAATTTCAAATATTAAAAAAAGAGAGTTGAATATGTTTTATATACTTGAATGACTAAGTTTTACTACAAAACAATTGACGTGAACTTTCTTGTAAAAGAAAATCCTTCATATTATCAAAATCTTCATAACTGGTACTGCTACTGAATTATTGTCTTCCCGTACACTAATTCGTCGATATTTTCCCGTATGCAGTGACCTTAACAATGAGACCTCTCGTTATAACTGCTGTCACCGCACAGCGCAAGTGCGAGGGAAAAACTGTGACGAAAGAAATGTAAACAAACGTGCATTGAAAGGTTAATAGTAATAAAGAACAAATTCAATACAACAAATCATTTACCAAATGTTCAGTGAAAGTTTAGTTAACAAATGGGAACGCATGGAAAATATAAGAAAACTATCATTGCTCTATCAATTCACTTATTTGGCACGTGCTCCACGTGATCTTTGATTATTTGTCAATGTTTCGATCCGGTAAACTTCGGAAACAAAGTCGAAATTTAATTAGCTTGCGATCGACAATCACTGTATGAAATATTATTTGACGATAATACGTTATAGATTCGTAAATGAAAATAAAAAAAAAACTTGCATAAGGACTTAGTTTAGTATATATATGCATGCATTGGTCCAATAACTTCGATAACATTAGAATTACAAGAAACTCGTTTCATGTGACTTTAAGTTAAATCCATGGAAAATATGAACTACTTGTTCATAAAAGTTGACAGTTAACTATATATAAAAAAAATAGATTGAATGGATATTTTTTGTTGCAATTCCTTAGATGATAAACCTTGCCGTTTGTTTGTGTTATTAATTCCTCCCGAAGTATATGTTTACATTTCTTCCACACATGGGATGTAAATAATTTTTCAGCAAAATTAACAAATTTAAAGATGGTACCATTTTTGTGTCATCAACTCCTCCTATGAAACCCGGTCACTTGTGTTATTGATCCATTTGTTTGTCTTTCTTTGTATAACATTGAAGCTTATTTAATTTTCCTTTCATTATTCACTGTTAAAAGTGGGAAACGCTTGTAGTATCGTTCAAAATTCTATCTTTATATTTTATTCGAATATAGGCCTTTATACTTCTTGTAAATTTCAATTTGAATAAAGAAAATGTGTAGTTTACGTCAATGACAAGGAACTAAACGACAACATGAATAACCAAAACATATGGAGAGGTCAATATTCATTCATAAAACATGCGTGTTTACTTGAGTTTTCTTAAAGAAAAAAGATCCTTTACAAAAAACTCTATCCAGTATTAGTATTTTTATTTTAAATTGAATATGATTTACGTTAAGAACCCAGTTCTGAACTTTAAAAAATAAAGTCCATTAATAAATCTAACATCTTTATAATGTGATAATGTACACATCTGAAAAATATCTAAAGGTTAAAAAAGCTAAAACAAATTCAATAATGAATTCAAAGAGATATGGGCGACTAACTACATCTCTAATGAAAGAACAGCCCACCGACACAAATAATAAGAAGATATATTCAGCGGGCAATGAATTGCCATATATTTAGTCGCGTTCTTGATATGAAATGGCGAAAACGCGTAAGCGAATCGAAATACGAAAAAAAAAATACTAAACGAAAACCATTTCAGCTTTTTACATATTCGGCTTCGCGTTACCACTTTTATGAATTTATTAACAGTAAGCAGTTTGTATTGGCAATAATTTCAGCATAATTACGACTATCTAGGCCATGTATTGTTCGTTGTTGTTTGTCTTTGATCGTATGTCTGTTTTTTTTTTCGGAGGAGTCCTGGTTAATGTGATCTGTTGAATTTTGCGATATTTTTGAAGATTCCTGTAATCCCTTTTTATAAATTATATATTTTAGGATGTTTTGTAAATTCATTGCACGCTATCTGTACTTTTTTAACATCTTGCTCATACGCATGTTGGTATTGTACTTGATAAATTAGAATCGTTTTGAAAACAAAACTCAGGCAGCTATTTTCTTAGAATTCAAAGAAGAAATGTATCAAAAGAGGCAGATGATACCAAGAAGGGGATCTAGAAACGACAAAAACTAATCAGAAAAAGAAATAAAGAATACAACTCTTGTTAAGGTGCGACATTGGACATATATCTATAGAAAAATTGACCGATATAATCTGTATTATTTCCTGAAGTGGAAATGCTATGTCAAACACGTTATCTGCGATACCATATATTGAATTAACAATAATTGCCAGATAACTGTTTACAAATGTTATAGTGAAGAAACATGATGAAGAGAAACCAGTGAAATTACATTGTCTAAAGGAAATTTAATGAAACCGACAAAAGGTCGTTTATACTGTAAGGCATATACAATAGACTACTCATTCTTTTCTGTTTATGAATACAGCATTGTAATGTCTTCTCTGTATTTATATACTACTGCCTCTAACTATAGACGATATTTGAAAAACAATCTATGAAAAAGTAGCTTATTTATGAATATTGTAACCCAAAATTTACTAATTGGATAGGTTTTAATCGATTTCTTTGTGAAGATGTTTTTGACGATGATGGAATACTCAACACATTTAAAAAGGTTGTTTTTTCACGATTGCTATCAATTACACATCAGGGTTACAAACTTCCTAGTCAATATCAATTAAAATGCTGTAGAGATTTTTCTCTCGCTTCATCGAGACGAAATCGTGACATTCTGACTGTGAATATTCAAAATAATCGTATGTTTTATCGTTAATCATTCAATTGAAAACAAGCTGCTGGGCTATCTTTTATTTATATGAAACATTATTGTGAAACAGCTGGGAAAATAATCAAATTATATTTGCCACTTCCTTAAATCAGAATCGCCATTGCTGACCGAGTAAATAGAAAAACGGTGATTTGGACTGGCAGTAAAACTCGTGCGGAAAGTTCAAAGTGGTTCATTTGGTTGTGTGGTTGTATAAGAAAGCGCCCGATTAATCTGGTACCGACGTGAAAGTCCCAATTTGAAGCCTGCAAATTTCGTGTACATCTCCCAATTGATATGATATTCCAGGGCATGCGTTTCATATCATGATTTGTTTGATAATGTGTTGCTGCTTACAAGGAAGCTAATTGAATCAATTTTCCCATGTGGTAAAGTTGAAGTCATTCCTTCGAAAGATTGACGGACACCATCACGAGTTGGTTGACCGTTATGGAACATTTGTGTTACAGATGGCCATGTTTATGTTCTAATTGTCGTAACCACAATCACGTTCTGTTTTCCTCGATTGTGACATCGCCGAATAAGATTTATTACCAAATTTTTAATTATCAATAGCAACACTAGTGGCAACAAATCTGCTTACCTATCCGGAGCACCTAAGATCCCCCTAGGATTTTGGTGGGGTTTGTGTTGCCAAGTCTTACGTTTTTCATCTAGTGTTGTGTGGACTTGTTTGTCTTTCCATCATTGTTCGTTTTGAGTCATGGAGTTGTCAGTTCATCTTCGACTTGGGCGTTTCAGATACCCACTTGTATCTCTCGTATTTTCAATGAATTTATTGCTCGTATCAATTATTGGTTTTTTCCCCTTTGCTGTCGGTCTCATTTCATTTAATGCAGTAAGTCTACCATTATTATCTCTTTTCTACAAAAAATTCTTGTAGCAGTCTATAATTATTATAAAAACGGTATGTCACTTGAAAGAACTAATTTTTGTCCTACTACACTAAGTATTTTAGAAATTTAAAGTAAAGAAGTATAGTCATATTGATTTGTTAACAAAAAATCAATAGCAAAAGCAATTATGATCTGGGAAAACATTACTTTAAACATTGACAACCACACCTTCCGTAAAACCATGTGTGATATTAAGGACAGTAGCTACAGGCTATAGGGAATGTATATTCATGACAGTTCTTAATACAAAAAATCTTCTATTTGTCAGTTAATGTTACGATGAAATTTTCCTTTTTATCTGTTTATGTTATAAGCTACTTACATAGTCATTACTTTGGTAAATATTGTTTTTACAAGATGACAGTTATTCCGGTATATGGGATCATAAACACTGACACTATGAGGCTTTTCTACAAGATTCAATCAATGCGTATCTACCTAATTGTGAAAAGAAATGAAATACGAATAGGATCAATCAACTATAAGCCAAGGAAAGACAAAATACATCATGACCAATTGAAACAAATGAAATGCTGGCTGTGCCAACTGATGCTCACCGATTGAAACATTACTGGGAGAAACATTTTTGTAAGAGTTCAGAATGCTACTGTGCTTGGAGGGACAAATAAGTGACCTTTCCCCAAAAAAGATCCCCTACTTTTTCATTTTTTTGTCCTGAATATGCATTAGATCTACCACTGGACGTTTTTACCATCTATCCATGATCATCATAATCATCCCTTCCAAATATCTTATTATCTTTTTAAGTTTCATTCGAATCAAGCAAGGAGAACTCGAGTAACTATTCGAAAACCACTTTTTTCAAATAACTGAATTTGTGTTTTTTTTTATTTCAAGTTAATTTGATATATACGATCGATATAGCTTACACACTTTGAACTATTTTAAGCAGAACGTGAAGTTAAAGTATAATAATAGCTTCTTAGCATTCTTCTTGTAGAGCCTTTGTAAGAGCTATCAACCTTAAAAAAAGACTGAGAAGCGACACACATACACAATTCTTGAAGAGCCTTTGTATGAGATATCAACCGTAAAAGAAAAGACTGAGAAGCGACACACATACACAATTCTTCTCATTTAGTATTATAGATTCCTGTCTTAATAATTCTGACCTCAAAATTTACACGAAAATAAATAAATGAAAATATAACTTTTATAGTTTTTTTTCAAATTTCCCCTCCGATTCCAACTTTTAAACATGATGACATAAACATGATAAAATAAGTGGATCGACAGTAATGAAAGCTTTGGTATTGTAAACAAAGTAACAATGAAGTCGCTTTTTAATAGTTGATTGTTTAAAATATAAGATGTCAAACAGTAGAACATCGAAAAGGACGAAGGAAAAGTTAATTCCTTGATAGAGGTTTGCTGCTCACAGGGAAGCTATTAAACCAAGAGTTCCAAATGGTGAAGTTGAAATCATCCCTTCGTAAATTTTACGGACGCCATCACGAGTTGGTTGACCGTTATGGAATAACCGTTTCACAGATGATATCGGATATGTTCCTTATGTCGTAACTACAATACCCTTCCCTTTTCACGAATGTGACCTACCGAATTAGACTATTTACCGGATTTGTAATAACATAAGCAACACGACGGGTGCCACATGTGGAGCAGGATCTGCTTACCCTTCCGGAGCACCTGAGATCACCCCCAGTTTTAGGTGGGGTTCGTGTTGCTTAGTCTTTAGTTTTTCTATATTGTGTCATCTGTACTATTATTCGTCTGTTTGTGTTTTTATTTTTGGCCATGGCGTTGTCAGTTTGTTTTCGATCTATGAGTTTGACTGTCCCTCTGGTATCTTTCGTCCCTCTTTTAAGCTTCAGTAACATACTTTAAGTTGCCTCATGTGGATCAGGATCTGCTTTCCTTTTTGAAGCCTTTTCATTGCATTGTACGTTTGTTTCCGACTTATGAGTTTGATTATTCTTTTGGTATCTTTCACCTCTCTTTTAGCGCACAAACGCTGGTTTAATACTTGAATGAATAATAATCCAAAGTAACTGCTTAGACTAAAACATGGGTTATAATCTGTATCTTCCACATAGTCTATTGGAAAGGTCGTTAATGTCGTACATGCAGATGAAAATACCACTACTCTTACGATAGCTGTCATTAAAACGTGGAAAAGTCTGAGAAAAACAATGTATATTTATTAGTTGAAATTATTTGTGAATTAGTTTTCATTAACTACGAGTTCTCTTTTTTTGTTTGGTTTTTTTTTTTTTGTTTGTTTGTTTGTTTTTTTTTGCGAGTACCAATCTGATCATGATGAGTCGAGCCCTTTCCATGTAATTTTGTAGTTTTTGTCTTATGATGTGATACCAATGTCCCAGGTTGGGGAAGGGGTTGATCGCTCATACACATGTTATACCCCGCCACATTATCAAATGTGCCCGTCTAAAACCAGAAACTTTTAATTCAGAGATTTTCGTTGGTTGCTGTCTTCTATGTTTGTTTTTAATTCATAGTTAAAGTTTAAATGAGGAGGTTGCTTTTGCATATTTGAATTATTTTTGATTTATTTATTTTATTGATTTTTGATTTTTGATCATTTTTGATTATTTTTGATTATTTTTGATTATTTTTTATGAATAAACGTCTCAAGTATCGGTAATACGCTCGTGTATGTTATCGTTATACGGACTTAATCAACAGGAAGGTGCTCCTAGCACACAAACAATGATGAAACAGCGCTATGATGAACAAAGACTTAAATCGACACTGCATAAGATTTACGCTCACCATTACAAATTTTCTGACTGATAAAATGTGTCTTTGTCTCCAAATACTAGCAATATTTTCGCAAACTTAGATATTTAGATACCAGGAGAGTCGTCTGATCTGTAATATTGTTTCCTTTTTCCGATTGTCACATTTTCATTGAGTTGGATTCGCATGGCGGAAGATGCATGTATAGCAGGGACGTTTACTTTGTCGACGCACCCGGTCTCGCTACTTTTTCAGTTTACGTGACTCTCTTAGTTTTGTCATCTTATCTATAAGCTTTAGTTTTTTTTATTGTAATTTCTTTATGAAAGTCAACACTATATTTTTCAAAATAGATTTGAATTTAGGAAACAAACTACATGTATATTTTGTCTATAGATTGTTAGAATTAGTTTGGTACCGGTACTCATTTACTTTATTAATGTTTACTCGTGGACACTCTGAATGCTGCTTTATAAACAAGTAAATCTATTTAGATGTATCTTGAAGCAAAACTGGATTCATTTTTACAATAATATCGGTAAACGTAACGCGCGTCTGGCGTAAAGATAAAATTTAATCCTGGTATCTATGATGAGTCTATTTACAACCACTGGTCGATGCCACTGGTGGAGTTTTAGATCCACGAGGGTATCACCAGCCCAGTAGTCAGCACTTCTTCTGTGCTGACATGAATTATCATTGATATGGTCATATTTATAAATTAACTGTTAAAACTTTTGAATATTTGAAAAACTAAGGCTTTTCTACCCCAGGAATAGATTACCTTAGCTGTATTTGGCAAAAACTTTTAGGAATTTTGGTCCTCAATGCTCTTCAACTTCGTACTTTATTTAGCCTTTAACTTTTTTGGATTCGAGCGTCACTGATGAGTCTTTTGTAGACGAAACGCGCGTCTGGCGTAAATATAAAATTTAATCCTGGTATCTATGATGAGTTTATTTACAACCACTGGGTCGATGCCACTTCTGGTGGAGTTTTAATTCCCCCGAGGGTATCACCAGCCCAGTAGTCAACACTTCTTCTGTGCTGACATGAATTATCATTGATATGGTCATATTTATAAATTAACTGTTTACAAAACTTTTAAATTTTTGAAAAAATAAGGCTTTTCTACACCAGGAATAGATTACCTTAGCTGTATTTGGCAAAACTTGTAGGAATTTTGGTCCTCAATGCTCTTCAACTTCGTACTTTATTTGGCCTTTAACTTTTTTGGATTCGAGCGTCACTGATGAGTCTTTTGTAGACGAAACGCGCGTCTGGCGTAAATATGAAATTTAATCCTGGTATCTATGATGAGTTTTTTTACAACCACTGGGTCGATGCCACTACTGGTGGAGTTTTAGATCCACGAGGGTATCACCAGCCCAGTAGTCAGCACTTCTTCTGTGCTGACATGAATTATTATTGATATGGTCATATTTATAAATTAACTGTTTACAAAACTTTTGAATTTTTGAAAAACTAAAGCTTTTCTACCCCAGAAATAGATTACCTTAGCTGTATTTGGCAAAACTTTTAGGAATTTTGGTCCTCAATGCTCTTCAACTTCGTACTTTATTTGGCCTTTAACTTTTTTGGATTCGAGCGTCACTGATGAGTCTTTTGTAGACGAAACGCGCGTCTGGCGTAAATATGAAATTTAATCCTGGTATCTATGATGAGTTTTTTTACAACCACTGGGTCGATGCCACTACTGGTGGAGTTTTAGATCCACGAGGGTATCACCAGCCCAGTAGTCAGCACTTCTTCTGTGCTGACATGAATTATTATTGATATGGTCATATTTATAAATTAACTGTTTACAAAACTTTTGAATTTTTGAAAAACTAAAGCTTTTCTACCCCAGAAATAGATTACCTTAGCTGTATTTGGCAAAACTTTTAGGAATTTTGGTCCTCAATGCTCTTCAACTTCGTACTTTATTTGGCCTTTAACTTTTTTGGATTCGAGCGTCACTGATGAGTCTTTTGTAGACGAAACGCGCGTCTGGAGTAAATATAAAATTTAATCCTGGTTTCTATGATGAGTTTATTTATAATCAAAACTTTAGAATTTTCTACGCTTTACACTACTGTTACTCATTCTCAATTGAAAGAACGAATACATCGTCTCATCACAGCTTTCTACAAGAACGGGAATCGTAGATACTCATTTCTTGTTTGATGTCATAAAAAATCTGACCTTGTGAAGAACTAAATTGATTGTAAAAGCAAATACACCAAAGATGAACCAATCAAAATGCTGGACTATTTGATTGACAACATATTTGTTGAGTGTAATGGATTGAAAGTTTAATGGACATTCGGTATCCCAATGGATACTAATTGTGAACCCCTACTGGTCGACTCATTTTTGTACTTATACGATCCATTCTTACAAAACCTCCTGCAATACAAAAATGAAAAATAAACAAGTTCATAGAGATTTCATATTGACATTGATGATGTCTTGCCACCTATCATTGAATAAGCTACATTTCGGTGAGTACATGAGTCTCATATTCCCCACTGAACTTGAGATAAAGGATACTACCGAAACTAGAAGGTCTGCTTCATATCTTGATCTTTTTATTTATATTAACAAATATTGACGACTTAGAATCTATGATAAACTTGATGATTTCTACTTTAATATTGTCAACTTCCAATTTTCAGCAGTAATATTACCTCTTCTCCGTCATATTGAGTTTATTTATTCAAGATGATATGTTATACTCATGCATGTTCATGCCATAAGGACTTCATACACAGGAGTATGCTCTTTATACAACAACTGCTAAAACAGAGTTATGAGGAAAACGACTGAAATCGACACTACATAAGTTATACGGTCAAAATCACAATTTGGTTAACCGATAACTTATGTATGTGTTACAACTCACTAGCGACATGTTTCCCCAGTCGTAAATCTCTAGATACCAGGATAGTCGTCTTATCTGTAAATTTATCAATTTTGTCCTATTCACGATTGAAAAATTTTAACTGAGTCTTAATTGGCATGACGGATGGTGCATGCATAGCTGGCGATACTTACCCTATTCACACAAACAGTTGCAGTCCTTCTGGAGTTCATGCGACTCATAATATCACATTTTTTCTGCTATCTATTTTAATTAATGTCGTACATTCATGTGCAGATTGAAAAATACGAAAAAGTTATTTGTTTATATTTGAAGCTAGATGTTCCCTACTAGAGCGACGGATATCATTTCCGGTGTTTGAGGTTCATATTATCTCAAACAACAATTGAAATATATAAGTTTAGTGATTACCAATGAGTCAGCTATCAATCAAGGGTAAAACATCTTTAATTCAACACTTTAATGGAATAGTTGATTAAATGAATTAATTTCTGGAAATCTTCAAGATGATACCAGGCAATATTTCTTGATTTTAAATTTACGCACTGTATCCGTTTACCAATACCAGCACGTTTTCAGCGTCAATGTAATTAAGAAATATTTGAAATGTTATTACATTCTAATATTCCTTTGTCATGAAACATACACCAACGTAGTCAACATAAAAACGATACAAATAATAGTCAACCAAAATATACTACTTAAGCGATAGATTTGAACAAAATGAATTCACCAAAATCAGGTGGAACGTAGGAGCAAGTAAAATAATGGTGATATGTCACATTCGATCATCTTATAATTTAGGAAAAAAGAGCCGGATTGTTGCTAAATTGTTGGAACAATTCTATGGTCATCCCAAACAAAGATTTTCCAAAACGGCCATTCAAATCATCATTAAAATATCAGCCGTAAAACTGCCGAAGCGATGGAATTTAGCATTAATTGGGAGATATTAAATATACATTCCATATGCAGTACTACTTTATGTTGCTAAAAAGAAAAAAAACACATCCACTATTTACAATTGGAAAACTGAAATTATTTTATTTGTCGTAAAGTTTTGTACTCCCCGACTCTAGCTGTCAATTTTGTGCTGTAAGTCAATATAATATTGTCTTTGTATGTAAATCGTATTACTACGAATGTCTTGTAAAAGAATTAGGAATAAATGAGCACTCAGGTAATCCCACATACAAAGACATATCATTTGACAAGGATGAGATTTTGGCGAATCATAAGTCCTTCATGGCTTCAATGAACAACAAATCAGAGGACCTACCTTGTTTGTATTGGATACCTAAGCTTCACAAAATTCCGTACAAATAACGGTACATTGCCGGCTCATCTGCATGTTCCACCAAAGAATTGTCCATTAGATTGACTAAAATACTGTCCGCCGTGAAAGAGGGTCTTCGGAAATACTGTGAAGCTGTTTACTCGCGTAGTGGTATTAATCATATTTGGATTCTTAAAAATTCTAAAGGACTTCTAGATAATTTTAAATCTCGGTCTTTTTTCTGAAATTAGTTCTATCAAAACTTTTGATTTTTCAACCCTGTATACCACCATTCCCCATGTGAAATTGAAAAATCGCCTAAAAGAAATAATCCACAATGCCTTTCAACATAAAACTGGTAGCATACGCTATAAATTTATTACTTTGGGATACCATAAGGCATATTTTGTTAATAGCGAACAAAAGGGTAAAACATGCTACACAGAGGAACAAGTGATCAGTTTGCTGGAGTTTCTTATCGACACCATCTTTGTTGAATTGGAGGTAGACTTTTTCAACAAATTGTCGGCATTCCTATGGGAACGAAATGTGCGCCTCTCCTTGCCGACCTCTTTTTATTTTCAAATGAATCGGAGTTCCTTCAGACACTTGTCAAAAACAAGAAGATCGAAGAAGCCAGATTATTTAATTTCACTTTCAGATATATTGATGATGTTCTTTCCATCAACAATCCGAACTTTTCTGATTGGGTTCCATTAATATATCCCCCAGAACTAGAAATTAAAGAAACAACAGACATGGCTTCCTCCGCCTCATTTTTAGACTAATACCTCGAATTTGACATACACAGTCATCTTAGTACCAAAATCTATGACAAACGAGACGATTTTAATTTTAAAATTATCAATTTCCCCCACCTTAGTAGCAATATACCAACTTCACCTGCATATGGGATATACATTTCCCAACTTATTCGGTATGCAAGAGCTTGCAGCTCCTACTCAAACTTTGTAAAACGTCACCAGTGTCTGAGCAAAAAGTTGATGAACCAGCGGTATGTCAAAGAACGTCTCGTCCTTTTTCTAAAAAAGTTCATCGAAAGGTACCAAGACCTTGTTGATAAATATTCCGTATCAACTTCACAAATAATACATGATGGTCTTGAAGTATAGATTCTGCGTACGGACGCTGTTTATCATCTTAATAACGTGTTAAAGTGTTCTTTTATTTGTCTTTATTAATATTAGTTTGACTGTTTGGTCTGTTTTTGGTGATATACATTTGACGTGGCTCTGTACTTATGCATCCCGTCATTGTGTTGTTTGTATTATTTTTCATTTTTACTTGTGTGATTTGTCCGTGTGACTTTTTATGTTTCTTTGATACATATGACGTGTCTCTGTACTTTAAACATCCCGCCATTGTGTTATTGTTCTATTATAATTTTTGCATACTTTGAACGACGAAATTATTTTATATATCTACCTGTGTGACGTTTACATTCTGACGTCAAACACGCGATTTTACGCCAGAGTTAATGTTAACATTACGATTCGGTCCCAGTGCTTAAAAATCCCTCGATCCTTTATAGGTTGATTTGGCATACATAAATAAAATACAAAAATAAGTAAGCAATGAACGAGGTTGTTAAATGTGATATATACTTTTTTGTGCTTCTTTGTTTAATATTTGTTTGTTTTTGTTGTGATTAAGATTGTGACACGGTGTTGACTGCTGTACCCCTATTTTGACATTTTTACCTGTTATGTCTGTTTGTTTTATTCACGCATCGTTGTCAATATAATGGAATTTGATGCGACTGTCATACAAGTGATTGGTTTAGCGCTATAAAACCAGGTTCAATCCAGTATTTTCTACATAAGAAAATGCAGGTACCAAGTCAGGAATATGACAGTTGTTTTCCATTCGTTTGATGTGTTTGTGCTTTTGATTTTGCCATTTGATTAGGGACTTTCCGTTTTGAATTTTCCTCGGAGTTCAGTATTTTTGTGATTTTACTTTTTTTTATACATAACAGACTTAACTGCATTAACATTAGTGGTATAAATGCTACGGCACCAGTTGCGCATTTCGACAATTGATATCTCTTTAGTGATTTTTGAGGCCAAAATATTTAAAATTCCAAAATTAATTCTAAATCCGGAAAAGGAATCAGAGCTATGCATGAGGAAGATACATTCGTTAATTTAAAATTATTTCAAAATTTTGATACAGCAAATTTAGATCAAAAACATAATCAGTATGTTCGGTACTGGCTTTTGATTGGTGATACGCTCGGGGGCTATCAGTCAATCAGCAGAGGTATCGACCCAGTTTAAGTAATAACATTAACGGTAACAACTTTACTGCACCAAATGTGCATTTTAACAATGAATATATACTGCGCTTTCCTTGAATTCAAATCCAATTGAAGCAGATTTTAATTATTCAGCGAGAGGACGTTTATTGAGAAGCTTTTGTACGGAGTATAGATAACAGAAGTGGGAAGGAACATGCTTACTATTTTGTTTAAAATTTGACTACTCTTATTTTCTGGCTTTGTAGAATATCTAATATATTGGTCAGTGAATTTGTCTTTTTGTCTTTTTGTGTTTTTTGCTATGGCGTGCAATTTTCTCTGGACTTTGGAGTTTTAAATGTCCCTTTGGTATCTTCCGCCTCTTCTTTATCATTACTGTGAATTTGTTGTCCAAGCATATAATTTGTCCAGTTTTTCGTGTGATTACCTGGTAACAAATTGAGCCTTACAAAAAAAAATCTTTATATTGTTGACGAAATTTTTTTCAATACTTCCCCAAGATACAGAGGGCCTGCATAAAATTATAGTTGAACACATATTTATTAGTTTCAAACCTGATCAGACGTAACCATTCAATCATAAACGATTGAAACTAAGTTCTAAAAAGAATACTGATTAGACGGCTGAATGAAATGAATATCAAAAAATCATATTTTATGTGTAGTAAATCTACATTTAAAAACATTATTTGGGAGCGCATTCCCGGTCAGTATATATGAAAGCTTCCGACTTTATGATAAACAGAGACTTGCGAACGACGATTTGTCACCATCGCCGTCTTTTCAATTGATATACCACTGAATATAGGAATAAGACATGATTATGCCAACATCGATGGTTTATTGTCAATAAGGCATTAAATGATCAAAAGACAAAGTTGTAAACTATTACAGGTCACCGTACTGCTTTCAATAATGAGCAAATCCCAAACCATATATTACGATGTAAAAGACTCTGGTATGACAAAGTGTGTAACAATTCAAAAAGCAAACGGCTTCATTTAAACTACACCAGTAAACGAAAAACAATTATGACAGACAGTAATCATCGTAAACCGCTGGATTATATGTTCCTTGAATAAAAATTCCTTGACTTTATACAAACAGATTAATGTTCGCTTTATTCAAATTTGTCTAAACTTGGATGGATTATGTTCTTTACATATGACAATATCACCTCTAGTTTTTGGTGGGGTTCTTGTTGCTCAGTCTTTCGTGTTCTGTGATATTATAAATATAAGATGTCTGCATGTTGATTTATATTTACGAATGATGTCCTTGTACCGATGATAAAATTTAGTAAGTGTTTTAACTAGTTTGTGATATCGAAAACCCTGGTGTAATAATTTTTCAGTAATACAGAGATTTCTTTCGTTAAAATTTTGTATATTTTTGTTTGTTTTTTTGGTCGTGTTTCGTTTTGTTTGTTTTGTTTTGGCCATGGCGTTGTCAGTTTTTCTTCGACTTCTGTTTGATTATACCTTTGGTATCTTCCGTCTCACTATGGCTGTTCTTCTTTTGTCTTCTGCCTTCTTTTTAAATAACAGAGAATTTGAAACATTATATATTAGGTCAGTACAGAAGCACTGAAAATGAAATATTTAAATTACATTCGATATCTTTGAATAATCACTCGTAAATCCCTAACAACCTGGAGTATAAAACGAATAATAAGACTACATATTTTTTTCTGATTTGACATAAAACTATTGTTAAAACTCACAAAACAATACTCTCATGACTATAAAAATACAAAATGTTTTTGTAAAAGTCACGTGGAGACATTTTGTTGTTTTAACCTTTTTCTTGATCTTAATCGCACTATCCATGTGTTTGTTAAAAACGTGAAATGGAGGCAGAATAATTAAAGGAGATTCGCGCTAAATTGAGTAAAAACTGCCCTAATGCGATTATGCTATTATCACTTTGTTATCTCACTCCTGACAATTTTATCACAATTATGTATTTTAGCACCTTATTCACAGTATTTGATATAAAACTACAAAATACATTACGAAAGTAATGTCTACTAATAGATTCATCCAGCTAAGAACATAACACTTATAACACGAATTTTATATAAACCAAATCAATATTCATGACAGTACAAAGAATCTAATATGATTTAGCAATGTTGAGTGCTTTTGGACTGGCTGTGGAGGCATCTTATAAGTACATGTACCCGCCAATGAAATTATTTTTGAGACAGTTTATGTTTTTATCCAATTGAAAATCGAGAAAAAAAAAGTGCTAATGGGTTTTGTTCAATACAACGATATGTGTTTCTTTGATATATAAGGAAGCAGGAAGAAGACTCGTAGAACACACCAAAAGGACAATCTTTATTTCATTAAACATATACAACACCATGTCTAAAAATAAAAGACAAAACAACTTTCACAAAACAGTTATAAATTGGGATATTAATTCGACAATGTTATGCATCGCGTACAAAAATATATGCATGAGTATTTACAACCACTCAGATTCCTTTATCAATGACCGTTTCGTGGTATCAAAGATAAAAAGAAAATCTATTCACAGAGTTATTTCTGTTTTTGTGTAAACAACTATTTTATGGAGGAGCCGGTGTTGGTGGTATATGTTGTCTGTGTGTATTGTCCAATATCTCTATTATTGTTTTGATGTTAATATGTTTAATATTATGGCTTGATCGACAGACATTGAATTCGGTGTCAAGATTAAAGTCAAAGCTCTCAAATTTAAGACTAATACAGACCGACATTTTATAAAGTGTTATTTTCATTTACTAGCACTGGGTCGATACTGCTAGTCCCCGAGGGTATCCCCCAGCTAAGCTATCAGTGCTTCGGTACTGACATGATTTATATACACCCATCTTAAGTTGGTAAAATGTGTTTGGTCGTTTAGCTGTTAACAAGTACTTATACAACATTGGCGTTCACATTTTTGGTCGTTTAGCTGTTAACAAGTACTTATACAACATTGGGGTTCACATTTTTGGTCGTTTAGCTGTTAACAAGTACTTATACAACATTGGCGTTCACATATTTGGTCGTTTAGCTGTTAACAAGTACTTATACAACATTGGCGTTCACATATTTGGTCGTTTAGCTGTTAACAAGTACTTATACAACATTGACGTTCACATTTTTGGTCGTTTAGCTGTTA
The DNA here is from genome assembly GCF_021869535.1 of Mytilus californianus. Classification (NCBI taxonomy): domain Eukaryota; kingdom Metazoa; phylum Mollusca; class Bivalvia; order Mytilida; family Mytilidae; genus Mytilus; species Mytilus californianus. The sequence continues at coordinate 127,798,257 of NW_026262679.1, read as the reverse complement.
ACAAGTACTTATACAACATTGGCGTTCACATATTTGGTCGTTTAGCTGTTAACAAGTACTTATACAACATTGGCGTTCACATATTTGGTCGTTTAGCTGTTTCCAGTACTTATACAGCATGGGCGTTCACATATTTGCATTTGAGTGGTCCTGTTGGAAGTAAATCAATAAATGATCGTACGATGACCTATAGCTGTTAATTTCTGTGTCATGTGGTCTCTTGTGGAGAGTTGTCTCATTGGCGATCATACCACATCTTCTTTTTTATGTTTAGAATTATTAAACTGTAATTTTCATTTGGTGAATCATTTGCAGCTGAAAGTGATATATCTTTCTAAAAAATCATAAGATTAGCTATGAACCGATTGTTATATTTTATTTATTTTATCAGACTATGATTACATTTTTCCATGTTAAAATGTTTTTGTATCGAAGTAATTCAAAAAAAAGTTTTGTTTGTCTTCTTTGATAAGTTTATGTATTAGGTACATGTATGCTCGATGTATAATATCGTACACCGGTTTTACTTTAGTCGCATTACTTTGCTGTCAAACGTTTTAGTTAAGTTAATTATTTAAAATAATGATAAAACTGAGGATAATTAGAACACATATAGAGAGCTCGTTTAAAATGAAATGGGAATAATGACGTTAAGTACTGATATATCAATAATTAAAATATTGTAAGGTTTGCACAGATGAAGCCGTGTTAAACTAAATTGAAAATGAAAAACCAATCTCAAACCTTGGAGAAGGCAAATAATACAAAAACATTATAGTCTAGTGCATTTAACAGTGAACAATTGAATAAGTCAATAAAATGTTATGATTACAGTTTTCAAAATAGAAATATCAGAAAATTACTGAAACTTACGTAATTGTTAATTGAACACACAATAGTCCGGATGTAAATTGTATCGTTATTTTACAGACGTTCAAATCTTATAAATCTATTGAAAAGGTACAAATCAATGTATCAAAACAAAAAACCAAGATGGGATGACAAAAGAAGCAAGACCGAGTGCGTCTCCTGATATGCATGCATCGCTCGCATCATAAGTCTGGTGTTTGATAAATAAAAATGGGTGTGGAAATAGCCTTAAATGGTTTTGGTTAGAAATAGGGTGTGTGTCTTTAACAGAGGCAAAATGTCACTTTGATGACAAGTAGTTGTTGAGTTAAGAGTGTACCTAGTGTAATGGTTATCGTATGAACAAGGTCTGGATTATTCCATCAACACATATACGCAAAGGTCAGATGTTAAAGCAAATGACAAGAAAAAAACAACCATGAGTAATTGTCTTCATCAACTTATTATTTTTTTGCAAATAAAGAATGTTTTCAAACGAACGGTTACATGGTATTTTAATGACGATAATGTGTAATGAGTCAAAGTGATAGAAACGAGATATGTCACTTTATAAAAAGGAGATGTGGTATGATTGCAATTAAGACATCATACATCAGAGTTCAAATGAAGTGGATAAAAGCAAATATAGGTCACCGTACGGCCTCTAACAATGAGAAAAAAACCATACCGTCGGCTATAAAAGACTCAAACATCAAAATTGTGAAACAATTTTAACGAGAAAACTAACGGCCTTATTTATAATAAAACAATTTACAAAAAACAAGTATAACAGACATGAACCAACGACAACAACAGAACGACAGGCTCCTTACTTGGGACAAGCACATAAATATTAAACATGTGGCGGGGTGAAACACATGTTTTGAGCGCTAAGTTTATATTTGAGAGATAACAATAAAATAAACTCAAGTTTTTCTTGAGAATAATGCTATCTTTTGAATTTCTTCCAAAACATATGAGAGTTATAAATGTTAAACAGCAAAAAGTTATGAAGATTGATAATTTTCCTGCCAGATGTGCATTGGAGATTTGTGTTTACTGAAAAATGAAAGCTTTTTGTTTATGGGCAAAAACGTTAATTCATTGCCTAAGAAATAGTAAATAGCTTTAACAATTATTATATGAGATGGAGATCATAAGAAATGGGACTTTGCATGCCGATATTAAAATATTTAACTTCAATATCATTTTCAATTTTATTAGATCACCAGACGTTGAAGAATAACGCCGAATCATGGAGGGGAAACGTTTTACGTGAACGAGAAATACGTTACCATAATTCTGAATGTGCTAAACAAAATATCAGATGCCTTTAGTCCAAAAGGGTTAAGTAGTTTAACCGACCTCTTTTTGTGTTAAACGCATCTTTAACTTTGAATTGTTGAACCAAAAGAGGAGGTTTTATGACAGTTGAAGTTATTAAGTGTAATTTCAAAATAAGTTTTATATCCTTTTCCTGTCTCTTCTTTCTTGTACATTCGTACAATTGGAGAATTATTCTTATTTTTTAAGATACATTTTTATGACATTGTTGTCCTTGCTTTTTAACCAAAGATTCTAGTTTATCAACAAGAGAATTAAGGGAATCATAACAAATGTAACACATATATTTTTTTATTTTGCCAGTTTTATATCAATAAGAAATGAACCATCTTATTGATGAGAGATTCGTACAACCTTTTTATTAGAACCAGTATAGTTTTTAATGGCGAAGTATGATTTGTCCCTTTCTGAGAAAAGATATTGATATCTGTTTTACCATTTCTTAAAACGAATATGTAATAACTCCTAAAGGTTTGATTAATAATTGTAAAGGTTAATAGTTCATCAAATATACGAATATCAGTCATTTAAGTCATTATAAACTGATTCATGCAAAAGGAATTAAGTTTCAATAATTTTTCTCCATCGTCCATTGTTACTTGTCTACAAGAGTCGATAGTAAAGACGACCTTGAAAAATGCAATCGACTAGCTATAGTAATGACCAGCTGATTTGACATGGGTACATATTAGGGGTTGTTTTTACATTCCAACCTTTGGCTAGTTTACTTGTTCAGTGGTAACATGTAGCTAGGTCATGTTCATCCTTTACCACTCCTCTAAAAAAAAAACATTATTATACAATATTAGACAATAACACATGTATTATGACTGTAATATCATGAAATACCCATGAACCTAGAACGACTTACAAGATTTATTTTTAGCTTTGACAATATATCTTTTTAGTTACAATTTCTCATTGTTTTACGAATGCGGAGCACTAATGATTTTAGATTAGCACGAAAGTATTTTCGAGAAAGTTTTTTTTTTAAATAGTTTCAATCAAACAATAAAGAAATACTACCAAGGGCATAATTTTCCATTATTTTACGCCCTAGCTGTCTAGTTTTTCCCTTAAATAAAACTGTCCTAATAAAGTTTTACGAACGCTTTACTATATAAGGTGGCTTTTAAACTCAATCAAACAAAGTATTAGTGAAAAATATGTTTTTTTAAAGATCTGTGGGATGAAATATTTTCGAGATAAAAGATAAAGATAGAGATATTTTATTGGTTTCAGATCCCAAATATAACAGGATTGCTAACAAAATTTCACAACATACAATAAATATACAGAAATACACAAACATATATATTAACATTTATATACTAGTATCTATATATCCCCTCCATGATTAAAAAGATAATGTTACATTGATATACATGTATAATCTGGTTTCCGCTGCGGAGAAAGGTACCACAAAGTTATTTATTACTCAATAAAACATTTCTAGTACATATCACTAATGAATTTTGCAATGATTCTAATTATTTCGAAATTGCAACATGAAACGAACGAATTGATTATACAGGAAATAACTATGACTTTCGATCAAAGTGAACAGTTACTCCGTTTTTTAACGCTTTGCGTAATGAGATGTGAGAAAAATGTACAATTCGAATATTTTTTATCGATAAGATATTTGTTGAGTTTGGTGGAATGATATTTCAACAAAAATCGGTAGTCCAGTTGCAACCAGTTGTGCAAATATAATGGCCGACTTCTTTTTGTATTCATATGATTCATAATTCATATAAAACTTTCTTCAAGTAAAAAAGAAAAAAAAACATTTTGCCAATTACTTTAATTGCACGTCCAGTTATATTGATGATCTCATGTAACTGAATAACCAAATGTTGGCATCTTATATATCCTAGTGAACTTCACATTAATAATACTATTGAATTTAAAAGATCTGAATCATTCCTTGATCTTTTCTTTTTCTAAATTGAAACAGATGGACGACTTCAAATTAAGGAAACTGTAGTTTGCCGATCTCCAAATCTAACAAATAGATTAAGTAGACAAATTGAAGTGACAAACAAAAACTGAGGAAATCGCATAAACTATTCAAGAGGGACGAAAGATACCAGAGGGACAGTCAAACTCATAGATCGAAAACAAACTGACAACGCCATGGCCAAAAATAAAAAGACAAACAGACAAATAATAGTACAGATGACACAACATAGAAAACTAAAGACTAAGCAACACGAACCCCACCAAAAACTGGGGGTGATCTCAGGTGCTCCGGAAGGATAAGCAGATCCTGCTCCACATGTGGCACCCGCCAACAGGAGCGATACCGGGGCGTTTACAGGGTCAACGTGTCATGTTGTGCATGCATCAGCCGCCAAATATACACTTAGGCAACATGTTAAAATCGAGAATAGGAAGCAATTGATAAAAATACAGATTACACAACTATTCTGTGATTTCTAGATACAAGACTGCAAAAAACAATTAGCTCTAATGAGATGAAATACAGGCATTTCGTTTCGGTCATCCAATTCGTGCTCTTATAAATAAAGGCAATAGTAGTATATCGCTGTTCAATAGTCATAAATCGATTAAGCGGGGAAAAAATCAGGGTCGCAAACCAAAACCGAGGGAAACACTTACGTAGTGTCGATTAAAAAACAAATTGGCTTTGAACATCAGTGAAGAGACATTACTCGTCGAAAAGAACGTCTGGTGCAGTAAAATTGATAAAGTTGATGTTATCATTACCATTAGGTCGATATCTCTGCTGTTGGACTGTAAGTGCCGATGGTATCGCAATTCCAGTAGCCAGTACTTCACTGTTAAATTTGCTGTGATAAATTGTACTTAATTGAGGAATGTATATCTCGCAAGCATTGCACTGGTTCCTGGTCTGGGTTATATTGCTTGGTCTTCCAAGTGTTCCACGAAACCTCTTTCTAAATTATTAAAACATCAATTTTATCAGTTATCAAAACCAGGCTTCAAAGTTGTTGTGAAACTACCTATTCTAGAGGTGGCGTGAATCAGATGTGGATACTGAAAAAAAGCATTTCAAAGATCTTTTAGAGTACATACTATCTAAGACTCTTTCATCTTGCAATAGTATTAAAACATTTGACTTTTCTACACTTTACACAAGTATTCCCCATTCAAAACTAAACGACGAGTTGGTCTTACTTTGTTTCATGAAAAAGAATGACCAACGTAGGTACTAGTATCTTGTCTTAGGGAGGGATAAATCGTACTTTGTAAAAAATCACTCTGATTCAAATAAACAATTTTTTGAAACTGACATTATCAAGATGCTTGATTTTTTTATTGACAACATATTTGTTACGTTTGGATGACGTATTTTTCAACAAACAATCGGTATTTCCATGGGAACCAACTGCACTCTTCTTCTTGCCGACTTGGTCCTTCATTCATATGAGGCTGACTTCATACAGGAACTTCATAGGATGAAAGAAAAGAAGTTAGCAGTATCCTTTAACATCACTGTCCGCTATAAAAATGATGTTCTCTCACTAAATAATTCCAAATTTGGTAACTATGTTGAATGCATCTATCCCATCGAACTTGAGATAGAGGATACAACAGATACAGTTAAGTCTGCCTCATATCTTGACTTATATTTAGAACTTGACAATGAAGGTCGGTTGAAAACAAAACTTAACGTCTAAAGAGATGATTTCAGGTTCCCAATTGTGAACTTTCCATTTCTATGTAGCAACATTCCAGCAGCGCCTGCATACGGAGTATATATTACCGAATTGATACGTTATTCCAGGGCTTGTATTTCCTATCATGATTTTCTTGATAGAGGGTTGCTGCTCACAAAGAAGCTTTTATACCAAGAGTTCCAAATTGCGAAGTTGAAATCATTCCTTCGTAAATTTTACGGACGGTATCACGAGTTGGTTGACCATTATGGAATATCTGTTTCACAGATGACAACGGATATGTTCCAATTGTAGTAACTACAATCCAGTCCCCTTTTCCCCGAATGTTACCTGCCGAATTAGACTTATCACCGGGTTTGTACTAACATGAGCAACACGACTGGTGCCACATGTGGGGCAAGATCTGCTTACCCTTTCGGAGCACCTGAGATCACCCCCGGTTTTTGGTGGGGTTCGTGTTTTTCAGTCTTTGGTTTTCTATGTTGTGTTTTGTGTACTGTTGTCTATCTGTTTGTCTTTTTCTTTTTGAGCCATGGCGTTGTCAGTTTATTTTCGACCTATGAGTTTGAATGTCCTTTTGGTATATTCCGCCTTTCTTTTAAGAAATTATTAAAAGATTAAGGTTTCAATTCCGTCAGGAAAAAAGTTGACCTCAGATGAATTTTGCTAGTCTATTTTAGGTCATGTTTGTTGTTTTGTCATGTAGCTCCTAACTTTCTATGTATTATTATATCACTGGCTTTCAAACCTGTTGATAAATCCAAAAAAGAAATTCGGAAGCACGAAATTTATAAAGTGTTAATTTTATTTAGTAACATATCCTTTGTTCTATCCCATGACGTTTATATATCTTATTTAATCCGTTACGTTATGCGCTTGGGTGTTGACATTGTAGCAAACTCGTTAACAGGGACTATAATGTTATTTTTACAAATTGTGACTTGGATGGAGAGTTGTCTCATTGGCACTCATACCACATCTTCTTATATCTATATATGTTCAAAACCCTAAACTTCTCCAGCAGGGTTATGATGAAGAAAAACTGAATCGGCTTTAAATTGGTTGTCCGATACGACATATCGGTCTCTCAAGTAGTGAATAACATGTTGTTGTGGTCTTAGATCTCAATATATCAGAATACTCGTCTGATCTGTAAATTTACCTATTGCGTCTATTCCCTGTCGTGACAATGCGACTCAGTCTAAAATTGCATGGCGAGTATTGCATGTGCAGCAGGAGACACTTTCCTTGTCGACTCATCCCATCCTACTCCATTGAGAGTTTATTCGATACCCTCGGTTTGTAAGCTAGGTTTCTTTATTCAGAATTATTGACGATATTTGAACAACTGTCAATAAACTCATTATAGAAACAAGGATTAAAATGTTGTATGACAGACGGGTGGTTCGTCTACAAAAGACTCGTCAGTGATGTACGAATCAAAAATTTAAAATTGTCAAATGAAGTACGAAGTTGATGCACATTTAAGACACATCATTTGTGAAAAGTTTAGCCAAATACAGCTTAGGTAATTTATACCTTGGGTAGAAAACCCGTAGTATTTCGAAAGTTTTGTAAACAGTTAATTTATAATTACGACCATAAAGTATTGTGGTCTCTCAATAACATTGTTTTAAATAAGTCTTCAAAGTTTTAATTCTTAAAATGCTATCATAAAAGTGCTGCTTAAATCGTTTGTTAATACAGTCGAGCGTTTGATTTTGTCAGGTGTTATTGACTTTCCCTTTTTTAGATTTATCTTGAAGTTCTGTATTTTTATCAATTTTTATTTATCACTTAGTTTTTTTCTTGATATCTGTATTTTCTGTTTTATTTCTATTGAATTGTTTGTTCTGTTATTTGTTTTGTTTCGTTTTTTTTCTGTTGATGGGCAGGCGTTTTTTTTTGTTTTTTTTTTGGGGGGGCGGTTATTTTTTAGACACATCATTTAAAGATTTCTTTAAGCATAAAAACAAAATTATTAATTGTACCTTTAAAATACTTTCCTTTAAAGACACATTTTGAAAATTCACATTTACTATAAAACCAGGTTCAACCCACCATTTTTTCTTAAAATGTCCTGTACCAAGACAGGAATATGGCAATTGTTATCATATAGTCCGTTTTTATGTACGTTGGCGTTGTTTTTGTAGCAGTTCAGTGTTTCTGTTGTTCCGTTTTGTTTCCTCTTATAGTTGATGTGTTTCCCCCAGTTTTGGTTTGTGACCCGGATTTATTTCAGTTAAATCGATTTATGACTATTGAACAGCGGTATACTACTATTGCCTTTATTGAGTTATGACTATCACGGAAGTTTTTTGATGTGTTTAATTAAAACAGAATGTTGAAATTTGATCACGAAATGTATATGTTTATATCATATTTCTCCCTTGCTGATGAATAATCTAGTCATTAAAATTGCTATTCTCCCATATTTTTTAATCAACAGTTAAAATAATGTTGATAGGAAAGACAATCGAAACTAATTTTCGTTTACATCAAAGATTAATCTGATGACTAGTATACAGCTTTAGTGTAAATCTCATCAAAGTAATGAAGGGTGATTAGATGCAGGAATTCAATTTTTAAATGTTAAATGTGAATATATATCAACTGTCAATAGGTAAATTAATCACAAAATAAAAGTACAAAATGAATTATTCATTGTGAAATATGAAAGCAATCGATATATTAACAATTGTTTCAGTAGTCTTTAATCGAATTCTGTTAAATTGAGAAGAAGAAAACATATTATTCTAAACCTCCACATTCATAAATAGAATTTTGTCTTTCACAAACAAACAAAAAAGTATAACAAAAATACCGAAATCCAAGGCAAATTCAATAAGTGGAAGTCCATAAAAACTGACAAAAGCCAAAGCAATTGTTGTATAACAATGTTTGAAAACGGTGATTTCTTAGCTGCATACCAAAAAAGTTAATATCTTCCTTACAAATCCCTTAAGTCAAAGATTTGATTTCAAATAATGTTTTTATTAAATCATATTTTATTGATATATATTTATATTTGGAATCTACTTTAACAAAACTGGATTCTTGCAATTTTATTGTATCTAGAATGTTTCGAGTTAAACAACCTCTTCAGATAACATTGGTTAGAACAAAACATTTAGAACACCCACGAATCAAACTGTATCGATATTGAATCGTACGCCAGCAGCAGTACAGGTGGCTGCACTTTAAACTATCTAATGTACAAACAAATCTGTGATAATTGTTTTGTAGACTGTTGTTTATCTTTTGGTTGTTTTTTTGGGGTTTTTTTTTTGTGTTTTATTTTATTGTGGCATTGTCAGTTTGTTTTCGACGCATAAGTTTGGTCTCAATTTGACATGAAAAGTAAAACAACAAAAATACCGAACTCCAAGGAAAATTCAAAACGGAAAGTCCCTTAAAATCAAAAGCTCATACACATCAAACGAATGGAAAACAACTGTCATATTTCTGACTTGGTACAGGCATTTTCTTATGGAGAAAATGGTGGATTAAACCTGGTTTTATAGCTAGCTTAACCTCTCACTTGTATGACAGTCGCATCAAATTCCATTATATTGACAACAATGTGTGAACAGAACTAACAGACATAATAGGTAAAAATGTCCAAAATAGCGGTACAGCAGTCAACAATGATGGATTTCACACTCCAGCAAGCAGAGCTGTATGTGACATGTAGGCCTCGTATTAGTCACGCATAGACTCCCACGTCATCTATTTTGAATTTCCCGAAATTGAAAGGCAGTTTCATTGGTTAATTTAGAGGTAGATCTTTGCAATTTGAACCAATCTGCCACTTTACAACATCTGAGAGGATTTACTTAAACTAAATCCGACGTGTTAACACATAACAAGAACTTTAAAAAGACCTCCTGTATATTGTAATTCCATGTCACTTTATAAATACCCGACAATAAAACCAAAATCATATTACCTTTGAGGTTCTAATGAATACTCTGACCTTCACTGGCGGACATTTTAAATTGCTGATAGGTACTCAATTTAAAAATTCTGGTAAAAGCGTCTTCAAAGAAAATAATATCTGTTATGTATTGTTCCAACTCATACAACTGTTCAAACAAAAGAATTTAAAAAAAAACACACGTTATAAAACTAAAATAAGCATGAAATGACAAAAATAAAAATGACGAAGCGACATTAAAGTAACAATACTCCGAATGCAAATTACTGTAGATCAGTTTTTCATGTTTTCAAAAAATCTGAGAATAACATCAAAATGTTAAACAGATAGGACTCGAAGTGATGTGATGACAATATCTTAATTGCCTTTAAAGTAGAAAACTTGGTGTGAAATGCCTGTCTTAAATCCCTACAAATTTTATAATACTTTTATAGTAAGTATCAATATTTAGAAAAAGTATAGTTTAAAGCTTGACTACATTATTGCTTCAATTGTTTTATAGTAATCCAAAATAATCTAGACTCCTCAATTCAAATAAGCCACTGCTAACACGATCATAGCTTAACATGTTGAAAAACAAGCCAATTGAACATGAATATCAAGGAACTAATAGTTAACTATGACTGAAGTCAAAATTATCGCCATGAAGGTAGTAAATTAAGGTTCAAAAGGTCATATAAAAAGAACGTATAATTTCAAAAAATGCCGAACCAAACTATAATCATATGTTAACCCTTGAACCTAAAAAATACTCCGGTTCCGTCTTCATTTTTACACTTTAAAGCAATCTAAATTAGCAGTATTTTAAACAAGCACAGATCAACCATATACTGTTCATTATAGCCTGAATTATGTTCTTACTACCAAATATGATTTAATCAAAATGTGTTTCGAGGAATAGGCAAATTTATAACGTGCATGGCCAAGTACATTTTAACACAGAATAGAAATATATTTTACGTACGTCCATGTGATTTTTGTATTCATTTGACATTTCGATTTTAGGGCTAATATCTTAAAAAACAATAGATTAAATGTCATTATAACGTCCATAAACATGCAGAATGTATTTATTACGCCTGTTTAGGAAAAGTAATAAAATATTTTATTTCATTTTTAAGACAGAAAAAATATTTAATTAGTATTTTTTACCTTAGTAACTCAAAATTAAAAAAACAAAACGTATGTGTTCCTAAGACACTGATTGAATTTATTGTATCTTATCACAATCATTAAGGAAATTTAGTCAGCTGCTTTTTTTGTCAAGAAACTCCGGTGTCTCAATTGCTACTTAAGCAAGATAGATGATGGTAGTATTGACTTAATTAGTGTATATTAATCTTATCTATTCCGCTTTGTTTCTTTATCCTAATTATTTACCAAATAAAGACTTTTATGAATTATGCTATTCACTTAATGTTATAAAGGTACTTTTAAAAGACATGATTTCAAGCCTAAAGTACTGTTGTCTTTATCTTAGAAGGACGTTAATCGGTTTATTTTAAAAGTTGAGCTGTACTGCGTAAAAATGGGATTGTATAATACTTGATACTCTACACTCCTTGTCAATAATTGGCGTATTTATCCGAACTAATGTTTGGATAAGTCTCCGACTTGGCAGCTGATCAAACCGTGGGAGTGGTCAAGGGTACGAGGGTCAATGTGGCATAGTTTTGAATTCACTCTTGGGTGCATAGTTCAGGTACTATTGTTATATTTAATAAGCTACATAAATGTATTGTTCATGCTTCAAGAATATATCACTTAATTATCTGTTGAAAATTCAAATTACTCTGTAAACTAGTGACTCTACAATATATAGAAATCATCAGCATTCCAAGTGTAGGCGTTTATCCTCTAAACCAAGTTTGACAGGTTACAAATAACGTGCGTTCAACGTTGAGAAATCCTATTATTAGTTATCTGAAAAGGAGAAAATGGGGAATAATTAAACTTATCTTCTACTCTTACGTGGCATTTTGAAAATTTGTTATTAAACAGAATTAATGAGCAGTTCGCTGGGAATATAAGCCAGTAGAATTAGTGACAAAATCAAACGTTTTCAACCAACGGAACGAGAGAGTGAAAAACAGCTGTCATGTTCCTAAATTGGTTCAGGCATTTTCCGTAGAAAATTGACACTACATCTTTAACATTTTTCTGTATCCTTCATTTAAAAATGTTTTCTTTAATGCAGTTGAATATTTTTGATATAGAGGTAAATATACAGTATGGCCATGTCATACACCATTCGAATCGTTAAACTGTATGACTTTGAATATCCATGTCATCAAACTAAATCGGAGGCAGTTTTGCATAAAACTAGATCAAAAGATTGTTCATCGATCTTTACATTTAATAACTTTATTGCAATGTATTAAAATTTATACTTATAATTTCCTAAACATAATTTATAAAAGATAGGGGAAGTTACCAAATGGATAATCAAACTCGTAAGTCGATGAAAAACTTGACAACACCATGGCAAAGAACCAAAAAAACGACCCAAAGACAAAATACATTTTACAAAACACAGCAAAGAAAACTAAAGACTGAACAAAACAAACCCAACGATTAATATAAATTTGTAATATTTAATTCAAATTCAACCCTCATCTTTACAAATGGAAAGTTCTTACAATGAGTGTATGTGCTAAAAACCTGCAATGGGCAATAAGTGATCGAGACAGCATCAGCTTGGAAGTTTTACAAAAGTGATGCAAGTGACTCCTTTCTTATTTGTTCCTGGCAGCCTGTTTGCCATTTTTATTTTTATAATAATGTGTCTGCCAGAAAGAAAAAAAAATTTCTAAGAACAAAAAGTAAGCACAAAATACAAGCGTATAGACGTAAAGAAAGAACAAATAAACATACTGTTTTTAGAAAAAAATAGGAAATAAAAAAAAAAAATACGACAAAGTTGGTCGTACCTACAATTGATAATTACCTCGTACATTTCAATAGGGCTAATTGAAAATAATGCACCGTGTTGACCACTATAAATATATGTCAAAAACATGAAAAGCGATGGAGGAAAGAATGAATTAACGGAAACAGGGAAGACATACATTTTCATTAAAGAAAATATATAATACAATGAGCAACAAGTCTAACTTGAGACATTTAGACAAATGTATGTGGTCAGAACATCTGATCTAATAATAATCCCTATACCTTATATTCATTAAGATACTGCGTAAAGTGGCTGATTGGTGTTTTATAGCGGTTTTTTATTGAATTTTCGAGCAATGTTCCATAACGTATTTTTTAGACAAATCAGTTGCTTCCTATTGAAGAAATATATGCTACAGCTTTGTTTCCATCTGTGAATAAAATTCATCTCTCAAAGTCATTAATCGATCAAGAACTATCAGTCATGCTTTATTCCCTATTGGGATTTATTGACTGGAATAATTGAAACACAAAACTAGAAACTAGTAAAAGAGCTGTGACTGTGTATGGTTTCAGTTTGTAAATGATTATAAAATTTCTAGCATTAGTTGCAAAGAGTTGCATCGGTAGTGTTAATATCTTAACCTGTTCATATTTATTCCGTTTGCCGTTTAAAAAATCTAACTCCCTGTATAAAAAGAAAGATTAATGCAGGAACTGGCAACACAAGGAGGCCAGGTGGGTTATAGATCTGCACCACCCGTCATACGATTCCAACATTATGTGGAGAGGAAAATGTGCCCGATTAGCAGGGTTTCCGCTGGCGGTCACCATTTTCGCATTTTGCGAAAAAATAAAAATTAGGCGATAAGTATATAGTTTTGTAAATTGTGGCAACTTAAGTGATTTTTGATTGCAAAATGCATCCAAATGGTAAAACTATAGCTTTCCTGTTAATTGGAAAAGCATGTTTTTCTGATAATTTGGGTTTATTGTACAATCAGTATGATGGTATTCACACAGAGGATTTAGTGTTCATGTTTACATTAGTTTTCTAAGGGAACATATTTAAGAAATATAACCCTGGTCACAAATTAAATCAAATGTTAACAAATGATTACACGATTGTTTTCAAGTGACACATATATTAATTGGCCCAAACACATTTACGCAAAAGTTCAAAGGGAAGAATACAAAGATCGCGTTTTCTGACTATTTATAACATGCACACACCTTGCTAAATCTTTTGTTTTTTTATGTTGTGTTTTCTATATTGTTGTTTGTCTTTTTTGTCATTTTTCGATTATTTTCCATTTTGGTATCTTTGGCCTCATAAAAAATGTATCTGAAAACAGATCCTTCTGACCAGGGTTACATAAATATAAGAAGATGTGGTATGAGTGCCAATGAGACAACTCTCCATCCAAGTCATTATTTATAAAAGTAAACCACTATAGGTCAAGTTACGGTCTTAAACACGGAGCCTTGGCTCACACCGAACAGCAAGCTATAAAGGGCTCCAGAAATTACTAGTGTAAAACCATTCAAACGGGAAAACCAACGGTCTAATCTATATAAAAAACGAGAAACGAGAAACACTTATGAACCACATCAAAAAGCGACAACTACTGAACATCAGATTCCTGACTTAGGACAGGTGCAAACAATTGCAGCGGGTTTAAATGTTTTAATGGTACCAAACCTTCACCTATATCTGAAACAATAGTGTAACATCACAACATAGAAAAACACACTATAAAATATCAATTGAAATGGCTTAACTCAATCAAAAGACATATTAACACCAGTGAACATACACTGAACAAATAAATTTGATCTATGATACAATGCAAATACAAAATAAATAAACTAAGGGAAGAATAATTAAAGTAACATTTCATACCGCTGTGAAATGTTAAACAATTTAAGAAAAAACAATATACTGTTGAAAAATATCAGCCATTTGCAATTACTTTAAACACAGGTAAATAAAAATAATTTTGTTTGGTAGGTATACGTGTACAGTTCAAATAGAGAAAATAATATTTTTACAAAATAAATATTTTTAATGTTCATAGTACGAAGAAGTGAAAATTTATAGTAATACCAAACACTTATCAAAGCTGGAATATAGACCAGATATAACCCGGAATAACATTAAATAACAAAAAAGCATTAGAATTAGTATCAACAAGTAAACAAGAAAGTACGATTTGAGAGTACTCGCAGTTACTGACAGCTAGTTAAAAGCCAAAAACAATTAATAGTATATAGAAAATCATGCATCAGAGATCTCTTAATTGTTACCTCACAAACACTGAACACACTGTGGGAATTATGATTATAAGTACTATGAAAAAAAACATCCATGTCTCAATAGAAAATCTCGATAAACATAATTCCAATGGGAAATGCAAGTGACACATATAAATCATCAAATGATTTCTTACGGAACCTGTGCTTTAGATCACTGTCTTGTCTCGGGAATTTGTAGATAGCATATATATTTTACCTCAAATTTCCTGGGGGAATAAGTATTTTGTGCAAACGTGGTACATTAGTTTCTTTTCGATAAAGCCAATGCTAAGATTTCTCGGTATCTTCACTGGTAAAATACTACTTAAATTTTTTTGGGGGAAACATCAGGACATGTTCTGGTTCGTCTGGTGGTTCCCTGTTTAAAACTTCCCGAAATTGTTCTGCCTATCTTTCAAGTTTCTGTGTACCAGATGTAAATACTTCTTACTTAAAACTGGTGTGTCACTGTTAGTACTTTTTGCACATAGCTCTTAAGTGATCTTATAAACAGTACAAACTTCTCCTACCGTGCGTGCCTCTTCTGTTTCTTTGACCACTCCTTCAATATACTGCAGATGTTCCTCTCTCGCTTTATTATTTACTTCTTTATTTAGTTCTGCGTATTCATTTTGTAACTTTGTCAGTTTTTACTTCCTTGTTGTGGAGCTCCTCTTTTTTATAACATTCCAGGACAATGGAACTATCAAAGAACTGCTTTTAGCAGACTTCGACCAATATGGAAAGCCTTGGAGGGTAATAAAAATCCGTCTTCAACGTACTTTTAACATTCCACAATACATTTTCACATAAAATCGTAGAGATCTTCTGCCAAAAAACTATAAGCAATAAAGAGATATATAAATTAACACAAAAAAGAGACATAAGATTAAGAATCAAAGGAGAGCGTTGCACATCGATTTGCAATTTTATAGGGAAAAACAAAAACAAAAAAATTTAACAAAGAGATCTCTTCTTTGAACACTAGATTAGAAAAGAAAAAGAGGTATAACAAAATGAACATGGCGACGCACAATAAAGAGAGAACCGAAATACAGCGTAGTAATGACATGGGGAGAGGCAGAAAGAAAGCACAATATAGGCAACAGTGGAAGACAATGGTGATGGCTGCATCTATAACTATGTATGAGGAGGTCTAAGTTAAAAGTAAAATAACAAAAATACCGAACTCAAAAGAAAATTCAAAGTCAATTGTCAAATCACAAAATCAAAAGCTCAAACACATCAAATGAATGCAAAACAACTGTCATATTCCTGACTTGGTACAGCCATTTCTTTATGTAGAAAATTGTGGATTAAACCTGGTGTTATAGCTAGCTGAACCTCTTACTTGTATGACAGTCGCGTAGAATTGCATTATACTGACAACAGTATGTGAGCAAACCAAACAGACATAATAGGTAAAAATGTCAAAAATCGGGGTACAGCAGTCAACATTGTGTTTTGATCTTAACCACTATAAAACAAAATGGCATGAAGTAAGCGCGTCACTGTTTTTGATATCCTGTGGTGTTTTTCGTGGAAGGAATATGTTCGTTGTTGTTCTGTGGTTTGCATGTTGTGTCGACTATTATATTATTTGTTTGTGCGTTTCTCTGTTATAAATGTTCTTGCGTGTGTTTGTGCTGTATTTCTGTCACGTAGTATTTTAGCGATATTTTCTAACATTGTCATAAAGCGGGAGGTTTGGCATGCCATGAAACCAGGTTCAACCCACCATTTTTTCTTAAAATGTCCTGTACCAAGTCAGGAATATGGCAGTTGTTATCAAATAGTTCGTATTATGTGTGTTGGCGTTTGTTTTTGTTGCAGTTCGGTGTTCCTGTTATTCCTTTGTTTTCCTCTTATAGTTGATGTGTTTCCCTCGGTTTTGGTTTGTAACCCGGATTTGTTTTCTCTCAATCGATTTATGACTTTTGAACACCGGTATACTACTGTTGCCTTTATATATAAACACTCTAGGACAAAGCACATACGCAAAAATGCCAGACAAGAATACAAATAAGTAAGTATCAGAAAAAGTGATTTTCTTTTTTGAATAGAAATAAAAGGAAACGTTGAAAGAAGCGTAACATCGTCGCGTTGTAAAGCTATAAGCGTCGTTTTTGACGTTTTTCATTACGCACACGGTAACAGACTGGTTAATTCTACATCAAATACGAAGTCCTTGACCTTTTGATTTTTTAATATGAATAAAACAAAAAATGATTATGCAACAATATGTCAAATTATATTTAATGAATAAATTTTTCTTTTATGCATTTTTCTCTGTTAAAACGTTTTATTCCAACCAGAAATGAGTTTGTCTGTCTTTATGTATCACACTTGTTCGTGGTAACGATAAAATCATAGAGCAAATTCTGTAATTGTCAATTTTCTTTCCGGTTTATGAAATTAACTTTCAATATGAAGTCTGAATACTTTTAGTACTTGAAAGCTTTGATTTCAAGAATGTATGTGAAAACAGTGCTTCAAAATATGTGCCGATGATACTTTACAAATCCAAATCAACTGGCCATTAAGCAGTCATTACAATATAAAGTAACAATGTAGATTTCAATTTGCTAGTTTATTAATTCTGATGTTTACAGTGTCTCTTTTTATTTCATTCTTGTGTTCAAGGTAATATCCAAAAAGGTTAAACGGTCTAATAAAACATTATCAAAGGGCAACAAATTTAATAAGGAATCGTCTGACAATTTTTGATGAATAAAAAATGTTCATTACATCTTGACATTCAAAGTATTTTCTCCCGCCATCTTTTCTTCCTATTTACTAGAAATTCCTAGAAGTCAAACGATTATATTTTTGTTTATCCAGTCTAACAACCAACATGACCCCTATGACTGTAATAGAACATATTCTAGTCCATCTACCAACATGACCACCATGACTAGTATAGAGCAAATAATTGTTTGAATAGATCATACACACCAAGGATCAGTCAAGTAGACTTTAGTTCAAATTGGTTCGGCATTTCAAAAGGTGGACCACAGGAAATTATTGGTAAAAGAAATAGTCATTCAAGGGCAATAACTCTAATAAACAGCTAACAAGCAGATTCGGTTATGTGACTTATTTGCATTACTTGCATTTGTGGTCATTTCTGCTATTGAAGTTCCTGCCTTCCTAGGACAGTTTTCAAGACAATAGGCAAAATGCTAAAATTGGTCAAAAATCGTCATTAAGGAGTAATAGCACCAATTATGATTTTTTGTTGTTCTGATTTTGGCTTTTTGTAGATATTTAAATACAAGATTAGTTTGCTGTTTACTATTTCTGTATGTCTAGTAAAGAAATTTAAAGGTAATACCTCCCGAATATATACATATATATAAGAGCAAGTTGATGATGCAGTCATATTAGTATTATGTAGATACGCATAACTTATCATTTTGCTGTTTACAGTTTCTTTTTATTAATTTTAGTTTTAAAGATGATTGGCAAAAATACAAAATTTTGGTATAAAAGATCCTCCGTTAAGAGCAATAGCACATGATGGGAAGCAATGAAGGTTTCAATGATTTAGTATTTATTTTTTATATCTTGTGTTGCTAATCATTTTTGTTGTTCGCTCTTTATGATTATCTATTATAGTTTTTGTTCAAGATAATATGGTCAAAACGCAAAAATGGTAAAAAAAAATCCTCATTTATTGACAATCATCATTATTAACTCATATAAGTAATGAATTGAAGTTTTCAGTCGTAATATCATGTTTGTAGATGATGTAATTTTTATCAGTTTCACACGTCTACCTATTATAGTTTTCCTGACAAGAATGTGTAAGTATAATGAATTCACACAGAGGATTCAGTGTTCGTGTTTATATTAGTTTACTCGAGTAATATTTATAAGATACATAACCCTGATCAGAATTGGAATCACATGATAACATATAAGTATACGATTGATTTCCACTGGGACATATGTTAATGGTACCAAACACATTTAATAAACAATTCTAAAGTAGGAATCGAACAATCAGGTTTCGTGACTATAAAAATCATTACGACGCTTTAAGGAAAATGCTTCTCAAAGGACCTCTTTCTGATTAGGGTTATAGTTCTTAAATGCTATCTCAGGAAACTAATATTAACAAAAACAATGAACTCTCTGCGGGAATGCGATTATACATACTGTGAAAAAATAACCAATGTATGTGTCAATGGAGAGTCTGTGGATAAAGCAATGCGAATGACACATATAAATTATCTGATGTTCCCCAAGGACACCAGTGCTTTATATCATTGTATTCTCGCGGGAATCTGTATATATTTTTCTTTAAAGGTAATTTTGTGCATTGTAGTTCAATAGTTTATTTTCGGTTAAGTCATAATAAACATTTTTCGGTGTGTTTTAGGGGGGGTTTAGGACATAACCTGCTTCGTGCAATTAGGGTCATGCACCATGATTATCATAGTGGATCGTACATGAAGATGTATCATTTTACTAAAGTTTGATAAAAAATGGTCCTTTGCATGATTTTTTGAATTTTTCATACATTGTTTGTCCAACTTTCTATTTTTAGTACAAAAGGACATGTTACATGTTTGTAATAACATAAGCAACGCGACGGGTGCCACATATAGAGCAGGATCTGCTTACCCTTCCGGAGCACCTGAGATCACCCCCAGTTTTTGGTGGGGTTCGTGTTGCTTAGTATTTAGTTTTCTATGTTGTGTCATCTGTACTATTATTTGTCTGTTTGTCTTTTTAGTTTTGGCCATGGCGTTGTCAGTTTGTTTTCGATCTAGGAGTTTGACTGTCCCTCTGGTATCTTTAGTCCATCTTTGGAGGCGTTTGGGTCATTACCTATAAAGGAGACCACAAAGATATCATTTGCTACGAGATTCTTTAGAAATTTTTATTTTTTTTATTTCATTTGTTTGCCTATCTTATCTATCTATTTGTCTTCAACTGTTTCGGTTCTTCTTTGGTTTTAAATATTCGGCTTCGAGCGTTCCTGATGAAGGTTAATTCAGAATAGCGTTTTGGACACATGTATTATAAAGTGTTAAAATTGTTTTGCCCAAATTTAGCAATAGCAGTTTGATGATTGGATGATTTGATCATTGGACATGATTTAAAAGACAATGCCTTCAGAATAATGCCCGAGGAGTGTGGTTTTACGGAAGAAATTTTAGAAAATACATAATTCGATTAAATTGGAAGCAATTGTTCTTACGCATGATTTTAAGAAGTTTGTACTTTTATTTTTATTTTTTGTAGCGATAGAGACCATGTTTGAAGACAGTTGGAATCAAAAACCATACGTCTAAAAGATGGTCCTGATTGTATCATCTCCCAATTTGATCACTATGGTTCTATTACATGTTTTCAGAATATTTAAATCAATGTTTTAAATTTTACCTCTAGGTGGTATTTTAAGTAATAGCGGCCCTGTTGGTTTGAAGAATGAATCATCAGATGAAGGTTTAAAAGAAACCCCTAGGAAGATGTGAGCAAAGTTTTGTTCCAAATGACCCAGTGGTTTCAGAAGAGGAATTTTCTGATATAAAGATTGCAGTCGACATCGGACGAAAGACACAATGATGGCAAAAACTAATCCTCTGAGCAGGGTGAAAAAAGGGTAATATACAGATTATAATGTATAAATATTTCGAATAAAGAATTGGGTTTAAACATATTGTTTGTACAATTCCATCAACACATAATATAATCATGTTATTCTATGGTGTAGGCTATATCTAATGTACACTGATTTTTACCAATAAGACTGCATCTTTCGATTTTTTTTTGACAAGCTGAAATATAAAATGCAGAAATAACATTAACGGTACCAATTTTACTCCACAAGATGCGCATATCGGCAATAAATTCCTCAGTGATGTGCGAGGTCAAAATTTTGAAAATCCAAAACCTAATACCACTGGCCATATATTGCAAATAAAGGCAACAGTAGTATACCGCTGTTTGAAATTCATAAATCTATTGAGAAAAAAACAAATCCGGGTTACAAACTAAAACTGAGGGAAACACATCAAATATGAGAGGAGAACTACGACACAACAGAAACACAACATTAAAATGTAACACACACAGAAACGAACTATAATATAACAATGGCTATTTTCCTGACTTGGTACAGGACATTTTAAGAAAAAAATGGTGGGTTGAACCTGGTTTTGTGGCTAGCCAAACCTCCCGCTTTTATGGCAATGTTAAATGTAACATTAAAATGACAACATTACATGACAGGACTACAATACAAAAAAATTGGAGAACATATAGGACAGAGAAACATACGAATAATAGCTAACAAAAGGTACCAGGTTTAAAATTTAAGACGCGCGTTTCGTCCACACAAGACTAACCAGTGACGCTCAGATCAAAAAAGTTCGAAAGCCAGAACAAGTACAAAGCTGAAGAGCATTGAGGACCAAAAGTTCCAAAAAGTTGTGCCAAATACGGCTAAGGTTATATGTCTGGGATAAGAAAATCCTTAGTATTTAGAATAATTCATACTTTTGCAAACAGTAAATTTATACAAATGACTATATAATAGATATACATGATAACACCGAAGTGGTGAGAAACTACAGAATAAAAACGGAAACATAAAACAACATAAACCAGCACATAAAAATTCACAGCCGAGTTAGCCAAAGAGACCAACGCAAAAAAAAGGCGACGTCACATTTGAATTTCTGAAATTTCCCCAAAATAGGATAGAATTAGGATAGAATTCAAGATTTGGTTTAAAATACTCATATAACATTTATTAATAACAATGAAAATTACAATACTAATTAATATAAAATGTGGTAGTAATTAGATAATTAATAGTATTATCTAGCTATGTCGGTGTTTCTTCTAAATCAAAATACGACCTTTTCTATATTGGTCACTGGACAACTTGTTAAGGGATGCGACATACTTCTAAAGTAAAACACTAATGACAACAGCATGATATCTAGCGTGCTACTATAACATATCCACTAATTCATACAGTTGTGTTGCAGTAGCATAGATCAAATGATAATTGTTATAAACTATGTTTCAGCACGAATCACATGAAGATAAAATCTATTCATAACAATAAAACTGTCAAATATTCCTGAAGTTGTCGATACTAAAGTTTATGCTAAACTAAAAAAGAACTCTTAATGGTATCTTCAGCGATGTGTTCATCCTTTTCTACTTAATAACATATAACAGTGAAACAAAAAGATAATTTTTTTAGTCAGGAGTATATTATTTTCCAGATATAGTAAATGTGATTTCTTTTAACACGCACTTATAAATGTACCAATATGGAACCCGATACGGGAAGTTATTTCTACGGATCTATTTAACGCATTGTAATTCGCTGGAATGTTGCTTTTTTTTCTCCAGTAGAATATGGCAATTAGGAAAGTGTGGGATAATTGTTACATGATCCCAACTATTAATGGAAAGAAGGTCACCCTGTAGCAAAAGCATACTTGGTGTAAAGCCTAATAATAAATTTGTTAACACTCTAAAGGAAAGACCAACGAGTAAATTCAATTGATATTATTTATACTAGTGTTTGTTAGAAACGAGACCAATACGTAAAGTACATGTAGACACCGACCTACAAGTTGTTGGTTTGAAATACTAGTAGTCAAATTTTTCAATGTAGCGTGTGGCGGTATTAAACTTGTGATAAACCCTGTCAGACATGTACTTTGACCAATTATTTGCTTAACAGGACTGCCACATAGAGACCTAATTAGAATTGACAGGTTATCGTTTCATCAAGTTTCAAAATAAACATGTAGCAACATTCCTTGCAAACAAGACGCCGAGTTTGACAAAAAATAGTTTAAAGGTAAATGTAGAAAGTTTCGATGTATGAGGAATTAAAAGTTAATGTACTATTCAATGTACTTGCATTGCAAATTTATCACTCAAAATATTGTACTACCTGTTTGATGAACCTATCAGTGCTTCGATATTTCATGTTTCAAAACCACACCTCGCCATATATTCACTACATACCGTATTTTTAATTGACCTTGTGTTTTCTTCTGAAATATTCCCAACCTTACTCTTGAGCTTATCCTCTCAATAAGCAGTGTGGATGGATGTAGAAAGTAGTGTGTTTACTACATAAGTTCGACTTGTGTTAGTGGATGGTAGAGAGTAGCTGTGTTTACTACATTGATCGACCAGTGGGGATGGATGGTAAAAAGTAGTTGTGCTTACTACATAGATCGACCAGTGGGGATGGGTGGTAGAAAGTAGTTGTGTTAACTACATTAGATCGACCAATGGGGATGGATGGTAGAAAGTAGTTGTGTTTACTACATTAGATCGACCAATTGGGATGGATGGTAGAAAGTAGTTGTGTTTACTACATTAGATCGACCAGTGGTAATGAATGGTAGAGAGTAGCTGTGTTTACTACATTAGATCGACCAGTGGAGATGGATGGTTGAAAGTAACTGTGTTTACTACATTAGATCGACCAGTGGGGATGGATGGTAGAAAGTAGCTGTGCTTACTACATTAGAACGACCAGTGGGGATGGATGGTAGAAAGTAGTGTGTTTACTACATTAGATCGACCAGTGGGGATGGCTGGTAGAAAGTAGCTGTGTTTAATGCATTACATCGACCAATGGGAATAAATGGTAGAAAGTAGCTTTTTTTAGTATATTAGATCGAACAGTGGGGATAGATGGTAGATAGTTGCTGTGTTTACTACATTAGATCGACCAGTGGGGATGGATGGTAGAAACTAGCTGCGTTTATTACATTAGATCGACCAGTGGGGATAGATGGTAGAGAGTAGCTGTGTTTACTACATTAGAATGACCAGTGGGGATGGATGGTAGAGAGTAGCTGTGTTTACTACATTAGATCGACCAGTGGGGATGGATGGTAGAAAGTAGCTGTGTTTACTACATTAGATCGACCAGTGGGGATGGATGGTAGAAAGTAGTGTGTTTACTACATTAGATCAACCAGTGGGGATGGATGGTAGAAAGTAGTGTGTTTACTAAATTAGATCGACCAGTGGGGATGGATGGTAGAAAGTAGCTGTGTTTACTACATTAGATGGAGCAGTGGGGATGGATGGTAGAAAGTAGCTGTGTTTACTTCATTAGATCGACCAGTGTGGATGGATGGTCGAAAGTAGCTGTGTTTACTACATTAGATCAACCAGTGGGGAGGGATGGTAGAAAGTAGTGTGTTTACTAAATTAGATAGACCAGTCGGGATGGATGGTAGAAAGTAGCTGTGTTTACTACATTAGATCGACCAATTCGATGAATACTGTTTGTAGATTACTGCGAAGGTTTTAGTTTGCTGGACATTGTTTTGTAGAATGGTGTTTTTCTTTTCACCATGGTCTTTTTGTCTGTTATTGTGTTGTGATTTTTAATTGCCCTTTATACGTTTGTTTGATAAATATCAATTGAAATGACTTAACTCAATCAAAAAGACATATTAAAAAAAACAAGTAAACATACACTCAACGCATGAATTTGATCTATGACACTATAAACATACAATATTAAATAAAAAGGGGGGAATGTAAAACAATGTCAAAAAGACAACTATAACCTTGGACAAAATGGCGTTAAATAAAATGACGTACACAGGTAAATTTAAATATAATAATTTTGTTATTAGGTACGGAGATATTTTTTTTACAAAATAAATACATTTGTTGTAGTTTTTGTTTTCTGTTTGGGGTTTGTTTTTTTGGGGGGGTTTGGGGGGGGGGGGGGTTGGAGGGGGTACATTTTTTTTTACCTTATACCTTGTTTGACAGAATACATATTCATTTGTAAAAGTTTTCAACAGAACTTTCTTCTGTAATGTAGGTATATTTTTTTTTTTACACTACTCAATATACTTGGATTGCAAATTTATTGCTCAAAATATTGTACTTATCAGTGCTTCGATATTTCACATTAGAAACCACACCTCACCATAAATTCACTACATATCGAAATTATATTAACTATTAATTGATCTTATGTGTTCAAACTCTCCTTTTCATTTTGAATAATTCCCAACCATACTCTTGATCTTGAAACTTATCCTCGCAATAAGGAGTGGGAAAAAGTGGTAACATGTGGTTGTAGTTACTACATTAGATCGATCGAACAATTAGAATATTTTTTGTAGATTACTTCCTGAGAAGGTTTTAGTTTTATGAACATAGTTTTGTAGAAGAGCGTTTTTCTTTTCACCCATGATCTTTGTGTCCTTTGTTGTCTTGTGATTTTTAAGTGCCTTTTATACTTTTGTTTGATAGATTCTTGTAATTTTCCCTTATATCGTCTACAGCTAAATGTCTAATGAACGAACCTGATCGTTTTCCAAGATGGCCAACAAATCTTCTAGTAGTGTGGTCTATTTTTGGCAATCCATCTTAAATAAATTGACCAACTTAACCTTAGGTCGGTAGTAGTTTTTGAATTGTTCTTTATGAAAAATATGACCTTTCCAACAATTCAGTGTGGTCTTAAGAGGCTCTTCAATGGCAAGTGTATTTTTCAATATTATTTTATTTTTAAATCACATGGAATTGAGCATGGAAAGCCTATTTATAGTTAAATTATGATTTTTATGATTTTGATAGCAATAACTCACGTGTCAGTGATAATATTTAAGCTTTTTGTATGACTTTAAGAAAGGTCGAGACTAAATTTGTCACGGAACATAGATGACTATAGATATTCACTCTCTCAAAACATCTGTTATAAAAGCTTATTGTATCCAAAAAAAAAGCAAACAATTCAATTTATTAAAAGAAAAAAAAGACGTTTTAGCAGATTAGCGAATGAATTTAGAAATACAATACGACTGTTGCCTGCCAGTAGTATAGTATTTTAATATAATAAAGGTTTAAGATAATATGACCCATGGGAAGTTGACTGGGCATATTAGTTGAGTTTCAGTAAATAAATCTTTTAGTAAAAACATGTCAACGGTAAGCCCAATGTGCAATCCGAATCAGATTTATTCGTAAAAATACATTATTTGTCAACATATAAAACAAAATCCGTATATTGATTTCCCTAATGTATATTAAATTTGATAAGTAGTAAAATGATGATGATATATTTTGCTAGACAGGACTAATCGGTTTTCCTGTTAACTTATTCTAGTAAATAACTTTTATCATTTAACGTAGATCAGTAATCTTTACTTTTGGATTCTATCGGAAGAAAGTAATGTTTTCCTGTAAACTTATTCTTACTAGTAAATAGCTTTTTATAATTTAACGTAGATCAGTAATTTTTACTTTTGATTTCTATGAGAAGAAAGTAATGGCATATAACGGAAAAATAAATGATGTTTACTGATATTTAAGGACAATGTAGCTACTTACTTGTTATAAGTAATGACAAGAGGCATTACCTGTTGTATTTATGTCGTTATTCACGCAGAATTCATTTGATAAAACTGTTAAAATATTCCATCCATACTTATTTAATCTTATTGCTAAAATTTTGATCTGCTTTATTTTATATTGTGTGTGTAAGCTTATATTTTTGTATAGAATTGAGAATGGAAACGGGGAATGTGTCAAAGAGACAACAACCCGACCAAAGAGCAGAAAACAGCCCATTGGGTCTTCGACACAACGAGAAAATACCGTACCAGGAGGCGGGCTTCAGCTGGCCCCTATGTTTTTTTTTGTTGGAGTTTTTTGTTTTCTGTTTGGTTTTTTTTGAGCGGTTGGGGTGGGAGTTGTTTGGAGGGGGTACATTTTTTTTTACCTTATACCTTGTTTGATAGAAAATATATTCATTTGTAAAAGTTTTCAACAGAACTTGTTTTTGTAATATATGTATATTTAATTTTTTTAACACTACTCAATATACTTGCATTGCAAATTTTTTGCTCAAAATATTGTACGACCTGTTCGATATTTCACATTCAAAACCAAACCTCACCATATCAAATATTAACTGATCTTATGTGTTCAAACTCTCCTTTTCATTTTGAATAATTCCCAACCATACTCTTGATCTTGAAACTTATCCTCGCAATAAGGAGTGGGGAAAAGTTGTAAAATGTGGTTGTAGTTACTACATTAGATCGATCGAACAATTAGAATACTTTTTGTAGATTACTTCCTGAGAAGGTTTTAGTTTTCTGAAAATAGTTTTGTAGAAGGGTGTTTCTTTTTTTCTTTTCACCATGGTCTTTTTGTCCTTCATTGACTTGAGAATTTTAATTGCCCATTATACTTTTGTTTGATAGATTCTTGTGATTTTCATTATATTAACAAGCATATAAAAGTATTATTAAAATACTGAACTTATTTTCTACAGATATTAAGCCACATTTCACGAGACAATTCCTGCCAAACCCCATCCAACATACGCACACACATTCATAAAATGCTTCTTTTTCAAATAAGAATTATAATACATATATACCTAATGAAAATGCTATCATCATGTTCGGACTTACTGTGTTCGTTATTCATATACTGTATATATGATACCATCAGTTGTAGCTATAGGGTCTAAGAGAGTTGAGACGAGGATGTGCTGAATGAGGCTTATACTATTATCATTATGAAATCAGAAAAGGTAAATCCTGGGCCGGATTTTTTGCTTGCAAACCTCAAAATCTTACAATTGAAACAATATCGCATTAAACAATGAGCAAAACTCACACTATATACAAAGCTAAACAAGGCCCCGTTATGAAATGTGAAAGTTCTTTTTGATTTAAAAAAAATATCTTATATGTAATCCCAAAGTTTAGGGATTATAACGTCAGATAAATTGTAATTGTATATGATGCGCACTAGCTGGAGTATGCTCGGATCAAATTTATTTAAACGTAAAATTGTTGTTGATAATGGTGAAGAAAAGTTCCCTTTCAATTTTGAAATTTTCGGATTTTCTTATCCAAAAATCGGGTACTATAAATGTTAAGTGTATATACCTTTAATACACATATCGAGACTTAAAAAGGATAGTGTTTGGGGGTGTATATTTAACAAGAGACAGAAGATAGCAAAAGGACAACCAAAACGTAAGCCGAAGAAAAACAGACAACACCATAGTCAAAAGAAAAACAGACAACACCATAGTCAAAACGAAAATACAAACACATCCAACAAAACACTACGCAGAAAACTTAAGATTGCGCAACACGAACCCAACCATGGTGAATTAAGGTGCTCCGTAACGGGTTGAATGAGATCCTGCTCCACTAATAAACCTTTCATGTTGCACAAGGCATGCAAGTGAAAATTTATGATAAGTAGCATTCGTTAGTTTCACAATTGAAGAAAAGTGGACGGGATTATGACTCCGACAATAAAGTGGACGGGATCGTGACTCCGACAATAAAGTGGGCGGGATTGTGACTCCGACAATAAAGTGGACGGGATTGTGACTCCGACAATAAAGCGGACGGGATTGTGACTCCGACAATAAGAACATATCAGTGAACATCTATGACACAGTTTTTTTATAACGGTCAACCAAATTATGATGGCGTCCGTAAAACTTTCGAAGGGATTACTTTAACTTTTCAATTCGGAACCTTTGGTTCAAAAGCTTATTAGTAAGCAACAATCCTCTATCATGGAAATCATGATATGAAACGTAAGCTCTGGAATATTGTTATCACAGGGAAATATATATATTGCTAAATACAACGAAATTGCGAAGAAACGGTTTTCTTACATTGTAAAGTTGAAGTTGTCACTTTAAAACTGTAATATCGCAATCATAGCTATATTGGATTTTGAATATTTTTGTAGTCATGATCATTGATATGCTCCGTTCTAGGTAGTCGGTCATCCTTTCATATCCCCCACCCCTAGTCCGCTTTCTCTTCATTTTTCCTCTTTGTCAAAACAGATCAAGCCTATTTCAGATTTGTGTAATATGATACAGTACACGAAGAGTCTTTCTTTTCTTATAAATAATTGATTATTTCTCAAATGTACAATTATAAGAATAAGAATAAGAATAAGAATATTTATTATTTCAATCAAGGGCCCTTGATGGGCAGCATAACATGTACACATAAAACAATACATCATGATTTGTAACAGAAAAATAAATTTTTATATAAAATTTTTATATAAAATAAAAGTGTGCAAGACAAAAATTATTTCAAAATTAGTTCCTTCTACTTCTAATCTGATTACCACACAAGATAGTCGTCATGAAAGGGGCTTCAAAAACGTTGTTTTCGATCGGACATGAGTAAAATTTTAATAAACAGATTCACTAAAATAGATTTCATTCGACATAATTTGTTTTGGGTTTTTCAGCAAAAATTATTTTGCTAAAAGGTATCAATGGCCAATTTCCACTGATTTTATTTCATTCATTCATTTATTTCTTCATTTCCTCTATCAAGAGATTCAATGAACAACTATATGCTATAAACAGATTAAATTACAAAAGTTTACAAAGCAGACAACACAAAATAATACAATATGTACAATAACTATAGTATATTACCAAAAGAACATTTAAAGAAACTTGCTCTCACTAACGATAGTTCATGTACTAGCACGCTACCGTATTATCCTTCTCGTTACTCTGCTATACTCAAAAACGCAGTGTGCAACGTGTACGTGGCACAGCTTTTAAGGGCATACGATACAGTTACAGGGGAGGTAATGACGTTGCTAACGTAAATTGTTATTTTTCGCGACGTCAAACTGTGACTTATCGGGAAAAGATGCAGTTTTCGACTGATTTTATCATTCAAACTGATTTAACTTGAAAACGAGTTCATGGACCCCTCTTTTTTAAAATGACATTTGGTTTGATTACGTAGGAAGATTATGTGTACCAATTTTCATGAAAAAGTCAATAGTGCAATTTTTATTAATTTGATAAATATACAGCAAAAAATGACGTTTTTTTTCTACATTCATGAACATTTGATAAATATGAGTTATTTGTAAAAATAAAATGTACAAATTTATAGAACTTTTATATAAAACAGAAATTACAAATAATTAACAAAAAACAGCTTGTGTTTTTCTTTTAAAACAAAAAAGTTATGTATTTCTGTCGAAAGGAAAAATACGTCCACAAATCCGAATTTTGAGGAAATATCTGAAATTTCAACATCAATTTACTCAAAAAGTAGCACATGGTGGTATATTTTTTATTACATATTTGATTTAATCAGGTAAAAAATAGCCTATATGCTAATTTTAATCAAAATTTCATTATGGGATCAAAACTGTATCGTATGCCCTTAACCCTCTTGCTGCCAAAGGGACATTTATGGCTTCTACACACAAATCTTGTTGATTGTGTAGAACGTCAAAGGTCCATGGTAACGTCACAATACTGAGGGGCACTGACAACGTCAAAAGACGGCGCCAAAAGGACGATTTTGGCGGGAATGAAGCAAACTGAATAAAATGCATTATTTGTATACTTTAAACGGATGTCAAAAAATGATACAGGATCATAAGCTTGTTAGTACTATAATGCCAACTTATTTAACGTGTTTTCTAATTATCTAGTTCGTCATTTTCATGTAAAATGTTGCGTACTTTCGAGAAATTTGTTAAACGTTTAAATCATAGAAAAGGTAACTGTTATACTTGATTACGCGAAATATTAATATTAATTCACAATACACGCTTTATTTAAGAGAACTGGAAAATTTCTTTAGGGCTCAAATGCCGTGATTGAATTCTCAGTGAAGATTTTTTTTTTGTAAAAGTACACAAATGATACCCGATATACTTGTATTGCCATACGATATTTCAATACATTTTATACCCGTTTCATCATTGAAGCACTAATCTAAAACTATTTATTTTCATTCGAAATGGGGATGTTAAATTAGCAGGTGACCCAATGATTTCTTTTCCTATCTTACATATCATCCTTTCCCAGTGGCAACCTCAATTTTCAGCCATTCATCACAAATCTTTTACTTTGTAGGACCCACTGAGCAACATATTTATTCTACATTAAATTTCAGACGTCCTTAATATTGCATGAAATACTTGCCACTGAACGTTGAGAAGAGAACAATTTATCAATCAACAGATTTTAAAAGATATTTCGTGTATGCCAATTACAGTGTGTACTTCATCATAGAAAATGAAAATGAATTATTATTGATTCAGGTTCACTTGTAGACAATAGAAATTAATTTTAGAGAATTTCTTCCCTCGCTTTTCTGTTTTTTTTTAAATTCGTATTTTCAAACATTTCTCTGAAATTTTGAGCAATAAGTAGTCAACAAAATAATAATAAACATGATTAAAACATAAACAAAATGAATATGGATAATAACGTCTATAAACATTATTTTCTCGCCTACCGAAACAAGGCTTGGAATGAAAATTTTAACTTCTGACACGTTTGATACTTTACAACAAGAAGTAGTTCATAGAATTGGCTGCTCGGAGTTTTTATTTATTTTTATTTGTACACTCATTGTTTTTATTTTTATTTTTATTTGGGGCAGTTGTTTTGTTTATATAATTATTTGAGAGATTTTTTTACGGTATTTATCAATTATAAGAAGGTTTACTAAGCTAATCGGATAACAAAGATCAATATATTTTAGTATTTTAGAGGTGGTTAAGAATCAGTTATGCATTTCACTTGACAAAGATAAAACAAAAGCGCTTATAAAGCTAGTAGCAATGGGTGACCATGGGTATATTATTTTCATTTTTTTGAAAACAAGAAAGATAAAAAAAACTATATTTCAAGGTTAAAAGTTGTATTGTAAAATAATATTGTATTAAAAACATCATTTATAACAATCTTATAGCAATAGTTTTCATAAAATTACTTTTACATCGCTTTTCATAATTACGGCTACATTGGCGCGGGAAATAGTATGGACGGCGGGAAAGCGCTGTTCTACAGAGAGGCACAAGTTTTGCAACGTCACAGATATGAAACGTCAAGATGCTTTTGGCGCGACAAAGCAAGAAAAAAACTCGGCAGCTTAAGGCGAAGTGTACGTAATTAACTACTCCACAGAATTTTTTTAAATTTTACATGTGGATTCTGCTTGTAAAAATACATCAGACAATAAAAAAAAAAAGGGGGGTAACCGTTTTCGTTTTTCAGATACAAGCTGTTGAAATTAACAGCATGATACGCCAAAAATACAAAGGATATATAGGGAAAATCATAAAAATCGGCAGATATTTTTACTTTATCAAGATTTTCTAATTCGTTGGTCCACAGATTTTTTTTTAAAATCGATATGCGATTCAAAAATGAACGACGAACCCATTGGTGCAAAGAAAGTCCTTAGCAACCGTGCTAGTTTTCAAGCTATATCCTGTGGAAGTTTGTTTTTTAGCGGAAAAAATAAAAAACATTCGGCGACGTTATTGATGTCTACTGTAACGTCATCACAATTTCTACGCTATAACGCTATTATACCGTACAGTGTCGTAACAAAATCGTGAGTGTGTATAAAATTGAGAATGGAAATGGGGAATATGTCAAAGAGACAACAACTCGACCAAAGAGCAGACAACAGCCGAAGGCCACCAATGGGTTTTCAACGCAGCGAGAAAATCCCGCACCCGGAGGTGGTCCTCAGCTGGCCCCCAAATAAAATTGTGTACAAGTTCAGTGAAAATGGACGTCACACTAAACTCCAAAACATATAAATGAACTAAAATTAAAAAAAACATACAAGA
Source organism: Mytilus californianus (assembly GCF_021869535.1). Lineage (NCBI taxonomy): Eukaryota > Metazoa > Mollusca > Bivalvia > Mytilida > Mytilidae > Mytilus > Mytilus californianus. The sequence goes on along the minus strand of NW_026262679.1, from coordinate 127,765,617 downwards.
GTAACAAAGGCCAGAGGCTCCTGACTTTGGACAGGCGCAAAAATGCGGCGGGGTTAAACATGTTTGTGAGATCTCAACCCTCCCCCTATACCTCTAGCCAATGTAGAATAAAGAAACACATATATATAGCAATACCCACAGTAAAACTCAGTTTAAAAGAAGTCCGAGTCCGATGTCAGAATAGGTAACAAAAGAAACTAAACATAAAGACAATGATACATAAATTAACAAAGGACTACTAGCAGTTACTGACATGCCAGCTCCAGACCTCAATTAAACTGATTGAAAGATTATGTCTTCATCATCCCGTTAGGGGTTTAGTATCATACAATCATAAAATATATGAGAAGAACATAACCCGTATCATGCCAACAACTGGATTTAGAATAATAGTGTTTATTTCCGAGTATCGTAACTATATCCTTTCCGAATAAGTCTGTTTAAAGGTTTGGTTAGCTTTTGAGGTGAATGCCGACATTTTTGTGCTTTGTAAAGAATATTACCATAAAATATTGGATGTGAAATACCTGAACGTATAAGATGTCTACATGTTGATTTATATTTACGAATGATTTATAACCCATTTTCCTAATTATTGCAAATGCTCAAGCGTAATCAATTGATAAGAAAATAAACTGAGTATTTTTTAAGGATATTTCTGCTGCCAAAAAGAAAGCAAATTGGCAAATAAATATACTGCAAGTGAAAGAAAGTTACTGTATAGACTTTAACTCCATCTTTTCTTAATATGACAGGGTTCCACATCTTTTTTGAAATGCTTGTATTTATAGCTGACTATGGGCTTTGATTATTGTTGAAGGCCGTATGGTGACCTATAGTTGTTAATTTCTGTGTCATTTGGACTCTTGTGGAGAGTTGTCTCATTGGCAATCATACCACATCTTCTTATTTTTATATTGTATTGTTCTAATAATTATGAATCAAATATCAAGTTTGAAATTGTCCCGGTTAACACAGCGTTGACAGAATGATTCTATACGTATTTAAATAATCGGTTATAATATTGGGATCGCGTATACACGTCTTTTTTAAAATCTTATTTCTGCATGTTTGTATTTTATAAAAGTGAATATAATTTGCTGTATCTTTTCATCCTCACCATTTCCGGCGCTATTCGAGGTATTGCGAACAAAACCCATTTTATTTGTCAGGTTCACACACGTGCACGTGACACAACTCTGCAATTTATTTTTAAAATTTCCTGTCTCGATCGCTTTCCCTTTTCTTTAACTACACGACAAAGCATGATATAATGTTTGCTGGAGATTTTAAGTAAAAAAGGAAATAATTTTGTGTATCATTATTTGTTAAATATCCACATGCACGACTCCCAAAAAATAAGAAAACTGCATCTGCATATTATCTTGAGAATTTTTATGGTTGTAATAAGGTCAAAAGAAGAACCCACATATGAATTTTAGCAAAGTAAAACAGATCGGAGTTTTTGATATAACTTGTTCCTGTATAAAATGCAAATGCAGTTTTGTTAATATAATATGACAATAAGGAGATGTGGTATGATTGCAAATGAGACAACTATCTGCCACAGTTTAAGGTGGATCGGGTGTCTTTTTCTGAGCGTCCGTTCTGATCATGTTGCAAAAATACTTTTTTGTTTTAAAAATATTTTACCAAGTATCATTTAATATACAACAAAATACATAAAACTTGAAATTTAAAGATTGAACTATCAAAAAATTAAGTGTCGTAAAGTATATTTAAAATTTTTTTGGGTTTTTTTCAAGAAAATAAGGCCCGTGACCCCCTATTTTTATTTGATATTTCGGAGTTATTAATGAAAAGCAATTCTCTCATCGAATTTTAGCTAATTCTATCGTTTTATGTTTCCGCAATAAGGAAAACTTAAGTTTCTCCTATATTAACAATATAAAATAACCCAAATTTCGTTAATTTCAATGTGTTATTACGAAAAAACAAGGTCCGTGATCCCCAGTTTTTATATTGAAATTTAAAATTACATTGACCCAGAAGTCTTTTACAGAAGTTTAAGAAAAATCTATCGTCCAACATTTAGACACCCCAGCTACCTTAAATGATGTGGATGTAAGCAATTATTATAGGCAACCATACGGCCTTCAACAATGAGAAAATTCCATACCGTATAGTCGGTTATAAAAAGCCCCGACATTGTAGACCTTATTTTCTTCACCCCCTCCTCCTTCTTCCCCTAACATATACTTAAATGCAAGGACAGGGTCAGAGCCAGATTTTATAATAAATGATGTTAATGATACACATATACCAATGTATGATAATTATAGTTGTGATATTATTCAAGAAAAGAGATTAAGTTATGATATGAAAGTAGATTCAAGAGGTAAACAACTTCTGGACTTGTGTATTGCGTCCAAATTACGTATTTTAAATGGAAGAATGTGGGGCGATTCTTATGGTAAATACACTTGTATAAAAGCAGTAGGTAGTAGTGTGGTTGACTATGTTATCATGTCGGAAGACTTGATTGAAGATACTTTATTTTTTCATGTTGCTGATTTTTTATCAACTCTGTCAGACTGTCACTGTAAACTGACATTTGGCCTGTTAGCTAGTTACTCGCATAAAGCTAAGGAGCAAGACAATACTATTTTATTTCCAGGAAAATATATATGGTCAGAAACCTCTACACAAAAACTTCAAGATACTTTATGCCAGCCAATTATTAGAAATAGTATCAAAAATTTTTTAGACACAAAATTTAATCTTTCAGAGGACTATATTGAAAAGGCAGCTAATGAATGTTTTGATATAATAGATAATGCTGCCAGTAAATGTTTAATATTCCGTAAAACCAAGAAAAAAGTTGCACGTAAATACAAAAACAAAAAATGGTTTGACAAAGACCTGGTACAAAAACGTAAAAGCCTTATTTCTAAAGGTGAGCTATTATCAAAATTCCCCTGGGACCCAATTATAAAAGGGTCTTACTATAAATGTTATAGGGAGTATAATAAGCTACGTAAATATAAACAAAGGAAATTTAAACAAAACATTCTTGACAGTCTGGATAATCTAAGGGATAATAATCCAAAGAGTTATTGGAATCTCATCAAAGAATTAAAAGAAGACAATTTGGATGGTCCAGAACATTCTATTCAAACTAACGTCTGGTTTTCATATTTTCAATCTTTAAATCTCAACTCTGACAAATTTAAAGACAGATTAGAGGAAACAAGAAAACAAGAAAGTAAAAAATTTAGAAAATAATCCAACTTTTTGTGAACTGGATTACAAAATAACCCTAAAAGAAATTTTGGATGCTATAAATAAACTAAAGAATAATAAAGCTGCAGGACTAGATGGTATCCCAAACGAGATATTAAAATCAGGGGGTAGTATATTTGCACCTGTTTTGCAGAAACTTTTTAACTTGATATTCTGCTCTGGAACATACCCTCGCAAATGGTCATTGTCTTATATATGTCCAATTTTTAAAGCAGGGAGTCCTAGTAAACCTGAAAATTACAGAGGCATAGCAATTAATTCATGCATTGGAAAATTATTTAACAGTATTCTTAATAAAAGACTTGACATTCATCTTGATAAAAATAATATAATTCATCCATGTCAGGTTGGTTTCTCAAAAAAGAGCAGAACATCTGACCATATGTTTGTTTTAAAAACCATATTAGATAAATATACTAACAGAAAAGGGGGGAAAATTTATGCTTGCTTTGTGGACTTTAAAAAGGCTTTTGATAGGGTCATACACTGTGGTATTAGATACAAATTATTGGAAAATAACATATCTGGAAAATTTTATACTATTTTAAAAGACATGTACAGAAAAAATGAAATGTCGGTGAAAGTGGGTAATGTACTAACGCCATCTTTCAGCTCGCTAGTTGGGGTTAGGCAAGGGGATGTTCTAAGCCCAAATTTATTTAAGCTTTTCATTAACGATCTGCCTCCAAGATTTGAGTCGAGTCCAGATGCTGTTTATATCAATGGGCGTAGAATTGATTGTCTTATGTACGCCGATGACATTATTATATTATCAAACACTAAACAGGGTCTGCAAACCCGACTTGATAACCTGCAAACTTATTGTATTGATTGGTGTCTAGATGTTAACTTGTCCAAAACAAAAGTTTTAATTTTTAACAAGCCTGGAAAATTTTTGAAGGAATCACTTTGTTTAGATAATGAGGCTATAGAATGTGTTAACAGATATAAATATTTAGGGATAGTCTTTACTTCCAGTGGTCTTTTTCAGCAGGGGAAAGAAGAGCTATTCAAAAAGTCCTTAAAGGCAAAATTTAAACTACAAAAATCCATGTCAGCTTGTAATCCAAGTATTGATACTGCAATCCATTTATATGATCACACAATAAAACCAATTTTATTATATTGTAGTGAAATCTGGGGTACCTTTAAGATTAACTCTGCTGCTTGCAAGAAAAAAAGTGATTATCTATTTGAATTAATTTACATAAATGATTATTTGGAAAAATCACATTTCAGGTATCTAAAATATATTCTTGGTGTAAATAAAAAAGCCTCAAATTTGGCAGTGTTATCAGAGGTTGCAAGATTTCCTCTTTATTTTTCTGTCATTATATCTATGGTAAAATATGTACACAGGCTTAACAAATTGGACGATGGGTTACTTTATGATGCTTATGTTTGTAATAAAATTTTAGATGCAGGAAACATTAATTGTTGGTATTCATCTATGAGATATGTCCTTCAATCACTTGATATACAAAATTTGAATACAAAGCTCAATAGATTAATTAAATTTGTAAAATGTAAACTTTGTAACAGTTTTAAAACATTTTGGGGGGTCAAAAGATCTGATACCTTATCACAAGGTAATAGTAAATTAGTAAATTATTTCAACCTCAAGACTGACTTCGTAAAGGAGGCTTATTTATCAATTAAAGATTTTAATATAAGAAGAGCTATATGTAAATTGAGAATAAGTGCACATGATCTTAAAATTGAGAAAGATAGGTATAGTAAAAAATACATAGAGAGAAGTCAGCGTCTATGTCATCACTGCCTATCACATGGATCAAATTCTATTGAAGATGAGACCCATTTCACAGTAAGTTGTCCTTTATATAACGAACAGAGAAAATTATTATGGGATAAAGTAAACAGTTTTTGTAATAATTTTAAAGAATTACCCAAGGATAAAAAATATTTCTGGCTGTTCACAAATGAGCATTTACCAACTCTTATGTGCCTAGGCAATTATATAATTAAGTGTTTAGAAATAAGATCCAGGTGGATACAAAATATATAAAATTATTATGCAATTATTGTTAATGTTATGTAAGACACATGATGTGTTAGGCTCTGATCCTGTCCAATATATGATAGTATTATATTAGGATATAGTTTTTCTTTTTTCCAATCATATTGTGCTTAATATTGTTGTAAATGATGCCCTTTATGGGTTCTTGATTAGATTAATAAAATTCTTATCTTATCTTATCTTATCTATACTACTGCTGAATGATACACAAAAGCACAACAAAAGAAAACAAATTTCACTATCCCTTCGAAATTAGAATTTGATAAAGAAAAAATAACACGTTCTATTTTTATCATACATGTGTAGTTTCAGTTTCAACCATGGTTCTAAATTTAGATTTTACTTTCCCCAAAAATTGCGGACGGAATAGAAGACACCTGTTTATTTTCTGCACCTTGAAAACTGAGATTTGGATGACATAGATTTTACTTATTCTGAGATAAATGTAATAGTGCTCAATTCTTAGTTTCTGAGTGTGTAATGTTTTGTGGACGGAATCTGATGGTTTTTTTTTTTGCTGTTGGCTTTTTCTTCGGCTTATAAATGTTGTACTAGTGCCGTAGTGGTCGATTACCCCTTAGTCTAAGCCGGGGGCTTAGTATCTTTTATTTTTTACATAAATAATAAAATATAAAACATCATAAAATTTTCAATTGCATAAAAACGGACATGCCAACGCTCCTGCGTGTCTAAAACAAAAACAGTGGTAATAGAGTCAGACTAACTCACAATAGGATACTCAGATTTCTGATTGGAGTCATTATAATAATTTCTTTGAAGTTTTGAGATAGAACATGAATACTTGTTTAATTCATGATAGACTGACCGCACGAAGTCATTTTTCTTTCATGTGCTCATTTTTCCTTTCTTGGAGTAGGGGAGATAACCCGCGTAACTAACGACGCACGTTTTTTATCCTAAATTCCGCTAGAGGCGTGCAATTACGTACACTTCGCCTTATTGACTGTTGTTACGTGCTTGCCCAAAGGAATGCAGTATAACTGTTCATCATCGTATGAATACAGTTCAACAAATAATTGTAATGGAAAACTTTCAATAATGAAATCCCACCATATATTTCTGATTGATTGAGTTCCACAACAACTACAACACGCATGTACGTATACATCTAGAAATGGTCTGTCACATAGCTCGCAAGTGCTTCCCGTGTTATTAGGGATGTCAGTTAGTAGTTTTGTTATGAAATATGCGTTTATGATTTCTCTTGATGATCTTGCGCTTTTTTCAGAATTCAAGGACTTTGACTGAGAGGTGAATATTTCTAAAACGAGAAAAGATCAGGACCATTTTCAAAACGTTTCATAATCTAAAAATAGTTTCGCAGCTCCAAACTATAAACACCTGGACATAGCTCAAAACTGCAGTTTTGTATATTCATCCAATACATATAAGACAGACAACTATCTTAACCAAAACCAAAATACTGTTGGAAGTAATGTTATATATTGTCTATGGGATACAAATTAATTTATTGTGGTCAGAGATTGCAAAAACATGTAAAATTTACGATCTACATTTTTTATTGTTTTTTTTATCTTATTTAATTATTCAACATTAATATACAATAGATATATTACATATTAAACAAAAATATTCACAACACAATGGTTAAAAGTATAATGACATATATCATCAACACACTAATCAAAAATTAAATGCAATGACACCTTCAGTCTCTTGCACAAGAATATTGTACTTTAAAAAGTGTTTCTCAAAAACATTTCTCATACATCTTACACCACACAAATATTCATACAGGTAAGTTATATAATGTTTTAAAGTGTATTGTTTGATAAGATCAACATTACTGTTTAAATTTTTAAGTAAATTCCTTCTTCTGGAGATACAATATATCGCTATAGATAACATGAAATTCACAAAACTTACATTTACACCTTTGAAGACCTTTGAAAGATCCAATTAAAGCAAACATGAATACTTCTTCATACACTACATTATTAATTTTGTCAGAGTCAACATTATCAAATAAAACTAACAACTTTTGTTGCAGAAACATATGAAATTCTACTAGTTCAGAACATAATAAAAATAAATGAGTGATATTTTCTACTTCCTTTTCACATACATCACATACATTGTAATTAATAAGTTTCTATAAGTGAAAATACAATGATGTGCTATTTTGAAATCTAGATCCATTAATATAGATGGTTTCCAGTAAAAATTGACATTGTTCCACATTTTACAAAGATCATGATCTTCAATCTCAAAAACTTCCGTCCACTTTTAATAGGATGCTGACATAGTTTACTAGTAAGTAATAAATACAAATCTTTTGTAGAACACATAGAAAACTCGGACAATTTGTCTTTGAAAATAACAGTAATATTTATAGAACGAGAAACATTTCTTCTATGAACATTTTTATGAATAATTTCAATCCATTCTTTAGGCAATATTACTTTCAAAATATTATATCTTTTTACATTTTTTTATTGTTAAGTTTTCTGTTGTCTCTCCAGAACTGTGTTTTCCCTGTATAATCCTTTAATTATTTACAACATTTTATAAAGCTTGTAGTTATCAATCTTATCGACATGCTATACTTGAGTAATTTATATATTTAATGTTTTGATATAAAGTACATTATTTGTTTTGTCTTTTTATTACTAATGCCAAAGCTTTGATGATTAAAACAGTTAAAATTCAATTTGCGTGATGTTAACCAGGTATCCTACACACTTCTTTCGTTCATTTGAAATTATATTAATTCAGAAAGATTATTTTCTTATATCATTGCTTATGATTATAGGACGGGAAAGGTGTACGTGTGTGCGGGGGTTGATGGTAATTCAAGTATATGCACTTTTAGATTGAACAAAAAATCACATAATAAGCCAGTTTGATTTTTTTATATTAATTACTGTTCTTCGAGCATAATTATCAATTTGACACTCCACTACTTAACCTCGTCCTGAAAATGCATGAAATATTTGTAACTGGACGAACAACAAACAACAATCTATCGATCTCTACTAAACCCGCACAAAGCTCCACAGTCTGGTCTGGTTGTTTGCGTTTGAAAGTTTTTAAGCGGCTAATAGTGTGTTCAACATATACCCGAAATCCCGAACGATAATCGCAAGACTAGTTCACTTTTTACATTATATTCTTTCTGCTCTTGGTCTACATGTAGCTTTATGTTTACGACGCCTATACATGGTAACGAGAGGAAAACGACATGCGGTATATTTTATTACCAAAATCCTGGGGGAAATCTAATTCCATACCTGGTCAATTGAAGGCAGTAAATTAAACTGCTGAGCACCATCCTGTTGTCCTATGAAACTACTGCGTAGAATTTTACAAAAATAATGTACATGATTCCTATATTGTCCACAAAAACATGCGCAGGTATGCAATGCCGGGATCTGGAATGAAATTGTGCCCGAGGGTCCGTGTGTGGTCTGTAAATTGCATGACAATTGCTGTCAATTGCCCCTGACGTTGTGGTCATTTTATGCCACCAGCCACGTAGTTGTCACAATTTTTCTACGGTCGACTAAGAAGTATTTGGTGTATAGATTTCACAAAGAATTGGTATCTGAGCATGTACTTTGTGCACTTGAAGCATGAACAGAAAGCTCAAAGAGAAATATGCTGAAAAATGTACCGGTATTTAGGATGTCAAACAGGTGAAAAACGAGTCACATTTGACATAGAACCCTTACAAGAGGAATTACAATTTCAGATTTAACTTTTTTTCCCTAAGACTTAGTTAAAGTTAAAGTAAAAGAAATAAACAAAGAAACAACATGCCTTAGACTTTTCGGACTGTTTGAAAGGCTGGTCAAATGGGTAAGACAATTTCAGACCTCAAAACTACAACTCGAAATGTTTTAAAACTGTGTATGGATATGTATAGAAAGTCTTTTTCTAAAGATTCTCATTTCGTTGGGTCGAACCAGTAACATTTTACATGAAAATAATATAAAGGAAGTTAAGCTTTTCCAATAACAGATTATTATATTAAAAAATCATTCCCAAGGTCTAATAAGGGCAAGCCAGGCTATAGAGTTGTCATGTTGACCATATGCATGATATGTACAATTGCCAAAAATTCAAGAAGGTTCAAACTCCGAAAAAAATGCAAACTATATCCAAAATGAATCCATGTAAGGAGTTGCACATTTTCTATGTATATAAATACCGCATAATTCTACAAAGTTTAGAAGCTTCTAGGTTAGGAGTTTATTACTCAAAACGGGTATTCTCTTCTCCCGCTCACCTGCATGTCCACGCGCCCGCCAGCTGGACTGTCATCATATTATAAAATAAGTCGGTTATGCATTGTTTGGAACACGTCCAAGAGTTCTGACCTCGGGTAAACACCCCTTTCAGTTAAATGGTCCGTCGCTGCTGATTTCGAAAACTCAAAAAATTAAAAATAGCAAGTAAATATTGATTTAATTTATAAGGGTTGTTGGGGGGCGGGGGTAGGGATTGTTTCTCTCATCTATTTTTCTCGGCTTTCCTTCTATTTTATATCCTTTCTGCAATACTCTTGCCTCCTGTCAGTGTTCCAAAAGGAAGAAATAGTATGGGATTCATCATTTTTATTCCTCAAGGAATTATTGGTAAGGACTTTTTGTTTCATTATGAATATTTGTAATGAAATGTCCATAATAAAGAGACCAAAGGGACGTCTGTTATAAGGAACAAAATATACGTGGACTATAGTGGACATCAGTACTATGCAGTTTAAACACAAGATTCAATTGGTACTCATGTAATTTAAATCTTTAAATCACTTTTGTGTTTTGATACGATACCCGAATTTAAAGTCTAATTTGTCAACCTCATCGTCGAGAAGACTTCAACAAAGCAATAGCATTGTTATAAGAACGATAACTCTACAAATATATCAGGAAACAATTAACAAGTATAAACGTTTTCGTTGAACAAGAAGGTTGTGTTACGTCAACGTTGTTATTATTGACGGTACAATGAGCCTTGATAGATACGACATGACAACGGCATGAGACTAGGTAAGGTTTATTAGTTTAGAAGGGACATAAAAAATTTAGCCTTGCTCACCGAATAGCTAAATATCGTATGTAATATACTTCTAAATTAAACGTAAACACAAATTGTGGAAATCTCCTTTTTTACTCTGATTTTGTCCAGACTCTAAACGATCTAACTGTCATATACAATTAACACTTTTCTACTGTTGCAGACCAAATGTAAACCTACTTGGCGTTGTTGTTGTTTAGTAGCTGTCTCGTTAAAGCATACCACCATATCTCCTTTTTTCATATACATTATGCCTGCCTCTGTTAAATCACATCATTTCTATTGAAAATGTTTGTGCTGTGTCATGAATATTACAGACAGGGTCTAGTTTACTATGAGTGTGTAAGCAAGCTTATTTCAACTTTTAATGGAACCATTTGTCTTTAGAAAAATTTGTCGCTTTCTTTTTTTATGTAAGTGTGACGAGATTGCCTCCCTTGTATAATAGATACTGAGCCAGTCGTAAGTAATTCTTTAGTTCATTCGATAGGGGTGCTGATTATGAACACAAAGGTCCCGGAGGAGAGGATGTGAATCTTCTAAGAATCCTGCTCTCCGGTTTCATTTGGCATCCAACTAAAATACCCGCGGTATTTAGAGGTGATATCTAGCTATGATATGTGTTGAAAGAGTAATAATAATATGATGACTCTTTAGATAGGGCAAGTAGCGTAAGCAGTTGGGCTAGGGAGACGTTACGCACGGAACTGGTCACACTCAAGAAAAAATACCGTGTCATAAGCAACAATTGGTCACTATATTGTCGTTGCTACTGGTAAACATATAAATTTTACATCAAAATAAAGCTGAATGTCTTGGGAATTTATTTTAAGTCTTGAATGACATTTTAATACAAGTGTATGTGAATAAACCGAACACGATTTTAAAAAATAACGTCATTTTTCTCCTGTCCCGCGTTACAAATAGATGCCGATATTTGGGCAAAATGTGCTGAAGATTGGTGATTTTTTTCACCAAAAGTCACCATTTTCGGGCAGCGCAACGTTCAACGTCATAGCATTGTGACGTCAAAAAATTTGAACACAACCAGTACTAGAAGCGAAGCAATGGGCCCCTGAATGAGATATTTAAAAGTGTCCCACAAGCAGGGAAATATTTTAGCCGAACTTACGGACTTGATTTTTATGAACAGAATACTGGTAAGTTAATCAATATTGGTATCATTATTTTGTACAAAGACTCGCCTTTTAAATCATTTATTTTTTTTCTTTGTTGTTACGTCGGTTTACACAGGTCGGAATTTTTCTCATGTCCAAGAATTTGTCACAAGTACAGTTTTCACACATTTTCCGGCACTAATCCGTCGAATGAGATTAAATTAATTTGTTTTATTGAATATTTCCTTAATTCTATTTACCGCTTTAAAAAGTACAAACCTTTCTTCGCATTTTGAGCCTTGAAACATGACAATGCGCCCAGGTTTGCACAAATTACAAACAAAACCGCATGTCCAATTAAATGTCACATACATGGAACTCCGTTTTTGAAAGTTACACGTAACGTTACAGACGTTTTTTGTTGTTGATAATTGTCAAAATGATTAATGTATGCATTGTATGGCCTTTCGAGGGCCCCTGATTTGAATAAATAAATTAGTCTATTCAGAAGCGAGAAACAAATTCGCTCCTAATAATTTGAAGATTACATTATCTGTGAAAATCAATCGGATATTATTAAAGTATTCAAGATTATCTGCAAGTGTTTGTATTTGTATTTATTTTTTGTCATCGTAAATCTGTCCTAATCGTATCTAAAATAAATTATATAATAAAACTTTCATAATTATTTCAGTGAAAAAAAAGGATGTCATCTAAGGAAGGACTTGAACGGTACAAACAAGAAAAGCTTCAAAAGCGACGAGAACAAAGGCTTGAATCTTATTACAGAAATAGAAATCTAAAGGAAAACGAGTATGCTTTATCAGATGAGGCAGTACGCCAAAGACAACATAGAGAGAAACAAGAGAAAGAACAAATGAGACGGGTCAAAGAAACGGAGAGAAAACGGAAATATAGAAAGATAAAACGTGAAGAAAATATCAATGATCAAAGGCAAAACGAGGATTAAATATGCCAAATACTTTCGAGAATAGAACAGAAAAACATCGGGCATTGAAGAAACTGAAACTGGCCCTACAAAAGAGCCCAGACAGGCGGGTGACAACCATGGTCGCATACTTGCAAAATTCGAACTCGCCGACTGTGAAAAAACCGCAATCTTCTGAAGTGATTTCTTCGCCAGAGGAAATAGAAGAACACAAAACATCAAAAGCCTTGACGGAAGATTTAAAAACAGTTATTGACAACTGTAAGAGGAAAAGATCGGATGACGATCCAAAAAACGATGAATGTTATTATTATGTTATATTGTTTTTGAAAACGATGAATGTTATTATTTCATCAGTAAGTGGTGAAAAAATCAGTGACAATAAATGCAGAAAGAAACTGGCTAGGAAATTGGGATTACCGGTAAGAAGAGTTAGCCGTGGTCATGCAATTAGAACAAGAATACTTAAATCTGAAAAATCAAGCTGGACTTACACAAATAGAAAAACTAGATCAGATGCATTAACACCTGACACGAAGAAACGTATTTATGAGTTCTGCTGTAAGCCTGGTATTTCTCGTCCGACTGGTAACAAGGCAGATATCAAAAGGGTCCGCATTGGTCCGAAAACTTATTCAAGCCACATGACACACATACTAGAAAAAACACAGACCGATGTGTATTTGGACTTTATCGGAGAAAACCCCTCTATTAAAATAGCTCAAAGAATGTTCGAAAGGTGCAAACCCTACTTTGTGCGACCCGTCCGACCTAAGGATAGACAAACATGTTGCTGCAAGTACCATGTAGAATTTAAAACTGTCTTTAAATCGTGTATGGAATTCCGAAAGAAACTTTTGATAGAAAATGAACCGAATGAATGCTATTCTACTCCTGTGTACGATTCAATATCTGATGTCGTTAATGCAACATTATGCGAAAAAGTTGATGGTTCACACAATTTACAGTGCCTTAAAAGAAACTGTTCCGATTGTGGAGTTAAAATCTTGAATTTTCTGCCTTGTGAACTTGATGTATCTGACACTGCGGAATTTGTAAAGTGGGAAAAGTTTGAAAATGTAAGCGTTAATGTTAAAGGGAACAAAACCATAAAGAAACTAATGCTCGTGAAAAAAGAAAGTCAAGTTGGTGAATTGTTTTCATATTTCAGAAAACTAATTGAAACTTTTCCAGTGCATCAGCACAGAGCTACATGGCAAAATGAACAATTTCAAAATCTTGTTAGAAATCTCCCAGAAAAGCAATGTGTTTGTGTGCATGACTTTAGTGAAAATTACAGGTGTTCCGAGCTTACTGAGATTCAAAGTGCTTACTTTCAAAAAACCGAAGTGTCGGTCCATGTTACTATTCTACATAGACATGCATTGCTAGAATACGATGGTGTTGATAGTTCAGAAGACTTTCCTGAAATTATCACGGAACAATTTTTCGTTATAAGCCCAGACTTAGTTCATGATCAATACTTTGTTCACCAAGTCCGAAATTATATAGCGGAATATTTACAGTCGATTTCATATTCAGTAGAAACAATGCACGAGTTTACTGACGGGTGTGCAGCCCAGTATAAGAGCAGACACTGTTTCGGAGATATTAGTCAAACAAGCGACGACTTTGGATATCAACATTTCACAAGAAATTTCTTCGAAACTTCCCATGCAAAAGGTATTTATAATAATTTAGTTTATTATCCTCGAACTTACTACTATGATTGCCTTTAAATACAGTTGAATGTCAGTCCGTCTGTCAGTCTCTACGCTAGATATCTTGGACACAGATTTAATGATTTTTCTCACATTTTCAAGTACAATGGAATACATATTATTTAGCTTTTGATTGAATATTTATGAGTTATTTGTGTAAAATGTAAATATTTTAAAAGCGGTCGGGTATTCACATTATCGGTAAACTGTTTTCTTTCAATCCGTCACATTATGGGTTAATGTTTGAAAACATTATTCTAGAAAGTTTTTTTTTTTACATGTTTTTTTTATTATATCGAATTTGAAATAAATGTATTTTGATAAAACATGTGCGTCGGACTAAATTACACCTGACACAAAAATAAATACGTTGTATCAAGGAACAGGGCTTTTATTTCTGTTCTTCATCTTGACAGTCGCTGTAGGGTATTCAATGTATCTCTTATATTTCTCGTGACTTTCGGTATTGTTACTATTATAAAAATCATAAACCTTGAACGCGGTAAAATGGTAAGAACCAATGTCATGCAGTTGACATAAAAAACTTATCTGTGCATTTCAGGACCACAAGACGCTGCTGGAGGAATTATTAAGAGACAAGCCGACTGTGTCATTTTACGCGGACAGACTCAGATAAGGACAGCAAAAGATCTCTATGAATACGCGAATTCATTTCTAACACAACCGAGGTCACATTGTAAGAGAAGAATATTCCGATATGCGGAAACGATTCACCGTGACAACAGACTGTCTTTTAAGCCGGTGCCTAGCATTCGATCTCTTCACCAAGTAAGAGCTAGTCGTGATTCTGCTAAAAGATTGATAAATATCAGTGAATTGTCTTGTTTCTGTGTAAACTGCTGTCATCACATGTATGACCAGTGTTCTAATTCGATAAAAACTGGTGGTTATACTGAATTGGAAATGAAGCGAGAATACAGAGCGGATGCACAAGAAAATGAAGAAAATGAACAAGTGTCTTTGCAAGAATTAGTTTCGGTTGGTCAATTAGTTGCGTTATATACTGACGACGATGAGGAGGAGTACTACATGCTGAAAGTAGAGAAAAGCATGGAAACGTTACGCATTGACACAACGGATTCTTGGGGATCTTTACTCCCTGCGGGAACACCTGTGTTTCGTGGTCTATATTACAACAAAACGAACTCGCCTTTTCAATATCGTCTTGTGAACAGGAAAGCGGTTGTACCTGCTGCGTCAGTGGTCTATATTTGTTCGGAAGTAACCGCAAACAATGTCATTCGAATCACAGAAGAAACACATTTAAATGTTTTAGAATGTATTAATGAAATAAAATGCTAGAAATTTATTAATCAGTACTTATCCCTATAAAGAAACAGTAGTTATAGAAACCAATAATATATGAAAATATATACATGTACATGTAGGGAATGCTTTAAAGAGGTAAAAACGAATGGGGGGACAATCGTGACAAACATAAATTCATACGTTCGTTTAACAACAAGCCACTTGGATAAAACGTCAGTCAAAAAGTGTATTTCGACGAAATAGTATGGGATTCATCATTTTTATTCCTCAAGGAATTATTGGTAAGGACTTTTTGTTTCATTATGAATATTTGTAATGAAATGTCCATAATAAAGAGACCAAAGGGACGTCTGTTATAAGGAACAAAATATACGTGGACTATAGTGGACATCAGTACTATGCAGTTTAAACACAAGATTCAATTGGTACTCATGTAATTTAAATCTTTAAATCACTTTTGTGTTTTGATACGATACCCGAATTTAAAGTCTAATTTGTCAACCTCATCGTCGAGAAGACTTCAACAAAGCAATAGCATTGTTATAAGAACGATAACTCTACAAATATATCAGGAAACAATTAACAAGTATAAACGTTTTCGTTGAACAAGAAGGTTGTGTTACGTCAACGTTGTTATTATTGACGGTACAATGAGCCTTGATAGATACGACATGACAACGGCATGAGACTAGGTAAGGTTTATTAGTTTAGAAGGGACATAAAAAATTTAGCCTTGCTCACCGAATAGCTAAATATCGTATGTAATATACTTCTAAATTAAACGTAAACACAAATTGTGGAAATCTCCTTTTTTACTCTGATTTTGTCCAGACTCTAAACGATCTAACTGTCATATACAATTAACACTTTTCTACTGTTGCAGACCAAATGTAAACCTACTTGGCGTTGTTGTTGTTTAGTAGCTGTCTCGTTAAAGCATACCACCATATCTCCTTTTTTCATATACATTATGCCTGCCTCTGTTAAATCACATCATTTCTATTGAAAATGTTTGTGCTGTGTCATGAATATTACAGACAGGGTCTAGTTTACTATGAGTGTGTAAGCAAGCTTATTTCAACTTTTAATGGAACCATTTGTCTTTAGAAAAATTTGTCGCTTTCTTTTTTTATGTAAGTGTGACGAGATTGCCTCCCTTGTATAATAGATACTGAGCCAGTCGTAAGTAATTCTTTAGTTCATTCGATAGGGGTGCTGATTATGAACACAAAGGTCCCGGAGGAGAGGATGTGAATCTTCTAAGAATCCTGCTCTCCGGTTTCATTTGGCATCCAACTAAAATACCCGCGGTATTTAGAGGTGATATCTAGCTATGATATGTGTTGAAAGAGTAATAATAATATGATGACTCTTTAGATAGGGCAAGTAGCGTAAGCAGTTGGGCTAGGGAACAAATTATTAAGCTCATTCGATTAGAGCGCTGACTTTGAACACTGAGCTCCAGGAGGAGAAGATTTGATTTTCTATTAAGAATCATGCTCTCTATTCCTACAAGCATTATCAGTACAAACCGTGAAAAAATTAAAGGACTTTCACTAGGCTGGCTAAAATACACGTCGCCACTGATGATAACAGGGGTAGTTACAGAACAGAAAAAAAAATAACAGAGATCAAATGACATAGAAATTAACAACTATATGTATCCGAAAGGCCTTCAACAATGAAAGAAACCCATACCGCACAGTCAGCTATAAAAACACGTTTCTGGTACAAATTCTTATGATTGTGAAATTGAGTAACATCGAAAATTAGAAATGTCATGGACGTTAATATGAATTTACATTGTACTAGTATTTTGAAAATGACAGTAAAGTTGTAAATGAATTTTAGTTTTGAGATTTACATTAAAATGAAGATGCAAGTAAAATATACATCAGCATCCATCGACAATCTACTGTAAGCAGACGGAGAAAAAAATCTACAGCATTTCTGTTAATACGTACTTTCCACATATAAGGTTATGAAATCCAAGTTTAAGTCAATAATACATATTGCGGTAATAGAAAATACGATTAGCTTAGCCAATTTTATGACAGTTTTTTTCTCTCATCGTTGATTTGAGTAATTTATAAAACATATAACAATCTCACTACATTTCATAATCAACAACTTAGATTGTATGACTTCTTATGTGGGTAAACGAAAGAATTACCGTTAAACTGGTAATTTTTATAGAGTATTTAATTGTATTCTAGACGATGTAATATTATGTTGTTAAATAAAAATATTGTTGTGAGTGTTTTGTATACACGTATGAATAAAATATCAACTACAAAAGGATATTTATTTGAAGCGCAAATGAAAATATTTAAATTTGCTTTTATTATCATTGAAACATTAAATTAATGTACCTACGTTTTCAATTCACATAAGTAATTGTCCTTTTATTGCTATAAATTCTTTACTTATCTCACATATTTACAAGTTGAAATTTCTTAATATCTTACATGATATGTTCTTTTTAAACTTTCAATTGAAATTAAACCCTAAAATAGAAGGACCAAAGTTTTATCGATAATTGTAAACCAAGTTATCCACAAATGATTGCAGAGTGTATGTGACGCAGTTGTCGTGTAGGTAATACTTGCGACTGCCAACATCTACGATTTGTTTATTTCAAATTATTTGGAAACGATCCTTGTAGAAGTAAGTTTGCGTATTTTATTCCATTCTTCTCATTTTTTTTTATTTTCATTTTTTTTTAAACTTTTTTGTGATACATTTTTAAGACTGTTATTTATATTCATAGTCATACTAATATAATTGGTGTATTATTTCAAACATGCTAAATGGCAAAAATGATAATCATTGGCACAAAGTACAATAAGCAATAATGAAGCTAGAAAAAAGAGAAACGCCAAAGTGGTGTCAAAAACAGTATATACTTTTTAACAGCTGGGTGCATCAACACAAAAGCTAGAAATAAGACTGTGAGTAATAAATGGCTTTGTAGATTTTCTAAAGGTATTCTTTTTAGTAGTGATAAGGGTTCCAGTCTCTTTAACGTGTGCCCGGCTTCTTCCGCGGATCGTTTGTAGATATTATTCTGAACATACACATATTTGACATTGGACATAAAACAATCATTCATTCCCTTAATTTTATTAATCATTTCGCTAGCAAAAGGTTACGACCCTGTCCCCTTCTATTCCCTTGACTATAGCGAAGATGTTTTAATTTATACGAAAAGAGAATTTAGCTCATTTTTGTGTCTTAGGCAATGCGAATTTTAAATTGTACAGACAACAACAACACAACAACAACAACAACAACAACAATGCCAAGTAGGTTTACATTAAGTCTGCAACAGTAGATAAGTGTTTCTGATATATGACAAGCTAGAAATCGACTAGAGTCTGGACAAAATCTGAGTATAAACGGAGATTTTAAAATGTGTCTTTGGCAATTCAGAATTTTATTGGTTGTGAAAGTAAGATTTTGAATTGACAAATAGAACATTTTGACATAACATAAGGATAGTGTGAAAATATTTAGCTATGTTTGTCAATTCAGAGCATGTTCTTTGGAGCTATCGATGGAAGGTTCATCTGTAAAAAAATATTCAAAAATGCACTAGTTTGTACAGCATGTTAAAACATATAGAAAAAGTTTTTAAACAGGAAGCGAAATTTATTTTATAGTTAAGGAAAGGTATTTAAGTATCTATCAATTTTATTTGATTATATAATACAATGTACATACTACGTTTGTTAATAAAGTTATACAAACTTCAAGTTTTCCTTAGTGTTCAAACAGTATCGAAGTAACGAGTTGATTTCTCGAAACCTTTTTGTCATAAAGACGAAACACATCAAAGTGCATATCATGCCTTATGTAAACATTTCACAGAATAGAAAATTAAGACGTAAATAAAGTGATGTATACTTCCCACTGTTTCCTGCGATATTAGGATCAATGAGACATTAATGTTAGAAAGCTATTTCATTTTGAAATTTTGTACAATTGTGACAGGCACACGTGTGTAAAAAATTAAACAAATACACCTTCAACAATGTGCAAAAAGAAAATTCACTGTTTGTGTAATGTTCGTTTTGATTACCTAAATTTCAGGTCATTTATTTCACAATTGATAGTATGAAAATGTGCGTCATATAAATAATTCTAAAATGTATGATTTCATGGGGTTTAGTCAAAATAAGATGCATTACATTTAGAATTACAGTATTTTATTTTGCAGATATCAGTTTGCGATTGGGTGCTCGTAAATATCCTTTTACGGACCACGGTTGTCTCGCCGTTAACTCAATTTGCAACATCAAATCGCAAATTTACCCCCGCAAATCTTCAAATACAATACTGTTAAATTCCAATGCTAATACACTTGAAACCGATAAAATGGTTGGTTGATAATTTGTTTTCAGTTCACACTTTCCATTCATTGTAGAACTTCAAAACTTTAATCAACTATTATTTTTTTATAGATTCAAGATAGCTAATTCGAGGTCAATGCAATATTTGATAAACGAGTGTTTACTTTCAAATTATTGTTTCAGAGTTTTGAAAAGCTAACACTTAATTTATGGAAACACAATGTTTATTGGTGGGCATGGCTTGAACGTTTTTGGTGCCTCTAGACAACAAAATGTTCCATCAACTGTAACGACTCTCTATCGGCACAGAGCAAGCATGACAAAACTCCAGTTTCTGGGGAGCTTAGTAGAGGATGCTCAGAAGAAGAAACAAGCAGACTCCAAACGACATGTAAAGGGTATTCTAAAAAATGCCATTAGTATGCCAAATCTTGCCGAGAACAGTAATAATCCAAAGATTGACCATAAACAGCTGCGAAATGTTATCAAAAGACAAAAACTTGGATCTAAAGATTACATACCACAAAGGACTGTGAAAAAGACAGTAAAATTTAATGACCCTGTTGGTCGCCTTGGTCAAATAGAATCAAAATATAAATTGTGTTCTGAGATTAATACAGATGAAAGTACTATTAGAAAGCAAAAAAAAATTCAACAAATTTCTCTTCGAAATGCTCAAAACGATGACAAACAAGACAGTTCAAATGTATTAGTTACAGTTGTATACGACTTAAAGATGAAGGATAATAAACTAATAACAAACAAAGAAAGTATAAAATCAAACAACGATAATCAAAAAGCAGAAATTCATGCCGACAACGATCATTCAGAAATGTGCAGTCCGGAAGTGACTCCAAACAAACTTTCAGATGGAGCAAGCGCAAGGGATTCAATAGATTACGGACATGCTCAAAACGGCGATACATTTTTATCGCATACTGTTATTGCACCTGTTCTTTCTCCGACGGAAAAGGAAAAACTTAATAATATTGGTAACCAGTATTTAAAACAAACGTCACCCACAGAAGAATCGTCGAGCTTGAGGCAAAGTGTCGCAAAACCAAAAGACAGTGTTGTTGTTATGCGTTCACGTGCAAAACCGGTGATGTTTACTCGTTGTGTAAACAATTCAATCCCAATTGTAGATGATCCGGTTCATGATACAACAAACTTTTGCGACGAAGAAAAAACATCTCATATTATGCAGTGGCTTAACGACGTCAAAAACGAACAAGAACGTGATGGCTTTTGTACTCTTTTAATATCAGATGGGGAAATCAAGTATTAAAGAAAATCAACCAAGTTATGTTTTGTTTGTATGTGTGAGCTTTCGTAATCGTGCCCATGTTTTTGACTGCTTAATCTCGTTGATAAAAAAGCTGGCATATGTCTTAACATAAATCATTTCCGGAAAACGATGTTTCCAAGAAAACAACTCGTTTTCGATTTAAATCAGCATAAATAGATATTGTTTTGATAATTGAGAGTTTACTTGAAAAGAAAACGGGATTGTTTCTATTGCCGGGAGCTGAGGCAGGGGCAAATATTTTTTTCATAAAATTGTACAATAACGATAAAAGCTATGATTGCAAATGCCGCATGGAAAATTGGTCGTTGACAGGTTTTTTTTCCTGTTTTGTTTAGACCCTTTGGTTTTTGTGCTTTCCGAACGTTTTATAATTTTAGCTTTCCAAACTGTATGTCTCGAGCGTAGCTGGTGAAGGCTTTAAAATAAACACGTGTTGTGAGCAAGTCAAGAAAATCGCTGTTCCTTTTGGTATTCATACTCTAACTGGTATTTTAACATTTACATAGTTCAAATGCAAAGAGTCTATGACTCATCACACAAGAACAATTTAAACAATGTTTCGTGTGTATATCTACCTAATATCCCTTTTCCCTCAATTTTATTTACCTTTATTTAGTAATAAGTAATTCTTCAATTTAAAATTTACCAAAAGGGGAGGTCAAGATTTTTTCTGATTTTTTCCTCCGGATTCATTTTTACTCCGAGGAAAATTACACAACAAAGAAAAGGTGGCAAAACAAAACTATGTTCCGAGGAATTGAATGTTTCAAGGTACATTAAATAAGAAGGACAATGCTCATGGTTGGTATAGAATATAATACAATATTATATGTCTCTGGTTTTATTAATTATTCTCTCCTTAGACAGATTCATTCAACTAACTTAAATATTTCGAATGTGAGTTGAACCTTAAGTATCAAATTTTACAATAAAATAATACTTTAATACTTTTATTAATATATTTATGATGGTGAATATGGACATTAGTACATTCGTCATAGATAATATCCGTATTTATAGTAAGTTTTATTGACATGACATGTCATGCTCTGTGTATTTTAAGACATATACATGTGGTAGACATTATCGATCACACACAACGTTTAAAATATATTTATGAACTGCAGGGCAACTTTTTAATTTGAAAAGCCAATAATGAATCCATGCTCTTACGAAAGCATTATAAAATTGCGATATGAAACACAAATTTATAAGTCAAATATTGATTTTAATTACGTCAACCGATTTCGATCAACAAAATGAAAGAATAAGTAAATATATTCTTTAACAATTAAAATTATAAATAACATCTTCAAACATGATTTCCTGAAATCAGCTGTCTATGGGTAAAATAATAAATAAAAATAAAACGAGAAAGTATGAAATAACAATTACAAAATGAAGACCTTGTATACCAAAATAGTTCGTATCGGTTCTAAACTATTTAAAATACTAGAATAATTATGTTGATGATGCAAGTGTTTACACTTCTGACAGCTTCCGTCAAATGTGTTCATAAAAATACGATGACTGTGTAGGCAATTGATGAACCAGTATCATCAGACGCTCAGAAAAATTGTTAAGCTAGAAATACCAAGGCTACAAACTCATTTTATTTATACCTTAACAAAATAAAACAAAAAAACATTTGATGGTATGATATACACAGGAAACTTGTTAAAAAAAACCAGCGAAATACATGCAAATTACTTTTGGAACAACGATAAGCCAAATAGGTTCCTGTATACCATGAGTTCATGACACAATACTGCCGTATATGGTTAAGATAGCTGTATATTTAGGTTTTACCAAGACATTTATATTTGCACAGCTTTTGGTTATGGTTAAGAGACAGAAATGGTATTTTGAAAAATTCTTAACAATTTATGGGTAACTGGCGTTTTTTTTTATCGCAGTTACATTGTAACAATTTAATAGTCTCCGGATTTTCAACGCGAATTTTGTATATTAAATTTTCAAACTGTGTGTCGGATGGTTTAATATATATTTTACTACATGTACTTTTATCTTTTAAATGGAATTGAAAAGTTATGTTGTAACATAAACGATCCATATATTACTTGTTTTGATCTATAAGCTAACTATAACTCATATAAAGGTTATGAACACAATGGTCATAGATGACAGTAGAATGATATATATGAATAGATTTATTATATCCACTACACGGCAGTCATTCGGTAAATCGAGAAAAAAAGATCGTGAAAGAATAAGTAACGGTGGTCAAGTATTGCGACTGGATCGTAAAAGATCTGTTATATGACCATAAAGGAAACCTTATCGTGCAGACACTTAATGAATTATAATGACAAATATTGGAAAAACAAATCTGTCTGTCAGAATGGTTCAACATTATGATCAGTATCCGAGAAAAATCAAGGTTTAAAGTAAACCGTTTTTTAAATAAAAATGTAAATAAACATGATTTTTTTTTCTTCATATTATGAATGCATACACTATTTTCTTTTAAAAATGTCGTTCCATTTTACTGTTTAAATGGTTCTTACAGTTATTTTGTTTTAATTGAATCAGAAACTTGGAAAAATGTGAATATTTGTAAAACTTTGATATTTCGGATGGTGAAAGATCGGTACAGCTATTTGATGATCGTAAAAAGAATCGTGAAAGATCTGTTGCTGCTTATTTGTTATTGCAAAAATCCACAAAAACGATCAAATCATCCTTTTAACACATAATGACATTATAATTTATATATAAAAATAAGGAGATGTGGTATGATTGCCAATGAGACAACTATCCAAAGTTCAAATGAAGTGGATGTAAGCAATTATAGGCAACCGTACGGCCTTCAACAATGAGAAAAACCCACACCGTGTGGTCGGCTATAAAAGGCCCCGACATGAAAAAAATGAAACAATTCAATTGAGAAAACTAACGGCCTAATTTATAACAAAACAGTTTACGAAAAACAAATATGACAGACACGAACCAACGACAACCACTGAACTACAGGCTCCTGATTTGGGACAGGCACATAAAGAATGTGTCGGGTTTAAACATGTTTGTTAGCGCTCAACCCTCTCCCTTACCTGGGACAGTGGTGTAACAGTTCAACATAAGGACAAACTATAAAAATCCGTTGAAAAAGGTTTATATATAACTCATCAGATGGATACAAATAGAAATACATCTCACAAAAACACAAAGTGGACGTGGATGGGTACTTGTACATCCCAAAACATAAAGACACTAAGTAGACTATTTACAGGATTTGTAATAACATAACCAACACGACGGGTGCCACATGTGGAGCAGGATCTGCTTACCCTTCCGGAGCACCTGAGATCACCCCCAGTTTTTGGTGGGGTTCGTGTTGCTTAGTCTTTGGTTTTCTATGTTGTGTCATCTGTACTATTATTTGTCTGTTTGTCTTTTTATTTTTGGCCATGGTGTTGTCAGTTTGTTTTCGATCTATGAGTTTGACTGTCCCTCTGGTATCTTTCGTCCCTCTTTTAAGTACAGATCTGAGACTACTCGCAGTTACTGACTTAGTTCAAAGCCAATAACAACTAATGAAAAATATCATGTATCTAAGACTAAAATATCAATCAGTATACATCCAACATCTACTGGATTAAGTGTAAATACGTCATTAACAGTCCGAGAAAACATGACCTGGTGCAATGCCAAACTATAAGTATCGACAGATTGTAGTGCCGTGAAAGTACATATGTGTAATATTTAGTATGGTTTTAATTTACTGATAACAAAATCAATATTTACACCAATAAAAACAATATTCAAAGATTTAATTACAATGTTGAATATATTTAATTGCTATATCAAAAGGTTGGATTTTCATGTCTTATTCCGCTTCATGTTTGTTTGTGAATAGGGATATGATGGTTCAATGTCATTGGATCTCATTATTTGATAATACCACACCGACTAGTTGCCCTATAACAATTTAAGTCATTCTGTCCGTCCTGCATAAGTTTTATGTCATATGAAAAGTTAAGATTGTCTCATCTGATTTTCATTATTGTTAATGCATAGTCATATCTATAAAACGAAGATCCTTGATGATGTTTGTAAGAATTGGAAAAAAACATTGTTTAAAAAAAACACAGGAAAACAACTGTCATATTCCTGACTTGACACAGGCATTTTCGTAAGAAAACGGTGGTTTAAACCTGGTTTTATAGCTAGCTAAAACGACCACTTGTATGACAGTTGTTTATTGTTACCATGGTAAAATTGCCAAATTGGGTGAGCAACCCAAACAGGCATAATTGGTTAGCGTGGCCATAACTGGGATCCAGCAGTCAAAACTGTGTAAACATACACCACAGACATACAACACAACTGAAATAAACATCAAACACACTTAGAATGAAATCAAACAAAGACGCCAACAAAGAAAAGTTTTTTTAGTTGATAATATAGTCAGTATAGAAAAGCATAATGACATATACACTTTCCCGATAAAATACATAAACAGTAAAATATAAATGCAAGGGTATAAAAATGAAAGCAACACTATAAAAATCTCATGTGTCCAAATCACATCTCTGGACCCACCCGCATAAAAAACGCCAAAAGCCAAAAACCTGAAAGCTAGTTGCACATATACCGAATCACGTCAAGAGACATACGACCAAATGGAACTTAATAGTACAAAGACAAATAAAGGTAAAACTGTGACATAGATAAAATTCTACACAGAGTCAGCACCTAGAATCTATTACTTAAGACCATCCTGTATCATTTGTGAGGTAGACACTGAATATTAATCTATTAGGTCTTGGCACTTTCCAATGAACTTTAAGGGAAAAAAGGACGAGACGTTCTTTCACAAAAACCTGGCTCATTAAGTTTTTGCTCAGACACTGATGACATTTTACAAATTCTGAGTAGCTGCAAGCTCCTGAATATCGTTTGAGTTGAGAAATATATACTCCATACGCGGATGAAGTTGGTAAACTACTGCTTAGGTGAGAAAATTATATAATTTCAAAATTCAAATCATCTCGTTTGTCATAGACTCTGGTATTGAGATGACCGCTATAGTCAAATTCGGGGTATATGTATAAAAATTAGGCTAAAGAAGTTGTATATGTGGTTTCTGTAATCTCTAGTTCAAGACTATTAATGGGACCCAATCAGAAAAGCTTGTTTTATTAATGGAAAGAACATCTTCGATATACCTGCATGTAAAATTAAATGATATAGCGTCTTTGATCTAACCCTTGCGACATCAAAACCTTACACATTAAGATATTTCAAGGTGAAGACCACCAGACTATCTCACTTTTCAATCATTCGTGGATGCATCTAGCATTATAAATACAAAGATTTACTTTCCGACAATTTACGCTCCTGAAGGTCTTATTATCTTGAATGCTTAGTTAGCATTGCCTCTTAAATGAAAACAGGTCTAAATAAGGGTCTATATGTATACATCACAAAAAAACAAATGAAAACATTAATTTACGTTCTTGGTAAGTAATTACACGCTTCAACCAATTACAAGTATATCAATTGGTAAAATAAATGGTGTTTTCTGATTATTAAGTCTGGTCAAGCCTTGTCTTTCACGATCTAAATAATGCGTTGCGTTGCCTGATCTTTCACGATCAATTTTGATTAAAAATCAACACAATTATACTTTTTTTAAATAATATGAACTTTTTCAAGTATTAAAATGCTTTTATTTAATGGACTATCTGACATACTAAAGATTAAGTTTTAAATATATCATGATATATTGGAATGAAACCATACTAAATACAAAACGTGATTTTTTTTTCGGAAAGATTCTCATAGGATTATGTGTTGCTTTTTGTGTTTTCTTAAAAAGTACTGCATTTTTTCTTTATCGTAGTGCCTCGAGCGAAGTGCACAGTATTATCAAGGAAGTTGGGTGTTTTTGATTTGTTCCACCTTTTTAAAAATACAGCAGATTTTTCACAGATTTTGAAATAGATTAACACTTAATTGCGTTCACGATCCGATACCAGATCTTTCACGATCCAATAGCTATGCTTGACCACCGTTAGTCATTCTTTCACTATCAAATTTCTCGATATACCGAATGATACCCGTGCACTAGACCTGTTTTCTATTATCGGTATTTTTTCTTTGATTTTACAATCATTTCTTGCATAGCCAACTTCCTATATTTTCACGATTTGATGTATTTCATCAGTTGTACATGCTGATTCGCAAATATATAAGGAGATGTGGTTATTATTGCCAATGAGACAACTATCAACCAGAGACTAAATGACGTTATTTTTAGCAACATGTAAAAGGTGAATTCTGAGCAAGATTTTTCCAAAAAAACATTAAAAAATCTCTACATTTCGTTTGTATACCTCGAAAATAAATTGTCATGCTGATTTTGATAATTCCGTTTATCCAAGTATATATTTGACATAACTTACATTTTTCTTAGAGAAGTAAAGTTCAATTTCTGTATTAATAATAAAAAAATATGGGGTTTTTTTCAACACACAGTCGACATTCCTAACTAAACCAATTGTGATTCTCTTATCGCCAACTTGTTCTTTTATTAGTGTGACGGGATTGCCTCCCTTGCATAGTAGATACTTAGCCAGCCGTTGATATTGCAGCCGTTAGCGGTTGAGTTATGGGAGTTAGCTCAGTCGTTCATGGTTGCACATGAATGATATAGACTTCAAACAATGGCATATCGCGAGGAATGAAAAGAAGAGTGCATATTTTTTCAACTTAACCTTTCATGTTCCTTACTGAATAATTAAACATTTGTTACTAGCTGTTATGACCTCGATCATTTATTCCATTCGATTTGTAATAAAGGATACCACAAATACAGTTATGTCTGCTTTATATCATAATTCATCTCTAATAAATGATAGCGACGTTCGTTCAACAAATATTTCGAAATCAAAAGAGATGACTTCTAATTTTCCTAATAGGAAATTTCAATTGTCTAATCAGAGACTTCAAAATTTTATTATATGTTTGCATAATAATTGAAAATAGGTACTTGAAATTTCGTGCAAATTTGAAAAATTAGTATATCTTCCCAATAAAGTATTTAAACTAAGTCGATTTAAGTTTCCTTCTGTAAAAAAAAACGTATGCGTACACAAATAGAGGTGCAGATTTTCAATGTACATACAAGATATCTCGAAAATGTTAAAGCTTTGGCATGAAAACGTAGGAGTCGATTATAAATCAAAAACTGGTACCCTCTTTCTTTGTTGTTGTACATTATTTTCAATTTTATAATTATTGCTGGAGGTACCAATTTTGTGTAATCTAAATCCCCATTTTGTTTTAGTTCATATATGCAGTCTTTTAATCATAAATTCGTGAATATACTATCATAATGCTCGAACCTGATGATTGAAATTATAATAGAATTTGGGAGATGATCATTACTCGTATGTGACATCCTCGAATTAGACTTATTACCAAATGCAAGCTTGTACTTACATGAGGAGCACGACGGGTGTTACGTGTGGAGCAGGAACTGCTTACCCTTCTAGAGCACCTGAGATCTACCCTAGTTCTGTTTTAAAGGGGTTCGTGTTGCGCTTTCTTTAGATTCAATTGTTGTTATTTGTACTAATTAAATTTCCAATGTCTGTGTTTTTGTACGTGTAACAGTCTTGTATATCCTTTGTCAAGCACATTCAGTCAAGTTTCAGGGTTGGGAAATTTACAAGACGAATGGTTTAAGAATTTGGTGAGGTCTTTTGGTATTGCATGGTATCTAATTACTTGATATATCCATGACAGTATTCATTTTACTTCCGTGGTATCACCGTATTTTATCAGAGTAACACGACATCTGTCAGATATGGAGCAAGATCTGCTTACCCTCCCGGAGCAACTGAAATCACCCGATATTTGGTGGGGTTCGTGACTCAGTCTTTAGTTGTGTATGTTTTGTTTTGTATACTGTTGTTTGTCCAATGGTCGTTTTTCGTTTACTGCCTTTGCGTTGTCAGTTTGTTTTCTGCCAATGAATATCCCTTTGGTATCTAACACCTCTCTTTTTCAACTATAGGTTGATTTTAAAAAAATCCTTCTAAATTTTCTATTAATTTCAAAAGATTTTTTTAGTACCGCAAAATGAGTTAGACTTGAATTAAGACAACAGTAGTTTATCTATGTTCAAATATCGTAAATTGATCAAAAACAGAAAAAAAACAAGGAAACGGATGGAAGCTTTTGGATAACGCGATGTTTCCCTGTCTTCATTTTATGAAAGTTGTGTATTTTCCTGTAATTATAAAGAAATTTTTTTTAAGCCATGGAGCAAAAGATTAAATCTGATATTTTTAACAATGTCGAAGATATCTTAAGAGATAAAAAACTGAAGGTAAAATTTGTATTTTGCATCAATTATTAGCTATGCGAATTCCAGCTTTTGCTCTGTTTAAATCGTCGAAACTTGTATATATATTTTTCTATCTAAACATGACATCATCATTAAGATATAGTTAAATACAAAATCAGAAAATCGGAGACAAAAAACAAGCATAATTCCACTCTCAATTTTATAATTGTTCCGATACCTTTATATAATGTATATGAATAATGTCAGTATCAAAGGACTGACTACACAACACGGTTAATATTAATTGAAACTACTATTGCACCAGTGTGTCGTAGAAGTTTTAGAAATTCCCATATAACCGGAGGACTATAACATTTTTCCAGAAGTGGTACCATTGAAATTAAACGAAACAATTTTGGTCGTAGAATTTGTTCTATACAGTATACTTTAATACTGAAAACTATCCAACAAGTTTCAAGATGAGGAAAAGCAACACAAGCATATCGGTTACCGCATTCAATATTCATTTTTTTATTTTCCTGTATGAGTATGAAAATAAGATGTGTTATGATTGCTAATTAGACATCTAAATGATACAGGCTGAAAAATGTGAAGTTGTCCGCACTTTAAAGAATAAAGAACTATTGAACGGAACCTTCGAATAGTCCACCAGGGAGATTTTTACTACCCATTTCTCCCAGCCTTATTTTTCAGTGACAATTCTCCCTGCTCAAGTTGAATCAGACTCGACCATTTGATATATGTTTAACTTATTCTCATCCTGAATATGCATGATATAAATTTGGCAATTCATTAACCTACGCGTATCTTAACTCAGTTACTCGTATCTCTACAATTTCTACAAAAACAGTTACCATAACGTAAAATGTCACAATAGGGTTATATGACACGATCGGTTAATTCATAGATCGGACGAATATTTATATGACACGAAAACATGTTTCTTTTTCTTTAAGACGCAGACACGTCGTATAGGTTAACCTATTCGTAATTTTAACATAACCTGCTGGAGCATGGGCTTCCAAATTCTATATTTGGGGCTATTGGCTTAACACTGTCTAAGTTGTTAATGTTAGGACTGTTCCTTCTTTGTTTTTTTTTTCTGTAAACGAGAATGAATAATCAAGGGTGCAATTAGAAATCATAAGTCCGATAAAAAGAAACAACATCATAACCAAAAACGACGAAAAGACAAACAACAATAATAGAACACTTCACAGAAATTTTCAAGTTAAGGAATACGAACCCAGCCAAAACCTGCTGATGACCTCATGTGCTCCACTTCACAGAACACTTCACAGAAATTTTAAAGTTAAAGAACACGAACCCAGGCAAAATATGACCTCATGTGCTCCACTAGTGGTATCTGTCGTGTTTCTTATTGCAGGTAAATATATTTTGCATTCGTTGATGTCGCAATTGAGGAAAAGGTGGTGAGATAGAGGTTACGACAAGTTGGACATATCCCTGGTCATATGTGACACAGATATACCATAAAGGTTAACGAAATCATTATGGTGTCCGTAAAACTTTCTAAAAATTGACCATTTGTAATCCTTGATTCAATAGCTTCCTTGTAACCAGTAGCCTTCTATATCAAGTGAATCATGATATGAAACGACCTTCATTGTCAATTTCTAGATGTAAGTCAAGATATGAGACAGACTTAACTGTATCTGTTGTATCCTTTATCTCAATTTCGATGGGATAGATGCGATCAACATAGTCACCAAATTTTGAATTATATAGTGAGAGAACATCATCATTATAGCGGAAAGTGAAGTTAAAGGATACTTCTCAATGCTTTTTTTTTCTTCCTAAGAAGTTCCTGTATGAAGTCAGACTCATACACAGGCAATTTTTTCCAACGGGATTTTAACATGGGAATCACGTGATATTCACGTTGTCCACACCACGTGAGTACAACGTGAAACGAGCAGAAACGTAATATTCACGTTGTGAGCACAACGTGAAATAAACGTTCGTCTCACGTGATATTCACGTTGTATATAAATCCACATAATATCAACGTGATAATACAACGTGATATTCACGTTTAATATAAAGCCAAGTGATATAAACGTGATAATACAACAAGACTTTTATGTGAAGCAGCCACTAGGAAAAATGAAATATCGTCTTTGTTGCTCTCATTGACATATCATTTTTTGTTCTTGGTCATCTCTATTTGAAGATGTTTCTCTGGTTCTTTATGGTAAAAGTACTGTAAAAGTGAGTTATACATCAATAAATTGTCTTATATTGATTATCAGTTACCTCATATGCATGTTTTATCAACCTGTTATCATCCTGAATATGTATGTAATATTTGTGGCTGGATGTTAAGCATCCATTAAAACTTATATATATATATATATATATATATATATATATAAATCCAAATCTTATTTAAACCATGAGACTGTTTCTACATGTTTGAAACCTTTCGAATCTTCCTGTTAGTATTTCTTTTTTTGTTTGTTTGAAATTCTTGCTTTATAATCGCGTTTGTTTGACAATTCATAAAAAATCTAAAAGTATGAATACCAATGTCAAAGTCAGCTACATTTTAAATTTATACAATGTTTGAAAAGAAGTCGAATTCGAAATTGCACAACAAATAATGCAAAACCAAATGTATACCAAACAACAATTCAATACAGACTAGCTATTTTACAATGTTCATTCTTCAAGAGTTGTGTCCCTTGCAGGTTTACCATGACAAATCTAAAAATAATCAGCTTATGATTAAAAAATTGTCCCTAACAGAGGCATATGTTACCAAATGTTAAAAAAAACAAAACACTTTCCACATTAAATTCAATTATATTTATATTTAAGAATATTCTAAACAGTTAACATTTGAAAAGTTACTGAAATAGTAACAAATAATATTTGATTGTTCCGTCTTCTAAATGCTCCACTCTTTTGAAAGTTTCTTCATCTGAAAGGATAAAAAAAAGAATTTTATTTACTGTTATAATATTATCTTATTTAAGCATACATAATGAAAGCTTTATTTTACTTCTAATATGAGTGTTGCTTTTGCTTTGTAAACAACAATGTGATAAAATTCTCAATATATCTATAGTTTACAACCCTATTAAACATTATTATTATATACATATGCACTTTCATGGATCTACAATCTGTCATTTCCTGTATCTTGGCATTGCACCAGGTCATGTTTTTTTCTGATTGTTTATGATGTCTTTACACTAAATCCATTGGATGTTGGATGTGTACTGATTGATAATTTATTCTTAGATGCATTTTTTTTTTTAAGTTGTTATTGGCTTTGAACTAGCTGTCAGTATCTGCACTCTCAGATTTGTACTAAGTGTCTGTTTGTTGTTGGGATGTACAAGTACCCATCCACGTCCACTCTGTGTTTTTGTTGTATGTATTTCTATTTGTATCCATCTGTTGAGTGCAGCCTTTTTCAACTGATTTTTATACGACCGCAAAAAAATTTTGTGGTCGTATATTGGTATGACGTTGGCGTCGTCGCCGTCGTCGTCGTCGTCGTCGTCGTCTGGCGTCGTCGTCAGAATACATAATGGTTTTCGCACTCTAACTTTAGTTTAAGTGAATGGATCTTTTTGAAATTTGACCATAAGGTTAAATACCACAAAAGGAAGGTTGGGATTGATTTTGGGGGTTATGGTACCAACAGTTAAGGAATTAGGGGCCAAAAATGAGCATTTTCTAGTTTCCAGACAATAACTGTGGAACGGTGTATGGATCTCTCTGAAATTATACTACAAGTTTCCATACCACAAAGGGATGGTTAGGATTTGCTTTGGGGGGTTATGGCTCAAACCGTTTAGGAATTAGGGGCAAAAAAGGGGGAAAAACAAGGTTGTCCTGGTTAATGGACAAATACTTTAGTACAAAACATAATTTAAAGCAGTGTAAGGGAGATAAATCAAATACATCATTGAAATTATCTCCCTTACACTGCTTTTAAATTATGTATAAAGTAATGGTTAATGAACAATAAAGATAATCTAAAACAGTGTAAGGGAGGTAATCCAAATACAACGTTTTGGTTACTTCCCTTACACTGCTTTTAAATTATGTTTAAAGAAATGCATATTTATAAAGGAAGACCAGTAAAAATATCTGCAAATGTTTTCATCTTTTTTTTTTACAAAAAAATCCATATGAAAGATTTGACACTATATTTTTATTAATTCTATTATAAAATAGATTAAGTTAGCACTATGGTAAATTTAAATGGGTAATTATGGTTGCCAACTCCATTGGAAATTTGAATTGAGATTATGACCATATCTTGAGGGAAAGAATTTTTTTGGGGGAAAAAGGGGGGGGGGGGGGGGATAAAAAGAAATTGTGGGGGGCCAATTTTTTCTCATTTCAGATTTCAGAAATTAAAAAGAATTATTCTTCAAATATTATTTTTTTTTCAAATTTCAAATATTGAAAAATTTCAAGAAGTAATCTTTAATTGCACAGTATGGCGCATTAGATTTGTAAAATCTTTGATCACATTTATTTATTTGTTATGCCGAATCTAACAGTGTATTTAGATTTTTAATTTTGGGTCCAGTTTTCAAATTGGTCTACATTAATGTCCAAAGGGTCCAAAATTAAACTTTGTTTGATTTTAGCAAAAATTGAATATATGAGGTTCTTTGATATGCTGAATCTAAACATGTATTTAGATTTTTGATTTTTGGCCCAGTTTTCAAGTTGGTCCAAATTGGGGTCCAAAATTAAACTTTGTTTGATTTCAACAAAAATTGAATATATGGGGTTCTTTGATATGCTGAATCTAACCATGTATTTAGATTTTTTATTTGTGGACCCCGTTATCTAATTGGTTCATATTGAGGTCAAAATGGTCCAAAATTAAACTTTGTTTGATTTCATCTAAAATTGAATTATTGGGGTTCTTTGATATTCCAAATCTAACCGTGTATTTAGGTTTTTAATTTTGGGTCCTGTTTTTTAAATTGGTCTACATTGAGGTCCAAAGGGTCCAAAATTAAACATAGTTTGATTTTAACAAAAATTGAATTCTTGGGGTTCTTTGATTTGCTGAATCTAAACATGTGTTTAGATTTTTGATTATGGGCCCAGTTTTCAAGTTGGTCCAAGATAGGGTCCAGTATTTAAACTTTGTTTGATTTCAACAAAAATTGAATATATGGGGTTCTTTGATATGCTGAATCTAAACATGTATTTAGATTTTTGATTATGGGCCCAGTTTTCAAGTTGGTCCAAGTTGGGGTCCAAAATTAAACTTTTTTTGATTTCAACAAAAATTGAATATATGGGGTTCTTCGATATGCTGAATCTAACCATGAATTTAGAATTTTTATTTGTGGGCCCCGCTACCAAATTGGTTTATATTGAGGTCAAAAGGGTCCAAAATTAAACTTTGTTTGATTTCATCAAAAATTGAATTATTGGGGTTCTTTGATATTCCAAATCTAACCGTGTATTTAGATTTTTAATTTTAAGTCCCGTTTTTTAAATTGGTCTACATTAAGGTCCATAGGGTCCAAAATTAAACTTAGTTTGATTTTAGCAAAAATTGAATTTTTGGGGTTCTTTGATATGCTGAATCTAAACATGTGTTTAGATTTTTGATTATGGGCCCAGTTTTCAAGTTTGTCCAAGTTGGGGTCCAAAATTAAACTTTGTTTGATTTTAACAAAAATTGAATATATGGGGTTCTTTGATATGCTGAATCTAACCATGTATTTTGATTTTGGACATTGGACCATAATAGGTAAATTAAAAAAAGTTCTTAGACCACATTCTTTCTGTGTCAGAAACCTATGCTGTGTCAAATATTTAATAACAATCCAAATTCAGAGCTGTATCAAGCTTGAATGTTGTGTCCATACTTGCCCCAACTGTTCAGGGTTCGACCTCTGCGGTCGTATCAAGCTGCGCCCCAGCGAAGCATTTTATTTTAGTTCGTTCTAATGTTGTGCTGTTGCACTTCTGTCCCAGATTAGGGGAGGGTTGAGATCCCTCCCAACATGTTTGACCCTGCCACATTCTGTATGTATGTGCCTGTCCCAAGTCAGGGGTCTGTAGCTAAGTGGTTGTTTGTTGTTACATATTTGTTTTTTTCGTTAATTTTTTCATACATTAATCAGGCCGTTAGTTTTCTCGTTTGAATTGTTTTACTTTTGTGATTTATAGCTGACTATGCAGTATGGGCTTTAGTCATTGTTGAAGGCCGTACAGTGACCTATAGCTCTTAATTTCTGTGGCATTTGGTTTCTTGTGAAGGGTTGTCTCATTGGCAATCATACCACATTTTTTTTATATGTATCATAACTAATGTGGTGATTTGCCTGTGTAAAATTGAAATGAAAACTAGACAAAGTGACTCCACTCTAAAGTAACTGTATTATAACAAAGTCAATGTATGACTTTCTTTGAGATATTATTGTGTCTGGGAGACACAATTGATGCCCCCGCAGATGCAAAGTGTTATTATAAAATAACTATAACATTTAAATTAACGCTTACACCCAAAAAATGACAAAAGTTCAACTATCTCCCAAAAGAGCAAATATTAATAAAAATCGAAACCCTGACCACATGCACACCTTCAATGTATGTACAAACAGCCAGCAAAGTGAAAAATTCCTAGCATTCAAACTGTAGGAGGAGTTATCTGGAAACGCTCCTCTTATGAAAGTAAATACTCCAAAAATTGACAAAGTTCAACTATCTCCCAAAAGAGCAAATATTAATAAAAATCAAAACCCTGACCACATGCACACCTTCAATATATGTACAAACAGACAGCAAAGTGAAAACTTCCTAGGATTCAAACTGTAGGAGGAGTTATGCGGATTAACTATATACCAATAATGGGACGGACGGACAGGGGTAAAACAATATGCCCCCCAACTTTCAGTTGCGGGGGCATAAAAAAAACATGACTGAATGTACAGGGCCAAATAATCTCCATGGAAATGTGATGTGCCAATACTAATACAACTGAATACCAAATATCATTGGCCCATCACTAAAGGTTCCCCTTAAACTGACAAACATTTTTGGGGCCCTTTATAGATTGCTGTTCGGTGTGAGCCAAGGCTCTGTGTTAAAGACCATACTTTGACCTATAATGGTTTACTTTTACAAATTGTGACTTTGATGGAGATTTGTCTCATTGGCACTCATACCACATCTTCTTACATCTAATCACAAACTTATATGCTAAGTGACTTTAGTATTTCATTGTCCGTATCATTTCACGGTATGTATAAAACTTTTTTCTTTTTTTTTACATTTCTTTTGTTGTGTGATATCTAATAAATTTTGTATATATATATATATATAGGCAATCGCCAATGGCAGTCAGCGGGGTTTAAGAACATCAGTTGTTCGACCTGTTAGTCAAATGCGTTTTGTTAAAATATACTTTTTCACTTTTTTGGTCTTTTGGCAAATGTTGTTTGTGCTGTATTTAGACCCCTCTACCAAGAAATTTGTTTTGCATGCACATGTATAAAAATTGCGGTTTTTATCCAACGCAATCATAGGTTTGAACGTCGTTTTCAATTTAGACATGTTTATATTTTTTTTTTGGGCTTGTATTATATTTTCCTTCGGGTTTATATGATCCGTTCATCCTATTTCAACTCTTTAAAATTCAAGAGTCTATCCTAAATTGAGGTAAATTTTATGGCCTTCCAAATACTGTTTCGATCCCTAACATCACTGAAGAGACATTAATTGTCGAAATCCGGATATGGTGTACTAATTTTTGCACCTTTTGTTTGCGGTATACCATCTTTTCCGCATATTTGTTTTCTGTTCGGTATTAGATATTAATTTTTAAAGATCCATTTTGTTACATCTTGTGATCCGTTTATTTGGCAATCGCCAATGGCAGTCAGCAGGGTTTAAGAACATCAGTTGTTCGACCTGTTAGTCAAATGCGTTTTGTTAAAATATACTTTTTCACTTTTTTGGTCTTTTGGAAAATGTTGTTTGTGCTGTATTTAGACCCCTCTACCAAGAAATTTGTTTTGCATGCACACGTATAAAAATTGCGGTTTTTATCCAACGCAATCATAAGTTTGAACGTCGTTTTCAATTTAGACATGTTTATATATATATATATATTCATTATATCTCAATTTCCCTTAAAATGACCTAATCACAAACTTATACATTGTTGAAACAGCACCCCTAGATCTAGCTTTTTCAAGGCAAGACAAAAATAATGAAAAAGAGAAGACAAAATTTTGTTCTTTATGTTTCTTAATTTTTCAATGTCTGTGTTGTTTTTACTGGTACTGTCTTGTCTATCCTTTTCATTAAAAATTTGCAAATTTCAAAACTTCACATTAGGTCAAGATTTATTGATTAATGGTTGAAAATTTACATTACTGATGCTTATTGAATATGGTGATATCTAAGTGTTAGATTAAGAGTCAATAACCAATCTGCTAGTTGCCTGATGCCTAATGACTTAGTATAACTTGGCAAAGATATTTTTTTGGAATAACACGATAGGTTTCACATGTGGAGCAGGATTAGCTAACCCTTCTGCATTGGCAAAGATATTTTTTTGGAATAACACGATAGGTTTCACATGTGGAGCAGGATTAGCTAACCCTTCTGCATTATCTGAGATCACCAAGATATTTAGTGCCGTTGTGGTGCTCAGTCTTTAGTTTTCTACATTGTGTATGCAGTTGCTTGTCTTTTAGTCATTTTTATACGACCGCAAAAAAATTTTGAGGTCGTATATTGGTATGACGTTGGCGTCGTCGTTGTCCGGCGTTGTCGTCCGAATACACAATGGTTTTCGCACTCTAACTTTAGTTTAAGTGAATGGATCTCTATGAAATTTTACCATAAGGTTCAATACCACAATAGGAAGGTGGGGATTGATTTTAGGGGTTATGGTACCAACAGTTAAGGAATTAGGGGCCAAAAAGGGGCCGAAAATAAGCATTTTTGTAACTTCCAGACATAACTTATGTGTTAGCATATGGATCTCTTTGACATTGTACCACAAGATTCCATATCACAAAGGGTCAATGCTGGGATTGATTTTGGGGTTAATTGCCTCAAAATTTTAGGAATAAGGGGCCAAAAGGGGGCAAAAAACAAGCATTTTTCTAGTTTCATGACAATAACTTGTGTGTAAGTGTATGGATCTTTCTGAAATTTTACTACAAGGTTCCATTTCACAAAGGGAAAGCTGGAATTGAGTGTTGTGGTAATTGCCCAAAACGTTTAGTAATAAGGGGCCTAAAAAGGGGTTTAAAATAAGCATTTTTTAGTTTCTAGACAATAACTTGTGTTCAAGTGTATGGATCTCTCTAAAATTGTATTACAAGGTACCATACCACAAAGGCAAGGCTGTTATTGAGCTTGGTTTGGGGGGAAAGGGGGGTGGGGGTGATGAATCATAAGGGGGGCGGGGGTCAAAAAAGGGGTAATTTTTTTTTTCCTTTTTTTTTTGTTTAAAATTTACATTTTAAGTTAGTTATTTTTTATCACGAAGAGAAAGTAGGAATTGAGTTTTGGGGTTAATTGCTCAAACATTTATGAATAAGGGGCCAAATATTGGTCGAAAATAAGGATTTTTTTAGTTTGCAACAAAAACTTGTGTTCAAGTGTATGGATCTCTGTGAAATTGTATTGCAATGTACCATACCACAAATTGAAGGTTGTGATTGAGGTGGGGGATGATGAATCAAAAGGGGGTTGAAAAAATGTGTGGGGGTAGGATTTTTTTTTTTTCCTTTTTTTTTCTTTAAAATTTTCCATTTAAAGATGGTTGTTTCAGATTTATATATGAAAGAAAATAATAATGATACGGTTATATATCATGAGGAACTGAAATTTAAAATTTTGTATATTGGAAATTTAGGTTACATTGGAAAGTAATAATTGCCTTGGGGGGGGGGGGGGGTGTTTATGGCTCTAATGTTTAAGGAATAAGGGGAAAAAAGGTTAAAAAACAAGGGTTTCCATTTTAATAGACAAATAATTGAGTAAAAAACATTATTTAAAAGCAGTGTAAGGTTGGTAATTCAAACTCATTTAAATATCTCATCTACACTGCTTTTAAATTATGTAAATTGGAAATTTGCCAATAACTTTATTGTTAATAAATGCATTGGAAATTTGCCAACAATTTTAGTGTAATAAACTTCATTGGAAATTTGCCAATATAAAATTTTGCTGATGAAGGTTTTTTGTTTACCTTTAGCCTTGACTATGAAGTCATTTTCTATTTTTATAGCCTTATGATGTAGTTGAATTATTTAATACTTTTATGATGTGTTTAAATGGGGTTTTATCATGTTTATGGTTGCAAATTTATTGTTTTAGTATAATAAACTCCATTTAAAATTTGCCAATAAAAAAAATTTTTGTTTATTTTTAGCTATGATTATGATGTCATTTTCTATTTTACTTTTATGGTTGCAAAGAAATTTTTATTTTTAGATATTACTGTTAAATGATGCTGATTAAGGTTTTTGCTATGTTTAGCCATGACTATGATGTCATTTTCTATTTTAATATCTGTTATGATGTATTTAAATGGGCTTTTATGGTTACAAAGGAATTTTATTTTTAGATATTACTATAAAATGTTGCTGATGCTGATTAAGGATTTTGTTTATTTTTAGCCATGACTATGATGTCATTTTCTATTTTAATACCTTTATGATGTAATTTCCATTTTTAGATATTACTGTTAAATGATGCTGATTAAGGGTTTTTTGCTATGTTTAGCCATGACTATGATGTCATTTTCTATTTTAATATCTTTATGATGTATTTAAATGGGCTTTTATGGTTACAAAGGAATTTTATTTTTAGATATTACTTTAAATGTTGCTGATTAAGGATTTTTGTTTATTTTTAGCCATGACTATGATGTCACTTTCTATTTTAATACCTTTATGATGTATTTAAATGGGCTCCCATGTATTTAGATTTTTGATTATTTATACATGTTACCAAATTGGTCCACATTGAACAAAAACGGTCCAAATTTCAACTTTATTACATTACATCAAACATTGAATTCTACATATTCTTTGATATATTGAAATTAACAAACAATTTAGTTTATGGATATTCCACCATAATAGGTAAATTAAATTTTTTCCAGTTCTTACACCACATTCATCCTGTGTCAGAAACCTATGCTGTGTCAAATATTTAATGACAATCCAAAGTCATAGCTGTATCAAGCTTGAATTTTGTGTCCATACTTGCCCCAACTGGTCAGGGTTCGACCACTGCGGTCGTATCAAGCTGCGCCCCAGCGAAGCATTTTATTTATTTTGTTTTATGGCGTTTGTCAGTTTGTAAATCGACCTTTGAGTTTGAATATATCCCATTGGTATCTTCTACCCCTCTCGATTATTAAAATCTACTATTCAAATGTCATTTAATTGCATCAACATGATAATCCATGATGAAGGTTTCATATATTAATAAATAAAAAAAAACTTTAACCAAAGACTGAACTTTAAATATAGCGGACTATACATTATGGATTTTTCTCATTGTTAAAGGCTCTATGGTTGCCCATTATTGCTTACATCCACTTTCTTTGAACTTTGGTGGATAGTTGTCTCATTGGCAATATCATACCTCATCTCCTCATTTTAATATTTCTATTATCACCAGTTTAATTCGCCCTTTCAGAATCTAAATAAATGCATTCTGTTCTGGGTAATATTTTCGAAAGCGTACACCAAAACGTTGTGATTGGTTTAAAAAGTTCTAAACAATAGAAATTCAACCAATGAGGTAATGTTATTTTCATTTTGGTGTACGAACAATTAGATTACCCATAATCCTTTAGATTCTGAAAAAGGTGAATTATTTCTTAATTAATCTTCCTTTGTCTAATTTGTACAATATACAAATAAGATATTAATGTATTTACTTACATGTTCAGCTATCAACAAAAAAGGCTTCCTTTTAAAGTCTGACTTGAATAGTGAAGGTGTAGCCTAGATCTGTTTTACTATGAAGCTGTAAATTAAAAAAAAAATAACATCATTATGTCAATATGTGCTTAGGAACAGGATCAAACAAAGCAATAACGAGAAGAAAGGCATACATACATCTGGAAGTCTTAAAAGATTTTTTTTAGATCTCAATCCTTTGAGCCTTCTATTTAAATCTGGGTCAATGAATTAAGAAATACTCAAATAGTTCATAAAATGAAAATAAGCCAAGAAAATGTTTTACTAAGGGCTATCAAAAAGTATAGTATACAGTTTTTATAAACAAAATGAAATTCTAGATATTCCTCAAGGTTCTGAGCATCAGTTTCAGATTACTGTTCAATTTTTATGTCAAAATCTTTTAAGCTATTGTTGCTGTCAACATGGTCAAATCTACAATTACCGGACCCTCATAACTTTATATATTTTAATTTGAATGAGCTGTCAACAAGACAATATATGAATTACTGAAACTCTAATATTCAATTATTATAATATAATTGACAATATATTATTATCTACTTGAAAAGTAATGTTTGATGAGATTATAATCTTAATTTCAGGCATGCAAGTATAGAAATAACCTGCAGTATGAAGGATTTAATCAATATTTGGTTATGTTTTTGTAACATCATTTTTGAACAATAAAGCCAAAAAATGTATACACATATTTGCTGTCTCCTGGCAGAAAGCTAGGGTAGATAGATAAAATAATTGTATTTTTTATTTTTATTTTATCTAAATTATTAATTTACTATATACAACATGTTCTGAACTTAAATGGTGCTTTACCAAACAAATTTTGACTTCTACCAGTACTTTACAAAAAAAAAAGCCAGAAAATACGCAAGTAAATTGAAAGGGAGACAAAAAAAAAAGAACTTTACCATATTCTGACCTAAACATCAAACTTTATTTTAGTATACTTGAATAGGAAACATTTCTTGTTTTACTATTAAATTACCTTCAGCTTAATAACTTGATTACAACCAAAATACTACAAACTTCTGTAGCCAAATGTGATTCTCTGAAGCACTGCTAAAGTATCATGTACTTTATCCATCTTATATCATGTGTATATATATACATGACAGTATATATTTGCCTCAAATTCAGATTTTTTCTGGAAAAATAAATATTCAAATAAATGTACATGAACATGAACTTTAGTCCACATATTATGCCTCCTTCTACTGACTGACAAACAAATGGCACATAATCATCTTTAGTAATGTTAATAATATGAACAGTATATACATGTAACATGTTATCATTAAAGATTAACATCATTGCATAGGGATTTTATGCTGAGTGACTTAAATATTTCTTTGTGTGTATGTATAAATCTTTCTTTTTTTTCTTTCTTTATTTTACATTCCTTTTGTTGTGTGATATTTAATTAATTTTGTATATATATATTTATTATATCTCGATTATATGGGGCCAACTTGGACGAGTATTCTAAGTAGTCGAACTTCTGTATCACCAGCCAGCAGCCAGTCAACACTAAGGTTGTGAGTTCAAATCCTGTACGTGGCAAGTGAACTTAACTCCAATCTTAATGGACTAGGATTGTCAGTTTTCCTACCAAAGGTCATGGTTCTCTCCAGCTTCCTCCATCAATAAAACCTGGATGCCACAAAATAGCACCATAGTGTTAAAAGTGGCGCTAAACATCAATCATTCAATATCTCAATTATGAGAAAATAAAATTTAATAAACAGCTGCGATAGGACTGCACGATTACAAGCCCTCCAAATTCATATCAAATTTGTTTAAAGTATAAAATGAAATGTTGTAGAATCAGACATGATTTTATAAGTCATTTTTTATTAGCTCACCTGGCCCGAAGGGCCAAGTGAGCTTTTCTCATCACTTGGCGTCCGGCGTCGTCCGGCGTCGTCCGTCGTCGTCCGTCGTCGGCGTTAACTTTTTACATTTTGAACTTCTTCTAGAGAACCACTGAATGGAATGAAACCAAACATGGCATGAATGTTCCTTATGAGGTGCTGACCAAGTGTTGTTACTTTGTAGCCGATCCATCATCCAAGATGGCCGCCAGAGGGGGACTTAGTTTAACATAGGACCCTATGGGAAATGCATACAAATGACTTCTTTTAGAGAACCACTGAATGGAATAAAACCAAACATGGCATGAATGTTCCTTATGAGGTGCTCACCAAGTGTTGTTACTTTGTAGCCGATCCATCATCCAAGATGGCCGCCAGCGGGGGACTTAGTTTAACATAGGACCCTATGGGAAATGCATACAAATGACTTCTTTTAGAGAACCACTG
Organism: Mytilus californianus; assembly: GCF_021869535.1. Classification (NCBI taxonomy): domain Eukaryota; kingdom Metazoa; phylum Mollusca; class Bivalvia; order Mytilida; family Mytilidae; genus Mytilus; species Mytilus californianus. Next base: position 127,721,890 of record NW_026262679.1, on the reverse strand, counting down.
AATGGAATAAAACCAAACATGGCATGAATGTTCCTTATGAGGTGCTGACCATGTGTTGTTACTTTGTAGCCGATCCATCATCCAAGATGGCCGCCATCGGGGAACTTAGTTTAACATAGGACCCTATGGGAAATACATACAAAGGTCTTCTTTTAGAGAACCACTGAATGGAATGAAACCAAACATGGCATGAATGTTCCTTATGAGGTGCTGACCAAGTGTTGTTACTTTGTAGCCGATCCATCATCCAAGATGGCCGCCAGCGGGGGACTTAGTTTAACTAGGACCCTATGGGAAATACATAAAAATGTCTTCTTTTAGAGAACCACTGAATGGAATGGAACCAAACATGGCATGAATGTTCCGTATGAGATGCTGACCAAGTGTTGTTACTTTGCAGTCTGTCCATCATCCAAGATGGCCGCCAGCGGGGGACTTAGTTTAACATAGGACCCTATGGGAAATACATACAAATGTCTTCTTTTAGAGAACCACTGAATGGAATGAAACCAAACATAGCATGAATGTTCCTTATGAGGTTCTGACCAAGTGTTGTTACTTTGTAGCCGATCCATCATCCAAGATGGTCGCCAGCCGGGGACTTAGTTTAACATAGGACCCTATGGGAAATACATACAAATGTCTTCTTTTAGTGAACCACTGAATGGAATGAAACCAAACATGGCATGAATCTTCCTTATGAGATGCTGACCAAGTGTTGTTACTTTGTAGCCGATCCATCATCCAAGATGTCCCCCAGCGGGGGACTTAGTTTTACATAGGACCCTTTGGGAAATACATAAAAATGTCTTCTTTTAGAGAACCAATAAATGGAATGGAACCAAACATGGCATGAATGTTCCTTATGAGATGTTGACCAAGTGTTGTTACTTTGCAGCCGATCCATCATCCAAGATGGCCGACAGCGGGGGACTTAGTTTAACATAGGACCCTATGGGAAATACATACAATTGTCTTCTTTTAGAGAACCACTGAATGGAATTGAACCAAACATGGCATGAATGTTCCTTATGAGTTGCTGACCAAGTGTTGTTACTTTGCAGTAGATCCATCATCCAAGATGGCCGCTAGGGGGGGGGGGCTTAGTTTAACATAGGACCCTATGGGAAATACATACAGATGTCTTCTTTTAGAGTACCACTGAATGGAATGAAACCAAACATGGCATGAATGTTCCTTATGAAGTGCTGACCAAGTGTTGCTACTTTGTTGCCGATTTACTGTTCAAGATGGCCACCAGGATATTTTATTAAATAACGGGACCAATATTAATCAAAATTTGGCCTCAATCATTATTTGGGTATCTGTTATGATTTTTATCTATCTTTACATGATTTCTAAAACCAAAGTAGAGTCAGGTGAGCGACACAGGCTCTTGAGAGCCTCTAGTTTTTATTTTTTTAAAGGTAACAATGACAAATGAATGAGTTGCATCTGATGTCATGCCAAGTAGTCATATTATATTGGGGTGGTTGTAATTTCCTTAGAATTTCTTTAGAAAGATACTTCATTAAGTAAAATTAATTTTTATATTACGGGTGGTTGGTGTAAAAAAAGACCCTGTTAGATAATTCCTGAATAGCTCCAAGATATATCTATTGTTCATGTTGTTTAGTCACTTCTTAGGTACATTTGTATATGTACCGTATATATAGTTGGTTTTTTTAGTTACACATTTAAATGATTATTCGATTCTTATCACCTTTTACATTTGACTTATCAATTTTTGTATGCATTACATAACGTCCTTCAGTTGTCCAGTGGCAAATATTTAATGCTAACATTCAGAACATTTTGTTCTGCAAAGTTACTTAAATATCATATGTAGCATTAATGTACAACAAATTAAATCTATTCTTCCTCTGCACATATGTTGCAAGCCAAAAGGCATGTTGTTCTTTTTAAAGCACACTGTTTTATTAAATGCATTACATTTCATAGAATGGAAATAGTGCATACATATCTGTTGGAACTTTGCTGAATTATCCTGGTAACGTTGAACTGGACATCTCTCCCTGTCATTTTCTTTCTCATGTCTGGAATTTTCAAACAGATCCTCCATACTTCGTTCATGCCCTGCTTATTATCTGTCATATAGAAAAAAGAAATGCATAAATTTTAAGTATTTTTTTACACATACAGTTATTGTCATAGTCTGTCAAACTTTAAATTGGGAAAATTACAGTGAACTACCAAAATTGTGTGGTAAATATTAATAAGTGGAACAATGAAAGGTAATTGCCTGATAATTAACTCAAGTGTCATTCTATGATCATGAACAATCTTGACATATATTTAACTGGTGAAATAAAATGAGTTATGTGGTGTATGTCTATGAGACATGTGTAGTTTATATACCACTCCAGACAGATAAGTGTAAGTGATCAATACATGTAGGTCCTCAGTACCTGCAGCTGAATGTTAAAAAGCCCCTATTTATTTATTGAAGTCTTGTAAAAATCAAAACCCACATATATTTATGTCTAAGGATGTTCGTTCCTCATGTTTTTGAGTTTTTGCCAGATATTCAGAATCCTCTGGCTTTATCCATGATATTCTGACATTAAAAAAATCCCAATAATCTCTACTTTTCTTTTCATAATTTTATTTTGAATAGATATATAAATATAAAGTAATTTATCTATAAATATGAACTTTAGTTCTCTTTCATACTGGTGAAGTAAATCAGAGACATTATATATGATGTCTCTGAGTCAGTCTGAGTAAAATTGAGAATGGAAATAGGGAATATGTCAAAGAGACAACAACCCAACAAAGAGCAGATAACAGCCGAAGGCCATCAATGGGTCTTTAACGAAGCCAGAAAATCCCGCACCCGAGGTGGGCCTCAGCTGGCCCCTCCATAATAATGTGTACTAATTGAGTAATTCAGTGAAAATGGACGTCACACTTAACTCCAAAACATATAAATGAACTAAAATTTAAAAACAAACAAGACTAACAAAGGTAAGAGGCTCCTGACTTCGGAGAGGCAAAAAAATGCGATGGGGTTAAACATGTTTTGTGAGATCTCACCCCTCCCCCTATACCTCTAGCCAATGTAGAATAAAGAAACACACAGCAATACGCACAGTAAAATTCAGTTTAAAACTTAAAAAAAAATATTTATTTTTTACAGAGATTAAATTATATACAAAATGCTAGTGCCTGTGGTAATTTCTTTCAAAAGTTGGGTATTACTATTAGTGTGATCATTTGGTCTTCATGATTAACTCATAAAAATCATACGGCCCAGGCATGTATAAATGTTGTCAGGACAGTAAAATTTTAATGAAAAAGGACTCACAAGTCACAAACCATAGACCCTAAATGATTTAAATTTAAAGGAATTTAAAAGTTTATGACGGGTTTTTCCAATTTTCAGGCAGTCAAGTGTTTCATGAAGACTGTATTTGTTCAGGGAATGGTACGTTTTAATTAACTATTGTACACATACCTTCATAACGGGGTTGTTAAATAAAATATACCTGTTATATCTTCAAGAGTATCTGCATTACTTTCCATTGCCACTACTGTGGTGTCAAAATTGGTGTCGTCCAAATGTGTCGTCTGAGACGCTCGTTTCTGTGAACCGTACGGGATAATTCTCTGAGAGACGAAGCACATCAATTCTCATTTAAACTGAATTTACCGATTGTATTTCATGTTTAAATATTCAAATAATCAATTTAATTAAATATTTAAATTATATCAAGCTACCAGCTGGATAACAAAACAATGTTAATAAATTGATTCCGCTTCTGGGTTACACACCGATTCCGAAATTTTTCAAGGTGTGCGGTATTTCCCGCGGTTATTTTTGGCAAGCAATCTCCATGTCAATGTGATAACAGTCCATATGAAACTGACAGACTGAGAGTCTGTGTACTGTACAATGACGGAACTGTAGAAGTAAAAAAAAAGTTCTGTCTCGGGTCTACTGTACTGTGTACTTGTGACTTTAAAAATATGCAGTGCAGGTAAGTTCGATACAGTTTTTTTTCTGATTTTTTTTTACCCTACGGCTACACTAAAGTTTAGTTAAAACATATATTTTATTTAAATAACCTTAACACAAATTCGATAAGACACAAGTCAAACCGATTTATGAACTCTTTTTCCATATTCAGTGGTGGATCCATAAATGACATAAATTTTAATAAAAGGGGGTGGGGGATGGCATTGATTGTCTAAGGTAAATCCCACAATTAAGGGGGGCATTGCATGACTGCCTAAGGTTAAGCCAACAAAAGGGGGCATTGACTGCCTAAGGTTAAGCCCACAAAAAGGGGGGGGGGGGGGGCTGCGCATTAAATCTGTCTCTGATATTAGTACAGGTGAACATTAGGGGAATGACACACTTTTGGGTTGTGGGATATCGAGGTTAAAAAAAGGGGATTTTTCATATTGGGGGTGAAAAAGTGGGGATGTGGGATTTAGTTGGATTCTTCAATCTTTGTCTTGATGACAGGATAATTCTCTTCTCTTGTTAAACGATATTTTCAGTTGTAATTTCTCCTTAATTTGTACTTCAGGGGGTTAAATCTAATTGATGATATCATGTCAGTCAGCTTTGAACAGCTGTCTTTTATTTTATGTTTAGCTTACACATTTATGACATTACTACATATAAACTTGAGCTACATGTAAACAAATATTTAAGAGTAATATTTCTATTGTGTAATAAATAATACCATTATAAAAATGAAAGATTTTTTTCCATCAATTGAATAATTTGATATGTTTTTAGGGATACAGCAAGTTCCCAAGTTCTTAGTTAATGAACAGAGAAAATTGTTGAGGAGCTCATTGGGGAAAAAAAAGAAATTAACAAAGGAAATGTACTTTTTCAATAAGGAGAAGAAGTAAAAGCAGCAGGTATTATATACTTATTTTATACTTGATTAACTTGGCTGTAACGGTCAAACGATTGAGATAAATAAATGAAAAGAAATGTCATCTATATTTCAATGAATTAGCACCCGAACAAACAACAAAACCAGTAGAGGCATCTTTTGGTTAAAACAAAAGACTTCAATATACATTGTAAGTGTCAATACAAATGTAAAATAAATAGGATGTGGTAAGATTGCCAATGAGACACTCTCTCCAAGAGACCAAATGATACAGACATTAACAACTATAGGTCACTGTATGGCCTTCAACAATGAGTAAAACCTATAATGCATAGACAGCTATAAAAGGCTACTAAATGACAAATGTAAAACAATTCAAATTTGATTGTCTCTGCTCGTGAATATTATGTACTGGGTACATGTATCCGAGATTACCAAAGAATGGTCTTGGGCAGATATCCTGAAATGACTAAAAGGTTAAAGATATAAATAAAGGCTATATATATTAGCTTGTCCATGCAGCCTCATTATCTAAGCAGACCAAGAGAACTTGTATTATTGTTTTTGTCCCGTCAATCTGACCGTCACAAAATTTTCTTCAGTATTACTGTAAACTTTGTATCAGGCATGCATTGAGTTTTGTCATTCTTCAGTGTTACTGTAAACTTTGTATTGAGTCTTGTCATTGTACATATACATTTAAATATATAAATGTCTAAGCAGTTTCTTATTTCATTGGGTATGGTAATATATCTTGGATTCAACCTTCAAAACTTCAATTTTCATCCTCATTTGCTTTTTCATCACTTCTTCCTTCAAATCCCATAAATGTAGTTTTTATTGTCGAGCCTGCGACTTTAGTCGCTGAAAGCTCGACATAGGGATAGTGATCCGGCTGTGGCGGCAGCAGCGTTAACTAACTTCTTAAAAGCTTTATATTTTAGAAGGTGGAAGACCTGGATGCTTCATAAATTGTATATAGATGCCTTATGTTACAAAGTTTCCGTCTGTCACATGTCCATTGTCCTTGACCTCATTTTCATGGTTCAGTGACTACTTGAAAAAAATGTTAAGATTTTTTGTAATGTTAATTTCTCTCTTATTATGAGTATTGGATAACTATATTTGGTATGTGCGTACCTTGCAAGGTCCTCATGTCCCTCAGACAGTTTTCACTTGACCTCGACCCCATTTCATGGATCAGTGAACAAGGTTAAGTTTTGGTGGTCAAGTCCATATCTCAGATACTATAAGCAATAGGTCTAGTATATTTGGTGTATGGAATGATTGTAAGGTGTACATGTCCAACTTGCAGGTGTCATCTGACCTTGACCTCATTTTCATGGTTCAGTGGTCAAAGTTAAATTTTTGAGTTTTGGTCTTTTTTCTAATACTATATGCAATAGGTCAACTATATTTGGTGTGTGGAAATATTTTATTATGTACATATCAGTCTCGCAGGTTTTATTTGACCTTGACCTCATTTTCACAGTTTATTGTTCAGTGTTAAGTTTTTGTGTTTCGGTCTGTTCTTTAACTATAAGCAATAGGTCAACTATATTTGTTGTATGGAAGGATTGTAAGCTGTACATATCTGCCTGGCATGGTTCATCTGACCATGACCTCATTTTCATGGTTCATTGGTCAATGTTTAGTTTTCTTGGTTAAGTCTGTTTTTTAGAAACTGTTAGCAATAGGTTAACTATATTTAGTGTATTGAATGATTGTAAGGTGTAAAAATATACATACTACAAGTATTTCTCGTTTGGTTTATATGACCTTGACCTCATTTTCTTGGATCATGTTAAGTTTATGTGATAGTTGTAGTTCAGCTTTATATTTAGGACTATCAACATAATATCAATGGTTAGTAAAGAAGGCGAGACATTTCAGGGTGTGCACTCTTGTTTTTATAATATACATGATATATTTATACAGTCGCAAATTTAAGTTAATGGATCTTTATGACACCACAAGGTTCCATACCTCAATAGGAAGGTTGGATTGATTTTGGGGGTTATGGCCTTAACCATGTTAACAGTTTAGGCATTAGGGGCCAAAAATAACACTTTGTTTATTTTTTGTACATGTATAAACTGCTTTTTTCTTGACCAATTTCAATTGTGTTTAATTCAAAGTCTTTATTTTATTTTTCAAACCTTGTTACTTGTATATAGATTTGGCCTCCTTTTTAAAAGAGGTCCACATTGAGGTCCCTAGGGTACAAATTTAAACTTTGTCGTTTGAAGACATATAAAATTTAATAATTTATTGGTTCTATTATATGAGATATCTAACTGTTAAGTTAAAATTTTAATTTTGAGCCCTGTTTTTAAATTGGTCCCCATTAAGAAGCAAAGGGTCCAAAAGTAAACTTTGTTTGATTTCAACAAAAATTGAATTTTTGGGGTTCTTTGATATGCTGAATCTAATCGTTTAGTTAGATTTCTGATTTTGGGCCCCATTTTCAAATTGGTCTATATACCTCTGTGGTCAGTCATATCAAGCTGAGCCTTGCATTTTATTTTCAAATTGGTTAACTTATACTCATGTTAGAATTAAAAAATTTTGTATGTATAAAATCGAGAATGGAAATGGGGAATGTGTCAAAGAGACAACAACCCGACCATAGAGCAGACAACAGCCACCAATGGGTCTTCAATGCAGCGGGAAACTCCTGCACCCGGAGGCGTCCTTCAGCTGGCCCCTAAACAAATATGTATACTAGTTCAGTGATAATGGACGTCATACTAAACTCCAATTTATACACAAGAAACTAAAATTAAAAATGATACAAGACTAACAAAGGCCAGAGGCTCCTGACTTGGGACAGGTGCAAAATTTATGCATACTCAATTTAATATAATATTATTATCCTATTGTATACAGAAGTAAAACTTGTGTCTGATCCTATTTAAGTCAATTGTTCGAATAAAATAATCATAAACTAAAACATTCATATGATGTAGTTTTGCATCTTCTATTTAGAGCATGTTCAGTACCAGTAGAATTCAACGACAAAATTAATAAGCTATTATTATAATTTCTTTGTTCTTACTACTTTTCTTATGTTTGCAGGGAAAATTGACACAGAGTGATACATCTTCTATGAATAAAAAGAGGAAATAAGTGTCTGCAGCAGTAAATCATTATAACAACAAGACTGTGAAAAGACGATATCAGAACATGAAATGAGTTTTATTTCTTTTAAAAAGAATTGTTACGGAATATACCTCTTGTGATTCTAATGAAAACCATTGTCAACTTGAAGTAAAGGAAGATTTTATAATTTGATAGAACAGGAAATAAAGGAAGACTCATTTAGAGCATAACAAAGCACAATGTATATTTCTAATTAGTTTGTTAATTCAGAATAACCCTGGTGAAGGAATTATAGTTTACAGTAAACAACATACAATACACTTACAATTTCATGTTTTGCAATTGGTGAATTTTTATGTTGTACTCAGGTAAAATTTATATGACAGATGCATTACCTTAAATATTCACTGAACACATGAAAATCCAACATAGCCATTGCAAAAATAACTTGCACTTACATGTACATATGTTATTCATGTGATATTAATATGAAATTCACATCACCATCATGTGAAAATATAGATGTGAAATAACACAACTTTTACACTTTAAAATAATGTGAAAAAATTTAAATGTGAAATTAACACAATATTTACACGTTAAAATCACGTTTAAAAATTTACGTGTGAAATTAACACAATATTTACACGTTAATATCACGTTAAAAAATTTACATGTGAAAATAACGTTACGTTTAAACGTGAATATCACGTGAGCAGATTAAAACGTGATTATCACGTGAGAATCTTGTGTGTGTCAAATACAGGTGATATAAACGGTGTGATACACACGTGGAAATAACATAGTTTTCACGTAATGAGCACAAACGTTAAACACACGTTGGAAAAAATTGCCTGTGTATGAATAAAGGAACAAGGCGGCAAGAAGAGGAGCACAGTTGGTTCCCATTGGAATGCCGATTGTTTGATGAAAAACATGTCATCCACACGTAACAAATATGTTGTCAATCAAGAAATCAAGCATCTTGATAATGTCAGTTTCAGAGAATTTTTTGGTAGAATCAGAGTGATTTTTTACACAGTCAGATTTATCCCTCCCTAAGACAAGAATCTTGTATCTACGTAGGCCATTCTTTTTTATAACAAAGCAGGACCAACTCTTTCAATTTGTCTTTTAGTTTGGAAAGGGGAATACTTGTGTAAAGTGTAGAAAAGTTAAATGTTTTAATAATATTGCAAGATGAAAGAGTCTTAGATTGTATGTACTCCACATCTGATTCACGCCACCTCTAGAAAATGTAATTCCACAATAACTTTAAAGCCCGGCTTTTATTGCTGATTAAATTGATGTCAATAATTTAGAAAGAAGTTTCGTGGAGCACTTGGAAAACCCAGCAATATAACGTTGTTTGTAAGAACACTTATGTAGTTTAGGTATCCAATACAGTGAAGGAAGATCCAGTTCTTCATCTTTGGTTGAAATTCCAAAGGAACATAGAACAGACCTATGATTATCCAGGTAAGTGTCGTTGGGGTATATGTTGAGTTTCCAAGCGAATTGTCAATACCTAATTCATTTATCAAGCAGTTTATGTAATGGAATTTACACACAAAAACGATGCTGTTTTGGGCTTTATCTGAGGGGATAACAACATATTTGTCATTAAGGTAGGACAGGTGTTTTGCAACATTTGGGTCTTTAAAGATTGAGGTAGCATAGGTATTCATAGACCCATTCAGTTTTTTTTTTTAATGCTGATTTGTATCAACGACCTCACAGCCTTAATCCATTCGGAAAGAGTACCTATGTCTTCTTTCTTGCGTTTAACCCATTGCCTGGCATAATCCTCGACTGAATCCATTATGAAGTTGTGTTTCCAGTTGATGGATTTAGGCTCACGATATTTCGGGCCTTTGGATAACACATTTGGCAGAGAAGTGTTATTGACAATGTTTAGGTCATCAGTAATAACGTGGCCAGCGGGATTATATATGAATGGGGAACTAGCACAGGTGCAATCAGGAGGTTTAGACTTGAAATCGTCAATATTGAGATCTTGAAAAATGTGCCATGTGATTGGTTAGCGATAAACGTGTCGACCTTGACAATACAGAATAGTATATAGAACTTTATAATGACAGATCTAACACATGAAATGAGAATAAGCTTCGGACGTTTCGTATGTACAAAAACTCTGTGAAAAATGAACAATACGTTAGTTTAAACATTTTTCGAATGGAAAGACGAACTATGGCCCTTTTCCGCTCAGGCTCCTTTCCTCTCGTAATTGAAGTAGGGAGATGCTACAGGACGCATACAGAGGAACGTTTATGTGAAATGTGTGACTGCAGAACCTTTGTGCAGTGATCTATGATATGACTAGTTTCACGAATGTTTTAAACACATTGCGAATTTTGACACTCTGAATATTAATGACAAATTTCTAAATATTATGAATTTCACAGAAATCCAGCATTATTTTTGTAAAAGTCTACATACATTTTTTATTCGAAGAAAATTATGTTTATAATGATCATCAACGTTCTTTTTCGTGCCTAATTTGAACAAATAATAGGGATATTAAATTTTTAAAGTTTATATTTTTAGCTTAATTTTTACTTATTTTTTAGATTATGTGATTTATAAACTGATATTTTATTATAAATAGGATGCTTTGAGATTTTTTATCATTCAATGTGAAATGATTATGTTTTAAATAACTTATTATAAGAGATTTATGCTTAGGTTTATTCTTTTGTGTAAAAGACATATTTATTTTATTTTAATTTTTACGCTGTCTCAATTTGTAAATAGTTATTTGGTATATAGTGTCTCGTAAGTCAGAGGTTTGGCTGGATATTGGTTGTTTTATTATGTATGTATATTGTCTATGAATTCTTTTTATTACAATCAATATGTGACACTTTGATAAATATTTTATTTATTTATTTATGTATACTCCATATGCATTGCTACATAGAAATAGTCCGGGAGTAAAAAAAAGTTCACAATATCTCTTTTGTCGTAAACAAACAGGCTTAACGTATTTGTTGTGTACTTTATGTCTAGTTTATTTGAGTGAAAGGCAGTCAACATAGTCATCAAACTTTGAGTAATCCTGTGAAAGGACATCACTTTTAAAAGGAACGTGAATTTAAAGTTTAACGCCAGCTTCTTTTCATTTTTAAAGACAGGCATTTGTATTAAGTCTGCCTAATAAGAATAAAGGAGCACGTCGACAAGCATAGTAGTACAATTTGTTCCCATAGGAATGTCGATGGTCTTGAAAACATGTCCTCCAAACACAATGATATGTGAGGTGAAGTGGTTTTTTTAGGGGGTGGGGGTAATGTTGGGTGTCATTTTATCGGTTCTAGTTGGTCATCGTATTGCTTAGACTTATGGTTTTTGTTGTCTTCATGGTATCAAGACATCGTTTTAATTATGGCTTTTATACAAATTTTAATAAAAATTAAAGAACGTTTTATCTTTAATGGTCTCTTTAAGAATTAATATATATATGTGTGTTCCTTGAAAGTCCGATTGAATCTCTTCGTATATGTCTGTGTCTATTGCTGCATGTAATCTTATGATAACTCCGTGTTAGCATTTTTTACTTTGATTACGAAAGTCACGAAAATAAGCCATAATCCGATAGGCATGTGGTTTCTCAACTTGATCTTCTTTTTTAATTAAACAAAGATTTCAAATATCGAAAAATATTCAACGAATGCTCGAACAACACAATAATTTGCGAATGCACTGTGACCATAAGTTATTATCGCCGTGGTTAAGTCACTAGTTGGATATTGCTTAGTTTTTTTTTAATCTTTTCTATTAGCTATTCTTTTCATTTTATTTGCTTTTTAATGAAACAAAGAATTTTAAAATGCAAGGAACTCATCTTTTTCTACTCATTCTCACTTCGTTATGATTCAAAGTCATTGACAAAACCTTTTTATGTATGACGTAATATAGTGAAATAACAGGGCTTATTTCACATGTGAAATATTTTTCATTACAAAAGAGAGGCGAACGATACCAAAGGAATATTCAAAATAAGTCGAAAATAAACTGACAATGCCGTGGCTAAAAACGAAAAAGACCAAAGGACAAACACAGTATAAAACGCAATATAGAAAACTAAAGACTGAGCAACAAAAACAAAACCGGGATTGATCTCAGGTGCTCCGGAAGGGTAAGCAGATCCTGCTCCACATGTGACACCCGTCGTGTTGCTAATGTAAGTACAAACCCGGTGAAAACTCTAATTCGGTAGGTCACATTCGAGGAAAAGAGGACGGGATTGTGGTGAAACAGATATTCCATAACGGTCAACCAACTCACGATGTCGTCTGTGAAATTTTCGAAGGGATGATGTCAACTGCACCACTTGGAACTCTTGGTTTAATAGCTTCTTTGTGAGCAGTAACCCTCTATCAAGTAAATCATGATAGGAAATGCAAGCCCTGGAATATCATATCAACAGGGAGATATATACTCCATATACATGCGTTGCTGGAATGTTGCTACACAGAAATGGAAAGTTCACAATTGGGAAGCTAAACTCATCTCTTTCATTGGAAAGTTTTGTTCTCAACCGACCATTATTGTCAATTTCTAGATGTAAGTCAAGGTATGAGGCAGACTTTCTGGTGTATCCTTTATCTCAAGTTCGATGGGATAGACGTGTTTAACATAGTCACCAAACTTTGAATTGTTTAGTGGGAGGACATCATCTATATAGCGGAAAGTGAAATTAAAGGATAATGCTAGCTTTATGATTTGTGTAATAAAAATTATGTAATAAAGTTACCTTAAATTCTATATTGTACAGTAGAGCTTGTATTTTAAAACAGTTATTCGTTTAGAATTTTCATTTATTTAATGCATTCAACCTGTAAATCATGAGTCCACACATTATGTCAATATAGTTTGTATCCTTATATTTCAATAGTAAACCATTATGACCTAGAATGATTAACGATGACCGGGTGACCCAAACAAAAAAAGTAAAAATATAATAACATTGATGAAATTTTACAGCAATTATTACATTGTAATTGGTACATAATAAGTTATTGTTGGTTGTTGTGATAAACTTTCTTTAAATCGCGTGTTTAAACAAAAGTGAATTCATTGGGTCTAGTCAGTCGGAAATTTTCTATCAAATAATTATATGTATAAATGCATATTTCGATACCTGATTGTTGTATGTTGTCAGTGGTAAAGATAGAACACATAGAGAAACTTAATGTAAAGCAAGATATAAAAAAATAAACTATAGTAACAGACTGTGGGGAACAGCATCCACTCCTTATGCATTCAACTCACTGGTGTCTAGCATTGAAAAAAGAAATATTTAACAAATACGTTTAGAAATAAAAAGGAAGTGAAATTAGCATAAAAGAATATCAAATCAGTTTAATTATCTCAAATTATATACGTCATACAGCGTTCAAATAATAGTCCCCTCGACTTTCCTATGAGTTTAGTCGATACCCTTTCAGCTTTTTGAAATAAATATACATCTAAAATTGTACCTTTATATTTACTTTTGTTTCAAAAATACGGAATGAATTGGTAAAAACCAAACATTTCTAACATTTTAAACAAACAAATCTGTAAATGTCTGCAAAATCAGGCTATAATGAACGTCAAACACTTGGACTAGTGACCATTCACTACAAATAAAGGGAGCGATATATTTACAAAGAACGCATAATACACATTATCGCTTTTAGATTAATATTACAGTGATTGCCAAAACGTTTGATAAGCCTGGTTGCTGGGATGAAATTGTACATCTAAAAGAACTTTTGTCGATCTCTGTCTTGAGGTCGTTTTAACATAACTATAAAACGCAAGTCGATCTTTTTATTTTTTGTGATTTATTGACCCATCCAAAAATGTGTAAAGTTTTCTTATGACGACGTTTTGATGAGTGATTCTGCAATGCTGTAAATTCCACTAAACCAGTAAGTATACAGCCTTATTATTTAATCTGATTTTTTATTGATAGAAATAGATACAGATGCATTTTGAATGACAATAATGATGCTGATTTGAATTTTTAACAAACGTTAATACATATAGCAGATTTAAGGCATACAGATAAATAAAATTAACCCACATAAGAATAACCTCACAAGCAATGAATCGAATAAAAAGAAGAAAGAAAATACTTAACAAAAATTCTAAATTGAAAATGGATATTTATATTTGATCCCATGATCGAGTCAGTTAAAGATCGGAAGATCGTCAAGCAAAATAAGTTCCTTACGGAATAATTTAAACACATACTTGTTATATTGAACGGAAAGTAGTTAACCATTCAAAATTTGAAAAGTAGCAAAAAATGCCAATTTGGGTTATATACTAGTGTACTCGGCTCACGGAATCGTAACATTATGAAGAAAGTGAAAACGTTCTAGACAAATAGGTAAATAATAGTGGTGTGTTGGTACAAACAGCTATTGTATGGATAAATACTTTTTAATTACCTATCTCTACCTTTAAAACTACCTTACGCATTTGAGTAAAAGTGATATTTTGACAGCTTGTATTATATTCTTTACACAATACCTACTATCTTCCTTTGCATGAAGTTTGTTAAAAGTTTTTAAGTGTTTTTTTCTGTCGGCATCTGACGTTTGAACTAATATCATGAAATAGTTATATATAGTCGTGCAGAGGAATTAGAATTTTCAAAGTTGTAAGTTTAATTCTTTAGATTTTATATCTTATTTTTTTTAGTGATAATGTACTTAATTGAAATAATGCTTTTCAATAAAGAAAATTGATACATATTTTTTTTTTAGATAATTTAATGCGGCGGTAGCCGCTTGAATACTGCAAAAAAAATAATTCAAATAATATATTAACAATGTGATTTATGCAATTGAAAAAAAATAAAATGTAAAGAGCAGTTTGCTAATAAACTGGAAATTAAAAAAAAATGCTGTTATAGTTAACTCGCCTTACATTTAAAAAAAAAAACATTTTTCTTTTCTGTGTAAATTTTGTAGTCAGTAGCTGCAAGTAAACATTAACATGGCAGTTTACTCCGTAGATTTTTGTTATGATTTATTGATTGATTGATTTTTGCTTGCTTGACGTAAAGTGACAATTATTTCATGCATATGTAGGACGTATAACATGAACAAGTGATACAATATGTAGATTCTGCAAAGTAGGCCAAACGGCAGAAAATTTTATTGTTACTGTGGGTATGTTAGATAGGGCTGTTATTTAGCTTTGGAGCAGGCCACCTACGGACCCTCAAACAATCCTTGTCATGTTTCTTTAACATGCAGAGCGTATCAATCTCTCTACACGAGGCATTGGATGTAACTTCACCGTTCTAACCAGACGGGGCTGCTTATCAATATATCCCGCACAGCCACACAGACGTCTTCTTTTGGCAAATGATTTTTGAAGGAGGCCAGGGTGGCCATAATTCTATACAATTTAACTTTCAACGGGCAATTAAACATAACAGCAAAACACACAAGGGTGACGGGGGTATAAATTATGGTCACCCTGGCCTCCTTCAAAAATCATTTTTTTTTTAAGTTTATTCTTTTTTATGTTCTAATGTTTCAATAATTAAGAATATTTGCTGCGATCACATTTTTTGACGTGGGGCACTTTTAAAGACATTCATTTTACATTTTTCCACATTTGAATACTGAAGAATGTAATTGGTAACTTGATACGTTAAATATTTGAGAGGCGATCGTTTAAATGAGGATTAAACGAGATTTTCAAACATTTACCAAACTTTATATGCACACTAAACCTTAATAAGATTGTTATTCTTTTGATCAAAATGTTTATCTTCTGTCATATGTGTTATTGACAGTTGTGTTGCTTTTGGAGTGTGTTTGTCAATAAGAACTCATTATTAAACTTTCAGCTGAGATCAAAACTACCAAACTTATTCATTACAGTAATTATAATAAACGGATTTAAATACCACTATACAAAATTTATCTGACGACATTTAGTTCAGAGATTGATTGATTGATGTTTTCTTTACGCCGCATCAGGTTTAAGGGCTATATCGCGGCGATTTAATTCAGAGAATGCTGTGACGAATTTATAAGGATGCAATAGTGATTACTTCAACAGTGTTGTTCTCCTCTTCCTTTCCGTAACTTTTTAGTATTTATTAATGGTCTAATGTAGCTTTTGCTTTGTGTGATGAAATAATAGCATCTGACTTCATTCACAAAGCGGCCCCTTGGACATGTGAACAGTTAATGAAAATAAAAGAATGTGTCTTGGGCCCGATCAAGTTTTGTAATTTTCCAAGTTAAAAATGGACATAACTCTTTAACGGTAAATGACTCACTGACCAAATTCGAACTCTGTCTGTGTGTTGTGGTTCTTAGCATTATGTATGAGTTTCATAAAATTTGCATCAGCAAACTTTAGTTAGAATGCAGAAACGAAAAAAAAAGCAATTTTCCAAGTTATAAAGGGGCATAACTCTAGAACGGTAAGTGTCTCACTGCCCAAATTTGAACTTTGTCTGTGATTTTTGGTTCTTAACATTGTGTATGAGTTTCATAGAAGTTGCATGAGGAAAACATAAGTGAAAATGCGGAAACGAAAATGAGACGAACGGAAGGACGGTCAAGGGTAACACTTCAATATTGCCCCTTTCGTCGCGGCGGGGGCATAAAAACACGAATTACAATACTTCTATGATTTGACGCTTTTACTATTATAATCACTTAGATTTTGAGACTGAAAATTTTACGTGATTAAAATTGTAAAAACAGAAAAACATTATAAATGCGCCTGTGTAAGTATTTTAAAACTGTTTAAGGACGGCCAGAATTCCCTTTCTCGTTTATTATGTTTTTCGTCTAAATCAGATCGTTTATTCTTTTGCAATGTTTCTAAATTTATTATTAGCACCTTTTAATTAGTATATGAGTAATGAAAATAGCAGTTTTTTTTATCTATTTTATGTGCATACCTTGATAAAGGCCTGCAACTTAGAAAATCAGAAAATAAGTTAAATACTCTAATAGATAGCAAAATTATCTCCCATTGACCACTGACCCTTTCCTCATACATTTGAACTATTATTTTATGTTTCTTTAATCACTCTGTAATGTTTATGTCATGTTGTTATTAATGTTATGCTCTTAATGGGCCCTTTAATTTGGAAAAATAAAATATTGTATTGTATTGTATTGTATAGTATATGTGCCAATGAGCATTTTTTAGGAATTACAGAACAGTGACATTTCTTTCATTTCTTTAAATCTTCACCTTTCCAAATGACCTCCGGTGGGTTCCAATCCCAGTTTTCAGTCGGATTTTTAAAGTAAAGTCGTTACTAAAAAACGTTTGGCACTGGATATTTGGAGGGCACAAATTAGTTAGACTCTGAACTTTTCTTGTCCCCCCTCCTCTTCAGAAACATATTCTGTCGTCATTAACCTGATATTCCATATACATTTTTGTCTTATTACAGACATGGCTACGTCAGCATCGTGGACTTTATGGAAGAGGCTTCCACCAAGATACCAGCTAAGTGTTAGAACATTCGTTGACGAAGACGACCTAATTCGACACTCTCCGCCTGGTTCTCCGAAAACACAGAGACGGGGATCGCCTCGACATCCTCGAAGTGAAAATAAGTCTCCAAGACCACCAATTACTTCGCCCACGCCTGCCAATAAACGATCAATTCAAAATATACCTGAAATCGCAGAAAATGAAAACCATATGGAAAGACCAGTTAGTCCGTCGGGGTCTTATTTTCCATACAGAAAATCTGGATACATTGATCATTTTAAAACTCAGCAAAGAGTTAATTCGGCTCGAGCAATGATGGTATCAGATGACCGGTCACGTTCTCCGTCACCTAACGGTAGAATGAGTAAGACGTCTGCTCCTGATGCGAAAATCAATAAAGACATATCTATGGCAGCAACAGAAATTCAGCATTCGATTAAGCGTTGTGAGCACCACAAAGTACAAACTGAAAAAGAAGATCAAGATACATATCCCCAGTACTCTAACAAAATAGAACAAAGAAAATACTTGGTGCGAGAAACTGACGAGGGGACTATGTATATTGACAAAGGGAAAATCATATACTTCAGAAGATATAAATCAAGTCCAGTAGCACAAACGTCTAATTTATCGCGCTATAACGATGGTGGGTATCTTGCAAGTATTCGGAGAGAATATCTCACCAAACCACGATTATTGGCAATGGGACCAAGGCGAAAAACTTTTAGAGAAGAAACGAAAGTGTTCGAAGAGAGAGAAAAATATAACCGAAAAGTGGCAAATATACTCGACTATTACAGTTACCCTGATGAAGACAATATTTCGTTAGATGATTTGACTAAGTATACATCATCTGGTAGAAAGGACCATTCCCCTCGTAAACACGCTAATATGTCTCCAAAAAATGTTAAACGAATATATTTTGCCTATCCGAAATCAGAACATGAAGTTCGTTCTGTACCAATACCAGATATCCAGAATGACCCCGGTTCGTATTTCAAGGTCAACCAGCAATCGAAACTTCACGACAGAAATTTTTACTTGAAGACTCCCGGTCACAAATCCTCTTTCCGTGAGACAAACATACTAGACTGTGCATGTGGTATGTGTAGAATAGAAATGCAGCTCGCTTTAATGGCTCAGGCAGAGACAGAAAGTCATGCCAAGTTTCAACAATCAAAGATGCTAAAGGCTAAATCTACGAATAAGGAGAATGATGTTGCTAACAAAACTGATTTGGCCGAAAATGACCTTAAACTTGACCTTTCGTCCATCAATAAGGAAGTTGCTAAGGCATCTAACGTGCAGATACAAACCGAGGATAGTACAAAACAAGAGCAGTCAGAAGCAGTGGTAGAAGTAAACAAACAAGAGCAAACATTGACGGTTACTATTCCAAAGATGGAAACCAATAGGGAGATAAGTGAGGTGGCAAGAGAAAACGAGGCTAATACTGAAATAGTACAATCTGTGGAATAGTTTTCAATGCTCATCTTCCATCTAGTATCAGGAATACTCATACAATCCTAAACAAGTGCTACAATGCTTTATAGATATTGCCTGTTTTAATAGTTTGTGGGAATTTGGATTTTGTAGTTCCAATTTATATTTGAATTATTTGACATGTGTGGATGTACAAGAAAATGATATTCAGTTAATGGTTGAAATTCGTCAGTTTTTGTTAAAGAGCTAGTGCTATTTGATTAACTGTAATAATTGATTTTTTTATGGCATTGACCATCTTGAAATTAGTAAATTAAAAGAATAGGTTGTCTTTTAGGAGGGGAATTAGATAGTATGAAAAAATAAGAAGATGTGGTATAAGTGCCAATGAAACAACTCTCCACCAGAGACCAAATGATATAGAAATTAACTGTAGGTCACCGTATATCTTCAACAATGAGCAAAACCCATACTGCTTAGTCAGCTTTAAAAGGCCCCAAAATGATAAATGTAAAACAATTCAAACGAGAAAACTAATGGCCTGATTTATGTAAAAACAATGAACGAAATATAAATATGATATACAGCAACACACGACAACCACTGAATTACAGGCTCCTGGCTTGGAACAGGCACATACAGAATGTGTCGGGGTTAAACATGTTAGCGGGCGCACAACCCTCCCCCTAACCTGGGGCAGTGGTGTAACAGTACAACATATGAACAAACTATAAAAATCAGTTGAAAAGGGCTTAACCGATCAGATCGATACAAAGCAGAAAAACAAGTAACAAAAACACTGACCGGACGTGGCAGGGTATTTGTATACATCCCTACAACAAAAAACACTAAGTACAGATCTGAGAGTACTCGCAGTTACTGACAGCTAGTTCAAAGCCAATAACAACTAATAAGAAAATCATGTATCTAAGACTAAAATATCAATCAGTACACATCCATCATCCAATTGATTTTGTGCAGAGAAAAACACGACCTTGTGAATGCCGTTTTTTTTTTCTTCTTTCTTTGTTGTTGTAGATTTTTTTAAAACTTTTTTTGCCATCTTTATTCAATGTTGGTTTTTATTTATTTTTTTATTTTTGTAAAGGGCCCCGGGGGGGGGGGGGGGGGAGGTAGGCGTAAGAAATTGAGGAACGTGTACGTTCGTTTCATGTTATTTCAATGATGAAATGTAAATAACACAGTGATTAACAAAATATTTATAAAAGTATAGAAATCAAAGATTCAAGTTTCAATGCAAAATGACAAGTGATCAGTGTGAATGAATTAAAATAAATATAAAGTAAAGCATATGTAATTGTATGTAATAAGTTAACGATGTAAGTTATTACAATGTTGGGTTGAATTGAATGCACCAAAATTGTAAACATGTATAGTGAAAGTCTTGTATAGCCGCTTCCTTGGGTATTCTATCAAATGGAGAAATAATATCGTAGTGTACTAAAAGTTCATAACGTGTGTAAAAAACAACAGTTGACTAGTAACAGTGTCATCCTTTGCCATTTGTTGTTCATCAGATGAATCGAACAAATATACCTTCTCCAAGCTACTATACATCATGCTATGTCTGTGTTACAGTACTAGATTTAAGCAGACCACGAAATGCATCATCCGACTAACAAAAGCTATACAATTTATATCTACAGGCGATGTTGTCATTAATATTTCTATGTAAACCTACAGATCAAGCTGAGGAAAAGATACACAAATTGCAAAATTCCAGTCACAGTCTAAAATGCTTGAGTTTAATGAATTTCGTCCGTCTGTCCGTAGCGCTTTTCTGGGTCTACCTTCATCAGGAAAGCTCAAACCTAAACATTCGACACCAGGGATGTATGAATACGTTCATCACTGGCAAACAGCATAAAAATTACACGAATGAATAAAACATTTGCATGAAACAATGCAATTAACTTTTCTATAACAATATGATAATAAATGCCCTATTGCATAAAGAAAATAAGAACAAAATATTATATAATAGAAAAAAACATATGGGGTATCTATCCATGACACAAAATCAGTACATGCACAGCAGAAAACATACAAAAAGCAAATGAGCAGCGCTTTTATTGCTGTTCTTCATCTCAAAGTCACAGTAATAAGATATTATATGTTCGTTCTCTCAAAACCATTCTGTTCAATTTTTATTTATTTTCGGAGTGCATCATATCCATTGATCCAACGTACAAAGACGGATTGAAGTTGGAAGATTGCTACTAATTCAACTTAACGGTGATGAGTGACGGAGTATCCGCGGAGTTGACTCCACTCCCTCCCTCTTCCGGTTTTTGATTCGGTTTGTGTTGCTCAATCTCACTTTTCTAGTGTAGTGTTTTATGGACTTGTTTGTGTTTTTGTCATGGCATTGTCGGTATGACATGTCCCTAAGATTTGGAAAAATAACCATATTTTCACTCGATGAATAAGCATTACCATGAACCAGTAGAAGTAAGGTAGAACATTATGTTTTACAATGGGTTGAATGATACATAAGCGCCGAATTTGAAATTAAAAAGTGTGCTTTTATAGTTATTATTGACTTTGCACTAGCTTTCAGTAACTGAGAGTACTCTTAGATCGGTTGTTTGCGTCTTTTGTCTTTATGCTAGTTGTAGTTTTTTTTTTTTTTTTTTTGCTTCTTCATATTCTGATTTATAGTCAAACCATTTCTAACTGATGTTTACAGTATGTTCTTATGTTGTGCTGTTATACAACTGTCCTAGGTTAGGGGAGGGTGGAGCGCTCACAAACCCCGCTACGTTCTAAGTGTTCCTGTTCCAAGTCAGGAGTCTGCAATTCAGTGGTTGTCGTTGGTTGCTTCCTGACTTATTTGTTTTTTCATTTATTGCTTTGTAAATAAATCAGGCCGTTGTTTTTTTTTCCATTTAAATTGTTCACATTTTGTCATAGTGGGGCCAAACTAATATATCCGACTATACGGTATTAGTTGTGATCATTTTTTAAAGCCGCATGGTGGCCTACAGTTGCTTACATTCACGTCAGTTTGTTGGAAAGTTGTGTCAATGGCAATCATACCACATCTCCTTATTTTATTTATTTTTATTAAAAGAGGAAACAGCTATGTAGCATGATTCCTTAGTTTATGTTAAATAGGTTGTCTATAAATCTTTCTGCATGGGAAACTTCAAATATATTATGATAGTACTTACTAGTTTCGTATTATATACCAATTGTGGAATCTTGAGGAACTCAAATGACATATTTGAGGATTTGAAAAAAACTCCTTTAATAATTGATTTTTCTACATTTAGTACCACATGTAAAATTGAAAATCGAATAAAATATATATAAAGTGCTTCTCACAACACAAATTTCCAAGTGTGTTAAATATACAGATGCTGTTTTGGAGATATTTGCATATTTCCAATTATTGTTTAATATCAACCAATAGCTACATTGTATTACACAGAAAGTCAAGAGATCAGTATTACAGAGTATACGTATATAGCACATAAATTTTGCGTTTAAGGGATAAATATTTCAACAATCTGTAATCCTCAAATAAAGAACCAACGATTTGATTTACCTCTGTTTTTTTCGAAGAATTATAGAAGTTTTTGTTCAATATTCTCTCCTTAGTAGCAATGTAAAAATCTTGCTTGTGTATCTAAGCAATCGATCGATTATTTATTTCGTATTATATTATAGAATAAAGAATGGATTCCCTTTAAGCCTAGGAGATAGCAATAAATTAATTGTTTTTGGTTTATTTAACAAAGCTAATTACGTGTGGATAAGATGTCATATTTATGATTTTGAACTCCTACCGGTGATAACTATATTACTATTTCAACCTTATTTATAACATGAAAATTAAGGCGAACGTACCAAGGACTGTGGGCCAACATGTTTAAGCCATTGCTAGCGAATTCTTCTCTGATTCTCTATGATTCATTGTTGCTATCAAATTATCCTTATGCAATTCTGGTAATCTTCAATTTTAGTAAACTTGGCTTATTCTTTGTAGATATTGTAACCATACAACTGTATGTTATATATTATAAAGAGATTTGACTTATGTTTTTGTTATAGTGATTTTGATCTCTCAAGGAATAAATACTGGACATCGAATGAATTGTAGTTAGTAACACTCGGATATGACGTTTTTATAAGCGAAAACAACATCTGGTACATTAGTCATCATATTTCCCATATTGCCATGCCATCAGTCAGCTTCTTGTCGTCGACTGATAAGCATATTTAGTTAATCTTAATGTTTCCCTAATATAGATGAATATTTAAAAGGTGGCACATAATCTGAAAACCGAAAATAGTTGGTTGATAAAAAAATGAATACAATGTAATTATACATGACCACTAATGGGATAACTGGTAACTGTGAATATGAGAAACCAGGCTGTCTAAGAAGCGGTTAATATCCCGGATTACCAAAAACTGTCCTTGCAGAAACCAGGCTGTCTAGGAAGTGTTAAATATCCCGGATTACCAAAAACTGTCCTTACAGAAACCAGTCTGTCTAGGAAGCATTAAATATCCATTACCAAAAAAGTCTTTACAGAAACCAGGCTGTCTAGGAAGTGTTAAATATCCATTACCAAAAACTGAATGTCCTTACAGAAACCAGACTGTCTAGGAAGCGTCAAATAACCATTACCAAAAACTGTCCTTACAGAAACCAGGCTGTATATGAAGCGTTAGATATCCATTACCAAAAACTGTCCTTGCAGAAACCAGGCTGTCTAGGAAGCGTTAAATATCCATTACCAAAAACTGTCCTTACAGAAACCAGGCTGTATAGGAAGCGTTAGATATCCATTACCAAAAACTGTCCTTACAGAAACCAGGCTGTCTAGGAAGCATTTAATATCCATTACCAAAAACTGTCCTTGCAGAAATCAGGCTGTCTAGGAAGCGGTAAATATCCATTACCAAAAAAGTCTTTACAGAAACTCTATTTCTACTAAAAGAGAGAAAAAAGACGACTGTTTTGACAGAATGATGAAGTTTAAGAGACATGATGATACAAGGTGAATTGTTAATACTTCAAGGTTTCTTTACGTTGTAGAGACACTTGTATGAAAGATAACTGGTGTGCAGTTTTCCCGCACTACCGTATCGATTTCAGTCGAACTTATATCAAGTATTGTGATATATGTTTGCAGTGTACTTTTGCTTTGCGTTTTATATACATTTTTGGTCCTTTATATATGAGAATCTCGAGTGAAAGCTTGTCAAAAGGAAGTAAAGTCTTTTAGGCTTGGATAATATGGTTTATTTATTAGTTACTAACAAACTAAGATAAAAGTCTTAGGACTTTAAAGTTAAGTTTGTTAGAGCATAATTCCAGTTTACACACAAAAGTCTTAGGATTTTAAAGTTAAGTCTGTAAGACCATAATTCCAGTTTACACACAAAAGTCTTAGGATTTTAAAGTTAAGTCTGTAAGACCATAATACCAGTTTACACACAAAAGTCTTAGCACTTTAAAGTCAAGTCTGTAAGAGCATAATTCCAGTTTACACACAAAAGTCTTAGCACTTTAAAGTTAAGTCTGTAAGAGCATAATTCCAGTTTACACACAAAAGTCTTAGGACTTTAAAGTTTAAATCACAATCAAGTATTTATAGATATAATTATTTTGTGTTTTCAGACCACTGGTCAAGGTAATGGGAGTATTGAGCGCTAACAAACATGTCAAACATCAACACATTTTAATGTCCCTGTCCCAAGCTAGGAATCCGTAATCCAGTGGTTTTCATTGGTTGCTGTCTGTCATATTTGTTTTCAACTCAATGTTGTAGTATCAGTTCGTTGGTTTTCTCTTTTGAATTGTTGGTCATAGTGGACCTTCTATAGCCTTCTATACAGTAGGAGATTGTTCATTGTTGAAGTTCGCACTGTGATTGTTCACATACTTGTCATGTTGTCTTTATGGATATCTGTCTCATTGGTAATTCTATCTCAACTTCTCTATTTATCTATATTGTATGAATAGGTGCTTTGAAAGTGAGTTTGGACGACTTGATATGTATTTTGAATATCTTTTAAAAAATTTGACCTTTTCATCTTGTGCAGTATGCCCCAAAGAATTTTAGTAAATATGGATTAACATCTATATTGTTTAATGTTATCTTAAGTCTAGAAATGTGTGTCTGTCCTAATATTCCCGGTCCTGATCTCGATTCCTCCTGACTGTGAGAGATTTATATATGAAGCAAACAATAGTGTTTTATAAACAAGTATATCATTGAGATCAAATGGTCATTCACAGTTGGTAACCTTATCAGACACTACCAAATCATTGATTGCTTAACTGTTTTATCCATATATACGTCCGTCTGAAATTGTGATACAATGTAACTTGACAATGTAACACTATGTCGTGTTTTGTGTGATGTTGTTTGTCATTTTGGTCTCTTTTTCTGTTTTAGCCAAGACGTTGTCAGTTTGTTTTTGACTTATGAGTTTGAATGTCCCTTTGGTACCCTTCGCCTCTCTTGGCACTAAAACATATTTTGTTTTTGTGGAATTCTGACAAGTATCCTTTTTTAATTAGAAGCTTATATAGGATAATGAATCTGGCATAAGTTTGTATAATATTGATATTTATTGTCCCATTTTTGCAATCATTTTTTTTCTCAAGAAAACAAATCTAGTATGTTCTTATGAAATCACGATTTCTTCGGAGTCTGGTTTCTTATTATTATCATTTTTTTAATACAGCTTGTCAGAACAGTGTTGCTAGCGCCTTTATTTTTTCGGACCCTCCTCAAATTTTGATGAAGGCTTCCGCTCATCAGAAAAACTGACGTGTTCGATAATCAGATAAATATGAAATAGGGATAATTTTTCGGGAGGGGGGCTTTTAAAAATAACCAGCATAATTTCTGGCCTACGGGATAACCCCTTTATTTCTCACCAGACCCTTCTCAAATGTGTATGAAGGTTTCTACTCATTAGAACAACGGATGAGTTTAATATTTAGAAAAATCTGAAAAAAGATAACCCTTTTTTGGTAGCGGGAGACTTGTGAAGACAATCAACATTATTTCTTGTCACATGTATAGCACTTTCACTTTTTGTCGGATTCTCTTCAAATTTAGATGAAGGTTTCTACTCATCAGAACAACGGATGAGTTCAATATTTAGAAAAATCTGAAACAAGAGAACCCTTTTTTTCGGCAGGGAGACTTGTGAAGATAATCAGCATTATTTCTTGTCACCTGTATAGCACTTTCACTTTTTGTCGGATTCTCCGGATTCTCTAATAATCATTAAAAAAATAAAATAGGGAATCATTTCTTCGTGAAAGGGACCTTAAAATACCCAATAAAAATTATTATCGCCAGGAGCGGTCCTAAATTTTTAATCAGATCCTCTTCACATTTTGATGAAGGTTTCCATTTATCAAAACCTCGGAGGTCAATAATTAGAAAATCTGAAATGGGGGACTAAATTTACGAGAAGGTGACTTGTAAAAAGATCCCATATTAATTATGACTTGGGGAGGGGTATGTGAGCATGCTCACTAAAGGTTCCTTCATTTTTATCTATTAAACAGCTTCAACATGTTCAATGAGAATATTGTTAATGTTTAGTTCCCCTAAGTTTCTTTTTTGGGGCTAAATATCGTTTAATTGCTGTCTCATTGAAATGTCAAGAATGTAAGAAGCTATTTGCCCATAAACATTG
Organism: Mytilus californianus; assembly: GCF_021869535.1. Classification (NCBI taxonomy): domain Eukaryota; kingdom Metazoa; phylum Mollusca; class Bivalvia; order Mytilida; family Mytilidae; genus Mytilus; species Mytilus californianus. The sequence goes on along the minus strand of NW_026262679.1, from coordinate 127,695,272 downwards.
ATAAACATGATAAATGGTTTTTTTTTACAAATTGACTATAATATTTGTGTTTTTGAAATGTCCAGTTGCCATTATTTCATCCACATAGAAAGAGCCAAAATAAATCGATACAATATAAACATGACAAACCAAATATATATATATATATATATAAATAAGAGTCTTTGAACAAACAAGCAGCAAATTTATAATGTACCAGATCGTTAGAAAATAACGATACTACACAAACTTGAAGAAGTCATAATAGTCTAAAGTTTTGAGCAACGATATATACGAATAAGATGAAATAATACCGATTTTGAAATATAAATATTTCGGCACAACAACTTTTATTCGTCAGTGTCGATATTTTGTTTCAAAATGAAATAAAACTTGTATTTCCTAGTTTAATGTTTATGATGATGTATAGTATACTTCTATCCATATAAGGCAATTTTGAATTTTGAATTTTTATCATTATCTAATATTCAATTTGAACTTTACAGAACTAAATTCAATACTGAAATTATTTAGAAAAAGTTATAATTATGTTTGACTTAATAGTCAAACCACATCAAACCACAACAAAGGTTTACTCCAGTCAAAACTTTGCTTTCAAAATAATTTTTGATCCGTTTATCATGTTTATGCGGAAAAAAGGTTGTTAAGTGTAATAACAATAATGTCAACCAAATAATGGCAATCATGGCAATGTTAACAATACGAAACATCAATAAAAAATTAGCAATTTATTCACTTTTAGTTACGACTTTTTAAATCATTCACATTTACATACCCGCTTTTCACAAATATATAAAGATAAATATATTATATGCACACATTTATCACATTTAAAACCCAGTCATTAATTATATCACTTCATTTGCTGCTCAGCCAGTAGTTGCCTCCCACCGAAATCAAATAAATGTCCTGGAATTGATAATCTGGAATCGGAACTTGGAGAGAGTTTATCTCTACGTGAGCGAGACGGATGTGGTTTTGGAGATGGATGTCTTCTTGGATCATCATACCATAACGTATCATCTGGAACCTCCAATTCAACCGTGTCAATGTCTAAAGCGGATGTTTCTGTCCCTTCCGGAGGACCACATACTTCTATACTTTCTAACCATGTTTGACATTTTTTCGTAGTTTCGTCTATACCATCCTGACTTTTCAAACCTATATCCTGTGGATCAGTGTCTGCTAAACTCAATGTCATATCACAGTCTGGCAGATCCTCACTCTGAATACAATATTCACTCCTTGTTCTGTGTATTCGCGCTCGTGTTCTTTTCGTGGGTCGACTTGAACGAACATATGAACTTGGCTGAGGTCCAACAGGGGAGTTTTTCGATCCTCCTTCATCCGATGACGTTTGAACTTTTAAATCTAACCAACATGGAGGTTTAGGTCGTGTGTTGGTCATACCGATTGATATACCTGATCTTGATTTCTGCATTCTATTTACATGTTCTTTTGTTCATTTACTCCATTTTATTCGTTTTTAACAATCCTGTTTACTAACACATGAAATGATGTAATACTCCTTTTGTGAAGAGGTTAAATCCTCTAAAATACTTGAATACAGCGGATACGAACTGACATTTGTAATATAAACAATTGTTTATTTCAAAGATAGATGCACCATTTTTAAGCAAATGATAATTCTAAAAATAACACTGTGGATGTGAAAAGTTGCCAGTACATTACTAAAATGTAATTACTCCAGGTTAATCATACACAACGTTGAAACGTTAATCCAATATTCATTCCCAGTGCCTCTGTTAATTAATCCCATAATCTCGATGTGCGAGTGAAGGTGAGCAATTAAACTGTTGTTGTCAGAAATCTGGGTCATTCCCGTTCGTGCATCAATCACATGGGGCGATTAGGGTTACACGTGCGTAAACAACACAGATTTCCATACATCCATTCACAAAGATTAATTAACTACAATCTATTTCTGCAACTTCTGTTCTCATTTAACTTTTATAGTAAGTGTGGTGTTTATAAAAGGTGTGCAGCGGAAGTGCAGACGTAAAAATTGGCACCTCCTCGCCTGAACAATACATGCGTGTCAGTTTACACACTTCTGTCTTTATCATTAAGTCTTTGTCTGTTGTAGCGATATATTTTGTTACCACTGCAGAAGTTGATGATTTACCGACTTCTTAGTTATTTATTTTCTCCTTCGCTTCAATTTTTTTCTACCTCGATATTTTTTCTTTGTTTTTTATGTGGTTTGTTGTAGACGTGATTTTCGGCAAAGTGGCTTTAAATTAATTGCATTAGTAAATGTTGCAACTGTATTAGATAAACGAATTGGAATCGAAGAACATCGCCAAATGATTCATTATTCTATGGCTAATCGTGCACAATGGCTGTGTATGCATAATTTTCCCTATTTTCTCTTAATTCGTTGATTGAATTGTTTAATGAATTTGTGAGTTTGAATAAAAACAGTCGTAATTCATACCATGGAGCATTAGGGAAAAGTCAAATCGAAAATGCTTCATTATTTGGATGTTTCACCATTGAAATCTGATCTTTCACATGAAACTATTGAACGTGGAACAACTCTTGACAATATGAAATGCAAAGAAGGCTTCTAGAATATAAACAAAAATAGTTGGTCTTGATCAAGTATAGAACATATTTATTCAGGTTCACGCGCGTTAAATCATTTCAAAATCAGGTCGATAATGAAAAATCATGACCTGATTGGTTATTAGGTTATATAGGTCTTTTAAGGGAGATGTGCTGTGGACGACTTACCAGAGAAAGGTGTTTGGGATGGGTGCCAGAATTCATTTAAAACTAACTAACAAAAATGTTAATATTTTTCAGTTTTTACAAAATTGTAGTTTGATCCATAAGTAATATTTGTAGCAACAGCAGCAATTAAAGGTTCACGAATGAATCAGTACCGTAATTATTGACTATAGATATCCCAAAGAAAATTCACATAAAGGTTGGTTCAAATCTGTTCTGTCGTTTTCAAAAGAGATGATTTTTGAAAAGATAACACAAAATGATATAAGGAGATGTGGTATGATTGCCAATGAGACAACTATCCACCAAAGATCAAATGAAGTGGATGTAAGTAATTATAGGACTTCACCAAAAAAAAAAAACCATGCCGTAAAGTCGGCTATATTAAACAGGCCACGACATGAAAAATGTGAAACAATTAAATTTTGGAAAACTAACGGTCGAATTTATAACAAAACAATTTACGAAAAACAAATATGACAGACATGAACCAACGACAACCACTAAACTACAGGCTCCTGGCTTAGAAAAGGAACATAAAGAATGTGGCAGGGTTTAATATGTTTGAGAGTGCTCAACCCTCCCCTTAACCTGGGACTGTGGTGTAACAGCACAACATAAGAACAAACTGTAAAAATCAGTTGCAATGGGCCTAACTCAAAAGATCAGTACGAGGTACAAAAATAACTTACATTAAAACAATAGACACATTGCACCGAAATAAGAGTACTCGCAGCTACTAAAAGCTAGTTCAATTAAATTATGACTAATAAATAAATCATTTTCTCCCAGACTTAAGTATCAATCATTACAGTAACACATCTAACGGGTTTAGTATACATATGTCATAAACAGTCTGAAAAACGCATGACGTTGTGCAATGCCGAAATATAAATAAAACAGTATTGACAAAATGTAGGATCATTAGTTCTCATAACTTCAAATATATAGCGATATGTATTTAGTTATGTTTTAATTTTTCAAAAACAAAATCAATTTTAATACCAATAAAAACAATATATAGATTTTACTACTGTGTTAAATTGATAACCTGTAAGTACCGATTATAAGGACAAAAACTTGATTACTGGTTCGTCCGATCTTTCAAGCATTCCCATGTGGAAGAAAGATCTTGTTCCTCTTATAATTTTCGTATTTAAATATTCGAGATAATTACCAAAAAGTTCCAAATTCGAGGAAAAAATGATAATTCAGGGGCCATATACGTTACGCGCTGAAGTGTTTCTTTTTTTTCATTTGACCCTTTCTTAATGCATAAATGGGATTAAAAGAAATACATTCTACTAGAGACTAGATACTACACATATCTCTGATTCTACGTAATTTTAAATGGTAAACTGTCTTGATTCATCTTTTGAATTGAAATCAAATTAAAACTGGTCTTAATAATTATATTCAGCATTGTGCATTTATATAATTTAGACCTCGTGTGCATGCACAAAGCCAATTTTACTGCGTAAGACGTAACAATAAGAAACCAACCATCCAAATCAAAACGAAGAAAAAATACAAAATACTGAATGGATTTCGATAAAAAAAATTAAAAGGGAAATGACCCTATAGTCATGACGTTAAACAGTGAAGTTAATTGTAGTAAAGTCAGTCAAAGTCTAGAAACCATTTTTGAACTCAAGTTCTAATATACCACAAGATTATAAAATTCGTAGACAAAAGTATAACGGCCAGCAGAATCCATGACAAATCGCCCCACTGGCAAATCGCCCCACACCTAATCGCCCCACTTTTTCACCAACTCGCCCCACTTTCTAAAAAATCGCCCCACTCTTGTTTACCAACTCGCCCCACTTATGAAAAAGGGTAAAATCCCATTGAAAATAGGTTGGATAACTTGCCCAACTTATGAAAAGGGTTAAAATCCCGCTGAAATAAGGTATGCCAACTCGCCCCACTCATGACAAATAGATAAACCACGATGAATTCAGTAATGCCAACTCGCCCCACTTATGAAAAAAGATGCAATCCCGTTGTATATTTATGTTCCTGCCCCACTTATAAATAAAATCAATACCTATAAAAACCTTAGATAAACATGAGTATGCATAACAATAACATTTTAAACAAACATACATTAAATTAATTATGACAAGGACTGGCATGATAACATAAAACGAAGTACTAGATAAAATGTCAGCACTAGAAACATGAACATGAATACACATATATGGCATAAAATAGATTGTCATTAGATAGTATAGTAGCTGTCTGCTTCCACGACTGGACCGTTGACACGACAACACTGGCGTAAGAGTCTGGTTGTAGATATGCTGCCTTCAATACATCACAAGGATACACAGTAGACATAGTAAATGCATGACAAAGGCTACTTTACTTTTTATAATTTTGAAACCAAGCCATAAATTTCTCAATTTTTATTGTTTTCAAACCATAAACAAAACTTACCAATCAATTTTTCAACAACAACAAAACCTGCTTTGACTAGAATGCATGAATGGACATTCTCTTTGATATTTACTTGAAAGAAACATTTGCCTTTCACTGATTGCTCGTTAGTGTTTAATTATTCTTAATTCAAAGACAAAAGTAACCAATCCGTTTAGTGCTATAAAAACAAATTGAAATCCTTCAATTGTTATGATAAAATATCGGATTATGATACAATTAACAGTTTTCTTTTCAATTGTTATGCAAATAACTAAGCTTACAAGAATAAAGTTATTCTCCAATAATACGAAACTTATATGATAATGAATAATGTATTTACAACTATATTTTGAGAAAGTGAAACATCATTTAATTTCAATAATAATAATCTAATAAATTTGCGTTTTTATGTATTCTGTGTAGATTAGTTTTCATTTAAGTGGGGCGAGTTGGCAGACCTGAAAATTATGTATTCATCTAGATTTTACCTTTTTTTCGTTAAGTGGGGCGAGTTGGCAGGAGAAAAATTAACGGGATTTAACCCTTTTCACAAGTGGGGCGATTTTTTAAAAAGTGGGGCGAGTTGGTAAACCAGTTTGGGGCGATTTTTTTAAAAGTGGGGCGAGTTAGTGAAAAAGTGGGGCGATTTGGTGTGGGGCGATTTTCCAGTGGGGCGATTTGTCCTGCTTCCCGGCCAGCAGTTCGACATTGAAAGTTTTTCACAATAGTTATTACGGAACCTGGGACTGCCAACGGTTATACTAAAGTTAGTATAGTAGTCCCAGATAGAACAGGTGTGTCACCTCGGTTTATAATTTACGAGCATATATATTTAACATATTATATAACATTTTATTTGTTTTCAAAATTTTCCGTGTCTCCCTTACATTTTATCAGAGTCCCATTGCTCAATTTTTTTTCAGTGCCAGTACTAGTAATAAATTTCGATAACTGACAATATTTGGCTGTGAAAAATATACCATAAAGTACTTTAAATTACAGTGGTGTACGGTAATTCCGTCCGTCCGGTAAACCCGCCCACCGTCCCATTTACTTCCGTAATTGTCATTTCCTTGAATATTTCGTCTGCTATTTTATTCATAGGAACTGTAATTATCATTACTGCGGCATGTCAAATGTTAAAGAAAAATCCTTTATTACGCATATATATAGTGATATATATATATATAATACAGTTCCTAAAGCTAACGATAATCTATTATTGCTTACAAAACTCGTTTCTGCTTGAAATTTTGTTTTCGATTGTCTGGAATCCCTTTATTAATAGATCAGCGTTCCTTTCATAAATATATGATCAACTGGCCCTCCATACATATTTACTGTCCATCGGGACGGATTAACCGGACAAACACATTTCCGATAAAAACACAGATGACCCACTTGTTTTGTTGATTTTAAAATTTATTAAGCCGTTCAGATATTTTTTTGGGAAATTAGATAAACTACTCAAAATTGATTTGTCAGTGAAGCGTTAAATTTGATACAACTTGTATATAATTAAGCAGAAATACATATGATACGGTCAAAGCCTTATGTGGGCGGATTTAACGGACTGTATCGTAGTTAAGATTATCAGATGATCTCAGATGTTTCAGTGGAGACTCATTGATTTTTGTTTACAAAGTTTCAAAAGCAAGTGGAAAGAATTTTAAAAAAAATACGAAAAAGGTAACTGATGTCCAATCTGGGATAAAACATGAATATAAGATAAATTATATACTTAGTTGCCTTCTTGTAATCTTCTACATATTAAAGACTAGTTAAAAAGTATTATGTAGTGTTATGTAGATGTTCTAATAACGGATTTGTGCAATACGTTGTCGTTTTTGTTTTACTATATTGTGCACACTTCCTGTTGTTGCTTTTCCTGTTATTATTATTTTAGCCGATGATCATATTACATTATGGGTCTGTTTGGAAAATCAAATGAAAAATCGCCAAAAGATATGGTATACTTGTTTACTTTTCACACCAATTTTTCAATATCTTCGTCTTATTGTCTGACAAAATCATAGAAAATTGTCACTCCGATAATTGGATGACCCAAAATTTAAGGTATCGTACGACAATTTTTAGAAGATAACGACTCGTCTTTAACAGTCTACAGTTTATATATTGTATTATTGAATCTTCAGCAAACTAGTAACATCATACTAACAAACAAGCTTTATTTAGAGTCGGCATAATATACAAAACAACGAGAATTTTTATAGTGACAAATACGAATCGACATAACATCATGTTTAATGGAAATAAAACGTGGGCTTGTATATTTTTGTGATATGTCTGTCATTAGGGATCTGATATTGCCTTTTACTACTACATCAAGGCATTTATACTTTTTTTATATATGATAAATGTGATGTTGTAAAATTTGCAAGAATCTCTCACCTTTTTTAAACTCAATTACATGTGTATTAAAGGATTTTTGAGTGATAGCTTTAACATATTTTTGAAAGGATGCTTGGTCATGAGTCTGATAGTGATGATGGCTTGGACCCCCTCTTGTTGGTGTATAATGTCAAATGACGAATATTACATGCATATCAGGAAGAGAAAATGTTAACAGATATGAGTATGGACCCTTCTTTGTACTAAAAAGAAATGCTGAGTCAGATTTTTAATGTGCTAGTTCACAAAGTACATGTACATGTGTAACAGTCTGCATGAGGATATGGACACATTATTCTAACTCATGAGCCAACCAGTCTTTACTCTTTCTTCTAAGTGCAGTCTACTTATAGTTAGCAGTGAAACATCTTTGAACATGTTGAACAAATTTTCAAGGCTTTGGTTTGAGATGGAATCAGTAACTTCCCACATTAGACATGTTAGAGGTGAACAGGCGAATCTGGGTCCGTTCGCCCAAAAATATGTTCGCGCCCATTCATGTTCGCCCCTTTCATTTTCGCACCCTACACGTTCAAAGTCCGTTCCCACCCTTTTTATTGGTTTTGTGTTTAATAATTTTGTAATCGAGTTTTGGTAAGTGTATTGCTGTAAATATTTCTTTTTTCATTGTTTCAAAATAAAGTTAGATTCTGACAACATTTTTTTGTGTTGAATAAATCTTAATCATGTTTTGGTTAGTGTATTGCTATAAAATAAAAATTCATTGTTTCTTAATAAAGTGAGATTCTGACAACGTTTGTTTTTTGTGTTGAATAAATCTTAATCATGTTTTGGTTAGTGTATTGCTATAAAAAAAAATTAATTGTTTCTTAATAAAGTGAGATTCTGACAACGTTTGTTTTTTGTGTTGAATAAATCTTAATCATCTTTTGGTTAGTGTATTACTATAAATTTATGTTTTCATTGTTTCAAAATAAAGTGAGATTCTCACGTGTTTTTTTTTGTGCTGAATAAATCTTAAATTATGTTTTGGTTAGTGTTGTGATATAATTTTTTTTTTTTTCATTGTTTCAAAATAAAGTGAGATCAAAGTGGCGAAGCTGTTAAAATCAATTATCTTTCATGTTTTTCTTTTAAAATCTTCAATGTTTTACTCATACCAAGCTAAATACATGATGCAGTATTTACATCAAAGTAAGTTAAAACAACAATCATGATTTTCAAACACACAACAATGATACCAAATTTAGCTGTGTATAAATACCAATTAGCAGTAATCATACATTGATTTGTACATAATTAACATTTAATAATTAATCATCAAATTGATAAAAAAAAAAAAAAATTCATATAATAATTCCCCAATTTTTATTCAGGAAAATATATTTTTTTTGGTATATACATATAAAAAAATATCTAATAATTCAACTTGAATTTGAATAAAAAAATGGGTGCAAACGTGTAGGGTGCGAACGGACCTAGGGGGCGAACGTGTAGGGTGCGAACATGTATTGGGCGTGAACGGACCTGATACCTGAACAGGCTACCTCATGACTGCAGAGGTGGTTGAGGTTGAGTATCATTGTTCACATAACCTGTAATTTTTTCATTTTTATTTAGTGAAATTTTTAGGCCAGATATCCATTTAATTCCTTAATTATATAAATGGTTATTGGTTTGTTTGCTATATTTTTTTTTTGGCTAAAAGCTCTTTTATTTAATAAGATATTAAATCATATACATACATGCATATACACATGTAGGCTTATTAATTAACATTTTTATTCAACAAGCTTTGCAAGATTTCCTCCCATGACACAAGTGTATTCTCTCTCTCTCTCTCCTTTGCTAATTTTTTCTCCTGATACATCTAAATATACATGCCTAATGATATAAATATAATGTGTTTCAATTTTAGGTGAATGAATGGACACACAAATTACGTAAGGAGGGTTTTAACATAGACCGACAGATCAAAGGTATTACTGAGTTATACATATGTACACATTAGTCATTTCTAAATAACGACCTATTTGAATCAAATATAATACAAAGTCCATATTGTGCTTGTGGCGCTCCGCATGAGGATTCTTTTCATTTCTTCTTTAATTGCAATAAATACGCCGATATAAGGAACGATCTATTAACCAACATTCATCGTCTACAAGTGACAATAAATCTACAGTTGCTCACTGAGGGTAGCCAAACTTTAACATACGAGGAAAACTGTGAAATCTTTAAAGAAGTCTTTAGATATATAAAAAAATCAAAAAGATTCCTTGTAGTAAAATCAAATAAGATATGACTGAACAAAAAACATCGTGTCCACAGAATTTCATTTATTTTTTTTCTTTATATTTGTATTATTTAATATTTTTTTTCTTTTTTTTTTCTTTTCTTTTCTTTTTCTCAATTCTCTATCCTTTTTCTTGTTAATTGCGTTAGGCTTTTTTTTTTTTTTCTTTCTTTCTTTTTCTTCTCTGACTGTGCAAATGCCTCATTTTACTATTACCTTTAATATATATATACTGAACTGTGCATGCTCTGTATAATTGTTATTGTAATATTATGTAAAGGAGAAGACTTCATAAGTTGGTTAAACTTGTGTCCGATCCTTTTTGTATCTATGAGCAAATAAAATCGTTATAAACTAATTGGTCATGTATTCTTAAAATTTACACATTAAAATTGATACATCTTTTTGTTAAACCATGTTTAACAATATTTTATTATTAAAGTATCAAAATTTAGATACCTGGTGCAGTAGAAAATTATTAAATATTCTTTCAGTGGATAGATGGATCATCAGATTTTTAAAATAACAATACTTACAAATTTTAATAGAAAAGGTCATGATCATGGCTTTCCAAGTTAGAAGAAGGGACACCAATGAGAGCAAAAAAGTAACTTCTTCAAAGTATGGTAAATTTGTCTGGATTAATTTTAAATTTGACAAATAGATATATGTAAGGAAAATTCAAACAGGAACTCTAGGTCTAACTAGTTCATATTTAATGGTTATGAATATCCATTTTATGATTACAATGTTCTTCATTTAAAAATCACTCTTGCTGGTGATTTGAAGTGATAACACTGATCAAGACCTTGTCATATTGTTTCTAATGAATGTAAAAGTGTACAATTCACTATAATGATAGCATAGTTCGTTATGGAAAACACCAAAAAAAGTAATTTTCATTTGTGACTCCTTGATGACTTTTGAACATTATAAGGAAATGTACATTTATTGTAGACATGACAATATAATGTGTTTTTTTACAATTTATTGATCTCTGTGATTCCTAATCTAACATTTAGTTGGAAAAATGTCTTGAATGTCTTAAAAGTTGAATTTTATTGTGAATGTAAGTTTTTGCTTGCAAAAAACATTTGTACTAACCTTACATGTTATTTTGTAACAGGTATACAGAGAGAGGAAGAGAAAGCAAAACGTCATCTGAAAGATGCAGCCAAAAAGGGAGAAAAGGGAGCTTGTAAAATTCTGGCTAGTGAAATTGTCAAATCACGAAAAGTTGTGAATAAACTATATGCATCAAAGGCACATATGAATTCTGTATCTATGAACATGAAAAATCAACTAGGTATCTATTTCATATAATTTCATTTATATGTGTTTATTATATCTTCATTATTTTTACATGCAAAAGAATGAAAACAGAGAGAAATAGAAACTGTTAGTAGAAACACTGCCATTGAAAAATAATGGCTGCATCACCATACATTGCATACTGTCAAGGTCATCATTTTGAATCCAAAATTGTATCTATATTTATATATTTCTAGGATGAATTTTTAAATTCTATACTTTAAACACCAAAACATTCTAAAGAACAGCATTATTTAAAGATAAAAAAGTAACTGCAGAACTGAAAGAAATTTTCATGAAGTTAGCTTGTCATTACCAATTTCATATTATAAATTGTAATGCAATTAGAAAAAAAGTGATACACCCACAGTTGGAATAAAATGCCTTACTTTTTATAATTGGGAGATCAGATAAGACAAGAAAGACAATTTAGGCACACTGGTGTGCTTCAAGAGGTTTAAAATCACATGCAATAATATGTTTTTGTGACAGAAAGTCGTAAAATACAAATTCATAACGAACATAACAAAATTTACATCTGTAGGTAAGTGAATCTTTGTTAAATTTTTCTTAAAACATATGCTGTTTAGTCAACATTTTACTTTACAATTCTACTGCACATGCAGATTTTATTCAAAGGGGTTTACAGTGCATGCATAATATTTACATAAATACTTTTCTTGCTGTATCATAATTTATTTCACTTCTACACATACATGAATCATCTGTACATACATGTGAATTGCAAAGTATACATTTACTAGGGACATAATCATTAATTAACATTTTTTTAGCAACATTGCGAATAGCTGGAGCTCTTGAGAAAAGTACAGATGTGATGAAAAGCATGCAGGCATTAGTAAAACTACCAGAAATTCAACGTACCATGATGGAAATGTCAAAAGAAATGATGAAGGTATAAATTTACTTGTTAGAACCACTGGAATTATTGTGTATGAAAATTTCAAAACTTTCAAAACCTTATTTCCAGAAAAAGAAAATAAAAAAAAAACAGATATACTGAGAAACATTATATTTTACCTTGATTCATGTATTTTATGTGACGTCTTATATGAAACCTATGGACTAATTCAAACCTTAACATGATTGGCATGGTATTTCTCTGAGAATTTAATTTAAATCTATTATAGCAAAGTTTATATGACCCTGTATGGTAGCTAAGTATACTGTATATCATACAAAGCATATCAAGACGTCATGGGGACAGTATCAAAATGGAGCCTTGTCCGCCTCATACAACATGCATTGTAACATTGAAATCATGGTTTTTCACACAGGGGCCCAATAAGTTTGTATGGTTTACTTATATGTCTTAATGCTTACAAGGGTACAAAATTGCCAGAAGACCATAATTCACATGCCCATGTAGCCTTTTTTGTAATCACTTGGGTAGGAATGGAGGATAACTCAATTTTTTATCATAAGTGTTAAATACCATAAACAGAAAAATTACACATGTTACAGATTACCAAACACAGAGTTTTTTTTACTCTGCCTTTAAGCACTGGCCTAAGGTTGTAATACAGATGTTTTTTTGAAAGTTAAAGAGTAGTGTTTCAAGTCAATGATAATGTATGAGTTATGCTTTGCTGAAATATTAGTCTTTCAAATGTGCATGCAATTACCCCAGATATTAAAGAATTCTGTAGATACACATGAACAAACTTTAACATAGCTAAACAGGAAATTTGTTGTAAAACACAAAAATTTTCTTTAAGTTTTCACTTTATTATTTGAAACACCTATCTGATTAAAATAAGCTGTTAGTTTTCTCTACGATATACTTCGTAGTTAGGGAGTGTAGCATATCCAATTTGAATCAGATTTTTGAAACATCTGTTTATTGTACAAAATGAATATTTAATAACAGATACCTCCTGTACTCTGTTTGTACCATTACAGTTTCATAATAGTTAGATGTTTTAAATTGAAAGTAAACTCTTTTAACATTTGGAAGGTTGAATTTTAAGTCAAACATGAATATAAAATTAAAATCAACCATTTAAGGTATTTTACATTTATTAGAAAGAAACAAGAATGTGTCCATAGTGCACGGATGCCCCACTCGCACTATCATTTTCTATGTTCAGTGGACCGTGAAATTGGGGTCAAAACTCTAATTTGGCATTAAAATTAGAAAGATCATATCATAGGGAACATGTGTACTAAGTTTCAAGTTGATTGGACTTCAACTTCATCAAAAACTACTTTGACCAAAAACTTTAACCAAAAACTTTAACCTGAAGCAGGACAGACAGACGGACAGGGGTAAAACAATATGCCCCCAACTTTTAGTTGCGGGGGCATAAAATAGGTGATGTTTAACATGTCAATACAAATAATTACACATTTGACATAAAACATGTAAAATGGATAATTTTCATTTAAATGAGCCAAATGTGAAAGTTGTCATTTGGAAAGTAAGTTTATAAAACTTCAGTTGGACTGTCCTGTTAACATTTACTCTGAATGTTTTCAATCACACAAAGGCTAACTCAGATTACTAGTAATTTGGTGTTATTTTATTGCAGGCTGGTATATTGGAGGAAATGATAGAAGATACAATGGAAGGCTTAGATGATGAAGATATGGATGATGAAATTGATACAGAAGTTGCCAAAGTTTTAGATGAACTCACAAGTGGTAATTTTTATTTTGCATATCACAAACACTACATGAGAATGTGCTTGAAGGAATATAATACTATTCCAACATGTTAAAAGGGAGATAACTGAATTATTCACTTGGTCCAGCTTATTAAAGGGATATACTTGAACTTACTAACTTGGTTTAACTTGTTAAATGAGAGATAATTGAACTTACTTACTTGGTCCAACTTGTTAAAGGGGAGATAATTGAACTTACTTACTTGGTCCAACTAGTTAAAGGGGAGATAATTGAACTTACTTGTTAAAGGGGAGATAATTAAACTCACTTACTTGGTCCAACTTGTTAAAAGGAAGATAGTTGAACTTACTTACTTGGACCAAATTGTTAAAGGGGAGATAATTGAACAGATTTACTTGTTCTAACTTGTTAAAGGAAAGATGATTGAACGGATTTACTTGGTCCAACTTGTTAAATGGGAGATAATTGAATGGATTTACTTGGTTCAACTTGTTAAATGGGAGATAATTGAATGGATTTACTTGGTCCAATTTGTTAAAGGGGAGATAATTGGACGGATTTACTTGGTCCAATTTGTTAAAGGGGAGATAATTGAACTGATTTACTTGGTCCAACTTGTTAAAGGGGAAATAATTGAACAGCTTTACTTGGTTCAACTTGTTAAAGGGGAGATAATTGAAAGGATTTTCTTGGTCCAACTTGTTAAAGGGGAGATAATTGAACGGATTTTCTTTGTCTAACTTGTTTAAAGGGTGACAATCAAATTTGCAGGGTCGGGATATCTTTTTGAAAATTCACTTACATTTCTGTTTAAAAAATTTGCATTAAAAAATTGAGTGAATTAAATGCTTTTTTTACTTTTTATAGGTGTATTAGATAAGGCACCAGACGCCCTGGCTGACACACTGCCATCAGCAACAGTAGAGGCAGAGGGCGCCACTGCATTGAGTGAAGATGAGGGAGAGGAAGATCTGACAAGTCGATTGGAAGCTTTAAAGAGCTAATGTTAATCATGTGACTTATTTGTTATTGTGATATTTTATACTTGTTGACATTATTTATTATACCATTATTGATAGCATGCCTGGCTTGGGTCATATACACAAGTTACATCCTTCACATTAACAATTTCAGGAATATTGTTTTGAATACATATACCTGTTTTATGAACTTTTGTAGGTTATGTGGCTAGAAATCCATTTACTACCAGAACTAATAGAAAAAACAATGTAGTACTTGCTTTATGTTTTGAATACTGTTTACCATGATGGCTAGATATGTTCAGTTCTATTGATATTATCTTCACAAATTAATAAGGAATTGCAACAGTAATTAAAGTCAAAGAACAAAAATTATTTTCTTAAACTGTTAGATGATTTTAAAACGTTTATGATGTGTTTTGTTATTTTATTTTAATATGCATTATGAAACAAGCAAAATTATCTATTTCATATGAAATTAAATAATAATGTTTAACAGATCAATCATATAGTTAATCAGTGTGTCTGACATACATAAATATTATGAACAAATGCAGTAGGTACCAATAATATATGTCCTTTGAAAACCACGACCTGCAAACACATTTATATTTGACTTTAAGGGAGGGAGGGAGATAATAATTTATATATTTGTGTTTTGAACATTATATTCTTTTCATATCATAACTTTGGAATATAGGAAAAGAAATGTCTATTGAAAAACATTGTTCAAAGTTTTTTTTAATTTTAAATAACAGAATATGTGTAGCCTAGTGATATAGCAAGAAGAGCATAAACTGTTGATTTATGATCCGATTTAGTTTGTAAAATAAGCTTTATAATGTTAAAATATTTATAAAAAGTTTTGTTATTCTCTTCATTTGTTTTTAAAATCAAAAAGTTTATTTTCCATAAAATTATGTTATAATAAAGTGAATTTTTTCAGGCAAGTTTCTCTTGAAACAAGCTTATTTCTAAAATTCACATGAAATTATGTGTTCCAGCTAGGTCGTTTTCACAGGGCGGTCCGCCCGCCCTTTCCCGAGTGCCGCCCTGTGCCCTTTTTACAGTTTGCAGGGCGCCCTGCCTTTTTTGAAGATCGATTGGTATATTATTTTGTTCATATTGATATGATCAGCCAATTACGAAAATTTACCTGGCGACAAGTATATGACTTTGTTTACGACCCCAAGCTAATCAACGGTTACAACAGGTGTCATAATCTGTTGTTATAGGTAATCCGTTTATCGGATGGGTCATTTAATGATCATCAACATTAATTCATTCAAATAGAATCGGTCAGTCGGCATTTCTCTTTGAACTTGAAGAAATGTTCATACAACTTGGGCACAATTAGCAATGTTTACCGTAGTTTCATGGAGAAAACGTACTTGACAGAAATTCGAAAACCATAATCAACTCGTTAAAAACATTGCTCTTATTGTTTTCCGTGAAATAAATAGCAAATTAAGACGTATTTTTCATTGACTGCCTTCATTTTTTACACAAAAATAACAAAATCGGCCGCCATATTGTTGATCATATTTACATCTTCTACGTACTGTTTATTATCCTCCAAAGAAGGAGCACACCCAAATAAAGAAAGATAACTCAATCTTATTTTTTCCTAGCATTGAGTAACCTACTAAGATATAATAAAATATGTCTTCATACTTCTGGCTTTAGAATTTATATGTTTAGGTGTTTTGAGTTATGGGAAAAGTTAAAGAGGGTCTTAGTAGCAGGGTTGGTAGGGTGCCTTGGTCATCTTTTTCTGTATTTTTTATTTTCAATCCAAATGTTCACTGTTCACTATATCCTAACATTGTGCATTTACAGCTGTTTTGTGCTGTATTGCCATTAAGCACAGAAAAGGTAGAAAGGTGAAACTTGTAAAGTGTGTCAGACCATAGAAACAGAATGAAGCAGGACATTTTTCAAAAAATACTGCATATAAAGCTTAACTGTGCCAAGCAATGATTTAAAACTTGTGTCACAAGCTGCTTGACAAGTTTTCAGCCTAAAAAGTAGAAAGATAGTTTTTCTCTGGGCTAATGATGTTGTTCTTGTATATTTATAACCAGTGATCCAATGAACAAACAATGTTTGATTATAATCTTTATTAAAACATGCCCTTTTCATATTATCATATCACGCGTTAAATGCCCTTTTTCAGGATTGGCACCCTGCCCTTTTGAAATCCTAGCTGGAACACTGAAATTAATAAAAAAGGAATACATGTAAAATTGATTTCTTGTGAACAAAATTAAAGCTTATTGCACACGAAATTTATGTCAAATCTTGTGAAATCATGTGAGTGAAATTTGCCTGTTTACACAGTGTCAGTATTCTATGTTTATTATGTGAAATTTCTAAGTTCATAAAAGATCATTACTTATTACAAGAAAAATAGCATTTGTATTATAGAATAAATCGTTTTATAATATTTCATTCTTTTCACTGTTTTTTATTCTATGAAGATATTCTGAACTGTTCAGAATCTGGGTTACAAAACATTTTTTTTTTTTTTTTTATGAATAAAGGGAGATATGGGTATACATCAAGGACACAGCAACCCAACAACAATAATAAAAATATATTAAGAGGTTAACACAATTTTCAGTAGTCTACATGTATCTTTACAACTTGCCAACGTCTAAATCATCCTTAAATAGCTAGAAATAAAACAGAAATAAATAGATATCAGCCATCAAAACCAAATTTAAAAAAAAAGAAGTTTCTTGACATTAAACTTTTGAAAAATAAGGAAGAATACCAACCTGACTTTTTTTGTTGATGTTTACCTCCAGCAATTTATATTTAAACCTATTTTATTCATAATGATAGGAATAGGATTGAGCAAAAGGCACAGTCATCAGACCATGGCCTCTTTTTCATGGTTCATTGCTCAATTATAAGCCTTCATGTTTAAGCCAGCTTCTGAGTGATTGTATTAAAGTCATAGGTAACCAAATTTGGTATGTAGAATCATTGAAAGATATACATGTCTGCCTGATGGAAAGACGACTGTTCAACGTCCAGTAGCAAGTAAAATGCATATTCAGGACTTGTTAATGTGATATGAATATGAACCCTGCATTGTACTCAACTGCCATGCTGAGCACAATAATTAATGTACAAGTACACAAGTAGCAGTCTCTAGGAAGAAATGTCACCCTTCCCCGTATACATTACTCTGACTCCATACTGCCCAGTCTGCTCATACTCCTAAATGCTGAGTGTTTAGATGAGAAGTAGCAAATACCAATTTTCTAAAGTCTTAGGTTTGACCCAGCAGCTGAGAATCAAATCCATGACCTTCCTCACTCCAAGGCAGTTCTGTCTGGAGGTTCTCTAACCATCTCATTTTCAGTTTCTTTGATAAGCAATAAGTTTTCCTGCTGAGATCATGTTTAACAGTTACTACTAGTCACAGATGTACTGTATTAGTATAGATATACTAGAATATGTGGAAGGTGTACATGAATGTTATAGGGGTCACATGCCATTGACCTATTTTTTTTTGGTTTGATGATTAGTTATGTTTTCATGCGAAATAGGTCAGTTTCTCAGTTTAACCACATGTAAGAGGTCAAATATATTTGGTCTACAGGCTCATTGCAGTTTGAACATTTTTATGTGAAAGGTATAATCTTGCCTATATGTCATTTCCATGGTTAAATAATCAAGTTGAGTTTTCATGCTTTTAGCGCTTCCTCAATTACTGCAAAGGTCAACTATATTTGGTCTATTGAATCATTCATTGTAAGATGACCATGTTCATATAAGAGGAATCGAATGACATGACCTCATTTTCTTGGTTCACTGATCAAAATTAAGTTCATATATCAGATATTTCAATTGACAAATCATATATTTTTTTTCCAATAGTTGATGTCAGATGTACATAGTCTTTTTGTAAGGGGTCATCTGATATGACCTTGTTTCCAAGGTTCATTGATCAAGCTCTCATGATGAGAATGTCTCAGCTACTTTAAATGATGGGTTCATTTACAATATTTGGTCTACAGAGTATTTTAAAGTGTACTTGACCATTGCAAGGGATCAATTGGATTAAAAAACGGATCCTGTGTCTAAGCTTTGCTTACATGGATCTGACAACACTTCTAAGTACTTTCTGTTCTGGTAATTTTTACATCAGTCAATGAAATTTCCGCCTTCAAATTTTTGAAGGTTTGTTTTAATCAGACAAAACCAGACGATCTCGAAAGTAGAACAGACTGATTCGTATCCTTATTAGCAAAGCTTGGACATAACAATGCCCTCTTGTAGTTTGATCCGATGACAGTTTAGTCCCAGTGTATTATTCTGTCATTATCATTTTTGCTACCAATTCATTCAGCTTGTCCACTGTAGTTAGTCTATTATTGTGTAATATATAGTTAGAGATAACATAGATGACTAATTATGCAAATGTATATATATGCCTGACATTTTAAAATAGTTTGCACGTTTCATGCAAAGTTTTGAAGTAAAGTCCATGAAGTATGTTGTATGCTGAAGAAATGAAATAGTATTTTTAAGTCTGCAGACTTTCATTAGGAGTTACAACTTTACACAGCTGTTGAAAAGAATGTTTTTTAATGGTAATCTGTATGGCACCATAACTGCTATATGTCACTCAATGAACACCAAATGGTGAATCTTAGAACAGGGTCCTCCTACAGATTTCTTGTACAGTTGAAAAGATGAGACCTTGAAAAGAAATTATTTGAATCATCAAATCGGAATCAAAAATTGTCTCTGGGGTCTTGCTCTTGTACTGTTCTAACAGAAACAGGCACATAAAGTACACTACAGCTCACATAGATTTTACCATTTCAACCTGTCTAAAGAGGGAGTAGGCAAAACTTTTAAATGTTCCATGTCCACCCTTTACAGTGGAAATTCCATTTCTTTTTTTCAAATTGATTATACAACTTAACTCAGAAAAATGAGAAAAGCTATTGTATTTGAAATGTTTTTACTGTCTGGTGGAAAATGCAACATAAATTTGACCTGTACTGTATGTGACAAGGCATATAAAAATATCTGTACAAAGAAATTGTTTTACATTTTATTTTGCTTTACGTTTTTTCTAAACCCTCAAGTTTAAACATGATTACTATATATGAAAATATCTATGAATAAATATATAACTATGCTTGACTACCATGACTACATGTAAACAAAATGAAATGACTTGACTACCATGACTACATGTAAACAAAATGAAATGACTTGACTACCATGACTACATGTAAACAAAATGAAATGACTTGACTACCATGACTACATGTAAACAAAATGAAATGACTTGACTACCATGACTACATGTAAACAAAATGAAATGACTTGACTACCATGACTACATGTAAACAAAATGAAATGACAAGTCTTTCTTGTGTTTATGTACATAACAAATAAAATTCAACAGCACAAATGTAAGGTTCATAATGGAAAATAACAAATCAATCAAAATCAAAAAATCGAAAATGTTCACTTATAGTCACTTTCAGGTGATCTACATGTGTACATAGATTTTTTAGATGTGTTTCTTAAACACCAGTAAATATTTGCCTATCCTGATTTTAAGTCAAGGGGCTTAAGAGCTTGTCTACTAGATCTCTAGATGTGTCTTATGCAGACAGATCATGAACTTGGCATTGCCTGTAAAAGGAAAATTAGCAGTTGTTTGTTTTGTAATTTTAAGCCAGGTGGCTAACTAATAAGGTTATCAGAACCAAAATCAACTGTTTAGAAACATAAAATAACATAAAAAACGTCAAGCATGATGTCAGAAGAACAATGGGAAAACAAAATGGCTCAGTATGTTGCTCCTATCAAATTTTCTATATTTTTTCTTTCTATATTCCTTTTTTACAAACTTATGAATTTTGCTATATAGACGGACTACATTGGTGATGGATTCACCAAGGGTTACTCCCCTTGTACTATCATTACGCATATTAACTTATATTTTGTATATTTCACCACAACCTGTCTTCTATTACTATAACTGAGTCATGTACATGTATTTTGGACATGTAAATCTTATTTTGTTACTACAAATAATATTCTGTTCTTCACAAATGTTCCACATCCTGATAAGTACTGTTACTTGTATGACTGAAATGAGTTATTCACAACTTTCTTAAAATCTCTACAGATAAGTTATACAATTTGAAGTTGATTCGACAAGATGTTTAACAAAATTTAACAATTACATAAAATATATGTGCTGAACAATTTTTCATTATTATTAACAATCAGTTTGTTAAGCATGTATGTAAGGATATAATATAAACCTTATAAGAACTCCTTTAAAAAAAAAATTTAATTTACAAAAAAATTTGCAAGCAGATAATCATTTAAAATCAACTAAATACTGTCTCTACACTCGATCTAACAAGAAATTTTACAAACTGCAGAACTTTTTGATCTGAAGAATGTTTCGAATGGTTTCAAATGAATTAACAATACATATAAACAATGTAAACTGGATTGCATTGCACAATCATCCATTAACATTAATTGCCATTTAAATTTTAAGTATTAATCTTTTCAAGATTTGATTAACAATTAAGATTTAAACATTATGTATTGTTAATTGACGTCAATCTATCTTTAATAATAAACAAATTTCAACTATTTAGATATTGCACAAATATGTTTTTGAATGAATGAAGCTGACATTTCTGGATAAGGAGGAGTATTCTCTTATGGATTACAACTATCCTATTGAAAATCAGAAATGAATGAACATGATGGAATCAGAGAATTTTTCATAAATTAAATACCATTGTATATTCTATGCATGATTTCTGTTCTGAACAACTAAGTAAGAGAATCCGTACCAACGTTTTAATGATTACTGACCAGAATGTAAATAACATAATAACAAAGCTTTGGTTAACTTCAGATTTCCATCATATGTCCATGGTAAACTTTGGAAACACCATATAATTAGTATATTTAGATACATTCAAATGTCATTGACTGTGCTTGCATCATATTTGTTCAACATAATAGTAATGAGCAGCATGTTAAATATTCTCTTATGTTACTCTAGTTTAAGCTATAGTTCTGATACGTTTAATAACAGAAAATTCTTAGTGCATAGTCTGCTCTAATCGTGTTGCAATACTCTGAGTAGAGAGAGCTCTGGTCTTAAAAAGTATATTTATGGAATACTTTAATGTTGATAGGAACACTCTTAATGTCAGAAATGAATTCCACCATTCTAAAAGCAATCAGTCTTCATCACCATCATTAAACAGTAAGTAGTCTTTTAATGTTGTTGGTATTTTCAATGTGCGAAGTTGTCCAATTCTTTTGACAGTGATTGTTTTTCTAACAGAAAATCTACACAAATGCTGAAGTGATCTAGGTGTCCTACACTCATTTTTAAACCATCGGACTTTCTCAAAATGATTTTGTGAATCTGCCATCATAAGACGTCGCCTTGTAGCTAGATCCATGTGCAGGCCTACAGTTGAAGGGCCAATCATTCTCACAGTGTCTGGACTTGGCAGAACAACCATTGTTTTCACAATATATTTCAATATAGATAAATCAGCGAATGGACTTCTAAGTTCTTGTGTCAGAAGACTAGCATGGTCAGCACCAGATATCTTGATGTCAACATTGGCACCATAAGCAATTAATAGTCTGGCCACTTCAGGTCGACGTTCCTGCATGTTGTTCTCATGGAAACATGCATAATGTAGAGGAGTGTAACCTGAAATGGTAATGTATGTTATTTATATAAAATATGTCAGTTACTTAAGAATTGAATGCTTCTTTTTGTAAATTCATTGGGGTGTAAAAGCGTTGACCGAAGTACATTTTTTATGAAGCGCGAAAGCGCTTCATTCTAAAAATTTGTAAGGGTTCCGCGGAACCCAGTGTCTCGCCTTCTTTTGCTGTTAATCGCAGGCTCAACAAAAATGAGAAAAAAAAATTAATAAAAATATTCCTCTCTATACAATCATTTGAATGTAAGTAGCTTCTGTCCAAGTTTGGTAAAAATCCAGGATAATTTATGAATCTAATAAATGTTTTAAAACCTTAAACTGCAGACTGTATGTAATGTTGACTGGAAGAATCAAAGCACTGTAAGCGCTGTAGGCAGTTAACCAAAAACCAAGGCAAACATAATTATAAAAACTGGCTATGTTGCTTCATTTTTTTTAAGATTTAAAAGAACAAACATTAAACATTCATATATTGTGCATTTATGTTCATTTAATGAATTAATTATTAAGGCAAATAATTCATATTTTATCAAGGTTTTCCAAAGCAATGCATATATCAAGTATATTTTTAATGGTCATGTGTCTGCAGTGGTACAAGTTCGAAATGATTGCAATTGTTCTAGTTGATAGTTAACGTTGGTAATAGTTGACTGTTAGTAGTTCAAGTTGACTTAGTACGAGCTTGTAATAGTATGCATGGACTTGCTTCCCTGGAAAGAAAACTGAGTTTGTGTTCTACAGTGCAAAAGTTATGAGACACAAATCAGACAAATGTTTACTACTACGGGGATCAAAGGTGAGGTCTGACTGACCTGCCCATAGTAAATGTAAATAACCCCCGCCTTCACCCCAAGTCCATGATGTCTAAGTTTGGAATAAAATGACAGGTGATTATAATAAAGTTGGTCAAACATTCTTGGGCTTGAAAGATATGTTTTCTTTAAAATGAGCCATATTAATATGAAATTTTTTATAGAACCAGAAATTATTCAAAATATAATTAAGGTAAATTCTTTAAACCTACTCATTTTTTGCATCAATAAAATTTTATAATAAACAAGAAATAATTGTAACAGAATGCTGTTACGAAGTCTCCCAAACAAAGCTCCCATAATTATTCATTCCCATGGTCGCCTGACATTGGGCAAAGTCTAGTACACATTGATTAGGTCTAGTAAAGTGATATGCATATGTGATGCCTATGAGATTGACCTTGTATGTCATTCAAATCTGTTTGAAATGACGAACAGGAATGAATATGGTTTAGGAGTTGGTATCTCAAACTTTTACAAGTTCTTAAAACACACACAAGAGGGGATGGGGTGACCTTAGGGACTACCCCTATATTTCATTTGATTTTTTATGTTGTCCCATACATGAATATATATATGGTTTAGGGGTGGGGATCTCGGCCGTTATCAAGTTTTCAAACAGGAGGGGGTGGGGTGACCCCAGTGACTTCCCCTATATTTCATTTGATTTGTTATATTGCCAAATACATGAGTATTTATGGTTTAGGGGTGGGGATCTCATCTGTTTCCAAGTTATCAAACAGGACAATATTTCATTTGATAAGTTCTGCTGTCCCATACATGAATATATATGGTTTAATTTAGAGGTCGGGATCTCGACTGTTTCCAAGTTCTCAAACAGGAGGGGTGGGGTGACTGCAGGGACTCCCCTATATTTCATTTGATTTGTTATATAGTCCCATACATGAATATATATGGTTTCGGGGTGAGGATCTCGACCGTTTCCAAGTTCTCAAACAGGATGGTTTACAGTGACCATAGGACCTGCCCCTATATTTCATTTGATTTGTTATATTGTCCCATACATGAATATATATGGTTTAGGGTGGGGATCTCGACCGTTTTCAAATTCTCAAACAGGAAGGGGTAGAGTGGCCCCAAGCACTCAACCTATATTTCATATGATTTGTTATATTGTCCCATACATGAATATATATGGTTAAGGGGTGGGGATCTCGACCGTTTCCAAGTTCTCAAACAGGAGGGGTGGGGTGACCCCCAAGGACTCCCCCTATATTTCATTTCATTTGTTATATTGTCACATACATGAATATGTATGGTTTATGGGATCATTATTTTTTTGTATGCTCCAATGAACAAATTATGTCTTTAAGAGAAAGGTATATACCTACATATTACACACAAAATCCTTCCCAATTGAAACTTACTGGTCTATTATCACACTGTAACGTGCCACTGCTAACAAAAGTGTGCATGTTTCTAAGACATATTGAAAAAATATTTTCATAATACAAAGCATGTTACAATAACTTCATATCCACGTTGCAATTAAGAATTTTGCAAACAAATCAACCAAATATGGTTTATTTCAATTTTATTGTATGATATCACTTATTTATTTATTGTGTGTCTTGCTTGTAAATGTATAAGTATATATGTAATTGTTAATGTATAATTGTTATCCTCTTGTAGCACCATACGTGTGCTTAAGTTTAAATAAATTGTCTTGTCTTGTCTTGGGATCTTGACCGTCTCCAAATTCTCAAACAGGAGGGGTGGGGTGACCGCAGGGACTCCCTCTATATTTCATTTGATTTATTATATTGTCCCATACATGAATATATTTGGTTTAGGGGTGGGGATCTCGACCATTTCAAAGTTCCCAAACAGGAGGGTTGGGGTGACCCCAGGGACTCCCCTGTATTTCATTTGATTAGTTATATTGTCCCATACATGAATATATATGGTTTAGGGGTGGGGATCTCGACTGTTTCCAAGTTCTCAAACAGGAGGGGTGGGGTAACCCTAGGGACTTCCCCCTATATTTCATTTGATTAGTTATATAGTCCCATACATGAATATATATGGTTTAGGAGTGGGGATCTCATCCGTTTCAAAGTTATCAAACAGGAGGGGGTAGAGTGACCCAAAGGATTCCACCTATATATCATATGATTTGCTTACATTCAGGTATCATATAATCTAGTTGCACTATTTGTGAAAACAAAGTAAGAAACTTCCAGCTATTTTAACTGACCCTTCAAAATTGAGAAAAAAATTGCAGTAATATGTTTACACTTTAAAAGCATCTTACATGCATTATCAACATTTATCACTGATAAAGAAGATTTATACTGTCACCAGGAACATATATATTGTTAGATATACTGTTCCCAGCTGTCACATTGTATTGGATTTGGACATTAAAATTTGTCAGAAAGTAATTTTGAGTTTCTGTATCAAATATTTTTTGCTTTTTCTTTCTTTTACATATATCTTTTGGTTTCCATTTCTAGTGTTTATATTTATTTACCATGCATAGATGTATTTTGTCACCTGCCTGAAATTTTTTTTTTTCTAGTTGATCTCCAAAACCCGGAATTACCCTTATCCGCTTCCGGAATCGGACCCGATATTGTAATTGTCTACACGGCATCCATTGTTTTTCGATGTTGTTTTTGTCAGTCAGATACGATTTTACTCGAATTTACACATTACTTGTCGGCGATTATCTGTATAAAGCTAGCGGTTGAACAAAATGAACATCGCTGTTATGAATAATAAAGATGAAAATACGTTTTGAGATCGTTTATTTAGAGACTTTGGTAAAAAGGTTTGCAAAGTTATTTTAATTTCTTTCAAGTGAAAGGTCCGTCGGGCGTAGCTAGTAACCAAGTCGAGAGTCCGATTGCAAAAGTGGAAGGTCGCGGACCTCGGACCACCGCTAATTTGAACCCCTGCCTCCAAATTGAAATGATACGAAAATTTCGTCTTCTAATTTGAAATTGCCGCCAACAGCATGAACAGTTGAACTTATTAATAGACTACTGACGTAGTTGTACCACGTATTGACGACAAACAATATTCCTACGACTTTTGCCATTTGGGAAATCTAAACTACTTGTCTTTAAAGATTTTCGGCGATTAAATATTTCATACAATTGTTCTTTGACATCTTAGCCAAAAGCACAGGGGATAATAAACTACATAAGGATTCCTAATGTGCTCTACTTCCTATGTGCAACTTCAAAACTTTTGGGCGGTTCGACGATCATTTAAGGATTTTTCTGGTCATATTTTTGTAATCCAGAATTAAAAGTATGAAAAAACTATTCAATTAGTTATAAATAACATTATATCCAGGTAGATAATAACAATGGCACGTATTTCAGCATTTATTGGGTAGAACACAAATCTAGGGTGCTCGCATAAGGCAGCTTAACTGCCTAAAAACTAAGTCCATTTATAAGTAAAATACGGAAAAAATGGAACAAAATTTTATCAAAATTTCCTTCTAGATACTAGCTTTTGATCATAAACAAGCTTCTGTCCAAGTGCGGTACAAATCCAGGATAGTTTAAGAAAGTTGTTAAAATTTTAAAAACTTTAACCACAGAGTGAATGTAATGTTAACTGGCAGAAAAACTAAGTCCATTTATAAGTAAAATACGGAAAAAAAGGATTTTTTTTTTACAAAATTTACTTCTGGATACTATCTTATGATCATAAACAAGCTTCTTTCCTAGTTTGGTAGAAATCCAGGATAGTTTAAGAAAGTTATTAAAATTTGAAAAACTTTTAACCACAGAGTGAATGTAATGTTTCCTGGCAGAAAAACTAAGTCCATTTATAAGTAAAATACGGAAAAAATGGAATTTTTTTTTTACAAAATTTACTTTTGAATATAATCTTATGATCATAAACAAGCTTCTGTCCAAGTTTGGTAGAAATTCAGGATAGTTTAAGAAAGTTATTAAAATCTGAAAAAGTTTAACCACAGAGTGAATATTTGTGGACGCCGCCGACGACAACGACGCCGACGGAATGTAGGATCGCTATGTCTCGCTTTTTCGACAAAAGTCGAAGGCTCGACAAAAATGTACGCACAGTCAAGGCTTTTACAACCCTATGAAATTACTAAAAGAAGCATTCAATACTTATAATTACATTTTTTAGCTATGATCATGAAAACACAATTACTAACATTTTTTTCTTTTATTTACCTGTGCACTTTATTGTGGAAACGTGTGTCATCATGTATGTTACAATTCATGAAATTCATTTTGAAATGAAGAATGACGCGAGATTGCTGTAAGCCAATCAAACTAACGTATAATAATGAAACATACATCTAATGTAATTATATAGAATTAATAATAAATTCTAATTTTGATGTTTACATATTTTTTCTTATCCTATCTTATCATGAAATTAATCTGCGTTATTTCAGCATAATTTGCTTTTTGTATGTGAATCAAACCTTGAGCGGAAATACTCATCTTTGCTGAAGATGTGGTTTGTCTTACTAGCAGAAGAGTCTTATGTATACTATATAGAAGGGAATGGGGGGAGGGGGGTAGAGGTGAGCAGCTGAGACATCTAGTACCGCCCCTTTTCATATATTTTGAATACCGGTATTTAAAAATACATATTTATCATATTACATGTAAAAGTAAAGTACACTATTTCATGGAGTTCAAATAAGTTTGACAAATATCTGAGGCATTTACAACTCTGGTTTTAATCACATCTTAAAAATAAATACTTACTTTCTCACCTTTGGCATATATCATAAAGCTTGAAATAGTGACCTATTCCAGCGGCTCATCTCTACCACTCAGTACATATTAAGTTCCCCCCACCCCCCTTCTTATATCTTATAAACATTTTTTTTTGTAACTCCAGAGAAGTTTTATTTCTGAATATACCTCTATTTATGTTTTTTATACTCATTATGATGGAAAGGTTTTCAATTATTTCATCCCCCTCTTTTATTTATCTTGCCACTGGACGTTAAGCAACCAACAATCAATCAATCAATCAATCTTTTATTTATCTCCGATGGATATGTACTGGATTATATTCCTTTTATTTATCACCCATGGACATGGACTGGATTATTTACCTTTTATTTATCACCCATGGACATGGACTGGATTATTTACTTTTTATTTATCTCCCATGGACATGTATTGGATTATTTACCTTTTATTTATCACCCATGGACATGGACTGGATTATTTACCTTGTGAATCTGGAATATTAACATCTGTGTTGTAACCATTTGCTACCAGTTCACGTAAAACTGGCATAGAGAAGCCCTCACCAGCTTTGACAGCCAAATGCAGTGGACTAAAACCTGCAGCATTTAGATGATTAACATCTGAACCTCGTTTTAGAAGTGCTCTTATGCAGGTCACCAGCTTATGTTTCACACATTCATGTAAAGGTGTGTTACCTGAAAGTAGTGAAGAACAAATTAAAAAAAACCAATGAAAAGCCATAGAAGAAAATACTAGTATGTACAGATTTTTTGGGAAGGACATTTTAAGTCTTTCTTTTGTTTACGAGGGAAGAATTTTCAGACATAATCTGCATGTCGAAGAATTCAAATTATTCCACATACTGTAAACTACTCTGCTTAGTTTTAAAATTAGGAAAAAATTATGTCAACATGTTTTATGGTACGGACACAGGCATGACAGGTATATACCATTAACTCATTTAAAATAACTTTATCTAATTTTACAAATCAGAACCATATATACCATGATATACTGTTCCTTTCTATGAAGAATGAGGAATTCAAATAATAGAACAAACTTATTTACGCTTAACCCTTTTTAGCCAACTGCACAGCAAGTTATTTTCAGGATTTTCTCATTTTCATGATGTATTTATATAAGGGAAGATCTAAATTTTACATATTCACGATGATTTCTATTCGCTTTGTTTTCTACTCTGGCAAATTGCAAAAAATAAATTGTCCACGAAAATAAGTTGGTTTACAGAAATAAAATAACATTTTACCAATTTCTTGTCCTGGGCCTGAACCTGTTCCTTTCACTGGCAAAGATAAAATGTCCTTCCAGATAGCATTATTTAAATGAGCATGGACACAGTCTTCAAATGCAGCTGCTGCAGCTAAATATAGACTGGTCCTGCCATACTCATCAACAGCATTGTAATCTGCACCATGCCATATCAATGCCTTCACACATTCTAAATGGTTGTGAACAGAGGCTAAATGCAGTGGTGTTGTACCTCCTGGGTGTGGAAAGGCTGCAATATTAAGGTTTAAATTAATACATGTAATCCGACATAAATCAGGACTTGCAAATCATTTTTTTCTCTGATGTAAATTTTATGCAATTATAAGAAATCATTTGTACTTGTCATATATATCATGTATAATTTGCACCACATGTACTATGCAATTTAGCATTTGTACTTGTCATGTACTACGCAATTAAGAGAATCGTTTGTACTTATCATGTAGGTATAAATTTGTTCTTCATGAACTAAGACACTAAAGTTATGTTTTCATGCTAAATTGTAATTTTTAATTTCGAAGGATTTAGCTAGTTCTATATATAAATCCTTGGAATTTCAGAGGAATAAAATGATAAAATTATTAGTTTTTAGTTTTAGATACATTATTTTTTTTATAAGTTGTTATTGGCTTTGAACTAGCTGTCAGTAACTGCTAGTACTCTCACATCTGTAATTTGTGTCTTTTTTGTTGTGAGGGATGTCAAAATTCCCTGCCACATCCTGTCTGTGTTTTTTTTAGTAGATTTTTCTGCTTTGAATTAATCTGATGAGTTAAGCAATTTTCAACTGATGTTTATACAGTGTAGTTTGTCTTACGTTCTACTGTAACACCATTGTCCCAAGTTAGGGGAGGTTTTGGCACCAGCAAACATGTTCAAACCCACTACATACTATATGTGCCTGTCCCAAGTCAAGAACCTATAAATGAGTGGTTGTTGTTTATTGCTGTTTCTCATATAGCTTTTTTGTTTATTGTTTAGTAGTTTGTTCTTGTGTTATGCCGTTACACCACGGTCCCAGGTTAGTCACCTTCAAACATGTTTAACCCAGCCACATTCTTTATGTGCCTGTCCCAAGTCAGGAACCTGTAGTTCAGTGGTTGTCGTTGGTTCATGTCTGTCATATTTGTTTTTTTTCGTAAATTGTTTAGTTATAAATTAGGCTGTGTGTTTTCTCTATTGAATTGTTTCACATTTTTCATAATGCGGCCTTAAATTATAGCAGACTATACGATACGGTTTTCCTGATTGTTGAAGGCCATATGGTTTGCATACATCCAATATATTTTGGTGGATAGTTGTCTCACTGGCAATCATACAACATCTCCTTATATCTATGATCCTTGAAAAAGTTTATGACGACGACTGACACAAAGTGATGGTAATACCTCACATGGCCCTATGGGGGGTAGATGGCTTAAAAGGGTTTGAATCAAATGTTGGTCATTTAGATTTTATTGATATTGTTTTTATATATACCAAGGATATTTTTTACAAATTTTCAATTATAAAAAATATATCATCTTTTCACTTTTAATACTGGTTATGACTTTCAGCTTTGAAAAACATGTTATTTTATATCTTATGAATTTTCATGTATTCTTAGAAATTTGTTAACACTCAGCTTTTAATTTTAAAGAAATCTTTAGGTTCAAATTATTATACATGTATGATATATATATATATAACTGCTGAAATTTCACACATAACCATGAATTAATATTGTTTTTACAGGAAACTTCAAGTATTTCACACATCCCTGGAATACAAGTGTTTTTTGGTGGATTAACTGTTATGCAATATATCAGTAATACATATAAATCTATTATCCATGTTTTTTAAAACAAATTCCCTGGGTCAAACAATGTCAATCAATATTTGTATATTCATGTCAGTAAAAATCTAAACAACTTAACAAAGTTTACATATGTACTAGAATTGTTTAGATTAGTTATTTAAATTACACACCAAGATGTAGCCAAGAGTACTGAAAGTGGCGTTTAACAGCAAATATCAATCTAGCAATCTAGCACTGGAATTATCACACTCAATTTTTTAACATGTCCAAAACCACATAAAAACCTTTTTGGAAATTTAATAAATGATTTGCTGATACTTGAATTCTCAGTTGCATTTTATTGTACATCTATATGAAAAGAACTAAACTATTCTTGATACATGGTGTAATTGAAGTTCAACTCTAGTCCTGGTCCAACTTACTGTTAATTCAGAAAATTTTGTTTTTCTATTATTAAGAAAATTGTGCCAAAAAAGGTATGGCAAAAATAAACAAGAATGCACATGCTGAAATGTCTCACCTGTTTTCCTGACCATTGATTTTATGTTGAAAGTCTTTAAGATAAAGGTTTTACTACAAGTATCACATAAACTTAACATTTCTAAAGATCCATGACAATGAGGTCAAGGTCAGATAAAAACTGTCACACAGACATGTACACCTTAAAATTATTCCATACACCAAATATAGTTGACCCATTGCTTATGGTAATATGCAACAATGAACTATGAAAATGAGGTCAAGGTCAGTTGACACCGGCTAGACAGACATGTACACCTTACAATCATTCCATAAACCAAATATAGTTGACGTATTGCTTATAGTACTTGAAAAACAGACCAAAACACAAAAACTTAACATTGACCAATGAACCATTAAAATGAGGTCAAGGTCAGATGAGACCAGCTAGACAGACATGTACACCTTACAATCATTCCATACACCAAATATAGTTGACCTATTGCCTACAGTACTTGAAAAACAGACCAAAACACAAAAAATTAACAATGACCAATGAACCATGAAAATGACGTCAAGGTCAGATGAAACCTGCCAGTCTGACATGTACCCCTTACAACCATACCTTACACCACATATAGTTGACCTGCTGCTTGTAGAATCTGAGAAACGGACCTAATCATGTAACTTTAACCTTGATCACTGATCCATGAATTGAGGTCGAGGTCAGGTTAACCCTGTCTGACGGACATGTAGACATTGCAAGGAACCCATATACAAATATACATGTAGTTATCCTATTACTCATAATAAGTGAAAAATTCACATGACAAAAAAACTAATTTTTTTTCAAGCAGTCACTGAACCATGAAAATGAGGTCAAGGACAATGGGCATATGACAGACGGAAACCTTGTAACATATGGTATCTGCATACAAGGAATGAAGCATCCAGGTCTTCTACCTTCTGAAATATAAAGCTTTATACTAATAGTTTACGCCACCGCCGGATAGTAATACCTATGTCTCGCATACTGCGACTTTCGTCACAGGCGAGAAAAAAAAATTCATTCTTAATTTTAATTTCATTATTTGTATGCAGAAATTTACTGAAATCGAAAACAATTAATCTCCCATTATTGTCAGTTGTTCAAAAATCACAATAATAAATACAATGTACACTATAAATTTCTAAATTTACAGTATTTCATATATGTACGGTAATTATATAAATTGATTCGAGATGGATCACTAAAAAATCAGAAATTATGAGAAAAGCAGTCTTATATAGACAACTAACAGGGTTGTCCATAATTGTTCAGAGATGTAATAATTTTCCAAAGGATTGTAATATATAGGAAATTGTCAAAATAAAATTTGATATAACTTTTGTCATACAAATTCTGACAAAATGACAAAAGTTTCTGAAGCATTCTGAAATTATCCTTAGGGAACGAAATAAAGTCACAATATAAAAGAAACAAGAGCCATATAGCAGACAAGCCCTACAAGGAAAACAAATATCATTTTTACCACATGTCCTGTTGAATAAATAAACAAGAAAATAATTAATATTTGGCAGGCCAATTTTTGAACAAGGACTGGGGGAGCACTACAAAATGTAACTTAGTCATACAAAGTCACCCTATTTCCAATTTTTAGATTTTCACATTTAGATAGTTTTAGCTATTAAAAGTACATGTCACACCAGCCCCCTTTAAATGGAGCTAAATATATGGTTAATGCAAAGATGTTTTACAGGTCCTAATCCTAACATTGCCTTGGGGCCCCCTCCCCACCCTAACTTTGAAAACCCTAGATCCTCAACTAAGCAAAATGGGTCAGGTAAAGTTCTGGAACAAAAGAGAACTTTAAATTTGTACAGATTAGGAACACTTACCTGTATATGAGCCATATTTGGAGTACTTAGTTCCAATGTTACAATCAGCACCACCCTCTAACAATAGTTCTACACATCTAACATGGCCTCCTTCAGCTGCCATGTGAAGTGCTGTTACATCAAATCGGTCCCCAGCATTGATATCAGCTAAATTACAAAATGTAAGAATGATGCTTACAACATTGTATAATGCTAAAGACACTTTTGTTAATTTACATTGTATTTGTTTATAAATGTAGAAAAGTTCTGTCATTTCATCTCTCGGATGAGTCTTAGCATTTCATTTACATGATATACTTAATGTTAATTGGACAAAATGATAATTGGACATACAAAATTATCTGCCGGATTGGCATAACAATTTCTTAAATTAAAAATCACATACATGCATACATGTACCATTATAAAATTTTTCACAAAAACAAACAAAGGAAAAGTTTCTTTCATGAAAATTTGAATAAACTGCTGACACAGAGATATGTCTCGTGTTTTTGTAATTTTGATAGTATCATGCAAATATGGAATCCAAATGGCAATATTTATTTAAACCAGTAAACTATGCAATAAATTCAAAGTCAATAAACATGACTTAAGGTGCAGGACCAAATAACCATAGAAATGAGAAATGCCCATGCTTATAGAACTGCATACCAAATACCATTGACTTATCATAAGTGGTTCACTTTACATTAACCTTAACACAAAATTTAACTTGTAAACAATGTAAAAGTTTCAGTCAATGACCCATGATCATGATGATGAGGTGGTGGGGCAATATAATCTTCATGGAAAAGAGACATTCAAATGCTAAAACAACATTACACTGAACTGAATACCAACTATCATTGACCTACCACTAGTGGTTCCCCATAAACTGACCTAATCACAAACTAATACATGTAAAATAATCAAAAGTTTCAAAGTCAATAGACCATGACTGAGGGAGCTGGGCCAAATAATCTCCATGGAAATGAGATATGCCTATGCTAATACAACTGCATACTATGTATCATTGACCTATCACTAGTGGTTACCAATAAACTGACCTGATAAACAAACTTATACATTGTTGATGCCTCTGCTGCCGGTAACAGCATACCTAAAACTCACTTTTTTACTGCGTCAAGGTGAAACAACTAGAGGCTCTAAAGAGCCTGTGTCGTTCACCTTGGTCTATGTGCATATTAAACAAAGGACACAGATGGATTCATGACAAAATTGTGTTTTGGTGATGGTGATGTGTTTGTAGATCTTACTTTACTGAACATTCTTGCTGCTTACAATTATCTCTATCTATAATGAACTTGGCCCAGTAGTTACAGTGGAAAATATTTTGTAAAAATTTACAAAAATTTACAAAATTTATGAAAATTGTAAAAAATTGACTATAAAGGGCAATAACTCCTTAACAATTTTGGTCATGTTGACTTATTTGTAGATCTTACTTTGCTGTACATTATTGCTGTTTACAGTTCTCTATCTATAATAATATTCAGGATAATAACCAAGAGCTGCAAAATTTTCTTTAAATTACCAATTCAGGGGCAGCAACCCAACAACGTGTTGCCTGATTGGTCTGAAAATTCAGGGCAGATAGATCTTGACCTAATGAACAATTTTATCCTAGTCAGATTTGCTCAAAATGCTTTGGTTTCAGAGATATGAGCCAAAAACCGCATTTTACCCTATGTACTATTTTTTAGCCATGTCGGCCATCTTGGTTCGCAGGCGGGGTCATCCGACACATTTTTTAAACTAGATACCCTAATGATGACTGTGGACAAGTTTGGATAAATTTGTCTTAGTAGTTGCAGAGGAGAAGATTTTTGTAAAAGATTATAAAATTTACGAAAAATGGTTAAAAATTGACTATAAAGGGCAATAACTCCTTAAGGGGTCATCTGACCATTTTGGTCAAGTTGACTTATTTGTAGATCTTATTTTGCTGAACATTATTGCTGTTTACAGTTTATCTCTATCTATAAAAATATTCAAGATAATAACCAAAAACGGCAAAATTTCCTTAAAATTAACAATTCAGGGGCAGCAACCCAACAACGGGTTGTCCGATTCATCTGAAAATTTCAGGGCAGATAGATCTTGACCTGATAAACAATTTTACCTCTGTCAGAATTGCTCTAAATGCTTTGGTTTCAGAGATATAAGCCAAAATCTATATTTTACCCCTATGTTCTATTTTTAGCCATGGCGGCCATCTTGGTTGGTTGGCTGGGTCACCGGACACATTTTTTAAACTAAATACCCCAATGATGAATGTGGCCAAGTTTGGTTAAATTTGGCCAAGCAGTTTCAGAGGAGAAGATTTTTGTAAAAGTTAACGGACGACGGACGCCAAGTGATGAGAAAAGCTCACTTGGCCCTTTGGGTCAGGTGAGCTAAAAATTGTCCAAGAGATCGATCATGTAAGCTTTTAGTACAATCTCTTGATTAGTCCAATATTTTCAAACTCTCAAGTCGTGTGCTACTAGACATGCTCATTTTCATTTTTTGGGGGAAGAAAGGGTGTTGGGGTAGTTTCAATTCAGGGAGTCAGTAAATCTATAATTTTAGCATTGAGTTATCTACCTTTGTCTATTAACATTTTCAAAAGAAATTTCAGTTTCTGAATTAATATCTGGAATTGGTTGATAATACTCAACATGAAATATAAAGAAAAATTGAATGAATAGTATGTATACAAAATTTCAACTTTCTTTGGATGTCTGGAAGCTGTACTTCTGAATTATGTCTTCAAAGTTTATGATTGTTCTTCCATACATGTATATTCAATGAGAAACAGAAATTTCATTTAAAAATTGAGATAACTTTTTATACCCTGATAGGGCATTCATGAACAGTATATCATGTATAATTAGCCTGATCACACTGAATGTATATTATGTTTATGTATATATTATAGCTGTGCAAAAACAAAATGAAAATTTACAGGCAACAACTTTGATTTTACCAATTTTCTGGATACATGATTGTTTAAGATATTTCAGAGGGATCAATCTAACAACTTTTATGACATTTCTGTAACATTATTTAACCAAAAGTTGCTAGTATTTTTATTAGTTTTAAGCAATTGCAAATGCTCTTTTGAATATGTTCACTGAAAAAAAATCAATATGAAATTAAGACTTTTAGCACTTTACATTTACATCCCATTAGGATGGGGTTACCTACATGTACTTGACAATTAACAATAGTTTTTGATCAAATATTGTAAACAATAAATATTTTTCTCTGTTTGTGGCTACAAATTAATGTAATGGTATAGGCGGGTGGTAGAGTGTATTTTGTGCAACATGTTTACAGTTTTCATTTCATGTGTTTTCATACTGGAACTTGGAAGCTCACTTTTCCCCAGGTTTTATGCAAATTAAAGAAAAAAGAAATGTGCAAGTTATTATTTCGATTTTTAGTTCATAGTGAAATGGCCATTTTATTTCCTGTTATACTGTGCTTATACATGTCTCCCCTCTCCACCTATGTCATATATCAATGTATATATCAGATACAATGTACATGTAGCGCTGCTAAATAAAATACCTGTGTGAGCCTAACAATACAATATTAAAAAGAATATTTGACGCTAAGGGTAATGCATAGAGAAAATGAGATGTTTGATGGTAAATGCCGTTCTTAACCTGTTAAATAAACATATTTGGATGAGTCAATGGTCCCAACCTGTGCAAATTTACAGAACCTGTTTAAAATAACTGTAAGAATGAATTATTTGAGTATAGATTTACACAATTTAAAAAGCATTCAATCGTATATACCTTCATTTTCTATAAGAACCTGTGTCAATTCATGAAAGCCTCCCGATGCAGCGTTTTGTAGAGGTGTGTTGTAGTTCTCAGAAGCATAAAACAGACTCCTGTTATACTCCTTGGCATCAGGTGATGCTCCTCTTTGTAACAGTTGCTTGACTCTCTCTATTCTGCCATTTTTTGCAGCAACCACTAAATGTTTTTCTAACTCCTGCTTTCCCATTGAATCAAAGTCAATATCTTCTTCGTTTTCATTGTTTTCGCTTTCGTTGTTGTTCTGATTTCCTTCGGTGTCCTCCATTTTCACGAAGTTGTGTAATTCACAAAACCGATACCGATATGACCATGTTTTCTCCGGTTTTTTGCTTGTGAATAAAATGCTTGAGGGCATACCACTCAAATCTGTTAATCTTTCAGAAACACGAAAGTTAAACAGAAGACATTTATATGTATCTGGTTAAACTGAACAATAGAAGATTTTAAAAAGTAAAAATATGGTCCAGAACTGATTTCTCGTTAAATCGACAAAATAGAAATTTCAAATTATTTAAAACTGTTATTTAATAATTGTCATAAACCGTTATATTATCTTTTTTTTGTATTTTAGTATGATTTGTTTTCGCAGGTATGTACATAAAAATATTGTTACAAAAATATTTAGGAGGAAGGAGTATATTAAAAACATAGGAAAGCAAACTTGATTCGACAGTGAGAACTTGATAAAAAAATGTGGATATATATATTTTTTTTTAAATTTGGTAATAAAGGGATGATTCGGAGGCAATGCTCCCGGGCCCCTTCGGCAAAACCAGCTTCATTATAGAAAAAACATCATGTTTCAATTTATATAGTTCTGAAAGATGTAAATATCATTTCTAAGAACATTAAAACTTGTTTCAGCTTCAGTTTTTAACTATCACATTCTATAGATTCCGAGATGTTTAAAGGACTTTCAACAACTGGTCCAATTTTTAACAGAACATTTTTAATTATTCAGCCCCATGTCACGGGAGGGGGAAACTTCCTACTCAATAATAGGATCATCACCTATATGGAGATTGTGTTCCAATAGTATTCCGATGACATCTTTGAGTGCGGGAAAATATTTTAGGCATTATCATTAATATTGCTTTATGTTCCGAGCGTTGTGATAAAATGCGTATTGCGCATTTTCAGGCAGTTTTGCATGTTTTAACTTGATAATTTAAGTCAAGTTTCGGTTTGGATAAATTTCTCTATTATGTTGACGACCAATACCGTTGCATGGTATCACAGTGGTAAATCAAGACAAAAACATAATGTTTCCTTTACTTTCTTATGTTTTACACATGCTAATTAATTATAGACTGCAAGCGTTATTCAGTAACCTACATGCAAATTATTGTCCCCAGTCCCACCAAATAAAATAGCATTAATCATCTTTATTTCAACATTTATTGTGTATTTATCGTACATACATCACACATATTATTGTTCTTGTCATAGTTAATATCTAAATCATAATTAATTACCTAACTGGAACATTTCGTATGTTATTCAAGGTACTTATATATAATTACCCACGAGACGTCACAACTACTCCACCAAAGACACTGAAAAGTCGAGATTGTAAACAGCTATAGGTCACCATACGACCCGGTTCAACTATGAGCGACACCCATACTGTATAATAATTATAAAGGGTTTCAACATGGCAAACTGAGAACATAAAATAAAAACCGGCTCGATTTAGTGGTGTAGTAGTTCGGGTTTGATTTAATAATAGTAAAGAGGGTAACTCAATTAGAACTAGTCTAATTTTCATTGAGGCCCTCAAACAAAATACATGTATACAGTTAACATTCATAAAAAACTTTTATATTATTCTGGTTCTCAAATATGGAACAGTTTACCGAATGAAATAAAGATGAGTAATATACTTGTATCTTTTAAAACAAAATGTTCAATTTTTTTCATGAAAAAGGTAGATTGATATGCTTTTTCATTAATATCTATATAAAATTGTATATTTTGTATATATCATTATAATATTGTATGTACTTTATGAATATGTTATTATATTAATTTCATGACTCTCAGGAAGATTAGTTTTAACTAATGGGATTATCCTCTTGAAATAAAGATTATCTATTTATTTATAAATGTTGTATTTTTATGTATGAGTGTTAACTGTATACATGTATTTTGTTTGAGAGCCTCAATGAAAATTAGACTAGTTCTAATTGAGTTACCCTCTATAAATAAAGAATTTAGTATAATTATTATAGATTCAATATTTTATTTAAGTCTCACCACTTGTAATACATGTAATACACTCATCATAATATATACATTGAATAAAACAGTAATTTTATAAATCAAAATACAAGTGCCATTCTATAAAGAATTATGAGAGACTACAGAAATCAAAATAAATAATAACTATATATTTATCATGTCTATAAAACATTTCCGTTCTGTAAAAACATATAACTACATAT
Organism: Mytilus californianus; assembly: GCF_021869535.1. NCBI lineage: Eukaryota > Metazoa > Mollusca > Bivalvia > Mytilida > Mytilidae > Mytilus > Mytilus californianus. The sequence goes on along the minus strand of NW_026262679.1, from coordinate 127,655,487 downwards.
TATATAATTATTAGCAATTTTATTGATCGTTGATGTATTGCTCATCATTTTTCCTATTTACAATAGTTGTTCAACTATTTACAGTTTTCAAGATAATGGTCAGAAAGCTAATTGTGATCAGCTAGCAAGTAAAAATCCTACTCCGCGTTTCGGTCTATTACAAAGCAGGACGTGTTCATGTTTCATTATACGGTCCTGCGACTCATTATAATACTCGTAAGTCATGAACATTTCAGTATAACTTACGATCAATTTTAGTCGTAAGATATTTTGTGAAAAGAGCCACTGAATATTTTTCATGTCGGGGCCTTTTATAGACGACTATACGGTATGCGTTTTTCTCATTGTTGATGGCCGTACGGTGACCTATTATTGCATATGCCCACTTCATTTGAACTCTGGTTAATAGTTGTCATTGGCAATCATACCACATCCTTATTTTTATAAGTAATTTTTTTGTCACTTGACGTTAAGCAGCCAACAATCATTCGATCAATCAATCATTAAAGTTTTCAAAGATAAGATTATAATAGACATAAACACTATACAAGTTGTCAAAAGTCGTAATTAAAGCGCACGAACTCCTTTAAGGAGTCAATTGATGCGTTTAACTGATTGATCTAAACTTTTCAGTCTATTTAGAGATCTTTGACCTTGACCTTTGATATACTGACTAAAATATAGTAGAATCTTAAAGGTAATGAAGTAATTAGCAAACAAATTTTGGCACACAACGGGGTTCGACTGTACATTATTTTTAACCGAAATAGCATTTCTGATGAAGTTAATTCAGAAAAGATCTTTAGATGCACAAAATTTATAATGTGTTATTGACGTCCAGCAGCCGGTTGTAAGAACGTGTCATTAGTCTAATGAGTCATTAAATCTTCATTAGCCTAATGCATCATAAAGGCTTAATGAAGACTAAATGACCCATTAGGCTAATGCCACGTTCGTACAACCGGCTGCTGGCGTGAACAGTATTATATCTATCATGAATTATAACAAGTCGAGTTCGACGTCTAGCAATGAGTCGCAACTCGGTTAGAAATACTACATTTGATAAACAAAATCTTCATTTAAGCCATTCTAAAAAGAGTGAATTAATTGTTTTATAGATTTGGCATTGTTGATCATTTGAATTGTATGTTTACAGATTTTGTGTTTCAAAAAAAAAAACGCTGAAGTTGTCAAATCCGCCATAAAACTAAAGGAAATAACTGAGTCTCTTTTAAGAATTTAAGTGATAACATCTGTGATATTATTTTATTGTTTGTGTAACCCTGCGTTTTGCTGATCATTTTCACCGCGAAAAGTTTCTGTTTTGTCGATATAATTAAAGTTAAAAATTGTGGCAGATCTTGTCTTGAAGACAGTTTCTGTCTATCTATTCAATATTTAAGGTAGACAAAATACCAAAAAGAGTGTAGAGAAAGACATTAGCTCTATGCATATATATGTCTACAACATCTGGTAAAGAAACAGTAGAAGATCGTAGAAGTAGAAGCTGGAGTAATGCAATAGACCTAAGAATAGATGGAGTAACAATCAGAGATACCAAAGATTAAATCGAAATCTGTACAAGAACCTATAACTCAACTTATAAGGTATAATGACGAAGAAGACATGTACGACAAATTCTCTACTAAGCCAAATTGGTAAGATCTTCTGTTAAGCATCATATATGGAGAAAAAAGTATTAACAAAATATACCAAAGTCTAAGGTAAATTCTAATCGGTGAAAGTCTATAAAAATTGACAAAATCAAACGTTAGACTATATCAACCAATGAAACGAATGGAAAACAACTGTCATACAAAGAAATCAGGAATAAATATCAACCTTATAGAATCTTAATTTGAATGCAGATTGAGGGAAACACAAATAACACAGACAAAATCACTGTACTTGAGTCGATAAGTAAAATCCAAGCAGAGCAACAGTAAACACCGAATAACTGTATAGATATAGGATGGAACCTTTAGGATAAGATGCCGACCATTAATTACAAATCTTTAGTGACTTCTCAACCAAAAGATACTTTAAAAAATGAAAACAACACTTTAAAATTTTCATGCGTTCATAACTTGTTTGCTCAGCCTAGAACAGGATTCTCAGAACTCAATTACTACAAAAATCAAGTTAGCCAAACTAAAGCCACTGAATCATACGAATGTGGAGCACAGAAAACACCTCACCAATTCATCCTTGAGTGTCCCTGCTATAAAATGTGCGCATGAAATTATGTACCATAAAATTGCTGAAGAAGTCGGTATATGTAACACAAACTTTAAGTGACAGATAAGACAGCAAAAACAGCGAGCAGACAAGAGCAACATTGCAGAAAAAGTGACGAACTTCATAGACCAAACTGGCTGATTTAAAGATCTAGGGGCTCTTTTCACAAAAAAATCTTACGACAAAAATAGATCGTAAGTTATACTGAAATGCTCATGACTTACGAGTATTTTTTTTTCTGTAAGATTGTTGGTGAAATTAGCCGCAGACCCTTAATCACAATAATTACAAACACAAGCAATAATGGCACATAGATAGAAATACTACGTGAAAAAACACAAGAGAGCATACCATTACCCTAGAGACTAAATGGTCAAAAATGTTTCAATTATTTGACCTTAGAACCAGTGACTACAAAATCGATAGAAGTCTTTTCACCCCACTGGGCATTAGCAAACCAAGTTTATCAAAAGTATTTTATGGCTTAACAGGAATTGTTAAGAAATTAATATTTTGACGCCTGGCATTCATCACAACTAGACTGAATTATTCACGACTAAACATGTTTTTTATCAGAAGATTTTCATGAAAGGGCTACAGAGGAATGATCTTTATGCGTAAAAGATAGGCGAAAGATACAAAAGTAATATACTAATTCAATAGTCGAAAACAAACGATTACGCGAAGGCAAAGAACGAAAAACGATAAAAAGACAAACAATTGTAAACAAAACATAGAAAACTAAAGACTGAAGAAAACGAACCCCACAAAAAAGGGGGTGATCGTAGGTTCTCTGGAAGAGTAAGCAGATCCTGCTCCACATGTGACACCCGTTGTGGTACTCCTATAAAATATGCTTACAAGTTATTTTAAGTGATTAGAAATCACGCAATGGCGGATCAGTAATTGACTCTTATCTGACCCTAAGACATAACCAAATTCATAAGTAAACTAACAACAATACCGAACTCCAAGGAAAATTCAAAAAAGCAGCGAAAACCTAAAAGTTTTCTTTGAGACTAATTAATTTGTATTTTTATGATTTACCATTATGCACGCCTTTGGAAATAGCTATATTTATTCAAATATGCACAAAAAGATCACATTAAATATCAACAGATGAAGTATGAAAAAAGTGAAATTGTCTGAATCGTCTCAGGTGACGTTCACAAAAAGTCAACTTTTAAAAATGAGCAATAAAATTATGTCTCGCAAAATGAATAGTAAGCATGGACTATGGTTAAATTTTTTCTAAAATGTGAAGAAATAAACAAAACATCATTTATTCCATTTTTACGGATGTGAATTTAAGCAGGAGTGCAATTTAGGTACCTCATTGAATAATATTGGATCGCTTGGACGTCGATTCAAACCCTTTTTTTTCTATGATTCAGTATAGATTCAAAATTAAATTTGTGGAACTATATATTAAAAGAGGATACATCTACAAAAGAAAAATAATATGTAAACTTTTGACAAGTTTTGTCTGGATCTTGAATAAACGTAGCTGAAAAAACTGCCAAAATAGGTTCAATTTAGGTACCTAGCGTTATAGGCACATGAAGGGTCAAATGGTTAGTTTGAAATTAATTCAGGTCTTGTGTGTCAACCCTGAAGCTTTTATGACAATCATATATGAAGTCTCTATAACAATGCAGTTTTATAGAAACTTTATGAATCATCCTTAATAATGGACAAAAAGAGGCGAAAGATACCAATGGGACATTCAATCTCGAAGTCTAAAATAAACTGACAACGCCATGGCAAAAAAAGAAAAGGACCAAAAGACAAACAACAGTACAAAAAACAGGACATAGAAAGCTAATGACCGAGCAATACGAACCCCACCAAAAACCGGGGGTGATCACAGGTGCTTTTGAAGGGTTAGCAGATCCCGCTCCACTTGTGGCACCCATCGTGTTGCTCAGGTAAGAACAAATCTGGTGACAAGTCTTATTCGGTAGGTCACATTCAGGGAAAAGTGGACAGGACTGTGGATAAGACTTTTGGAACATATCTATCCTCAACTAACTCGTGATGGTGCCCGTAAAATTTTCGAAGGGATGATTTCAACTTCACCACTTGGAACTCTTGGATTAATAGCTTCCTTGTGAGCAGCAACCCTCCCTTAAGGAAATCATGGTAGGAAATGCAAGCCCTGGAATATCGTATCAATTGAAAAATATTTACACCATATGCAGGCGCTGCTGGAATGCTGCTACAAAGAAATGGAAAGTTCACAATTAGGAAGCTGAAATCATCTTTATGTCGTAAAGTTTTATTCTCTACCGACTATCATTGTCAATTTCTAGATGTAAGTCAAGATATGAGACAGACTTCACATCTGTTGTATTTTTTATTTCACGCTCGATGGGATAGATGCGTTCACCATAGTGACCAAATTTCGAATTATTTAGTGAGAGGACATCATCTATATAGCGGAAAGTGAAGTTAAAGGATAATGCTAGCTTCTTTTCATTATTCCTAAGAAATTGTTTTATAAAGTCAGCCTCATTTGAATAAAGGAACAAGTCGGAAAGAAGAGGAGTATCTTGTTCAGTAACAATCTGTTTTAAATTTGTATGCAGTTTATCCTTAATTTATGTACAAGTTATCATACTTATCTTACCTGCTGTAATCATACTTATCTTACCTGCTGTAATCATACTTATCTTACCTGCTGTAATCATACTTATCTTACCTGCTGTACATTTCTGGGAATATCATTGTTTAAATTCCATATGGGATTCAAGCTTCGCTCTCACCTCATCTGGAATTTACTGACCCCATATATATCGAATTAGGTCACTAGCACACTGTGTAACTATTAATATTGGAACTCAGCAAATCATTGACAAAGTCACCATTTATTCTTTTTTTTTTTTGTCATCTCACAAGAACACAAACTTTCAGTGTAGTGCAAGATGATAAATGTGGCACAATAAGTTCACCTATTACCATTCTATTCCATTTAGCTAATGCTTATCATATTTATTTTTCAAATTCAGAGGTCATTTATAGTTCTTTATGAAGTTGAATGCATTCAGTTTGTTGTTTGTATGTTTGGTTTTTTTTTTCATCTTAAGATGCACCACACCAATGAAGTCTTTGTATGTGGTATCACTGGCCTTGGTGTATGTTTTTATCAAACATATCAGAATAATCTAACAAAATGTTAAACAAGAAAAGCAACGTGTCTTAAACAGGAATATGTGCCTGACAGATATGCAAAGCACACACAAATAACAACTTATCACTGTCGAGCTGCTGACCAAATACGAAGTCATTATACTGTAGTTTTGGAAAAATATGCAAGAAAAATTTAAATTTATTCTCAACATATTGAAAAATTCAAAGTAAAGGTAACCAGCAAGTAAGCATCTGACAGATCCGAAAAGTGATGACACATTACAACCCTGTAATGTCAAGCTGTTGCCCAATTATGAAGTCATTCTGTTCAATAGTTTTTGGGTAAAAAGGGCTGAAAATAGTTGTTTGACAATGGATGGACACGGGTATTGCAATATAGCCCACCTATTAAGACATTCAAAATATCTAACCGGAAGCCAAATAAGAGAAGTCAAAGTGTCAATATATCAATACCCTTGTGGTTGCTATTCAAAATATTGTGTCAAACTTCCATAAATATAACAAACACATTATTACATTGTACTCTTTTATCTATTTTTTGTCAAATACATGATTCAGCGGGAAAAAAATATCTAACAACATTAAAAATTCACACACACAATAACATATTATTACAACAGAAATTATTTTTCATTCAAGTGGTGAATTCATTTCTACTTATGTCAAGAAATTATAAAAAAACATCGATATTAAAACCAAAATTGTTCCAGTGGAACCCAGAAAAGTATAGGATAAGGTTTATACCTTAAACAAGCTGTAAAAAAAGTAAAATAACAAAAATACAGAACTCCAAGGAAAATTCAAAAACGGAAAGTCCCTTATAAAATGGCAAAATCAAAAGCTCAAACACATCAAATGAATGGAAAACAACTGTCATATTCCTGACTTGGTACAGGCATTTCATTATGAAGAAAATGGTGGATAAAACATAATTTTATAGTAGCTAAACCTCTAAATTTAGTAATATGGATAAAAACATCTCTTAAACAATTTTTTGAATGAATATTAAAAAAATTAAAATCAAAATCACCAGTTGCTGAGAACAAATTAAACATGAATGGTTTCTGTTGTTGCCATTAAAAAATGCCTTATTTTCCCTACAATAAATACAGTACATTTAATTACCATAACTCAAATCTGACAGAGAAAAAAAATAATCAGAAAAATATAGTTAGAAAAAAAATAAATATTTAAATCACCAGTTAAAATATTAATGCATGATTTGAATCAAAGTCAACTTGATAATTAAACATTAACTTCTTTTATTTGTTGTATTTTTTACATATTTACTCACTTTTTTCTTTGATTAAAACATGTCTTTAGATTCTACTAAGACAGAACTTCAGATCAATAGTATTTACAAATTTAACTCAACCCTTTTCAAATTACTAACAATTTTTAAACATCCAAAATGTTCATTTAACTGTTTTAATTACTTTGGATTCATTATTATTTATCGGAGACCAATTTTCATGGGTACAGAGGAACCACGAATTAAAATCTTCAACAAATTAGAAATTTTCTAAAGGAATGTATGCAGACTTTGTCAACCACGAAATCAAATATCCAAGAAAATGCTAGTTTTCTGTCATTTAGAAGACCTTGGTAATCAATGATGTTGTTTTAGGAATTTTCATTTTTTGGGAAATATCTTCTTCATATTTTGATCAAGTAAATGTATTTTGTTAACAACAATTTCTCTTTAGTTTTTCTGTTTAATGGCTCAAACCTCTATCAGTAGATGAAATTGACATCAATTTACTTAAAAATCCATAAAAATGTGAATGCTTTAATCATGTGTCTGGTAACAAATTCTACAAATAAATAGTAAAAATAATACCCATTAATTTAACATTAGACAATTGAAATTTGACTAGAAATGTGTTACACATAATCACTGTAATGCCATGTCATGATTTAAACTATTTCATATATTGACAACCCTGCTTACTAAGGAGACTCTATAGAATGTAAACACAACGGCGTTGGTTCATCACATGGAGTTATACTTCATATGTTTGTTACAAATTCTTTTCCTGAGATATATTGTTGCAATTTTAATAAATACAAGGTTATCATTTAACTTAAATCTATCTCATCTTTGAATAGTAAAATTTTATCTTCAGTTCTACAACAATTGAAATACATATTCTAAATGCATTGAAGAGCCTGAGAAAATTATAATTCACATTATTGTTCAAATAATGAGTTCTACATATAAATGCATTTACTTCTAAAAATCTAGAGTATTTTGTATATAAATGAAATATAAGTAAGCTTACTTGAAATCATCATTAGAATTTAATAGATATTGTAAATATTGAACCAAATTGGTCATTCATCCTTTTGGTTACTTGTTCCATGATTTGATTAACACATAATAACAACTATTCCCTTTCAATGGCTATTAAACAAATATTATACTGATTTCACAGTCAACAAATAAAACAAGCAAACACTTTATTGTTTTTTGCACACCATGAAATAGATTTACTGTAGCATTATACACAAACATACATATCACAGTTTTACTTTATTTAAGAGATTCAGTCACAGATAAAATGCAACACAGTCTTTTTTCTGTTACACATAATCACTGTAATGCCATGTCATGATGCAAATCTGATGGCAAATTCAAATGTTCCCCATCCCATCAAGATTCAGCTTCGATACATTTAGCAATAGTGTTCAACTGAATGTTTGACGTTCCTTCATATATAGTCCCTAAAAAAGAATGAAGATGTCACATATATATCTTCTTTGTACAAGGTACCCTTAATGATAGAAAATACTAAGGTAACATCAATAATTTGCACAAAACTCATAAAATCACAATCTTAATTTTTTATTGGAATAAATAGGGAACACCAACTTTTTTTTTTAAGGTACTTATTTAAAAGTATGTATAACAATCTTGGATGTTGGATGTGGACACTTAATCCATTGGATGTAGGATTTGTACTGATTGATATATTAGTCTTAGATACATAATATCTTTTATTAGTTGTTATTGGCTTTGAACTAGCTGTCAGTAACTGTCAGTACTCTCAGATCTGAACTGTGTCTTTTGTTGTTAGGGATGTATAAATACCCTGCCACATACGGTCTGTGTTTTTGTTAGATGTTTTTCTGCTTTGTATAGATCTGATGAGTTCAGCCATTTTCAACTGATTTTTATAGTTCGTTCTCATTTTGTGCTGTAACACCACTGTCCACGGTTAGGGGGAGGGTTGAGTGCTGACAAACATGTTTAACCATGCCACATTCTTTATGCCCCTGTCCCAAGTCAGGGGCCTGTGGTTCAGTGCATGTCTGTAATACTGTATAGCGGGTTATTTTCGCGGGTGTAAAATTTCACGATTTAGGGGCAACAAAGTATACGAAAAATTTTGGCGGTTTTTATTTTGGTGGATTCTCAAATCCCAATTAAATATTTTGGCGGATACTGAAATTGTTGCAGTTAAAAAGTTGTAAAACTTGACAAACAAGTAAGTGTTTATTGTTATGGTAAAATGATTTGTTTTTACCTAAATGACGTTGTATTAATTGATTATATTCTGATACAGTTAATAAATAGAATACCGATGACTTAGATATTTGTTACAGGTATTCAAACGTCTTGTAAATTTTACGGTTGATTAGTTACGAAATTGACCGGACCTTTGATGTACTTACTAATTAGGTTACAAAATTATTATGAGTGTTTACAACTCTTGTATAGTTTGACACTAATTAATAAGGGTAATTATCTGATCAGAGTACCTTACACTCTTATTCTAATTGACACTTATTAATAAGGGTATACACATCTGACAGTCATTTTATAAAATACATGTAAGTACAATACCCTTTTGGCGTTTATGTTGTTTAAACTAATATATACCGCTATTGACTTGCCGACTGGGAAAAATAGATCGTTCACAAAACACTTAAGCTATTAGAAAATACCCAACGTATGCATAAATTTTCACGGAATTTATTTCGCGATTTTCGTTTATCCGCCAAAATAAGCGAAAAATAATCCGCTATATGGTATTTGTTTTTTGTAAATTGTTTTGTTGTAAATTAGGGTGGATAGTTGTCTCATTGGCAATCATACCACATCTCCTTCTTTTAATATTGATTAAAAGATATATTATTTGACAAGATATCTTATTGTCAAATATTGGTGAAATATGTTTTCAGTTGGAGACCCCTTGGTTGCCAGGGGCTGTTTTCTGCTCTTTGGTTGGGTTGTTGTCTCTTTGACACATTTCCAGTTTCAATTCTCAATTCTATTTGTTTTTCTTTTTGTAATGGATGTAAAAACATGTTTTGCTTGACTGGCCCTATAGACCAAGTGAGCTATTGCAATAATTGGTCTATGTTGTTGTCGAGTTAACTTTAAGAAAATCTTATCCTCTGAAACCACAGAACCATTTTCAACCAAACATGTTTATTTTTGTTAATTGGTGGGTTATCAAACAGTGCATTTGAAGACTTCATAAGGATGACTCAGGAGAAATGTTTGTCTAACTTATTTTCTCAAATTTTTATATATTACCTATTTTACAGTCTCTGTAATATTTTTCTATGGGGTAATCTTTTGTAAATCCAACACCACCCATCCACTCAATACACTTTGTTGTCGTTAAGGAGGCAACCTAAAACAATCAATTTTAACATGAATCTACCAAGGCAATCTAACAGGTATTATATGAAAGGATACACAATAATTCAACAGCTTCACCAATCAAGATAATGTTTTTCTAAAAACTTAGATCAAAGCACAATGTTTCAAGAATGTATTTATTTTGTTTATAAATGATTTACCATTAGAAAATATTGACAGTCAAATTGACATGTATGCTGATGACACAATATTACACTGTGCTGGTAATAGTATCCATTCTATCGAAAATATTAAATACTGATCTCTGTTTAGTAAATATTTGGTGTAATAAGAACAACATGTTAATAAATCCAGCAAAACCCACATGCTAATAGGTACTACCCAGAGGAAAAATATATTTGACAAGCAAATAAATGTTAGTATAGATAATAAAATTATTCAAATGGAGAATACACAAAAGGTATTAGGAATTAAAATAGATCAACACCTTACATGGAAAGAGCAAATTAGTCAAATTTCTAAAACAATTAGCTCGAGGTTGTTTATTTTTTCAAAAATTAAGAAATACTTAGACCCAAAAGTAAAATTTTTTTTATAATTCTTATATTCTACCAATATTTGACCACTTGTAGAGCTATGCATATAACCGGACAATTTAACATTAGATGAATGGGAAATGGTTTTGTGCAGGAGAAAACTATTCAATTAACCGAATTATGCTATTAAACGGTATGCAATTAAGTGGAGTCGACTGTAATCTTGTGTATATATACTACTTGATTGTTTTTAATGTTTATTTGTATGTACTTTATTATGTTTGTACTTAATTTATGAGGGCCCCAAGTAAGATAAGTGAAAACTAATTGGGTTACCCTCTTTAAATAAAGAATATTATTATTATAAAACTTAGTCTCAATAAAATCAGGCTCATTCAATTTCAAAATCTCTTAAACTTATATCCTTAATAATAGGCTAGGTAACCTGTTAATTCAACATAGTCATATTGTATAAAATAATCATCAATAAACTCTGCAAAATAACCTTTAATCTACATTATTCTTCAACTATTGAACTAATTTTGTTTTTTTCAACAACTGTCAATTGTAAAGTAAGTTATTGGTACATACCAGTAATGATTTGGATTGTACATCTTGAGCAAGTAAAAATAAATCAAATTTTTATTATTTATAACAGCTTAACCAGTACCTCTGAAGCATAAAGTTTTGCCATTGCTGCTTCCTTTACAAATGGTTCTCCTGCTTCTTTCCTTCTTGCAGCATTGTATACCAGCAGACGACAAGCCTCAATCTGAGTTGCAACATGAGCTATCTGATGCTGCATTGCCTGTAGATAAAAAAATCATTAATTTTAAAACAATGTGACATTTAACACCACTTAACTGGATGACATCTGTTGCCAATTCTATGGTTGATGGTTATTGGCAACTAGCTGTTTCTGTTTATTCAAGCATTTTATTTTAAAACATTTTATGAGTATAACATTAGAATAGAAATAACATTGTACTGTCCATTGGGCATTTGAGGGTTGCAAAATGCACATTTCAGTGACTCAATTCCATATCATTAGTAAAACCATGCCTGGTATATGAATTATCAAAAAAGCTGCCTTGCTGGCATCTTGGTCTAGCAGTTGGATAACTATTTTTACTATCCAATTAATTTGATAAGATCTTACAAACTATATTATTGTAAAAAGATTATCCTACTGCAAAGGCAGGACACAACACTTCGTTAATAGTAAGTCCAGGTAATTAAAAAATCATGGTGATACCTGAAAGTCCCAAATTCTTCTACCAAACTGTTTCCTCTCTTTAGTGTATGGAACAGTGTTATTGAAGCATCCTTCTGCAAGCCCTAACATCTGTAAAGAACAAAACAGAACATAAGTGTTTTATATTGTAAACATGTTATTTCTAAATGATTTTGTCAATTCATTGTAACTGCAGATCTAAAACATTCTCTATTAAATTCATCTACAACTTTTTTACTTTCTACCAGTTAATCTTATATTTTACTTAAACATAAAATTTTAAACAAACCTGAGATGCAATGCCAATTCTTCCTTCATTTAATATCTCAATAGCATATCTGTATCCCATTCCAACCTGTCCTAAAACATTACTGGCAGGAACCTTTATAAAGTATAAAGCATCAATTAATGAATATGTTAGCTACAGTTAAAATATTTGTAATACTGAAAGTCCATTGTTTATACCCCACACTTTCCAGCATATCAAGACAATTGCTTTCTGCACGAGTTACTATTAGGACAAGAACTATCAGTATTTTATAACATTTTTTTTTCCTTTGTTTAGTTTTTATGCTGATAATTATCTTGACAGTGTCAACTTTGAGGTGTGTTTACACGGTACGATTTTCCATCCTATTTGATACCAGCATCCAGGTAAATCGTACAGCGTTCTGCTGACAAGATACAATTTTCCATCCGATTTGATACCGTCATCCAGGTAAATCATACAGCATTCTGCTCACAAGATATGATTTTCCATTTGATTAACCAAACAACATCCGACTTGAGTGTTCACACAGTTCAATTTTAATCAAAAGCAGGTCCACAGGTAAAAATAGGAATAACAATGGAAAGGAAAATTGTTATAGTATAACTAATCGCCATATTTGAATATCAAAAATAAGACAACTTTTGACCAAACACCGCTATGGATTTAACTCGTGCTGCGCACCTGTTTAATCCATGCGTCGTTCGGTCACGCGTTGTTGTATTTTTTATATTCAAATACGGCGATTAGTTATACTTTTTATTATATAGATTCAGAATATCAAATCCATTTTTTTTTTATATTTGGATTCACTTCATTGTCGATTTCACTGGGATTTTTTTTGGCGTATGAATATATGTGTACTGCACACAACTGTCAAAATGACAAATTCCGATTGTCACCTCGAGAAGATTGATGCATATTTTGCAGTTATTGTGAATCGAAGAGTTGTTTTTAATGCATCTAGGGTATTAATCGTTGATGTGTGACATATTTAACCAATAAGTTTTAAGTGTCGATGCGAAAATCTTCAGTTGGAAGTCTCAAATGAGCGTAGGATGTGTGTCGTGAAAGTAACCATGCCGCCTTTTTTCAAAACTGGAAGTTTGAGTTTATTTTGTGTTATTGTGGTGTGAATATTGAAACGATTGAAAGATTTGGATTACAAGAAATTCCTACGACAAAGTCTCTATGGTGACCGTGAATTATCTGTGTGTCAGCTGTTGATTAAATAGGAAAAATAGGAAAACACATGTATAACATGTATGTCACTATAGTATGACTAGTGTTTCGTAACACATTTATATGAAGTTGAGTCTGTGGCATTGGTCTCTTCAGTTGAATTAAGGTAAGTTCTTTATTATTCATGAAATACAAATAGTCTGGTTTTTTATGTTATTCATACCAAGAGTTTACCAAAAAAGATATACATGTGTACCTGGGTAACATTGAACATTTTATTCATGTGCCTGTCCTAATTGCCTGGTTGGCATAATAATTCAATGTAGTTTGTTTACATCTGTATGTTGAAGTCTAAACATGTACATGTATGAATGTTGCCCTCTAAATGTCTACTTTTTATTTTTTTGTTTTCTGATTTAAATACTACTTGACACTCACATTTACCCGAAACAAAATCTGCTGTTTTTATATTTAATAAGATGAACATTGAGTTTCATTATTATCTTACCAAAAATTGGTGTTTTATTAACATTGAGCCAAGTCACCCAAATCAAAATAAAATTAAAAATACACTCTTATGATACATTACACATTGTCATTTTCTAAATGTCATTTTGTCATTGTTTGAAGTGGTGTAAAACTGTTAAACCTGTGTATTAAATATTGAAATTTGGATTAGAAAGATAGTCATAAACAGAATGTCAACTATTAATCAGAGTCAGAATCACTGAAGGTTAAGGGAAGAATTCTTTTGAATTTCTTCTGTGGTGCCTGTTCTGGAAGAGAATCAGTTTCATGTTGTCTTTTCTCATTTCCAGAGTAACTAAAAAAGTTAAATGTTCCACCATTGATGTAGTTGTTCCCTTGAAAGTAAGAGGACATTCTATTATCCGAGTGGACACTGGTGCAATTGTTTGACTGCAAGATGGGTGTGATACTGTGCTTGTAGTTGGTGCTACAATGGCAATTTCATGAGCTGTTGTATGTAGTGCTGGCCTACATTTTTTCCAGTAGTATCATTCAGGACATCTGAAATCTGCCTTTGTTGGCCCTCATTTAGCCTGGAGTAACTGTTGATACTTGCAACATTTTTATTGCCACTTATTTGCATTATTTGGGCATTTTCAACACCTTTGTCTTGTAGTTTTTGAATAAGATGTTTTCTGGCACTATGATTTGTTAGCTTCCTTTCACCAAGGATTGTTGGACAAGCATTCACCATTTTTGAAGTTAGGCTATACTGTGGATTCATTTATTTTCGTGGGTACCAATTTTCGTGGATTGAGGAAAACTTGCATATTCGTGGATATTCAATTTCGTGGTTTTTGCAAAGTCTGGATACATTCCTTTAGACAATTTGTAATTCGTTGAACATTTAAATTCGTGGTTCCCCTGTAACCACGAAATCCACGAAAATTAGTATCCAACGAATATTAATGAATCCACAGTATACAGTATTAATTCCCATTGGTGACTCTTCAAACCATGCATGATAATATTGCCTATTGACAACATGATTAATGGGAAGGAAAAAAGGTGAGTCATCTTTTGTCATCTTTGTTGGTCTTTTACTTTGGAAAATGCGGAATGCATTAACAGGACAGCAGTTTTTATCAGGATGGGCCCAGGCTTTTGTTTTGATTTGTTTCATGTTGTTAGGATCATTTCCTTGTCTTGTTTTGGTTTGACGATCAGTGCGTATATAGAGATATTCCCCACCTTGGGAGTCTACTCCAATACAAATATCTCCAAAGTTTAGATCCCTTTGCTCTTTACCACCACGCATCCCAAGAACAAGAGTTAGAGTTAAATGTAACAAATTAGTTAAAGGTAAAGGAGCATGTGTTCCTAATAAATCATGTTCATAAAGTTTATCAATGTCTGAGTCAGTCAACTCATCTGAAGCATTAGGCTTGTTTCCATACCCCAAACTTTTTAACTGTTTTTGTTTGGCCTGAAGAACTTTTCTACATTTTTCAAATTCAGGACCCTTTGTAATACTTAAGGTTGAATTTTTCTGTTGAAGATACCTATCTACACTACACATGAAGCCTTTCAGTGTTGATGGTTCATATTGGTTACCATCCTTTTTTTCACAGCCAAGAGATAGGTGCAAAGTTTTTGATTTAGATGTTCTGCAGACATTTTTTCTGTCATCTGTTTCACCAGACTCCTCTAAATACTTTTTAAAGAGTTTAATGTCAGACACTGTTTTTCTTTTTGTATTTTCATTTGTGGTGGCTTCAAGAAAATTGTCGATTTCTTCATAACTTATGTCTTGAAATCTTGAATTTTCTGTTGATTTGTTATTTGCTTGTTGAATCTGAGCCCCTTCAACATTTTCCTGTGAAATTCTAGCTATCATATTAAAATCTGGTAATTCCACTGCTTCTAACTCGAAATCATTTTGTTCAAGAATTTGACCTACTATGGCAGCAGTATAGGAATCAAGATAATCAGACATTTTGGAATCTTCAGAAAAAGCAGACGATTTTTATTTTATAGAAAAGAAGGAGGGTGAAAGGAAGCTAACTATCATACCATTTATTATGCCGTATTTTATTTGTTAATTGCATGTTTGTGATGTTTTTCTCGCTTTAAAAGACGATCATAACTCTAAAATACTTGTTATTTACCAAAAGAGGACATAATTTCGTTGAAAAGATATTTAACTGAAAATGTTCATTAAATTGTCCGAACAATTGTTGTGTTTACAATCTTTTGTGTATTCACACCATAAGAAGCCGTGTTAATATTCGTATTTGCTCCGAATTCGGCACAACACATAACGGGACCATACGATGTAAATAGCACACTATTTATACCTAATTATATCGACATCTATAATGATATTATTTATTTTAATCGAACTCAAGCTAGTTAAGCACTACAAAAGAAACGGTTGTTGTTTTTATCGTACATTTATTATTTATACACAGTTGTGCTTCTTACATTGCATCTTGTGTCTTTGTGTGTGAAAAAGTAGTTCCCGTAAATGGCGCGGAGAGTCTCGAGAGTGAAAATAAACGAGTTATTTCACATGTGAGATTATCGGAATTTATCACAATGGGAAATTCATATAAATCACCATCATCTATATAATAAACCATGTTAACACAACATAAGTTTACATTTTCAGGGATTTAATTACTCATGTATATAATTACCTTAACATTGTCAAAATGAACAGGACATGTGCTACTTGCTCTTATACCAAGTTTGTCTTCCTTCTTACCAAGTGATAAACCTTCAGTATCTCGGTCTACAAGAAATGTGGTTATTCCTTTATAACCCTGAAACAAACATGTGATCGATGAAACAAACATGTCATCCATCATGATAAATAAAGGAAGCAACTGAATTGTGCTCCTTTTATATTTTATAGGTTTACCAATGTGTTGGTAACAGTTTACTGTTTGGACTTAAATTCAATAAAAATATTTAAATTGAAAATCAAATGACAGTATTCATCAAGTTCATTCGTATGTTTCTCATGTTTGTAGCCCAGATGTCTTCGTGGGGATGGGGATATTGTATGTCTTAGGCCTGCTGCTCTGACTTTAATAGTCAAACTTCAATCTGGACCCTGACTTTAAAAGTTTTTAATTGTATTTTTTGTTTTCAGAAAGAGGTTCATATGAATCCCAATGACTCTTGTTTGTTACTACTCCTAATTAAATGTCAGCTTTTTTAAATGTTATCACAAATGATCTGTACCTAGTGCCTAAACTCCTTTGGAGATGAAATTTTCATGCTGTTTTCATGGTTTTTATTTCATGTGCTAAAGTTTGCAAAACATTTGTTTATAATATTATTCCTTCAAACAGAGTTCACATGCATTTACTTTTCAAAGCAAATACTCAAACACTGCAAATTGACTTTCTAAGTCTATATTCAAACACTAGACATTAATTAAGCAATTATCAATCAATCTATACCTACTTTCAACAAATATACATTCTTATGAATTTCAATGTAATAATAGTGAAGTAAATGCATGTGCCTTAAAAAGCATATGCAGTTGTTAACAAAAAGTTTAGTCTTTGTATAAGTGTCAATCTAACTTTAGACAAGCCAATATAATCTGTGTATATGTTAACATATTTCAAAATAATCAGAGAGAATTTAATAGATATATATAGCATTATACATTGTAAAAGTGTAAAGAAATGAATCAGAAGCAACCTGTACATATACCTTATCACCGGATTTGCTTAAGGTTTTTCTATAAACTTACCTTTGTAGGGTCAGCATTAGCCATCACCATAAACAAGCCAGCATGTTCAGCATTAGTTATCCAAATCTTTGTTCCATTTATTGTATAGTAATCTCCATTTTTCACTGCTGAGGTTTTCATTGCAAAAGCATCAGACCCTGATTCTGTCTCTGACAAACAAAAACTACCAACCTGTAATACAAAATTATGCTATAAAAATATTGAGGTAAAGAACTGGCTATCCCCAGTATTCCATGTACATTGTAAATTACTTTGCAAATAGTTGTATCAACTCATGAGCATAACTTTTCCAACAATTTCGAGGAAACCACAAAATAAAAACTTTATCCAATAATGTGTAACTCATTTGGGATCAAATACAGCTTAACCTTTTTGTATTCCATGAACAGAGGACAAAATGATCAACTAGAACAGTACTTTATCATAATTTTTAATAGTAAAGGCTTCCTTAAATAAAAGTTTCTGTACACAATTATTGAAATATTATATAAATAAATTGCTTCGCTGAGCGCAGCTGGATACGACCGCAGATGTCCAACCCTGAAAAGTTGGGGCCAAAATGGACACAATATTCACGCTTGATACAGGTCTGAATTTGGATTGTAACTAAAGTTTTGACACACAATAGGTTTCTGACACAGAATAACTGTAGTCAAAGAACTTCAAATTGGTTATATGATTTGAATTTATATTCAATTTTTTGCTTTTGTGCAATACACTATGCTGTGTTGCGAATTGACCCCCCCCCCCCCCAAAAAAAAAAAAAATTTTACTCCGGGTTTTGCTTTTGTGCAATACACTATGCTGTTGAATATCAACCCCCAAAAAAAAATATTTGAAGAAATTTTCTTTTAATTTCTGAAATCTGAAATGAGAAAAATTGTCCCCCCCTCCAATTTTTTTCACCTCCCCCCTTTCCCTTATTCCCCCAAAAACAATCTTTCCCTCAAGATATGGTCAGTATCTCAATTCAAATTTCTAATGGAGTTTGCAACCATAATTACCCATTTAAATACATCATAAAAGTTTTAAAATATAAAATGACATACATAGTCATGGCTAAAATTAATATTAATTAATAGTAACTGCTAAAAATAAATTGACAGCTAATCACCTCAAGACAATCATCATTTCTTAATACATAATTTACAAGCATTGTAAGGGAGGTAATCAAACTGTTCTTTTAATTGATTTGGATTACCTCCCTTACACTGCTTTTAAATTGTCTCAATTGTCCTTTAACCAGAAAAACCCTTGTTTTTCCCCTTTTTTTGCCCCTAATTGCTAATTGGTTTGAGCCATAACCCCCCCAAAGTCAATCCTAACATTCCCTTTGTAGTATGGAAACTTGTGGTATAATTTCATAGAGATTCATACACTTTAACACAAGTTATTGTCTGCAAACTACAAAAATGCTTATTTGGGCCCCTTTTTGGCCCATAATTCCTAAACAGTTGGGACCATAACCCCCAAAATCAATCCCAACCTTCCTTTAGTGGTTATAAACCTTGTGTTAAAATTTTATTGATTTCTATTTACTTATAGTAAAGTTATTATACAGAAACCATCTGTCTTCAGACGACGCTGACGATGCTGACGACAACAACGTGATACCAATATACGACCAAAAAATTTTTAATTTTTGCAGTCGTATAAAAAGCACATGGGATAAAAATTTCTAATGGTCAAAACAGGACAGTAGAAATGAAAATAGTATGAGCATGAGCTAATTTGCAATCTTCTTGAATTTGACGTGCCAGGTAAGGGACCTAGGAAGGTTTTCAAACAAAATGTTGTTTTGATTGGACATATGGTTCCAAAGATATTATCTGAAAACAAAAAAAGCTCTTAATTTCATTCTACTTATTGCTGCTGTAATCTTGACATTATACTCGACGACCTAAAACAAACACAAAGGTGTTTTATCCCCTAAATTAGTGTAGATATTGATTTATGGCTGAAAAGATATTGTCAGGGAATTTTTTCCCCCAAGGATTTCAGTTTATTTATAAGCAATGTGAACTTGAACTTTGATAAACTGACCTAAAATTAATTCCTAAGAAAATGTGTTCTTCTATTGTGGTCTAAAATTCTAATATTCTATGTTTTTATAATGTAACGAAGTACTCTTTTAGACAAAAAGGGGTTATAAACTTAGCATACAAGTACCTACAGTGTCAGTTGCAAGTCGAGGAAGATATTTGTTTTTCTGTTCCTGAGTTCCTAATTTTTGTATTAAGTTGTTTATCAATGTATTATGTACATCTACTAATACGCTGACTGAGGCATCCACTTTAGCTAACTCCTCTATAATCAGATTGGCTATAAAAAATGTTGAACCAGTGCCTCCATACTCTGTGTCAACTTCTATACCCATCAGCTATGAAATAAAAATAAAACAATTTGTATAAGGTATAACATGTTCTATTGTAAATTACCAGCATACAGTCCATCTAAGATCACGTATTTATATGACAATGTTATTTCATACATAAATGTACCATAAATGACTTGATTCTCTAAATTTCATGTTCTCTCTAACTATTTTGTCATTTATTTTTTTAAATAGTAGTCATATAAAAGTAGTTTACTGTTTACTTTACCATTTTAAAAAAAATTTTAAATGCACATAACACCCCCAAATAAAGCTTTTTAGACCACACTGTATAAAAGCAAAAACATATTTAAAACTGAAGTGAAAATCCTGAAGCATGTAAATGTTTTATAGCTACCCCATTATCAAATAAAGCTTGTAGCACTGATGGGGCCAACTGACTGTCTGCATCCATCTGTCTGACCAAAGGTTGGATCTTTTCTGCTGCCATTTTAGCCACTAAATATAAGAAAAAGAACATAAGTGAGCAACATTCATCTCTGGGATTGAATATTTTTCAGGCCAAGCACAATTCTTTGTCAATATGTTTTAGGCGGCAAATTCAGACAAAACAAAGAGTCAAGCTCTACTTTAACATGTTTTAAGTACCTTTCTAAATTGACAAACCCTAGTTTCATTTTCAAAAATATGATTAAAGGAGATGTGGGGTATTTATGTCAATGAGAACAACAACACACATATTTTTGTAAATAAGGCACCAGGGCCCAAGAAGTACGTCTTGGTCTTCCTTGATTGAAATTAGTTATGGTAGCTGGTGACCATTTTGTTTTTGTTAGGCATTAACTAACACATAGCATTATCATGATTATGCATATATGTTAAACTCATTTTTGATTACCTCCCGAAACTGTGTATGTAGAGGCCTGATTTATCCTTGGATAGTGGTACAGACCTAGTAGAAGTGACAAATGTTGGTGTCTTTTGCCTCAAGAACATTTACTGTGGCATTTTAATTTTGCATTTCTTAGTTATTGACTTTCATTTGTTTTATGTTACAAGTCTTCTTATTCAAAGCCATACAATGAAATACAAACCTGTTTCCTTCATCATCTTTTCTTCATCAGACAAGAAGTCAACTGGCAAATTTCTTTGTTCACCTCCATATGAAGATGGAACTTTGTGACCAGTTGTTGACATGCTGTACAATCTTTGGCTCCATCCTCTCTGACACTGATGGACAGCTCGTCTAAGAACTGACTGAAAACATGAATAATACTCTCAGAACATGACAACTATATATATATATGTAGAGTCTTTTTGAAGATGTAAGCTCAATTTTTTTTTTTTCAATTCTTCAGGAACGTAACACAATATCATGCCAAGCAATTTAACATATTTTTGAAAATCAACATGAATGAAAAAATACATGTTTACAACAACTGGAACATACAAATTATACATTGTCATCTATGAAACAAGTATTCCATAACAGTTAACCAACCCATGATAGTGCCGGTAAAATTTAATGATTTTTTATCAATAATGAACAAAAGACCCCAAGTGGTCAATGATTGAAAACATTCCCCATATGATTGCTACAGCAAAGCTCATAATGGCCTTCAGCAGATGATCTACATGTCACAAAACAAAGTCACAATTTGTAAAAGTAAACCATTATAGGTCAAATTACAGCTTTTACTTTAGTACATTTTTGATGAAGTCATATATATAACTAATTGGATGATACATGTACATGTATATGACCAAGATGACCAACTTTGTGGGAATGATTTGGAATTTCAGCCTTTTCTTTCCCACTGAACTGTGTGACTTGTGCACTCAGTAAAATTATAGTATGTGGCAGGGCTTCCAAAATTATTTTTAGCCAGCCGGACATTTTATATATTATCCCGATTTTAATCCCTTAAGACTAAATAAACAAAAGGCAATTATGGTAATCAGTTGCAGAGTTGGCCATCCCAATGATTGACATTAAAAAAAACGATATTAAACTTTCTTTGATTCAAATTCGAAGTTCTGACGTAAACTGTTAAATTGGCAGTGCATCATTCGAAGTGTGCAACATCAGCGTACTTATATCTGCCTTAGACTCTTTATTTGTGCAAAATAACGTTGTCAAAAACATGTGTATGATTCCCAGAGGTCTGACAGGGATGTTTTTTCTACTGATATTGCAAAACATATTCTGTAAATTTGCATCTACTGAGTTTATCATTGACAGCAATTTGTTTATCTACAACTGATTACTGAAAGAATGTTAAATAAATCAAAGCACGAAAGCGCTGTAAAGGCAGTTAATTACAGGTTGTGTGTATTTTAAGTCCAGTTATATCATTATCTTGCATAGTACAGTGTACTTATCAGAGGTGGCTT
Organism: Mytilus californianus; assembly: GCF_021869535.1. Classification (NCBI taxonomy): domain Eukaryota; kingdom Metazoa; phylum Mollusca; class Bivalvia; order Mytilida; family Mytilidae; genus Mytilus; species Mytilus californianus. The sequence goes on along the minus strand of NW_026262679.1, from coordinate 127,633,301 downwards.
TCAGTATTTAAGATTTAGAGTTCTCTAATGATATTGAATAAGTTTTATGAATGTCATATTCTGAGCACTATATGAAGGCGATTGTTCTCACTTGTTTATGAACTAGTGCATTATGTCCAGTTTGTACCTTTTTTATCTATGTTTATAGTCAAATTAGTCATCAAAGGTACCAGGATTATAATTTAATACGCCAGACGTGTGTTTCGTCTACATAAGACTCATCAGTGACGTTCAGATCAAAATAGTAACAAAGCCAAACAAGTACAAAGTTGAAGAGCATTGAGGACCCAAAATTCCAAAAAGTTGTGCCAAATACGGCTAAGGTAATCTATTCCTTGGATAAGAAAATCCTTAGTTTTTTCATTGGCAATCATAACACATCTCCTTATTTATATAATGATCTATATTCAACGACCTCAGGTACAAAAAAAAATGTATGTAACTAAACTATGATGGGAAACCTTTGACTTCTTTCTTTATATAAACTTTTGATTTGGTACCATAGAACTATGTAGAGTAAATGTACATTGCAACATGTCAACTCTTTCAACTCCAAGCAAAATTATATTTCCAAGCATAAAGTAATTTATGAATGAAATAAAATGCTCCGCTGGGGCGCAGCTTGATACGACCGCAGAGGTCGAACCCTGAACAGTTGGGGCAAGTATGAACACAACATTCAAGCTTGATTCAGCACTGAATTTGGATTGTAATTAAATATTTGACACAGCATAGGTTTCTGACACAGAATGAAAGTGGTCTAAGATACTTAAAAAAATTTAATTTACCTATTCAAACCATATCATTATAAATCAGAAATAACCAATTTAAAATGGAAAATTTTAAAGAAAAAAAAGGAAAAAGAATCCCCCCCCCAAAATTTTTTGAACCCCCTTATGATTCATCACCCCAAAACTCAATCCCAGCCTTCCCTTTGTGGTATGGTACCTTGCAGTACAATTTCAGAGAGATCCATACACTTGAACACATGTTATTGTCTGGAAACTAGAAAAATGCTTGTTTTTTGGCCCTTTTTGGTCCCAAATTCCTAAACGTTTAGGGCAATTACCCCCAAACTCAAACCCAGCTTTCCCTTTGTGATATGGAACCTTGTAGTACAATTTCTGAAGATCCATACACTTACACACAAGTTATTGCCATGAAACTAGAAAAATGCTTGTTTTTTGCCCCTTTTTGGTCCCTAATTCCTAAAATTTGGAGGCAATTACCCCCAAAATCAATCCTAGCATTCCCTTTGTGATATGGAACCATGTGATACAATGTCAGAGAGATCCATAGACTTACACACAAGTTATTGTCATGAAACTAGAAAAATGCTTGTTTTTTGCCCCTTTTTGGCCCCTAATTCCTAAAATTTGGAGGCAATTACCCCCAAAATCAATCCCAGCATTCCCTCTGTGGTATGGTACCTTGCAGTACAATTTCAGAGAGATCCATACACTTGAACACAAGTTATTGTCTGGAAACTAGAAAAATGCTTATTTTTGGCCCCTTATTCCTAAACTTTTTGGGCAATTACCCCCAAACTCAATTCCAGCTTTCCCTTTGTGATATGGAACCTTGTAGTACAATTTCATAAAGATCCATACACTTACACACAAGTTATTGCCATGAAACTAGAAAAATGCTTGTTTTTTGCCCCTTTTTGGCCCCTAATTCCTAAAATTTGGAGGCAATTACCCCCAAATTCAATCCCAGCATTCCCTTTGTGATATGGAACCTTGTGATACAATGTCAGAGAGATCCATAGACTTGCACACAAGTTATTGTCATGAAACTAGAAAAATGCTTGTTTTTTGCCCCCTAATTCCTAAAATTTGGAGGCAATTACCCCCAAAAATCAATCCCAGCATTCCCTTTGTGATATGGAACCTTGTGGTACAATGTCAGAGAGATCCATACACTTACACACAAGTTATGTCTGGAAGTTACAAAAATGCTTATTTTTGGCCCCTAATTCCTTAACTGTTGGTACCATAACCCTCAAAATCAATCCCCACTTTCCTTTTGTGGTATTGAAACTTATTTTAAAATTTCATTGAGATCCATTCACTTAAACTAAAGTTAGAGTGCGAAAACTAATGGGTCTTCGGACGACGACGACAACGTCATACCAATATACGACCACAAAAATACACCTGCAGAGGTACTACCCTGAACAGCTGGGGCAAAAATGGACACAATATTCAAGCTTGATACAGGTCTGAATTTGGATTGTAATTAAATATTTGACATATTATAGTTTCTGAATAAATGTAGTCAATGAACTTGAAATCGGTTATATGAATTGAATTTATATTCAATTAAAGATTTCTTGCTGTTGTGCAATACACTGTGCCGTTGTGCAATACTTAATAAATCTGTTGCCAGACTATAAACAAATAAAGTTCAATTTCTTCTCAATGTCATATTTGAAATTTATGAAAATCAATAGGGAGATTACATCAATAGCTATAAATAATTCACCAAAGTTTCATGTGAACTGCTTAAAGCATTTTTGAGTTGTTGTCCAAAAACTGGAAAATCCCCCCTTTTTTAATGAATAAAACCCCATAACTCAGAAATGTAAAATCTATAATTTATAAAATTCTAAAGGGAGCTTACGGATTGATAATTTAGTCTTAGATGCAAGATTTTTTTATCAGTTGTTAGTGGCTTTGAACTAGCTGTCAGTAACTGCTAGTACTCTCAGATTTGTACTTAGTGTCTTTTTGTTGTTTGGATGTACAACTACCCGACCACGTCCACTTGTATTTGTATTTATCCATCTGATGAGTTTAGCCTCTTTCAACTGATTTTTGTAGTTCTTTCTTATATTGTACTGTTACACCACTGTCCCAGGTTAGGGGGAGGGTTGGGATCCCGCTAACATGTTTAAGCCCGCCACATTCTGTATGTACATGTATGTGCCTGTCCCAAGTCAGGAGCCTATAAAAGTGTAATTCAGTGGTTGTCGTTTGTTTATGTGTTGCATATTTGTTATATTTGTTCATTTTTTTACATAAAATAGGCCGTTAGTTTTCTTGTTTAAATTGTTTTACATTGTCATTTCTGGGCCTTTTATAGCTGACTGTGCGGTATGGGCTTTGCTCATTGTTGAAGGCCGTACTGTGACCTATAGCTGTTAATTTCTGTGTCATTTGGTCTCTTGTGCATGTGTGGAGAGTTGTCTCATTGGCAATCATACCACATCTTCTTTTTTATATTTACATCAACAGATATAGAAAATTCACCAAAGTCAAGGTGAGACAACAAAACTTATTTGTAAGATCTCTGAAATTTTTTACAGGGTACGAGTTTTTCTCATTGTTGGAGATTGTACGGTGACAGTAACACCTGTAACTGCTTAAACCCATTTCTTATGCACTTTAGTTTGATAAACTCACTGAATATCATACCACATCTCCTTATTTTTATATGCATTACAATTTACATGTGCATGTAATTGTAAATATATACATGTATATATCAGAACAAAATTCATTGCGTCACTTTTATTTATGCATCCTTTGGCACAATACAAGTTCTAAAATTACACAACATAAAACAACTAAATGTTATTTCAGATGAAAGTTTTGTTTCAGTTCCATTCATAGGATTTATTAGAATTTTGTATGTTTTGCCAAGTCCAATAATTCGCTCTATGTGACATAGAGACATAGTTGACTAAACCACCAGGTGTCGAACATTCAAGAATTTTCAGTGTTTCTGTTTTTATTTGATGAAAAGGTTGCCTGAGCTCTAGGAGCTTTAGGTTTTATCACGGGATATTCTGTGCTGTCAATAATAATCCAAGTCGTAGGAAACTTTAATTTGAAGTTGGATGGTGAAAAATACCTGACTAAACCACTAGATGGCCAAGTGTTAGCCTCACACCACTGTTTAGACATAAAAACAATCCATGTATACACAATATTCTTAACACTAGATTCAATCTAGAATCTAGACAGTTCAAAGTTGGTTGTATGATGCCTCAATTTCATCAAAGTCATAAAAAAACTGATTTTCAACTGACACCCTATCAATTTGAAAATATATGTATCTCAAACAATGTGCTGCTGGACCAAGTGTGGTCAAAACAAAAAAAATTTAGTATAAAACTCTAAACCGGTATAAAAATGCATGGCTGTGTCACGTGTCTTCATTTCAAAATTCTCTGCTGAAAACATAGACATTGATGGTGTTTGCGTAATTCCATCTGTGAAGCTCAACATTAGCTCGGCAGTTGGTGGTGGACAGTCATAAATCCTTTCTGCAGTATGAATGACATCTTCAGGAAAACCAACTTTACAATCAAAACTTTCCTCTAGATTTCTACTACAATATTCATCAAGTTTAGTTCTTTTGTTTTCACAGGAAACTGCCCTGATTTTTCTTTTTGCGGACGATTCAGTCTCTTGCTTGGTCCAGGAAAATAGGCTGGGAATTGCAGTAGACTTAAGTCTCTGTATGGTGGGTTTGCGCCCTGAAAAAGGTTATAAAACATTAGTTTTTTTATAATTAAATGAAGTTCCATTAGCAATGTATACTTTGTACTACCTGGCGAAATATTAACTAGATTTATTCATTACAATCTGGATAAAACTATGTTTGCCTGATTCAATGTATGTTATGTAAATCCAAAGGACAAACAATGAGAGACTTATGCAACAAACGTGCATTGTTTGTACATAAATAACTATAATATAGATGAGAGCATGTCACTGTTTTGTTCCTGTTAACATTGTCATTGATATTTTTCAAGAAAGTCTATGAGGCATAGCTTATGCATTCCTGTCATTACTACATTAGCATAATTACTGCTAAAATAATTCTCAGTATGATATACCTCTTGTAAGAAATCATTATAATTGTAGCAATCACCAAAAAATCTCAAACAGATCACATTGAATCGTAATCCAAAAAATTATGACGTCTTGAATTACCCACCCCCTTTTAAGTTTTATTCTATAACGATAATTGCGGTTGTAAACAGACTTTGGTTTATTCGCATGGCGATTACATATATAACTATATATTTCACAAAGAAAATAGAGTTTTACCATGAATAGTTTCCTGCACGTAGTCTTTTTCAGTAAAACGTGCCTTGCAAACAACAGCTGATTGAGATGGACTTCACGATATCATCGTGTTCTCGTCCAATCTGCGTATGGGCCATGGCGTTGATCCAACTTTTCCTTCTTTTTAAGTCATTTGGAAATGCATGTCCTCCTCTTAAATGACATCCAGGTACACAACAACAAGTACTTGGCATCGTTAATTAAAAATATAACTGAAATAGTTGCACAGTGCAGAAACCGGAAGTAGAGGAACAGGATCCGCTACCACGGCGCCACCTATTCAGGAACGATAATTTGCTACTTTATATAACTGCGAAAATAACGTTGGACGGGTTCACGTGCATAAACAGAAATGCGCTTTAAATTGTATAATATAATTCATGTTCAGTCGACCTTTAATTATTCTATCAACGACTGAAATGATTTATAAACATCTAGATTGCAGATAACACTCGAAATTAACCCGAGCTCTTTCCACACGGAATTCAAATAATTCTAGTTTGTCAATCGGTTGACTGCTTATAATGCAAAATACTAATATATCAAAAGTTTTTAAATCTAACAAAACACAATGATCGTTTCTCTATTTCCCAATGTAAATGAAATGAAACAAAAAACATTTTATATCGCAATAAGAAGAGGAGAGAATTCAACATTTCCGGATCTACTTGGAGTCTAATGACCCCCCACGTAGATAAGTTGGATATCGCGGAAGGAAGGATTAACCCGGCAACTAGAAAGGCATTAAAGCACTGCCTTTAAAAAAAAATACACCGATAACCTTTCAGGTTACACCTGCCTTATATTAAATTTATTTTGTACTTGTTTTATTTAGGTTTCACAATCTCATTCTATTTTAAATATAATTTAGGTATTTGTAGGTCAGAGATGTTTTTTTGATTAGGCTGTCCTTTTAATATACAGCCAATACAGCCATTACAGGGGCTCTGATGACCTCTGAATCTAACAACACGGATGCACGTTCAATGGACCAATAAGTAACGACATAAATTTCCGTCTATATATTTTTTTCTAAATCATTATTTTATGGTAATATTTCATTACACTGTGTAAAAATATTTAGTGGCATACTTAAAAAGAAAATACCCTAAAATAAATAAGGGTAATTTAAAAAGCCATTTATACTGACTTTGTTCTCTTTCACGAGAAACATCTGGTCATATAAAGAAATTGACGGGATAGTATGAAATGGCATATTTTTTTTATATCATATATCATATAAGGAGATCATATAAGGAGTTTAAACTATCCCGTATTTGGCATCACAGATTGATTATTATACTTTAGTTTTTGTCGAGCCTGTGACTTTTGTCGCAGAAAGCTCGACATAGGGATAGTGATCCGGCGGCGGCGGCGTTAGCTAACTTCTTAAAAGCTTTGTATTTTAGAAGGTGGAAGACCTGGATGCTTCATACTTTGTATATAGATGCCTTATGTTACGAAAGTTTCTGTCTGTCACATGTCCATTGTCCATGACCTCATTTTCATGGTTCAGTGACTACTTGAAAAAAAAGTTAAGATTTTTTGTAATGTTTATTTCTCTCGTATAATGAGTAATAGGATAACTATATTTGGTATGTGAGTACCTTGCAAGGTCCTCATGCCCGTCAGACAGTTTTCACTTGACCTCGACCTCATTTCATGGATCAGTGAACAAGGTTAAGTTTTTGTGGTCAAGTCCACATCTCAGGTACTAGAAGCAATAGGTCTAGCATATTCGGTGTATGGAAGGACTGTAAGGTGAACATGTCCAACTGGCAGGTGTTATCTGACCTTGACCTCATTTTCATGGTTCAGTGGTTATAGTTAAGTTTTTGTGTTTTGGTCTGTTTTTCTTATACTGTATGCAATAGGTCTACTATATTTGGTGTATGGAATGATTGTAAGGTGTACATGTCTAGCTGGCAGGTTTCTTCTGACCTTGACCTCATTTTCATGGTTCAGTGGTCAATGTTAAATTTTTGAGATTTGGTCTTTTTTTCTAATACTATATGAAATAGGTCAACTATATTTGGTGTATGGAAATATTTTATGATGTACATGTCAGTCTTGCCGGTTTTATTTAACCTTGACCTCATTTTCACAGTTCATAGCTCAGTGTTAAGTTTTTGTGTTTTGGTCTGATTTTCTATTACTATAAGCAATAGGTCAAATATATTTGTTGTATGGAAGGATTGCAAGCTGTACATGTCTGCCTGGCATGGTTCATCTGACCTTGACCTCATTTTCATGGTTCATTAGTCAATGTTTAGTTTTCTTGGTTAAGTCTGTATCTTAGAAACTATAAGCAATAGTTCAACTATATTTAGTGTATTGAATGATTGTAAGGTGTACATGTATTTCTTGTTTGGTTTATATGACCTTGACCTCATTTTCTTGGATCATGTTAAGTTTATGTGATAGTTGTAGTAAAGCTTTATATTAAGAACTATCATCATAATATCAATGATTAGTAAAGAAGGCAAGACATTTCAGCGTGTGCACTCTTGTCTTCATTTAGTATATTATTTTCCCCAGAAAAAATTCCTCGCCCCTTTTTTTAATAACATCTCCCCAAAGAAAACCCTTTCTGAAACTTTCATATAGATTCATCAATGCTTCTTATTCTTTCCTGTAATAAGAGAAAACAATTTCTTATATAAAAAGACAATTTTTATAGAAATCGTTGTATATATACTGATCCTCATACTATCTTGTATGTTACAAAAAAAAACTTTCTTATATAAAAAGACACATTTTGTAGATATACTGATCCTCATTCTATCCCGTATGTAAAAGACACTTTTTATCGAAATCTTCGTACATATACCATGTATACTGATCCTCATTCTATCCCGTATGTTACAAAAAAAACTTTCTTATATAAAAAGATACATTTTGTAGAAATTGTCGTATATATACTGATCCTCATTCTATCCCGAATGTAAAAAAACAAACTTTCTTATATAAAAAGACACTTTTTATTGAAATCTTCGTATATATACTGATCCTCATTCTATCCCGTATGCTCAATAAAAAGACACTTTCTTACATAAAAATTTGTAAAGGTTCCGCGGAACCCAGTGTCTTGCCTACTTTTGCTGTTGTCTATGTTTTCAGTGTGATAGGGGAATGCACATAATAGATTTACAGTTAATGAAATAAAACGTTTGAAATGTATAAAAAAAGTTATGCTTATTACTGTAAATTCAGAAATTATTGCGATGTTTTTATTATTGCGAAAAATGCGACAGGGTTTTAATCGCAATAATTTAAACTCGCATTTTGAAATCTTTTATATGAATTAAACAGGATTTTTCTCAATATCGCAAAAATTAAAATCGCATTTTAGTCTACAATGACAAAATCGCAATAATAAATGCATGCAATAATTTCTGAATTTACAGTATTATTAATAAAAATTTTCCTCTAGATACTATCTTTTGATTGTTATTATATATAAGAAGCTTCTGTCCAAGTTTGGTAAAAATCCAGGATGGTTTATGAATCTAATAAATGTTTTAAAACTTTAACTGCAAACTGTATGTAATGTTAACTGGAAGAAAAACTAAGTCCATTTATAAGTAATATACGGAAAAACAGGAAATAAATTTTTACAAAATTTCCTTCTAGATACTAGCTTTTGATCATAAACAAGCTTCTGTCCAAGTTTGGTACAAATCCAGAATAGTTTAAGAAAGTTATTAAAATTTTTAAATCTTTAACTGGCAGAAAAACTAAGTCCATTTATAAGTAAAATACGGATAAACAGGATTTTTTTTTTTTTCAAAATTTACTTCTGGATACTATCTTATGATCATAAACAAGCTTCTGTCCAAGTTTGGTAGAAATCCAGGATATTTTATGAAAGTTATTAAAACTTTAAAAACTTTAACCACAGAGTGAATGTAATGTTAACTGGCAGAAAAACTAAGTCCATTTATAAGTAAAATACGGATAAACAGGATTTTTTTTTACAAAATTTACATCTGGATACTATCTTATGATCATAAACAAGCTTCTGTCCAAGTTTGGAAGAAATCCAGGATAGTTTAAGAAAGTTATTAAAATTTCAAAAACTTAACCTCAGAGTGAATATTTGTGGACGCTGCCAACTACGGAATGTAGGATCGCTATGTCTGGCTTTTGCCACAAAAGTCGCAGCTCGACAAAAAGACACATTTTGTAGAAATCATCGTATATATACTGATCATCATTCTATCCCATATGCTCAATAAAAAGTTTCTTATATAAAAAGACACATTTTGTAGAAATCATCGTAAATATACTGATCCTAATTCTATCCTGTATGTACAAAAAAAAACCCACTTTCTAATATATATAAAAAGACAATTTTATAGAAATCATGGTATATTTACTGATCCTCATTCTATCCAGTATGTAAAAAAAAATCTAATATAAAACACAGTTCTTATAGAAATCGTGGTAAAAATACTGATCGTCATTCTATCTCGTATGTTCAATTACAAAGAAACTTTCTTATATAAAACGGCACTTTTAATAGAAATAGTTGAATATATACTGATCCTCATTCTATCCCACATGCAAAAAAAGGACACTTTTTTATATCTAATTGGGACTATTATATGGGGACGAGGTCCCCATTTACAGTTGAAAAATCAATAAAAAATTTTTTTTTTAAAAATCAATCTACTGTGGAACTCAAAATCGTTAACTTTTTTTTCTAACTCTTTTTATTTCCCGCATCTGGGCAGAAATCCCTTTCTTTCTTCCGGTCTCATTTGTCACGGACTTTACTTTGAGTAAAATATAGGAAGGAGCATGATATTGTTTCCCATAAATTTGATGTTTTTGATAATTCTTTGATATGAAAAAAACGTTACCTGATGATAGCGTTTCTTTGTTTACATTGAAAATGACGTCACAACTAAAATCCCTAACAACAGGATTAACATCGGAAACATTTCCTTATTTCTGTTTCTTTTTCATGTTTTTTAACAGATTCTGAGTTAAAATATGATTGAATTTAAAAAATAATGTATACAGACTTCATCCCCTTTCACAGGTAACACCTGCCTCATATTACTAACTATACAGTAGTATAATATTAATAGTCCCAGTATTAACATGATTAAAAGACAGTTTTTATAAAATCGTCGTATATATATACTGATCCTCATTCTATCCCGTATCTAGATTAAAAAGACAATGTCATATATATATATATTATGATGTGTATTGTATATTACGGGAGAGAATGAGGATCAGAACAATACACAGCTGATGATTCTTTTTAAGAAGCTGTAAAACAAAGTCTTTTCTTCTCTTCTTCTTCTTTATATACAGAATAAAATGCTCCGCTGGGGCGCAGCTTGATACGACAGCAGAGGTCGAACCATGAACAGTTGGGGCAAGTATGGACACAACATTCAAGCTTGATACAGCACTGAATTTGGATTGTAATTAAATATTTGACACAGCATAGGTTTCTGACACAGAATGAATGTGGTTTAAGAACTTAAAAATTTTTAATTTACCTATTCAAACCATATCATTATTATTTGCTTTTATATATAAATCAGAAATAACCAATTTAAAATGGAAAATTTTAAAGAAATAAAAGGAAAAAAAATCCCCCCCAAATTTTTTGAACCCCCTTATGATTCATCACCCCCCAAACTCAATCCCAGCCTTCCCTTTGTGGTATGGTACCTTGCAGTACAATTTCAGAGAGATCCATACACTTGAACACAAGTTATTGTCTGGAAACTAGAAAAATGCTTGTTTTTTGGCCCCTTTTTGGCCTCACATTCCTCAACGTTTAGGGCAATTACCCCCAAACTCAAACCCAGCTTTCCCTTTGTGATATGGATCCTTGTAGTACAATTTCATAAAGATCCATACATTTACACACAAGTTATTGTCCTGAAACTAGAAAAATGCTTGTTTTTTTGCCCCTTTATGGCCCCTAATTCCTTAAATTTAGAGGGAATTACCCCCAAAATCAATCCCAGCCTTCCCTTTGTGGTATGGTACCTTGCAGTACAATTTCAGAGAGATCCATACACTTGAACACAAGTTATTGTCTGGAAACTAGAAAGATGCTTATTTTTGGCCCCTTTTTGGCCCCTTATTCCTAAACGTTTTAGGCAATTACCCTCAAACTCAATTCCAGCTTTCCCTTTGTGATATGGAACCTTGTAGTACAATTTCATAAAGATCCATACACTTACACACAAGTTATTGTCATAAAACTAGAATAAAATGCTCCGCTGGGGCGCAGCTTGATACGACCGCAGAGGTCGAACCCTGAACAGTTTGGGCAAGTATGGACACAACATTCAAGCTTGATACAGCACTGAATTTGGATTGTAATTAAATATTTGACACAGCATAGGTTTCTGACACAGAATGAAAGTGGTCTTAGAACTTAAAAAATCTTTAATTTACCTATTCAAACCATATCATTATTATTTGCTTTTATATATAAATCAGAAATAACCAATTTAAAATGGAAAATTTTAAAGAAAAAAAAAATCCCCCCCCAAATTTTTTGAACCCCCTTATGATTCATCACCCCCCAAACTCAATCCCAGCCTTCCCTTTGTGGTATGGTACCTTGCAGTACAATTTCAGAGAGATCCATACACTTGAACACAGGTTATTGTCTGGAAACTAGAAAAATGCTTGTTTTTTGGCCCCAAATTCCTAAACGTTTAGGGCAATTACCCCCAAACTCAAACCCAGCTTTCCCTTTGTGATATGGATCCTTGTAGTACAATTTCATAAAGATCCATACATTTACACACAAGTTATTGTCCTGAAACTAGAAAAATGCTTGTTTTTTTGCCCCTTTATGGCCCCTAATTCCTTAAATTTAGAGGGAATTACCCCCAAAATCAATCCCAGCCTTCCCTTTGTGGTATGGTACCTTGCAGTACAATTTCAGAGAGATCCATACACTTGAACACAAGTTATTGTCTGGAAACTAGAAAATTGCTTATTTTTGGCCCCTTATTCCTAAACGTTTTAGGCAATTACCCTCAAACTCAATTCCAGCTTTCCCTTTGTGATATGGAACCTTGTAGTACAATTTCATAAAGATCCATACACTTACACACAAGTTATTGTCATGAAACAAGAATAAAATGCTCTGCTGGGGCGCAGCTTGATACGACCACAGAGGTCGAACCCTGAACAGTTGGGGCAAGTATGGACACAACATTCAAGCTTGATACAGCACTGAATTTGGATTGTAATTTAATATTTGACACAGCATAGGTTTCTGACACAGAATGAAAGTGGTCTTAGAACTTAAAATTTTTTAATTTACCTATTCAATCCATATCATTATTATTTGCTTTTATATATAAATCAGAAATAACAATTTAAAATGGAAAATTTTAAAGAAAAAAAAAATCCCCCCCCCATCAAATTTTTTGAACCCCCTTATGATTCATCACCCCCCAAACTCAATCCCAGCCTTCCCTTTGTGGTATGATACCTTGCAGTACAATTTCAGAGAGATCTATATACTTGAACACAAGTTATTGTCTGGAAACTAGAAAAATGCTTGTTTTTTGGCCCCTTTTTGGCCCCAAATTCCTAAATGTTTGGGCCAATTACCCCCAAACTCAAACCCAGCTTTACCTTTGTGATATGGAACCTTGTAGTACAATTTCATAAAGATCCATACACTTACACAAAAGTTATTGTCCTGAAACTAGAAAAATGCTTGTTTTTTTGCCCTTTTATGGCCCCTTATTCCTAAAATTTTGAGGAAATTACCCCCAAAATCAATCCCAGCCTTCCCTTTGTGGTATGGTACCTTGCAGTACAATTTCAGAGAGATCCATACACCTGAACACAAGTTATTGTCTGGAAACTAGAAAAATGCTTATTTTTGGCCCCTTATTCCTTAACTTTTTGGGCAATTACCCCCAAACTCAATTCCAGCTTTCCCTTTGTCATATGGAACCTTGTAGTACAATTTCATAAAGATCCATACACTTACACACAAGTTATTGTCATGAAACTAGAAAAATGCTTGTTTTTTGCCCCCTTTTGGCCCCTTATTCCTAAAATTTGGAGGCAATTACCCCCAAAATCAATCCCACCATTCCCTTTGTGATATGGAACCTTGTAATACAATGTCAGAGAGATCCATACACTTACACACAAGTTATTGTCATGAAACTAGAAAAATGATTGTTTTTTTCCCCTTTTTGGCCCCTAATTCCTAAAATTTGGAGGGAATTACCCCCAAAATCAATCCCACTATTCCCTTTATGATATGGAACCTTGTAATACAATGTCAGAGAGATCCATACACTTACACACAAGTTATTGTCTGGAAACTAGAAAAATGCTTATTTTTGGCCCCTTATTCCTAAACTTTTTGGGCAATTACCCCCAAACTCAATTCCAGCTTTCCCTTTGTCATATGGAACCTTGTAGTACAATTTCATAAAGATCCATACACTTACACACAAGTTATTGTCATGAAACTAGAAAAATGCTTGTTTTTTGCCCCCTTTTGGCCCCTAATTCCTAAAATTTGCAGGCAATTGCCCCAAAAATCAATCCCACCATTCCCTTTGTGATATGGAACCTTGTAATACAATGTCAGAGAAATCCATACACTTACTGTGACTTACACACAAGTTATTGTCATGAAACTAGAAAAATGCTTGTTTTTTGCCCCTTTTTGGCCCCTTATTCCTAAAATTTGGAGACAATTACCCCCAAAATCAATCCCAGCATTCCCTTTGTAATATGAAACCTTGTGGTACAATGTCAGAGAGATCCATACACTAACACACAAGTTATGTCTGGAAGTTACAAAAATGCTTATTTTTGGCCCCTAATTCCTTAACTGTTGGTACCATAACCCCCAAAATCAATCCCCACCTTCCTTTTGTGGTATTGAACCTTATGGTAAAATTTCATAGAGATCCATTCACTTAAACTAAAGTTAGAGTGCAAAAACAATGTGTCTTCGGACGACAACAACGCCAACGTCATACCAATATACGACCACAAATATTTTTTTGCGGTCTTATAAAAATGCTTGTTTTTTGGCCCTTTTTGGCCCCTAATTCCTAAAATTTGGAGGCAATTCCCCCCAAAATCAATCCCAGAATTCCCTTTGTGATATGGAACCTTGTGGTACAATGTCAGAGAGATCCATACACTTACACACAAGTTATTGTCATGAAACTAGAAAAACGCTTGTTTTTTGCCCCCTTTTGGCCCCTTATTCCTAAAATTTGGAGGCAATTACCCCCAAAATCAATCCCAGCATTCCTTTTGTGGTATTGAACCTTATGGTAAAATTTCATAGAGATCCATTCACTTAAACTAAAGTTAGAGTGCGAAAACCAATGTGTCTTCGGACGACGACAACGCCAATGTCATACCAATATACGACCACAAATTTTTTTGGCGGTCGTATAAAAACATCAACTGGTTGATGATTACTTTCTGGCGCATGCCTAGTTTAACAGTATTGTTAATGATTAAAAATATATTTAATTTCATAATAATTTTCAATTTTTTGATATATACAAGTGTATATGTAAGTAATATTTTTCAATTTTTATTTTTAATTTTTGGTATAAGATAAAAACAAGATACATGTACATATTAAACATGCAGGTATTTGTAAGTGTCAAGGAGAATTTCTCTAGTGAGTTTCTCCTTGAAGCACTCAGTAGTGGTGCTGCAGGCTATTGGTTCTAGTAGTTTGTTCCAGTCTTTTATAGTTTGGCAGAAAAATGAAAATTTGAAACTGTCTTTGCTGCATCGAATTTTTCGGTATGCTTGTTCATGGCTAGACCTGGTGTTTGATTTGCTTTTAATTAGTATGTCAGTATGTGGTATGGCAATTTTGTTGTTTTTCTTTCTATGGAACATATTTAATTGGCTTTTGAGTCTTCTTTCTTGTAATGTTGGCCAGTGAAGTGTGTTAAGCATGTTTGTTACACTTTCAGTATATTGGTACTTAGAACATACGTATCTTGCTGCACGTCTTTGGACTTTTTCTATGGAGTTAATGTTCTCTGTTGTGTAAGGGTCCCAGACAGTGCAGCAGTATTCTAGTTTCTGTCTAATAAGGGCTTGGTATGCTCGGTCTTTGATGGTTACTGAGTTTATTTTTAGATTTCTTCTGATGAATGCAAGGGTCTTATTTGCTTTTGATGTCATGTTCTGAATGTGTTTGTTCCATTTCAAATTTGATGATATAGTTATGCCTAGATATTTTGCATTTTCAACTGACTCAAGAATGTGACCGTGCATATTATAGTAAAAATGAATAGGTGTTTTCTTTGAGGTCACTCGAAGT
Source organism: Mytilus californianus (assembly GCF_021869535.1). Classification (NCBI taxonomy): domain Eukaryota; kingdom Metazoa; phylum Mollusca; class Bivalvia; order Mytilida; family Mytilidae; genus Mytilus; species Mytilus californianus. The sequence continues at coordinate 127,617,893 of NW_026262679.1, read as the reverse complement.
ATGTTGCATTTGTCAGGGTGGAACTGTATTAGCCAGTCTTTGTTCCCATTTGATTGCCCCTTCTAGGTCTTCTTGAAGTTTAAGACAATCTGATGTTGATTTCATCTGTCTGTAAATGATGCTATCATCAGCAAAGAGCCTGATTTGACTGTGATGTAAATAGTCAGGTAATTATAAGTCACTGATGTATATTAAAAATAGTATTGGACCTAATACAGTGCCCTGGGGAACACCTGATGTAACTGGTATGTTGTCAGAGGAATGGTTTTCTAGTATGACTGTTTGTGTACGATTAGAAAGAAAAGATTTAATCCAGTTTGTAGCTTGTTCTGATACACCAAAAAAATTAAGTTTATACAGTAAACAGTTGTGTGGAACTTTATCAAAGGCTTTTGCGAAATCCATGATGATTAGATCGGTTTGTATGTTTTTATCGTTATTTGATGACAGTTGGTGAATTAGTGAAATTATCTGGGATTCGCAAGATCTATTTGCCCTGAAGCCGTGTTGCAAGTCATAAAGTATGTTTTTTGATTCAAGGTGTTCATGATGTTGCTTGCAAGTATGTGCTCTAATAATTTGCAGGAAATACATGTTAATGAGATTGGTCTATAGTTACCAGGATGATGTTTGTCTCCTTTTTTGAAAACAGGTGTTAGGTTTGCATGATTCCAATCATGAGGTACTTTTCCTGTTTGTATTGATTTTGTAAAAATTAGAGTATGTCTGTGCATGTGTTAATGTTTTCTTTTAGCACTATTCCAGTTATGTTATCTGGTCCTGTTGCTTTTTTAGGATTTATATTTTTAATTAATTTATAGATGCCTTCTCTGTTGATCTCTATGTTGTCCATTATTGGGTGTGTTGATGGACCTTTGTCAGGGATTACTGTACTATTAGACTCAGATGTAAAAGTTGATTTAAATTGTTTGTTTAATATATTTGCTTTTTTCAAGGGATCTGTATGTAGTAAACCTTCACTCCTAAGAGGTGCAATACCAGTGTTTTCATTGTTTTGGCCTTTTATGTATGAAAAGAGTTTTTTAGGTTGTTTGTTGAATCTCTGATTTTCAGGTTCTTGTATTTCAATGTCAAAAATCATGTTTTCGATATATTTCCAATAGGCATTTCTAATCTCTTTCTGCAATTGTGTTTTGATTTGTTTGAATTTTTTAAGGTGTTTAACATCATCATGTTTTTTCTTTTTAATTTTATATAATTTGTTTTTCTTATTAGTTTTTTATATAAAAAAAGGACCGCAGTTTTATATATGTTGGAAATGTTTTCTTCAATCCCGTAAGGGATAGAAACACGATATAGCCTAAAATAGATCTCATGAAAATATAGAAACCAACATAATTCTCAATTTTACATAACTTTCTTACCGAGACGGACTTTAAGGACGCCATGATTCAAAAATTCGAAATGAAAAGAATTTAAACAAAACGATTTCACTTAGATATTAAGTTTTAACGAAGGATACAATTAATTTTTGATAAATATGTAGAAAATTGGGTAAGTAATAATCTTGATAGCAATATTCATATATATTTTACCAATATATAGTATATGATATGGTAAACTTGAAGTTCGTATTTTATATATTTTGCGAAATTAAAATTTATCTTTTTACCGAAAAGTACAAGAAACAACAAAGGATGCTAAGGCCACTCTACTTTTGAGTGTTTCAGCAATAATTATCATTAGCAACTTTTTTTTATCAATGTTTCAAAAACAACTATAGTAAAGATATAATCTCAGAAAAGAATTATAAATTAATCATTGACCGAGCAGAGGGTGCAACTGAGTTGCAACAACTTGCAAAACTTTTTTTTATAAAGGATATCAATTGGATCAAATGAAACTGAATAGTATAGAATAGAATAGAATAGAATAGAATAGAAAATTTTATTTTAAGTCGGGTAACATGAACATTACAAACAAGCTCTGTAGAGCTTTTTGCCTACATTAATAACAATAACAACACATACAATATTAAGACATATAGTGTTATATTTATCTTTTTAATACTGGTTAATGAAATCATAATACAGTGTGTACTGGCAGGTCATAATCGCGTATGATACGATTTTGACACGCCTTCATAGTTGATGAATATTCATGACTTTATAGATAAGGACAGCACGTGTAGCCAAACAGAGTGGAGTTGTAGATTTGTAGCGTAAATGTATATATGTAGTTTATAGAATAGAAAATTAGATCAGAAATATAGTTATGAATTATTATAAAGCCAAGCGAGTAAAAATACGGATCTATCAATAGGACATATAAAATATACACATTAGACATACAAAGTCATACAGCTATATATATATTGCATAAGCAAAAATGATCATATATAAAAGCAAGCACAAACAAGTAAGCACTAAACTAGATTATAAGCACATAAATTAAGCAAAACTGGTTCTAAAAGTTGCAGGGAAAACATAAAAAAAATCAAAAGCTTTAAGATCTGCAGGAGCCACATCTGCATGAGTTGACATTCCAGTTGTTGATCATACTTTTGAACTGGTTCAGGTTCGACTGCTCACGGATCGCGTCAGGCAGCTCATTCCAGAGTGTAGCTCCACCATACCTCAAGGAATGAAGTCCAAATTGTGTTGTTCTCACCTGTGGTACTTCAACAGTCTAAGACTTGCTTTCTAAAAGAGTACGGTACATTTTTAAAATTAATAATATCATGGAGATAAACCGGTGACTCTTTGTGTAATATTTTAAAAACTTCTATTGCCATCATTCGTAGACGTCTTATTTTTAAAGAAGTTAACTGAAGAAAAATTATTTAATAAAACAGGTATTTATCTAGAAACATTTAGACAAAATGATAGATTTCCACTTTTGGATATTTAGCTGAACATAACGAAAATCTTTCTGGCAATGTCAGTGATGTCAAAATAATTGAAATCAAATTTAAAGATTTATAATTCAATAAAGTAAATGAGAATTATGTAATAAAACAAATATATATTTAGAAAGATGTGGACAATATGATAGATTTACTTTGTAAATTTAGCTGAATTTGCTAAGAATGACCCTATATATGTCTGAATCAACTTGACATATTGGACGTCAATAGTATATAATTATGGCCCTCTGAGGAGGGGGTATGCAAAATTGTCAACCCCTGCTAAGGGTTATTTCCCCGAGGTTTTAGCCCGAGGGGAATTACCTAAGCAGGGTTGACAATTTTGGATTAGTATTCCCCGACTCATAGGGCCGTAACTGTTTTATTATACCGAACTTACATATATTGGCCTCACCGGCGGTGAATGATAGGGTTATTCAGCGGACGGTTCAATTTGGCCTCACCGGCGGTTATTCACCGGACCTACCGATTTGGACGAAAATATCCGAATTAATTCACACCACGTGATCTTTTATTAGCCAATAGATTTATTCAATTATACTGTGAGGTATAATAATATATATAATCAAACCGGGTCAACCCGTTGAACAGTAACGAGTCATGACGAACGTCAAAACCGACACAGGAACGAATGTGATTTCAGATGATCATTAAATATTTTAACAAATTAAGCCGATTGTGGATTGTTACACACCAGTGGCATATATTACACAGATATCAGGACGAGAACATGTTAATGATTTATGAATATAAACCCTTCTTTGTGCAGTTGACCGACCGTGGCGCTAAGCCGGGTGTGTTAGTTTAATTCGGATGTATGCAGGAAATCGCATCATCCTTTGTGGACATATCCATATCATAGGTACTAGGGGACATGACCATTTTTTTTGGCCCTCCCCCTTTTTTCCAAAATCCGTTATTGTTTTGTTTTCTATTAATTTCAATTATTTTCGCGTTTTTCTGTAGTATACGATCTCGAATATACTACAAATAAGTTGTATTTGCTATTTACTACTAATTCCAAGTTTTCGATCCACAGCGATCACTGATATATTATATACTAGAAAATATATCAATGACCGCTGTGGATAGTAAACGAAAGAAAAACGCGAAAATAATTGAAATTAATATAAAACAAAAAAATAACGGATTTTGGAAAAAAGGGGAAGGGCAAACAAAAAAAATTGTCCTGTCCCCAAGTACCTATAATCCATATTATGAATCGGAACCGATCAGTCTTTGCTGTGACTCCCAAATGCCGCAAAATTCAAATACGGATTATCAAGCCTTTTGGTTTGACCCGTCCGGTGATCAACTCCCAGAGACAACCGAGGCGGTTGAGTAAACGATGAAGTTCCGAATCAAATGACAACACAGCTTAAGAATCACACCTATTCATACAGATTTTTTAGTATTGAAGAACATGATTTATTTATTAGTTATGATTGGTTTTGAAATAACTCTCAGTAATTGCGACTACCCTTAATCGGTACTTTTTGCATTATGTTTTTACGCTAGTTGCTATGCGTATCCGACGAGTCAAGCCATTTCCAACTGATTTTACAGTTTGTTCTTATGTTGTCTCTGTTTAGGGGAGGGTTCTGCGCTTACAAGCATGTTTAACCTCGTCACATTCTGTATGTGCATGTCCCAAGCTGGGAGTCTGTTCTTTTGTTGTTGTCGTTGGTCGCTGCCTGTTTCATTTGTTTTTCGTTTGTTGTTTTTAGCATAAATCTGTTTTGAATTTTGTCATGCCGGGGTCTTTTATAAATTATTATACGGTATGGTTTTACTCGTCGTTAAAGACTGCACTGTGTTCTATGGTTGTTTACATCTTCGTCCTTAGCTTATGCCTCGGTGTGGTGAATACTTGCCTCATAGGTAATCATACAACATATACTTATGTTTTTATCTATACGGAAGTTAAGTTATGACTCTTTTTTTTAATTTTTTTTGTGTTCATTCTATTCTTTTTTTAATTTTTTTTCTGTTTTTTTTTTTGCTTTCGCTTTTGCTTTCATTAGTAAATTTTACCGGTGAATTTACTGACATTACATGTCTTCCTCCGGACAGTCCGCTTATAAGCTAGCCGATTGAAATCAAAACATTCGGGCTGAGCATAAATATATCATTTTTCTATTGTAGAAAACCATGCATACCATTTGTGTTTGTGTGTTATAAAAATAATGAAATGAGATATAATTACCAATGAGACAATTTTATATAAAACAAAGAAATCTTAAAAACTACATGTTGCTGTACGAACTTAAACGATAAGCAAAACCCATAGTTTATGGTCTTTAATTCTTCCTGGTATATAAAAATAAGGAGATGTGGTATGATTGCCAATGAGACAACTATCCGACAAAGTACCAAATGAAGTGGATGTGAGAATTATAGGCAACCGTAAGGCCTTCAACAATGAGAAAAAAACCACACCGCATAGTCGGCGCTAAAAGGCCCCGACATAAAAAATATGAAACAGTTTAATTGAGCCTAATTTATAACAAAAGAATTGACGAAAACCAAATATGACAGACATGAACCAACAACAACCACTGAACTACAGGCTCCTGACTTGCGACAGGCACATAAAGAATGTGGCGGGGTTAAACATGTTTGTGAGCGCTCAACCCTCCCCCTAACCTTGGACAGTGGAGTAACAGCACAACATATATATCATTTTATTGATATTAAGTCCACGATCTTCTCTATTAGAATTATAATATATAAATTACAGAACAATCCGAATAATATCAAAAACATGTCATGACAGTCGTTCATTTTGTATGTTATGTACTAGTATATGATTTCTCAAAATTCTTTTTTACCGACGACAAAGTTATCTTTGAACTCTCTTCGGTACCAAAAATAGATAATTACATCTTTTATAATATTAGGCGGCGTGGATCAGATGTGGATACTAAAAAATAAGATCTGTTAGTGTACATACATACTAAGACTCTTTCATCTTGTAATAGTATAAAAACGTTTGACTTTTCTACACTTTACATAAATATTCCCCATTCCAAACTAAAAGACAAATTGATGGAGTGAATCATCCTTTGTTTGATGAAAAAAGAATGGCCAACGTAGATACAAGTATCTTATCTTAGGGCGGAATAAATCGTACTTAGTGTGAAATCACTCTGATTTAAACAAAAAATACTCTGAAGCCGACATTATCAAGATGCTTGATTGGTAACATGTTTCTTCATATTTTGGAGGACGTGTATTTTAACAAACAATCCAAGAGTTCCAAGTGGTGAAGTTGAAATCATCCCTTCGAAAATTTTACGGATGCCATCACGAGATGGTTGACCGTTATAGAATATGTTTCACAGATGACGTCGGATGTGTTTCAATCGTCTTAACCACAATCCGGCCCTCCTATCCCCGAATGTGACCCACCGAATTAGACATATCACCGTGTATGTACTTCCACAAGCAACACGACGGGTGCCACTTGTGGAGCAGTCTGCTTACCCTTCCGGAGCACCTGAGATCACCCCCGGTTTTTAGTGGGGTTCGTGTTGCTCAGTCTTTAGTTTCTATGTTGTGTTTTGTATATTGTTGTTTTTCTTATGGTCTTTTCTTTCATTTTTTATTTTGCTTTTTTCCATGGCGTTGTCAGTTTATTTTCGACTTATGAGTTTGAATGTCCCTTTGGTATCTTTCGTCTCTCTCTAAGCATAAACGGTGAACGTAATGATATCGGCTTTAGTCCTTTTGTTTAGTAAAGATTTCATTTTTTTATGAACAATTTTAATTTACGTTTGCGTCAATCACGACATTGATATTATTCATTACCCATAACACTTTAAGAAAAGCTCACTAGGACATACAAGCAAAGGCATATCCAGTGCAAACATCATTAACTAATGTTATATGAAAGGGATATAGACTCGTCTTTTATAGACGATTTCAATTTGTATCCTCTTTCTTCAGTAATCACTTCATTACAGTTTTAATTACCTGAAATTAATTTATTGATATGGATGATTGGTTTAACTTTTTATCTGATATTGAAATGGAACACCTTTTTTTACAATTTCTTCCTACTTGTCGTGATATGTTGATCGTACAAAATCGACAACAAAATAGATAAGGATATCAAAGACATCAAAGCGCAAAGCTAGATTAATTTTAATTAAGCAGAAGGAGCATTAGATTTTCCAATTTGACCATAAAGAAGACAACCACATCACGTTTAAACATACCACATCTCCTTATTTTTATATTAAATAAAAATCGGGAGTTTCAATAGCTACCACGAGAAGGCTTATTCACTACGATGCTAATGTTACCTTGATTATATTAAAAATCGATATTGTGATAGGGAAATAGACCAAAGCGCAGAAAACAGCACAAGGCAACTAATGGGTCTCAACGCAACAAGGAAATGAGCACCCGGATGCGGGATTCAGCTGGCCCCTAAACAATAATGTTAACTAGTTCAGCGAGCTAGGCGCCACACTCAAAATCGAAACATACAAAAGAACCAAAATGAATAAAAAAACACACACAAGACTAACAAAGGCTAGAGGTTCCTGACTTGGGGAAAGGCGCAAACATGCGGCGGGGTTAAACATGTTTTGTGAGATCTCAACCCACTCCTATACCTCTAGCCAATGTAGAATAAACAAACACACAGCAAAACGATGTTAGAATAGGTATCAGAAGAAACTAAGCAAAATGACAATGATAAACATAAATTAACAAAGAACTACCAGCAGTCACTGACATGCCAGCTCCAGACTTCAATTAAACTGATTGAAAGATTATGTCTTCATCATATGAAAATAATCCACAATCCCTCTCGTTAGGGGTTTATAATCATGCCATCATACATTATAAGAGAAGAACATAACCCGTATCATGCCAACATCTGGTTTTAAAATAAATGTGTTTATTTCCGATGCAAAGACCCTATTAGTGAATCAATATTAATTCAAAAAATTCCACCTTTAATGACTTGACAACAGTATCGTAACTATCCCATGTGAATAAGTCTGTTAAAGGTTTGATTAGCTTTTGAGGTGAATGACGACATTTTTGTGCTTTGTATAGAATATTACCATAAAAGATGGGATGTGAAATACCCGAACGTATAAGATGTCTGTACGGTCTACGTGGATTTATATATACGAATAATGTCCTTGTAGCGATGATAAAATTTAGTAAAAGTTTTGACAAGTTTGTAATATCGAAAACCCTGGTGTAATAATTTCTTTCTTAAACATATAATACATGTTACATACACGAGCGAATCGAACAAGTTGAGGTACATAAACACCTACGATGGTGCCAAGGGAACGTCACCATCTAAATCAGATAGTTAACAATAGTAAATGAAAAACCATCTCTTTTATCGTAAATTTTAGTATTAAGCTTCCCGTTAGAGATATAGATATCAAGATCCAGGAAATGGTAGTGTTCATTGTTAGTATTAGCTTTATCTAAAGTAAGTTCAATAGGATTAATCTGTTTAGTGTACATACCGAAGTCGTCATTATTGAGAGCCAAAATATCATCCAAATATCTAAAAATGTTATTACATTTTTGTATCAGATGTTGTTTTGCTGGGTCTTTGCTGATTTTAGACATATATTGTGATTCGTAACGATACAGAAACAGGTCCGTAATAAGTGGTGCGCAGTTAGTCCCCATTGGAATAACGATAACTTGCCGATATATTATTGAAGTTAGAAATCTACCAGATTACATTATGAAGTTATTGAAACGTTATTATAAAGAATTATGTTACTTCTGTTGCATCTTCTCAATAAATAACGAAAGATAAATAAAAAAATAAAATGAGTTTTAAATAGTTATTAATCAGTATGGATACCGAAGTAAACTTAATCACATGAAGATGCACTTTTCTACATCAATTGACTCGCCAGATGTTCCATTGACAGATTTAATCAAATATGAAACTGCTATAGATGACATCCTATTGGATTTCAATGTGAAACCTGCACAATTCCAATCAGAGCGAAATAAGTAATTAATGCTTGACCTACATTTCATATAGAAAGTCGACTTCCGTACGTTGACGGAATATTCATTTTTTTTATTTTGTTTATCGTCTTGTTATTTCGTTTTAAACAATAAACACATTTTTTATGAAAAGATTGTGATCGATTGGGAAGTGAAACTTAAAAACGTGTCGGTTTGAATAAAACGGGTTCGTGTGAAAAGTTCTATTTATCCCGATTGTAGTTCTTCACTTAAGGTTAAGGTCTGAAAGAAAATATCATTGAAATGATTTGAAGATAAGTTTGCCTTTTTTAACTTATTTGTGCGTATATACCAAAATCTCCAAAATCCATCTGAAAAATTGGAAGACTTTTCTCGCCTTATAATTTGTTATGGTTTGAAGGGATATGGTGTATCAAATCTGTTCCCGCCTAATAATTTGTTGTGGGTTGAAGGGATATTGTGTATCAAATCTAATCCCGCCTAATAATTTGTTGTGGGTTGAAGGGATATTGTGTATCACATCTTTTTCCGCCTAATAATTTGTTGTGGGTTGAAGGGATTATGGTGTATCAAATCTTTTCCCTGCCTAGTAATAATGTGTTGTGGGTTGAAGGGACATAATTTGTGTTTCATTTGTGGGTTGAAGGGATATGGGGTCGGTCACATGGTCAATTCATGACACAATCCCAACACGCACCTGAAAAAATCCAAAGAAAAGGTCATTTATAATGTTTATATCAAAATCATTGTTTTATAAAATCAAAAAGCGACTGGACTGGCTCGTTTTCAAAGGAGAAGGTCCGGTAAGGGCTAGTTTTGGCCTGATATTCGAAGTACATCTAATGAAAGATTTTTGACATTTTTTAAAGTGTTTAAAAACTTATAAGTGTCTACTTCAGTCGATTCAATTAGTTCATGTAAAAGAATTGGACTGATTTGGTCATTGAAGACGCTCAAATTCAAGCTTAAATATGAAAAATCTATCAAATATGCCATAAAACGTCACTTTCCAGATGGTTTTTGTCTAAAATGTAAGTGGCCGCATTCGTGTTCAGTCTCAACCTTTATATATGTTATGTATTATCATCAAATACAACATACATTTAGATATTAAGACTGAACACAAATGCGGCCACTTCCATTTTAGACAAAAACCGTCTTAAAATTAGCACAAATGCTAAAATTGTGAAGATTTCAATATTGCATGAAATTACGATGCTATTACCTTAAGCATGTGCATTGTATTGTCAAAAACAACCCGTATTTATGGAACAGAAGTATTCTTCTTTCCAATAAATAGCCAAAAGTCTAAATTTTAACAAATTTGTAAAAATTCTATATTTTGGGGCCAAAAAGGAGTCTTACCGGGCCTACTCCTTTGCAATGTCATTCAGAATGATAGCAAACACCTTTCGCGTTATATATCAGTTTTCTCAAGATAAACATGGAAGTGATACAAGACCGCTTAATTAAAGAACAATCAAATGACATAAGAATTGATAAATCATTCGGGGAAATTCAGCTATTGGCAGACATACAGTCATGTAACCATTTTACAGAAGCATGTCGTCCAGAGGTTGTCGCTTGTTTCTGTCTACCATAATTATTTTTTCATTAAATGTTTATAGCTTGAATTAGGTCGTTGTTTTTTTTTCTTTTCAACATTGTTTTACGATTTGTTATCCCTGGACTATTTGAAGCTTACTATATAATGTAGATGCAAATACAGATACAACTAATACTGTATGGAATTTGTTCATTGTTGAAGACCGTACGATGACCTATGATTGTTTACATCCTTGTCCATTGATCTTTGGTAGATAGTTTTCATATTAGTAATCATACAAAAGCCCCTTATTTATATATTTTCCCTCTTTTCCCGGCAATATATTTCCGGCAGTTTAGAAAAACTGTCATCTGCAAAATGATTAGGTTATAACGAGAGATAATTAAGTTCATGCCTGTTGAAACAAAGACTAGTGATGACGATAGTTGTGGTCAAATATGACTGTTTGAGATCATTGAACGAAAACCTCTAAGAATTTATGATTTCTGTTCTGTCTTATAGTTTTGTTTACTATTTTACTGTTATAATGGGTGTCCTTTTAGCAATTCTAATGTCCTATCACATTGTTATATTTGGTATGACATTATTTTAATTGATTCCTTAGTTTAAGGAATGTTACTTTATTTTGTAGGGTTATTATAATACCTTGTGGTTGAATATCCTGAATTGATGGTCTAAGTAGATTTACAAATGTGTATCTTTTTAATGTTTTTCTTAATTTTTTTTTATATCGACCTGAACTGTGGAAGCAAAGTTTCGATCGTTGTTGTGTTTGGTCGTTCTTATAGTCGCATGTGATTACGACTTAAAGAGTAAGACTTTGAAATTCTTTGTTATAAATGGTGCTTTGAAATGTTGATATTTGTTCTTCAATTTTTCAGGTAATAATGATTTATAATATTATTTGTTTTCGTTATGTTTGTTTTGACAATTATTTATTTATCTATTTGTGGTGAAAATCAGCACCAATTATCTAAATGTAATTGGGCCTCGATGACAGAATGATCAAAGAAGTTCATCTATAGCAATCACTAGCCTGTCAACACTGAGGGTATGAGTTTGAACCCCGTTTCGGCAAGGTGTCTTCGACTTCGATCTTATTTGATCAGGATTGTCAATATTTTTCTGCCGAAGTTCTGTTGTTTTCTTCGGGAACTCCAGTTTCCTTAATTAAAAATAACGGGCCGCCATGCTATATCCAAGTGCTAGCAGAAGATTGTAATCCAAACGATGCGAGTATCGTGCTATGTTGCTTACACAGAAGATTTTAACCTTAACGATGCTGGTATCGTGGTCTTGTGCTTGCAGAAGTTTATAACCCCCAACGACGAGGGTCTGAATGGGATTTACAGAATAGAATATAATGGGCAAAAAATGCAGAATAAATCGAGAAAAATATGACAAAAAATAAAGAATATAGAATAATAGGGCGCTAAAATATACAGAATAGAGAAAGAAGTCAAAACAATTTAAAAATAGAGAAAAATAGGTTAAAATGAGACTGAATAGGTCTACTAGTGAATACCCATGCTACATCAATCTTTAAAAACCCAAATTTTGCAAAACATTTGTCCTACCTCCATGACAAATATGTTGTCCCCGCAGATAAAGCCCCAAACAACATCGTTTTTGTGTGTAAATCACATTACATAATCTGATTGATAAATAAATTAGGTATTGACAACATACGAAAATCAAAAAAATTACGATAAAAGAGACGATTTTTCATTCCCTATTGTTAATTTTCCTTTTTTAGACGGCGATTTTCCTTTGGCTTCATCATACGGTGTTTATATATCCCAACTCGTTCGTTATGCTCGTGTGTGTAGTGATGTCATAGATTTTAACGAACGTAATCAATGTATCACTGGTAAATTATTAAGTCAGGGATTTCGTTACCATAAATTACTTAAGACATTTACTAAATTCTTTCACTATGTGATCCGTGTAAACTTATCGAACCTTTAAACAAACTTATTAGTAAAGGTTATCTTATTAATGTTGTAATAAGATCTTTGAATATTGTTTTCTTTGGCACTGACATCGATTTGTCATCAACAAATTAAAACATAACTAAATTTGTATTTTTTTCGAATGTTTTTTTGGGATGTATATATACACATCCACGCTTATTTTCTATTTAGAAATTGTTTTATCTATACATAACATCATACATATTTATTATAAGGTTAAATCCTAACTATCCTACTGCCTGTCGTTACTTTTATTTTGGCATTGCACAAGTCATGTCTTCTTTGATTGTCCATGGCGTTAAAACACTAAATCCCTGCCTGGGATGTGTTTTAATTGATTTTAGTCTCTGAGGCATGATTTTTTATTATTAATTGTTTTTGGCTTTTAACTAGCTTTCAGTAACTGCGAGTACTCTCAAATCGTTCTTTCGTGTTAATTTGACCTGTTGACACAATTTGTAATGCATTTCTGTTATTCAATGTTTACTTATTTTGTGTTATATCTCGTCTTATTTTTAATATGTGCAACCTTTGATAAGTTGGTTTTCCTTTTTGATTTGTTTTACACTAGTCTTTTTGGGGCCCTTTATAGCTTGCTGTTCGGTGTGAGCCAAGGCTCCATGTTGAAGCTCGAACTTTGACCTATAATTGTTTACTTTTTACACATTAAGACTTGGATGGATAGTTGTCTCATTGGCACTCATACCACATCTTCTTATTTATATATACCCCACGACACTTACCAAAGAGGAAATCCTGGATAATCATAGGTCTGTTCTATATATGTTCCTTTGGAATTTCAACCAAAGATGAATAAATGTATCTTCCATCACTGTATTGGATACCTAAACTACATTTATAAGTGTCCTTACAAACAACGTTATATTGCTGGGTCTTCCAAGTGTTCCACGAAACCTCTTTTTAAATTATTGACATCAATTTTATCAGCAATCAAAACCGGGCTTAAAAGTTATTGTGAAACTACCTATTCTAAAGGTGGCGTGAATCAGATGTATATATTGAAAAAATCCAAAGATCTTTTAGAGTACATACAATCTAATACTCTTTTATCTTGCAATAGTATTAAAACATTTGACTTTTCTACACTTTACACAAGTATTCCCAATTCCAAACTAAAAGACAAATTGAAAGAGTTGAACCTGCTTTGTTTCATAGATAAGAATGGCCAACGTAGATACAAGTATCTCGTCTTTGGGAGGGATAAATCGTACTTTGCTAAAAAAATCACTCTGATTCAAACAAAAAAATTATCTGAAACCGGCATTATCAAGATGCTTGATTTCTTGATTGACAACATATTTTTACATTTGGAGGACGTGTTTTTCAACAAACAATCGGCATTCCCTTGTGAACCAACTGTGCCCCTCTTCTTGCCGACTTGTTCCTTTATTCATATGAGGCTTCATCTTCATACAGAAAATTCTTAAGAAGAAAGAAAAGAAGTATCCTTTAACTTTACTTTCCACTATATAGATGATGTTCTCTAACTAAATAATTCAAAATTTGGTTACTAACTTGAACGCATCTATCCCATTGAACTTGAGATAAAGGATACAACAGATACAGTTAAGTCTGTCTCATATCTTGACTTACATCTAGAAATTGACAATGAGGGTCGGTCGAAAACAAAACTTTACGACAAAAGAGATGATTTCAGCTTCCCAATTATGAACTTTCCATTTCTATGTAGCAACATTTCAGCAGCGCCTGTATACGGAGTATATATCTCCCAGTTGATACGATATTCCAGGGCTTGTATTTCCTATCATGATTGCCTTGATGGAGAGTTGCTGCTTACAAGGAAGCTTTTAAAAAAAAGAGTTCCAAGTGGTGAAGTTAAAATCATCCCTTCGTAAATTTTACGGACGCCATCACGAGTTGGTTGACCGTTATGGAATATCCGTTTCACACATGATAGCGGATATGTTCCAAATGTCGTAACTACAATCCCGTCTCCTTTTCTCCGAATGTGACCTACCGAATTAGACTTATTGCCGGGTTTGTACTAACATGAGCAACACGACGGGTGCCACATGTGGAGCAGGATATGCTTACCCTTCCGGAGCCCATGAGATCACCCCCAATATTTGGTGGGGTTCGTGTTGCTCACTCTTTAGTTTTTATATGTTGTGTTTTGTGTACAATTGTTTGTATGTTGCTCTCTTCTTTTTTAGCCATTGCGTTGTCAGTTTATTTTCGACTTATGAGTTTGAATGTCCCTTTGGAATGTTTCGCCTCTCTTGAATAAAGATTTAAGAAATGAAGGACCCCCATCCAGACTTTCAAAGATGCCAGTATCGTGAAAAGTGTGATGGCAGAAGATTATAACCCCCAACGATGCTGGTATCGTAATCTTGTGGTGGCAGACTATTATAACCGCAACGATGCTGGTATTGTGATCTTGTGATATCAGAAGATCATAACCACAAACGATGCTGGTATCGTGATCTCGTGGTGGCAGAAGATTATAACGCCCAACGATGCTGGTATCATGATCTAGTGATAGCAGAAGATTATAACCCCCAACGATACTGGTATCGTGATCTTGTGATAGCAGAAGATATAACGCCCAACGATTCTGGTATCGTGATCTCGTGGTGGCAGAAGATTATAACGCCCAACGATGCTGGTATCATGATCTCGTGATAGCAGAAGATTAAAACCCCCAACGATACTGGTATCGTGATCTTGTGGTAGCAGAAGATTATAACGCCCAACGATGCTGGTATCATGAACTTGTGATAGCAGAAGATTATAACCCCATCCATGCCAATACCGTGAAAATTGTGCAAGCAGAATATTATATCAAAACGATGCCAGTACCGTGATCTGGTGCTAGCAGGATATTGTATCAAAACGATGCCAGTACCATGATCTGGTGCATGCTAGTAGAATGTTGTATTAAAACGATGCCAGTACCGTGAAACATGTGCTAGCAGGACATTTAATCAAAACGATGTCAGTACCGACCATACCAGTATCGTGCTCTGGTGATAGGAGAAAATTCTTACCCTGTAAATTGGAACGATCGTACTCTTGCTAACTTTAGATATGATAAATAACCTGTTAAGATTAACAATCTTCTAACCCTTTAATCAAAAAGATTCCACTTGGAGATTAGCTTACGATTTAACGCATTTATACATCCGAACCCTTCTTTGTGCTTACTGGGGAAAAGTTATACTTAACCTGTAAAATCACTGGTTTTACTGTAAAATTAGCTGGAAATTCAAAGGAGGGTTTACAGGGTTTAATTTTGTTAGGCATTTCTTGACGTGTATAACAAATAATGATGTGTAAATAGCTTAAGGCTTTAAAATAATTAATTAGAAACATGTTTTACTGACATGCAGATGAGAACTTGTTCTGTTCATTCATAACTAAAGTGAATATAGAGATAAACACCACATCATCACCATTACTTTATGTAAATGAATCAAAGAAAAGTCAGAACAAGGGAAAAGGTATTTTATATGACCCAAACTAAATAAATTCATCGTAGATACAAGGATTGAAATTTTGTACGCCAGACGCGCGTTTCGTCTACAAAAGACTCATCAGTGACGCTCGAATGAAAAAAGTTAAAAAGGCCGAATAAAGTACAAAGTTGAAGAGCATTGAGGACCAAAAATTTCGCGTTAGCTCAACCATCAAGAGAAACGCTTGTGAGTTTGTTTGACTGTCCCTCTGGTATCTTTCGTCCCTCTTTTATGAAACTTCCTGAAAACTTGAACGATCAGCTGACAAGTCTTGCATCAAAACATCATGAGAATCAGTGAGGGTTAGTTTAATTCTAACAGCTAGGATATAACCGTTATAATTTTATCTACCTTTTAAATGCACTATATAGAAAGCCGATGCTAGCTCAATACTATCAGCAAATATCTATCCTATAAATACACTATATAGAAAGCCGATGCTAGCTCAGTACTAGCAGAAAATATCTACGTTTTTAAAGAGCCAGTCTGCCAGAAAAACATGCATTGCTCCAAAGGCAATGTTATCATATTGAAATGTTGCATACATGATAGCCTCCTGACAACTACTCTCTGTGCAAAATATCTAAAAAAATAATTAATGGTAGCCTCTTTATTGAGCGCCATCTTTATATAGCCTAACTGTTTTATTGGTAAGATTATGTTGTAATACTGTATTTAAACTGTCAAAGTAAGTTAATACATGAGACTAAATATTTAACCTATATGTGCTCATTCTGGTCTATAAATCATATGTTTTACGAAACTGCCAAAATGTTGAAATTTGCAATTTTAAAAGTGTATATTTTCTAAAGTGGGAAAAATATTTGAATGCCATTTGTTTTTCTTAAACCGTGACCATATATCTTCAAAATAGAAAAAAAAAAATCAAATTTCGGCAAATGAACATAATACTCAATGTAAATATAATAGTTTGGAAGGATTTGTGGTTTTGCAGGTAATATTATTAGTAAATCTATTTAGATCTGTCAATAATCCCCATAAGGACACACCTTGTAGGAAATAAATGCATGATGTACAATATTTAATAAGTATCTCATATAACTTTCACATTAAACACTTTAGTGTCTGAGGGCGTATTGCGGATCGCAGATCGTTAGACTACACCACTTTTGATTTTCTCCTTTTTGGTCCAAAGTTTCCCTCATGATCCCTCAATGGATGAAACAAGTGGTGAGCAATTTCACTATCCTCTCAAGATATACCATAAATTTGGTAGTAAGAGATGTCTACCTTTTCTGCACCCATCCCAACCTTTAAGGACTTCGGACAAATATTTACCATCTTATAATCAATATGACCTCACTATTTCTCGTCTTATATATTATTTATATCTTATTTTATTTAGATTATATCTCGGATCCTAAATCTATATCTTTCATGTTTTTTCAAGGTTTGGAAAAAAGTATTGGCTCATCATTTTCTATTTTTGTTTTCACATGTTGTTTTGAAATTGAGTTCTGTATAAACCACCTGCACCCACTGTTTAGTAGGAGATAATTATTATTTGAGGAATGAATGTAATATTTTTTCTGTCTATGAAGAAATAACATAAAAAATGTGGTGCACACTGAATAATCCGCGTAGCGAGTTATTTAAAAGTGTGCACCACATTTTTTATGTTATTTCGAATAGACAGAAAAAATATTACAGTCATTCCTTATAATGTAATTTTAAAAAGGAGTAAATAATGATAAAAATTCGTAAGGGTTCCGCGGAACCCAGTGTCTCGCCTACTTTTGGTGTTAATCGCAGGCTCAACAAAAATGAGGAAAAAAATTAATAAAAATATTCCTCTCTATACTATCTTTTGATTGTAAGAAGCTTCTGTCCAAGTTTGGTAAAAATCAAGGATAATTTATGAATCTAATAAATGTTTTAAAAACTTAAACTGCAGAATGTATGTACTGTTGACTGGAAGAAAAACTAAGTCCATTTATAAGTAAAATACAGAAAAAATGGAACAAAATTTTATCAAAATTTCCTTCTAGATACTAGCTTTTGATCATAAACAAGCTTCTGTCCAAGTGTGGTACAAATCCAGGATAGTTTAAGAAAGTTGTTAAAATTTTAAAAACTTTAACCACAGAGTGAATGTAATGTTAACTGGCAGAAAAACTAAGTCCATTTATAAGTAAAATACGGAAAAAATGGAATTTTTTTTTTACAAAATTTACTTTGGATACTATCTTATGATCATAAACAAGCTTCTTTCCAAGTTTGGTAGAAATCCAGGATAGTTTAAGAAAGTTATTAAAATTTCAAAAACTTTAACCACAGAGTGAATGTAATGTTTCCTGGCAGAAAAACTAAGTCCATTTATAAGTAAAATACGGAAAAAATGGAATTTTTTTTTTACAAAATTTACTTTTGAATATAATTTTATGATCATAAACAAGCTTCTGTCCAAGTTTGGTAGAAATCCAGGATAGTTTAAGAAAGTTATTAAAATTTCAAAAACTTTAACCACAGAGTGAATGTAATGTTTCCTGGCAGAAAAACTAAGTCCACTTATAAGTAAAATACGGAAAAAATGGATTTTTTTTTTTACAAAATTTACTTTTGAATATAATCTTATGATCATAAACAAGCTTCTGTCCAAGTTTGGTAGAAATCCCGGATAGTTTAAGAAAGTTATTAAAATTTCAAAAACTTTAACCACAGAGTGAATATTTGTGGACGCCGCCGACGACGACGACGACGACGACGACGACGACGACGCCGACGAAATGTAGGATCGCTATGTCTCGCTTTTTCGACAAAAGTCGAAGGCTCGACAAAAACGTTGATGACGTCGCGGTCACATGACAAAATTATGTCTATGAGATGATAGACAAAACACTTTCAGCCAATCAGAAGACGTGTTACATCCAAAATTAAATTATTTACTGGTAACTAATAATATATAATACCAGTTTAACACACTAATTTGTTGGATCATGCAATGACAAAGTTTGATGCTTTCCGTCTACAAACTATATCTAGGATAACATTTTTTAAATGACCTGTAAATTTAACTAAAATACGCATTAGAAACATTGACTCTTTGATTCCAACATCGAAGGAACTATAAGATGCACATAAGAAGATTGTAATGCGGTTCATATCGTATAAGCTAAGATTTAAACCACATGATGCCTTTCGGTTTTAATTCTGCATAAAAAAGCCCGACACATGTCGCTTTTACATATAATTTGATATTTATTTAGTTGACGATTGATTTCTTAAGGTAACAGGTATATAAGAAACATTCTACGTCTCTGCAGGTACAGTACGTATGAAATTTTGAATGCAATTAGAGCACGACCTGAACGTTTATATATCTCCAAATATATTGACTATGTTGACGTTAAATTGCATATGGTAGGCAATTTAACGTCAAGTTTTAATGATGCTGCAAATAACATTTTTATTGTATTGATGTAAAATATTTAGGGGTCACCTAATTCGTTTTTGCTGTATATAACATTCAACATTGCGGGATTTTGTCGCTGTGTTGAAGACCCATTGGTGGCCTGCGGCTGGTTTTTTTTTACTCTTTGGTCGGGTTGTTGTCTCTTTAACACATTCCCCATTTCCATTCTCTATTTTATTTTAAGTGTTTCTGATACATCTAAAAAAAGTCGAAAAATAAGATTTCGATGCACTCTTACATGTTTGAAAGTCCCTTTGGTATCTTTCGCCTCTCTTTAACAGTACGACGTCTTTTTACTATCCGCCAATTTTTAACACTGTGTAGAAGATTCAAAAAGAGAGACGAAAGATACCAAAGGACCTTCAAGTTCATGAGTCGAAAATAAATTGTCAACGATTTGGCTAAAAAAGAAAAAGACAAAAAGACAAACAACAGTACACAGAACAACATAGAAAACTAAAGACTGAGCAACACGAACCCCACCAAAAACTGGGTGGTGCTCTGGAAGGGTACTATTTAAACATAAAAAAAAACGAATTTGATGACCTCCTATAAATGTTGTCTATTAATTAATAGAACGGAACTTTGCTTTGAGTAGCAATAATATATAAATTGTGAAGATTGCAGGACAGAATTTCAAAATTTAAAGCAAAAATCGATATTTTGCGATATTTGCGTGAATCATGCACTTTTATTTTTCGAATAAATTAATTTGCTCTATCTCGGAAAGTTTAAAATTAACATATATCATTTGCAGCTCCTCATGCTCTGTTGCTTGAAAAATTACCCTAAAAATCGTTGAGATCGCCCATATACAGTTGTTACATAATAAGGTTTTTCATGCATTGCAATTATATTTGTATATCTTTTAAAAATCAACAGAGGCATATAATTATTTGTTTTCTTTTCACTTAAAATTCGTAAAACAGAATTTTAAACAAACATGCTATGACTTTCAGGATTCCACATTGATTGTCTTTCAACAAAACAGCTCTTCTAAAATTTTATAGAGCCTTCCATTTGTATAGACAGAGACACACACACGTTCATTTTTTATCTATAAAGAAGTCACTCCTAACTATCCTACTACCTGTCGAAACATTTATTTTTGGCATTGCACAAGTCATGTCTTCTTTGACTGTTAATGACGTTAAGATACTAAATCCCTGGGATGTGTTTTAGTTGATTTCAGTCTCTGACGCATGATTTTTTATTATTAATTGTTTTGGCTTTTAACTAGCTGTCAGTAACTGCGACTACTCTCAAATCCGTACTTTCTTGTTAATTTGACCTGTTGATACTAGTTGTAATGCTTTTTTGTTATTTAATGTTAACATGGATCTTGTCTATATACCAGCTTTGATTATTTGGAATTACTACAAATTTTCACTTCTTCGTACTATAACATCAACATTATTTCATTTCTCCTTAAATAATGTTCTTGTACCTGTACAGGAAGTTTTATCTAGCACTAATTGTATAGTTTTATTGTTGATATTCACCCCATATGTACCAAGTGTTAGATTAGTTTTATTGATATTAAAGAAATTTCTTGGTATTCCTAAACGGAAGATTTTATACACACAGAAGAAGAAGTATACTTAACAACAGAATTATTTTCATTTACCTGTGTATAATATGACGCAGGTTTTTTCAAAAGTGATGATTTTCTAAATATTGTTTAACATTTCACAGTAGTATCATACTTTAACTTTGTTTCAACCTGTTTATTTACTTTTGACCTTAGTTATTTATCCCTTATAATTTTTATTAACTATGTATTTGCATTCAGGTATCACAGATCAAAGTTATTCGTTCATTGTGTGTTAATTTACGTTTTTGATTGAGTTAAGCCTTCCAATTGATATTTTATAGTGTGTCTTTCTATGTTGTGATGTTATACTATTGTTTCAGAAAAAGGGAGAAGGTTTGGTACCATTAAAACGTTTAATCCCGCTGTAAATGTTTGCACCTGTCCTAAGTCAGGAATCTGATGTACAATAGTTGTCGTCTGTTTATGTAGTTCATACGTGTTTCTCGTTTCTCGTTTTTATATAGATTAGACCGTCGGTTTTCCCGTTTGAATGTTTTTACACTAGTGATTTTCGGGGCCCTTGATTGCTTGCTGTTCGGTGTGAGCCAATGCTCCGTGTTGAAGACCGTACCTTGACCTATAATGGTTTACTTTTATAAATTGTTACTTGGATGGAGAGTTGTCTCATTGGCACTCATACCACATCTTCCTATATCTATGAACAAATTCTAAAAAAATCGGCCGGTAGGTTTTAAGATTTAATTTATCGGCTAATTTTTATTACAGGTTTTCATAGTTCCTATCAATAGATATAAGAAGATGTGGTATGAGTGCCAATGAGACAACTCTCCATCCAAGTCAAAATTTATAAAAGTAAACCATTATAGGTCAAAGTACGGTCTTCGACATTCTCCTTGTTTCATCATACTGAAACATTTTATATAAGAATTAACAAATTTATCAACCGAAGTCTTTAAATATTAATACATCATTTTATCATTAGCAAAAGCCTGTCTTTTTCAAATTTTTAATTCTTCCTTCTTCAGCATTTTAGCGTTCCACAATCAAATTAATTATGATCGATGCAGTTGTTTATTCAACTCTTAAATGTTGTTTTCTACCACAGAACAAGGTAAATACGATTTCATTATCTTGTTGTTTCTAATATTGACGTTTACTTAGGATTTTTCAAAACTCTTTCTGATTTCAAAATGATAGCTTATCCATTTGTTTCTGATTAAGTCATGGTTTGTCGTTCTAATAGTACAGTTAACTTTTGTACGAATTTATTATTTGTATCCAATAGAATTACTAGAAATCTCGAATTCCTGTCTTCTAGGAAACTCTATTGTTTTCAAGAATCTAGATTTATCTGAATTTATATAAATCTAAGTAGCAGATGCTCCTGACTTCTTTGAATTTATATAAATCTAAGAAGCAGCTGCTCCTGACTTCTCCACTGCATTTGTTGTGTGGTGACGTAATTTAAGATTGTACAACCACCAACTACGCTGCCTATAGATATAGCTTTCGTACGTGGTTTAATACCTTTCCTAGCCCGTTTAATCAGGGTTTGGAGGTCATTTTTCGTTGGCCGAAGAGTGTAAGGCGCTGGTGACCCAGTGAAATATTTACAAATCAAATCGATAATAATCAACACTTCAGTAGATATCTACTTAAGAATACATTTTTTTTCATTTGAAAATGCTTTATGTTTAAAACCTAGGACTACAAGATAACGTAAAAGGTTAAAGCATAATCGTATGTACTGCAGTTTTATTGCATGCATAATTGAGAATTTTGTCCCGAGAAGAATTTATATTGCACGACCTTGCGAGTTCAATACATACTAGTATTCTACGAGGAAAACTATTATATAATACACAGGGCATCAGTGACCTAGTATAGGAGAGGCGAAAGATACCATAGAGATATCGAAACTCATACATCGAAAACAAAATGACAATGCCAAGACAAAACATGAAAAACGACGAAACGATAAACAGTACACAAAAGACAACACAGAAAAACACGAACCCACCAAAAACCGGGGGTGATCTTAGGTGCTCCGGAAGGGTAATCAGATACTGCTCTATATGTGGCACCCGTCGTGTTGCTCATGTAAGTACAAACCTGTTGATAAATCTAATCGGTAGGTCACATTCGAGGAAAAGCAGTATAGTATATGCGATAATTTTATATGGGCCTGTGTACTCATTATATCCAACCGACTATCCGATATATGCAACTAAACATGACAATCATCCATAACTAACTTTGAACATTTACGGATACATTCTTATGGCCCAAGACCACAATATATGACCCCTGTTTTCGTTGTTCCTCTTAATTATAGTGTATTTTTTCTTTACTTTTTTCATTCCCTTTCTCAATCATTTCTAAGTTTTTATGGGGTGGAAATGAAAGAAGAGAGTTGAAATAGATTTTTGTGTATTGTATTTTAACTGATTTTTATTTGGAAAGAGTGATTAGGCCAGGTGCAAAAAGGCAATATTTACAGTTTTCGGAACATCTCTTGACTTGTCCGTAGGGGTATGAATGTGTATAGGCTAAATTTGTGAGCTGTAAAAGTGCGATTTTTCTGAATGTTGGATATATTTTTGGACTTGTACTGTACATTACACATCCAAAAAATTATTCTAAACAAAATGCTGCGATTTTTTCAAGTGACAAAACGTTATAAAGAAGAAATACGGAAATGAATTGTGGTCTGTGGCCTTATCTAATTCTTGTAAACCGCCGTGTAGGAAATATATTTGGTCAGCACTTGACGTCTCACAACCGATAGAATTCTCTGAAATCTATAGAAGGTAGGTTATTCACCAATATTCATGCAATAACCCTTTCATTGTAAAATTTGAAGCATGTTTTTTGAAACTGATGGCGTTACTAATTTGAAGCTTGATCGGCTCTGGTGCAATATTATTTCAAGCTAACTTTTGGTTACGTTCTGCATGAAATATGTTGTTGCTATACAATAGTGCAATTTGTCGTATCTATATCTGTATAAGTATTTTTGATGAGTTTTTATGTTTCGTTATCGACCATAATTTATTGTGTATATTTTTAACATTTTTTAAACAATATTGCAAAACGCATTGAAAACCGTCCGGAATTAACATAATCAGAATTTTTGATGACCTTTTTTTATACAAAACTAGTTTTTGAATTATCGTTGATATTATAAGCAAACAGTGTTCTCTATTTTTCAAATACAATTTTTTTACCATTACGTGCCCATCTCTTATGATTACTGGCTGAATCTTATGGAACCGTTTTAATAAGCATTCCAAAGCTGCTTCTCATTATATTTATACCTCGTTAACATTGATGCACAAACCTATGATATCGGACATATCCATTAATAGTAAACTCTTGCTACGACTCAACGTGCTTGTCGTGATAATATAAATCTATCAATGAACAAAAAGCCGGATTATACGACATCAGGCTGTAATTTAAATCAAGATTCTTGAAAACAATAGAGTTTCCTAGAAGACAGGAAGTTGAGCTTTCTAGTCATTTTATTGGAATAAGACGAATGTTTATAAACAAAACTACGGAGGCGACTCTGATTAGAGAATTGTAGTATTATTATGTAACTCCACACGTCCGATAAAGGTGTACATGACTTTCTTGGCTTGATGCGCAGTCGTAAATATCCGGATTTAATAGGAAATCATATTGTTGTTTTAATATTTGCTAATTTACAAAGTCTTTTCATAAAATGTAGTTTGATTTTATGAATAGCAGTACAAACAAATCAAGGTAAGAAAAGTATTATTGTTGTTTTACTAGTACATTTTCTAATTAGAAATTCTATGAGATCTAACGTTTTTTAATTTGAAATCTGAATTATTCATGTTATAAGTGACTTTAAATCAATACTCAGGTCTACCTCAATTAATTTGTGTTTAATACGACTGTCAGAAATTTTTTAATAATAATTCCACGTAAAACCTCAAACTAATTTAATTGTGAAAAGTTGTTTTGTTTATATACATGTATACATAATTATTTATAATATTGATGATTTGTTGTACAAAATGTATAACCTCACAGCTTTGTAGAGATTTATTCGGGCAAATGTGATATTTACTTTTCTTTGACCTTTGAAAGGTAGCCTTTTATAGGAGCGGGAAAACGTGTAACCTCGAAGAATTTGAACTATGGTATTTTGTGGCTAGATCAATGTAATTATCATACAGTAATATCACAATTTTTTATTCCATTTTATTGTTAATCCAATCTGTAAACAAGTTACAATGCAGCAGACCGACATTCAGAACAAATATGAAAATTTCATTACAAAGTTTGTTATTGTTTTTACATATATTCTCCTAGATTCTCACAGTGCACTATTTTTGATGTGCTGAGTATTAAATGTTAAAATAATAACTACAGTGAAGTTATATGGATTACCAGTGACATTTAATTAGGGCTATTAACCATTAATTTGCATGCTTAATTGGTGATTGTAATTGACAAATTGAAAACATAATAGGTGGCTTCTTTCCTCAGGACTTCAATGATTTATCACCAATGACAGATACCATATTTAATTTCTCCTTACAAAAATAGAAAATCTGGTACGCATTAAGTACTTTTGTGATTATATAATTATCTGTTAGCATTAGCGTATACGGCTTTGGAGATGAACACTACATTTCAAAAACTGTGGAATACATTATTTAGAGAGTAAATATTTTCTGAGGATTGAGTAAAGTTGCATTTTAAGGAATACTTGATTTCGTGGTTTTCATGGTTTAGGTTCCTTTTTGGTAATATAGCTTGTAGCTATATACTTATAATATATCCCTGACTTAAATGTTTGGATACGTGCGTTATTGATGAAAGTAAATCCTGGAAAACGCTTCGGCCTCGAGAAATTCATCAATTGTTTTTTTTTCATTTTAATTTCATTAATCCAACATACAATACAATAGAAAATTACCATTTAGTTGAACACGTGGTTCACCTGTACTCATGAACGCAACTATAGTATAAATACCACCAATATCCGCGGAGAGTTCAGGATTCTACCAAGTTTATTACCGAATTATCTTTCATGTATACTAAATACAACATGCATCATTGATCGATATCACTAGTGGATCTGGAATTTTATACCCATCAGGGTCATCAAAGTTCAATCCTTGTTTTTTTGAAATTTCATATTTTTCAGTCTTTGCTTTCAGTGTAGAATGCTCTTTGTGCTTTTGTCTTCCTCGTGAACCCATAGCTTTATTTCTATTGCTCTTTTTGTGCTTCCTTATATTTCTGGCTAATTGCTACCTAAGTAATTATGTTTGTATATATTGCCATTTATGCTTATCCTAATAGTCTTCAACATTAGCAACACTCTCAGAAGTAAGCATTTACTGTTTAAGAATAATTTTGAATAATTTGGTTACTTAGAGACCCTCAAGTTCTTGAACATTTATAACATGCTTTTTGTTTGATTAACGAGTAGTCTTTGCCGAATAAAATCAATTTCATATGTATTATCACATATTTTGTGTTAATTAGTTCATATTGATATCAAGTATGTTATCAGTTTCCGGATTTCTCCGGAAGCTTATACTGAGTCTGCCAACTGATTAAAGGCAAACTTATTCCCTTGGTAGTTATCGGATTTTTATATTCCAAATCATTTGGCTTCAGGTTTAGGGACACATAAAGGTAAGACAATTTCTGTATCCTGTATGTTATAAATTAACACAGGCAAAAGCCGATACTTAACTGTAATAAGAGTTTCAACCAAACCTGTCCTTTAATAACTATATTTCTAATTAGTATTTTGAAAACCTTCATTGTTTATAATATTTATATCTATTGTTATTATCATTTGATAAAAAAAAACTAAATCATTAATGTTCAGTTTATCAGAAGTGCAGGTATAACTGAATTGAATCTAAATTCTAAGGTCATAAAAGATACCAGGCATATAATTTGTACGTTTTCTATTTTTTTCCATGGCTTTGTCAGTTTATTTTCGACTTATATTTTTGAATGTTCCTTTGGTCTCTTTTACGCCAGATGCGCGTTTCGTCTTCATTAGACTCAACAGTGGCTCTTAAATAAAGTTGTATGTATAGGGATAGACACACTTACAAAAATGACCATATCAATGTTAGTTCATGTCAACACAAAGTGCTTACAACTGGTCTGGTAATATCCGCGCGACGAAACGTCCAATGAACCTGCATTTGAAAAATATCGTTAAATATACTAGGCTTATAATTTGATAGACCAGACGCGGGTTCGGTCTTAATTAGACTCATCAATGGTGCTCGAATAAAAAGTCTTTGTTTAACTTAGAAGGAAATGCTATTGTATACTTTTGATATATTGTTTGTCATAGACGACTTTCTAAAAGTCTTTCATACGACTTTGTTTCTCAGTCTTTAGTTTTCTATGTTGCGTTTTGTGTAATATTGTTTGTCTGTTTGTCTGTTTGTCTTTTTCTCTTTTAGCCATGGCGTTGTCAGTTTATTTTCGACTTATGAGTTTGAATGTTCGTTTGGTATCTTTCGCCCCTCTTTTCTAGTTTAAGTGTATACTAATGTGTAGTCAATGGTCTTACCTCAGACTTTAATTATGTCTCATACATCTGGTACTGAACGACTTCAGCTTTGTTGAGAGAAGAAACATACTTTACTTGAAGACTAGTTATGAATTACTGTATGAGTTCAAGTTTAATTGTTTCATTGTATGCTTCAAATTTAAAGGTAATCAACTTGACATTCAAAGTACAGGCCTGTAACGACATCAGGATACCAATGTATAATGCTTGGTAATTAGTTTTGACTTTGATAGTTATTTAAACATTTTGCTATTGAAGGTAAATCTTAATAGCATTTTGGACGCCCACATTTTATTTTCAGTGTTATTTTCATTTACAATCGAGAATACTTTTACTGTCATTAGTTCTCTGCAGCTAGTCTTAAAATGTAGCCTTTTTCAAATACATCTACTATATCAGACATATTAATGAATTTTGCTTTCGTTGATAAATTGATGGTTTATTGTTTTTGCCAGTACATGTTTTTACTTCTCTGGAATATACAAACTCATCAAATATACCAGGCTTTATTACACCAGACAAGCATTTTGCCCACATAAAACTCAACAGTGCATCTTGAGTCAAAGAAGGCAACATTAATTAAGAAGTTGAAGAACATGGAATTAAAGGCAACAGTAGTATACCGTTGTTCAATAGTCAGAATTCGATTAAGCAAAACAAATCCGGGTAACAAGCTAAAACCGAGGGAATCACATCAACTATAAGAGGAAAACAACGAAACAACAGAAACACTGAACTACAACAAAAGCAAACGCCAACATACACAGAAATGGAATGTATGATAACAAAACCAGATCTTCCATTAAAAGTTTTTTCAAAAACTGGCTAAAGTTATCTATGCATGGGCTTGAAAATGTGTTAGTGTTTTCAGTAACGTTAACATTTTATGAAAAGTAATTTACAGAAAATGACCGTATTAATGATATTTAATGGCAGCAAAAGAGTAATGACTACCGGAATCTCTAAACCTATAATATTTTAATAACGAAGTTGATTTATATTTCCTTGTAATGCATTAGCTCCATCGCTTTTTCGTTTTTGTTAGTAAGTATAATTTTTTGGGGGGTTCTGTACATATGTTCTATCAACTTTTCATTTTTTTTTGCAGAAATTTTAATATTTTCATGGAGTGCAGTACATTTGTTTTATTGAATTTTTGGTGCCGGAAATGTGTTTCCCAGACTGAAGAATATATTTATTCCATCGGTTTTTTGTCCGTGATTATCATACATTCATTGATGGAATACATTCAATCCAGTGGTTCTCGTGCAGTGTAATACATTTGCTTTTTTTACTTTGACATTGTTGCTATTAATTGTTTTAATATATCCATTGAGGGCTATAATCAAAAAATATAAAAGGCCAAATACAGTACGAAGTTGAAGAGGTGTTTTCCGTAATTTCCGTGGAGTGTAGCCCATGTTTGGCAGTATTTTTTTAATTATTTTTTTGATATGGATTATATTTGATTCTCTTCGTTTATGCTTGTGAGTGTAAGATATATTTGATGCCGACTTTTCGTTCATTACCAGTTATATTTTTATTATGTTTCCGTTTAGTGTATTGCATTTGTTTCATCTGTAGGTATTGCATCACTTCAGTTTAAAGCATCAGTTACAGTTTAAATTTTTCACAGATGCTTTTTAGCTCAGCTAGCCCAAAGTGCCAAATGAGCTTTTCTCATCACTTGGCGTCTGACCAAATTTAACCAAACTTAGCCACAATCATCAATTGGGTATCTAGTTTAAAAATTATGTCCGATGACCCTGCCTGCCAACCAAGATGGCCGACATTGCTAAAAATAGAACATAGGGATAAAATGCAAGTTTTGTCTTTTATTTTGAAAACTGTTATAAATAGAGAAAAATCTGACAGGCCAAAACTGTTCAGAATGTTAAGCTCTACTAATTGTTTATTGACGTAAAAACTGTCAGGCGACTTCTTATAGTTATAGGAGTTATTGCCCTTAAATGACAAATTTTACATTTTTTTTTCATTTTTGTCTTTTATCTTGATAACTGTAATAGATAGAGAGAAACTTTAAATTGCAAATATGATCAGCAAGACAAGATCTACGAATAAGCATGATGATCGAAATCTTCAGTCGACTCCTTATTAGAGTTATTACCCTTAGATGACGATTTGTACCATTTTTTTTGGCATTTTTGTCTTATATCTTGAAAATTATAACAGATAGATAAAAGCTTAAATAAGCAAAAGTGATCAGCAAGACAAGATCTACATTAAATACAAATGGAGGAAATTTTACAACGACTCCTTATTTGAATTATTGTCATTTAATGACGATTTTTACCAATGTTTTTGCGTAGTGCCTTATATGATAAAAATTATAATAGATAAATAGAAACTTTAAATAACAAAAATGATCAGCAAGGCAAGATCGACAAACAAGTCAAATTTTGCCGATAAAATTAGTAGACAGTTACTCTTTTTAAGGAATGATTGCCCTTCAATGATGATTTTTTTACACTCTTTTGTGTTTTGAGAAAAAAACCCAAAGAAGATAGAGAAAAACTAAACAAACAAAATTATCAGCAATTCAAGATCAACAAATTTTTGTCATAATTCTATTCTTGTCTTAAATGTTGGAGAGAGTCCATTGTTTATTATGCACATAAACCTAGGTGAGCGTAGGTGTTTTTGTATATTTCAGTGAAGAGTAGTTCATTTTTTCTATAAAGTGTTCCGTGTTTTCCTCTCCATGTGATATGGTATATTTACTCAATCGAGTTTTACGGGGTTTTTATTATAGATTTTAACACTTCCTTGGAGTGCAATACATGAGTTTTCCATTTCTGTGTCACTAATATTTCATATTTCCATGGAGTTTAGTCAATTTGCCTATCAGCTTATTGTTTTATTTGCTCCAACGACTTCTGGCTGGGTGTTTTTCCCTCTAATACTTGCTAGGCCCTTCATAGATATTTGGCCAGTTGTGACAACTTTAATTGTCTAGACAGGATGGAATATATATCAGTAATGCATAGCCAAGATAATCAGGTTTGTCTAAATGTTTGTCGTCGTTGTATATTAATATGTTTTTTATTCGGAAAACAATTGACAGTTTTTATTACACCATTTTGTTGATCATCATAATGTTTTAAACATCTTAAAACATATGTTACGATCAATGTCTAAGAGTATTACTTTGACTTATGATAGGGCTGTCTTCTTCTACATAATGGAAGGTATTTCGGTCGTCGTTGAAACATTCCGGTATGCAGGATAGCAAAAATCCATTACAACTGTCATAATGAGATCCCAATTCTTTATCATTTAATTGATATCATTTCAATCGACCTTTTTCTGTCAGAACTGTCAAAAATTCTTCGATATATATGTTAAAATTTGACTTTTTAAGGTCTGTCCTTTTCTCAGTATTTTAATTTGATGTCTTTGAATTTAATTAAGATACTGAATATTACATTTTCGTCTCTGTCTCTGTCAAATTTACTATCAACTACAGTTGTGTTGTATGTCTTTAATGTATGTAATAATATTACACAGTTATAATGGTCACATTGACTTGTTATGTCTGTTTGGGTTGCTCACCCAATTTGTTAATATAACGGAACTATAAACAACTGTCATACAAGTGGGGGGTTTCGCTAGCTATAAAACCAGGTTTAACTCACCATTTTCTTCGGAAAATGCCTGTACCAAGTCAGAAATATAGCAGTTGTTTTCCATTCGCTCCGTTGGTTGATAAAGTCAAACGTTTGTTTTTATCGGTGTTATTGGCATTCCCCTTTTGGATTTACCTTGGAGTTCGGTATTTGTGTTTTTATTTTTTTTTCATATGAATGCGATAGTACTGATACTTATGTGTATTATTTCAATAAGCTTAATTACATAAAATAATTATCTATATTTCCCTTGAAGATTTAATATTATTCATAGATGAAAGGAGTAATCGCTTTAGTTTTAGGTCTTTATAATCTTTGCATTATGTATAGATCATGATATTGATTGGCCAATAATGAATAACTGTCAGTTGGTACTTTATATCTGATATTTTTGGAAAATGTATCTTTTTTGGTTATGCCAATAGCTAATAGATATGACAATCATAGACTATTTTGTCGTCACAAAACTATAGAAAATAAATACAAACAGCTAATAGGGTTAAATAATTTTACATCACTTTGGCTGCACAGAAACAATTAACCTACTTTGACCTTAAACAAAGAACAGTATTTGTGTTTTAAAAGGTAAACAAAAACATAACCCTCTAGTGTTTATAACTATTTATACATCCTGTGCTTTATAAGTTTTTGGGTTGAGCGTTCCTGGTGAAAAAATCAAATGGAAAAAAAAACACGACCTGTATAATGAATAAACAACAAAGAAAAACAAATATAACAAACAACAACCAACGATAACAAAAGACACAAAGTGCTCATCTAAGAGTAGTTGCGCTTCAGGCTTCAGGTAAGCTAGTTTAAAGCCAATGACATCTAATTTATGATTCATGTTCTCCCAAACTAAAGTATCAATTATTACACATCCCACGGATTGATTGTACAGAGGTGTGATGTCAAAATATACAAGTTCATAATATTGACAGGATGTTGGAGCATAAGTTTTCTAAAATGTATAGCACAACATATTTAATTATGTTTTAATTTAAAAAATCAATGATAGTGCTAATAAAAAAAATATTCAAAGATCACACTACCACACTACGGTATTAAAATAATGTCCTTCAAGAATAAATTTATTCGAATAAATCAATTAGTTAACATTGATCATATTTAAATTTGCGAACTTTATAAACAACTTTACTGTAGAAATATGGCTGTGATTCTCCGTTATTTATAAGACATAAATCGGGACCGCCAAATTCCAAAACCAAATCTTTGTATCTATGCAAGAATCTAGTGAAAGTTATTAATAACATATGGTATCGAAATTCCTGACGTAATAATTTACCAGTGATACATAGATAACGTCACTACAGATACGAACATAGCGAACGAGTTGGAAAATATTCACACCGTAAGAAAGGGCAAAAGGAACACCACAGTGCAAAAAAGGAAAATTGACAATAGAAAATGAAAAAATTATCTCTTTTGTCGCCGATTTTGTTTTTATTTTTCCGTGTAGAAGTATCCAAATCTTCAAAAGGACAATTATTACGGTTAATATTATATTTATATAAAGTACGTTCCCGAGGGTCAATTTTTGTATTAAAATTAGAGAGTTTTTCTGTATATATAAAGCAAAAATATCGCCAAGGTAACGATAAATGTTAACAAATTTATCAATTGAATGAAATTAAGACGGATCTGCACTAAGATTGGCCAAACACTGTAAAACATAAGAATGAAGGAACAATATAAAAATAAGGAGATGTGGTATGATTACCAATGAGACACTATCCACCAAAGTTGAAATGAAGTAGATGTAAGCAATTATAGGCAAACCCTACGGCCTTCAACAATGAAAAAAACCTCATACCGTATAGCCGGCTATAAAGGGCCCCGAGTCTGCTTTTAAGGGGTACAATTGGTGCCCATGGGAATACATATAAGCTGTCAATAAACTTTATTGCCGAAACGCATATAATTTGTTCCAGTAAGTATTTATATCCTTTTTCATTTCATAAGTAGACTTTAAATAAGTTGCACCAAATAAATCTGTAATCATGTTTTTAAAAGGACCATTCAAAATAAGTAAAAGAACTTGTTTGATTAAATTATGTGTAAGTGTAATTTAGATTAAAGTTTCGAAAAGACATCTTTTTTAATTATTTCTTGATGGAGGATGATATGTTGGTTCTGTTTCAGAAGGTTCATTACCCCTCGGTGCTGAACGATGTTCAGGTTCCCTGTAATTACATTACAAGAGGAAACATTCAAAACCTTCGATGTTTCACAATCTCATGATGAAGGTTTATCATTTTCTATATTGACGTCTGATATAATTTGATAGTTGAAATTATGTTCGGTGGTCAGTAGTCAGTGTTTTTATAGCACGTGGATATTCTAGAAGTTTTCAAGTGTTTAGTATTTTTCCGTTTGATAAATAGAAATTGAAAAGAGGTCGACAGTCGTAGTATTGAATTCGGGTCACAGTTACGACATATGAAACAGTATACAGTACCGTCGAAGAAATCTAACAAAACTGTAATAAAGTGTCCGACGTTCAAACGTGAATAAAACATAACCGACACAGGGCAAATAATTTAAAGAATTCTTTGTAAAACCATAGTAGGGGAAATAGATAATACAATGTGATAAACTTTACAAAAATAGAACAAATTTCAAAAGAAAAACTTAAGATAGACAGATCTCTAACAAGCAAGCATGTTTCAAGGCAGTTATAGTGGTATTTCGCCTCATATGTAGTGGGTTTGATCCAAGATTTTTTAAACAAAAGACTTTTAAACCGGCATCTATTGCAGTTTCGAGGCAATGGGCGTAATGGAGTGAGATCAAACTCTAACCAGGTCTTAGTCAGAATAATGTCTTCGTTTTCAGTGGTATTTCTTACTGGGGACTGTAAGCATGGAAACTTGAAAATTAAAATCTGACTCAGCGTATCGGTTTAGTACAAATTATGGTATTCATCTTATTTCAAAGTCATCGTCCTTGACAGGCGTGTGAATATTTGTTGAGCCATCAATCAATATTTGCCATGCTATTGTGTTTTGCCGGAATGTACGTCATGGAAATTAAGTGATTTGTATTTTTTTCATTTAAAACTACGATGCAGCAGATTGTATTTCCATAAGCTATTGTAAAAGGCAATTACTGCAGGACTTTTAAAAAGATAAAATAAGTCATCTTAAAATACAAAATGAGTAATATTAGAAAGAAAATCATCATATGGCACATTTGTAATGTAGCTCACAATATCTGACATTGGCTCTTCTAAATTCATTTCAGTCTCAAATATGTTTTTTTTTTTTTTTTTTTTTTTTTAATACCGTTATGTTTGTATACTACCTATATATCTGTAATTTTAACAGATTTATATTACCTAAAAAGCAGCAGTTTTAAAAAAAGTTAATTTGGTATTTTTGTCTTTTCCGAGATTTCCAAAATTTCTATTAAGATACATACGTTTATTTTTCAAAGAAAGGAATATGAAAACAAAATATGCGTTAAAAAGGGCATGATTTATAGAATAACTAATCGAAGAATTCAAATATAGAAAAATATTCAACGAGTGACCGAACAACACACTAATTCACGAATATTTTTCGATATTTGAATTCTTTGATTAGTTATTCTTTTTATTGCATTGACAATGGGCTTTTTAATGGAATTAAAGTAGAAAATGTAAAGAACTATATCTTTTTCTACGCATTCACAGTTTGCGTTGATGCGACGTCATCGACAACGTCTTGACAACACCTATTCTTGTATGACGTCAGAGGAGTGAAATAACCGAGTTTATTTCACATGTGAAATTATCGGTTTTTATTTCACTGGGGAATCACGGTAATTTATTGCAACCAATGTAATAATAACACTTTTTTATTGTGTGTTTCTCTCCTTCCTTTTTTTTCTCGTTTTTTTATTTATAAATCTGTTATTCAAATTTTCTCTGTAATGCAATATCCCTAGGCAGCAGAAACATCAAACCCTGTGTTAGAACCTTCTGTATTTGTTTCTTCCTTTATGATTAACTATGCAGAAAAAGACGCACTGAAAATTCTATTTTACACGAAGATATAGATTATTCAAAACTGACATCGGAAATAGTCTACAACAACTGACAAACCTGGCTTTGTATTGTGATATTAAAGGGATATCTAAACTCATAAGTAGAACACGATCTGACAATTCCAAGGAAAAAAACAAGCAAAAGACAAAAACAGTCTTCAAAACACAACGTAAAAAACTAAAGACTAGCAACACGACCCCCACCAATACCTGGGGTCGATTTCTGGTCCTGCGGAAGGGTAATCGGATCCTGCTCCACATGTTGCTCATGTAAGTACAAATTAGGCGATAAGTCTTATTCAGTGGGTCAAATTCTAGAAACGAGTACTGGATTGTGCACGGTTACGAAAATGGGAACATATCCGTCGTCATCTGTGAAACAGATATTTTATAACAGCCAAGCAACCCGTGGTGACATCCGTACAAATATATTCACTTTGAAAGTTTTGTGTACCTGCGGAGACTAATAAAATAGGATGGCAAACTTTTTTGCCTAACCCTCTGATATCATTTCGTTTGATCATAATTGTAATTAACTGTAAACTGTACATCTATATATAAGCATAGCTATATCAAGCAGAAATGTGAAAACCAGAAGATTGAGAATATTTGGTCATCATGTACTTATAACAATGTTATAAATAATATATGTTTACCTTTTATGTCTGTTTGTTTTGATCACACATTGTTTTCAATATAATGGAATTCTATGCGACTGTCAAACAAGTAAAGGTAGCTATAAAACCAGGTTTAATCCACCATTTTCTACATAAGGAAATGCCTGTACCAAGTCAAGAAAATGTCAGTTGTTTTCCATTCGTTTGATGTGTTTGAGCTTTTGATTTTGCCATTTGATATGGGGACTTTCCGTTTTAAATTTTCCTTGGAGTTCGGTATTTTTCTTAATTTACTTTTACATTGATAATCTATTGAATTTTAGAAGAGATGTGATATGATTGCAAATAAGGCAACTATCCAAATGAGTCCACATGGTGTTTTTAAGTTTATTCAAATATCCAATAAGAGTATATGGATTTATATTTACGAGCTCTTTAAACGAATTCACCGTAAAAATAAGAATGTAATATCCAGTTGTAATAAGATTTATAAAGCACAGTCAAACTCCACAAACGACTTTTTTTGTATATATGAAATAATATAGTAATTACAATAGATAATAATAATAAAAAGAAATAGAATAAACGTCACTACCGACACTATTGAAATGTACCGTACATCTACATGTATAACTTAAACCAGCAGAATCGTGCGAACTAGAAGATTGAGTACTTTTTATTCTGTGAATTCTTTACGATGTTTTCTTTTTTGCGAAAAATTGCTACGGATAGATTTCGCAGCAATCAACACTCGCATTTGAAATTTTGATAGCATTATTTGAGAGTTGTGGTTCCAGAAAGCTTAAAAAATTAAATCGCATATTTTGTCTATTGTTGAACAACCGCTACAGTAAACGAAAGCAGAATTTTTCTAATTTACAGCATAATTGATTATCCCATTTGGTTTTTTTTAATCCCATTAATGGCAATACCTATTGTTCTAAACACGTTATTGGACAATAAACAATAGTACAACATGATCAAACACTGTGAGAAAGTTATAATTACTATATTAAAATGTCAGAAAATCTTAAATACTGCAAAGTTGAACAGTACAAAAGAACTACATTTTGTAATTTATTATACTAAAACGTAAAAATATACTAAACGACTAAAGGAATTTCCCATGAGGATAATTTTAAAGGTCAGAAAGACAATTACGTTTTCGTCATAACGATGACTTAATTGAATTGCAATTTGAAGCATATTTCATTTCAACCTCTCTTGTTCCATTACGATACCGTTATTATCTTCACATGGTAAGAAACAAGATTCATATTTCTTTCTGACAAAATTGATTATTTCTATTAAATTCAACTTGTTTTTAGAATATAACATGTTTCCACGGTGGTAAATAGAACAAATTAACCTTCATGGACTCGCTGCCTACGTAAACATTTCAATGTATTATTTATTTATATGTATGCTGATTTATATTCCGGCATTTTAAAGCTAATAAATTACAAAACTATGCGTAGAAACAAAATAAAAAACGCAGCATGTTGGTCACGTTTAAAAGACGAAATTCTATAAGCATTTTGAATATTTGAATTGATTGTGTAAGTGTCAAATGTTTTAAAGAATCTTAAACTTTATGCCATGCATTTGCTTGAGGATGTCAAAAATATTAGTACTTTCTAAACCTTTCCTGACTTGATACAGGTATTTCCGTATGCAGAAAATGGTGGTTAAAACCTGGAAGTCAGGAATATTGCAGTTGTTATCAAATAGTTCGTTTCTATGTATGTTGCATTGACGTTTGTTTTTTGTTGCACTTCAGTGTTTCTGTTGTTCCTTTGTTTTCCTCTTATAGTTGATGTGTTTCCCTAGGTTAAAGTTTGTAACCCGGATTTGTTTTCTCTCAATCGATTTATGACTTTTGAACAGCGATATGCTACTGTTGCCTTTATTTATACCTGAAAAAACAACAGTCTACAAACACTGCATAGAAAAACTAAAGACTGGGCAAATCTAACTCCATAAAAAAAAACAGGAGCTCGCCCTAATTGCTCAATAAGTGGGTAAGCATATCCTGCTCCACTAGTGGCAATCGTGTTGCTCATGGGAAGTAAAATGTCTGTGATAAGTTGCATTCGGTGATCAAACAGTTGGACAGAAGGAAAGGATTGTACCTACTACATTTTGAATTTATCCGTGGTCATCTGTGACATAGAATTTCAATAGCAGTTAACCAAATTATGGTTGCGTCTGTATAACTTTCGAAGGTATAACTTTAATTATCGTATCAACTGGAAGCTATAATATACTTGTTTTGCAGGCGCTGTTTAAATGTTGTTACATAGAAATGGAAAGTTCACAATTAGAAATCTCAAATCATCCTATTATTTAGAATAGTGGTATTTAATATAAGACTCATCTTATATACATTATATACAACAAATTGCATTTATAAAAAATAGCTTCTATTAAAATAAGTTTTCGTAGTTGTAGCATTTTAAGAGAACAAAATGTTGCAAGTTAAAAAAAATGAAATAATCAATTATTTTTAATATGACATTGAACAAAACACCGTAATGCTTGAAAGGACTTATTATTAAGTATTTATCGGGATATCGGTTAACTTGTGTTTTCTACATAAAGTCTTTCTACAACGACAAAAACATTGTTGTTCCCGGTAAAAGTATTACTGTTTAATGTAACTTATGGAATGAATATCCACTTATCAAATGCAAAATAAAGGCAACAGTAGTATACCGCTGTTCATTAGTCATAAATCGATTAAGCAAAAAATAATCCGGGTTACAAACTAAAACCGAGGGAAACACATCAACTATAAGAGGAAAACAACGGAACAACAGAAACACAGAACTGCAACAAAAACAAACGCCAACATACATAGACACGGACTTATTGATAACAACTGCCATATTCCTGACTTGGTACAGTACATTTAAGAAAAATGGTGGGATGAACCTGGTTTTATAGCTAACCAAACCTCCCGCTTATATGGCAATGTTAAAAATACCGCTAAAATGACAACACTACGTGACAGGAGTACAGTTCAAACAAACGCAAGAACACTCAGCACAGAGAAATACATAAATAAATAATATAATAGTACATCACAACATATAAACCGCAAAAGCTATTATTGGTTGCCAAGATGTGATACACGTTGCTTTGGACGGGCACATAAAGAACGTGGTGAGGATAAACATGTTTGTGAGCGCTGACCTTTCCTCATCAGTACAATGATATAACAGTACAACACAAGAATAAACTGTTAAAACGAGTTTGAAAGGAATTGACTTATCAGATTGGTACGAAAGCAACAAGAAACAAGACCTAAAGTACAGATTTAAGAGTATCCGCAGTTACTGAAAGCTTGTTCAACTAATACATCAAACCTGTTTTTCTAGACTTAAGTTTCAACCAGTACACCTTCAAAAATGTGTGTAAAGACGTATAAGCATTATGATGAAAGCATAACCTTGTTCAAAATATAAGTATCGACTCGATGTAGCACTAAAAGTCTTGATAACTAGATAAAAATATGAATTAAAAACAAATGAAAATATAATCAATTCAAATACTTATTAAGATATTATTTTAAGGATCTTGTTAAACAGATTACCCTTAAAAAATATTTATTGAAATGACCATGAGTTTACACGGATCGTATTTTAACTTACGAGCTTTATAACCAAATTACCGTAAAAATTAGGTTATGATTTCCAGTAGTTTGTAATAAGATTTCTAAAGTATCTACATTTATGATGTAATTAAGTTAAGGTTTTCAGTAATTTCTGCTAACGAAATCTATGACTTAATAACTTACCAGTGATTCATTGGATACGTTCATTGAAAACAACAACAAAAATCACTACAGACACTGGCGTCGCGATGAGTTGGGACACAGATAGACCATAAGAATTGAGCAAAGGAAATGTTCGTATTACATTTATCTGAAGTCAGTTTCCCTGGTTAAATTTCTGCTGAATAATGATAGAATTTTGTATTATTTATAAAAAACAAAAAGGTTAACGAGGTAACTGTAAGTGTTGTTATTTTTTTTCGTTGTATATTTGGACCAGTCATTTATACGTTGTCCATTTTAAACACACACACACACACATAAGGAGTATAAACAAAATTAAAATGGCTTTAAGTTCTTGTTTTAATTTTCTTACGATTTTCGCATTAGTAAAGAATTCGTACCGAAGCGGCTGAGTCAGAACTATACGGTTTTATCAGAAGTTGGAAAGTTGTCAATGAAAACTTATTCATTTGACGTCAAATTTAAAAAAAAAAAAACTCAAGTGCTGTCTTTGTTTTTCTATCTATACATGGAAAGGATTTTAACCTTTTAATAGATTGAAAGATAATAAGATTTACTGAAATTGAAGAAATTTGTCTCAAATCAAGCCTAAATATGAAAGAAGTAACATTTTTAATATGTTGTGTTTTTTTCTAAAATGATTCACTTGCTAGACAGTTGCTTCTTACAAAGAAGCTATACTTAACGGCAAAGTTAAAGTTATATTTTTTAAAGTTTTACGGACGCAATTATGGTTCTGTTGATTGTAATGGATTACCTGTGCAATACATCGTCTGGGATGATACGCATAAAACCACTTAAGTTAAGATATCCAATTATAGTACTATTCTATTGTAGGACGTGTAGAAAAATCCGTCCGTTCGGAACAAATCTTAACTTTTAGAAGCTTTATGCATAAGGGACCTGATGTACTAAATTATAAGCCTTGTATTGTGTATGAGTATTCACCAATGACCATGGAAATGATAAATTTTTCGTAGGCATTATATAGTCATCGTGACCTACTTTATAATATCGCTATATGCAATTAACTGGGTGCTTATTTCTATTGAACAAGAGGACGGCACCCGACATCAATGGGACAGGACTATTTAACTGCACCCAAGCTCGTCCACTTTTTAAGATGATAATAGTGTTGATAAAAGTTCTTCTCTTTGTTATCATCCAACTGAAATTGATTATTAATAGTTCAGCTGGGTGAATTTCCCTATACGGCATTTATTAATGGTTCACATTTTAGTGGAAAAACTGTCAAATTGTTCTTCAATTTTTATGCAGTCAGTACATACCTTTTTATTGATAACTTGATAATGACAAAACATTTAATAGAACTTTGAAATGTTGAATTGATAAAATAAAATTGCATTGTAATTGAATTTAAAAAATATGGAACTGAAAACACAGGAATACTTTTCAGGGCATATATATCTATATTCATAATATTTCTATAAATAGATTTTTTATCAGACACCAAAGGAGATTTTGTGGTCTGGACTTTTTACATAACTACCAAAATGTAAAGTGAACTGTCTAGCGGAACTGTCTGACAATTCATCAACCCCACATAATCATGCACCTCGCCAAGTCAGGAAGCTCGTAAGTAACTGTCAGAGCTTAAGCTATATCATAAAATTTTCGTATCTTGTGTTCATGACAGGTGTTTGATAGTTTCTGTTAAATTTATTCACTACCTGTCTAGACTCGGATGGTTAAGGGCTTGGACATTCTATATATTTTTGTTTTTTAAAGACAACATATTGATCTCCAGAATGTTGTTCCAGGAAAAGAAAACAATGTAAAGTTATTAATGTTGTTGTCATTTGCGTACACACGTCTAAATATAAAAATATGAAACACTTTTCGTTACTTCCGACTAACACATTATAATGTTGTATAACGTTGACTAGAGTGAAAAATGTTTATTGATTGTCAACATTATCATTGTCGTCTGTTATGATTTTAATTTGATGCTTGGTTGATAGTAACAACAGGTTTCCGATAGGAAATACAGAAAGGGTTATAGATCATATTTTTTATTTTTCTGGTTACTCACTTGTTTCAGTAAATAATTATAAAATAAAAATCAATCTTAATCTTAAGTCATAGTTAAGACATTAATTCAATTAAAAGCGAACATAAAAATTTATCTTGTAAATGATTAGATCGACCATTATTGGAAAACAAAAGATGGAAGAGAAAACGCACGAGACTTCATACATTAACCAATTAATTAAACATCATTTGTATTGTTCAATTTTGTAAATATGTACATTGCAAACTCAAACCTTTAAACAGGTCGGGAACTCTAGATGAAATGAAAAACAATACATTGTGGGCTACTACGAGTTAACTACCACATAAAAACACGTGGAATTAGTGGGAAAACTGTCAACTAATATATAGTCTGGGACTCCCATACTAAATGTTTTTGTTTAGCGAATGTGTTAAATGTAAAATATATAAAATAATCCTCAATTTGGATGCTCAGATTAAAAAAAATATTGGTTACTGGCTTCAGGATTCGACTTTCTTTTTCGCCTTGTAAAAGTAGTTGAACAGGTTTTGTCCATTGTTATGCATTGTACCTGTGCATTAATTTCACGGCGTAAAACTTTTTATCAGGACCTGATCTAAAAGAAAATATATCATAAAATTCAGTATTCTCAAAAAATTGTGTTATAAAAAGCGGGGACGGTAAATAGCTTAACATATTTTGAATACTTTTGTCCATCGATGAAGTCCGTCTGTTGCTAATTTTGTCCCAAAATATACCTAAGAGGTATTTTTATCGTGCGGCTGCTGTCCTATTGACTTATGTGCAATATCTTCAATCATTTAAATCCTCCGGATCATAGTTGGTGCCCTGTTGCCCATTTATTTTTTCCTGAAACGTGCTTTGTATATAGAAATAAGAAGATTAGGTATGAGTGACAAATGAGACATCTCTCCATCCAAGACACAATCTAGTAAAGTAAGCAATCATAGGTTACAGGACGACCTTAAACGCTGAAAAGTAAGCCATAAAGGGACCAAAAATAACTAGTGTTAAACAATTCAAACAAAAAACAACGGCCTAATCTATATACAAAACGAGAAGAGAAAGTATCCAATAAATGAGAGAAATATATTAGGTAAAAATAGATCCAACGCTGCAATTTTCACATAACATATCAAAGTTTACGTCCTTGTCGCACATAAACATGGATAGCATAATAAATAATTTTATTCAGATTGGCAAATATCCGAGTCCGTTAAAAATATAAAAATTTCCAATATCTACATTAGAAGAAAACGAACTTTGCAAAGACGAAAACAAAACGAAACTACAGCTGCTTGCAATGATTGAGGAAAATATTGTTTCATTACCTTCAGAACAAAGGGAACAGTTTGAAATAGAAAAAAAGTCCAAAAAAAATGAAATATGCCAAAAAATCAATACTTATAGATTTTATTAACATTGTCAGACAAGAATTAAGAAATGTCTTGAGCAGTTTTGATGAAATATGATAGATGATATAGGCTTCATACATGTTCTGTACCTGTCAAATTCTAAATATAAAAATATTACACAGTATTCTACAGTTACTGTAAATAACTCTTTTGAAGATAATGGAAAACCAATCTTTCTGAAAGGTGTTTTTTATATAAAAATAAGAAG
Organism: Mytilus californianus; assembly: GCF_021869535.1. Taxonomy (NCBI): domain Eukaryota; kingdom Metazoa; phylum Mollusca; class Bivalvia; order Mytilida; family Mytilidae; genus Mytilus; species Mytilus californianus. The sequence goes on along the minus strand of NW_026262679.1, from coordinate 127,574,639 downwards.
ATGTGGTATGATTGCCAATGAGACAACTGTCCACCAAAGTTCAAATGAAGTGGATGTAAGCAATTTTAGGCAACCGTAAGGCCTTCAACAATGAGAAAAACCCATACCGTATAGTCGGCTATAAATGGCCCCGATTGATGATTACACGTGTTTGTTTCTTAAAGACAAATTAATAATTACATACCCTTCCTCGAATTAAAAAGACAAATTTATAATTACATACCCTTCCTCGAATTAAATGACTTTTTAATCATAAAAGAAGGTACAATATCATAGTAACATCAATTTTGTGAAAAGCATGGAAATTTTAGTGACCCTAACAGACATTTGACACACTCTAAGTTTTCCCCTTTTTTACGAACCCAAAATTCAAGGAGCCCTTACTTTTTTAAATATCAGAATGAAAGTTTGTCTTATGGGTAATTGTGTTTTTCACTGTTGTTTCGTTGCTGTCTTGTGTACGAATACCTTAAATCTCCGTGTAATCATCAATCATATTAATGGCTATATTTCGGGTAATTCAAACACTCGTTTCTTTGCATAGAAATAACTCTTCGTTAATCTGAGCATGGAACGAATACTTTATATCACGGACTATAAATGTGGATACAAAAAATGAAAAAACTAAGCGAAATTGTTAATCCCGCAATGCATGAAAAAATGTGTTGTCTTTCAGTGAATAACATGTGTTCTCGGTTGATTGTAAACACGTACAAAAATGTAGTAGTCCATCATGCATTGTTACTCATTTAGTGGCATGATTGGTAAAAAACCCAGGTAAAAAAAAATGCGTCATACGTAAATAAACAATTACATGTGCGATGACATTAGTATGCTAAGTTATGCATATCCATAAAAGGTAGTGTTCCCGACATGTTAAAGGTCAACCATAGCGTAGAAGTGAGAGTACTGTTATGTTACTCGTTCGTTCTCCAATGATAGATGATACGCAAAAGAAGATAAATACCTTAAGAAAGTTTAAAATGATCAGTTAATATCATTTTTCAATATCAAATGATGTGTTATTTTGATCTAACTTAAATTATCCCCTTCACCGTGACTGTAGCGAGTAGTATTGAAAAGCAATACAAATCTACGATCGTTTTTCTTGGATATTGATTAAAAATGTAAACATTTCCGGTGAAAAAAATATTTTGGAAGAAGTCTTATTAATGAGGTTATTGATAAACATTTTGTATGATTTTCGTTGCACATCATGTGTTGCTGACTGGAACTACCATCATCATGTATATTATGGCCAGAAAAGTTGAAAAGCAAATTATATACATATTTTAGCATATATATATAAAAACGAGAAAATACCTCAGTACGTGGTATGTCTTTTAAGATAATTAACATAATGTAAGAATATGATAAAATAAGATGATGTGGTAGGATAACAAATGAGACAACTATCCACCCGAGCCTAATGGACAAGGACAAGGCAACTAAAAGGTACTATACGGTCTTCAACGATGGGCTTAATCTATACCGTATAGTAAGCTATTAATGTCACCAGCATGACAAAATATAACACATGAATAAAACCCCACAGCCAGATTTTTGCTACAAACAACAAAAAGAAAAACAAATAAACAGAAAACAACTATCGACTAACGACTACAACTCAATAACATGTTGCAAACTGGAACATCATTTTTGAAAATATTTAGAATTTGCGTCGTGTCAGCCAAAAATGCAAAAATCAACAAAGTTTAATATCCTATTGAATATTGAATGTGACCCAAACACCATGATAAAAATAGTAGAGACTGGAATAATGTTCAACAGAAAATATGCTAAAAATCAGTAGATGAAATTGACGGAAAGGGGGGTTTCTAGATCAACATGTCATGTTAGAAAACCAAAAACACATTTGTTTTTCAGAAACTCGTGTTTTACATCATTCACGTACACATTTTATTTTTGACTAGGATTCTTCATTTATTCGCAAACTTCATTTATTCTCACATACAATCTAACGTCGATGACTGCACGTGCTATCCGTGACAACGTTAAAATAAAGCACAGAAAAAACGATAGCCCTGATTTAATTCATTATTTCACGTTTGTAGCACACAAATATAATTATGCTTCTTTTTGTAATTTCATAAGGTTTTATAAGTGTTGAACGCGGGCACTTTTTTTTACATGAAGCGCTTCTCTTCATTCAAAATACGCTTCTATCAACGCTTAACACCTCCACAAAAAAGAAGTATTCTGAATTCAATTCTTAAATTATTAATAATTTATAGCGCTTATTAACAACACAATTTAACCAACAGTTATCAGCATAAATTAAACTTACTGCCGATGGTTTCTAGTATTAAAGCCAATAATATAAGAAAGTATTTTTCCTGATATACTCCTCGGTTACGTGACGGCTGATATACTGTGTTTCTAATTAGAACAAGATACAAAATACAAAAAAAACTATGTATTTCTACTCGGATAAGTTCCCACTGGCTGTATTTGGCAAAACCTTTCGGAATATTTAAGCCTCAACGTTTTTCAACTTTCGTACATGGTTTGGCATTTTAACTGTTTTCATTCGAGCGTCACTGATGAGTCCTTTGTAGACGAAACGCGCGTCGGTCGTAAATTATAAGCCTGGTATCTTGATGAGATTTTTGAGTAAAGGTAACAGGAAACAAGAACAAAAACCAGTGAGTACTAAGACCAGAACAATTAAATTGTTCACAAGAAACGTTGCTATTTACTTTTATTTAAGCAGAATCATATTGCATACAATGATACTGTAAGAATACTGTTTTATCATAGCCGCACTTTCTTTCTGCAAATTACTTGTAGGTTGATTTGTTTTGACAAACATCCGGGGAAAAGCTCGTCTGCGTGTTGTATATTATTCAAATGACAACATCCATGAAATTATTGCTTTAAGCTTCCTAACGGCAATGCATATTCTTCTTTTCACAGAAAATTTACCATATCATTTGTAACATATTTCGATCTATTAAAAGACATATTTATCATTAAACAAGAGTTTATTTAGTATATTCTATTAACCTGTCTTTATAATAATTCACATTAAAAATTTTCATTTGATTCCGGCTCAGTTGTTTATAACATTATTAAATTGAAGGAATATGTAATTTTCATTAAATCCAAATTGAAAACTTTACGACACAGTGGCTTGTTATCCTTAAAAAACTTGCAGGCAGAAATGCTATTTAAATTTTTGTATTTAATACGATTATTAAATATATTAAGGAGTAAAATGTCATGCACATATCCGCTTGGAGATATGGATTATGTTTATCCTTTTGCACGATTTTTTAGCAAAATATACATTAGTTGTCGTTTGTTGATGTGGTTCATAAGTGTTTCTCGTTCCTCGTTTTTTATATAGATTAGACCGTTGGTTTTCCCGTTTGAATGGTTTTACACTATTAATTTTTTGGGGCCCTTTATAGCTTACTGTTCGGTGTGAGCCAAGGCTCCGTGTTGAAGACCGTACTGTGACCTATAATGGTTTACTTTTATAAATTATGACTTGGATGGAGAGTTGTCTCATTGGCACTCATACCACATCTTCTTATATCTATTAGGTTTACTATTGATTGTAATTTATTTTTAAATCTATCTTTCAAAATAAAACAAAAACGCAATGTTTAGCAGGTGAAAAAAGCTAAGAACTGAATAAGGAAAGTGTGCGAGAGGATAGAAGTAGTTGTTTCAAGATGTTTATGGATAGAAGGCGTCCAGTATAAATTGAACTTACCTGAGATGTTTTCGGTAAAGCTAGAAATGTTAATGTATATAGTTCAAGGATACAAGAAAGCAAAATTTATTTGATGCACTAGAATTGTTATAAAGTCTTCTCGATTGTAATCGGATAAAACCACATGGTGCCGAATAAAACCAGATGCTTGGAATGTCCTACTCGTGTTGTGTAGCTTAAAGTTATGGAACTTAGTCATTAATCTACCTTCACTCATGATCATACACACACACACACACACACATTAACACACCATGCTAAGTAAAGCGGGGTTTTCAGTGATCGTTCTGAACGTTTGTTCTTTTGTTTATACCTGATGGCATTGTATGCAACTTCTATTCTATTCATTTAAAACTACTAGTAAATGATTATGCGGTTTTCATTGCAAATATGGACTTTACCATATATAAACGAAGTGTTAGCATGTATCGGTATCTTCCCCTGAACCAGTTAGTTGGTTTTAATTGTTATGGCAGTTTTCAGATGCCAAGTCAATAATATCAACACAATCTGTGTACCAATTATTATTTTTTCATCTACTTTTTTAAATATCAGAGCAATGAAATCTTTATAAATGTACAAATAAGGGAACGGTATAGGAACATGTGGTTCTTCTTGATTTGTTTACTTTGTCGTATTATTTTGTGTTACTTACTCGTGATTAGTTTTGGATCGGAAACACAATGTATGTGTTTATTAATAACTGTTGTTGGAACGTTTTAAACCTAGTTCTTTACGTGCCGACACTACTTCAGGAATATGCAAATGAGACTTATTTGTTACATAGGTTGACGTGTCATGTATTTGTTCGTCTTTTGCCCATTGTATATACTACCGCGGATATTTAACGCATTTGCATTTTTGTATTTTTGTATTCTTATATGGTATATTAATCTCTAATTCTAAGTTTTGCTAGCATATATTTTTGTTATACATTTCAGAGGGCTGTTTTGTACTTTACTTGTTTAAATGTGATTGATGGATTTGGATGTTATTTTTTGGTCTTTTTTGGTCGTATAGCCCTTCAACTGTTTCGGTTCTTATACATCCTTGGCTTTCAAATAATCGTTTTATAGCAGTCCTTAAGAAAGAAAATTCCAGAAAAGCTCTTCGGACGCACAATTTATTAAGTGTTTTATTTATTTTCAAGTCTGACAAACGAAGTTTTTGAAGAGTTATTGGTTCTTCTTCTTCTTCCGCCGAACTTGTCCGCATCCGTTCTCCAAAACCGCTGGTCAGATTAATTTAGGGTTTCACAATATGTTAGACTAACATATCTAGTGGTGCAATCAGGGTTTTGTTTGTGCAATGGGGTTTATAAAGGGGTACTATGAGTCGTAAAAAGGAAGGAGGGGTTAACAATAGAACCCTAGGGAATTTTATTTTTTTTATTTTCAAATGATTATAACTTGAAAACAGTTAGTGATAGGCACAATCTTTATAATTGAAAATGTTCTAAATGATAAAGCACATTAAATGAAATACAGGGTAAGTCCCCATAGGTCACCCCACGCCCTGCCATTTGAGAAAGTTCTAATATATTGTAAGTGGTCAAGATCCCCATCCCTAAACCATATATATTTTAGTTTTTCACGATAAAGCACATCAAATGAAATTCAGGGTTAGTCCCCAGGGGTCACCCCCACCCCCTGCCATTTGAGAAAGTTTTAATATCTTGTAAGTGGTCAAGATCCCCACCCCTAAACCATATATATTCTGGTTTGTCATGCCAAGATAATTTGAATAATAATCAGGGTTAGTCCACAGGGGTCGTCCCGACCCCTGCCATTTGAGAAAGTTCTTATATCTTGTAAGTGGTCAGGATCCCCACTCCCAAACCATATATATGCTGGTTCGTCATGACAAGATGATTTAAATGATAAACATGGTAAGACCCAAGGGGTCATCACCACCCCCAGTCATTTGAATATGTTCAAATATCTTGTTTATGGGTCGAGATCCCCGCCCCTAAACCATATATATTCCTGTTCGTCATGTTCCAAAGATTTGAGTAATATATAGGGTAAGTCCCTAGGGGTTCTCCCCACACCAAATGTTCTTATATTTTGTAAATGGTTGAGATCCCCACCCCTAAACCATATATATTCCTGATCGTCGTGTCACAAAGATTTGAATGATATATAGGTCAGTCCCTAGGCGTTACTATGCATATCACTTAATTGGACCAAACCAATTTGTACTGGACCTTGCCCAATGTCAGGCGACCATAGGAATGACGAATTATGGGAGCTTCGTTTGGGAGACTTCGTAACAGCATCCTGTGGCAATCATTTCTTGTTTATTTTGTTTCTTTGAATTGTTGCTTCCATGATCTATATCCCACAACTCTTCTCATTTGTATGGTGTGTTTGATATATTAATCACGGTGTTTCAAGAGACAGCTGTCCCATGTGTATCCAAGATTAAAGCTCAAATACCTTAGGCTCGTTTAATTCGCTTTATTTAATATGTCTGTTATAGACATGAAAATTGTTGTTCTGACAGTTATCAAAATCTTTAATCTATTGGTGAAATAATCTGTCCAGTGATCAAAATCTTTACAGTTCATTTACATAATGGTGGTAAAACGAATTAGTTTTAATTTATTACAATTGTCGGTTTCCAATATTTTTATGTTTTCATGGTTCTTTTTATTGTATTTTCTTTTTCTAAGCGCTTTTAATTTTTAGGAAAACTGGTGTTAAATCTTTTCTAAAAAGTCTGTTCTAATAAGTATAATTTTATTTTCACGAGTAGTAGAAAAGGCTCCTGTTGAATTGAAATGAATATCAATAAAAGAAGATGTAGGGCATACGAGGATGAAGCTTTAAATAATATGCGCATATGTCTGAAAGTTGTTTATTGACCTTTACGATAACACATAAGATGTTTTATTGTCGTAATTATTTGTAGCAATTGGATATCGATATTTTATTCAACAATTTTAATGATAGGTGAGAATCATTAATTGATCAGATATTTGACAATGTACATTTTCCTTTGTGTCCTTATCGAATATCTTACAGTAGCTGGTATATAATTGGCAATTATATCAGGTCTTTCTTTAATTCGATATAGAACTTTGTGAAAATATTGGCGACTTAAGTCATAATAACAGAACAGCTGATCAAGATATAGTTTTATCCTGTGGTACAAATGTGAGTTGTTGGGGTGAGAAAGAAGTTAATGAGGTTAAATATTATTTCATTGCAGGAAGGCAGGAAAGATAGCTTAATTTCAATTTCTCTGTGTATACATAAATTTAGATATTTATGCCATGCCATTTTAACCTAAACATAAAGATGTTTATGATACATCAGCTATCTTGGAGTAAGCTGCCACCTTATGCCATGTCATTTTATTCAAAACCCGGAGATTCAAATGATACATGTACATCAGCTATCTTGGGGGTAAGCTGCCACCTTACGCCATGTCATTTTAATCAAAACCCGGAGATTCATATGATACATGTACATCAGCTATCTTGGGGTAAGCTGCCACCTTACGCCATGTCATTTTAATCAAAACCCGGAGATTCATATGATACATGTACATCAGCTATCTTGGGGTAAGCTGCCACCTTATGCCATGTCATTTTATTCATAACCCGGAGATTCATATGATACAGTACATGTACATCAGCTATCTTGGGGGTAAGCTGCCACCTTATGCCATGTCATTTTAATCAAAACCAGGAGCTTCATATGATACATGTACATCAGCTATCTAGGGGATAAGCTACCACCTTACGCCATGTCATTTTAATCAAAACCCGGAGATTCATATGATACAGTACATGTACATCAGCTATCTTGGGGGTAAGCTGCCAACTTATGCCATGTCATTTTAATCATAACCCGGAGATTCATATGATACATGTACATCAGTTATCTTGGGGGTAAGCTGCCACCTTACGCCATGTTATTTTAATCATAACCCGGAGATTCATATGAAACAGTACATGTACATCAGCTATCTTGTTGGTAAGCTGCCACCTTATGCCATGTCATTTTAATCAAAATCCAGGAGATTCATATGATACATGCACATCAGCTATCTTGGGGTATACAACCACCTATTTATATATCTGCCATCTCATTTTAACCAGAACCCAGTGATGTATATGATACATCATCTATGTTCTGCTAAATATTATCATATAGTGTTCTTGTTCTAACAAATACCATCATCCTCTAACTTCCATCTTATATTGTTCTTGTTCTAGCAAATGCCATTTAATTAGTTGGTTCACCAGATATTATTCCCGTTATGAAAACAGTCTCTTTTTGGAGTTTTTTTACAACACTCTGTCATGTGAATATTTTTGACATTTTCATTCATACAAATGTTATTTTAAACCTATTTATTAAGTTTCAAATGATTCTGCCGTCTCTGAATAAGAATCCGGATATTAAATGATTCTGACTTCCCTGTGTTATAATGGATGAAAGACATTTTCCTCGTTTCTTTAAATGCGCTTGCAAAAGATAAAAAATGTCTAATAACTACATGTTTCAACTAAAATTATTCAAGGGAAATTTTATCATTTGTAAAATGATCAATATAGACCAACAAGGTGGGGGAGTTGAGGGCAAGCCAGTGAACAAGTACTTGAAACAGTCTCAGTGTTTTTATGGCGAGCTAGATATGATTTCGATACGGTAAACAATGTTCTGGCTTATTAGAACCAAGCAAGTTACTGAAAAAATATTTTGATTCCAATATTTAAATGAGCATATAGAATAGTAATTTTCTAAACTACAATGCATGTGACACAAAGTGTTAGGTCTTCGGTATCAATATCGGGTAAATAAAGGTTGATAAACATACAACTAAATGCATTACATCGGTATTGAAATAAGTATACTAAACGTACATGACCTTAGCAAAAAGATTCCCAGTATTCCACGGCTTTAAAAAAAAGTAAAATAACAAAAGTTCTGAACTCTAATGAAAATGCAAAACGGTAGGTCCCTTATCAAATGGCTAAATCAAAAGCTCAAACACTACAAACGAATGGAAAACAACTGTCATATTCCTGACTTTGTACAGGCATTTCCTTCTGTAGAAAATGGAGGATTAAACCTGGTTTTATAGCTAGCTAAACCTCTCACTTGTATGACAGTCGTATAGAATTCCATTATTCCATTGACAACAATGTGTGAGCGAAACAAACAAGACATAATAGGTAAAAATGTCAATTATTGTGGTACACAAATTGCCCACAATATTGTGTCGTCATTTTCCGACAGCGTTTAACCGTTAAAACCATTGACTTGTGTAAATAACGTTTTAAATGGTCTTCTTGTAATCTTTAAAGAATTTTAGCGTGGTAAACTAGTCAGAACAAGAGAAATAACAGTTAACGCTTATCACAGAACATGACAAGTTTCGAAAATGTCCTTTGCTGACTTTTTTTTAATAATAAGTAAAATTATCTAACTTATTACAATGTTGACTTAAGTATGTGTAATGGTTCCCGTTGAACATTTCTAAGTAACGCTGAAACAAAGTTTTGTTAGATATTCTACATTCATATACAAAAACAGTGACTGGGAATACCTTTAAAGTCTCACAATTCATCTTCTTTAGCGAGAGACAACTGTTGTATTGTAATACTGGTGTTCAATGATTCTGGGCTTCCTTGTATTATAATACTGGTGTCAAATGACTGAGGATTTCTTTGTATTATGATACTTGTCTTTAATTGTTCTGACTTATATTGCAGAATGAAATTTCAAAAACCAAAAACCAATGAAAACATAAAAGTACTACGAACTCCTACGTTACGATAATCATGTTTTCTCTTCCTGTTCTTCCTGCGTAATAACTACTATGTAATTATAATAGACTGAATAACATGGACGGAATCAAAGGAAGGATACGATAGAAATAGCTTAGATGTTTACTATTATAACGATGCACAATTTTACATATTTAGAAACTATTGTTATCAATATTTGAATAGATAATACAATTTAATAGGTCAGAATCCTTATAATAACACAGTCGACCTTGGCTTATTTCCTCAAACTATTCATGCATTGCACAAGTCATGTCTTCTTTGACTGTTCATTTCGTTAAAATACTAAATCCCTGGGATGTGTTTTAGTTGATTTTAGTCTCTGATGCCAAGGCTCCTTGTTGAAGGCCGTACCTTGACCTATAATGGATTTACTTTTATAAAGTGTTACTTGGATGGAGAGTTGTCTCATTGGCACTCATAACACATCTTCCTATATCTATAAAACTTTCCAAAAGAATAGTTTGATTTTATGGTAATGTTCGGGTGGAATTTTAACAATTTTAATATTGATTCAATACCTTAATAAAAACTTGATAGGTGTAACATATTTTGGAGAAGTTTGGTTCTTTGTTTGACAAGATATTATGGCATGAATAAGTGTGAAATAAGATATTTATAATTTAGTTCTAGCCCGAAAAACTGACACGGTGGCCTATATAAAAATAAAGAGATGTGGTATGATTGCCAATGAGACAACTATCCAACAAAGTTCAAAAGAAGTGGATGTAAGCAATTATGGGCAACCGTACGGCCTTCAACAATGAGAAAAACTAATACCGTATTGTCGGCGATAAAAGGCCCCGACATGAAAAATATGAAACAATTCAATTGAGAAAACTAAGGGTCTAATTTATGACAAATCAATTTAGGAAAAACAAATTTTACAGACATGAACCAACGACAACCACTGAACTTCAGACTCCGGACTTCCTGATTTAAACTCTGGTGGATAGTTGTCTCATTGGCAGTCATACCACATCTGTCTATTGTTAAATATGTCTTAGAGGTTTGAAATTACATTTGTTATAGTCATTTGCCTGACAAAAATTAATTGGTTGACAATAAAACATTGAAATATATGTTTGGAAAAATATCTGTTTTTAAGCTCCAAAATCCTTAGGTTATCTAAACTTTGACACTGTACACTGTAACACAGGTACCATTTTTAGTCATGTATTGACATTATATTTCAATATAATATGAAACGCATTGATGTCATGTAGTCATGGCTGCGACAATTATAACATACATATCGAAAAGTAAAAACAAGTAAGGTTCAAACATCCTCAGGCAAAGTTGACCTTATATAGTTTGGCTTTTCTGTTTATGTTACTCTCAGTCTTAAAGTCACTCAAGAATGCATAGACCCTTGTCTTTCAAATTTTAAGGTTTAAACCGGACATACCAAAACACGAAGCAGAACCACGAGCGTAAAAGAACTCTGTAAGAAGCATAGAAATCAGCATTTTACAACTTAATGTTGCTTCTGATAAGTGACTATCAGCCTATCAGCCCACGCGGTTATAGACATCCCAGTTAGCCATAACTTCTGTACTGACATAATTCAGATGATATATTCTTATCATAAATTTAAAGTTCATAAATTTGGCGTCTTTGTCAATTTTATCATCAGCTGCAAATTTGTTTTGTTGGCGTTTTCGTTAGATTTATTTGTATGTTCGTTTGGATTATTTAGTCAGTTGTGTTGTATGTCTGTGATGTATGTTTACACTGATTTGGCTGTTGGATCTTAATTATCGTCACATTAACCTATTATAGATTATAAAATTGAGAATGGAAACGGGGAATGTGTCAAAAAGACAACTGTCATACAAGTGGGAGGTAACTATAAAACCAGGTTCAGCCTACCATTTTCTTCGGAAAATGCCTGTACCTTGTCAGTATGATAGTTGTTTTCCATTCGTTCTGCTTGTTGATAGAGTCTAACGTTTTACTTTGTCAGTTTTTATGGACATACCTTAATTTGAATTACCTTGGAGGTCTGTATTTTTGTTAATCTTTTTTTATATTGCACTGAAAATAAAGTTGCAACTGTCAAGCAATTTTAACTTTGGACAATTGTGGCTGTTCTGTTAGCGCACTTTAAGATTTTTGGTGCTGTTTGTTAATGATCTGGCCTTCCACAATTTTTGTCTCGGGTTGTAGGTGTTCTAGCTTTTCTCAGACTGCTTTTAACGTTTTTGCTAAATCCGTTGGGGGTGTACTGATTGGTTTTGAATACATGGTCTTCTTATAAGTTGAAATCAGACTTTAGATTAGCTTTCAGTAAATGCGAGTAGTCTTATTTCAGTTCTTTTGTGATTTTTCACATTTTAATAGTTGTGTTTGTGCTAATAATTACCAATATAATGAGTCAATGCTTTGTCAGCTGAGTTTTTTATCTTGCTTATTTGATGTTCTGTTACACTACTGTCAAATGTAAGAGGAGGGAAGAGCGCCCAACATCAATCTTTATTTGCGCGTTTAAAGACAGAAACTCGGGGTTGTATCATTGAAACTATCATAAGATGCATTGTAGTACTTTATTTAGGATAGTAATACGACATTACTGAGACATGTCAGCCAAAGACAATATAATTCTAATGAATCAATATATGATAAGAATTTTACACATATGGATTCAGATTGATTGTTTATTTTGAACAGCTTCAATGAACATGTAGTCTTAAATTCATAATTTTTTTTTATTAGTTTTTATTGGATTTGAACTAGCTGTCAGTAACTGCGAGTATTCTCATATCTGTACTCGGTGTCTTTTTGTTGTGGGGATGTATAAGTACCCGTCCACGTCCACTCTGTGTTTTTGTTAGATGTATTTATATTTGTATCCATCTGATGAGTTAAGCCTTTTTCAACTGATTTTGATAGTTGTTTCTTATGTTGTACTGTTACACCACTGTCCCAGGTTAGGGGGAGGGTTGGCGCCTTCAAACGATTTTAACCCCGCCACATTCTATATGTGCCTGTCCCAAGTCAGGAGCCTGTAATTGAGTGGTTGTCTGATTTTGCTGTTTCCCATATTTGTTTTTCGTTTATTGTTTTGCATAGTTTGTTCTTATGTTGACATATTTGTTTTTCGTTCATTATTTTGTACATAAATTAAACCGTTAGTTTTGTCGTTTGAATTGTTTTACGTTTGTCATTTTTGGGCCTTTTATAGCTGACTATGCGGTATGGGCTTTACTCATTGTTGAAGGCCGTACGGTGACCTATAGTTGTTAATTTCTGTGTCATTTGGTGTCTTGTGGAGAGTCTCATTGGCAATTATATCGCATCTTCTTTTTATCTGTAAAAATACAAATAGGAATACGTACTTTTGACAGATAAGATATATTAAATTTCAGTTCTTATCTATATAATTTTCTATTGTTTAGGAAGGCTGTTTGAAACCTATCATTTAAAGGAATACACGATATTGAAAACTAATGGATGTGCACATGATTCAAACATTAAGGATATTAATTTTTCTTAAACATTGAACATTCATAAACCGAAAAATGAAAGTAATGACATAATTGAGTAAGTTAAGAAAAAAAAAACACATAAAAGTGTACTAGTTGACTGAATTTTCCTCCTTTTTTTGTAAGATTTTTTTTCTCCTTTACTTTTTAATACGTTTTTCAGAACATGATAAATGTAAAATAAATACATATGTTTAAATTAAAAATCTCAACAGAAAAGGTTACCGAAATCGAAAAATGATTAGAAATTGACCCAAAAAGGTTGTTTACGAATAAATCAGTCAACAGCTAATGGAAAAGGTTTGGGGTTGTTTGTAATCGAGTTTGAAATAGGAATATTTCTATGCAGTATACAATCATCTTGTCATACTACTATCCTGCAAGCTATGATCCTTTATCAAAATCAGGTATAAAAAATTATTGATAAACGTGCATACATTTTTTTGTTTTATTCTGATACAACCTATGCATCACATCGCTATATTAAAGCAAAAAGATTTCCAGCAATCCTGCCCACAATTTCCAGTCTTATTTTCAGGGAATTGTAAACATTCAAACCTAGAACTGAGAGAGCAACGTTTTAAGTCTAATTTGCGTAAATTAAAGGTTCTTGCGTGTGTGAAAAAAAGTCAGGTCCAAAGAAATAAGGGTTTCCTCTTAATACAGGGCACAAAAACAGCAAGAATTTTAGAAATTCTATCACTGACTGTTTGATTATTTTTTTCAACCACACTCAAAAGACAAATTGAAGATGCCATAAGATATCTCAAAACCGCAATTGGTTACAGTGTTGTTTATATTATGTTTACCCTTGTATTATAGAGACAATATACTACCAATTACAAAAAACTTTTCTCTTGATGTCATTTATTGACGTCATTGTCAAATTTACTATTAACTTCATCTTTTTAGTTGGCGTCTTTGTTAGATTTATTTGTATGTTTGTAAATTGTTTTTTTATCGGTTGTGTTGTAGGTCTGTATTGTGTGTTTACATAGTTTTGGCTGCTAGATCCCAATTATTGTCAACTTAACATATTACGTCTGTTTGATTGCTCGCCCAATTTGACCATTATAACGGACCTATAAATAACTGTCATACAAGTGGGAGGTTTAGCTAGCTATAAAACTAGGTTTAACTTACCATTTTCTTTTCGAAAACGCCTGTACCAAATCAGGAATATGACAATTGTTTTTCCACTCCTTTCGTTGGTTGGTGACATTTGAGTTTGTCAGTTTTTATGGACTTCTTTTTTTTTTTTATTTTCCTTGTTATACTTTTTCACACCTTTGAGGGACACTAAATATTTTATACTTTTCGATTGTTATTCTTTAAAGTGTTAATAAAAGTTGTATTCCAAATTTGCCATTTGCCATTTGCTACAGAATTACCAATTTAGATCATATTCACACCGTCGAGTAGCATTAAAAATTTATCATTTTGTATTGTTATCAATCACACATTAATATGTGTTCACTTCAAGGTGTTAATAAAAGAGATGTTAATTATCTCTAATGGTCATGTTCATTTCAACAGATGGAATGAGACAATTTTGTGGTGACAAACAGGAGAAATGTTTTAAAACAGAATGGTGTGCCTGCTTAGGTGAGATGTATTACTTTCATTTCTCTATTTCGGCTTCTTTCTTTTTAAAGAACTCACAATGGTAAAAAACTATTACAAAAATACCAAACTCCAAGGTATTTTCAAAAAGGGGATGTCCATAAAAACTGGCAAAATCAAAAGTTATAAAACAACCGAACGAATGAAAAACAACTCGCATATTCTTGACTTGGCTCAGACATTTCCTGAAGATAATAGGGGGTTTATCCTGGTTTTATAGCTAGGAAAACCTATAACTTGTAAGTTGTTTGTAGTTCCGTTATATTGACAGACATTATAGGTTAATGTGACAATAATTGGGACCAAACAGCTAATACTATGTAAACATACATCATAAACATACAACACAACTGACTAAAAAATTCAAACAAAAATATACGGCTATATGGTATGGGTTTTTGAAGGCCGTACTGTTGCCTATAATTGCTTACATTTACTTCATTTGAACTTTGGTGGATAGTTGTGTCATTGGCAATCATACCACATCTCCTTATTTGTATATACAAAAAGATCTAACAAAAACCCCAACAAAATTGTTTTTGTAGTTGATAATACATACCGTATATGGTATACACGTTCTCGATAAAGTAAAAAAATAAGTAAAATATACAAACAAAGGTAAACAAAATGGAAACAACAATAGAGGAAGCTGCATCTGTAGTGTCCTTTATCTTTAGTTCCAATCTCCGGCGCAGGGATCATATCCGTTCCGTTAAATACTACGTAACACTACGCTCAATATGACGAGGTCATATTAAGTGTAGTATTGCAGAGCATGTACGGAACGGATATAAACTCTGCGCCGGAAATTTCGTTAGTTCAGGAGAATATATTAATGGGACCCAATATGTTTTAAAGGAAATTATCAATATACCGATATTTGAGGAAACTCAGACTCATATGAATATAAGAAAAGGTGGTCAGGAGAGATGCACAGTTGGTTCCATAGAAATGACGACAGCCTGCTGGAATTCTTCCTCCAAATTCAACAAATATGTTGACAAGGAGTAACTCCAGCATACTGATCATTTGTTCTTCGGTGATGACAGTTGTTTTCCATTCGTTTGATGTGTTTGAGCTTTTGATTTTGCCATTTGAAAAGGGACTCTCCGATTTGAATTTTCCTTGGAGTTCGGTATTTTTGTTATTTTACTTTTTATTATGTGTTACCTTATGCATTTTTATATTTAGAATTTTCTATAGTATTGTCAGATCTTTGTTGGCAAAACATTACATTAAAAACGGAAGAACTCATCTAAAATCCGATATCTTAAACAAACTCTCCTGAAGGGTAATCAGTGCCTTTTTGAAAACAGACACTCGTCGAAAATTGTATTTAGATTATATACATGTATCATGTTGTCTTTGGTTGATCAGGAGAGTGCAGAAGTTATAAAGGGTACATCAAGAAATCTTTGACTCTTAATTCAAAATTGTAATACATATGTAAAAATGTAACATAGGCTTATAAGACAGAAATCACACAATGTTGACTGCTGTACCCCAATTTTTGACATTTTTATTATGTCTGTTTGCTTTCCTTCACACATTGTTGTCAATATAATGGAATTTTATTCGACTGTCATACAATTGGGAGGTTTAGCTAGCTATAAAAGCAGGTTTAATCCACCATTTTCTACATTGGGAAATGCCGGTACCAAGTCAGGAATATGACAGTTGTTTTCCATTTGTTTTTTTGGTGTTTGAGCTTTTGAATTTGCCATTTGTTAAGGGACTTTCAGTTTTGAATTTCCCTTAGAGTTCGGTATTTTTGTTATTTTACTTCATATGAAATTGAGAATGGAAATGGGGAATGTGTCAAAGAGACAACAACCCGACCATAGAGCAGACGATGTTCTTTCTAATAATCAGTATTTGTGATTCTTTTTTCATTAAGGTCGAAATCAAATATTTGGTCAAAGTTTCAAGATTAACATTTAAACAACACTGAAAACGATGTACAAAACGAAAATTTATTTTTTGGAAATACACTCATAATTACATAAAGGAGTTCTAACGACGCCTTTAGATTCATAATGATAATGTAATGATTTTACAGTAGATGTAAATCATTAACTAAATTAAGGCAACAGTAGTTTA
Source organism: Mytilus californianus (assembly GCF_021869535.1). Classification (NCBI taxonomy): domain Eukaryota; kingdom Metazoa; phylum Mollusca; class Bivalvia; order Mytilida; family Mytilidae; genus Mytilus; species Mytilus californianus. The sequence goes on along the minus strand of NW_026262679.1, from coordinate 127,557,886 downwards.
CCGTAGTTCAAAACATCTTAATTCACGACTGAAATACAGGGATTACCTTTTAAAAACTTTAATATCATTACATAGATTTATTTTATTTACCCAGAAAAACCATTCAAAATCTAATTGGATAATTGTTGAATCTTGAAATTAATTTTGATATAAAAAAAATACTCGCCAAAAAATCACAATTTATTAATAGGCAAAATTGTTAGAAAATCATATGATCAATCAAACTAATTTTTGCTAGCGGTATGTATGGATGTTAAGTACATAAGTTATAGTCTGAAGATTGGGATTTTCCCTAAATTTCCTATTTACAAGACATAGCAAATACTAGTTGTCATATGATTAGCTGCACAGTTACTTTCTGTTATGAACTCTAAAAACTACTTTTTACTTCATCGTTTTAATAAGCTTTGGATTTTCAAATAGTTTTGCCTCGAGCATTACTGAAGAGACAATAATTGTCGAAATGCGCATCTGATACAGACAAATTAGTACCGTTTATGTTATTACTACCACTGTGTCAATGCCTCTGCTGGGAGACTGATAGTCCCCGAGGGTATCACCAGCCCAGTAGCTACTGGCATGAAAATACGGATTTTGTGTTATTAAAATTTGCTGTTACAAAATTTAAAAATTAGTTTAAAAAATTAAAGAATATATCTCCCTCATGTAAAGCTCTGATTCCATGTCCAGCTTTGGCTATACTTTAGTGTCCTTTTTGGTTTATAGCTATTCATCTTTTTAATAAGCTTTGAATTTTCAAATAGTTTGTACCCAAGCATCACTGAAAAGACATTGATTGTCGAACTGCGCATCTGGTGCAGAAAAATTGGAACCGTTTTTGTTATTTTACAAGAATTTGAAAAAATAGTTAATAAAAAAAATCTAATTACTTGATTCAATTCATTAATTTATCATTGATTATTCAAGTACCATTCAAGTAAAATTTAACTGGTTGTCATATCATGATTATATCGTACGAATCGAGTCGTTTAACTGAAATTTACGTTTGAATAATAATTGAACACAATTCACAGCTTATTGTAGAAATAATTAAAGATTTTAAGAAATTTGTATAGGATTAAATTTCTGCTGAACATTAATTGAAGATATGGAGTATACGTAAATGAGACAGCATTCCAACGACACAAACAACCAAAATACATCTCTGATAGGGAACGTAGCATCCAAACACCGAGTCGTACCTAGAGTACTTTTCAACAATTCCCCATTTTGGTCAATTTCATTTCATGAAAAAGTAAGTTGACCAGTCTCAAATTAAAACTTAAATTGAAGTACCTGAAAACGTACAATAAAAGTAAATCAGAAATTACCTATTATGACTTGGATGGAGAGTTGTCTCATTGGCACTCATACCACATCTTATATAGAAATTATGGTTTGGTAATGCGAGATTTGTAAATGAATAATATACAAACAAATTGTATGACTGTTACAAATCAGATGATGATGATGATAATGTTGATAAAGATTTTTAAATAACATTTTTTTTTTCTCGCTTATTTTGGAATTACAATTCATGATTTATGCAGTTTGGATTTTATATTAAAAAAGGAGTATGTCCATTTTTTAAAAATCTATTTAAAAAAATACCATTTCCAAAAGTCTAACATCTTCATTAAAAATTTAACAGTACTACAGATTAGTGTGTGTACTTAGAAGTTCTAATATAATAATGTGATATTTTAGAACAAGTAAGCTAATAATAAAAGCATAAAAGCGACCGAAATGTCATTTTATAGATTTTATGCTTGTTTTAGTAGTATGAATAAGAAGAACAAAATTTTATCTTGATAAAAAACGATCCTATACAAATAAGACTAGTTATGAAGCAAAATTGTACATAAAATATTTAAAAAAAACTCTCTTCAATGGCAATGTATACATGACAAAGTCGTAAACTCTTTTACGACAGTTGCATTTGTGCATTCGCACTGTTGACGGAAGGCGTCCATGCTGTAAAGCATACGGTTTCCCAAAAATTTGTATATATCTGGCTTCAAAAATATATAACGAAAACAATAGACATCGTCCTCATCCTCAGGTAAAGCCTGTCCCATATTAGCGCTGTCTGAAAGCTTTGATGTAAGAAAGTTATTGAAAAAAATAAAGTATAGAATTCTCAAAAATTCCATAAATATCATCAGCTTTTCGTGTTTACTCCTCTAAAGGATTTTTTTTTATCAGAGCACAAATGTTTAGTTTCTTTTTTTTTATTTCAGATTTCTTCACGGATCCATAAAGTAAGACAATATATGTGATTAGATAGATGTAATCAGATTACGACACCAGGTTAAATGGAGTATAATTGCAACGATTTCACAGGATGCCACAATAATCGGAACCTTACCGTATTTTCGTTAGTCATTTCAAACAGCACAGTTTCGCCGATAAATATCTCGCCCGAAAGAGGAACATATATCAAATCTTGTTTGGTTCTAATCATATCATGTTCTATAATTTTCAGCAACATTCTAAACATTCTAGTTATCCAGAAAACAGTGCAGCTTCCACGTATAACCCGCATCTGTATATTAAATCTTAGCATCAGTGATCTGTTAGTTGGATTAATTTCCTGTTTCCCATGTATTATACCTGCTTTTACTGGTTCCTGGCCGTATGGGGACGTCTGGTGTCAGGTTGCTGGTATTATCCATGGAACGTCAGTTACAATATCAATATGGAGTTTGTCCTTAATAAGTATAGACCGATACTTTGCAATCGTACGGCCATTGAAATCTAGATGTCTGTTAACTCCAAAAAAGGTTGTCTCTACTATAATATTACTATGGTTCATAGCGGTTGTCACATTTTTTGCGCCTTTGCCAACCAAATCTAACTTTATTTACTACAAGTATAGTATGGATGAAATGATTTGTGGTCTATATTGGGAATATAAATGGTTCTGTGTGATTACAGCATTATATATTCCAATAATTTCAGCATGTATAATTATATACACAAATTTCAAAGTAACGAGAAAAGTAATCGACTCCAGACGAATGGTTGCAATTTGGAGAACAAGTAGAAATTCGGGACAGAGCGAAATGAGGGCAGTCAAATTGTTGACTATTGCCACCGTTGTTTATTTCATATCATGGGGACCATATGTTATTCAGGTTATTATAATGAGTTTAACAAATATTAATGACATTCCGTCCAATGTCCGATTTGCTACAATGTGGTTGGCAAATTGCAACAGCTTTTCCAATGTTTTCGTTTATTCTGCCATGTATAAAAGTTTCCGAAGAAGAGCAAGATTCCTTTTGCTATCAGTGTGTTGTTTAGGAGATGGTCGTTTTCACACGAATTCCAGTACAGATAAAAACTGCAATTCCTCTGGAAGAGATCCCGCGGATCTATTTGACTAGATATGATTTTATACGAAGCGTATGATAATCAATGTCAACCATTACTTTAAGTAGGACAATAATTTGACAATGTTACTGTAAATGCACCAATCAGTTTTCTAAACAAATCGCGAGTGTTTCTTAAGGGTTAAAAAAAAATCTACATATGTGTAGTGGTAAAAAAAATAAAAAATATATGAAACATTTGTGTACGACGTGCCTTGAATGTTGATTTGTCAAAGCCAAGCTTTTTTGAATAGATATGAAAAAGGGTAATAAGAAAAGAAGATTTAGAGACATTTACCATATAAAGGAAAAATTATATTAAGAATCATAACCAGGCCCCTAATATCTTAAAATAACTTCAAAATGCAAAAATATGTTGATTGTATTGTTCAATGAATAATTGATATGGTTTGGTCACTTTAATGCATAAATGTCATTAGAAATATCACGGGGACGTTAAAGTTGAAGTTTCATCGAAGATAGCCTATTAACAGATGAGCTTGGTAAAATAATAAGCAACAGCACGACTTAAAGACATTGTACTCGTGTCACCATATTTGATAAGACATCATGTAGCAAAATATCATTGTTATAAGTGTGGTTGTGCTCTTATTGCTTATGCTACATAAATATTAATGAAAAGATCTCAAAACGAGGCAAATTTGCTTATTTGTTTATGCTATTTCATTTGAAACTCAAGAAATTTGAAAGTTTAAAGCATATCTGAAGAAAACATTTCAAAGTTACACGCATTGATTTCTGACAAATTAACATTTTGAAAAAATCTATACGGATGCTATTTTATAGATTATTCAAACGAATTCCATGTGGTATTTCCAATGTACATGTATCCTACATTCTGAGAAAAACTTTACGGATGTTACTTCATAGATTATTCACACGAATTCAATGTGGTATTTTATTGCAGATGTATCCTTTCAGATGTAAGTGGGGCCAATGAAGATGCTTTATCATATCTTCTCCTTTACAGTATTGTTGAAAATCACTTTTATCTTCTAGAACTGAAAAATTAATCTTTGTATATGAAGTATTTGATACCATGTAGAATTAAAAATCGTCTTAACAATTCAAGTTCGAAAATTTTCGTCAATTTTGCACTGATCCATGAAATTAAGAGTTATTTAGCACCGAACAATGTTATTGATTATTCTGATACAATGCTTCAAATTTCACTTGTAAGTTTTGCTTCGATTTAACTTGAGATTTAAACATTGATACACCTTAATTTATGACATGATTTTACTTTCGATACGAGAATAGTCATCAATAAGAGAGAGGGGGTCTCTTCCTATATAAATTTATAGACAGACGTGCCGCTGGCATGGGTCTTTTTTTTGGAATGTCAAACATATCAATGGGGTTCAATTTCACGGAGCTAATATATCAATGGTAGAAATTTATTTGTCAATGGGTCATAAATGTTCATACTAGTATTCTGTTAAGATGTTTGTAAAAACTGTGTTCTGATCTTTTTATCTCATAATATAAATCACGGGTCCCTTGTGGTTAATATCTCACTGAAATAAGATGTCATGGTAGATGGGAAATATATATAAATGGGTTGTGTTTTTCTTATGAAATATATGAATGGGTAGGGATTTTCGCATTAATCAATATATGAATGGGGGTGTTTTTCAAACCATAACCGGATGTCTGTACCTAAATTTGTAGGTTGATTACCCACTCCCACCCCACCCTTGTTTATCTAATATGTAAATTTACCAATTGTGTCCCGCATTGTTGCATTTTGACTGCGTATATATTCTCAATGCGGATGAAGCATGCTTGACAAGAGAAACTTGCGATGTCGACGCATCCGGTCTCGCTCAATTTGGAGTTTATGCGATACCTTCAGTTTTTTTTTTTTTTTTTTTGTCTTTTTACATTGATTTGTATCTCCAAACTAGATCGAGGAGAATTGAATATCGTTTAACTACTGTTGTCTCTTGGAGTTCGGTATTTTTGTTGTTTTACTTTTTATAATTACCCTGAATTACTTCTTATTTGAGGCACAAATCTTAGGTACAATTCCTATGAATTGTTTGTTGAATGGCTTTCATTTCTATTTTCAAATACTCAAAACTTGCAAAAATTCATAAATATTGAATTTTAAGCGATTTTTAAGCATTTTTAATGTGATTACATTTTCATAACTACGGCATATTGTTGTCAAAATTAGAATTCATTGTAGGCATATGAAGTTGTGGCGCCTAAGATTTTAGAAAAGTTTGAAAGACGTTTTGAATTGGCACAGATGTGAAATCAATTCAGGAGTAATTGATCTTACATATTAAGTGACAGTGCATACGATCTGATAGATGCTGTGACATAAGTTATAAATCGAATCAGCCTAGAACAATTTGTATGACCATAAAGATATAGATGTTACTTTCGTTATGAAGAATCCCTGGCTTTCAAATGTTTACGTTTGAGCCTTCCTGATCAAAGTAAACCAAGTAAAACGCTTCGGAAACATGAAATTTATAAAATTTTCATTTCAATGACTTTCGGCGGACATTTCCTGCAGAATTTCCTATATGGTTGAATGAGAATACCAAAACTTCGAAGAGATGCTGTCCCGCTGACCCTTTCATTTGTACATAAACTGTGCCTATGCCTTTTGATTTCTATGTAGCAACATTCCAGTAGCGCCTGCATACGGAGTATATATCTCCCAATTGATACGATATTCCCGGGCTTGTATTTCCTATCATGATTTCCTTGATAGAGGATTGCTGCTCACAAGGAAGCTATTAAACCAAGAGTTCCAAATGGTGAAGTTGAAATCATCCCTTCAAAAATTAAACGGACGCCATCACGAGTTGGTTGACCGTTATGGAATAACCGTTTCACAGATGATATCGGATATGTTCCTTATGTTGTTACTACAATACCCTTCCCTTTTCACGAATGTGACCTACCGAATTAGACTATTTACCGGATTTGTAATAACATAAGCAACACCACGGGTGCCACATGTGGAGCAGGATCTGCTTACCCTTCCGGAGCACCTGAGATCACCCCCAGTTTTTGGTTGCTTAGTCTTTAGTTTTCTATGTTGTGTCATCTGTACTATTATTTGCCTGTTTGTCTTTTTATTTTTGGCCATGGCGTTGTCAGTTTGTTTTCGATCTATGAGTTTGACTGTCCTTCTGGTATCTTTCGTCCCTCTTTTGATTGATTTATGTAGTACTTAGTAGTGACTTTTTCTTCGATACTTGTAAAATCCTTTGTTTTAGTAATAAGACCTGTTTTCCACAAGTGTTACTTAGAAAGGTTACTGCTGATGAAACATCGATATTATTATTGTTATTGTAGACATTAATTGTTACTTTGTCAATATCATTGTTATTGTTCACATGAACGGTTAATTTGTTGTTTTTGTCTTCTTTTTGATTAAACTTGTTCAATATTCAAATGCATTTATTTATTATCATTTAGAAAATGACGAGATTCACAGGAAATGTCATCTTGACTTGACACTTTGTTCATCCAATGCAATCTGAAGGTAAGCCGTGGGTGTACCTTAAATATAACTATTCAAATTTTGAGGGCAAAATGTATAAAATAAATGTATTGTATACAAAGATAAATTTTCATTACTATTTCTCGTTAAGATCATCTCGCTTAAATAGTATTTCCTTTGAATTTGCCTTAATTTCTTTATTGTGAATTTGATAAATCCACGTCAGTCATATTAGCATTTTTTCTCTGATCTAGTTTTCACCTAAAATTCAGTTGAACACCGAGGAGAAAATTAAATGAGTATGTCAATTGACAATATTAATTGAATCTAGAAATGACAAGTTAATCAGAGTATTTGGTGTGTACAACATGCAAAATATTATTTGTGAGTGTCTAATGACAAGTTTAAAATATTATGTGATAGTACACACCCAGCAAAAAAATGATTGAAAAGGTCAAATAAGACGTTAATCAAAGTATGTGGTGTATGCACTCAGTATAAAATTCATTGAGTGTGTCAAATCACAAGTTAACCAAAATATGTGGTATTATACACTTAGTAAAATATTAAATGAGTAGGCAAAATAAGACGTTAATCACAGCATTTTAAAGAACATCAAAATTGTAACTTTATTTTTACTTTTTTAATATGAATATGTGGCGTATATATCCATTTGAATATCAGTTGAGTCTGTCAAATGACAAGGTTTCTTAAAGACACTAACATTAGTTTTAACCCTAGCTACTGAAAGTAAACAACGCTTAACAAGAGCAAAGCCTATAAAAATATCATAATTCCTTACAGCTTACAGTGAAAAAAGCTCAACAAAAATAAAAGTAAGCATTTTATTTTCTTAATCAAGATTGTAAATTTTAATCAGCTAAATTTGGCAAATATTTTGAATATTTAGAATCATGTGCATAACAGTGTAGCCGAGACCATTGATTGGCGCGCAAAAATATCCCATTGACTGGGTCATATTAGGTGAACGTTCGTCTGTAACGCCCAAAACTCACGACGTATTTATTATAGACATTTAAACTGTGAGGTCACCAAAGGGTCTCAACGCCTAAATAAAATAATTCGAAAAACTAATCAGGAATAACCTTTGTGTTTTGATTTATATTGAATACTTACACTGAACTGCGGTCAAGCTTAGCGAAAGGTCATGCAACATAATCAGTCAAACAAACTTTATTAGATTAACTCGTTAAGGAACGATCGTTTTCATTGGTCAATTCAAACCTTCGACCTCACACCTGCGAAAATAGAACACGCGTACTATAAAGCTGAATGGACTGATCAGTATTCACGTAGCCGGTCAAGGTCGTTAAAAACTTCCATCGTCGTATTCCCGAACATGATTGTGTTCTTGATTATCGCATGGCAATTCTAGCTTTTATACATGTGCATGTAAAATTTTAAACTTTAATCTTAACAGTCACGTCGAAATATTTAATTCAACTGTCTCCTCTCAATTGGTCCTGGATTAAGGGAGCTACCATTTTATTTTGATTGGGGGTGAAGGACTTGGATGAAACATTTTGTCCTGCATTTTTTTTAGTTGTTATCTCTGTCCTGTTTTTCTATTTTTCAGTCTGTTAGGTCCTGACTATATTTATTCGTTTATCCTGATTTTTTACATAAATCGTCATACTGCCTTTTTTTGTCAAGTTGCTCACCCTGCCTTATCTTTTATTCAATGGACTTGATGAATTAACGTTGTACTTGAAATGAAACCGTACTTAACTACAAAAATAACCAAATTACATACTAAAGATATTGCTCGATTTTTATAGTAAATGGGTTTGTGTTATAAACTGTCATGTTCATTATTCATATTCTTTCATAAGTTTTAGGATAGTGTGATTTTTTTATTGATTTAGTTTACTTGATTTTGAAAAAAAAATCCCGAAATTCTAAGTAAATTCAGAACATGTTACCAGCCATGCTTTGTTTAGAGAAAAAATGGAGATGGCAAACCATGGCACAGTGGAAGGAAATGTACTTTATAAACTCTAGCGATATACTTTCTTAATTTATAATTAACTGTTTTGCTATCCTCGGTTGAAAATTATATATTGTAAATATTTAAATAGTTGCATAGAAAACAATCAGTTTTAAAAAGTGTGGTTATTCACTAAATGTATTGATAAAAGGTGACTCCATTTTTGTACATACTTTTACAGTAGTCATCCTTAATTTCTTAATATTTCGTTTATAAGTTTATCATACATGTATGATTTTGTATTTCATTTTAATACGCACGCACGCCACACGTTACTTTGGCGGATTGTTCAACAATGTTATGCAAAGCTCTATTCTTACGGTATGAAATTAAAGGATAAATTTTCAACCAATCAAAATCGAAAACAGTACATTTATATAGTTCCTTATAAACTACGACATTTCTCACAAGTATTTATTTATTTTTTAGTTCCACACATGCAAAAATAAAATCTTCGCCGATGAAACATTTCAAACCTTTTTACACCAACATGCCTTCACTGAATTCATTTGAATTTCGTGGTGACCATGATAGTACATTGCATAGTACATCTATATTCACGTGCACACATGGTACGATCTTTCGGGGACAATTTGCTCGTTTATGACACGTCATTTCTGAATGACCAAACGCTTAGCTTCTTTATTTTCGTTTTATAGCATGAAAACAATAAAAGAGGAATGTGCAACCCATCATAAATTTGAAATGGATCAGTATTATGAGATCCTTATTATAAGTAACTACGACATTGTCAGGATAATAACCTAGCGTCAATATGAAAGAAATTAAAGTGGTTCATACATTCATCCGTATAAAAGCGGCACATGTATTTTATTTTATCCTTATATTTTTCATAGTGCGGTACAAGTGCTGCATGCATAAAGAATATTACTTAACACAAATTATTAGTATAATATTTCGACCCCACTATTTGAAATTCACAAAATACTTATTTAATTATTTCGACCAAAAATCATTGTTTTTTACGTTCGTAGTAACGTAGTACATTCCATTGTCGGTCACCTGTGTCAATTCACGTGCACACAACAATTGTTGTTGTATTTAAATCTTTCGGCCAATGAAGTGAGACGTTACAAGTTGTTTGTTTGTGATACGCTAGAATGTTGTCAATGAATTATCAATCGCTAAACTTGACTGCATTTCAGTATAAACGTTCTTTACTTGTGTTTTCATTATGTTTTGATAATCAATTTTTATGACATCGCACGTTCTTTCAACAAAAAAAAAGGATTTAACTGGCTTTAAAAGTTACAATGCATGTGTTGATTATTATCTTTTTTTTTCGGACGTCAAAGCGATTTAACAATTGCGGTTGCATGTCCAATTATGTCATCTTTTAACTTTTATCTGGTCAAAATTTTATTTTAGAACGAATGCATGATCAACTTTAAAAAGTGTGCGTACACAAAACATATAGACAAAATATACTTCTGTCCTGTCTTTTTCGTACTTGCAAGTTATTAGACAATAAAAAGGCTATTTGGATCAAGCCTTGTGGAATTTGCATTTACGTTTTTGAATAGGTAAAATGTATAGTTTGGTGAACTTTTCTGCTAACTACTATACTTGTGAAAAACCCTTGGCAACAGAAACATTTTCAGCTTTTTTTTTAATCGACCCAATTAACATAGTAATGGACGACTTCGTACATTTTATGATCGCAAATAAAATATGTATATAATATACTGTGCACTGTAGTTCGTATATATACTGAAACCCTTTGGCAACCCCACAGTTTAAATGTTTATAATAAATACGTCGTGAGTTGTGGGCGTTACAGACGAACGTTCACCTAATCTGACCCAGTCAATGGGATATTTTAGCGCGCCAATCAATGGTCTCGCCTACACTGTTTTGCACATGATTCTAATTTTGTAATGCTCTTAAACTTCAACTTCAATTGAATTGTGCTACCAATTATTTTGATTTGATCGCCACTGGTGAGTCTTATGCAGACCAAACGCGGGTCTGGTGAACAAATTTTGAATCTTGGTATGTGTATGAAAATCTAACAACATCCATTGTATTGATGCCATTGCATGTGAATGTTTCGTTCCCGGATGTACCACCGGTTAAGTAGTGCTGAAATGAGATATCATTGATACAATATATTTTCAATTAAATTGTACGTAAATGTTAAAATCAATCTAATTTTGTAATCACTAAGAAGTGGCCTTATCCAGGTTTGGCAAAACGTTTTGGAATGTTTGGTCTGCATTGCTCTTTGTAATTGATTCGGCCTTCTTGCTGTTTTGATTTAAGAGCCACTGATGAGTTTTATCTAAACGAAAAGCGCGTCTGGTGTACAAAATTAAGTCTCGTATCTTTGTTTTGCACCCTTTTTGTCAATGTAACTCCTAGTGGAAGTTTTATTCCCGAGGGTAACATTAGCCCAGTAGTCATCACCCCTATGTTGACATGAAATATCCTTTGTACGAATTATCTTCACTCAACTTCGTTTTTATACCTAAGCCATTGATAGTCTTAAATTTTGCAAAACGTTTTGAAATGTTCCTTTCTAATGCACTTCAGCTTTTTATTTGATTTGACCTTCCAACTGTGTTGATTTGAAGACCACTTCGAGTATTGTGAAAATAAAACGCGCGCGTGCATTTGACGTACTTCATTGTAAATTTGAGCAGCAGTAGTTTTCAATTATCAAACCTCATTAATCAACTAAACGGAGGTAAAATGACAGATCTGACGACTAAATTGTAAGCCATGTATCTTTGGTTAGTTTTAAATAATACTTTATCATGATGTATATGCCTAATATACTTATTTAGCAGCTGTGTTTAAGAAAGTTCGTATAAATCAGAGTAAGAAAAACGTTTCATTTTATTAAGAAAAGATCAAAAGGAAATGTTTGGTCGTGAAGTGGATATATTCTTATAATATTAACAATTTGTGACAGCCGACTCGCTGTGATTTTGTAATATATTACTATCAAACTAAATCACACTTGAATGGTAGCATTAAAAAGTTTCCGGATTGTTTGTGAATTTTACTTTCTTACATATTGTCATACATTTACTATACAAGGTATTGCATGGCAAAGATGAAAAGACGAATGTTCTAAGGTAGTAATCTGATTAATATAGAGTATGGGTGGTAGACCTTTCGACATTTAATGTAAAACAATAACAATGCTCAAAACCTGCAACATGTGTACATCATATACTTAAAGGGGCATCAGCTGTCAAATTCATGTTCACCGATTTGACTCTAATTCTCATATTTTATTTATAACATACTAAAACGTATATCCAAATTATAAAAAGTCTTAAATAAACAATTTACAATCCATGGGCTCGATAATATGGATCAGAATTTCGTGTGTATTTTAGACTAGGTGTTATCTAATTAATTATCAAGGTGACCTCCGAAGACTGCCGACGGTCATATAACCCAATATAAATATAGATATAAATAGATAGCGAACTCGTGAATTTGGATTTTTCTAGGTCTGTTTGATTTCATTTATAGGTTAAAAATATATGTTTATCATCGTTTTTACCTCGTTCGTGTATAAGAATGAGTTTTTGTGGATTGAATCAGTCAATCAAATTGTTTACCCTTGTTTCACTTTCAATGTTGACATTCTTTTCCTTTTAATGACTGAACACGCATAAATCATGCGTAACCCATCTCTAGCTAAGGGGTTAAATTGAAGGTCACACGAATACGGATTCAATATGGTCGAATTATTCACTTGCAAGTTAATAATTTATCAGCGATGTTTCTTATCTTATTTTGACAAAATTGAACCAAACTGACAGCTAAAAGCAAATTATTATTTCACATTTTCACTTTCATTAATGATTGAACAAACAAAACCATTTATCATTTTTTATATATATCTCGCAGCCCCTTAAACGCAAAGGAAAAACACTAAACAAAACTTATCTGTAGATGCTTCTGTTGAGTTTGGAGGATTAATATTTCAACAGACAGTCGGTATTCCAATGGGAACTAATTGTGCACCCCTACTGGCCGATTTGTTTTTGTACTCGTATGAAGCAGAATTCATTCAGAACCTTCTAAAAGACAAAAAGAAAAAGCACCTTGCGAAATTCTTTAATTTTACTTTCCGATATATTGATGATGTTCTATCATTGAATAACCCATATTTCAGCCAATACTTACATCTCATATATCCCAGTGAACTTGAAATTAAGGATACTACTGATATTAGAAGGACTGCTTCATACCTTGATCTTTTCCTCAATATTGACACAGATGGACGACTTCACACGAAAATCTATGATAAACGGGACGATTTCAACTTCCCAATTATCAATTTCCCATTTCTCAGCAGTAACATACCCTCTGCCCCTTCGTATTGTGTTTACATACCTCAATTGATACGTTATTCTCGTGCTTGTTCACACTATACGGACTTCATATACAGGAGTGTGCTCCTTACACAGAAACTGCTCCAACAAAGTTATGAGGAGGACAGATTAAAAATGACACTCCGTAAATTTTACGGACACCATCACGAATTGGTTAGTCCATACGATGTGTCTTTGTCCAAACTAACTAAGGACATTTTTACCACGTGTTAGATTGTGGTTTGTCATTACGTCGTCTGATCTTTTAATTACCGAACGTGACTTATTCCCGATTGTGACTGTTTTGCTGAGTGTGAAACCGCATTGCTATAAGACGTGTCACGGTACCTTTCTATCCCAAATTCATGTATTTAATTTTTATGTTATATTTGTTATTCTCGTCGGATTTTGTCAAATGTCTTAACGTCTTTTCTGTTATATTCGTGTGTTATGGTAAACATAAGTAATCACCCCCTTTATTTATTAGATTTTAGTTTGGTTCAACGAAATTTATACGATATATTTGGTTTACAGTTTGATTCAGAAGAAACACCGACATAGCTAGATAATACAATTAATTATCTAATTACTACCACAATTTGATATTAATAAGTATTGTAATTTTCATTGTTATTAATAAATGTAATGTCAGTATTACAAATTTAATCTTGAATCAATCCTAATCCTATCTTATTTTTGGGAAAATATTTTTACAAATTCAAATGTGACGTCACTTTGTGTGTTTTTTTAGAATTTCAAATGTGACGTCACTTTGTGCGTTGATGCTTTGGCTAACTCGGCTGTGTATTTTTATATGTTGGATTAAGTTGTTTTATGTAATGTATCCGTTTTTATTCTGTAGTTAGTCCCCACTTCGGTTTTATCATGTATATCTATTATATAGTCATTTTATAAAATTTACTGTTTGCAAAATTATAAATTATTCTAAATAATAAGGATGTTCTTGTCCCAGGCAGAAAACCCTGGCCGTGTTAGGCGCAACTTTTTGGAAGTTTTGGTCCTCGGTGCTCTTCGGCTTTGTACTTGTTTTGGCTTTCAAGCTTTTTTCATCTGAGCGTCACTGGATGGTCTTGTGTGGACGAGACACACGTCTGGCGTATTGAATTTTAAGCCTAGTATCTTTTGTGAGCTATTATTCGTGTGTTTCTTTGTCCTATATGTTCTCCCATTAATTTGTATTGTGGTCCTGTCATGTGATGTTGTCGTTTTGGTGTTGTGTTTGACGTTGCCATTAAAGCGGGAGGTTTGGCATGCCACAAAACCAGGTTCAACCCACTATTTTTTTCTTAAAATGTCCTGTACCAAGTCAGGAAAATGGCCATTGTTATATTATAGTTCGTTTCTGTGTGTGTTACATTTTTAATGTTGTGTTTTTGTTGTGTCGTTGTTCTCCTTTTATATTTGATGCGTTTCCCTCAGTTTTAGTTTGTAACCCGGATTTGTTTTTATCTCTATCGATTTATGAGTTTCGAACAGCGGTATACTACTGTTGCCTTTATTTATATGCAAGCAAATCATTTCGTATAACACGAAAGATAGGCTACAAAAACGAAAATACTGGAAGAACTGGGCACTGCCACACCCTAAAGTTGTAATGACAAGATTTATGATATATCTTGATGCTATCAATTCCTTCGCACAACTTGGTGTCTTCCTCATACAAAGCTCTGATTCCTTGTCCGACTTTGGCTTTACTTTTTGTCCTTTTTGATTTATAAGCAGTTCAGTTTTTTAATGAGCTTTTGACTTTCAAATAATTAGGCCTTAAGCATCACTGAAGAGGAATTTATTGTCGAAATGCGCATCAAGTGCAGAACAAGTGGTACTGTTAAAGTTATTGTTGAGTATTCAAACTAATAATTCAAATGTTTATTGTCATTGCACTCGAAATCTTACATGTGACAAAACAAAAAGAAAACTTTATCAATATATTAGTATTAGGTTAATATTTCAAGAATCACTTGTCCTAGATTCTACTGCCTGTTTTAAAAAGGAACCAAGCGTATTTACCTGAATGCATGATATAGGTCTGAGGATTTTGTCATTCTATCTGTATCAGTTAATCAATAAGTTTTAAATCTTAAAATAAACATTCTAGATAATTTTGCTGATTTCACAATGTAAATCAATCTATATATATATATTCATTAAAGTCATTGGTCACATGATGTAATAACGGTCAAGTGATTGTTTACTATAAACGCGTGTTTGTGTTTATGCTAAGCACATGGTTTGTGTTTATGTTAGTTATGATTGAATGGCATATACCTACAATGCGGCTTTTACGGGTATATGCAGCTCATGAGATTCGTGAAAAGCATGATTAAGTAATACTTAAGGGGTTCGTTAGAGAAATTAAAGTTATTTGAAGTTTGCCTATTACGTTGAAGCAGTTCGTTATTGTGGTATTTCTGACTCAGAGAAACTTCGAGATTCCGACCATGAATCTTTGGCTGGTCCTAATGTACATTCGTTGCCTAATTTTAATTCTGCACATCATACTGGTAATAACGACTTGGTGGATACCTTTTCGTTGTTTAAGTCATATCTTGACGGGACGATTGCTACTCTTTATAAATATTTGGTAGTAAGTAATGAGAACTTTGCAACCAAACTTAAGCAAGAAGTTTCAGTCAAACTTATAGATGAAGGAAACCAAATACACTTTAATTTCAATTGTGATATCATGGCTGACCTTGTTAGGCTTCAAAAACGTATTCCTAACGAGATGCAGCATGTCTTAAATTGGTATCTGGTGCTATCCTCAAAGTTAGGAAGCGCACTAAGCTCATCCGCACTGCAGACAAATCTCCCGCAGGCTGGAAAACCGTTCTTAAATATGAGAGTGACTATCTTGCTTCCAACTCTGAAGACGAGAAACGCATCCGTTCTGCTGAAAACCGTGATGTCAGAAGTATCAATCCTTATAAAACCGCTGCAGCTACTGTTTTTGCTCCTACTGCTTCAGTTTCCAATCAACAACATCATTTACGGTAAAAACAACTATCAATAACCGACCTTTCAGAACAGCAGACGGAGGGAACCCTCAATTGTTACAACTGCAACCAGCTTAGTCACTGGCGAACTCAGTGTCGATTTTCAGTGCAAAACTAGTTGTCCCAGGGACATCAAGGCAACAAAGTTTTTTTTTTAGACTATGATAATTGATTTATTGGTCTAAAGCTGTTACAATAACCTTATTGCTACAGCTTTCACAAACAAGGTACCCTGATATATTAATATCTTTAAGAACAGGGTGTCTTAAAGATAAGTTTTACTTTATAATTGTTAGCTAATTACAAATACAAATATATTATAAATAATTTAAATTTGCATTTACGTATATTTTATTCCGGATTTGACCTTTACTTTTCCATCCTTAATCTACCTGACACATATTTTACTCGTTTAGAAAAATCGTGCGTGTGTCCAGTGTGATCAAATAATCGTAACCTGACATGATTGAAGGATAATATAGTGCATGTGTTAATCTTATTGATTTTGGATTATAATCAAAAGGTAAGGTATTATATGTTTCTTGTTATCCAAATAGAATGTTTATTGTCTTTCATAATATTTCATGAATTTTGTTTTATGATTTAAAGTTTTAAAATTTAAGTGAAATTTTAGATTTTTCTTAACGGACGCAAAGGTGTCAATTTTAAATTTGCACGTGTAGGCAACAAAGTTAATGATAAGTTTTTTTATACTACTTTTCTAGATGAAAGTAATTTTTACTGACAGTTTGAACTGTTTCTTTCACATGCAAATTTGATAATATAACTATTTCATCTGTTGCAAAAATAATAAAATAAAGTTTACGCAAACATTTACAGTTCTGGTAACATGTAGGTGCAAATTATTTTTTTTTAATACTATCAAGCGTGGTCATGTTATTCCATTTTTACAAACTCCTACATCTATGTATAACAAATCTGCAAATGTTTATTCAAAATTTGTAGATTGAGCAATTTCAGAATTACTGAATTTCGGATGTGTTACTGAAACTCCATTTCAACCGTTTGTTGTCAATCCACTAAGTGTTGCTGTTCAAATTTCGGGCAAGAAATGTTTGATTTTAGATTTAAGTGAACTGGCTGTTTTTATTTAAAAAGAAAGGATAAAATTTAAAGACTGGAAGGTGGGTGGCTTTAGATTAATTCACAAATTAAAAGATTGCTATCTATTTTAAATTTGATCTTAAGTCTGGATATTTCTATTATGACGTTTGTACAAAACAACAAACATATTTAGGATTGTGCTGGAACAATACATTTTATTGTTTCACAGTGTTAGCTTTTGGTCTATCATCTGTGCCATATCTTTTTACAAAATGTTTACGACCAATCGTAAAATATTGGCGAGAAAATAGCGTGGATATTGTACTTTACTTAGACTTGGAATGGGTAAACATAAATTAGAAGTTTCGTCAAAACCACCTCGTTAGAAGCAGGTTTTTAAATTAACATGGGTTAATCTATTTTTTAACAGTACAATATTTAGTGTGGTTAGGTTTAGTTTGGGATTCGTCTGATTTTTCAATTAGTATATCATATTGACGGATTGATGATACACTTATATCATTGGATGATATTTTGAATAAATTTCCTAATTTCACAGCACGGAAATTAGCTCATGTAACAGGAAAAATAATTTCAATGCGTCCAGTCATGGGTTACATAACAAGTTTAATGACCCGTTATTTACACTGGGCAATTGCAAACAGAGTAAAGTGGGATTTAAAGTTAACTTTGAAATGTCTCGATTCTGTATCTAATGAGCTCGGATTTTGGCTGAATAACATTAAGAGCTTAAACAGAAAACATTAAGCAGGTTATTCTATTCCTCACGTGTTTGGATATTCTGGTGCTAGTAACGTAGCCGCTGGAGCTTATTCGATAGATACTGACTCTAATATTCTTCATCAGGTGTGGACTTTACAAGGGTCGTTAAAGAGTTCTACATGCAGAGAACTTCAAGCTATTTTTTGGCATTAATCTCTTTTAAGAAAACCTTCAGAGATAAATGTGTCAAATGGCATAAAGATAACAATAAGTGCGTTTCCATAGTTCAGAAAGGAATTACAAAAAGTACATTTACAAGACACAGTTGTGTTTTAAATTGAATATTTATTTAGAAGTAGTTTATCAAAGAATAGAATAGCTGGATATAGTTCTAAAATGATTGATATTGAAGAACTAATACAGAATATTTTAAATAAGTTGATGACATGTTGTGTCCGCATACTGTGGACAGGTTTAATTCTAAATTCTGGAATCAAGGTGTTGAAGCAATTGATATTTTCACGCAAAATTGGTAAGGTTAATTGGATTTTTCCTCCAATTTCCATTGTCTGTAGAGCGATCAAACATTTGATGTTATGTAAGGCTAAAGGTACTTTGATAGTTCCAAAGTGGCTTTCGTCGTCATTTTGGACATTATTTTTTTTAGAAATGTTCATTTTTGCAACCCCATGTAACTGATGTTTTAGAATTTAAACCAAAGCAGAAAAGTTTTACTCATGATATGAATAATAAGTCCTGAATTCATTTCTAGTGTTTTAGCTATTAGATTGAATTCTGAGTTCATGTAAGATTTTACGACAAGGCTGTTGAGCAAGGTCGTTTGGTAATGACAGGCCAATCAAATGGTAAAGTCGTATGCTGATGACAGGGCCAAATCAAGTTGGCAAGGTATCAACTGACATGACCGGTGTGAAAATAAATCTGGCAATGTCATTTAAATATTTTAAGCTAGTAGTAGTATATAGTAGATTATATTTTCTATTTGATATGCACGTTTTTCTGATATTTTTTCATGTGGACTCTGGAAATCCTTGCTTAATCCAATCTACCAAGATTTGTCATCTTTATCTAACTGCCTATCTGAATTCTGTCTCCGTTTAAAGCCAGAGATCACCAAAAGAAAATACTCTTATGCATTTAATAATGTCTGTAAGTGGTGTAATAACTATTCTTGTGTTAAACGTTTTATTTATGTTTCGTTGTATTTAATACATATTTCAAAGTCATTTAACTGGTATGCTAAAGTTCAAGAAGAATATTATTCAATAAGCTGGGCTCACAAACTAGCTGGTTAGTTTAATCCGTATAATTCACGGTTGTGTATATCGGTTAAAGAAGGAGCTCATAGAAAGATAGGACATGTTATTGTCAATAAAAAAAAGAGCGTATTAATCCAAATATTTTAAGGAAAATTGTAAATAAATATGGTCAAGAATGTAATAATCTTTTAGAAATCAGAATTTTTTGTATGTGTGTCTTATTGGTTTGGCAAATTTTCTAAGATTTTCCGAAATAGTTAACTCAAAAAAATCTGATTTAAAATTTGCTGATACACATGTCCTTTGCTTATATAAATACAGAAAAGCAAAACAGATCATTATTGAGAAGGCACGCAAGTTTTAATGGCTAGAACCATGGAAGTAAAATGAAATATAATACTTCCATGCTAGAACTAATACACAAACATGTCCTGTTAGTATGTTGGAGAAATATATATTATTATGTGATATTTATGTATCATCTTCAGATAATACATTTAGGTCTATGTATTAATGTGAAAAATCAGGATCTTATAGGTTGAGAGGTCTTAAACCTTTGTCATATACTAAAGTTAGAGAAATTATATAATCAGCTCTGGAATCAATCGGCTTAGAAATGTAATTCTAAGTGAAGTATACTGGTAAAGTCTTTACCAGTATACTTCACTTAGAATTACATTTGAGCGCAAGAAAATCTCCTTGTGAATCGGCTGAATCCCGTGTATATAGTATACACTTTCTAGATAAAGTACATATGACGAAAAATATAGAAACAAGGGTAAAAAATGGAAACTAATGGAAACAACACTGTAAAAACCTCTTGCGTCCAAATTCCACCTGTACCAGAAATGTACAGAGTCAAAAACCAGATAGTAAACAAGAGTATCAAATGCACCGAATCATGTAAAAAGTGAAAGTTTGTACAGTTCAGAGGCATGTCGTCGAATTAATTTTCTAGATAAATTTTGTGATCTAAAAGTGAAAATTTATAAACGTAATACTATCAATACTACCAGACAAGAAACGGAAACCAAAATGAAGTACGCCACGGAAACTACAACATTCAAGTTTTAATTTGTGCGACTACTTATTTTTGACCCGGGGAATATGGCCGATATTAATTACAGTAAAAGAGAGTCGAAATATACTAAAGGAGCATTCACATTCATAAGCCGAAAATAAACTGACAACGCTATGGAAAAAAACGAAAAAGACAAAATGACAAACAACAGTATACAAAATACAACACAGAAAACCGAAGACTGAGCAACAGGAACCCCACAAAAAATCGGGGGTGCCCCTGAAAGTTAAGCAGATCGTGCTCCACACGTGGAACGTCGTGTTGCTCATGTAAGTTCAAACCCGGTGAAAAGTCTAATTCAGTAGATCACATTCATTGAAAAAAGGACGGGATTTTTATATGACAATTGGAATACATCCGTCGTCAACTGTGAAACAGATATTCCATAACGGTCTACCAAAGTCCTTAAAATTTTCGAATGGACGATTTTAACTTTAAAATTTGGAACTCTTGGTTTAAAAGCTTCCTTGTAAGCAGCAACCCTCTATCAAAGAAATCACGATAGGAAATGCAAACCCTGGAATATTGTATCAATTTGGAGATATATACTTCATATACACACGCTGCTGGGAGGTCACTTAATAGAAATGGAAAGTTCAAAATTGGGCAGCTGAAATCGTCGTAACCAAAATCCTGTCCTTTTTTCAATGAATGTGACCTACTGAATTAGAGTTGTCTCAACCGACTCTCATTGTCAATTTATAGATTTGAGTTCAGATATAAGGCAGACTTTACTGTATCTGTTGTATCCTTGATTTCAAGACCGATAAGATAGATGCGTATAACATAGTTACCAAAATCTTAATTATTTGGTGAGAGGACATCATCTATATAGCGGAAAATGAAGTTAATGTATCAGGCTAGCTTCTTCGTTTCATTCTTTTTAAGAAGCTCCTGTATCAAGTTAGCCTCATGAATAAAAGGAACAAGTCGGCAAGAAGAACAGATGGTTCCCATAGGAAGGCCGATTGTTTGTTGAAAAATACGTCTTCCAAACGTAACAAATATGTTTTCAATCATAGACCCATTCAGTTTTTATTTTAATTCTGATTTGTATCATCGACCTCACAGCAACAATAGTCAACAAAGAGGGACGAAAGATACCAGAGGGACAGTCACACTCATAGATCGAAAACAAACTGACAACGCCATGGCCAAAAATAAAAGACAAACAGACAAATAATAGTACAGATGACACAACATAGAAAACTAAAGACTAAGCAACACGAACCCCACCAAAAACTGGGGGTGATCTCAGGTGCTCCGGAAGGGTAAGCAGATCCTGCTCCACATGTGGCACCCATCGTGTTGCTTATGTTATTACAAATCCGGTAAATAGTCTTATTCGGTAGGTCACATTCGTGAAAAGGGAAGGATATTGTAGTTACGACATAAGGAACATATCCGATATCATCTGTGAAACGGTTATCCGATAACGGTCAACCAACTCGTGATGGCGTCCGTAAAATTTACGAAGGGATAATTTCAACTTCACCATTTGGAACTCTTGGTTTAATAGCTTTCTTGTAAGCAGCAATTTCCTATCAAGGAAATCATGATAGGAAATACAAGTCCGGGAATATCGTATCAATTGGGAGATATATACTCCGTATGCAGACGCTGCTGGAATGTTGCTACATAGAAATGGAAAGTTCACAATTGGGAAGCTGAAATCATCTCTTTTGTCGTAAAGTTTTGTTTTCAACCGACCCTCATTGTCAATTTCTAGATGTAAGTCAAGATATGAGGCAGACCTAACTGTATCTGTAGTATCCTTTATCTCTAGTTCGATGGGATAGATTCGGTGAACATAGTCACCAAATTTTGTATTATTTAGTGAAAGAACATCATCTATATAGCGGAACGTAAAGTTAAAGGATATTGCTAACTTCTTATCTTTCTTCCTAAGAAGTTCCTGTATGAAGTCAGCCTCATAATACTAAAGGAACAAGTCGGCAAGAAGAGGGGCACAATGGTTCCCATTGAAATTCCGACAGTCTGTTGAAAAACACGTCCTCCAAACGTAACAAATATGTTGTCAAGCATCTTGATAATGTCAGTTTCAGGGAATTTTTTGTTTGAATCAGAGTGATTTTTTAAAGTAGGATTTGTCCCTCCCCAAGACAAGATACTTGTATCTACGTTCGCCATTCTTTTTAATGAAACAAAGTATTACCAACTCTTTCAATTTGTCTTTTAGTTTGGAATGGGGAATACTTGTGTAAAGTGTAGAAAAGTCAAATGTTTTAATACTATTGCAAGATGAAAGAGTCTTAGATTGTATGTACGCTAAAAGATCTTTGGATTTTTTTAGTATCCACATCTGATTCACGCCACCTCTAGAATAGGCAGTTTCGAAATAACTTTGGAGCCCGGCTTTGATTGCTGATAAAATAGATGTTAATAATTTAGAAAGAAGTTTCGTGGAGCACTTGGAAGACCCAGCAATATACCGTTGCTTGTAAGGACACTTATATAGTTTAGGTATCCAATACAGTGATGGAAGATCCAGTTCTTCATCTTTGGTTGAAATTCCAAAGGAACATAGAACAGACCTATGATTATCCAGGATTTCCTCTTTGGTAAGCGTCGTGAGGGTATATGTCGAGTTTCTAAATGAATTGTCAATACCTAATTCATTTATCAAGCTGTTTATGTAAAAATATTTACACACAAAAACGATGTTGTTTGGGGCTTTATCTGCGGGGACAACAACATATTTGTCATGGAGGTAGGACAAGTGTTTTGCAACATTTGGGGTCTTTAAAAATTGACGTAGCGTGGGTATTGATAGACCCATGTAGTTTCTTAATTTGGATTTTTATCAACAACCTCACAGCCTTAATTCATTCGGAAAGAGTATCTACGTCTTCTTTCTCGCGTTTAGTCCATTGCCTCGACTGAATCCATCAGTATTTTGAAGTTGTATTTCCAATTGATGGATTTAGGCTCACGATATTTCGGACCTTTGGATAATAAATTTCGCAGGGAAGTGTTATTGACAATGTTGAGGTCTCCGGTAATAACGTGAACAGCCGGATTATATGTGAATTGGGAACTAGCACAGGTGCAATCAGGAGGTTTAGACTTGAAGTCGTCAATGTTGAGATCCTGCATTGTTTGGTATAGGTATAAGAAATTATTGGTACAGACTGATTTTTAAAATAAGGAGGTATTTTCGACTGAACAACATGACTCTTTGGATAAATACTGTGAACCCTTAGATCTAGCTATAAGTACACAAATAACACAAATAAGACATTAAGAATCAACTGACAGGAATGCCAACGAAGATGCACAACAACCACCACTGCCGCTTATCCCTTTTTTCGTAAACCAACCAATGTGGTTGCCTCCACTAAATCAGCAAATTTTCGGATTTACCTATGACAAAAGGTTATCAGCTGTGAAAAAGTGTCCATGTTATCACTTTTTACCATTATATTTGGTCCTTACACAGTAAATGTGATAATGTAGGGTTTAATAATGCCCCCTCCCCCATGATATAATGTTTAACTCCATCACATTCTTTTGTGCCTGTACCTTATCACATTTGGGAGGACACTATTTCATAACCGTTGCTGTCCACTTAAGAAATAAAACTTCATGGCAATGGACATTATTTAATACTTCAATTCTGTGAAAAAATGAAGCTTGTCTATACTTTCTTTGGCTTTCCTGTCCTTATAAATATGATATAACTCCTCCATATGATTTTATAATTTTGACATTTTCTTCGAAGTGTTCCCCTTACATTTTCATTGAACTTTTCTGGGTATTTCTTTGAACTTAGATAGTTGTAAATTTGTTGGTATTCACTGTCATCCATTGTTTGTGTTTAAATTCATCTATTTCTAATACACTTTTCTTAATAAATTAAAATTCAAGTATAATAAAAACATTTGATAACCTTTGTATGACTTCCCATGGAGAACATAATCTACTATCAGGCGAACGGCCTTCAAAACTGAGCAAAGCCCATACCGCATAGTCAGCTATAATAAGGTCCGAAAATCAATTCTAACGAGAAAACTTACGGCCTAATTTATGTACAAAACAATGAAATAAAAACAAATATGTTACACAGCAACAAACGACAACCACTGAATTACAGGCTCCTGATTTGGGACAGGCACATACAAAATGTGGCGGGGAGTCTTACGCATGAACACTACCTTGGATATACCTTATATATATGATGATACTATATAGACAACTTATTGTTTCACGGAATTCAAGATGCGGATTATAATACGTCCGAAAATTGTATCGTATCGATACTGTATCAAGTATTTGTAAAGACAAACTAGAACTCAACGATGTTAAAACATTCGTTTACGAAAACGCACCATCTTGGGCAAACGAAAGCGGAACAAACGATATAAGTAGAAAAATATTATGATGGAATAGCATACAGTATCCAAAAGATGTGAAAGACCGCCGAAAATGTCTTGAACCGAAGTTCAAGAAAGCAAAACTGCGAAAAAAAGAAGACTTTCTCATCCATGATAAACTTTACATAGACGTGAAAGAGTATTTGCGGATGAAACCGTGAATGACAACAGGGCAACACAGATTTCAGAACCATATCAAATGACATAAATATTAATCCAGGTCCAGAAACATCAGTTTTCCTCTGCGGAACCTTTGATGAACTCGTAACATGGGAAGACAAAGGTATTATGTGTGATACCTGTAACCAGTGGTATCATGTTTCCTGCCAGTCCATAAGCTCACGAATATACAATATCTTAGCAGACGACAGTTGCATAGCCTGGGATTGCCTAATTTGCGATTGCCCAATCTGAGAGAAAGAACAAGAAAAATTTACACTCAAAATCAAAAACAGTACCAATCAAGATGCTGATTGTAAATTTTCAGTCCATTAAATCAAAACAAGGACTGGTTAAAAATCTAGTTGAAAGCACCAAACCAGATATTGTCCTAGGTACAGAAACATGGATAGACTCCTACATAACAGATAATCAGATATTCCCACCAAACTATAATATATACAGAAACGATTGCAATATACAAGAAGGAGGAGTGCTGCTAATAGCTATAAACAGCGACCATCTTAGCACACCTGTGCCTGAACTGCAAACCAATTGCGAAATTGTGTGGGCTAAAGTAAGTCTAACTGGAAACAAAGATATGTATCTTGCATCATACTACAATCCCAAAACATCAAACGAACAAAGCTTTGAAGAACTTGGACATAGTCTAGAACGGGCAAGTGCAACAAAAAATGCATTCATATTTTACATTGATGTTCTACAAAAGGAAATCACGAATTCACCAACATTCCAACTGACTCCATTTTCGGAAAGTGACATATGTAACAAACATAAACTTTTAGCTACCTCTTTACAAGCAGAACCAAAAACAATGAAAGTTCCAACTATGTACTGGCTTCCGATGCTGCATAAAACTCACTAACAAATATAGATTTATTTCGTCTTCAAGCCAGTTTTCCACTACTAAACTATGTATTCTACTTACTAGTACACTTAGTACAATCAAAAACCTGGTAATAATTTGTTCAAATAAGGCCTTTAAAAATAGTGGAATTAATTACTTTTGGAGTGTCAAAAATTCGTTGAAAGTACTTGATAAATTATATTGGTGATTTCGAATCTGTTCAAAGTTTTGATTTTTCTACTCTATATACCACGTTGCCTCATAATCTTATTAAGAAAAAATTCACACACCTGATTAAATGGGCATTTAAAAAGTCAGAATGCGAATATATATGTTCAAACTCTTTTAGGTCATTTTTTATTAACAACAAACAAAAGAACTATGTCAATTGGACCTGTTTTGATACTATAACTGCCCTTGAATTTTTACTAGATAACATTTTTGTTCGCTATAGAGATTCCGTATATCGTCAGGTGATCGGAATTCCCATGGGGACTTACTGTGCACCACTTATTGCTGACCTGTTTCTGTATTGTTATGAGTTACAATTTATGACTAAAATCAGCAAAGGCCCATCGAAACAATATCTGATTCAAAAATTTAATAACACTTTTAGATATTTAGATGATATATTGGCTCTGAATAATGACGACCTCAGTATGTACACTAAAGAGATTTATCCTGCCGAACTGACTTTAAATAAAGCTAATACTAACAATGAACACTGCCCTTTCCTGGATCTTGATATCTTTATCATTAACGGGAAACTTAATACCAAAATTTATGATAAAAGAGATGATTTTTCATTTCCTATTGTTAATTATCCATTTTTAGATGGTGACGTTCCCTTGTCGCCATCTTATGGTGTGTATATATCTCAACTTGTTCGATTCGCTCGTGTATGTAACAACGTATTTGATTTCAACGAAAGAAATCTCTGTATTACTGAAAAATTATTGCACCAGGGTTTTCGATATCACAAACTAGTCAAAACATTTACTAAATGTTATCATCGGTACAAGGACATCATTCGTAAATATAAATCAACATGCAGACATCTTATACGTTCAGGTATTTCACATCCAATATTTTATGGTAATATTCTTTACAAAGCACAAAAATGTCGGCATTCACCTCAAAAGCTAACCAAACCCTTAAACAGACTTATTCGGAAAGTATATAGTTACGATACTGTTTTCAAGTCATTAAGGATTGCATATTTTGGTATTAATATTGATTCACTCATAGGGTCTTTGCATCGGAAATAAACACATTTATTCTAAAACCAGTTGTTGGCATGATACGGATTATGTTCTTCTCATATATTTTATGACGGTATGATACTAAACCCTTAACGGGAGGGATTGTACTTGATTTTCATATGATGAAGACATAATCTTTCAATCAGTTTAATTGAGGTTTGGAGCTGGCATGTCAGTAACTGTTAGTAGTCCTTTGTTTATTTATGTATCATTGTCATTTTGCTTAGTTTCTTTTGTTATCTATTCTGACATCGGACTCGGAATTCTTTTAAAATGAGTTTTACTATGCGTATTGCTATGTGTTTCTATTTTCTACATTGACTAGAGGTATAGGGGAAGGGTTGAGATCTCACAAAACATGTTTAACCCCGCCGCATTTTTGCGTCTGTCCCAAGTCAGGAGCCTCTGGCCTTTGTTAGTCTTCTATGTTTTTTAATTTTAGTTTATTAATATGTTTTGGAGTTAAGTTCACTGAACTAGCACACAATTTTATTGAGGGGCCAGCTGAGGACCACCTCCGGGTGCGGGATTTTCTCGCTGTATTGAAGACCCATTGGTGGCCTTCTGCTGTTGTCTGCTCTTTGGTCGGGTTGTTGTCTCTTTGACATATTCCCCATTTCCATTCTCAATTTTATAGTGGTGACTTCAACCTTCAAGGCTGGAACTGGTTAACAAGAACTCTAAAACCAGACTCTACTTGCCAAAAAAATACACTACAAATTTGGCGACATCTTAGATGACAACGGCCTTATACAACTCGTAGATGAACCAACAAGAGGTCCCAACACATTGGACCTAGTGATCACAAACAACCCGTCACGCTTCACTCGTACCAAAGTAATACCTGGGGTGTCAGACCATGATATTGTCTTCAGTGAAATAGACACCAAGCCTATATCAAGGAAGCAAAAACCAAGAAAAATCCCGTTATATAGGAAAGAAATTTGAGAAACTAACAAACACGAAATGAATGAAACTCATCAGAAGGTCAAATGGGAGTTCAGCGGAGGAATTCTGGTTACTGTTCAAATCAAAGATTAACCACAGTGTAACTTATCATATCCCGCATAAAACTGCAAAACAAAAAGATAGCCTCCCTTGGCTCACTCCAAATATCGCAAGTTAATGTCGAGACAGATTGTACAAAAAAAAAAAGAAAAAGTTAGCTGACCCAAAAACCACCTCAATTTAAAGAAACCAAGCAAATGGTCCAGAGAGAACTGGAACTATATTGAGAACATAGTAACACCTAAAGAGGAAAACAATCATTACAGTAACATGAAACAGTTCTGGGCATACATAAAACATAAACGAACGGAGAGCAGTGGATTGGCACAACTACGTAGTGAGGGATTACTACACTCACACCAAGTAGACCAAGCAACCATCCTTAATAAACAGTTCCAATCGGCTTTCTCCACCGAGGATGCATACAACCAGCGTGAGTTTTCATCTCGATGTCAGATGTCAGGTAAATACCCTTCTGCTGAGGAACTTAAAATAACAGAAAATGGAATATTAAAATTACTTACAAAAATTAATCCAAATAAAGCAGCAGGACCCGACAAAATTAGACAAAGATTACTAAAAGAACTGGCAACGGCCCCTATACTTACAATCATCTTTCAAACATATCAAGATATCAAGTGACAATTGAAACATGTGACGTACCATCTGACTGGAAGAATGCCAATGTTAGCCCAGTCTTCAAGAAAGGAGAGAGATATAGAGCAGAAAACTATCGACTAATATCTCTGACTTGTACATGCTGCAATCTCATAGAGCACATAATCTCAATCCATATCATGACCCATGCAGATCACCACCAAATTATCTACCCATTGCAACATGGCTTTCGTTCTAAACAATCTTGCGAAATCCAACTTATTGGATTTGTGGACGACATCACTAACAACATGAGTGCAGGTAAACTGACAGACGTAATTATTGTGGATTTCTCTAAGGCGTTCTACTAGGTCAGTCATAGTATCCCCGTTCATAAACTCGAACACTATTGAATCAGAGGAAATGTCAATAGGTAGGTTGCTAGCTTCTTGTCACATCGGACACAAGCAGTAGTAGTGGGTGGAGAGAGCTCATCACATATTGGTGTAGAATCTGGGGTATCCCAAGGCCTTCACTATTCCTGTTCTACATCAACGACATGTCTGATGGAATTAAATCCACTATCCGTTTATTAGCAGATGACACTATAGCATATCAAACGACAAAGATTCGAACAACCTACAAAAAGATCTATATAAACTAGCTACATGGGAAACCAAATGGAAAATGGTCTTCCACCCAGACAAGTGCAATGTACTTAACATCAGCCGGATAAACACACACTCTAGAACCTGTCAAAAGCGCCAAATACCTATGTGGCACATTCACATCCGAACTGAAATGGAATGACCATGTTAACAACGTATGTAACAAAGCCAATAGAACGAAACCTGAACATTGGATCTACTTCTGTAAAGGAAAATCCGTATAAAACGCTTGTAAGACTTATAACAGAATATCCCAGTCCAGTATGTGATCCCTACAATAAAACAGAGATTGACCAACTAGAGATGGTCCAGAGACAAGCAGCACGATATGTGATGAACAAACACCATGATCACTCAAGTGTTAGCAAGATGCTTAGTCACCTAGAATGGAGATCTCTGGAACAAAGGCGAAAAGATGCAAGACTCGCCATGCTCTTCAAAATTATAAATAAGAAAGTTGCACTGACAAAGGAAAGTGGTCTGATCCCACCTAAACGACTGTCAAGAAACATGCATGACAGAAGCTTCTAAATTCCAGCATCATCAAGTGATTACCGGAAATATTCTTTCTTTCCACGAACCATCAGATAGGAACACTCTTCCTCCTGGGGTTGTATCAGCACCGTCAGTCGAGGCTTTCAAAGCCTCGGTAACAAAGCTGAACTAAATTCAAACATTATGGGGGAAGGGTGGGGGGGGGCTAGTCCGTATGCGCACCGAACTCATGGCAAAATATTCATTTTGTTGATTGTGGCCATTATCCGGTAGAAGTAGAAGTTGGCAATCATACCACATCTCCTTATTTTTATATAATTGTTTTACTGAATTATTTGCTCTCTTTTTAACTCAAAATATGGGATATAAAATAAATAACTAAAACACAAGCTACTTCTGTAGTATATACAGCTATAACCTTCAACAATGAATCAAAGATATTATTTGCTATATATATATATCCTCAAGTATAAAACTATTTAATGAACTAGACATGTATATGAATTAATAACAAGGAAAGCTTTTTGTAACTCCTTCTTGTCCTTTTCCTTGTCAAAATTCCCCATCCTGATATCATATGACTGGTCACGTTATATAAGTGGTAAAATTTCCTTTGAAAAGTGTCAGCTAAATGAGTTTAAATCATAAAAGAGAGGAAAAAAGATACCAAAGGAACATTCAATCTCATAAGTCGAAAATAAACTACAACGCCATGGCAAAAAAGAAAAGATCAAAAGACAAACAGTATACAAAACACAAAAAGACAGCAACACGTCATAGAATGGTTGATTGATTGATTTTTTTTTTTTTGGTGTTTACTAAAACAAAAACAGCAGCGAATTTTCATTCATATTCATGCTGAGAACAAGCTAACAATAAATCGAATAAGTACGTTCTGCAATTTAGGTTCATAAATAATAACAAAGCTTTAAAATCCTGACTGGTCGTGTTGTGGATTATGCAAAACCATAAAACGAACGTGAAAGAAATGAAGTCGTTACTTATTCAACATGGCTAAGGATTTTAGACCATTGTTTGTCGATGCGTCTTTTTTTATTTTTGGCCAATGTATATTATATTTTTCTTCGACTTATGTTTTTTACTGCTCCCTTCGTATCTTTTTCACCCTCTTTTTTTTCAACTCAACGACGCTAAGAAATTTACAGATGAATTCCAAACAAATGGACAATGCTGACCAGAGGTGTTAAACATTTTTACATAATTATAGATCAATACATCATCTTTTTTTTATAAATTTTAAGTGTAAACTTAACAATCACCTTTGTGCGTGATGTTATTGTTTGTACTGAAATTTTACTTAAATCTTTGATTTAAAATCGCACCTTTAATGTTTGTTATTGTTTGTTTTCTCTGTAGAAATTTCCTACCTCCGGACACAGATTGCTAACTTATACGCATTAGCTTTCCTATATAGACTGTTTTTGTCACGAATCAATTGGTTTTTTTTTTGTTTGTTTGTACAATTTCAAGGAAAACATTATTTAAATGTGAATGTTTGAATGAGTAATTTGCAAGTCTTTCTTGGTAACAGTTTGCATTGCAATGCATAATTTAGAAATCTCATAAAATTTTCAAGTATATTAATTAAGAATTGGGTGCTTCTTTTGTAATTTTATTGGGGTGCAAAAGCGTTGACCGAAGCAAATTTGTATGAAGCGATTCCACTTAAAATATGCGCACGATCAACGCTTTTACAATCCTATAAACATACGAAAAAAAAGCATTTAATTCTTAAAATTTCATTTATGTGCTACAACCAAGAAACAACGAGTTACACTAAACTTTTCGTTTGTCTTCCAATGCAGTGTTGTGACGTTGGCATGGGAAGCACGTGTAGTCATTATGCCACATGTGGAGCAGGATCTTCCAGAGCACCTGAGATCACCCCCAGTTTTTGGTGGGGTTCGTGTTGCTTAGTCTTTAGTTTTCTATGTTGTGTCATCTGTACTATTATTTGTCTGTTTGTCTTTTTATTTTTGGCCATGGCGATGTCAGTTTGTTTTCAATCTATGAGTTTGACTGTCCCTCTGGTATCTTTCATACCTCTTTTTTTGAGAAATGAATTATAATTTTGAAATGCCTCACGATTGTTGTCGGTCAATAAAAAGTCAAAATTCGTACGAAACATGCATGTTATGTAATTATTATGTAATTATTGAAACTAACGGATACAAATACGCTGTCTCTTGTGAAAGTAATTGAGCATCGTTCGTTGCAAATTAAACTTTAATGACGTTAAAACATTTGTCTTGATTGATTCGCGCACTGTTGCAGTTTCCTGTAAAAAAAGCATCTTTTACGTAACTCAAAAAGTACAACAAAACAGACGAGATTAAAGACTCCATGGTAAATAACAGTATAATAGTGTTCGTAAATAAAAAAAATAACAATTCTATTAAACATTGCAATCGTACGACTTTGAGGAAAAGTTATTCCGTCGAACTATTCCATCGTCGTTATGCACATATACTACAAAAGGTGACAAGAGACCTTTTTCGGTCAAAATTGTTGTATTCAAGATGCTGCTGAAAAATTTTGGAGGAAATCTTCATAATTCGAGTTCAGGATATCCTCAAATATTACAGGACCTTCACATATCGATTACAGGATATCCTTAAATCGATTACAAAATATCCTTAAATCGAATTGTGAAGGTCCTGATATATTTCAAGATATCCTTAAATCGAATTGTGGAGGTCCTAATATAAATATTTCAAGATATCCTTAAATTGAATTGTGGAGGTCCTGACATAATTCAAGATATCCTTAAATTGAATTGTGGAGGTCCTGATTTATTTCAAGATATCCTTAAATCGAATTGTGGAGGTCCTTGTACTAGTATATGTATGTCAAGATATCCTTAAATTGAATTGTGGAGTCATCAATGATTTATGGATATCCTGAATTCGAATATTGAGGTTCTGAAAAAAATACTGTTGATGACTATTTTAAGGGAAAAAAATGGAAAATTGTACAAGTTAAATTTACATCCAAGAAAAATTTGCATGATTCCAAGTAGAAAATATTTCATGTTTATTCAGAAATAAGATTTAACATGAAAGACGTTGTCAACCGAACTTACAAATGTAATTTTTGTCTCACAGAGCATACCGAGTTTTAGCTTTTTGCAACAAAACATTCAAATCGATTGGCTTCATCCATCCTCTAAATCCAACAGCTCTCCCTCGTCCACTAGTTTCGATGACCATTTTAACACTACCGCGGGAAAATGTCATTAATATGTATGAGAAAAACATTTACAGTACAATTGAGGAATTGTAAGTTAATGGCAATGCAGGAACGTTCAAATATTCTTGTCGCATGCCATCCCGACTCCACGCTCCTGCATTGTAAATCACTTACAACTTCTGAATAGTACTGCAAATATAGCAGAGAGTTAGCAAAGCCATAAAGATTAGTCAAAACATCACATGCTTGCTGTAATGGAATGTTCTGATCCTCAAGGGATTCAAATTCATAGCTATAAGAAGATGCGGTATGAGTGCCAATGAGACAACTCTCCATCTAAGTCAAAATCTATAAAAGTAAACCATTATAGGTCAAAGTACGGTCTTCAACACGGAGCCTTGGCTCACACCGAACAGCAAGCTATAAAGGGCCCCAAAAATTACTAGTGTAAAACCATTCAAACGGGAAAACCAACGGTCTAATCTATATAAAAAACGAGAAACGAGAAACACTTATGAACCACATCAACAAACGACAACACGTCGTGGAGCTTTAAATCAGGTATGACAAAATCGCCATAATTATCGGTCTCGCCAATGTTTGTTCCTGTACAAGTCTGTAAAGATTCCGTTTGTATTTGTCGTGTATGAAAAGCAAGTCCAGATTATTTTAGCCTGTCAAATTTATTGTAATAACTTAATATATTAAAGGAAAACACAAAGACAACAGCAGTTTACCGATTATTTTAAGTCGTAAATTCATTTGGAATAGACCACTCAATTTACCAGTTTGTTCATATGATATAAAGCGTATCCTGCCATTCGGTAGTATTATGAGACACATATCAGAGAAAATAAGACCAAAAGTTTAATGGCGTTTAAAATGTTGCTTAAACTTATGTATTTGGAAATATATATTTCAAATATGTTTTCATCTGATATTGAACTGAAGATATTGTTGCCCTTTTAATTAATATGTGTAGGTACGATGGTTTGAAAACGATAAATAAACAGTCCCAGTGCATTTCCAAAGTTCAAATAGTTGTCACAAATCCTATTGAATACAATTATATGCCCATGATTCTGCTATGTTTGATACGAAATAAGATTAACGCCTTGTCAAAAATCACCAGCGTTATCTCAGGAACCACCTGCACAAACCCAGGACAAACCAACACAGAACCAGGACATTGATAAACTAAGAAAAATGCACATTTTCTAGAGATTGTTACTGTTTTTCGCAGTGTTAGTATTGCATGCGGATTTTGGTACATGAAACAGACTTCAGGGGGATTTTTTATTATGCTTTTTCCGTTATAGATGTTACGCATAGTGGAGCATTTTTTACAGAAGGAAATGCCTGTATCAAGTCAGGAATATGGCAGTTGTTTTCCATTCATTTGATGTCTTTGAGCTTTTGATTTTGCCTTTTTTTATAAAGGACTTTCCGTTTTGAATTTTCCTTTGAAATCGTTTTTTTTGTTATTTTCTTTTTTTGAGAAGGCCATGTTTTAGTTTCAGCTTATGAAACCATAACTTAGAAACTAATTTAAGATGTCTCAATTGTTACTTTAAATTTTGTTGTTTAAGAAACGTCAAGAATCATTATCACCAGCACCGATCAGGACTAAATCACCATTACCAAAAATGTATCACGCAAGACAACCTAAGTCATCTCAAAAATGTGCATCACAAAAGATCTGATTGTTCTACGTACTCAAATGTATACGATGTACATTATATAATTAACACATAGCTGAGAGGGTGATAGAGCAGATTGTTACCCCGAGAAAACATTGTCAACTGAGGCGAAGCCAAGGTTGACAATGTTTTTTCGCGGGGTACCAATCTGCTCTATCACCCTCTCAGCTATGTGTTATTTAATTTATTATACTGAATGTCCTATCATTATTGTCTTTTACTGTTGAATTTTAAATTTTAAGTATTTAACTATGACGTCACGTACATTACAACGTTACAGATAATAGAAAAATCAACAGAAGTGAAGCAAGATGGTCTATTTTCATTATTTTGACAGTCTATGAAAAAGTTCTGAGCCAAAACGTAAAATTCGAGCATTATCTTTAATTATTTTATGTAAATTCAATTTATTGTCATTTAAACTATCGGTTTTTGATTGGTCTGCACGAGAGGGTGACATTCAAAAAAAATTGTCTCCCGCTCAGCCATGGGATAAAGTAAATTGTCTCCCTCGTGTTAGCCAATAAAAATCTGGCATTTTAACGTGAAGTATAATAAAGTAAATTGTCTCCCTCGTATTAGCCAATCAAAATCTGGCATTTAAACGTGAAGTATAATAAAACTTATTGACGTGAACATAACGGCAGACGGTTTCTTATGTTTTCTTTTGAGTGATGTTTGTTTCACTGTACGTAGTTCATTATTTTCCGTCTTCGCGGTCCATTAGGTTGGAAACCGTTTCTTACTTTAATTGGTTACTTTGGTTTTGTATTCTAACACTTTACAGACACCCAGTCATTTATTGTGAGATAAGATAATGTTAACATCTTGAATAATGTGTATGTTTGAAAAAAATGATAACGCCACTTTATAAATTTCACGCGTCCGAAGTGCTTTTTTTTTTACCTTCACCAGGAACGCTCAAAGCCGAACATTTGATAGCAAAGGATGAATAAGAACTGAAACAGTTAAAGATAACGCCACTTTAATAATAGCCAAATCCATCTAAGATCAACTGGCTTGAGGTATAAGTGTGTGTGTGTGGGGGGGGGGGGTTGAGATCTCACTAAACAAGCTTAACCCCGCAGCATTTTTGCGCCTATCCCAGGTCGGGAACCTCTGGCCTTTGTTAGTCTTGTATGTTTTTGTATGTTTTTTAATTTTGGTTCTTTTATATGGTTCGGAGTTTAGTGTGACGTCCATTTTCGCTTAACTAGTACACATTTTTGTTAAGGTGCCAGCTGAAGCCCGCCTCCGGATGCGGGATTTTGTCGCAGTGTTGAAGACTTATTGGTGGCCATGGGCTGTTTTCTGCACTTTGGTCCGGTTGTTGTCCCTTTGACACATTACCCGTTTCCATTCTCAATTTTATTTGCTTCAGGGAGTTGAAATCTTAGTTTCTTGATGATAACTTATTTGTAAACAGACAGAAAGGTTTGTTATAAATCATGTCAGTACAGACTGCTTAGATGATGATACCCACGGTTACTGCTACTAACAGTGGTATCGACCCAGAGATGATACCCCCGGTTACTGTTACCAACAGTGGTATCGACCCAGAGATGATACCCCCGGTTACTGTTACCAACAGTGGTATCGACCCAGAGATAATACCCACGGTTACTGTTACCAACAGTGGTATCGACCCAGAGATGATACCCACGGTTACTGTTACCAACAGTGGTATCGACCCTGAGATGATACCCACGGTTACTGTTACCAACAGTGGTATCGATCCTGAGATAACACGCACCGATACCCTGAGATGTTACCCACGATTACTGTTGACAACAGTGGTACCGACCCTGAGATGATACCCACGGTTACTGTTACCAACAGTGGTACCGACCCAGAGATGATACCCCCGGTTACTGTTACCAACAGTGGTATC
Organism: Mytilus californianus; assembly: GCF_021869535.1. NCBI lineage: Eukaryota > Metazoa > Mollusca > Bivalvia > Mytilida > Mytilidae > Mytilus > Mytilus californianus. The sequence continues at coordinate 127,521,244 of NW_026262679.1, read as the reverse complement.
GACCCCGAGATGATACCCCCGGTTACTGTTACCAACAGTGGTATCGACCCAGAGATGATACCCACTGTTACTGTTACCAACAGTGGTATCGACCCTGAGATGATACCCACGGTTACTGTTACCAACAGTGGTATCGATCCTGAGATGATACCCACCGATACCCTGAGATGATACCTGTCAGTGACGTCGCCTTGGGCGGAAATACGTTAGTTGTATATAAAATGTAATGGCTGAACAGTTGTCTTTATACACATTGCCTAACTATCATCTATATTTATGGTACCGTGACCAATGGATCTCGAAAAATTGAAATCAGTTCGATCTGGGAACAGAAGCGCTGTTACCAGACTATTCCGCAGATTAGATGAAGCAAAGGAGAATACGAATTTCGATGAAGAAGAAGTCATTGCAACGCTCGGAAAACTTGTGCAAAAACAAACATTGTTTGAGGACTTAAATGAACAAATTCTTAAGTTAACAGAACCGGAAGATGTGGAAAATGAGATTATTGATTCAGATGAATATTCAGTGACTATGGAAACGAAGATTCGACACATACGTAAGTTCATACAAAATGTCCAAACCCCGCAGTCCCGTCATATTGAATCACATACTACAACTCACACGTTAAATCCAGAAACTATACCGTTTGTTCCAACGCACAACATAACCAACCCACACAACGCACAGTCCTTTGAAAACCCGTCTGTACAAGCCAGTCACACATTTAACACGCAACAAAGTACATTTTCGTCAACTAGTAATCAGAGTCACCGCCTACCAAAACTTTCGCTTCCAACCTTCTCAGGCAACATTTTAGAATGGCAAACTTTCTGGGACTCATATGAGTCGGCCGTACATCTTAATCTGTCACTTACAAATGTACAAAAATTTAATTACTTGAAAGCACAGCTAGAACATGAAGCACTAGGATCAATAGCAGGTTTCGCACTAACAAATGTAAACTACGATGAAGCCGTAAATTTGTTAAAAGAGAGGTTCGGTCAACAAGATAAAATCATAAATGCATACATGCAGGCATTATTAGAAATTCCTTCGCCTAGAAATCAGTTAACAAGCTTACGAAGTTTTTACGATAAAATGGAAGGTTACGTCAGGGGATTAGAAGCTTTGGGTCAAACACAGGAAACATACGGCACGTTACTTGTTCCCATTATTATGAACAAATTACCCGGGGAAGTCAGAAAACATCTCGCGCGAGAACACAGAACAAAAACTTGGGTATTACGGGACCTCCGTAAAAGCATATTAGACGAGATAGATATAATGGACGCAGGACAAGAGATAGAGTCAACACACAATTTGCCCACAACATCGTCTTTCTTTGCCGGAGCGAAATTGCCGAAGTCCAAATCTTACAAGAATATTGAGACTAGACCTTGCGTTTTCTGTCACGAAATACACGCACCTACCCATTGCAGTAAAATAACCGACACAGAATCCCGTATGAACATAGTAAAACGTGATAAGTTATGCTTTACATTTTAATTACCTTGGTAAACACAGACTAAACGAATGTAAATCTAAACACACATGTAGACATTGTAATAAGAAACACCATACAAGCTTGTGTAATGTACGTCTAACAAATAGCATAAAACCAGTCCATGAGGTAAGCCATAGAAACGGGGGTAGTAACTCAGCACATACGAATTTCCGCGCGAAAGATAATCAGAGCAGCAACCCGCAAAACCCACCATCTTCAAATTCGACAAACGTTCACCTCGTAAATGATAGTCATACAACGGAACAAGATACTACCATTTTGTATTCACAATCGACAGAATCGCGATCAAATGTACTTTTGAAAACCGCCGTAGCACAAGTAGGGTCGAATCAGCTCTACACCGAGACAAACATTCTTTTTGACGAAGGAGCGCAAAGATCGTTTTTAACGCAGAACTTAGCGAATAAACTCAACTTACAGATAGAGGGAACAGAGATAATACATTTATCGGCATTTGGAGGTGAAGAGAAAAACGCGAGACACCTAGAAAAGACAACAATCTATCTGAAAACCGATGCAGGACACGTATTGCCAATCAAAGTACTGATAGTACCGATGATAGCCATGCCTCTACAGAATCACATACGTAATATTGATACACAAAATGGTTATTTGCGTGGTTTAAAGTTAGCGCACACGATGACACAGCAAGATTCATTCGAAATATCGTTGTTAGTAGGCGCAGATCACTATTGGGACATTGTAGAAGACCATATTGTACGGGGAAACGGTCCGACCGCCGTGAAATCCAAGATCGGATATTTGCTTTCGGGACCTATATACGGTAAGAAAACTAACACGTCGAAAACTAGCATATTTAATGTTCTAATATCACACAAAGTTGAAGAATACAATCTAGAGAGATTTTGGAATTTAGAATCAATAGGAATAAATAGTAAGGAGGTAGACGAAGACGGTGATGCATATATTAAAGCCTATCAGGACAGATCAATTGAGTTCCGAGAAAATAAATATTTCGCTAGGTTACCATGGAAACAGGATCATGATGAATTGCCTACAAATTTAGCAGTCACGAAGAGAAGGACAGAAAACGTCATTAAAAGACTTACTCAAAACCCAGATATGTTAAAGAAGTACGGGAACATCATACAAGAACAGGAACGTAGGGGATTCATAGAGAATGTGGATGAAACAGCAGAAACTTCAGAAAAACTACACTACATTCCTCATCATCCAGTACAGAAGGAATCAAGCACTACGCCTATCAGAATTGTTTACGACTGCAGTTGTCGCCAGTCGCCTAATTCGCAAAGCTTGAATGACTGCCTCTTGGATACACCGCCGAAGCTAAACGACCTGACAAAAATTCTGATGAGATTTAGAGCCAACCCTGTCGCCATAACAACGGATATTGAGAAAGCCTTTTTACATGTAGGATTAAACGAGGATGACCGAGACGCTACACGTTTCTTGTGGCTAAGTAACCCATCCGACCCAACAAGTTATTTACAGACTTACAGGTTCAAATCCGTTTTTTTTGGAGCGACTTGTTCACCGTTTATACTAAACGCCACAATACTGAAACATTTACAACGTTACAACAGTAAAACAGCTACATTGATGGAAAGAGACTTGTACGTGGACAACATTCTGACAAGTTTACAGAACGAGGATGAGGCTGATACGTATTATAAGGAAGCGAGAACAATGATGAAAGACGCCGGATTCAACCTACGATCGTGGACGTCAAACAGTCAGAATATACGCAAGCTAGCCAAGACGGAAAATGTACTAGATATGGACATAAACACAAAAGTACTTGGTATGTTATGGAATAGCAAATCCGATGATCTGATGTACCAGAAATGTGATATTCCAATACGAGACATTGTAACAAAAAGGGAGATTTTGAAACATTCGTCGAAAATATACGATCCACTTGGAATAATCAGCCCGGTAACAATAAGAGCAAAGACACTAATACAGGATCTATGGAAAAGTGGACTGGATTGGGATGAACAAGTTCCCGAAAACTTTAAGGCTACTTGGATTAATGTAGCAAGCGACTTAGAGAAAGCGAAACAAATCGTCTTTCCGAGATATTATTTCTCCGGTAATTCTACTTCGGAACAACTTGAACTACACGTATTTTGCGATGCCAGTCCAAAGGCGTATGGAGCGACCGCATATCTGAACAACGGAACCGAAACTGCGTTACTGATGGCAAAAAGCAGAGTAGCGCCAGTGAAAAACCTAACATTACCGCAACTAGAACTTATGGCCGCAGTTATTGGAACTAGACTAGCGTCACATGTACAATCGACTTTCGAATGTAAAAACGTGGTTTTCTGGTCGGATAGCTGCATAGTATTGCACTGGTTAAAATCATCGAAACCGTTAAAACGATTTATAGCGAATCGAGTGAGAGAAATAACGGAATCTACAAATCAACATGAATGGAGATATTGTCCAACAGAATGCAATCCAGCCGATCTCTTAACACGAGGAATTAACGCCGATCAATACATCGATAGTGTCATTTGGAAAAAAGGACCAAATTGGTTAACGGATCGCACAAAATGGCCAGAAATAACTCCCACAAGTAAAATGGTAATGACAATTACAGGAGAAAACGACGAAGAGAAATTTCTAAACAATGAAGTTCATACTGATCACTATGGTATTAGTAACGTTATAGACATTTCGAAATATGGGACTTTCAGGAAATTGATTCGAGTAACCGCTTACGTTCAGCGGTTCATATCTAAATGCCTATATACCAAACATCGGAGAAAAGGTGGAATTTTGACGACATATGATATAAATACCGCGGTGCGTTCATGGATATTAGATTGCCAAGAATCTTCATATTCAGCCGAAATAAAAAGTTTAAAGGACACACGAAATAAAAACACAATGAAATTTCCAAGAATAAGACAATTAGGACTCTTCATAGATGACGATGGTCTTGTGAGATGCAATGGAAGAATTCACAATGCACCGATTTCAGAGAATACCAAATTTCCGTACCTTATACCTGCGAATCATCCACTTACCAAACTGATTGTGATAGACGCACACGAACGTTCACTCCATTCTGGACTTAATGCTACGCTAACTTTTGTACGACAATCGTATTGGGTACCGACACTTCGACAATTTATTAAGAAGTTATTGAATAAGTGTGTAACTTGCCGCAAAGTTATGGGAAAATCTTACAGCAAACCGGACCCGCCACCGCTTCCGAAAATAAGAGTACAGGAAGCCTCGCCATTTACCGTCACAGGGGTCGATTATACAGGCGCTTTATACGTAAGGGATCAAGAAGGAACTTTAAAGAAAGCGTATATATGCTTATTTACGTGCGCATCGACTAGAGCAGTTCATCTCGAAGTAGTTCCAAACATGAGCGAACATTCATTTATTCAGGCATTTCGACGCTTTGTTAGCCGTAAATCTCTGCCTAAAATTCTAGTATCTGACAATGCATCTACATTCATTGCAGGATCTGAGGAAATAAAAAGATTATGTGAATCGGATATAGTAAAAGATACTTTATCAACACACGGTGTAGAGTGGAGATTCATACCGAAACGTGCACCATGGTATGGTGGATTCTGGGAGCGCTTGATTGCTCTTACGAAGACAAGTTTGAAAAAAGTGCTTGGACGATCGCAAGTTAACATGGAAACATTACAAACAATTGTTGCGGAAATAGAAACTATCTTAAACGACAGACCGCTTACTTATCCATCGTCCGATATCAAAGACTGTGAAGCTTTAACACCGTCTCATCTACTATACGGAAGGCGCATTTCAACATTACCGTACCCACAACCAGAAATCGATAACATCACCGACCCGACTTACATGGGACATTACGATCTTAATAAAAGTGTACAAAGACAAACGCAATTGATTCAACATTTCTGGAAAAGATGGAAATCCGAATACCTTACGTCGTTACGTGAATTTCATAGAACTACCGGAAAAAATGAACAATTAATAAATACAGGAGACATCGTGCAAATTCACAACGAATCTCCGCGTATAAACTGGAAAATTGGGATCGTAACCGAACTGGCGAGAGGTAACGACGGACTTGTAAGATCTGCACGAATAAGAACCAACAATGGGGAAACAACTAGACCGATCGCAAAATTATATCCATTAGAAGTTACACAAACGATGACAAACAATTCTAACGTTCCAATAGATGATCAGCAGGAAAATATGGAGAACAGACCGAGACGAAAAGCAAGTCTTAAAGCCCGTGAGACCATACGGAAGTGGATACACCAATGATGTTAAAGACGACCATTAGTGATGTAATTGATAGACAATTACGCGTTTTAGTGCAAAGTTGAATTTTATTCTTATTTCATGAGTGACATTAATTGAATTTAATTGCTAAATGTAATTTCCGTTTTAAATGATTACATGTACTCAAGATTTCAAAGAAAAACACAACGCGAGAGACAATTTCAAAGTATTATTATTTATTGATGGACAGTAATTTATCAGTGAAACGATTGATCAATGGATAATTGAGATTATTTAGAAAATTGTGATATTTTTTACTTTTCGCGGCCCCAGTATGTTGAGATTGTCGCGGGAACATAACGTTCGTACTATTGTACTTGTCCATTGTCGACGTCGTATTGTCAGTGACGTCGCCTTGGGCGGAAATACGTTAGTTGTATATAAAATGTAATGGCTGAACAGTTGTCTTTATACACATTGCCTAACTATCATCTATAATACCCACGATTACTGTTAACAACAGTGGTATCGACTCTGAGATGATACCCCCGGTTACTGTTACCAACATTGGTATCGTCCCAGAGATGATACCCCCGGTTACTGTTACCAACAGTGGTATCGACCCTGAGATGATACCCACGGTTACTGTTACCAACAGTGGTATCGACCCTGAGATGATACCCCCGGTTACTGTTACCAACAGTGGTATCGACCCAGAGATGATACCCACGGCTACTGTTACCAACAGTGGTATCGACCCTGAGATGATACCCACGGTTACTGTTACCAACAGTGGTATCGACCCAGAGATGATACCCACGGTTACTGTTACCAACAGTGGTATCGACCTAGAGATGATACCCACGGTTACTGTTACCAACAGTGGTATCGACCCTGAGATGATACCCCCGGTTACTGTTACCAACAGTGATATCGACCCAGAGATGATACCCACGGTTACTGTTACCAACAGTGGTATCGACCCTGAGATGATACCCACGGTTACTGTTACCAACAGTGGTATCGACCCAGAGATGATACCCACGGTTACTGTTACCAACAGTGGTATCGACCCAGAGATGGCAAACTGCAAATGCATGTGCTCACAGAAACATGTCTTGCTTTTGAACATCGTCTATATACTAAATGGTTATATGAAAATGTTCTAACTGTGATGTTGGTGCATATAAACTTAACCTGTATTTATTAACTTAATCGGTATCGATTTATCTTTTGGAGACAAACACTAATGCTCTATCTACTCATGTACACACATCATACATGGAGGGAACATTGATAGAAAACCGGTTTACTTTCAGTTATGCCTTGATCACATATGAAATTAATTTGCTAACAAATGATTTAAAAATATCAGTAATTGTGTTCATTCTTTTTTTGTCGAGCCTTCGACTTTTGTCGAAAAAGTGAGACATAGCGATCCTACATTCCGTCGGCGTCGTCGTCGTCGTCGTCGTCGTCGGCGGCGTCCACAAATATTCACTCTGTGGTTAAAGTTTTTGAAATTTTAATAACTTTCTTAAACTATCCTGGATTTCTACCAAACTTGGACAGAAGCTTGTTTATGATCATAAGATTATATTCAAAAGTAAATTTTGTAAAAAAAAAATTCCATTTTTTCTGTATTTTACTTATAAGTGGACTTAGTTTTTCTGCCAGTTAACATTACATTCACTCTGTGGTTAAAGTTTTTAAAATTTCAATAACTTTCTTAAACTATCCTAGATTTCTACCAAACTTGGAAAGAAGCTTGTTTATGATCATAAGATAGTATCCAGAAGTAAATTTTGTAAAAAAAAAATTCCATTTTTCCATATTTTACTTATAAATGGACTTAGTTTTTCTGCCAGGAAACATTACATTCACTCTGTGGTTAAAGTTTTTGAAATTTTAATAACTTTCTTAAACTATCCTAGATTTATACCAAACTTGGAAAGAAGCTCGTTTATGATCATAAGATAGTATCCAGAAGTAAATTTTGTAAAAAAAAAATTCCATTTTTCCGTATTTTACTTATAAATGGACTTAGTTTTTCTGCCAGTTAACATTACATTCACTCTGTGGTTAAAGTTTTTAAAATTTTAACAACTTTCTTAAACTATCCTGGATTTGTTCCACACTTGGACAGAAGCTTGTTTATGATCAAAAGCTAGTATCTAGAAGGAAATTTTGATAAAATTTTGTTCCATTTTTTCTGTATTTTACTTATAAATGGACTTAGTTTTTCTTCCAGTCAACATTACATACATTCTGCAGTTTAAGTTTTTAAAACATTTATTAGATTCATAAATTATCCTGGATTTTTACCAAACTTGGACAGAAGCTACTTACAATCAAAACATAGTATAGAGGGGAATATTTTTATTAATTTTTTTCCTCATTTTTGTTGAGCCTGCGATTAACACCAAAAGTAGGCGAGACACTGGGTTCCGCGGAACCCTTACGAATTTTTTAGTATTAAGTGGGGAATATGGTGTCAGACCACCAATTCAAAATCCCTATCTTTTCAACCAAATTTTGCAATTTTCACAGCCTTCTTAATATTTTACCTTAAGTTTAACTTCATAGAAACCGGTATATCCTGGATTGTACATGTATCACCTTTCTACATGCTAATTTTACACCCATGTTTAAAGTCTTCTGAGAAAGAACTGCCTTTCGGAAGACAATTACTACTAAAAATAACCCCTGGTTTTCTGGAAATCTAAAATTAGTACACTATGGAGCGCATTTATCCTCAATTTTTAATGCAAACTCATAGACAAGTAAATTTTGGCTAAAAATGGTCTAAATATATTTCTCTTTCACCAAAAGTTTCATTTCTGCAAATTTGTTGGTTAGTTTAAGAAAACAATGACACCAAAAGCATTATTTTGTGTCATAGTAGGGCTACTTTTACATACGTTCTAAATTGGAGGGAGTGAATTTGTGGACTGACACCAATATGGAACAAACCAAAACATTCCATAGACTGTGTTATGCTAGAGAGAAGTTGCAAACATTACAGTTAAGTGATTAAATGTAATCCTCATCAAAAGCAACGAAAACGGACACTAAACCTGGTATTTTATGGAGTTCGTGTTACTCAGACTTGTTTATCCATTTTCGTTTACAGTTATGTAAAAATAAAGATATGATTTTTTACTCAAAATTATATGATGTATTAGGTGAGCCATTAAAATAACATGAGAGAAACCTTGTAAATTTATCAAACATTTCAGTTTTGTGACTATTGTTATATGGTTTTTTTTATCTAATAAAGACGTGTATGATGCGGAAGATCCTAATGATTGGTGGCCAGTTGACAGGGCGGGGGCTAGAGACATAGTTAGATTCAATAGTTTGTTCAACTCGAAGCAAATAATACAAATATAAATTAAAACACGGAAGTATATGCCATTGTTAAAGAAAATTATGAGAAATCATATGAAATAAACGCCATAAATATATGTTCATAATAATAAAACATGAAGCTATTAACATATTGCATAAATGAATTAGTATTTTTTCTGAAATATGAATCTCGTGCACACATGTTTTCTTTCTGTCAGAAGACTAAAAGTTTGAAAAGCCAAATATATAAGACGTTTTTCAATTTCACATTTTTTAATCATATGATACATTTAAACAATATTACAGTAATAATCATTGATAACATATATCCCCGTCATTTTAACTCTGGTGGATAGTTGTTTCATTAACAATCATATCACATATTATTTTATATAGTTCTTGTTGTGTCTTTCAATAATGGAAGCGTTAAAGGTACTGAATGACAAGCAACTTTTTATGTATTCAAAAAAGTGCTTATACTATAACAATAACTGGATTTTTTATTATCAAAGATCCACTGCAAGGAATCGGGATTGTAGCTATGACAACACATTAATGGTCATCTGTGACATAGATATTCCATAACAATAGCTGATATCAAGATTGGGTACGAACATCTTTTGAAAAAAGTATAACAAAAATACCGAACTCCAAGGCAAATTTAATAGGGGGAGTCCATGCATAAAAACTGAAAAAATCAAACGTTATCAACCAATGGAACGAGTGAAAAACAACTGCCATATTCCTGACTTGGTTCAGGCATTGTCCAATGAAAACGGTGAGTTATACCTTGTTTTTTAGCTAGGTAAACCTCTCACTTGTATGACAGTTGTTTCTAGATCCATTATATTGACCCAAACAGACATAATAATGTGACAAAAATTCGTATCCAGCTGCCAATCATTGTGTAAACTTACATCACAGACATACAACACGACTGACTAAAAAAAATCAAACAAACATTAGAATAAATATAACAAAGACGCCAACATAAAAGTTGCTGTAGTTATAAATAGAGAATACCATATGGCTTTTTCAATATCACATCCGTATCAACCCGAGACACCAATATAATCCCAAGAGCTCTGCTCGAGGGATTATATTGGTTGAGGGTTGATACGGTGTGTGATATTGAAAAAGCCATATCATATACACTTTATTATATACATATACCTCACGTAGATGTTTTTAATGTGACATGACGTCATACAGATAAGGAGGTTTGAAATGACGTCATACAGATTATAGGTTTGACCTGACGTCATACAGATAAGTAAAGCCTTTGCAACAGTGACTGCAATCGATGACGTGACGTCATACAGATTAAAGGTGTGATAAAGCCTTTGCAACCGTGCTGATATCGATATCATCACGGGTGGCTGATACAGCACGCTTGCCAATGATTGTATTACACATACAGTTTATCTGTATTTACTACTAAGTATATAATAAATAGTAAATATGACAAAGACGCAGGTAAGCCCAAAGTCAAAAACCTAATAATGGGATGCATAAATAACGAGTCACGTCAACATTCATACGACCAAAAGAAACATTATGGCACGAATACAAACAAAAGGAGTTTTAACTATAAAGTAAATAAAAAGATACACAACTTCTGCACGTAGAATCTTTAACGCAAGACCATCTTGAATTCTTTGTAAAGTAGACGCTGAATATTGTCTATTATGTCTTGGTACTTTCCGATGTACTTTGTGAGAAAAAACGGACGAGACGTTTTTTGACAAAACCCTGACTCAGTTTATTTTTCCTCAGACACCGATGACGTTTTACAAAGTCTGAATAGCAGCTGCATGCTCTTGAATATCGGATTAGTTGAGAAATGTATACTCCCTACGCGGATGGAGTTGGTATATTGCTGCTAATGCGAGGGAAATTTATAATTTCAAAATTGAAATCGTCTCGTTTGTCATAAATTCTGGTACTGAGATGGCCGCTGTTGTCAAATTCGAGGTAAATGTGTAGAAATGAGGCGGAGGAAGCTGTGTCTGTGGTTTCTTTAATATCTATTTCTTGAGGATATATTAATGGGACCCAATCAGAAAAGTTAGGACTGTTAATGGAAAGAACATCATCAATATACCTTTAGGCGAAATTAATTGATCTAGCTTCTTTGATCTTCTAGTTTTTTATAAATTTATGAAGGAACTCCGACTCATATGAAAATAAGAAAAGGTCTGCCAGGTGAGGTGCACAGTTGGTTCCCATATGAATGCCGACAACCTGCTGAAAAATTCTACTTCCAAATTCAACAAATATGTTATCAATGAGAAATTCAGCAAACTGATCATTTGTTCCTCGGTGTAGCATGTTTTATTTTAGTGTTCATGTTTAACAAAATATGCAGCAGAATTATATCACAAAACAATAAATTTGTAGCGTATGGTACCATTTTTATGTAAACGACTTCAATTCTATCATTAGAATCCTTGATTCAATAGCTTTTTTGTGATTAGCAACCCTTTATCAAGAGTGTCATGAAAGAATCTGCAAGCTCCTAGAATATCTTAACAACTGGAAGATACACACTCCAATTGTAGGTGCTCCTTTAGTTTTACTACATAAATTGGAAAGTTCACAGATGGGAAATTGAAATATTCTGCGTAGTCGTAAAGGTTAGTTCTTTACAGACCCTCACCCCAAATTCTAGATGTAAGTCAGGATCTGAAGCAGACTGAACTATATCTGTATTATCCACTTTATTTCAAGTTCCATTTGGATAGATGCGATAAACACGGTCCACAGTTATAATTATTAGTGCAAGGACATTATCCTTAATGCGGAACTTTAATGTTTGTGTTTTTAAATTCTTCATAATTCTCCATAAGAAGCTCTTGTATGAAGTCTGTCTGAATAAAGGAAAAGTCTACAGGAACAGGAGCACAGTTGATTCCCATAGGAATTCCGACTGTCTGTTGAAAACACGTCCACCAAACCAAAAAATGTTGTCAATTAAAAAATCAATGATGATGTCATTTTTCAGAGAGTTTGTTGTTGGAAGCAGAGGGCATTTTTCCAAATTATGTGTTGTCCCTTCCTTGTACAAGATAGCTGAAAGTTTGGTATTTTTTTTATGAAACAAAGATGGACGTAGAATTTTGATCTACTGTTGCCTCTTATATTTCAATCTGCTTAAGTTTAGAATCAGGTTAGATCAACACAATTTATTTCAGAAGATACAACTAGGAAAACTAAAGCAAAAGCAACACGAATCTCTTTAAAAAAATACTTGACGTCATGTTGCTCCAGAAGGGTTAGCATTTCCTACTACATCAGTAATACCCCTATTGTATTTTCCAAAACAAGTAAACCCCGTTGGTACTTCGCATTCGGGGAATTCCTACACAAGGAGAGCAGGTTGTGATTGCAAATGTGACGAATAGAACATATCGGAGGTATCTGGGATATTTCGTTACTGTCAACCAAATTATGATGATATCTGTAAAACTTTCAGAGAGAAAATAAAAGAATATTTTCACTTTTAAAACTATATCATTTTTATAGTGTTCGTTTGTAAGTACAAGGATCTAATTAAATTTTAATCACAATTTTTCCTTGAGCAATGACAATGATTGATCATTTTGTCGGTTATGTAATCAAAGAAAACATGAAATCAAGCTATCAAACTATCAGAAAGTACTCTCCTCTAAACTAAGTGAATATCGATCGAATTCTTGTCCACTCATTTTAATGTGGTTAGTATGAATTAGATGATCCCATGAAACAGTTTTTATTGAAAATGCTTGATATAGTTGATATCGGGTATATGGCGAAAATTTAAAAAAAAGATACCAAGTTGATGATTATATACTTTCTATGTTGTTTGTCTATTTGTCTTTGTCTTTTTTAGCCATGGTGTTGTCAGTTTATTCTCGACTTATGAGTTTGAATGTCCCTTTGGTATCCTTCGCCTCTCTTTTTATACTAAAAATGTCAATATTTTGCTACATTATTCAAAGAACATAATGAACATACTTTAAAAAAAAAATATCTTCAGCGTGAATTAGCATACATTGTACGCAAATGTAACAATATTATTAGTCCCATATTTCCAGTGAGAATGTTAACAATCGTCAAATACCCAAATATAATGAGCGGAAAGAGTGTCGGAACGAACTGCTGTTTTTCCTGTGTAACATTGCAAGTTTCTCCGATGAAGGGAAATATATATATGGATGCTGAATCCAATTATTTAGACGGCATACTTGTAAAAGGATCAATCATATGAATATATGAGTCTTATATATTCCTGATGTTACTATAAATCACATTTTATTAGTCGATTTAGCTGTTTTTGAAAAGTAGTTTTACAAAAGTGTTTTTTGGTTTACAGTTCTCTAATGTAGGTTTAAGTTTAAATTATCTTTCTTGTTCTGAGTTAATCAGATCCTACAGCATTCCATTTCTTGGAGAAAGATAAATTATTCTTCTGTAATCTTCACGTTAATGAGAGCTGGCAAACTTTATTGCGGAATGACAATGTTATAAGCCATAAAATTTCACATCATTCGAAAGCATGTCATCTTTGCTACCTTTTTGTCAGGTCGTAAAGTATTTGTACTGTGCAATTTTCGTCAAATTAAGGTCAAAGCAATGTTCTTGTTTTTCAAGTCATCAGCATTTTGTTATATTCTGGCATCTTAATAATAAAATTATGTATGGTATTAATGATAACTTTAAAAACAGGGATTAAAAGGTACTTATCAAACACACTTTAAAATATAAATGACGTATTTTTTTTACAAAACCTCTTTTGACATGCATATTCAGGATGAGGACATTTTAATGCGATATGAGTATGAACCCTGCTTTGTACCAGACCGAGACGCTTGAACCGGATGTTAACGTGCTAGTTCACAAGGTAACAGTTATCAGGAAGACATGTCAACCTACCTGGAAACATTATTCTGAATCAGAGCCGACCAGTCTTTGCTCTTATTCCTTCATTTCGCGTGCTTAACGGAGAAGCAGCAAATACCAATTTTAAAGTCTTTCGTCTGACCCGGCCAGGGTTCTAATCCACGACCTCCCGCACACGACTTTGACGCGGACACGCTCCACGAGACCGAGGCGGGTTCTACATTAGAACAGTGTATGTAGTCATCATCAATTGACAGTCTCGTCCGAAAGTTCAAATTGTCGTAACCACAATTTAATCACGTTCTTCTTTCCTAGTTTGTCCTATAACAAACTGCCTATTAACAGCCGATTTTTACTTACAATGAGTATACCGATGGGTTTAAGGGGATAACCATCTGAACCTCTTGTTCCGCCCCCAGAAATTCAATTAGAGGAACTACCACTGATAAGTCTTATGTAGACTTCCAGTGTACCAAATTATAAGCCTAGTATATTTTTTATGCATCCGGATCACATGAGCACACCCCAGTTTTAGTGGGGTTGGTGTTGCTCAATCAGTATACCTTTCTTGATAGTGTTTATAAGACTGTTAGTGTTTGTCTGTTTTTCTTCGACTAATGTTTTGTATTGACTGTTCTAGAATATTCTAAGACTGGTTCGTTATTTTTTTTTTTATTGTAAGAAAATAACTCCAAGGTTGGACTAGGATACTTTAACGAATACCTGGACTCCCCCTCCGGTAGGAAAATCCATGTCGAGGGGCATTTCTTCGGATATGTAGAATATACCTATAAGTACACAAGTCCGGGCATTATTTCAGCTGGTATCTCGTGAAGGGAGAGAACACGTTAAAGGGATATGCACAAGATATTTGCCTATAAACATTAACAAACATCAATAAATAATAAATCCATTCTAAAATAATCTGTCGGTAAATTTGGATGTAACCGTTTTCCCTGTTTAGTAACTATTAAAATGTTTAAAAGATAGCACACACTAATTGGACCTTAGAAATTATTAAAGTCATTAATCTTCTTGCTTTTCATTGACTCCTTCTTTTGGAGTGAATATTTTGAGTTGGTTCGACATTCGCGTGTTTGCAGTTTCGTATTAGATTTCAATGAATTTTATATTTGTTTTACCAAAACCTTTTCAATCAGGTATTCTTATATCATATTGGCAAACACTTTCAAAAATAAATTAGGAGAGTCCTTGGTGAAGCAAATGTTACACAAATGATTCATGTATGAACTGGTAGTTTCAAAAGGATTTTTGTTTATTACACGATATTGTAAACATACAAATATACAAAGTACAATCAAACGAATTTTAATTCGATAATAACTTCATATATAAGAAGCTTAATTTTAAAACACAATTGACTAATAATGCCATTCAATTGCGACCATGCTAACAAAGTAATTGGAGGTCCATAAAAATTCTTTTCATTGGCACAAAAAAAAATGTAAACTTTGGATTAGAATACCTAACATTCCAAATTTTGAACTTAGTATAGACTTTAGTAAAACTAAACCATGGTCCCTTACAACTTTTCCAATTCATGGATAACTACAGAAGAAACAACCACAGGCGAGACGCCGATTGTAAATGATTACGATTCAACAGGAGCTCTGACGTTTGTCGTTGTGGTCATCATGGTGTACGGTTTTTCAGTGGTTTTAGTGTTTTTGTTTAATTTCTATAAAAGTAAACAAACAGACCACGATGAGTTAGACAGACAAGCGATAGTCTATGTCAAAGGAATTGATTCCGTGCGTCGAACTCTCGAACAACGTGAAAGAATGAATTCTGCTGCAAATATGATGAAATCTGTTTCGAGTGCCAGTGATTTAAAGGAACTTTTACCAAATCAGTTCAGAAGAATATCATGTGTAGCAGTACCTCTGCTTATGTCTAGTATAAACGAACAGCATCAGAAACCTATATTTTCAATGGGAAGTCCCACTGAGGAATGTGATCGAAATTTTAATTCAAAAGATGTATCTAGAGGAAATGGAGATAGACTAGTTCAATATAAATATACAGTTGATGATATTCTGGAAGAATTATCGGACGAATGTTTCGAAAGTTGACTCGAGGAAAAAGATAACACAAATGGCTTACTTTCTGGATGAATCTATAATATTTTTCTTTACAAGATAAGAATACATGCTGTAGCCAATGAATAATTTCTATGTATAACATTATGTGTCTCCTATCTTAGTAACTACTAAAAGAAAATATTAAAAAAGTGAACCAAAAATATTCTTTTTCTATTTTTGTGTTCATACAGTCACGTTATAAATTAAAGTTTTTTCGTGATTTTCGACAATTTACAACATTTCAAAACATGGTTGGTCGTTTGTGTTATTGTTTAATATGTTTTAGTCGTGATGCATATATTGTAATGTTACACTACTATTTCAGGTTAGAGTGAAGGTTGGCGCCTGTTAAAACGTTTAAACCCGCTGCATTAGTTTGCACCTGTCCTAAGTCAGGAACCTGTTTCAGTGGTTATCGTTTGTTGATGTGGTTCATAAGTGTTTCTCGTTTCTCGTTTTTTATAAAGATTAGACCGTTGGTTTTCCCGTTTGAATGGTTTTACACTAGTATTTTTTGGAGCCCTTTATAGCTTGCTGTTCGGTGTGAGCCAAGGCTCCGTGTTGAAGACCGTTCTTTGACATATAATGGTTTACTTTCATAAATTTTGACTTGGATGGAGGGTTGTCTCATTGGCACTCATACCACATCTTCTTATATCTATGAAAGGTTTTTTTGTACGTTCATCTGTACACAATGACAACAATGACCATAATTACACCCAAATAAAACAGTATGCACGTATAAATAACATTTTGCATTCATTTTCAAAGTATAAAAGGTAGCAGGGTGTGTGAAAATGACATTTTTTTCACTTTTAGTTGCAGAGAAAATTTATAAGAGCTTGTATTCATTTAGATATTCAGATTTTTATACTGCAAATGAGGTCAGAAAAGGCAAAGCCAAGTAGACTGAATCTTCCAAGTGTTCCCGACAGTTGGCAGTAGTATTTGTGATCATATAGATAGTTCTGGACAATAGTTTTCTGGACAACGATGATATAATTAAGCAGTTCTGTTGTACGGAAATGTAAGATTCCTATTGAAATAGACGCTAATGTGTGTAGAAATTTTATGCTCTTTAAATTCCAGTATTTTTTTTTTTATCTTAATGCTTCCGATCCCGAGCGTACCTTATGCTGTACGTACAGAAATCCATATCACTCAAAAAATTTTGTATGTGCCATAATGTAAAAAAACACTTGACTCAGCACTTTTTATGGTTTTCATTAATGAAGATTAACCCATCAGAAAAAAAATAAAATATAATAATCAATTATTGTAAAGTGTTTATGCAGTAACTAACTGTATCTTTGGCTTTTGCATTACAACTGAATGTAAATATTTAACCAATACGGATGTTCTATATCCCTAAAGAAGGGCAAAATTACATCGCATTTCAAAGATAATTTGTAATTCGTCTTGTTAAAAATCCAACAATACTGAAGGATGTACAGTAAAAAGATTTGATTTGATCTATAAGAGATAGTTTTGATGCAAAAGCATGTATTTTTTTATTACCTGGCAACTCTCAACATAAAAATAGGATATCTAACAGGATTCAAATGACGTGGATATCAACAATTACAGGACACCAGATGGCCTTCATCAATGAGAAAACCCCATACTGTATAGTCAGTAGAAAAAGCCCCGAAATGAACTGAATGTGAAACAGTTTAAACGAGAAAACTCATTTTTTACAATACAACATACGAAAACATGCATAACTTCTATGTCATTTGGTCTCTGGTGGGAGTTGCCTCATTGGCAATCATTCTACATCTTCTTATTCTTATATGACAGACATAAACCAACGACAACCACTGTATCACAGGCTCCTGACTTGGGACAGGCATATAAAGAATGTAGTGGGGTTAAACATATTTGTGCGCGCTCAACCCTCCCCCTCAAGTTCACTCTCTTTTTCTATGCCACTTTGAAAACTGGATATCTACACTTCACAATTCTTTGTTGATAAATCATTAACTATTGTTGATGTTGGGACTAGAAGTTGTTTTTTATGACATTCTTTAACAGGGAATTTCATTTCATTACGAAGTGCAATAGAAACACTTACCTATACTTTCGTTTATATGTCATTCTTTTGACAACTACAATATATATGATGCATAATTCAGTACATTGAGTAGATTTAAATTAATCATCAAGCAGTCCCTTTGTATATGTAAGAGAATGATAATCCCTTTCTTCATGATTAGAACATACTCACCCCTTCTCGTCCAATGAAAAGTCAGTTTTTCCCATCTAATTTTCATAGTACATGGCTTTCCATGCACTATAAAATGCTATACATGAATGACTTTTCATTGTAGATTAATTATGAAAGTGAACTCTTTAATAACTTCACTAACGAAGTGTACGTTCCCCTGAGGCATTTTCCTTGGGAAAATAGCCTACTGATTAAAGATGAAAGAGAAAAGAATTGTAAAAAACATTTAGAACATTGCAAATCTTTATATTAATGGTACATATATATAACAAAAACAAAAACAAATAAATAAAATGGGGGCAATGATGTAGGTAAAATCATCTTTTATACAATTTTTATACTAGACATTCGAGTAGATTATTTTTTTTCAAGAAAACAATTTCAGACTGCTGATATATAAAACAAAGGATTTTTTTGAGAGAAAAAAAACCCACAATACATGTACATTCATCAATAAAAAGTAAGCATCTGATGTTGAATGGTCGTAATTCAAATATTTTTAGAGTAAGTTTTATAATTATCAAAAAATATTCAAATTTCAGAAAGCGGATTGATATATATATTGTGTGCTCAAATTTAAGGTATACTTAAATTTTTAAATTTTTACCTGATGCAGAAGAAAAATTCAAATGTTTGAACAATTTATCCTTTTTGTCCTCACAAACTATGTCAGTGCTATTTCATTCCATCCGTTGTAATGGTCATTACATATGTTATATACTCACTTCATTATAAAAAGTGAATTCTTATTTAGTTTTGAATATTACAATGGGAAAGGATAATTTTGTAAGGTCACTCGAAAGTGTGAATATGTTCTAAATTGGTCAGACAATAATTGGTCATGTTTTATGAAGATGTAAAGCCCTCGGCTACGCCTTGGGCTTTATATCTTCATAAAACATAAAACATGACCAAGTATTGTCTAACCTATAATAAAGTACGAGCGTTAGCGAGTACTTATCAGGAAGTAAGGGATTATCATTCTCTTACAAACTTAGAATATTGTAAAGTGCTCAAGGCTCAAATGATCTCTTGATTGGTTTGATTCAAGAATTAGTTTCATTGTCAGTGCAATGTTTATAATTGATGCATAACTTCCTTTTTCGGCATTTCATTTAGGGATTAGTTTTAGTGATGTATGGACTTTCTCTTATAATTTGGGAAATATTAAAAAAAATGTGTTATCGACATAAGTTGACACAACTGTACAAAGAAAAGGAAGGAATTGTATATGTTTCCTGATTGTGAGTATGAATGTAAATCATGTAATATTTTAGTAAGGAATTATCCTTTTTTTATTTACAGTTTAAATCAATAAATACATTTGAGTTACAATTAATTTAATTCACAGCCAATATTTTGGTCCGGCTTTTTAAATCAAATACTATTTCATTATGTCAGGGGAATGTTCTAATAAAATGCCTTTAAAAGTTTTAAATATATTCAAAACTTAAATAAAATTTTTGGGTTTGGGTTTTTTTTTTTTATTTTATCGGAATATTGGAAATAACTATTCTTCATAACTGCTGGTCCAGTAATCAGAGTTTTGGAAAGCTAAAGATTAAGGTAATTTTTTATTTTAAAACTTTTTTTTTCTTTTTTTTTTACATTGCTTTGGTATTGTTTAATTTTTTAGTAATTTGAAATTATTAATATTTTCATAATAACATTGAAGGTACCAATTTTACGGCACCAGTAAACTTCAACTTATTTTGATTTTTTTGTTTGTTTCACAATTCAACTGTGTGATAAATCTTTTCAATCTGATAGATGTGCTTCGGGGCAGTTGTAACTCATTTATAGAAACTATTTGTTTTGAACTGTAAATAGAACCAAATAATAGGATAATCCCTTACTAAGAACATGATTTACATTCATTCTTCACAATTAAGAGACATCAAATCCTACAATTTCATTGGTCGAGAGCACTTTGCTATATTCTAATCATAGTAATTAAACATGCAAGCTGACTATGCGGTATGGGTATTTTTTTCATCGTTTAACGCCGTACGGTGACCTATAGTTGTTAATTCTATATCATTTGGTCACTGGTGTAGAGTTATCTCATTGGCAATCAAACCACATCTTCTTATTTTTAATAACAATATTTTACTGTTAATCATAGTGATGCCAAGGACTACAAGGGGATAGAATTGGTCAGTATCCAGAGCTGCAGTATTAACATGAGTCAAATGGTATAATTTGTCTCTAAGAATTATGCAATTGTGCTAAAGCCTTCAGGCCTCATACGTGTTTAGTTGTTCCGTTGAAGCTCTTTTTTTATTTTGTTTTGTTTTCTGAATAGGTTTTTTTTGCTTCCCTAACTTCAGACTTTGAGTGTACCTGATGAAGGTTGTTCCAGAAACATTAGGTTTAGAGAAAGGTAAACATTTAATACTTTTTGACTTTTTTGTTGGTAGCAGAATTTGGATTTGATGGTGGATCTTTGGCAGTTTCTGTTTTATTTATTCACAATTTATTTGATTCGGGACTACTTAGCGCTTGATACTGTATAGACACGGCGTAGCTTGATCCTTGTTTGTAGGAAGGCAAAGGAGCTCAAGGCCCTAGTACTAGTAGATCAAGGACCGTAATATGCTTGGGCGGGGCACTGCAAGAGTATTCAGTATTTAATGATGCAAAAAGGCGATTTTGTTATGTTTACTTAACGTTCAGTGGCAAATATTTCATGCATATTCAGAACTAAAACAAATTAACAAAAATCGAATAGTAGGTAAGTTCTGAAAAATGGTGGAGAGATGAAGAGCGGGTAAATTTGGAATTCCAATTTTTAGAGGATATGTTGGATAGTTAGAGAAACATGCCACCTACCGGGACTTCTTAATAAGCTGATACAAGAGTTCTTTAACGCACAGAGAGCGTGGCACACTCCTTACACGAGGGATCGGATTTAATGTCCCATTCTGATTAGAAGTATCTGGATATTTATAAGTTGATGTCACAAAGCTTAACAGACGCAACCACCCGACATTGGTTTACTGCCGCAAAATTCAAGGTTATCATATTAGTTTTCCCTTATTTACCCTGGACACTGTATTAAACAGTCACTTTATCATGGAAGATTTCCTTTTTGCAGATGTATTAAATTATAAATTTACAATAAGTTTTCAGATTAGCTTTTAACATGGAGTATAAATTTAACTATACACAGTCGGAATTATGATTTCCATCTTAGGATTATGTGTGTCATGTCGTTTTCTATATCTTTGTTCTTTTTGCCCTTTTGATTGGCCAAACACTTGCAATAAATGATTCCCTATAGAATTAAACTTTGTTGAACTTTTACATGTATCATGAAATAAGGACTTGAAATACTAGTAATGTTATATTTTCTATGCGCATTATGTTGCATTCATAAATGTATTGATTCGGCATATAAAGCTTTGATGTAGAAAAATTAATGCAAACAATTTTGAAAAAGTTCTATTATAATGAAAATATTTGTCGTTTTATGGAAGCTTAAAATAAGGATATGCATACGCTGTTTACTGAAGATCCGTTATATAAGGATATGCATACGCTGTTTACTGAAGATCCGTTATATAAGGATATGCATACGCTTTTTACAGAAGATCCGTTATATAAGGATATGCATACGCTGTTTACTGAAGATCCGTTATATAAGGATATGCATACACTGTTTACTGAAATACCGTTATATAAGGATATGCATACGCTGTTTACTGAAGATTCGTTATATAAGGATATGCATACGCTGTTTACTGAAGATCCGTTATATAAGGATATGCATACGCTGTTTACTGAAGATCCGTTATATAAGGATATGCATACGCTGTTTACTGAAGATCCGTTATATAAGGATATGCATACGCTGTTTACAGAAGATCCGTTATATAAGGATATGCATACGCTGTTTACAGAAGATCCGTTATATAAGGATATGCATACACTGTTAACTGAAATACCGTTATATAAGGATATGCATACGCTGTTTACTGAAGATTCGTTATATAAGGATATGCATACGCTGTTTACTGAAGATCCGTTATATAAGGATATGCATACGCTGTTTACTGAAGATCCGTTATATAAGGATATGCATACGCTGTTTACAGAAGATCCGTTATATAAGGATATGCATACTCTGTTTATTGAAGATCCGTTATATAAGGATATGCATACGCTGTTTACTGAAGATCCGTTATATAAGAAGACAGGGTTGTGGCTACGACAATTTTTTTAAATATTCTTGGCCAAAAGTGACAGAAGTGATAAAATCATGATGGCGTTAGTAAATCAAGTGATGATTACCCGTGGTTAAGCAGCTTTCTCATTTGAAGCAGTAACTCCTGTTAACGACAATCATATATAAAAAGACAAGCTGTGGAATATCGTTTTCAACTGGGAGATATTTACTCTTAATGATGTCAGTTTTGCAGATCTTTTTGTTTGATAGGTATTTATAACATGATTATTTGTTCTTTGCTTAACCAAGATATCTGTATCTACGTTTATTCATTTGTCAAACCGCCGAAAAAATCTTTCAATCTAAAGTTTAAACTGAGCTGAAGCGGATTTAGGGGGGTGCCCCGCCCCCTTTTTTCAAAATAAGATAAGATAAGATAAGATAAGAAAACTTAATTTTGATTCGGCATAAGTTAAAAGACACAACACAAGCTCTAAGGAGCTTTAGACCGAATATAAAAACATATACATAACATAAAAACAGTCTAATTTGACATATAAAACAACCTGTGATACGAAGTTAAATCTCACTTACATAGCATGCAATAAAAATTTAGCAACACATTTAAAATGAAATAAAACATGCTAGACCACAGCAACCATGCAAAAGCAACATAAATAATAAACATCTCAAGAATTATCTGCAAGCAGAACAGCGACATTCCAAACCGTTCCAGGACTGAACAAGACTTTTGAAGTGTGAAAAACTATTTTCAGTCCTGAAATGGTTTGGAAGGCTGTTCCATAAAGTAGCGGCAGCAAATTTGAAAGATGTTTTACCGTAACGGGTTGACTTTACCTGTGGAATATCCAGAATATTTACATACCTGAAAGAATACTTAGATTTTTGACACTCACCAAATTTTGTAAGCACACAGGAGCTATATTAATTATAATCTTAAAAGTTTCTAGAGCCATTGTTCTAATCCGTCTGATCTGCAAGGAGGGCACCTTAGCTTTAAGTAAGAGGTCCTCGTAGGGGCTGGTAAAATCCTCATATACACAACGGAGTGCTCTTTCCTGCACCTTTTCTAATTTTTTGGAATTTTTCTCAGTGCAAAAATGCCATGCCAAAGGACAAAAATAAAAATTACTAAGAATAAAAGTATGAAAAATAGTAAGTTTACTAAGTCTATCCAAAACTGAGCCCAAACGTTTTAAAACATTTAATTGCTGTGATGCCCTCCTACAGATTGAGCTGATATGAACATCAAAATTTAACTGATAGTCAATTTCAATGCCTAATAATTTTACTGTTTTTTCACATGTAAGATTCGAGTTTTGAAGGTCTTTTTGCCACCAGCCAAAACTTGAAACTTGTCGGGATTTGCTTGCATTTTATTCACCCGGAACCACTCAATAAGTATTTTTGACTCAGATTCCAAAGTTGAAATTAATAAATCAAAACCTGGAGTACAGAAAGACAGAGTATTGTCATCTGCATAGTTATATAAACTACCATTTTTAACAAAAAGAAAAATATCATTTATAAATATGTTAAACAACAATGGCCCTAGTATAGAACCCTGTGGTACGCCTTTATGGATGTCAGCCCAACCACTCAGAACATTGTTGATTTGAATTTGTTGTTTACGATTAGATAAATAGGACTTTAAAAGAGCAACTGCATGGGGGGATACACCATATGCTGATAATTTATCTAGCAAGATATTGTGAGGCAGGCAGTCAAAAGCCTTAGAAAGATCCATTAATACCGCTGCAATGTACTGGTTTTTATCAAGAGCTTCACGCCAATCTTCTAACACTCTGAGAAGTGTGGTCTGACATCTATGTCCACGTCTAAATGCACACAAAAAAGGATTAAATATTTTATCAAAGTATTCAGTTAGTTGAATTTCATATATTTTTTCAAAGATTTTAGAAAATATGGGTAAGACACTAACTGGTCTATAGTTTGTTTTTAATAATGAGTCACTCTTTTTATGAAGGGGGGTCACTTGGGCTTCTTTAAGTTTATCAGGGAAACAGTTATTTTCAATTGATAAATTTACAAGAGTTGTCAGCTGTGGTGCAATATAAGATTTACAATTTTTTACTATTTTTGCTGGAATACCATCAGCTCCTGTAGCCTTCTTGGTGTTTATTTTATTCAATATTTTATTGACATTTTCGTTAGGTACTTTCTTAAATTCAAAGTCAGAAACATGCTTTCTGTTACTCAAAATTTCTTTTATACTTTGGTGATTTGAGGGGTCATATACCACATCTGCTCCAATTTTGTCTGCTACTGTGGGGAAAAAATTATTAAAAACATTTGAAACTTCATTTGGACTATTTACAATTTTGTCATTTTCACACAATAAGATTTTTTGTTCTCCACAGTTCCCCTTTTTTAAGAAAAATGGTTTTACTGTTTTCCCACCAGAGCAACGTTCTAAAAAGTATACTTTTATTGATTTTCTCTTTATCTTAGTTACCAAATTTCTTTGTTTTCTAAATTTCTCCCAGTTTTTGTCACTCCGGTTTTTTTAGTATATTGTGAATAAAGTATTTGTTTTCTATATATGGCCCCTCTCAGTTCTTTATTCATACATGGCAGTGGTTTTCTTCTTTGACACCTAGATTTGACAGGTGCATGTTTATTTGATATATTTTTTAAATCTTTTTCATAATCATCATAAATACTATTTAAATCTTTCTCAGTACAGTTTTCTGAAATCTTTATTTTCTGTAAATCATTTGTAAATTGGTCAATATCAAAAGTTTTGTAACTTCTATATGTTACGTCCCTGCATTTTTGTGCAGGTAAATTCCCTTTCACAACTGTAGAAATAATATTGTGACAGTCACTAACACCATTTGGACTATTTGTTGTTTTAAAACACAAATTCTTTTTACTTGTAATAATAACATCCATGCACAAGGGATGGGTTACAACCCTTTTTAAAACATGTTGGACCTTTAACCAGTTGTGACAAGTTGAAAATATCACATATATCATGTAAAGTCTGAGATGTTTCAGCAGACAACATATCAAAATTTAGGTCACCAAAAATAATAATATTTTCATATGACACAAAACATTTATCTAGTGATTTTGTAAAATTTTCAATAAAGTCATCATTTTTCATGGATGGAGGTTTGTCAGCTCCCATAATATTTGGCATCATTTATATAAGTTTCATAGCAAATATTTTCAAGTTTATCAGATTCAAAACATTGTTTTCTACTGGAGGGAAGGTCTGATTTAATCAGGGTAAGTAAACCACCGTCGTGCTGATCTCTATCACGCTTTTGTAATTTATAACCATTAAAATCCTGGATCCGCATCTACGAAATACTAATTGCACATTTCTTCTCTTTGCTTTCTTTTGTCCCTTGTAAATAATGAGCTGCATCAATGGAAGCTGTGTCACTGAATACTATATTATGTCTCTTGACAAACTGAAGTTCAATTACAAATTAACCTACCTAAGACATTCCGTGCCGATGTCTACTCTTAATACTGTTTGCTTGTAATTTGAGGATATGAGAATTCTAACAACTTTTGCAATGATATACTGGCAGATAAATTGGAATACTGCAGATAGTTTAATTATTTACTGAATCACAAGCTCTAATATCACGCTTGTGATAGTCCGTTATTTCATAACTTGACTTTGATCTTCAAGTTAATCCGAAATGAGAACATGATTAATCCGGTGTAGAGAAAATTTTAGTCAACATTTCATGCTTCCGGTTTTTCACGATGTCGACTGCCAGAAAAGTCCTTGGCAAAGTTTCTGGTAAATAGCATAATTAATCTCTTCCTATTCATGTTTTATCCTATAAAATCTTCTGTTAACAAATATATAGGAAATAACATTAAATCGTTGAAGTCTTGACATTCCTGCAATTATGAATTATGTTTGATCACGGTGGAGTTGAACATCACAGACACTTATCTGCTTATGTCATGATTCTCTGTAGAAAAGGTTTGGAAGACCCTCATAACTGTTATACACAGAATCGGGTAATATAAAGGAAATATTACCTGTTAAAGAGGAAGAACTCTCCGTATAAGTATCTATTTGAAATAGAATTATAGATTTTTTTTCAAAATTGAAGTATTTATTTTATTAAGGTCATCACTTATTTTTACATAGTGAATAATTTTTGTAATGTCAAACATGTTTTGTAACAAAAAATATTAAATTAGTTGAAATACCTTCTTCATTTGCTTCATAATTGAGGCCAAAAAAGAAAATAACTGTGGTTTACTAAAAAATTTGAATTTCCCATAAATTCTGCACATGCAAAAGGGATAAACTGAATTGTGAAAAACAAAACTGATTCCAAAGTTTTGCAGGGTTAATACGTTTTTGTAAGAACCCAGGGTTTATTGCTATATTGGCTAGCCAGTGGGAAGTACTGGCAAAACCCAGGGGGATAACTGGGCAATAGGAAATACTGGCCTTAATCTTTAAAAGAATTTATCATTTTTATTGATAAAGTACAAATGCAATACTAAAAAGAATCACATCAATGAATGTAAGAAGACATAATAAATGGCATATAATAAACAACACCAGAGGACTTAAAGTGCCAGACAGCAATAAGCCACAATATAAAAACTCATTCTTCTTGGAAACAATTATAAACTTGAACTAACGTTAACTGCCAGATAAAGTTGTGCATGCAGATTCTGTAGAGGCATTCAAGACCGCTCTACAGGAACACCGCCCATAACAAGGTGCTCTTCTCCACCGTGTATAAAAGCCTAAATAGGATTCTACACATACCAATACAGATACACATACAGATAATGTTAACATGTTTCAGACTATTTTAATCATCACATGTAGTGTAATATGAAGCAGGTGTTTCCTGTGAACATGGTGAAAGGGGACGAAATCAGAAAACCTTTAGAAATTAGAATACCTTACAATATCCCAGTCTGCGACGTTAAGCGGTAGCCCGAAGCCCCTGTCTAGTAAAAATCTCATCGGACTTGTGCAGAAGCACTGGTGTTTGCCCGACCGGTCTTGTGAACATCTGAAATTGTTTGCGAAATTGTAGCCGGTATTTTATTGAATCTATGAAAAACAAGTTACAAATTTGTCGCTGACCTTGTTTTCTTCCGTTAACTGGTATCCCTATTAAATTCTTTACGGATGTTCCCCCTTCTTATCAAAGGGAACCAGTCGTCAACGCGATATACCCAATCACCAACTAAATCAAGAACGAGGCTCGACCATGTGCTTGCAATAAACACAATCTATAAATACCACTCAATGTAAACAAACAATCAAGGATTCGATCTCATTCGATTCTGAAATGGAAACAGGGGGCTATCCCAGGTAAAACATTGAAAAGTTGAAAATGCCTTCATGAATAACCGGAGAAGTTTCGAGTTTAAAAAACCTATGCAGAAAACGATCTAGGCATTTTATTATTTTAAACAAAAGTCAAAATTAACGGCGAAAGTGACAATAAAGAGGGTGTTGATAGGGGTTTATAGAATAGAGAATAATGTGATAGATCCGTGTTTTTACTCGCTTGGCTTTATAATAATTAATAACTATATTTCTGATCTAATTTTTCTATTTTATAAACTACATATATACATTTTCGCTACAAATCTACAACTCCCAGTTTTTGGCTACACGTGCTGTCCGGTAACAAGACATTTCGGCACCCAGACAAATCAGCACCCAAGTCCGAAGACATTTCGGCATCCATTTTGGACAGTTCGGGATCCGGACATGTCGGGACCAAGACAATTCGGCACCTCATTTTTTTAAATATATATATATTAGGAAAAATAAAAGAATTGTTACCGTAATATTACAATCCGTTGATAAAATATGCAATAACAAAATTTGAAATCATCATTTAATTAAATCCTAAATGATTGTGTATGAATAGTAAAACATCATTTAATTAAATCATAATTGATTGTTAGATATGACGGTGTTTGAATAAACATCATTTAATTAAATCATAATTAATTGTAGTTATGCATTAATCAGTATTTTATGTATAAATCTGATAATTTCTCAATAGAGACAAATGAGAGATCGAAAGAGTATAACTTGTGTTTCAGCTTGTGTTCTCGTTTGATCCTTACATCTGTAAAGACAACACAATACCTGAAACTATATTTTATTGTTTTAATATTAAAACCCATAAACATAAAAGCGCGTGCAAGCCATAATGAGTAAAAACCCAGAAACATATGTAACACTCCCAAACGTGTCCGATTCCCCCAAACGTGTCTATTCTCCCCAAACGTGTCCATAATATTCAATATGACCCAAACGTGTCCGATTTCAAAACCCCTAAACGTGTCCGATAATTGTTATTCGCCAAAACGTGTCCACTGTTAAACGCCAGAACGTCTCACGTCTTTTAGCGCCAATACATGTATGTCCTAAATTAGACTGGTACCCAGCCGTTATTGAAATTCTTGACATTCCGAAGGCATACTGGATATTTTACGGAGGGAACCAACCTAGTCCTAAATAAAATCAATAACGTTTACGGCAATTCTATGATCAAGAAACAGTTGATGAGGTAGTAATTTATTAGCATTAGTTTGTTCAATGCCCGTTGTTAATGATTATCATAATTGCAAATTTAATATGTAACATATGAATTAACTTTTGACTGAATTAATCGTTTACTATGTAAATTATGTGTTGCTAATAAACTCCGATGATGCCTTTTATATTAATCCAAAGGCGGGCTTTCAGCAGAATTGACTTCCCTTTTTTTCAACAGTTCTGATATTTTAAAAGCTCTTCAAATCAAAAACTGGTTTTCCGGGTTTCTAATAAATTTTAGGTTTCGAGCATCACTAAAGACACACGAACAAGAGAAATAACATCCAGTGCCAAATATTTCATGCATTATTTGAACGAAATCATGTTAACAATAAATACTGTATATAGGTTCTATTATCATACCGGGAATTTAGGATTGGGCCTAAATTTTTACGGTTATTCGGGATTAACACTCGTTGGGATTATAATCTAAAAAAATAAGAGCGTGTGAAGACTGATTTTTTTATGACTTCAGTTAGAAACTACTGCAATCTCCGTTATGTAATAGAGGCCGTTTTAAATAAAAGTTGCGGAAATTTAAAAAAAATGTTGCCTTACAAAATACAACTGATGGCACCATGAAAGAGTGAATTGCTACATTCTCCCTACACAAGGTATCTGATTTAATATCTACAATTAACTGAGCATGGCTGCTTACATTTACATTGTTGAAGGCCGTACGGGTCCGTGTATATTTGCGTCCATTCGTTTTTCATTTTGAAATATCAAAAACAAAAAACAAAAATCGAGAGTGTTTTCATTTTTCGTTTTTTATTTCTCAAAAACCAAAACGGAAAACAAAAGTGTTTTCATCTTTCGTTTTTGATTTCTCTAAAACCAAAACGGAAAACGAAAGTGTTTTCATTTTTTGTTTTTGATTTCTCTAAATCCAAAATGAAAATCTAAAAGGTTTCCGTTTTTAGTTTTTGATTTCACTAAACAAGAATTTTGTATTTAATTTTAATTATTTCTCGTTTTATAATGTACAATGTTTTCCTTTCTTGTTTCACAGTCATTGATAGTAAATAATGCCAATGTAAACACCCCGGTGTTCTTTCATAATAATGTAGATAAAATAGACTGCCTGACTTATGAATTGAACTACGGTGATAAATGAATCAAAGCCTTTCAAATTACCTTGTTTATATCTTTAATAAAAAATAAATTATTATATTTAAATATTAAACGAATCATAAATTTAAATTGTACAATACAATATTATATAAAGATGGTACAAATAAATAGATTGATTACAACATCACCATATAAGGATAAAAATGATAAGCATGTTAAGATTTATCTGCCACATAATTTTTCAAACCAATTGGACAACCATATTTGCAGTTATTGCATCTGGAATTATAAATTTTACGAAATATCTCTGTTTTTTTTTTTTTATTATTATCTTAAATGCTGATAAAGAGAAAATTTGAACAGCAAAAATGGCCAGCAAGTTGAGATCTACAACTCAGTTAACTAAGTTAACTGACCGAAATTGTAAATTTATCCCTTATAGGAGTTATTGGCTTGAAACGCATTTTTTTTAAAATTAAATTTTCAAGTTTTTTTTAAGAAAGTATAATAGATGAAGGGAAACTTTAAGTGACAAAAATGTTCAACAAAATTAGATCTACGAATAAGATGACAAGACAGCTATCCAAATGACTAAGCTGCAATACAGTCTTCACAAATAAAAAAAACAAAAAGAATTAAAAACCAATTGTTCAGAGAACAATTGAAGGTCTTTCCACCAGTAAGGATCTATTTTGATATGAAAATATTAAAATTTTGTTTTAAATGTCAATTTCCGCGTCAAATGACAGCTTATTGTACGTTGATTCCAAAAATATATGTTTTTTATACAAAAAGATATAAATAAGGGAGATAATTTTTTACTTCCGGTTTAAAAGATGTTACTTCCGGTATTGTTTGATAGTTTACTTGACACTGATTCCAAAAATATATGGTTCTATATACTTTTACATTAACTTAGTACAAAAAATAGCTACTTCCGGTTTACAAAAGGTCACTTCCGGTTGACTTTTTCAATGTCACATTGCTTGCAACCTAATGCAAAAAGTCCCTTGGCTTTATCATGTATACATATGAGGTAAAAGCAAAGGTCAAAATCTAGAACGTTAAATTTACCTATGACCTTGAGCTCAATTTCAAGGTCATAAACCAAGGACCACAAATTAAAAGACTCTAGGCCTCTACTTTATATTGTTAATGAGTTCTATTACCATACGACTAATATTAGATATAAAAGGGGGAAAACTCGCATCAAATGTCTACGTACCCTTTCAACTAAAATTTACGTGTTACGACATGTCGCAACTAACAATTGTGTGAAAATATTTTGTCGATATCTTATATGATTTCTAAAAATAAGAGATAACAAGCCAAAATCAAAATTTTGAACATGACCTTGACCTTTGACCTTGACCTCATTTTAATTTTTTTGGACCAAGGACCTCATATCAAAAGACCCTAGGCCTCTATCACTTATGGTTTTCCAGTTAAAAATACATTTCACTTATATCAAATACAAAAGGGGAAATAACTCTCATATGGAATCTCTATACGGCTTCGGTCAAAATAAAACCTAACATCCTGAGGATATAACGAGCAATTTGGAAAAATAAATTTGTCGCTTTCTCTTACGGTTGCGGAGGAGATCTCATAACAAGAAAAACAGTGTTTGGGGAGATAACTCTTACAAAGAAAAGTGTTCGGTTAAACAGGGTCAGTTTCAAAAGCGATTAGACTGTATGATATCATATACCAAAAAACTAAGCGACATCTTTTGAAACAAAAATACACCGCAAGAAAAAAATTAGGCGGAAGAAAAAAAAAATAATCAGAAGAAAACCAATAGGTCTTTCCACGGAAAGGTGGAAAGACCTAATAAGATACTTCTTCGAAGATACCATATACAATATTGACAATAATGTCATAAATAGTGCAGGAATTAAATTGGTAATTTGTAAAAACAGTCAAACATAATCGCTATATTAACACTAAACTTGTAAATTGAGTTCATACCCACATACATATATCAGTGCCAGGTAACTTAAATGTTTGGTTCACTATATTTTGATCAAGGATAAAATAATTGATTTTATCTTTATAAGGTGCCGATTTGTCTATGTTAGATCCTGATTTGTCTAGGTGCCGATTTGTCTGGGTGCCGAAGTGTCTTTCTCTGTGCTGATTTGTCCATTTGTCGGATGCCGATTTGTCTGGGTACCGAACTGTGCTGTCCTTATCTATTAAGTCATGAATATTCATCAGCTATGTAGGCGTGTCAAAATCGTATCATACGCATTAATGACCAGCCAGTACACACTGTATTATGATTTTTCATTAACCAGTATTAAAAAGATAAATATAGCAAATGGGCAAAAAAAACATAAAGAATATTTGTTTAGAAAAAAATTGACAAAACATAAAGAATTGAGAAAAATAGCATAAAAAATAAAGAATACAGAAATGAAGGCCCCTTCCAGATCAAAAAGATGTGCCAGAGAATTAACTAAACTTTGACATTAAAGAATCCTTGTTAAGACTAACAAAATATGAAAGAATATTAGGAATAATTTTAAACTGGTTGGGATCATCCATCAATGACAATGAGGGAATTTTCCCCCCAAAAAGTAACAATCCCTAAGTTGAGTAATAATTTACTAGTGCTTACTTGAAATGGTACGAGTTTATGGAAAACAGATTTTTTTTTTTTTGCAAAAGGACTATTCTAATTTTTTATTGGAGAAAATGAGAATTTTACATTTGACCTGGAGAAATATTCACTTACAGATACAAAAATGTAACCTCAGAATGCAGGATTTTACATCTAATTTTCCTAAATTTTCTTGGGGGGCATGCCCCCAAACCCTCCTAGAAGGTTCGGATCACTTTGTGATCCTCACCCGTGACACAAAATTTTTCAGGTCTAGTAAACATCAATTCGGGCTAGTAATTTTTTGATTCAACTAGCCCTATGGGCTAGGGCTTTGAAAAGTTTTTGGCACAGACTGATATCCTGTTAACAGCAGATTTATATATATAAACATTTATTGCAATTCCCAGTATAATTTTTGGTGAGAAAGTAACTGAAACATATATATCATATTATTAGAAGTATTAATTTGAGAAAGTATTGGTCCAGCTACTCTAAGACATGTATGCATGAGCAGACATGGAAAAATGTGAACAGTTTTCTCGATTAGATTTTACATACATTTATACATGTAATTCTAAAAATTTATTAAATTGCCATTTTGTCTAAATTGGTCAAGCTGTTAACACATGTAACATGAAGCCAAAGATTTGAATTTGGGTATATTTTTTTTTAAATAATCATGATATTATACATATACATGATATAACTATAAGACCATGCAAAAATATTGCTTGATTTCCCAAACACTGTTGAGGCTGTTTTGATCTCCTACAGATGGGAAACAAAAGAAGAAAAATAATAAGCTTTTAATCTGCCCTTAGGGTGTTCATTGAGCAATATGATTGCACAGCAATCAGATTATACAATTCACTAATACATGTACACTGCACTAAAATACATTTTTTTCAAGATTTGGATTGGAAATAAACAAGGTATTTAGATATGTGCAAAACTTCTCTTTATCTAAACAATTATTGGAGAAAAGGATGATAAAGTATTTTTTTTCATTGTCTGAAAATGACTTGCAGTGTTTCTTTGTATGAAATATGAAATGTATGTAGCAATAATTCTATGAAACTTCATATTTTTTACTATAAATAGACTTAAAAGTCATATTACCCATTACCTGTATATTTCATCTGAGATTTTTGATAACCAGTCTGTGAAAACCCTGAATCTGAGTTTTCACTGCCCAGGTAACACTTTGCCAGCCCTGTACATGTATGAGAAATGAATAAAACTTTAAAGATACATGTAATATACTCGCAAAGTTTTATTTTTTGAAGGTCATTATAATTAACTTAGCCTGATGATATTTCAGTCATTGTGTCTTTTGGCAAAATGTTGCCTTTTACATGCATCATCAAGTGTGCCATGACAGAAAATATGACAAATAATAAAAAAAATGATCACTGTAAATTTATACATGTACCTATTTGGGTCCCTGTCTAAAATACATGTACACTTGATTTCTGTTGCAAAACTTTACAGAAATCACTCATTTGTACATTACAAGTTGTATAATTGTATAACAAGTTGCTTTCTTTAAAAAAAGAAATGCAATCGTAAACCCAAATGCTTGTTTGGCATTAAATATTAGATAATTGTTTTTTTTAGATAAGAGTTAGTTTCTAGGCTTATGTTCAAATACAAATGTGAAGAAATTTAATCAATTAATGATTATTTGTGCTTAAAAAAGAAATGCAATACGTGAAACTGAATAGCTGTTTTTATTGGAATTTTAGATATATGTTCATGGTTATTTGAACAATGGCTTGATATTGTTCATAATTAAGATCCTTACACCTGCTCTGCAAGGTTTTTGTGATGCGTAGGGTAGTAAGCATAGGCAATTTTAAGTTGTGTGCTTTGTGCTCTTAATAGTTTTAGATGACAAACCTCTTTTGTTAAAAACAAAAACTTTTTAAAACCTTTAACTCGATTTGAAGATATTTTTTGAATGTCCCTTTTTATTTTGATGTTTTCTTATATTTTAAATTGTGGGTCATGAAAAAGGGCCTGCAAGTTTAATTGTCAATATATATAATTTGAATTGCAATGTATTCTCTTCACCTTGATGACCAAAACCAATTCATTAAGAAAGCTATTTACAGCCTAGACAAAACAGCTTACACCTTGTACTTATAAATAAACAAACTAAATTGAAAACAACAAAACAACTAACATAATCAAACCGGAAATTATCACTGAAAACCCATTTCTAAACATTAGTTTGTTTAAAGGCCACATTTATGAACTGTTGAAAGGTGTTCCTTTTTGTCGAGCCTTCGACTTTTGTCGAAAAAGCGAGACATAGCGATCCTACATTCCGTCGGCGGCGGCGTCCACAAATATTCACTCTGTGGTTAAAGTTTTTGAAATGTTAATAACTTTCTTAAACTATCCTGGATTTCTACCAAACTTGGACAGAAGCTTGTTTATGATCATAAGATAGTATCCGGAAGTAAATTTTGTAAAAAAAAAATCCTGTTTTTCCGTATTTTACTTATAAATGGACTTAGTTTTTCTGCCAGGAAACATTACATTCACTCTGTGGTTAAAGTTTTTAAAATTTTAATAACTTTCTCAAACTATCCTGGATTTCAACCAAACTTGGACAGAAGCTTGTTTATGATCATAAGATAATATCCAGAAGTAAACTAAAAAAAAAAAAAAAAATCCTGTTTTTCCGTATTTTACTTATAAATGGACTTAGTTTTTCTGCCAGGAAACATTACATTCACTCTGTGGTTAAAGTTTTAAAAATTTTAATAACTTTCTCAAACTATCCTAGATTTCTACCAAACTTGGACAGAAGCTTGTTTATGATCATAAGATAGTATCTAGAAGTAAATTTAAAAAAAAAAAAATCCTGTTTTTCCGTATTTTACTTATAAATGGACTAAGTTTTTCTGCCAGGAAACATTACATTCACTCTGTGGTTAAAGTTTTTAAAATGTTAATAACTTTCTTTAACTATCCTGGATTTGTACTAAACATGGACAGAAGTTTGTTTATGATCAAAAGCTAGTATCTAGAAGGAAATTTTTATTAAAATTTTGTACTTGTTTATCCGTATTTTACTTATAAATAGACTTAGTTTTTCTTCGAGTTAACATTACATACAGTCTGCAGTTAAATTTTTTAAAACATTTATTAGATTCATAAACTATCCTGGATTTTTACCAAACTTGGACAGAAGCTTCATACAATAAAAAAAATTTTCGAGAGGAAAATTTTTATTAAATTTTTTCCGCATCTCATTTTTGTTGAACCTGCGATTAACAGCAAGAGTAGGCGAGACACTGGGTTCCGCGGAACCCTTACGAATTTTTTTATTTGAACATGTTTTTTCATTAACTTTTAAAGGGTGTCTTTTACATGGTAAAGTTACACTACTGTCTTATGGTATGTATGTAAATTCTTTTAAAACAGATGTATTCATAAGCACCCCAAGTCAGAAGCATGTTGTTTAGTGGGTTTTTTTGGTGCAGTTCATATTTGCTTTTTGTTTCTGGTTTGAAGTTAAATTAGATTTGATTTTTCCTGTTTGAATTGTTTTATAACAGTGTCTTGGGGCCACTAGTAGGATACAGTTCAATGTGAGCCAAGCCTTTGTGTTGAAGGCTGTATTATAACCTATAATTGCTTACTTTGACTACACTGGGTCTTGATGGAGAGTTGTCTCATTGGTTTTCCTACCACATTTAAAACAGATATTCCCTCTGACATTTGACAAATCCATTAGAATAATCTAAATATTGAAATGGAACTGAAGTTGCCTTGTAGGTTTCTTATATTGACCTATCCTTTTTCTCTCGTGCTGGATAGTTTTATACTAGTCATTTGGGGGCACTGTATACATAGCCTACTGATCACTGAGATGGCTTGTATTGAAAGAAAAATGTAACCTGTAAAATTTTGCTTAATTGTACCACATTGTGTCTTGAAAGGGAGTTGTGTCATTGACATTTATACCACATCTTCTGATTTTTATATTAAAGCAGTTTTGAATGAAAAAAATCCTTGATTTCCAATATTGATTTTTTTTATTTAACTCTAATTAGTCGATACTAAAGAAACTAATTCCTCAATTATATATGTCATACAATGTCATGTTTCTTGCTGCTTCTATGTTTAAGTGAAAGAAATCGTAAATGCAAACAACAAAGCAATTTAATACCAATAATATTTTATTTTAAACAAACATTCAGACACATACAATGTATCAATTTATATGCAAAGATATTACTTGAACAAATTTTGATTTTGAATCTTGAAGTTAATTGGGAAAGTGTTTAAGTAAGAAATTGGCTTAGATATTGAATTTTTTAACTGGTTATGAAATCCTTTTCTCTGACAGATTAATCATAATTAAGCAATAAACTTGTGTTCTAATAATCTTAAACTCTAGTGTCCATGGTATTACTATAATGTGCACTATAAAGTACAAATTAATAACACTCGTCAATTAAAGTAAGGTTCAATTATATATTTACACGTATGATAAAATAGTATACATGTTTTAAGCAATAATGATCTGCATTTCACTTGTGACGATTTTTTCTTTCAATTGCACCATTTTTATACGAGAGCATGACATATGTAAGGTATCCTAAAGTATTTAACGACTAAAAAAACCCATTTAAAAACGTAATTATAATAAGAAAAAAAATCATTAACCTTGCAAGATCTTTCTATGATTTTTTTAGTATTTATATTGTCTTTCTATTTTTTTCAAATTAGATTACTAAAAAATCATTTGAATAGGCTATTGTCTCATTCGTAAAGTCTACATCTCACTCCACCTGCATGGACTTTCAATGCAGCCAATATGTCAACATATGGTAACAACAGGCGTCACTCTATATAATTAAGATTCTCTCAGTATCAATTATAAATAATTGTATACTCACTTACTGTCTTGTAATCTAATTAATTAGTACAACAACCGATTTGATTTTGCAACACAACTTTAACATCACAAAGAAACACTTACAACCCATACACCGTAGCTGTTATATAAGACATCAGAGAAAGTTTAGTTTACACAGTTATGAGAACAGTTGACCAGGAGCTTTTAATTAATTAGATAACGCGTTTACATCGGTACATTATCACAATGGTCACACAAAGCTCTTGTGGTCAAAATTATAAAAATATAACATAAATAAAACAAACTTCAAAATTTCCTAAAAACTATTTTACATGCATAAAACCTAAGTATCAATTATCCTGTCGTCTTTCAAAATCTCCTTGCACTATTTTACATTTTCATATTTGAATAATTAAAACCGAAAATTCATCATCTGATCGTTTTCAAGAAATAATATTTTTTTTTTTTTATTTTGACGAACATTTTGAAGCGCCTTAATTACTACAGGTTAGATAATCTGTTCCCTGGCTCAGATAACTATAAATAGAAATTATTTTTTCTTATCTCTGCCTGCATCTGTCATCACTCGGTGTCTATAAATAGACATTTGATATCTTATCGCTGACCCTGTTAAGTCTGCTGAAATTGCATGGGATGATTAATTTTAAGGTTATCGATCGTAATTAAAGCGGCACATTTAATTCGTTATTTCATTGCTTGAAGCAGAGACATATAATACATTATTATACATTATATTATATATTGTCTCTGCTTGAAGTATCATTTCTTTCATCTGCATGGTCAAATGTATTTTTTTAAAAATATATTTTAGATTTAGATTTCAGTTTTAGTTTTTTTTTTCATATTCAATATCTATTTATTCACATTCTAATAACGAAAAAGGATCCAGATATACCTATAACAATCTGATTTGTTATTTTAATCAAGGAGGTTATATGACCTCCTTGTTTTTTAAAAAGGAAATAATGTTGCAATATTTAAACAGGGAAAATAACTGTATTTCAATTTGCCATGTACTTTCATAATTAATTTAAACATTATTTTTAATAAACGATATTTTTTTCGAAAAAATCCTCGTTTTTTACATCCATTCAAGGAGGTATAATAGATTATATACGTCCTTGTTCTATTCTAGACGTAAAATTTTAATAAAGTGCATGAAAGACTTCTTTTTAATTTCAGTGTAAAAAAAAAATGAATAATGAAGCCTACTTTGTACATCAAGTACATCTTCCCCAGACTCAAAATCTTAAATGAAATGCTAGTAATACTTCTTTTATAGATTTTAATTTTAACGATTCTCGTTCCGAATATAAATCGCATTGTTTACATGAAATCTTATCTCATATCTAAACACATCTAGTTTCAACGTTCGACTCTAATTAAAATAAGTACGCATATATGTAGGTAAATATTAGCAGCTTGTAATTACGTGCAAGGAAGTATTCAAATGCTTATTAAAGTAGCTTGCATCAAAAGATTCATAATAAATTTCGCATCATATGTAACATATCTCTATAGCAACTTTAAGATGCTAATGCTTATTCAACAGGTCAATTAATAAGCTATTGCGCATGTGTATGAAAGGTGGTCATAGAAAGAACAGATGTATTCTGAATAACATCTGGTGTTCCGAAAGACTACGGACATCGTCCAATATATACTGCGTAAACCCTCAGGGGTTTACGCAACAACTGTAGTCATCAATCAAGTTTGACTAAAAGTTAAGAGACTGTGCTGTATTGATCAGTGGTTGTCAGAAATCCTAAAAAAAAAATTATCCATGTTTTCCTGGACAAAACATAGTAAGATGGATATTTCTTGTGTTCAAATTCAAATTTATCGTGAATTTTGGTTGTATTTTTTGTCACAGTAATGTAAAAGTTTATTGTATGAATATTATAATAATGTAATGTCTGCAAAGTTTAAGACTTCAATTCCAAATAATTCTAAAATTGCAACATGTGCAAAGGCAGATATTTTTTTACAGAATAAATTTCTGTAGACTCATGGACAATGCAGCTTACCACATCAACCAGCAACACCCAAAAGCTCCAGATGTCATAGATTTATTCAATTTTGATGTGAAAATTTATGATTCTACGAAATGACAAATTAACTGAATATTTACTGATACAAATTTAATGAAATTTTTGATATGACCAGAATATTTCTTCATTTTCCATTCCAAGAGAACTTTGTGAAATAAATACAATAAAGAATCATTGAGTTTCAGAAGTTAATGCACTGTTTTTATTCAAGGGATAAATGCGTTTCCATTTTAATTTTAATGGTAGTATATTCTATAACATGTAAAGTAAGAAAATTTAGCAATATTCCATAATCATCAGTTGTTGAAGATGTACATTCTAACTATCTAGGTAATTCCATCCACTACACCAGATGGCAGTTTGATTTATATTTTATATTTATACAGCTATTGGCAGAGTAGGAATCAGACACTGTTACACAAACTCACGACCTAACCTGCTGGTCAACAAACATACAAAGGTCATATGCCAAGGATTTACAGGCAAACAGGTACAACTATCTTCAATTTGTATTTTATCAAAAACTTGAGTTTTTTTCCAGAGTATTATTGCAATAATCTGTTAACATTCCCATTAAAACAATTTTTTTCCTAAATGTTGCAATTGATGGTTACCCAGCAATGTAGTCAAATGATTTCTGTATGCATAGTTAATAAGAAACATCTTATAAATAATTTTCAAATGTTTCATGATGATTTTCTATGACCTTCTTAACCACACATGCATGAATTTAGCCCTCAAATGAATCTGTTCATGTTGGCATATAAAAGTTGTGTAACATGTATAATAAAAATCTTATGAAGCTGGTTGGATGAACTACAAGTTGCCACATTTTTTTCCGAGTTCCACGAAGCTATGTACATGTATAACATGTACAAGTTTAAACGAAACAGATTTTCACATTATTTAAGGAATATCAATGAAGCTTCACATAAAAGGTACATAAAGCTGCAGCAGATGGAAGTGTTCATGAAGAGAGA
Organism: Mytilus californianus; assembly: GCF_021869535.1. Classification (NCBI taxonomy): domain Eukaryota; kingdom Metazoa; phylum Mollusca; class Bivalvia; order Mytilida; family Mytilidae; genus Mytilus; species Mytilus californianus. Next base: position 127,480,549 of record NW_026262679.1, on the reverse strand, counting down.
AAATTATTATACAGCATATAGCCATTTAGTGAAAAGAGAGGGTTTGGGCTTCCGAGGTTATAAATTTGGTAGCCAATGATTCAAATTATATCTATTCCCTAACATGTACAATGTATGATATAAACTACCTTAAAGGTCATAGTAAGACCAAAGACAAGTGGTATAATGTATCAAGAGAAAAAAGGACAGAAAAAGATAAGATGAAATGACCAGACATGTACTTAAATGTATCAAGAGAAAAAAGGACAGAAAAAGATAAGATGAAATGACCAGTCATGTACATATACTATATATTTTTTTTACCTTTAATGAACAAAAGGGCTTACATATGTGTTAAAATGTGGTTAAAAGTCATTCTGGATGTTGTTTTATATTTAAAGGGAACATTTCACAGTCAGCAAGCTCTTGAATATGGCACTAAAATGGTTGGAGGTGTGTCTCCAGGAAAAGGAGGACAAAAACATCTTGGACTTCCTGTGTTCAACTCTGTTCAAGAGGTAAGTGTGGAGTAAATTGATCAAGAGGAGTTAGGACTATGAAACATTAGAAGTGAAGACAAGAAAACATGAGGAATTTAGATAATCAAATATAAGAAGTGAAGATCAATAGTAGATCAAGAGCTTTAAGCTGGTTTTTTTTGTGGTGCCATTGTTTCTTCATGGATACTTCCGGTATGTCTACCTGTTCTGGTCTCAACAGAGACTTATATAGCTATGTCCCTTCCAACATTAACCCCATATCACCTTTGTTTAATTTGCACATTTTTGTTACTTTGTTTACAGTCTTATATTTACCTTTTACTAATGTAGTTACTTAATTTAAAACTTTATTAAAAGAGCTCAGGTCATAAAGGAAAGTAAATTAAATAACGTCATGCACATGTCTGACTAAAAGTATCTACTATATCCTTATGTTTCTCATTTTGGAAACAAGAAAGAAATTGGTAGATTAGAAATTGCACTTAAAAGATGGATCCATAGAGGCATGCGACCTCCAACAGTTAGAAAACAATTGTGCATGTGCTTTCTTCAAAGGTCATGTTGATGGGTGATTAAACAGCGTCCTGTCCTCATATTGATACTTTATAACAATTCCATATAAAAAAAGATGTGGTTTGATTGCCAATGAAACATCTCTCCACCAGAGATCAAAGGATGTAGATGTAAACAACTATAGGTCACCATATGGCCTTCAACAATGAGCAAAATATTATCATACATTGTAAGTTATATAGGGCCCCTTCTTGATATGGATCGCAAGCCATTTTTATATTTATTCTATTTTCAAGGTATCTTATAAATTCAAAAAAGAAATGTCTTAAACTGAATAAAATATCTTATAAACTAAAAAAAGATATCTTTTAATTTAATAAGATGTCTTATTAAACAGTCTATAAAGATATCTTATTTAGTTTATAAGTTATATTATCTAGCTAAAAAAATATGTTGTTTATTTTTAATGATATCTTGTAAACTGTATAAGATATCTTATATATCTTTTATTTTTAACATATTTTATAAACTTAAAAAGATATCCTATAAAGTAAATAAGATATCTAACTAAATCAGATATCTTTTAACATATATAAGATATATAATAAACTAAAAGATTTCTTGTTTTATTTGTGAGATGTTTTATTCAAGTTGAAGTTAATAAGATATCTTAAACATTAAATCACATATCTTTAAAAAAATTAAGATATCTTATAAGTAAATAGAGATATTTTATAAATTAAATAAGAAATTAAATAAGATATCTTATAAACTTATAGAGATATCTTTAAAGCTAAATAAGATATCTGATAAATTATTAAGATATTTGATAAATCAATCATATAGAATATCTTGTATTGCTTGTAAGATATCTTATAAAGTTAACAAGATATGTAATAAAGTTAATAAGATATCTTATATACATTTAAAGATATCTTTTATATAAAATATACAAGATATCTCGTATAGTATTTGCTTAAAAGATATCTATTAAATTTAATAAGATATCTTTTAAAGTATTAACTTCTAATTAGATAAGATATCTTAAATAGAATACAAGATATCTTATATACTTTATAGATATCTTATTTACTTTATAAGATATCTTGAAATTGAATAAATATAGAAACGGCTTGCCATAGATATAATGTAAATGCTTTGTTTATTGTTTTCTATGAAAACCTTGGATTTCAGATATTCGGTTAACTTTGCTTAAAATCAAATTTCAGAGTCTGACTCAATTTACTGGATGAATTTGGCAGCTAGTGCTGCTTTAACTGTAATCATATATAATTGATTAAAAATTTGAAATAACACTTTAAAAATTTGGGGCATCCATAGGGCTTTCCTGGATCTCCTTCATTAGAAATGCCTAAGTTAAATAATTATAGTCAACTACTCTTGTTTTATTAAAGACAGAAAAACAACATAGTATTAATATTTTGGGGTCTCCTAGGTTCCTACAATTTTTTTCACATAAATATTTATCTAATACTTCATTTTATTTCCGTATGTTGAATTTTTATAAGAGAAAAACAAACAGTGACTTTTATTGATCTACTTTTGTCTTCATTAACAGGCTGTTTTTGTTTTTCTTGATTTTTAGAAGCTATATAAACGACAAAAGAACATTGACCCTTACACTGTAATGATACAGTAAATATTATACATTAATGATCCGTTGATAGAATTAAAGAGCATGATGAAATAATGATGATAGAACATTTAAAAAACTTACTAATAACAACTAAGAATAATTTGTTTGTCAAAAAAACTTACCAGTAACAACTAAGAATAATTTGTTTTTCAAAAAAAACAATTAATTATTATACTTCTTAAAACAAGGGTTAACTTCAACCAGATAATAAATGTCTTTAAAAATGAACTGTTAAGGAAAGATTGTTTTTTTATTTTAATGAAGACATTGTTTTCCAGGGAAAAATATATTGTCTCCTTTAGCCATTAAACATGTTTAAAAAAAAAACATTAATAAATTTCAAATAAATTATTAGACTATCTACAAATGAGGGGGGGGGGGGGGGGAGTTGGAGGGGTCTTGATCCCGAAATCCAGGGCTTAAAAACATGAAATCCAAAGGTCCCAAATTTAAAGAAGTTTAAATCCCGACATCCCGAAATTCGAAAAAAGAATTCCTGGATCCTGAAAGGATCAATCCCGAAATCCCGAGCTTAAAAACACCCGATCCCGGAGTCCCGATAAAGGTCCGACCCCCCTCTCACAAATGATCACAGAAAAAAATATGAAACTGTTTTCATGCAATATATAAAAAGCACTTGATTGTAAATATAGATAACCATTGATGATGAATACACCTATTAAACATTTACAACATATGTATTTGACAAGTGTTGGTTTTAAAGTGCGTTAACAGTTTATTTCCAGCTTTTTTTTTAAATTTCAATCAGAAGAATATTCAGTCTGTGCCAAAAAATTCATGTGACTAACCATTTAGCTAGTGACCAGCAATGGTTTAAGAATAAAAAACCAATTTTCCCAATAGTGAAAAATATCTAGATGCAGTAAGATTGAATTGATATAAATTAATAATTTTTCCTGTATTTAAAACAGTTGATCATCAGTTATTTCTTTGTCATCCCCGTTTTCACCACATTAATTTCTAGAAGCAGTAAGATTGAATTGATATAAATTTTAATATTTATATTCACTAATAAATTTTCTTTCAACTATATATTATAATTGGTTTTATCATTTATTGTCTGAGATGTAACATTAATCATCACTGACCTGCAGTTAAAAGATCGCTATCTTAAAAATAACTATGTTTTTATTTATATGTACTTTAAGAAGAAAATTGGTTACAGTTGAAAACATTTTTTGTGATCCCGAGTATATCTAAAGACCGATATATACCTTGGATGGTCGTTCCTGCAGTCAGGAACGGCAGATTGCTCTTCTAGTGTGAATAGTCGTCTGTAATAGCCATTGTTTCAACCGGAAGAGAAGGATTTCTGGGTAGTTCTTCAGACATCTCTAGATGGTCTGTCTGATGACCTAAAACTAACACTACGAATACTACACTCCCCCCAGTTTTATTAATAAGGCCCCCTCTACTGAGGTGGGCCCTGTGAATTTCGCCAAAAATTAACAAAATACGGAAATCATACCAAATTTAGAGAAAATATGCATCCCTTTATAATAAACAGTATACACCCTATCCCCCCAACCAGACCCTTTGTATCCATGGGTCTACTGATACACTAAAATTTAGTACAATGGGTTCCCAACAAATCGGGAACCCAGACAACTGTAAATTGTTCTTCTCTGGATTGTATGCCACCTCTTCCCTGTCTTTATACAAACTAAGACCGGGCCACTTAGTGGCTGCATGTCCTCTGTATAGTTGGACCCAGTAGGTAGTGCTGATCCATTCTCCATCGTGAAGAGTTTGATCTCATTTTTCCTCACTTGCACTCTATTTATACCTTTGTTAACGTAGGGAATTCCAGGGTCCCACTGTCTTCTGTTGGGACCTGATCTAACTGTGACATTGCTCACACAAAAGACTGGTGTCCCACTGTCTACTTGTGGCGGCTGCAGATTAAAATAACTAGTGCCCACATTATCTGCTTTAAAAAGTGACCACAAACTCAACCTTGGGTTTTCTGGATTAACGGATGCCGATAATAAGTCCTTGTCACATAAAGATTCTATACTAATGGCTGTTCCTTTGTTGATTGGACTGTTGTTTTCAGTTGTGGCCTTTTTGTTAATTGCTCCCGTGGAGGACCCTGTAGATTTTCTGTCAATTTCTCCAGTTGAGGAAGGGTCCACAAAAGTGATGGGTGTGCGACCTTTTTCAGTATTGTCAGTCATTCCGCCGTCAACTAAAGGAGTAGGACATGTCGAACCCTGGTATTGCGGGCAAACTGTGACTATCTTCTCATCGCTGGCTCTTTCTATCAAAGTGGTATCTGCCTCACCATCTGAGGTGGAGTCCCAACTCTCTTGGGTCTCCTCATCATTTGCGAAAGTTGTCTCTGTTGTGGCAGCACATGTGTTTGCAAGACTTTTTAATAAGTAGCAGTCCAATCTGCCTGAAGGAGCTGCCTCCCCGTCAGAATTGGAGCACTGCTCTGACTCAATCTCTGCTCTAACCTTCACCGACACACTGGATTCTCTGTTCCCCTCTCTGTCCCTGGCACCTACCCCTGGGCCCACTATAGCTACCTCCGCTACTCTGCCTTGGGGTACAGACTCAACTACTGAGAGGCCTAACTTCATTTGCAGGGACACACTCCGGCCTCCTGAGTAGTCCCGTTTAAGTTTAATGGTCCTGTTGCAGTTCTGCTTAACTGATTTATGAAGGTAACAGTTTTATCCCTCCCCTGTAAATCCAGACAGTCTCTCCTAACATGTCCAGGCTTTAAACAGTGGTAGCACACTCCCTCCAATGGAGGCCCTCTATCAGTGGAGGGACTCCCTGAGACGGACTTACCTCCAAAGTTTGGGCATTCCATTTTGAAATGGCCCCTCTCCCCACAGTGGTGGCAACTTTCTGTCCCTGTCTGTCTGCCAGGTGAGCAGCTTCCTGCAATGGGGTTTGTGAGGAGTTGCTTGAATTGGTCCATCATGTCGTCTAATTTTTCATGGACTTGACCAAGTTTGTTTTCAAACTTCTTATCAGACTTTTCTAACTCCACTTTCCATGTACTGACTGGGGCCCTCTCAAGGGCCATGGTAGCCCTTACATGGGGCCCCTGATACTCATGGAAGGCCTCAGGGTGGTCTTCATACTGCCCATCAGTTACCTGCCTAACGTCACGCCGATTTGGCTTGCCATATATTGCCTGGGTGTTATGTTGGAATAGCCGTATTTTATCTATGGCCTCCTCAATACTTTGGGGCTGAAGGTTAGAGACTTGCACCCCCAACTGTTTGTTTTCAATACCCTGGCACAGCCGTGTTATGGCTTGCTCGTACATGTAATCGTCAGGAAGGTTTCTAAATGCCTTGGTCGCTAAGGACAACACCCGATCAGCCCAGTCCTCAACAGACTCCTCAGGGGCTTGTCGGGCATTGTTAAACTGGACCCGGGCAGTCTCGGGGAGCGCCTTGAAACCAAAACGCTTGTGTAGCTTCTCCACAAGCTCCCTATAACTGACCTTCTGGTCTCTTTCTGTTATGAGGGCATAATACTCACTGGCTTTTCCCTCAAGACACCAGCAAAGTTGGTCCTTGCATTCTTGTGGACCCCATTCACAAACCTCCGCATACCTTGCAAATTTTGTGAAAAAGGCCTGCCAGTTGCCCTTCCCGTCATACTTAATATTTTTTGGGGCATTGGTAACTTTAGAGACGCCACCTGAAGTTCCTTGTGCCCCACCTCTGCTGTCGGGTCCCCTTGTGTTTTCCCTAGGCCTATCCTCAATATATGGTACTTGGTAGGCCTGTTGCCCATAGCTCCCCCCTGCGGTGACCCCTTGTGGGGGCACTGGCGTATACCCTTGATTATACTGGTTCTGGGGTTGCCTATCCCCATAGGCACGGGATGGGGTCTGCCTTGTGTCCTCACCCCTATTGTCTTGCCTCTCTCCATAGATTTTTGATGGGGCCTGCCTTGTGTCTTCGCCCCTATTGTCTTGCCACTTGCCATACCTACTGCAGGGTGTCTCATACTGTACCCCACCAGTGTGAGCTGGTTGGTTACAGGGTGCTGACCCCTGACCTGCATAGTTGCTTATGTGACCCATGGGGTATGAAGGTATTTCCCCATAGGTCGGTTTATTTTTGTCCCACGCACTGTCTTTACCTGGCCAATACGGCTTGTTCCTAATAATACCTCTGTGGTGAGGGGGATAACCCTTTTTGTCAAGCCTTCGACTTTAGTCGAAAAAGCGAGACATAGCGATCCTACATTCTGTCGGCGTCGGCGGCGGCGTCCACAAATATTCACTCTGTGGTTAAAGTTTTTGAAATTTTATTAACTTTCTTAAACTATCCTTGATTTCTACCAAACTTGGACAGAAGCTTGTTTATGATCATAAGATAGTATCCAGAAGTAAATTTTGTAAAAATAAAATTCCTGTTTTTCCGTATTTTACTTATAAATGGACTTAGTTTTTCTGCCGGGAAACATTACATTCACTCTGTGGTTAAAGTTTTTAAAATTTTAATAACTATCTCAAACTATCCTGGATTTGTACCAAACTTGGACAGAAGCTTGTTTATGATCATAAGATAGTATCCAGAAGTAAATTTTGTAAAAAATAAAATTCCATTTTTTCCGTATTTTTCTTATAAATGGACTTAATTTTTCTGCCAGGAAACAATACATTCACTCTGTGGTTAAAGTTTTTAAAATTTTAATAACTTTCTTATACTATTTTGGATTTGTACCAAACTTGGACAGAAGCTTGTTTATGATCAAAAGCTAGTATCTAGAAGGAAATTTTGTAAAAAAATAAATCCATTTTTTCCTATTTTACTTTTAAATGGACTTAGATTTTCTGCCAGGAAACAGTATATTCACTCTGTGGTTAAAGTTTTTAAAATTTTAATAACTTTCTTATACTATTTTGGATTTGTACCAAACTTGGACAGAAGCTTGTTTATGATCAAATGCTAGTATCTAGAAGAAAATTTTGTTTTCTTCCAGTTAACATTACATTCAGTCTTCAGTTAAAGTTTTTAAACATTTATTAGATTCATAAACTATCCTGGATTTTTACCAAACTTGGACAGAAGCTTCTTATAATCAAAAGATAGTATCAAGAGGAATATTTTTATTGATTTACTTCCTCATTTTTGTTGAGCCTGCGATTAACAGAAAAAGTAGGCGAGACACTGGGTTCCGCGGAACCCTTACGAATTTTTTGGGTCACCAATTTGGTGACTCCACTCTTTTTTCTGCAACTGTTCCCTGTAGCCCCCGTCCCAATTCCCTGTGGGTTCGGGTCTAGCTTTAGCATCCCCGGGATATGGACTATATTCAAGGAAGGCAGAGTCCATCTGGCTGGGCCCTTCTGAGGGCCCGGGACTTTGCCCCTGGTGCCATGCTTCTTGCCTAAATGCAGATTTGCCTTGTACTTGGGATGGTGTTCCCTGTGGGGCAATGTGTCCCCAGTCTATGAGAGTGTTTTCCCTGTCTAACATCTCACCATGCCTGCCTTGGAGCTGAGGTGGTGGCCCAATATTTTGGCCACCTCCATTTGGGCTGAAGTCCAGCCTGGATAAGAGGCCCCTTGTTACTCGTAGGTGGGAGATTGTGGCCAAGTCTGACTCGGTCACAAAGCCCCTGCTCTCCCTAATGTCCATTATTTGCTCCCCAGTTTTTATGCCTATACCCGGGAGCTGGAGTAACTCTTGAAAGCTACAAGTGTTTAGGTTTACAACCGACATTTGTAACTGTGAATCACTGAACAACAATTTATAACAAAGTTTATTAATTTAAAGAATAAACAACAACAAACAACACACTTAGAATACCACAAGTTATTTATTTAATAACACGAAAACTTCTGGTTCGGGTAACCCGTCCTTCTGGTCTGCGGTTAACAGAAGTAAACAAAACAATAACACAACGACTGGTAACCCGTCCTTCTGGTCTGCAGTTACCTGAAAAAAAAAAACAATAACAAGACGACTGGTAACCCGTCCTTCTGGTCTGCGGTTACCGGTGACTGGTACCCAGCTGTCCCTTCAGGGTCAGCAAGGTCACCTGTCGTCTACTTGAACAATCCTTTCTCCTAAACTACCGTGAAGTATTCCTCCAAAATACTCCACGAGTGCCTGAAATGATTTACTCCCTCGCTGGAATAAACCAAATCACCTTTCCCCCTCCTGCCTTACTATTTTTGCCGTCCACAACCGGCCGGCAAAAACCTTAAAAAAAACCCTAAAAGCTCTGACACTGCCCGCTAATTGCTCGCAGCGCCAATGTTGTGATCCCGAGTATATCTAAAGACCGATATATACCTTGGATGGTCGTTCCTGCAGTCAGGAACGGCCGATTGCTCTTCTAGTGTAAATAGTCGTCTGTAATAGCCATTGTTTCAACCGGAAGAGAAGGATTTCTGGGTAGTTCTTCGGACATCTCTAGATGGTCTGTCTGATGACCTAAAACTAACCCTACGAATACTACACATTTTATATAATTTTACATGTATGGGTCAGTGTTTATATCCCTGCATCAGTGTTTTTTGCAGTGTACATTTTGTTGTTAATTTGCATGTGTATTTCAGGCAAGAGATCAGACCAATGCAGATGCCTCTGCCATCTACGTCCCTCCACCATTTGCTGCTGCAGCAATCATTGAAGCAATAGAAGCAGAAGTACCATTAATTGTTTGTATAACTGAGGGTATCCCACAGCAGGACATGGTTAAAGTCAAACATAAACTCATCCGTCAGTCTAAATCCAGATTAGTAGGTCCCAACTGTCCTGGAATTATAAAGGTATGTTGATCTGAACAAGATTTCGGTCAGTCTTTATGCAATTAGTAAGTCACAAATGTCCTGGATTTATCAAGGTATTATTGTCCTTACAACACTTTGTAAAACATGAATTCAAAAAGATTGAAATATTTCAAACTTGTCTCATTGAAAATGATTTAGACCAAATTTCCCCAGAACATATATTTACAATTAAAGTTTCCCAGTTGGAAGGTCGGGGCTTTATATTAAAATGCTAAATCAGCCTTGAGTCTAGAGTGAATTTAAAGTTTAACTATTAACTATCATTTCAAAGTCAGAGTATTAGTGTGACCATTCACTTAGTCATTACCACCTTATTGGTATTATTTAATGATCTGATTTAAAAAAAAAAAAGACGTCTTTTAGGGAACACATTGAGATTTAGAGATACATGTATATACCTCTTGATATACTTATGGTTGTTTGTTTTAGCCTGGTGAATGTAAGATTGGTATCATGCCAGGACATATACATAAAAGAGGGAAAATAGGTAGGTACATTTATCATACAGAAAACAGTACGGGAATAAATACCATAATCATTTCACACTTTATTTTGGTGTTTTTGGAAATAGACATATGACAATCATATCACATCTTCTTCAATTTACATATAGCAAAAATTTTAGCTGGGAATTTGGTTAAAACAGATATCAACATTAAACATGCAAACATTGATTGTATCATTTCATCAAACATCTAATATTTTATCAAGTTTTGATAACTTTATTTATAAATGTATCAAATCTACTTGACATCTGCAAAATTGCCAAACTTAAGGACTTTTCTGTCAGTACATAAAAGTACAGTCGATGTCATGGATTCGTTTTGTTCTGATATGAAATACAGTATGGCTGCATGAGTCAATCTTATAGATAAGACATTTTTTCTGTCATAAACCTCTTTAGGCAAAAAGTTGTACATGAAAAAATACTTATGTCTTGAACATTTCAAAAAAACTTTCGATTTCTCAGGAAAAGAACAACAAAAAAAAAACAGTAAATGGAAGGTTGATTGTAATATGTCTACAAATAAGCTGAAATTATTATTTGATGAGATTAAACATAAAAGATACATCTTCCTGTACGCATTAGCATTGTTATTGGTCAAATAGCTTTAGAAAATATAAATAAGGAGATGTAGTATGATTGCCAATGAAACAACTAATCACAAAACTTTAAATGAAGTGGATGTAAGCAATTATAGGAAATTGTATGGCCTTCAACAATGAGAAAAGCACATTTCATAAAGTTGGCTACCAAAGGCCATGACTCAAAAAATAGGAAACAATTCAATTGAGAAAACTAACAGCCTAATTTATAACAAAACAATTTATGAAAAACAAATATGACAGACATGAACCAACAACAACCACTGAACTACATGCTCCTGATGGGACAGGCACATACAGAATTTAAACATGTTTGTGAGCGCTCAACCGTTCCCCTACCTGGGATGGTGGTGTTACAGCACAACATAAGAACAAACTTTAAAAATCAGTTTGAAAGGGCTTAACTCATCAGATTGATACAAAGCAGAACTACATAGATCTAACAAAAGCACAGACTGGAGGTGGCAGGGTATTTATACATCCCTAACAACAAAAAAGACACAAATTACAGATCTTAAGAGTACCCACAGCTACTAACAGCTAGTTCAAAGCCAATAACAACTGATAAAAAAATCATGAATCTAAGACTAAATTATCAGTCAGTACACATCCAACATCCAGTGGATTTAGATTTAAGACGTCATAAATACTCAGAGAAAAACATGACTTTGTGCAATGCCAAAATATAGGTATCAACAGATTGTAGGACCGTGAATGTTCATAGGTGTATAACAATGATATTTAGTATGGTTTTAATTTACTGATAACAAAATCAATATTTATACCAATAAAAACAATATTCAAAGATCTAATTATAGTGTTGAATTGGTAACCTTTTAGAATAAGTATATTAAGAGGATTGATAAGTTTACCGGGATTGTATCTAAATTTCTGGGCTCGGTTAACAACATCACTGTAAAATTCAGAAGTTAATCACAAAATTCAAACTGTGTAAAAATAGAAGAACTGAGAAATTATGTATTATACATGTTATAGAAAACACAGAAACTGCTAATAACGTTATAACATTAACAATACTGTACCCAATTTACTGCACCAGATGCACATTTTGACAATCAATTTCTCTTCAGTGATTCTCGAGGCCAAAATATGTTAAAATCCAAAACCTAATGTAAACATTGAATAGCAGATAGAACCAAACATGTCCAAAAGTAAAACAAATTGTGTAACCTGATTAAAAAAAAATATATTTGTGTATTTTTAGGCATTGTTTCAAGGTCTGGTACCTTAACATATGAAGCAGTACACCAGACAACAATGGCTGGACTAGGACAATCACTGTGTGTTGGTATTGGTGGAGATCCTTTTAATGGAACTAATTTTATTGATTGTTTAGAAGTTTTCCTATCAGATCCACAAACAGAAGGTACATACATTATTTCCTTTTACAGCCTTATCATTCTTTCAAACAAAATATTTTTTAAATGGAGACTTCTTACCATTGAAATTTTGGACTCTGGATTTATTTATTTTCGTGGGCAAAATCTTTGGGTATTGAAGAAAAATTGTACTTCCATGGATATTTGATTTCATGGTTTTGTACATGTACTAAAAAATCCACATTATATGTTGAAGAAAACTAGAATCTCTAAAGAGCCTGTATCGCTCACCTAGGTCTATGTTCATCTTCCAACAATGGACACTCTCCAACACTAGACAAGAATAGAACTCATGACAAAAATCAATTTTTCTGTAGATCTTGTATAGTGGATAATTTTCTCTGATTTCATTTTTCTTTACCCTCTTCAGTTTTTGCCCAAAACACAAAAAGGATGAAACAAAACACTAATTTGTAGGTCTTGTCTTGCTGATCATTTTGGCTATTCAAAAGGTAATAATATAGTTTTTAATCAGATAGGCAAAAACACTAAAAATTGGTAAAAATCCTAATTAAAGAGCCCATTACTCCAATAAGGAGTCAACTGACAATTTTTGCTATTATACTTTTTTGTAGATGTTGTCGTCTTGATCATTTTTGCTTTTTAAAGTTTTAAGACAAAAACTAATAAATGGTAAAAATCAAACATGGCACTCAATATTCAAAAACAGATTTTTTTTCTTATTAAAAGATTAATAAATGACATGGAATTGCAACAACTTTATCAAGTACAGTTATCATTTCGATATTTCCTGCACACAAATGATGTTCTACTGGGATATCAGATTTACTTAATATTTTTAGAGTAAAAACATTAGAAAAGATGATAGGATAAGGCATGTTCAAAAAATTTTGTTTCATGAAAATTTTCAGTTGTATGGTACATGAAATCTGTCTTTCTGTTATGGTTTGAATTTAAACTGATTGCATTATTTAATGTATGGAACACAAATAAATGAAAACATGGCTGGTAGTTGTTAAAGTGTCAGTTCTGTTTATTTCACAAATTTAATATTTAATTTGTTTCCTGATAATACTTGATATTGTGTGGCTTCCTGGGTTATCAAAGTTTTACTAGACTGTAATTATAGAATGATTTTTATTGAAGACTGGACAAAACAATGTAATATTCTTTCATTATACATTTAGGAATAGTATTGATTGGAGAGATTGGTGGTGGAGCAGAAGAAAAAGCATCTGAATATCTTAGGAATAATAACTCTGTAAGTAAAAGTTTGTCTGCTTTAACTGAATAGTCTGAATACCCAAGCACTTGTATACTTGCATCCATTTATGTCTTAACCAGACATATCAAAATTACATTGGTAGCCTTCAAAACAAACAATTATGGCCTCATACTTGTCTTAACAATGAGGTATTAATAACTGTTCTTATCGTATTAGAAAGCTTTACATTTTACCAATGTTAAATTTCTGGAGCTACTGATATGATAGGGACTTATTCAAAATCAAAATCAATTTATTGCAACTGTCTTTTGTCTCCCATCAGAAAAATTCCGAGGCTAGACTTAGGTGTGCTACTTGAAGTGTTGGTGACATCAACAATGTGTTGAAGTTTTTGATTAGGTCAGTTTAATGGGAACCACTTATGGTGAATCAGTGGTACATGGTATGAAGTTGTATTAGCATTAGCACATTCTCATATCCATGGAGAACAAATGTATACATGTTACTTACGTGTACTGTCAATTCAAGCTGCGATATTGTGATTATTATTTATAAAAGCAGTCAAGTGAAAATTGTCTACTGTAACTAAAAGAATAAAACTATCAAAAAATCACTATCATTGTACTTAAACAAAGTATAGCAAAGTACTCCTAATTCTGTAAATCACAAAAATCGTTGGAATATTCAAAAATAAAGGTATGTGAGTTAAATGTCAATGTTACAGCCTCTCAACCAGTAACTTCATGGTTTTAAGCAATAACACATAAGGTAATGCCTGTACCAAGTCAGGAATATGACAGTTGTTTTCCATTCATTTGATGTGTCTGAGCTTTTGATTTTGCCATTTGATAAGGGACTTTCTGATTTGAATTTTCCTTGGAGTTCGGTACTTTTGTTATTTTACTTTTTGATATACACAACAGAACAGGCATATAAGAAGATCTGACATCAATATCAAATTTGTAAATGGACAAAAATAGAAGAAAAAAACAAATGTCCTGATTTAGGACATAACATAACAGACTGACAGAAATTTTATGTAAAAATCAAAGGGGACAGCAAAATAACTTATAAGAGCAGTAAGCTGTCTAAGAAGCTAATGTAGTTTGGTTAATATTTTCAAAATCATACACCAAAACGTAATGATTTGTTAGCAATACTAGAAATTCATACAATGTCCTACCATGATTTTCATTTTTGTGTTAATATAAGGAAATTCTGACAGTGAATTTGTACAGACATGACAGAAAAAGCATTAAATTTAAGAACACTTTAATCATGATAAATACAGATAACAATAACACAGGGGTAAATAAAATGAATACAATTTTATACCATATCAAAAGTAGGCTGGTTTATCTTAAATTTGGATTTAAAAACTTCCTTGGGAGGTTAAGGATTGTTTTCAATTCATCCCTTGTTTGCAGGGACCAAATGCCAAACCAGTTATATCCTTCATTGCTGGAGTAACAGCACCCCCAGGACGTAGGATGGGACATGCAGGAGCTATCATTGCTGGTGGTAAAGGTGGAGCGGAGGAGAAGATCGAGTCATTGAGAGAAGCTGGTGTAGATGTAACCATGTCTCCAGCTCAACTAGGAACTACTATGGCTAAGGTAATAATTGTACTAGGGGGGATTACATGGTGTAGATGTAACCATGTCTCCAGCTCAACTAGGAACTACTATGGCTAAGGTAATAAATGTACTAGGGGGGATTACATGGTGTAGATGTAACCATGTCTACAGCTCAACTAGGAACTACTATGGCTAAGGTAATAATTGTACTAGGGGGGATTACATGGTGTAGATGTAACCATGTCTCCAGCTCAACTAGGAACTACTATGGCTAAGGTAATAATTGTACTTGAGGGAGAGCTGGTGTAGATGTAACCATGTCTACAGCTCAACTAGGAACTACTATGGCTAAGGTAATAATTGTACTAGGGGGGATTACATGGTGTAGATGTAACCATGTCTCCAGCTCAACTAGGAACTACTATGGCTAAGGTAATAATTGTACTTGAGGGAGAGCTGGTGTAGATGTAACCATGTCTACAGCTCAACTAGGAACTACTATGGCTAAGGTAATAATTGTACTAGGGGGGATTACATGGTGTAGATGTAACCATGTCTACAGCTCAACTAGGAACTACTATGGCTAAGGTAATAATTGTACTAGGGGAGATAAGCTGGAGTAGATGTGACCATGTCTCCAACTCAACTAGGAACAACTACGGCTAAGGTAATAATTGTACTAGAGGGAGAGCTGGTGTAGATCATCATCATAAGATGTAACCATGTCTCCAACTTAGCTAGGAAGAACTATGGCTAAGGTAATACTTGTACTAGGGGAGATTAACTGGTGTAGATGTAACCATGTCTCCAACTTAGCTAGGAAGAACTATGGCTAAGGTAATACTTGTACTAGGGGAGATTAACTGGTGTAGATGTAACCATGTCTACAGTGCAGCTGTGAACTACTATGGCTAAAGTAATAATTGTACATGTACTAAGGGGGGGTGGGAAATTCAAGTCAACATAATTGAAGTTGTTTGCCAGATGTTATGTTTTGGCATGCTGATAGATTTAACAACATTCCTTTGCTTGGTTAATGAAATTTTATTGTCCTCTTTAGTGTTTTCTTATTTTACAAATAAGCAGTTATTTTGGAGTACCTGTGCCCTTTCATTTATATAGTAGTCTAAATGTATCAGATTATAAATGTATACTGAAATCTGTTTTTTTTTCTGATGAAGTCATTTAGATGAATATTTATTAGAGTATTTTTATGTGACCTACGGTGGTCTGAAAACTGATAATGACCATGTTTATAAGCCTACAGACATTATGAAAATATTTTGCACATTATGGGGTTACTTGATTTTTACAAATTAATATCAAATGCTGGTTAAAAATACACAATAAACAATCTTCCGTTTCCATATTTATTATATTTGTTTACCTTTCTGTTTTTCAGGCTATGAAGGCAGCAGGGAAGTGACAAGTCAGACCCCTAAAGACATTTATAGACATTCATTAATAATTTAGACAAAGATTTTCTTGATTGTTATATTTATGAATTATGTGATAAATAAACTTAATATTTAGATGATTTGATTTTGCTCATATGGAATGGAACGAAAAAACTGTATTCAGTAAGCTTCTATGAAAGTTGACCATACATTAAATGCCAGATGTGTAATTTTAGACAAAGTTAAAAAAGTTTTTTTAGACAAAGTTTGCTATTTGCTAGAATTTGACTTATATAATATGGTAAGGAGTGGTTACATCAAAGGTTGTATACTCTTTAAACTGAGTTTTACTGTGCGTACTGTTGTGCGTTTGTTTTTTCTACATTGGCTAGAGGTATAGGGGGAGGGTTGAGATCTCAAAAAACATGTTTAACCCCGCCACATTTTTAGGCCTGTCCCAAGTCAGGAGCCTCTGGCCTTTGTTAGTCTTGTATCATTTTAAATTTTAGTTTCTTGTGTATAATTTGGAGTTTAGTATGACGTCCATTATCACTGAACTAGTATACATATTTGTTTAGGGGCCAGCTGAAGGACGTCTCCGGGTGCGGGAGTTTCTCGCTGCATTGAAGACCCATTGGTGGCCTTCGGCTGTTGTCTGCTCTATGGTCGGGTTGTTGTCTCTTTGACACATTCACCATTTCCATTCTCAATTTTATCTTGTATAATATAATCTAGGATTATATACAATTGCATACACATGGTCTGTAGGGAGTGTATTGGTGTTCATGTAAAAATAGTCAAAAAACAAATAGTCAACTAATGTTTGTTAAAGTTTCAAGATTTCATGAATGCATTGCATTTTAGGAACAAATTGATTTTTGCTAAATGTCCATTTAAGGAACTGGCATACATCATCTTAACCAGCATTCAGTCATAACTTTGACCAAGATTTCATGCTTGACTTTGAGTGAAAGTTTTTATCTGATGTAGCATTACCTAGGTATTGTAAATACTTTAGATGTAAGTGTACTCTTAGGAAAAGGTTATAGCCCAGTTAATTGTAGACCTACCTTTCATGCTTCATTTACTCTGTTCTTTAAGGATGTTGCTAGTATTGTTATTGACTTTTTGTCAGAAATTCAGATCCCTCTGGTTTTACTCGTGTGGAACCATTAAAATATTTTGCCCGCTAACCCCTACTTTTCTTTTTATATGACTGCAAAAAAATTTTTGGGATTGTATAATGGTATGATGTAGTCGTCGTAGTCTGCGTCGTCCGAAGATACATTGGTTTCCGGACAATAAAAGTTTCAAGAAGAAATCTTCAATTGCACAGTAATTCACAATAGATTTGTAAGATCTTGGACCACATTTATTTTGTGTCAGAAACCTATATTATGTCAAAAATTTGATGACAATCCAAATTCAGATAGTATCAAGCTTGAATATTGTGTCCAAATTTGCCCCAACTGTTCAGGGTTCAACCTCTGCGGTCGTATCAGGCTGTGCTCAGCGAAGCATTTTATTATTATTTAATTACATATTGAATAAAAGCAATTTTTTTAAATCCTATATTTAAATCCTTGTTACTTTTTCATAGTTTTGAAAGAGAAGAGGTGCAAATGTTAATTGTATGAAAAATCTAGAGAGAATCATTTCCCGCCAAATTTTCAATGGCTTATATCTCAAAATTAAGGACACGTACCTTGAATTTTTTTCTGATTTTTTAGCTCTGTTATATATATATTATCAATCTAAAACAATCTTTTAAAAAGCTTGTTATATTGAAACAGAGTAGCGAACACTCTCAATGAATCAAAAGTGTATTTTTTGGATACATAAAAAAGTTAAAGGTTCAAGGAGGTTATAAAAATCATGAATTACAGATAAGAAGTTTTCCAATTGCTTGAGGTGTATCCTCTCATATTATCACGTATTCATTCTTTAGATACATGTAACTTCTCTTACATGTGTGCTATTTCATACTCTCATATTCAGCCAGTTTGTTAGTTGAAATTGGTATTCAGTCCACCAAATTATGACGTATTCATATATGTATTTTTCTGAATATTTGATTACATGGTTTTGTAAAAGTCTGCATATAAGCCTATTGAAAATTTTGTACTTTTTTGAACATTTAAATCAGTGGTTCACGAAATCCATGAAAATTGGTCTCCAACGAAAAAATTAAATGAATCCACAGTATTTATGACAATATTTGTTAGATTTCTCTGCCTCTTATAATTTATAAATTTTTTATATATATAATCCTGCAGCTATGTTCAAAAATTTGATTTTTTTCTTAGATATTGATCACATGCAGTGTACAGTGAACTCACACTGGTGCAAATTAAACTTGCTGTTAGGTGAGAGTTTTTACTCAATGTTGAAGACCTCACTGTGACATTGAGATGAAGAACAGCAATTTGGTACAAGTGCTGTAAAATTACTACAAAAAGAGCAGATTGGTTAAATAAGAGTGCACACACTGAAATGTCTAGCCTGCCTTAGTTTGATCATGATTGAATTTATGTTGAAAATATGTGATATGAAGGTTTTACTGAAATTTTCCAATGAAATAAGCATTATCAATGATCATTGTAAATGAAGTCAAGATCAGAAGAACCCTGCCAGACAGACATGTACACCTTACAATCAAACCATACACCAAATATAGTTTATCTATTGCTTGTGGTTTCTGAGAAAATTCAACATAGACCACTGAACTATGAAAATGAAGACAACATAAGATTGATTGATTGATTGTTGGTTGCTTAACGTCCAGTGGCAAATATTTCATGCATATTCAGGACGAGAACAAATTAACAATAAATACAATAAGTAGGTTCTGTAATAGGGGCGTTCGGGGTTAAGGTAGACGAAATTTAGACTGCCACGGGAAATGAGGGAATATTGGATAGGGACAGAAATTTAGCCTTGCAACAGGTCACCTACGGACCCCTCAAAGAGTTGTTGCAAGGGTTCTTAACGTGCAAAGAGCGTGGCACTCTCTTTACACGAGGCATCGGATTTAACGTCCCCATTCTGACCGGACGTGGCTGCAAATTTGTACATCCCGCACAGCCAAACGGACGCCCCACTTTAGCAAGGGTTTTACTGCCGGTCGGAGGAAGACCAATGGCGACCATACTTCTATTCCCCAGTCACCCTTGGGGGTAGTCAACATAAGATGAACCATGCCAGATAATATTAACACCATGCAAGCATTCCATACACCAAATATAGTTGACCTTATGCTTACAGTATCTGAAAAACAAACATAACCATGAAAACTTTACATTGACTAATGAACTATGAAAATGAGGTCAAGGTCAGATGAAACCTGCCAGACAGACATCTTCACATTACAATCATTTTTTACACCAAATAAAGTTGACCTATTGCATATAGTATTTGATAAACAGACAAAACCATGAAAATGAGATAATATTGGAGAAATTCACAAGACAAATAAAAAAAAAAAATTTGAATCTGTTGCTCAACCAAAAAAAGGTCAAGGAGAATGGACATATGCCAGACGGAATCTTCATAACATAAGGAATTGCATACAAGGTATCCAGAATCCAGGTCTTCTATCTTCTAGGGATCATAATGTTGCAAAAACATAATTAGTTAACATAACAAGCTTTAAACACAATTGGGAGAAAACCATACCCCTAAAGACCTGCTCTGAATGGGTTTTCATGATCAATTTCAGAAACGTTTGTCAAAACTATGCTTAGATAACAGGTGAGCAATATAGTCTCATTTGAACTTATTGTTTTGAGGTTAAGATATAACAGTAAAGATCAATCAAAACAAAACATTTAATTAGAATTTAGACAAACAAATTACAAATTATATGTAACAAGTAAAACTATATAAACTGTAAAACAACAAGAGTATACGAGTACACAAAAATACATTTTGTTCGTTCTAATAAGCTAGATAAAAAAACAGTTGACATGTTAGTACTACTGGAGTGTTTAACGACCTTGACTCTCTATGAGGGTCTTGCACAGTCAGTCACCATGTAAGTAAAAATATATCACAAGCCATTTTGATGATACTGATACATAGATGGAAATTTTCAGTTTTGAATACTCTTCAAATTCATATAATTGATTTTTCCTTTCAACAGGTTTGATTCAAGCGCCACTAATGAGTCTTATGTAGACTAAACACAAGTCTGGCATACTTACTTGTCAGACTGCATTCTTTATGACATTATATATAACCCTTAAGCGAAGCCTTGGGACACAACAAAATCAAATTATACATAGCAAGTCATGATACAACAAAATAACTACTGAGTGTTTAACTGTTCGTCATGCAGTATATTTTGTACTACTAGAAAATACTTGGAGGTTGTATTCAAAAAGTATTTACATACAGTCATGTTTTAATGTTTACTAGAATGTATCTATTTTATTTTTTATATTTGTTTTCCTGGCTGGCACGTTCTACTGTAAGTATGTGTATCTTTATCCTCTTTTTAAGTATTAAAAGCATAAAAGGCCGTACAGTGACATATGGTTGCCACCTATGTCATTTGGTCTCTGGTTGAGAGTTTCTCATTGGCAATCCTACCACATCTTATTTTTATATTCATGAAAAAACAACATGTACAATTACTTTGTTAATATTCTATTTAAAAAAAACACACAGGTAAAGATTTACTAACATTATTATAATCAACAAATTGGCAAAAACATTCAAAAATATATACCATGTAAAAAATAAAATTCACTATCAAAATATCACAATTGTGTTAGGTCTAATAAAATAAACTGTCCAGTTCTCAGGCATTTACTTCTCTTTCAAACAAAATGAAACCTTATCTATTTTCTTTTTGTCCTATCATGGCTTAAATATCCAATCAAGCTGGGAACTGATTTTTTTCATCTTTTTTTTTTTAATATTTGACTCTGCATGCTATAATTGTCAAACAACATTGTTATCCACTAATAATTGATACAAATCTAAATGTTAGATAATCATTGATCCAAAGAACCAGATAATTTATTTTACATGACCTTAGAGGTTAGTATTTGTGTTCATTCAATATCACAGTGTTATACAAAATATAGTAATATAAAATCATTGAAATATATTGCATCTTATTGTAAATAAAATAAACCTTATTGCATTGAAGTAAAAAGGATAGAAAATAATTGACTAGTATACAGAAAAGAAACCCAGAAATGTAAAGAAAAGACAGAACACATTTTAGATATTTATATAACTTTCTCTTTAATCTCAATTCACATACAATGTTTTTATTTGCCAAAAAATTATGTTTTATTGGGTGTTTTAATATTTTTGAATTACAGACAAAAATATTTGATGATTCTAAAATTAACAGGCTATTATTTCAACTTGGAATTATTATTAATTATGGAATTTGCATAATTTCTTGTGCTTGAAATTTTTAATAAATTCCATGTTTATTCTGTATAATAATGTTTTGAGCGGTGCATAACACTTTCCATACAATGTATTTTGTATAGATAGTGTTGTGCGCCGCACAGTACATTCTATTGAAAATGTGCATTTTTCTTTATAATAGAAAGTGTTGTGCGCCGCACAGAACATTAAAATACAGAATAAACATGGAATTTATTAAAATTTTCAAGCACAAGAAATTATGCAAATTCCATAATTAAAAATAAATCCAAGTTGAAATAATAGCCTGTTAATTGGACCTTCAACAATTAGGGCATCTTTTTTCCTGTAACATTTTGTCTGCAATCTTGAATACTTTACAATACCCTTTATTATGTAGTCTCACCATCTAGAAAATTACTGGAAGGTGTCCAAAAATGAAAAGTCATGTGTATTGCCAGGATTTGAAGTTAGGGAGCCAGGGGGCAAGGCCTAAAAACTACACTGAGGCAAAAAAAAATTGACATGTTTAATGCAAAAAAATGGGATTTCCCCCTATCCTGTAGCCCCAATAATTATAGCAAGACCAAGATTGCTTTCAGTGAAGAATAAAAATACAAATCAAGGATTATTTTTACACATGTAAGAGTTGAATCTATGTCCAGCCTCAATTGTCCTTCTATTAAATCCATGTACTATCCCTTTATGCTTCATAAACGTCACAAATCTGTCCTTTCTTTTCTCAAATTTATTTTCTTTTCACTTTCCATGCCATGTCCTATATTGCCATTTTGTATTAAAAAAAAATTTGTAGGTGAAAGCAAAAGACACATATTTGAGTTCTGTGACATCACATTAAAAGTCAGGTTACCTTGTAAAAAGAACAAGTCCCAGCATAAAAGAAATGAAATGAACACTTATAATAAAAATAAGTTTAAACAAAAATTAAGAAGCCATATTTCCTGAAATTACCTTTGAAATCTTAAAAAAAATCAGGTCTTGTCAAGTGAAGAAAACATCAAGAAACAAATGTCCACTCTAGCATATATGTGGATTCATTTATTTTCTTGGGTAACAATTGTTCATGGATTGTGAAAAATTTGTATTTTTGTGGATATTTGATTTCGTAGTTTTGCCGAAGTCTGCATACAAGCCTATAGAAAATATGTAATTCATTGAACATTGTAATTAGTGTTTTACCTTTACCCACAAAGTCCTACAAACAATAACGAATCCACAGTAGACACTCAAGATAAAGTTTCAAAGGCCTCCCATTTAAAAGCAAGACCTATCAAATTATGTAACGACATTTTAAAACCAAAATGATAAGAACTGCTCTCTGCTCTACCCACTCTAACTTTGTTTTATTTTTTCATTAACAATTACATATAATAATTTTGTGTAATTGTAATAAATCTCATAACAGTTTGTTTTGGACCTGCAGGAGCACTTACTTGTCATTCAAATCATGTTCTATTACACAATGTTTTAGAAAAAACAGTTGTCTATAACAATAGGTGAGGTTTTTAGGTTAGTAAACAATAAATATAAATTCTTCAGAGGATATAATTGTTCAATCGCCACATACAAGTGGACTTTACAATGAGATCACATAATTTGACAACCTATGCCAGTAGTCTCCCTTCGTTTCATTTTCTGGCTTGAGAATGACAGAGCCATGGCCTGAGCACCTAGTAATGCAGGTGTAATTTGTAATTTATGTGTGCCATCAACGATGCTTGTTAACAATTTATTCAAACGTAAAATAGCAATGTCAGCAATATCTTCTGGAACAAACACAAGATGTTTAGCATCAGATGACAGATCAACCAATGGCAATTGACAATGAGCCACAAAAGTAGCCAATGAGATTCCCCGTCTAAAGTCCCACATGACTAATTTCTTGTCTCTTGAAGATGTCAAAAGATACTTACCTGTCAGATCAAACTTCAAACTGATAACAAAATCATCATGTTTTTTTAATTTGTAACTCAATGTCCCATCTGCTAAAGACCAGACATATATTGTTTTGAACCCACACGAAACAATGCATTTACTATCAGGTGAAAATGAAGCTGCGACAGCAGATGACTTCTGATCGAATCTCATGGAATACTGTCCAGACATTTTGACCACTCTAATTCCTCCATCAGTTGATGCAGAGAAGGCATACTGGTCATCAGGGCTGATGTCTACAGCGGAGCTACCACTCATCATTGTGTCATTGTTCTGCATCATATTCTCCATGTCAACTGCAGAATCGGTCTCATCTTCAGTAATCAAAGGTACAATCAAGGGGAAATCAAACATTGTACTCACTATCTGAAAGATTAATTAAGAGTTCCAATATAAGAATTATAATCAAATAAAGTAAATGCTTAACTAAGTTCTGACGGATGTTAGTCAACATGGGCAACTAGTACAGGGCAGTGTAATCAAATAAAGTGAATGCTTAACTAAGTTCTGATAGATGTTAGTCAACATGGACAACTATAGTACAGGGCAGTGTAATCAAATAAAGTGAATGCTTAACTAAGTTCTGATAGATGTTAGTCAACATGGGCAACTAGTACAGGGCGTTGTAATCAAATAAAGTGAATGCTTAACTAAGTTCTGACGGATGTTAGTCAACATGGGCGACTATAGCTAGTACAGGGCAATGTAATCAAATAAAGTGAATGCTTAACTAATTTATGCTTAACCAAGTTCTGACGAATGTTAGTCAACATGGGCGACTATAGCTAGTACAGGGCAATGTAATCAAATAAAGTGAATGCTTAACTAATTTATGCTTAACCAAGTTCTGACGAATGTTAGTCAACATGGGCAACTAGTACAGGGTAGTGTAATCAAATAAAGTGAATGCTTAACCAAGTTCTGACGGATGTTAGTCAAAATGGGCGACTATAGCTAGTACAGGGGAGTGTAATCAAATAAAGTGAATGCTTAAACAAGTTCTGATGAATGTTAGTCAACATGGGCAACTAGTACAGGGCAGCGTAATCAAATAAAGTGAATGCTTAACTAAGTTCTGATAGATGTTAGTCAACATGGGCAACTAGTACAGGGCAGCGTAATCAAATAAAGTGAATGCTTAACTAAGTTCTGACGGATGTTAGTCAACATGGGCAACTAGTACAGGGCAGCATAATCAAATAAAGTGAATGCTTAACTAAGTTCTGACGGATGTTAGTCAACATGGGCAACTAGTACAGGGCAGCGTAATCAAATAAAGTGAATGCTTAACTAAGTTCTGACGGATGTTAGTCAAAATGGGCGACTATAGCTAGTACAGGGCAGTGTAATCCAATAAAGTGAATGCTTAACTAAGTTCTGACGGATGTTAGTCAACATGGGCAACTAGTACAGGGCAGTATAACCAAATAAAGTGAATGCTTAAACAAGTTCTGACGGATGTTAGTCAACATGGGCAACTAGTACAGGGCAGTGTAATCAAATGTGAAAGAATAGAAGCAAAGAATGTTGGAGAAACTAAATCAAAAACATCAACAGGTTAAAACATTTTTTTACTCAACATTTAATAAAGTTCCTTATATGTCACAATTCTTTGTTCTTTGTTTATTTCAATAGTATTATTAATATTAGTAATAGAAACATTTTGATTCATTGGATCATTAACTGTAATTTATGGAGAATTTCATAAATGTCTTTTCTCTGTCTCAAATTTTTTTTAGATATTTTTATGGTATTAAACCACTGTGCCAATGGGAAATAAACCTTTATGATTGCAGTTTTATAATATTTGGTAATGTTTTAATGAGACATTGATCTAGTTGTTGTGCTCCTACTCAAAATAAGATATCCATAACTTATGTAGCCTGCTTTTAGTCACAGTTACCTACCTTAGTACCTGAGGAGTTGATGGCCACCTGACTCAGTGAGTACAGAAGTTCAAACTCTTTTACCATAGTACCTTGAAAAAATTGAAATGTCAGTATAATAAAACAACTGTAGATTCATAATCAATACTAATTTTACTGGACTTCATTTGTAAAGGAAATTACAAACCATGGAAAATCCACAAAATACAAATCCTTAACTGCTTTGTTAGCAAATCAACAACATACCATTGTACAACCTAAAGAAAAAAACGAATATAATCATAGTAAATAAAATGTTATTTAACACTGTCATCCTATATAACAAGTCTGAATCTTGAAAAACAGACTTGAACTTCTAATTTTGGTCTCAATGCATCAGCTGTACGAGAATGAAGTATTTTTTTAAATTAATCACTTACAATTTTTAATATTAAATGCTTTCCTTTTAGACTCTATGACCCATTTTTCAAGCCTTAACTTAATAATGACTTACCATTTTTTATGTTAAATGCTTTCCATTTAACCTCCATGCCCCCTTTTTTTTAATCAATGGCTTACCATTTTTGATGTTAAATGCTTTCTATTTAACCTCCATTCCCCTTTTTTTTTAATCAATGACCTACCATTTTTGATGTTAAATCTTTCCATTTAACCTCCATTCCCCCTTTTTTTTAATCAATGGCTTACCATTTTTGGTGTTAAATGCTATCCATTTAACCTCCATTCCCCCTTTTTTTAATCAATGACTTACCATTTTTGATGTTAAATCTTTCCATTTAACCTCCATTCCCCCTTTTTTTTAATCAATGGCTTACCATTTTTGATGTTAAATGCTTTCCCTTTAGCCTCCATTCCTCCTTTTTTTTAATCAACGACTTACCATTTTTGATGTTAAATGCTTTCCCTTTAGCCTCCATTCCACCTTTTCCAACAACTAAAATGCTGTTAGCTTCTGCTGCACAGTTCACAGCCATTTTACTTGACAGTTTGTGTTTCAATTCATCTAAATAAAATAACAGAGATTTAATTGCCAAAAATAAATATGGATACATTTTACATAATTGGCAGTCATCCGTTTCAAAGATTTCTGTTCAATCTATAAGGTAGATGTTGACAAATACTGTGGATTCATTTATTTTTGTGGGTACTAGTTTTCATGGATTGATGAAAAATTGTATTTTTGTAGATATTTGATTTCGTGATATAGCCAAAGTCTCATTTATAAATCTTATAGAATATTTGTACTTCGTTTAACATTTTAATTTGTGGTTCACCTTGACAAAAGAAATCCACGAAAATTGGTATCCAATGAATAATAGTGAAACCACAGTAAGCCTTATGGGCCTAATGACACAAACATCTTTTTAATTTGATTGGTCAGTAAATATACAAACTTGATGTTAGCGGTAAGTTATTATTTTACTGGATATTTCAATTTCAAGACTAAACTTTGAACTTTGATGGCTACAATGTATAGGCTATTTTCTATGTAAATGATATTTCAATCCAAAAGTAATCAGTAATATCAGTGTAGAAACACTTTTCAATTGTAATTCTGTCAATCTGCCTCTAAATACTGTTTACATCTTCTGCAATTTAAATACACCATAAATTTTACAATGAACTATAAAAATTGGGTCATGATCTGATGAACCTGCTCTGGTGGAGAGTTGTCTCATTGGCAATCATACCACATCTTCTTATTTTTATTCCTATTAGTTGGACATGTAAACCTTACAATCATTTATAACACTTACATGACTGAGAATCAAGTATAATGATATCATCCATTTTTGTAATTATAATAATTTCTTCTCCACTTTTTGACATGAGCAGGTGAGTGATCATTATTTCATAATTCTGTTCATACACAGTTTTCCCATCATTAAGGTCCTTTACTATGAACTGACCATCTGACCGTCCTACCAAAACTGATCTATTGTCACTACAAAAAAGAAATTAGTTGTAAATGCAAAAGTCTGTTATCTCTAAAATTAGAATCACTCAGATCTTATATTCCAGTTCCCCAACACAAATTTTTCTTTGCAAATAATGTGTCGATAGCTAAATTAGTCAGATATCTCCCTCTACCTAGCTTCGACTGGTTCTCTGTTCAAAGTATAACAGTTTATGAGATCATATTCTTAGAGATAACCAATTGTGATTATTACCAAAATGACTTACTGTCAATACGAAAGAAAATAGTGACAATGTGGTACCTTTGTAAAACTGTCTAATAGCAAATTATAATTGAAATATTTGTTATTATACATGTATTCTAAATCTGAACTTTCTTTTTTGATGTGGCTTGTCTTCTATGTTTATGCATTATTCCTATTCTTTGCATTCATCTAAAATGTGTTTATAACAACAATATATAAATAGAAAGAAACTTAAATTGACTTAGTTTAAATACTTTATTGGCAAAATCTTTACTAATTCTTCAAATTTTCACGAAAAGTACATATTATAAAAATAACACATAGCTGAGAGAGTGATAGAGCAGATTGTTATCCCGAGAAAAGATTGTCAACTGAGGCAAAGCCAAGGTTGACAATGTTTTTTCGAGGGGTACCAATCTGCTCTATCACCCTTCCAGCTATGTGTTATTTAATTTATTATACTGAATGTTCTATCATTATTTCTTTTACAGTTAAATTCTGAATTGAAAGTACTTCACTAAGACATCACATACATTACAACATTATAGTTAATAGAAAAATATCATAAGTGAAGCAAAATATTTTTTTTTTGACAGTCTATGAAAAAAATCTGAAGCCTAGATGTAGAACTTTAGTATTATCTTTAATATATTGATGTAAAGTCAATTCATTGTCCGTTGAAATATCTATTTTTATTGGTCTTCATGAGAATGTGACAAAAAAGCCATGGGATAGAGTAAATTATCTCCCTCGTATTAGCCAATCAAAGTCTGGCATTGAAGTATAATAAACTGTATTATTTACCTGCTAATTTTAACAGCTGTTGTTGAGTAAGTTTTCATATCTTTCCTGAAGTCTTCGGTAGCAGTTGCTGCATCCAGCTGGTTACCAGTCTTTAAATAAGTATCACAGAACTCATTAACAACTCTGCTAACATCCCATACTCTGATGGTACAATCTTGTGAAGCTGAATACAACATATTTTCATCTTTACTTAGAATCAACTGCATGATTTCCATACTGTGACCCTTCAAAGACTGACAGGGAACCACTTCTGATAATGGATTGTCTAAGGTACCAGCATAAAATATATAAATCTCATTGATTGTTGTATATTCTAAGGCAGTGATAGCAAAGATATGATCTGTGCCAAATAGTTTCAAGCATGTGACACCATAGCGACCACAGAATTCTTTTGTACATTCTGACACTTGTTGTCCGTCTGCTATCTTGTGTATATACCATCTCTTATCATTGTCCCCATTTGTGACCCCAGTACTTCCAAGGCCAACAGCAAAGTATTTCTCTGATGGATGAATCGATACAATATCTGGTGAGTAATGTTCCCAGTGCTGTACAGAATAGTCCTTTTCTGCTGTAGCCAGATCCAACATGTTTATGAATTTTCCCTCTTTATATCCCAATCCTCTGTACAACATTTTATTGGTGGTCAAAATATGAACTAATGCATGATATGGAGGTTTGCTTGATCCAAAGGAAAAACCTTCTATTGCTGAAGTTTGCAGTGTTTCTAAAGTCTCCATTTTCAACACCAACATAGATTTTTCAGAGAAAACAACAAGATATTGATGATCAGGGGAGATTACTAGGTAATCTGGCTTAAACTCCAACTGAACAGACTTGGTCACTGACATTGCTGTCATGTTTTGTCCAATGGTACAAACATTTATCTGGGTTACTGGAAAAATGATAGGAGATATATTTAATAAATTATATGTATATCTTATAAATTACATATTTAAAGAAATAGATTCAAACAAAAATTAAGCATATTGAGAAAATCAACTCTTTACCATGAGTACTAAAATTATTGAACATATTTTTTCTCTCAAATCTAATGAAAAATATTTATTTTGATGACAGAATGTGTGAGTATGTATACAATGATAATCCTAATTAACTAAAGATAGGTTGTTTTATTTAAATAAAAATAGAAAAAAAAACTTTTATTGGAAGACTATAAATTTTGTGGTAATTTAGAATTATAGACAAATACCACACAACATGAATAGTTTCTATTGATTTGTGTAAAATAAATCATAATTTATCAATAATTGTACTTTACCAGTAATAAAAGAATATTAAAGCTTGGGATTAAAACCAATGGTTCAAGACAAACTCAAAATTTGAAAGTTCGATCAATCCTTAGGTTTAAGTTATTTATATGAAAATAAAGATTAAAATGCTCTCTAAGACATTTTTCACTTAATGGGTTGCTTTCTCAACATCTGACCCAAAACTCTTTTTTACTCATACAATTTACTGGACATTAAAAGTACCACTTACAGCTTGAATAAACAATATATTTATCTGACACAGCTACACATTCTGATCTATTTGGAATGTTGACCACAGCGAAAGTCTCGCTATTCACTAACTGATCATGGCTTCTTGCTCCTCCTCCTCCAAAAGAGTTCTCAGATTTATCATGACCAAGTACAAGGAACCTAAAATAAAGGTAATCAGGTTTATCATGACCAAGTATAAGGAACCTAAAATAAAGGTGTAAATCAGGTTTATCATGTTAAAGTACAAAGAACCTAAACATCTAATAGCTGTCTTCATATGGCACAAATACAGATTAGTCCTACATGAATCATATTATATATATTTGAAAATCAAGGATAGATGTGTTCTAATCTTACTTATCATTCATCACAGGGCAGTAAACAGATGATGTTCCTTTGACATCTAATTTCTCTGAGAATGCAGCTGATCCATTGTCGTTCATATCAAAGACGGAGAGATAATCATTAGTATGGTCTTTTACAGCCTCTAATACTATCAGAATATTGTTGTGTTCCTGTAGATGCATCACTCGACTGAAATCTCTACCATATCCACCTGCATTATATAAAATTGTAAGTAAATGCATATTCTCTCATTGTAGAAAATAACAACAATACAATGACATTGTGTAATTTTTTTTCCATATATATACAAGCAAAATTAACTAAGAGTCCCCTGTCCTCAGCTCTAGACTGCTTTATAAATGAGCCTGTTTTTTTTCATTTGGTTTATATTTGAAAGATTTAGCAGAACTACTAGTTTTTCAGTATCAGAAAGATTTTTAAATATAGGATTATCTATAGCAATGTCAATAAAGTTTTATATGTAGTATTTCATAATTAAACTGCAAAAAAACATTTATTATAATATGAGAGAGAAAAAATTGCTCTTAGAATGTAACCCTACGACCAAAGAGAAACCTCTGTCCATGTTTGACAGAATATTTCAATTTAAAACACTCAGTCTATATACAAGAACCTTAATGCTGATGACAATAAAAGATTACTTTTCCTCACCTTCCATCATAGGCAAGAAAAACTTGTTGTCACTTATAACATTACCTCCAGTATGCCATACTTGGGCATCAATCATAGTTTTGATATAGCCATCAGGAGGAGGAAGACACTTGGATAATGGCAGTAACAGAGATATATCACACGTCTCTGACCATTCCTTAGTTTCTGTCACAAGTTTCTTCATGAACTCACTACCAGTATTGCCAAGACCCAGCTGACCTAAAATCTATTCAAATAAATAAATATTTATATCGAAATCTCTTGTTTACATAAAATACAAGGGCGTCCAATTAATTCATGTAACTTGTATACCCTTATATGTTCTATTGTATGTCCTAATGTGTTCTTTTGTATGTCTTAATGTGTTCTCTTGTATGTCCTAATGATTTCTAGTGTATATCCTAATGTGTTCTATTGTATGTCCTTATGTGTTCTAGTGTATGCCATAATGTGTTATAGTGAATGCCCTAATCTGTTCTAGTATGCCCTAGTGTGTTCTAGTGTATCCTCGATTGTGTTAAGGTGAATGCACTTATGTGTTATAGTGTATTGTGTTCTAGTGTATGCTCTATTGTGTTAAGGTGAATGCACTTATGTGTTATAGTGTATTGTGTTCTAGTGTATGCCCTATTGTGTTTAAGTGTATGCCCTAATGTGTTCTAGTGTATGCCTTAATGTGTTCTAGATAATGTCCTATTGTATTCTAAAGCATGCACTATATTCTAGTGTATGCTCTGTGTTCTGGTATATGTCCTAAATTTTTTCTAGTGTATAATAGAAAAACAAAGGATATGGGGTATCCAACCATGACACAAAATCAGTAAATGCACAGCAAAAAAAAAGACACATAAAAGGCAAAGAAAACAGCACTTTTATTGCTGTTTTTCATCTCAAATTCCCAGTGAGGCCTTCAACACAGAGAAACAGAAAAAAACTCTCACCTCACTGAAAGTTCAAGACAGCCCCTGAGTTGGAAATTCTTTGCAAAATAGTTTGGGTATGCCCTTATGTGTTAAATTGTATGCCCTTATATGTTCTAGGGTATGCCCTAATGTGTTCTAGTGAATACCTTAATGTGTTCTAGTGAATCCCTTAATGTTTTCTAGTGAATACACTAATGTGTTCTAGTGTATTTCCTAATTTTTTCTAGTGTATGCCATTATGTGTTATAGCATATGCCATTATGTGTTCTAGTGTATGTCCTAATACATTCTAGTTTATGCCTTAATGTGTTTTGTACATGAATCAGGCCTTTAGTTTTCTCATTTGAATTGTTTTACAATTGTGATTTTGGAGCCTTTTATAGCCTATACGGTATTGTTTTTTCTAATTGTTGAAGGCCGTACAGTGACCTATAGTTGTTAACTTCTATGTCATTTGGTCTCTGGTGGAGAATTGTCTCATT
Organism: Mytilus californianus; assembly: GCF_021869535.1. Classification (NCBI taxonomy): domain Eukaryota; kingdom Metazoa; phylum Mollusca; class Bivalvia; order Mytilida; family Mytilidae; genus Mytilus; species Mytilus californianus. The sequence continues at coordinate 127,448,314 of NW_026262679.1, read as the reverse complement.
GGCAATCATACCACATCTTATTTTTATATAGGTAAATGGATGACAACAGAGAGAAAGCAATATTTTTGTAAAGTACCTGTAATGCCAAATTGGAGCTGTCTTTTCTGATACTATCACTGCCTAATGACAACATCTGCTTAACAATCTTTATATCATTGTAGGATTCAACATCATCAATATTACCAGCGGCATCCATCTCAGTCAGGGCCATCTTCAAATCTTCTATAACACTTGATAATGATACAAATTTACATTTGGCATACAGCCATTCAAAGTTACATGCTATCTCATCGTGGAAATCTTTAAATAAATGACATTTAATCATTTGGTAAGGTAATTCAATCAACTTTCTAACATTGCAGCATTCACTATTAAAATAGATTGGTTGATCAGGTACCCCTCTCTTTGACTCTGGGTAGGAAGCTTTTTTCTTTTTGTACAATTCTAATGGCTTAGGTTTGTTGTACCATGTTCCTCTGAAGTAGTCCACTAATAACTGACACATATTTTTCCCTTCTTTACCTGTCAAGTAACGTCTCCTGGCAACCTATAAAACAACACAACTTATTACTTAGATATCTATTGATGATTTTAATATTTCAGGTTATTTTTAGATTACTAAATTAGCAGCGGATAACTTACCTGATTTTAAATTCCAAACAGACTCATAATTTTTTGTAATAACTTTAATGAACAGCACAAAATCTATTCAACCTATTTTGAATTTTGACAAATGTTCAGGAAGTGTAAGGTAGGACTTGACTAACCTTACAAATTTCATATGAAAAGAATTTTTGTAATGTCAACACATTATTGATTTGTTCCATAAAATAATATGTGAAAAGTTTCCCCCATTTTTCATATTGTTTTTTTTTTTAGATTTATAGCCGTACATTTTAGTTGTTGAAACACCAAGAAGATAACTCACTTTACTCATGTGAAATATTTGAAATATTGGGCAGTGTTGGAGATCATGAAGATATACAAATCTATGCAACTTTAGATAAAAAAATATTTTATTTTATTGAAGATTTTCTATAAGATCAGATCTATTCATCAATATTTATCATAAGTAATTACCATGATTCCTTGCAATCTCACAATTGATATAAAATAAAGAAAGTATGCAATGCAATGTCAATAAGTCTACTGTATTATCTGAGAAATAAGAAGCAAGGAAAAGTCCAAAAAAAAGAAATGATCTCTTCAAACTTGTTCAGAATTTTAGAACCATGTTCTTTCTAATAAGTTTATTATTATCACGATTATTAAGATATTATACAAATATCTCTATGTTTAACCTCAATGAACTGCCTATGGTACCATCCAACTACTTTCTTCCCTCCAGATTTTTGAAATGCCATGTAATCTTTAGTATCTTTCATCAGTAAAGATATAACAGAAGGAGGTATCCTGATATTGTCTGGGTCTGGTGGTAAGTGGTAAAGGTATGTGTCCTGTAGGGTTTCATCATCCAATGACAATAAATCTTCCAGTTCTGTGTGACTCAAACCCTCTCGTGATGCACTCAGAAAGCCTAAAATAAATATTTTACCAAATAAAATTATCAAAAACAATTATTGCTTATTCATAAATAAAAACAAATTAAATGTAGTTCTTGTATGTGCAATTGATGCATGCTCTCTCAGTTATTTTTAAATATTACTAAACAGAAATAAACATCTGGGCCATTCTGGGGTATGCAATGTATATCAATCATGTCAATGAGGCTACAACCAAACAACACAAAAAAACCAAAAGACATAAAATGTAAACATAAAGTTAGAGTACAAATACTTATTGTAAATAACCAATTACTGCAGCGTACCTCATAAAATAAGATTTATATTATGTGTTGTAAACCATACAAGGAGACAAGACAGGAAAGGGGAGATAAGTAATAAGAGGGTCCACTAATGAAGATAGAAAAATAAATTGAATTAACATCTCATGACTTTGACCTGTCACCATTTCGGTGAGAGTGACTTTGGATCCTTAGTGCTTGTATCTGTAAACAAATCTGTAAACAAATCTAAAGACAAAGGTACACCTCACTAAATCTTTTACTTCTGTCAAATAGACTTACCAAAAGTTTTTTCTACAACTTCTATACCATTTTTCTTTTCCAGATAATCAAAGAACATGTCAATGGCTGCCTGAACATTTGGTCCAACTTTAAAATCCTTCACATCAGTTGATGACCTCCAAAGTATAGCTCGGTCTACCAGGAGCTTCACATATAGTGGTCTAGCACACTTTACAAAAAATTCCATCAACTGTCGACGTTGAGGTTTTGTCAGTCTTCGATTCTTGAGCTGACAAATTTTCGTTATCACCTCATCTGAAGTATTCATTGAAAGTACAGGTACTTCTATAAACTGCTGCTCTATTATTAATCTATTACGAATGTTTTGTAAACATCCATTAGTTTCTGGCAACATGGATACTATTAAATGAATGTTTGTTGGAAGCTTTAGTGGGAGCCAATTCATTAGATGAGCACGGTCATGGTTTCTCAGCTGGTCAACTGAGTCTAGAACAATTACTAATGTTTGTGAGGTGTCATAGTTGTTGAGCATTGATTCAAAGAGTTGAGTAAGGTATAGAAAATCTCCTCCAAGGTCAACAAATGATGGTAAGGTCTTGTTTATTATTTTGAGTATTTGTCTAAGAACACTACATAGGACATCTTTTAATGATGAGGAATTGGCGGAGGTCCCAAGAAATCTGACAATCACAGAACTCCCTGGAAACCATTGTTTTGACATCTTAGCAACTTTTGCCATGATAGATGTTTTCCCGGAACCAGATTCTCCATGTAAAATGACAGGGTGTGAGTACTCTTTCAGCTCACATTTCTTTATCATTTCTAGTTTCATGTTCTTTTCTGGGTCGGCATCAACATCCCGGTCCATGTCACCATTGGCATAGATCATACCTCTTTCTTTATAAAGAGCAATTTTGCTCTTCACTTCTTCAAAGTAAGGATCCTGTTTTTCAGAAACTTGGTCAATCTGAGGTTCATTTTCTATATTATTCTCTAGGGTGTCATCATTACCAATTTCCTCGATTTGATCTGACTCCAAACTCCCATTCTCCTTCTGTGACAACTCGCTATCGTCTGGACCACCGTGAACTGTCGTCATTCTATCTCTGATTTCCTCCAGAATTTCCTCTCGTCCACAAAAACTTTCTAATCTTTTCTGTCCAAAATGTAAATGATGAAGAACTTCTTCATACAATTCATCATCTTCCCTGTTACCAACTTTCTTTTTCAGAGTATAATCTACCATTTTTATCATGTTTTCCTCAAAATGCTTCCCCATATTGATGAGGTATTCCATATGATCAGGATCCTCAGGGTCCACTCCATTTGGAGTCCAATACAATGTGTCCTTCTTAGTCTCATCTGGAAGAAGGACAGGTTGTATTTTTGCTATTTTAAGACGTTCTCTTAAATCTTTAGCCTCTTGGTCTATCGCAGTGCTGTCTTTTACTAAGTCAATAAATCTTTCTACAATAGAAATAAAGGTGTTTGAAGAGAGGTTTGTGGAAATTTAACAACTCTCTTCTGTATGATCCAGATTGTGTCCGTATTGTTAAAAAGGTTATAAATAAAAATAAAGAGCAATATGCTTCTCTTGTATATAGCAGAGAAAACCTAAACTTAGTAGACTCTAGTGATATCGAGTTCACAATTAGTGATCAATTATTTTTAGAAACATTATCAACTGAAATAAGGGGGAAAACAATATCATATGCTTCATTTAAAAAGAAAGAAACAAATAAATTAGAATATCTGCTAGCTGAAGATATAAACAAGTTAGAAGAAATAACCCAAACAGATGAAATTTTGGAACAGATTGAAAAAAAGAAAACAGATCTCAAAATTCTAAGACAAAATAAATTGAGGGGCCAATATATAAGGTCAAAAACACAATGGGTAGAAGAAGGAGAGAAACCATCAAAATATTTCATGAATTTAGAGACAAAAAATTACGTAAAGAAAACAATTCCTAAATTAATTGATAAATCGGGAAATATAATTGAAAACCGAAAACAAATTCTAAACGAAGCCAAAAATTATTACAAAAATCTATATTCCAAAAATGTGACAATAAAATCTATTAATTTGAATAACGCTTTACCCCATAAAGATATACCAAAATTATCAGAAAATATGAAAGGGTCCTTAGAAGGGGAAATATCATTTATGGAGTTGACTGATGCAATTAAAAGAATGAAAAATGAGAAAAGCCCTGGATCTGATGGATACACAAATGAATTCCTAAAACTTTTTTGGATAGATATAGGTAAATTTGTACATAGATCAATTAAATATGGTTATAATCAAGGGGAAATGTCTGTTACTCAAAAACAAGGTATTATAACTTGCATACCAAAAGGTGATAAACCAAAGCAATACATGAAAAATTGGCGTCCGATCAGTCTTTTAAATACTACATTGTATTTACAAATTAGCATCAAGTTGCATTGCAGAAAGGATAAAATCGGTTTTATCAATCTTAATTAATAATGATCAGACAGGATTTATACCTGGTAGATTTATTGGTGAAAATACCAGACTGATATATATGATTTACTACACTACACCGAAGAAAATGATATCCCAGGCATTCTCCTCCTCATTGATTTTGAAAAAGTTTTGATTCTATCTCCTGGATTTTCATAGATTAAGTTCTTGATTTTTTCAACTTTGGAAATTCCATAAAACACTGGGTTAAAACTTTTTTTACAAATACCAAATCAGCAGTAACACAGAATAATTTTCCTTCAGATTTTTTTACAATTGAGAGAGGTTGCAGGCAAGGGGATCCTTTATCCCCTTACATCTTTTTGTTATGTGCTGAAATTTAAGGAATACTACTTAGAAAAACGAAAATATTAAAGGTATTACTATTGAAGACTCAGAATTTTTGATATCGCAATATGCTGATGACACCACACTTATTTTAGATGGTTCATCAGAATCCTCAGATGCATCTCTTTGTGTTTTAGAATTATATGCTGAATGGTCTGGTCTCAAGATGAATTTAGAGAAAACAAAGGTAGTTTGGATTGGGAAAAAGAAATAAAGCCAAGATACAATGTGTGCAAAGTGGGGATTGGAGTGGGGTTCCAACAGATTTATGCTCCTGGGTATTAAATATTCGGTTGACTTACAAGAAATGGAAACACTAAATTACGAACCCAAACTTAAAGAGATAGAAAGAACAATGAAAAGTTGGTCAAACAAATATTTATCCCCAATTGGAAAAATTACTATAATTAAAAGTCTTATAATTTCAAAACTCAATCACTTATTTTTAACTTTACCAAATCTTAACAATGGATTACTTAATCAATTTATTAAAAATTTATTTTATTTTATTTGGGATGGTAAACCAGACAAAATTAAAAGAGAAACAATTGCTCAAATATATGAACTGGGTGGACTTAACATGTTAAATCTAAAACAATATATAAAAGGATTAAAACTAACTTGGATAAGAAGAATAATTAAACAGACTAATAATTATTGTAAGTTATTAACTTGTTCTGAAAAAATAAAATTAAATGAATTGCTCAATGTTGGTCCAAGAACACAAGTAAGAAATCCATTTTGGCAGGAGGTTTTTAATGCTTGGACTGAACTCCAAACTAAAGTAGCTGTTAAGAACAAATATGATTTTAGATTTTACCGTATCTAATCTTTGGAATAATAAATAAATTAAGATTGGTAATCAAACCCCTCTGTATAAAAAATGGACTGAAAAGGGAGTCTGGCTAATAAATGATTTAATTGATAATGATGGGCATTTAATGAACTGGCCGGAATTTCAAAAAACATATAATATTGATACCAACTTTCTTATATTTCAAGGAGTAATCTCAGCAGTTAATTCCTATATGAAAAGTCTTAATATTAAATGTAATCAGCTTTTAAAGCTTTATGGGCCAATTATACCAACTACTATTGCTATATTTCTGAAATCTACAAAAGGATCAAAAGACATGTACAATGTTTTAAACGAAAAAATAACAAATATCACATCACAGGAAAAGTGGTCGGTAATCCTAAATAGACAGAATATTATTTGGAATAAAGTATATAGACTGCCATTTTACATTACTAAAAATTCAAAATTACAGTGGCTCCAATACAGGATTAATCACAGAATTTTGGGAACAAATAAATTACTCTACAAAATTGAAGTCTCACAAAACAATAAATGCACTTTCTGTACGGACTCGATAGAAACTATAGAACACATATTCTGGACATGTCCAAAAGTATTTGATGTTTGGGAGGAACTTAATAAATGGATATATTCAAAAGTCCAAATTGAACTACCACTTAATTTAGATATAGTCTTATTTGGGATATTAGAAAAAACAGAAAAAAACTACATAAGAAACCTCATAATATTATTAACTAAATAATATATATACAAAACAAAAATGCAATGTGGACAAGTAAATATTGTAGCCTTAAAAAATTATCTTAAAGAAAATTTGTTTATTGAAAAAATAATATTTTATAAAAATAAACCATTACAAAGAGCGTACTCCTGCTGGAACCCCTGGCTCCAACTAATACAATGACTATACAAGTAAACTTTTACGTAATAAATATATCTACCTAATCCATGCTACCCAGGTTAGTTTTCTCTTTTTTTTTACCATTATTATTATTTTTTTAAGTTTGTCAAATGATTCAAAATATCAACTATATGTACTTGTCTCAATTTTGCTGATGTACTCTGGACTTACTTACTATGACGATTTATATATGTAGCTTTTGCCAATAAACACAATACAAAAAAAGAAATAAAGGTGTTCTAAAATTTTAAATCATGTTTTGTTTCGATCTTTTTACCTTTACTTAAAAAAAATCCATTTCTTTTAGAATAATCTGATAAATATTGCATTGACTTGCCTTGCATTTTTATTTATCAATGTGAACAGATAAAAATGCACAAAATAATCACTTTTTCAACAATTAATCATTCAAATAATATGTACAGTTGTACTACTCAAAGAAAGTTTTGCAACACTTCCATTGAGATTAATGGGTGTCAAACTTTGAGGGCTCATATACTTGTAGAAAATGCCCAAAATGACCTGAAATAAAAGGCATCCTTGTTTTTTAAGGATATTAAATTGATTAAGAAGAAAACTAAAAATTTAGGGGGGTGGGGGGGGGGGGGGGGAATGCTCCACCCAATTTTTTTACAACACTTTCAGTCAGAATTTTATTTGCTTAACTTATTTGAGTTGTGTACACATGGGGATCAGAATAAGAAAGGGATTAAGCCACTAAAGGAAACAATTTTAGATAGTACACAGAGTTCTTTACAATTTTCCAGAAAAAAATTAGCAGTTTTGGAGAGAACTTTTATCTTTTTTCTTCTTTTTTTTTTAAAGCATAAATATGTAATATATGATCAAACAATTTTGTTTTCATTTCATTTTTTTTGTGTTGATTAAATAAATTGTCCTTGAGACACAAAATAACTGCATGAATCAAACAATGGTTTTAATTTGACAACAGTGATATCTACAATAGATCTCAGTGAAATAAACATAATGCATGTAAGTTGTGATAACTTCAGCTCATGGTTGAAAACCTTTAAATAAGAAACTTTCAAGACGAATAACTGCAATAAAAGCGCTCTCTCTTGATATTTTGACATATTTCATGATAATGTTGTCCCATTTACATTTATCTCATAATATATACCGGAAAACATATTCATATTAAATGCTGAAGATGGGTCAAAGATGTTACATAAATTTAGCTTTCAAAGCTATTATGGATAAACATCAGCTTTATATGTATATTAAGCACTAAAACCAAAATTGATTAACAATACCAAACATACTTGCAATCTTGTCTTCTACATTTATATCCTCAAAATTTCTGATGTAAGCAAGCACCCTGTTTCTGATGGAATCACTTTCTATAATGCCTTTAGTTGCCTCTGCCTCAGTCACTAAAATCAGATTATCCAAAAGTTTATAAAATCAGAGTAACACTATAAGCTACGTCAAACAAAAACCACAACACTCCTCATTTTGGTCCAAATAAGGCTAAGATTTAGATTATAAAATGACTGAAAATTTTCAGAATACATGTATAACAAAAAAATCCACATTATTTGTATGATCCTAGCTACAAAATCTATTCAAAACTGACCATGTTTGATTTTTTTCTTAAAATTATTTGTTTCCATGATATGATAACTAACATTTCATGTACGAAGTTTGTTTTTAAAAACAGAGAATTATTTTATACATAGTAATTGCCACAATAATTAATGACTCTTGGAAGAAAGAACAAATGTATAAACTTCTTTCGTAAAATCAATCATTGAAATGACCTCAACATACCTGAATAAAAATACTTCAATCTTTGATCTTTAGATATACGGTTTTCTTCATACGCCTGATCTGCAGCTTTCCTTAGATACTGGGTCAATTTCTCAATTATGTTATCCCATTCCCTTCTTTCCTGAATGATTTTACAAAATATGAATAATGTTTTAAATCTTAAATATTCAAAAATAAATATGGTTTCTTTTAACATGTTTAAGCAATTACATTTATAAATCTAATACATAATTTTTTTAATTTCATTTCCTATGAGTACAAATAATATTTTGGTTTATTAAATATTTTTTAGTTTTTTTTTATCCCTAACACAAAGACATTTTTGTCCAAGAAAGTTTGGGTTTAAGCATATTCAGTGTTTATCATGTCCCTTTATAAACAGTACAGTAGCATTCTTCACTATTAATATTTATTGACCTGGATACTTGTTAGTTCCACTAAATGCCCAGTACAATGTCCAGTACAATGTCTCTACAAACGAGAGATGAATATGCAATATTTCTAGAGAAAAAAGTCTTCAATATAATTTTAAATGTTTTCCTGTGCTCACAATTTCATCATGAATGACAGAAGATAATTAGCAAGGATTTACCTACTTTTGTAACACTGATTCAATGATTGACCTACTTTTGTAACACTGATTCAATGATTGACTAACTTTGATTGACCTTCTTTTGTAACACTGATTCATTGGTTGACAAACTTTTGTAACACTGATTCAATGATTGACCAACTTTTGTATCACTGATTCAATGATTGACCAACTTTTGTAACACTGATTCAATGACTGACCTTCTTTTTTACCACTGATTCAATGATTGACCTACTTTTGTAACACTGATTCAATGATTGACCAACTTTTGTAACACTGATTTAATTATTGACCAAATTTTGAAACACTGATTCAATGATTGACCTACTTTTGTAACACTGATTCAATGATTGACCAACTTTTGTAACACTGATTCAATGATTGACCAACTTTTGTAACACTGATTCAATGATTGACCAACTTTTGTAACACTGATTTAATGACTGACCTTCTTTTGTAACACTGATTCAATGATTGACCAACTTTTGTAACACTGATTCAATGACTGACTAACTTTTGTAACACTGATTCAATAGTTGACCAACTTTTGTAACACTGATTCAATGATTGACCAACTGATGTAACACTGATTCAATGATTGACCAACTTTTGTACCACTGATTCAATGATTGACCTAATTTTGTAACACTGATTCAATGATTGACCTGCTTTTGTACCATTTAGTCAATACAGAATCTGGTACTCAGTGGCTCCCATCTCTCTTTGTATTGATCAAGATCAATGATCTTTCCTTTTTTGGTATTTTTTTTTTTCTACAAAACTATAACTTCTTTTCTATTGATATTTTATATACTTGTGTTGACCTGATACAAAAAATATTCAATCCCTTAAATATGACAATACAAACCTTTTCTCTCTCTGTGGATTTCTTTGGATCATCATTATTATAATTTGGAAGGACGTCGGTGATTGGTAGAAGATAAAACACAGCAGGTTCAGCATTGTCATCACGTTTGTACCACTGATTCATCAGAAATGTGTCGCAGCCCACCTTCATTGCTGTACGATACAGAATCTTATACTCATTGGCTTCAATCTCTCTTGGTATTGATCTATAACCATACTTGTCACCAAGAAATAACTAAAATATACAGATTAGTAAAGTGCAGGAAAAAGCAAATTATCATAAATCCTAACATCTGGATAGAAAAGATTTGTACTTTCTTTTGCACTGAAGATATATTTCCTATGCAAGTTTCTATAAACAATCATGTTAGTTGTTTTTTTATCTAACAGAATTTGAAAGTTTGAAATTAAAACATTTTTTTCATGACATACAATAGGAAGGACTTTTACTGATTCATTATAACCCAATGCATCATATACAGATAAAAGACAGCATTTGCATTCTTGACAATTCCTTTGATGCTATGACCGTAATAAGCAATTTTACTAAACTAATAATGTGTCATTTATAAAGTCTAAAACAAAGCAAACTTTTAAAACTAGTAATGTTCCCTTTATTAAGTCTAAAACAAAGCAAACTGTTTAAACTAACACTTCTATTTTAATTGCAAACAAGTATCAGAGGAACTGAGTGTATTTGTTGTAGTGTCATTAAGTTGTTAAAGTGATAATTCACTGAATACTAATTTTTAGAATGAAACAGTGTATAACAAAACTTTTTTACCCCAGTGAAACTACAAAAAATAAACATTGAAATTTAACTGATGTGTTACCTATGGAACATATTTTCATTGTAAAAGTATGTACATGTACTTAGACATCAAAAGTAACCTGCAGTTCTCTTTCTATGGCTAAAAAAAAAAAGATAAAGTGGTTGACTGCATTACCAAGCAAATAACTTACAACAAAGTATGGTCCTCTAGACATTAGCTTACAGATCTCTACTTCTTCCAAAACTATATCATTGGTACTGTGGTCAATAGAAGCTTCATCTCTTACTCCCCAGCGATAATCAATGATCTACAATACAATAAATACACTGTTATCTGTGAAATAATATAGACAATTAACTATCAGCAATATAAAAATAAGAAGATGTGGTATGATTGCCAATGAGACAACTCTCCACCAAAAAGACCAAATGATGTAGAAGTTAGCAACTATAGGCCACGGCTTGGCCTTCAACAATGACCAAAACCCATACCACAAGTAAGCTATAAAGTAATATATAAAGCATATACTTTTTTTTCTAGTTTCAGTATTGGATGCAATCTTTGTTGGTGGTCAGATGATATTAGCTGTTGGTAATATCTGACAACAAATAACTAGAGGCTCTCAAGAGCCTGTGTCGCTCACCTGTATCTACTGTGGTTTTGATAATCATGTAAAATAAGGTTAAAATCATAATAAATAGCATTAGATACCCTAATAATGATTGAGGCCAAGTTTGGTTTAATTTGGCCCAGTAGTAAAATTAAAAGCAGGTCATCCCATTAATATTGTAGTTTTACAATAGTTACTGAAGACCCCTTATCATTATTTAAATTAGTTTTCAAGTTGTGACCATTTAAAATTGTTTTTTCACAATTTTCCCATAGAATTCTATAGTAAACCCCTATGTTCTATTTTTAGCCATGGCGGCCATGTTGGTAAGATGGTAGGGTCATCCGATACATTTTTCAATCAAGATACCCTATTGAAAATTGTGGCTAAGTTTAATTCTATTTGGCCTTGTAGATTAAGTGGAGAAGATTTTTGTAAAAGATTACAAAAATTTAAGAAAAATTGTTAAAAATTGACTATAAAGGGCAATAACTCCTTAAGGGGTCAATTGACAATTTTGGTCATATTGTCTTATTTGTAGAAAGTAATTTGCTGAACATTATTGCTGTGTACAGTTTATCTCTATCTATAATAATAATTAAGATAATGACCAATAAATTGCTTCACCGAGCACAGCTGGATACGACCGCAGCTAAATACGACCTCAGAGGTCCAACCCTGAATAGTTGGGGCAAAAATGGACACAATATTCGCGCTTGATACAGGTCTGAATTTGGATTGTAATTAAATATTTGACACAGAATAACTGTAGTCAAAGAACTTAGAATTGGTTATATGATTTGAATTTATGCTCAATTTTTTGCTTTTGTGCAATACACTATGCTGTTGCGAATTGACCCCCCCCCCCTTTTTTTTGCAAAAAACAAAAAAAAAAAATATTTAAAGAAATATCATTTTTTAATTTCTGAAATCTGAAATGAGAAAAAATTGTCCCCCCACAATTTCTTTTTTACCCCCCCCCCCCCTAAATTTTTTTTTCAACTCCCCCCCCTCTTTTTCAATTTTTTTCAAAAAAAAAAAATCTTTCCCTCAAGATATGGTCATAATCTCAATTCAAATTTCCAATGGAGTTTGCAACCATAATTACCCATTTAAATACATCATACAAGCCTTAAAATAGAAAATGACATACATAATCATGGCTAAAATTAATATTCCTTAATCAGCATTTTTTATAGTAACTTCTAAAAATAAATTGACAGCTAATCACCTCAAGACAGTACAACATTTCTTTATACATAATTTAAAAGCAATGTAAGGGAGGTAATCCAAACATAACATTGTACTTTAAAGTAATTGTCCATTAACCAGGAAACCCTTGTTTTCCCCTTTTTTGCCCCTTATTCCAAAACTGTTTGAGCCACAACCACCCAAAGCCAATCCTAACCATCCCTTTGTGGTATAGAAACTTGTGGTCTAATTTCAGAGAGATCCATACACCTTTCCACAAGTTATTGTCTGGAAACTAGAAAAATGCTTATTTGGGCCCCTTTTTGGCCCCTAATTCCTAAACTGTGAGGACCATAACCCCCAAAATCAATCCCAACCTTCCTTTTGTGGTTATAAACCTTGTGTTTAAATTTCATAGATTTCTATTTACATATACTAAAGTTATTTTCCGGAAACGCTGACGACGACGTGATACCAATATAGGACCGCAAAATTTTTTGCAGTCGTATAAAAACTGCAAAATTTCCCTAAAATTACCAATTCAGGGGCAGCAACCCAACAACAGGTTGTCTGATTTGTTTGAAAATTTCAGGGCAGATAGATCTTAACCTGATGAACAATTTTAACCTGTCAGATTTGCTCTAAATGCTTTAGTTTCAAAGATATAAGCCAACAACTGCATTTTACCTTATGTTCTATTTTCAGCCATGTCGGCCATGTTGGTTGGCAGGCGGGGTCATCGGACATATTTTTTAAACTAGATACCCTAATAATGATTGAGGCCAAGTTTGATTTAATTTGGCCCAGTAGTTTCAGAGGAGAAGATTTTTGTAAAAGTTAACGACGATGACGGACGCAGGACGCCAAGTGAGCTAAAAACTACTTTCATATCAGTACTCACCACGCTGAAGGGAGAAATTATCAGACCTTTTCACCTAAAGTTGATCCCTACAGGTTGAGTGCATGTAGAAAACATGTGGCCTTTATTTTTTTTTTTTTTACACATGCAGTTCCTTGGTGATTATTGCTACCTTTGGGAAATATTGGCACTTTTGAAAATAAATAAAAGAAAATGATTGAAAAATATTGTTTTGGATGGCAAATGATACTTATTGTTCAACTTAACCAAAAGATCTAGATGTATTTCATTGTTTGTCAGGGGGTAGCAGGGTTGTCAATTCCCAATTTCCTTAAAAAATTAAAGCTGAATCCCTAATACCAGATAACAATAAAGCATTCTTTCCTAGATCCCAAAAATAATCATTAATTCCAGAGTCAATAAGTGTAATCAAGAATTCCCACAAAAATAAAGGCCCAATCTCGATGTCCCAAAAAGTGTCTATCCACCCCTCTTTGTAAGGATTTTTTAGACAAAATTCACCTGAAAATCTAAATTTTTCTTCAAGCAGTATTGACGTATTCTTGGTACACTGTTCTTCATCAAGTAATTCCTATCTACTGTCATGTCTGGAAATACAAAGTGAATGATAGTTAGTCACAATATCTACTGTCATGTCTGGAAATACAAAGTGAATAATAGTTAGTCACAATATCTACTGTCATGTCTGGAAATACAAAGTGAATAATAGTTAGTCACAATATCTACTGTCATGATTGGAAATACAAAGTGAATTATAGTTAGTCACAATATCTACTGTCATGTCTGGAAATACAAAGAGAATAATAGTTAGTCACAATATCTACTGTCATGTCTGGAAATACAAAGTGAATAATAGTTAGTCACAATATCTACTGTCATGTCTGGAAATACAAAGTGAATGATAGTTAGTCACAATATCTACTGTCATGTCTGGAAATACAAAGTGAATAATAGTTAGTCACAATATCTACTGTCATGTCTGGAAATACAAAGTGAATAATAGTTAGTCACAAAGAATAATAGTTAGGCACAATATCTACTGTCATGTCTGGAATACAAAGTGAATAATAGTTAGTCACAATATCTACTGTCATGTCTGGAAATACAAAGAGAATAATAGTTAGTCACAATATCTACTGTCATGTCTGGAAATACAAAGTGAAAAATAGTTAGTCACAATATCTACTGTCATATCTGGAAATACAAAGTGAATAATAGTTAGTCACAATATCTACTGTCATGTCTGGAAATACAAAGTGAATAATAGTTAGTCACAATATCTACTGTCATGTCTGGAAATACAAAGTGAATTATAGTTAGTCACAATATCTACTGTCATGTCTGGAAATACAAAGAGAATAATAGTTAGTCACAATATCTACTGTCATGTCTGGAAATACAAAGAGAATAATAGTTAGTCACAATATCTACTGTCATGTCTGGAAATACAAAGTGAATTATAGTTAGTCACAATATCTACTGTCATGTCTGGAAATACAAAGTGAATAATAGTTAGTCACAATATCTACTGTCATGTCTGGAAATACAAAGTGAATAATAGTTAGTCACAATATATTTTTTTTTAAATGATTTGTTCCTTTATACATTCTGTGTTTAAAATTACAACTTGTCACTCAGAGATGTCTTGTAAAAAAAATTTGGGACTGATCATGGGGGAAGGGGGAGGATTCTACTTCAACCTGCCAGATATTTATGATAGTGAGTTTAACTATCTGAGTATCTCTATCTCTTGTGTATATTGAAAATTATTATTTTTATTAGATATTTGTTTGTCTCTTTTCAATTGATAATTTGATACATAACTCACACAGCCTAAATTTAGATCCTGTCATACTGTCTGGGTGTTTGTGCATGAATGCCATTCTTTCCACCTTACAAACAGAATATAAGTGTAGATTGCTGGAGAACTTTATCAGAAGTTTTATACATTTACAATGTATGTTCCCTTATAACACTGTATAAAAGGGGGATCACTTGTATAATTTGCTCCAACAATGGATCAGCCTCTATAGTTATCCCAAAAAAACCTTTCATCTCAGACGAGACAAAAATCATTCAAATACCAGAAAAAGCTGTATACAACCAATAAAATCTATACATCCAACTATAACGATGCATTACAGATCCTGTAAATTTCCAGCATCATAATCCTTATGCAAAAAAGTTATGCTATTACATTACAGTAAGAGTGTTTAATGACGTCATTAACAGGAGTTGACCAAAGCCTAAGGGTCAATTGTGTAAAATCGTTCTTAAAAAGGAACTTGTGATATCAGGTCAACCTTTTGCATTTGCGGAATAAGTTATTTCTCTAATCATGTCTTTCACCGGAAAAGATCGTCAATTACGCACTCCCTTATGACGTAATTTATCAGATAGAAGGTGCGCCTTATCCCTGAACGGTGACACACCTACATATTAATGTTTAAAGCCATCTTCAGGTTCGTCATTCTGCAGGATAATCTAGAAATAATTTATGTTCCGTAGGTATGTAATCTCAATGTTCCGTACAACTGAAGGGAGGGTTATGTTAATTAGCAGCTACCTTTTGCACTGTATCAAACCAAGAATTTGTAATTGCTAAAGTTAATTTGAAACGTTACTCTGTTAAGGGGTTATCAGTTTAAAGTCATTCATTTTTTTTCTACTTAAACTTATAGTATGTTTTTTATATAAATAATAAACAAAAATACCAGTGAAAGTTGAACTGAAGAACACACGAACAACCGTGTTCTCCATTTCTGGAAGGTCCCCATAACTTCCATTGAGGACTTCTTTCTGGGTCGCTTCATCACCCATTGTAAAGATGAATATATTCAAAGATCTATAAATCTTTTTTCTCTCATGACAAAGGACTTATCAGCATTTAAATACCCATTTTCTGAAACAATAATATTATGTGTTTACGGTCTCCAATCAAACATCAAAAGTAAATGTCAAGTCGAGTTCCGTCTAAATACAAATATTCCGGGGAAGATGTATTTTTTAAAATAGATCATTTTAAAACGTAATTTTCGATCTGTTTGTTGATATAACCTAATATAGCTCACGAAGTTCTCACCTGTCCTAGGATTTTTTCATATTTCATCTTTTAAAGATTCAAATGCAACTTAGACTAAATTTCAATCAAAAAACTTTTTTTTTTAAATTTTAACTTGACTTAGTTAAATCAGAGACTACTAGTCTATAACGTGTTATAGTAGTCTCAGGTTAAATTTGTACCAAATCAATTTGTTCTAATTATGATATATACATGTACAGTGTTATGCCATAAGTATTCGTCGCCTACATTTTTCCTATATATATATATATGTATATTTCAGATAAAACTACGATATTTGCTATGTCATTTCTAGTTGGATTTTAAACTAGCGAATAGTAGCAGAATTGTTGCAAGTTTATTTGTTTATATGGTTTTGTGATGATATAATCCAGAGACATATATATGGGGATGTTTTAATAAGGTTCTACACAACAACAGAAAGGTTTTAAGTCGGACGACGATGATATAAACAAACAAGAGTGCACACGTTGAAATATCTCGCTTAATACTTTACTAATGATTGAATATATGTTGAAACTCTGCAATATGAAGGTTTACTACAAATATCACATGAACTTAATTAACATTATCAATGATCCATGAAAATGAGGTCAAGGTCAGATGAACCATACCAGACAGATATGTAAACCTTACAATCAAATTTAGTAGTCCTATTGCTAATAGTACCTGAAAAACAGACCTCATTGCATTTTCGCAATTTCCCTATTAAGCATCCTCTCGTTTTTGCGTTTGTCCACTACTGTTAATCATCTCGTATCTTCAATCTTAAAGATAATGATTTACAATTTAAAGAGAACCTCACATGATAATATTATTTTCAAACACTCTGGGCGGAACAGTTATTATATACCTTAAATAAAGGCAACAGTAGTATACCGCTGTTCGAAACTCATAAATCGATAGAGATAAAAACAAATCCGGGTTACAAACTAAAACTGAGGGAAACGCATCATATATAAGAGGAGAACAGCGACACAACAAAAACATAACATTAAAATGTAACACACACAGAAACGAACTATAATATAACAATGGCCATTTTCCTGACTTGGTACAGGACATTTTAAGAAAAAAATGGTGGGTTGAACCTGGTTTTGTGGCATTCCAAACACTTACTTAAACAAATTCCATTTTAGATTTAACATATCTTCATTATATAGACAATGAATGATCATGATTGGTTTAAATTCTTGACCTTTTTATTAAATTGTAACTGTTTTTTTTTTATGCCCCCGCCGTAGCGGTGGGGCATTAAGTTTTACCCTTGTCCGTCTGTACGTACGTACGTACGTACATACGTCCGTACGTACGTCCGTCCGTACGTCCCAAAATTGGTTTCCGTTCTCTAACTTGAGTTTGTCTCAACCAAATGTTATGAAACTTATACACAATGCTTATGACCACAAAACACAGATCAAGTTTGAATTTTGTTGGCGTCACTTAAACCGATCTAGAGTTATGCCTCTTTATAAATGGAAAAATTGCAAAATTTTTAATTTCCGTTCTCTAACTTAAGTTTGCCTCAACCAAATGTTATGAAACTTATACACAATGCTTATTACCACAAAACACAGATCAAGGTTGAATTTTGGTGGCGTCACTTTAACAGTTCTAGAGTTATGCTCCTTTATAAATGGAAACATTGCAAATTTTTTTGTTTCTGTTCTCTAACTTAAGTTTGCCTCAACCAAATGTTATGAAACTTATACACAATGCTTATTATCACAAAACACAGATCAAGTTTGAATTTTGGTGGCGTTACTTTAACCGTTCTAGAGTTATGCCCCTTTATAAATGGAAAAATTGTAAAATTTTAGTTTCCGTTCTCTAACTTAAGTTTGCCTCAACCAAATGTTATGAAACTTATACACAATGCTTATTACCACAAAACACAGATCAAGTTTGAATTTGGTGGGATCACTTTAAATGTTCTAGAGTTATGCCCTTTATAAATGGAAAAATTGCAAAATTTTTATTTTCTTCTAAATATCAAGTAATTTTCAAAATTGGAGTTATCTTCCTTTGTCCATGATTATAGTTGAATCAACTACAATCAATGCTTTATACAATGCAATGTTTAATTTTTACTTCCACTGATAAAACACAGATCAAGTTGAATTTGGGTAGTGTCACTTTAACCATTTTTGAGTTATGCCCCTGTATAAATCGAAAGATTGCAAAATTTTTAGTTTCCATTCTGTAACTTAAGTTTGCCCCAACCAAACATTAGGAAACCTATACACAATATTCATTACCACAAAACTAAGATCAAGTACACATTTTTTGTTTCCGTTTTTCTAACTTTAGTTTGCCTCAACCAAATGTTATGAAACTTATACACAATGCTTATTACTACATAATACAGATTAAGTACTAAATTTGGTGGCGACACTTTTACCATTCTTGAGTTATGTCCGTTTATAATCATAAAAATTGCTGAATTTTTCGTGTCCGTTCTCTTACTTTAGTTTGTCTCAACCAAATGTTATAAAACTTATACACAACCGTACTAGAGTTATGCGTGTTTACAAATAGAAAAATTGCTGAATTTTTAGTTTCTGTTCTCTACTTAAGTTAGCATCAACCAAATGTTACGAGACTTACACACAATGCTTATTACCACAAAACTCAGATCAAGTTCAAATTTAGGTAGCGTCACTTTTACCGTTCTTCAGTTATGTCCCTTTATAACTACATGATATGCAAGCGGGGGCATCATCTGTGTCCACATGTGGACACTATCCACATTTATTTTTGTTTTGTTTGTGCATTTGTGAGGCAAATATCAATTACATTGCTATTTCAAAGATAATTTTATCAAGTAGATTTAAAACCAAAAATGTCAGTTGAAGATTCTTGTGTCATGTACCAAAGGTTGTTGTTACTTTGTAATTACTGTGTTCAATTGGTTTGGAAAGATACTAAGATAAACTTGTCTCAAATCGGATGGTAATTTAATACGTAATTTACACAGATACTCTACTATTACTAACAATCATGTCTTAGTCACCAGCAAACCATATATAAAAATGGATTATCTACACACTGCGGCAGCGGTGGGATGGTTACAGAAAAAAATGAGTTTGGAAATTATTCTGCTAGTGGAGTTAAATTGAACGGTGATTTTATTTAAAATAATAGAAGACATGGATTCAAATAGAACCAATTATGAAACATTTCCAATGGGTTTCACAAATGTTGGAACACGTGATGCAGAGGAACATCTTTAGTATTCTTCCAAGGTCTGTACCGAAAATTATGCAGGAAATATTGGTCCTTAATAGCAGAGTCACGTCAGAAAAAGGACCAACGTGTGGTCGGAACCGCGTGGTTCCCCAACAACAAAATCAACTCCGCCAGGTACCGACAGGTGGTAAAACTCAAACTACCCCGATGATGAAAAGGTGAACACTTAGTTGATGAAAAATAATTTGAAAACTAACTTTCACATTTCCATATCACGATCTTGTTGATGGCTACAGCAGAACGCGATTCTTTTAACTATGACAAAATGATGATAACATTCATAATTCCATTTATCATTAAAAATTGGAAGGACGAGACGTCAAAATGTATTAATACACACAGAAAAAATCAAATGTAAAAGAGTTTCAAGATTTGACGCGGTATCTATTAATTCGCGACATTTTCACAACATAGAAGTTCTGAAACCCACGCAAAGCGAACATTTACTGGCACAGGAAAGGACATTTGGGAGGATTTTCTGCGTTATTTTGAAAACAGTGCGAAATTAAATGGATGGAATGTTGACAGAAAATGACTAGTGTTTATGACAACGCTAAGATGTCAAGCAAAGACATTTATGCGTGCATGGTAACAAATGGTGTACACACAAATAAATAATTATGAATTGGACATTCTAACATGAAAGAAAGTCATCTCGCTGAAGCAAGACTGAAAAGAAGAACACCATGAGAGAAAAGGGACAGGCAAAAGAAAATTTGTATAGACGTGCACATCCTTTTAATACAGAAGTTGTGCAGGAAAACAGCATCAGAACGTTTCGTGATGCTTGTAGAAACTGACAATTTTATGATGGCCATAAAATTTACAAAATCAAAGACTCTCCAGGAAGCAGTGACAAGTACTTTGCAGGAAGAATGCATACGCATCAATGGACAAATTACTGGTAAGCTGGTTCGTAGAAATGTTTACGAAGTTAATGGAGAAAGCAAAATGCAGTGTGCAAACATTTCTGCCAAGCATAAAGAGAAAAGCCAGAACACGCAAATTCATGGACGACAGAGACGTGTAAATTTCCAAACTAGCAGTTACTGTGGCCAAACGAGTCATATCGTCGATAGATGCTGACAAAAGGCAAAATGAAGCCCAGAAGATGAAGCCGACAGTGTCCAACAACACCGTTCGACAAAGTGAGGGTACCGACCAACGGTCGGAGCAGAAGGCAATGTCCCGACCTCCGGTTTCAAACGGCCTAGCAAAGTAAATAAGGAGTGTATCCTGAATACTTCAAAGATGGCAAGCAGCACTCAAAATTGTCTAAAGGATGTTTATGGCAGTTACATTGCTCTGAAAAAGTTGAACCGTTTATCTGTTAAACCAGAACGTAACTCCTAAATGTCTTCATTCACAAACAGAACAAACTTATAATGTATCTTATTCAAAGGAAGTTAATACGATGGACACATTGTCTACATAATTTGAATTGCTACAGGACAACGAGAAAGGTGAATCGGACATCGAGCTGAATGTTGTAGCATTCTAAACAAGGATTAATAGAAAATCTGGTATGGTTGTTGACGATCACATGAAAGATCTCCAATCTCATGGAAAATAGATACCGGGGATAGAAGTACCTTTATAAAAGAAGAAAGCTACCGAAAAATTCTACCAGATAGCAGACCTTTGCTACGCCCAATGGAAATTAAATTCGAAATCTTAAATGAATATAGGAATTGCTGTTTTTGACTTTGTCTTTTGATGAATTTTGTGTAGATTTCAAGAAAAAAAATGAAAACAACACGTTATACATTTGATGCGTCCGAAGCGCTTTTCTGGATTTACCTTCATCAGGAACGCTCAAAGCCAAATATTTGAAAGTCAAGGATGTATAAGGACCAAAAACTGATTGAAAGATTATGTCTTCATCATATGAAAATCAAGTACAATCCCTCCCGTTAGGGGTTTAGTGTCATACCATCATAAATATATGAGAACATAACCCGTATCATGCCAACAACTGGTTTTAGAATAAATGTGTTTATTTCCGATGCAAATAAAATTGGGAATGGAAATGGGGAATGTGTCAAAGAGACAACAACCCAACCATAGAGCAGACAACAGCCGAAGGCCACCAATGGGTCTTCAAAGCAGCGAGAAACTCCCGCACCCGGAGGCGTCCTTCAGCTGGCCCCTAAACAAATATGTATACTAGTTCAGTGATAATGGACGTCATACTAAACTCCAAATTATACACAAGAAACTAAAATTGAAAATGATACAAGACTAACAAAGGCCAGAGGCTCCTGACTTGGGATAGGCGAAAAAATGCGGCGGGGTTAAACACTACGAGTGAATCAATATTAATACCAAAATATGCAATCCTAGCTTAATGACTTGACAACAGTATCGTAACTATATCCCTTCCGAATAAAACTGTTTAAAGGACTGGTTTAGTTAGCTTTTGAGGTGAATGCCGACATTTTTGTGCACCTTAGTTTCAGTATAATTTCAAAATTTATAAACGGGCAATCTTATAGATAGTTTGTTATAAATCATGTCAGTACCGAAGTACTGACTACTGAGCTGATGATATCCTCGGGGGCTGATAGTCCACCAGCAGAGGTATCGACTCTGTACTGTCAAAAATGAAAACAACACGTTATAAATTTGAGACTTCGTTTCTGATGGCTTCAAATTCTTCAGTCCATTTAAAAAATGAAATAAAATCCACGAATTTAAGAATCCACGAACATGTATTTTTTGTTCAAACAACGAAAATTGATACCCACGAATAAAAGTACTTTCAATGTATGACTTTTTCTTTTGGTGAATTTTGTGTCGATTTCCTTTAATAGTACTTGTTGTAGGGGTGAAATCAAATTTGTTAGAAGATTTTATAAAGAGTTTTCATTGCCACTGGGATTGGAATACTTCTTCTTTTGAGATAAATGGCAAGACTATACCAATTCATGAAAGCAGTGTAGACGCTCGATCAAGTAGAGTGATTGCCTTAGAAACAATTATGGTCGAAGACGTTGGGGGTGTTTGACAGCATATAAAGCCCTCGCACGGTCGGCTCGTTGCCGTGAGGGCATTATGATAGGTTTAAATATATAGTTGTCATAAAGTTGGTCAGGAAAAAGGCGATCATTTTTAGTTTACGTAAGTTGATTTTGTTTGCAAACTATTTTGGTTTGGCTTGGTTTACTGCTCTTCACAACGGCTATTGTACAGCATTGAGTTTGTTTTCTGCAGTTAGAAGTAGTAAGTTGTTGAGCCCTACTACCAGCAGTTATTATGATAAACATGAAGTAGTAGTAAAATCGGGACTGATAAGACAGCTAGGAGATTCTTCATTGAATTTTTATGTTTTTTTTTTTAGTTTTATGAAACATAATAGACTAGCGCTAGCAAAAGTTCTTGCAAATAAATCTAATGAAATATGTTATGCCACATCATTTAATGCAACCAATACAGATGTTATATTGTACAAGGGAGTTTACTTAATAACACGTTTGGCTTGGTTTGTTCCAGTTATGAATATCGGTGACAATGTTGAGGTAGAGATTGATAATGATCTCGACATCTGGAGATGTTTCTAGATGGAAAGACGTTATTAACACAAAAAGAAACCGATCAATTTTGAATGGTGTTCATGCAATACCAAGAGTTATTTGGAAATCTTAATGGAAATCAGGAAAGACTTTGTTGGAGACGAATTCTACAAAATTGCATGATGAAACACCAATCAAAGAACCCCCGAGAAGAGTACCATTTTGAAGAAGCAAATTAGAAATTGACACAGAGAATTTAAAGAAAAGAATCATAGAATATATGTAGTCCAGGTCATCTCCAATTGTCCTAGTACAAAAAAAGTCTCAACATAGCGGATACGTGTGGATTCTCGGAAATTAAATGGAAATACCATTAAAGATGAGTATCCGATACTGAGGATTGAATAACACTTCGATGCTTTGTGTGGATCCAAGTGGTTCTCATTTGGATATGAAATGAAATCTAATGTAAAAAAAAAAATGCGTATTCAACTCCAAATTGTGGACTTTATCAGTATACATCAATGCAATTCGGACTATGTAATGCGGCTTCAACGTTCAGGAGAATATTTGAAGCAGCAGTTAGTGGACTTCAGTGGCATATTGCAGTGTTATATCTTGATGCTATTATTGTTTATGAGAAATCATTTAATGAACATCTTTCAAATCTTTTTTTAAAACTATGGGCATATACTTAAAACTGCTGGTTTGAAACAAAAACAGAAGTAATGTGCATTCTTTCGTTATGTAGTATAATATTTAGGACAAATTAAGTTTCTAGAAAAGGTATACGATATGATCCAAAGAAATTTAAAGCTGTTGCGGAGATGACACCTTGCAAAATGTGAAAGATCTTAGATCATTCTTGGGTTTAATTTCGTATGAAGGAAATTCATTAAAAACTTTTCATTACTAGCTAAAGTCCATGTGAACTTACAAATCACATAAAACGGATTTGGACAGAATAATGTAATAAAACCTGTAAAAGAATAATTTAGTAATAAGTAATATTTTGTAATCAGAATTTCAAGTGCTAGGCGGGGGAATTGTATTAATTGCATTTAGTGTTCGTTAAAGATATGAAAATGTGAGGTGTATAAATACTGACAGCATATACTTCTACAGAGAGACCTGTTACTATCGGGAACAGTCAAGAGGAGAGTTTATAAGAGAGTGCAAGATATATATAGTTTTTCGGTAGTAAAGATAAAAATAAGAAGATGTGGTATGATTGCCAATGAGACAATTCTCCACAAGAGACATTAGAGTAGGAGTTAAAACTAGAAGTAGAAAGCGCTGGCTGTTTCTTTTATTTACGAATGTGAATGAAAGTTTATGAAGTTTTATGAATATGTACATATTGTTACAGTATTTGGAAGTTATAAAATAATTATAACTTCACAAACTACCCTTCATGTGTTTTACTTAATAAAATGTTAACTTAGCCTCTTCTTCTTTCAACCAGTAGATTACTCTTTAAAACTTCAACACTCTTTAAGTCTTCTATACTTTAAAATGAGCAAAAGGTAATTTTACAAAAATTCTTGTGTTTTACTTGGCTATTACTAATAAGAAGCATTCCCTTACTTATCAAATTGAGTACATAATCTTCACAACTCTTGTATTTTACTCTGATAAAGAGGAATATAGCCTCTTCAGCTTTCTTCTAGTAGTTTACTCATTAAAACCAGTATAGTCTATTCAGCACTTCGTCTTTTACTCATTAAAATGAGCACATGACATTTTCACCACTATTAAAGAATTAAGAACATATCCTCTTCACTATATGAAATAAAGGAGATGTGGGGGTATATGTAAATAAGGTCAGCCCATCGACACAAATAACCAAAATACATCTTCTGGTGTTTTACTCTGTAAAAAGGGAACATAGCCTCTTCAGCATTTCCAGTCACTTATGCACAAAATACAAATGGTATCTTTCACTCTCCACTAAAAAAAAGAACATAGAAACTACCATTTTTTTCTGGTTTTTCACTCATTTTTAGTTCTGCTCTAGATCTCTTCTGATATTTTTCTCACATAAACCCAGATACCTTGAAATTTTTCATGTCTTTTACCCATGACATTACTTAACCATTTTCTTAACTAGAGGCTATCAAGAGCCTGTGTCGCTCACCTGAGTCTGCTTTGGTTTTGGAAATCATGTAAAAATAGATTAAAATCATAACAGATACTATTAATGATTGAGGCCAAATTTGGTTTAATATTGGACCCGTAATTTAATCAAAAGCAGAATACTTTTGTAAAGTTTACAGAAATTACCAATAAATTCATTGAAATTGTAGAAAATGACTTTTTAAGGACAATTATAAACTCCAACAAGATGTCAATTGACAATTTTGCTCATGTTGACTTATGTGTAGATCTTCTTTTCTAGATATTTTTGCAGTTTACAGTATATCTCAATCTATAAAGATACATGTATTAAGGTCTTCATCAGCACCTCATAAGGAACATTTATGCCATGTTTGGTTTCATTCCATTCAGTGCTCCTCTAGAAGAAGCATTTGTATGTATTTCCCAAAGGGTCTTATGTTAAACTAAGTCTCCTGCTGGTGGCCATCTTGGATGATGGTTCAGCTACAAAGTAACAACACTTGGTCAGCATCTTATTAGGAACATTCATGCCAAGTTGGTTTCATTCTATTCAGTGGTTTTCTAGAAGAAAACATTTGTATGTATTTCCCATTGGGTCCTTTGTTCAACTTAATCCCCTGCTGGCAGCCATCTTGGATGACAAATCAGCTACAAAGTAACAACACTTGGTCAGCACCTCAAAAGAAACATTCAAACCGTGTTTGATTTCAATCCATTTAGTTTTCTAGAAGAAGACATTTGTATATATTTCCTATAGGGTCCTTTGTTAAACTAAGTCCCCCGTTGGCAGCCATCTTGGTTGATGGACTTGCTACAAAGTAACAAAACTTGGTCATCACCTCATAAGGAACATTCATGCCATGTTTTATTTCACTCCATTCAGTGGTTCTCTAAAAGAAGACATTTGTATGTATTTCCAATACAATCCTATGATAAACTAAGCCCCCCTCTGGTGGCCATCTTGGATGATGGATCGGCTTAGAAGTAACAACTCTTGGTCAGCACCTCATAAGGAACATTCATGCCATGTCTGGTTTCATTCCATTCAGTGGTTCTCTAAAAGAAGACATTTGTATGTATTGTCAATAGGGTCCTATGTTAAATGAAGTCCCCGCTGGCAGCCATCTTGGATGATGGATCAGCCTCAAAGTAACAACACTTGGTCAGCACCTCATAAGGAACATTCATGCCATGTTTGGGTTTTATTCCATGCAGTGGTTCTCTAAAGAAGACATCTGTACAATGTATGTATTGTCCATAGGGTCCCATGTTAAACGAAGTCCCCCCGCTGGTGGCCATCTTGGATGATTGATCGCCTACAAAGTTACATCACTTGGTCAGCACCTCATAAGGAACTTGCATGCCATGTTTTATTTCACTCCATTCAGTGGTTCTCTAAAAGAAGACATTTGTATGTATTTCCCATATGGTCCTATATTAAACTTAGCCCCCCTCTTGCGGCCATCTAGGATGAAGGACCGGCTTCAAAGTAACAAATCTTGGTCAGCAACTCATAAGGAACATTCCTTCCATGTTTGGTGTCATTCCATTCAGTGGTTCTCTAAAAGAAGTGGTTCTCTAACAGAAAACATTTGTATGTATTATCTATAGGGTCATTATTTGTTAAACTAAGTCCCCCGCTGGCGGCCATCTTGGATGATGGATCACCTTCAAAATACAACACTTGGTCAGCATCTCATAATAACTTTCTTGCCATTTTTTTATTTCATTCCATTTAGTGGTTCTCTAAAAGAAGACATTTGTATGTATTTCCCATAAGGTCCTATGTTAAATTAAGCCCCCCCCCCTCTGGTGGCCATCTTGGATGATGGATCGGCTTCAAAGTAACAACACTTTGTCAGCACCTCATAAGGAACATTCATGCCATGTTTGGGTTTTATTCCATGCAGTGGTTCTTTAGAAGAAGTTCAAAATGTAAAAAGTTAACAACAACGGACGCCAAGTGATGAGACTAGTTCACTTGGCCCTTCGGGCCAGGTGAGCTAAAAAACTTTATTCATCCAAGAATCTAGCATTTGTTATTTGTTGCTCGTTTTATAAGTTTGTATCATCATGTTTTTAAATTTGGTAAACATTGAGAGATCTTTTCCACACTTCATAAAAAATTTGCTTCTGTGAACGCTTTTACACCCCAAAAAATTACAAAAATCTTAAAACATAAAAACATTAAAACAAAATAATCAATCAGTATAATTCAAAATCAGATATGATTTAGAGAAAACAATTTCACACCTGTTCAATTTAAAACATTTGTTTAATATGTGAACTGGCATTTATTTTGAAAATATTAGTGAATCAAGGTTATTGTAAGATTTTTAATTGTTTGTATACAACTAAGTCCAAACCATTTAGTTTAATTCTCAAAACACTGAGTCCAAATCAATATTAAGTATCAATGTCACACTCTGCAAAGTCTGCAGAAACAGACTCAAATTATACCTAATAACTCTAAGGTGGGACCAAAATTTTTCACCACATTTTTATCTAAATGATGTCATAGTTATTTTACAGCAGTCATATGTCCCCAAGTTTTTCCAACACTGATGGAAACTTTTACTGGAACCTTTAATTTTACAACAGAACCACATAATGCACCAGAATCTTCCATCACTGTTTTTAATATGCCTGAAAGTAAAACATAAGAATTAATTTCACATTACATTTTTCAAAAATGTATATTCTTCATCATCCTTAAAGTATATGTCAAATTAGCTAGCTCTTTCATATTTTTGTAGAGGAAGAAAAGAGAGGACACAAAGGTTAACTTACTTTATAAGTTTTGTGGTAGTGTGATCTACAGGATAGTAAAAGTTTATCAAGATATGTGAAGATATGTGCTTCCTAGGCAATCTTTATATATCAATCATTTTTACAGCAATTCCTAACTAGTTTTTTGCCTGTTACAGTATGTATTGGTTAAGCAGTCAAAACTTTGTGTTATTATGTGGGTCACAGTGGCATAGAAGTTAAGGGAGAGAATTGTAATCTACCTTACAAATCTTTTCAGATTATCAACACACAAAATAATGTGTGGTTCTTTCTTATCAATTAAATAAAATAAAAAGTACCTAAAGTGGCATAGGAAGGTTGTGAAATGTGAGGGGTTCAACTGAATCTCTTTCTGTTACAAAACATAGTTATATATATAGACATTGTATCAAACATGTGGAGCAAATAACTGCTGCGGTGATGAGAGGTATAGTCTTTAGGACTATGTTGTTGAATTTTAAAAGAGTTAAACAATCAGCTAAATGGAGGATGCTTACTTTGAACTGCCTTGATGTCGTCATCATGAACCTCCAGCAGTAACTCATCATGTATCTGATATAACTGTCTGCAAAAGTTAAAGGTACACCATGTAAGTACAGAATTATTTCAATTGATATTCAACCTAATAAAATTGACACCAAAGTAACTAGATTGCTTCGCTGTAGGGAAATGTCCCTTGTCCTGTATATTGATTGAGGAATTGATTTGTGTGTCACTATGTGTCATTGAGGTACAACAGTCAATATATGATAAAAGGCAGTTGGTTAAAATTTCTGACCAGTTGAACAGTTTGGTTTGATAAAACAAACTGCAATTGGGTCAGGACTTTGAACTGCAATAGGTGGAGAGCAATACTTTCAGTCAGGTCACAGTAATAGATTGGAAACTATGTAATTGCAAGTTAAAAAGTATTGGAATTAATTCAAGTGTTTAATTTAACCATAGTCAATGAGGAATGAAATGTAGGCCATCCTGACACTATTTTGGAAAAGGCAATCATGATTCTATATATCCATCACAAAGTTAGATACAAGCAAAATCCCAATCTCCTCACCTCAGCATGATATTCTAAAAGTATAAAGGTATCATAAAGATAATGTTGACTACAAACCTAGCCCTGAGATGTTGATGGTTCCTAAGTGACTGTTCTATTTGAAGCATTGCTGCTTTACATAAATCTGCTGCTGACCCTGAAATATTAAATTCAAAATCAATTTATACTTGCTCTTTTAATTTCTTTTTCATGGTATTATTAATATTTCCCATTAGTATATGCAAAACCAGATAATTAAGCATAATTGAAATTTGGAAAATCTGAGGTAAACTAGTACAGTTGTGCAAGTGCTTTTATGTAAATTATTATTTTTTTAAAAGCAGGGATCTGATGTACCATTAAAAAACACAATATAATAGGTCCCACTAACCATCACATCTGCCTATCCCATAGCGGTATTATCCACCTGATATACATGAAAATACTCCCTAAGATACAGTCTATACAAAACAAATTTGACTCTGACCTTTGACCTTGATATTTAAATTATTAACATGTTTTTTTTCTCCAATAGAAACTAAAACCACAAAACTTTGGTTTAGTTTTGTTTCATGACTAAATAAATGTACCTTGAACACAAAAGTTGACAGCCTGTCTTTCTGCTTGAGCTCTGAAAGGAGGTGATGGATGTTTAATATTTGGAATCATTCTCTTTCTTTTGAAAATTGTGCTGGTAAAACCTGTTAATTAATATTCTATGTGTAAACATGCAGAGTATAAACACATTATACAGATAAAATTTTCACTAAAATATTACAAATTCTACAGATCTTAATATTTGTTCTAAAACTTAAAACTTGAGGAATGTTTATTGTAACATTTTCTTTATACTGAAGTAGTTATTAAATAAGTATAATAAAAAAACAAAAAAATAAGACTTTTGTCAGCTTTACTCTTTCATTTCTCAGTAATTGCATTGAATTTTACAATTCAGACAAGAGGCTCTCAAGAGCCTGAATCGCTCACCTGTATTTCAGAGGAGAAGATTTTTAAATGTTAGCAAACTTGATGAACAAATTGTGTAAAATTGTCTTTAAAGGACAATAACTCCTTAAGGGGTCAATTGACAATTTTGGTCATATTAACTTTTTTGTAGATCTTACTTTGCTGAACATTATTGCTGCTTACAGTTTTTATATATCTATAACAATATTCAAAATAAAAACAAAAAACTGCAAAATTTTGTTAAAACTACCAATTCGGTGGCAGCAACCCAACAATGGGTTGTTCGATTTGTCTGATAATTTCAGGGCCGATAGATCTTGACCAATTAAACAATTTTACCCCATGTCACATTTGCTCTAAAAGATTTAGTTTTTGAGATATAAACCAAAAACTGAATTTGACCCCTATGTTCTATTTTTAGCCATGGCGGCCATGTTTGTCGATGGATCAAAACTTCGGATACAATTTATAAACAAGAAATCCTAAGGAACATTTAGTTAAAGTTTGAAGGTAATTGGCCCAGTAGTTTCAGAGGAGAAGATTTTTAAATGTTAGCAAACTTGATGAACAAATTGTGTAAAATTGTCTTTAAAGGGCAATAACTCCTTAAGGGGTCAATTGACAATTATGGTCATTTGACTTTTTTGTAGATCTTACTTTGCTGAACATTATTGCTGCTTACAGTTTATATATATCTATAATAATATTCAAAATAATAACAAAAAACTGCAAAATTTTGTTAAAACTACCAATTCTGTGGCAGCAACCCAACAATGGGTTGTTCGATTTGTCTGAAAATTTCAGGGCTGATAGATCTTGACCAATTGAACAATTTTACCCATGTCAGATTTGCTCTAAAAGCTTTAGTTTTTGAGATATAAGCCAAAAACTGAATTTGACCCCTATGTTCTATTTTTAGCCATGGCGGCCATGTTTGTCGATGGATCAAAACTTCGGATACAATTTATAAACTAGATACCCTAAGGAACATTTAGTTAAAGTTTGAAGGTATTTGGCCCAGTAGTTTCAGAGGAGAAGATTTTTGAAATAGTTTACGACGACAGACGACGACGGACGCCAAGTGATGGCATAAGCTCACATGGGGTCCTTTGGGCCCTGGTGAGCTAAAAATATTTGAATATGGTGACTATACTAACTTCTGCATCATGCATGTTTTTTTTTTTTGCAATTTACCCATAAAAGTCAAGCTTTTTAGACTGCTGGGAATACAGATTGACCAATTGTATAGACATCTGCCTATTGTTGAAGATTGTATTGGTTGCTGTCTCATTGACAGATATATGTTATTCATAGATATTGAATATTTTACAGTAAATGCACAAATTGAATTATTAGAAAATTTTTTGCTTAATCTGCTAAATGTATATACTTAACTCTTTAATGGAATCCAAATTGACTAACGGATGCCTATATCATTGTCTGATAGCTTAAATCAATATGTGCATACTAAATAACAACTTACCATGTTTCTGACAGAATTCTATACACTTCTTCGAAAACTGATTAACAGCAGGAAACTTTACTGAAATTAAAAACTTATCTGCATAATCATGCATAAAATAAAAAAATTTCAGTTTGAATAATAATAATATTAATATCTATTTTTTACATAGCAAGCTGTCTCTAACATAAGTAAAAGATAAATTTATTTCCTTGATCAGATTTAAAAACCAATTTGCTTCATTATCAAAGTTAAAATTTATTAATAAAAAGAAGAAATTGTCCACTCCAGAGATACAGATGCCATTGCCAACCAGCTAAATAAGCAATCTGTATATATAAGAATTTAAACTTAACCCGTCCATATATTGTATCTTTTATGAGCTCAGTTGAAATGCATTGATACCATAAGATTACCTGATTTTCTATATTCTATAGCTTATGCATTGAACTCTTAATTTCATTGGACTTTCTATAATAAATAGTAATTTTTAACTTTTGATAATGCATATCTGTAGAAAATATTGCATATATTAGTATTGTGTCTTGTATTCTAATTCATATTTTACCACTATGTTAAACCCCAATCCATCATCGTCATCATTATCATATTTCTATCATACATAAGAACTCACCTAAGAAACTATTCATTATAGCTTTTGCATTGTCAGGGCTTAACTTCAAATATTCTGCAAGCTTTTCTTTACCTGAAATTAAATAAAAAGACATGATATGAAAATTGGTCATGAGGCATGTGCTTGGAAAGATAAATAATTTCCAATTTCAGTCCAGCCATATCGATGATATTTGAAATAAATAAGAATACATGCTGAAATGTGTTGCCTGTTTCATTGGTATTGGTACATGTATTTACATGTACAGCCAAATTAGTCAATGGACAATTGGCTTTTTCAAGGAGAAATTCAAATTTCCCTTTGAAGGGAATAACAGCTATTGTATTTATTCAATGACACAGTTCACTTTACAAAAATTTAAATGGCCAGGTAAACACCAACTGATTGTGAGGAAAGGTTTTATTTCTTTCTCTATAGGATAATATGAAATGTTCAACAAATCAGAACAGATAATTTGAAAGTAATCATTCTAAAATAACATCACACAATCCTATCTACTTTTGGCTAACTTACATGTCATTTACAGAACATTATATAAGAACATATTGACAATAGTTAATACAATACAGGGGAGTGTCATCCAGAAATTCCCAGAAAATAAATGCTAAATCCTAAATACCTGAATAATAAAGCATTCTTTCCCAGATCCCAAAAAATAAAACATTAATTCCTGAGTCCCAATAAGTGTAAATTCTGGATTACCACTAAAATAAAGGCAGAATCCTTACATCCGGAAAAAGGTCCTTCCGCCCAATAATACATTTACATACCTGCACCATACATAACAGAATATACAATCCTCTTTGTCTGTTCTCTTTCTGATGAGGTAATACTTGAAATGGATTTACCAAGCCTAAGAAAAACAATATAAGAAGTTGCATGTGATGCCTTGCAAAATATACCCCACTCTTTTTTTTAGACATTTAAAACAAAAATCCCATGCTCAGTATCATAAAAATTCAAAGTATAGTCAAACAAGGAGTGACTGTTGTGGCTTACAATTAAGTTTCAAACCAAATATCAAATCATTTTTAATGCAGAATTAGAGTTATATTCCACTTAAGTATCAGAAGGGCAGGTCATTGCAGTGTACCATCCTGTAATTGTATGAATAAAATGTGTTGTGAAAATATTGAAATGAGTACCCTACGTTTACATTAATATACCATGGATTCAGAACAATTGTGGTGTACATATCTTCAGTTGTTAGCTCAAAAGTAAAGTCATTTATGTTTCAAATTTCCAATTTTAAATCTTAACTATGTTTTGAGATATATTTTTGGCTTGTAGACTTTATAATTTTTTAAATGCCATTGACAGAGCCTTTTTGTCATGAATGTGAGAACAGCTGCTATATTTCAAATGTCAGGAAGATAATAAACATAAATCTAATGTAACATCTGACATAGAGGTCTATAAATACTATCATAATAGAAAGCCAATGATCATTTAAATTCACTTTTCTCAATTGAAAGAAATTAATTACATATGTATACTGTGGATTCATTTACTTTCCTGGATACCAACTTTCATAGATTGAGGAAAAATTGTATTTTTGATGGACATTATAGATTATTTCTTGGTTTTGCCAAAGTCTACATAGCTAGCCTTTAGAAAATGTGTAGTTTGTTGAACATTGAAATACAATGTTTGCCCATTATGGCATACCCACGAAAATTGGTATACCATGAATAATAATGACTCCACATAATTTAGTAATGTACTTCATTTAATGTAGTACCTACCACTGTGAAGTAAGTTCTACAAATATATCTGAGTCATTCTGCTTCTGAAATATCTGTAACAGCATCTCATCATCTGCTAGATGTGCCAGTAACCTAAGTTCAATCTGCTGGAAATCTGACAATTATAAATACAGTAATGTCTTATTTATATGAGTAACACTTTGTACTGAAAGTATGGCATTAAAAAAGGGGGTATTTAGTCAAGAAACATTATTCAATTGTTGATGTCCCCTTCAAATATGCACTGACTTCTGATTAATGCAAAGAAAAAAATATACCATATAGGAAATACAATTTTATATTCAAAAGACATGCCATATCCAAATGAAAAAATAGAAAAACAAGGCTTGAAGCAGTCTACCCAATGCTATAAAGAATCCTCAAGATTGAAAAACATAACTCTCCCCCCAAAAAACCACAACAACCAAACAACAGGTACGCAGTTCCTACTCAAATATATGCACCTATTGTGTTGATAAGGATAGGTAAAAATGTGTGGGTCATACTCTTTTCAGTAGAGCATTTCATTCTTTTCCTTTCACTTGCATGTTCTACATTAACATGCAAAACATAGAACTAGGAAATTACCTGCAGCCAGAAATGACCATCCTTCATGGCTTATAAAAATGTCTCTAGCAAATATTTCTAATGTATCATCTTCTTCTTTATCTAAACAGAAATAAATATATATGGTGTTATACAGTGATGCAAAACTACTGATGATTCCAAGATTTTCATCATCAAGCATTTTACATTAGTAAACAGACAGAAAGTCATAAGACAAAAAGTCACAGGACAGAAAGTCTCAAGACAAATAGTCACAGAACAGAAAATCTCAAGACAAAAAGTCACAGGACAGAAAGTCTCAAGACAAATAGTCACAGGACTGAAAGTCTCAAGACAAAAAGTCACAGGACAGAAAGTCTCAAGACAAAAGGTCACAGGACTGAAAGTCTCAAGACAAAAAGTCACAGGACAGAAAGTCTCAAGACAAAGTCACAGGACAGAAAGTCTCAAGACAAAAAGTCACAGGACTGAAAGTCTCAAGACAAAAAGTCACAGGACAGAAAGTCTCAAGACAAAGTCACAGGATAGAAAGTCACAAAATTGATAGGATAAAATCGTGTTAATTATTTAATTCTTTGAATAGATATTAGAAATGTCTTGAAATACTTAATTTTCATCCTCACATAGATCACCTATCAATGATTGCATTTTACTATCGTACACAGATGATTTCATTTGATTCAAAGATGCTATGACGGCCAATTATAAACCAAAAGCTGTATAGTACTAAAAATTCTAAATTTTAATCATACAAATGATAAGATATGTTGCCACCTTGAATACAGTGAATTGAAAAACTGCTTTGACAGCTTGTTTTCTTAATATCTATTTGATCAATATTAAAGATTTTACAATAAATCTTGTTTGCAAAGTAGCTTAATATAAAGTTAAAGAAAAATACTAGAATGATTATAAAGGAAAACAGTTTTTCTTTTAATTTGAAAATATATACTGTAAATTCAGAAATTATTGCAAGGGAAATACATTACTTCATATAAAAGCTTTTAAACCTTTAATTGCATATCTTAACAGTTTTATTTTGATAAAAATTCAGAATCAATCAATCATGGAAAAAATCAAGTGAATTTCAAGAATCATACAATTTTCAAATACTGTAACTTAAGAAATTATTGTGAGGTTTCATTAATGCGAATAATGTGACTGGGTGAGTATTTCAATAATAAGAACTTGTATTTGGATATCTACGCAGATTTTTGTTAAATCACAATAATTAACCTCACATTTTTGTACTTTCTTCAAAAATCACAATAATAAATACACACAATAATTTCTGATTTCACAGTTCACAATGATCACCAATTTTTGAAATTCAAAATATTACATATGTTTTGGGTTGAATTTTTGAAGAATAAAATAGCCTGAATAGCTTTTGGAAGAAAAGAAAACTTTGGTACAGGAAAAATTTCTACAAAAGATACTGTGAAATGTGTACTAGTTAAAAGGACAAACATGGATAAAACTGAACATTTTATAGCTGTGAAATAAAACTGCAGTAACATACCAACAATAAAATTGTCTTTATAATTGGTGATAGTTATAGAAACTTTAGGTATGGCCTGTACATTAGGTTGATAGGAGGAGAGCCGGCCTGTGGCAGCAGATATCTGGTCCCAATGTGTCAATAAATTGTCCTTCTGTACACAACTCATTATACCATCCATATAGGTGGACTTTAGCTTCTGAAACTATAAACAATTATGGTTTATAGAATATCTGTTATTGTTTGCATTAGTAATTATGTCATCAATTTTGCTTGTACAATGAAAATAACTAAAAAATAGTTTTTATTGGTGGACAAAACCCTAGTGCCAGGAATAACCCACATATGTTCATTAGAAAAACTGACAATCCTAATCAATTAAGATTGGAATTGAACGAACCATCCAAGTGCAGGGTTCGAACTCACAACCACAGTGTTGACAAGCTAGTGATACTGTAGAGGAACTAATTAGACCACTTGGCCACTGAGGATCCATTTTGTATGTAAAAACCCCTGCAATATAGTATAGAGTAAAATATGACTTACCTGTCTATATTCCAAAACCAATCCTGGCAGTGGGTGGAAGTCTACAAGTTGTTGTAAAACTGATTCAGATGTTGAAATCTGATGACCAATAGATGTCTTAGCTAATTTATTCTTCTTGGGAAGTTTTGTGTCTAGTTTTAGCTCTTCAAATAGTACCTACAATAAAGAATTGTTTAAAGCTTAACATTTCAAAATATTGTAACTTTATGTTATTTAAAAATTGTTAGGAAGTTTTCCCACAGATGCATACCCTGTCATCTTATTTTCACTCATAATTATCACCAATATAGCTATTTAAATTTTCTTTAGCAGTAACAATTAAATATCAATGAGCCTTCAGATTATTATTTTTGTTCATTGGTTACAATAAACAAAATTTGAAAACCCCTAAAGTCAAGTTGAATAAGAGGATGTAGGCTGTTCTGTTTAGGCTGTTTTACTTTTATGCTCTTTAAGATTTATATTTTTGGTTTTCCAATTTTTTGGTCACCAGCATACCTGATGAAGGTTATTTCAGAAAATCTCTTTTTTTTTTTAACTTGTATTGCTGATTAGTTTTTCTGTTTACAGTTTCTCTCTATCTTCTATATGTTTTGCCCAAAACACAGAACTAGAGGCTCTAAAGAGCCTGTGTCGCTCACCTTGGTCTATGTGCATATTAAACAAAGGACACAGATGGATTCATGACAAAATTGTGTTTTGGTGATGGTGATGTGTTTGTAGATCTTACTTTACTGAACATGCTTACTCCTTACTATTATCTCTATCTATAATGAACTTGGACTGGTAGTTACAGTGGAAAATACTTCGTAAAAATTTACAAAAATTTACAAAATTTATGAAAATTGTAAAAAATTGACTATAAAGGGCAATAACTCCTTAAGGGGTCAATTGACAATTTTGGTCATGTTGCCTTATTTGTAGATCTAACTTTGCTGTACATTATTGCTGTTTACAGTTTATCTCTATCTATAATAATATTCAAGATAATAACCAAAAGCTGCAAAATTTTCTTAAAATTACCAATTCAGGGGCAGCAACCCAACAACGTGTTGCCTGATTGGTCTGAAAATTTCAGGGCAGATAGATCTTGACCTAATGAACAAATTTATCCCATCAGATTTGCTCTAAATGCTTTAGTTTTAGAGATATGAGCCAAAAACTGCATTTTACCCTATGTACTATTTTTTAGCCATGTCGGCCATCTTGGTTTGCGGGCGAGGTCATCAGACACATTTTTTAAACTAAATACCCTAATGATGATTGTGGACAAGTTTGGTTAAATTTGTCTTAGTAGTTTCAGAGGAGAAGATTTTTGTAAAAAATTACAAAAATTTACGAAAAATGGTTAAAAATTGACTATAAAGGGCAATAACTCCTTAATGGGTCAACTGACCATTTTGGTCATGTTGACTTATTTATAGATCTTACTTTGTTGTACATTATTGCTGTTTACAGTTTATCTCTATCTATAATAATATTCAAGATAATAACCAAAAACGGCAAAATTTCCTTAAAATTACCAATTCAGGGGCAGCAACCCAACAACGGGTTGCCTGATTGGTCTGAAAATTTCAGGGCAGATAGATCTTGACCTAATGAACAATTTTTTCCTCATCAGATTTGCTCTAAATGCTTTGGTTTCAGAGATATGAGCCAAAAACTGCATTTTACCCTATGTACTATTTTTTAGCCATGTCAGCCATCTTGGTTCGCGGGTGGGGTCATCGGACACATTTTTAAACTAGATACCCTAATGATGATTGTGGACAAGTTTGGTTAAATTTGTCTCAGTAGTTTCAGAGGAGAAGATTTTTGTAAAAGATTACAAAAATTTACGAAAAATGGTTAATAAAATGCTCCGCAGGGCGCAGCTTGATACGACCGCAGAGGTCGAACCCTGAACAGTTGGGGCAAGTATGGACACAACATTCAAGCTTGATACAGCTTTGCATTTGGATTGTGATTAAATATTTGACACAGCATAGGTTTCTGACACAGAATGAATGTGGTCTAAGAACTTAAAAATTTTAAATTGGACATCCACCTATTATGGTCCAATATCCAAAATCTAAATACATGGTTAGATTCAGCATATCAAAGAACCCCAAGAATTCAATTTTTGATGAAATCAGACAAATTTTAATTTTGGACCCTTTTGACCTCAATGTGGACAAAGTTGATAACGGGGCCCAAAAATCAAAAATCTAAATACATGGTTAGATTCAGCATATCAAAGAACCCCATATATTCAATTTTTGTTGAAATCAAACAAAGTTTAATTTTGGACCCCGATTTAGACAAACTTGAAAACTGGGCCCATAATAAAAAATCTAAATACATGTTTAGATTCAGTATATCAAAGAACCCTAAGAATTCAATTTTTGTTAAAATCAAACTAAGTTTAATTTTGGACCCTTTGGACCTTAATGTAGACCAATTTGAAAATGGAACCAAAAATCAAAAATCTAAATACATGGTTAGATTCAGCATATCAAAGAACCCCATATATTCAATTTTTGTTGAAATCAAACAAAGTTTAATTTTGGACCCCGATTTGGACCAACTTGAAAACTGGGCCCATAATCAAAAATCTAAATACATGTTTAGATTCAGCATATCAAAGAACCCTAAGAATTTAATTTTTGTTAAAATCAAACTAAGTTTAATTTTGGACCCTTTGGACCTTAATGTAGACCAATTTGAAAACGGAACCAAAAATTAGGAATCTGAATACATGGTTAGATTCGGCATATCAAAGAACCCCAATAATTCAATTTTTGATGAAATCAAACAAAGTTTAATTTTGGACCCTTTGGACCTCAATGTGGACCAATTTAAAAACGAGGCCCAAAATCCAAAAACTAAATACACTGTTAGATTCAGCATATTAAAGAACCCCAAGAATTCAAGAATAAAACCCCATTGAAATTTGTCAAGAAATAAGCAATTTATATGAAGTATCTTCTTTTGCACAATACTGTGCAATTAAATATTTCTTGCTATTGCGCAATACTGTACAATTGACAATTTCTTGCTATTGCGGAATATTGTGCTATTGGATATTTCTTGCTATTGCGCAATACTGTGCAATTGAAGATTTCTTGCTATTGCGCAATACTGTGCAATTGAAGATTTCTTGCTATTGTGCAATACTGTGCAATTGAAAATTTCTTGCTATTGCACAATACTTATTATATAATAATTAACACATCCTGTTTGGTGTGTATCTCCTACCATATCATTATTACTTGCTTTTAAATATTAATCAGAAATAACCAACTTAAAATGGAAAATTTTAAAAGAAAAAAAAAAGGAAAAAAAGAAAAAAAAGGAAAAAAAAAAAAAATCCCCCCCCCCCCCCCAAATTTTTTGAACCCCCTTATGATTCATCACCCCCAAACTCAATCCCAGCCTTCCCTTTGTGGTCTGGTACCTTGCAGTACAATTTCAGAGAGATCCATACACTTGAACACAAGTTATTGTCTGGAAACTAGAAAAATGTGTTTTTTGGCCCCTTTTTGGCCCCAAATTCCTAAACGTTTAGGGCAATTACCCCCAAACTCAAACCCAGCTTTCCATTTGTGATATGGAACCTTGTAGTACAATTTCAGAAAGATCCATACACTTACACACTAGTTATTGTCCTGAAACTAGAAAAATGCTTGTTTTTTGCCCCTTTTTTTGCCCCTAATTCCTAAAATTTGGAGGCAATTACCCCCAAAATCAATCCCAGCATTCCTTTTGTGATATGGAACCTTGTGGTACAATGTCAGAGAGATCCATACACTAGCACACAAGCTATGTCTGGAAGTTACAAAAATGCTTATTTTTGGCCCCTAATTCCTTTACTGTTGGTACAATAACCCCCAAAATCAATCCCAACCTTCCTTTTGTGGTATTAAACCTTGTGGTAAAATTTCATAGAGATCCATTCACTTAAACTAAAGTTAGAGTGCGAAAACCAATGTGTCTTCGGACGACGCCGGACGACGCCAGACGACGACGACGACGACGACGCCAACGTCATACCAATATACGACCACAAAATTTTTTTTGCGGTCGTATAAAAATTGACTATAAAGGGCAATAACTCCTTAAGGGGTCAACTTTTGGTCAAGTTGATTTATTTGTAGATCTTACTTTGCTGAACATTATTGCTGTTTACAGTTTATCTCTATCTATAATAATATTCAAGATAATAACAAAAAACGGCAAAATTTCCTTAAAATTACCAATTCAGGGGCAGCAACCCAACAACGGGTTGTCCGATTCATCTGAAAATTTCAGGGCAGATAGATCTTGACCTGATTAACAATTTTACCCCATGTCAGATTTGCTCTAAATGCTTTGGTTTCAGAGATATAAGCCAAAAACTGCATTTTACCCCTATGTTCTATTTTTAGTCATGGCGGCCATCTTGGTTGGCAGGCGGGGTCATGGGACACATTTTTTAAACTAGATACCCTAATGATGATTGTGGCCAAGTTTGGTTAAATTTGGCCTAGTAGTTTCAGAGGAGAAGATTTTTGTAAAAGTTAACGGACGACGACAACGGACGACGGACGATGGACGACGGATGCCAAGTGATGAGAAAAGTTCACTTGGCCCTTTGGGCCAGGTGAGCTAAAAAGGTAAAAATCATCATTTAAGGGCAAAAATTCCTATGAAGACAATTGACAATTATGCTGACTTATTTGCAGATCTTGTCTTGCTGATAATTTTTGCTTTAAGTTTCTAATTTATTATAGTTTTCAAGATAATAGGCAACAATTAATTGGTACAATTTGTCCTTTAGTGGTAATAACTTGTTGTTGTTCTGTTAAGGCCCTTTTACTTTTATGCTCTCAAACATTTCTATTTTTGGTCTTCCAAACTTTTGGTCACCAGCACACTTGATGAAGTTTATTCCAGAAAAATGTGTCATGTGCAATGAAATCATATCACACATTTCTTATTACAAATTGTTCCAGTTGTTTAATAAAATGCATCTGCTGATCATCTATATAAAGCATAAATAATTTTGCTGTATATGATTTTTTTTTTCAGGATTACTGTTTAGAAAACTCAAAAGTTCTTTGTTTCTTTTA
The DNA here is from genome assembly GCF_021869535.1 of Mytilus californianus. Taxonomy (NCBI): domain Eukaryota; kingdom Metazoa; phylum Mollusca; class Bivalvia; order Mytilida; family Mytilidae; genus Mytilus; species Mytilus californianus. The sequence continues at coordinate 127,406,712 of NW_026262679.1, read as the reverse complement.
AAGTGATATTCATGATTTCAATAAACACATTGGCTGACACTATTGTAGTATCATGGTAAACTCACTTGTCTAAGTTGAGCAGGACTCTTTATTAAGAATGAGTGACCAACAGATTCATAGGCTTTCTGTTCTAATTTCTGTAGTTTTTTCTGAAAATAAAAATATCAAACTAATAAAAGTTAATGTGTGTTCAAAAGATAATCCTTTTTTTCCCCTCTCAAAAAACTTGGTAATCTATATTCAGACAAGTGGGAAACCAAAGTTATAGAAATAAATGTGTTTGCCACCACAAATTGTTTGACAGTTATATTGTCAGTGTCTAACAGAAGTCATGAACCCATAACGTGCCCTTTCTCACATGATATCTGACTCTTCAGATATTACAATATTCAGATTTGACTATAGGGTAAATTTAGAGAAGGACATACTTACCAGTGTAGATGTTTTATAATATTCCAAGTTTTTATGGGAGTTTGCATTTCCCAAGCTTTAGTTTTGAGATTTCAAGATGTATGTATATTTTAATTATATTTGTCTTAAATCAGGATATGTTCTATGAACAGTCTCATTATTATATTTCTCTTGTTGCATTGTCATTCTAGTATAACTCTTCCAGACTTCAGGTTGTTTCAGTCTTTTCTGAAGAACAATCCCAAAATTTAATTTTCCTTGTAGTACTGTCTCTTCAATGATATCCAAGACTTAACTAGCAACAGTCTACTCAAAAAAGTTGCAATTGTACTTTTCAGCATTATGAAGAACACATAGATTTATTGAATACCCAGATTTTTTTTCCAAATCAAAATTATTGAGGTGAAATTGTAAGTATTTATTTGTCTATAAATCCAAGATAATAACTAGTTGCTCATTAATGATACAGGGCATACTATAATTTTCTGTATATAGGAAGTTGATGTGTGATGGACTGAGAAAAGGCATCACACAGTATAGAATTCCCAAGTGAAGTTAAATTTAAGGAAGCTCTGATTCTCATTTCCTGAGGAAAATGTGATGAAACTTCATTGGAAGTTTCATACATGGTCATTATGTGTAAGAATTAGAGATGTCAACTTGGTGAACAATTACTAATCGAGTACTCGCTCGGGAATATTTCTACAACACTGATACACAAAAATACGTATTTTACATTCTGCTGTTTGTTGTTTAACAGACGAAAAACCATATACATAAGTATATGGGACAAGGAATTACACACCATAATTGATAGCTCATTACCTACAAGTACTCATTAAGTAAAAAACAATTATCTAATCAATATGATTTGATGAGTACCTATTAATAATTACAGGTTGTGTGTATTTTAAGTCCAGTTATATCATTATCTTGCATAGTACAGTGTACTTATCAGAGGTGGCTTTCAGTATTTAAGATTTAGAGTTCTCTAATGATATTGAATAAGTTTTATGAATGTCATATTCTGAGCACTATATGAAGGCGATTGTTCTCACTTGTTTATGAACTAGTGCATTATGTCCAGTTTGTACCTTTTTTTATCTATGTTTATAGTCAAATTAGTTATCAAAGGTACCAGGATTATAATTTAATACGCCAGACGTGTGTTTCGTCTACATAAGACTCATCAGTGATGTTCAGATCAAAATAGTAACAAAGCCAAACAAGTACAAAGTTGAAGAGCATTGAGGACCCAAAATTCCAAAAAGTTGTGCCAAATACGGCTAAGGTAATCTATTCCTTGGATAAGAAAATCCTTAGTTTTTTCATTGGCAATCATAACACATCTCCTTATTTATATAATGATCTATATTCAACGACCTCAGGTACAAAATAAATGTATGTAACTAAACTATGATGGGAAACCTTTGACTTCTTTCTTTATATAAACTTTTGATTTGGTACCATAGAACTATGTAGAGTAAATGTACATTGCAACATGTCAACTCTTTCAACTCCAAGCAAAATTATATTTCCAAGCATAAAGTAATTTATGTATGAAATAAAATGCTCCCTGCTGGGGCGCAGCTTGATACGACCGCAGAGGTCGTACCCTGAACAGTTGGGGCAAGTATGAACACAACATTCAAGCTTGATTCAGCACTGAATTTGGATTGTAATTAAATATTTGACACAGCATAGGTTTCTGACACAGAATGAAAGTGGTCTAAGATACTTAAAAAAATTTAATTTACCTATTCAAACCATATCATTATTATTTGCTTTTATATATAAATCAGAAATAACCAATTTAAAATGGAAAATTTTAAAGAAAAAAAAGGAAAAAGAATCCCCCCCCCAAATTTTTTGAACCCCCTTATGATTCATCACCCCAAAACTCAATCCCAGCCTTCCCTTTGTGGTATGGTACCTTGCAGTACAATTTCAGAGAGATCCATACACTTGAACACATGTTATTGTCTGGAAACTAGAAAAATGCTTGTTTTTTGGCCCCTTTTTGGTCCCAAATTCCGAAACGTTTAGGGCAATTACCCCCAAACTCAATCCCAGCTTTCCCTTTGTGATATGGAACCTTGTAGTACAATTTCATAAAGATCCATACACTTACACACAAGTTATTGCCATGAAACTAGAAAAATGCTTGTTTTTTGCCCCTAATTCCTAAAATTTGGAGGCAATTACCCCCAAAATCAATCCCAGCATTCCCTTTGTGATATGGAACCATGTGATACAATGTCAGAGAGATCCATAGACTTACACACAAGTTATTGTCATGAAACTAGAAAAATGCTTGTTTTTTGCCCCTTTTTGGCCCCTAATTCCTAAAATTTGGAGGCAATTACCCCCAAAATCAATCCCAGCATTCCCTTTGTGGTATGGTACCTTGCAGTACAATTTCAGAGAGATCCATACACTTGAACACAAGTTATTGTCTGAAAACTAGAAAAATGCTTATTTTTGGCCCCTTATTCCTAAACTTTTTGGGCAATTACCCCCAAACTCAATTCCAGCTTTCCCTTTGTGATATGGAACCTTGTAGTACAATTTCATAAAGATCCATACACTTACACACAAGTTATTGCCATGAAACTAGAAAAATGCTTGTTTTTGGCCCCTTTTGGCCCCTAATTCCTAAAATTTGGAGGCAATTACCCCCAAATTCAATCCCAGCATTCCCTTTGTGATATGGAACCTTGTGATACAATGTCAGAGAGATCCATAGACTTGCACACAAGTTATTGTCATGAAACTAGAAAAATGCTTGTTTTTTGCCCCTAATTCCTAAAATTTGGAGGCAATTACCCCCAAAAATCAATCCCAGCATTCCCTTTGTGATATGGAACCTTGTGGTACAATGTCAGAGAGATCCATACACTTACACACAAGTTATGTCTGGAAGTTACAAAAATGCTTATTTTTGGCCCCTTTTTGGCCCCTAATTCCTTAACTGTTGGTACCATAACCCCCAAAATCAATCCCCACTTTCCTTTTGTGGTATTGAACCTTATTTTAAAATTTCATTGAGATCCATTCACTTAAACTAAAGTTAGAGTGCGAAAACTAATGTGTCTTCGGACGACGACGCCGGAGACAACGACAGCGCCAACGTCATACCAATATACGACCACAAAAATTTTTTTGCAGTCGTATAAAAAGGAGTTCTTAATTAAGAAATAAACTGATTCGCTGAGCGCAGCTGGATACACCCGCAGAGGTACTACCCTGAACAGCTGGGGCAAAAATGGACACAATATTCAAGCTTGATACAGGTCTGAATTTTGATTGTAATTAAATATTTGACATATTATAGTTTCTGAATAAATGTAGTCAATGAACTTGAAATAGGTTATATGAATTGAATTTATATTCAATTAAAGATTTCTTGCTGTTGTGCAATACACTGTGCTGTTGTGCAATACTTAATAAATCTGTTGCCAGACTATAAACAAATAAAGTTCAATTTCTTCTCAATGTCATATTTGAAATTTATGAAAATCAATAGGGAGATTACATCAATAGCTATAAATAATTCACCAAAGTTTCATGTGAACTGCTTAAAGCATTTTTGAGTTGTTGTCCAAAAACTGGAAAATCCCCCCTTTTTTAATGAATAAAACCCCATAACTCAGAAATGTAAAATCTAAAATTTATAAAATTCTAAAGGGAGCTTACGGATTGATAATTTAGTCTTAGATGCAAGATTTTTTTATCAGTTGTTAATGGCTTTGAACTAGCTGTCAGTAACTGCGAGTACTCTCAGATTTGTACTTAGTGTATTTTTGTTGTTTGGATGTACAACTACCCGACCACGTCCACTTGTATTTGTATTTATCCATCTGATGAGTTTAGCCTCTTTCAACTGATTTTTATAGTTCTTTCTTATATTGTACTGTTACACCACTGTCCCAGGTTAGGGGAGGGTTGGGATCCCGCTAACATGTTTAAGCCCGCCACATTCTGTATGTACATGTATGTGCCTGTCCCAAGTCAGGAGCCTATAAAAGTGTAATTCAGCGGTTGTCGTTTGTTTATGTGTTGCATATTTGTTATATTTGTTCATTTTTTTACATAAAATAGGCCGTTAGTTTTCTTGTTTGAATTGTTTTACATTGTCATTTCTGGGCCTTTTATAGCTGACTGTGCGGTATCGGCTTTGCTCATTGTTGAAGGCTGTACTGTGACCTATAGCTGTTAATTTCTGTGTCATTTGTTCTCTTGTGCATGTGATGAGAGTTGTCTCATTGGCAATCATACCACATCTTCTTTTTTATATTTACATCAACAGATATAAAAAATTCACCAAAGTCAAGGTGAGACAACAAAACTTAGTTGTAAGATCTCTGAAATTTTTTTACAGGGTACGAGTTTTTCTCATTGTTGGAGATTGTACGGTGACAGTAACACCTGTAACTGCTTAAACCCATTTCTTATGCACTTTAGTTTGATAAACTCACTGAATATCATACCACATCTCCTTCTTTTTATATGCATTACAATTTACATGTGCATGTAATTGTAAATATATATATATCAGAACAAAATTCATTGCGTCACTTTTATTTATGCATCCTTTGGCACAATACAAGTTCTAAAATTACACAACATAAAACAACTAAATGTTATTTCAGATGAAAGTTTTGTTTCAGTTCCATTCATAGGATTTATTAGAATTTTGTATGTTTTGCCAAGTCCAATAATTCGCTCTATGTGACATAGAGACATAGTTGACTAAACCACCAGGTGTCGAACATTCAGGAATTTTCAGTGTTTCTGTTTTTATTTGATGAAAAGGTTGCCTGAGCTCTAGGAGCTTTAGGTTTTATCACGGGATATTCTGTGCTGTCAATAATAATCCAAGTCGTAGGAAACTTTAATTTGAAGTTGGATGGTGAAAAATACCTGACTAAACCACTAGATGGCCAAGTGTTAGTTTCACACCACTGTTTAGACATAAAAACAATCCATGTATACACAATATTCTTAACACTAGATTCAATCTAGAATCTAGACAGTTCAAAGTTGGTTGTATGATGCCTCAATTTCATCAAAGTCATAAAAAAACTGATTTTCAACTGACACCCTATCAATTTGAAAATATATGTATCTCAAACAATGTGCTGCTGGACCAAGTGTGGTCAAAACAAATAAAAATTTAGTATACAACTCTAAACCGGTATAAAAATGCATGGCTGTGTCACGTGTCTTCATTTCAAAATTCTCTGCTGAAAACATAGGCATTGATGGTGTTTGCGTAATTCCATCTGTGAAGCTCAACATTAGCTCGGCAGTTGGTGGTGGCAGTCATATATCCTTTCTGCAGTATGAATGACTTCTTCAGGAAAACCAACTTTACAATCAAAACTTTCCTCTAGATTTCTACTACAATATTCATCAAGTTTAGTTCTTTTGTTTTCACAGGAAACTGCCCTGATTTTTCTTTTTGCGGACGATTCAGTCTCTTGCTTGGTCCAGGAAAATAGGCTGGGAATTGCAGTAGACTTAAGTCTCTGTATGGTGGGTTTGCGCCCTGAAAAAGGTTATAAAACTTTAGTTTTTTTATAATTAAATGAACTTCCATTAGCAATGTATACTTTGTACTACCTGGCGAAATATTAACTAGATTTATTCATTACAATCTGGATAAAACTATGTTTGTCTGATTCAATGTATGTTATGTAAATCCAAAGGACAAACAATGAGAGACTTATGCAACAAACGTACATTGTTTGTACCTAAATAACTATAATATAGATGAGAGCATGTCATTGTTTTGTTCCTGTTAACATTGTCATTGATATTTTTCAAGAAAGTCTATGAGGCATAGCTTATGCATTCCTGTCATTACTACATTAGCATAATTACTGCTAAAATAATTCTCAGTATGATATACCTCTTGTAAGAAATCATTATAATTGTAGCAATCACCAAAAAATCTCAAACAGATCACATTGAATCGTAATCCAAAAAATTATGACGTCTTGAATTACCCACCCCCTTTTATTCTAAAACGATAATTGCGGTTGTAAACAGACTTTGGTTTATTCGCATGGCGATTACATATATAACTATATATTTCACAAAGAAAATAGAGTTTTACCATGAATAGTTTCCTGCACGTAGTCTTTTTCAGTAAAACGTGCCTTGCAAACAACAGCTGATTGAGATGGACTCCACGATATCATCCAATCTGCGTATGGGCCATGGCGTTGATCCAACTTTTCCTTCTTTTTAAGTCATTTGGAAATGCATGTCCTCCTCTTAAATGACATCCAGGTACACAACAACAAGTACTTGGCATCGTTAATTAAAAATATAACTGAAATAGTTGCACAGTGCAGAAACCGGAAGTAGAGGAACAGGATTCGCTACCACGGCGCCACCTATTCAGGAACGATAATTTGCTACTTTATATAACTGCGAAAATAACGTTAGACGGGTTCACGTGCATAAACAGAAATGCGCTTTAAATTGTATAATATAATTCATGTTCAGTCGACCTTTAATTATTATATCAACGACTGAAATGATTTATAAACATCTAGATTGCAGATAACACTCGAAATATTAACCCGAGCTCTTTCCACACGGAATTCAAATAATTCTAGTTTGTCAATCGGTTGACTGCTTATAATGCAAAATACTAATATATCAAAAGTTTTTAAAACTAACAAAACACAATGATCGTTTCTCTATTTCCCAATGTAAATGAAATGAAACAAAAAACATTTTATATCGCAATAAGAAGAGGAGAGAATTCAACATTTCCGGATCTACTTGGAGTCTAATGACCCCCCACGTAGATAAGTTGGATATCGCGGAAGGAAGGATTAACCCGGCAACTAGAAAGGCATTAAAGCACTGCCTTTAAAAATCATAACAAGGAAAACCATATCAAACAATAGTATTTGGTAATCATTAAGAAAACACATTTAATGTTTACAAAGGCGTAAGGATTATAAGTTTAAATATTCACTGAGGGTCACCAGAGGATGCAACGAATTTATTTTATTTGGAAAGATTTGCTTGGCAACTATTATAGGGGATAGTCAGTTTTGCAGCATTCTAAATTACGGTCTTGCAGAGGAAAATATTTGCTCTGACGGTACCGATGTGACGGAATGGCTAAGACATGTTTAGTTTAAAGTGTTACCGGTAGTCTAGGTATAGACCACATATTTTCAGAGACATTTTAAATGACATTTTAGCACAAGCATTCGAAACAAAATGTATTTTATTTACTAGTGTGATTAATCAGTGATGCCTATTTAATTTTCCGAAAGAGGTTCTCAAGAAGGTAAATTTTATATAAAGAAGACATCAATATAACCGAAAACCAATTAGTCTAGTATCGTTTAAGTATTCGATACTCGGTACTACCGAGCGATACTCAAATGACATCCCTAGTAAGAATATATAAGTATTCAGTAAACAGGAAGTTAATGAAAGATGAATGTTCAAACCCATAACACTGTATAACATGCTCACATGAGGCTAATGCTATGAAATTTCAGAAAGCTCAGTTCCTGAGACAAAATTTCATAGGGCCAACCGACAGATGTGAGGCACATAGACAGACACGCAGACATAAACCCCCAGAGTGGGGAAAAATAAGTGATTCTTACCCACACAAAATAAAAATTCATACTATAGAAAATCTTGATATAATGTGTGCTTCATCTTTGGAATAAAAAAACTGTAAATTCCTACAAATATTTTTCTTTTCATTTTTTGAAATCTAAAACAACAAATTTGGTACCTTTAAGATATTGGAGAACATCATTAATTTGTCTGTATCAATCTGAACCTGCTGACATTCCATCAATGCTAATAATGGGACCAATTTAGTCTCTACACAACAAAACAAGTCCCATAACTCTCTAGACTGTAGTTTCTGGTACAAACGATTCATTAATTTACCAAGTAATGAGAAGTCCTCTTTCAATAGCTCATAACAGTCTATCCCTTCTTTCTAAAAGAATAATCCAAATCATTTAGTTATTCTAACGAAATTTATTTATTTGTTGATAATAACAATATTGATGACAATACTTTCTATAGTAAAATAAAAATGCCAATCTATAAGCAATCAAGAACGACAATTTAATTCTAATGGAAGAACCTTTAGTGAACAAGCTCACATACCTTATACCCAACATAATTAATATGGGATATTTTTACAAGTACCCCTCCCCCAAAAAATTTCCCCATCTCAGAGTTTTTTTTTATTATTGAACTCATTTAAGGTTCTGATGCTTGGAAACCTTATTAAAAATTTGAAGAGGATCTAATAAAAAAAAAGAAAGAAAAAAGGGGGCTTATTAACCCAGGGACAAGAATACATATGAGATAATTTATAAGTCCCCCCCCTTACCAAAAAATTTAAATTTAAAGAGGATTCAAAAAAATTGAAGGTGCTAGCATGGCCACAACAAAGTGAAACTGACAGGTTAAAAACATTATATCCTCCACGACTTGGTTGTGTTTTAGTAGAACAAAAAGTTTTGTAGTAATTTAAACATTTAAATTGTTGCAAGCATTCAACCAAAATCTGTAAAATCGCCCTGCAAAAAGGAAAATGTACAGGAGGATATCCTTAGTCCAATAAACATTGCTTTAAGTTTGACAGTTAAGGTTCCATAACCCAGAAGAAGCAAATCTTAAAATTTTCAAAATTGAAAGGGAGATTACTTCAACAATTCCAATAATAGAGTAAAGTTTGAAATAAATTGACCCATGCATATTGGAGCTTGTGTGCAAAATGTGAAAAAATTGTCACTTAGTTCAATATCTCTGGAATGCATGACACATCAGAAAATATTCAAGATCACTCCAGACAATATCATAAACTTTGGAGTATATTCATCAAAGAAACTCAAGTTAGTGGGCAAAATGTGAAAAATAGCCAAAAATATGATCACCATAGTCGCAAAACTTTGAAAAAAAAATTGGAAATTTTGAAAATAAAATGGTAGTTTACTTTTATAACCAATCAAAATAATAATATAAAGTTTGAAGTAGATCGATCTCAGCATAGTGCACAATATTTTGGAGATAACAGAGGTGTCATTTTAAAGTAAACTGTAGAATTGGTTCTCACATATCATAAACTTATAGTAATGTAAGTAATGTAATTTTTTTCTAGTTTAAATAAAACAGGTTTAGAAACAGAAATAGATTTGCAACTCTTATAAAAATTTTAAATCCTCACAAAGAAGTATTTTGAATATATCCATGTGATGGTAAGCAAGTGTATTATACTGTCATAACTCAGAGAAACCAATGTCCACACTGTGTAAATGTGCAAAATTATAACAAATGGATAGCCAATACTGCTGTAAGTACATTCAAGCTGTGTGTATAGTGCACACATTTATACCCTGGGTCGTGTTTCTTGTAAGAGGGGTGCGCATTATACATGCCTACAAGCATTTTCTTAGTCTTTTTTCAGGTTTGAACTCCGACAAAGAAAAAACCAGGTGAAGTGAAGAGTATAGAATTTTTCGCTAAAACCTCGATTTTTATTATGTTTCACATGTTATATTTGTAATATGTATCTTATTGTACTTGATATGTCATGTTTTATTCAAATAAAATACAATTTATATCTCTGTAGTTACGTTTATCGTGTAAATTTGTCCATCTGTTTGCAATCCGGAAGTTTGCCATATCTTAATAAAGACACAATGAAGCTTTTGTTGTCAGTTAATTTAGCCTCTGTGTTTCTTGTGGTCATAACTTACTGTTTTTGTATGTGTTCATCATGGAGAGTAGAAGATAAGTGTATGAAAATTGAATAAACAATGCTCGTTTTGAAAAGATAAACCGCCATTTTTTCTATTGTATCAGGTGATCGCCAGTCATGTGACTTAACATTGTAACATGATGATTTAGTCTATGAGAAGTTTTTTTTTTATAAATACGTTTCTACTTTGTAACTTTTAAACAGTAACAACTGTTTGAAACCGTTCAAGAAATTATGATTGAAAACATGATAATCCCATAATTGTAACCTGAACACATTTAATTAGGAACAAGGTGAACCTGTCATTGATTTGTTTTGACATCGATTAGACCCATTGATTGAGGTGTGATAATCCAGATTAACAGCTAGAATCAACAAACAAAAAATAAAAATTATGAGATTTTAACAATTTATTTCAGCACTAATTCATAACATAAAATTAAATAATACAAGATAATACAATTTCGTATTAATTACGTATTCCGTACGGAATTCACCGAAATCGGTGACCATTTAAAAAACTTCCAGTTTAGACTTACTGTTTGCCAACAAACGACAAACATTAACTTGTGGGTTATAAAAAGTAGATAACTATTAAAATTCTTTATTCAGCTACAATAAATTCTTTCCATGATATTAATCATGACTTCTCATTAATTCCTTGCCAAAAAAAATCACGCTCAAGCAACATTTTACCGATTTTGGAGCTGTGACTTTTCCGAAAATGTCTATGTGTATTATACGAAAAAGACACTTTTTTTCTCAAGTTTCTTGGACCATAAAGGGGGTGCGCACAATACACAAATGCGCACTATACACACCAAAAGACGGTATACCTTGTTCTGCTGTATATTAACTGAATTTAAACTGTCTTCAAAACAAGATGGAGGATTGTCTGGATCCAGCAACCAGCCTGCTACCTGTGGATCTATAACTGTCCAATCTCCTATCTTTACTAAAATTATAAACATAACCTCACATTTGGTAAAGTAATCTTATATCATTTTTAGAAATTTCAGTTTACAGTAAGATTTTCAAAATAGCTACCAAAGCATTTGTTAAATTATGAATTACTCTCCAGCAAGTAAAAATATAGTGCTCAAGACTTTGTTTACTTATCTATTTCTATTCTTCCTCAGCAGAAAAATCTCTGTATATAATTTAGGAACATTTTGTTACATCTGGTCATCCGTTTATTTGGCAATCGCCGTGGCAGTAAGCAGGGTTTAAGAACATACATTGTTCGACCTGCTAGTCAAATGCGTTTTGTTAAAATATACTTTTCACTTTTTTGGTCTTTTGGAAATGTTGTTTGTGCTGTATTTAGACCCCTCTACCAAGAAATTTGTTTTGCATACACACATATAAAAATTGCGGTTTTTATCCAACGCAATCATAGGTTTGAACGTTGTTTTCAATTTAGACTTGTTTTTAATTTAGGAACATGATATTCAGTGACTATTTTTGTTTCTTCTGTTAGAAACATTAGAACATGAGTTTTTTTAATTCTTGGTATAAAGTACAAATGTACAATGGTTGTTAAATTTATGCATAGCAAAGGAGACACTTTTCTTTGATATCATATTTTAAAAGATGATCTTTTTCTTGAAATTTTAAATAATTATTCTATTTCAACACACCTTCTGATTCATTGAAAATATTTTTCAGCAGGATCAAAAACAGTTCTTTTGCTCCATAACATATTTTTCTTGATGAACATGTAAATACTGAATCCCAGAAGGACCTGAAACATTTATAAAAGTTTGTGAATTTAGTGATATAACGTCTACAAATAATCATAAACATGTATGTTGGTACAGGAGGATTCAATAAAAGAAAAGGTTAAAATAAAAATGGTTAAATGAAAATGTTATATTACAAATATTAATGTTGAAATAGGAAATTACTTGCAAAATTTGCTTTCATTTATGCAATGATCATTTTTTTTAAATACATAATAAGTATTTTCCTCATTTTCAGATTTCTACAGCTGTTTTGAGTCTTTTTATTATAAGAAGTAATTTTCAAGTCTATAAAGGGAAAATCAGCTGAAAATAATTTATTCCTTTTTCATGAAATATTTAATAAACTTTAATTACAAGCTATTGGTTATGTGACCACTTTTTGTGTCAAATCCTGGCTTTTTATTACAAATGTATCACTGTAATATACCTAATCCATTCCACTAAATGAGCGTGTTTGATCTTGGAAGGCATAGTATACAGTTGAAGATTTTCTGTATTGTTGCATGTCAATCCAATTCCTATAGATACAATCTGAACAGAGATAAAAAAAAATAAGCTAAAACAATAAAAAATCTGATTCTAAACAATTCTTGAATAAGAGCAGAAATTTAAGGTAGCATTGCAAAGTTTAATTGAAAATGTTTAAGCATTCTATATAAACTTAAATAGCTGATGTACATAAAGGCTTTTGAAAAAGGTTAAAACAAGATTGCAATCACTTTTTGTGCCAAGCATATCGCCACTCATGATACAATGTACCTGAAAACTGGAAGTTAGTGTTTAAAAGATCTGAAAAGTGCTCAAACTTTACAACTCATCACTAATCAGCTGCTTGTCCAATATGAAGTCAATCTGTTCAGCAGTTCCTGATAAAAATCTGACATAAATATTTGTTGGACAAAAGGACAGACAAATGGACAGGGTGAATGCAATTGGCCAAAACATAAGTGATTATGTTCAGTAGTTCCCGAGAAAAGTGTGAAATATTTGTTGGTTCAATGGTTTGACAAAAGGATAGACAAGGTGAATTCAATATAGCTTCCCCTCCTAGAGTGGGGTATAATATATGTCTTATATATAAATACCTGTTCAAATGACTTTGATTTCATGCTCTGTGACTTCTTCTGAAAGACATTATACAAAAGAAAATAAATATATAAGCCAATGCAACTGGATATTACATTTATGGAAAGAAATAAACTAAGAATAAGATTTAAATTATGGCTACCTTACATACCTAAGCTAGCTAGTCGCTTCCTGTAGCACACTTTGACATTGCTTCCATAGTTTTATGTCCTTTTTCAAGTTAGAGGTCATCTTGTTGGTTACTGGACTGTGTAGGGTTTTTCATCGTGTGTTTTTTTTAACTTTTATGACATATGTTCTAGATAGACAAAGAGTGGAAGTTTGTACACATGTAAAACTGGTTTATCCACACAACATTATGTGCCTGAAGTCAGACTATCTGGACCATGTAATTTTGGTTGTTGCTTGTCTTGTGTACATTGATCTTTCAGAGGAGTCAAGTGTTGATATTTGTTGTGGTCTGTTGTAATGAATGACACATTTGGTAATTTCTGTTATCCATTTAATGTGATATGTATTTAATAATTTCTGTTTTCAAAACTTCTTAAAATCTTTAAAGAAACAAAAGGCTGCTATTTACTATGAAAACACTATTTCAGCATAACAGATTTACTTCACACGGTTAACTCTCATTTCCTGCTTTCAAAGTATTAATGGTATGTGTTGAAAGTTTACCAAATAAAGTACAAGATAGTACTTTTTTGTTCCGGGCCTTACTTTGATATTTTGTACATACTTTGATATTTTGTACAGAGTATCAAAACAACATCTGATATAAGAAACAAAATGATAATCTCTTTTGCTCAAAAACAGGTAAGTGAGAATTTCCAACTGTATACATAAACTTAAAGAGAAGTCTTATTTGAGGTAATGGCTGAGTATAAACAAAATATAGTAGAATTTAAAAAAAATTGCAAAACATATATTGTGTTGAGCTATTTCTGAAAAAAATAATCACTGAGCTTGTTATCAAGATGTGGTGTGTAAAAAACTTCCAGAAAAAGAAATAAACAAACAGGATCACCATAATGTAACATCTTGCTACATTAAAGAATAGTACAATCTATCATTAATTTAAATCATCTGAGTTATCTCCCATTATAAATCAAATTCATCTGAATTATCTCCCATTTTTAAATCAACTTCTACATATTTTTTAATAAAAAAAAATCTGCATTATAAATTATTAACAACTATATGTTACTTTGGCAGAATTATCCCTCAGCTGATTAGTTGAATCATCATACACCACAGCTAGTAGAATTTCTTTACTTTTCTGGACTTCCTGAAGCAACTCCAATCTTTGACTTGTATCTAAACATGTGACATCAACAGTAGTACTGGTTTTCTGAAGATAAAATGAAACATCAAAAGAAAAAAGAAATTCAGAAGACACAAAACTTAATATTAGTGGTGAATGGAGAATAAAACATTCTTACTTGAAGTTCTTTGTTCCAATCTGAAACTTTTAGGTGTCATTTACAAAAAGCATAATGATTGATGTCAAAGTTAAATTATGACAAACATGAAGGTATATGTTTGCAAAATTTTCATTACATTTTAAGAATTACACAGTGCTAATGCATATAAAACCAATGAAAAAACTTTCAATCATGTAGAACACTATAGTAACTCTCATGCTTTATATTAGTTTGGTTCACAGTATATACCTAATTGAGCTAAAGAAAAAAATTTAGCATCTTTGAATACATATTTTTACTGCATGTATTTTTCAATACTAATTGATTAGAAAACAATGGAAATTGTAGATACCTGCTGAAATTGACGCTTAAAATGTAGTTTAATTGTACCAAAAAAACAACAAAAACAAACAACTTCATCTAATTAAAACAAGAACACAATAACTTGAAATAAATACTTCAAAACTAGATTTATAATAAAGAATTCAGGGTTAAGAACGAGAGTAATAACATCTTCATTGTCTCAACATAATTCCAACAAAATTTACCTCAACCTGCGAGATTTCATTATCACTTTTTTTATCTGAAACTTTTTGTTTTTTGTATGGAGCAAAGAATGAGGGAATTTTCCTTTTATTTATCTGGTCTGATACTTTTACGTCTGTTGCTAAAAGTACAAAGAACAATATTCTTTTTTACAAACATGAGATATTGAGGTTATTTAATATACGTTTTTTTCTACTAGCTATCATTGTTACTTATTATGAACTTTCAGTATATGTTCATGTTTTAGTGTTTGTATTTGATTAATTCTATCAAGCATTAATGCTTAACTTGTTGTACCCATTTCAAGTTTAACAACGAGAAATGGAAATTAATAAGGTACACTGTTTTAACGGTATTTTTGTGACATTATAATTGTATTTAATCTTACCTTGACTTTTAGTTTCCTTCAGCTCATTCCTAAAGTGAAAAAAAGTGCAGCAATATTAAATTCAATGCTGAAAAGCAATAAACCAAATCAATTTTATTTTACTAAATAATTATATTGGGACCATACAACAAAATGACAAAAGATAATTAGAGTTGAATGATAAATAGAGGGATATAGAGGTTGAGATACAGGCTCCAAAAGCAGACAGGTGACATACATCAAGATCTATATACTCTCTGACTGAGGACTGCAAGTTTATCCCTGATTAAATTGATTGGACTGGGAAAATGGGTCCAAATGGCAAATTTATTCTGAGTACATGGGTATGGCAAACACATTAATAAGTTAATCAAAAATGTGCTAACACTCTTACCTGATTTGTTGATGTTGCAGTAATCTTTTGGAGATGGAACACATTTCATTTCCCTGTTCAGCTGTCTTAGTCTCTCTTTCTTTGTCATTAACATGTACCATGGCAGACACATTTCTTTCTTTTACATGTTTATTCTCAGATCCATTGTCAGTTTTTAGTGGAATGATAATTTCACCATCCATCACATCTGATAACTGTCGGTTGTTTTTAACTTCTTTATCATCATTCATCATTATCTCCTTTGATGTTACAAGATCCTCTCTTTTATCATCAGAAATAAAAACTGAATGACTAAAACTGTGATCAGCATTACTACTACGGTGTACTGGTGTCACATCATTCTTTTCCTTCTCCATAGTTTCCAAACTAGGAAACAACACAGGAGAAAGTGACAAAGGAGCTGATTCTTGAGACGACCTTTGAACTGAGAGGGCAGCACCTTCCTCATCACATGATGTATATAATGAATTATCAAGTACGGAAATCAAAACTTCTTTCTCTTTTGAGGGAAAGACAAATGGACTAGTACTTTTGACAGCAGTTTCTTTCATATTTTTGGTAAAGTATTTATCAAATGACCTATGACCTCCTTCAAACCTCCTATCACCTCTTTGATCACAAGCGTTTGTTGTGGATGTTTTCTGAATCCAGGCGTGTGTTACTTCATAGTGATTTTGTGTGTTTCGTGAAGGACCATCAATATTTTGAGTATTTGTACTGTCAGCAAGTAGATTTACATGACTTGCATTGTTAGTAGCATTACTACTTTGACTGTTTTGTGTATTCTGTAAAGGTCCATGTCCAAACTTAGTTCTGTACAGGTTCTGGTAATATTTGCTTGGTCCTGAAAAATACTTATATATGTACTTGTCAATGATTGGAAAAATCAAAAAGATAGAGGCAATATCAATATTACTGGAAAGTAGGACAAATTTTGTCTCATATATAATGTAAATCTTTTCTATATTTCAACAAAGGAGATGTTGCTATATGTCAATGAGATGGCAACCCAAAAACAAAAACAACCAAAAGACATCTAGAGGTCATTAAATACATGTATGTGTATGTCAAGCTCTAAATTGTCCCAAGTCTATAAACGATGTAAATAATTTAAATAGGAACTATCAAATATCTGCCATCAACACTAAATTCTCAAAATATATCCTCTTCTTATTCTGATTAATGATTTGATTGCATGTTTCAATAATTATTTCTTTCATAAATAAATCAATATCATACTTATTTCAATTCTATTAAAATAAAATTGCATTCAGTAATTACTAAATAAAATTGAGAATGGAAATGGGGAATATGTCAAAGAGACAACAGCCCGACTATAGAGCAGACAACAGCCGACGGCCACCGTCAAAGCATGTAAACACTGTTAAGCAGCAGTTCCCAAGTCATTTCAAAAGCACTGCAAACAATATAAATAGGATTTTCCAATATTGAGCAGAACATATATCGTCCTAAAAATGTCTTTTGATAGCAGTCTCATTAGCATATGTATCATAACTCCTCTTTTAATACTACTTTCCAATGTCATAGTGGTGGTCTGAAGGTTTTGACCACCATAATTTACAAAGGACTGACATAAGTTTTGTATTTTGCAATAGAAATAATAGTGAGGACCAGCAGATTCTCTTCAAGGACCACAAGGGAAAAAGAGATTTTGAGAACTCTGCCAATGCATGTTTGTCCTATCAACAAAGTGAAAAATAAAAAATGCAGATAGCTTCAGTATAAAATCAAATGATTTTTGATTTTTTTACATGTCTACTGGTATGACTTATATCTGCTATTTTTTTCTATACAAGTGTTGTCTGAGATAACTTTATTTTTTATTATCTCTTGATTATCTCCCCTATATTCTATCTTTTTATTAATCTTCAGTATACCTTGTGATGACGACTTTCTATCTAATTGAGACATTAAGATTTTGTCTTTCTGTTGCTGGTATTGTTTGTAGATACCAGCCATGACCTTCTGTGCATCCAATGACAGATGTGAGAACTTGTCTAACACAGGCGGAGGTTGTGCTGGCTTCAACACAGGCGGAGGTTGTGCTAGCTTCAACACAGGTGGAGGTTGTGCTGGCTTCAACACAGGCGGAGGTTGTGCTGGCTTCAAGACAGACATTTTGCATCTTCATTCTAAAAACAAATTTGTTAGAAGCTGACTATTTTTTTCAATAACAATAGAATTATTATTGTAACAATATTTCTATTCAAATCAAAATATATAACTTTCCTTTGGCTAATGCTTTATCCAATACTACAACCATACTACTATTTATCAGCAGAATATCCTTAGTTCTCTGAGAGATAGAATTCATTATACATGTAAGTACTAAATTGAGTAACAGAGTTTTTGACAAAAAAAAACCTGATCTTTTACTACTTTTGTTAGAGTTTCAATATAAAATTTTGAGCAGCCATACATGTTCCTGAAGAATTATATTTAGGTCAATAATTTTGTTGACATTGAAAAATATACAACACTCAGTGCATTACATATATGGGTATACAAAAGTATCATCAAACAGAAAGAGACTGCTTGGAAAAATTTTAATTCTTCCTTAATACAGAAGCTGCACCAGCAACAGAAATAACAGATTGACAGTTAAAAGGATGAACATTACATGATCATTGCAGCAACTTAATTACCAGTTTTATACTCATGTCACAAGCAAAATGAATGGTACCCTCAAATTCAACCTGTTTTTGGAGGGTTTAAAGTGTTGATCAATCTTGAAAAAATTAAAACTTTATTGAAACAACGGCCAGACATGATAAAACAAATATTGCAGACAACAACCAACAACAACCACTGAATTACAGGCTCCTGACTTGGGACAGGCACATAAAGAATGTGGCAGGGTCAAACATTTTGTTAGTGCTCAACCCTCCTCTCACCTGGCACAGCTGGTGTATCAACACAATATATAAAGTACAAACTATAATATAAGTTGGAAAAGTCTCGCCTCATCAAAACCACTATAAGCACATAAAATAAACATAAATGATTCATTTTTTGCTTGGGTGCAACAGGGACGTAGCTGTTGTTAAAATATATATTGTCAAGTGGTTAGAAAATATGAAAAATTCAGAATTTTAATATCATTTTGAGGGATTTTATGTCTAAATTTTGTAACAGGATATTACAGTGAAGAAAGTTTACTAGCCAAATGCAAAATGTTGCCATCTTAACTCAGAATGCATAAAAAGAAAAATCTTTTTCCAAGTCTGTCAAAAGGAGTAGGTCCGGTAAGGGCCAATTTTGGCCTCAAATTTCAGGTTCATCAGATGAAAGATTTTGGACACTTTTTAAACACTCAAGTGTCTACTTCAGTCGATTCAATTAGTTTATGTGAAAGATTTTAACTAAATTAGTCATTTCAGACGCTCTAATGCAAGCTTAAATATGAAAAATCTATCAAATATGCCATAATGTGTCACTTTTCAGATGGTTTTTGTCAAAAATGAAAGTGGCAGCATCCGTGTTCACTCTTGACCTTTATATATGTTATGTATTATCATCAAATACAACTTATATTTAAATATTAAGAATGAACACAAATGCGGCCACTTCCATTTAAGAGGGAAACCGTCTAAAATTTAACTCAAATTGGAAAGTATAATATCCATTTTTATGTAGCAGAAGTATTATACTTTCCAATAAATAGCTAAAAGTTTACATTGTAACAATTTTGTAAAATTGTGAAGATTTCAGTAATTTAGCATGACTTAATGATGCTAGTACCCGATATATGTGCATTGTATTGTCAAAAACAGCCCATTTTTATGTAGCAGAAGTATTATACTTTCCAATAAATAGCTAAAAGTTTACATTGTAACAATTTTGTAAAACTGCTATATTTTGGGGCCAAAAAGGGGTCTTACTGGACCTACTCCTTTAACTATAACATTTTAAAATTTGGTTATCTGGAGCATGTTATATATGCTAAATCTTTGCAATGACAGTTATGATGATCTACTTGGTACTCAATCTTATATTCACATTGCATTTCATCATATGCTAATTAGCTGTAAAATTAAAGCTTATATGGAAAACAAAGTGTGTCTGTCCTGCTGTTGGTCCAACATAATTTTGTGTCGGTCTACAAATATCCTGTTCATCAAACCGACTGAATGGTCTAAGCTACTGTATCACTAGCCTGTCAACACTGAGGTTGTGAGTTTGAATCCCGCATGTGGCAGGTGCGCTCGACTTCAATCTTAATTGCATAGGAAAGTCAGTTTTCCTACCTCTCCTGGCACTATGGCTCCCACACAATAAAAACTGACGCCACGAAAAGCACAATAGTGCTGAAAAAAAGCTTAAACACCAGTGTGTGTCTGTCCTTGTTCAGTTTTTGATCTTATTCTACAGTCTCACTAATTAGCAACAAGAAGAATTTTAGCAACACACAGTGACAAGAAGTAAAATTTAGCGACAAGAAAGTTTATATTCTACTAAAACAAACAAATATGTAAAAGAAATCGATAAATTACAGTTGATTTTGTGGTTTCTTATAAAAGTTTTAAATTTTGTTGCTATTTAAATTTTTGAGCTTTGGATAGAATTAATACCATACTACGTATATATAAGCCACACCAATTTGATGTCTTGTTCTTTGGACAACTGCTCCAAAAAATATGGGGCAAGCGAGCAAAATGTTTTTGTTTTTATTTTTTTCTTGAAAATGAATTTTTTTTTAGGCAAGTGCTCTACAAGTGAAGCGAGCGGTATAATTTTTTTTTTAAATTGTGCGATTTAGAAGTAATAACTGGGTAACTTCATCGAAAAACGAGGAGGCATATTAACCACTGCAATCTTCATTTTTTATTTAACAAGCATTCTGAGAGTATTGCATGGCAGTACATAGTCCCCTACCAGTTAAAAATTCATTGTACTGGAACAAAATGCTTACTTGATCTATAACTTGTCATGGTGTAAACTATATAACAAATGTCAATTCAATATCTTCAAGCATGACGTAAAAAAAGTGTGGAAAACTGATTATTTGAGTGAATTTTCTAAGTCCAAGGACCATAACTCTGCACAAAATCATTAGACCAGTACAAAATGAGAACTTGATCTGTTACTTGTCATGATAAAACTATATACTAATTATCAAATCAATATCTTCAAGCAAGACGAAAAAAAATGTGGAAAACTGATTATTTGAGTGAATTTTCTAAGTCCAAGGACCATAACTCTGCACATAATTATCACACCAGAACAAAATTTAAACCTGATATGTAACTTTTCATGATAAAACTATATACCAATTATCAAATCAATATCTTCAAGCATAACGAAAAAAAGTGCGGGAAACTGATTATTTGAGTGAATTTTCTCGGTCCTACTAAAAATCGCCCAGGAGCGCCCGGGAGAATAAAATAATAATATTTTATAACAATAAACGTTTTCCTGAATAAAAAAAAAAATCATTGCTTGTTTTGCCCTTAATATAAATGGGGATATTAAGTCCAAGGACCATAACTCTGCACAAAATCATCAGACTGGAACAAAATTTAAATTTGATCTGTAACTTGTCATGATAAAACAATATACCAAATATCAAATCAATATCTTAAAGCACGAAGAAAAAAAGTGTGGAAAACTGATTTGGCAGACTGAAGGACATACGGACGGACGGACCGACCGACGGACGGACGGACCGACCGACGGACGGACGGACGGACGGACGGACCGACCGACAGACAGACAGACAGACAGACAGACAGACAGACAGAGTGCAAACCTAAAGTCCCCTCGATTTCGTCGGTAGCTTAAGGGGACTAATAAAACATTTTTGTCATGCATATCTGTTTATCATGATTATGGTACTCTTCTTTTGGGTGGAAGTTTAATGAAAGGGATTCAAAGGTTTTACAAGAGGAATTATGTTAGTCATGTTAGTTAGAAACAATGTAAATGACACATGTTTAATAAAATTAAAATATGTGTATGTATCCAAACAAATGCCCCTAAAAGATATTTGATAGAAGTTGTTTTCATTATATGGTAATGATAGTTTATTGGCAGCTTGACATCCAGTTGGAACTATTCATTCATATTCAGCATTTGTTCAGGATCAAAATAATGAATATTTCTTGCTTTGTACTAAAACAACATGCTGAGCAAGATAGTTATATTGCTAAACATGTTGATCCCAAGGTATCAAAAAATTCCCTTACAATGCCTGTAACCCAATTTGTATCGTGCATTTTGTGTTGCAGAATATTCATTTTCATCAGAGACTCTGTTTTCATACTGTCTTGTGCAAAATATTTATTTATTCTAGGGTATAACCAGGCCAGGATATTTATTTTCAAAGTCCTCCTCTATGAAGTTAATGTGTTTAAAGTAGTGACATAGAAGTGAGTAACAAATAATTCCTTCTTACTATAATTGACTGTAATTCATAAAACTACGTCACGTCGTTGCCGTCTGCAAATGTTCCGGATAAAAATATTCCGGATTGCATCCGAACTTTGTTGTACGCCTTCGATTTCCGGTTGCACGTTGCAAAAGTTTTGGATCTCCAGTACAACTGTATTTAAAGCTATTAACCTGTTAACATTGTATTACGATGCAGTTCGACATCAGAAGGTGCTGTAATATGTTATTGATTTTTAGCTTTGTGTCCACCTATAAACAAAATGATTAAAAATCACTACTGTATGTTTTTATATACAGAACAGCTGTGATTTGTAGGTTATCGGCTTGTCGGCTTCATTTCACATCAAATCAAAATGACTTATTTGCTTATTATTGCTCTCACCAGTTGTCACAGAAAAAGAAAAAAAAATACTCAATTATCCCCATGTCTAAATGTTCCTGTTTGAATGATTATAACATTTAATGCAGAATGAACATTCCAGTTCCATTTCGATTTCCTTCCGACATCATACATTATACATTATACATGTATACTTAGTTACTTATAGTTTATTTCCAGTACAGGATCCAAAAGGTCCCTCTTCACCAGACTCATAATTTAATCTGTTTGTTACACCATTTTTTCTGTATTATTATTTCTGTGACTGCTGGATAATTCTGCCCTATAATCATTGTAGTAGATAGATGTCTTCATTTATCCAATGCTTGTCTAACTGATTTTTAAAGGCATTTATGTAATCCCTTTTGGGATTCTGAGTCTGGAGCAATTTTCTGCTTTTGCCATCTCAGAATCCCTAATCAAGCACTATTAGTCAATTTCGAAATTTTTTTCCAACTACCTCACCTGGAACCTGTGCCTTTAACATCTTCAGCACTCGCTCACCTTAAGCAGGTAATAGTTGAATAGAAGACATATCAGCCTTTCAGAATCAGTTAAAATTTTGAAATACCTTACTTTAAAGGATAATTATAGATTCAGCTATTTTAACTATTCTTTCTCTTTTTATTGTCTGCGTTCTAATAATTCATCAACAGAAATGACACAGTGATAATTATATAATAAAAGTTTTGCTCGAAAAGGCTGTGGAATATTTCTGTTTCAAATCTTTACAAAACACCTTACTTCATTTAATTTTTTTTAATGTTATATTAAATTACAAAATATGATAAAAATGTATCTTATGCATAATGATGTGTCCAAAGTTAGGCGAGGTGTAAAGAAATTGAAACTGGAAATGAACACCCTGTAGAAGCCCATGGCTATACGGCTTTTCAGTATTGGACCGAGCTGAAAAACAATACTAACTCGTGATTTATATTAACAGGGGGATGTCATCAGTATTGCACATTCTGATATATCCACACTAGGGCTGATTTGCTCATATCATTTTCATGTAATACTAGGATATATATACATGTATGTATTAAAAGAGTTTAAATCTATTTTATGGGCGTAAATTATGCATCTTATGTCCCTTTAATTTATAAACTTCAAAAGTCATATATGCATAAAAAAACACTAGAATTGTAGCAAACAAATCAGTATGAAACAAATAGGAGAATACAAATGTTGAAAAATTATTGGAGTAAACATTCAGAATAGCCCTGTTGACATGCATGTAAGATTGACAAATTTTTATGCCCCTGCCGTACTACATGTCTACATCTACAGCATACATTTATGTTCTTGTACATGTAGTACTTAAAGTCCATTATTATTAAAAATCTTATTTATATTTCAACGTTTAACCATGTCTACATCTATAGCATACATTTATGTACATGTAGTACTTAAAGTCCATTATCATTAACAATATTTGGTGTTTTTGTGTAAAGGTTTATTATGTATATGTAAAACCATGTACAACAGTACAAGTGTATTTCAGACTAAAATAGCTAGTATATTCATCTACATATACATCTATATTCAGTGACAATTTTCTATTTCAGATTTGATATTTATAGAAAAGTACCAAAAGATCTGACTCAGCCTACATTAACAGGAGCTTGTATCTCTATATCCAGTGTATTATTTATCTTGTATTTATTCCTATCAGAATTATCACTTTTCCTCACACATGAAGTGTAAGTATAAGTTATCAAAAGAATATGTACTGCCGCTATAGTTTGACGAAGGCTTTTTTGTAGTTTTGTATGAGGCATTTATATTTGCACTTCACCTCCATTATACATGTTATACCTTAAGATTACTTTACAGTCCCATGTTGCATTTTACAAAGGATCTTTTTTAAAAATTATACTGAATTGTCCATTCTAAAAAAGGATTGCTACCAAAAATACTGTAAACTAACTAATTTTCGCGAGCATTTTATTTTCGCAACTTTTGCAAGTATAGAGATAACATGAATATAAATCGTCACGAATATGTAAAAATTGCATCTTTCCTTATTTAACCACATCAAGTAAATTTGAAAATGGCGAAATTGAATAGCCGCAAAGTGGGCCAGTAAGCGGCTAAACGCAAAATAAAATATGTTCATTTTATATAAATTTTGTATTCTATTAGGGGGAACAAATATACGTTGACAGTATCCCAGTTTTGGTTTCTATTGGTGTAAATTGAAATAATTTGTTTTACAGAATAAGTGAGCTGACAGTAGAGGACCCAGTCCGACACACAGAAAAAATACCAGTATTTATTAATATTACATTACCACAATTGAAGTGTGAATGTGAGTAATATATTTCTAAAAAAAAGTGTAGTTTAGCTTTTTGATATTTTGTTGATTTCATGAAAAAAAGTTTTAAAATTATAAATGTATCATATGATATATTTATCAAAAAAAGTCTTTGCTGATAAATTTATAGCTACATGTGTAGCTGTTAAGAAGCTACATCATGCAAACTAAGAAAAGGTTTGATATCATAAGAATATTTCATGTAAATTCTCACCAGCTAATACAATCATTGGAATAAGCTTCACATGATAACAAGAAAATGGTTTGAAAGTTTCATATCTTATCAATTTGTGTTAAAAATATTGAGACATACAGTTAAATACATTAGCGCCTTTCCCCTTTACCCTTTTCATGTCATTATTGCTATTTTTTTAAAATGAGTATGATAAAAACAATTGTTTAATGGTAGCTTGGTAGGATTCCTTGATAGTTTTTTGTGGCCTGCTATACCATGTATACATGTATCCCAATCATTCACAAACTGTAAATCAAAACAAATAATGTTGATACCAATTTTGTGGATTGAGGAAAAAATGTAGTTTTGTGGATATTTGATTTGGTTGTTTAGCCAAAATCTGCCTACAGACCTATAGTTAACTTGTACTTCATTGAACATTAAATTTAGTGGTCTTCAAATACCCAAGAAATCCATGAAAATTGGTATCCTAAGAATAATAATGTATTTGTTATTTTTTCCTGGTTAAAATATAACTGATTTATTATGAAATCATGTCCACAAAATTATACCAAAGTTGGAATGTCAAAAAAAATGTTATCATTATATTAATATTGTAACAAATTTTGAGTTGTTAGCAAAAAAAAATGTTCTGGATGAGTCAGACATTTACAATTATTTTAAATATTTACAGATTTGGGTATAGACATACAGGATGATATGGGCAGACATGAAGTCGGTTTTCAAGATGACACACAGAAAATCGAAGTGAATGAAGGGAAGGGATGTAGAATGGAATCTCATTTTGTAATTAATAAAGTAAGTTTTTGCAGAATTAAATATGCCCAAGATTTATTCGTTTTTTGCAACTTCAGGTCAGGACTGATTCATCTTTATATGCAGTGTATAGCAAAATTTGTATCTGTGTTAAACTAGAAATATCACTTGACTGATTGTAGAGTAAAGATGTATGTACTCATGTCCCAATCTGGGATGAAAATTTATTTTCTTGAAAGTGTTGACCTTTTAACACTTTATTTATGACTCAGTGTTCCAGCTAGGTCGTTTTCACAGGGCAGTCCGCCCGCCCTTTCCCTAGTGCCGCCCTGTGCCCTTTTTACAGTTTGCAGGGCGCCCTGCCTTTTTTGAAGAATGATTGGTATATTATTTTGTTCGTATTGATATGATCAGCCAATTACGAAAATTTACCTGGCGACAAGTATTTGACTTTGTTTATGACCCCAAGCTAATCAACGGTTACAACAGGTGTCATAATCTGTTGTTATAGGTAATCCGTTTATCGGATGGGTCATTTAATGATCATCAACATTAATTCATTCAAATAGAATCGGTCAGTCGGCATTTGTCTTTGAACTTGAAGAAATGTTCATACAACTTGGGCACAATTAGCGATGTTTACCGTAGTTTCATGGAGAAAACGTAATTGACAGAAAGTCGAATCAACTCGTTAAAAACATTGCTGTTATTGTTTTCAGTGAAATAAATAGCAAATTAAGACATATTTTTCATTGACTGCCTTCATTTTTTATACGAAAATAACAAAATCGGCCGCCATATTGTTGATCGTATTTACATCTTCTACGTACTGTTAATTATCCTCCAAAGAAGGAGCACACCCAAATAAAGAAAGATAACTCAATCTTATTTTTTCCTAGCATTGAGTAACCTACTAAGATATTATAAAATATGTCTTCATACTTCTGGCTTTAGAATTTATATGTTTAGGTGTTTTGAGTTATGGGAAAAGTTAAAGAGGGTCTTAGTAGCACGGTTTTTAGGGTGCCTTGGTCATCTTTTTCTGTATTTTTTATTTTCAATCCAAATTTTCACTGTTCACTATATCCTAACATTGTGCATTTACAGCTGTTTTGTGCTGTATTGCCATTAAGCACAGAAAAGGTAGAAAGGTGAAACTTGTAAAGTGTGTCAGACCATAGAAACAGAATGAAGCAGGACATTTTTCAAAAAAATACTGCATATAAAGCTTGACTGTGCCAAGCAATGATTTAAAACTTGTGTCGCAAGCTGCTTAATAAGTTTTCAGCCTAAAAAGTAGAAAGATAGTTTTTCTCTGGTCTAATGATGTTGTTCTTGTATATTTATAAACAGTGATTCAATGAACAAACAATGTTTGATTATAATCTTTATTAAAACATGCCCTTTTCATATTATCATATCACGCGTTAAATGCCCTTTTTCAGGATTGGCACCCTGCCCTTTTGAAATCCTAGCTGGAACACTGTGACTACTAGATATCATCTCCCACACAACCTTTTTAATATCCTTTTTTATTTATTTTGCACATATATACCTTTTTTTTTAATTCAATAAATGTTTAAAACTAGGATATTAGTTATGGCATGGAAGTAATATTTAAAAGGAAAAACAACGTCGTCACTTCAAAGGTTTCATCTGCATTACCGCCCATCTTTCGATAACTCGTTAATTGGTTTAATATCTGGCATGGAAGTTGATTCTCCGCATGTGATCGATCAAATCACTGACAACTTTCGGTCATTTTCGTGTTCACGGAAAACTACGAACAGACAAGTTTTTGTCGTATATACGTGCGAAGTAACCTAAATAGTCCATTCGTTACATTCCGTTGATGTACGCTGCCGAATATAGTCATTCGTTCAATTTTTATTTTAGACCAATTTTCCTATTTCTGGTTAGTTCGATCTTAATAGTACCGACAGCTATCACATATGAAATTGGAGAACAAGGCTGGGTCATTTTCAATTTTAATATTAACAGACAGTTGAAAAGCCTTTCCGTAAGTTAAGAAGATGATTGTACAAAAAATACGTTTGGACCCCCTTTTATTAAATACGAATAATCTAAGTCTTTCGTGTATTAGTCAATTAAAATATTCACAATTCTAAACGGTTCTATCCTTTAATTTATAGGTCTTGATACATAAACTAATTCGTGTAAAATTTGATTTTGCCGTAAGACAGATAGCATCAAGCTCATTTTGTCGGTTTGTTTTAATTTTTGCTGTAGCTTGTTATATTAATACAAGTATTCCACAATAAACACTTTTTAAAAAAATATATGTTTACGAACATATTATCCCTATTTTAGCTGTCCAGTTTCAATAATGTAATCAATGACATTTATGACATGTACATAAATTTAGAATACTTCTCGATAAACTTTGCACATTTCAACAGTAAAAAAATCTATGTCTAGATTTGTCTACATTATTTTGTTAAAACATCATGTGAAACCTGATCGATTCATCGGTATTTAACTGTTTTACTCAGGATCCGCTTTTAACCGGAAAATACTTTTAGAACAGTTTAAAACAAACGGTAAAAAGCAAAAATATGCTAAATTAAGTACAATTTTCCATGCTAAACTGTTGTAGGTTGAACAATTCTCGTCCGTTTTTCAAGTTTTTTTACATCATACGACTTCTTTCTGAAGGTAGAGGTTTTATATGATACAGCGCCACCTTCTTATTAATAAACCTAGGATTTCACACAGGTGCATTATAATTACCGGACTCGATAAAATCATGTGACTGATAAGAAATTCCAGATGCCATTTTACAACCGCGGTATCATAGATAGTAACCAAAGGGGTCTTACCGCTGAGACTATAATTGGATAAAATCATATGACTTCAGTACAGAGCTCTGCAGGCTGTTAATACATGCTAATTAGTCGTTGTTATTCCTTTTAAATATTACTTCCATGGTTATGGTATGTGTTTTGCAGGTTCCAGGTAATTTTCATGTATCGACTCATTCATCTAGAACTCAGCCAGATAATCCTGACATGACACATTTGATACATAAAGTCAGGTTTGGTATGGACTTACAGGAAGGGAAGGTAAATATAAAGTCAAATTGATTTTTGAGTGAGGCATGTTTCTGAAAACCTACCTGTATAGTTAAATGTTTGAATGTATAATGTTTTTATAGCCTTAGGATATCAATTGAATAAGCAAACAAAAATCAGAAGAGTAGGTTTGCATATTTTTACGTCCTTGGTTTGAAGCAACAGATTGTAAATCAAACAGGAAAAAAAATGACCAGCACCTGCAAATATATTACATTTAGCTAAAACTGAAGCTTCTTGAATACTTGCCAAACATATCATCTTAGAATTGATTGTTTGATTTTCATGGGAAATTTTCTTTTGACTTAACAACAGCACTGGAAACGATATATTATAACACATACAACCTACAACTTTCTCTATAAAATACTTACATAAATTGGCATCCCTGAGAGAACAAAATGCACTAATTTACCTGAATACACCGTAACAGAAATGATTTGTTTTACAGGAAGTTAAAGGATCGTTTAATCCCTTAGAAGATGTAGATAGAAGTGCAGGTCAAGGTAAGAACATGCATATGGCTACCATAACTGAAATAAATCTTATTTCGTTCTTAATACAAAATCTTCTTAGAGTTCTATCATAAATATCCATAGTGTTCTGTCTGAAAAATGGGGAAAAGGTCTTAGTTGCTCTACCTTTCCTTTTGATAAAATTTAAATGTTTGTCTTAAAAAACTGAAAAAATCTGCGGTGTTGTGCCTAAAAAAAATTACGCGAAGAACCTTTCCTGTTTCTTAAAAGAAGGCAAAAATTAGAAAGGACATAATCTTGAGTAGCCTATCTTAAAGTCTCTAAAATGGGTAAAATATTGTAAGTGTCTGTTGGAAAAATGTAAAAAGAATTTGAATAATGTTCACATGCCCATTGTTTGAAATTTTAAGCATTTTATTATATAAGCATAATCATCTAACAGATTTATTTATGAAATAGTCAACATTAGATTATATTTACATAAACACCTCTGCACCAATGAAAATTCAATTACTAGCATATATTTATGATGCTAATAAGTGTTTTGGAAGAAGGGAGACAACTCCATTTATAAAAAAAGATGTGATATGATTGCTAATGAGACAACTCTCCACAGGAGACCAAATGACACAGAAATTAACAACTATAGGTCACCATACAGCCTGCAACAATGAGTAAAACTCATACCGCATAGTCAGCTATAAAAGGCCCGAAATAACAAATCTAAAACAATTCAGACAAGAATTTGTTAATTTTGATTGTAATTTTTAAGAAAATATACCAAACAATGCATTCTATCATATATAAAACAACACTTTACCATATATCCAAACTTTAAATGCCATCACTTTATGTCAATAACAAAATAACCAAAAATTGGGACTTTCTGGCTTGGAACAATTGCAAACACTAAATAATGTTGAGTATAAACTCACACTATTGAAAATTTCTAGGTGATTTTAAATATTTACAGTACACTTTGACATATTCTAATGCATTTTCAGTTTGAAAGGTCAATTTTTGCTGTCATTTCTTTCTATAATATATGAATTAAGAAGACAAGAATTTGCATTATAACAAATAACTAGCTCAAAATAAAATAATGAAAAATATATACCACATCTTCTTATTTTTATATTGATATACATGTATTTCAATTTTTTCCTTCATTTATGATGGAGTTTAGATCTACTGTTTTTCACTATTTCTCTTCTGTCTATAGCTTTATTGCCATATTATTAGTTTGTGGACCTCCTAGGACTGTAGATTGTATGACAATCCTATCACAGAATCGGAAGTGTGCACACTTACAAAACTTGACATGACAAATAGTACCCTTTTAACTGTGTTGGTAAAACAATTTTGTCTTGCATATATGTTGTTTTTGTTTTAAATGTATACTGCTTAAGTTTTCTTACACTAATCTCGATTGTCCCAAGTGATAATTTTAGTATTTGTTATTATTATTATTTTTATACCGCTAAAGCCAAACAAGATTATAGGTTTGCAGTCTGTCTGCATATCCGTCTGTCAGTCAGTTTGTGCTTGTTCTAAAATTTTTCCCAATGTTCAGCTCTTGTGGTGGAAAAATTCATTGCATTTCAAGTTTTTCATCAAGGGTGGATATATTGGCCTTATTTTTGGTATATATGAAAGTTTAAAGTCCTACCATTTATATTCGTGATATTCAAGCTGAGGAAAAGCAATACAAGCTTTTTTTCATGTTATAGGTGGTTATTGCTTGGTTTTTGTTGGAATATTTTATGTTATTATACTTCACGTAAAAATGCAATATTTTGATTGGCTTATACGAGGGTGTTAATTTACTCTATTCTATGGTAAATACTCTATTACCCTTCACGGAGACGCTTGATCAAGTGTGCGCTTTATTAAATACGACTCTATCCTATGGCAAATACTCTATTACCCTTCACGGAGACGCTTGATCAAGTGTGCACTTTATTAAATACGGATGGTTGTTATGTACAAGGCGTCATAGTTTATTACTTTGAATTTGAAATTTAATCGACAGTAATAACAGAACATTCAGTATAATAAATTTAATAACACATATCGGAGAGGGTGATAGAGCAGATTGTTACCCCTCGAAAAGACATTGTCAACCTCTCAGCTATGTGTTATTTATATAATGTATCACATTCCCCAATGAAGGAACTAAATTTCAATTTCTTTTAAGTATTATTAAAATGAATTTCTTTGGACAGACCATTCTCTACTTAAAACATTTTTCAGAGTTTTTTTCAATGAAAAAAAGTAAAATAACAAAAATACCGAACTCCAAGGAAAATTCAATTTGGAAAGTCCCTTATCAAATGGCAAAATCAAAAGCTCAAACACATCAAACGAATGCAAAACAACTGTCATAGTCCTGACTTGGTACAGGGATTTCCTTATGTAGAAAATGCTGGATTAAACCTGGTTTTATAGCTAGCTAAAACTCTCACTTGCATGACAGTTGCATAAAATTCCATTATATTGACAACAATGTGTGAACAAAACAAACAGACATAATAGGTAAAAATGTCAAAAATAGGGGTACAGCAGTAAACATTGTGTTATAATCTTAATCACTATAAAAACAAACAAATATGTCAACAAAGAAAAACAAAATGCCATATAGACAAAGCACATAAGCAAAAATAACAGACAAGAATACAAAAAATGACCACAGCACAACAACACAATGGCAGAATGCATAAGTACCGAGCCACGCCAAAAGGATATTACCAAAAATGGACTAAACAGTAAAGGTTAATAATTTAAAAAGACAAATAAAAGAATGTTCTTCTTTTTAGCTTTAGCAACTCATAACTACATTGTAAAAATAGTTCCATCAGTTTATGAAGATAAGAGGGGTAATGTAGGATACCCTTACCAGTATACATACTCTTATAGGGTTAGTATGTGGGCTGTGCATGTCACAATCCTTATTTGTGAATGAACCAATTATCAGACAGTAGCCATTTTCTCATCAAGGAAGGCATATGGTAGATCTGTTTATACTTTGTCATTAGCTAAAAGTTGATTGATTCTTTTTGTCAATTTATGTCTATCTTAGTGTTTTTCATAGAGCATTTTTGAATGGATGTATCAGTTTTGATTACCATATAAATTTCTTTTAACATAATTTTCCCCTGTAATGCTTCAGTTTTTAGAACCACCATGCATGCTTTAGTTATTCGCATCATTCATTGTTGGAAAACACTTATGACAGACAAGCAGTCTAATATTTAAATGTTTCTTTCTCAATTGAACAGCTTCAGATTTTTTCCAACAAACCAAAGCAACTATTTTTGAGAAAATGGTTACTGTTCTAAATGTGTCAAATGTTGCAAGTCACATCTATTTTGTTGCTTGGTTTTGAAATTGAAAATTGAAAATTTGCGATCGGAATTATTTCTGAAGAATATTTACAATTTTTGTTTTCCGATTTGGCGTCATTAACATGAAGACTTCAACATGTATAATATAAAATTTCTGTAAACTTAGAATAGATGTGAGTTGAAACAGTTGTGGATGATCCTAAATTCCTTGTGTGATATTCAACTTATGTTCCAGTTTTGTATATTTATAGCACTAGCAACACACGATTACATCGTTAAAATTGTACCAAGTGTGTATGAAGATGTTAGGAGGAATATCATATACCCCTACCAATACACTTATTCTTACAGGGTTTGTATTACAACATGCATGCAAATTCAGAGAAATTATGGAACAAAGGGAGATAACTATTTATATCATTCTGTTTCTTTGTTTTACTAAAATAAAGCATGCTTTAGAATTGTTCATTGTTGTAGGTTAAAATAAATTTGTTTAAATGTGTGTTTCCATTTGCTTTAGAATCAAAGTTATAGTCAATAGATCAACATATTGAATTATTGAAACAAAAGATTATGTTGCCAGAGATCTTAACACTTCCAGTACCTATCTGAAATTTGCCACCTAAAAATTAGGATTATGATCCTAAGACAACTGAAAACAGATATTTTTTATTTGGCCTTATTAGATCAGTTTTGATCTATTTTTATTTGACCTTAGAAGGATCAGTTTTGATCTATTTTTATTTGACCTTAGTAGGATCGATTTTGATTGACCACTTCATTTTCAGATTTCTTGAATTGGAAAACAGTTTTGTTGCATGCATGCTAAGGTACAGATATAATACAGTTCAGGCCAGTGATGGTTTCTGAATGTTGAACTAATGTCTTGAAAGCATGTTATTGCTTAATATATTCTACTAACATGAATAAGCAAAGATTGATTTGTTTGAATTTTTATTAAATTTCTACTGTATAAGATGAGCATGTGATGTCAGCACACTTATACTCTATTCAATAAGGTGAGCAGATAATTTCACCAAAAATAATTCATGGACCAGCATTTTTATAATGAGTATAAATCTTAAAATGAGGAAAAAAGTTCTATACAGAAGTGTGTCTGTGAGGTCCTGATGGCAAACTTAACTAGCTTTTCATTAGTGAAGATCTCCCTTGTATAGCTTGAGGTGTGTAGATGAATCTATAGTTGATATGGTGACAATGTTACACATGTTTATTAAGCCAAGCTGCTGTGTTTGCATCTGTAGAATGGTGAAGGGGATATTCTTACTGATTATTTGTCTGGATAGTTATTACCAAAAAAAAGCAATGTTTTAAATAATTTTTTTATTGTGTATTTATTTGTGTGTGTCAAATAGAAACACCCTAATTTCCATCATCCATTTACTTCAGAAGTCATTCCTTAAAGTTCTTCCAGAGTTATGGAACTTTATTTGTGAAAAGCCCTTTTCATTTTTTTTCTCAATAACTCAGGTTTACATTAATCAATTGATGTGAAATTTTTAAATGGTGTTTAGATTGATATAACACCAATTAAAACAGTTTTTTACTCTGATACTGGCGAAACTGTCATAATTACATTGATGCAGGAAAACGGTAGAAATGGGCTAATTGTGGTAAATATAAACGGTTTATTTTAAAAGTGTTGTAAAACTAACAAACTTCAGAAAGGTTTCACATTTAAGATAATACTTTAATTTGTTTATCAGTAACTTGTTGTAGGTTTTGTTAGGGTTATAGAAATACAACAGGTCTAGATTTAATGACAAGACTTGTTTTTTAGGAAGTAATGCAGTATGGTCATGGCGGACGTGTAGTACCTGCTATATGGTTTAGATATGAACTCAGTCCAATCACAGTTAGATATATTGAAAAGAACAAACCATTTTATACTTTCCTTACAACAGTAAGTAATGCTAAGTTATAGGTAATTCAATACTCTCTACTCTTGTGCCAATGATTTCAGCATATATTTTATAACTTAAGGTAGATCTTGTGTCTTTTTCTGAGCATCCCTTCTGAGGATGTTGCAAAAAAAATATTTTGGTTTGAAAATATTTTATAAAGTATCATATAATATACAACAGAAATATCTAAAACTTGAAATTTAAAAATTCCTAAATAAGGAAAAATTAAGTTTCCCCTATATAACCCAAATGAAATAATTGATTTCATTAATATCAATGTATATTAACCAAAAAAACAAGTCTGTGACCCCAAGTTTTTATATTGAAATTTGAAAGTATATTGACGAAGAAGTCTTTTACAGAAGTTTATGAAAAATCTATTGTCAAATATTTCGATGTCCCAGCTACCTTATTAAACCTTATTTAATTATGCAAGGAATTGATTTATTGAAATATTATGAAACTTTAAGTAACACCATTTGAAAATAAAATATCCATGTAATTTAGATATATTTAACAGAGTTGTAACTTATTTCCATTTTAGGTGTGTGCCATAGTTGGAGGAACATTTACAGTAGCTGGTATTTTAGACTCTTGTATATTTACTGCTGCAGAAATCTTTAAAAAGGCAGAATTGGGAAAATTGAGTTGATGGATGACATGTTTTAGTTTTCAAATTCTCCTCTCTTTTTTCACTGTAAAAGATCTATCGTTATTTACAGAAATTCCAATGTTAATATTGACCAATGCAATACTGCTAATGAATGTCTAAATTCAATTAAGAGGTAGAAACCATGATATGAATAAATTAGCATTTGAGGAATTTTTCTTTGATAATTATAATGCAATTTTGGTATTATTGAGATTAATCAGTGGGTTTTTTTCTGATTTCAACTACATGTGTATTTCTAAATGGAAAATGTAGATCAGTATATGGATTAAGGTCTTTATTATCACTCACTAAAAGATACTTTGAGAAGGAAAACAAAGGTTTATTAAAAATAGAAAAAAACTGTCAAAAATTTCCAGATATGAAGCTATATAATAATAACCAAAACCAAAGCAACATAGTTGTAAAATTTCTAAAATTAGACGTAAGGAAAATTTTGTTTTAAAGTCTATTGTTAATATTTTTTATATATCAAATTTAACTACTGGTTATTCACGTTAAGTCATATAATATAAAAGAATATCAATTATAAAGTCATTTTAAGCAATATTTTAGTAAAAAAAAATATTATTGTTGATGAGATTGCATGAAAAGATATTAGACTTTTAAGTATTGGCTTATCTTTAATGTTTATAAGCTTTTATCAACAGAAATTGTTAGTCGTTTAATAGATGTTTTATTTGTGTGGTTGTAAGTTTCATGTGTATTACAGGTTGAATGAAGTACTGCTTTTATAACTTTACTGCTCACAGACAGCTCTCTTTAATAGTGTTAAAAATCTCATGTTCTCCATCATCTTTTCCCTTTGCTATTATTTTTTTTTAAATCTCTTATTGGTGGAAATTAGATTACTATTTCAAATTTCTTTGCTGATCTTGGCAATTTAATGATAACCATATAATATAATTTCTGTTATTTGGTTGTATATTTATTAACTTCTTTGGGTAAAAAAATCTGTAATCCACATCAAATTGGGTACATTTATCTGCATGTTTTGCTAAATTGTCAGATTTAAGATGTAGATAAATTGTATCCCGCTAGTCGCAATTTAGGCAGCTATTTACATTGCAATACTATCACTTTGGTTTGGTTTCAGATTATAAATCAAATTCCCTCTGATAACAAATGATGAACAGCTATTAAATAAATTTATCATAAGTTGTATATGTAAAATAACTATAACAATGCCTTAATTTGTAAGAGTTTGGTTTTTTCTGAACCCCACCTGTCGTCATCTTTTTGTCAGCTCAGTGAAATAAATCAAATTATCCTATTGTACTCCCTGTGTGTATTCAAGAGTGTGGTGAGAGATTGTTCAATTTTATGTTGCCATTGGTTGCCTTTTTGTTATTTTTTATTTGTTTTACAGATCAGTAACTTTGACATATTTGTTATATTTCTTACATTCATTTTAAAAACAAATCATATGTGTATCTGATTGAATCTCTGTGTTCTGATTGGTGTTTATGTGATCATGTGAATTGTAAATGTGGTTGTTTTATACCCTGATGAAGTACAAGTGTTTAAAAGGCATGCATGCTCTTCCATGATAGTGATTTTATTAAAATGGCAATAACCAAGGAATTTCTGGCTTCATAAGGGTGTCATTTTTAGGCAAGATTGGGTTTTCATGCAAGTAATAATGTATTCACATAAGAAGTTATGGAACACTCCAATAAGGATGTGAAAATAATCAGCTTATTCTCTGTCAGTCATTATTATTTTCTCTTTTGTTAATCAGCATTTGTATATAAGCAATATATTTAAAAACTGCTTGCAAGCTATCCTTTATCTAAAGCAGCTACAGAATTATAATTTTATATAATACAAAACGTAAAATGTTGAACTGTAAAATGTCATATTTATATAGTATTTGCTTTGCTTCTGATAGCAAAAAAAAATATTTCCTCATACTTTTTGAGGACACACATGGTTTTCTTTTCAATTTCCTCATGCTCCTTGAGGACACACATTTGTTTTTTTTTATTTCTTCTTACTCTTTGAGGACTCTTCAGTATTTTTTTTCTTTTGATTTTAATCTGCCCTTTGAACTTAGTATTTTCAATTTTGTATGCTTATGTCTGTCATATATTGTAGTTTTCAAAGAGGTGCTCTTATTAACATTCCATATTATATGTATTTTTGTTATTGATTTCATAATTCAGGTTCATATCCTAGACTTCTGTAAAGGCTTTAACAGACAGCATTTAGACTCAAATTAGTTAAAGCCATCCTTTTCTATATTGCCTGTCATTAAGATGAACTAAATTTTGTGTACTCAATAGAAAAAAATAGTGAAAATCTTCATAAATGCATGTAAAAATCTTAAATCATGTTTGCTCAACAGAAAATTCATTAAAATCCTTTACCCTACACAATATTTGTTTATATAATCCTGTGCACACTATCAATTAATAATAAACTTGTTGTGCCCTGTATAGAATTATCACTCATTTGGCACTGGCTGTGAATCAAGCAAAAATCAATTAATCGTTTGGTTTCCATGTAAATACTAAATTTCCAACATTTAAATAATTGTAACATTATATTTTGAGGATAATTTGTATTGCAGCTTACAATTCTTCATTCTTTTTTTACTATTGTTTATGAAAAATAGGGTAGGATTCTACAGTTTGATGTTCAGAAGTTACTTCATAAAAAATTCTATTTATATTTTTGTCAGAGTTTTACTTTTTATAGTTGTTGTTAGTTAAGTGATTGTTAGGGTATTTGTAAATATGTTAATATTGTTTCTGTTTTGATGAAAATGTTGTTAGGGTGTTAAATATTTGAGGATTAATTTTATTGAAATATGAGTACTGGTAGTTCGTAAATGTATATCTTTTATGATAAGGTGTTGCAGTTTCACATGCCAAGGCCAGTACATTGTACTAGTCATTGAAATAATACTATGAACACATTGATCTAGAAATATAAACACATGGATCTAAAAATATTAACACATGGATCCGAAAATATAAACACATTGATCTAAAAATATGAACGCGTTGATCTTTAAATATAAACGCATTTATATAAAAATATAAACACATTGACATAACACTATAAAGAAATAGAATTATGTATGAACACAAAAAAATAACTTTGATACAACTTCATATAATGTTTTCTATAAGAACACAAAAAAATAACTTTGATACAACTCCATATAATGTTTTCTATAAGAACACAAAAAAAAATAACTTTGATACAACTCCATATAATGTTTTCTATAAGAACACAAAAAAATTACTTTGATACAACTCCATATAATGTTTTCTATAAGAACACAAAAAAATTACTTTGATACAACTCCATATAATGTTTTCTAAAAAAAAACAATCTTTCTCAAAAAATTTTTTAAACAGGTCATTGGCCTACAGGATTTAAATTTCCAAAGTATGACTTTATAAAGAGAAATTCTACTTAACAGAGAAAGACATAGTCCCAGGAATGCATAATTTTCAGTTTGTTTTTGTAATTTTTTTTTATAAGTGAAGTGACATAATAGATTTCATCTAAAGAAAATTTAGGACATATCATTATAATAACTTTGAATTTGATATCATTTTGAGAAAGGTAATATGAACAAATATGATACCTGTGTATTCTGAGATAGGTAATATGATAGCTGTGTTCAACATACTGATAGTTCACAGCTCAAGTTTCTATTAAAAAGCTAAATCATTGAAATTGACCATGACAAACATTGGAACTGTTAAAATATTTGTATATATTTAATTTCAATTAGATTTGTTTCTTATGAAAATGAATCTGAGAAATAAATTATTCCTGTATTTCATTACATTATTTTTATAGAACAATGTTATATTTTGAATAGCTGAAAGTTTTCCTATTTTCAGGAAAAATCTATTATCACATTATGTGTTTAGATTGTAAATTCAGTTCACTGTTGGTAATAGTCAGGTGTTTCGGGAAACTGGATATGATATATATATCTGAGATGAGATACTGTAAATTCAGAAATTATTGCAATGTTTTTATTTATATGAAAAATGTAACAGTATCAGGTTTGCAATAATAAAAACTCGCATTCTTAATTTCAGCAGTGATTTCCTTCATAAAACATTTGCAATTACAATAATATAAGAATTCACATGATTTGGCAGAGGTCAAGGATTTGCAATAATAAATGCACACACTAATTTCAGAATTTAGTCGTCACATCTTGCCAGTAATGCATGAACTGTCAAATGATTTAAGTTAAAAAAAATCATACTATGCTGCTCTGGATATTGATTTTTATCAGAAAATAAATAAAAAAATGAAGTTTTTAACTACAATTAATATTTGTTACCTTTCTGAAGATGGACAAGAAGATACTCCTAAATCTAAAATGATCATGAAAGCTTTCATGAAATATATGCAACATTTAATGATGGATACTAAAATCTTCATTTAGCTGACCACAAATTGGTAGTTCATAATTGTGGATGTTTAAATAGTAGAGTTCAGGGTTATTTTAGTATTTATGGACCAAATTGTGTATTTGGATAGATTTGTATATTTTTTTATGACCAGTAACAATTTTTTCAACAGCTTGTGGTGTGGGAGAGTGCAGGAATATATTTATTTTCAAATAAAAGTAAAAAAATACATCTTCATATTATGTTTTGTTTACAAATATCAAACATTGATTATGAATTAAAAAAAATATGTGGGTTTTACATAAATGTGACAGCAACCGAAGAACAATAAAACCTCAAGGACATCTAGAGGTCATCACAGAGTGTTCTACAATAAACAAGTGTATATAGTATGATAAGCTCTAAATCACAATGCATTTAGAAAACTGAAGTACTGTGGATTCATTATTATTCGTTGGGTACCAATTTTCGTGGATTTCGTGGATACAGGTAAACCACAAATTTAAATGTTCAACGAATTACACATTTTCTATAAAGTTGTATGCAAACTTTGGCAAATCCACGAAATCTGATATCCACGAAAATGCAAGTTTTTCTCAATCCACGAAAATAAATGAATCCACAGTAATTAACAGACTGTTCAAGATCTGACATCAATCCTTCATTCCTTAACGGAAAAAAAGCCAAAGATTTAACTAAAGACAACCACTGACTGAGTTTGGTTTAGTACATAATTATATGGCATGGTTAAACAATTTCTGAGTACTTATCTATCATTCTTCTAAACTAAATGGGGCCTTGTTGGCTGAGTGGTCTAAGGAGTTCATCTACTGCATCACTAGCCTGTCAACATTGGGGTTGTAAGTTCAAACCCTGCACGAGTCTGGTGCACTCGGCTCCTATCCGAACTGACCAGGATTGTAATTTTTCGTGATAAAAGTCGGTGGTTCTAACCAGGCACTCCGCCTTCCTCCATAAATAAAAAATTGACCGCCATGATATTGCCAATTGTGCTGAAAGTGGTGTGAAACACCAACAAGATATCATTCGATGTGAACTCGATAAGTGGAATAACAAAAGTTACATATGAAAATGTATAATAAAAACCTATAAAGTACAATGGACAACAAAAACACCGGTACATGGTATGAAAACATTCTTTTAAAAAAAATGCAGAAAGTTACTGAAAGCATTTTAAAGTAAACAAGCATGCTAAGGGTATTGCT
Source organism: Mytilus californianus (assembly GCF_021869535.1). Lineage (NCBI taxonomy): Eukaryota > Metazoa > Mollusca > Bivalvia > Mytilida > Mytilidae > Mytilus > Mytilus californianus. The sequence continues at coordinate 127,365,793 of NW_026262679.1, read as the reverse complement.
AGTGCATTATAATGTCAGCAGCAATCCATCATCATCATTATAATGCCCCCTACTGCTTTATTATTTATGTTGGATGAGTTTACACTTATTACAGACAAGCGTTAAGATGCTGCTGTTGTAGTTTGGAATTTCAATCATTAATTGGGTCAGAATATTTATTTAAAGATGCCGATATTGTTAATGAGTATGCACCCTTTTGTTGTTTCAATGCTAAACATATGGAAATTTTATAGAAAATCCACAGCCTTCCCCCTTGTACTCTAATATTTGACAATTCGATGCTTGATAGATAGAGGATTATTGCATGCAGTGCTAGCAATGATTTCCTTAAAACAAGTTTATAAATTATTGAAACAAACATAAATATGGACCAATTCAAGTACACCTTCTAGGGTGCCCTTGACTTTTAATAGCGACTCAGCAAGAGGTTTTTTGGAATGTTAAGGTTGTTAGAGACTTTTTGTAAACAATAAATGCTAGCACATCATGGACAAACAAGTGAGTAATCTATGTTTAAAATTTTATAATGCAAATCTCTGTATTAAAGTCTGTGGATTTTCTGCAAAAATCTTGGCTTTATTTGCAACAAAATCCCCAATTTCTAATAAATGCAAAACAACTATAAATAATATTGCTTTGAACGAAGTTTCCCTTTGGTATATGTACAAAATGGCACATCTCTATTATTCATTATATTTGCTGTTTTGATATTATCCCACTTTGACAATTTCGTAATATACATGGCTACAGAAGGGGTCATAAACCATAACTGCAGGCCTAATCAATTCCTTGAGGTATCAAGGCTTTTATGCTTTAAAAAAAATATCTAAACATTTTTCTGTACCAGAGGACCTTAATAATCGCTCAACTGAAACGAAACTAAAAACTTGATCTGCTACATCTTATGATATGATCTACAAATGTATATTCAAAATACCTATTCAATTGTTTCTGGAATTACAGAAGAAAAAGTGCATAACTGATATTTTCAACAATTTTCAATGTCTGAGGACATCCTCTGCAAAAATTGCTCAACTTAAACCAAACTCAAGCTTGATCAGTAACTTCTTATGATAGGACTACTATATCAGTAACTTCTTATGATAGGACTACTATATCAGTTACTTCTTATGATAGGACTACTATATCAGTTACTTCTTATGATAGGACCACTATATCAGTAACTTATTATGATAGGACCACTATATCAGTAACTTCTTATGATAGGACTAATATATCAGTAACTTTTTATGATAGGACTACTATACCAGTAACTTCTTATGATAGGACTTCTATATCAGTAACTTCTTATGATAGGATCACTATATCAGTAACTTCTTATGATAGGACTACTATATCAGTAACTTCTTATGATAGGACTTCTATATCAGTAACTTCTTATGATAGGATCACTATATCAGTAACTTCTTATGATAGGACTACTATATCAGTAACTTCTTATGATAGAACTACTATATCAGTAACTTCTTATGATAGGACTACTATACCAGTAACTTCTTATGATAGGACTACTATATCAGTAACTTCTTATGATAGGACTACTATATCAGTAACTTCTTATGATAGGACTACTATATCAGTAACTTCTTATGATAGGACTACTATATCAGTAACTTCTTATGATAGGACTACTATATCAGTAACTTCTTATGATAGGACTACTATATCAGTTACTTCTTATGATAGGACTACTATATCAGTTACTTCTTCTGATAGGACTTCTATATCAGTAACTTCTTATGATAGGACTACTATATCAGTAACTTCTTATGACAGGACTACTATATCAGTAACTTCTTATGATAGGACTACTATACCAGTCACTTCTTATGATAGGACTACTATACCAGTCACTTCTTATGATAGGACTGCTATACCAGTCACTTCTTATGATAGGACTACTATACCAGTAACTTCTTATGATAGGACTACTATACCAGTAACTTCTTATGATAGGACTACTAAACCAGTAACTTCTTATGATAGGACTACTATATCAGTAACTTCTTATGATAGGACTACTATATCAGTAACCTTCTTATGATAGGACTACTATATCAGTAACTTCTTATGATAGGACTACTATACCAGTAACTTCTTATGATAGGACTACTATATCAGTAACTTCTTATGATAGGACTATTATATCAGTAACTTCTTATGATAGGACTACTATACCAGTAACTTCTTATGATAGATCTACTGTATCAGTAACTTCTTATGATAGGACTACTATACCAGTTACTTCTTATGATAGGACTACTATATCAGTAACTTCTTATGATAGGACTACTATACCAGTAACCTTCTTATGATAGGACTACTATATCAGTTACTTCTTATGATAGGACTACTATATCAGTAACTTCTTATGATAGGACTACTATATCAGTAACTTCTTATGATAGGACCACTGTACCAGTAACTTCTTATGATAGGACTACTATATCAGTAACTTCTTATGATAGGACTACTATATCAGTAACTTCTTATGATAGGACTACTATACCAGTAACTTCTTATGATAGGACTACTATATCAGTAACTTCTTATGATAGGACTTCTATATCAGTTACTTCTTATGATAGGACTGTGATAGGACAACTATACCAGTAACTTCTTATGATAGGACTACTATATCAGTAACTTCTTATGATAGGACTACTATATCAGTAACTTCTTATGATAGGACTTCTATATCAGTAACTTCTTATGATAGGACCACTATACCAGTAACTTCTTATGATAGGACTACTATATCAGTTACTTCTTATGATAGGACTACTATATCAGTTACTTCTTATGATAGGACTACTATATCAGTAACTTCTTATGATAGGACTACTATACCAGTAACTTCTTATGATAGGACTACTTATGATAGGACTACTATATCAGTTACTTCTTATGATAGGACTACTATACCAGTAACTTCTTATGATAGGACTACTATACCAGTAACTTCTTATGATACGACTTCTATATCAGTAACTTCTTATGATAGGACTACTATATCAGTAACTTCTTATGATAGGACTACTATATTAGTAACTTCTTATGATAGGACTACTATACCAGTCACTTCTTATGATAGGACTACTATACCAGTAACTTCTTATGATAGGACTACTGTACCAGTAACTTCTCATGATAGGACTACTTTACCAGTAACTTCTTATGATAGGACTACTATATCAGTAACTTCTTATGAGAGGACCACTATATCAGTAACTTCTTATGATAGGACTACTATACCAGTAACTTCTTATGATAGGACTACTTTACCAGTAACTTCTTATGATAGGACTACTATATCAGTAACTTCTTATGAGAGGACCACTATATCAGTAACTTCTTATGATAGGACTACTATACCAGTAACTTCTTATGATAAGACTACTATATCAGTTACTTCTTATGATAGGACTACTATACCAGTAACTTCTTATGATAGGACTACTATACCAGTAACTTCTTATGATAGGACTACTATATCAGTAACTTCTTATTAGAGGACCACTATATCAGTAACTTCTTATGATAGGACTACTATACCAGTAACTTCTTATGATAAGACTACTATATCAGTTACTTCTTATGATAGGACTACTATACCAGTAACTTCTTATGATAGGACTACTATACCAGTAACTTCTTATGATAGGACTACTATACCAGTAACTTCTTATGATAGGACTACTATATCAGTAACTTCTTATTAGAGGACCACTATATCAGTAACTTCTTATGATAGGACTACTATACCAGTAACTTCTTATGATAAGACTACTATATCAGTTACTTCTTATGATAGGACTACTATACCAGTAACTTCTTATGATAGGACTACTATATCAGTTACTTCTTATGATAGGACTACTATATCAGTTACTTCTTATGATAGGACTACTATACCAGTAACTTCTTATGATAGGACTACTATACCAGTAACTTCTTATGATACGACTTCTATATCAGTAACTTCTTATGATAGGACTACTATACCAGTAACTTCTTATGATAGGACTACTATACCAGTAACTACTTATGATAGGACTTCTATACCAGTAACTTCTTATGATAGGACTACTATACCAGTAACTTCTTATGATAGGACTACTATATCAGTTACTTCTTATGATAGGACTACTATACCAGTAACTTCTTATGATAGGACTACTATATCAGTTACTTCTTATGATAGGACTACTATACCAGTAACACTTTTTTGAAATGGTATTACTCCAATTCTTTCCATATGCAAGTAAGAGTCAGAATGATTATCAACTGTCATGATTTTCAAATAATTACACTCAAAGGTGTAAGTATTAATTGGAAACAACCTCAATTTTAATTCACCACAGTTAATATCGCATGACCTGTTACATAATTAAATAGACACAATTTATCACACACCCAACTGAATACACACATTCTTGACATCAATAGTAAACCTACAAATGTATTATATATTTTAATCTACACTACATTAAAATATTCTGTTAATTTTGCTAGCTAGCTGAATGATTAATCAGATGTGTTTTTTTTTCAAAGAAAATACAAAAAATGAAAAAAATATGTATAAAAAATGCAAGCAAATTTTATTTCACTTGTAAAATCAGTGTCATTATCATCTGACATAAGTCAATAATCAAGTTCTAATTAATTAGTTACAATTATCAGAAATTTGGTTGAAACAATAAACAAAATTGCATAACTCTTACCTGAGCATTTTCTGCAATAAAATTTATTTGTTTGTTCTATATTTATATCCCATTATATTGCTATTTTAACAGTAAATGGAAATATCTCAGCATTAGGTAATTGTAGATTCAAGATTCAATACTTTATTATTGTACATTTAAATTTGAATACAGGAAATGTATTTTTTCTTAATGAAGAATGAACACCAATTCAGATAAAAAATAGTTATTATTTTTTTTTATTTTTGTTGTTGAGAAAGTGCATTTCGAAGGCCTCTTTCTGGAAATTATCAAGCCAGTTATAATTAATGGCATATAAACAAATATATTACTTGTTTGACGATTTCCCTTTCCATTCTTGTCAATGACATTAAATTGCAAATATTTATATAAAAAAAAAAATCTGACAAAGTCTAAAATTGAAATATCAATGTATATATCAATATTTGCATCAATATTGCAAAATTCCCTACCTTTGGACATTAACATAGAAATTTTACAGTAAGATTGGAAATGAAAAGAGAAAAAAGAAATTGAAAACAGTAGAGTCAGAAAGAATATCAGACTAGCTATGAATATGGCTGGATCACATCGACGATGCTTTGATTTACTAAAATAATTGGGTAAAAAACATCTACAAAAGGATAATGACAAAAACACATCCATATCTTAATACCAATTCACATTTGCAGTCTTAGATGTATAGAAGTATCAAACAATAAGTTACAATTTGCCTTTTAAGTTTGATAACAGATGTGTAGAAAGTAAAATAACAAAAATACCGAACTCCAAGGAAAATTCAAAATGGAAAGTCCCTTATCAAATGGCAAAATCAAAAGCTCAAACACATCAAACGTAAGAAAAACAACTGTAGATCAATGATGTAAATATAAAAATAAGAAAATGTGGTATGATTGCTAATAAGACAACTCTCTACCAGTGATCAAATGACATAGAAGTTCATAACTATAGGTCACTATAAGCATGAGAAGCCATTGACGGTATTTTTCAATACTTTCATATTCTACAATCAAGATTCTGATTTTCATACACTTCCTAAAAGCAAGTTCCAGTAAAGCCATTGATGCAGACACCCAATTTTCCCCCAGCTCACCTTCTTGAAACAATGATATTTCAAGATTAGATAACATACTCAAACTTCTATTTGGGTCAAGAGATTAGTTAAATATTTCAGTGAGTCGCCATGTTTTAATTGTCCATTTAAACATTATTTTCCTTTATTGACAGGAAGGTCTTGCCCATGTTTATATGTAACTTTCGACATGATAACATCACAGGCAATGTTGACCTTAGCTCTGTCATTTGGCCTGGAGCATACAGCATGGTTATTCAGAATCAAGACATGTGCTGTGTGTTGTGTGCATGGAAATAAACAGTTTTTTCTTGATACCTTCCCAACAATTACCATCAAAAAGAATTGTGGCAGTAATTTAATGGATATATGAACAGATTAAAACTCCTGAAATTACCAACACTTAGATATCGTAGACTACGAGGCGACATGATCGAGACGTACAAGATTCTCAATAACATCTATGATGAAAGGGCATCAAGTGGTATTTTCACATTAAGTAGTGGTTCAACAACAAGAGGGCATTCTTTGAAGTTAGTAAAGAACAGGAGTAGGCTGGATGTTAGAAAGTATTATTTTACCAACAGAGTAGTGGAAGTCTGGAACAGTTTTCCTGAGACAATTGTAACTGCCAAAAACGTTAAAACATTCGAACGAAGACTAGATAAATATTTCACGATCGGAGGTAGCACAGTAATCAACAGTGATAGTGACAGTGAAATAGAGCCAAATATAGAGGAGCAAGCTGATCTCCTGCATTTGAAAACACTTAGGTAGACTTAGGTAGATATCAAAGTTGATGCAATGGACCATTTTAATCTTGCTGTAACTAAGCCTTTGGAAAACAGTTATTAAGCTCATTGACAAGACCTTTCAGTAACCTTAAAATGAAGAACATCTATTCTCTACTATTTTAACATAAATTTCCCAACGGATTGTGAAAAAATTGTTCTCCTCACTAGTGAAATATCTGTTCTTGGCAAATGATTGGTCGAAATTTAATTATGACGTAAAATTTTCTTGGTTTCTACTGAATTTCCTATTGTGACGTCATGAAAAAAGGGGACCATGCCTGATGACGTCACATATAAAGAACACAACTTTCTGCAAATCTTTGAAAAGGAAGGATAAAAATCATTAGAGAAACAGATTCCACCATTATAACTCATGTATTACAATATTTCTCCACTCTCAACAGTTGAATTTTGATTATTTAAAAGCTCTGCAAGCCACACGCTTTAAATATTAAAATTTAACTGTCTCGAGCGGAGAAATATGGTAACACACTTGTTGCAGTGGTGGAATCTATATTTCTATCCATGTTCTCTGAAATGCATGTAAATCCTGGGAATGCTGTTCCATTTCAATCTTTCCCAATATACAACCAACTTGTAAGTTTACCTGGCAGCTTTACACTTACAATTAGCACCTACAACCAAGCAATCAAAAATATTTTGACAATTATACAAATATAACAACTCATAATAGGTTAATTTCATTTGATTTTATTTCCACTGAGGTTAAAGTACAAGTTTAACAGACATCACAGAATAATTATCATTATGCAGTCATAACCTCCAAAACAATCTTACTACTATTACTCACAGTGAAAACCTTGCTCACACAAACATGGTACATTTAAATTAATTATAATTGAATTATTGTACATGATTGTGTCCTTAACAAAATCATGTGACTGTTCATGTCCTCCATGTAATAGCAATATTATAAATGCAAATTTTCTGAACACAAAAATAATCTGATCAATCATGGTTATATACTGTTGAAAAATTCTTTAATTGTAGACCAGGACTGGATTTTTTATATAAATAACTTTAATCATAAAACGAGCCCTATTCCTTTCAATTGTAGGCTGGTAAAAAATGTTTGGTACATATTTATCTCGTGTTTGAAATTAATTTATGTAGAACCAGAAAAGTAGCATTTGTATTTCTAGTCTGGTTTATTTCATGATAAAAAGAAAAATAACGAGCAATGTTTCCCTTTCCATTCATACAAAACTAGGTTGCACTTGACTTCATTAACCTTTGAAAAAAGAAATAAGGAATTATATATATGACAGACAATTGTCTATAAATTTAATCGAAATTAAAATAAAAATGGTTGACAAAGGATAACTTCTGGATTGGTCCCATATTTTAAATATATTTGGCCGATATTCATTGTAAGTGTTCACCAACTTCAATCAACACAACCTGAAATACAACAAATTCCTTATTAAACTGATAAACCTCTAACATTTAATTAAACTCTTTACAAGTAGATAAATTCTTATGCCGGCTTTTGTTTGTATTTATTATTTCATTTATAGTGTATGTAAGACGTGGTCACACAATCCTGGCAAGACAGTATTGTAAAATATGTAATTCACAGGTTTATTGTCATGGATAATCAATCTTGTTACTATATAATGGTATGAATTTTATATATGTATTATTACAAAATGTCATGAATACTAGCAAATTATAAAAGAGAGGATACCAAAGATACATTCAAAATTGTATAAGTCGAAAATAAACTGACAATGCCATGGCAAAATAAATGGGGAATATGTCCATGGGACAAAGACGATGCCCCCGCTTGCATATAACATTACAAAGGGACATAACTCAAGAACGGTAAAAGTGACACTACCCAAATTCGTACTTGATCTGAGTTTTGTGGTAATCAGCATAGAGTATAGTTTCATAGCATTTGGTTGAAGCAAACTAAAGTTAGAGAACGGAAATCAGTTTTGGTAAAACTTAATGACCCCTCCACTACAGCGGGGGCATAAAAATAAGAATTCATTATTATCTGACATCAATAGTATTACAATACAGTAATTACTCAAACACATAGATTTCTGTATGTTTCTGTTCAATTTTCTTGTTTGAAAAGGTAGCAAGGTTAAAGATATTTTCACACTCCTTACAAAATCGAAAATGTATGAAAAACTTAAAAATGGAGAATAATATCTAAACTATATAAATTCTTAAGAAAACATTTATGAATACAAAACAAATTTTTATAAACTGGCTAAAATTTTCCAAGTGTCCTTCTACCTTAGAATCAGCATGGAAGTAATACACTTTGTTTTATTTTTCAAAAAATCAAATGAATTTCTAAAAATCATACTCTGTCAGGCACCACAAAATTTACCTGACCTCAAAATTGAGAAACAAATATTTTGACCCAGTAAAATCACTAATATTACATACACTTTTACAATAATGCTACTGTGGCCATACTTGTACAATATAATTTGACTTGCAAACCATCTTTTGCAGGGTGAGACAGTATTTTTATAAAAGTATCACTGGTTCAAAACATCAAACATAAAGGCATCTAGTGATTACAACACTATACAGGGGTCAACAACCAACAAGCTTTTACACTGTATCATATATGTACATATGACAAAATATTTACATATATTGTTACCATAGTATCAATGTGTTAAAAGTTTTGGCTTGCACTTTATTAAAAAAAATAATTCACAACTTTCTTCCTGAATAAGCAGCAAAATATTAAGCTTTTGTTTTGAGAATATTAATATCATTTTATCTACAAAATTTTTTTTTAATTATGAAACCACTTTTTAAAGGAATGTTATCAAGATGCCATTTTGATAAAGTTAATATTTTCTTGATTATAAAATGATAATGATTTAAAATGAAATGCTATATTTATATATATATAAAATAACCTTGACATAAAATCTTGGACCATGGGCTATGTTCTTAAAATATCTGAAGTAAAATTAATAACATGATAGAATAAAACAACAATTTTTTGCCTTTAGGAACTTTTTTCCTATTCAAAGAAACAATAAAAGTATGGACAAAAAGTAATATCTGATTACATTGATAAATGTATAAAACTGATAAAGTACCTATAAAAATACACAGAGCTGAAAATGATATAGAAATTTAAGGAAATGAATATTCAGACAATTTTTCATCATTATCAGAATGAAGTCTTAAATACCATGAGAAAGAATGGAAACAAGTGAATCTGTGAGCTACTGCTCACTAATAATACCCCCGCCCCGCTTAAAGTATAAGGTAAACAGGAAGTTGTTGAAAGATGAATCTGAAAACGCATCACACGGTATAGCTGACTCATATAAAGCCTGAAACCAAATTTCAGAAATCCTTGTAATGTAGTTCCTGAGAAAGATGTGACGAAAAATATTCATGGGACGGACTGACGGATGGACAGACAGAGGTAAAACAGTATTTCCCACTTTTTTAAAGCGGGGGTATAATAAAAAGGAGGGGAATTCAGGTCCATTTTGGCCAAAGAAAATTAGGTTTTTAAGAAATGCTTCTAATTTGGTAATAATATAGGGAAATGTAAATGAATAAGACAAGATTTGTAGTTTAATACCATTATTACATTACATCATGTCCATATTTCACATATTGGGATTTTTTTCAAATTTATGCAGTTTTCCATCAATATTTCCTAAGTTGAAATATTGGCAACAGCAAAATACCAACTAAATAATTCTAGACAGGCATGTTATAGTTATTTACATAATCCCTCCAAATTTAAAGTTGTTATTTTGGTGTGCCCATACTTTTCTCATCTTATATATACACAAAACAAGGGGAATAAAGAATTATACACAGTACACTAATTTTGTCATGGTTTTTCCCAAGGTAACTCATCAAATGTTAAATCTATTTGTAGTTTTTATGCCTTTTACCTTAGTCCTGTTAGAGCAAATTATTATTTTTTTGCTAATGATCATGTATGGTAACTTTCGAATTTGCTCTAAATTTTGGGCCAAATATGACCCTTATTAACCTACTCCTTATTGTTAATTTTGTAAATAATGATAATACATAAATTGAGAAACAAAAAGGGTCCTTTCACCTATCTGTGAAAAAACTGATTTAGAAAATCAAAACTTATATATTAATGACATATCTATTATTGCACAATGACAATGCAAAGAATGTTTTACAAAGACTAGAGAGAGTTATTTACATGGAATAGTTTACAAGTAGCACTATAGAATAGAATATTTACACAAGTCAAAATGTAAATAAAAATTCTCATAAAACAATGGTGTAAATGAGTATAAAAATTATAAGACTATAAATGATAAATGATAAATGCCTGTTGGAAAATTTTATTATTGAAATATTTTGTCATTGGGTATAATAATCGTAATATTAGGAGGTACTGCATTCACAAATTTCTTGCATGAAGTAATGGCAAAGCTGTTTTCCTAAGGGCAGAATCTGAGAACTATCAATTCCTGATATACAAACTCAGAATCATACTTTTTTCTATAAATATTTTGTATGTGAATGCAACTGAAAGAGCATTGAACAAAAATCTGCTTATAAGAATGCAAATCTAGAAATAACTTTTAACTTTACAAATAATCTTTAACATGATTTAAAATAAAAATACTCCAATAAATAAAACTGTGTATTTTTACAAAAAATGCAAATAGAAGTTACACAAAATGATTTTTTTGACAACATAAATAGTTAAATGCAGAACTAACTAAACATGAAAATGAACACATTGGCTGTAATTTATAGATGATTAAATACTAGCTGGTACTGGTCGAAGGATGTGGATTGTCTCCCCTTATCTGTTTTGCTTCACCCATCAGCGTTGATAGCATCTCGTTTAATTGGTCATCTTCTAATTTAATGTCACTAGAAATACTGCTTCTGGATGAAGAATCTAAAGAAAACAAATCTTAATTTGAAAAAAAAAAAAATATTTTCATCTTTCTTTCTTTCCCCCCAGAAATTGGTTACTACATGAAGCTGAACATTTCAGTTTATAAATGATTGCAATTTAGTACTGTGTGCCAAGTAAAATGTTGTTTTTTTTCTCAGTTGAAAAAATGAAAATCCAAGAATCTTGCTGATGGTTGGTAAGAAATCAGATTATAAACTTTGTAATGATCCAGTATTGGTATATTTCACTAACCACACACATTATTCTAAATCTGGGCCCACAAATCTTTGCTCTTACCCTTAAATGCTGCATGCTTAGGGGAGAAGCAGTAAATACCAATTTGTGAAATCTTTGGTTTGATCCTGCCTCCACACTGAGGGTACCACCAGACCTCTGAGGCAGTCAATCAACAAAAACATCAACAATAATGCACATATAGGCAAGTTTTTAATGATAAAATTTGTTGTATTTTCAATTCAAAAATCATACAAATTATTCAATTATTAAAAGCTAATATTTTTTTATAAATAATTTCAGGTTTATATTTTTTACAACCCAATAACATTGACATAGTGGATCCATAACCAAGTAAGGAAAGGGAGATAAAATTTATCACAATGAAATTATCTCCCTTTCCACACTAAATTTATTAGATTCCTACCTGATATAGGTGTGTCATCATAAATAGAACTCTTCCTGAGGAAAGATTTTTTACGTTTTGACGGAGATGGAGAAGGTATATCCATTATATGATCACAAGCTTGTTTCCACAACACTACAAATACAAATATCATTTAAGTATATTTAAGAACATGACTACAGTCGTTTTCTTCTTAATAACTGGTAAATTGGAGTTTTGATATGTCAATACTTTTAGAATGTCAGGCTCAAATTAACTATCAATAATTTGCTCCAGTAATCTCCAGTTTTATAAAACAGTGTATCATTACCATTAAGTGAATATGTTCTTTTAATCTATGAGGTCTGCACATTTACTTTATAGTATTAAGTTATGCCATCTCCAAAATAATTTTAAATGTACAATGGCACATGTTATGAAATAATTCTGTCAAATATGTTCCTTTCAATGTAATTTGTAAGAGATGATGTGTTGACCAACTTCACCATATATAAAAATGGTGATGTCCATGTTTTCCTGAAGATTTTGTAATGATAAAATGTTTTGGATAGACAGAGACAGACACACAAAGAAAATTTTAACTCTTCTTGCATTTATTGTCAGAAAGATGTTTTCAGAATAATATATAACTGGTTATCTGTATATACAGATAATGACCTAACATAGATATATACTAGAACACACCCTCGACATCCCGGGTCTGTGTATGAATTAAAGTACCTATGCATTATTTTAGCCTGGATTTTTAGCATTCATATTGTCATCTGATAAAGTCATGCTGATTATAAGGTGCAGTTTTCACTGCTTTCAAAATCTTTCTGTTTGAACCCATCCTGGTTTTCTTACTACAACCGGAAACTACATGTAACATATACTATTGGTATTGGTATCGGATTCACCCCGGAACTTGTTAATTATTGGTAATATTAATTATGTGGAAAACAAAAGGCCTGGAATGGTATAATTTTTTTAATCACCACCATTGTCCTATATTAGTTATATATAAAGTTGATTTCTTTGATTTGTCGTTTTTTCGTCACGCTGGCTAACAAATTGGACCTCATTATTTTAGTAGTATATATATAGATATTGACTTACCTTGGTCTAACAAATGTTGCTGTAGAGCATCCCACCATTTTGTAAGTTCTTCCTGATTATCTGTGGCCATTGTAAACAATCCAAAAGAATCTCTCTCACAAGTCCGTACATGGAACATATGAGATCTTTTAATTCTACTGGGATCCGCACTACTAATCTGAGTATTCTGAAATTAGAAGAAATTCTTATAAAAAACTGCAAATGTAATTTACACTGATTTTCTGGTTATATCCAACCCAATAAACACAATTAGGCAAAATACATACATTTTGACCTTCAGTGCTAATTGTGTTAATCCTGCCATATGTTTATGTGTCTCTCTGATGTCAAGAACTTCTCATGTAGTTCTCATGGTATCTTACTGATTATGCTCATTTAGGAATCCAAAGTTGACCACATTTATTGGATAGTCTCCCCTAAATTTATTCAAACCTTCAGATTATAGATGATTGATTGTTGTCATATGGACACATGGTTATAGTTTTAAGATTTTATGATGACTATAAGATGTCTTTTCATTGTTGCTAAAGCTGTTAATATGTAGTTCATCCCACAACTCTTTTTATTCATATTCATATGTTATAAGTATTAGATACTACCATGAGGTGTATATAAAGAGAATTCTTACTTTGGTGATTGGAATTGTGACTAGAGGTTCTGTGACTTCTACATCATCAGAAGATGACCAAAAATCTAATTTTAGATTCTTTAACACACACCAATATCTCTTCCACTTAGCTAAATCATCATCTTCCTGGAAAGAGAATAAAGATTACACATTGACACTGTATTATACTATATATACAGTATATGGAATGACCTGGTGTAAGGCCAGACTTTTTTTGTTATCGAGGAAATTTGTCGAGAGGGCAAAATAAAAATAAAAGTGCAATATTTGTCCAGTCGGTACTATAAAATAACAAGCATTCTGAGAGTATTGCATGGCAATACATAATCCCCTACCAGGTAAAAATTCGTTTTACTGGAACAAAATGCTAACTTGTTCTATAACTTGTCATGGTGTAAACAAAAAGTAAATATCATGTCAATATCTTCAAGCATGACTAAAAACAGTGTGGAAAACTGATTATATGAGTGAAAAAAACATTAGATATGTTTAATAGTTCTCTAAAATTAGATATGATGTGTATATCTATTTTCAAATTATAATCAAATATAATTAATAGTTCCAAATATTTTTTCTTTCATTTGTCACAAACTAATATAGTAATATAGATTTGTAACTTATCTATAAAATGTCAACAACATTTATCTACACAATGTAATGTCTTGAAATATATACATTAATAAAAATAGATTATTATCTAATTAAAGGATTTCTCTTCATAAATTTTTCTTTATATATATAGCATTCAGAAAATTAGTTTATACTAAATAACAAACAAACCTGCTAAAAAATTCTTCAAATAATTTAACAATGAATGTCTTTTAAAAAAATGAGTTATCTCCATTTGTACAGAAATATGGTTTAACATAGTACTCTAACATTAGATATGGTCCAGAGTTATGGTCCATAACTCTGGACTAAATTATCAGACCGAAACAAAATTGGAACTTGATCTGTAACTTGTCATGATAAAACAATATACCAAATATCAAATCAATATCTTCAAGCATGAAGAAAAAGTGTGGAAAGCTTATTTGGCGGACTGACAGAAGGACAGACAGACAGACAGACAGACAGACGGAGTGCAAACCTAAAGTCCACTTCAACTTTGTCGGTAGGGGACTAAAAATAAAATCTTCATATGCGTTCAATTTTTTTTTTCTAGAAATTTATCAAATGACAAGAACTATGAAAGGAGAACAGACAAATACTTACACCTATCTGTTATGAAAATATGAACTATGTTTAATATGAAAAAGAACAGATATGGGACAATGGCACGAAAACATCACCAAATACCAAAATAGGTTTTTATTCATTCTGTATTGCCTCTTAATATTGATCCAGGCAAATATATATTCTCTCCCAAAACTTTATATTTAATGGCTGGGGCATGATTTAATATGTTTTTTTTTAAATAAATAAAAGACGAACGTGTAAAGGGCACAGATGCCCTCACTGGCTAAACCCAAAAAGGGACATACATTAACTGGAGTATGGTGAAAGTGACACCACCCAAATTAGAACTTGTCACATCTGTGTTTGGTGGTATAAATAAGCATTGCGTATACGTCTCATATAAACATGTATACTGTTTATAAAACATACTTAAGTTAGAGAATGGAAACTGAAAAAGGGACTTTCTGACATATGGACGGACAAGGGTAAAACTTAATGCCAATGTAGTCGTACCAAGGGAATCAAAACCAAATATGAGCTGAATCCTTGATATCAGAAGCAGAGTTATATGCATCAGAAATGTTGGATGGATTGATGGGCGGAAGAACGAACAGATGTGGGGGTATACTATTCTTGGGAATGATTGGCTGATTGACAGATAACAAGTTACTGGACCTACTTTAGCCATAGGCTAACACAGTTTAAAAAACAAGCAAGTCGTTATAATTCTATGAATGAAGAAAACAACACCCCCACCATATTACAATATACAAAGTTTATTAAATAAAGTGATGAATGTTCATAAATAAAACGTGTTGAATCGACCAGTAAACTAATTCGAATGACAAAGGAATATAAAATTTACCAATCAGAGGAGATTAAAATTTGAAAGATAAAGTATGCATACAAAAAGGTACTACGAGTAATGTCAAATGTATCCTAGACTGAATTAGGAAACTTTAATTAATTAAAGAAGTTTTTAAATTGAATTTTTATTGTATCGTTTAATAGACCACCCACATCCTACATGGGCATGATTTATATAGACTGATATCCTTGACAATATATAAAAGGATCCCACAAAAAAGGAAAAAGACAAACCCAAAATACTCCAAAACACTGACAGGCACGTCGGGTTGCACACCGGCATCGTCTGTTTGAATGGGGCTGATGCTAACATTCATGTCCGCCAATTTAGTGGACAACATGGTACCAATTGTGTCATCTTGTTGACATTTAACGAATTTCAACGATCATAAACTTCTATTGAAAGATCTGGTTTTAAGTTTTATGTAAAAAACGATTCCCTGGCAGAAGTCGCTATATTATTTTCTGAACATGCTAAGGCCTTTTACAGCTGACTATGTGGTATAGGTTTTACTCATTGTTGAAGGCCGTACGGAGACCTATAGTTGTTAATTTCTGTGTCATTTGGTCTCTTATGGAGAGTTCTCATGGGCAATCATACCACATCTTCTTATTTTTAAAAGAGAAAAATTGGAGACCACGAAACCATACTCATATTTTTATTACTTTCTGGGGATTTCGTGAACAGTCGGCAGGAAAAATAAAAATAACAAAAATGTGTCCATAGTACACAGATGC
Organism: Mytilus californianus; assembly: GCF_021869535.1. Classification (NCBI taxonomy): domain Eukaryota; kingdom Metazoa; phylum Mollusca; class Bivalvia; order Mytilida; family Mytilidae; genus Mytilus; species Mytilus californianus. The sequence continues at coordinate 127,349,114 of NW_026262679.1, read as the reverse complement.
CCCACTCACACTATCATTTTCTATGTTCAGTGGACCGTGAAATTGCGGTCAAAACTCCAATTTTTGACATTTAAATTAGAAAGATCATATCATAGGGAACATGCATATGTGTACTAAGTTTCAAGTTGATTGGACTTCAACTTCATTAAAAACGACCTTGACCAAAAACTTTAACCTGAAGCGGGACAGACGGACGAACGGATGAACAGATGCACAAACGAACGGACGCACAGACCAGAAAACATAATGCCCCTACTACTATCATAGATGGGGCATAAAAATAGGAAGCACTAGATAAAAAAAAGTCAGGCCAAATGAATGACACATGTACTGTAAAGGCAGTGAAGTCCTCTCAATGGTGAAACCGCTTAGAATTTCTATGGCCAAATAAGTTGTCGTCAACTGCTTATAAAAACAACTCTTTTTTTAATAGATTTTATTATTCATTTTATTCATATAATATTCTTGTAAGTTGAAAGTTTCACATTCAATAAGATTTCCTATAAACAAATCATTTGAAAACTACTGAAACTTACTTGAAGATTTAAGTAGCCTATATGAACTGGATTGATCAGCGACAGAGGTTGAGCCACAATTCTACAGCAGTAATGACCAAACAATGGAAGCTCACAGCTACTATTACTATCTGTTAATGAAAAGTCAGTTCATGAAACAATCATAATGTCAGCTCTAGATGTATAAGATGACTGTCTACAGAAGATTTATTAAGTGTTTTCACAATAAATTAATATGCAAGGCAATAATGAATTGAAAAGAAAATAATTATCTTTTTTTGCCTTTGTTTCCAAAAGAAATTCTAAATATCCAAACATTTTGGCAATTTTTTCTTTTTTTTTCATTGATTCATCTAAAAGCATTATACAAACATCCAACTCTAAAGATTATAAAATAAATATTTGTATTAAAGCAGTACCTGAAACTGGTTCCACAACTAAATCAAAAGTTCCAACAGAATCATTCACACCTTGTAGTGTCATAGTCCCTTGGGCAACCATGTCAAATCGTGGACCCCTGAAAAAAAAATAAATCATTTGTTCAAAAGGCAAATATGTCAAATGGTTGACCTGTGAAATATATAAACTGTTGTCACAGAGATATGTCTCGCCTATTTGTTATTTTGATAATACAAATGTTAAAATTAAAACAGCAATACTTTAACATGTACATGTAAGTTATGCAAATATTCAAAGTCAATGAACCATGACTGAAGGTACATGGCAAAACAATCTCCATGGAAATGAGATGTGCCAATGCTAATACAACTGCATACCAAATACCATAGACTTATAATAAGTCGTTCCCTTTCAACTAACCTAAACACAAACATTAGTGGTTCCCCATAAACTGACCTAATCACAAACTAATACATTTAAACTAAGCAAAGTTTAGAAGTCAATAGACCATGACTGAGGGGGCAGGGCCAAATAATCTGCATGGTAATGAGATGTGCCAATGTTAATACAACTGCATACCAAATATCATTACCTACAACTAGTGGTTCACCATAAACTAGACCTAATCACAAACTAATACATTGTTGACGCCGCTGCCGCTGACTCCGGAAACAGCATACCTATGTCTCGCTTTTTGACTCCGTCAAGGCGAGACAATAAAACATCATGTACATTCTGTCAGTACCTATATTTTGCCATTGCACAAGATCTTAATTTTCTCTGACAGCTAAATCCATTGGATGTTGGATGTGTACTGATCGATATTTTAGTCTTCGAGCATGATTTTTTCATTAGTTGTTATTGGCTTTGAACTAGCTTTCAGTAACTGCGAGTACTCTCAGATATGTTTTTTGTGCCTTTAGCTATTTTGAGATTTGTATCAATCTGATGAGTTTAGCCCTTTTCAACTGATTTGTATAGTTTGTTCTTATGTTGTGCTGTTACATCACTGTCCAAGGTTAGGGGAGGGTTAGGCACCCACGAACATGTTAAACCCCACCACATTCTGTGTGTGCCTATTCCAAGTCAGGAGCCTGTAATTTTATTGCTTGCTATGCTATATGGGTTTTGCTCATTGTTGACAGCCATACGATGACCAATAGTAGCTAACTTCTATGTCATGTGTCTCTGGTGGAGAGTTGTCTCATTGGCAATCATCTCATCTTCTTATTTTTAAAGTGATACAGTAGATGAACTACTTAGAGCACTTGACCACCAAGGCCTCCTAGATAATATAAAAGCACTTTAATACTTACAGAACCATATTTCCTATAATGTCTGTATCATGCTGAAATAAAAACAAAGTACATTTAAATCACTATATATTTTGTCCTATATTCTTTAATGGTAGTTTTCTCAAGTATATGTCATTTACATGTGGTAGAACATGCAATAAAAGAGATACTGGGTATATGCAACAGTGTGTTACCATTCAATTCACTCGTTTGAAAAAGTACATATTATCCTTAATGCAAAATAGTTCTCTGCATTTTAGAATTACAGAATAATATTTCTGATATTAGATTATGCATTATTTATAAAATCCAGTGGCAAGATCTAAATTGTACAATCTGAAAGCTTTATCAACAAACATTTGCTCTGGGAAAATATCAACCCAATGCCCCCGCTTGTAAATATAAGCCAAATTCAGCATTTTCAATTTACAAAGGGGCATAACTCTAGAACGGCAAAAGAAACGCCACCCAATTTCAAACTTGATCTGTTTTTGGTGGTAATAAGCAGTGTGTATAAGTTTCATAACATTTAGTTGAGGCAAACTTAAGTTAGACAGTTGGACATTCAGAACGAAGAAAGGGTAAAACTTAATGCCGCCTCTGCCGTGCAGGGGCAGAAAAAAAAAAAAAACAGGAGCAAAACACAATCATGTGATCAAATATATACATACTAATCCTGACAATCTTTTTCCTACACTCCTCCCCACAGAGCCAGACAAATCATTAATCTTTTTCTTCAGTTTCTTTGGAGTGCTGGCAATTGTCAAATCTTCATGCAGCTTATGGCAAAATATTTCTACTTTACATTCAAAATCATGTGCAACATTTTCACTGAAAAAAAAAATTATCTGGTGAACCTTACAGACTTATGGTTTACTAGCTTGTTTATATTTTTGTTTACTATTTGCTAGATGATTGTATATTTCTTCGTGTTTGAAATAATTTTCAAACAAAGCTTGAGTTTTATTTATTCAACCATTTAACCAGAAAAGAAATGAAAAAAATCTAATACTAAATAACATGTCCAATTTATGACGAGAGCTTTCTTTAGTGAAGTTGACAATGTAACTTGATATGATATATGTATTTTTGTTGTACATGTACTTACAATACAAGGGTATCATCAAACGTCAAGTCTGTCATACTCCTGTCTACATTGTTTATCATGCAGGTATCGTATATATCACTATCAATCTTTACCAGACAGAATACAGCATATCTTCTGTAGTCTGAAAAAAGTCAGATTTATAAAGAAATTTAATTTTCAGAAGATAATGCCCTGTTCAATCTGACACTCAATTTATACTACTGTGGATTCATTATTATTTGTGGGATAGTAATTGTCATGGATTTCTTGTGTAAAGGTGAACCATGAGTTTAAATGTTCAACATTCTAAAGAATTCTATAGGCTGGCAAAACCAAGAAATCAAATATCCATGAAAATACAATTGATCGTCAATCCACAAAATCATGAAAAATAAATGAATTCTCAGTATTTCAAGCTAATATTTTTGTACTAAAATTAGATATTTCTTCCTAATAACACTTGAATGAGTTTGTTTCTAAATGTCAAACTCATAATGATTATATCCATAGGAACATGTTTAGCTACAGGTATGGCTGTACAAATAAAAAAAAATCTATTCCAAAATCTCTTAAATTTTTGCATCTGTGTTTGAGATACCAAGAGTCCATTATATTTATTTTAGTTATAGTTCCAGCTTTTCCAAAAATAACAAGTGAAACTGTGAACTACTGCTCACTGATGATACCCCAGCCCAAATACTTGACGTTAAACAGGAAGTTGTTGAGTGTTAAATCTGAAAACGCATCACACGGTATAGCTGACTTATATAAACCTTGAAACCAAATTTCAAAAATCCCTGTAATGTAGTTCCTGAGAAAGATGAGACAAAAAATATTCATGGGATGGACGGACGGACAGACAGATGGATGGATGGATGGATGGATGGATGGACAGACGGACAGACAGAAAAACTGACGGAAAGACAGAGGTAAAACAGTATACCCCCACTTTTTTAAAGCGGGGGTATAATAAAAACTTTGTTGGATGGATGGCAGTACTGTACACCCTTCACAGGAACTTAATCCTATAAATAGAACTGTAAAAATTTGTGTAGATGGCATACATTTATGTCTAATGTTTCCTATGTCAGTAGCCACCATGACAATCAAATAATACATGGGTTGTTCCAGCAAGGCACTGCAAAATCTCAACTATGAGTAGGTGATTTTGTACAGTGAAAATGTAAAAGAAATTCTAAAATTGCCTCTATATAGATGGTTATCCAATTTTCAAAGTCCCTTACCTGGATACAAATAATGCTTAAATGGAATAGCCATGAAGTGCTCTCTCAATCCCTGAACAACAATTTTTTGGAACAGTCCTAAAATCTACTTTATCAGAAGTCATCATTTACTCCATGTTTCATAGATTAAAATGATAATTACTGATCTATTTAATCTATTTAATCTCTTTATTTATAGATTATAATTATAATTAATTACTTCTATCTAATCTTGTAACTTTTATAATTAATTTATGCCAATTATGTGAATTATATAATTACTGTTTCTGCTAATGTTAAATTTGCTATCATTATATTGCTAAAGGGTAGCATCAATCCTTGTTAAAATATGTCTTAGTGCATGATAATGAAGATTATTCATAAAACATAATGATTTAGACAACACTGATAACTAAGCTTTTTTTGTGTGTGAAATGGATTGTTTGAGGTTTGTGAAAATCTGTTTGTTCATGACATTTTTCAATTCATGTCTACAAATTTTCCATATAGCAAATCATTGCAACACACTATTATTTTCATTACAAATAAATTTAGAAAAAGGAGAAAGTATAGTACATTCTAGGACTTAGTTTATCAAGATCTTGTGATCATTGAAGCATAAAGATCACATTTATTTTGCATTTATGAATAATATTTGGGGTTATAGTTGTTTATGTGTTTGTTTTTTTCTCAGTAAGTGCCAGACAAACTATCCTTTGATACATTTTGGTCATTTTTCCATATTAATCGTTTGAAATATGAAAAGCTAAATTTATCTTTATTGTACTTTTCATTTATCTGCTTTACTGTCCATTTCGCATTATCTTTATATGAAGATAATCGATTTGACAATTTGTAAAGAGCTGTTGAAGACCTTCCAGTAACTGTCTACACATGGAACATCAATACAAGAGCTGTTGAAGACCTTCCAGTAACTGTCTACACATGGAACATCAATACAAGAGCTGTTGAAGACCTTCCAGTAACTGTCTACACATGGAACATCAATACAAATGCTGTTCTTCGATAAATGGTTATTCCCAACTGCATGCATATCTTGAAAATTGTGTCCCCCACAATCCCATATTCCTTCTGCCCTATGCTGTTTTGAATTAAACCTATTTTCATATATTAAGAATTCTTGAAGTAAAACATGAAAAACTTACCTCCTTTGTTTTTAAAATGATCTGTATCTTTCCACATCAAAGGTATTCGTAAATCTGGAAAATGAAAAATAAAGTGAAAAAAAAATGTTTTCTATATCAACAGACTGGAATATTCTGATACATATAAATAGGTAAAAAATCTATTTGTAATATAACAATTAAAAGCAAATAATAAACAGTTATTGCTTTAAATGCTTGAAAAAGTCAGCCTTAATTATTTATTTTTTCTAATTCACAATAACCTAATACATTCATATTTTTTGGACACAAAAATATTGACAGGAATGACTTTCTTTTTGAGATTTTCTGTAAGTCCTACAAAGACTTGCATAAAGGTTGGTCCATAGTTTTTCTGTGAGCCCTGCAAATATTTGCATAAGGGCTGGTCCTTTCTATTTCTGTAAGGCCTTTAGAAACTTGTAATATGGCTGGTATGTTATTATTCCGTTAGGCCTGTATAAGGGCTGGTCTCTTAATTTTCTGCGAGGACTGCTGTGGGTTTTTTTTTTTATCATGAAGACTTGTAATATTTTTTTTTACTACTCCAGAAGTTAAATAGAACTGTTGGTAAACATTTTGTGTAAATATGGCCATTCACAGACATTTTTTAAGGAAGGACAAGTATTATATTCTTTTTTTTTCACACAAATTAAATCACAGCTAAGTTTTCCATATTTTCAGTAGAACCCCAGGTGTGCTCAATCTAAGTCTTACAATGAAAGTGAAATAAATTACATGTAAAGATTTTGATATCTTAAGATTACACAAAGACCTAAGAAAATAAAACCGAGACAAACAAATATTGACCAAATGATTGGATATGGACACTTCCAGATAAATACATTAAAAAGAGATAACCAATATTTGTAATGGGTGACTTTGAAAGTGGATATTCCAGAATGACAAACAGAACGACCTCGTTTAAGGACAATACTGATAAGCTACCAGTATAAACAACTATTTACATATTCTGATGGCCTTTAGTTGAAGATTTTTACATTATATGTACAAACAGTTACATACACTGGTGTATGTGTTATCATATTATCATTATTCATATAAACTTCTGTACATTTTATGGCAGTACAAACAAGCTAGAATTAAAACTATTGCTGACTAACGATACCCCCACTAAAAGTATTCCGTAAACAGAAAGTTTTAAATACTACTCATTACACTGTAAAACATGCTAATATGAATGTTGATACCAAATTTCAGAATGCACAGATTCATAATTACTGAGCAAAATGTGATGAAAACTTCATAAATGGTCATAATGTAAGAATAAGATAAGATAAGAATTTCATTAATCTAATCAAGAACCCATAAAGGGCATCATTTCACAACAACAACATATGCATGCACTGAATATATAACTGATAAGAATTCTGTCAACTGGAATTCAATGAGCTATCAATTTGAAAATGAATAGTCGAGCATGTACACATAAAGCTTGATACAAAATTTTATGAAGAAATTTCATGAATCTGAAGGACAGACAGGGGTAAAACAGTGTTCCCACCTCCTTATCATTTCTTTTTTTTTTTCATATTCATATTAGCAGTAGGACCAGAAAAGGATTAAGTCTGAATTTTGTATTATCTCAACTAATAACAAATGTTGACCTGTTATAATAAACCTGGCATGTTTGTTTGTTTTATAGAAAGTATTAGCAGCTTTCCAAATATGATATTTTTCAAGATTTTGCCCAGATTTGCTGCTTTAATGTACTTTAAAGAGCTATTTCTTTTGGGTAAACATTAGTCACACTCTTCAATCAAAACCCCAAATCACATGGCTGAATTACACATCTTCACGAAACATGTTGGTTTATGCATATATGGTGGCTTTATGGCCTATGTTTTCTAAAGCAAACTTCCGGTATAGCCAAATTTAGGCCTTATTCAAAATTCCTTAATTAGGAGTGTACAGTTGGACAAGAGTTGTACAGAATGGAACCATTAACAGAACTGGCAACTTTTACATTTCTGGTATGAAGAGGAGGGATAGTGATTTCTCAATTTTTTTATTTTTTTATTTTCGATGAATGGAATTTCACATTTGGATTTCCTGTCTTATGACTTCAATCTTCTTTGCAATTAGACTTTATTGATGACTTTTACCTGTAACACACACTCTGGCTGTACATGGCACTTGGTTACCCTCCACTGACCTACAAAATACAAAATCTGACATGAACAAATTACAAGTAATCATCTAATATTTGTACATATATTGGGTATTTAGATTGGGGTAATTATAGGTTAAATAAAAGTCGACTACACTCTTAAATATATAAAGACTTTGTATATATGGCATCATAAAACACTTTTCCTTTCTATTTCAACCTTACAATGTTTGTACCTTTACTAGTTGGCCAAGTTATTTGACTTTTCTGATGCACTTTACTCGAGGATATTAGTGCACAATTTAAGGATGCATACATCATTACACGTCCTTAGGGTAAACACTACATAACATATTACTTTATAAAGGAAAGTCAACAAATCAAGGCAAACCACATTTGTTTACTAAAGGACAAAACAAGTGCAATCACTACAATGTAAACATTTTATTTTACTTATGTTTTATTCACATAATACTTCAGTCCTTTTCAAAGCAGTATTTTACTACACCTAGAGACAAGCCTACAGAAATACATGTAATAACTTCCCTGGACGACAGTGGAAATAGGTATCAAGACCAAAACTGACTGTAAGGCAGGGGTTGAAATTGTCTGTAAAACCTCAATAGCCTTAGGTTTTTCAGTGCTTATATTTCACAAGATCAAACAGAACAAGTGCTAGACCAAGTCTAATAAAAGAACAGAGTTCCAATGTCCCCCGTGTTGCACATATTTTATATTTCCAAGGGGCATAACTTTTTAAAAAAGTCGATTGTCTACCATTTTATAACTTGTCCGAGATATTGCTGATATTAACCTATAGTATAAGTTTTATAAAATCTGGCAATAATTGTACCCGTGAGAGCGTTAACGTGGCCATTTTCCATAAATTTAATATTTCCAAGGGGCATAACTCCATTAAAAATAGTCGATCGTCCACCATTTTAAAACTTGTTCGAGATATTGCTGATATTAACCTATAGTATAAGTTTTATAAAAATCTGGAAAGAATTATACCCATGAGAGCGCTAACAAGACCGGACGGACACCCGGTATTTTCATGTCCACCGCAACGCATTACGCGGGGACAACAATATCCTCATATAATGTAACAAGGCTGCCTTACAATGTTACTGTAAACAACTTAGTGTTTCTCCTCCTCACTAAGCTTTGTTACAATCTTTAAGATATATTCGATTTTTTTAAGGAAAAAATTCTGATTCACTGAATTATTGTCACTCGATAAAGTGGATAATCAGCATATTTTCATCTTATTTTTTGTTAAAGTTTCTAGCTACTTTCATGAAATCAGCTTGCTTTCATAAAAACAGCTATATATTTATCACAGAGAATTTCTCTTATGCAAAAAATGACTTGCCTGTTTAAAAAAAAAACTTTAATAGGAAATTTAAGTCTATGGATCTCAAAATCTTAAGCTGCAAATATAATGTAATATTATACATTTATTTCCCGTGCCGGAGGGAGATATGAAGATTTGTTCACCCAAGAATATTCATATTTCACGAAGGCTCTGCCCGAGGGAAATATAATTTTTCGAGGGTGAGCAAATCTGCATATCTCCCGAGGCAAAGGGAAATGAATGTTTTATTCCACTGCCTATGCTTTGTTTACTATCAATATATTAAATATTATTTTGCATACATTTTTTTTCTTATCCGCTTGTTTTTGTAAGTCAAACTAAACACGACATACCCATTGATAAACAGTAAGGATCAAAATTTAATTATAAGTCTTTTTGTTTTATCGTCTGAAATAAATTTGAACATGATAATGATTTTTGCTATCGCTATTTTAAGAAGAATAAGAAGTTCTAAACGTTATGTACATTAACCGAGCGTAACGTCGCACGAAGTAATCCCGACATTTCAGAGGGGAATATGATCCTCAGAATGGAATATGAAGATTTGTTCAATGACATGTGGGATAGTCTCAACCAATCAAATATTGATTAAACTATCAATATGTTTAAACAGTGGAATAAAAGTCTTTAGTTTCTTGTTATGTTGGACTTACGTTTGTCTACCTAAAACCTGAGCAGTTTTCCTTTTCTGTAATTCTGACATGTAAGCCATAATACGATGGTTTGAGGTAAGCAGGTTACGAGCAGCTTCCAGCAGTTGTGACGGATGTTTAGAAGCTGCCAGTAGTTTGGTTGTTCCTTCTCGCATTTTAATCTCATGGTCAATCTTCTGCTGTAAGTCATGGTCCTACAAAATAAAAAACTCAAAATATTTAACAATAAATCTGATGTCGAAAAAAGAAACTAACAAGACATGTTTACTCATTAGAACAAATTATTGTAGTTTCAGGATCCTATACTTTGGACCTTTTTGGGTAATTATTTTTTTTAAATCAATTTTTCTTGATTTTAACAAATTCTGTTTATAAGAGGTCAGGACAATTTATTGCAATTTTATGAGAATGAAAATATTTAATATCTATCTTTCTTTTCACCACAGGAAAGGCATTACTAAGTCCAGACGTCAGATTTGGTGTCAATATATGACAGCTTCTTACATTTGTTATTAAGTAAAATTAGAGGTGATAGAATAGCTGATATAGTTTTGATTAAAACACATGACCAGCTGTCGGACTGTTATTTTCTGACAAATTGCCTAGTAAGGGCGATAATAAAAACAACTTTTCATGAAAGATAATTAGTCATTTACAGGTTAGCTGATTAGGTTTTAAGACCAAATATCAAGACTTGTTTCAATCAAAAAGAAAAAACCACAGAATTAACTGGAAACAAGAGTGCACATGCTGAAATGTCTTGCCTTCTTTACTTATCATTGATATTATGATGATAGTTGTAGTAAAGCTTTATATGTAGAACTATCAACATAATATCAATATAATATCACAACTTATCCAAGAAAATGAGGTCAAGGTCATATAAACCAAACAAGAAATACATGTACACCTTACAATCATTCAATACAATAAATATAGTTGACCTATTGCTTATAGTTTAGTAGATACAGACTTAACCAAGAAAACTAAACATTGACTAATGAACCATGGAAATGAGGTCAAGGTCAGATAAACCATGCCAGGCAGATATGTACAGCTTGCAATCCTTCCACACAACAAATATAGTTGACCTATTGCTTATAGTAATAGAAAAAACAGACCAAAACACAAAAACTTAACACTGAGCAATGAACCGTAAAAATGAGGTCAAGGTCAAATAAAACATGTCAGACTGACATGTACATTGTAAAAATATTTTCATACAACAAATATAGTTGACCTATTGGATACAGTATTAGAAAACAGACCAAAACACAAAAACTTAACTTTAACCACTGAACCATGAAAATGAGGTCAAGGTCAGATGACAACTGCCAGTTGGACATGTACACCTTACAATTATTCCATACACCAAATATAGTAGACCTATGTTGCATACAGTATAAGAAAAACAGACCAAAACACAAAAACTTAACTATAACCACTGAACCATGAAAATGAGGTCAAGGTCAGATGACACCTGCCAGTTGGACATGCACACCTTACAGTCCTTCCATACACCGAATTTGCTAGACCTATTGCTTCTAGTATCTGAGATATGGACTTGACCACCAAAACTTAACCTTGTTCACTGATCCATGAAATGAGGTCGAGGTCAAGTGAAAACTGTCTGACGGGCATGAGAACCTTGCAAGGTATGCACATACCAAATATAGTTATCCTATTACTCATTATAAGAGAGAAATTAACATTACAAAAAATCTTAACTTTTTTTTCAAGTAGTCACTGAACCATGAAAATGAGGTCATAGACAATGGACATGTGACAGACGGAAACTTCGTAACATAAGGCATCTATATACAAAGTATGAAGCATCCAGGTCTTCCACCTTCTAAAATACAAAGCTTTTAAGAAGTTAGTTAACGCCGCCGCCGCCGGATCACTATCCCTATGTCGAGCTTTCTGTGACAAAAGTTGCAGGCTCGACAAAAAAGATGAATGGCCTAAAAAGTTTTGTAGAGTTATGAGTCAAGGTAATGGAAGCTTTGATTGGTATAAACATAATCCAAAAGGTATTTGGCACTAGTTCTTTTGTGCAGCTTTAAAGCAATGTAACTGCCTTGACACTTTCACAGCACATACTTAGACACTCAAGGATCCAGTAGTAATTTATAACTGGAGTAATTGATTAAAATGAGGCAGTTGCACTATCATGAATCTAAAAGCTGATTCTAGAACTAATAATATTATTACAAAAAGAATTAAATTAGTAAACTAGTAAAATTATCTTTATTTCTAAATATGAAACAATAGTATATTTCGATTACAACCACATCCATGTGCCTTTATATCTCTATAAAGGGTGCTCTTAAAGTGTAGTCCTCCACACAAAGGGTGCACTAAAAATGAATCCTCCACACAAAAGGTGCCCTTAAAATGTAGCCATTTGTGCCAAGAATGCTGTCTGAGAAAAAAATTAACAGGTACCCTGTCCTTTTCAAAAACAACGGGAAACACTATACTTGCAGAAATTTAAAGAACAAGTTAAAATTTCATGCAATCTTGGCCAACTGTGCATCTCAAAAAACTATAGGCTAAAATATTTATAAATTTTGTGAAAAACATACACAGCACACACTTAAACTATCTGAAGGATTCAACAGCAGAGATTTTTGAGCCAATGCATTGAATATAAAACATCGACTCAGTTGTGTAAGGCAACTGTCCAGTAGCAATTAATGCTTAAAGTAAATATACTAATGAGCATGATTTACATCAGATTTTAGCTGTATTACAATGGAAAACTTAGCACTACAGTCAAAGCTTGCAAGCTCAATGATAAATGTGCTTTAGTCTTCTTTTCTCCTCATAAAAAAATCACTAACAAGAATGTGTCCATAGTACACGGATGCCCCACTCGCACTATCATTTTCTATGTTCAGTGGTCTGAGAATTGGGGTCAAAACTCTAATTTGGCTTTAAAATTAGAAAGATCATATCATAGGGAACAATTTTGTGTACTAAGTTTCAAGTTGATTGGACTTCAACTTCATCAAAATCTACCTTGACCAAAAACTTCAACCTGAAGCGGGACAGACGGACGGACCAACAGACACAAAGACCAGAAAACATAATGCCCCTACTACTATCGTAGGTGGGGCATAAAAAAGAAAGTAATGTCTGAACATCAAGCATGATAATAATTGCTAACAAACTTTTATTTTGTATTTATTTTATCAGAACTTCCACTTCATTTATATTTTTAGATTATTTCATTTTGTACAACAAATCATTTGTATTCTTATTCATACACCTTTAAACTTGATACCACACATGTGCCATAGGTCACAGTGATAACACTGTTATGATACCTGAATCGAATTTTGATATCACATTATAAATCCTGATAACATTTCATTTATTTGTAGCTACCAATACAACATAAAAGATCAAGGAAGCTTATGAATTATTAACAAAAACCATGTCAAGGATAAGATAAGATAAGATAAGACTTTTATTAATCTAATCAAGAACCCATAAAGGGCATCATTTACAGGATATATGGGTAACAGAGATCAAACAAGATGTTGTGCATCTCTTATATAGTTCTTATTTCCATAATCCCTTTAAAAACCATCTTTTTAATTAATTTGCATATCTATATATTGCAAATGGAAGACTAAACTACTTGGCTGGCATTTTAATAACTGGTACAAGTCAAGGAGAGATTAATTTTTTTGACATTTTTCAGTTTGTATCAGTTGTAACCTGATTACAAGTTTTCAAACATTCTGATATTTGTAATAGTTTTAAAACTAGTAAATTGACTGAACAAGTGTTGACAGATCCAAGATGAATGCAATTTGTCTACATACCTTATCCTGTTTTCTTTTATAAATAAAAGAAAAATATTTCCTGTGTTAGTGTGTATTTACTGTGATTCCTCAGAATTGCAGGGGGAGTGTAAACTGATGATTTATTATTATGCATATAAATTAAAGAAGTTTGAGAAGCATATTGAACTATAACTTTAGACTTTTTTAACCAATATTGCCAGATTTCAAAATATATGTTAGACATGACAGAGGCAGATCTTTCAGGAATATGACCATAAAATATTCTATTACTAAGCCAGATATTCACTTTATAACACTTCTTCATCATAAACCGTGACCTAGATGTGAAATATTGGACCTATTCTCCCATGATCACTGACAAAATGTTTAAAAACTGTAATAAAAGTTAAGGAGTAAAATCTATACTACAGAAAATGATAATAATATGTTATTCCTACACAGTACTATTGTATAAGGTTTACAGCACTCAGAATTAAGAAAACATTACAATGAAATATGTTTCAAGCATGAAAAAAATCAATATATCTATATTTTCTATACAATGAAGGTATGTTCTTTTTAAACTGAAAATTGCAATAATTTATTACCCATTTAATTTTCTGATGTCTGAAGTACAAAATGTTTCAAGCATATAAACAAATTTAAAGGGCTTGATCTTAAGGTTATTTAAATATTAATATTATCCTTTACTTGTAAACAGGAAATTTTTATTGACAATAATTATAATTTAATTCATAATATTGACAACAACTGAATCCAACTACTTCCATACATCTGGGGGTATGGACTTCAATTACTTTTTATCTGACAACAAGAACTGACCACCCAGGTTTACAATTACTGTTTGAATAACAATAAAACAAGGACAGACCCAAATAAATGTCACTTACCATATATGTTACTCAGTACTGGGTGTCCAAATACATGTACTTCAAAAAGTAATTTTGAGGAAAATTAAACATTGAATATGTGACTATGTTAAGAAATTAAAAATAAAGAATTACAAAATTTCTAAATTTTTAAGCATTTGTGTGGTGATGTCATTAAGTTCACATGTACATGTATGTTTCAACAATTTGGTCTGTACACAGACTGGTAAGTATTTTTGAAAAGTATTGCAAACAGTTTCATGCTGTTCAAGTGAATCGATTTGAAGAATATTAATGGTACTATAATGCAGTAGAATATTTGACTCCTATTTGCTGCTACCATTTTCTGAGCTCATGTGATACTTCTGGTCTGGTTGGGCTTTAATCTTCATTACTACATACATGTACATGAAATTATACATGTATAATCAATTAATGCTGCTTAAAACACATGATGTCCAATTATTCAATCAGTGAATAAATAAGCCCCAAAGTGCATCCAATTGCACAGCTTACCGGTACAATTTACCGTATTACAAATAAGGAAATAAAATGTGTCTTGTGACAAATTCCCATTGCTTATGTCTCTTTAGTTTCTCATTTATTCAAGATGAATTTTATCAAATGTGTAAGTTCTTTTTAAAATATATGCATAATGTTTACAGTAACTGTAGCATGAATTTAAATCATGATCATTCACGATAAATATACATTTTTTGTATATATATATATATTATATATATAAATGAAAATCTTGGGACCCTAATTAGTTAATAAACTTATCTATGTGACCTTTGTGATATGGGGTCCTGATTTTCCAGCAGCATAAAAATGCTGACACCACAATCTGAACATATCCTATATGTGTACAGGATTTCATTATTGCATTTCAATTATTTTTTTTGAAATTGTAAACAAATTTGTTCATGCCTGTGAAAAAGATCTATAAAAAAAGAACTTGATACCCTTTGAATTCTTTATCTATGAATCTATGCTAACTACAGATGTTGCAGAAGTGAGGTAAATATTGTAAGATAAAAATCTCTCTATGCAATTCGGCATCAGTATAATTAGAGTTCAAGATGCAACAGATTTTTCACTTCATTTCATTACATAAAGTATTAAAGATGTGGTAAAAGTAAGAGTTTTCACAGGTTGTTGTTGGCTGCAGTGAATCATTGTATTGACATAGCTAGAGTGAGTCATTGCTGGGTATTTATCCAGTCTCCTGTCTATAACTTATTGTGTCAACAAACAATAAATTTTATATTTGGAAACCACATCATATAAACTTGATGTACATGATAGTACCAGGCTACTATATACACTTTGATAAAGGCTCTTTATCTCTAGGACTAGAACTCTTTAACAAAACTGTCCTTAAATGAGCTGAAACTAATTTGATTTTTATTTTTGTGCACACCTCATCATTTTCTACTAGTATTTAGTCTGAAAGACCAGCTATAAAACTGTAATAACTTTAGTTTCACAAAATAACTTATACATGTACCAGACATTCTTTTTCTTTCTTTATAAAAATAGTGTTTAAAATATTAATCATAAGTTCTAACCCTAGTAAAACCTGTTAAAAACTGAAATCTACTGATCTAGTACAAATCTCTGATATTATCAACAAATTGTACTTGGCCTTTTCATAACTTAAAATATGAAGACCCTCTAGAATGGAAAGATACAATACATTAAACAGGTGCTCATCTGGATATAAAGAAATTCATCTTAACCCATTACCTGGTGTTTAGGAAACCACAAATTGAGAAAAAACCACAAAAAGAAGCGCTACCGTGAATATATCATACAGAACGGATATGATGGTTTTTCTACCTGACTGATCTACTATAAGATAAGAATTTTATTAATCTAATCAAGAACCCATAAAGGGCATCATTTACAACAATATTAAGCACAATATGATTGGAAAAAAGAAAAACTATATCCTAATATAATACTATCATATATTGGACAGGATCAGAGCCTAACACATCATGTGTCTTACATAACATTAACAATAATTGCATAATAATTTTATATATTTTGTATCCACCTGGATCTTATTTCTAAACACTTAATTATATAATTGCCTAGGCACATAAGAGTTGGTAAATGCTCATTTGTGAACAGCCAGAAATATTTTTTATCCTTGGGTAATTCTTTAAAATTATTACAAAAACTGTTTACTTTATCCCATAATAATTTTCTCTGTTCGTTATATAAAGGACAACTTACTGTGAAATGGGTCTCATCTTCAATAGAATTTGATCCATGTGATAGGCAGTGATGACATAGACGCTGACTTCTCTCTATGTATTTTTTACTATACCTATCTTTCTCAATTTTAAGATCATGTGCACTTATTCTCAATTTACATATAGCTCTTCTTATATTAAAATCTTTAATTGATAAATAAGCCTCCTTTACGAAGTCAGTCTTGAGGTTGAAATAATTTTCTAATTTACTATTACCTTGTGATAAGGTATCAGATCTTTTGACCCCCCAAAATGTTTTAAAACTGTTACAAAGTTTACATTTTACAAATTTAATTAATCTATTGAGCTTTGTATTCAAATTTTGTATATCAAGTGATTGAAGGACATATCTCATAGATGAATACCAACAATTAATGTTTCCTGCATCTAAAATTTTATTACAAACATAAGCATCATAAAGTAACCCATCGTCCAATTTGTTAAGCCTGTGTACATATTTTACCATAGATATAATGACAGTAAAATAAAGAGGAAATCTTGCAACCTCTGATAACACTGCCAAATTTGAGGCTTTTTTATTTACACCAAGAATATATTTTAGATACCTGAAATGTGATTTTTCCAAATAATCATTTATGTAAATTAATTCAAATAGATAATCACTTTTTTTCTTGCAAGCAGCAGAGTTAATCTTAAAGGTACCCCAGATTTCACTACAATATAATAAAATTGGTTTTATTGTGTGATCATATAAATGGATTGCAGTATCAATACTTGGATTACAAGCTGACATGGATTTTTGTAGTTTAAATTTTGCCTTTAAGGACTTTTTGAATAGCTCTTCTTTCCCCTGCTGAAAAAGACCACTGGAAGTAAAGACTATCCCTAAATATTTATATCTGTTAACACATTCTATAGCCTCATTATCTAAACAAAGTGATATACAACAATATACTGACTGTTACAGATAATTATATGTTACAGACTAACATGTGAACTAATGGTCAAATAACTAAGTAATAGGGGGTGTAGGTGTTAATATTGTCAGGTAGACATTTAAACTCCATGTACTTTCTACACATTTACAAATAGAAAACAACAGCAGCAATTTGTTTGAAAGATTAAAACAGATACAGAAGTCCTTTATATACAACAATCCATTCTGCTTTGAATATATGGCCTGTTGGTGAGAGAAAAAAACTTATTTAAACAACTCTTCAGATAATTTTAAGAGATGTGGCTTACTACAGGTCTAGGAGGGAATAGTTGTTTGAAAAAGTTAGATAAAGTAGCCTTTCATTGGGGCTACAATTTGCCTGCATTGATGGAGGCCTTAGTTAAAGAAGGTTCTTGACATACCTCTTCTTCGACTTTTGCATTAGTTTTTTGTGTTATTTACATTTTTGTACATAAAAGATCCAAAGACTAAGGGATACATGAAATCATTTATAATGGATATTCTGGATATTCTGGATATTCTGGATATTCTGGATAGTAACTAATAGTAGGAAGTCTACAACAAAAACTAGGCACATTTACACATGTACTACATGTATGTCAATGTAAGGATACCTCATAATAAAATGCATTTACACATGAACAATAAAGTATGACCTTCAGCAATGTTAATGTACTGTATAATTCCTCAAGTAACAACTATCATTCAAGTATTATATATGCATATACCAGCCAAGTAAAACAGTCTTGCTGAAAAAGTTTTACAGTAGTGAGATAAGTAGTTTAGGTTTCAGATTCACTGATATCAAAAGGAAAGAGAAGGTGGAATAACCTAACAACTTTGACATGATCAGTAAGACAGGTGTTAATCTTGTGATATATGTACCTGTAAATCTGATAGCAGGGTTAATCATTAACTTATCTCTATCATTTAACATAGAGAACATGTACCTATAGATTACATGGCATTGTAAAGTGATTATTGTTAGTCTATATGTTGAGCCAATAACTCCCTCCCCAGTGTAGGTTTGGTCCTTAGCACACATTCAACTTCTCAGTCATTATGGCTCATTGATGTCAAAAAATTTGTAATAAAATTCCCAACTCCAAGTGTTGTCAAATATACACTGAACTGTAGTAAAGCAGTCACTGACTCCCGTTCCAGAGCACCAGAGTTTAAGGGACACACCAATTTGGAGAAGGGTTTGAGTTCCTTAAGCTTCATTTGCATTCCAAGATATCTAATTTCCTAATGTCATCAGGGTCAGTCTTGTTAGTCTGGTCATGCTTGTCTATCCTTCCAGTTGTAATTTCATTTTTTCACACTCAAGTGACATAAAAGAGAATTTTCTTGTATCAATAGTTAGTTCTAAGGGATAGACAAAAGACATTTACCAATCTGCTATTGTCAAATGATTATATGTTGCCTTGTCACCATTTTGACTTTTGTCAAATAAGAACATGAGTAACACCATCCAGGTGTCTACTGGAATAGATACTAATGTAGTCTTTAGTAAAACCTGAGTTAACCCATGTTTTAGGTGTGATTTGTGTCCCCATCTTTAGTTTTCTATGTTGTGTTTTGTAGGAGGTTGTTTTGTCTTTTCATTGTTATTCATTTTTTGACATGGCATTATCATTTTTAACTTATGAGTTTGAATATCCCTCTGCCTCTCTCTTGGAATATTTCCTGCACTATTATTCAAACAATTTGTTTAACCTAGTTCTGACTGACTAGGACCAATCACTTTCAATTTCGAAAGACAAATATTTTTTCATCAATATTCTTTTGTTTGAATAATGATAATACTTTGATTCACAGACATGATCTTACTGAAATCAATAGCTCACCTGTAGACTAGAAGCAAGCTGCCTAAAATAGAACAGACTCATGTCCTCCAAGATAAGGGGAGATGTAATGTCCTCACTAAGAACGGTCTCCCCATTCTTACTATTACTCCTTCTCAACTCTAAAATTGGTAAACACTTATCCATTCTGAGGAATCACAAATATTTTACCCCATTGTGTTGCAAGTTTTTAACAAATTCAATAAAATCCAATTTTTCCTTCAATTAACCACTAATTTTTTAAATTCTCATTCATAACACACTTATGACACATTGTATTATATGTTTCCCACATATGTAACGACAAGAGTAGCCAAACTTTTACCGACTGTGGAAAGTGAAATCGGTGTTCAATCGGTTTGTATCCTTTCCATGAATGACAGGTCAACAGTAAAACTTCCCATTGATAAAGCCATTTAAATCCAATGTGAATGTTTGTCATAAAACCATGAATATGTAATGACTTTTACCTTTTATAAATATCAATATTCAAAATCCTCAGTTTTTAATCTCTTACTTAGGTCTCTGATCACAAACACCTGGTAAACTTTTTTTATCAATAAGTTAATTAAATATTTAACAAAACAATGTTCACCTAAATCATGAATTGTATGTGCCTCTTGAAATATTTATTCAACTGCTTATCTGTCACCGATTTAAATAATAACTTTAAACTGTTATCCAATTTTTTTGTAATCATGAATTGCAGACATCCTTGGTTTGACAAGGATGAGATGATAAATGAAAAGGTCAAAGTTGAAGACACAGATGCTGATGAATAATTAGAATTCCACTAACTGTCTGAAGTCTTCATATTTTGTTCACTGTCAGCTCATACATCTGTTTCCATTCATGTAATGTACAATACTTTTCTCAAGGTTTACATATTATATAAACCATTAAATCCAAATGTTTTTAATGTTGTCAGTTTATCATTGTAAACAAAATCAATAATTCCAACTCTGACATTTGAAACTTGCAGAAAATTAAAAGTACCCAAATGATACTAAATCTACACATATATCACCCATTGTCTTTCCACCTGATTATGGTGTTAATTAAGTGTATTAATGAGTCATTAATTGTCCAGCTACCTGGGACAGGTACTCTGCTATCATTGATTGGGTTTATTGACCCACACAAAGATGATAACTAATCCTTTGTGTATGTTTACATGTGCTTGTCATGGGGCACCTCAGGGGGAAATAGTAAATATACCTTTGCTAAAATTTTATCACCTGAGTAAAGACTTACATACTTTGATGTAGGTAATGTTAAGATATATTCAAATGTTTCCTTTTTGCCTTAAGCAATAAATTCCAGTTAAACCTTTATAAACTTAATTGCATGTTAACATGCATAATGATATAGGAATACCAATGAAAGGTAGCAAGGAAAAGATTATGAATAATAGGATTTAAACTTACTTACTTACTAGTGGTTTAATGTACACTCCTTTCTCATGTATAAATAACATGCATTGTGTACACCTTTTTTAAAAAGAATTAAAACTGTACATACATGATAGAAGATAGGAGGAATAGATGCTGAAGAACACTAACTACAAGGTTGTTCTCATTCAGATTTATTCTAGATCAATGCTATTGGAGTCCTGTTATTTGTAAACTTCAGGTCAATGCTATTGGAGTCCTGTTATTTGTAGACTTCAGATCAATGCTATTGGGGTCCTGTTATTTGTAAATTTTAGATCAATGCTATTGGAGTCCTGTTATTTGTAAACGTCAGATCAATGCTATTGGAGTCCTGTTATTTGTAAACTTCAGATCAATGCTATTGGAGTCCTGTTATCTGTAAACGTCAGATCAATGCTATTGGAGTCCTGTTATTTGTAAACGTCAGATCAATGCTATTGGAGTCCTGTTATTTGTAGACTTCAGATCAATGCTATTGAAGTCCTGTTATTTGTAAACTTCAGATTAATGCTATTGGAGTCCTGTTATTTGTAAATTTCAGATCAATGCTATTGGAGTCCTGTTATCTGTAAACTTCAGATCAATGCTATTGGAGTCCTGTTATCTGTAAACTTCAGATCAATGCTATTGGAGTCCTGTTATCTGTAAACTTCAGATCAATGCTATTGGAGTCCTGTTATTTGTAAACTTCAGATCAATGCTATTGGAGTCCTGTTATTTGTAGACTTCAGATCAATGCTATTGGAGTCCTGCTATTTGTAAACTTCAGATCAATGCTATTGGAGTCCTGTTATTTGTAAACTTCAGATCAATGCTATTGGAGTCCTGTTATTTGTAAACTTCAGATCAATGCTATTGGAGTCCTGTTATTTGTAGACTTCAGATCAATGCTATTGGAGTCCTGTTATTTGTAAACTTCAGATTAATGCTATTGGAGTCCTGTTATTTGTAAACTTCAGATTGATTCCAGATCAATGCTATTGGAGTCCTGTTATTTGTAAACTTCAGATTGATTCCAGATCAATGCTATTGGAGTCCTGTTATTTTCTTTCTACTTAATTTGTTTCCAGATTGTGCTGAATTTCTAAATTTGCCATGTCCATCTGTTCATATCTTGAATATTCAGATTAATTTCAGTTTGGATGGTTTTCTATGAGCTAATCTACATGTGGCCTTAACCTCCCCACCCCATAAAGAAAAATCCTTACAGGTATAAAAAAAGCGTACCCCTGACCACTGAACCATGAAAATAAAATCAAGATTAGATGAACCAAAAGACAAAAAAATATGCAAAAAAATCTTTAATAACTTGATTACAGGTGTAATACCACCAAATCATAGCACTCACATCCGGTTGCATACGAAAAAGGGTAGAAAAAAAAATTCCCTTGAATTTGACAGTTGTAGGAAATTAATCCTACATTTCATTGCTGTAAAAATTTTCTGAGTCATAAACATATATCTTGGGTGTTTCAAAGCACCATTATTTTTTTATTTGGTGTTTCTATAGAATATTTTGGAAACTTGAGGTTACATGGTTACTAAAGCTTGTACACAGGGAAAAAAAACGGGTGACAATTTGATTGGTTAACTTCCAGTGATGGTTATTTTCTTATATGCAATGAAATGTTATGTGAAATTTTGTCTATAGTACTGGACAGCATACAACTTTACTCATGCCAAGTATTTCTTTATTTGAAACAAATATAAATTCTGCACAATTTTTTGAAAAGTGCAAATTTAACAAAGACTAAAAAGGGAAAAACAATGGTGGTATTACACCTACAGCCAAAAACATACAAAAAGTTAAAATAGTCATTAAAGGGCAATCACTCTTGGAGTCAACTGAAGACTTCAGCCATATTGACTTATTTGTAGAACTTGTGATCTTGCTGATCGATCTTACTGTAAAATTTTTATGGTGGGTTCTTGTTGCTGAGTCTTTAGTTTTCTATGTTGTGTTTTGTAGACTGGTTTGTCTTTGCATAGTTTTTTTCTTTTTTTGCCAAGGTAAAAATGTGCCAAAAATAAAATTACAATTGTTTGATGTCGCCTACCTACCCACCTAGAAAGCAGCCTATACGAAAAAAAATTTATGACACAAATCAGTTCAAATTTTTTTTAAAGTTTTTTTCATGCTCATGTGTTGTTTTATTGTCTTCAACATGAAACTTATGGTGTTGGCCAAATAAAAAAAAATATCCCTACCTTCCTACCCAACACTAAAAGGCATGGGTAGGCAACATCAAACAAAGAATTTGTTAAGGGTAGCTTTGTCAGTTTGTCTTCCACTTATGAGTTTGAATATCCCTTTGGTATCTTTTGCCTTTCTTATGTAATTGTTTTCACGATAATAGCCATAATGAAAAATTCTTGCTGAAAATTGTCATTTAAGGGCAATAACTCTTATAAATAGTTGTCTGACAATAATGGTCCAAATAGACAGGATGTAGATTTTGATATTTCTGAATCTATCACAGTTTTAAAGATATTAATGATTACTTGAATTTTCCCCCCTATGTCAGTCAGGGGTACTACTTGTACAAGTAATTTTTATTTACTTGAAGAAGTAAATATTAATATACTTATAGAAGTAAATTTGTAGGATACTTATACAAGTGTATTTTATTTACTTGTATAGGTAAATTATGTTTTGGCTTAGTTATGTCCCTTAGACATTCAGATTTTTTTACTTATACAAGTAAAATAAAATGCTCCGCAGGGCGCAGCTTGATATGACCGCAGAGGTCGAACCATGAATAGTTGGGGCAAGTATGGACACAACATTCAAGCTTGATACAGCTCTGAATTTGGATTGTGATTAAATATTTGACACAGCATATGTTACTGACACAGAATGAATGTGGTCTAAGAACTTAAAAATTTTAAATTGGACATTCACCTATTATGGTCCAATATCCAAAATTTAAATACATGGTTAGATTCAGCATATCAAAGAACCCCCAAGAATTCAATTTTTGATGAAATCAAACAAAGTTTAATTTTGGACCCTTTTGACCTCAATGTGGACAAAGTTGATAACGGGGCCCAAAAATCAAAAATCTAAATACATGGTTAGATTCAGCATATCAAAGAACCCCATATATTCAATTTTTGTTGAAATCAAACAAAGTTTAATTTTGGACCCCCATTTGGACCAACTTGAAAACTGGGCCCATAATCAAAAATCTAAATACATGTTTAGATTCAGCATATCAAAGAACCCTAAGAATTCAATTTTTGTTAAAATCAAACTAAGTTAAATATGGACCCTTTGGACCTTAATGTAGACCAATTTGAAAATGGAACCAAAAATTAAGAATCTAAATACACGGTTAGATTCGGCATATCAAAGAACCCCAATAATTCAATTTTTGATGAAATCAAACAAAGTTTAATTTTGGACCCTTTGGACATTAATGTGGACCAATTTAAAAATGGGGCCCAAAATCCAAAAACTTCATACACGGTTGGATTCAGCATATTAAAGAACCCCAAGAATTCAAGAATAAAACCCCATTGAAATTGGTCAAGAAATAAGCAATTTATACGAAGTATCTTCTTTTGCACAATACTGTGCAATTGAATATTTCTTGCTATTGCGCAATACTGTACAATTGGCAATTTCTTGCTATTGCGCAATATTGTGCTATTGGATATTTCTTGCTATTGCGCAATACTGTGCAATTGAAGATTTCTTGCTATTGCGCAATACTGTGCAATGGAAGATTTCTTGCTATTGTGCAATACTGTGCAATTGAAAATTTCTTGCTATTGCACAATACTTATTATATAATAATTTACACATCCTGTTTGGTGTGTATCTCCTACCATATCATTATTATTTGCTTTTAAATATAAATCAGAAATAACCAACTTAAAATGGAAAATTTTAATAGAAAAAAAAAAGGAAAAAAAGGAAAAAAAAATCCTCCCCCCCCCAAATTTTTTGAACCCCCTTATGATTCATCGCCCACAAACTCAATCCCAGCCTTCCCTTTGTGGTATGGTACCTTGAAGTACAATTTCAGAGAGATCCATACACTTACACACAAGTTATTGTCCTGAAACTAGAAAAATGCTTGTTTTTTTTCCCCTATTTGGCCCCTTATTCCTAAAATTTTGAGGCAATTACCCCTAAAATCAATCCCAGCCTTCCCTTTGTGGTATGGTACCTTGCAGTACAATTTCAGAGAGATCCATACACTTGAACACAAGTAATTGTCTGGAAACTAGAAAAATGCTATTTTTGGCCCCTTTTTCCTAAACGTTTTGAGCAATTACCCCCAAACTCAATTCCAGCTTTCCCTTTGTGATATGGAACCTTGTAGTTCAATTTCAGAAAGATCCATACACTTACACACAAGTTATTATCATGAAACTAGAAAAATGCTTGTTTTTTGCCCCTTTTTTGGCCCCTAATTCCTAAAATGATGAGGCAATTACCCCCAAAATCAATCCCAGCATTCCCTTTGTGATATGGAACCTTGTGGTACAATGTCAGAGAGATCCATACACTAACACACAAGTTATGTCTGGAAGTTACAAAAATGCTTATTTTTGGCCCCTAATTCCTTAACTGTTGGTACCATAACCCCCAAAATCAATCCCAACCTTCCTTTTGTGGTATTGAACCTTATGGTAAAATTTCATGGAGATCCATTCACTTAAACTAAAGTTAGATTGCGAAAACCAATGTATCTTCGGACGACGACGACGCAACGACGACGCCAACGTCATACCAATATACGACCAAAAAATTTTTAATTTTTGCGGTCGTATAAAAAGTCATCCTATCTTCTTTTCTTGAATTTCTTAGGACTTCTTTGCTCTTATAGAATTTTTAATTGTCTGTCCTTTGCAGATGTCTTTGCTAATCATTTAAGTGTAATTTCATGGACAATGAAAATCTCATTTGTCTGTTATCTTCAGAACACTGCTCATTTACAAGCCCCCAAGGGGCAATTTTTGAAGGCCTTGTGCAAATACTTAAGATCTTTGCACAATCAGTTTCTTTGTTGAATTAATGAGATGAAACATTGAACTCTAATCAAAAATTATGATCTAACCTGAGAAAAATTGTTAAAGGCATGTTTTTACATCTCAAAACTTGAGAATTTTTCTGGATTGTAAAAAAAAATTACTTATACAAGTAAATTTTTGAGAAAATTTAGGGGAGATTATTCAAACAATATAATTTACTTATATAAGTATATTATTATTTACTTTTTCAGGTAAATAAAGATTACTTGAACAAGTAGTACCCCTGACTGTATGTTCTATTTTTAGCATTGGTGGCCATGTTGTATGGTAGATAGATTCATTGGACACATTTTTTAAAACTACATTCCACAAGGATGAATGAGGTCAAATTTGGTTCCAATTGACTCAGCAGTTTCAGAGGACAGATTTTTGTTAAAGTTAAGGACAAGGACAGATGATGAAGGGTACAGATGATGAAGGGCACAGATGCCAAAAGATGGAAATAGCTCACAATGACTGAGCTAAAAGTCTTCTTAATATTGATTGATGAACCATTCTACAGACCAAATGTACTTTAAGCTGTTACTGATAGTAACTGAAAAAAACACATATAGGACTTTCTCTTTCAATAAAGTCAACTTAATTTAACGGACAGCACCGTCACAGCAGACATATGCCAGATGAAAAGTTCAGACTATCTGTGTATAAAATATGTGGTTATCCAGCATCATTACCCCTAACATGTAAAGCTTAACACAAACAGTAATTACATACCACAGGATTAGCATACCCAACTGATATTTGACATTCATCTCATTCATCGCAGGCTAGACAAAAATAGCTGTGACATTTAGTAGCTGAATAATGTACTCAAAAAATCATCAAATACTTTGAATGATATAAGACTTTCCCATGAAGTCACATTATCTTTCTGACATATTCACCTATTCTATGAGGAATGATAAAGACTTTCCCATGAAGTCACATCATCTTTCTGACATATTCACCTTTTCTATGAGGAATGATATGACTTTCCCATGAAATTTGGGTCACATCATCTTTCCGACATATTCACCTATTCTATGGGGAATGATATAAGACTTTACCATGAAATCTGGGTCACACCATCTTTCTGACATATCCACCTATTCTATGAGGAATGATATGACTTCCCCATGAAATCTGGGTCACATCATCTTTCTGACATATCCACCTATTCTATGAGGAATGATATAAGACTTTCCCATGAAATCTGGGTCACAACATCTTTCTGACATATCCACCTATTCTATGAGGAATGATATAAGACTTTCCCATGAAATCTGGGTCACATCATCTTTCTGACATATCCACCTATTCTATGAGGAATGATATAAGACTTTACCATGAAATCTGGGTCACACTATCTTTCTGACATATCCACCTATTCTATGAGGAATGATATGACTTCCCCATGAAATCTGGGTCACATCATCTTTCTGACATATCCACCTATTCTATGAGGAATGATATAAGACTTTCCCATGAAATCTGGGTCACAACATCTTTCTGACATATCCACCTATTCTATGAGGAATGATATAAGACTTTCCCATGAAATCTGGGTCACAACATCTTTCTGACATATCCACCTATTCTATGAGGAATGATATAAGACTTTACCATGAAATCTGGGTCACACCATCTTTCTGACATATCCACCTATTCTATGAGGAATGATATGACTTCCCCATGAAATCTGGGTCACATCATCTTTCTGACATATCCACCTATTCTATGAGGAATGATATAAGACTTTCCCATGAAATCTGGGTCACAACATCTTTCTGACATATCCACCTATTCTATGAGGAATGATATAAGACTTTCCCATGAAATCTGGGTCACATCATCTTTCTGACATATTCACCTATTCTATGAGGAAAATTCAAGTTCTGAGTTGCTAGCATATATATAAAAACAAGAGGCTCTCAAGAGCCTGAATCGCTCACCTGTATTTCAGAGCAGAAGATTTTTAAATGTTAGCAAATTTGATGAACAAATTGTGTAAAATTGTTTTTAAAGGGCAATAACTCCTTAAGGGGTCAATTGACAATTATGGTCATATAAAC
Organism: Mytilus californianus; assembly: GCF_021869535.1. Lineage (NCBI taxonomy): Eukaryota > Metazoa > Mollusca > Bivalvia > Mytilida > Mytilidae > Mytilus > Mytilus californianus. The sequence continues at coordinate 127,321,026 of NW_026262679.1, read as the reverse complement.
TTTTTTGTAGATCTTACTTTGCTGAACATTATTGCTGCTTACAGTTTATATATATCTATAATAATATTCAAAATAATAACAAAAAACTGCAAAATTTTGTTAAAACTACCAATTCGGTGGCAGCAACCCAACAATGGGTTGTTCGATTCGTCTGAAAATTTCAGGGCCGATAGATCTTGACCAATTAAACAATTTAACCCCCATGTCACATTTGCTCTAAAAGATTTAGTTTTTGAGATATAAGCCAAAAACTGCATTTGATCCTAATGTTCTATTTTTAGCCATGGCGGCCATGTTTGTCGATGGATCAAAACTTCGGATATAATTTATAAACTAGATACCCTAAGGAACATTTTGTTAAAGTTTGAAGGTATTTGGCCCAGTAGTTTCTGAGGAGAAGATTTTTGAAATAGTTTACGACGACGACAGACGACGACGACAGACACCAAGTGATGGCATAAGCTCACATGGGGCTATCGGGCCCCGGTGAGCTAATAAGAACATGGAGAAGTTGTATGATTGCCAATGAGACAACTATCCACCCGAGACCAAAAGACAAGGATGTAAACATTTATAGTATGTGTCTTCTTATAGCCGTCAACAATGAGCAAAAAATATACCACATAGTCAGCTATAAAAGCCATGGCATGACAAAGTTGAAACAAATCAACTGAAGAAAACCAACTGCCTGACTTTACACTTTAACCTTTCATATGGGCTATTTCTATAGCTGTAGTTCTTTTGACCTAAAAAGATTTATAACCGACCAGGAAGCAGGGCTTTAAGCGAGGGAAATGTGCATAACAATCCTTATGAAAATAACTTCTTACAAAACTTATAAAATGTGAAAACATTACAAACATGGAGACGATGAGACCAAGTTCATCAATTATAATATTAATGTTCTTTAGGTGTAATACCACCATTGATTTTCCCCTATTAGTCTTTGTTAAATTTGCACTTTTCAAAAAATTGTGCAGAATTTATCTTTGTTTCAAATAAAGAAATACTTGGCATGAGTAAAGTTTGATCCTGTCCAGTACTATAGAAAAAATTTCACATAACATTTCATTGCATATAAGAAAATAACCATCACTGGAAGTTAACCAATCAAATTTTCCCCCTTTTTTAACCTGTATACAGCTTTAGTAACCATGTAACCTCAAGTTTCCAAAATATTCTATAGAAACCCCAAATAAAAAAATAATGGTGCTTTGAAATACCCAAGATATATGTTTATGACCCAGAAATGTTTTACTGCAATGAAATGTAGGATCAATTACCTACAACTGTCAAATTCAAGGGAATATTTTTTTTCGACCTATTTTCGTATGCAACCGGATGTGACGTACTATGATTTGGTGGTATTACACCTAAAGAAGACTTTTTTGTTAAATAAACTGAATGTGACTTTTTTCCTTTGTTATACTGGTTATTTCAAGCATTCCTGTCAAGTTTTGTCATAATCAGTTCAATAGTTTGAGAAAAATCTAGTATAATGTAAGACGACATCTACAGCGATTCGAGCTAAATTTCTTCGAAAAATCCAAACCAAGCCGCATCATGATAGAATATAGTGTGGACCAGTAAATGATCAAATATTTATCTCATCTGCCTACAAACAGTTGAATATGATACAAAAGATGACTTTAGGATGATAAATACTACCAATGGACCTCTTTGTCTTCCTTATAAGGTCTCTTTTGGTCCATTTATACCTCTCATTTCCTCAAAATTTCTACTTTATAGGCCAATAAATAAATATTTTGGGGTAACTTTCACTCATTTATGATAGAAATGTTATAATAAATGATTAATTGAAGTATTCAAGCTGAATGAACTATCCGTATAAAAGTTTACTCTCTCCAAGGAGGTTTCAATAAGTCCTTACGTAAAACTTAAATTTACGCCGCGTTCCAGAGAGGGACATAAAAAGCTTCTCTTTTGGTGAATAATTTGTTGTTACTGCTTTAAAAATAATTTCATTTACTTAAAACTATATATTTATTAAAGTATTTCTTAGGAAAATTTTTCTAGTATAGCAGAATATAAGAAAAAAGGAGAAAAAGCTCCCCAAAACTCTAAGTATGGCTTATTCTGTCAACTAATATTCATGGTAAAGTCCTATTTCAAGGAAATTTTCTCATAAAATGTGTTTTGGAGACTCAATCCACTCAGAATATTTCATTATTAGTAATATTTCACTTAAATAGCAAGAAATTTTAACACATGAGAGTACTCACAAGGTCAAAGGTGCATGTACAGCTTCCCATATTAGGTGTAATACCACCATTGATTTTCCCCTATTAGTCTTTGTTAAATTTGCACTTTTCAAAAAATTGTGCAGAATTTATCTTTGTTTCAAATAAAGAAATACTTGGCATGAGTAAAGTTTGATCCTGTCCAGTACTATAGAAAAAATTTCACATAACATTTCATTGCATATAAGAAAATAACCATCACTGGAAGTTAACCAATCAAATTTTCCCCCTTTTTTAACCTGTATACAGCTTTAGTAACCATGTAACCTCAAGTTTCCAAAATATTCTATAGAAACCCCAAATAAAAAAATAATGGTGCTTTGAAATACCCAAGATATATGTTTATGACCCAGAAATGTTTTACTGCAATGAAATGTAGGATCAATTACCTACAACTGTCAAATTCAAGGGAATATTTTTTTTCGACCTATTTTCGTATGCAACCGGATGTGACGTACTATGATTTGGTGGTATTACACCTAAAGAAGACTTTTTTGTTAAATAAACTGAATGTGACTTTTTTCCTTTGTTATACTGGTTATTTCAAGCATTCCTGTCAAGTTTTGTCATAATCAGTTCAATAGTTTGAGAAAAATCTAGTATAATGTAAGACGACATCTACAGCGATTCGAGCTAAATTTCTTCGAAAAATCCAAACCAAGCCGCATCATGATAGAATATAGTGTGGACCAGTAAATGATCAAATATTTATCTCATCTGCCTACAAACAGTTGAATATGATACAAAAGATGACTTTAGGATGATAAATACTACCAATGGACCTCTTTGTCTTCCTTATAAGGTCTCTTTTGGTCCATTTATACCTCTCATTTCCTCAAAATTTCTACTTTATAGGCCAATAAATAAATATTTTGGGGTAACTTTCACTCATTTATGATAGAAATGTTATAATAAATGATTAATTGAAGTATTCAAGCTGAATGAACTATCCGTATAAAAGTTTACTCTCTCCAAGGAGGTTTCAATAAGTCCTTACGTAAAACTTAAATTTACGCCGCGTTCCAGAGAGGGACATAAAAAGCTTCTCTTTTGGTGAATAATTTGTTGTTACTGCTTTAAAAATAATTTCATTTACTTAAAACTATATATTTATTAAAGTATTTCTTAGGAAAATTTTTCTAGTATAGCAGAATATAAGAAAAAAGGAGAAAAAGCTCCCCAAAACTCTAAGTATGGCTTATTCTGTCAACTAATATTCATGGTAAAGTCCTATTTCAAGGAAATTTTCTCATAAAATGTGTTTTGGAGACTCAATCCACTCAGAATATTTCATTATTAGTAATATTTCACTTAAATAGCAAGAAATTTTAACACATGAGAGTACTCACAAGGTCAAAGGTGCATGTACAGCTTCCCATATTAGGTGTAATACCACCATTGATTTTCCCCTATTAGTCTTTGTTAAATTTGCACTTTTCAAAAAATTGTGCAGAATTTATCTTTGTTTCAAATAAAGAAATACTTGGCATGAGTAAAGTTTGATCCTGTCCAGTACTATAGAAAAAATTTCACATAACATTTCATTGCATATAAGAAAATAACCATCACTGGAAGTTAACCAATCAAATTTTCCCCCTTTTTTAACCTGTATACAGCTTTAGTAACCATGTAACCTCAAGTTTCCAAAATATTCTATAGAAACCCCAAATAAAAAAATAATGGTGCTTTGAAATACCCAAGATATATGTTTATGACCCAGAAATGTTTTACTGCAATGAAATGTAGGATCAATTACCTACAACTGTCAAATTCAAGGGAATATTTTTTTTCGACCTATTTTCGTATGCAACCGGATGTGACGTACTATGATTTGGTGGTATTACACCTTTATAAGGGTGACATAATTTCTCCCCTGGTAAAAAAATTACAATTAACAATTTTATTCCTAAAATTATCTAAGAACTCCAAACCAGCCTCATAAAAATACAAAACAAACTACTTGTAGCTTGTTTAATTAAATATCAAGAAAAAATACATCTCTAGATGTTTTGTAATGATTGTCCACAGTATAAGATAAGATAAGATAAGATAAGTTTTATTTTCCAAATTAGGTCCCCAGGGGGGCATATACACATAACATATAATTGATACAACATACAGTATTTTACATGACATTCATATAATAAACTTCAACTATTGAAATAAAGTCATACAGGTATTATATGTTAAATAAAAAGTATTTAAGAGTTGCTATATATATACAGGCATGACAGTATATAAATTCCATTTTTAAATTTTCTTCCTTTTAAAGTTCTGAAGATAAAGAGAAAACTCTATTCATGTAAATCATACACAATCAGTCTGATGACAAAAACTATCAATCCTAGAGATTTAAAGCGTTAACTTCACATTTACTGTATAATTACTGACATAAATAATAAAATAATCAATGTTTCCACTAGAGTAAATCTTTCCCGCCTCCCTCTTTAGCTAATGTTTAAATCCTCAAACCTCTGTCAGAAACACTAATTAAGCTTCAACAATTAAAATTTCTGTGATTGCATCATGCAATACTATGAAATACAAACAACACTTACCCAGTTTTGGAGAAGTACTTTGTGTTTATCAATTCCAGACATAATTTACAACATTATGTTAACCATGTCACAACAAGAAATTTGGACATCAATTCATCAACTCATTTACACTATCCATATGATCACAAATCATAGTATACAAATTCATTCAGTTTTGCAAAATTACACACAAAGACTTTCAGACATATACCACGTGTGCCACTATAAGGGAAATGGTATAGGAATAAAATCAATGTCAGTCAGCACTCCTGTACCATGCTTGGATCAATTGCTTCTTCCACATAGATCAAATTTCCACTCTAACATCAATTTTTCATTTTCATGTGTTTAACTAATCATTTAAAATTACACTACATGGATAAAAGATAGGACAGTAACAGGAGGAAAGTGACATTTTAACATCAAATTACTACTTCTGTTCAATGGGTCATTTCTGTTTAATTGTAATTCCCAAATGTACTTATAACATGTGAGTCTATGTGACTAATACAGGCAGATTTTGTAAGGCCACAGAAAATTAATTTTACATACAATTTTCATAATTAATATACCTTATATTTTTAAATAATTGAAAAGATTAAATTCTTTGGAATATCAGATATATTATTCTCTTTGCATTCTCACTTGAACTTACAAACATGCACAAAAATACATATATTTTAAGAGAGGCTGCATAAAATTTAAGATAAGACATAAAATTCAAATAGCATGGCCTTTTGTAAAGAATGATGTAAATTTATCTTGTCAATATTAATTAACTTAAGATCTACTCAGCAGTATCAGGAAACTAGTAAAACTCCCCGAGGACTTTTAGCTTGTGTATTACACAATTTATCAGGGTCAAATATTTCCAATACTATTGTGATATAAAAGAGAAGGAATGATAATTCTAAAGCCACTGTTATGACCCCTTGAATTCAAAAATCAAAAAGTATTCTAAATAACATAAATAAATCCTGCATCATCTTCTAAATTTTTGCCCAAAACACAGAAAAGGGTATACATTGTCATTTAAAGGCAATAACTCCTATAAGAAGACAACTGAAATATCATCTATGGCTGACCTACTTGTAGATCTTGTCTTCCTGATCATTTTTGCCTTTGCAAGTTTCTATCTATCTATTATACCTTTCAAGATTGAAGGCAAAGGCACAAACAAAATAGTAAAAATGTCCTTTTTAGGCAATAACCTCTATAAGGATTTTACTGACAATTTGACTTATATTCTGATATATTTTAGTTATGTAAATTTACATCTATCTAATATAGTTTTCAAGTTAATAAACAAAAATTCAAACTATTGATAGAAATTGTCATTTATGGGCAATAACTCCTATTAAGAGTCTACCAGTGATTTCTGCAATATTGATTTATTTGTAGATCTGGTCTTGCTGATCATCTTTGCTTTTCAAAGTTTCTATCTCATATAATCTATTATAGTTTTCAAGATTAGAGGGGAAAACATTAAAAATTGGTAAAATTCATAAGGACATTACATTTGTAACTCCTATAAAAAGTTGTCCGACAGTTTAATGTAAATAGACAGTAAGTAGATCTGATCATTCTGAACATTTATGCTACTGCCAAATTTTCTTTATCTATAGCAGTTTTAAAGATGATAGACAAAATTGCATTTTACCCCTATTTTCAATTTTTAGATATCATCGGACATATATTTTAAACTAGATACCTCAATGATTAGTGTGGCCAAGTTTGATTCCATATTGCTCAGTAGTTTCAGAGGAAAATATTTTTGTCTCTGTTTCCATTCTCAATTTTATTATAAAAAGTAATAGGACAATGATGAGAACACCAGATGACAGTGGCCTACAGTCTTATTCATATGAGATACTAGATGCTTAGTTGTGGGCCAGTCAGTTATAGAAAGGATATCAAATGTAGTTTGACTTTGAAAAATAAAGAAAACAAAAGTTTAAGTTACATGCAACTCAAGAAATATAAATCATTTCAAATTATCAATAATTAATCAATTTTCAGTTTTTCCTAATTTTAAACAGAGCACTTCGTATAAAATATGGCTCACTTAAATTCCTAAGTTAGGTTAGTCATTATGACATGATTCCTATCATTTTAACACTTGTCATAAAGTTTTAACCAACATGGACAATATCCTGTCCTGAAGTATCTTATTACAACTGTACATGACCGTTAGGTCACATGGATATCAAAATAATTTAAACTATTTACAGACAACAAAACACCTATGTCATTGTCAGTTTCTGATTTTTAAGATATATATATATATATATATATATAAAAAAAAAGATCAACTTTCTAAAACAATTGGACCCTTTTTATTTCATTAATAAAACACCTTAAGAAAAGTTACACCTACAGTTTTGTAAATATAAACTGGGTATTTGAAAAACTTCATCAAATTTAGGTGCAAGAGCTGATCTGGGGAGACTTATAATATCTATTTACTACATGCACTCTGTAACTGTTTTATTATGTTCTAATGGTACATGTACACTGAACTATCATGACTATATGATTGTGAACTGACTATGTGTTAATATGTTGTATGTTTGCTTTTTTTCTCTTTATTATTTTTTTTACTTGTATTGTATATAAGGGCCTCAGGGAAGATTAGTAATTGTAACTAACTGTGTTTACCCTCTTTAAATAAAGAATTTATTATTATTACTTCCTCTGGAACTAAATATTAAATTTCAATCTATATTGTATCTTATTAGATTATATTCTGATGACATTAATCCTCTTGTGAAAGAATCCTTTTTTTGTCTCAAAACTTGGACTCGTTGGGAATTTATGCTTGGTTTAAGGTATGTAAAACATGTATTAGAAGAAACCGGTATGGATTTGGACACTTTAAAGAAATATTCCTCACATAAGATAACTAAAACTATAAGAGAACAAATAAAATTAAAATTGAAGTATTTTTATGAAAAGCTAGTAAATGATGAAATAACAGATATAAAGGATAACAGCAAGCTCACTATTTATAAACATGTAAAACTAAATAATACAGAAGAAAAATATCTAATTTGCTCAAAATTTGAATTTAGAAAACTGATAACAAAATTTAGATTAAGTTACCATAATTTATAATAGAAGATATCTTAAATGCCAAGAGAAGAAAGATTATGCAAAAACTGCAATAAAAATGAAGATGAAATTCATTTCTTTTTATTTATGATAGTAACAGTAATAGTAGAAAAGTTTATTTAGATTTTTTGATAAATGAGAATTTGCACTATACAGATTTAAATGATATAGATAAAATTACATATATACCATGAATACTCAACCCAAGATCACACATTCAGGTAAATCCTTTTTAAAACAGTCTATAGAACTGAGGACAGGGGACTCTTGAAATATTTACTTTTATTATGTATATTAATGATCTTGTTGATATTGTTTGTTTTTATTTTGTTATGTTGTGTCAAATGCTATAAATATATGGTGTAATGGAAATAAAGATTTGAATTAAATATAAAAAATTATTTTCTATTAAAACATGTTATTGAAGTACAGTGTAATATCTTTGTTGGCTAAAAAAATGTAGGAAATCATGGTAATAATAGAGAATATTTTTTCACTTTTTTAATATTGCAAGTCAGATAAATAAACAATCTTCACATACATGTATATAAGGTATAATATCAGGCTCGGTTTGAATTTTTTGAGTAATTTTGATCAGGTTTTTTCCCTTGAATAAAGATTGTTTGCTACAAATTTACTGTTTTCCAATTTATATCCTCACATTTTTTTCCTGGTCAAATCAAATACATGTATGCAAAACTTTGTTTGTCACTAGCTATATACTATAGTCAGGTATGTGTACATTTCAAATATTTAAACAAAAACTATAACAGTTGAAAAGATTAAATAAGATCTAGAGAATCAATATATAAAGCTAAAACAATATATTTGAAGAGATAGAAGGTGTAATACCACCAAATCATAGTAAGTCACATCTGTTTCTTACGAAAAAGGGTTGAAAAAAAAATATTCCCTTGAATTTGACAGTTGTAGGAAATTAACCCTGCATTTCATCATTGTCATAAACATATATCTTGGGTGCTTCAAAACACCATTCTTTTTTTATTTGCTGTTTCTATAAAATATTTTGGAAACTTCAAGTTCAGGTGACATGATTACTAAAGCTTGTTAATAGGAAAAAAGGGGTGAAAATTTGATTGGTTTACTTCCGGTGATGGTTATTATCTGATATGCAATGAAATGTTACGTGAAATTTTCACTGTAGTACTGGACATGATTAAACTTTACTCATGCAAAGTATTTCTTTATTTGAAACAAATATAAATTCTGCACAATTTTTGGAAAAATGCCAATTCAAAAAAGACTAGTAGGGGAAAATCAATGGTGGTTTTACTCCTTAAATTAAAAAAATTGAAATAATCTAAGGGAGATAATCTCAATTCCAATTCTCACTTAATAGACCTGAGTAGTCTCCCATTCAATAAATAGTGTCTTAATATAGTAAAATAACACAGTTTTGTTTTTATTTTGATACAATTTTTTCAACTATGCCTACTATCTTAGTAAAAAAACTGATTACCAGAGGAAATAAAAAACATTTAACTACTTTTGTTACTTACAGATGACAGTTAATTTGCAGCACACATTGTATATAAAAATAAGTCAGATTAGCTAGTAATTCAGTGGTTGTGGTTGGTTGCTGTCTGTTCATTTTTGTTTTTCATCTATTGTTTAATCAGAAATTAGGCTGTAGGTTTTTCTGTTTTATATACATGTATTTTACATTTTTTCATGTCAAGGCTTTGTATTCAACTTTAATACTATATGGTAAGGGTTTTGCTCATTGTTGGAGGCCATACAGTAACATCTAGTTGCATACATTAAGATCCTTTGTTCTCTTGTGAATAGTTGTCTCATGGTTAAGCACACATGTACCTTATATCCTTATGTTTTATACTGAAGTACATGTTGTGTGTACATGTGTTAACACCTTATCTGATTACGACTTGAAATGTACAATGTACTTTCACATGTAGTACCTACCGTTCAATAGTCTGACTGTGAGTGACAGATGCCATTGTAATTATAATTATAATTTCTATTTTGTACATGCAATTCTAACACATTTGTCTTGCTGGAGTCATTCAAGCGTCACAATAGTGGAATAAATCCAGCAAAATACAAAAAATAAATGTGTCTTAAGTACTGAGAAATTTTTGTTTTTTACAAGGAATTAGGATACTTACAGTTTTGAAATAATAAAATTCAACTTGAAATCATTTACATTTGAAAAATTTTCAAAGATATTTGAAAAACCCATTTTTAAAATTGCTTACAGTACTTGTATCCATATCCAACCTACAGCAAACTTGATGCCTACAAATTGTTGAAGATGGAGGAAGGATAACATTACCGTCAACAGAGTTGTTTCACTAACTGGGAAATCAGAAAAAGTTTAATTCTTATAAAATGTCAATTGCATGTATAAACAAATGACAGGTGTGAATATGTGTTCATGTCAATGAAGGGAATATGATGTCCAAGACAATTATTGAAAAATCAAATCACTTTGTTGATCATTGAGATTCAAATATTGAATCTTGTTTTTTTCAACATTATTGAAACAATAATATAATGCTGCAATTTTGTTTCACATCAATTTAATATTGGAAACTGTATCATGTATATTGATTATTTTTTATTTGACACTTCAGAATAGATAGACATACATGTACATTACATTTAATTTCTGAAGTTATGTGTGAAAATGCCACTATCTAGAATGCCTATGCCTAACCCATTTTATGTAAATCATTGACTCAAAAAAATTGTTCTTCACAGATAAAGTGCACATACACAAATGTACATAACTATATTTCCATTGTAAAATAGACAGATAAAATGGTATTTTGACATTAAGTCAATACTGTATTTTTATCACAAAAAATACATACATGTATACATGTACAGGTAATATATGATATATGTACATGTACCAACAATGTGGTGGTAGTATGCCGTAAATACTACACGGACTTCTTAAGAATGAAATTTTAAATTCATCTACATTCAAGTCTGTGCGCTCCACCGAGCTTCATATAGTAAATAAACATATCATAAACACATCACAGCTTAAGGCCTCTTCTGAACATTTGAAGGTCCTTACTATGTATTGGTTACCTAAACTACACAAAAAACCAGTGAAATATCCTTTCACCTCGGCCTCTAGTAAGTGTTCTACAACTAATCTTTCAGTGCTTTTAACTAGTTCTTTAACTACTATCAAAGAACTTATCATTAACTTTTGTAATAAAATATATGAAAAGAGTGGAAATAACTATTTTTGGAGTGTAGAAAATTCTTTGGATGTTTTAGATAAATTACGTGCTCTACACCAAAATTTCAAAACAACAAAGTTCAGGTGACATGATTACTAAAGCTTTGTTAATAGGAAAAAAGGGGTGAAAATTTGATTGGTTTACTTCCGGTGATGGTTATTATCTGATATGCAATGAAATGTGATGTGAAATTTTCACTGTAGTACTGGACAGGATAAAACTTTACTCATGCAAAGTATTTCTTTATTTGAAACAAATATAAATTCTGCACAATTTTAGGAAAAATGCCAATTCAACAAAGACTAGTAGGGGAAAATCAATGGTGGTTTTACTCCTTAAATTAAAAAAAGATGAAATAATCTAAGGGAGATAATCTCAATTCCAATTCTCACTTGATAGATCTGAGTAGTCTCCCATTCAATAAATAGTGTCTTAATATAGTAAAATAACACAGTTTTGTTTTTATTTTGATACATTTTTTCAACTATGCCTACTATCTTAGTAAAAAAACTGATTACCAGAGGAAATAAAAAACATTTAACTACTTTTGTTACTTACAGATGACAGTTAATTTGCAGCACACATTGTATATAAAAATAAGTCAGATTAGCTAGTAATTCAGTGGTTGTGGTTGGTTGCTGTCTGTTCATTTTTGTTTTTCGTCTATTGTTTAATCAGAAATTAGGCTGTAGGTTTTTCTGTTTGATATACATGTATTTTACATTTTTTCATGTCAGGGCTTTGTATTCAACTTTAATACTATATGGTAAGGGTTTTGCTCATTGTTGGAGGCCATATATATAGTAACATCTAGTTGCATACATTAAGATCCTTTGTTCTCTTGTGAATAGTTGTCTCATGGTTAAGCATACATGTACCTTATATCCTTATGTTTTATAATGAAGTACATGTTGTGTGTGTTAACACCTTATCTGATTACGACTTGAAATGTACAATGTACTTTCACATGTAATACCTACCGTTCAATAGTCTGACTGTGAGTGACAGACGCCATTGTAATTATAATTATAATTTCTATTTTGTACATGCAATTCTAACACATTTGTCTTGCTGGAGTCATTCAAGCGTCATAATAGTGGAATAAATCCAGCAAAATACAAATAATAAATGTGTCTTAAGTACTGAGAAATTTTTGTTTTTTACAAGGAATTAGGATACTTACAGTTTTGAAATAATAAAATTCAACTTGAAATCATTTACATTTGAAAAATTTTCAAAGATATTTGAAAAACCCATTTTTAAAATTTCTTACAGTACTTGTATCCATATCCAACCTACAGCAAACTTGATGCCTACAAATTGTTGAAGATGGAGGAAGGATAACATTACCGTCAACAGAGTTGTTTCACTAACTGGGAAATCAGAAAAAGTTTAATTCTTATAAAATGTCATTTGCATGTATAAACAAATGACAGGTGTGAATATGTGTTAATGTCAATGAAGGGAATATGATGTCCAAGACAATTATTGAAAAATCAAATCACTTTGTTGATCATTGAGATTCAAATATTGAATCATGTTGTTTTCACCATTATTGAAACAATAATATAATGCTGCAATTTTGTTTCACATCAATTTAATATTGGAAACTGTATCATGTATATTGATTATTTTTTATTTGACACTTCAGAATAGATAGACATACATGTACATTACATTTAATTTCTGAAGTTATGTGTGAAAATGCCACTATCTAGAATGCCTATGCCTAACCCATTTTATGTAAATCATTGACTCAAAAAAAATTTTCTTCACAGATAAAGTGCACATACACAAATGTACATAACTATATTTCCATTGTAAAATAGACAGATAAAATGGTATTTTGACATTTAGTCAATACTGTATTTTTATCACAAAAAATACATACATGTATACATGTACAGGTAATATATGATATATGTACATGTACCAACAATGTGGTGGTAGTATGCCGTAAATACTACACGGACTTCATAAGAATGAAATTTTAAATTCATCTACATTCAAGTCTGTGCGCTCCACCGAGCTTCATAGAGTAAATAAACATGTCATAAACACATCACAGCTTAAGGCCTCTTCTGAACATTTGAAGGTCCTTACTATGTATTGGTTACCTAAACTACACAAAAAACCAGTGAAATATCCTTTCACCTCGGCCTCTAGTAAGTGTTCTACAACTAATCTTTCAGTGCTTTTAACTAGTTCTTTAACTACTATCAAAGAACTTATCATTAACTTTTGTAATAAAATATATGAAAAGAGTGGAAATAACTATTTTTGGAGTGTAGAAAATTCTTTGGATGTTTTAGATAAATTACGTGCTCTACACCAAAATTTATGACAAAAGGGACGATTTTTCCTTCCCTATTGTTAATTTTCCTTTTTTGGATGGTGATGTTCCTTAAGTACCATCTTACGGTGTTTATATATCACAACTCGTTCGCTATGCCCGTGTCTGTTGTGACATTTTGGATTTTAATGAACATAATCTATGTATTACTGGTAAATTTTTAAGTCAGGGATTTCGTTACCACAAATTACTTAAATCCTTAACTAAATTCTTCCATAGATATAAAGATTTGGTATTGAAGTTTGGTTGTACCTGTAGAAAACTTATTTCAAACGGGATAGCAAATCCTCATTTTTACTGAGATGTTGTTTACCGAGCCCGGAAATATAGAAACGATCCTGGTAAACTTATCGATCCTTTAAATAAACTTATTCTAAAAGGTTTCCAATTCAACACTGTAATTAGATCTTTGAATATTGTTTTAATTGGTATTAATATTGATTTTGTTATCAGTAAATTAAAATCAAACTTAATATTATTGATACATGTATATACATATGCACATTCATGTCTCTACAATCTGTCGACACCTGTATCTTGGCATTGCGCAAGGTCATGTTTTTCTCCAACTGTTTTTGTCGTCTTTACACTATATCCATTGGATGTAGGATGTGTACTGATTGATAATTTAGTCTGTACTTTGACCTATAATGGTTTACTTTTATAAATTGTGACTTGGATGGAGAGTTGTCTCATTGGCACTCATACCACATCTTCTTATATCTATTAGATGCATAATTTTTTTTATTAGTTGTTATTGGCTTTAAACTAGATGTCAGTAACTGTGAGTATTCTCAGATCTATACTTAGTGTCTTTTTGTTGTTTGGATGTACAAGAACCCGTCCAGGTCCACTCAGTTTTTGTTGAATGTATTTCTATTTGTATTGATCTGATGAGTTAAGCCTTTTTCAACTGATTTTTATAGTTTGTTCTTATGTTGTACTGTTACACCACTGTCCCAGGTTAGGGGAGGGTTGGCGCCTTCAAACTAGCTTAACTCCGCCACATTCTATGTGTATGTGCCTGTCTCAAGTCAGGAGCCTGTAATTAAGTGGTTGTCCCAAGTCAGGAGCCTGTAATTAAGTGGTTGTCGTTGTTTGCTGTTTTTCGTATTTGTTTGACGTTAATTGTTTTGCATATTTTGTTCTTATGTTGTACTGTTACACCACTCTCCCAGGTGAGGGGGAGGGTGTGGCTCCAACAAACTAGTTTAACCCTGCCATATTCTGTATGTGCCTGTCCCAAGTCGGGAGCCTGTAATTCAATGGTTGTCATTTGTTGCTGTGTTACATATTTGTTTTTGTTCATTATTTTGTACATAAATTAGGCTGTTAGTTTTCTCGTTTGAATAGTTTTACATTTGTCATTTTGGGGCCTTTTATAGCTGACTATGCGGTATGGACTTTGCTTATTGTTGAAGGCCATACGGTGACCTATAGTTGTTAATTTCTGTGTCATTTGGTCTCTTGTGGAGAGTTGTCTCATTGGCAATCATACCACATCTTCTTTTTTATATGTACACAAAATGTCGGTATGATATCTCATAACCACCATTATTTTTCTTCATAATTGAATCACTGAATGCTAAGGGGTGTACATGTATACATGTACAGTTCAGTTTTTGAAGGAATGTGAATATTTTCACGTTTGGAATTATCTTAACAATTTTAGAATTAATTAGGATGTAATCTGCACAAGATTCCATGACTAGATCTGTTTATCTGCGGGAAGAAAAAAAATACTATTGTCCCTACCTTTTTAACACGACAACTAATACAAACAGGACTACAGTATCCAACTACACCACATGTCTTTAACTTTGTTGATGGTAGGGAGTAGTCCTGTAATTTCTTCATTTTCTTTTTCATTACATTCATAGAAACTCTTCTCTGTAGAGTACATTTGAAAGAATTTCTTCTTTTCAGTGCAGGTGGAGTAAACACTGGGGTTATTGGTCGAGGAGGTCTCCATGAGGACAAGGGTTTCTTCCAAGGAGTTAGGTTTTCTTTTTCCTGCAATAAAAATGGCAATATCATAGTTATAGCATAAAATAAAATAGAGGATCCTTGGATCCTCATTAAATCACCAGGTAGGATGAGAGTTCTATTAATTGAGAATCAAATACAGTAGTGCAAATTAAACAGCATACCTCGCAAAGATATACACTATTTTTTGACACAGGAGTATTATTAAAATTTATGTCTGTTTTAAAAGTCTGAATTGACTTTTTTTTGTTTATTTTCAGTAACATTTTTACTTGAAACCAGTCAGTTTGTATTCATGTCTAATATTTACTGTAGTCTGTAGTGACACTAGAAAATCAAATTGTTATAGTTTGATGTGCAGAATTTTTGTTGATAAAACACTAGGTTTTGTATAAAAGTTGTGTGGGATAATTTGACACTTGAAGCATGCCAGTTTTTGAAAGCAAAACAAGATTGCTCAACAGGTGAAATCAGGCATTAACTTTAAATTCTTCTCTCTCTGAAAAAAAAAAATGCCACCATTAACCACATCCTCATTTTTAATATCTTGGGACAGTTAAAGCTCCCACTATCATGACTATAACAGCTTTCTATACACTGATTGCATAGATAATGGAATGTTTTTATCAGGATACAGCACATGCAGGATGCACCATATTTTTGACTTTTTAATATGGGGACAAAGTCCCCAATTACAGTAAGAAAATCAATTAAATGAAAAAAAAAAAAAATATATATATATTAACTAATGAACTCAAAATTGTTAAATTTTTTTCAAACTTTTTTATTTACCTGCATTTGTGCAGAAATCACTTCTGGTCTCGTTTGTCAAGAGACTTTGAGTAAAATATAGGAAGGAGCATCATATTGTTTCCCCAAAATTTGTTGTTTTTGAATAATGAAAGAATACTGTGAGTTTAGTATCGGATAAGAATAAAAAGCCGACTTGGAATCTTCGTCATTTAAAAGATATAAATTATAATAACTTTATTTTAATAATTCTTTGATATAAAAAAAATGTTACCTGATGATAGCATTTCTTTGTTTACATTGAAAATGACATCACAACTAAAATCCCTAACAGGACCAACATCGGAAACGTTTCCGAATTTCCGTTTCTTTTTTTAACAGATTCTGAAGATAAAATATGCTTGATCATGTTGATTAAAAAAAAGTTATAAGGAATTTGTCCCCTTTCACAGGTAGCATCTGCCTCATATTGAATATTTATTGTAAATAGACATTTATACCAGCACATACACGCATTAAAAATCTTCTTCTTCTTCTTCTTCCAAATACTGCCCACATTCAACATGATGAATATTCTGGCAAGTTGCGCATGATTAAAAACGGTATCGGGTCAGTTCGCGCCCAATACACGTTCGCCCCCTACACGTTCGCACCCTTTTTTTATTCAAAAACCTGATAAATTTTTAGATGTTTTGTAGATGTTTATATCAAAATATTTTTATTTTCATAATAAAAATTCGGGAATTTTCAAATGAAATATTGTTTTTAATTGATTTGATGATTAGTTATTAAATGTTAATTATGTATGATTACTGCTAATTGGTATTTATACACAGCCTAATTTGGTGTTATTGTTGAGTGTTTAAAAATCATGATTGTTGTCATGGTTGTTTTAACTTGCTTTGATGTAAATACTGCATGTATTTAGCTTGGTATGTGTAAAACTTTGAAGATTTTAAATAAAAGACATGAAAGATAATTGTTCTTAACAGTTTGTGTCATTTGATCTCATGTGCGTCGGAATCTCACTTAAACTTTATTCATAAACAATGAAAACAAAAATTTATAGCAATACACTATCCAAAACATGATTACGAATTATTC
The DNA here is from genome assembly GCF_021869535.1 of Mytilus californianus. Taxonomy (NCBI): domain Eukaryota; kingdom Metazoa; phylum Mollusca; class Bivalvia; order Mytilida; family Mytilidae; genus Mytilus; species Mytilus californianus. Next base: position 127,303,685 of record NW_026262679.1, on the reverse strand, counting down.
AACACATAAAAAAAACATGTCAGAATCCTAATTCCTTTTGAAACAATAAAAATGAAATATTTATAGCAATACACTAACCAAAACATGATTAAGATTTTATCAACACATAAAAAATGTTGTCAGCGTCTCGATTAATTTAGAAACAATGAAAAAAAAAAATTTATATATATATACATGTATATATATAGATATATATATAAAGCAATACACTTACCTAAACATGATTAAGATTTATTCAACACATTAAAAAAAACGTTATCAGAATCTCACTATATTTAGAAACAATGAAAAAAAATATATTTATAGCGATACATTTACCATGCTTACCATTTATTCAACACCAAAATAACGTTATCAGATTCGCACTTTATTTTATACTAGAAACAATGAATAAAAAATATTTATAACAATACACCAACCAAAACATGATTAAAAATTATTCAACACAAAAATAGAATACTGGTCGTCAGAATCTCACTTTATTTAAAAACAATGAAAAAAAAATGTTTATAGCAATACATTTACCGTGACACAAAAAAAACCTTGTCAGAATCTCACTTTGTTTAGAAACAATGAAAAAAAATATATATATTTATAGCACTACACTTACCAAATCTCGTTTACAAATTATTAAACACAAAATCAATAAAAATTGGGCGCAAACGTGTAGGGTGCGAACGGACTTTGGGTGAGAACGTGTAGGGTGCGAATGTGTAAGGTGCGAAAGTGAAAGGGGGCGAACGTGCATGGGGGCAAACGTGATTGTGCGCGACGGACCCGGATTCATTAAAAACAGGTTAAAAACAGGATAAAAACAAATTGTTCAGTTGATTTAGTTTGTGGTTTTGGTCACTTGAGACTTGAATATCTCAAGAGACTTTGCTGTGGCGGTATCTGGTGGCAGTTTGTTCCAATCCTTGACGGTGTCTTACTGTCTATGAAGAAGGACCATTTCCTAGTCTTTGGTGGCTGGCTGTAAATTGTAATAGGAAAGTATGTTGTCCTGTCCGGTCTTGAGTACTCATTATTGAGTTTAATTATATATACTTAAATAATAATACGAAGAAAAACAAGAAAAGCAATTGCTCTTCCAAGGTGTCATAAATTATTATTTGAACGAAAATTATGACAACACTAACAAAAACAAATAATTTGACACAACATACAATAAATACTTGGCTTTTAACCCACAACTTGCTTAGGTTAAGGTAAACTATTTGTACCTTTCTTAAAAATGGAGGGTGTGGTGTTGTCTTTTTGCGTCGTTTTAACCCTATCCCACATCCTATATCAAAACTACAATCTTGAATATCCCGCTTCCTCTTCCGATTAGCCGACATTTTGAACCTAGCCTCGTTCCCATAATAAGGGAAGTAACTCATTTTTTTTCCGCCGTTACGCCGCGTCTAAAAATGTCTTTAGAGCAGTATCTTCTAATCGACCACAATAAACTGTCTGATTATTTTGCCACTGTGTTGCACATGAAGTCCATAATAATAGATGAACTATATACAGTTCTGTGAAAGTTAGATGTATCTATTACTACTGTACTGATATAAATAATGATAACTTGTATAGATCTACTATTATTAATGAGGGTGGTACTAAAGGGTTATTTTCGTGCAACGTGTTTTGCCATTTTTATTTCACGTGCAGCCGTGAAAAAGGTTCGTTAATCACCGTGTTTCGTGAAATCGGTAAAAAGATTAACGTGCAAGAATTTTTTTATTGTTCGTTCATCGTGAAATAGCACTTTTATTTCGCGTTCTTCCGTGCAGATACCCCCCTTTTTACGACCCTCATTAATTAGATGTGTTCCTATCCAGAGAAGGCTCTGACAAAGACGAAGAAGAAATAAAAACGACTTACCTTTTTTGTAAACCATTTCTTTTCTTTTTAAACTACTCATTTGGAATTTTAAGCACGCGTGACATGACCTTATGCATGGGAAGGTCTAAAACAGGACAGTTGATTTTCGGTACGTTTGTGCTTGTAACATTGTTTAACTCATAATGTTTTCTTATAGTTCAGACTATGATAAAGAAGAGAATATTAACTTGACTTGTACTATTTCTCTAGATTATATAAAAAATAAGAATAACGAACCTTGGAAAAATCTGTCCGTCGGACAGCTGATTTTTTTTCAATAAAAATAATCATTTATGTAAGGCACTGGCTACGGTTACATTGAAATGTAACAATAATAAAAGATCAAAGTACTGAAGTTCTGATCATCGGATGACCGCAAGTTCTTGTGGATGGTCACAAGCACTTTTCCAGAAAAAAAATCACATCTGTATACCTGAAAGTGAGGTTAATGTACAGAGATATATTTTTTTCTGAGACAAGTTCGTGCGTGGATAATGAATAAATGACAGGGAATTCAACGTCACCGTAATAACTATTATATTGTAGTGATACAAATCAGTATACTCTGGTTTGTTGTTATATATTATATTAATGTTTGTATATAACAGTTACATGTATAAAATATAATTTTCATCCATTTGTATATCATTCTATTTTACTATTCTAATAATAGTGCAGTGCAAGTGCATGGTGGACACTCTTCTGTAATAATATGATTTTTCTAATAGATTGGATTTGAGCAGGCATTCATATTTTCCCGCAAAAAGTTCTTGAGATATTTTTCAGCATGCGTTAACACAATTTTTCTGTACGTGTGCATAGATATTATCAATGATTTTTTACTTATATATATTCCTAACGACAAAACATTTTCATATTATTAATTTATGTTCTAAACAAAAATATTTTATGAGTATTCATTTAAGAAATGAATTTATAACAATCGATAAGGAATGTAATTTTGCACTCGATAATGTCCGCGTATTTATAGATCGGTTACAAGTCAAACACGAAAGTTACGTAAGTAGAAATCTCGTCGGCAACAATACATCGGAATGCCCTCGCGGTCATCGCGATGTAATTATTTTTACATTGGAGACTAATTGCCGGAATGCAGGGTTGGGTAAGGAACCGATTAATTACGAATCTAACAATGATATTTGTGTCTACGGTTACACTGTGTTATTGTTACGTTAATGCACTTAAATGTATGCTGGGACTAGTAATATGCATTAAAATAAAACTTGAAAACCTTTATTTGAATTTTTCAATATTACATTCCATTTTTTAAATACTTATTTACAATGGCAGTTTCTACACATCCAGTATTTTGTTTTGGGAGCATGTTTCAGTACGACGCATTTTTGGTGAAACCACTCTAGGCAGCCATGACAAACGAGTGATGCAGACTTTACCGTTATCTGTGAATGCAGATATCTTTGTTAAAACAAATAGTGCTGATCAACTTTGTCAGTTTCTTTAGTTTGTAAAAAGACTAGCTACAACGTAGACCTATATGCACGTGTAGTAAATTAGAAAAAAAAACTGTAATGAAACAGACACACATCCATCTACTATCATAATGTTAGATACGGATTAAACAAGTAAAGGTCGGCCTCTGATGAGGGTTTACCTGGGAATATTCCCGAAAAAACCAAAAACATTGCATATTAAATTCTAAAGAATTAAACAATTAAAAGTACGTAGTGTCAGGTCAGAAATATTGATGCCATACTATGAATAAGTGGGTTTATGGTCATTTTTATAACAACCCTTCGCTGCGGAGAATTAGATTGAATGGCGGACCAGTTTAACCACACAGTACGCCATAAAAGGTCTCGATACGACAAAAAGCCTGATTTATGAACAAAACAATTAACGAAAAATAAATATGGTATACAACAACAAACGACAACCACTGTGAAAGAGAGACGAAAGGTACCAAAGGGATATTCAAACTCACACGTCAAAAATAAACTTACAACGCCATGGCAAAAAAAAAGACAAACATTAGTACACAAAATACAACATATAAAACTTTAACAACTGAACAACACGAACACCTGTAGGTGATCTCATGTGCCCCTGAAGGGTTAGATTCTGCTCCACATGTGGCACCCGTCGTGTTGCTATTTCAATATCCAACTTAGCATGGCTGAAATGAAAAAAAAAAAACAACAATAAAACTTTAAAATACAAGTCAATTGTGAAGGCAATTGATTTTGACATTGTTTTTGGAAACAGTGTTTTCATTTTCAGAGTCCGGATGTTTTGTGATCGTAAGCATGCGTTAACACAATTTTTCTGTACGTGTGCATAGATATTATCAATGATTTTTTACTTATATATATTTCTAACGACAAAACATTTTCATATTATTAATTTATGTTCTAAACAAAAATATTTTATGAGTATTCATTTAAGAAATGAATTTATAACAATCGATAAGGAATGTAATTTTGCACTCGATAATGTCCGCGTATTTATAGATCGGTTACAAGTCAAACACGAAAGTTACGTAAGTAGAAATCTCGTCGGCAACAATACATCGGAATGCCCTCACGGTCATCGCGATGTAATTATTTTTACATTGGAGACTAATTGCCGGAATGCAGGGTTGGGTAAGGAACCGATTAATTACGAATGTAACAATAATATTTGTGTCTACGGTTACAATGTGTTATTGTTACGTTAATGCACTTAAATGTATGCTGGGACTAGTAATATGTATAAAAATAAATCTTGAAAACCTTTATTTGAATTTTTCAATATTACATTCCATTTTTTAAATACTTATTTACAATGGCAGTTTCTACACATCCAGTATGTTGTTTTGGGAGCATGTTTCAGTACGACGCATTTTTGGTGAAACCACTCTAGGCAGCCATGACAAACGAGTGATGCAGACTTTACAATTCCACTCTGCAATATTCCTTTTTGAAGTTATAGAAAGTTTCAATGTCTGCCATGCTTCAGGTGAAAAATATTGTTTTACTCTTGCGATGTTTATATATTCGTCCTATAATTTTGTTGGAAACATGTGAGGTTGTTTCATGTTGTGTTTTAATAAGATTTTCTTGCCGTCCATTACTGATGTTATGTTCACCTCCGATTTCAATATCCAACTTAGCATGGCTGAAATGAAAAAAAAACAACAATAACACTTTAGAATACAAGTCAATTGTGAAGGCAATTGATTTTGATATTGTTTTTGGAAACAGTGTTTTCATTTTCAGAGTCCAGATGTTTTGTGATCGTAATTTGGTTCTTATTTGCGACAGAACATGCTCTATTGAACAGTTCATCAAGTATTAATTAATAGTGCCATTAGATTAATATTTTTTTTTACTCTTGTAATAACACGAATTTAATTATTTAAATTCGATTGGATATTATGAACTATTTAAACACTATTTGTTGAATAATAATAATAATAATAATAATAATAATAATAATAATAATAATAATACTATTATTATAAGTACACATCGAAGAATTAAGCAACACAACTACAGAAGGTTAAAGTTTAATAAATCTACGTAACAATAACACAACGTAACCGTAGACTGTAATATCATTGTTACATTCGTAATTAATCAGTTCCTTACCGAACCCTGCATTCCGGCAATTAGTCTCCAATGTAACAATAACTTTTTTATTATTGTTACATTTCAATGTAACCGTAGCCAGTGCCTTTAAGTAAAGCAGTGGATCCAAAAACACAAGGTGTCTCTTTTAGATGATTGTCAATGGAGACCAAACTGCGTAAAAGTATGCAACTATAGCCAGGCCATCGTACGGCTTTCAACAATGAGCAAAACCATACCACATAGTTAAACTGTACCCCTGTTGTGTTCACTTATGGCTACACTAACGACATAAGTTAGTGATTTTATTTACATTCCATTAGGACTATTAACTCGTGAAATCTTTCTAGTTAGACCTATATGCACGTGTAGTAAATTAGAGAAAAAAACTGTTATGAAACAGACACACATCCATCTACTGTGTTAGATACGGATTTAACATATAAAGGTCGGCCTCTGATGAGGGTTTACCTGGGAATATTTCCAAAAAACCCGAAACATTGCATATTAAAATACTAAAGAATTAAGCAATCAAAAGTATGTAGTGTCAGGTCAGAAATAATGATGCCATACCATGAATAAGTGGATTTATGGTCATTTCATAACAACACTTCGAAAGAAACACAATGATAAGATGATGATGAAGATGATGGGGGTTATTAACGACCTTGACTGGCTAAACAGCCCTCGCACGGTAGGCTCGTGCCCGGAGACGATTGTTGAGCATTAAATAGTTTCTGTCGCAGTTGGTCAGGAACAGGTGGATGGCGCCATTTTGGTAGGCGGCCATCTTGGTTTACGTGAGTTGTTTTTGTTTGGTTTTTTACTATTTTGATGTTTTCTTTATAGTCTGGACTCCCTCCACAACGGCTGCTTTCAGGGCTAGGTTGGTCAGCTGGTCAGCCCGCTAACCTCGACGATGTGTTGCTGGTAGATGAATCATTGACTCAGTAGTAGATGACTGCAAATTGCAATAATACTACCGGATACCCATAGCCCTCGTACGTCTGGGCAGCATGTGACACTCACCCATCCACAATGGGTTTCAGAGTGTCGCTGACGCGGGTTTACTGTACGGGAGCCTCATAAACTTGTTTGTCTTTGAACCATCTGAGCAGCGTAACATGTTGTAGGTAACGCGGATAATCAGGAGATGATCCTGCACGTGCTTTCAGCTGTAAGGACTGAGACGTGACTGGATTGATGGATTGTGATGATGTGATGGTAATGTGATGTGAATGAGATGAATGATAAGAAAATAACAGGCAGAAATATGTTCATAACAACATATCATTATAATGCTGAATATCTTTAAAAGGTAATAACAAAATTTTGGTATATAATTTCGGAAAGATCCGATTGCCGCCAAACAAATATCAAAATCTAAACCAGGTATGGGTTTCAAAAACAATAAGAATATTAGCGACATGATAATTAACCATTAAGTCGTTAACATCGATTCACAATACACGACCACGGAAGGCTTTAAATTTAGTTTACAACCAACCATTATACTGTGAAACAGATGTAAAAAAGATGTGATGCCGATTTATTTCAAAAGATCACGTATTTTGGTATGTTGACTATTTTGATTTTGGTGTTGTTTACTGCTTTCACAACGGCTGCTTTCAGGGCCAGGTTGGTCAGCTTGGCAGCCCGCTAACCACGATGATGAAGTACTTGTCGATGGGTCTCGGACGTCAGTCGGTATACATTCTCCCCCATAATTGGTGTTACGGAGTATATGCTAACGCGGGTATTAACGCAAAACAACAAGTTTGTGAACGTACTGTACAGCGTTGGATTGGTTTCTGGCATCGAAAGTAGTAAGTCTTGACCTATTTATCAATAAACCAACATCGTAGATAGCGGGTAAAGAGGAGCTGACTCAGCACGTCCTTTCAGCTGTAATGACTGAGACGTGTCTACCGAATGAATGTCCCTGATGATATTTTGGGATAACAGATGGTTTCTTATATAGTCATGCATTTACCCGGCATGGTACCTACATAAACTTCTTCAAATGTTAAACATGGAGATTTTTGTGTATTATCAAATAGGTGCTAAAACATAAACGCCAGTATACTTTAAATTCAACAATATAGCACTGATAACTACTACCTCTACTAGATCCCGTGTAGATTTATGATAGATTAGTTTATGGAAATAAAAACAATAAGTCTTTTCATTATATATATGGATAATTAAACAATAGTGCTTATCAACTTGGTCAGTTTCTTTAGTTTGTAAAAAGACTAGCTACAACGTAGACCTATATGCACGAGTAGTAAATTAGAAAAAAACTGTTATGAAACAGACACACATCCATCTACTATCATAATGTTAGATACGGATTAAACATATAAAGGTCGGCCTCTGATGAGGGTTTACCTGGGAATATTCCCGAAAAAACCAGAAACATTGCATATTAAATTCTAAAGAATTAAGCAATTAAAAGTACGTAGTGTCAGGTCAGAAATATTGATGCCATACTATGAATAAGTGGGTTTATAGTCATTTTATAACAACCATTCGCTGCGGAGTATTAGATTGAATGGCGGACCAGTTAAACCACACAGTACGCCATAAAAGGTCCCGATACGACAAAAAGCCTGATTTATGAACAAAACAATTAACGAAAAATAAATATGGTATACAACAACAAACGACAACCACTGTGAAACAGAGGCGAAAGATACCAAAGGGACATTCAAACTCACACGTCAAAAATAAACTTACAACGCCATGGCAAAAAAAAAAAGACAAACATTAGTACAAAAAAGACAACATATAAAACTTTAACAACTGAACAACACGAACATCCGTGGGTGATCTCATGTGCTCCGGGAGGGTTAGATCCTGCTCCACATGTGGCACCCGTCGTGTTGCTAGTGTGTGATAAGTCTAGTTTGGTCAGGGAACAGGGGACGGGATTGTATTTACGACAATTTGAATATAATCGTCGGTATCTGTGAAACAGATATTCCATAACGGTCAACCAACACGTGATGGTGTCCGTAAAATTTACGAAGGGATGATTTCAACTTAATCACTTGGAACTCTTTGTTTAATAGCCTACTCGTGAGCAGCAACCCTTTATCAAGGAAATTATGATAGGAACTACCTGGAATGTCGTATCAACTGGGAGATATGTACTCCGTATGCAGGCGCTGCTTGGATGTTGCTATATAAAAATGGAAAGTTCACAATAGGGAAGCTAAAATCATCTCTTTTGTCGTAAAGTTTTGTTTTCAACCGACCCTCATTGTCAATTTCTGGATGTAAGTCAAGATATGAGGCAGACTTAACTGTATCTGTTGTATCCTTTATCTCAAGTTCGATGGGATAGATGAGTTCAACTCAGTCACCAAATTTAAAATTAATTAGTGAGAGAACATCAACTATATAGCGGAATATGTGACTCGGAAAAAATAATTGGCCAGATTAAACATGTTTGCGAACACCCAACCCTCCCTCAACCTTGGACAGTGGTGTAGCTTCACAATATAAGAACAAATTATATAAATCAACAGATCGATACAAAGTACAAAAACAACTAACAAAACACAAAAGACACACATTACTAATCTTAGAGTACTAGCAGTTACTGAAAGCTAGTCCAAAGCCAATAACAACTATGAAAAATCATGTATCTAATATACCAATCAGTACACATCCAACATCCTGAATGGATTTAGAGTAAAGAGTCAGAGAAAAACACGACATTGAGCAACGATAAATAGGTATAGACAGATATATGGTACCATGAATGATTACATGTGTATATCAATGACATTAAGTTGGGTTTTAATGCATCGATAATAAAATCAATATATTTTATGCCGATAAAACAACATTCACAGATCTATTGACAGTGTTCAATTAGTAACCTTTTAGAAAAACTTTATTTCACCGTGGAATTTCGAGAAAAGATTGCTTTCAAGCAATCTTACGACCTATATCAAACAAACAAACAGATGGAATTTCAACAACTATCCTCAAGCCTTGATATCTTTATGTGTGTGTTTATTTCACGATACGGAAAAGCAGTACAATATAAAGCTTGATGCACTATGGGAATTCGCACTTCGCCTTAAACTGTAGCTCGGATTTCGTATTCTATTGTTAAAATGCAAGAGTGGTTCATAATTTAAACTATTTCCGTCAGGTAAGTCCTAAAGCGATAACATTCCAAATAAATCAGGTAACCTTTATTAAACTTTGAATTACACTTCCTATAGGGAAACATAGTAAACTCAGTGACGCGTTGTCCTGAATCAAAACAATATACACACGATTTGTTTATGTATATAAGCGCCTGTGTATTTTTTTCTTGAACTTATTATATAATATCTTGTAGTGCATCCGAAACATCGACACATTTGCTGCTCTAGAGTCTTAGATTATTTTGGTTTTTTTTCAGACGTAGATATAACTTTGTCAAACCTTTCTTGGAATTATTGAAAAATTGTCTGGATTGGGACAAATGCATGCTTCATGACTAAAAGACAGTATCCAGAGCATTTTTTAAATGTCAAATTTTTCCAGTATTTCACTGATAACTGTACTAAGTTTTTTATATGCTGTTAATATTTAGAAAGTCTAAGGTTTAAGTTTTTTAGACATCAATATTTTGTAGTCACCAATAATTTTATAAACTTTAATTTAATGTTATGAAACGGGGTAGCTTATGATGAAGAATTGCATCTGAAGAAAAAGATTATTTATTTAATTCAACAGATACTAGTAAATGGACTAAGTTTTGACAGTCAACTTTACTGCTACATTTGACATTTGCAACTGTTTTGGTTCGAGCGGCACTGATGAGTCTTATGAAGACGAAACGCACGTGTTTTGCGTTCCAAAATTTTAGCCTGATATCTTTGATGATTTTTTTTACACTGACAGCAGCAAAGGTTGGAATAAAAAAAAAAACTCATCAAAGATGCCTCAATTTCATGTAAATGTCCATTCGTTTGATGTGTTTTGTCATTTGATTTTGCCATGTGATTAGGGACTTTCCGATTGAATTTTCCTCGGAGTTCAGTATTTTTGTGATTTTTCTTTTTTTGTAATGCATATAAAATAAGGAGATGTGGTATGATATTCAGTGAGTTTATCAAACCAAAGCGCATAAGAAATAGGTTTAAGCAGTTACAGGTGTTACTGTAACCGTACAATTACCAACAATGAGAAGAACTCGTACCGTGTAGAGAATTTCAGAGATCTTACAATTAAGTTTTGTTTTTGGGTTGAATCATTCTCTTCTATTGTCTTACAGATATGGAGAGGTGGTTAAAATGCTAATGAGACAACTATTATGACAGTGACCAAACAACAAGTCTTTAAGGTGTCATTTTTTTTCTTAATTAAGAACTCCTTTTTTCGTTCATAAATTACTTTCTACTTGGAAATAATTTTGCTTGGAGTTAAAGTTTCTAGAAAAAGTATTGTCATCGAAAGAGTTGACATGTTGCAATGAACATTTAACATTATGTTACTTGATAAAATTGAGAATGGAAATGGGGAAAAGGTCAAAGAGACAACAACTGGACCAAAGAGCAGACAACAGCGGAAGGCTACCAATGGATCTTCAATGCAGCGGAAAAATCTCGCACCTAAAGGTGGTCCTCAGCTGGTCCCTAATTAAAATATGTACTAGTTCAGTGGAAATGGACGTCACACTAAACATATAAATGAACTAAAATTAAAAAACATATAAGACTAACAAAGGCCAGAGGCTCCTGACTTTGGACAGTCGCAAAAATGCGACTTGATGTTCTTGCAATACACACAATACAGTGACTAATGATTAAAAGAGATATCTTGAGATTGACTGTATGTTACAATAGTTTACAAATAAAATTAATATAACATTATGTCACATAATCCATATAAAGTGTATTTTATAATTATGCCACAATATCTATTATCATCAACCATGCTAAAATATATGCTTGGTATATCAATATGTAATTTTACAGATACACACATATACTATGTGCAAGTTAATAATGTCAAAGTAACAGTAATACAAATTGCCCTTAAACATCAAAATGTACTGAGATTTAATACCAGCATTGTTGTTGGCATACTTTACCATGAGCTGTGTTGCATATACATGGCATATAAACAAGTATTCATCATATTCTTAAAGCTATTGAATCCAAGGATAGCAGGGAATTAACATCATGCATATATAAAATGATAGATAGACAACGTCATCTATGCACGATAAGTTCAACAGGAGTATTCTACATAGTTCTATGCTACCAAATCAAAAGTTTATATAAAAGAAAGGAGTCAAAGGTTTCCAATCATAGTTTAGTTACATACATTTTTATTTGTACCTTAGGTCGTTGAATATAGATATTTATACAAATAAGGAGATATGGTATGATTGCCAATTAAACAACTATCATCCATGCTTACTAGTAACAAACCACATTTGCAAAGTTGAATAAAATACAGTTGATACCTGGTATTTATTCCTAAAAAGAAAATGCCCAACTATATTAAACAGTATTTGACTGTAAACAGGGTGCAAACTGGACATAATGCACTAGTTCATAAACAAGTTAGAACAATCACCTTCATATAATGCTCAGAATATGACATTCATGAAACTTGTTCAATATCATTAGAGAACTCTAAATCTTAAACACTGGAAACCACCTCTCATAAGTACACTGTACTATGCAAGATAGTGATATAACTGGACTAAAATTATACACAACATGTAATTAACTGCCTTTATAGCGCTTTCGCGCTTTGATTTTTCAACTCATTACTCAACTCAAATAAACGTCGAAAACTGAGGAGTACTAGCAAGGGATTGTGAGTAAATCGTAAGAAGTCGTGAGTAATTTGCAACTCATAAGAAGCATCTCCACAATTCTCTTCACCCCACACCACCATCGCCTTCTTCTGTTACTACTAAGGATCCAAATGAGGATAATTGAAAGCCTGTTACTACCACTGAGGATCCAAATGAGGATGATTGAAAGTCTGTTACTACCACTGAGGATCCAAATGAGGATAATTGAAAGTATTAACATGAAGTAGTCATAGATAAAAATGATAAGTAAACGCAAGTATCTTGTTCCGGATCAAATATCAGTAACTGTCATACTTGACATTAGGCATATATGGTAAGTGAAAGATACCTTTAGTTTCAACAAATCTATGTACATGTAAATGCTTATCGAATGACAATTAAGACTATGTTTCGTATTAATATCTTCAAGTACGTAGTTGTCTTTATATAACGAGGGGTACACTGCATCTTTAGAGTTGTTTTCAGTTGTTCGATGATAATGGGGAAAGTGAGAAAATGAATTGGAGTTGCACAAATAGATTAACTCGATCATAATTTATTCTGGTTAAGATTGAAGTAGCTATAAATACAAAAGAGAAAGGGAAGATATCTGTAGTCCCTAAATGGTGCTCTCATTAAGTACTTTCCTATTTTAGATCTCTAATAACAGTCACAAGGTTTTGTTATAAAGATGTCCACTATGGAAGAGACAATTTCAGTTTTATTGGTATTGAATATTCTTACAGGTAAGGTTTTAAATCTACAGATAAGAATAGGGAAAATGTTTTGTTGACCGTTCAGCGTTTAAGCTTTAATTATTGTTGATGTGTAGAAATACTGGCTAAAAGTAAGAAACACTTAATTTGAAGAACGTCGTTATTAACCTTTTGGTGCATATTTATCAATATGACGCTTCTTAAACAGTTAGAATGAGAGAAATTTGAAAATTTGCCTGGCAGAAACAAGAATTTCATCAAATATTCATATAAAAAGAAGATGTCCATTTTATATATCCAATACATGCATTTAAATTTTTCACTTCTGTAGTCCCTATAATTATGATTAGATTAAGTAAAAGTTTAGTTTTATTAGATATCTATATCATTATTTTAAGAGATGTAAACTGAGTAAACGAAGAGTATATATTCTGATGTTTTACAGTGGTCCATGGAGTATGTAATAGAGATGCTATTTCCAACTGTATGCTGGCTCTTCAACCTTTGTCGAATTTGGAATCTTTACCAGATGCACATTCAGTTTGCAAGTAAGTAAATTGCTGAGCATTTCTTTCTTAAACAGTTTATCTATTCCAGTATTCCAGGAACTTTATGTGGATGTGTGTGTGTGTGTTAGATTTTTGTTTGATTGTTTTGTTTGTTGTTGTTATTTTGTTTGTTCGAGTTTTTTTGGTTTTTTTTGGGAGGGGCGGGGGGTGGGGGTATAGGGAAAACAAATAATGTTGTCCTGCAAAAAAACAATTAATTAATTCATTCATTAAATTACAGGTTTGTTTCAATTATAGTTGGCGTTCATTTCCATTGCGTTGCTATATGGTTATATTGTATCGTGGTACATTGTAATTGTAATTTCTGTAAAGAGCTTCATGTTGAAACTGATTATATACAAAACTGTATTGGACATGCATTACACAGTAGTAAATACAATTAGGTGCGTCTTTGACAATGAATTATAGAAACCTTTGAAAGACATATACTTTTTTTAATAACCTGCATTTTTACTTATTGTTAATTAAGTATTAGTTTGGAACCAATAAGTAGGTGTTCTGATTATCATATATGTCGATAGACCACGGGAGTTCGAGGTCGTTCCTCGTTGGTTCGATCTCTGACAGGATCAAACCAAACACATGCTAATTGGTATTTGCTGCTTCTCCACTAAATAAAGGCAACAGTAGTATACCGCTGTTCAAAAGTCATAAATCGATTGAGAGAAAACAAATCCGGGTTACAAACTAAAACCGAGGGAAACACATCAACAATAAGAGGAAAACAACAAAACAACAGAAACACTGAAGTGAACAAAAAGCAAACGACATTTCAACACTCACAGAAACGAACTATAAGATAACAACTGCCATTTTCCTGACTTGGAACAGGACATTTTAAGAAAAAAATGGTGGGTTAAACCTGGTTTTTTAGCTAGCTAAACCTCTCACTTGTATGACAGTCGCATAAAATTCTATTATATTGACAACGATGTGTGAACAAAACAAACAGACGTAATAGGTAAAAAATAGGAGTACAGCAGTCAACATTGTTGTATAATCTTAATCACTATAAAAACAAACAAATATGTCAGCAAAGGAAAACAAAAAGGCATATAGACAAAGCACATTAGCAAAAACGAAACACAAGAATACAATAATCCACCATAGCACAATAACGGGATATATAAGTACCGAGACACGTCAAATAGATGTTACCAAACATAGACTAAACAAATGTTCTTAAAGTGTTCATCGGGTGCTTTGAATGTCTATCCTATGGTTTTGATCATATTCTGTTTGTTACAAAAGTGTTACAGAGTTGTGGAATCGTCGACATGTTTAAAACTGAACGTATGTGGTTCACTCATTGGTGAAGGCCGCACTATGACATAAATATGCTAACTTCTAAACTAGTTAGACAGTTTTCTCATTTTCAACCATGCCACGTATTCAAATTTTTATACTAGGTATGCATAATTGATAACACACAGGCACGTCAGTTCTAATTGATGAACACTCCCGTCGACATTTGGGAACACACTCCATTAAAATAGCAAATAATGGTCGACTAGAAGTAGAATTATATGTACTGTTAGGGTAAAATGTCTTACCACGGAAACTAGCTTGTTAAAAATCCGGCTCAATGAGTCAGTCTTTTACAAAGAAGGACTCATCTTTTAAAAAATATAATGAACAAGTTTCCGTCCTGAATATGGATTGCCCTTGTCACTAGATGTTAAACAACCATCCTTTACGTATTTACGCTTGTTTGCAAATTTGTCATCCATAACTAAACATTACAATTTAGAATAATTGACGTCATAATCAAAAAGTGAGTGTTGCGTGGCGTCAGACGGGTTATCTGAGACAGAAATAGGGTTATGCAGTGACAAACTTCAGCTTATAACACTAAAAGGTGAATACGTCTATTGTATAACGTAATAAACTATATCAGAACTTTTACTAACATCCTGTAACGCACTCCTATCAGTCATTAAACTTTACTCGCTATCTAATTAAAATATAACTCTGATTTCGTTATACTCATATATATACGAGCATATGAATTTTAATTAGATTGCTTTACTCAGTGATAAATTTTGTTTATAAAACACCAAATCCAGTATTTTGATTGGTTGATTTCAGAGTCTGAGTACGATAATTGTACTCCAAAGATTTATGACTAATTTAAATGACGTTAAAGTCAGACAATCTTTTTAACAAGATAATACATGTACATGTGTTATATTTCATATTTTGTAAATCCATAACTCATAAATTTAAAAACAATTTTATATCTATACTTTTTTTATAAATTTTCTATTAACAAAATAGGAAAATTATAACAACATGCATGCATTCCTTTTAACGACTACCCAGTGAAATATAGGATCAAACGAAAAATATATTGCAATTCGGTGGAGAAAATTAGAAATTATAATGCTTTTCCGCGGATGTCATTTGAATTATGATATCTCAATTTTATGCTTACATTTCATTATTTCATTCCAAATTCAACGTTGTGATAGATAATTATATCTCGATTTATCATTTATTGGAATTTGTTTATATATTTGTAGACTTGTTTCAACATTCAACACCTGCATAGCTCCACACAAAGCTGCCTGTGAAGGTGATGACATTATGTTTGGTGTAAATTCCATAGAGACATCAGTATTTTCACTTTGTGGGAAAAACAAAGCAGAAGATGGTAAATATCTCAGAGTATACGCCATAGATATCAGAATTGGGTGCCAAAGCGTAATCCTACTGGTATTAGGATACAATACACTACAGCTAGTTGATTTTGTGTTCCAACCAACAGACTTTGCCTTTCACCAACCATTAAAAAAAAATCTTTCTCAACGCAAAGTCAAACAAGGAAAAAGTTTGTGCACTGGGTTTACGTTTGATGTTTGTGTATCCCAACACCCTTCCCATGGTTTACGTTTGATGTTTGTGTATCCCAACACCCTTCCCATGGTTTACGTTTGATGTTTGTGTATCCCAACACCCTTCCCATGGTTTACGTTTGATGTTTGTGTATCCCAACACCCTTCCCATGGTTCACGTTTGATGTTTGTGTATCCCAACAACCTTCCCATGGTTTAGGTTTGATGTTTGTGTATCCCAACACCCTTCCCATGGTTTACGTTTGATGTCTGTGTATCCCAACACCCTTCCCATGGTTCACGTTTGATGTTTGTGTATCCCAACACCCTTCCCATGGTTCACGTTTGATGTTTGTGTATCCTAACACCCTTCCCATGGTTTACGTTTGATGTTTGTGTATCCCAACACCCTTCCCATGGTTTACGTTTGATGTTTGTGTATCCCAACACCCTTCCCATGGTTTACGTTTGATGTTTGTGTATCCCAACACCCTTCCCATCATCCCTTATATAAAAAAAAACATAAATACCGCACAGATCTATGATTTGTGAATATGATACTTTATACACGAATGGAAAGCAGGGTCATAATGCTGTAACAGTAAAATTCATGAAATCGCGTCAGAAATAAATCGCTACACCGAAACGAAATAATGTTATTTGTCGAACATTTGTTAGGCCGTTGATAACGAACCAAAAGGTTTTGGTGTACGCTTTTGAAATATTACCCAGAATGCCTTTATTTCTGAAAAATAAAGGCAACAGTAGTATACCGCTGTTCAAAATTCATAAATCGATTGAGAAAAAAGCAAATCCGGGTTACAAACTAAAACTGAGGGAAACACATTAAATATAAGAGGAGAACTACGACACAACAGAAACACAACATTAAAATGTAACACACACAGAAACGAACTATAATATAACAATGGCAATTTTCCTGACTTGGTACAGGAAACATTGAATTGAACTAAAAAATACCCATTTTTTTACTAAACGTTATTTGAATGAATCTACGTCGTATGTCCAAAACCTTCTCGATATTCCTTCAGATCATTCGAAACAAGTCGGAACTATCTTTTGGATCGGATTAATCTACGTTTTAGTAGTTGGAACAGAATCAATAAATCCTGAGACCTAATATATATGTTATATTTTGGGTCACAGATTTCAACAATTTTCTCATTTTAACATTGTGATTCTCTTTATTATACAAAGGAAGATATTCCATTTGTTATTTAAAAGTTTTATAGACAATATATATCAACACATATTTAATTCTATGTGTTTTCCAGGGTCAGGGCAATAATTTGCTTTTTGTAGATTCTTTATCAAATCAGAGATATCTAATTGTCGTTCATGCAGGGCTTTTCTATTTTATTATAAGTATAAACAAAAGTCACGTTGGTGATGTTAAATGCTTCAATTATTTATGTCTTTAACTATTAGAGAAGAGCAAAAATTTGAAGAAAAAAAAAACTGCCAGCAAAATAAGTGACCTTGAATGAAAACGTGAACTCAAAAACCGAGCTTCCCACCGTCCAACCCTTACACTCAAAAAATTAATAAATTGCGAAAATACCTGTCTTTGATGATAAGGTCATATCGAAATAACTCTTTATTCTATCTATTTCAAAGATTGTAGCATAGAAAAGATCATGGAATGTTACCAACTTTTTGTGGGGCAAAACCTGAATTCTTTGGAGCATTATCCAACTGAACACCAACTTGAGAAAATATGTTCGTAAGTATAAGTAATAAGACATGACAAGTTTGAATTAATCTTTCTAACTGTTTGTTCTCTTAGTGTAATACAATATAAACAATCAATATTCTAGATGGGTAATGCTTAGATATGTCATAGTACTTTTGATAACATTTGTGGCTACATGTATATATTATATATGTTTGGATGGGCAACAGAAATAGAATTAGAAAAAAAATAAAGCTTGAAAAGTAAATATATATTGGTATTATATAATAGATAAACATATAAGTATCTTAACGTTATGTCTATATAGGTTATACACATAAAGTATGTTCAATGTTCTATAATTCTATATATTGCGGGTCTGACAATAAACATCTTCGACGTGATAGGTTTATGGGACAACCATTTGATCTTTTGGTGGGGGAGGAGGATTTTGAAAATGAATATCCTGGCCTGGTAAGAGCTAGTGAGAGCTGGTGAGAGCTGGTGAGAGCTGAAAATAAATAAATTTGTTCAAGACAGGATGCAAATGAATATTCTGCAACACAAAATGCAGGAAGTAATTGTGCACAAAAGGGAAAATTAAAAAGCAAGCATGCGTAGCAACAGATGAAAATTAATAGTCAATCCGAAAAAAAAAATCTCCAGAGTCGTAATTTCAAGCTTCGTACGCTCTATAAACAAAAGACGGTTTTTTTAAGCTTTGAAGTCTATATAAACAAAAGTCGTTATTATCGAGCTTCGTTGGCTCTTTAAACAAAAGTCGTTTTTTTTCAAGTTTCATAGGTTCTCTAAACAAGCTTTGTTGGCTCTAAAAACAAGCTTCGTATTCTCTATAAACAAACATTGTTTTTTAATACTGTATTTTTTGGGTTTTTTTTTGTTAAGCAGTGATTGTTGCAAAAAGGACTTTTAAATATGAATATTTATAGATTGATGGACGTCTTTCATGAATGTACAGGGCCTGTCATGAAATGTGTCAATATCACGAAAGAAATTCCTCAATTTGACCGATACAGAAAGGGTTTGAAAACTATAAAAGACATCTCCAACTTTGTATGTGGTGATCACTTCCGAACAGGTAATATCAGTTTCCTTATACATACATTAAAATATGACAGTGGGAAATCTTTAATATTTTACCATAATTATTTATCAAAGAAATTTTAGTCGCTACGTGCTACAGAAAATATTTATTACTCTTGATTTCAAATCTATGATATAATTATATGTGAGTTTGTTTATACCGAACCGTTTCATATTCTGACTGCCCTATAATTGCTTATATCCACGTCATTTGTACTGTGGTGGAAAGTTGTCTCAATTGGCAATAATACCACATCTTCTAATTTTTATATTCACAATGTTAGGTGATATACCAGTTTAAAGGAGTTGAAAGCAACATTAAATGCAAGATATATAAACGGAAATAATTGGAGGGTTGATCATGCGTTTTGACTAAATAAACTATAGTTATTGTTTAAAGGATATATAAAGTTTGGGAAGGAATGTTTTGAATCCGAGAGATACCTTAACGCTGCAAAAAACTGTGAAAATCAGCATGTCGAAGAAAAATCAACATTTGAAACAGAAACACCTCTACCAGTTAATGCAATATGCAAGTAAGTATTCCGAAATATTAGCGACCTCTCAAATATTGTTTATATAAGAAACAAATGGTAAATAAGACACTACAGGAGCAATCAAAATCATAAGTCGAGGAAAGAACACCACGCTGAAAAGAAATACGACGAATAGACAAACAGCAATCTACAAAATACTATACAGAAAACTATCTAAATTATAGTAAATATTAGACAACACAAACCCTACTAATACCCTTGGTAATCTCAGGTGCTCTGAAAGATTAAACTAAATATTAGACAACACAAACCCTACTAATACCCTTGGTAATCTCAGGTGCTCTGAAAGATTAAACTATATATTAGACAACACAAACCCTACTAATACCCTTAGTAATCTCAGGTGCTCTGAAAGATTAAACTAAATATTAGACAACACAAACCCTACTAATACCCTTGGTAATCTCAGGTGCTCTGAAAGATTAAACTATATATAAGACAACACAAACCCTAATAATACCCGTGGTAATCTCAGGTGCTCTGGAAGAGTAAACTCAATATTACACAACACAAACCTTACTAATACCCTTGGTAATCTCAGGTGCTCTGGAAGAGTAAGCAGTTTTAGCTTTATTAGTGGCATTCTTCGTGCTATTAATGACAAGGAAAAATCATGATGAGCCGCTTTCGGTGATTTCATAAACGGGAAAAGGAAGACGGGATTGTGGCTACGATTGATCGATTAATTATTTAGTGTTTAACGCCACTTTCAGCACTATTGGAAATTTGGTAGTGGTCAGTTTTTATTGGTAGAGGAAGCCGGAGTGCCCGGAGAGAAACATCGACCTTCCACAGGAAAACCGGCAATCCAAATCATTTCATATCAAATATCAACACACCTGCCACATGCGGGATTCGAACTCATAACCTCAGTTTAGACAGGCTAGTGGAACAGTAGATGAATTGCTTACTCCATAGGTCACAGAAGCTTCTTTGTGGCTATGGTAAGTTGAACATAACAGTGGTCTTGATACATCTTGATATTATCAACCAAATTATGATGGCGTCCGTAAAACTTTCGAAGGGATGTCATCAACTTTACAACTAAATAGAAACTAGTGTTGGAGTCGTCGTTTATTAAAATAACTGGATTTGTTTTTATTTTATAGAAAGATACATGGTATGTTCGATTGTGTTGGTAATGTTATTCAACGTTTGTGCTCCCAGGATGCATTCGAGTTTTTTGATTGGACAAAAATCCGGTATATCGATATAATTTCCAGATCAATCAACTGCTCTATCATAGGTATGTAGCATGCTAGCTTGTTCGTCATAATAATAAGAGGCTTTTAGATGTCATCTATTTTATCTCTGTACTGATGTTAGAACAATTACTATGCTTTTATATTTCCTCTTTTGTTTTGAAAGGGGTGGGGTAATTGTTTAAGCGTAACAACAGTAAAACATTTAGCAGGATCGCAAGATTCACGCTCGATTACGTACATGTATACCTTAGGTCATGTCACAGATGACATTTTTCGGTATGTTAAACTTGAACTGAAAGTAAAAAAATGCCTTTCTTTCTAATTACTTAATGAATTCTTTCAAAATAGGTGAACCGTTTGTATAAAAAGCACATAGAATTGGAGAAAAACGTTGTTTAATAGTCGTAAAAATCATAAAATCTCTAAAGCCAATGCATAGATTTTTCTTGAAAATTGATATATTGTTGATTCCTAAATTTCAGTTTGATTGCTATAAAATAATCATATAGGATCATCATCTTCGTTATTGAAGTACATGTATCAACAAATCTGTAACCTATAATGTAGTGAAAAACGTCAAAGAGCAACGCAGTGGCTCACAACGCAATGACATTACGCTTATTTCAACGCTTTGTTGTATTCTTGTCACTTAGAACACCTCTTTGACTGATGTATACCGACAAAAAAACCAAAGTTGGTGACCCTATTATCATTTAACATTATTATAACGGAAATTTATGTATAAACGACATGTCAATTTTTAACAAAAATCTATGCATTTGTAATTGCAGATCGGGGAAGGTGCTAGGTGTACACCACCCCTGGTATACCTCTTGGTGACTACTGTTATATCAAATATTATTCTAAGGTCTCTGTTTTTTTCTCTCGATCATTATTATTATTATATTTTATAAATATTGAATAATTCTTACAAAGCCAAGCAATAACAGCTACCAGTTTACATATTTGGTCGGTTACATACATTTAGTCATTGTGTAATTTTGGACGACTCTTGGTCGTTGCGCTGAATGCCTACCGTTAAAACTTTATACC
Source organism: Mytilus californianus (assembly GCF_021869535.1). Taxonomy (NCBI): domain Eukaryota; kingdom Metazoa; phylum Mollusca; class Bivalvia; order Mytilida; family Mytilidae; genus Mytilus; species Mytilus californianus. Next base: position 127,281,681 of record NW_026262679.1, on the reverse strand, counting down.
TCCCTAATTTGATAACATAGAGCCACCTATTTTATTTCGTATACGAACACAAAATCCAGTAGAAGATTAATTTTTAAGTATACGGCAGTTACAGCAAACTTCAGTATCGAAAATAATGAAGCTATGAAGCATCGAATTTTAGATATGACCCCTATTGCCATGTGATGACAGGGAACCTCAATATCGTTCAAGGCCGAGAGGTTGAAAATATTCTGAAAAAGAACCAACATATATATCGTCCTCCGTTGAAGGAGTGCGGTCAGGTCACGGGGTCTCAAAATAGGATTTTAGGTACAAAGGTACAGCTGGGATTTCAAAAACACACCCATTCATATTGAAGTCTTGTGAAAATTACGACCCATAGATATATTTCATGGTAAAATCATAGCCCATTCATATTTTTTTCTCAGTTGGCACATATACAGCTACTAGCAAAGTGGTTTGTGTTCGTATCGACCGACAAAGCAGTCAACAACGTGGCGGTGATATTACGTAAATACTACACGAAAATTCTTAAAAAATAAATAGATTATAAATTCTTCTACATTCAGGTTCGTGTGCTTCTCAGGGACATACACACTTAGTATTACACAATCATATCATTACCACATCTCAGCTTAAGGCCTTCTTTGAACATTTAAATGTCCATACAATTTATTGGCTACATAAGATAGACACGCAAAGAAACGTCAAATATAGTTGCATAACGGCTTCTTGTAAGTGTTCTTAAACTTATCTTTAAGTTCTTTAAACTAGTTTCCTTACTATTTACCAAAACATTTTGTAATCAAGCAAATACAAATAATTGAATTAATTATATCTTTTCCTAGTGTTAGTTTCCCTTTTGTGGGCGGTGATAGTCCTTTGGCACCGTTTTACGGTGTTTATATATCTGAACTCGTTCGCTATGCCCGTGTCTGTAGTGACGTTTTGGATTTCAATGAGCGTACTCCATGTTTTACTGGCAAAAAATAAGTCAGGTATTTCGTTACCACAAATTATTTAACACCTTTACTAAATTCTTCCATAGATACAAAGATTTGGTGTGTAAGTTTGGCTGTGTCTGTATAAAACTTATTTCACACGAGATAGCACATCCTTATTTTTACGGTGATGTTATTTACCGAGACCGAAAATTTAGATACGACCCGGGTAACGTTATTGATCCTGTTAATAAACTTATTCTAAAAGGTTATCAATTCAACACTGTAATGAGATCTGTGAATATTGTTTTTATTGGTATAAATATTGATTTTGTTATCAGTATATTAAAACCATTCTGAACATTATTGTTATGCACATATGTATATTAACGGTTCTACAATCTGTCGATACCTATATTTTGGCATTGCACAAGGTCATGTTTATTTGAGTGCTAATGACATCTTTACACAAAATCCATTGGATGCTGGATGTGTACTGCTTGACATTTTAGTCTTAGATACATGATTTGTTTATTCGTTATTATTGGTTTTGAACTAGTTGTCAGTAACTGCGAGTACTCTAAGATCTGTTCTTTGTGTTTTTCTTTTTGAGGGATGTATAAATTCCCTGCCACGTCAGGTCTGTGTTTTTGTTAGTTGTTTTCTGCTTTTTATCAATGTGATGAGTTAAGCCATTTTCAACTGATTTTTATTGTTTGTTCTTATGTTGTACTGTTACATTACTGTCCCAGGTAAGGGGAAGGGTTTGGCACCAGCAAACATGTTTAACCCTTCACATTCAATTTGTGTCTCTCCCAAGTCAGGAGCCTGTAATTGAGTAGTTTTTTGCTGTTTCTCATATTTGTTTTTCGTTTATTGTTTTACATAGTTTGTTACACAAGTGCCCCAGTTTAGCGGAGGGTTTGTGTCTTCAAACATATTTAACCCCGTCACATTCTGTATGTGTCTTTCCAAAGTCAGGAGCCTGTAGTTCTGTGGTTGTCGTTGGTTCGTGACTGTCATATTTGCTTTTCGTAAATTGTTTTGCTTACAACTACATTCGTTGGAGTCTGGTGGAGAATTGCGTCATTGGCAATCATACACAATATCACACACCTATATCCCCCTCCAAAAAAAAAAAATTGACCCCCAAAAAATTACCCTCATTTCAAGTAAAAGAGCCCTAAATTTTCATAAAAAAAAAAGCAAAAAAAAACGCAAAAACACCAAAATTTTCTTACTCCCCAAAAAAATTTTTTTTTTACTTTGGAAAAAACGTTATTAAAAACACCCAAAAAACAACAAAAAAATTCCAAAAAAAAAATAAATAAAAAAACCGGGAGAACAGGCGAAGAAAGAATTCTGTGGGATTTAAGAGAAAAAATAATTTCCCCAGTGCGCCCCAACCTTGATTTTTAATTAATTTTATCAATATAGTCTAGTAATAAAACGGATCAATACGACTACAACTTCAATTGCTTTTTACATTTGTGAAGTGTTATAGACTAAATCGATCATTGGAAATATTTACATGGTTGTCAAGAGTGTGTTTACATGTTGCCTGGGTGATGTAAACATATAGCAGACGTTTATTGACAGTGGAGAGATTGGAGTATTTCACAAGAAAATCATCTGTAGGTGTTTATTCATTCTATTATTTTGTGTTGTGAATAGATTCCGTTGTAACATTTTATTGGAATTTCGTCAATTTGATCATATACTCAAAAAATGATTGCTACACAAAATTACACATGGACGGATGAACAAAAAGCAACTATTTTAGAACATCAGGCTTTTCATATGAATATGACTAATTTTTTAAATAATGTTGTGATAGAAGGACCAACCAAGACGTTTCCGAGGAAACCAAAGAGTAATTTAAAGCAAGTAATCATGACAAAGAAAACAAAAGGAGTACAAAAACGAAGTCATGAACAACTTCATGCATATTTAGTTGAAAACTTTATAGAAACAAAGAAGACGATAGACAGAGATGTGTTTCTGTTTAAACTTGAGGACATTACCACTGAAGAACAAGCGCTTGAAAAATTAAAAGACGGGTTTAAGCATCTTAAACGTCAAAATGCTCAGACTCTCTTCTTTTTTATTCAATATGGAATGTTGCTCAATGGTGTTTACAAGAAATTTTTCGAACTACGTATGCAAGGGATTATCACTATTACATGGGGTAAGTGGCTTCTTGAAAACATTGGGATTCATCCTTCCTATGCTCGAAGGTTGCGGGAATGTGCAAAATCGTTGGGAGGATACTATAAACTTTATAAAGTTGGACTTTCTTTCACCGAGATCTTCAAGCTTAAGAAAGAACTTGTAGCTTTGTTTAACAGCAGCCCAGAAATGAACACATTTTGGCAAGAAAATCCTGATATGTATTCCACACGAGAAATGGAATCATCTCAAGAAGTCATGACTGCCGACGCTGTAAGAGGATACGCCATTTAAATTATGTATAGTACAATATTTGTTCTTGTTTGTCATGTACAATCCCACTTTACTACCGTAATTCATAACATGGTAACGGTGACACTACAGTAGCGCCGTTGCTAAGGATTTTGTGTTGACTATTAACTGATAATGGATTCTGTATTTCTACATACCTGAGTGACTGTTATATGTACATGGATGATAATGTGTAATTTTGCAAATACTTTTACAAATGAATGTTATAATAAAGATTTAAAACTTAGTCATTTGTAATTCTTGTTCATAGAAAGCACCTGTTATTTCTTCGCCTTTTAAATCAATTATTTTATAAGTAAAAGGAATTGTATTTAAAACTTTTTCAATTACAAATATTTCTTTAGTCCAACGAGTAGTATAACCCTTTTCAAATTTACCCTTTTTTTTTGTTATTCTTACTCTAGCACCTACTTCGAATTTAGGTTTTTTAATTTTCTCTTCCTTTTCTGGATATAAATTTTTATACACTGTTAATTCATTTTTTAATTTACTTGCTTGAACAGGTGTCATTTTAATTGAAGAATGTACTGTATTATTATAATTTTTAACTAATTTATCTAATATATCATAATATTTTAAAGTTTCATTAGCAGTAAAGTATTTATACATATGTTGTTTCATTGTTCCTATCCATCGTTCCACTACACTGGATTTTTCTTCATTCTCAGTTGAATATAACTTTATGTTATTATCTTTTAACAATTCTTTTACTTGTCGATTATAAAATTCGGATCCTTTATCTGACCAAATATATATTGGTTTTCTTTCTTTAAATAATGTTTTAAATGCTTCACTCACTGCTACTCCTGTTTTATTTTTCAATGGAATCAACCAACCATATTTACTAAAAACATCTATAACTGCTAATAAATATTTATAGTGTTTATTTTGTTTTGAATATTGTTGTATATCTATCAAATCAACTGCCCATGTTTGATCTATTGAATTAACATAAACACGTCTTTTAGGAAAAGATTTTATAACTCTATGATGTAATTCATCTGCTAATTTATTTGTTAGATTTGTTTTAGACATTTTTAAGTAACTAAAATGTTTTCTTAAAAAATGGAGGCAAAAAAGGATAAAATTTTATCCAAGCGAGGAGATTCATATAAACTTGTTTTGACAAAAGAATATAAACATAAAGCAAGTATTTATGTATTTAATTATAAAATTAGTCTAAAGGATGAAAAACAAGAAACATTTACAAATGCTTTTGACCACATGGTAGACTATTCCATAAAAGATTACCCTAATGGAAGAATTAAAATAGTACCTATTCATGAAATCATAATTACTAAACATAAAAGCTGGCCTATAAGAACATATAATACAGTTAAAAAGTTATTCATGGATCAAATGGAAAGATTATTAAATAGTGCTGAAGAATTAAATTTAGAAGAAGTTATTTTTGAAGTTACTATTATACCCAATAAAAGAGGAAAAGGTAAAGCTTTAAAAATATTAGATGTCATAAATAAAAGAAGTATTATCAAAATAAAAAATGATGATACAATATGTTTATCAAGGGCAATTGTAACTTTTTTGGCTTCAAATAAGTTATTAAAAGATTTTACAGATTCTCAATTAAAACACATTAAAGAGGGTAGACCATTACAAAAAAGATTAGCTGAAGATTTGCATGAACAATCAGGAGTAGAAATAAAAGAAGAAGGAAATGATTTTGAAGATTTAAAAGTTTTTGAAAATTATCTTAATATTAGGATAATTGTTTTTACATCAAATAGTGCAGAATATATTTTATATAGTGGCAATGAAGAATATAATAAACAAATATATTTATATTATCATTATGAACACTTTGACACTATAACAAATATAACAGGATTTTTAGCTAAACGTAGGTTTTGTAAAGTATGTTTAATTGGTTATACTGAACAACATACATGCAAAGATAATACAGTAACAACTATCAGAAAACAACATATTTGTGATAAATGTAACAAAACATATACAGGTAAAAATCACAAATGTGGTGAAAAAATATGTTTAATATGTTATGAAAAATACACGGAAAGTAATGAAGAACACTTATGTTATATGAAACCATCAGTACCAAAACAAGTAAAAAATAATAAATATATATATTTTGATTTTGAAGCAAATCAAGAAACAGGAATACATATAATGAATTTTTGTATAGCTTACGATTTAGAAAATATTTATTGTTTTAAAAATAACTATGTAAAAGTATTTAAATGTGATTTCAATATTGATAATTTAAACTTGTTAGAATTAGACATAGATGATTGTTTTAGTGATGTAGAAAAAATTAAATATGAAACAAATTCTGTAATAGACAACTTTTGTAAATATTTCATAAGAGATAAATTTAAAGACTACACTTTTATTTCACATTATGGAAAAGGTTATGATATGCAACCGATTTTAGGATACATTGTAAAAAATAAAATTGAACATAACATAATTTCTTCTGGACTAAAATTAACAGCTATATTTATTAAAGGAATAAATTTAAGATTCATAGATTCTATAAATTTTACATTATGTGGATTAGCTGCTTTCCCAAAAACATTTGGATTTGTGGGTAACAAAGGTTATTTTCCACATTATTTTAATACAACAGAAAACCAAAAATATAAGGGAATTTATCCTGATAAAGAATATTTTGGTTATAATACTATGACAATTAAAAATAAAGAATTATTTGATGAATGGTATAATAAAGTTAAAGAAAAAGAATTTAAATTCTATAAAGAAATATTTTATTATTGTCTATTGGATGTTTTAATTCTTGCCAAAGGTTGTACCTTATATAGAAAATTATTTTTAAATATAACCAATAATTGTATCGATCCATTTCAATATATTACAATTGCTCAATGTTGTACAAAAATATTTAAAACATTAATGTTGACAAATGAAACAATTGGAATTCACAAAAAGATGACAATTAAAGAAGTACATTCACAAAAATCAATACAATGGTTAGAGTATATTTCTTTAGAATATAATATAATGATTCAACATGCTAAAAGGGGAGGTGAAAAGAAATTATTCATTAATAATAAATGTTATAAAGTCGATGGTTATTATTATGATAGAGAAAATAAAATGCGTAATGTTTATGAATTTTTTGGATGTTATTGGCATGGATGTACAAAATGTTATAGTCCTGAAGAAATATGTAAAAAAGATAGAAATAAAAAAACTATGAAAGAGTTATATGACCAAACTGAAGAAAGACTTAAAACTATTGAAGATTATCTAAAACCAAATGTAAAAATTCATACAATATGGGAATGTGAGTTTGATCAACAAAAATATCCTGAAGTTGATCCACATTTAAAACCTATTGATAAAAGAGATGCATTTTATGGAGGAAGAACAGAAACTATTCAATTATACAATAATCTTTCTGATTTAAAAGGTAGATATGTAGATTTTTGTTCTCTGTATCCATCAGTAAATAAATATTGTAAATATCCTATAGGGCATCCTATTACATCTACAGATATTTCTGTAGATGATTATATAAAAAATAATTATTTCGGAATAATGAAATGTAAAATATTACCACCTAAAGGATTGTATCACCCTGTTTTACCTTATAAACAATTAACTAGTGATAATACACATAAATTACTTTTTGGATTATGTAGAACATGTATGAATAAAATATCTTTTAAATGTAAACACATAGATTATCCTACTTTAAATAAACATGATAAAATACATGAAATAAAAAGATGTAAAGAATGTAAAAATATTAAAAATGAAAAATGTATACATTCTGATGAGGAAAGAGTTATAGTAGGTACATGGTCTACAATAGAAATAGATAAAGCAATAGAAAAAGGTTATGAATTACAAAAAATATATGAACTAGAACATTTTGAAAAAACATCTACAGATATATTTAAACTTTATGTAGATACGTTTATGAAATATAAACAAGAAGCTTCAGGATGTAAATGTGATCCTAAATATTGTAAAAATGATTGTAAAAACGATAAAGAATGTAAAACAAAAATACAATACATTATAGATAATACTGCTTATGATCTAGATATTGACAAAGTTAAGTACAATTCAGGATTAAGATTTATAGCTAAAATATGTTTAAATAATTTATGGGGACATTTTGGTATGAGAGATAATTTTACACAAAAAGAATATTGTTTTACTTTAGAACATATAACTAAAATAGTATTTAATGAAAAATATAAAGATATAAGTACTATGATATTAGATGAAGATATTGTTTTAACAGAATATAAAAATAAAGAAGAATACTCTAAACCTAATCCAAGTGTAAATGTTTATATAGCTTTGTTTACAACAGCACATGCTAGATTAAAATTATACGAACTATTGGATATTCTTCAAGAAAGAGTTTTATACATGGATACAGATTCTTGTATTTATAATGATGATGGTTCTGAAGCTTGTAAAAAAATAGAAAGTATGATGGGAAATAAATTAGGAGATTTAACAGATGAAATTGTTTCAAAACATAACGCTAATCATATAAAACAATTTATATCTGCGGGTCCAAAAGATTATTCTATGAAACTAGATACAGAAAAACTAGTTAGCTGTTGTAAAGGTTTTAGATTAAATGCTGAAGTAGAAAAAAAGATTACATTAGATAAAAAAATAAAAATAGTTACTGATGAAAATGAAAAATATGAAACTGTAAAATATGACAACATAAAAATAGGAAAAGATCATCAACTTAAAACAGTTAAACAAGTTAAAGCTTATGATTATATGTTTGATAAAAGAATGGTATGTTATGAAAATGAAAATCTAATTAGAAGTTTTCCTTATGGATATTAAAAAATATATAATTTAAATTTTTATTTTAAAAAATAGAAGACTAAAAAATGATTGAAGCTTATACTGAGAAAGATGATCCACATGCTAAAGTTATATTAGGTAAAATAAAATTATCAAATTATCAGATATGTTGTTTAAGAGATGATGGAGAATGTCCTTTAACTTCAAAACAAATGGAAGTAATGGATAAGTTTGAAGGTAAAAAGTTATCTAAGTTTCCTCCTGGTTGGGATGCTTTTATTAGACCAGATAAAGTTTATGAATATGTTTTTGAAAAACCATGTCCTGAAATTTAATTTTTTATTTTATTTTATTATTTCTCTATACCCCTTAAAACAAAAAAAGTACAGGAATTAGGGACTCTAATTTTTATCATTTTTTTCTTATTTTTCATACAAACGTAAATTGTATTTATTTTTTATTTTAATTTCCAAACAATAAAACCAGTTAATACCATACCACCAACAACAAATGCAATCTCTCTATTTTTCTGGTATTCTGATGGAGTATAAAAATCACTTAATGTAGGTTTAGGTGATAATGAAGTTAATTTTTTATTCGTGACACGATAGTATAGTTTCATTGCTTGGTCAACATCATCAAAAGTCTGAACCGCATGATGTTCCTTTTGTAATTGTTCATTTATAAAATCTAATCTTTGTATTCTTTTTTTATTCCATTCTGATTGTGCTTTTTCTAATTTTTCTATAGCTTTATCATGTCTTATTTTCTCTTCATTTGCATTACTACCCATATGTGAAAATAAATAATTACTCCCTGAAAATGCAAAAGCATTTGTTATTGCCCCACCAAGCATCATTGTTAAAGCACTTGCCATTTTATAAAAACAAAAATTACTTCATGATATCAGCAGGTATAATACCTTGCTTAATCAACATATCTTTTGTTGCTATCGCAAGTAATATATCAATGGATAACATTACAACATCATTCATATTAAAATCCACTTTTGGTGCTGGCCTCCTTAATACCTTTTTACCTATTTCTGCATATCCAACTGTTAACAATGTTTCCACTCCAGCATGATATAACATATTTGCTATTTGTTTTCCGTCTTTTTGAGTTGTCATTTTAATGTACTAAATTTAATTAAATTCAAAAGGATCAATTTCTTTCTTTTGTTTTTCTGGTTTTGTTATTTCTTTAATCATTCTTTCTGGTTTCTTACTTTGGTTGTAAAAAAACAATCCCAATCCAACAATACTTATAGGAAAAAGTACAAATTTGTAATCAACTAGGGAACTGGAGTGTTTTTTGACAGAAGGGATATGTTCGTTTGATTCATAATCTGTTTCTGTATCAGAATCTTTTGTTATTTGTTTGATTTTTGAATTTTCTTTTTTTAATTTTTCCACTTCTTTTTTTCTCAATTCTGCATTTCTTATTCTTACTTCTGCACCTTTCTTACCAGCAGCTACTCTTTTTGGGTCTTTTGGTTTGGGTTTTTTAAATACTTCTTTTTTTTCTTCTTTGTTTTCTTTTTGTTCAGGATTTTCATTCATCATTTTTTATGTCATTATTTTCATCTTTTTTTCGGAAATCGAGCGAAGCGAATGGTTCAATATGTCTTGCTGTTGTTAATATTGCAGTAAAAGGAGCAAGATACATTCCATATCTATAGTACAGTTCACAACATGTATTAGTTAAAGCATTATTGATAAAAGGATCTTCCTCTAAGTCTTGTATTAAAATTGGTGGATTAACAACTTTGAAAAACTTTGATACACCCATGACATATAAATTTATAAAAGAGTTTCCTAATGTCTTGGTCATACTAGCTCCCAATCTTGCTTCATATTTACAGTATAGTTTGTTTATTTGTTCTGTTGTCATTTTATCAATATCTGACAGTTGTAATTCTTTACCCAGATATTGTTTACTACTCCCACCAGCAACAACGGATGATAATCTTTCGCGTTTTTTTTCTTGAAGGGAACCGTTCACTTCGCTCGCTTCATCATCAATATTTATGTTTTCCACAATTTGCTCGCTTAATAATTCTTCAGCATTCATTTTATACGTTTCAAAAAACGGATATAATTTATTTTTAACTTTAAAAAAATTAAATACAACATATCCAACCAATGATAAGACTGCAGTGTTTGTTGCAATTGTTAGTATTTCCAACAGCATTGCTTTTTTTATTGCTTATTTTGGTTAAATTACTTAAGAATTACTTATTTTGGTTAAATTACTTAAGAATTACTTAAGCATTACTTAAGCATTATTTTGCTTATTTTGGTTAAATTACTTAAGAATTACTTATTTTGGTTAAATTACTTAAGAATTACTTAAGCATTACTTAAGCATTACTTAAGCATTACTTAAGCATTACTTAAGCATTACTTGAGAATTGCTAAAAAAATCAATTAAGTAACCAATAATCAGTAGGTTGATCTGTCTTTAATATTAATTTACGATGTTTCTTTTTTTTAAGTTCTTCCTTTATTCTTTGTCTTTCTTCCAAAGTAGGAATAACATCATTTTCTCTTAGGCAATTATCAAAACTATCTCTATCTTTTGTGTAGAACATGCATAACCATTTTGTTTGTTCTCTTAAATCTTTTAAAACAGAGTTGTATCTCTGTGAAATGACCCACACTGATTGTTCCGCATGTCTTCCTGAAAATGCAAGCTCGGACAGCATATCTTTTTTCTTTGTTAGTTCTTTTGTTGCACTGCAGTCATCAATGATATATAATGTTGGATGACCAGCATATTTTTTAAAGAACATTCTTAGTAGTTCTTGTAGCTTCTCTTCTTCATAAAGGGAACCGTTCGCTTCTCTCACTTCAACAATAGGATTAACAATTATTAGATTTTTTGTTTTTGGTTTTCTAACATCACCAATCCATTCACGATTTTTGTATGCTTTGTTCCATTGGATGGTTGGACAAAGTATGACTATATATTTGAAAACTCCACTATATTCTCCTTCTAATAAATCAAGAACAAACTCTGTTTTTCCACATCCTGTTTGTCCACATATAATAGCACAATGGGGATATTTTGGTAATTCATAAAGGGAATCGGAGTGTATCTCGCTCCGCTCGTTTGTTTCCATTTTTTAAGGGGAACCGCTAGTAATTAACTTCTTTAAATCTTCCATCTTCAAAATTAATTTGTGCATCTTGTATAACAAACAGATAAACATTTATTAATTTATTTGCTCCTGCTGTTTTAGTTATTTGGATAGTAATACCTTCAGAAGCATTTTCAATTCTTCTACCTGAACCGTGTAATGAGTTGTCATCTGTTGAACGTAAATCTAACCATAATGCATAATTAGTTGTAAGATATTTTTCTAATGTTGTATAGGATAAATTTAAATCCTTTAAAACTTCTTCTGTTGTTTTATTTCTTTTTGAATTTAAAGCAAAGAATTTATTTATTTCATCCCATTGTTGATATGCTTTCATTCCTTGACTGTATAGTTGATTTGGAACACCTTCTATTGTCATTTCTACTTTTGTTATGTTAGGATTATAATAAGTTTCGGTACTTGTTCTTTCAGGATCTTCGAACAACATTAGAATTCCTTTCATACTTCTAGCTGGAACATTTAAATTTATATTCCACAATGTATCAGATTTGTTTTTGGTTATTTTTCTATGTCTTAGTATTCTATCGTACAAAATAACCATCTTACCATTAACTTGTTGTCTTATCTGTCTTGCTAATTCTGCATCAGTAACCATATCAAATTCTAAACAAATGTTTTTGATTGTATAACTTGCAGATGTATCTGTTGATTTAATAACATTGCTATAATTATTAAATGTAAGTTCATATTCAAGTCTATCACCAAGACCTGCTTGATAAAAAGGCATATGAGTTTCTAATAGTTCAAAATCAAGTGGGATACAAAATCTTGCACCATATGCAGTTGCAATTGCTTCATCACCTATGTCTGATGCTTTATTATCTGCACCAACTCTGTGTTTTAACATGTTTGTTTCACCAATTCCTTGGTATGCCATATTTAAACGTTCAGATGTAGATTTCCATAAATCAACATAACAATGATAAATATCACTATCATCAATTGACATAATTTCATTTCCACTTATACGAATTGTTGTTTTTTTAACTATTGTTCTTCCTATGTTTTGATATATAGTTGCATTGTCGTCTGTAGATGTGAGTTCTATTTCAAATGCCAATCTGGTTGTTCCAGGAACAATAACATCATTATTGCTTAGATTGGGGAATCTCACTAATAGCTGTTGATTTTGATCAATAGTTGAAGGATTATTTGTTATTGATACACTTTGACGAATACCTTTCACACCACGGGGTTCTCTTATTTTTCTGTAAGGATTTAATTTGTTTCCGTATGCCGACATTTTTAAGGATTAAATTTGTTATAAAAATAATTCAATTATCACTGATACTAGAGTATTGATACATGTATAATTATTAGTCATACTAATAAAACTTATTAAATCTCCAGCCTTAACTTCAAAAGGTGTATAAAAGTTATTAAAACCGTGTGTGACACCATTATCCAAACTCATTTTGTAAATAGTTGACTTATCATTAACAATCATCTTAATGGCTATAATATCTGTGCTTGTTCTTAAACTTACTAAACTAATACCCAATATTTGTCCTGGAAAGTTCATTACATAATAACCACCACCAACACCAAAATTAAACTTTTTATTTCTATTTATTGGACCATCAATTCCAGCATATATACTTATTATTTTTCTGTCTGGTTTATTTTTAATATTATCAACTATATTTTCAACATTTAAAACTCTGATGCTTAGGGCAGCGACACTCCGATGTAAATTTTTATCCTTAGTATCCATTGTTTGAAGCTCACTCTTCATATTTAATATTTCTTTTTCTACGTTTTTTTTTTTGACACCAAGTATGCTCATTTTATTAAATAAATTATATAACTTCTAAAACACAATTAATTGGTAAATGATTAATTATCTTGTTATTATTTTCATCTCTTATTTCTAATTTCAATTCTGTTATAACATCATTTACTAAACACTTATATTCCGGATGCTCAAATCTTGCTGTTATAACTTCACCAAACTCTTTATTTTCAACTGGAATAACAGCTAATAATTTACTTGGCTTACCATCAAGATAATTATGAGAAGTGCTAACTTGTTCCAAATGGATATATAATGATTTATGGATAGCAAAATCCACAAATTTGTTTCCATAATGTAATTCATTAGGTTCGAATTTACGTTTATTATTAAACCCTAACATATTTCCCAAACCCTTACTTATCCTTAACTCAGTAGTAGTGTTTAATGAAGCGATACCATTTGCTTCATTTACGGATAATACAATATTTTCTTTTTGAAATTCATCCACTATTTGTTGAAAACTATAATAACCATTCATAATCCTTTGCTGTTCCTCTCCGGTTTTTGTTATAAACCCATGATAAACATTATACCAACCTATGCTGTATCTTATAAATTTCAAACCAATACGTTTATTTCCATTTCTGTTATTTATGTATTGTTCTAAGTTTATTGTATTATCAATATTTGAAATAGTATGAAACATTTTTAATATAAAAAAATGATAACAAAAGAATTTAAATATAATCCTAATGTTTCATATAATCCAGGTATTAAATATTCTGAAAAAGATCATCAATTAAAAACAAATCTTGTAAATCAAACAATATTTGTAAATCAAAAAGAGAACTTTAAAACAGCTTTTCCTGATTTATTTCAAAACTATCAAAACCCATCAATACACACTAACGAACCATGGAATACCTGGATTCATTCTTCATTTGATTGGTGGCAATGTCAGTTAAATTTTGCAGTTTGGTGTGCAAGTACAGGATGTGGTGTTTCTTATAATGATCATATACAAAATACTTCAAATCTTACAAAGTCTTTTTATATGTTTCATTTATATTATTGTATTGCCAGAATTTTAAAAGAACTTAAATCACCTTTACCAACAGATTCTTCTTTCTGTTATTACAAGAACCCATATGACAAAGCTGCATATCAGAAATTATGTGATGAATTTAATATTTCTCCAAATACAAATTGGAGACAAAAACTAGAATCATCATGTCAAGGATTAGGAAGTTTTGAGCAATATTATAAACCAAGTGGAGAATATAGACAAAGAAATAAAATTAAAGGACCTTTCTTTAGTACTCATGATACTATTAAGCATGAAAAAGATATAAGTATGGCTTGGACAACATTTATTTTAGATAACTCTAATGGGTTTACACAAGCAGGTATTGAACGTATTAATGAAAGTATTAAAATTTATGTATGGGCTTTGTTAGGTGCACAATCTCAAACAAAAACAAAAATTTTAAAAGTAGGAACAGGATTTGATGCACAAAAACAATTCTTAGCAAATGTACAAGATGTAATAAATAGTCCTATCGATTTACCCACCCAGATATCGAATTATGAAAATGTTTTAAAATATGCAAGAAGTAAAGTTGATTATGCTTATGGACTTGGTTTATATATGTCTCCCAGTGATATGGTTTTACAAATTGGAAGTATTGTTGGTTATAATAATAAAATTATAATTGCAACAGAAAATCAAACACTTGGGTTAAATGATGATTTAAATAATAAAAATTTTGATCATGTTGATTTTAAACCAAAAGAACCTGTAAAACCACAAGAACCTATAAAACCTGAAAAGCCTAAAGAACCAAAAATAGATCCAATAAAAAAAATTGAACATGAAGATCATGAAGATAATAAACAAGCAATAATATTTGTAAGTATTGTAATAGGATTTACAGCACTTTATTTTTTCAAATAATCTCTAGCAGCAGTAAACAATAAACTAACAACTAAAATAAGCAATGCCCATAAGTTGTTTGCAAACCAATTTACTACGTCTTTTGTTGCAGACAATAACCAAGAAACAATAGAACCTATAATACCTGGTAATGCAGCTGCTAATTTTCCTGCAAGAAAAGATAATAATTTTCCAAGATTTTTTAATTGTTTTTTTATCCAGTCTTGTACACCACCACCTTTTGATGGAGGAGAAGGAGAAGGAGAAGGAGAAGTAGTTTCACCAGTAAATGCTTCAACAATAACACCAATAATCATTCCAAAAGCAGTTAAAACACTAACTATTGTTATTCCTTGTTCTCTGAATAATGTTCTTATTCTTTCACCTAATGTTTTGTCTTCGTTTAACATTTTATGTATTGTTTGTTTAAATCTGTTTACTTGACTACGTAGTTTTTCTTTATTAATATTAATTACTTCTAGTCTTGCACTTCTCTCAGATTCCAACTCTCTTATTCGACTACTTATTCTATCTATTTGAAATTCATCATTGTATTCTTTAGCTTGTTCTAATTTGGCATTTTCTTTTGCTAAGTCTTTATTTGTTTCATTCAGTTTTGCTAAATTATTTGCAATCTCATCTTCCGCTGTTGTAAATGCTTTTATTATACCATCCATCTCTCTTTTTGTCATTTTTGTTTGTGTTTCTTCATTTATTAAAGATGTTCCTTGTTCAATAAATGAAGTTTCTATTTCTTTCACATATGTTTCTGCATTACTTGCTGTTTCTAATAATTCTTGTCCTTCTTCTTGTGTAGATATTTCTTGTAATGGAATTTCTATATTATCGAGTTCATTTAACATTCTCTGAAACCCTGCTCTACCTTCTCTTAAATTATCAGATATTTTATAATCATCTACACCTAAAACATCCCTGACAAAATTAACACCGTATTCTCTTTGAAGAGTGCTAAATTTATAAAACTTTAATACTCCTTTTTGGTAATATGTTAATGCAATATCATTACCTTTTTCATCTTTTACATATAAGATTTGTCTTCTCTTATGATTTTCCCCAACAAAAAAAACCTCTTCATTACGTATAGTTTCACCATTTTTTTTATAAAATTGTTTAATCATTTTTTTTGTAGTTTCTTTTTTACGAATTTTAACATCATTTTCTGATAAATCTCTTGATATTTCAAATTCCTTATTTATATTATTTTGAAACTCTTCATCATCTTGAAAAGACGTTTCTTCTTCTTCATAATCATCATCATAATCATTATTTTTAAACACAGGATTATCAAACTCATAACCTCCTTCAGCCATTTTATTCATCTAAAATATTAGATAATAAACAATAAAAAGAACCTGTTAAAAACAACTTAAGATAAAAATAATTAAATTTTTTATTTAACATTATTTTTACATTTTTTACTAATTTTTCTTTTGTTTCTTCATCCATTTATTTAATTAAAAATTGATTCATAGTTTGGTGGATTTCCGTTATCAACTAAAATTATTTTATTAAAGAAAATCAAAGATTTTCCATTTTTTTTTTTAATTCGTTTTTTACTCTATTTTCTGTTTCCTCAATTAGTTTTTTTCTTTCATTATCATTCATTACTGTTTGTGTTTGTTTTGTTCGTATATTTTCTTTCATTTTGTTGTATTTTTCTAATTCATCTAAAATAAGTTTAAATTCATCTGCACTTATCTGTCCGTCAGTTAAAGATTTTGATATTAAATCTTTTATGCTGTTTAACTTGCATTCTGCCATTGTTTTAATTTCATAATGTTTTTTTGATTTTGTTGTCAACTTTCTTCTAATTAATTTAACTAGACCTCCTAAACTTCCACATACAACAGCTGCAATTTGTATGGGAAGTAAGATAGGAAAAGCTATTCCTATACCAGCTAAAACAACAGATGTCGAAATTAAACTTGTATCAACACCATCAGTAACATTAACTCCGCGTTTATATTTTTTGTATAGTGATTTACGTTTATCTCTCTCATTTATTAATGTTTTTTCTATTTCTGTTATTTTTTGTAGTCTATAATTTTGTCCATCTTCTATAGGTAATTCTGGATATAAATCAGGAGCTGTAGGTTGTTTCATTTTTTAAAGTAAAAATTGATTTTTTTTTTTTCTCTTAAATCCCACAGAATTCTTTCTTCGCCTGTTCTCCCGGTTTTTTTATTTATTTTTTTTTTGGAATTTTTTTGTTGTTTTTTGGGTGTTTTTAATAACGTTTTTTCCAAAGTAAAAAAAAAATTTTTTTGGGGAGTAAGAAAATTTTGGTGTTTTTGCGTTTTTTTTTGCTTTTTTTTTTATGAAAATTTAGGGCTCTTTTACTTGAAATGAGGGTAATTTTTTGGGGGTCAATTTTTTTTTTTTGGAGGGGGATATAGGTGTGTGATATTGTGTAATCATACCACATCCTCTTATATATGTTTATAAGCATACAATTCCAATATGTTTTTTTCCTCGCTACATCTTAATGATTGAGTAGTATTCAAACTATTTTTTTTATCCCAATTACAGGAACTACTCAGACACCAGATGTACAACATGATGGAAGATCGGCTAATATACAGTCTTCACAATTAAATACAGGATCCACTCATGCAGTTATGACAGATATTTGGACTGCTTGTTTGCTATTTTTATGGTTTGCCATTTAAATTGACGTGTTCAGTTTGATGGAAAACGATATCAAGTCAACCTTTGTCGAATGAATCTTAATGTTACCACTTTCACCAAGAGAGCTTAGTTGGAAGTTTGAGAAACAATTATTTTGACCTCAAAATATAAAAATACAATTATTTTCAAATATTTCCAGAAATTTATTCCAATAAAAGTAATGGAAACATCCACACAAGAGGCTCTAAAGAGCCTGAATCGCTCACCTGTATTTCAGAGGAGAAGATTTTTAAATGTTAGCAAACTTGATGAACAAATTGTTTAAAATTGTCTTTAAAGGGCAATAACTCCTTAAAGGATCAATTGACAATTTTGGTCATACTAACTTTTTTGTAGATCTTACTTTGCTGAACATTATTGCTGCTTACAGTTTACATATATCTATAGTAATATTCAAAATAATAACAAAAATCTGCAAAATTTTGTTAAAACTACCAATTCGGTGGCAGCAACCCAACAATGGGTTGTTTGATTCGTCTGATAATTTCAGGGCCGATAGATCTTGACCAATTAAACAATTTTACCCCATGTCACATTTGCTCTAAAAGATTTAGTTTTTGAGATATAAGCCAAAAACTGCATTTGATCCTTATGTTCTATTTTTAGCCATAACGGCCATGTTTGTCGATGGATACAAACTTCGGATAAAATTTATTAACAAGATACCCTAAGGAACATTTAGTTAAAGTTTGAAGGTAATTGGCCCAGTAGTTTCAGAGGAGAAGATTTTTAAATGTTAGCAAACTTGATGAACAAATTGTGTAAAATTGTCTTTAAAGGGCAATAACTCCTTAAGGGGTCAATTGACAATTATGGTCAAATTAACTTTTTTGTAGATCTTACTTTGCTGAACATTATTGCTGCTTACACTTTATATATATCTATAATAATATTCAAAATAATAACAAAAAACTGCAAAATTTTGTTAAAACTACCAATTCGGTGGCAGCAACCCAACAATGGGTTGCTCGATTCGTCTGATAATTTCAGGGCCGATAAATCTTGACCAATTAATCAATTTTACCCCCATGTCACATTTGCTCTAAAAGATTTAGTTTTTTAGATATAAGCCAAAAGCTGCATTTGACCCTTATGTTCTATTTTTAGCCATGGCGGCCATGTTTGTCAATGGATATAAACTTCGGATACAATTTATAAACAAGATACCCTAAGGAACATTTAGTTAAAGTTTGAAGGTAATTGGCCCAGTAGTTTCAGAGTAGAAGATTTTTAAATGTTAGCAAACTTGATGAACAAATTGTGTAAAATTGTCTTTAAAGGGCAATAACTCCTTAAGGTATCAATTGACAATTATGGTCATATTAACTTTTTTGTAGATCTTACTTTGCTGAACATTATTGCTGCTTACACTTTTTATATATCTATAATAATATTCAAAATAATAACAAAAAACCGCAAAATTTTGTTAAAACTACCAATTCGGTGGCAGCAACCCAACAATGGGTTGTTCGATTCGTCTGAAAATTTTAGAGCTAATAGATCTTGACCAATTGAACAATTTTACCTCTGTATGATTTGCTCTTAAAGCTTTAGTTTTTGAGATATAAGCCAAAAACTGCATTTGTCCCCTATGTTCTATTTTTAGCCATGGCGGCCATGTTTGTCGATGGATCAAAACTTCGGATACAAAATATAAACTAGATACCCTAAGGAACATTTCGTTAAAGTTTGAAGGTATTTGGCCCAGTAGTTTCAGAGGAGAAGATTTTTGAAATAGTTAACGTCGACAGACGACGACGACGACAGACGACGGACGACGACGGACGCCAAGTGATGGCATAAGCTCACATGGGGCCCTTCGGGCCCCGGTGAGCTAAAAAGGCGTAGGTATTAATCTTTTATGTATCATTTAATGCACACATTTCTTAAATTTTTCGTTTTCCAATTCCCTCAGGAAGGTTTTTTGTTGCTATTCCTGATGATCCATCTTTGTATTATAGCTCTTGAAGTTTTTATACATTCTTTGCTCTAAAATTTTGGTTATGTGTGTTCTGGCTGAAGGTATATCAAGAAAAGCGCTTCTTTACGCACGAAATTTATAAAACATACTTTTTTAAGACACTATCTTGATATCTGGATGTGTATTTTTAGTTAAATTGGCTTGCTATCGCATATCTCGTAGATTTACGATGACAATTTCAGGAGAAACATTTTGATAACAGTTTTTTTATTGTTGCATCTTTCGGTTTTGAGTCAGAGTTTATAATTATTTCTCTCTCTCTCGACATGGTAAGAAATGAAAAGGAATGATGTCAATTTTTAATAACAAAATGATATGATGTAGAGACAATGTTTGATCAGAGCGCACATGAACCAAGTCTGCTTATACACGTGTAAAAAGTCTACATATGATCTTAAATGTACGTAGTTATAATATAATTAAACAATGTATTGTTTCATAAAAAGTAAATTTATAATAAAATAATTTGAAAGCAATATTGTCGTTATTTATTTGGGATAGAATAAAGTACATTCTTTTAAACAAGTAAGCTCATGATTTAAGCTAATAAAAAAAAAAAAATTTCTAACTGCCTAAAATTTGATTAATATACTTGTTTAAATATTTAAATTATGTAGATTTCATACATGTGTCATGAAAGTAAACTCTGTGCAACACAAATTTACGTTATTTTCTTAATTCACTCTGTTCAACCGAAAATAAACCATTTATGTACTCTGACTACCAATTTTCTTATACCAAACTACTACCAACTAGAAAAGCAAATACCAATTGTCTAATATTTGTGACTGACAATGAAATCATTTTTGTTTTAATAAAGACAAACAACTTTATAGAGACTGTCAGGTGCGGTGACCATCTTCGAACGTACAAAGAAAGCATGTCAGATGCCAAGTTTTCTAGAAACAGACAAACGTTTTTCGAGATCGTCAGCAATATATCCATCTTTAGCGTTCTCAGTTTTCCAACGACCATGCACTTTAAAAAGTCTATCAGAAATACCGTTATTTGCGGCTGCTGTAGCCCCACCTGATCTAAAACTATGTAAACCAAATAATTTAGCATCTAAGCCAATAGTGTAAAGTGCAGCTTTGACAACTTCTCTTGCACGTGTATATGACAATTTTACATTCTTCTTTCGTAAAACAAAATTATTATGTTTCTTAACATACAAAATAGACCTGAATATGTACATTTCAGAATCTAGATCTATAATACCTGCTTTTATATAAGCTAACAAAGTTTCTACCGGACAGAAGGGTGTGTTTGTTTTTGCTATAACAACACTTTTCCCTTTTCTGTAACAATCAGTTTTGCTGTTAGCAATAAAAATTTCTACATATTCTGATTTGAACGAAATATCCTTGGCCTTAATAGCACAAAGTTCACTATATCTTAAAAATCCTGCGTATGATACAGCACACAAAGATAGCAGACGTAAATCTTTTAATGTCCTGGGTTTACTAAATCTGTTAAACAAAGTTTTTATAATAGTTGCATCTATGGGTTCCTTCTTCTGTATAGGCCTATTCAAATTTCTTTTCTTCTTCTTCTTCTTCTTCTTCCAAGTAAGGAGCCGAATTCATATTGAATGTGTATGGTCCCGCGAAAACTTAGCGCAGTGCCGGGCAAGGCAGCAAGTCTTCTCAAGGTTATTTACATTTAAAACGTTCGCCAATTTACAATTAAAATTATGTACACGCTATGCTGTTTACTTCCTTCCAGATCCTGCTTTCAGAGCAGCTCTGAATCCCTCTATCGAGTCAGTCGATGTTGTTTTAGCTGGAAGTTGATTCCAATCCCTGATGGTCTTTGGGAAGAATGACTGTCCATAGGTGTCGGTTTTTGTTCTTTCTTGGTAGAAGCGGCCTATACCTCTGGTCCGGCTGTCGTTGGGTATTAGATATTGTTGTCTATCTATATCGATTAGCCCGTGCTGGATTTTAAATAGCATACATAGTCTGTTGGTTTTCCTACGTTCTTCCAGGCTTTCCCACTGTAATTGTTTAACCATGTGTGTTACACAGCCAGGTGTTCTGTCTGAGTAGTTATTATGAACAAATCTTGCTGCTCTTTTTTGAACTTGTTCTAATGATTTGATCTTTTTTTGGCTCGATGGATCCCAAACTGTGCAGGCATATTCCACTGAAGGTCTTACCATGGCTGTATATGCTGCTGCTTTTACTGGTTTTGTGCAGTCTTTCAGATTTCTTCGGATAAATCCCAATGTTTTATTTCCTTTGCCTACAATATTATCAATGTGTCTATCCCAGGATAGGTTGTTGCTGATAGTTACGCCTAAGTATTTGCTTGCATCAACATTGTCTAGTGTGTGTCCGTGGAGTTTATATGATGTATCTCTCACTTCTTTGTTCTTCTGCGTTATTCTGATAACTATGCATTTTTTGGCGTTAAAACTCATTTGCCATTTATTCTCCCATTCTTCCAATGATGTTAAGTCTTTTTGCAAAAGGTCGCTGTCTGCCTGGTTGTTTATTGTTCTAAAAAGTAGGCTATCGTCTGCAAAAAGTTTTGTTTCAGATGACGTTGATGTTTCTGGCATGTCATTTATGTAGGTTAGAAACAATAGAGGTCCAAGAACTGTGCCTTGGGGGACGCCTGATAGTACCGGGACTTGAGAGGAGACAGCTCCTTCTAATATTACGCTTTGCATTCTGTTTTGAAGGAATGATTGAATCCATTTTGTAGCTTTAGGGTTTACTCCATAAAATTCTAGTTTGTGTAAAAGGCGGTGGTGCGGTACTTTGTCGAATGCCTTTGCAAAGTCAAGAAGGATGATGTCAACTTGGGATCCTTTTTCCAGTTTTTTTGCAATGTCGTTGATTGTTATTATAAGTTGTGATTCGCATGATCGTTTTTTGCGGAACCCATGCTGTGCATTGGTAAGTATGTTGTGTTTGTCAAAATGGTCCATAATGCTGCTGTGGACTATGTGTTCCAAGACCTTACATGTGATGGAAGTTAATGATACAGGTCTATAGTTGGAAGCTAAATGTCTTTCATCTTTCTTGAATAGGGGTACCACGTTAGCATCTCTCCAATCTTGTGGGACTTCTCCGGTGTTAAGGGATGTTTGGTACAGATCTGTTAGAAAAGGAGCGAGTTGGTCTGCCGCTGTTTTCAGGATGAAGGATGGAATTGAGTCTGGACCAGTAGCTTTGTGTGGTTTAAGGTTTTTGAGTAGTTTGTGTACTCCCTTAGTGCTGATTTTGATATCATCCATGGTGGAATATGGGCTCTTTCCTTTGTTAGGAAAGTTATTTAGGTTTTCCTTTGTGAATACTGACTGGAATTGATCATTGAGTATCTCAGCTTTACTTTTATTGTCGCTTTGAAGAAATCCCAATTTGTTCTTTAATGGTGCTACACCTGTCCATTCTTGACCTTTGCTCTTTATATATGACCAGAATTTCTTCGAGTTGTCTTTATAATTGGTGCTTACTTCTTCCATATATTTTTTGTTGGCTTGCCTGACTTCCCATTGTGTTTCCTGTTTGAGTCTCTTATATCTATCCATGTCTCTTTTCTTTTTCGTTTTCCTGGCCTTCTTGTGGGCCAGTCTTTTAGAAGACTCTACTATACTACGAACTAAATCAGAATCACTAGGATCTGGTAAATTAGCTAACTTGTGTGCCCACTTTATACTGTAAAAAGCTGTTTCAACGGAACTAAAATGTTTGACTGTCTGCAAAAGATGTTCTAAATAAAGGCTTACATAAAGTTCACTAGCCGGTAAAATAGAGTCAATTTCCGGAAATTTTTGTGCCCACGCCAAAAATCTTTTGAAACCGTAAGCATACTTGGAAACAGTTGTCTTTGCTCTTGAATCTATAACTGTAGAACGTAAATGAGACAGAAGTCTTTTCAGTTCTGAACTTTGTACGAGGTCACTGTTATTCCAAAATCCGGCCGAAAATATTTTCTGTAAACAAAATCTTATTTTTTAAAAAATGTAAATAGGTAAGCAATTAAATAAATAAGCATAATTACCTTTAATGGCCAATTATGGCCCAGTGACCAGCTATCACCCAGCGGTGAACACACAAAAAAGGTCCAGTGACCAAAAAGGAACCATATGAACTGAGGTCCAGTGACCAAAAGTAATACAATTAAATGCGTCCAGTGACAAAATACTGTAACAGCTCTGTAGCTTTAGTCCAATGACCAGGTGTCCAGTGACAAACGTTCTCTACAATTTAAAATTAAATGTTAGCATTCATTTTAACTGCAAGAATTGTACCGGAAAATTTTCCGTTTGCAAACATAGAATTCAAGTTATTACCAGGTACAAAAATTCTGTCTGTCTCATGAAACTCTAATACGTCTTCAACATATTTCTTGTAACCTAAGTTCTCTGTAAATAGCAATGGCCAAATTGGCGCCGAAGGCCGTTTAGGAACAACTAATGTACCTTCTGCTCTACATTTTACTAAATGATTAATAGTCTTAGATGCTACTGAAACTGGCGGAACTAGCCAATTATTTTCACCAGCCCAGTTACACGTAAAAGCGTCTACAGCAGATGTTCCTGGGTTCCAATAAAGTGAACTGAACCTCTCTATTTTTGAGTTTTCAGAGTTTGCAAATCTGTCAAAGCTATAAGAGCCCCACATCGTATCAAGAAACGTAAAAAATTCATGGGAAACACCCCAATCATCTACATCTACGATTCTACTTAATAAATCTGCCTTTTCATTTTGTTCCCGAGGGATCCACTGTACATGTAATGAAATATTATATAAAACACAATACTTGAAAATTCTAAAGCTAAATTTTGCAGCTCTGACACCTTACTGCCTTTCTGGATTATACTCACAGCATTTTGATTGTCAGTGTGTACTGTAACTACGCTATTTTTGAGTATATTATGAAAAGATTTCAGACAAATTAGTATCGCTTTGATCTCTCTCCATGTGGAGCTTCTAGTTTTCTCATGATCTAACCACATCTCGTGAAAAACGTAGGTTGTGTTTGACACATAACCGCCAGCGCCTGTGTCACTAGCATCCGTAAATGCATGAAAATCTGAATAAATTCTAAACAATTTAGAAGGTTTTAGTGACAAAATGTTCTCTTGCCAAAATCTTAACTCTTCGATACATCCTGGGATCTTAAAAATATTAATATATTGATCCCAGTGCTCACGTTGATTAATCACTGAAAAAATATTTCTGGTCATAATTTGTGTTACATTGCCAACAGCAGGCTTCAAAGAAATAATCTTACCACAAAACCCAGCTAAATCTCTGACTCTCACTCTTGAACCTGTTTGTAATAAATTACATAGTTGAATAATACCTAAAAGTTTTTTGCTAGGGACTGAAAGTTTCCCCAGATTCAATTCCCAGTGGAATCCTAACCAGTCAATATCTTGAGATGGGTTCCATTTACATTTATCCTTGTTTGGAACAAACCCTGAACTAATTAAATCTCTTTTTACTTTTTGAGAATGTAAAGTACATAGATCGGCCGTTTCGGCTACACCGAACCCGTCATCCAAATATACCACTACTCTTATCCCCCCTTTTCGCCAATGTTTGACAAGCGGTCTGACCACTTTCGTAAAAATATAACCACTAGTCTTCAAACCAAAGGGGAGAACTGTAAAAACATAAAATTTGTTTTTCCATTGAAAACCTAAATACTTTCTGTGTAAATTAAATACATCTACGTGATGATATCCCGACTTCAAGTCAAAAATAAAACCGAAACACTCAGAAGTAATGTATTGAGATACTGTTCTCAAATCTTCGAATTTTATTTTACTTAAAACTACATGTTCATTAACGTGTCTTAAATCCAAAATTAACCTTTCTTTACCTTTGGAATTAACCGAGACCGTTAACGGATTAACTACATGTGGTCTTTCCGACACGACCTCAGCTGACCCTGAAACAACAAGATCTTTAATAGCTAAATCTACAAATTTTTCATACTTGAAAGCGGATTTATTATTTTGCAACACAATTTTTTCTGGCTCAGTTCGCAATGGAATTTTATAGCCATTTTCGATAACGTCGAGAATAAAATCAGATGTTCCAATACTTTTCCAAAACTCGAGAGATTTTTGTAATCT
This sequence comes from Mytilus californianus, assembly GCF_021869535.1. Taxonomy (NCBI): domain Eukaryota; kingdom Metazoa; phylum Mollusca; class Bivalvia; order Mytilida; family Mytilidae; genus Mytilus; species Mytilus californianus. Next base: position 127,255,874 of record NW_026262679.1, on the reverse strand, counting down.
ACCTTTTACATGTATATTTTTTAAACCCTCTTCATAGTCACAAAAAGATTTGAAAATATCTAAATTATTCTGTACCTGAAAAATGTCACTGTGTGGTCCATACTGATTAAATGACCCCTCTACTGAAATTGAATCCAGCTTTTTTGTCCTTGGCTCGGCAATCTCTAGCCCAGTGTCCGTAGTTCCCACAGGAATAACACATGTCTCCGGACTTATCTTTACGACTCTGGCCCGCTTGGCCCTGGCTCCCACGAAAGGGCTGCTGAGTAGAAATAGTTGGAATTACACTCCCACCGTTATGCGTAGATTGACTTGGTGCCCCAGCGGCTTCTGCGGGTCTTTTACGGCCTTGTCTTTTCTCCGTCTTAGTTGATTTAATCTTACGGACTGCTCGATTCTCCGCCGCCCTGATACGCTTTTCATCTTCAGAATCGCTCGCGACGTCATCTGAAAGGTACTCCTGAACAGTGTTCCAGCCACCCTCGGACTTATCAGCTATCCTGATCATCTTGTTGCGTTTCTTAAGTGACTGTAAAGACTCATCAAGGAGCCTCGTAGCTCTGGCGGACCTTTTGCTCTCCATAAACTCTACGGCTCTCTCAATATTGTCTATGATATCTGCATTCAATTCGTATTGAATCTGGTTGCCTTTAAAACGGAAAGAATTCTCACTTTTCTTTACCTTTTTAGCGAGGGTATGAGTTTTGTCTTCAAAATTTCTCTCCAGCCCAGCTAATTTTCCATTCATGTAGGTCTTAAATAACGACAATAAATCTGCATTAGTTACTTCTTCGTCAGAAACTCTGTCCGGCTCAGGCGTCTCTCCAGTTTCTTTATCAGACATGACTTGTCACGAAATCTTCCTAAATATACACAACTAATAGTACACAACTCGATGGTTGCCGCCCTTGTCGATAAACTTTTCTCGTGCACGCAACACTTTAAATACTAACGGACTTTTTATTCTATTGTTATTACAATTAGCCCGCGTTTTCTTATTGAAAATTCATACGCCTTACGTACATAAATATATGTATAATTTTGATAACTATTGTAATTGACTCAAAATGATTATAACTTTTTTGAGAATCTTTATTCTCAATGAATGTTTTTTTTTGACAGGTCTCATAACACTTTACACATTTTCGCAATACCAAAAAAAAAAATAGTCACATTGTTCAACTTTATTAGACGAAGATTTCAAAAACAACGTTTTACAAATAGTGTCACAGTCAACGCTGTTACCATGGTGATGATGTTTGTTTTACCTTATGATCCTCCATAAATATAAAATAAAAGTATGGCCAAAAAGACCTGAAATTGTACACCCAATTCTTTAGTGTTAAACCTTAGAAAAAAAAAACACTTTTGGAAACACTTTTTCATGTTAAAAGAATATTTCCCGAAAGAGTTCCTGTTAAAAATCTTTTCAGAAAAAATAATGGTCACTGGTTCTCAACCAGTAATATGTTTTTTTCTCTGTTTTTTTTTTTGGTTTTTTTTTTAATCAAAGAGAAATATTTTAGATCTTATCAATGCATGATATTGTAAAATTTAGAAGAAAGAAAAGAGAAAAAAAAAAAAACCAACTAAAGTGTTATACCCTTAAAAATAGCAGAGACATATATATATATATACAATTCTAAATTGAAAACAACGTTCAAACCTATGATTGCGATGGATAAAAACCGCAATTTTTATACGTGTGCATGCAAAACAAATTTCTTGGTAGAGTGGTCTAAATACAGCACACCTTTTGTTTGCGGTATACCATCTTTTCCGTAAGTTTATTGTTTTCTGTTTGATATTAAATTGATAGTTAAGATCCATTTTGTTACATCTGGTGATCCGTTTATTTGGCAATCGCCAATGGCAGTCAGCAGGGTTTAAGAACATCCGTTGTTCGACCTGCTAGTCAAATGCGTTTTGTTAAAATATACTTTTTCACGTTTTTGGTCTTTTGGAAAAAGTTGTTTGTGCTGTATTTAGACCCCTTTACAAGAAATTTGTTTTGCATGCACACGTGTACAATTTGTGGTTTTCATCCAACGCAATCATAGGTTTGAACGTTGTTTTAATTTAGACTTGTTAATTTTTTTTCGTGTGGGCTTGTATTATATTTGCCTTCGGGCTTATATGATCCGTTCATCCTATTTCGACTCTTCAAAATTCAAGAGTCTATCCTAAATTGAGGTAAATTATATGGCCTTCCAAAAACCGTTTCGATTCCTAACATCACTGAAGAGACATTAATTGTCGAAATCCGGATATGTTGTACTAATTTTTGCACCTTTTGTTTGCGGTATACCATCTTTTCCGCAAGTTTATTGTTTTCTGTTTGGTATTAAATTAAAAGTTAAGATCCTTTTTGTTACATCTGGTGATCCGTTTATTTGGCAATCGCCAATGGCAGTCAGCAGGGTTCAAGAACATCAGTTGTTCGACCTGCTAGTCAAATGCGTTTTGTTAAACTATACTTTTTCACGCGGTGTGGGCTTTGCTCATTGTTGAAGTTCTATTTGTATCCATCTGATGAGTTAATAGATATTAGAATATGTGGTATGAGTACCAATGAGACAACTCTCCATCCAAGTCACAATTTATTAAAGTAAACCATTATAGGTCAAAGTACGGTCTTCAACACGGAGTCTTGGCTCACACCGAACAGCAAGCTATAAAGGGCCCCTAAAATTACTAGTGTAAAACCAATTAAACAGGAAACCAACGGTCTAATCTATATAATAAACGAGAAACGAGAAACACTTATGAACCACATCAACAAACGACAACTACTGAACATCAGATTCCTGACTTAGGACAGGTGCAAACAATTGCAGCGGGTTTAAACGTTTTAAGCCTTTTTCAACTGATTTTTATAGTTTTTTCCTATGTTGTACTGTTACACCACTGTCCCAGGTTAGGGGGAGGGTTGATTGCTCACAAACATGTTTAACCCCTCCACATTCTATATGTGCCTGTCCTAAGTTAGAAGCCTGTAGTTCAGTGGTTGTCGTTGGTTCATGTCTGTCATATTTGTTTTCGTAAATTGTTTTGTTATAAATTAGGCCGTTATATTTCTTAATTGAATTGTTTCATATTTTTCATGTCGGGGCATTTTATAGCCGACCATACGGTATGTGTTTTTCTCATTGATGAAGGCCGTACGGTTGCCAATAATTGCTTACATCCACTTCATTTTAACTTTTGGGGATATTTGTCTCATTGGCAATCATGCCACATCTTATTTTTATACTTATATATACGTCTAAACATGTTAAAAATCATTATTTGATGTGACGGCATGGTAATTACATTATTACTGTGTCCAGCGCCCTAAACATTCGACCAACTAGGCTATATAAAATATAGCTTTCGTTAGTCAAGTAATGCCTTTCCTCGTCGTCGAGGGTTGTAACACAGTGCATGATGTATAGTGGCAAGTAGATGGTATCCAACGCAGATCAGCTGTTTTTGTCTGTCATAAAGGATGATCATCCATGTTGACACGGTGTCTCAGATGCAGTGGTTCGAATCCCGCTAAAGAAGAAAAAATGTTGGCTAACGCAAATTTCGTATCAACATTGTTGGGCTAAATGTGAGACGAAATATATCTATATATATATTTCCATATGATAATTGAACCATAATTTAATCCCCAACCACCCCTCAGCTATTTTTCTATTCACTTCTTTTAGATTTTAGCATGCATAACATATACACATAAATACTGTAGCTTAGTAAAAAAAAAATAGACTGCTTAGTGTGCTGTACATAATTTGTTGATATACATTTTTTTTTAAATTCACATAATTACCCTTATACTCCTCACCCAATTTTGTCAATCTGATGGAACTATAAACAACTGTCATACAAGTGGAAGGTTTAGCTAGTTATAAAATCAGGTTTAACCCACCATTTTCTTTGGAAAAGGCCTGTTCCAAGCCAGGAATATGACGATTCTTTTACACTCGTTATTTTGGTTGATAACGTTTGATTTTGTAAGTATTTATGGACTTCCCCTTTATGAATTTACCTTGGAGTTCGATATTTTAGATATACTTTTTTTATGAATTTAGATGCGTTCCTATTAAGAGGAAGCTAAAAAGGATGAGGAAGAAGGTAAAACGAGTTACCTTCCTATAAACTATTATCTTACGCGATAACATTTAAAAGTGTCCAATTAGGGATTTTCAGCACAAGATGGATTACATTAAGGGTGAAGTTGAAATCATCACTTTGTAAATTTTACGGACGCCATCACGAGTTGGTTGACCGTTATGGAATATCCGTTTCACAGATGATATCGGATATGTTCCTTATGTCGTAACTACAATCCCGTTCCCTTTTCACGAATGTGACCTACCGAATTAGACTATTTACCCCTATTTGTGACATTTTTACCTATTGTGTTTGTTTGTTTTGTATACACATCGTTGTCAATATAATGGAATTTGATGCGACTGTCATACAAGTGAGAGGTTTAGCTAGCTTTAAAACCAGGTTCAATCCACCATTTTCTATATAAGAAAATGCCTGTACCAAGTCAGGAATATGACAGTTGTTATCCATTCGTTTGATGTGTTTGAGCTTTTGATTTTGCCTTTTTGAATTTTCCTCGGAGTTCAGTATTTTTGTGATTTTACTTTTTATGCACGAACAGTTCTTAAACAGGACTTGCTTTATTGTTCTTGTAACCTTTGTGTAACTCAACATATTTTCAAAATTAAGACTATAATAAAGAAGAGTATATTATCTAAAATTATTTCTATAGATTACAAAAAAAATTATTGAGATTATTAATCAAGGAAATATCTGCCAGCCGGACAGCTGAATTTATTTCAATAAAAGTGGCTATAAAATTAATTAGTATAAAACGACTGTCATGATCGTTGTTGCTGTCTAAAAAATTTAAAACATATAAGGTGTACCTAACTTTCTCCTTCACTATTAGATTATTACCCATTTTCAGGATTTTTTTTCTTCAAAATGTTATAGTTGTAATAAAATTAATACATTTATCGCATCAATCTTTTATCTTTCCGTGAAATTTTGGGAAAAGATTGCTTTCAGGCAATTTTAAGACCTATACCTTTTACTAGACGTTTATTTCTACTTGAAATTCGACGTCAACCGTTTTGTGCCTTACATTAAGGAACAACTCAGATTCTTCAGAGAGAAACAAACTAACAGATTATACATTTATCCGTTAAGTTTTTTTTTAAATCCTTATTTTTGGAATTTGGGTTCTCGAATGCTCTTCAACTTCGTACTTTATTTGGCGTTTAACTTTTTTTATTCGAGCGTCACTAATGAGTCTTTTGTAGACGAAACGCACGTCTGGAGTACAAAATTATGAGTCTGGTATCCTTGATGAGTTTTTTTTTACAAGCCACTGCTGGTGCAGGTTTCCTCCCCGAGGGTATCACCAGCCCAGTAGTCAGTACTTCTGTGTTGATATGAATTATCATTGATATAGTTATATGATGAACTGTTTACAAAACTTTGAATTGTTTGAAATACTAAGGCTTTTCTACCCCAGGAATAGATTACCTGTATTTGGTACAACCTCTCGGAATTTTGGGTCCTCAATGTTCTTCAACTTCGTACTTAATTTGACCATTACCTTTCTTTATTCAAAATTCACTGATGAGTATTTTGTTGACCAAACGCACGACTGGCTTACAGAATTATAAGCCTGGTATTTACGATGAGTTTTTTTTACATCTTCTTTTTTATTTGCGTTTATTAAACAACACGGAAAATCGGTATTAATCTACATGTATATAAAGCATGACGTCAGTATGGGAATTCCGCACTTCGACTACAACTAGAGCTCGGATTTTGTCGTATTCTACATGTATATAAAGCATGACGTCAGTATGGGAATTCCGCACTTCGACTACAACTAGAGCTCGGATTTTGTCGTATTCTATTGTTGTTTTCATTTTTTAAAATACAAGAGAGATTCCGAAATGAAACTATTTCCATAAAGTTAGTCCTTAAACGTTGCTATTCCAAGTCAATCAGGTAACCTTTATGAAACGTGAAAATTACACTTCCATAAGGAAACGGAGTACATCAATTGACTTCTCCTCAATCAAAACCTAATCCAAAACGTTTTGTTTATGTAATTAAGCGCCTAGTAATATTCTTGTTATACAATACCTTGGAGTGCATCCAAAACATATACTAATTGGTTGCTCTAGGTCCACAATCCGATGATTGTTATGCAACTCAAAGAAATCGTTTCTGTTGGGTTTTTTTTAATGTTTTGACCACTAAAAGGAATATTTTTGTTACATGCTTTTAGATCTATAAAACTGACATTATCAAGATGCTTCATTTCTTTATTAACAACATATTTGTTACGTTTAAAGGACGTGTTTTCCAACAAAAACCATGAGAACAAACTGTGCTCCTCTTCTTGTCGTCTTGTTTGTTGATTCATATGAGGCGGACTTCATATAGGAGCGTTTTGGGAAAAATGAAAAGAAGCTAGCATTATCCATGAAAATTACTTTCCGCTGTATATATGATGTCCTCTCACTATATAATTCAAAGTTTGGTGACCATGTTGTACACATCTATTAAGCTGTTTTTGTGTACTGTCCTAAATTATTTTAGTTATTCGCTTTTATTCTGTGGTTAACATGTCGAAATGTACTATTATATTATTTATTTATGTATTTCTCTGTCTTTGGTGTTTTTGCATTTATTTGTACTCTGTTCCCGTCATGTAATGTTGTCATTTTATCGGTATATTTAACATTGCCATAAAGCGCGGAGGTTTGGCTAGCCACAAAACCAGGTCCAACCCACCATTTTTTCTTAAAATGTCCTATACCAAGTCAGGAATATGGCAGTTGTTATTTAATAGTTCGTTTCTATGAATGTTGCATTGTTGTTTGTTTTTTGTTGCACTTCTGTGTTCTGTTATTTCGTTGTTTTTCTCTTATAGTTGATGTGTTTCCCTCGGTTTTAGTTTGTAACCCGGATTTGTTTTTTCTCTCAATCGATTTATGACTTTTGAACAGTGGTATACTACTGTTGCCTTTCTTTATCTATCCATTCGAACTTGAAATAAAGGTTACAACAGATAGTTTAGTCTGCCTCATATTTTGACTATTTTGACTTACATTTTAAAATCGACAATGAGGATCGGTTGAGAACAACACTTTACGACAATACAAATGATTCCAGCTTCCCAAATTTGAATTTTCCATTTCTTTGTAGCAACATTCAAGCAGCGCCTGTATATGGAATATATAGCTCCTAGCTGATACGATATTTCAGAGCTTGCATTTCTTATCATGATTTCCTTGATAGAGGGTATCTGCCAACAATGGAGCTATTGAACTAAGAGTTTCTATAAAAGTCTTAGTAAATTGATAGTGTACACGAGATATACATATATTACTTGAGGTCGGACTATTCCATTTTGAAATGCTTAATACTTGCAACAAAACAGACACTAATGATGATTGATTGTTAATTTTTAGATAATTGCCAACTACCCAGCATAGAAGGTATAAACACTTCAAAAAGGACACTTTAAAACAAGTACTGTTAAGAATGTAAACATATATCACAGCGGCGTTGACAACCTTTAGTTTGAGTCTGGTGTTAATTTTTTTTTTTTTACATCAACAACTTTGTTAAACCTTCATGGAATATTATGACACTTGGACAAAAGCCTTGTACTGATCAAAAGTCGTTATCCAGAGCAAAATTTAGAAAATATAATAAGCCTGATAACACTGACAGACACACACGCTGGAATAAAAAAAAAACTCATGAAAGATACCAGACTTAACATTTGATATGCAAGACGTGAGTTTCTGCTACATAAGAATCATCAGTGACGCTGAAATCAAAACAGTAAGAAAGCCAAATCAAATACGAAGTTGATGAGCATAAAAACCAGGGTTTTGTGTAACCCTTTACGACAGTTTGTAATATTAAGTTGTGCCAATCGTTGTAATAAAATTTCTTTTAAAGTATCAGATAATCAGTTTAAATGTGGCAAATCTTAGTATATTTGCATGTCATCTCACTTTTACCGCTTTATAGCTTGAAAAAGTAAAAATAAAAACATAAATATAAGTTCAGCAGCAGTGTATACCAAAATAAAAGAAGATATACAATTTATGAATTTATGAATTTAATGTCCCTCTGGTATCTTTCGTCCCTCTTTTATGACAAATTATAAAAAAAAGAAAAACGTGTAAAAATGCTGCAACAAACATCAATACCTTAAAAATGTCTACTCATTCACAACACAGGTGAATCCATCATGGATATTTTCAAAAGTTGGCAGGTGTACTCGTTTTAAAGATATGGATAAGTATTATTGACCCCTACCTCATGCACCTCTAGGGCATAGTATTTCTGTCTGTACTAAACAAGTTAATGCTTGTAACTCAAGAGACCACAAGCTTTCGCGTTGGTAGAATTTATTTGTCATTATCACATCATTTGATTTCAGAATTTTTAGAGGAGTTCTGGGACTTAGACCAGATACCGTAACATTTTGGCCATATGACCCCTACAGCTAAAATATAACAGATTAGCCTGTTTTTTAGCCACGCACAAATATATATTTGACACGGAGTATGTGGGATTGATAGGAACATTCAGAAGGGATACTTTTAAAATTATTGCAATTGCATTTCTAAGAATGAGGTAAATGTACAGCAAAAAGTCAATAATTATATTGTTCATCTGTAAATATACACAGTTCCAAGATAGGCAATTTTCAAAGTTCAAAAAATGTTTTTAGAATGAATCAAATAGTGAATACGTGTGCAGTTGATTTGTTTTTGGGGAAAAATATTTATGCTTTGTATCGAGACGATGAGTTAAGCCTTTTTTAACTGATTTTTATAGTTTGTTCTTATGTTGTACTGTTACACCAAAGTTCAAGGTTAGGGAGAGGGTTGGATCATTCATACCTCGCCACATTTTGTATGTGTCTGTCACAATTGAGGAGCTTGTATTTCAGTGGTTGTCGTTGGTTCATGTCAGTCATATTTGTTTTTCGTAAATTGTTTTGTTATAAATTGAGGCCGTTAGTTTTCTAAATTGAATTGTTTTATATCTTTCACGTCGGGGCCTTTTATAGCCGACTATATGGTATGGGTTTTTCTGCCTATATTGCTTACATCTACTTTATTTTAACTTTGGTGGATAGTTGTCTCATTGGCAATCATACCACATCTCCTTATGTTTATAACATAAATGGGAACAATGGTGATCTTTTCCTTCAGAGCTATCAAGCTCTTCGATTTAAAAAAAAAATATGAAATTGAATATGCATCTTAAAGGTCAAAACGATTTGCACCTACTAAATCAGTTGTTTTCCGAATATTTGTCTTTAATCAAAAAGATGCATTATATCTTTTAGCATCTTATTGCTTTTATTTGTGTGTTTGTTTCATAAATGTCTTCATGTCCACAGAAAACTGTTCATTTACACGGAAAAAGTCCACGGTTATGTAGGATAGTTAACATATAATTTTGTGAAAAGCTTTTTTGAGAATAATTACATATTTTTCTTCGATATAGGACAGAATCTAAAAAAGAAAAGTTCTTTATTATGCACTGCTCGTGAGTATCTGGTCAGTATCCATGGCTTAAATACTTGTGTTTACACATTATACTGTCTCGAACAGCTGCAACAATATATTCACCTTGAGCTAATTCAGTAAATATCAGTACTCATAAATAAACTTGGGTAACTCAGGAGTAATCTCGCAAGGGAACGTAAGTCACTCGTAAGTATTCGTGAGTAATTTGCAATTTATTAAAAACATCCACGATCATCTCTACCATTGTCCACACACCGCCTTCTTCTGTTCCTCCCGCAAACAATCTGGGAATCCAAATGAGCACAATTAAAAGTTTTAACGTGAAGTAATCATAGATAAACATGAAAAGTAAACAAGTTGTTTGTTCTTTGTCAGATACCGGTAATCATCATACTTGACATTAAGCATAGATGCAAAAAGAAAGATATAAAATTGAGAATGGAAATGGGGAATGTGTCAAAGAGACAACAACCCGACCATAGAGCAGACAACAGCCAAAGGCCACCAATGGGTCTTCAATGCAGCGAGAAACTCCCGCACCCGGAGGCGTCCTTCAGCTGGCCCCTAAACAAATATGTATACTAGTTCAGTGATAATGGACGTCATACTAAACTCCAAATTATGCACAAGAAACTAAAATTAAAAATGATACAAGACTAACAAAGGCCAGAGGCTCCTGACTTGGGACAGGCGCAAAAATGCGGCGGGGTTAAACATGTTTTTTGAGATCTCAACCCTCCCCCTATACCTCTAGCCAATGTAGAAAAACAAACGTACAACAGTACGCACAGTAAAACTCAGTTCAAGAGAAGTCCGAGTCCGATGTCAGAATAGGAAACAAAAGAAAATAAACAAAATGACAATAATACATAAATAACAACAGACTACTAGCAGTTACTGACATGCCAGCTCCAGACCTCAATTAAACTGATTGAAAGATTATGTCTTCATCATATGAATATCAGGCACAATCCCTCCCGTTACGGGTTTAGTATTTTACCATCATAAAATATATAAGAAGAACATAACCCGTGTCATGCCAACAACTGGTTTTAGAATAAATATGTTTAATTCCGATGCAGAGACCCTAAAAGTGAATCAATATTAAAGCCAAAATATGCAATCTTTAATGACCTGACAACAGTATCGTAACTATATCCCTTCTTAATAAGTCTGTTTAAAGGTTTTGTTAGCTTTTAAGGTGAATACTGACATTTTTGTGCTTTGTAAAGAATATTACCATAAAAGATTGGATGTGAAATACCCGAACGTATAAGATGTCGAGTTATATTTACGAATGATGTCCTTATACCGATGATAAAATTTAGTAAATGTTTTGACTAGTTTATGATATCGAAAACCCTGGTGTAATAATTTTTCAGTAATACATAAATTTCTCTCGCTAAAATCTAATACGTTGTTACATACACGAGCGAATCGTACAAGTTGAGATATATAAACACCATAAGATGGTGACAAGGGAACGTCACCATCTAAAAATGGATAATTAACGATAGGAAATGAAAAATCATCTCTTTTATCATAAATTTTTGTATTAAGCTTCCCGTTAATGATATAGATATCAAGATCGAGGAAAGGACAGTGGTCATTGTTAGTATTAGCTTTATTTAAAGTAAGTTCAACAGGATAAATTTTTTTAGTATACATACTGAAGTCGTCATTATTGAGAGCCAATATATCATCCAAATATCTAAAAGTATTGTTAAATTTTTGTATCAGATGTTGTTTCGATGGGTCTTTGCTGATTTTAGTCATAAATTTTAACTCATAACAATACAAAAACAGGTCCGCAATAAGTGGTACACAGTTAGTCCCCATTGGAATTCCGATAACTTGACGATATACGGAATCTCCAAAGCGAACAAAAATGTTATCAAGTAAATATTCAAGGGCAGATATAGTACCAAAGCATGTCCAATTGACATAGCTCTTTTTTTTGTTGTTACTAAAAAATGACCTAAAAGAGTTTGAACATATGTATTCGCATTCCGACTTTTTAAATGCCCATTTAATTAGGTGTGTGATTTTTTTCTTAAAAATAACATGAGGCAACGTGGTATATAGGGTAGTAAAATCAAAACTTTGAACAGATTCAAAATCACCAATATATGCATGCAATTTATCAAGTACTTCCAACGAGTTTTTGACACTCAAAAAGTAGTTAATTCCACTATTTTCAAAGGCCTTATTTGAACAATTTATTATCAGGTTTTTGATTGTACCAAGTGTACTAGTAAGTAGAATAGACAATTTGGTAGTGGAACAATGACTTGAAGACGAAATAAATCTATATTTGTAAGGTGATTTGTGTAGCTTCGGAAGCCAGTACATAGTTGGGACTTTCATTGTATTTGGTTCTGCTTGTAAAAAAGTAGCTAATAGTTTATGTTTGTTACAGATATCGTTTTCTGAAAATGAAGTCAGTTGGAATGTTGGTGAATTCGTGATTTCCTTTTGTAGAACCTCAATGTAAAATTTACGTCAAACTATAATGATATTATTAGCAGCTTTTTCAGTCGGTACAAAAACAAATTCCTTGGCTAGTTCTTTTAGTTTATGTTTGATACGAGAAATAGGATTTTTATGGTTGTTGTTAAGAGTAAAATGTTCTTTAAAATGTTGTATACGTATATCAACTATCTTCATTACTGAATTAAAAAAAGAGTCCAAAGATTTTTTGTCAGCTTTTTCCCGCTTTATCCATTTCAAACAGTAAGCACGAAGTGAGTCGTGGATGATGTTACGACACTCATTCCAATTAATAATTGACGGGGGACGATATTTATAACCTACATTTGAAACTAGCGGATGACAATTAAAACGTGTTTTATATTAAGATCTTCAAGTACGTGAAACTAGCGGATGACAATTAAAACGTGTTTTATATTAAGATCTTCAAGTACGTATATGTCTTTATATAACGAGGGGTACACTGCATCTGAGATTTTTTTCAATTGTTCGATGGTAATGGAGAAAATGGGCAAGTGATTTGGAGTTGAACGAAAAGATTAATTTGATGATTATTTATTCTAGTTACGATTTAAGTAGCTACAAATGCAAGAGACAAAAGGAAGATATATGTAGTCCCTAAATGGTGCTCTCATTAAGTAGTTTTCTATTTTTGATCTCTAATTGCAGTCACAAGGTTTTGTTACGACGAAGTCCGCCATGGAAGAGACATTTTCAGCTTTATTCATAATGAATGTTCTTACAGGTAAATGTTTAAGTTTACAGATACAAAGACGGAAAAAGTTTTGTTGACCGATCAGTTTTTCAGCTTTAATTCAGAAACTGCAAAGTTTTTTCTCTTTTCTAAAGTTTTTGTTTTTCTTTACATTTTGAAAATGAACTTCTAACTACTTCATCAACAATTCAATAGTATTTTAAAAAGACATATTTGGGGTATTTATTATTTACTCTTGATGCTTTAATCCCTTAAACCCACATATTGTTCTGTCTAATGTTTTGTTGATGTGTAGAAATACTGGCATAAAGTAAGAATATGACGCTTCTTAAATGAGTGACATTTGAAAATTTGCCTGGCAGAAAAAAGAATATCCACAAATGGTCATATAAAAATAAAAAGATGTCAATTTTATATATCCAATACATGCAATTAAGTTTTTTTACTTCTATAGTAAGTCCCTATAATTATGATTAAATGAGATAAAAGTTTATATTTATTAGTTATCTATATCATTATTTTAAGAGATGTTACCAGAGAAAATTATATACATATAGAGAATATATTTTGATGTTTACAGTGGTCCATGGAGTATGTGATAGAAATGCTATTTCTGACTGTATTCTTGCGCTTAAACCTTTGTCCAGTTCGGGAACTTTACCAGATGCACAATCAGTTTGCAAGTAAGTGTTTGTCGTGTCTAAACTGATAATATACAAAATGTTTTTGACATGCATTACACAATAGTGAATACAAATTTTGAGACTTTTATTATTTATCTTGGGGCAATGCATTATAGAAACCTTTGAAAGGCATATATTTTTTTTAAAACATTTTTTTTGCATTTCACTGTTTGTAATTAAAGTATTGATTTGGAACCAATATAATACAGTATGTATTCTGATTACCTATCTGTCCATATGGCACGGATTTCGAGGTCGTGTCTCGTTGGTTCGATCCTGACAGGATCAATCATAAGACTTGCAAATTGGTATTTACTGCTTTTCCGCTTTCATTCCATTTAAAATAGCAAATAAATGGTCAGCTCGAAGTAGGAATAATGTGTCCTGTTATGGTGAAATGTCTTCCTATGGACTGTTACTATGGGAATAACCTTCTTAAAAATCCGGCTCAATATGTCAGTCTATTTCAAAGCAGAGCTCATATCATGAACGTGTTTCCGTCCTGACTATGGATTTTCCTTGCCACTGGATGTTAATCAGTCATTCATAGTAACCATCATCATTATAGACGTATTTACACTTGTATGCAAATTTGTCAGACACCTATTTTAAAAGAATTCAAACAATAATATTTCAGATAATAAAAGAGCCAAAGTTGTATGCAAAATTTCAGCAAAATCTGTGACATCGCCCGTTTACAGTTCCTTGACCTTAATTGACAATTCAGAAACTAAAAAATATATATATTTTCTTTCTATCAACAAAAAAAGAAATTATAACAACATGCATTTTTTTAACGACTGACTAGTGAACTATTGGACCAAATGAAAAAAAAAATATTACGATTCCGTGAAGGAAATGATAAATCATATATTGCGTTTGTGCGGAGGTCATTTTAGAGTTAAAACAGATTTTTCTGTTTATCAAATTATGATATCTTCATTTTATGTTTATATTCCAATTTACTTCCACATTCAACGCAATGATAGATAATTATATCTCAATTTAACATTTATTGGTGTTTGTATAAATTTCTAGACTTATATCAGCATTCAACACCTGCATAGCTCCACACAAAGCTGCATGCGAAGGTGATGACATTATGCTTGGTGTACATTCCTTAAAGACAACAGTATTTACACTTTGTGGAGAAAAGAAAGCAGAAGATGGTAAATATCCCACAGTATACGTCATAGATATCAGAATTGGGTGCCAAAGATTTATCCTACTGGTAATAGGATACAATACACTATAGCTGGTTGATTTTACGTTCTAATAGTTTTGTACTTTATTCATCAGCCACCTTTCATACTTGTAAAATCCATAAAATAACGGGAAATAGTTTTGAATATAGATTATATATATATCCCTGTTAGTGCACTAGGTTTACGTTTGATGTTAGTGTATCCCAACACCCTTTCCTTCATCTCTTATATAAAAAAAACATAAATATCATAGGAACGTTGGGACAGGACAATTTTTTTTATGACCTCATCCTTTTTTTTTAACCAAAATCCGTTATTTTTTCTTTTTCTTTTAGTTTCAACTGTTTTCGCGTTTTTCTGTGTTATATTAACATAAATATACTAGAAATAACATTTTTGTACTACATGTATATACTATCAATTCTAGTTTACTATCCACAGCGGTCACTGATTATATATATAGAGTATATATATATGTTACAGGCTTTTTCTTAATTTAGGCATTTAACAAAATGCTGAGGACTTTTGGCATCTTCTAAAATGCCTGTAAGATGTAGGCATGACTATTGTTTTTAGGCATTTTACAAAATGCATGAATTATTTTAAAGAATGAAAAAAGTAAAAAAACAAAAATACCGAACTCCAAGGAAAATTCAAATCAAATGGCGAAATCAAAAGCTCAAACACATCAAACGAATGGAAAACAGCTATCATATTCCTGACTTGGTACAGGCATTTCCTTATGCAGAAAATGGTGGATTCAGCCTGGTTTTATAGCTAGCTAAACTTCTCACTTGTATGACAGTCGCATAAAATTCCATTCCAGAAATGTTCATCAAAACTGAGCTATTGAAAGTATAAAAAAACACAGTAGTTTTATCTATCGTAATTTCTGAATTTAAACGCTTGCATTTAAACAGATTTAATTATCAACAACATTCTCACAAAAGCTACCCTCAACAATTATTTGTTATTTCATTAAATATTTGGATAACAGGGTCTGTTGCGCATTTGTCCTGATTTTTTTTGCAAGCATATCGTTTGGTGTTAAATTTGGTCTTAGCACTACAGCCACATTTGGTGAAACCTGGACCATGACACTTTCAGCTCTGTCTACATTTAAACGTTTGAAAAACATGGGGTTTCAGCACAGACATGAATAAATATTTCCAAAAGATTCGAAGTATTATTAGCGTTGTTAGATTGACTTACACCTTTTGGCTTATGAAAGCATTCGCCAGGCTGAGTCAGATATTCGCATAGTTACCCTTTGACGCATTTTGATTTGTCTCTTTTTTATTATTTTTATTTTGACATTAATAAGCTACTGTCGCCTGAATTCATCAGATTGTAAGGACTAAGAATGTCCTTCAGGCTTTGACTATGAACAGACAGTCGGTATTCCAACGGGTACTAATTGTGCACCCCTACTGGCCGATTTGTTTTTGTACTCGTATGAAGCAGAATTAATTCAGAACCTTCTGAAAGACAAAAAAAAAAGCACCTTGCGAAAACCTTTATTTTACTTTCAGATATATTGATGATGTCCTATCACTGAATAACCCATATTTCAGTCAGTACTTTCATCTCATATATCCCAGTGAATTTGAAATTAAGGATACTACTGATACTAGAATGACTGTTTCATACCTTGATCTTTTCCTCAATATTGACACAGATGGACGACTTCACACTAAAATATATGACAAACGGGACGATTTCAACTTCTCAATAATCTATTTCCGATTTCTCAGCAGTAACATACCCTCTGCCCCATCGTATTGTGTTTACATATCTCGGTTGATATGTTATTCTCGTGCATGTTCACACTATAAGGACTTCAAATACAGGAGTGTGCTACTTACGCAGAAACTGCTCAAACAGAGTTATGAGGAGGAAAGGTTAAAAATGAAACTCCGTAAATTTTATGGACACCATCACGAATTGATTGATCTATACGATGTGTCTGTGTCTAAACTAACTAACGAAATTTTTACCACGTCTTAGATTGTGGTTTACCATCTACGTCACCTGGTCTGATAAGTACCGAACGTGACCTATTCCCGAATATGACTGTTTTGCCGAGTGTGAATTCGCATTGCTATTAGACGTGTCTCGGTATTTATACATCCAACATTCATGTATTTAGTTATGATGTTTCGTTTGTAATTCTAGTTGGATATTGTGTTATGTCTTATCGTTTGTGGTTTGAATTCTCTTTTTTTCATGTTCTATATGTATGTAAAAGTTAAGATAATTAACCAGCTAGTTCATTTATATGATTTTTAGTTTAAAGCTACTATATGCACAGGATTTATTTGTTTTTACACAATTTTGATTTAGAAGAAAAACCGACATGGTTAGAAAATACAAATAATTACACCATTACTAACACAATTCTATCTTAATTTTCTTGTAATGGTTAGAAAATACATAAAATATCACCATTACAAACGATATCCCAATTTTATATTCTATTTTTAGAAATTTACCTGTGACGTCACTTTTTGTGGCGTTGATACATTCGTGTGACGTACAGTTCATAATTCATTGTGATGTACATGGGGGGTGTCCGTTGTTATTCTGTGGTTTACATGTTGTAATGTACTATTATATTATTTGTTTATGTATATCTCTGTCCTGAGTGTTCTTGCGTTTATTTGTACTGTATTCCTGTCACGTAATATTGTCATTTTAGCGTTATTTTTTACATTGCCATATAAGCGGGAGGTTTGGCTAGCCATTAAACCAGGTTCAACCCACCATTTGTTCTTAAAATGTCCTGTACCAAGTCAGGAATATTGCAGTTGTTATCAAAAAGTCCGTTTCTATGTATATTGGCGTTTGTTTTTGTAGCAGTTCAGTGTGTATGTTGTTCCGTTGTTTTCCTCTTATAGTTGATGTGTTTTCCTCGGTTTTGGTTTGTGACCCGATTTGTTTCAGTGAAATCGATTTATGACTATTGAACAGCGGTATACTACTATTGCCTTTATTTAGAGTGGAATTCGTTTTGCTGTGCAGCATGTGTAAATTTGCATTTTTTCTGAATGGGACATTAAATATGATGCCTTGTGGAAAGAAAGTGCGATGCTCTCTGAACGTTAGGAACTCTTCTTTAAAGGTGGCCTGTTGGAAGGTAAATCTGTCCCTAACCAGCATACTATCTTTTCAAGTGGCAGTCAAAGTGTTTGTTCTTTATCCGATCAATTCATTGCAGGACTTACCTATTTTATTAATTATCAATTTGTTCTCGTCCTAAGTAAGCATGAAATATTTGCCACTGAATGTAAACAAACAGGAAATTGTCAATCAAACAGCTTCCTTCTTTTTCTCTGCTTCATATCTTCTTCTTTTGTTTTGAATCTAGATTGTCTAAAAACTCGTTTATAAATTTTGTTTTATTGTAAGATCAATTTGTCCACCGTTCACCATGAAAAGAAGATCATAAAATTCTATCTGAAATACAACGTTAGTATAAACGTAGCTTCACCAAAAAGAACCTATTACAGACATCCGCACTTTCCCATCTAGTATTTGAAGAATAAACTTAGTTTTACTGTACCGTTCAGTATTTTCTTTGCAAGATATTGTGTTTTTGGTCATATCTCAATGATATTCTTTTTAAACAAATGCCTAAATTAAGATTGCTGCTTGTAACATATATAATCAGTGACTGCTGTGGATAGTAAACTAGGAGTTAATAGTTTTTAACAAAAATGAGTTATTTCTAACACAGAAAAACGCGAAAATAATTGAAATTAAAAGAAAAAAAAAAGATTCAGTAAAAAGGGGCAGGGCTTAAAAAACTGTCATGTTCCCAAGTACCTATGATTAATACAGCACAGATCTAATACTTTTCACACGAATAAAAAGCAGGGTTATATTGCAATAACAACAAAATTCATGAAATCTCGTCAGAAATAAATCGCTACACCAAAACAAAATAGAGCTACCATCATTTGTCGAATATTTGTTAGAACGTTGCTCACGAACCAAAAAGTTTTGGTGTGCGCTTTTGAAATATTGCCTTTGTTTCTGAAACTTGAATTGAAATAGAAAAAAAAGACGTTTTTTACTAATTGTTATTTGACAGAATCTACGTCGTATGTTCAAAACCTTCTCGATATTGCTTCAGAATGTTCGAAACAAATGGGATCTATCTTTTAGTTCGGATTAATCTACGTTTTAGTAGTTGGAAAAAGAGTGAATAAATCCTGGGACCTAACATATAAGTTTTATCTTATGTCCCACATTTCAACAATTTTCTCATTTTCACATTGAGATACTTTTTATTATACAAAGAAAGATATGCCATTTGTTATTTAAAAGTTTAATAGACCAAATGAAAACACATTAAATTCCATGTGTTTTCCAGGGTCGGGGCAATATTTTGCTTCTTGTGGATTTTATTTTTATCAAATCAGAGATATTCAATTTGTCGTTCATGCATGACTTTCCCTATACTATCATAAGTACAAACAAAAGTCACGTTGGAGATGTTAAATGCTTCTATTATTGATACATTTAACTATGCGAAAACTTGAAAGAAACTGCAGCAAAATTAGTGACCTTAGATGAAAACGCGAACTCAAAAACCGTGCTCCCCAACACCAAACCATAACACTCCAAATAAATTGCTAAAATATCAGTCTTTGGTGAAAAGGCCATCACGAAATAACTCTTTATTCACCTTTTTTCACAGAGTGTAGCCTAAGAAAGATCATTGAATGTAACCAACTGTTTATGAGGGGAAACGTGAATTATTTGGAGCATTATCCAACTGAACACCAACTTGAGAAAATATGTTCGTAAGTGAAAATAATTAGTCAAGAAAAGTTTGAATTAATATTTCTAACTTTTTGTTCTCTTAGTGTAATACAATATAAACAATCAATATTCTAGATGGGTAATGATAAGATATGTTACAGTACTATTTATAACATGTGTGGTCACATATTTATATATGTTTGGATGGCCAAAATTGTTATACTGTTGTATAGTAGATAAACATAAGTATCTTGAATTTATGTCTATACAGGTTATACAGATAAAGTTTGTTCAATGTTCTATAATTGTATCTTTCAGGGGACGACCATTTGATTTTCTGATGGCCGGGGAGGGGGGGGGGGATTGGGGGAGGGGGCGGCAAGAGGATTTTGAAAATGAATATCCTGGCCTGGAAAGAGCTGAAAATAAATAAGTCAGGATGCATATGCATATTCTTCAACACAAAATGTAGGAAATAATTGTGCACAAAAGTGAAAATAATAGGCAAACATGCATAGCAACAGATGAAAATGAGTAGTCAATCCGCAGAAAAATCCCCTGAACCACACACCAACTCCCGAATATCAACTCGTTCTCCCCTTACGCAGCAATAATAAAAACAATATGTAAAGATTGCAATTAGATACAATAAATTAAAACAACATGCGTATAACAGAAGCTAAAATTCTAAAAGTATATTATGTCTAATTCCGTTAAAAAAAACTATACTATACACGATGTAATTTTCTGTAATAAAAAAATCAGACCAGAAAAATTGGTTAATATACGCGTAACTGAAATATTGAGATAATGGACACTTTCTTGTTTGAATTATGGAGAGCCCATAACCGTAGATTCTTACTAAGGGCTCTATAAACAAACGTCGTTTTTCCTTGCTGCAGAAGATCTCAAAAAGAAAGTCGTATTTCAAAGAGAGGCGCAAGATACCAAAGGGACATTCAAACTCATCAGTCGAAAATAAACTGACAACGCCATGGCTAAAAAAGAAAAAAACCAACAGACAAACAATAGCACTAAAAACACAACTTCCTAGGCTTAAAAAACAAAAGTTGTTTTTACAAGCTTTGTATGCTCTATGAACAAAAGTAGTTTTTCAAGCTTCGTAGCTTTTAAAAACAAAAGTCGTTCTTTCAAGCTTCTCAGGTTCTATAAAACAAGGTTGCATTTTCAAGCTTCGTAGGCTCCATACACAAACGTCGTGTTTTAAGCTTCGTGTGCTTTAAAAACAAACATTGTTTTTTATTCTGTAGTTTTTTTGAATGGTGTTTGTGGTTAAAGGGACTTTTAAAATATGATTTTTTTATAGATTGATGGATGTCTTTCATGAATGTATAGGGCCTCTCATGAAATGTGTCAATATCATGAAAGAAATACCCCAACATGACCAATACAGAAAGGGTTTGAAAACTGTAAGAGAAATCTCCAACTTTGTATGTGGTGATCACTACCGAACAGGTAAAATTAGTTTCCTTAAAAATACACCAAAATATGACAATGGAATACTCTAATATTTTACAATGATTTTAATCATTGAAATTTCAGTCGCTACGGACTATAAAACACATTTCTTACACTTGATTTCAAATCTATGATATAATTATATTAGAGTTTATTTATACCGAACCGTTTCAAATTCTGACTGGCTTATATCCATGCCATTTGTACTGTGGTGGATAGTTGTCTCAATTGGCAATAATACCACATCTCCCAATATTTATATTGACAATGTTAAGTGATATACCAGTTCATGAAATTATGAAACGTGTTGTTTTCAATTTTTAACATCACTGGGTCGATACCTCTGCTGGTGGACTATCAGTCCCCGAGGGTATCATCAGCTCAGTAGTCAGTACTTCGGTACTGACATGATTTATAACAAACCTTTCTAAAATTGTCCGTTGTTAAATTTTGAAATTATAAAGAAACTAAGGTTTCAACTCCCTCAGGCAAAGTTGACCTTATATGAATTTGGCTATTTGTTTTGGGTATTTTTGTCATATAGCTCTTCAACTGTTTCGGTACTTATACATCCCTCGGATTTCAAATGTTTGGCTTTGAGCGTTCCTGATGAAGGTAAATCCAGAAAAGCGCTTCGGACGCATGAAATTATGAAACGTGTTGTTTTCAATTTTTAAAAGAGTTCAAAGCAACATTTAATGCAAGATATATAAACAGAAGAAAAAATGCAGGGTTGATCATGCGTTTTGAAGTATTTCTGTCAATCTATCTCGTATACTATTGATAGATACAATTTTATATTGTTCAATATAATTTTTTAAATCATTACCACAGATATTTATCTCTGATCTTTTTTTTTTATATATATACCTTAATATATATTGGGGTATATATAATTTTTTTCAGAGACAAGTACATGTGATCATTACTGACTAAATAAACTATATTTACTGCTTATAGGATATATAAAGTTTGGGAAAGAATGTTTTGAATCCGAGAAATACCTTACCGGTGCAGCAAACTGTCAAAATCAGTATGTTGAAGAAAATTCAACATTTGGAGTAGAAACACCTCATCCAGTTAACATGGAGTGCAAGTAAGTATTCAAAAATATTAGCGCCCTCTCAAATCTTGTGTATATAAGAAAAAAGGGGAATAACACACTTAAGGAACCATCAAAATCATAAGTCGAGAAAAGAACGCCATGATAAAAAGAATAACGACGAACAGACAAACAGAAATTTACAAAACACTATACAGAAAACTAGATATTAGACAACACGAACCCTACCAATACCCTTTGTTATATCTGGTGCTCTGAAAGAGTAGGCAGTCATATCTCTACTAGTGGCATTCTTCGTGCTGTAAAACACGAACCCTACCAAAACTCAATATCTAGAATATCTTTACTTAAAATAAATAGTTCACAATGTGAAACTTTAAATCGTCCCGTTTGTAGTAAACCTAACCCTCTCTATCAATATTGTGTCATATAAATAGATACTAATAGTTTTTAAAATGAAATGTTAAAAAGAAAAGAAATTAGGCTAACAAGATGGACATCTGTTGTAAATCGTTTTTAAATCAATATAAATTTTAAAAAATTAAACATTGTATATAACTTTTTGCCAAGGCCGGATGAGAAATTAGGTAATTTTCTTGGCTTTTCTGCAATGGAAATTTTTTTTTTGGATGTCAGAAGCTTTCATTAATAGTAAAACAACCAAACATATTTTGTTTTTATTGAAAATTTGTGTTAACAATGAAGTGTATGTGTTAAACACATTTCCCACAAAAATACGGTTGGATAGAATACTTTAAATATTGGATTCGTGTAGAAAATACTAGGTTGTGTTTTTTAATCCCTGCACAGAAAGTTAAAAAAAAAAGATTTATAGTGGCAACTGTCAGAATCAGCATTTAATGAACCAAAATCACGTTTCGAAATATATTTTATATCCTTATCTTACATCTTTATAATTTGCTCAATCTTTTGACTGTTACACACATTGTTTACCTTGTGACTTACCGTATATTGTGTAAATTGACAGGCTTCTCTTTGAAAACAAAATACAAGGAAAAAGATGGATGTTTATCGAAGAAATGATCGTATATGCTTTACAACACGTGCAATGTTACAAATGTCCTAATGATAAATAACTAGTCAATATTTTATTTTGTATCGTCCAATTTTGCTTCTTAAAACAGTTTTTGTTAGAGATCCAATACAGTTGAGCAATGTTGTTGCAAACATGTTTATCACTGGACATTACAAAACCTGCCATATATCATATATCATGCTTTTTGTTTTGAGTACTGACCAGTGAAAACTGACTAGCACATAAACATACATTGGTCACAACAGATTTCTATCTCTTGCTCAGAGACGACCTTTAATTTTAATGGGGAGAGGATCCTCTTGCCTTTTGAAGGTTCAAAATAGAAACCAGTATTAGAATCGTCGTATCTTTATATAACTGCATTTATTTACATTTTACAGAAAGATCCATGGTATGTTCGATTGTGCTGGTACTGTTATTCAACGTTTGTGCTCCCAGGATGCATTCGAGTTTTTTGATTGGACAAAAATTAAGTATATCGATATAGTTTCCAGAAAAGTAAACTGCCCTATCTTAGGTATGTTTTACAAACTATATAGCATGCATGATAATTTGTTAGTAATAATAAAAAGCGGCTTTCAGATGTTATTTATTCTATCTCTTTTCTGATACTAATACAATTACTATACTTTGATAAACCTCATTTGTTTGGAAAAGGGGAGGGGGTAATCGTTTTAGCGTAACAACAGTAGAACATTTACGGTTTACAGGAGAGCAAAGGAGAGTCGTAAGATAACTGAGGGACATTCAAACTTATAAGTCGAAAATACACTGACAACGTCATGGCTAAAAAAGAAAAATACCAACATACAAACAATAGTACACAAAACACAACATAGAAAACTAAAGATTGAGCAACACGAACCCCACCGAGCAACATTCTTGTCCGAGTACGTATATGTATACTTTAGGTCATGTCACAGATGACATTTTTAGGTATGTTAAACTTGAACTGAAAGTAGAAAAATAATACACTTATCTCTTATTACTGAATAAATTCTTTCAAAATAGGTAAACAATTTGTATAGAAAGCACATAGAATTGGAGAAAAACGTTGTTTAATAGTCTTAAAATCATGAAATCTCTAAAGCCAATGCATAGATTTGTCTTGAAAATCATTATATATTGTTGATTCCTAAATTTCAGTTTGATTGCTATCAAATAATAATATGGGATCATCTTCCTCGTTTTTGAAGTACATGTATTAACCAATTTGTAACCTAGAATGTAATGAAAAACGTCAAAAATCAACGCAGCGGCTTACAACTCAAAAACGCTTATTTCGACGCTTTGTTGTATTTTTTTCTCACTTAGATCACCTCTTTGACTGATGTATATCTAACAAAACAAAGTCGGTGACCCTATTATCATTTAACATTATTGAAACAGAAATTTATGTATTAACGACATGTCAATTTTTAACAAAAATCTATGCATTTGTAATTGCAGATCGGGGAAGGTGCTAGGTGTGCACCACCCCTGGTATACCTCTTGGTGACTACTGTTATATCAAATATTATTCTAAGGTCTCTGCTTTTTTCTCTCGACCATTTTTATTATCATATTTTATAAATATTGAATAATTCTTACAAAGCCAAGCAATAACAGCTCCCAGTTACATATTTACGTAGGTTAGATACATTTAGTCATTGTGTAATTCTGCACGACTCTTAGTCGTTGCGCTGAATGCATGCCGTTAAAACTTTATACCTCCCTAATTTGATTACAAAGAACCACCTATTGTATTTCGTATACGTGCACAACATCCAATAGAATATTGATTTTGAGTATACAACAGTTACATTAGACGACCGTATAAAAAATAATGCTCGTTCAACATGCCTGAGACTATGAAGCATCGAATTTATGATATGACCCCTATTGCCATGCGAATACAGGGAACCTCAACATCGTTCAAGAACGAGAGGTTAAAAAACTTTTTGAAAAAAAACAACCAAAATGTATATATCGTCCTCCGTCGAAAGAGTGCGGTCAGGTCACGGGCGTCTCAACGTGGGATTTTAACTACAAAAGTGTAGCTGGGATTTCAAAAACACACCCATTCATACCATATTGAAGTCTTGTGAAAATCCCGACCCATAGATATATTTCATGGCAAAATCATATTTTTCTCAGATGTCACATATACAGGTACTAGCAAAGTGGTTTGTGTACAAATTGGCCGACAAAGCAGCTAGTCAACAATGTGGCGGTAATATTACGTAAATACTTCAAGGAAATTTTAAAGAATGAAATTATAAATTCTTCTACATTCAGCTCCGTGTGCTTCTTAGGGAGTTACATACTTAGTATTACACAATCATATCATTACCACATCTCAGCATAAGGCCTACTCTGAACATTTAAATGTCCATACAATGTATTGCATGGCTACCTACGATACACCGAAAAAAACCAACGTCAAATATAGTTTCATATCGGCTTCTAGTAACTCATCTTAAACTTACCTTTCAGTGCTTTTAACTAGTTCGCTTACTACTAATCCAAACATATAAAAATAATTGAATTAATTATTTTGAGTGTAAACAATTTCGAGTGTAGACAAAGAGACGATTTTCTTTTCCAAGTGTTAATTTTTAAAGGCAGTGCTTTAATGCCTTTCTAGTTGCCGGGTTAATCCTCCCTTCCGCGATATCCAACTTATCTACGTGGGGGGTCGTTAGGCTCCAAGTAGATCCGGAAATGTTGAATTCTCTCCTCTTCTTATTGTGATATAAAATGTTTTTTGTTTCATTTCATTTACATTGGGAAATAGAGAAACGATCATTGTGTTTTGTTAGTTTTAAAAACTTTTGATATATTTGTATTTTGCATTATAAGCAGTCAACCGATTGACAAACTAGAATTATTTGAATTCCGTGTGGAAAGAGCTCGGGTTAATTTCGAGTGTTATCTACAATCGATATGTTTATAAATTATTTCAGTCGTTGATATAATAATTAAAGGTCGACTGAACATGAATTATATTAATCAATTTAAAGCGCATTTCTGTTTATGCACGTGAACCCGTCTAACGTTATTGTTATTTCGCAGTTATATAAAGTAGCAAATTATCGTTCCTGAATAGATGGCGCCGTGGTAGCCGATCCTGTTCCGCAACTTCCGGTTCAGTTACATTTTTAATTAACGATGCCAAGTACTTGTTGTTGTGTACCTGGATGTCATTTAAGAGGAGGACATGCATTTCCAAATGACTTAAAAAGAAGGAAAAGTTGGATCAACGCCATGGCCCATACGCAGATTGGACGAGAACACGATGAAATCGTGGAGTCCATCTCAATCAGCTGTTGTTTGCAAGGCACATTTTACTGAAAAAGACTACGTGCAGGAAACTATTCATGGTAAAACTCTATTTTCTTTTTGAAATATATAGTTATATATGTAATCGCCATGCGAATAAACCAAAGTCTGTTTACAACCGCAATTATCGTTTAATTTTTTGGATTACGATTCAATGTGATCTGTTTGAGATTTTTTGGTGATTGCTACAATTATAATGATTTCTTACAAGAGGTATATCATACTGAGAATTATTTTAGCAGTAATTATGCTAATGTAGTAATGACAGGAATGCATAAGCTATGCCTCATAGACTTTCTTGAAAAATATCAATGACAATGTTAACAGGAACAAAACAATGACATACTCTCATCTATATTATAGTTATTTAGGTACAAACAATGTACGTTTTTTGCATAAGTCTCTCATTATTTGTCCTTTGGATTAACATAACAATGTTAACATACATTGAATCAGGCAAACATAGTTTTATCCAGATTGTAATGAATAAATCTAGTTAATATTTCGCCAGGTAATACAAAGTATACATTGCTAATGGAAGTTCATTTAATTATCAAAAAACTAATGTTTTATAACCTTTTTCAGGGCGCAAACCCACCATTCAGAGACTTAAGTCTACTGCCATTCCCAGCCTATTTTCCTGGACCAAGCAAGAGACTGAATCGTCCGCAAAAAGAAAAATCAGGGCAGTTTCCTGTGAAAACAAAAGAACTAAACTTGATGAATATTGTAGTAGAAATCTAGAGGAAAGTTTTGATTGTAAAGTTGGTTTTCCTGAAGAAGTCATTCATACTGCAGAAAGGATTTATGACTGTCCACCACCAACTGCTGAGCTAATGTTGAGCTTCACAGATGGAATTATGCAAACACCATCAATGCCTATGTTTTCAGCAGAGAATTTTGAAATGAAGACACGTGACACAGCCATGCATTTTTATACCGGTTTAGAGTTGTATAGTAAATTTTTATTTGTTTTGACCACACTTGGTCCAGCAGCACATTGTATGAGATACATATATTTTCAAATTGATAGGGTGTCAGTTGAAAATCAGTTTTTTTATGACTTTGATGAAATTGAGGCATTATACAACCAATTTTGAACTTTCTAGATTCTAGATTGAATCTAGTGTTAAGAATATTGTGTATACATGGATTGTTTTTATGTCTAAACAGTGGTGTGAGGCTAACACTTGGCCATCTAGTGGTTTAGTCAGGTATTTTTCACCATCCAACTTCAAATTAAAGTTTCCTTCGACTTGGATTATTATTGACAGCACAGAATATCCCGTGATAAAACCTAAAGCTCCTAGAGCTCAGGCAACCTTTTCATCATATAAAAACAGAAACACTGAAAATACTTGTATGTTCGACACCTGTTGGTTTAGTCAACTATGTCTCTAATGCATATGTTGGTTCTACCAGTGACTATGAAATAGTTGAAAGATGTAGAATAGTTCAATTATGTGATCCAGGTGACAGTGTGATGGCAGACAAAGGTTTAAATGTGCAAGATTTGTTTGCTAACTTTTTTCAAAAAAAGAAACAGAATTAGTTCCAAAACTCTTATACGGGATAGAAAAGTCTCCAATTAACATGTGCACATGGAACGAATTATTGGACTTGGCAAAACATACAAAATTCTAATAAATCCTATGAATGGAACTGAAACAAAACTTTCATCTGAAATAACATTTAGTTGTACTATGTTCATGATGTTGTGTAATTTTAGAACTTGTATTGTGCCAAAGGATGCATAAATAAAAGTGACGCAATGAATTTTGTTCTGATATATATATATTTATAATTACATGCACATGTAAATTGTAATGCATATGAAAATAAGGAGATGTGGTATGATATTCAGTGAGTTTATCGAACTAAAGTGCATAAGAAATGGGTTTAAGCAGTTACAGGTGTTACTGTCACCGTACAATCTCCAACAATGAGAAAAACTTGTACCGTGTAAAACATTTCAGAGATCTTCCCACTAAGTTTTGTTGTCTCACCTTGACTTTGGTGAACTGTTTATATCTGTTGATGTAAATATAAAAAGAAGATGTGGTATGATTGCCAATGAGACAACTCTCCACAAGAGACCAAATGACACAGAAATTAACAGCTATAGGTCACAGTACGGCCTTCAACAATGAACAAAGTCCTTACCGCACAGTCAGCTATAAAAGGCCTTGAAATGACAATGTAAAACAATTTAAACAAGAAAACTAACGGCCTAATTTATGTACAAAAAATGAACGAATATAACAAATATGCAACACATAAACAAACAACAACCACTGAATTACAGGCTCCTGACTTGGGACAGGCACATACATGTACATACAGAATGTGTCGGGGTTAAACTAGTTTGAAGGCGCGCCAACCCTCCCCCTAACCTGGGACAGTGGTGTAACAGTACAATATAAGAACGAACTATAAAAATCAGTTGAAAGAGGCTTAACTCATCAGATGGATAAATACAAATACAAGTGGACGTGGTCGGGTAGTTGTACATCCAAACAACAAAAAGACACTAAGTACAGATCTGAGAGTACTCAAAGTTACTGACAGCTAGTTCAAAGCCACTAACAACTGATAAAAAAATTTTGCATCTAAGACTAAATTATCAATCCGTAAGCTCCCTTTAGAATTTTATAAATTTTAGATTTTACATTTCTGAGTTATGGGGTTTTATTCATTAAAAAAGGGGGGATTTTCCAGTTTTTGTCGAGCCTGCGACTTTTGTCGCAGAAAGCTCGACATAGGGATAGTGATGTGGCGGCGGCGTTAGCTAACTTCTTAAAAGCTTTATATTTTAGAAGGTGGAAGACCTGGATGCTTCATACTTTGTATATGGATGCCTCATGTTACGAAGTTTCCGTCAGCCACATGTCCAATGTCCTTGACTTCATTTTCATGGTTCAGTGACTACTTGAAAAAAAAGTTAACATTTTTTGTAATGTTAAATTCTCTTTTATTATAAGTAGTAGGATAACTATATTTGGTATGTGTATACCTTGCAAGGTCCTCATGCCCGTCAGACAGTTTTCACTTGACCTCGACCTCATTTCATGGATCAGTGAACAAGGTTAAGTTTTGGTGGTCAAGTCCATATCTCAGATACTATAAGCAATAGGTCAAGTATATTCGGTGTATGGAAGGACTGTAAGGCGTACATGTCCAACTGGCAGGTGTCATCTGACCTTGACCTCATTTTCATGGTTCAGTGGTTATAGTTACGTTTTTGTGTTTAGGTCTGTTTTTCTTATACTGTATGCAAAAGGTCTACTATATTTGGTGTATGGAATGATTGTAAGGTGTACATGTCTAGCTGGCAGGTCTCATTTGACCTTGACCTCATTTTCATGGTTCAGTGGTCAAAGTTAAGATTTTGAGTTTTGGTCTTTTTTTCTAATACTATATGCAATAGGTCAACTATATTTGGTGTATGGAAATATTTTATGATCTATATGTCAGTCGCGCAGGTTTTATTTGACCTTGACCTCATTTTCACAGTTCATTGCTCAGTGTTAAGTTTTTGTGTTTTGGTCTGTTTTTCTTAAACTATAAGCAATAGGTCAACTATATTTGTTGTATGGAAGAATTGTTAGCTGTACATGCCTGCCTGGCATGGTTCATCTGACCTTGACCTTATTTTCATGGTTCATTGGTCAATGTTTAGTTTTCTTGGTTAATGTTAAGTTTATGTGACAGTTGTAATAAAGCTTTATATTAAGGACTATCAACATAATATCAGTGATTAGTAAAGAAGGCAAGACATTTCAGCGTGTGCACTCTTGTTGGACAAAAACTCAAAAATGCTATAAGCAGTTCACATGAAACTTTGGTGAATTATTTATAGCTATTGATGTAATCTCCCTTTAGATTTTCATAAATTTCAAATATGACATTGAGAAGAAATTGAACTTTATTTGTTTATAGTCTGGCAACAGATTTATTAAGTATTGCGCAAAGCACAGTGTATTGCAGAACAGCAAGAAATCTTTAATTGAATATAAATTCAATTCATATAACCGATTTCAAGTTCTTTGACTACATTTATTCAGAAACTATAATATGTCAAATATTTAATTACAATCCAAATTCAGACCTGTATCAAGCTTGAATATTGTGTCCATTTTTGCCCCAACTGTTCAGGGTTGGACCTCTGCGGGTGTATCCAGCTGCGCTCAGCGAATCAGTTTATTTCTTAATTAAGAACTCTTTTTTTCATTCATAAATTACTTTAAACTTGGAAATATAATTTTGCTTGGAGTTATAGTTTCTTAAAAAAGTATTGTCATTGAAAGAGTTGACATGTTGCAATGTACATTTATTCTACATAGTTCTATGGTACCAAATCAAAAGTTTATATAAAAGAAAGAAGTCAAAGGTTTCCCATCATAGTTAAGTTACATACATTTTTTTTGTACCTGAGGTCGTTGAATATAGATCATTATATAAATAAGGAGATGTGTTATGATTGCCAATGAAACAACTATCATCCATACTTAACAGTAACAAACCACATTTGCAGAGTTGAATAAAATACAGTTGATAACATTTACTTATTACTAAAAAGAAAATGCCTAACTATTTTAAACAGTATTTGAATATCAATTATATGGTCATTTTTATAAACTTCCTGTTACAAAACTTTGAATTTTTCGAAAAACTAAGGATTTTCTTATCCAAGGAATAGATTACCTTAGCCGTATTTGGCACAACTTTTTGGAATTTTGGGTCCTCAATGCTCTTCAACTTTGTACTTGTTTGGCTTTATAACTATTTTGATCTGAGCGTCACTGATGAGTCTTATGTAGACGAAACGCGCGTCTGGCGTATTAAATTATAATCCTGGTACCTTTGATAACTAACTTGACTATAAACATAGATAAAAAAAGGTACAAACTGGACATAATGCACTAGTTCATAAACAAGTGAGAACAATCACCTTCATATAGTGCTCAGAATATGACATTCATATAGCTTGTTCAATATCATTAGAGAACTCTAAATCTTAAATACTGAAAGCCACCTCTGATAAGTACACTGTACTATGCAAGATAATGATATAACTGGACTAACAATACACACAACCTGTAATTAACTGCCTTTACAGCGCTTTCACGCTTTGATTTCTTTTGTGGACGGTGATGTTCCTTTGGTAACGTCTTACTGTGTTTATATATTCCAACTCGTTCGCTATGCCCGTGTCTGTAGTGACGTTTTGGATTTTAATGAGCGTACTCTATGTATTACTGGCAAAATATTTTAAAGTCCGGTATTTTGTTACCACAAATTATTTAACACCTTTACTAAATTCTTCTATAGATACAAAGATTTGGTTTGGAAGTTTGACTATGCCTGTGTAAAACTGATTTCACACTAGATAGCACATCCTAATTTTTACGGTGATGGTGTTTACCGATCCCAAAAAATTTAGATACGATCCGGGTAAGGTTATCGATCCTATTAATTAACTTATTCTAAAAGATTATCAATTCTACAATGTAATTAGATCTGTGAACATTTTTTTATTGGTATAAGTATTGATTATGTTATCAGTAAATTAACACGATACTTATTGTTATACATTAACGGTTCTACAATTTGTCAATACCTATATTTTGGCATTGCACAAGGTCATGTTTTATGTGAGTGCTAATGACGTCTTTACACTAAATCCATTGGATGCTGGATGTGTACTGTTATTTAAGTCTTAAATACAGGATTTTTTTATTCGTTGTTATTGGCTTTGAGCTAGTTGTCAGTAACTGCGAGTACTTTCAGATCTGTTTGTTTTTTGGGGGGATGTATAATTTCCCTGCCACGTCAGGTCTGTGTTTTTGTTAGTTTTTTTTCTGCTTTGTATCGATAAGATGAAGTAAGCCATTTTCAAATGATTTTTATTGTATGTTCTTATGTTGTACTGTTAAACCACTGTCCCATGTTAGGGGGAGGGTTTGGCACCAGTAAACATGTTCAACCCCGCCACATTCTACTTGTGCCTGTACCAAGTCAGGAACATGTGATTGAGATGTTATCGTTTTTTGCTGTTACTCAGATTTGTTTTTCGTTAATTATTTTGCATAGTTTGTTACACCACTGCCCAAAGTTAAGGGGGTTGGTGCCTTCAAACATGTTTAACCCCTGTCAGATTTTGTATGTTCCTGTCCCAAGTCAGGAGCCTGTAGTTCTGTGGTTGTCGTTGGTTTATGTCTGTCATATTTGTTTTTCGTAAATTGTTTTTGCTTACAACTCCATCCTTTGAACTCTGGTGGAGAATTGCTTCATTGGCATTTATATCACATGCTTTTATGTTTATAAGCATACAATTCCGATATGGCTTTTCCGTCAGTCGCTACATCTAAATGATTGAGTAGGCTTCAAATGATTTCTTTATCATAATTACAGGAACTACTCAGACACCAGATGAACAACATGATGGAAGATCGGCTAATGCACAGTCTTCACAGTTAAATATAGGATACACTCATGCAGTTATGACAGATATTTGGACTGGTTGTTTGGTTCTGTTATGGTTTGCAATTTAAATTGACATGTTTTCAGTTTGATGGAAAATGATATCAAGTAAACCTTTGTTGAATGAATCTTAATGTTACCGATTTCACCAAGAGAGCTTAGTTGGAAGTTTGAGAAACAATAATTTTGACCTCGAAATTTAAAAATACAATTATTTTCAAATATTTCCAGAAATATTTTCAAATATAAGTAATCAAAATATCCAAATAAGGCGTTGGTATTAACCTATTATGTATCATTTAATGCATACATTTCTAAAAATGTCCTTATTCCAACTCCATCAGGAAGGTTTTTTTGCTATTTCTGATGGTCCATTTTGGTATTATAGCTCCTCAAGGTTTTATACATTCTTTGCCTTAGAATTTTGGTTATATGCGTTCTAAGTGAAGGTATGTCAAGAAAAGCGCTTCGTACCCCCGAAATTTATAAAACATACTTTTTAAGACAGCATTTTGACATCTGGATTTGTATTTTTTAGTGTGATTGGCTTGCTATCATATTGTAAATTATCACATATCTCGTAGTTTTATGATGACAATTCAGGAGAAACATTTTGATAACAGTTTTTCAATGTTGCATCTTTCGGCTTTGAGTCACAGTTTATGAATATTTCTCTCTCTCAACATGCCAAGAAATGAAAAGGAATGATGTAAATATTTTTAATAACAAAATGATATGATGTAGAGACAATTTTTATCAGAGCGCACACAAACCAAGTCAGCTTATACACATGTAAAAAGTCCACATATGATCTTAAATGTACGTAGTTATATGATATCTAAACATATAACTATTATGTTATATAACGCTTTGTTTTATAAGAAAAACCTTTATAATAAAAATAATTTGAAAGCAATATTGTCGTTATTTATTTGGGATAGATAAAGTACATACTTTTAAACAAGAATGCTCATAATATTAGCTAATAAAAAAAATATTTCTAACTACCTACAATTTGATTAATTTACTTGTTTAAATATTTAAGTTATATAGATTTCATACAAATTAAATGAAAGTAAACTCTGTGCAACACAAATTTACGGTATGATTTTGATAACTGTTGTAATTGACTCAAATAGATTATAACTTTTTAGAGAATCTTTTTCTCAATGAATATTTATTTAAATTTTTTGTTATCTCAGATGAGTAAGGTATTGGTTGACAATAATCTTGGATTGCCAAAATTTGCGACATTATTATCAATATTATCTAAAACTCTATAAGACAGGATAGGTCTCGTGGCACTTTACACATTTTCACAATACCAAAAGAATAGTCACATTGTTCAACTTTATAAGACAATATCTTTTCAAAAACAACGTTTTACAAACAGTGTCACAAGCAACACTGTTACCATGGTGATGACGTCTGTTTTACCTGATGATCCCCCATTTCCTGCAATGGTCAAATAAATACATTTCTAACTGAAAACAATATCATTTTGAATCAAAGAATTGGGAATAAAATTTATCCCAAACTTGAAAGTTTATTCTAAACTAAATATGAGCAATACGACGGGAACCACGCGTGGAGCAGGATCTGCTCACCCTTCCGGAGCACATGAGATCACACTCAGATTTTAGTAGGGTCTTTGGTTTTCAATATTTTGTTTTATATACTGTTGTTTGTCTTTTGATCGTTTAAGAGTTTTGCCATGGCGTTGTCAGTTTGGTTTCGACTAATGAGTTTGAATGTCCTTTGGTATCTTGCACCTCTCTTTTGATGATGCCCTCGGTGGCCTTAGTATCAGTCATGCTGAAGGACAATTTGAGATGTTCGCGTCTTTTAAAACATATTTGATGTACTGATTATACAACTATTGTGTATGTACAAACACTAGCATTAATAACAGTTCTAGCTTGAAAACGTTAAGTTCAACAACCCGTTATTTGTATAAAATTTAAGGGAAATCAAAATCCTGACAATATGTACACCTTTAGTTTTATGTTCTAACACCCGACTTAATGTAAACTGTATAGCTTGAAAACCGTACGTCGGACAAACCATGTATTCTGTATGCCGTCGGTTCCAATTAATCAAGTATTTTTCAGTCAATTTCCTCTAAAGGTTTGTGTATTCCCATAACCAAAAACACATGGCTTTGTATACAGCCTAGATTTTCGGAGTGAGTCCAGAGAGCCTGGAATACTCCCGTACATGTACTGGATATAACGTTATACATCCCACATAAGCTAACTTATCTCCATTATAACTGTATATACATTTCAACTTTACTACTATTTTAACTCACCATAAACTGCAGCCAACCCTGTAGCGTATTTTTGGCATATAAAACCAAATTTGGCTTTACAATTTACGTCAAAATATCTTCCACCATATAACACAAATGTACAATCCTGATTTTTTGTTCCATCATCACTTGGTTCACCACCCCAATTTCTTTAAAAAAATATATTTCAAATTCATTTTCTTTAAAAAAAATTACAATTGATATTTCTTCAAAACAAAAATGGACAATTCATTTGATAATGTAATAGGAATTTTGTTTTTGAAACCTAAAATTTCATAAGTTTGAAACTAAGTTGACCATTCGATGATTTCGGCTTTTCTTTTTTCTAACGGGCCTATTTGGTTTTTTTTTGTGCTCTAAAGGATGCACTCTATCAGCCAAAGTTGTCCTTAGACAGTGTTGGCTGTTAGACCCTGTTGTATTTATGCCTCCCAACGTGCTTTATTATATTTTTTTTCTTGTCGAGCATACATGATGAATATTATCCAAGAAACATTTGTTATGAACTCAGAAATAATACATCCCCTTTTATTCATAATATTAAAGGACAGGACTGTGATACAGTTATTAAAATCAAAAACAAAAACAGTATGAAGATTCTTCTCGACAGTTTATGATTCACCGGCGACAACTTAATTTTACACATGACGGAAAGTAGCTCACCTGGCTAAAGGTAGTAGAACAACGAAATAATGTATTTCTATTAAAGATGGTGCTATTATTAAAATCTTTTTATTGGCTTTTGTGTGAGATGTTTTCATATTTTCTTTGTGTGAGATTTTTTTATTTGTTATTTGTGTGAGACTTTCATATATTTTGTTAAAAAAACAAAGTTGTAAAATGACAAATCAAACAAAATAGGGGTTATCAATTGTTCTTACATAACTTTTGTATTTGGCGGGTTATTGAAATTATCATAAAACATCCACTGGCCTTCTTGGTTCATGTCGTTCAAGGATGTCCAATATCCTTTAGGTGGATTTGTCATTTTTGCCATCTGTGCTACTATGAAATCCTACAAAATATTTACTATATATTTTAAACTGGTCGCTGGTTTTCCATGATTAACATTAACCTCAACATTACTTTTAAAATGTGATTATCATGCTGACCACTTTTTATATCCATCAGCGTAAAATGTACTTTTTGTATTCGGAATGCTTCAATGATTTATTTATAAATAACTACTAAACGTGCAGCTTTTAATAATTCATGCTTTTCCAGGACAAAACCATGTTAACGAGACAAGAAAATAGCTTGTACTAGAACCACACAATGGGTTCAAGAATTTCTATGTACAGTAGAAGTACATACATTCACAAGTTTAGAGCATTGACATGACTAACGTTTGAGTAATCACCAATTTTCGACCCTATACACATTTAAGTGGCTGTTTCAGACTAGATTTCACTTACAGAAGAGTATGATAAGAGTACTAGTATATAATTTACGCCAACAGAAGAACGTTTGGTATTCCACTTTTTTACCTTTTGAATTTGAAAATAAAAAAAAGTATTATAATCCTTTCAAATACCACCTTCCAGATATTTATAAAACGTAAGTTTGTGAGGAAAAAAGTGTTCATATCTTACATTGAGTCTGACCTACTTTTTTTTAAGGCTTCCATTTTCATACAATTAACGCAAAAGTGCAAAACCTGTCAGAACAGCTTTTGGGATCTTGTCATTGATATTAAATAATCTGTCAGTACAAAATATACAATATGTGTATTAAGTAACGATTCTAATGACGCTAAATTTGAAACATACAGATAACATGGATGCTTTCATGCATGAACTTTACCCTTTCAGGGGCACTGTTTACTGCCAGTAGCGTTGTAGGTATAGTCGTAGAAACAATCTTCTGCTTGTGACAATAGTCGTTGGCTTCTGACCAAGAAAGAGTTTGGTTTTGTGGACTAAAGTAATAACACTCTTTGGTATTTGGCATATTTATCCAACCTTTACCTGTTGGACAGATGGGGCCTGAAGTGCCAGCTGAAAAGATCATTGCATTATTAATAAGAGACATGAATATGTGTTCGTAAGAAACCATGTCCCTCTCGCCTTCACATTAACATGTTCAGTGAACATTGAAATCTTAGTAAAATCCAAAATTTAGCATTTATTTTAAAAAGTTCGCATCATAATGAAGACGCGAACCAAGTGTTTGATCTATTTTAAACCAAATTTGGCATATATGTTCTTAATCATAATGAACATGTGTACGAAGATTCAAGCTGATGTAACCACAACCTCTTGGTAAACTACCTTACAGCAAAACTTTTTCACAAAATGTCTTTTAAATAATATTTTGTTTACAGTTGATTTACTGTTGATTTACTGGGAATTCCACATATTCAAGCACAATCAACGTTTCTTAAGATCTTTCATTGTCCCATGAATTGGTAGTCATGAGGTCTTACACCTAAGTCAAACGATGAGATCTAAACTTGAGGACAAAAGTGAATTTCCCCATTGTAAACATTCCACGTTATTAAGCAACATCGCAGCAACAGTTGCAAAATGTGTATATATAAAACCTAGTTGGTAATTGTTATCCAGAACTTGTGTTATTTATCAGGATTTGTTTGCTAGTTACAAAGAAGAATGCATCTCATCGCCAGATGTTTATTTATCAAGAGCAACACAATGGGTGCTACTAATGGAGCAGAAACTGGTCGACCATTAATTTAAAACCATATTTTCTCAATATATAAGAAGCCATATCTATTTCTCAACACTTGTGGAGTAGACCTTTATCAACGTATTTTTGTTGTCCGATGTTAAATAAGATAGCTTTTTTTAAGAAAAAAAAACTGACAATTCCTTAGCAGTTGCATTGGCCCAGTGGTGGTTAACTTATGGTAATAATCACTCATTTTAACAGATTCTTAGCTACATGATAAACCATTATAGACTTACCATTATAAAACAAGTTGACATATTCACATATAAATCCTGTTTGAGATGTACAATCCATATCGTTATAGTTACCAGTTCCTACCAATGCAGCACAATCTTCATTTCCAAACCAGTCGTTTGGTTCTTGATTCCAGCGACTGTAGTCATGAAACAATACAATATTATATTACATGGTATAATAAATTTATCTGTTTTTTAAATCAAATATCGAAACTACTGAAAGATTATAAATGTTTGCTTTGACACTGCTCTTATAGGAGAATACAAACATGAATTACACACGCTGGTATGTCTGGCCTGCTCTACTAATCATGTTTCAATTTTACACCCTTACAATCATTCCATACACCAAATATAGTCTGATAGTCCTAAAAATATCTGAGAAACGGACCTAACCACGAAAACTTAAAGTTAACCAATGAACCATAGATACAAGTTAAGGTAAGATAAAACTGTAAGACGACATTTACATCTTACAATTATTCCATACACCAATATTGCTTGTAGGATTTGAGAATATACATTTGACATATACCAAGTGCATTTAACCTATTGCTTAGAGAACCTGAAAAACGGACCTATAATGGTTTACTTTTATAAATTTTGACTTGGATGGAGAGTTGTCTCATTGGCACTCATACCACATCTTCTTATATCTACTAACCACGAAATCATAACGTTGACAAATGAACCATAAAAATGAGGTCATTGTCTTATAAACCATGCCAGACTGATATATACACGTAACAAGCATTCCATACTCCATACATAGTTGAACTATTATTTATATAAACTTAAAACCGGACTTTAAAAAAACAATTAAAAAAAATGTTTATCACACGGTTCAGACAGCATGACAAGCACACATTGTGGTGGTGGTAAAAGATCGAGCTTTGGGTTATTCGTCATAGCCTTTAATCTCTACAAATGTCTTATTAAATGATCCTATGTATACACAAATATCAAACTTACACCAGAGACTGGTCACCTTTGGTTGAATCCGCCCATTTATAAACAAACTATCAAACTTACATCAGTGACGAATCAGCTGTGGTTGAATCAGCCCATTTATAAACACCCTCTTGTGATTGGTCATTCAGTCCTGTCCAGTATAGATTAGGATGGGTATCTGTCATTGACATTTCCCACTCCAACCATCTCTGAAAAATTGATTAATACAATGCAAGAAACTATCCAATATAGAAATGTTATTCAACCATGTATATTACAATTGCAGACTTTAATGACATACGAACGTTAGCATAACTTTATGTTTATTGACCGTTACAAATGTGCCATAGATGGCCATGAGTGAGTAACACTTGTTATCTCCCAATTGATGATATTCCAGAGTGCATTTCATATCATGATTTCCTTGATAGAGGGTTGCTGTTTACAAAGAAGCTATTAAACCAATGGGTTCAAAGTGGTGAAGTTGAAATCATTCCTTCGCAAATTTTACGGACCCCATCACGAGTTGGTTAACCGTTATGGAATATCTGTTTTACAGATGACGACGTATATGTTATAATTGTCGCAACCAAAATCCCGTCCTCTTTTCCTCGAATGTGACCTACCGAATTAAACTTAACACCGGATTTGTACTAACACGCGCAACACAACGGGTGCCACATGTGGAGCAGGGTCTGCTTACCCTTCCACCTTTCCTTCCAGAGCAACCGTCTTGCTCAGTCTTTAGTTTTCTTTGTTGTGTTTTGTGTACTGTTTGTTTTTTCGTCGTTTTTCGTTTGTTGCCATGGCAGTGTCAGTTTGTTATCGACTTATGAGTTTGAATATCCTTGTAGTATCTTTTGCCTCTCTTTTATTGGCACTGTCTCGTTTTTCTTCTTTTTTTATTACATATCACCGATGCGACTTATCACTGGGGTTCAACTTGTCATGAGTAGCACGACTGGTGCCACCAGTGAACCAGAAACTGCATTCACTCATAGAGTAGTTGAATCACCCTGATTTTTTAGTTAGGGTCTGTTTGACTTTGCAGTTGTTTTTACTCTACATATCGACGAAGTCCTGACTTTAAATGTCTGTCTTAACATGTGGTGGGTATAGATATTTTGTTTTGAGTAGTTATCTATTCCCCCCCACCCCAACCCCCACTGTTTTCAAGATTTCTTTGGTCTTGCTTTCAGAAACAGTTGGCAGCATTTTTGATAGGTATTATTTTGATTAATTTGTATCATTTTTACCTTTTCATCCATACTTTCTATTTTTAAAAGGTCTGAACCAATACTTTGGCATCGTGTTCTAGCATCAGACCATGTAGTTTTTGGAGAGTCGTAAAATATGTAGCATTTATGACCAGCTCGGTTCCATCCACCACAACCAAAAAAGTATGTCGGATCAACTATACAAGAAAAAGCATAAGTTACTTTAATTACCATGGTTTTCATGATGAGTATGATGAACTTTTGCGTCTTTCTACGTGAAAAAAGAAAACCAAAATGGTGATTATAAAGTGTCAGAAACGGATAAAGCGATTTACTTCTACTTGAAACAACCGTGGCGATCAAGATATTACATTAAAATACAAAATAAAAAATCCTACAGTATTACGAGACGATTAAGATTGTAATTTAACATGGTGAGGAAGACCTTATCTACGGTGTTATATTCTATTCAATATATCTTGTCATGACTGAAAATTAAGGACATATATGACCTAAGGGGTCTTTAACTGGAATAAGCTTGGATATCAAACATTTACTAGGCAAAACAAATAAAAAATTTGTGAGCTTCAATACTAAATATGCATTAAAAAGTATAGGGAGAATCATCTAGAGTCAACTTTACTTGCTGTAATTTAAATTTATTACTATAACATTATTCATTAGCTGAAAATTTACCGTGTGAAAATGTATCAGTATATTGATGCAATAGTGAAGTTGACTACTAGGTTGATGGTACCGAAGGGGAGTGACAGTCAATCGGTAGCCTACTAGGTGGATGGTACCCAAGGAGAGTACTCGACAGTCAATCGGTAGCAGTAGTGGTAATGAGCTTAAATAGAACAGCATAAACCAAATATGGTCAGCTTTGTCTGATAACCTGAGTTGCAATCTTCATGTTTTTGCAATTATATAACTGATAAGCAGAAAAATATTTTCTCTGCATATTACATATAAATGGTTTAGGGGTAGCTAGGTAGCTATTTCCCCATAGATTTTCATGAAACTAAGGGAACAAGCCGAGGAAAAAATGAGGATACGTAGCAACAGATGAAAATGAATAAACAATCTGCAAAAGATATTCCTGTCCCCCTCTCCCAGAATATCAAATATTGTCCCCTTATCTTTACTTTTTTAATGAATTACATTATAAGAGCACGAGTTCTTAATTCTACAGTTCCATGTTGTATATGGGAACATAAAACTATGCGGTATATATGTCAACGTAACAGTTACAAATGTACCATTTAACACCATAAATTCAAAAAATATTTCTCTACAGTTGAAAATTTTAACACCTTAAACAACCTGAAATAGCCTATTCACTCATTAAAATAAATTCATTATTAGTTCAAAAGATTTATATTATGTATCAACATTTTCTTTGAGTTTCAAAACTTTTAAGTATATTTCAGTTCACATAAGAAAATAATATAAAGTATAAATTCATAAGTTATATCATTTTTGTCAGACCTAAGTTACCAGAATCAAAAAGTAAAAAAAAAACTAACTAAATTCTTTTTATAAAAAATGGATTTATTAACTAAGCCATATAAATTTTTTTAACAGTATTCATAATACTTAAAATCACTGATTTACCTTATTTAAATAAATAAATAAATAAAAATCTATAAGACTCAATTTTTTTTAATTTAGAAAAGACAAACTGCATACATGTAGATGTACAATTTACATTCTTGGTAGGATTATATAGTTGCATTACATGGATAAAGGAAAATTAAAAAAAAAATATATACCCATTGTTGTTCCTTTTACACAAATATAGTTATAATTTTTCGTACAATCTGTGTCTGCAAACTTTCCATCAGTTCTAATTATACCACAATGTTCATTGCCTGCTAAATGATCTGGCTCCACTGCCCACACTCTAAAAATATTTTAAGTATGGTTTGTGTATTCTATGATGAGAGATTGAAAAAAAATGAATGTGTACTGATTGATATTTTGTCTTGGACACATGATTTTTTATTAGTTGTTTTTGGCATCTAGCTTTCAGTAGCTGCGAGTACTCTCAGATAGGTACTTTGTGTCTTGAGTGATTTCATTAGTTGTTTTTGTGCCTTGTATCGATCTGATGAGCCAAGCCCATTTCAACTGATTTTATTGTTTTTTCTTATGCTTTGCTGTTAAACCACAGTCCGAGATTAAGATGGAGTTGGGCTCCTGCAAACATGTTTAACCCCGCCACATTCTGTATGTGCCTGTCCTAAGTCAACAACCTGTAATTCAGTGGTAGTTGTTTGTTGCTGTATATCATATTTGTTTTTGATTGTGTTTTTTTAAATAAGTCATACCATTGGTGTTCTCGTTTGAATTATTTTACATTTTGTCATGTCGGGGCTATGCGGTGTGGGTTTTGCTCTTTGGTGAATGCTTTACGGTGACATATACCAGAATGTTACGGACTTTTTTATTGATTGCATTTATACATACCTTGGTTTCCAGTTATGAATAAATGTCAGAGAACAAATACTTTGAAGAAATGGACTCGTTAGAAAGTAATGTGATTGGATAGACTCATTAAAAAGTCACGTGAAGGGATGGACTCATTTAAAAGTATTGTACCAACGTGTTACTACTTACACATTTTGCGTAATAAATTGGTCCTTATTGGCCCATCCCCATGACGAACCCTGACGTTGTAATCCAGTCCAGTACATCACTGTTGTAGGAGCCAGGTAAGGAATCTGTCCTTGTAAATATGTCTACAACCATACAATATCACTATTTATTTATATTCTTGAAAAGTCTGCACAGCTTTTCTTAACTTTAGATTCCCATATTTTCATGGGAAGCCATAAGCTCTTTGGGCAGTTTAAGTCATTTTTTGCTCATTAAATGAGCTTTTTCGTTAAGATTATCAAAACAATGTAAGAATTCTTTTCAGCCAACTATGTATTTAAATGTTTCATCGCTGTTGTAAACATATATCAGTGTATAGAAAGTGCGAATCCAGATAGTTCATTTTCACTGTCATATGCGAGGATTACTATTGTAGAATAAAGGATGACGGGAAAAACTGTGTTTGTTTACGTTTTAGAAATACAAAATAATCGATTTGAATGTATTTTTAACACAATTTCATTAGAATATGACTTTACAATGTACAATAATATGATTAAAGTCCAATAATATAGTATTAAAGCAACAGAATCTAGAATAAAGTTATTGAAAGCAATTCATTTTGACATTTGGTGCGATCCATTATCACTGTAAGTGCGATCATTTCTGATGTGTATTTTTTTTTTAGGTGGCATGGATTTTCATTGTGGTTTTATGCGATAAT
Source organism: Mytilus californianus (assembly GCF_021869535.1). Taxonomy (NCBI): domain Eukaryota; kingdom Metazoa; phylum Mollusca; class Bivalvia; order Mytilida; family Mytilidae; genus Mytilus; species Mytilus californianus. Next base: position 127,212,296 of record NW_026262679.1, on the reverse strand, counting down.
TGGACATGCAAAAACTGATAATATTCATTTGATGAATTACATATGTGTAGGTTAGTGAGCGTATCTTCCTCCAGAATATACCCCCACATACCTAGTTCATTGTAATTATTATGACTTTTTATAAAAGTCTTCAGTTTATGAAAAGTCAACTGTGAACAATGCTATCAGGATGCAGTAAACTTTGTTTTCCAAAACATGTTATGCCTACTATTACGGCCATAAATCTTTTGAAGAAAAATATTTACACGTTCTATCTACCAACTTCGATTTCGCAAAAATAACTCTAAAAATCTTGTATTTTGATCTTGATGTAAAGGTCACACGAAGATCAAGATGATATGCGACACATCGTCCTGAGTTTGTTATTAGTGTGTCAGGGATTCGAAAATATTCGGGAGTAGAAAATCCATGAGTGCAACGTATTTTTACGGCAAATTGTCCTTAAAAAGTTGCAGTGCTTGATTATGTTCCTTATGTCGTAACTACAATACCCTTCCCTTTTCACGAATGTGACCTACCGAACTAGACTATTTACCGGATTTGTGATAACATAAGCAACACGACGGGTGCCACATGTGGAGCAGGATCTGCTTACCCTTCCGGAGCACCTGAGATCACCCCCAGTTTTTGGTGGGGTTCGTGTTGCTTTGTCTTTAGTTTTCTATGTTGTGTCATCTGTACTATTATTTGTCTGTTTGTCTTTTTATTTTTGGCCATGGCGTTGTCAGTTTTGTTTTCGATCTGTGAGTTTGATTGTCCCGCTGGTATCTTTCGTCCCTCTTTTAAACAAGTTTTGAAAAGTTGCCAAGCAGTATTATTATGTTATATACATATTTTTACCATATTGATCGGCACAACAAACAGTACAAGGATTTGCAATAAACGATACTAAACAAAAACACTATAAAGACAACGAAACATGACGAAATTCGGAGTTTGGTCTTTAAACATTTATAAATAAAATATAACAAAGGATTTCTCATTCGTTGTGACTATTTTAAATAGACGTGTATATAAATTACTTGTAAACATCGCGAAATAAAGATGCTATGAACCACAAACTTGAATTAACTATAAATAAAAGCATGGTATGTTGACTCGAAAACTAAATGTGACCGTGTGTTTAATGATTTTTGTTGTTGTTTAAATTAATAATGGGTGTTTATGTTTTATAATAAATAAACAATGCTGTCAGGATGCAGTAAACTTTGTTTTCCAAAACATGTTATGCCTAGTATTACGGCCATAAATCTTTTGAAGAAAAATATTTGAACGTTCTATCTACCAACTTCGATTGGCGACACAGCAACGTCCGAAATCAACTGTGAACAATGCTGTCAGGATGCAGTAAACTTTGTTTTCCAAAACATGTTATGCCTACTATTACGGCCATAAATCTTTTGAAGAAAAATATTTACACGTTCTATCTACCAACTTCGATTGGCGACACAGCAACGTCCGAAATCAACTGTACGGTGGAGATACCAGTGAATTTTTACGGAGATGTTGTTTACCGAGCCCTGAAATTTAGAAACGATCCGGGTAAACTTATCGATCCTTTGAATAAATGTATTCTAAAAGGTTACCAATTCAACACTGTAATTTTTAGATCTTTGAATATTGTTTTTATTGGCATTAATATTGATTTTGTTACCAGTAAATTAAAATCAAACTAAATGTTATTTTTATATACACATGCGCATTCGTGGCTCTACAGTCTGTCGATACCTGTTTCTTGGCATTGCACAAGGTCATGTTTTTCTCTGACTGCTAATGACGTCTTTACACTAAATCAATTGGATGTTGGATGTGTACTGATTGATATTTTGTCTAAGATGCATGTTTTTTTAGTAGTTGTTATTGGCTTTGAATTTGCTGTCATTAACCGCGAGTACTCTCAGATCTGTTCTTTGTCTGTCTTTTTTTTGGGGGGGAGGGGGGGTGTATCAATTCCCTGCTACGTCAGATCTTTTATTTGTTAGTTGTTTTCTCTGCTTTGTGTCGATTTGACGATTTAAGCCATTTTCAACTGATTTTATTGTTTGTCCTTATGTTGTACTGTTACACCACTGTCCCAGGTTAGGGGGAGGGTTTGGCACTAGTAAACATGTTTAACCCCACCACATTCTATTTGTGCCTGTCCCGAGTCAGGAGCCTGTAAATGAGTGGTTGTCGTTTTTTATAAGTACCCTGCCACGTTCACTCTGTGTTTCTGTTAGATTTATTTCTATTTGTATCCATCTGATGAGTTAAACCTTTTTCAACTGATTTTTATCCCCGCCATATTCTGTATGTGCCTGTAATTCGGTGGTTGTCGTTTGTTGCTGTGTAACATTTTGACATCGGAATAGATAATATTTCAAAATCTGTCTGATACTGAAAAACTAGTAGTCCTGCTAAATCCCTCAAATATAAACCAAGTGAAAAAAAACAGGTTCCTTTATAAAACAGTCTTTAGAGATGAGGACAGGGGACTCTTAGTTATTTTTGCTTGTATTTAATTTTCGGCTTACTTACTGACTATCTGTAGTAGCTTACAAAAGCTCATGATTATTCTAAACGTTAAACGAATTGCATCATTGAAGTATTCATTAGAAGTTCCCCTCCAATTACAACAAATACTGTGAACAGACACGTGATCTTTCTCATTTATACTGAGAAAACAAGCAATCATTTGCATTGGGACAAAGCTAAAAAACACAATTCATGATTTTAATCTTATGTAATATAAAATTACAGAATCCCGTGCTTCGCGGGACGTTTATTCTTTCCTGAAACAATGGCTGACAAAAATTTATGTAACATGTTTACTGTGCAGATTTCGAAACTCATGCAGTAACAGAAAAAAAGAAAGTCAAATTAGCTTTGATTGAATAAAAAGTTAAATTACATACTACGTCACTAGGTGAATCCACTGTCATCAAATGAGCAGCTGTTGTTATTCCAGCTGGAACAGGCATAGCTGCGCATGCCCGCTGAGCATCCGCAAAAGACAAAAGTTGCGTTCCATTTGTTGTGTCACTGAAGAAGAAGCAACCGTTGTCGTCTGTAAGCATCCAATTTTCTGGACACCCAGTATCTAAAATATTTGTTGATATTTAAATGACTTTTGATGTCTTTCTGTTTTCGTGTGTGTCGTCCAAGACCGATACTGTGAGTGGTCGCCCTAAACTGATGTCTCATGTGTTAGCTGAATCGGATAGGAATGTTTAGAATTGTTTTGAAGGATGATGTTCATTCACCTCGATTAGTTTATATTTTCAAATCAATTTAGTGTCTCTTCATTATCAAATAAACCTAAGGCACATAATAGAAGCATTTTAATATTTATTTGGAATCTGGCAGTTAAAGTTTGGAAGTTACCCTTCTACTCTCTCCCTATGCGTAACATTGTATTTGCTAAAACATTTTATACGTGTCCCGATAAAATTATACACATATACCATATCCCCAAAAATGAAAAATCCTATGAATAATGTCCTATTAATAAAAACGAATAATTTTAAATGTTCATAAAACACGTAAATGTGGAGTGTTAATTACTCAGTTTATGTAAATTTGTTACCTTTTAAAGACACATTTAATGTTAATGTGTTACATATATACATGCTCTCGAAAGTAATTGGACGTTTCCCATTGTGCATATTTTTTAAAATAAATCAAATATAAAAACAAAATTCGTTTTCACATTTTTCAAATCGCCCGCAGTTATCTTTAAATATTCAGTGATATAATATATTATTGTACTTGCATGCAGTGTTGTCTATGTCCCATTATATATTACTGTACTTGCCTGCAGTGTTGTCTATATCTCATTATATATTATTGTACTTACTTGCAGTGTTGTCTATTTCGCAGATGTAACCTAGTCGTCTGCTGCATCCCAGATTAACAAACTTTCCCTGAACATTCATAGCTCCACATGATTCAGATGTCTCAGCTGTTGGATACGCTTCCCATGGACTGTAGAAAACAAGATATAGAGTTACTATGAATCCCATGGACTATAGATAACAATGTATAGAATTAATTATTATTCCAATGGACTGTAGATAACAATATACAGAGTCATTATGCTTCCAATGTACTGAAAATAACGATATATAGAGTTACTATGATTCCCATGGACTGTCGATAACACTATATAGAGTTAATTATTAGTTCCATGGACTGTAGATAACAATATACAGAGTCATTATGCTTCCCATGGACTGTAGATAACAATATATATCAAGTGACTATGCTTCCAATGGACTGTAGATAACAACATAAAAAGTTACTATCCATCACCTGGGCTGCAGATAACATCATTTAGCGTTAATTTGCGTCCCACGGGGTGTAGATAACAACATATATAGTGGTTATGCGTCTCATGGGCTATAGATACAATCATAGAGTAACTATGATTCCAATAGACTATACTAACATTGTAACTATGATTTTCATAAGGTGTAGACAACAACATATATAGTAACTAAGATTCCCATGGGATGTAGATTTTCCTATAATGCACGAAGATTTATTTCCATCCTGCAGTTTAAAGTTTACTCATAAACGTATACGTTTTTACCTACCAACCGTGCATTTTTATTTTCAATGCAATCGACATTGTTTAAACGCGGACCACAACAGACCAGTGAACAGTATTATTTTTTGCTTTTTAGAGTGAATATGATTCCTAGGGGCTGTTGATGGCAGCATGAGTACATGTACTATTTAGAGTGACAATGCTTTCCATGGGCTGCATACTGCAACATATTTATGTACTATTCAGGGTCATTTTGCTTTCCATGGGCCATGGAAAGCAACATATACATGTACTATCTGTAGTGACTGCACTTAACGTTGACTGCAGAACATATACATATACTATTTTGACTAACAACATCTTCTGTAAAAAATGAAAACAACACGTTTTAACTACCAGATATATCAATATTATCGATTTTCCTATAATAGTTGGAGGGATGAAATCGAATTTGTTAGAAGAAATTAAAAAGTGTTTTCGTTGCCACTTGGATTGGAATACTTCTTTTGATGTCCATGGCAAGAATATATCATTTCAAAAAAACAGTGTAGACACTCGATTAAATAATGGTACCTGCTAAACACGAAATAGCAGTAAAATTGGGACTGACAAGAATATTTATGATGTTCTGTCTCATGAAAGAAGTTTTATGAAAAATATGTGAATGTATCTAAGGGAATAATTCATGCCAGATCATTTAATGCAACCAATGCAGACATCATACTGTATAAGGGAACGCATATGGCTTTGTTTGTTTCAGTTATGAATATCGGTTACTATGTTGAGGTAGATATTGATCATGTTGACGTTTGTCACATTGACGAGAAAAGAAGCAAGACTAGTGCACAGTTACCTCAATAGATGAACAAGCTGTTTCTTTAAAATGAAGTTATTTAAACAAGAAGAGGCCGATGAATTTTGGAAGGTGTTAATGCAATACCAAGAGGTATTTGCAAATCCTAATGAAAAACCTGGAATTTTTTTTTGGGGAGGGATGCTTTCTACAAAATTACATTATAAAACACCAATCAAATAGCCCCCAAGAAGAGTACCATTGTTCAAGAGGAAAATATCGGAAATGAAATAGAGCATTTGAAGAAGAAAAATATATAGAAAAATCATGCAGTCATGGTCCGCTCTCATTGTCTGAGTAAAAAAAATACTCATCATGGCAGTTATGTGTGGATTACCGGAAATCAAATGAAAAGACCATAAAAGATGCGTATCCGATCCTGAAGGTTGAAGATAACTTGGATGCATTGTGTGGATCTCATTACTGGACTTGGATATGGCTTATAATTAAATATTAATGAAACCTAGTGACAAGGAGAAGACTGCGTGTTCAACCCCAAATGGTGGACTATTATCATTATACATAAATGCCATTCGTACGATGTAATGCAGCAACAATGTTCCAGAGATGATTGAAGTAGCAGTTGGCAGACTTCATTTGCATGTTGCAGTGTTATATATTGACGATATTTTTGTTTATGGGAAATCACTTGATGGGCATCTTTTAAACCTTTGTAAAACTACAGACTTAAAACTAATGGATTGAAACTTAAACAGAAGAATTGTGCGTTCTTTTGTCATGATGTACAATAATTAGGATTCACAGTTTCAAGAGAAGGTATACGAATTGATCAAAATAAAGTTGAAGCTGTTACAAAGATGGCACCTACGCAAAATGTGAAAGAACGTAGATCATGCTTAGGCTAAATTTCGTATTACAAGATATTCATTAAAAACTTTTCGTCAAGAGGTAAAAGTCTATGTGAACTTACAAAATAAAAAATTAAATGGAATTGGACAGAGAAAGTACCAAATCCCGTGAAAGAATATATTAATTATCATTATATTTAATGAGTTACATTTTGAAATAGGAATTTCAAGTACTGGAAAGAGGGAATTGTAGTAAATTTTATTAGAGTTAGGTTTCGAAATAGTCGCATTTAGTATTTGTTACAAATATCCTTGTATGTGGTGTAAAGATACCTCCCGGTGTCTACTGAGAGAGCGGTACTATAGGGGACACCATGGCACCGACCAAGAGGATGGTATATAAGAGAAAGAGGGAGTGTGTAAGATAATATATAGTTTTTAGGTAGTCAAGAGATACATTGAAAGTAATGTTTAAACCAGAAAAAGAAGAACTAGATCATTATTTTGTTAACGAATGTGAATATGTACATATTGTTACATTAGTTGTTAGTTCAACTTATAAAATAATTATAACATTAGAACTAAATATCATGCTATTTTTGAATAATATGAATTAGATACGCTACCAAATAACAATCATGTAATGGTCACCAGGAAACCCGATAAAATGGACACGCTGCAATTGTTTGATTTTTTCTCCTTGATGCATGGTAAAAACGTTGTTATGGAAAATGTTCGCAAATTTCGATCCCTTAATTCCATCTTTCAAGTCCATAAGTGTTCTTTGTGTAATACGAGGCCGTCGGCCTATGAAATATACAAACATGTCGTTCGAATTGTAAACGTTAAGTATAAAAACAAACAATTGTATTGCTGACAAATGATATTATAGAACACATACATGGTAGAGTTATCAACCTGGAAATACTGTCCCCATTGCCATATACCAGTCCCAGTCAAGGAACCATCAAATCTAAGATCTGATAAATCAGTCCAAAAGCCGTCCCCACTGAATCCTTTTATTGTATTTTGAATAAAAGTCTGAAATATAAAGAACACATTATTCCTAAAGGTCCCTGGTGGAAATAAAGAAGAGTTTATCTAACAGTTCAATATACTCTATAAATCCAGACAAGGGTTCCATTCCGATTTTCATGAGATATTGATTCAAAAAATGAACTCACACAAATTCATTTTAACCCCAATATCTGTATCTCCATGTTTGTAGAAAGTTTGGAAGTTTTGATTTATAGACATTACGCTGTTGTATTGAACTCTTTCGTCTTGTCAACAATGGCAAAAAAGAACAAGTGTAGTGTGAAACAAAAAGTGTTTCGTCAAAATAAAATACAAAGACCCTTCTATTTTGGATTTGAAACGGATTTACAAGGTAGGGCGTGGACATTGTCTTCTAATGTATTAGTTAAAAGTGCAGTAAATGTTTTGTGTCATACATATTCTTAAAGTTTTTCCAGTGGCCAATGCTAAAAGTCGGGATTTGTCTTTATCGGAAGGTAATCATTGAATACTTTATTGTAAAGAGGTTGAGCCACAAATTCAGAAAGCTCTTTTAAATTTAGATATATTAATCTTGGTTAACTATGTCTTTGATGCCCGTCCTGAATATTCATGAAACATTTGTAACTGGACGTTATGCAAAGCAATCAACCAATCAATCCTTCAATGCAAATTATACTTAAATATGTACAATTTTCATTTTTTTTTTAAATTGTATTTAACAGCTATGTTGAGCGATCATGGAAATTTTTGTGTCATCTGGTTCTGTGCAATAAATTGAGAACCGTTCAAATAATGCTTTTTAAACTTTTTTGTCTTGCTACTGGTGACAAAATAGAGGTAACCGGTTTTGCTTAAATTTGGCAGCCTCTTTTTTTTAAATAAATTGATAAAAGACGTCATTATGATGAATATCATTGTTAATGTTTGAAAATTGTTAGAGAAAATGTTTCCAAACATACAAGTATAATGATGAGTTTTTTTTTAAACTTATATTTTTCTGCAGGTGGCCGTTGTTTATAAAATTGAATGAATTTATTCATAAGGCATATTTCCTTAGTTATACATTATTGTCAATTTTAAAAGGAAGAACTTTTGATGGTAAACAATAACTTTTAATATAAAATTTGTAAGAGACAAACCAGTTCACCAGGGTCCTGAAATTTGAATAAGTCTGCCTGTTTGTTCCCACAATCTGTAGCAGCTTGGGCTCTTGTTACTGATTTCTTTTGTTCAACAAAATAGCATTGTGTGTCTGTGGCATACCAACCCGGATCACAACCAACATTTGTCTGGTCACAGCTACATAAGCCTAAAAAACAACAGGGTAGCATTGAGAGTCTGTGGCATATAAACCACAATCTCAACCAACATTTGTCTGGTCACATCTACATAGACCTAAAAAACAACAAAGTAGCATTGAGTGAATGTGGCATACCAACCCGGATCACAACCAACATTTGTCTGGTCACCGCTACATAGACCTAAAAAACAACAAAGTAGCATTGAGTGCCTGTGACATACACCCTCGGATCTCAACCAACATTTATCTGATCACAGCTACATAAACCTAAAAAACAACAAAGTAGCATTGAGTGTCTGTGACATACACACTCGGATCTCAACCAACATTTATCTGATCACAGCTACATAAACCTAAAAAACAACAAAGTAGCATTGAGTTCCTGTGACATACACACTCGGATCACAACCAACATTTGTCTTTTCACAGCTACATAAACCTAAAAAACAACAAAGTAGCATTGAGTGTCTGTGACATACACACTCGGATCTCAACCAACATTTGTCTGGTCACCGCTACATAGACCTAAAAAAACAACAAAGTAGCATTGAGTGTATGTGGCATACCAACCCAGATCACAACCAACATTTGTCTGGTCTCAGTGTTTCGTGTCGATTGCCATTTTTTTTGTATATCCGAGACAATATAGCATATTCCTTTTTTAACTATAACGACGCTCGAAACTGAATATATGTAGCGAAAATTTAGAATTTCTAATATGAAGCGGATGATGAAATTATTCGAAGAAACTGCATTTTTTCATTTCGTCATCAATAAAATTCTTCGTAAGCATATTACTACTAAAAAACGAGGCTTTACACGCTCAGTGACTATCTCACAATCACAAATCATGAGACAGTGGTTGGCTTTGTTCCTATCTCCATGTTATTTGGATCTTAAGGGACGTTGGTGTTGGCGGTAGGGCTGTAATCGTCTCTTATAAATTTTTTAGGCAATTTGCTATGTATAGTCAATTATCGTTGGGCCATATTTTGACCTCTATATGTCTTTTGATTGTTTGTGTCTTTGTGACGTAGATCCCACATTCATTATTCATACACACAAATTTTTAATTCAATGTTTCGTGTTTTTTTTTATTTATTTAGTGTTAACTGTTGTATCAAGGTGAAACAATGATTGCATGATTACTTATTAAAGCTGTCAATTAACTAAAAGACCTTTTTCGAGTCTCGCCTCGCGTGCGGGAGGTCGTGGGTTCGAACCCCGGCCGGGTCAAACCAAAGACTTTAAAATTGGTATTTGCTACTTCTCCGCTTAGCACGCGGCATTAAGCAGTAAGAGCAAAGACTGGTTGGCTCGGAGTCAGAATAATGTGTCCGGGTAAGGTGACATGTCTTCCTGCGGACTGTTTCCTTGTGAACTAGAACTTATTTAAAGCCTTCTTCTCTAATGAGAAATGTAAATATGCTAGATATACTTACTGGAGGTGTGATGAGATGATTGAAGCTGTTAATTTTCTCCTTGATGATATTTATGTACGTTTCGGCAATAAAGTCTATCGACAAGTTATAGGTATTCCTATGGGCACCAATTGCGTCCCTTTAATAGCAGACTTGTTCTTGTACTGTTATGATCACAGTTTATGACCAAACTCAGTAAAGACCCGTCTAAATTGCATTTAATTGATAAATTCAACAACACTTACCGTTATCTTGATGATATTTTTTTCGTTAGATAATCAAGAATTTTCTAAATATACTGCCGAAATTTACCCAAAGGAACTTACTTTAAATAAGTCAAATGTAAACGGTAATAACTGTCCTTTCCTAGATTTAGATATTTCACTTTTACACGGGAAACTCTACATTAAAAATTTACGACAAAAGGGACGATTTTTCGTACCCTATTGTTAATTTTCCTTTTTTTGGATGGTGATGATCCTTTGGCACCATCTTACGGTGTTTATATATCACAACCCGTGTCTGTTGTGACATTTTGGATTTTAATGAACGTAATCTATGTATTACTGGTAAATTATTAAGTCAGGGATTTCGTTACCACTAATTACTTAAAATCTTTACTAAATTCTTCCATAGATATAAAGATTTGGTTTTGAAGTTTGGTTGTTCCTGTAGAAAACTTATTTCAAACGGGATAGCACATCTTCATTTTTACGGAGATGTTGTTTACCGAGCCCGGAAATTTAGAAACGATCAGGATAAACTTATCGATCCTTTAAATAAACTTATTCTAAAAGGTTACCAATTTAACACTGTAATTAGACTTTGAATATTGTTTTTATTGAAGAATGAATTTCATAACAGTGTGGACATGGACACCTGATATTTAAATGATATCGTGTCTGTCACTAGCTGTCAACAACAAAGACTGCACGCAATTAAAGAACCTTAGTGAGCGCGCTCACATACCCCACGTCCACACATTGTCACTGGAGAAATAAAATAACTGTAAGAAAAAAAAAATTGTATAAGAAAAAAAATTCAATCATAATTTCCTGTCGATATGCACATCTACATAGTATGTCCTTATTATCTACAAAGTTTCATGAAATTCTGTTGAGTGGTTTCAGAGGAGTTGCGATGACAAACTGTTGCAGAGGTACATTGAAGCAAATAAGTTCAAAGGGGCGTAACTCCTAGAAAAAAAAATTGAATCATAATTTCCTGTCGATATGCACATCTACCTAGTATGTCCTTATTATCTCCAAAGTTTCATGAAATTCTGTTGTGTGGTTTCAGAGGAGTTGCGATGACAAACTGTTGCAGAGGTATATTAAAGCAAATAAGTTCAAAGGGGCGTAACTCCTAGAAAAAAAATTGAATCGTTATTTCCTGTCGATATGCACATCTACGTAGTATGTCCTTATTATCTACAAAGTTTCATGAAATTTTGTTGTGTGGTTTCAGAGGAGTTGAAGTGACAAACTGTTGCAGTAGTACATTAAAGAAAATAAGTTCAAAGGGGCGTAACTCCTAGAAAAAAATTGAATCATAATTTCCTGTCGATATGCACATCTACCTAGTATGTCCTTATTATCTACAAAGTTTCATGAAATTCTGTTGTGTGGTTTCAGAGGAGTTGCGATGACAAACTGCTGCAGAGGTATATTGAAGCAAATAAGTTCAAAGGGGCGTAACTCCTAGAAAAAAAATTGAATCGTAATTTCCAGTCGATATGCACATCTACGTAGTATGTCCTTATTATCTGAAAAGGTTTCATGAAATTCTATTGTGTGGTTTGAGAGGAGTTGCGATGACAAAAGGTTGCAGTAGTATGTTGGGCAAAAAAGTTGAAAGGGGCGTAACTCCTGGAAAAAAATTGAATCGTAATTTCCTGTCGATATGCACATCTACGTAGTATGTCCTTATTATCTACAAAGTTTCATGAAATTTTGTTGTGTGGTTTCAGAGGAGTTAAAGTGACAAACTGTTGCAGTAGTACATTAAAGTAAATAAGTTCAAAGGGGCGTAACTCCTAGAAAAAAATTGAATCATAATTTCCTGTCGATATGCACATCTACCTAGTATGTCCTTATTATCTACAAAGTTTCATGAAATTCTGTTGTGTGGTTTCAGAGGAGTTGCGATGACAAACTGTTGCAGAGGTATATTGAAGCAAATAAGTTCAAAGGAGCGTAACTCCTAGAAAAAAAAATTGAATCGTAATTTCCTGTCGATATGCACAACTACATAGTATGTCCTTATTATCTAAAAAGGTTTCGTGAAATTCTGTTGTGTGGTTTGAGATGAGTTGCGATGACAAGAAACAGGCCTGACGCATGAACGTTTATAGGTTTTGAATATATTTATATACCCACCGCAAAAGGTTTCTTTTGAAAGAATGAGTATATTCAGAGGTGATATCACCAAGTAATCGAGAGATAAAAAGTAAGAAAACTCTTTTCTGGCAATAAGTGAAAAATTAAGTAGTGTGTCAGTTATAGACAAGTAGTCCATAATGCATTGCAAATCATTCAGTGTATTGGTCAATCGTCAAAATAAAAAAAAATGCTTTATTTGTAAACAAACACTAATACATGCATTGACAGGGGTATAAGTATGCCAAATAATACATGTCAGTATTAGGAAATGTGCCCGACCTGTCACAGGGGCGCGTATCATAGATGTTTTGGGCGGAAATATATGCCAGTCGACTGGTATGCGTTATACATTGTGTTGATCCGCTATTAACCCAATGTATAACGCATACGCCCATGCGGACCTGTTAAATGCAGCTGTTCTGTTAATTTAGAGTTGTACTTTATTTTTTTTTAATTTGTGTTTCAGTATATCTATCCATGAATTAAATATGTTCACATGACCTTTTATACTTGAATAATTAAACGAGTGCGCCTGTTTAAAGGTTATTATTACACTGTTACTATTATGTTGACATAATAACCTTTATCTTACCTCCTATAGATTTCTGGGGATATGATTGGTTAAAGGACTACACGTGGTGACTACATATATTTGATATAGGGTGTCCTAAAAAAATATGGGGCTAGTAACCATATGGGGTTAGTAAGGAGTTACTTCCCTTTCAAAACAAAAAAGAAATCTGAAAGGTTTCAATAGACGAAGAAATTGATAATGAACGATTGAAATAAATTCATAAAACAAATTTAAAGCTAACAAGTTGTTATTGTTGGCATTTGTCTTTTGTATAGACAAATGGTAGTAGGTTCTTATTACTAAATATTGAAGACTTAATCACTTTGATAGGCCGCTAGTCTAAATACCACATGTGAAAATAGTCGGTAAGATAAATTCGTTTCACGGTGTGCTAGTGACCTAATACGATATATATGGGGTCAGTAAATTCCATCCATATGGAATTTACTGACCCCATATATATCGTATTAGGTCACTAACACACCATGTAACTAATAGTACATTATCTCGTGTTACAGTTGTCCAGTTTAGTCTTGTACACATGATTTATTATTCCAAAAAAGATTTATTGTGAACATATCATTAAATTCATGGATATATATTGAAACATAGAAACCGAAAAAGAAGTGAGTACAATTTTAAATTGTAAGGGGGCGACAATTCCTGATTCAGTTAAAATAAGGGAGGGGGTGGCTATGCAAGAGACTTTTGAAATCAGCATGAATAAAATTGCAAATAAACGTTTATGCAGAATTGTCTCAAATATACATCCTCAAATAACAAAAAAAAAATAGTTGAGTAAGACCAAATTCATTGAAATTACCTGCTTAATTTGTAGTAAAAGAATGTAGATCCCTTAACTTTTGTTATACGTGTTCAGGTATAACAAAATCTAAAATAAATATCAATGTTTCCAAAAAAGCTACTCTGACTCAAATCAACGTAAATTTTGCACACAAGACCGGATTCATATGCTTCTTGATATTTTCACAAGTTATTGTTTGTTAGAATGATATTTAAATGTTAATGAAAATCTGATCGTTGGAGTCTTCGATGGGAATTCAAATTTGTTCCGTGCAAAAAATTATGCAGTCCAGAAGGCTAAAATTATTTTTTATGAAGGTCCGGTGTTCTTATTACCAACAAAAATAATCTTAGTATGAAGGTTGATCGTAGGTTACTCAACATCAACTCGTACGAATAAATGTTTTCTTATTTTTTTAAGGAGCCACAAAAAGTTTGTGCAAGAAAAAACATAATTTTCTCTCTCGATTACTTGGTGATATCATCTCTGAATATATTCATTCTGTCAAAAGATATTTTTTGTTGTGAGTATATAAATATATTTAAAACACAAATTCCTATTAACGTTCATGCAAAATCTTTTATTTTATGAATGAACATGTGTAAAGATAGTAATTATGTATATCCCCATTGAGAGGTCCCTGACATACTGTAATTGCGTGAAGTCTTTGTTGTCGACAGCCATTGATACACACGATAACATTTAATTACCATGTGTCCATGTCCACGCTGTTATGAAATTCATTCTATGTTTTACTGAATATAAGATGTTTTAATTCAAAGGATGTCTGATTCTTATGAATATAGAAGACTTTTCGAAAGAAAAATTGTATGAAAACTTAGTTTGGACATTTTTATAGCAATTCAAAAATTACTAACTTCACCTTTAGCATGACAATTACAATAAATTTGTATACAAATTGTTAGACTGGTTTTTCATAGTATCATTGAAGTGTAATTAAAGTCTTATAGGATTGTAAGTATGCTTTATTTTATCACCTTGCACTTTCACTACTTGACTGTATTTTCTACAGCAGTTTGTTAAAATTTTTGACCAGTTTAACAGTTTGGTTTTATAAAATTTTTGAATAAATTGCAACAGGTGGAGAGCACACTTACAGTCAAGTCACAGTAATATGTTTATATGTTTATTTTTTAAATGATTTTAATTATCTGATTTTTAAAAAATATATAGACATTATCATACATTTGTCTACGCTATATTATCTCCCTCATGCTATTTCTACCTTACGATAATGCTATAATTTTGTAAAACGGAACAGAAATAAAATACTTTAAAGCTATCATAATATAGCTTTACCTTAACTGATATAAATGTCTCCTACAAAGCATATCTGAAATATTAACTTTACTCACACACCGCAAACGTATGCTGGTAATAATAATTTAGTAGAGGAAAAAAAAACATACTTACATCCAGAAACGCATAAAAATATAAGCTTCTGTTTTCGCCATAATGTACACTAATAGGCCGCAAAGGTGACTGTGGAATAGAAATATGTTCAATTTGGTCTTCTTCTAACCGGCACCAAAACCCTTGAAAATTCGGGTTGTACGGTATGTACAAGAACGCAGCCACATCCGGTCAGAATAGAGAAGTTAAATCCGATGCCTCTTGTAAAGAAAGTGGCACGTAAAAAATCCTTGCAACACCTCTTTGAGGGGTCTGTAGGCGGTCTGTTGCAATGGAAGATTTCTGTCCCTATCCAGTATAACCCCATTTCCAAATAGCTGTCCGAATTTCCTCGACATTTCATCCCAGACGGACTCTATTACAGGACCTTCACATTGTATCTATTGATAATTTGTTCTCGTGCCGAATATGCACGAAATACTTGCCACTAGACGTTAAGAAACCAACAATCAATCAATCACATTTATATCTACAAATGTTACCGTGCAATACCAAAAAGTGACAAACATGATCACCATTAATTAAAAATACCACTGTTAAATCTGCATTCAAATGTAGAACTTTCTTCCTTGATTGTCCAAAAGGGTATGACATAAAAATGTACGTGTCCTATTTATCTTTTAAACTGAGCTAAGCCGGGATGTGATGTCAAGTACGAAAGACAAATCAAAAGTGCTTTGTACAAAAGAACACAATTACATCTGTGCCTCTTTCGATGATATAATAAGATAAAATGTTGAAATTATCAACTAGATAAACACCATCATATTAGATTGTTCAATGTTTAACCTTTGAAACAATTCACAAATAAAACGGTCGAGTCAATGACTCATTTAACTACTTTAGCGTAACAAAAGCTACTACTATCGTTCGAGGTCTTGGCAAACCCGGCAGATATGATCTTCGTAAAATAGTACCTGATCATTCGCTATTGTCATGGAAATGTTCCATTACTTTTTAGAAAAAGACTAAGTCAATAAAAACATAGACAAA
This sequence comes from Mytilus californianus, assembly GCF_021869535.1. Classification (NCBI taxonomy): domain Eukaryota; kingdom Metazoa; phylum Mollusca; class Bivalvia; order Mytilida; family Mytilidae; genus Mytilus; species Mytilus californianus. The sequence continues at coordinate 127,196,178 of NW_026262679.1, read as the reverse complement.
AGTCAAACTGTTATAAAACTTAAGCATGAAACCCAGAGTATACCGAAAGACTGGCTTCGTGGTAAATCTGTTGTGACAGAAATTAATCGTGTGATATTTCAATTAAAACAATCTTAAATACCAATCAAACTATTGATAAAATGTATGAAAATTCTGTATTTGTAATTAAATCGAAATGTCCAAAAAGTTACCAAGTAAGAAAATTCGTATCAGTAATGCATTTAACAATAAAGCTAGAAAATGTAAAAAAAAAAAAACATTGTGGAATCACGAGCTTACTATGTTGTGGAATGGTGTATGCAATGCGGAGAAACTTGGAATAAATGTCGTCTTAATAAAAAAAAATGTTAAACCCGCCATATTCTTTATGTGACTGTCCAAAGTCAGGAATCTGTAGTTCAGTGGTTTTCGTTGGTTCATTCTGTCATATTTGTTTTTCGTAAATTGTTTTTTTTTATAAATTATGCTGTTACATGTAGTTTTTGCAATTAAATTGTTTCATATTTTTCATGTCGGGGCCTTTTATAGCCAACTATACGGTATGGGTTTTTCTCGTTGTTGAAGGCCGTATGATTGCCTATAATTGCTTACATCCACTTCATTTGAACTTAGGTGGATAGTTGTCCCATTGGCAATCATACCATATCTCCTTATTTTTATATTAAGTCAAACTTGTTTGAACAAATTTAAGGTAAATAATGGCATGTCTGATACTAAATACATAGAAACTGGTGTACCACAAGGCTCTATCCTTGGCCCTCTGGTATTTGTTTTATACATCAATGATTTGACACTGAACATAGAAATTCATTGATAGATTTACATGCAGATGATTGTTCTTTACGTAGTAAATGTAATAATGTACATGTAATGCTAAACCTTCAAAATGATATTTATATTATTGAAAACTGGTGTTCGGAAATTGTATGAAACTAAATGCCAAAAAATATAAATCAATGATTATCGGTTCAAAACAGAGGCTTTATTCAACTGGGAACAATTTAGATATCAATATTTCAGATAAACGATTAGAGGCTGTGCCTTGTGAAAACTTCTTTATATATCGACAATTATCTAAATTGGAATGAGGTAATAGATAAAATGGTATGTACAATATCGAATAGAATCAACTTATTACAAAAGTATTTGCCTATGAATATACGTATTATGTATTATAATGCTTGTATTATGCCATTGTTTGATTATTGTTGCGATATATGGGGTAATTGTAATGAAAGTGGAATAGATAAACTTAATAAGTTTTATAGAAATATGCTAGATATACAGTAGAAGCTGACATAATGACATCCTCCGCTTTAATGTTTAATAGTTTAAATTGGTTGAATGTAGAAAAACGAATTCAATATCAAAAGGCAATACTTGTATATGTTTTTTTTCCATTAATATCTTTATGAAATTGTATATGTGTATATGTTACAGTAAATGTGTATAACTGGGGATTATGTGTAATCCCTGAATTTTTCAGGGATTTTGTATAATCACTGGTTACTTTAGCGATTATATATAATTACTAAAATTTTCAGGAATTATGCATAATCACTAGAAAAATGTCATGGATTATACATAATAACTCGAACGAAGAAACAATAAATAAAGCTATTTATATAAAATAATTTCTTCTTTAAAATTATATTTAAACATCTTTAGAAACTTAAATATTAAAATGTTTAGCACAGTACTCTAATACAAATAATTTATTTTTTAAAAGTACATTGTAAATTTGGATGACATTTGCTATTGCACATTTACAAATCAACCATAATTTTCAAATGCCCTGCTTTTCGATTTTTCGTCAACAACATCCACTTTAAAAAAAAACTTTTCCTTCACATATTGAATCTAATGTTACCGCACTTTGAAGAAAAAAAAGCGTTTCTGCAGAAATATCTGAAGGTGCCAAAATTGTAGATCGGCCACCTCAAATTGATTTATTTTGTAGGATCCAAGCACAATTCTATGTCTCGTTCTAAATTTTTGGTATCCTCCTTTCCGCGATCAATTTGCCAAGCAGGCGTTCTGGCTTTTTTTCTGTACGTTTAGTTACATTATTTTGCCTAGCTTGAATTCGAATTCAATGTCCATAACACAGGTGTTCAATAACAATCATCACCATTTGTTTTAAGTTGCAAATAACATGATCTGTGCATTTACATTCACAACATGAATATGCATTTGATGTTGTTTTGGGAAAACGAAACAATTTATGGCATACATGTGCAGAACTTTATCCCGTTTGTATTATTCATTTCAATTTTAAATGCTTTTTTGTTTATGAGTTAATGTAGTTCAACACAGTTTAAAATAGCATATCATTGGAAAAACTGTTCACTTTAGATTTGATAAATAAATGGACAGGTAATGAAAACTGTCCACTTAAACATTAAATTGCTAAGAAATGTAGACGATTTATTTGTTTATATTTGAATTATTTCATCAAATAAAGGATCTTTGTATTATTTATAATACCTGAAATAATATCGGCGAATTTCTAAAATAATTCTTAAAATTTTCAGTTATTATGTAAAATCACTGGTCATTTTCAGGGATCATATATAATCACAAATGATTTTAGTGATTATGTAAAATCACTGAAAAATCAGGGATTATACAAATTCACTGTAACATATATATCATTATAATATTTCATGTACTTTATGTATATGTTATTATTATTTTTGAGGAATCTGAGGAAGATTAGTTTTAACTAATGGGATTATCCTCTCGAAATAAAGTTCATTTATTTTATTTGTTTATTTATCTCAAAGTCATATTGAGACCCTCATCATGGAGCAAAAGCCAACTCCTCACTACACGTTCACGACGGTCCCTAGTGAAGGTTTTGGTGGAACTCAATCAGAATCTAATTTCAATTTGGGTTGCGTCACTTTCACCGTTCTCGAGATATGTCCCTTTATAAATGAAAAAAAATACTGAATTTGCCGTTTCCGCACTCTAACTTAACATTGCTTCAACCAAATGTTATGAAGCATATACACAATGCCCATTATCACCAAACACAAATCAAGTTACTTTTACCATTCTCAAGTTATGTCCCTTTATAAATGGAAAAAAATACTGAATTTGCCGTTTCCTCACTCTTACTTAACATTGCTTCAACCAAATGTTATGAAGCATATACACAAAGCCCATTATCACCAAACACAAAACAAGTTAGAATTAATGTGGTGTTACTTTCACCGTTCTCAAGTTATGTCCCTTTATAAATGGAAAAAATGCTGAATTTGTCGTAAATTTACAAGAGGCGTCTGTGTCCCATGGACACATTCTTCTTTTATTTTCTTTGATTTTCTAGGAACCCAAGGTTTCCATTCATGTATATTGCCAAATTACAGACTAGAACGGGTTAAACAATCTCATTGCAAAATCTAGAATGAATACTGACAATTAGACAACCAAGAAGCAAATAAAGGGAAAGTTCATGAAAGTGTTATTTAATGATTTTGATTTTTTAAGTTAACAAGTTTTTTTCTTAAAGTTAATCTTCGACCATACTGGTCAATTCAAGTATTTATTTGTTTTCAATGAAATAAAACAGAGAAGTGCTTTTAACATTTTTTTCGTGAAATGAAATAAAGTGTTAGATAAATATGTAATCAAAGACCATACCGTACACAGCCACAAGAATAACTGCAACACTTGTTATAGAATTCATTGTGAAAACAATTATTTAATTCTACGGTCCACTTTTACAGCATTTATCCACCCCTGACAGACAAGATGTTACTTTGGACCCCTGACTGGTGATATGTTTAACATATATGTAGATATGTAATATGGTTTGGTTATCATAATTGTACAAATCGGGTTAAGTTAAAGTTTTTGTTTGATTATTTGATAAACGGAGATAACACCTATACACAGTCAATTTTGATAATAGCCAAAAGCAATATTGAAAAAATATAATTCAATTAATTTTCTCAAATTTGAAAAGAAAAAGAAAATTTTCTGGATATATATTATTTAGAATTATTCAATTACATGTTGTAATAAATTTATGGTTCATGTGAATTTCGGAAACCTTTTTGGTTTTCTTCTTTAATAGTTCCAGGAGACCAATATGTGAAAATTGTTCAAATATAATCCCGTGGACCATTATGTGAAAATTGTTAAGATATAGTCCCGTGGACCATTATGTGAACAATGATTAAATATAGAGTCTGTTCGTGACTGTAAATTTTTGGGCAGTTAATTGTAGCGTTTTCTAAAGCTTGCTGTAAAAAACTGTCTTCACAAAACTGGACAGAAAAAAATAAATGCCTTGGAACTTTTTGAAATAAGCATTAGTTGTGATAAACGATGTCGTACAACGATATCGTGACTAGCAAAAAAATGGGGAAATGTGGGGTTTTTAGCATTATTTAGGAATATTCATCAGTTCCTTTGCATTACGGTTAGACCTTATTTTATAGAATCAAGGAAGCGGTAAGGGCGACCCTTTTATTGACATCATTACACAGCTGTTGTGGGGTTTAGGTGACTTGTTGGTTTATTTCAATTTATGTAGATTGTAACACACGGGGGAAACAAAGTTTAGAAGGTTTATCTTGCCTAAAAAAAAAAAGAGAAAGACAAACGAAAATGGCAGACTAACTGTATATACAATTTGAGAAGACTTAATGATCCTTTTAATTAATAAATCTTTTTCAGTTAGGTTTTAAATGATGTAATATTAATGACATTGTTTTGTTCATAAATCAGGCCATTAGTTTTCTCGTTTGGATTTTTTGACATTTTGTCATTTCGGGGCCTTTTATAGCTGACTATGCGGGATGAGTTTTGCTCATTGTTGAAGGCCGTACGGTGACCTATATTTGTAAACTTCTATGTCATTTGGTCTCTGGTGGAGAGTTGTCTCATTGGCAATCATACCACATCTTATTTTTATATGTAATCCCGTAAGCAAATTGTTGTTTTCATGATTTTGACATCCCTAAACCAAAACAGTCTACACACTTTCCGATTAATCTTAATCAACTCAAAGGGGTTTTAATCAATTTTGGAACCTGATTTGTAATAAATGTTTCATATCTTCCATAGTTACTGCGAACCAATTGCATTTATTATAAGATTCTTTGGGTTTTTTCGGGTTTTTTTTCTTTTCTTGTAGCTTCAAGATATACAAGAGCATCATAAATAGTATCTGCAGTTCCGGCTGTAGCATTCGGATACGAGTTGGAGACATTCATTTATTGTAAATCTCTAATAGGGGGGTGTAATACTTTACTATTATTAGTTAATAAGACCAAACAGATAAATGTGTAATTTTCACGAAATTGTCCGACCTCTGACAATTGCAGAATGAGACATAACATTTTATCATCAAGAATCGTTATACACAGATGTACAAACGTAAATGTAATTTGTAAAGAATAAAAAGATGCTTAACTCTTAGATAAAATGTATAAAAAAATCCACTTAATTAATGACATAAACACGAGAAATAGACGTGAGAATGCGTAGTATAATTGTCATATTTATTAACATACTATATAACAAAATATTAATTTTACTGTCCACCGCGCGCGGAAATAGTCAAGAAGACATTATTATTTTTTCAGGGGTTGACAGGATACACGTAATCGTTATAAATTTTAACTTCGCGGTTCTTATGCAAGCAAATTCAATAAACAACGATGTTTTATACAGTTGGGTTTTTTTTCGCCTTACATAGGGCTTTATTTCTGATCTTATTTCTGTGTACACAACTCTAAATCTACATATTTCACCTTTATATATATCAATATTAGGAAATCCGATTGGACGATTCCATATATACCATTATGTTTTAGGGTTTTTTAGCTTCAGTTTCGAGTTGGTGTATAGTATTAAGGGGTGTCTGCGATAAATAAATCATTTTTCTGATAGATTAACTTAATTCAAAATCAATATAGATATAGTTAACATATTTATTTTTCTTTAACTGACTAAATTGATCGGAATGTGAATGATACATAGACCTAAAATTCTTTTTGGTCTATCCAAGTCATGACATTTGCGCGGGAATTTCTTCCATTGACATCTATACTATTAAATGAGAAGACCTCATTTTGTGTGTCGCTTCTCTTCCGTCCACAATAAATTTATCATCATGCCTCTGTTTCCTATAGGTACCATGCATAGTCGCATTTGTCATCTATTCTAATGGTTATTCAGTTTGGGTTATATTGGGAGAAAAACGAAAATAAAGGCGTCCGGATATTGTTTCCGTCATCGGACGGACTTTTAAGTCATAGACAAGACTTCCGTTTAGAACTGTTTTAAAATTACACATAATTTTCATAAGTACCCGGTTACAGGACAATTATTTTCGCGTTTATCTGCATGTATACTATGATCATACTACTATAAAATATAGAGACTCTTTATATAATATGTCAGTGACCGCCGTGGATGATAAAGTTGGAACTGATAGTAAATAACAAATACACTTTATTTATGATAAACAGTTATGTATGTTCATAGTATACAGAAAACGCGAAAACAATGGAAATTAACAGAAAACAAAAAAATAACGGACTTTGGAAAAAAGGGAGCGGGCTAGAAAATATTGTCCTGTCGCGGTACCTATGACTTTTGATACCTTTCCTGAAATTCTCCAGTCATAAAATCTTTTACAAAAAATTATCCTACTACAGTTTACATACTTTCAACCACGCTCTAAATGCCCGCGATTTCGGGGGTGTGTTCTAGTCGTAATTTAATTTACTTTGGATTATTGTTATCTTTAGATGTAATGTGAAAGGATTTAATGTGATATTATTTGTCTCTTCTTCTATAGTACATAGTTTGACGTCAGGTTTGTACATATTAAGTCTCTGGTCTAGTCAGATATGAAGAACTCATTCTCAATTTTATTCTGCATATCCCACCCCTTCCCTACGTCACCCTGCTCAGTCGCTCAGTAATTCTCGTATCACTGCTTTGAGAAAAAAGTGTCTCTTCTTCTATAGTACATAGTTTGACGTATAGAAATACCCTGTTCAGTCGCTCCGACGTTGCGCACGATGTTGGTACGAATTCCATTTTGCTATAGATTAGCATGAAAATAAATACGTAGACTGGTCAGTTCGATAAAAATATAGTGATTTCTGGTTGAATTTATTACATTAGACTTGAGAATAAAGGAAAAAAGGAACCGAAATTTAAAATATCAAGAATTATAACACTTAATTATCCCATTTTTACGCAAAAACGTAATGTCCAACGTTACATTTTGTGTGCAAAAGATCGGAGTTCCGTTTCTTTCCTACGGTATTTTTTTTTACTGATCATCGTAAAACTTCATAAGAGTATTGCTATTGTTATTGTTATTCGGGTGTTAAAGCAAAATCAATATCACTGAAACCGTAAACCGGAAAATGTTATTTTTGAAAACGGTCTGAAAAATGTCCACGCATATGCAAGGTAAGCATATATCGGGTTTGCGCATTTATACCGTGAAATTGGAAAAGCTGAGAGGAAAAATATTTATGATATTTTGAAAGATTTTTTACTTTTCTCCTGGTTCATGATATTTTTTTGCCGGAAACCATGCGTATAGTTTTTATTGCAATGACTTCAAAAAGTAAAGCCATCTTGTCCCAACGAAAAAAAACGCTGTATTTTCTTTACAATTGAGGTTTTAACCGGCTGTATATTAAATAGTCACAGTTAGATCATAGAAAATAAAACTTGGCGGTAAAAGTTTTTTTCTTTTTCTTTTTAAACAATATAGTGTTTAACATTTTTTTCGATAGGCAACAAGATTTTTAGATCGTTTCAAAAAGTATAGCCGTCTTGTCCCAACGTTCGAAAAACGTAATTGATGTCATGCTCGGGTTTTTAATTTTATATCATAATTATTTGTTTCCAGTTTAATTCGAATAAAAATAAAAATATAAGTTATAACAATTATAACCAATTTATGATAAAGGAAAAGTTTAAGTTTAAATTCTAATGACCAAATGAGATTGATATAAAAAATATCGGGATTTTAGTTTTTTTCAGCACATTCATGACATTTGTTTATTCAAGGAACGTCTATCTGCAAGTTTCAAATCATCAAAAGCAACATGCATAATTTTTTAGTCAATAAAATAAAATAGAGAAAATCCATAGCTGGCAATTATATCAAAACAAAGGATATGCATAATGCCACAAAAATACGGAAATGAGAAAAAACATGAATCCAAAATGTTTAACTACCTTGAAATTTTGCGACAAAGAAAGCATCGGGAAATGATAAAATATAGAAAGGAAACAGAAACGGAAAGAAATGCAACAAAAGGAGTATGTATAAACATGTAATAAAAAGGGAAAATAAATTCAAAATCTAATTTATATTAAAAAGTAATCTGTATAAATTTGGAAATTAATGTATGATTCATTAATGCAAACTGCTGCCAAAAGTAAAATATAAGTTTTGGCCTGGAAAGAATGACAACTATTAATAAATATTCATTAAAAAAATATGTGTACGACCACTTTGAGTTTTATTTGTTAAACTATGCATTTTTAGACAAACCGAAATCGGTTACCAAATTCATAACAGTAAATTGACCTCATCAATTATAAGCTTGAACGCTTGAAACGTTCTTTGCAATCGTCGAAATCGCTTCATTATGAGGAACATCGTGTAACGCCAAGTAGTACCAACATCGTGCACAACGTATCCATAATTCTCGTATCACTGCTTTAAGACAAAAGTAGGCATTATCAGCAACGTCATAACTCAGGTCATAATGTCTGAGGAGATGTAATCAGCGACGTCACAATTTGTGAGGAGTCGTTATCAAGCTTGCTTTCGTCTAGCGTAAAACTGTCTCAGGGCTAGGCCGAGTTAGGGAGGTGAAAAAGTCAGTAATAGAACGATAAACAGATAATCATGTTTTCTTAGTATAGATACCTTAAAATATCACCCACTGTCGCTAAGGACACAATTTTATTAATTTTAGCTCATAAGCTGCACTCTCTCGCCAAAAATGTTTATTGCAGCTCATTGGCTAATATTTTACTATATCAGTGTGTAGAAAAGCTGATAATCTATACATATGTGTTAGGAGTCGTTATCAAGTTTGCTTTCGTCTAGCGTAAAACTGTCTTAGGCCAAGTTAGGGAGGTGAAAAAGCCAGTAATAGAACGATAAACAGATAATCAGGTTTTCTCCGTAGTCCGTATAGATACCTTAAAATATCACCCACTGAGGACACAATTTGATTTATTTTAGCTCTTTAGCTGTGTTCACTCGTCAAAAAGGTTCATTGCGGCTCACTGGCTAATATTTGACGATATCAGACTGTGTGTAGAAAAACCGATAATCTATACATATATGGTCAGCTCATATGTTTTCGTACGTCATACATTTGTCATATATGAATTCGTACTATGCATGCCTTTTCAATGGAAATTGTGACGCCAAAATGCATTCTTAATAGCACGAAAACCCATGAAAAGAGGATATATTTTTAAGGAATGACTAATATTTTTTCTGTCTATGAAGAAATAACATCAAAAATGTGGTGCACACTTATTTTTTTTAATACAATCATTCCTTTTAATTTAATTCTAAATTCCATTTTTAAGGAGTAAATCATGAAAAAAACGTTGATGACGTCACGGTCACATGACAAAGTTATGTCTAAGAGCTGATAAACAAATTCTCTCAGCCAATCAGAAGACGTGTTACATCCAAAATTAAATTATATACATATGTCAACCAAAATTTTTCATCGACGTCGTCATGTGCGAGGAGACCCTACCAAGCTTTAGTTCATCTACCGTTAAAACTGTTTTAGGGAGGTGAAAAATACCAGCAATAGAGCGATAAACAGATGATCGATATTGTAAAATATTATTAATTCGTATTTTTTAACTAATTTGATTCGTTTAGAGATAGTCACATGTTAAACTATATTTTCGAAGGTAGAGAGAAAACGGCGGATAGCAAAAAGCATATTGCACAGCAAAAAGCATATTGCACGGATATTTATAGAATATCTAAAAACCGATATACTTTGTGACGTCATGTAATGAATTTCATGATATTGTTAAAAGTTTTATAAAAAAAATATCTATGATTGATTATTTGAAGAAAAAAAATCTTCATATACATAAGATGTAAAAAAAAAAAGTAAATGAAATAACAATTTATATGTTGTTATTGTCTAGGAGACAATATGATATCTATAAAATTCCAACAAAATCAAAAAATCAATCAGGATCTTGATACAAATATGGTCGGAAATTAATAATATAACAATTATAGCCTATTGATGAGGTCAATACAGGATATATCGACCCAAAGAAGTATATCGACCTCGGACTTCGTCCTCAGTCAATATACTTCTTTCAGGTCAATATATCCTTGTATCGACCTCATACAAAGGCTATAATTGTATAATATTATTAATTCGTATTTTTTAACTAATTTGATTCGTTTAGAGATAGTCACATGTTAAACTATATTTTCGAAGGACTATTCTTTATATCAATATCTGTTAGCCATTTAAGGGTCGTTTGCATTCAAAGTTGAGTTATAGTGGGTTTATTTTGCGAAAAAGAACTCAATTTCCCGATAGTTAACCTTTTCTTTATATTTTGCTATGTCAAAATGAACTAAATATAAAAGACAGTTTATAGTCCTAAAAATGGTATATCACGATCTACACATTACATTTTAGCAGGAAAGACTGTCATTGGAGTATATCACGATTATCACCACTGGGTCTTTTTAATTTGATCTCATCCACTAAAGTCATTCAAGAAGAACATTTGATGTCGGGTTTGTCCACATTTTGGAATATATTAATACATTTATAGAAATACTGTTGAGTCTGTTCCCAAATGCCTCCACAATTTGGAATATATTAATACATGTATAGATGTACTGTTGAGTCTGTTCCCAGATGCCTGAGATACACTTCAATATTTATTATTTATTGAAAATAAGTGGAATCATCTTTTAGAAAAGCTGTTCCTATGGTAATGAATCCCCCCTTTATAAGTTAAAAAGGCTACATCTATTTTTCCTTTTTTTTAAACCGCAAAATATCCCTCATTTTTCTTTGGGGTGGGGGGGTGGATGTTCCCAACCTGTTTATCATTGCTCCTAAATTGTATTGATGCATACTTTTCAAGTGACAGTTTTCCTCATTTTTGAAGGATGTATGCATGGTTGCCTATAATTGCTATGTCATTTAAACCTCTGTGGATAGTTGTCTCATCATGCTCATTGGAAATATATATATTACATATTGTAATTTTTATATGTATCCATCCTTTAGAAAAATTGTCTCGAATGTAATGAATCCCCTCCAGATCCCCCTTTATAAGTTGAAAAGGCTACATCTTCTTTTTATCTTCTTTACAACTTTATTTTGGGGGGGGGGGGGTCCCAACCTGTTGTTTATAAGTTGTAAATCAGGCCATTACTTTTCTCAATTTAATTGTTGCATATTTAACATGTTTCTGGACTGGTTTTTTTTCCTCATTTTTGAAGGCTGTATGGTTGCCTATAATTACTTTGTTATTTGAACCTCTGTGGATAGTTGTCTCATTGGCATATTACATATACTGACTTTTATATGGATTGCAGACTTGAAAAAGATGATCAAAGTTGAATATGCTGCAAACTTCAAACAACCTACTACAACTTATTTACCATGGAACTGTTGATCAGAACTATTGATTTCATCCCAGTCCTCATACATGTACCACTATCAATCAACATAACAAATGCAAATAATTATGATGTCATGAAAGGTTTTTTTTTAATAAATCTTGAATCTTTATATCAATATAAACTGAATCCCAATATAAACATGTTGGGCTCTTTTACAGCAGAATATACAGTATGGTTTTTTTTTTCATTTTTATACGCCTGTTTACGGGACGTATAATGGTATACCGTTGTCCGCCTGTTTGTCCGTCCGTTGTCAATATGTCAGACATTTACTTAAAAACGCTCTAATAAAATTGCATAAAACTTTGGTGAATTGTTTATATCAATTGACGTGAGCTCCCTTTCTTCTTTTTTTATAAATTTCAGATTTTACGTTTCCAAGCTTATTCTTAAAAAAAGGGGGATTTTTCAGTTTTCAGACTATAACTCAAAAATCTTTCAGCAGTTCTCATGAAACATTGGTGAACTGTTTATATCTAGTGATGTAAGCTGCTGCCTTTAGAATTTTATAAATTTTATATTTCCAAGTTATGGGGTTTTATATATAAAAAAGGGGGGATTTCCCAGTTTCGAATAATGTTTTCAGCAATTCTCATTAAACTTTGGTGAATTGTTTATATCTATTGATGTAAGCTCCCTTTTTGATTTTCGTAAATTTTAATCTAATATGACATTGAGAAGTAATTGAACTTTATTCTTTGTAAATATGACGAGGGTATCATGCGCTCATGGCGCAGCTGTTTATTGAAGGTGATATGCATATGGTTGCCTATAATTTCTAACATCCATTTTATTTGAATTTAAGGGAATTGTAATACGACCGCAAAAAAATTTTGCGGTCGTATATTGGTATGACGTTGCCGTCGGCGTCGTTGTCGTCGTCGTCCGAAGACACATTGGTTTTCGCACAATAACTTTAGTTTAAGTGAATGGATCTCTATGAAATTTTACCATAAGGTTTAATACCACAAAAGGAAAAGGTTTAATACCACAAAAGGAAGGTTGGGATTGATTTTGGGTGTTATGGTACCAACAGTTAAGGAATTAGGGGCCAAAAAGGGGCTAGAAAATAAGCATTTTTCTAGTTTCCAGACGATAACTTGTGGAACGGTGTATGGATCTCTCTGAAATTATACTACAAGTTTCCATACCACAAAGGGATGGTTAGAATTTACTTTGGGGGTTTATTGCTCAAACCGTTTAGGACTTAGGGGCAAAAAAGGGGGAAAACATGGGTGTCCTGGTTAATGGACAAATACTATAGTACAAAACATAATTTAAAGCAGTGTAAGGGAGGTAATTCAAATACATCATTTGAAATACCTCCCTTACACTGCTTTTAAATTATGTATAAAGTAATGGTTAATGAACAATTAAGACATTTTAAAAGCAGTGTAAGGGAGGTAATCCAAATACAACGTTTTGATTACCTCCCTTACACTGCTTTTAAATTATGTTTAAAGAAATGCATATTTATAAAGGAAGACCAGTAAAAATATATGCAAATGATGCTTCTTTTTTTTACAAAAAAATCCATATGAAAGATTTGACACCATATTTTAAATTCTATTATAAAATAGATTAAGTTAGCACTATGTTAAATCTAAATGGGTAACTCGAGGGAAAGTATTTTTTTGGGGGGAAAGGGGGGGGGGGGGGGTAAAAAGAAATTTTGGGGGTTCAATTTTTTTCTCATTTCAGATTTCAGAAATTAAAAAGAAAAATTCTTCAAATATTATTTTTTTTTCAAAAAAAAGTGTGTGTGTGTGTGTGTGAATACGTTACAGCATAGTGTATTGCACAAAAGCAAAAAAAAAAGAGAGGGGAATTTTATTTTATTTTTGTGGGGAGAGGAGGGGTCAATTCGCAACAGCAAAGTGTATTGCACAAAAGCAAAAAAATGAATATAAATTCAAATCATATAACTAGTTCTAAGTTCTTTGACTACATTTATTCTGTATCAGAAAACTTTTATGTGTCAAATATTTAATTACAATCCAAATTCAGACCTGTATCAAGCGCGAATATTGCGTCCATTTTTGCCCCAACTGTTCAGGGTTGGACCTCTGCGGTCGTATCCAGCTGCGCTCGGCGAAGCAATTTATTGTTATTTATATAAACAAATCCCACGTCGATATATTAAATGTACAACAATCGGACATCAATCCACGCCAACCTGGATGTAATTGAAAGACATCTAGATGTCAATATATAGTCTCAAACAAAAAACAAAATAAGGAAAAATATAGCGAATTTTTTAGAATTATTATGAAATGTATATATTGGCAGTATTTAAAATATATCGTTTAAAATATTTTGAGTTTTAGGTTCCACCTGCCATTTTAGAAAACTGGGATTTCATTGCGGCTAGTCTATTAGAGGGGTATTTCATTGGTTGTAGATATGGAATCTTATTTTATCATTGAAGTCAGATTTGAACATCGACTTGAGGAATGAAGGTGGAGTAAAGACCGAATGTCAGTTTTAGTGTTATATATGTATGTCAATTTTACTCTTAAATATGTATGCATATATTATTGATTCAGTGATGATGGTAAATAGACACTGACAAGTCTTAGATAACATTTTATAATTATGAATGTTTCTTGATCAGTTAACTAAAATTAGTGGAGGTATGTTCTTATTTACGACAGAGGGGCACTCAACCTATATCAATCTGTGCATGAAGCGATTGATATTTGCTAGATACTGAATGCTTTTACAACAAATTTGTGAAAGTTTTAACCGGTAAATACGATAATAAAATTCATGTCAATTTCAGGACTTCTGATCCAACCATGTCGTATGGCATGTTATTGAGATATGGTTTTGGTCGATGGATGTTCATGAAGGACCTGTAGTACAAAGTATATCACTGGATTGAGCTCTTTGTCTAAGTGTATTATGAAAGTGCTTTGTTTTGAGCTCAGTTCATTATTATGCAATTCATTCTTGGTGAAATAAAGATTTGACAGACAACTCTCATGTACAAGAAATTGTCAAAGTAGTATCTATTCTATGTACAATGTAAGTTATAGGGAGATAAAAGCATTTTATTTAGATTTGAACCAAACATTTTTTGTCCATTAGCCAATTTTTTAAAAAAGCACAAATTTACCAAACAATGCTACTCGTGCTACTAGCAATATGATGCTAGGTTGTTTTGTTGCACTTTATTTTCATACATCTGTACTGCCTACTGACGACTCAGTCCTGAGTGTAGAGGGTCATTCAGTATGTTAAAAAAAACAAAATTCATAAGGCCTATCTAGCCTAATTGATTTCTAAAACTATATTTCATTGTACATGTTCAACATTTATCATTCATTTGTTTATTTCTTAATTTGTGTGGATTAACAGTAAATGTTAATTACTATAGTACACTTTCATACCACAACAAAACTGTCTTACTGTATTGGTATCACTTATATTTGTATCCATATAACAAAAAAAATAAAAAAGAGAATATTTTTGCAATACCTTTATTATATTGAATACTTTAACCTTTTAGATCTTTAGACATAATAAGTAGATGTTCATATCCACTTGAAATTTTATCAGATGACTTCTGTAGCAGTTATGAGTCTTTAAAGCATACTCACAAAGGTTAATTCTTTTGTTGATATTATTTTCATACTGGTCAAAACTTTTTTTGCTTTGACCAGCTTTGGAGGAGATATTTTCAAAGTATTAATAAAAAATAACACAGAGGTTTAGTTTCTAGCTGATCTAGCCCCAAGCATCATGTCAGGCATTGTCATTACTAAAAACCATTAAATGTCTTCTAATCTGAGAAACAATTTCTTAAACGGAATCTTTTACTTATGATACTGATGATTCACCACAACGTAAAATAAATAGAACCATACAAATAGATAGCAAATACATGTTCTCGGATACCCTCTCCCATATAAGAAAAATCACATCATGAAAAAATGAACCCATTATGTGTTCCTCTCCTAACTACAAAATGTATCCAAAATCAAAGATGTGGAACATATTCTATCATAATCATTTGGTAAATAATGCAATTAGTGTCTCTTCCATGCCCGTCTTGAACATAAAAAAACTAAATATTAAATAAACAACACTCCTAATGCTCAGGTTGGTTGTCATTGTGCAACACAGTTAATAATACAGAACACTAAACATCCAAACATACTATCCACACTGATCTGTGTCCACACTTGTAATAAACAGAATAAAGAAAAATAAAAGAGATTTTTCTTTACTTGTTGGTAGGTGAATCATCTTCTGAGATAATTTATAATCACAAATTATATTTACAAATATGAGCAAAACATTTAAAACAAAGAATTAGAATGTAATGAACGCCATAAGCCTATTTTCGGGGCGGATTTTGGGATTTCAAAAATGCTGATACCTTAGTGTATATCTGCTTATGTTGTACTTTTATTTTACAAGCTTCCTAAAATCAAATGAAAAACCAGGTAATGTCAAAAGCCTAGAAAATCGTCCGATTTTGGTCTGACAGTTATCCTATATTAAAAGCAAAACATCTTAATTCTTATTGCGCATTTGTAAATTGTCTGTAACTGTGCAATCATTCTATCCAAAAATTAAATCCAAAATAAAACGTAGTTTACTATAAAAAAAAACAGCGTATAGACAGGAATAGACAGGAATAGACTGGAATAGACAGGAATAGACTGGAATAGACAGGAATAGACTGGAATGGACAGGAATAGACAGGAATAGACTGGAATAGACTGGAATAGACAGGAATAGACAGGAATAGACTGAAAATGAAAATAACACTATAAATTTTGTGATTCCTAAGCGATTTTCTGGTTTTTTCTTCACCAGGAACGCTCGGACTAATGGAAAGCCAACGGGGTCAAAATTCTTAATTCGTAAATTGTCAATTTGTAACTTGTATCTTTGTAATTTCAACTTTTAAACTTATATTAACTTAATGTTAACTTATAAATCTTGTCAGTATCTAAGCACTGACTGCTGAGGCGACGATAGCCTCGGGTACCAGGGCTCTGCTCGGGTATCAGTAACTCAACGTAGTGAAGGTAAAAAGAGTGACGGATAGGCAGGAAGTTAGGGTACAATAGATTAGAAATGAAGACATTGTTGAAATAAAAACCTGTGAAACGACCAAGTGAAAAATCCACCTTAATATTTGTTGTGGGAAAATTCTCTATAATTTCGATTTATAACCTAAAGCATTCCTGTTACTACGTTCTACTGGTCAGTGTTACAAATGTGTACTTCCATTTGTCCTTTACTAGGAAGTAAGAAATGGAAATGAATGAAGGGATGACCGATTCACGTTTTTGGAGTACCCAATCCGTTTTATTACATAAAGTATGTCAAATTTCTAACCAGTATATAAATTGGAATTGATCCTGACACTATTCATGACAATCAGGAGGGTCAATTGGACAGGTAAGGAGCTAACTATATAATAGTGAACAAAAGTAACGATACATAATTCTGGAATATTTTATTTTTAAAATTGAAAATACCGTAGGAATTACGCACAAATAATTCACATTGTAAGTCTTGAAAAATAACCTTTATTTTTGCATTGACTTTTTGGTCTCAGTAACAGACAGAATAACACTTTAAGGTAACACAATCTTGAAAGTCATAAAAATTCTGCAATCTTTAGTTCAAAATCTTAAGTAGAGTTGCTTAAAAAAAAGAATATTTAAAATATACTTCAATTTCCAGATACGCGCCGCTTTTGTACACTTATCATTTTTTTCGAGCCTCAAAAAGACAAATGTGCAGCAAAATCTTCATTATATATCAAAACACTAATACGAATTTAAATTATCTCGACTCATTTGATTTGTAATAACTTTTGTAGATATACAATTTTTACTCAGGAACGACCTTTTAACTTTGAGGGAGGTATGTTATTTTCATTCATTTTGAGACAAAAATTTCGTACCACGCAAGAAACAAATTATAAATTTTTCAACAACTTAATATTAGTTTATTGGCAAAATAACCATAAATCCCCTCCCCTCAGAATTAAATGGTTGTTCCCTAACATAAAAATGGAATGACCTATTTTTTCCTATAAAAAACAGCCCTACCTATTATAAGGTAACATACGAAATACGGTTAATAATTGTTTTTCGTTTATTGTTTTGCTCATTAGTTCTTCGTTTCCTCAATTAAATTGTTTTAGATTTTGTCATGGTGGAACCTTTTAGGGTGACCTATAGCTGCTCAAATCTGTGTCATTTGATCTCTGGTGTGTAGTTGTCTCATTGGCACTCATATCACATCTTCTTATTTTGTTTTTAAATTAACCAATGAACCAAATAATGAGTCTACATTATATTGTTACGAATGGTGACTAACATCTTACAATATTGTATAAGTGAATTTTATTTGAAAAAAACCTGATGAAAGCCTTATAGTTTGGTCGCTCAAACTAAACAGATCGAAGACCAAATCAGATACGAAGTTAGAGAGCATTAAACACACAAAATTCCATAAGGTTTTGCCTTATACGGCTAAGGCTTGAAAGTAAAACTTAAGATAATGACATCGAATGATCCACAGGATAATTTTAAATAGAATTATTTGATATATTCTGTTCTTAAGATTTAAGATCAACATAGTTACTTTTGCGTATCGATATAGTGGCACATGCTTCAAATAACTACCGATTTTCATGTTGCAATTGACGTTGTTTCGGTAAATAATACAATGCTGATTGACTGATTGTGTAAAACAAAGACAATTGTGAATAATTCGAAAGTGACTTCCATAACCTTTTTGTGCTCCATGAATTTCGTAGAATGCTCAATCAAGTATAAAATATGGAAAAAAGCACTGTATTCGATTTTTTTTGCCGTTTTATATTTTTAATCCTAGTTTTCTAAATCCTAATAATTTAGCGATGATTCAAGTGATATTTGCAATTTCTGGCCTCGTATCAAAGAATTATCGTGGTAACTAAAAACAAGCTGTGTTTCTGTATAGCATATTTGTTTTTCATCATTATTTTGTACATAAATCGGGCCGTTAGTTTTCTCGTTTGAATTGTTTTACATTTGTCATTTCGGGGCCTTTTATAGCTGACTATGCGGTATGGGTTTTACTCATTATTGAAGGCCGTACGATTACCAATAGTTGTTAATTTCTGTGTCATTTGGTGTCTTGTGGAGAGTTGTCTCATTGGCAATCATACCACATCTTCTTATTTTTATATCACAATGATATATCTGTTGGCAATATGGATCTTACTCACAGCAACCTCTTCCTCGTGAAATAAAAAGCCTACTGTTCATTTTAAAAATTAAATAAGAAAATCTTTGTAATGTAAATATTAAATTCAGAATATAAATATTATGCTCTTTTCAAATTAATTTACATTTACTTCAACGTTTAAATTTGATAAACAGGATGAAGATTGCCATCAACATTATTCTATGCTCTTGTGTGGTAGCGCTGGCCAGTGCCGCCGGGTATGGCTATGGAGGTGGCAACTATGGTGGTAATAGCGGGTATGGAGGGTATGGCGGATACAGCGGTTATGGCAAGGGATATGGACAAAACTATGGGGGTTCGAATTTAGCTGTTTATCAGGCATACCCGTATCCACTCCCAGAGTTTCCGGTTCCACTATCTGGTTCGACTGGAGGTGGCTACGGTGGAGGAGGGGGCATCGGTGGCTTTGGTGGAGGAGGGGGCATTGGTGGCTTTGGTGGAGGAGGTGGCTATGGTGGCTATGGTAACAACTTTATTTGGTGGAGTAAGTGGATCTTATTTTATTCTGAAAAAATATATTGTGAAACTATATGCACAAAATAACCTTTATTGCTTACCTGGCATTTATGATATCGTAGGGCTTTCTACTTTGGTAATTTGAAGGGGTCTCCATTCAAACCAGGAAATTTGGATTCGTTAACCCTTGAATGTATCCTAGCCTTATCGATCTCATTAAAGGAAATTGTCACTTCGAAACTTAAACAGAACATTGAGATTAAGTGATATTTGCTTGTAAATGTTGCCTATTAATATTTAATTTTTTAATTTTTTTTCCAGTAATTGGCGCTGCAGCCCTATGGGCACTACTCGCAAATAATGATGATGATAACACTGGTAAATAATCCTTATCTAGGCTATGGTGCTTGCTACTTTGTATATAGGTAAGTCAAAAGTACTGACATATAATAGGTTAATTGATTTAACTCCAAATAACCTGCTTCCATGACCATATGTAAAAGAGAGAAAGCCGAAGTCTAAATGTGATATAAACAATTGTGAAATCATACAATTATTGGAAATAAAATAGACATTTTTGTTGTCATTCCTGAAGTCGTACACACTTGATTGCAAAAGAAAAATCAAAGCGCAAATGCGGTGTAAAGGCAGTTACCTACATGATTTATGATTTTATAGCCTGGATTGATTATAATCAAACAAAATACTTTTCAGGAAAGGCTAACAACATCAGATATTTAGACATTTTTCAATTATTATGACATGGCAATGATAATGCTACAGTGCATTTCCAAAGAACATATTATTGTATGAGTATATTTATGCACAAATATCTTTTAATATAAAATTTTACCGTCTACAGAGCAACTTAGAATTTTTCTACTTTTTTAATATTTAGGGTCAATTTTAATTTTCACCATTTGTGGTTATTCACATTGAGTTTTAAAAAAAACCCAACATTTCAGTTCATCATGATGGTTTGGTGAGAATTTATCTCAAAAACATTGAGTTATAATGATGCATCTCTAAGTGTCCACTCTTTCCCAGAAAATCGTTTTTCTTCAAAAACTATTCCGAGCAAAAAATTAAATAATTCCAAGAATAAATCCAAGAAATGACCATGCCAGGTCACCAATTATTGTTTGTGATTTTCTACGTCCAACTCTGAGAGAGCATGATACTACCATATTTTTGTTCGATCATGCTGACGGTTCTGTAATGTCCGCATTGGAGTGTTGAAAGTTTATTAAATGTTTTTTTCGGCATCGAAACCTTCCGATCCACTTTAACAACATTCCACATTTATTGATGCCGGTATTTACCTTTAATCATCCTTGGCGTGTGCCATAAACAGAAGCCGTATCGAATAATTAATATTCGATCACCTATTGATTGTTCTATCAAACTATTATCACTTATTTTAAAATTAGCATTGGACAGGTTGGGCCGTTAAATCTAATAAGTTCGATACACTAGGGTTTTTACATTTTCAATTTTCTCAGAGGAAGAAACCCGAATGTATCGAATTTTCCACATGTCAACTTTGGCACTGTTAGTTTCGGATTGAAAAAAATAAACTTTTATCGGAACTAATAGATCGAAATTTTAGATGACAATGGGTCTGACATGATAATTATGTCGGAAGGTCAGATGATTTTACAACAGCTTTGGTTTTCAATGAATTCCAGATGGATATTGATAGTTTAGGCGGATTTCGGCAATATTCAACGTACCAAATGTTCTGATGGCAGTGATGAGAAAAAGAAAAATAATCGGATTCCCGAGAAAACTGAGTTATTATTGACATGTGGCAACTAAGCATAGATCAGTCGACTTTTCATTGTTATATCAACGACTGAAACGATCTAAAAGTAACTAAAGATTAAAATACCACTCGAAATAAACCCGAACTCTTTCACAGGGGTTTTTAAGTAATATCAATATGTCAATCGGTTGACTGCTCATAATGCAAAATGCAACTCCATCGTAAATTTTGAAAACTTACAAAAAACTCCGTTCGATTTTTTACTTCACAATGTCAATGAATTACAATAAAAAACACAGAATATCACAAATAGAAGGAGAACGAATTCCACTTTTCGGGGTTTCAATGGTGACATATTAACCCCCACGTAGAAACAAAATGTCTATTGCCTGATACCATGAAAGGCATTACGGCACTGCCTTAAAAAATAGGATTCTAAGTTTTTTTTAAAGACCAACCCCTCATGAAATTGTCGAAATAGATGTAACACTCTCAAACGTGTCCATCCCCCCAAACATTGTCATCTTCATCTTTCTTGTTCTTTTTCTGTCTCTTCTTCGTGTATTCCTGTTCGGCTTTTTTAAATTAGCATGAGGGTATATACTAATGTTTGCTTACTATAATGGTGTATTATTGTATTGTACTGTGGAGAAGACTATATCAGCATATTTTAGTTGTGTCTAATCCATTTTTGCTTTTTAGAAAATAAAATGTTCAAACTAAATTGAAAAAATAACATTTCATAACAAAAAAGAATAATACGAATAATTATTTTAAAAATTAACAAAAATTCCAATTCCACAATAAATTGTGAGTGATAGTAGAATCACTGGAAATAGCAAACAAGCCTCTGCACACTATTCCAATAACTCAGTGCTTTTCTTTAACATAGTTATGTTTGTTACATAAAAACTGTGTTATGAGAGTTACATAGTATTCAACAAATTATTAATTAGCAATAGAAGAATTTTACGACCTGTTACAAGTAGTATGTGTATCTATCTTTTTCTTCCATGCAGATTATGTGTTTTCTTTTTATTGTAGATATCTGTCAATACGCTGTGATGTTTCTGGTCGTCAATACCAAAGCCCTCGATATTTTTTTTTCATATTACAATAAACGGATGCATAATTAAACAATATCTTTTGTTTTGTTTGTGTACAAATAGTACAGATACTAGTATATACTTTCCCGTCCATATTTTGTTTCCAGTGTTCATTATGTTGGAGATATTTAAATTCATCTTTAAACGAAATTTCCTTGCTATATATCTACATAGTAGTTAGATCTAAGTGAGGAAATGATTAATGTCACTGAGAGCTTTCCTTTTTCAATATGAAACAGGAAAAATTAAAGCAGTTGATAGTACCGAGTCAATGATTTATCTGTGTTTTTAGTTTTTTTCGTTTGACTTGTTACAATGTTTATATAGACTACGCTCTTGCATATGAATACAATCTGATGTGGGATATACGTCATTGAGACACCAACCCAATGACATAATCAACCTTGACATCCAGAGTTCACAACATACAGACAGTTGTCTTTAGAATATGTCAAGCTCTAAATCACCGCAGGTCTTAAAAAAAAGGCTGTGAATAAATAAAACAGAAATTATCAAAAATATGTCATCAACACTAAATTCTCGATACCACATAAACATTAAGACATGACATATGAAAACCACTGACAATGGTGCTGACTGGACATGAACATGTTTCGGGATTAAACTAGTTTGTAATATTAATACTCGTACTTTTCATCCGAAACAGTGGACTAACCAAAGTACACTGTGTAACTAATAATACAAAACAAACCAGTACATGACTCTTAAATAAGGGTATAATACATCTATAGTATTAAACGAGAAGACCTCATTTTGTGTGTCGCTTCTCTTCCTTCCCCAATAAATTAATCATCATGCCTCTGTGTCCTATAGGTACTATGCATAGTCGCATTTGTCATCCATTCTTATGATTATTCAGTTTGAGTTATTTTGGGAGAAAAACGAAGAAAAGGGCGTCCGGATATTGTTTCCGTCATCAGACCGACTTTTAAGTCAAACCCAAAACTTCCGATTTTAAACTTTAAAAGAGGGGATAAAGGGTTATTTTCGTGCAACGTGTTAAGCCACTTTTTATTTCACGTGCAGCCGTGAAAAAGGTTCGTTATTCACCGTGTTTCTTGAAATCGATAAAAAGATCAACGTGCAAGAAATTTTTAATTGTTCGCTCATCGTGAAATGGCAATTTTATTTCGCGTTCTTCCGTGCAGATACCCCTCCCCTTTACTCCCCTCTTTAAACATAATTTTCATAATTACTTGGGGACAGGACAATTATTTTCGCGTTATTCTGCATGTATACTATGATTATAACCCTATAATATATAGAGACTCTCTATATAATATAGCAGTGATCGCCGTGGAGAAGAAACTTGGAATTGATAGTTAATAGTAAATACACTTTATTTATATTGTATGTATGTTCATAGTATACAGAAACGCGAAAATCATGGAATTTAACAAAGAGCAAAAAAATAACGGACTTTGAAAAAAATGGAGAGGGCTTAAAATAATTGTCCTGTTTCCAAGTGCCTATGACTCAGTTTGATACCTTTTCTGAAATTCTCCAGACATAAAATCTTTTACAAAAATTCATCCTACAACAGCCTGAGTATACATACTTTCAACCAAGCTCTAAATACCCGCGATTTCGCGGGTGTGTTCTAGTATAATAGATTACAAAGAACCACAAATGACCACAAATGACCAAAAAAAACCTCAAGTACACACAACAAAACATAACAATATCAAACAAAACAATCATAAATAAAGCTCTACCTTATCAAGGATGCTCTCAAATAAAGCTCTACCTTATCAAGGATGCTCTCAGTTAATGAAAGTTAACGCAAACCACTTTTCACTTTGATATGAAATTATGCCGTCCTACACTCTGATATCGCAGTTCTTCATATAAGATTTCATACAGAAATAACATAAAGAGTACAGAGAGACACTTAATTTTTCTCATTTCCATGTGTAACTTAGTAAATTTTGTCATTGAATGCTAGAGAGAGAACATAATAGAAACGAATGGATATGGGATATCCATCAATGACACAAAATCAGTACATGCACTGCAAAAAACATAGTTTGTACAATTTTCCTTTACATTATTCAAACTGTGCACAGTGATTGTAAACAGATAACAGAAGTGCACATTTTAATTTGGACAGAATTATTTTACTCAGGTTTCTCAGCTGTTAAACTTCGTCAATTTTATAATGAATGCTATAAATGGTAAATAGTTTGTGTCATGTGCAACTCCAACAGTTTGTCTTCAACAGTCTTAGACTTTGAACAGTGATTGCTCATAGATTAAAGATCTACACTTTCTATTTTGGAAAGATTTTGGTTATTTTGTCCAGGTTTTCAATGTGTGAAACTGTCATTTTTGGCATTGAATGCTATACAGGGTATACGTTATTCACAACACTTCCAATAAATTAAAACTTTGTTTGTTTTATTATTATGTATGTGTCATGTGAAACCGTTTTCCATCATTATTATTCAAACTTGGCATTCTGGGCCAAATGGGGAAATTTGTTTTAAACAATCAAAGTTATTGTTCAGAATTTTGGAAATAATTTCACAGTTATTTTTATTGAAAAAAATGGTTGTCTTCAATAATGTTCATTGAATCGTCTGTTTGCTTAAGGTAAAGGTACTGCATTATGTATTGCAGATCACCTTAATGTAGTTTGTTTATTGTTGCGATAAACCCTTAACACCATACAAATCTTGTTATAATTAGTTATATCTTGCTTCAGTTCCATGAAGATACGCCCATTTTTTAGTCTAAGAAGTTTTTTGAAACTATAATCGGGGAACAATATTCAAGCATTTTGAATGGTTGAACTACAATTGGAGAAACGTTTACACTTATGAATTTCATATCTTTATTGCACTCAGTTAAAGGGCTGTTCCTCAAAACAACACCATGCGACACTTACTTTTTACTGGTACTATGTAGTATCATTTAACACTTTTTAAAACATGCTACTACATACTATTATCAAACACTTCTACTATATAGTATCATCAAACGCTAAAGACCTGTTTCCATATAGTATCATTAACACTAAAGACCATCAACTATATAGTATCATTAAACACTTAAGACCTGCTACTATATAATATCATTAAACACTTAGAACCTGCTGTTATATAGAATTGATAACACTTAGGACATGCTACTATTTCATTAAACACTTAGGACATGTTACTGTATAGTATCATTTAAAAGTTAGGACTTGCTGCTATATAGTATCATTAAACACTTAGGACCTGGTACAACATAGTACCATTCAACGCTTAGGACCTGCTATCCACTCCATATAATACCATTAAACACGTAGGCACTGCTACTATACAGTATCATAATCGCTTAAGATATGATATTATAAAGTATCATTATACGTTTAAGACCTGCTACTATATAGTATCATTAAACACTTAGGATTATAGTATCCTTAAACACTTAGGATTATAGTATCCTTAAACACTTAGGATTATAGTATCCTTGAACACTTAGAATTATAGTCTCATTAAACACTTAGGATTATAGTATCATTAAACACTTAGGATTATAGTATCATTACACACTTAGGACCTGTTACTTTAAAATATCATTAAACGATTAAGACCTACTACTATATAGTATCATTACACACTTAAGACCTGTTATTTTATAGTATCAATAAACATTTACTTTTTAACTGCTACTATATAGTATCAATAACCACTAAAGAACTGCTACTATAGTATCAATAAGCTGAGGAGAATACAACGTCAAAACATCAAAATAAAAATAAGGAGATGTGGTATGATTGCCAATGAGACAAATGTCCACTAAAGTTCAAATGAAGTGAATGTAAGCAATTATTGGCAACCGAAAAAAAACCCATACCGTATAGTCGGCTATAAAAGACAAGACAGAGTCAACTTTGCAAGAAGAAATTAAAACTAAAGAATGAATTCTCTTAAATAATCAGAGACCAATGGGGCAATCATAAGACTATAAAAACAGACAACATCAGTCTTGATCTTGGAATTTTATGCGACTGTCATACAAGTGAGAGGTTTAATCCACCATTTTCTACATAAGAAAATGCCTGTACCAAGTCAGGAATATGACAGTTGTTTTCCATTCGTTTGATGTGTTTGATCTTTTGATTTTGCCAATTGTTAAGGGACTTTCCGTTTTGAATTTTCCTTGGAGTTCGGTATTTTTGTTGTTTTACTTTTTACAGTGTTTTGTATCTTTTAGCCGTGTTCCGTTTTTTGCCATGGTTTTGTCGGATTCTATCAGACCTATCGCTTTTTGATTCTCCCTTTGGTTACTTCCGCCTATTTTTTTGTAAACAGTAACCCTCTATGAAGGAAATCATGACAGAAAAAACAGTATTGTATCAATTGGGAGATATATTTACTCCATATGCAGGTGCTGTTGGGTTGTTGCTACACAGAAGTGGTTAGTTCTCAATAGGAACATTGCAATCATCTCTTAAGTCATAAAGTTCTCAACCAACCCTCATTGGCAATTTCTAGAGACAACAGAATCAAAATAACGTGGATTCAAGCAAGTATACGTCACCCTTTGACCGTATAGTCGGCTATAAAAGGTCCGAATTAAATGTGAAACAATTCAAACAGAAAACGAACAGTCTGATTTTTGACAAAGCAATAAACAAAATAAAACAGATATAACAGACAGCAACCAACGACAACCACTAAATCACATGCTCCTGACTTGGGACAGGCACATTAAGAATGTGGTGGTGTTATATATCGTTGTGGGAGCTAAACCCTCCTCTTTTCTGGGACAAAAGTGTAACAGTATAACATAAGAATAAACTGTACAAATCAGTTGGAAATGGCTTGACTCGCCAAATCAGAACAAAGCATGACTTTTCTAAAACTCTAATTAGTGATTTATATATAAACATGTACACTCTCAAATTAATTCGTAGTCCAGATATTTACCGAATCTAATTCTTATAGATGACTAGAACACACCTGCGACATCACGGGTCCGTGACTGAATTAAAGTACCTATGCCTTATTTTAGCCTGTTTTTTTAGTATTCGTATTGTCATCTAATAAAGTAATGCTGATTGTAAGATGCACAGTTTTCTCTGCTTTCAAAATCTTTCTGTTTGAACCCGTCCTGGTTTTTTTACTACAATAATCTTACTATAAACTTTTTTTTAACTAATTAACCAAAATTAATTGTGGTATTGAGGTGGAAAGAAAACAAAAACTGACTTGTTAAATAGTGTACTATAGTTTAACATAGATTTATAAACAACTACTGGAAGAATTCCAGGTTCTCCTGATAGAGGGAAGATTTACAGAAGGCAACAGGTATCGGAAACTACATGTGCTATATACTATTAGTATCGGTATCGGATTCGACCCGGAACTTGTTAATTTCGTCTGTCCGTCCGTCCGTCGTCAACATGTCGGACAATAACTCAAAAACTCTTTAACCAATTTGCATTAAACTTTGATGACTTGTTTATGTCTATTGAAGTAAGCTCCCTTTCGATTTTTATAAATTTTAGATTTTATGTTTCTGAGTTATTGGGTTTTATTCATTAAAAAAGGGGGGATTTTTCGGTTTTCGGACAACAACTTAAAAATGCTTTGAGCAGTTTTCACGAAACGTTGGTGAATTTTTATATCTATTGACTGAAGCTCCCTTTTGATTTTTATAAAATCTAGAATTAACGTTTCCCAGTCATGGGATTTTATTCATAAAAAAGGGTGGATTTTCCAGTTTTCGGACAATAACTCAAAAGTGCTTTCAGCAGTTTTCATGTAACTTTGGTGACTGGTTTATATTTATTAAAATAACCTCCCTTTAGTTTTTTTTTTTATAAATTTCTGATATGACATCGCGGAGTTATGGAACTTTATTTGTTGAAAAAGCGACGGGCGTATCATGCGCTCATGGCGCAGCTCATAGTCGTATATTAGTTATACATAAAGTGGAATTTTTGTATTCGTCGTTTTTACGTCATGCCGGCTAACAAATTGGACCTCTTTATTTTAGTAGTATAAATTCTAGCTTTTCCGTTATACCTCAATGAATGCAAAAGTCATCCCGTTTATCCTAAATTTTCATGTATGCAAATTAATGAAACATCAAGTTCTAAAAAGAACATCATTCATTGTTAACAATACTGGGTTAAAAAAATATAAATTGCTTACAGAGAAAAAATGATCGTTTAAATATCCACAGGTACTGTTTAACACAGCTATGTGGTATAGAGGGATACACTATACAGATGTATTTTTCTGCATTCACAAGTGTAAATAATGACAAAAGATGTTAAAAAAAAAGGAACATTGTGTATTTCAAACAAGACTTTAATAACGTTGGTCTTGACGTTTGTTAAAATTATTTGTCATCTCAGATTTCACACACAAACACAAACGCGTCGGTAAATCAACAATATCTCCATCGATTTTTGGACATTGTATGTTATTTGGAAAACAAGCGGAAGAAAATCTTGTCCTAAATTAACCTTACGCCATTGAAATGATTGATTCCGATATCTAGAGGCGTATTCTTGTAGTGGTCAATCGGTAACAGTTAAGTGTACGGAGATGTCCTGTCTACATTACATATTTTACTTTATCCTGCAATTGACCTTTCTACTAAGCTGTATTGCTTTTGAATAGAAGACTATTATTATTATTATTATTAAACAGATAACACGAAGCAGAAGAATATTTCAATCCAATTAAGGTACCCGAAGGACATAAACATTTGCCATAACAACATCAATAATTTAAAAATAAAACAAAAATCATTCAATAAACTCTTTTAACTTTTTTTTTAAATTTCAAATATTAAAGCAGCTCAATCTTTTATAATATACAACGTAAGTAAATTTTGTTTAATATTTAAGTTGTGAAATTATATGAATTACATGTTCCTATTATTCGCATCGTGTACTATATTTTTGTTGTTGATCATAATATTGGTTCAACCAATAAACATCTTTATTTACTATAACTTCCTCAGCAGAAAAGTAATCAGACAAAGACACAGCAGAAAAGTCATCAGACACAGCATAGAAGTCATCAGACACAGCAGAAAAGTCATCAGACACAGCAGAAAAGTCATCAGACAAAGACACAGCAGAACAGTCATCAAACACAGCAGAACAGAAAAGTCATCAGATAAAGACACAGCAGAAAAGTCATCCGACAAAGACTCAGCAGAAAAGTCATCAGACACAGCAGAAAAGTCATCAGACACAGAACAGTCATCAGACACAGCAGAACAGTCATCAGACAAGACACAGCAGAAAAGTCACCAGACACAGCAGAAAAGTCATCAGACACAGCAAAACAGTCATCAGACACAGCAGAACAGAAAATTCATCAGTCAAAGACACCGCAGAAAAGTCATCAGACCAAGCAGAAAATTCATCAGATAAAGACACAGCAGAAAATCATCAGACAAAGACACAGCAGAAAAGTCATCAGACAAAGACACAGCAGAAAAGTAATCAAACACAGCAGAAAAGTCATCAGACACAACAGAAAAGTCATCAGACAAAGACACAGCAGAAAAGACATCAGACACAGCAGAAAAGTCATCAGACACAGCAAAACAGTCATCAGACAAAGACACAGCAGAAAAGTCATCAGACACAGCAGAACAGTCATCAGACAAAGACACAGCAGAAAAGTCTTCAGACAAAGACACAGCAGAAAAGTCATCAGACAAAGACACAGCAGAAAAGTCATCAGACACAACAGAAAAGTCATCAGACAAAGACACAGCAGAAAAGTCATCAGACACAGCAGAAAAGTCATCAGACACAGCAAAACAGTCATCAGACAAAGACACAGCAGAAAAGTCATCAGACACAGCAGAACAGTCATCAGACAAAGACACAGCAGAAAAGTCATCAGACACAGCAGAACAGTCATCAGAAAAAGACACAACAGAAAAGTCATCAGACACAGCAGAACAGTCATCAGACACAGCCGAAAAGTCATCAGACACAATAGAAAAGTCACCAGACAAAGACACAGCAGAAATGTCATCAGACAAAGACTCAGCAGAAAAGTCATCAGACAAAGACACAGCAGAAAAGTCACCAGACAAAGACACAGCAGAAAAGTCATCAGACAAAGACACAGCAGAAAAGTCATCAGACAAAGAAAAGTCATCAGACAAAGACACAGCAGAAAAGTCACCATACAAAGACACAGCAGAAAAGTCATCAGACAAATCACAGCAGAAAATTCATCAGACACAGCAGAAAAGTCACCAAACAAAGACATAGCAGAAAAGTCAACAGACAAAGACACAGCAGAAAAGTCATCAGACACAACAGAACAAAAAAGTCATCAGACACAGCAGAAACAAATTTCATTGAAACTTGGTATCGTCCGGGCTGATTCTTCAAAAGAAATACCCTTCGTTCTGAGAGATAGTTACTCCTTATAGGAAACAACGGGATATTCAGCATTACATTCAAATTAGATAAGAAACTTGTTTCATGGTTATTGATATTTGCAGTCATAATACTTCAACTTGCAAGGACAAAATTGTTCGGCCGCCAGATCGCGTATTTTGAATACAAAAAGAAATTGGAACGTTTACGGCCTTCAAGTATTATTAAAGATACTTGAAGTATAAAAACTAGATTTCGGAACGTTTCTTGTTTATTTGCCAAAATCTACAATAGAAATAATAAACAAAAAATCAGCTACGTTTACTCCTGGTGATATTATAACACTTAAAAGTATCCTCCATAATCAAAATGGTGACGTTTTAACTGATGGTGGAGATTTTATTAATATTTGGATGACTGAGAAAGGTGCAGGATCAGTGGGATATGTTATAGATCATGGTAATGGTACGTATATTGCAGCGATAAAGGCATTGTGGACCGGATCACCGCACATCAAAATTGCATTGTCATTTCCTAAAGAATATCTGATTATTTGTAAACTACATATACAAGGATGGAATGTTGCGGACTTTAAAACGAGTTTTTAAGAATGCTCGTGGAGAAACTGATAAAGGTATCTGTGGGATTCACACACTGATAAGACACGGTATCTCTGACTTTACATCAATTAATTATGGAATGCGATGGTTTTGTTAATTACCAGATGCACCCGGTTTACTTGTAGCGGCTGGTATTCACCAATAGGAGATCTGACCATATCGACACTAACAAAGACACAGAAGCACTTCTTAAGTTTTACCAGTAATGAAATCATAAAAGAAATTAAAGTTGATGTACATGGTGATAAAACCATATATCCTGCAAAGAACTTGTGCAGAGAAATTAATCATTCAGTCACCTGGAACAGTTCATCTCCGAGGGGATATTTTTATAACAGAACATGGTATAATCTCTTATGCCAAAACATAGTTGAACAAAGTAACAATAGGTATATATCTTATCTTAAAAACAGGGAGATTCTACACTGCGACAATGGTTTGTGCGAATGGTTGAGATTTTAAATCTTGCGCTCACGGTTGGGCGGACTTCTAAGCTTTACGAGGTTATCATAACCCAATCAAAACTCTCAGTAAAAGTAAGACACATAACATTACTGTTACTTGGGCTGCGCACGAGTTCCCATTTTTCACTTATAAACCTAATGTGACGTGACATGATTTTAAATCTGCAAGATATCGCCTCAAGGCCATACGTTCTAAGAATCCGATCGTAGTCCTGCATTGGTATGTACGTGTAGATTTTGCTCCATTATCATTCTATGAAGAAAATGTAAGGAACGCTAAAGATGCTTACATGTTCTTCATACCCCTTATATATGTTTTACGTCATGTCACGTGAAAAAACATATAAATTAGTTGTACTTGAGGTACATGTATACAATAAAGTGTATATGATATGGCGTTTTCAATATCACACTTTGTATCAACCCTCAACCAATATAATCCCTCGAGCAGAGCTCTTGTTATAAACGTGAGGGTACCCAAATTGCACCTATTTTGACAGTTTTTTCACCTTTGTTTTTTTTTATGATCCAGACAAAAGTTTCCATTCTGTGTTTATTTTGAAAACGTTTCCTTATTAACTTTAAAGTTACACCATTTTAATTTTGAATTCATATTGAATCATAGAAAAATGGGTTTGAACCGACCTCAAACGATCAATGATTCTGTAATGAGGTGTACCCAAATTGCATCCATGTTTAAATTCACATCCTTAAAAATCGAATAACAGATGTTTTGTTTTATTTCTTCAAATATTTTGAACAACTTGACATTATTCCATGCTTACTATTCATTTTTTAATAAATTGATGCTTGCAACATGTTTACATCAAACATGAAGGTGAACTGTGGGTTTTTTTTATCAATAGTACCGCTTAAGTCGACGCTAGGGGCCGTCTTGACCTTGTTGTAGGGTATCATGCATGATTCGTTCATTGTTGAAGACCCTACATCAACTGTCAAGATGAAGAACAGGAATAAAAGCCCTGCTCATTGATAATTTTCTGTTTTCTATTTATTGTGTGCGATTTTGTCCCATGTACATTTACTCCATATCCTTTCATTTTCTATTAATTTGCTAATTTTTATATATATATTTACTTTTTCCAGGGAATGCTTAATCTGTTGATATATACTGTGAACGTTTTATGAATATTTAAATATGTTTACCTATGTTGAAAGACGTGTATAATGTCAAATCATAAAAATAAAAATTGTTTAGTCTCAAAGAAAACTTGTAAGATTTCCGCAGCTATTTTTGTTGAATAGGTGCAATTTGGGTACTCGGTGCAATTTGGGTACTGTGACGTTATACTGGTGTCTCAGGTTGATACAGGTGTGATATTGAAAAAGCCATATGATATACTCTATTTACTGTTTATTCCATTTTTGGTAATATACTTTTGGCGTGGCTCGGTATTTATACATCCCGCCATTGTGTTTTTGTGCTATGGACTTCTTTCATTTTTGCTTATGTACTTTGTCTATATGCCATTTTGCTTTTCTTTGTTGAAATAGTTATTTGTTTTTATAAAAGATTGTAACACAATGTTGACTGCTGTACCCTGAATTTTTGACATTTTTACCTATTATGTCTGTTTGTTTTGCTCACACATTGTTGTCAATATAATGGAATTCTATGCGACTGTCATACAAGTGAAAGGTTAAGCTAGCTATAAAACCAGTTTTAATCCACCATTTTCTACATAAGGAAATGCCTGTACCAAGTCAGGAATATGACAGTTGTTTTCCATTCGTTTGATGTGTTTGTGCTTTTGATTTTGCCATTTGGTAAAGGACTTTCCGTTTTGAATTTTCCATGGAGTTCGGTATTTTTGTTATTTTATTTTTGAGACATTTCAACAACCAAATAATTATCAGACTGATATTCAAGTAAATAAACCTAGTAACAAAAAATTTAAATGATCATGAGAAATTAGGTTTTCATCAAATTAGAAATGGAGTTCTTCGAAATGGTCGAAGACTTCTGAGAGTCGAATGGCAAGACGGGACCCAATAAAAGGACATACAAGGTCAAAATTGAATGTGCAATTTCCCTATTTAGGAGTAATACCACCATTGTTTTCCCCTATTAGTCTTTGTTAAATTGGGGTATTTTAAAAAAATTGTGCAGAATTTATCATATTATGGCTTTGTTTCAAATAAAGAAATACTTGCTATTAGTAATTTTTTGTCCTGTTCAGTACTACAGTAAAAAATTCACATAA
This sequence comes from Mytilus californianus, assembly GCF_021869535.1. NCBI lineage: Eukaryota > Metazoa > Mollusca > Bivalvia > Mytilida > Mytilidae > Mytilus > Mytilus californianus. The sequence goes on along the minus strand of NW_026262679.1, from coordinate 127,162,201 downwards.
CATTTCATTGCATATAAGATCATTACCATCACTGGAAGTTAAATCAATCAAATTTTCACCCCCTTTTTTCCTGTTTACAAACTTTGGTAACCATGTCAACTCAAGTTTCCAAAAAAAATAAATCAGTAAAATGCAGGGTTAATTTCCTACAACCGTCAAATTCAAGGGAATATTTTTTTCGACCCTTTTTCTTATGAAACCGGGTGTGACGTCCTATGATTTAATGGTATAACGCCTGTATCGCAAAAGAAATTCCAAATGTACCCAGGTTTATTAAGAAATAACTTCCGGTGGTAATTGTGTTACTATTCCATTAATTAGCTTATCATTGTGTCCATCTTACTATGATTTCACAACACCTTCAGTGGAAGACATTACATTGTCAGTCTTACCTCAGTGTAAATTATTTTTTATATGTTCCTCATTTGTTTTAACAAATAAATTAACAATGAAAACTGTACAAATACCAAATTCTGTCAATATTGGATATTTCAATTGCAGCAAGCTCAACAAGATTTTAATGCAATCATTTAATGCGTATGTACTAGTAACTGATCAACGATTTGCTACTGTATTTAACCCATCATTAGTCTAGTTCAATAATTGCTTTATGTTCAAATGATTTTTCTTACAGAATTAAATTCATTGTTTGGTGTCGTCAAGAACGGCCAATTAAGTTGGTTTCTCTGTGAATCCCTTTTACATTTCTTACTTTTATGTTATAAATATATTTTTTCCCTATAAACTAATAAAAAAACAATATTTTTAATTGGCTAAGAATTTTTATGTTCCATGTTCATATATAAATAAGAAGATGTGGTATGATTTTTAATGAGACAACTCTCCGCCAGAGACCAAATGACATAGAATTTTAAAACTATAGGTCTCCATAAGGCCTTCAACAATGAGCAAAACCCATACCGCATAGTCAGCTATAAAAGGACCAGAAATGATATATATAAAACAATTCAAACGAGAAAACTAACGGCCTGATTTATGTACAAAAAACAAATATTTTATACAGCAACAAACGACAACCACTGAATTACAGGCTTCTGATTTGGGACAGGCACATACAGAATGTGGCGGGGTTAAACTAGTTTACTGATGCAAAAAAAGTCCCTCCAACCTGGGACAGTGGCGTAACAGTACAACATAGGAACAAACTATAAAATCAGTTGAAAAGGGCTTAACTCATCAGATCGATACAAAGCAACAAAAAAAAAACATCTCACAAAAACACAGACCTGACATGGCAGGGTGTTTATACATCCCGACAACAAAAAAGACACTAAGTACAGATATGAAAGTATTCGCAGTTACTGACAGCCAGTTCAAAGCCAAAAACAAATAACAAAATCATGCATCTAAGATTATTTCATTTTATGGTAGGATGAAGTTGTCACTGTGGAAGTCGATTAATGAAGACAAAGGGAGTCTTGATGTTGGATATATGTTTTAAGTAGTTTGTATTTTTCTGTCACAAGCCGTTTTCATGCTTTTATGACAATAATAATAATAATATATTATTATTATTATTATTATTATTATTATTATTATTCTTTCAACTGGTTGATCTTACAGACTACCATACAATAGGATGAATTAGTGTTATAAAAAAATCAATACACCAGTTTCGAGTTTATTGATTGTTGATTGCTTAACGTTCAGTGGCAAATATTTCATGTATGTTCCTATTTGTGTTACTGTATTTGTTGATGCAATCTTGGATTTTAGCACATTTCCTATGTTCTTTTCTTGAAGAATAAAGTTGTGTTAACCGACAACTACTGAATAGAAGATGAAGCTAAGAACAAGAACCATTTGCAATCTGTTTAATATTATAATAAATAAAAGTAACGGGGGCTTTGGTAGTTGACGACCAGACGTATCACAGCATATTGACAAGTTCCTGTAAAATAAAAAAAAATTAGTATGTAAAATAAAATCAGGTGATATATCAGATTTAATTCATACGTGCAAAGAAATCAACAATTAGTTTTAGAAGGCCTATCGAATGATAGCTTAACTGTTTGATATCTCTCATTCCTTACTACGTGGTATTTTTAATACAGGTTGCATAAACTTAAAAACAAATTCATATTAATGATAGTTATTGTAGACGGCACTAGTAAACACAAGGAATCGATTTCTTTAGGCCCAACTAATTGATTGAATTCACTGTTTACCCCTAAAAATTTATTGAGTCGACCATAGTACTAAGCAATCATGATATGGAGACGGACATCGTTCTTCAGAAAGATGGCCATCAGTACTTATATACATAATTTAGTAGGCTGTAGGCATAATGGTATAATCCCTCAAATATAAAAGATTCATCTCCATTTGTTTAAAATCTGATGAAACTGCCCTTTGCCCCAAAGAATGTATTTTAGAATATGTATGTAAAAATAGTATGTATACTCACCTATATACATTGAAAAAAGAACGAAAATCGTATTGTTTCAATCGTTCCTGAGAGCGGAAGCCAGAGCAAGAATCCCTATAGCAACTGAAATATAAATGGAAAAACTTTATTGATATATTATCTCATGTGGTATTTTTACTTTACATACAATAATTAAAAGTAGCTTCTAACTTCCATTTATACAGAGTCAAAAAGCCAAATTCTTGAAGTTACTTGATAAGTGATTGTTTCCATGCCTGAACGGGTAGATATACTGTAGCCCGAACGGGTAGATATACTGTAGCCTGAACGGGTTGATATACTGTTGCCTGAACGGATAGATTTAATGTAGCCTGAACGGGTAGATATACTGTAGCCGGGTATACATAAGGATTTTTCAATAGCTGAATGATCATGATTTAAATTGTGTTTATAACCTGAACTTTATGTCTCTGAAACACCCCCAACGCGGGAACCGTGACAGAGTTTTGTTATAATGTTGATATAACAGTAAACGAAATACCGTACGAAGAAAGACAATAATTAAAAGATTCAGGTCAGAGACTCGTCGAAGGTACTCAGTCATGAGAAAACTCCAAAGTATCAATACAAAACCAAGACGGTTCAAGGACATCTTGAATACTTACGCCATAGCCAGTTAAAATTCATATTATTCGGTTGTTGGAAATTATACTGCATTGGAACTTCCACTGGGGTAGGAATATAAGTTGCTAGATTGTTATATCCCATTCCTTTTCCATAACTGCCGTAACCACCATAGCTCTGACCACCATAACCACCATAGCCTTGACCACCGTAGCCACCATAACTGCGACCGCCATAACCACCATACCCCTTACCACCATAACCACCATAGCCTTTACCGCCATAACCACCGTATCCATAGTTTCCGCCCCCGTAACCATAGTTACCACCACCGTAACCATTATTACCACCACCGTAGCCGTATACACCCCCATAGCCACCACTATATCCGCCATAGCCTTTTCCATATCCTGCTGCTAGTAAACTTCCCGCCATAGAGGCGAGAAACAGAACGACAAGGGCGACCCGCATTCTGTAAAATAAAATTTAGGATTATCAAATGAAAAAAATTTGTATTTGTAAATATGAATGAAAGGAGATGTTTCGAGTTTGAATGTACGTCATTGAAAATGGAAAAATAATACAAAATCCATAAAAAAAATTAAATATACCGTCATCTATATTGTTAATATAACTTAAGAGCAACGACAGAGATGTATAGCCTCACCCAAGGAAATCATGTTTTGCGAACCCAAGGTAGTTACACATAAAGTACCGATCGAAAAGTACTCGCTGTTACTGATAGCTAGTTTGTTTCAACAATAATCGGCTAAAACATATTGTTTCTGGGGTAACAGTCGTTGAAGCATGAATAGATAATGATTTATATATATATATATACAAGTCTAAATTGAAAACAACGTTCAAACCTATGATTGCGTTGGATAAAAACCGCAATTTTTATACGTGTGCATGCAAAACAAATTTCTTGTTAGAGGGGTCTAAATACAGCACAAACAACATTTTCCAAAAGACCAAAAAAGAGAAAAAGTATATTTAAACAAAACACATTTGACTAACAGGTCGAACAACAAATGTTCTTAAAGCCTGCTGACTGCCATTGGCGATTGCCAAATAAACGGATCACCGATGTAATAAATGGATCTTAATTATAAATTTAATACTAAACAGAAAACAACAAACTTGCGGAAAAGATGATATACCGCTAACAAAAGGTGCAAAGGTTTTTGTACACCATATCCGGATTTCGACAATTAATGTCGCTTCAGTGATGTTAGGAATCGAAACGGTATTTGGAAAGCCATACAATTTACCTCAATTTAGGACAGACTCTTGAATTTTGAGGAGTCAAAATAGGATGAACGGATCATATGAACCCGAAGGCAAATATAATACAAGCCCAAATGAAAAAATATAAACAAGTCTAAATTGAAAACAACGTTCAAACCTATGATTGCGTTGGATAAAAACCGCAATTTTTATATGCAAAACAAATTTCTTGTTAGAGGGGTCTAAATACAGCACAAAGAACATTTTCCAAAAGACCAAAAACGTGAAAAAGTATATTTAAACAAAACGCATTTGACTAATATATATATATATATATATTATAAATCATGATTTTTAGTGCAGTCTTTCTCTCAAAAAATTCGACCTTTTTTAAATCCCTACCTGTTCTTGTGTTGGTGGATGCCGCACTGAATTTCTCGTGAATTGCACCTTATATAGGTTTCTCGTCATGTTTCATTGGTTTGTTATGTAAATGAATCTAATCTGAGCTTCCGAGTGTCTAAATTGATCTATCGGGTACAATGTGTTTCTGCTACGCTATATAATACACATAGTGTAGTAGATGATACGTGTAAGGTCAAGTAGAGTTGAACGTTTTTTGGGTAGATTTATTTGAAAACTAGTTTTTTTATTTTTATAAATCTTTCATGGCTGACGAGAAATTGACATCTAAATATTGTTCATTTTACTTTAAGTTGCTGTCGTGTTTAGCTTTAATTAAACGAATAATGTACAACACATGGTTCTGCACTAGATACCGGCTTGAGAACAAATGATTGGAAAACAAATACAATTAAAATATTCATAAGCTTGCAAAGCAAAGCTGTTTCCTAACTGAAGTATTAAAGTAGTAAATTACATTATATTTTCAAAAAGTGTGAACTAATGCCGTTTATGGTCCAATATATAAGGGTAAGTGTACCATTACAGTTTTTTTTACCGTATATAAACCTGAAGATCATAAAAGGCATTTTCTTAAAATAAAATAAATCAACAGGATTATTGTTTAAAACAATTTTTTATCAACTTATCAAGTACATATTTATTGACTCGACACCATCCGACCGAATACCTCCAACCAAGAACTGTTTAAGTTATTTTTTTAGTATGTTCATCAGTTACAGCAGGCGTAAATATAGACTATAATTCTCCTTTAACGTGTGACTGTGAAAGAGCGAATATAAAAATAAGGAGATGTCGTATGATTTCCAATGAGACCAAAATTCAAATAAAAAGAATGTTAATAATTATAGGCCATCGTACGGCCTTTAATAATGTGAAAAACCCATACTGTATAGTTATCTATGAAAGGCTCGATATGAAAATGAGAGGCGAAAGATACCAAAGGGACATTCAACCTCATAAGTCGAAAATAAACTGACAACGCCATTACAAAAAAAGAAGAAAAAGACCAATAGACAAACAACAGTATACAAAACACAACATGAAACATTTTAGACTGAGCAACACGAACAACACATAAAATCGGGGGAGATCTCAGTTGCTCAGGATGAGTAAGCAGACAGTGTTCCACATGTGGCACCCGTCGTGTTGCTCGTGTAAGTACAAACCCGGTGATAAGTCTAATTCGGTAGGTCACATGCGGGAAAAGGCAGGACGAGATTGTGGTTACTACGATTGGAACATATCCGTCGTCATCTGTGAAACAGATATTCCATAACGGTCAACCAACTCGTGATTGCGTCCGTAAAATTTTCGAAGGGATGATTTCAACTTCACCACTTGGAACTCTTGGTTTGATAGCTTCCTTGTGAGCAGCAACCCTCTATCATGTAAGAAAGTCATTATTTAGTTATTATTTAAGATATCGTATCAACTGGGAGATACATACTGTGAAATAATTCAAACGAGAAAACTCGCGGCCTAATTTATAACAATGCAGTTTACGAAACACAAATATGACGGACATGAACTACAGGCTCCTGACTTGGGACAGGCGCATTAAGAATGTGGCGGAGTTAAACATGTTTGTGATCGCTCAAAACTTTCTGGAAAAGGACCAAAATATAATATACCATCAAAAATAAATTGATTATTAACGATTCGTTTCAGTTGTTGGTAAAATGAAATGTAAACGAGAGAAATCTGATAAAAAATCACATAAGTTCTATTGCAATCAACGTAAAAATGTTGTAGATATTCGCATATCACATTTAAAAAAATAATTTAGGAATTAAGATAAAAGGGTTTGTAAAACGTCCATTTGAAGTTCAAGTACTAAGTTGTACAAGGAAGGTCTTTAGAATAGAGAATGGAAACGGAGAATGTGTCAAAGAGACAACAATCCGACCAAAGAGCAGAAAACAGCCTATGGTCTTTAACGCAGCGAGAAAATCCCGCACTCGGAGGCGTGCTTCAGCTGGCCCCTAAACAATAATGTATACTATTTCAGCGAAATGGACGCCACGCTCAACTCCGAAACATACAAATGAACCAAAATTTTATAAATCACACAAGACTAACAAAGGCTAGAGGTTCCTGACTTAAACAGTCTAAAATTCAATTTTTGTCCATTTTACCACTGTGACAACAGGCGCAAAAATGCGACAAGGATAAACATGTTTTGAGAGATTTCAACCCTCCCCCTATAGCCAATGTGGAAAAAACAAACAAACAGCAAAACGCTCAGTAAAAGTCAGTTTAAAAAGGAGTCAGAGTCCGATGTTAGAATATGTAACAGAAGAAACTAAGCAAAATGACAATGATATACATAAATTAACAAAGGACTACTAGCAGTTACTGACATGCCAGCTCTCGACTTCAATCAAACTGATCGAAAGATTATGTCTTCATCATATGAAAAACAACAACAATCCCTCCAATTAGGGGTTTAGTATCATGCCATCATAAATTATACGAGAAGAACATAACCCGTATCATGCCAACAACTTGTTTTAGAATAAACGTGTTTATTTCCGATGCAAAGACCCTATGAGTGAATCAATATTAATTCCGAAATATACCATTTTTATGACTTGACAACAGTATCAAACTATATCCGTTGTGAATAAGTCTGTTTAAATGTTTGGTTAGCTTTTGAGGTGAATGACGATATTTTTGATATTATTAAATTTTGTAGTAAACCATATGAAATAATAGTGTTGATTACTTCTCCAGTGTAAAAAAAACTTTGGAGTTTTAGATAAATTGCATGCTTTTAAAGGCCCTTTCAATTCCGTTGACTGTTAATACTTTTTAAATCTCTGCACTACACTTGCTCATAATCTACTGGTTGTGTTATTTAATCAAATGGTCTTTAAACTATCTGATTGCTGCAACCCATATTAAGCCATTTTTCGGTGTAACGCAAGGTATACTTACTAGAGCTATGGTGAGACGATAAAAGCTGTTTTATACCTATATGAGGTTATTTTCTTTCAAAACGATATGTTTTTCTTTTGAAGAATCAACTCGGACGATACCAAGTTTAAATGAAATTTGCTTCATGGCATAAATTAATGACCCGTGTATTTTTCCTCATTAAAATGCAAACTATAATTTACTTATACATTTAATTCGTTTCATAGTTATCATGTGTTGTTGCCAATTGGGGTTTTACTTTTTAGACTTCCATCTTTGATATAGGTTTAAGGCAGAACTGAAATACCAAAAAGTCGTCGTTGACGCACATTTTGATGTGAAGTTTTTTTAATCGCTATAATAAAGGGACATTATTTGAGATGAATTTAATAATGCACAACTTATCATAATACTTTTTAAACAAGACAGATTTAACACATTCGTGTGTAGGATTTTGAAAATCTTTTGATTCACATTGTATTGGAAATCAAACTTCGACTTATGGATATTCGTTTTTCGTGTAACATATACATGTGTCGCGACTTCGTGCTCTCTTCGTGCTTTTTCTTAACTTTTTACATCTATATATACCTTTTACTCCATCAAATGATCAACTGACCAAATAATCTTATTTTCTATAGAATAGAAAGGCCACTTTTTCCTGAATTTATTTTACACTAGGGTCATTTTCTAGACTTCCTTTAATCTTTATTTTTTTCTAAAATTCACATATTCAATTTTTACTGAAAGGTTTTCACAATATTTTGGTGTACTTTCAAACATGTGGACAAACTCTAAACTGCAATTTTGACAGACTTTGACAAAGGAGAAGGTCCGTTAAGGGCTAATTTCGGCCTAAAGTTCAAAAATTTTACCAAAATACATCTGATGAAAGATTTTTTTAAACACTTAAGTGTCTACTCCAGTCGATTCAATTAGTTTATGTTAAAGATTTGAACTAATTTGGTAATTAAAGACGCTCAAATTTAAGCTTAAAAATGAAAAATCTATCAAATATGCCATAAAACGTCACTTTTCATACGGTTTTTGTCTAAAATGGAAGTGGCCGCATTCGTGTTCAGTCTCAACATTTATATACGTTGTGTATAATCATTAAATACAACATATATCTAAAAATTAAGACTGAACACAAGTGCGGCCACTTCCATTTTAGACAAAAACCGTCTTAAAATAAGCACTAATGCTAAAATTGTGAAGATTTCATTTTTTTTGCATGACATAATGATGCTAGTACCTGATGCATATCCATTGTATTGTCAAAAACAGCCCATATTTATGTAACAAAAGTATTCTACTCTCCAATAAATAGCTAATGAAAGTTTACATTTTTAACATCTTTGTAAAAACGCTATATTTTGGGGCTGAAAAGGGGTCTTACCGGACCTACTCATTTGGAATATATACTAATATTTTGAAACGGTATTGAAAAGACATCCTTTACATAAACACAATTTATATGAGAAGTAAAGGAATATAATTTCTTTCGAATACAAATGATTTTATTTTGTATAAAGCCGTCCTATGAGGCATGTACATTTTGCAGTATTATCTTTAACAGCGCAGAATAATACTTTTATATTACTAGTTTTATAACATTCAAAATTGCTGATAAATTGTAAGAGAATATTATTAAGATTCTTTAACTACCGAATACCAGTAGAAGTTTTAAACAGTTTTTAGATTTTGACCATGCGTGAGTGAAACAACTACAGAAGAAATTGGGCTGACCGTTAAAGCTTTTTGGATATTTTAATAGATATAAGGTGATGTGGTATGATTGTCAAAGAGACAACTATCCACCAAAGTTTAAATGACATGGGATGCCATCAACTATAGGCAACCGTACGACCTTCCACAATGAGAAAACCCCATACCGTATAGTCGGCTATAAAAGTCCCGACAGGAAGAATGTGAAACAATTCAATTGAGAAAGATAACGACCTAACGTAAAAGATATTGCTTTCCAGAACTAGCGCTTATGGTCCTACATCCTGTCGACACCTATATATTGCAATGCATTGCACAAAGTCGTTCTTTTATCAGATTGCTAAGGATGTCTTTACATTGCATCCATTTGTGGTGTACTGATTGATATTTTAACATTTGAAAACATGGTCTATTTTTTTTAGCTAAAATTAGACTTTGAAGTATCTTTCAATAACGACAAGTACACTTATATTGGTACTAAGTGTGTACTGAACAAAGAGTGGCCGGATCGGAGTCAAAATAATGTGTCTTGGTATGGCGATATGTATTCTTGGGAACTGTCACTTTAGTTTATCGGTTTAGTACAAAGCAGGAAATATTCATACACAAGCATTTAAAGGCAAACGCCAGTCAATAATGATAGTCAAGTGGCCATTCTATCTGTCAACTTCTAAATCGGTCAACTTCTAAATCGTTGCGAGTTTTCAAAAGTTGTTAAACTAATTAAAGATAACAAAAGATCTCAAGAACTGCACCCAACACTAAATTCCGAAATGTGACAATAAACATTGAGATAAAAGAACACCCAACGACAAGGTTCCAGCTTTACAAGAAGCAAGAACTGCCTACCCTCCCTGAGAATCTGAGTTCACCCTCGATTTCAACAAAAGCCACTGACCAATTCCAGACATATGGCGGGCTAAAACTGCAACATATGATACATATTCCAGTGTACACTACACCTGTTTCTGGAGAGAAAAAATTCATCGTATACGCTCGAGACCTGAAGTGAGTCTTATTTTCTATTTTAATTTTTATCTAGCTGAATTGAATTTGGAGTGAGATAAGTTATGATATCAACAATAAATATCAAACTCAACAATCAACAAGTAAATTTACAAGATTGTTTTAGTTGTAAAATCTATTAGACAAAACTGATGGCTTAGAAAGACACCCAGTGAACATGCTAATAATTCACAGTAAAACCTTTGTGCAAGGAAATAAAATCTAAGGCGACAACTGGTTATTTTTCTTTTCTTTTATTATTCTACATCAGTATTAAATGGTTTAAAATCATTAAATTTGGTGAAAATACAACAACAAAGGAGCATCCCCCATCCCCGAATTTTGTGTTTCTATCTTATTAAATTGTAGCTTTCCATCATATCAATTGATTTATAATCACAAGTTTTCTAAGAGTAATTTTGATTCAAGCGACATGTTCAAGCACGATTTGACCAAGAGATAATCCATCAAATCGACTGACCAAAACATGAATTGCCTATAGAAACAAATCGACTGACCAAAACATGAAATGCCTTTAGAAACAAATCAATCACGTCCATTTGGAAGTCACGTAAAATTACATTCTATCACCTTGCAATAGGACACTTCTTACTGTAAATAATGATTCATAAAATGAAATATATATCTATTAATAAAATATTTCTCACGATAACAAGTTGGATTCAGTAACAAGCAAATATTGTTTTTTTTTTGTTTCTGTATCATAATGATGTCCTAGTAATGTGCGTGTTTGTGTTATAAAAATGAATTTCTCTTTCGATACTAGTATTTGTCTGTATTTTTCCGTGTGTATGTTCTTTGTCTAAGAATTTGTTTTTTATGATACAAAATAGGGCAGCGTAGAAAACAAACCATTGTTAAGCTGACTTCATTTTTATTAAATGCGCTTAATTAACAAATTATCCACTAGACGTTAAAGCATATATATAGACAAACCGTGTTAATATAGTAATTTATACAGTAAATTGTAGACTAAACTATAGTATATATTACACTGTACTTAACAGCAAAATCAAAATATAGTACTGAAAACCTAATCCTAGTGACGTATACCGGAAAGCTATGTGATATATATTATATCGATATGTATAGACATAGACAATGTATAGGCAGACATAGACAATGTATTGGCAGACATAGACAATGTATAGGCAGTCATAGGCAATGTACCTTAGAAATCATAATCGTTAATTTTACGTCACATATTGAACCAATGAATCACCTAGGATTTGTCCGTAAAGTCAGGTTATCTAATAACTACAATAGTCAAGCATGTTTAATATCAACAATTCGCGGTAGGCTATGTGTCATACTGTTGTAGGCTGTATACGATAAATTTCATTTCAGTCGTACATTTGAATTGTTTCTTTGTCGTCCAGAATAGGCTGAAATAAAAAGAATAGTTTGACTTTGTTAAAATATCATTCAATGTACAAAAACACTGCTTTAGCCATATATACCCACAGTATTCAGCAAATAATTATATTGCTTGTCTATTGTTGATATTGTACATTGTTTTCATTTTAAATCTGTGTTGTGCGTAGATAAATATCATGTGTTGTAGACATTAATATATCTTACTTTCTTCGCTTTTATGGTGTGGTTGTGTAACATGAAAAGAAATACAAAGAGAACAGAGAAAATGTTTTGCAACTTTAACGGTAATTAATTTGCCTGAATTACATTTCGAATTTAAACAATTCTGTCATCTAAAATCTAAATAAAACGAGACCAGGTAGTACAAAACTATAGATCGATGAAAGTCTGACAACGCCATGGTATATTCTGCCCTCCTGCAACAAACAATCCTTTACCAAGGACATCCCGATAGGAAGATATCGTTTTAACTTGGAGATATATGCTCCATTTGATTAGGCTGTTGGATTGTTGCTTATTAGAAATGGAAGGTTTACAATGGGAAAATTAAAATCAAATCTTTTGTCGTAAAGTTAACTCTCAACCGACCCTCACTGTCAAAAAGTAGTTGAAATAAAGATATGTAGCAGACTTAACTATATCTGTAAGAGTTGTGTTTTAGGCTAGGAGCATCATTCTGAATGTCTGAGCTCTTTTGTGTTTACTTTCAACAGTTTTTAGTACTTCGGTACTGACATGATTTATAACAAACCTTTCTAAAATTGTCCGTTGATAGATTTTGAAATTGTTAGAAACTAAGGTTTCAACTCCCTCAAGCAAAGTTGACCTTAGATGGATTTGGCTACTTTTTAGGTCCTTTTTTGGTGTTTAGCTCTTCAACTGTTTCGGTTCTTATACATCCTTGGCTTTCAAATATTCGGTTTTGAAGGTAAATCCAGAAAAGCGCTTCGGACACATGAAATTTATAGCGTGTTGTTTTAATTTTTCTAACGTCAATAATCACTAGTTTAGTATATTATACTGTTTGACTTTTTTCATCTTTTTTTTTTTATTATGGAAAGATGTGTGAATTTGGGGGAAAATAGATTTTTCCATTATTCAACAAGAACGTTCTGAATTTGACGAACTTTTTACACAATGTCAATATCCCATTGTAAGTTATTGAATGGTTATTTTAAATTTAATGGGTAATAAGTGTTATTATTTTCCCTTGCGGAAGCTAATATTCATTCTTCGACGGGTTTTGTTAAAACATACCAATCATGGAGTTTGTGAAATTAATTTATGCATCTTTAGACTATACATTATTATTAAGCATGATTCAAAAATGTCTTTTCCCCAAGAGATTTTATATCATATAATTTTACTGTTAGAAGATGAATTACCTTATTTTCTTGTTCTACAGGTGGTCTTTTTAGGAAAATACAGATTGGACTAACCAAGATGATTACGGAAGCTAGTACCCACATGGACCTGAAAAAAGAGTCAGTAACTAATATCATTAAACTCGAGATGTGTTTATGCTATAGGTAAAACTTCCTCTATAAAATTGAAATATCCATATAAAAACACAGAGGTTTGTTTTATAATATATATAAATATAAGCTTAAAATATTTATGAACGTTTTTCGCCGATTTTATGTAAAAAAAAAATATACAAATATTAAGGTATTTTGAAAGAATTCATTCAGTAAGAAATAAATAAAAAAAAAACAAGTGAAACTGCAAGCTACTGCTCACTGATGATACCCCCGCCCAAATATTTCGGTAAACAGGAAGTTGTTGAGTGATGAATCTGAAGACGCATCTCACGGTATAGATGACTTATATAAACCCTGAAACCAAATTTTAGAAATCCTTGTAATGTAGTTCCTGAGAAAAATGTGATGAAAATTTTCAACTTGGCTATCATGTGTAAAATGATACAAGTGTTCAATAAACAGGAAGTTGTTGAGTGGTGAATCTGAAAACGCATCACACAGTATAACTGACTTATATAAACCCTGAAACCAAATTTCAGAAATCTTTGTAATGTAGTTCCTGAGAAAGATGCGACGAAAATATTCATGGGACGGACGACGGACTGACGGATGGACTGACGGGTGAATGGACTGACGGATGGACGGACAGACAGAGGTAAAACAGTATACCCCCACTTTTTTTAAAGCGGGGGTATAATAAGAGATAAACTTTGATGACTATTAAATACTTACCATGAAAAGCCAAGACCTTTTACAATCTGTCCAGCTATTCCGGGTCCTGAAGGAAAGATATGTAACGATAAGATGTATATGTTGGACTATTTCAAGGTTAAAAGTGCGATACATTTTTGAAGTTCTAATCGTCATCTCATATATCTGTGTATGTAGTTAAGTAGTAGTGAAACCTATAATACAGTGTACCTCAGCTGCTAAGGCAAAAGATAATACAGAAAAGATTTTTATAAACAACGAATTTTATATTTCAATTTTTAGCTCACCTATCCGAAAGGCCAAGTGAGCTTTTCTCATCACTTGGCGTCCGTCGTCTGTCGTCATCATCGTTAACTTTTACAAAAATCTTCTCCTCTGAATCAACTGGGCCAAATTTAACCAAACTTGGCCACAATCATTATTGTGGTATCTAGTTTAAAATATGTGTCCGGTGACCCCGCCCGCCAACCAAGATGGCCGACATGGCAAAAAATAGAACATAGGGGTAAAATTCAAGTTTTGTCTATTATTTAGAAAACTGTTATAAATAGAGAAATTCTGTCAAGGGCAAAAGTGTTCAGAATGTTGAGGTCTACCAATTGTTCATTGACGTCAAAACTCAGGCGACTTCTGATAGGAGTTATTTCCCTTAAATGACAAATGTTACCATATTCATTCATTTTTGCCTTTAATCTTGAACCCTATAACAGATGGAGAGAAACTTTAAGTTGCAAAAATGATCAGCAAACCAACATTTACGAATAAGTATGCATGGTTGAAATCGTCAGTCGACTCCTAGAGTTATTGCACTTTGATGACAATTTATACCTATTTTTTGCGTTTTTGCCTTATATCTTAAAATTATAATAGAAAGATAGAAACTTAAATAAGCAAAAATTATCAGCAAGACAAGATCTACATTTAAGACCATATGGAGGAAATTTTCCTACGACCCCTTATTGGAGTTACTAAGTTGCCCTTTAATGACGATTTTTATAAATTTGTTTTGCATTTTGCCTTAGATGATAAAAATTATAATAGATAAATAGAAACTTTAGATAATAAAAATGATCAGCAAGGCAAGAGCCACAAACAAGTCAAATTTTTCCGATATAGTTAGTAGACTGTCACGTTTCATAGGAGTGATTGCCCTTAAATGAGGATTTTTTTACCCTCTTTTGTGTTTTGAGAAAAAAACAAAGAAGATAGAGAGAAAATAAACAGACAAAATGATCAGCAATACAAGATCAACAAAAAAGAAATTTTTGTCATGAACTCTATTCTTGTCTACCATGTTGAGAGAGTCCATTGTTGATTATGAACATATACCTAGGTGAGCGACACAGGCTCTAAGAACCTCTAGTTTTGTTTGTTTAAACATGATTAAACGAAAAGTATTTGTCCAACTGTGTTCACTTATGAAATATCCAATATTATTATTAACTCGAATAATTCAAGCCCTTTCTGTGTCCGATTTTCTCCCACACGAGGGCTTGAACTCCTTATGATCATTGGCCACGTCGCCTGCTCTCTGTGAGAGAGAGCCAATCGGCGGCGATCAGGATAATGAGTCTGCGCAACTGTCTTGTAATTGTCTTACCAAACACGTGTGTTGAATTAACACAAATCCGATAATAATTAATTAACATCAATTAACATCAGTTTACATCATTTAACATCAATTAACATCCGGAACTCCTCCTTCTTTAGCTGCCAACTTAAATAAAAATTCCCATATTGCATAGCGGTGTGAATTTTCCGGTTGACGGTCTTAATCGAGGAAGACGTTCAGGCGTTAATGTAGCCTTCGTAGATCAGCGGAATATAACGACTGAATTATTCGGGTTATATTATTATATACAGTAATACACTTGAATTAACAATAGAAACACAGTGATCCAATGGTGAATGGTGTTTTTGTCGGTTTTAATGGAAAAAATTATCGTGAAAGAATAAGTAACGGCGGACAAGTATTGAGATCGGATTGTGAATACAATTAAATGCTATCCAATTGCAAAATATATGGGGAAATCTGTTGTATTGTCAAAAGGCTGGGAAAATCCGAAAAAGAATTATGTCTGTCAAAATGGTTCAAAATTATGATAAGTATCGGAAAAAAATCAAAATAGTTCAATGTTTATACAAAACTACAAAAGGTAGATAGCTCATCAACATTTCAATGACATCAACAATGTAAACAGACTTGATTTTTTTCATAGTATAAATGGCTAAATGACTATTCTCTGAACATTTGGTCAAAAAACTTATTTGGCATATATTTTCAAAAGTTCACATCATAATGAACATGCGTACTAAGTTTTTCATGTTTAAAAAAAATGTCTTGTTGATTTGACCACAGCTTCATGGTAAACTACCTTACCTGCATGATCATCACGTGACAAACGGACGCGCGCACAGATAGGAACACATAATGCTACCTACTATCGTAGGCGGGCCATACAAATTATATCCTTAACTTTTTACCTATAATCTCCCAAAAGATTTTTAAATGCAATTTCACTGTAATTGTCTTTACCTAGTCCATACGCTAGACATACTGAAAGTTGGTTAATGGCATACACACATCCATACATGGCTACATGACGAGTGTCTACTAGCAAGGCTAACAATGGCACTATCGCTGCATCTATTATACCTAAAAGATATATGATTCTTTCAAACTATCATCTCTTTTTAACTCTAATGAGATACATATTCACTATTGTCGAAGACCGTATGCTGATATATGTCTCTTGGTTGTTAGGTTGCTGTCTTATTAACGCTCATATTATAAATATAAGAATTTAATGTACGAAAGTAAAAGTTTTTTTTCTTTTCCTAGAAGTACACGATAGTGAGAGTGTATCGGAAAGTCTAAGGGAGATAACTTAGAACAATTTTCTTGAAAGGATATTTCGTCACGCCATTTGGTAGAATTTATCCTTCAGCTGCATTTATGAGTAGATGGAAGTTTATGAAATGTAAAACAATTTTCATTATATATTATAATTATTGAAAGCGTATTTCTGGACTTGGAAACGGTTTATCTCTTGTATCTCCTGGAAAAGAATATTACGGTCGAAACTTTCGACAAAGAGATGGTAGATACCAAAGGAGTTTAAAAAATACAGACATCACCACGACAAAAAAGAAAACTGCGGAAAGAAAGCGGCATGGTATATGGAATCTAGGTTTGGCAAATATGAAATGCAATAGAACCCACGCTGACATTGCTTGTTAATAAAAAGTTTCCTAAATATGTTGTGGAAAACTGTAATATTCTTTAAATTGAAATCAAAATGATATATTTACCTAGTCCTAATCCAAATCCAAAATGAGGGACAATTAAATGTGGCAGCGTTGTGGCAAAGGGAATCTGAAATGATAACACTGAAAGTAAAAGGCTATGTATCTGCTGTACGAGCTTCCATCTGCAGTATTATGAGCTGCGTGTGTACTAAAAAATTGGTAAGCATCTCATTATAATTCGTCTTAGCAAAAGAAAAACTTGACGCATTTCATTATGGCTTGCTTTAAATGGTGCATATTTTATCTATAATCTTGAGACAGTGGATTTCGTATTGAATTTTTATTTTACAAATACAAAAATCAGTTGAGTGGCTATATAGTATTCAAAGCTTACAATGAGTCCATTAGAATTGTTTTAGAAACAGATATTAAACATCATAAAGACCTTCAGACTATTAATTGGTACTTAATGATATCAAACAAATACCGATTAACAACAAACACACCATACTGACTATCCATCATAAAGACCTGCAGACTATTAACTAGTACTTACTGATATCAAACAAAATTTAACACCGATTAACAACAAACACACCATACTGACTGTCCATCATAAATACCTGCAGACTATTAACTAGTACTAACTGATATCAAACAAATACTGATTAACAACAAACACACCATACTGACTATCCATCATAAAGACCTGCAGACTATTAACTAGTACTTACTGATATCAAACAAACACCGATTAACAACAAACACACTATACCGACTATCCATCATAAAGACCTGCAGACTATTAACTAGTACTTACTGATATCAAACAAATACCAATTAACAACAAACACACCATACTGACTATCCATCTGAAAATAATCATATTCACACTTTTAGAAGAAAGATGGGTCATTGAAGTCAATTGAGAGCCACTATCTGAGAGCTGTATGAAAAAAACTATTTTTAGTCTACAACCAATTCGGAAAATTTTTTAAGTTTTGCATATAACTTTTGTTTTACGATCCGCAGAACTAATATATCCTTCTCGGCGTCTGTCGCATTGACCTTTGGTTGAAACAAATGTAAAAGTTATGTCCGGTGTTTGTATAGGAGTTATTACTTTATTTTTGATTTTTTTTATGTTGTTGATAGATTTTATTGGAATTGTTGTGTTTATTTAGCATATAACATTACATGATTATAGAATAAGCTTATAATGTGCGAGCATTCTTTGAAATGCTATTGTTTATTATTGTTTCTGTACGTACTATTGTTTTTGTAATCTATATTATACGTTATACTAAAGTACTTTTTTTACTCTGAGAGTGCTGATCCAACTGGATAAATCATGTATTAGAAAAGTCAAGATGACAAAGGCTTTTCCAAGTAAAATATATCTGGAACAATTGTATCTATTCAGCTGAATTAAGAATGAAGGTAAACAACTTCATGATGTGAAAAAGACACGATTAAGAAATGTTGAAGGAATAGAATAAGAATCGTGATTTTTGGGGTTGATTAAAAATAATAATTTTTAATTATTAATGATTAATTGAATTCATCTTTTCTAAATCAAGTAGAATACCTTCCCATTTTTAAAGCTAGATTCCCGAAGAAGTTTGTTCCTATCACGTAACCGGCACTATCTGGGATAAATAACACAGCTAAAAAAGAAAAGAATAAAACGATTATTGTAATAAGACATTTTGCACTACGTAACTTTTCTCCGACTTAAACTTTTGATCTTGGTCGTACCCGACGAAGCTTATTCCTGAAACACGGGTCGTCCGCATTGAAATCGGTATATAAGTTTTAACTACGGCTGAACCGGGGCTGTTAGTGCAAGAGAGGACTATTCTCTAGCAGCATGTGCTTTCGCATTGGTATGCAACATTTTATCTGTAAACTTCTAGTTTATAATTCATGTTTAAACAATACTAAAGTATTCACTCATCTTATCAATGAAACGAAGACGAATACCATTCTTGGACCAATTAAAAATGTTAATTAAATCCACCTGGTTTTATACACTTATGGATTTTAGCGCAATTAATGGACATTTCAGGAAATATTTGCCGTATCTCTTATTTTGTAAGTGATTAAAGTGTTTAACCAGTTTTTAAGCCTGGCAAGTTTGGGTCAACTTTGATCAACATCCGAGTCTTTGCTTTACGAAAGAAAAAAAATTCCTATATATTTTGAATATGTGCATTCTGACTTGGTAAATAATTGCAATAGTAGATACATGTAGTCCTTTCACTAATCAGACCATTAGGGACAAGATGCACATATTGACTTGTTTTATCTTACCTAGCTCCCATTTTTCAACATCCATTGTATCAAGAACCCAAATAGGTACAGTTGCTTCTACTGTTGAAATAGACATAGTAGCTAACATAATTATACCTGTAAACATTAAAACAGTAAATAACGGTCAAAGATACTAAGATAAATACAGAATTGAACATTTGATAGACGTTTCAATAGAAATAATCTCTTTCTAAGTATGCAAGTAACGTACAGCATTTTGTGTTATGTGCTGATAGAGCTCTTTTTGCTTAAAAAGTGTGCTTCATCACTTGCTTTTGAATATGAAAGTTTGTGACACCACGAGGTATATGTTTCGAACAATAGAAAATACAGATTTTGTGAAATGTAAACTTGTATTTTTTTTCAAAAGTGACATATTAATATTAGAATTAGCTCTCGAAGATAACACTGCGATGCACACAAAAGTTCAGACATTCTGTTAAAATACAAAATCAATGTTTAATGGTTCTAAGGCGTTCTTAAATTGAATACCTAGATGAAAATACAGGTACTTGGCGATATGATTAAAATGTGGATATCAAAGAACGTCATCGACATTATAATATACAGAAATGGTATAAACTTACATGCTCCAACTAATATGTATGGGTCTCTTAGAAGGACTGTAATTGTTGATCCGTGATAACTTCTCTGAAAGTAAAAGGAAAATATTATTAAAGTATTGCTACTTCAAATTTATTTTTAGGTTGCGGAAAACATTGAATCAATGATTATTCATAAGCGACTGCGTAGAGTTACAGCGATAATAGTAGCAATATTGAAGATCTTACGGTATCAGTTTTATGATTGGTAGTTGTTTGCTTTAAAGTCTAGTAAAAATATGTCATGCATTATTAATTACCAATCAATATATCATTGAGAGAGGATTTTGCAAAGTGTGTTGACCGGGGTGAATTAAGGGCGTGAATTTAGAAAAAATAAGTAATATATATATATGGATAGGGACAGAAATTTTGCTTTACGGACCCCTTAAACAGCCGTTGCAAAGGTTCTTGAGTGGACGGAGATCATGGTAATTTCCTTTCACGAGGCGTCGGGATTAAAGTCCCATTCCGACCAAACGTGGCTGTGTATGTATACATCCCGCATACTAAAACGGACGCCCTCTCAGCATTAGCCTTATTTTTGCAACAAATACGTTCATGTACGATATTTCTACACACAAGTCAATCCTTCGATTGATATTTATTGAAAATATTTCATTAAAGTAAAAACAACTACTTAATAAAAGATTGACTGATTGTTGACAGTGTAACATCCTCGGGGAAAATAATCATGAATTTCCTCGACTGTTTACTCGAAAAAGGAGAAATATGATATGGCATAATCTTGCATTAAATCGTACCTTTTCTAAAAGCACTGGTTTACATACAAGGATGATAAAGGCTGAAACACACAAAAAAATACTTAAAAATCATCAAGATCAAAAGTTGTAAGGATAATACTACAATACATTACAATACAATACAATAAACGACACTACAGTATGGTACCATTATATGTGTTTCATATTGATTTTTAAAAGATGAGATTTTTATTCAGCCAATTATACTTGTGCATTACTATTTCATACATGATTTTAAGACTTATAAAAGAACACTCAGCCCTGATACACCAAGAGGTTCAACATACAATTACAAAAAAAAAAGGACAAAACATTACAAAACCAATAACAAATTAGAAAAAAAAAAACAAGTTAACAAAAATTATTACTTAATTCATGATGACAAATTTTTATAAAAACAAATTAAACAGATTAAACTACTTAGTTCAGAATCTTGATTTTAAGTATACATTGTATTTGTAAATGTGTTTACAAATCCTTTCCGATTACACTCTTAAATATTTAAATACTAGTACCCGTATTTGGAAAGCTTTTCTTGACCATTGATATCTAATCCATTTATATTTTGTTCTTAATTTCGATCTGATGAGTCAAGCCTTTTTCAACTCATGTTTACTGGAGTCTTTACTGTTTTTTTCTTTATGATGTGTTGTTACACAATGTAAGTGAGAGGGTTGAGCGATCACAGACATGTATAACCCCGCCACATTCTTTATGGGTCTGTCCCAAGCCAGTCTAGTGGTTGTCTTTGGTTGCCGTCTTTCATAATTATGTTTCGTTTAATGGTAATAGCTTACAGTACGACCGTTTGTTTTCTATATTGAAAGGTTTCAGTGTGTTATCCTGGAGCCTTTTATAGCTTACAATATGGAATGGGTTTTGGCTTATTGTTGAAAAACCGGACAGTGACTGGTAGGCTTTTGATCTTTTTTTGGTAGGTAGTTGTCTTATTGGCAACCTTACCACATCTTCTTCTTTTTAAATTGCCAAGGATGAAAAATATAAATAATTTTACCATTCTTACGAAGATATGGAGTCCTATTTATTTGTTTTTTATAAAAGAATTACCACCCGATTTCCCGAATCCTTAAAGTCGTTTTACAAGCCACAAATGAACATATATATACTTGCCAATATCAAGAACAACAAATACCAAGATCAATAAAAATGGTGCACTCGATCCTACATAGAAGTAAAGCAAACTTCCAAATGGGTATCCAACTGAAAGGGAATAGAGATAATATACTCCAAGATGTTATGTTAGTGGCATAAGTATGGAAAAGGTGATACCAATTGTCCTCAAAAGAATGGGAGAAACATTATCATATGACACAGAAAAAAAATTAAATAGTAAGGCTGAACGTTCTTCTGTAAATCTACTACAATCATCACATCCTGGTAGACACGATAGTCGCTGTTTATGCTGTGAATGAATATATTTGAATTGACAGGTGACACAGTGTTTGCTTAAAAGCTTTTTTAATTTGACTAGAAAAGAAAGTTCATCAAGGGACATAAAATGGTTCATCCGGTTTGCGAGTGTATAGACTAAATTGATAAGGGAAACGTCTAAAATGAGAAATTAAACCTAAGTATCTTATGAACGAAATTAAAGTTGTTTACTTGCATGTTTTATGAAGGACTACATGATTACTGCAGCTATAGCTTATCCTTCAAGTAAGCGCTTGTTCACTAACAGCCGACCAGATTATGTAAAAACATAAGAAAGTCAAGTTTTCGTTTTTGTTAGGACCACTCAAATCTTGGGACTGGTTACAATAGGGTGACCAAAAATCATCTTTTGGCCGTTTGTTTCTTTATTTACAATTAATATAGCTAATCACGAATTCATGGTTCATCTAGATATATATTAAGCAAACTAAAGTTTTATAAAACTTTTCCCAGAAATATAATGCAGCGATTAATATAAGAATTTATCAGCACTTTTGCACATTGACTCGTATATCTCCTAAATTTAATTTTGTCTAATACACATGAGTTGGAGTTTGACCGCTGTGTTGTAGTTGTCATCACTTACTCAACACTCCGACTGCTATTCCTGCCATTGCTGTACCCATTACACGACTTCTCTCGCCGTCCTCGTGATATCTCTCAGCCAATAAACTCATACCTGAAATGAGTGAGATATCAGTTGTTATAAGATAAGAACAACTGAAATACCCGTTGATATTATCATTCATAAAATGCTGATTTCATGTAGATATTTATCTGTTTTAGATTAAATGCAGAAACATTAGCTCAGTGCAGACACAATTAATAAATACCAAAGATCTCAAACCAACTTTGCCACAATTTCTTATCCACAAAATATCATTGTACAATGTATATAAAAGAGAGGCGAAAGATACCAAAGGGACATTCAAACTCATAAGTCGAAAATAAACTGACAACGACATGGCTAAATAAGAAAAAAGACAAACAGACAAACAATAATTCACAAAACACAACATAGAAAACTGAAGACTGAGCAACACGATCCCCACCAAAATTGAGGGTGATCTCAGGTGCTCCGGAAGGGTAAGTAGATCCTGCTCCACATGTGACACCCGTCGTGTTGCTCATGTTGGTACAAACCCGGTAATAAGTCTAATTCGGTAGGTTACATTCAGGAAAAGGGGACGGGATTGTAGTTTACGACATTATGAACATATCCGCTATCATCTGTGAAACGGATATTCCGTAACGGTCAACTAACTCGTGACGGCGTCCGTAAAATTTACGAAGGGATGATTTCAACTTCACCAATTGGAACTCTTGGTTTAATAGCTTCCTTGTGAGTAGCAACCCTTTATCAAGGAAATCATGATAGGAAATACAAGCCCTGGAGTATCGTATCAACTTGGAGATATATACTCCGTATGCAGGCGCTGCTGGAATGTTGCTACATAAAAATGGAAAGTTCACAATTGGGAAGCTGAAATCATCTCTTTTGTCATAAATTTTTGTTTTCAACCGACCCTCATTGTCAATTTCTAAATGTAAGTCAAGATATGAGGCAGACTTAACTGTATCTGTTGTATCCTTTATCTCAAGTTCGATGGGATAGATGCGTTCAACATAGCTACCAAATTTTTAATTATTTAGTGAGAGAACATCATCTATGTAGCGGAAAGTAAAGTTAAAAAATACTGCTAACTTCTTTTCTTTCTTCCTGTTTGAAGTCAGCCTCATATGAATAAAGGAACAAGTCGGCAAGAAGAGGGGCATAATTGGTTCCCATGGGAATGTCGATTGTTTGTTAAAAAACACCTCCTTCAAACGTAACAAATATGTTGTCAATCAAGAAATCAAGCATCTTGATAATGTCAGTTTCAGAGATTTTTTTGGTTAGAATCAGAGTGATTTTTTACAAAGTAGGATTTATCCCTCCCTAAGACAAGATATTTTTCTACGTTGCCAATTCTTTTTTATGAAACAAAGCAGGACCAACTCTTTCGATTTGGCTTTTAGTTTGGAATGGAGAATACTTTGTGTAAAGTGTAGAAAAGTCAAATGTTTAAATACTATTGCAAGATGAAAGAGTCTTAGATTGTATGTACTCTAAAAGATCTTTGGAATGTTTTAGTATCCACATCTGATTCACGCCACCTCTA
Source organism: Mytilus californianus (assembly GCF_021869535.1). NCBI lineage: Eukaryota > Metazoa > Mollusca > Bivalvia > Mytilida > Mytilidae > Mytilus > Mytilus californianus. Next base: position 127,137,751 of record NW_026262679.1, on the reverse strand, counting down.
GAATCTGTAGTTTCACAATAACTTTGAAGCCTGGCTTTGATTTCTGATAAAATTGATGTTAATAATTTGGAACGAGGTTTCGTGGAACACTTGGAAGACCCAGCAATATACTGTTGTTTGTAAGGACACTTATGTAGTTTAGGTATCCAATACAGTGATGGAAGATCCAGTTTTCATCTTTGGTTGAAATTCCAAAGAAACACAGAACAGAACTATGATTATCCAGGATTTCCTCTTTAGTAAGTGTCGTGGGATATATGTTGAGTTTCCAAGTGAATTGTCAATACCTAATTCATTTATCAAGCAGTTTATGCATTTGTGATTTACACACAAAAACGATATTGTTTAGGGCTTTATCTGCGGGGACAACATATTTGTCATGGAGGTAGGAAAATGTACGTGCATGATGTTATAATGTCTTTTGTAATATAAGATAAGATCGAGTAGGTTAATCTTAAATAATTTCAAGCGACTAAACAAAGTAAGCATTTACTCTCAAAGACGTAATTTAATTCTTGACAAACATATTACTCACATTACATTAAGTTTCGCACTCGCATTATATTTAGAGAATATCATTATATTTAGAGAATATCATTATATTTAGAGAATATCATTATATTTAGAGAATATCTGAGAATATACCTGCAACATTAGTAGCTGATGATCCTAGGCCGTGCATTCCTCTAGCAATCAATAAACCGGCTACCGAAGAGGAAATGGAATAAACTGATCCAATAGAAAATACCAAAATAAATGGTCAAACTAGTTTTATCGTTATCAAAAGTGGAAAATACAATGACACAATAAAAATGTGTGGTCAATGAAAATTAGACAAACTAAAATGATAAGAACGGTGACATTTAGAAAAGTAGAAAAAAATAATACAAAATGTTTAAAAAACTTTTTAAGAGTTGTGTTACCTTACGGTATATAACAAATACGATTTTTTGTTTTCTTTGTTACTTAGATACGATAACGTAACCATGTGTCCGCTTCTCTACCTGAAGGGCCATGTGTCCGCTACTCTACCTGAAGAGTTACGTTTTCGTATCTATTTGGTACTGTATAAAGGAGATGTGCGATTTGGGACGTGAGAAAACGGGGGAATTTCGGGAAATCAAAGTTTTAAAATGACAACAAGTAGAAAAACATGTTCACAGAGTTGTCCTTCCTACAACCAAGGTGAAAATCTTACAATTGAAAGTTGTGCCGTTATATAGTTATTAGTCTCCTTACCATAAGGAATTTAACATTGTAAACCCCAGATTTTGTCACAAAATTTAGATATATATGCCATAAGAACTGTGAAGCCCGAATGACACTGGCAAACGCTCTGTAATTTGTATCTTGCCAGACAGTTATAGTGGCTCTGTGTGTGTAACTTAATCCTAAAGATGCTTCAAGGTAACTGAATCTACTATTTAGGTGATTCGCGTCTGAACAATCACTTATCCAGCTGACAATGAAAGACGGATAATCGAGCTGACAATGAAAGACGGATAATCATAGAAACAGACGTACAAACAAATAAACACCAAGGAAAATTCAAGCTTGGGCAGACTCTATAAAAACAAACATTGGTATCGGATGCTTCGGAAGGGTGAGCATATCCTATTGTCCATAAATTTGTAACATGTGTGATATGAAACATAATCTAGACGTTCCGCTTACATTTAAACCATAGATTATCTGTATAAATTTTATTACATACCCAAAGAAGAAATGCCGATTATGATAGTTCCTCCGAGCAGCACAATGTTATTTCCAAATCTACAATAAATAAGATAAACATTTCATCATGATAGTTCCTCCGAGCAGCTCAATCATCGTGACTTGGAACAGGCACATAAAGTATGTGAATGGGTTAAATATGTTTGTGATCGCTCAATCATCCCCCTAACGTGGGACAATTGTGTAACAGCACAACATAAGAACAATTTGTCAGAAACATGACTAAACGCAATAGAACAGTACGAAGCATAAAAAACAACTAGCATAAAAATAGACAAAAAGCACTGGCTCGCAGTTTCTGAAAGCTAGTTCAAAGTCAATTACAACTATGATAAATAAATCATGTTCTCCCAGACTTTAGTCAACTTCAGTGTATGAATAGCCACCTCACCGAGATATAGTCGTTTGTGCTGGTGTGGCATAAAACAACCATCAATCAATCAATCAATCAATCAATTAGAATAAACATTAAAACATTGAAAAAGTAATTAAACGACGGATATATGATGTATGAAAGGTCGTCAAGTTTATTTACTTATTCCTTATTCCTCAGTATTCCATGGGGTCTGTAATATATGATGAAGGGAACTGTACGCAACAATTTGGTTACTTAGTATGATGTACTTAACGATCAAAAGCCAACATACTTACAAGATGAACATCATTTACAGTAAATACTAGTCTAATACTTACGAGTTGGCTAAATATCCAGTCAAAGGGTTAAAAACAATCTGAACTAAAGCCTTTACTGCTAATATCCATCCTATTTTACTGTTCTCTGTCGCTGGATTAAATGACAACTCAAACAGTCTTTTTGCAAAGCTAATGCTTGAAAAACTTGTACTTGGTGCATCTGTTGTCATATTGAGGCTAATGTTTACAGTTTGCTCGTCGCCTGACAGACACCTTTTAACCATTAGTTCACTCATGCTAGTATTTGTAGTGGAATGATTTTGTACATTCAAACAGTCCTCCATCATCTGTTCATCTTGGATTACAAGCATCTCGGGTATTATGGGTACTTCAAACAAACAAAATTGACTTTAGAACTATAGAATAAAATTCGTAAGGGTTCCGCGGAACCCAGTGTCTCGCCTACTTTTTCTGTTAATCGCAGACTCAACAAAAATGAGGAAGTAAATCAATAAAAATATTCCTCTTGATACTATCTTTTGATTGTAAGAAGCTTCTGTCCAAGTTTGGTAAAATTCTAGGATAGTTTATGATTTAAAATAACTGTTTAAAAACTTTAACTGCAGACTGAATGTAATGTTAACTGGAAGAAAACAAAATTTCCTTCTAGATACTAGCATTTGATCATAAACAAGCTTCTGTCCAAGTTTGGTACAAATCCAAAATAGTATAAGAAAGTTATTAAAATTTTAAAAACTTTAACCACAGAGTGAATATGTTGTTTCCTGGCAGAAAATCGAAGTCCATTTAAAAGTAATATACGGAAAAAATGGATTTATATTTTTACAAAATTTCCTTCTAGATACTAGCTTTTGATCATAAACAAGCTTCTGTCCAAGTTTGGTACAAATCCAAATTAGTATAAGAAAGTTATTAAAATTTTAAAAACTTTAACCACAGAGTGAATGTGTTGTTTCCTGGCAGAAAATCTAAGTCCATTTATAAGTAAAATAAGGAAAAAATGGATTTATTTTTTTACAAAATTTACTTCTAGATACTATCTTATGATCATAAACAAGCTTCTGTCCAAGTTTGGTACAAACCCAGGATAGTTTAAGAAAGTTATTAAAATTTTAAAAACTTTAACCACAGAGTGAATGTAATATTTACCGGCAGAAAAACTAAGTCCATTTATAAGTAAAATACGGAAAAAATGGAATTTTATTTTTACAAAATTTACTTCTGGATACTATCTAATGATCATAAACAAGCTTCTGTCCAAGTTTGGTAGAAATCCAGGATAGTTTAAGAAAGTTATTAAAATTTCAAAAACTTTAACCACAGAGTGAATATTTGTGGACGCCGCAGACGACAACGACGACGACGACGACGACGACGCCGACGGAATGTAGGATCGCTATGTCTCGCTTTTTCGACTAAAGTCGAAGGCTCGACAAAAAGCAGGAAAAGATCCGTATCTAATGCTAAGTTACCAATATAAGTAGAGGACCAAAGGTTCTATAGTGAAATCAATCGATTGTTAATACTGTGTGTAATACGATTTTTTTCAATATTGGGTGCCTATAGAAACGCAACATATTATTTTTCAAGGCACTTAAGTCCCTTTTGGAATAAAATGTTCCTTCAATGCATTCCTCAAATATTTTGCTACTTATAATTTAAACGAAAATCGAAAAGCTTTAAAAACTAATTACAATCGAATGCATACATCTAGTTTAAAGAAGTCTTCAAAGTTTTAGAACGAATGGTCAACTTCCAAAGAAGATCCGTCGCTTTGAATTTTATTCAATAGAGCAAAAACATCATCATGATAGTAGCGTTTCTATTTACAATCAATATATATTCTTAGCTTTATCATGTTAATTTAAATTAAGTTATAATTCTAAATATAGAGGATGGGTAAAATACCTATGACCATCTTTCGGCTGTGCTGGATGTATAAATACGCAGCCACGTTAGATCGGAAAGGGATGGGGAAAGTGCCATGATGATTACACATCTAACATCTTTATATGACACCCGAATATAACGTAAACAGAGTCGTCCACACATATATAGAAGAATCAACCTTAATCGTAGTTGTCAAAAGAAACTTTGTTTTTTCCGAATCGAGTTTCTCTTCCCGCTTCGTTTTTTTTTATAAATTTGTGGGTTATTCTACCCTCTCGATTTTTGGCGTATTTGAAGTATTATTTTTACTTAGAATTAATGCAATATTGGTACTTTACACTCATGTAAACCAATCTTATGAACAAAATTGTTGACATAACCCAATATCAGTATACCAATTTTCAAGGTATATAGACAACTTTTGTTATTTAACCATATGATTAAATGCTAGGAAGATATTTAAGATTTTAGTCTAGTTTTTGCAATTCAAAATTCACCAGACGGGCTGTATAACAAATTTTCTCTCTCCAGCTTTTCTCTTCTATTGATCTGCCAATGTTTAACAAACTGACACTGAAATAATCACACTTAATCATTTAAGGCATTTAACAATTTTATAAGGAAATCCCAAATTATTTTCTCAGTTGTGAAAAAAAATACATTTGACAAGTATATTAAGATATTAATCAGGCGATTTCATGGAAGAACAAACGTCTTAATAGTATTTTCAGGAATATTGAGTGTTGGCGATCTCATTTATGACGACTGAAATAAATCAATTCTTTCTAAATATAATTTTCTTTCGTTCTTGTTTAATGAATGATAGGTGTCCTTTAGTTAAGATGTGAAGAGGGAAGGTTGGAATGGGTACACCCCCCACTAAGACAAACAATCATATATCATATCATATACCTCTTATATCCTTGTTATTATCAGAAGTCCGCTACTTGCCTAATAATGGACTTCTGATTTTATCTAGACTCCGGGCGCTTCAAAGTAGAGATTATGATATGCTGCAGACGCTGTAAATAATTTACTCTTGGCGCTTTAGAGCTTATGGTATGGTGGAGATACTGTATATAATTGATGAAGACCATGTGCTAGCCGATAAATGACTTTTCTATTTTCTATGTGTTGTGGAGTTGTAGTCTCTTTGACATTGGATCCTTTTATTCATATTAAAATAGAAATTCCATCGCCTTCATTGTTGTTCCAGCCAACATCTCCTATAATAATCAAATCCTTGTCCCCTCACGTGTCCTAGAACTGAGGTTTGAAATTATCCGAGATTTATCTATCCATTGTACATTACTGTCTACCATTGTACTTACCAATGTACATACGAATACTGTTTACTATTGTACTTACATTTGTAACAATGCTGTTTACAATTGTACTATCCAATACTCTTTACAATTGTACTAACCAATACTGTTTTTTATAATTGTACTAACCAATGCTGTTTACAATTGTACTAAGCAATGATGTTTACAATTGTACTAAGCAATGCTGTTTACAATTGTACTAACCAATGCTGTTTACAATTGTACTATCCAATACTGTTTACAATTGTACTATCCAATATTGTTTACAATTGTACTAACCAATGCTGTTTACAATTGTACTAACCAATACTGTTTACAATTGTACTAACCAATGCTGTTTACAATTGTACTAACCAATACTGTTTACAATTATACTATCCAATATTGTTTACAATTGTACTAACCAATGCTGTTTACAATTGTACTTACCAATGTACTTACCAATACTGTTTACAATTGTACTTACCAATACAACTTATCAGTAAATTGTCAATAATATTGGTACAAAAAACAATAGCGACAATAAACTTTCGGTCTTCTTTTATGTTATTAAGGTACTTTACAATTCTTTCCATTTTAGAACCAGAATAATCTGCAATAAAGTAAAAATATCAAGATAATACATAGAGATTATACCACACTGCTCGGTCTATATCGGTATTTATCCACTGGTAATATTTTTTTAAAACTTTTAAAAAGACCCCAGGGATTACTGGAGTATAGAAATATGGTCATATTGATCTTCTTCCGTTCGGCAGTAAAATCCTTGCCAAAGTGTGACGTCCCTTTGGCTGTTCCGTATTCGCAGCCACATCTGGTCAGAATGAGGACGTTTGATCCGATGCCTCGTGTAGAGAGTGTGCAACGCTATCTGCACTGAAAAAAAAATCATTTAAGGGTCCGAAGGTGGACAGTTGCAAGGCAACATTTCTGATCCTATCTAACATACCCTAATTTTCAGTTGCAGTTAGATTTTCCTCTGCTTCATCCCGCTTTGCAGAACCTACCTATTGTATTTATTGTTAATTTCTTCTCGTCCCTATATGCATGAAACGTTTGCTACTGGACATGAAGCAAACAACATTAACCAATCATCAAACTGTAAAATGCTCGGGGAGATGCACTTTCTATGTAATGAGTGATAGGGGTGATCCGCTGGAATAGGTCACTATGCCAAGCTTCATGATGTATATGAGAAGGTCGAGGTGAAATATATGACGGTTAGGTATACTGGATGTCTCAACTTCTCATCCCTACCATAAAAGTTTTGAAATGGTCCTCCGAGGGTTTACCGAGCATTTCATTTTTTTAAAGGCTGATGGAGTTATAAATGTCAGGCAATATAAAACGTTGCGTTATTTTGGTTTACAAATACAGGGTGTTGCCTAGTTATGGGATAAAAAGTCAAAGTCGAAGATAGGCAAGATACTCACCGAAACGATCCAAACCGATTTACAAATACATGATTATCGGTCACAATTGTAATCTATTGAACAGTGCTATCAAACAAGCAGAGTGGTGTTATCTATTGAACAGTGATATCAAACAAGCAGAATGGTGTTATCTGTCGAACAGTGCTATCAAACAAGCAGAGTGGTGTAATCTATTGAACAGTGCTATCAAACAAGCAGAGTGATGTAATCTATTGAACAGTGCTATCAAACAAGCAGAGTCGTGTAATCTAATGAACAGTGATATCAAACAAGCATAGTGGTGTAATCTATTGAACAGTTCTATCAGACAAGCAGAGCGGTGTAATCTATTGAACAGTGCTATCGAACAAGCAGAGTGATGTAATCTATTGAACAGTGCTATCAAACAAGCAAAGTGATGTAATCTAATGAACCGTGCTATCATTTAAGCAGAGTGTTGTAATCTATTGAACAGTGCTATCAAACAAGCAGAGTGAAAATAATTTGTAACATACAACCTGCTCAACCCTATGAGACATAAACAAAGGAATAAAAGTTTGACGCAGCAGACATTCGGGAATACAAAATTGTAACAAAAGGCAGACTTTGCACGTACCAATTTATCTTTTTTTAATGAAAATATGCGTTCATTAATGTGTGGAAACATGGTCCATTTCTCCACAGGAAATAAAAAAAAAATCACCAGTTTCTATTCTGGACACGGTCTTATATATAATTCATTTTCCTACTTCTCAACCACGAATCAATTAAAGTTTAAAACAGATTTAAGAAGTCTTTCCTAATGCCGTATAAACAATATATCAGGAGGAGAAGACGCAAAATAATAAACAATAAAAAAACCTCTTAAACAATCATCTTTTTGGGGGAGGGGGGCAATCTTCGATATCGTATTTTCGTCGATGTCTTTGTATTGACATAAAATTTGCGAAATCTTTGGTTATGTCATGGTAAATTGCCGGATGAAAATGAGGGTGTAAGAAATATTTCTTACCAGATCTAAAGCTGAGAAAATTGACATTTTTCAAACAATTTTTATAAATATGGAAATTAGGTTTTCTTTTGATTTTTAGGTAGATAGTAATCGCTTATCAAGTTCAATCATAACGAGTCTTAATATGTATTTATCAAATTTTGTCACCTGCTCCTTGATTTAGTTGTTTTTTCTTTTTTATTTGAAAACAAATAAATAAACACGTACAGCAATACAATGCAAGGAATGAAAATAATACATTGTAGCAAGCATGCAAAAATAATCAACTTACCAAAAGAAGATACGTCCCTGCTAGAAATCTTGGAAAGTAATGAAAACAGAATCATTTAAATATTTTACACCCGATTTAATGTCATAATGGAATCTAAGAGGACAAATGTGGTTATAACATATTTAATCAATCGTCAAAATAATTATAAATGGGTGTTATAAATGATATATTCAATACCGAATGCAACTGTACAAAACTGACCATAGCATGAATAATCTGACCGAAAGTTATCTCATTACATCAACGCCATTTTATGTTAAAAATGATTGATTGTGTTATATGATCACGAAACAAAATTTTAAAAAAATCCAGAAAATATATTTGAAACTGTCGAGCAGAAACTTAAAATACATATTTTCATAAAAACAATAATCTATAACATTACTTCAGTATGTTTTCAACTTCACTTTCAACTGTATACATAAGTATTTCACCTCCTCTACGTACGTATGTTAACAGTCGTAACACGGCGGTTGTCACTAGTGGAGCAGAAACCGATGATCTTTCCAAAGTTCACCACTGGTTTTTATGTGGGGTTCGCGTTGTTTAATATCAAGTGTTCTGTTATTGTTTTGTTGACTGTTGATTGTCATCTTGCCGTTTTCCTTTTGGCCATTGTGGTGTCTGCGATTCTCTTGCTTTCATCGCCCCTTTTTCATTAGAAATAAAGATAGGGTTTTGCGATATATTTATGAAAACTTACGAAGACAATTCATATGATGAATTTCTTGTAAAAAGCGAAATAGTGAATAGTCAATTTTCCAGTCCTGGATCTTTGATGGTGTATAGAAAATGGCTGCCGCCAATAGTGTCTAGTGACAATCAAATTTATCAGACAAAAATAAGATAATTTTAACTGCAACTAGAGAAAAAGGCTTATTTTGTAGTATGAGAAAAAACCCTTCGAAATGGTAAAATATTGACACTTCACGTTCCAAAACAATCTAGTAAAACTCTCGTGTTGATGAATTGTGCATTTCTTATCTAGAAAAATATACATGACATACTAGACGTCGGACATTAAGCAGCTAATATAGCCAAAAGTAAAATAACAAACTCCAAGGAAACATCAAAAAGGAAAGTTCCTTATCAAACGACCTTTGGTGGCATGAGTATGACCATTCGGGGTGAAATATGCTGATTATTGCTAATCAAGTATAAAATAAAATTTAAAAAAAATGATTGTTAGCTTAGGTCTTACTGTCGAATGTAAATAGGTCTTATTTCTATACCAAACTTTCTCTTGTAGTACGGGTGGTTTAAAACAAATGCAAATTTTGAAAATTAACCATTTCCCTATTTTATTACGTAATAAATGAAAAACCTTTGGGAAGAAATAAACGTTGCATGGTTTCAACTATCCGGTGAATTCAGTCAGTTCTTGTCATTGCACTCTGAATGTATCAAGTGCTAAGCATAGATAAAGTAAAGTAATGTATCAAGTGCTAAGCATAGGCCAAGTTAGGTAATGGAGCTCTCAATAAAAGTACAAACACATTATAAATTGGTTTTAAATTATTATTATAAAGAAATATATGCACTATTATTACATAGCATTAAATTGTATATAAATATATGTAACTAAAACAGACTATGTCTATTATTCAACAATTATTAACAATTAAATCAATCGAACAAACGGACGGACTTCTTTGGTTTACTCTTCTGACCAACAGACCATGACTTGGACTTTACCCGGAAGTGACGTAGATCGGAGGCATGACTCTTATCAAGCATTGGCAGGTAGCCTTCCGCAGTACATAGTTCCTGAAAAAGGGAAAAATATAATGTATGTTGTAAAATGTATCCAATAATTGTCTCGATATAAGTATGTACGACTTGCCAGACGGAGCTTATAAAATACTTAATCAGTGCTCAAGACCATGCAAAAATTTAGCTTTACTAACAATTGTTCCAAATGCAAAGAGTTTTTTTTTTTTGTTTTTTTTTCTTTAATCAAACCCTTCATCGTAATCAAAATATTCAGACATATCTTCTAAAGGATCATGAAAAAATTGCATAGATTTTCTTGGTGTAAGTTTGTATATTCACATTGCCTAAGGCTAAAGTTTTCAGTCATATTTATATGTGAAGTATCATCCATGTGTATGATGGGTTTTTGTTTTATTTTAATTTTGTTTTAATTTTTGGTGTTTGCATAGCTCGTTTATTGCCTTCTGGGCTATCTTTACTCGGGAACCAGTTTAGTATCTTATAATTCATAATTCCTCTACTTTTCATTATATCCGTCTTGGAATGGCCAGTCCAAAACACGTCAAGTATCAAGACTGACTGCCGGACCGTAGAGGACTCATTAAACTGTTATATTTTTTAAAAATCACATTTAACTAAAATTATGTACAGTATACATTTAGAAAAAAATATATTTAATACTGTATGTAAACTTAAATTACCGGGTATGTCTGATAGAAGGATTTGTAACCGCCTTGTAGAAGGTAGATCTCTGGGTAAAACAGATGTGGGTAGTTATCAGCGTTGGTCTCTCGGTCTTTCTGTCGCAGATTGCGGCACCTATAAAGAGAGAAAAAAGACAATCTATAAAAGAAAATTACAATTTGAAAACCAATGTTCTATATAATGTACCAGTAACTAATCTAAACATATCTTATGTTTTGCAAAAAAATGCTTGTGGATGTAATAATCAACGAAGACGTTACCAAAAAGTGAAAGCTATTGATCAGAAAATACGATCGTTTTTTTTTAAACCCACTCCGAATAAACGAATGTCCTCCCCATAACAATACATCGACAAAAACTTTAGAAAAAAATGCTTCTTTTGGGGAAAAACTATTTTTCGAATGGAAAGTTAAACCAACTGTAAGAGGTGAATTTAAATTTCTAAAGGAATAAGAAATCAAAAGATGTAGGTTTGCAGGGAGGTAATTAGCTGCTGGTCAATGCAGAGAGTCACAATTAAGTAGCAAATACATTCATAAATACTAAATTGAAAACTTGAAAAGTCTACGTCTAATTGTATAGTATGTAAATGATACTTACATAGCTGGACCTCTTTCAATGGAGAACTCACAATGAAAGATCAACACAGTAGGTGATGTGTCGGTAAACAGACGGCTCATATCTTCTGGCTTAAACATGTTGTCTGCATTCTACAATGTTAATTTGTCATTTTACGATAGGACAGAACATGAGGAACAACTCACACATACAAAACAAATCATATGAAAACTCTAAGCAAGCTTTTTTATCATTTGAAGAATTAGTGTTAATAGAATATTTTTGATATTCTCTGTTGAAATGATTCAATTTTTTTAAGTGTCGAAGCGATTTAGAATTTGACATATTTAATAGACATTTGTTTATTAATTGTAGGAGACGGTATGTTGACCTTTAGATGTCATTTGTGTATTGTGTATTTTCACTAAAAACTTGCATGTTTTACGATAATAATTGTATTATGATGTTTATGTATCTTGCCTGACTAGGGCCCATGATTGGTTCATAAAATAATGTCTAATGTCTAATGTCCTATGGTTTTTCGTCTCGTTTTGAGTTGCTGTCTCATTGAGGCATACCCCACATCTTTTTTTAAACATAACCAACGAATTAAATTAAACTTAAAAAAACTATAATGGTGAAAACTAATAAACCACGGCGCTCTGATAGCTTTGTATTGACTTCTGATGTATGCCCAGCATATATCCTGTTATATTTGCCTCCAGACCACGAACGGTTTAGCTATATAATATATAGGAGCAATATATTTTTTTCACAGTACATGTATTACTTATATCTTTGTATATATTTATGTATGTACATTTTTGTAAGAACTGCCATTGGTATGTCTACCTGAACAGGAACGTATATGGATACATTGTACAAATAAAACTTACAATAATATGTCCACCTTGAAACTCGTACGGATATCTGCAGTCAATGATGGAATAGCTACCAATGTTGTGTGAACCTCTAATGACGTCAGCTAGCTGTTACAAAAAAAAAAAAACATAGTAAATTATTATTAGGGTAAAATGTGCCTACTCATAAAAACTGTGACCACACACCAAAAACATCGTATGATAAGCAACTAGTCTTTTTATTATAATAGATAATTAAATGTTTGATCGATAGATTCAATGATTGCTAGTTGATTAATGTCCAGTAGCAAATATGTAATACAAGATTGTGAATATGTAAGACTATTATCATTAAATGTACTTTAATTATGGAGAACAAAAAATAGAACCAACATTCATTTTGTGAACTTCACATAGCATATACTTTTAATACAATGTTATCAGTCTTGTTTCTAGAGTGTAGGAATTAAATCGTCAAGTACCATGTTGTCACATCATGTGTTTGGTTTTTTTTTTCTTTATTGTTGTTTTTGTTTTTGTTTTTTGTTTGTTTTGTTTTGTTTTTTTTTTTTTTGGGGGGGGGGGGGGGGGGGGGTAAAAAGTGGGTTGTGTGTTTGTGGCCTTGTCTCGATAACATAAGAAGAAAGAAACTGACATAGGACTAACAGGAATGTATTGGTCCCAAAACTGATCCCCAAATAATGGTTCTAGTAATTAAAACTATTTTAAATTATTTATTTATATTTACCGTATCTGCTGAGATACATTTGATGTCATGGCGGGAATCAAACACCGTGGGCAGACGACAGTTTCTGGAACCGTCACCAATCATATCACCATCAGTTATAGGATCAGTAGCTTGGGCCTAGAAGATAAATAATAGATTAGATTATTTTGTTTAAAAATTGTTGTTATTTGAAACTGCATATACTATCATGAATCAATAGTTCTTTAAAAAAAGAATCAGCATTAAGATTAAAGAAGAACTTAAACTTTGGAAAAAATAGATTAATATGAAAACAGACGAGTATTTTAACTCATGCAGTCTTGTTCATAGCTGAATACGTTTTTATTTTCGATTTTATCTATTTTCTAGTATATTTGTTTTTTATGTTCTACAGTGAGACATAATGTTCATAAAAGTTTGTACTTTTTGACATTTTTAGTCGTTGAATATTACATTTATTCCCCATTTATACATGGATTCAACGTAAAATTTCCAAATTCTGTCATTTAGACGCTGTGGTAAACGCAACACAAAACGAAATTTCGATGAGACGAAGCCTAATTTTGTTATTTCAGTTTTTAAAATCTGTGTTGTTATATTCATTCGACAAATAGTCTAAAATCAAATTATTTAATAACGATACTTACCTCCGACTTAGCAGCTATAAGATCATGGCTCTGTTTGCTGTAGGTACCAGTTTCTGGAGAGAACCTCCTCTGACGTTTCTGTGATATAGCTGTTTGCTTGACTGGTGAAATGGCGCCATCCTAATGAGAAAGTAAAAAGACTATTACTGCATGAACTTCAAGCATAAGAAAATAGGTAACTGTTATATTTTTAAAACTTAAACTCAGTAAGTTGGCTTGATTGTTGTTCTTTTCAACATAATGATCGATTTTTTTATTCTTTAGTTTTTTTATTCAATCAGAGCGCTTTCTCTGTCCTTGAAATCTTCCCATGTCTGTCATTTATTTTCATTTTTTGAATGGTATTATTTAAGTTAGTCGTGTCTTTGACTTTTTTATATTTTTTTTTTTGGGGGGGGGGGGGGGGGGTAATATTTGCTCTTTATTTTATTCACTATTTCACAAAAAAAAATTGCAAACGGACTTAGCGTATTGATAATTGGTTGTTAGGTAACGGTGTTTTCAAAGTTTCAAAGTATAGTTGGGAATAAGGATTTTTATAGTAAAAATCTTTAGTATTAACAAGTTTTATTTAGTTTTTTTTTATGGTTTTGTGAACTTGATTCTACATTACAAATTGCTTTTGTTTTGTTTCCTGTATATTTCAAATATTTGAAAGGCTAAATAATTTCAGACAACGTTGAAGTCGGTGTTTTACCATTATCTTGAGAACATTATATAGTAGTATCTTAATACTTACATTTCTGAAATCAAAGTCCATTCCAAGACCAGAATCATCATCATCAAATAAAGCTGCCATCATGTCGTCACACTTTTGAAAGAAACTATCACATGGAAGATCCATAACGGCTGGTCTTAACTTGAAGAAACTATGGAAAAACACAAAACACAAAGAATGACAAACAGAAATAAAAAAAATAATGTAAAAGCTTCTGGTTAGTAAATTAAACAAAATATATAAAAAAAAATATTCTCCCCATATCTCAAATAAAAAAAAAAAAGAAAAATGGTAAAAAAAATATTAGGTGCCAAAGTGATTAACCAAATGCCGAAATGACTTTAAATAGGTGCCGATTTGATCGTATGCCGATTTGACCGGGTGCCGATTTGACTTTTTCTATAGGTGCCGATTTGACCAGGTGCCGATTTGACTTGTACCCGACAGACGGACAGAATATTTTATTATAGTGTCACCACATACCAATATAATACAATATCATACATCATAACATCAGTAAAAAAAATACGAAAACACATTTTAATCTGAGTTAAAATTTCGGTATCAAGCCACAACTGACTTATGAGACACTTTGATTTAAAGACTTATTCTAGACATTCATTAAAAATGAATAAATCAAAGTAAAGCTTTTACAGTAAAAGAAACATACTGTACACCATATTTCCTGCGATTAAACAGAAAACATCAAGATTTCTCTAAAAATGGTTGTATAGAGTCATGTGACATCAAAAAAAAATTTGTCATCATGATTATAATCGTTAAAATTTGGGTTATAATTGCACTTGCTTTCAAAAATAAATCATATCGCAAACCTGAATAAAATTCATAATGCATAAGAAACTGATCAGATGTTTAAAAAATTCTTCGTAGGAATCTTTTATCATTATTTGCGTTCGTTTTTGTTTTTTCAATCATCGGCTATTTTTCCGGTTGCATCTTATATAAAGTAAAGGTTAGCGACAATTCGATAGAAAAACAGGTTATTGTATCGCTTTTTTCAAGTTCTTGAAATTTGATACCGTCTGGGCTAAGACATATGTGTCTCTGCTAGGACCAATAAAAATTAAAGAATATAATTTATTAGAAATTATTTGACAATTGTATCATGTTGTTT
Organism: Mytilus californianus; assembly: GCF_021869535.1. Taxonomy (NCBI): domain Eukaryota; kingdom Metazoa; phylum Mollusca; class Bivalvia; order Mytilida; family Mytilidae; genus Mytilus; species Mytilus californianus. The sequence goes on along the minus strand of NW_026262679.1, from coordinate 127,122,390 downwards.
TTGAATAACTAATTTACCTTTATTTAAAAGCTTAACATATCAAAAATATTTAACCTTATCACGGCAATTTATAGGGAACAAATGAAAAAAACAAAGCTGTGTCTTAATTCGGTCCTCACAGTTGGAATCGCCATGTCTTTAAAACCTTACTCTTTTACGATAATCTAGGCAGTTTATAATAACGATGATAATTGTTTCATATTGCCGCTTGGTAATAGCATGGAACCAGAATTAATGAATTACTTATTTTATGCTTCTTAAGACTCAAGACTAGATTCTTGCCCTTTTCCACTTGGTGGTTCACATTTATTGGAGAAAATTTAATATTTTGTAACACAACCTTAAATTAAAAAAAATCCATTTCCCTGAAACATACTATTATTTAAGATTGAAAGATTTTTTTCAAATTTCAGAACGTGCTAAAAGTTTTGTTCGCGAAATTCTTTGACGAGTTAAAAGGGGTTAGCCTATCAATGGTACGAGTTAACTTGCTTCCAGCCTATCCAGATTCATTTACTCTGTAAATAAAATTAAAAAAAAAGGTATGTTGGATATAGAATAAAAAAATGTTCGAAATAAATCAATTATAAACTATGAAAGATGTATCTTTTCTATTGCAGTTATTTTTTTTTACTATCCAGTTTTGAGTTATATGTTACATTGACCACAGAGTGACTCTACTTTTAAAATTTGGGTTAATTGCGCTTGCTTTCAAAAATAAATTATATCGCAGATCTGAATAAAATTCACAATGCATAAGCGACTGATCAGATGTTTAAAAAATTCTTCGTTGGAATCTTTTATCATTAATTGCGTTCGTTTTTGTTTTTTTTAATCATCCTCTATTTTTCCGGTTGCACATTATATAAAGTAAAGGTTAGCGACAATTCGATAGAAATTCAGGTTAATGTATCACTTTTTTTCAGGTTCTTGAAATTTTATACCGTCTAGGCCAAGACATATGTGTCCTAGGACCAATAAAATTAAAGAATATAATTTATTAGAAATTATTTGACAATTGTATCATGTTGTTTTTGAATAACTAATTTATCTTTATTTAAAAGCTTAACATATCAAAAATATTCAACCTTATTACGGCAATTTATAGGGAACAAATGAAAAACAAAGCTGTGTCTTTGGTCCTCACAGTTGGACAATTAATAAGGTTATTGCCATGTCTTTAATAAAACCTTACTCTTTTACGATAATCTAGGCAGTTTATAATAACGATGATAATTGTTTCATATTGCCGCTTGGTAATAGCATGGAACCAGAATTAATGAATTACCTATTTTATGCTTCTTAAGACTCAAGACTAGATTCTTACCCTTTTACACTTGGTGGTTCACATTTATTGGAGAAAATTTAATATTTTGTAACACAAACTTAAATTAAAAAAAATCCACTTCCCTGAAACATACTATTATTTAAGATTGAAAGATTTTTTTAAATTTCAGAACGTGCTAAAAGTTTAGTTCGCGAAATTCTATGACGAGTTAAAAGGGGTTAGCCTATCCAGATTCATTTACACTGTAAATAAAATTTAAAAAAAAGGTATGTTGGATATAGAATACATATAAATGAGATGTGGTATGAGTGCCAATGAGACAACTCTCCTTCAAAGTCACAATGTATAAAAAGTAATGCATGTGTCTATACAATATTTCAAACTGTAAATCGTGCCGAGTAAAAAAATGTTCGAAATAAATCAATTATAAACTATGAAAGATGTATCTTTTCTATTGAAATGATTTTTTTTTTACTATCCAGTTTTGAGTTATATGTTACATTGACCACAGAGAGACTCTACATTGACCATAAGGTACAAATATTATTGGTAAAATTACTGTAACATTTAAATTTTAAAAATTGACCTGTCATAATATTATAAATTAAAAGCAATCAACCAGTTTCTATATTATGATGATGTTAATTTTATCCAGCGACTCTCTCTTTCTCTCTTTTGCCTTTTTTTTTTAAAATTTAACCCCTTTCACAGTAAGCAGTAGAAAATAAGAGATACGAGTGCAAAAACAAATCAAAATTTTAAAACGTCAATTGCTTGCCTTTATTTGAATTAAAACAAAATTTTATCTAACTTATTTAAATAATGCTTATTCTTTTGGTTATTATCTTCAACTATCTTGTTTAACTTTAGATCTGTGTAAAAGCAATCTAATAGATACATTATTTAAAAAAAAATGTATACAAATAAATTATTTTTAAATAATTAATAAAAAAATAAGATCTATGAATCAGATAATGTGAATTTAAAAAACTGATGCTTCATCCTTATAGCGAACACAAGCCAAAATCTTAGAAGAAGAGATAACAGAAATTGATAAATACGGAAAAACTCACCTTAAAGAATATATACTATGATGTTGATTGTCAAATACCTGAACCACGTATGTAAATAAAACAAAGGTGTAATCGCTTTTAAATAAGGGACAGGAAATTACAACATCCGACCAATAAAAACTGTTTACATGACAATCAACAAAACCTAGAAAAACCTAGGACCTCCGTCTCAATACCCCAAGCTAACATACACCTGGCAGACCCAAGCTAATACCCCAAGCGCGGCATCTTATCATCTTCTCATAAAATGCAATTCAGAAATAAAAACCATATGTTAAATTTAATATTTTCAAAAGACCAATAATAATAAAACTTAATAATGATGAGAATAATTATCATTGTACCCAAATTATTGAAGTAAAAATAAATATTGACTCTGCATAAATAATGTAAAATGTGAATTTGTGAATTTATCGTATGAATGATGTAAGTCTGTAGCAAGGAATCAAATATTTAGATAAACAATTCCATGGTCTGAAGTAAATGGACGTTGAATAAAGTTCATAAACAGTTTTATAATAAGTTACACTACAATTGCTAGAAATAATAACAGAAAAATCAAAAGAAAGCAAATTTATTAAATCTGGGACTAACTTATTATTACGTATTAGTCCCAGTTTAAAGTTTAAATATCTTTATTTTTAGCAGTCCACATTTACAGTTAATATAAATTTTAATACTTTAAGAAGTATATATAGTAACTTTCAACTTTTATTTACAGATATACATGTATTTTCTTTCACCTTAGTTTATGCATATACTGTAAATGTGAACGAGATTATTACTTCATTATCAAAACACTACATGAACCCATACATGAATCCATAACACATTTATGAATATGCTTAATTGTAATGAGTAACTAGCTATCAAGACGTGTCGCCATTTTATTATAAAGAAAACAGAAAGTGTGTCTAAGTGTTGACACAGGAATTAGTTCTAATTTATAGTAGAAGTGTGCCTTTTAAAAGTATTTAATGGTTAAAACAACAATCTCTTAATGGTTCCGGAAACGCTGTAATATTCGCTAACAAGTTTTGGCACCATTGCCTATATCAGAGACATATAATACAATATAATTATATGTCTCTGCTTATATTGTAGAGGCAATTAAAACTATTAAGAAATCTAATTTTAATTTTTTAACTCTTACATAAGATCCTTGTTTCAAAATTCCAATAGGGGACATATATTATATTATTGTAGTAAATATTATGGTATTATCTTACATAAGATTTTGTTTTAATTTTTTAATTTCACCAGAGACATATAATAAATGTCTCTGATTTCGCCCCATTGTTTTTCCTATTTTACATGTCATATAGTTAACAACTAAAGTTTGCACACCTTCTGTATAATCAGAAGTCATATTGGTTTGATATTTAATTGATTTATGGTCCTACCTTAAGACTTTTGTTTAATGGAAATATATGACATGAATACCTGACGCTCATGTGAATTGAAAATTATAGGTTCTTACTAGTGAGCTTAATTCTAAATTATTTTGATTTTTATTTCGGATAAAAAATATAAGATCGTTAAAGTTATCAATATATTAGACACTAATGATGAATTTCATTTCCCTTTTCAGAATAAAATATTTTGGTAGAAATGGAAAGATATTCTAAGCATTTTTGCAGCATCAGAGTTTCGAAATCTGTCATAACGACATTTACTTGACGCTTATAAATTTTAAGTATTTTTATTTTTTTTACATATATTTATTATTTCCCCCTCTTATGCAATCCATTGATATTATTTATTGGGAGTTTTAAGAAACCATTTTTAATGCTAGAATCTATTATTGTTTTTTTTTTGGTGTGCAGTATATTGAAATAAGATAAGTCTTAATTGAAGATTATACATTTTTATAAGTTTTGTGAAATGCCAGATGTGTAAAAATATGTTTGAAAAGTGTTCCATAAGTCAACTTTATGGCTTGGTATTGAATGGTTCTAATGTATTTACATTATATGGTATCATTTATGTAAAGTTTAGGTGAAATTGTTTTTTTTAAAAAGTAAGTACCAATTCCGACTATCTGGACCATGTACTGTGGTCAAAGCTAAATAGGCTGGATGTTGCAGAAAATTTATGATTTGCCATAGTTTATTTATAGAAACGTACTATGTTCAGAACGATTAAACGGTAATTTTTTTGAATGTTTTAATGTCAATATTGGTCTTTAACAAGGATGTTCATCACCGCCTTTGCTATATAATTTCTATATAACTGACCTCATTTCGTTCTTGAATTTTGATATAAATGATGAAAACGTTTGCATTCTACTTATGCTGATGATGTGTTTATTTTAGCCAATGGTAAATTTTTTTTACAAACTCTGTTAAAACCATAAGATAAATGTTGTGAAGATAAATGGTATGAACATTAATGCTAACAATAGTAATATTGTGCATTTTAGAACACTTTTTTAGTGAATATTACTCTTTTAAATATGTTGTTAAGTTATATCAAGTGATAAGGCATGAGGCTATAGCGGCTTGTTATCGAGTCTAACCTAACTCTAAGACAGTCATCACAAAATTCACAAACCATCCGTCATGTAAATTTTCTAAGCCTTAAACTTGACCGAATGAGAAATTTTGAAATTGAAACAAGTTTTCCAGGACAAAGGATCGACAAGACTGTTATCGGTAGAAACAACACAGACATCGAAAAAATAAAAAAAGCACAAAGTACAACACTAAAACCTAAAGCAAGAGCAACACGAACCCCTTTTAAGCAATTATGGTCGATATCAGGTGTGCTGGAAGTGTAAGCAAATGCTACTCAACATGTGACACACATATAACCGACTTGTTTTACGGGAACCATTACTTGCTTACACCTGTCCTTATGCTTGTGTTTCTAGTAGGGATTTTAGTTTTGTATGTCCTTATAGTTTGTATTGATATTTTCTGCTTTTAATTGCTTGTGTATGTTTGATATGTATTTGCTGCTATGCTATAATTGATAATGTTATATTTATATACACGTCATAGGACCAAAAGGACATAGGTGTAAGTAAGTAAAGGTTCCCGTAAAACAAGTCGGTTATAAGATCTCTAACGAGCTCATGTTCTGTATTATTATTATATGTATTAAATACCCGACTTTAAATAAAGGTTACTCACTTACTAACTTACTTACATGACATCCCGTGAAATAGGTGTGATCAAGTGTATTTCGTTCATTCACAGCAAGAGCCAAAATCGGAAAGTCGATACATTTATTTGCAAGTCATTAAAATATTTCAAACCATTAAACTTGTCCGAATACAATATTCCTTGTAATATCGGACAAAGTGCGATAAACGGATAACTCATGATAATTGAAGCGCACGTTTTCAGAGAATATGAACATTTTATTTTATGAAAGTTATGCATTCATCGAATAAGGCAAACACTACTTGGAGAAAAGATCCAACTTTGAGTCAATGCCGTATATATATAAAAGTCGAATACTGAATTGATTTCCGATTGAATTGTCCATTCGTATCTATCCCCCAAAAAAGGAAATTAAAAAGATATCAGTGTTAATTGCGAGAGTTGGAAATCATCTTTTTTTTCTAACAAAACACATACAACTAAATCAATCGTTGATTAATTTTGAATCACTTATTACAAGAGAGGCAGACGATGCCAAAGTACAAACTCATAAGTTGAAGATTAAGTGACAACGCCATGAAAAAACCCCCGGAAAACGACCAAAAGACAAACACCAGTCCACAATATACAACATAGAAAACTAGACTGAGCAAAACGTGCCCCACCAAAAATCGGAGTGATCTCAGGTGATCTGGAAGGGTAGGCAGAAACTGCTCTGCATGAGGATATTACAGTGAGGACATGCTTTAACAACGCAAATTTCAGTCGAGTAAATATCTAAATGTTTCGTGAGCTAATCACACAAGGCAGGGGAAATTAAATCAAATCTTTTGAGGTGATAGAAAATATGTTAAATGATTAAATGAAATAGAAAAAACTGAATGCGAATTACCCAATATCATTTGCGCAGTAGACAAAAAAATATGCAGAATACATAAAATCATTCGAGTTACCTCTCATCACAGCCAAATTCTTTATTTTGTTAATAATATGTTAAGCAAATAAATGCTCAAATGTATCAAAGTTTGATAATTTCATTGAAAATATACCGATCATTTGAAATCAGAAGATGGACGCAACAGTGTTATCACCAATCGCCAATTAACTTTCAATTGTGAGAGTCACTTTTAAAAAATTGAAGAATTTTAACATCTGTTACAGAAGAACTTCAACAAAATTTAGGCTGAGTAACAACACTTTGAGTATAGAAACTGGGAGACATGAACAAAATTCAAATACAATCTCAAGAAAACTAGTGCTTCTGTTAAGATGTGAAACTCCAAGGCTCTGTCAACACTGTTCACATATCTTAATAGAAAGTGAACTGCGTGTTCAATTTTGTTCAAGTGCCCTCTTTATAATTTACCAAGATTAGAATTCTTAGAAAAAAACCAGACACAAAACATATTCCTCCGAAGAAAATAACAATCTACAAGTTAGCTGGCTATTCAGAACAAATAAATTAACCACACAACAAGCAAAAATGAGATATGTATTGAGTGACCACTGTCCTTGTTAATGACCTAATAGTGTAAGCAACAAAATGATTAATGGCACGAGATAATCCGTGTTTAATCAATGCCTAAATGTTGACTTAATAATTTGTGTTTTTAATTGCTAATTTCTTCAAAACGGCTTTTATTTCACACATGAAATTTGGCACACACATGCACTGTGTCTATTTGCCGTTTAATCAGAGTAAAAAATATCGTGATGATACACGTAATAATTTTGCTTTCGATGAAAATGTGGTAAATTTTGGGTAAAATTTTAGTCTTACTAAAATGCTGAAATACGTATACTAAAATCACTTAAATACTTTCCGCTCTCGTTATATGATATATTTAAATTAATATATCAACTATACTGATTATAAGTCAGTACTATTTAACCACCAACAAAGAGCGCAATAATTTTATTTTTCATGTTAAAGATTCCCCGTACAATACGGTATCTGTAAAAAACACGAAATTTGGAAAATCGTGACCACGGGAACTAACGATGACAATCATGATTGTAAAATATAATGATTTTCCTATAATTTTCAAAAACAATTAGCCGTGTGTTATTCCGTTAACTTAAACTCGTAAACTAGAGGACTTTTTGGACACTAGGCACCCTACTAAAAACCAATGCATAACTGTCAAACATATCAAATTATATAATGTACTTTACTAATATTAATAGTTAGTGTAACTGTGTTATAGTCCAAATGTATATACGCTCTGAATAAGCCTCCCTTTTAGGAGCACCACCATGAGTTGTGGTGTACAAGATAACATTTCAACAGCACACTGTATCGGTACATATTAATGTGAACATTTGCCTACCTAGATCCCAAATTCTGGCCGGTTCCAGAATAACCATCCCTAAAACATGAATAAATACAAATATAACAAAACTGATGAAAAATCGGAATTTTGTTTTTGCTTATCCTGCTTACATTTTTCATTTTACTTTCTAGTAATAGTCTCCACTGTGTTTTTAGAAACATTGACTAAAAGGCAAATTAAAAGATGCTTTATTACACTGACGATTTTATTTGTCGAAGAAAAACGTGAGTTTTATAACAAAATTTAGTATGCATTGTTTAAAAGATCGAGGACGGTTCTTCACAAAAGAAAAGAACACAACACGACCTATCAATTGGATAGAATCTAGATAAAATGATATGCTGTTTACAGATAATCCTAAAAGCGCTTGAAAAAATCGCTGTTTACTTTAGTGATGGAAAATAGCCTTCCTTACAGTTGTTCAAAAACATTTTCACCCTGTTTTTCATTTACGTAATATATGCGATACATTATTTAAGTACGCATTTCCTTGTTTGTATACTATGCCGACTCCAATTAAAGCTAATTTATTTATACTTTTCTGAACCTTCATGACCTTAGGTCAAAGTTGACACAATTAGTCTCTTGATGCATGCTTGCTTTGTCCTATTCTCAGAATAATTTTTGAAGCTGATTCGATAAGTTATTTCTCACTTGCTTGCTTTGTCCTATTCTCAGAATAATTCTAGTAAGCTGTTTCGATATAGACGATAAGTAATTTCTCAAGGTACGTTTGGATACTTATGTAGATTGTGCATGATCTAGATTCAGGGCTCACTAGATCTTGAAATTACTCTGTACTTGCTAACTATTGAATGTGTGCTGTTCCTTTGTAGGTTTCTTTCTTTGGTGGTGACAACAGTGTTTCTTATGTTTATTGGAATGTTCGTTGTCTCAATAAATTATTTTTGCTTATTAAATACCTACAAGTATATCAGTGTATATTATAATTAAAGAAATACATACGGTAACAAAAGAAAACAGTTCGACAAGGCGTAGTTTAAAAAAATCAAACCAAGTTTTTCTTATTTTCAGTTTTTCCTAATTTGTTCCTCAAAACCATGTATTTCACCCTAAAAATTAGATTAATACTATTGATACTGGTTTCTAAACAATGCTAAAGGAAAACATATATATATAAAAATAAGATAATATGGTATATCTTGTAAAAGGATCAATCATATTCCAAAAGTTTTAACCTTGTACTGAGTTTTTCTATCTGAGATTTTTCACAATTTTCTTTAAAATCCACAAATTTCATTCCTAAATTACTTATGTTGTGTGTGTACATGTATAAAGATCTCACTTCAAAGTTAACCATGAATAACCAAGCTTTTCTTCATTTCCAGTTTTCAGAAATTTTTACTCTGACAAACATACATTTCACTTAAAATTAAAATTAATTAAATGATGTTTTCTTTTATTTAACATTGTTTAAAGATCACATTAAAAAGTTTTTACCATAAATAACTGAGCTTTTCTTCTTTTCCAATATTTAGTGTTGTTTCTCTAGTAAAACACACATTTCACCCCAAAATTCCTTAATGAAAATAATTTTCACCTGACGAACACATAATGTAATTATAAGATACAGTGTCTTGCCTTCATCAAGCTTTCAGTCTTTAAAATGTAATCATAAATAACAGTTTTTCTTCATTTCAAGTCTACATTCTAACTTGCACTTATAACCTTGTGTTGCAATTTGTTGCAAATTAAGTGATGTTAAATCTAAATTAACCATGTTAACTAGCCTGTTACATTTCTTGTATTTTGGACAAATGTGTAAAAAGTGTTATTCAGTTATCTTCTTCATCACATTCACAATGTGGCTTGAGTGATTGACCTATTTGATTGCGTTGCTTGTTCAGTCTGTTCTTAATTTCAACAGAAATATGCATATATCAGGGATTGAGATAGTTGACAGTTAGCAAAGTATGTTTGTTTTTTCAGGGTTTACAAAGGAAATAAAGGGACCCACAGCAAATACAATGGTCTTCCATTCATTTTCACATAATTTGTTTGTTGGAAAGTGTTTATATTTAGGAAATAAAGTGATCCACAGCAATTACAATTGATTTTTATACGCCCGTTTACGGGACGTATTATGGTTTACCATTGTCCATCTGTCCGTCTGTCCGTCCGTCTGTCTGTCCGTCTGTCCGTCCGTCATCAACATGTCGGACATTAAATCAAAAACGCTTTAACCAATTTGCATAAAACTTTGGTGAATTGTTTATATCTATTGACGTGAGCTCCCTTTTGTTTTTTTTAAATTTTTGATTTTACGTTACTGAGTTATGGGGTTTTATTCATTAAAAAAAGGGGGATTTTCCAGTTTTCGGACAATAACTAAAGAATGCTTTCACCAACTTGCAAGAAATTGTGGTGAATTGGTTATATCTATTGACATGAGCTCCCTGTCGATTTTTATAAATTTTAGATTTTACGTTTCCGAGTCATGGGGTTTAGTTATGGGGTTTTATTCATTAAAAAAAGGGGGATTTTCCAGTTTTCGGACAATAACTCAAGAATGCTTTCACCAACTTGCAAGAAATTGTGGTGAATTGTTTATATCTATTGACATGAGCTCCCTTTCGATTTTTATATATTTTAGATTTTACATTTCCGAGTTACAGGGTTTTATTCATAAAAAAAGGGGAATTTTCCAGTTTTTGGACAAAAAAATCAAAAACGCTTTCAGCAGTTCTTATGAAACTTTGGTGAATTGTTTATATCTATTGATGTAAGCTCCGTTTAGAATTTTATAAATTTTTCATTTATCATTTCTGAGTTATGGGGTTTTATTCATTAAAAAAGGGGGGATTTTCCAGTTTTCAGACAATAACTTCAGCAGTTCTTATGAAACTTTGGTGAATTGTTTATATCTATTGATGTAAGCTCCGTTTAGAATTTCATAAATTTTTCATGTATCATTTCTGAGTTATGCCAATATGGGGTTTTATTCATTAAAAAAGGGGAGATTTTCCAGTTTTCGGACAATAACTCAAAAATGCTGTCAGCAATTCTCATGAAACTTTGGTGAATTGTTTATATTTATTGATGTAAGCTCCCTTTACATTTTCATAAATTTCTAATATGACATTGAGAATTAATTGAACTTTATTTGTTTATAGTCTGACAACAGATTAACTAAGTATTGCGCAACAGCACAGTGTATTGCACAACAGCAAGAAATCTTAAATTGAATATAAATTCAATTCATATAACCAATTTCAAGTTCATTGACTACATTTATTCAGAAACCTATAATATGTCAAACATTTAATTACAATCCAAATTCAGACCTGTATCAAGCTTGAATATTGTGTCCATTTTTGCCCCAACTGTTCAGGGTTGGACCTCTGCGGGCGTATCCAGCTGCACTCAGCGAAGCAGTTTATTTCTCATTTTATCCTATTTATTTCAGTGTTTACACAGCAGTTGTGTTCAGTTCCTGATCATTTGTCATCATTAATGCAGAACATATGTTGAAAAAGGTCTTACAAAGGATAACACAAGTGATTAAATCTGTTAGAATGACTGATATTTCACCTAGTAGTGTAGCTGTTCAGCAGGTAATTAATCTGTTAAAATGACTGATATTTCACCTAGTAGTGTAGCTGTTCAGCAGGTAATTAATCTGTTAAAATGACTGATATTTCACCTAGTAGTGTAGCTGTTCAGCAGGTAATTAATCTGTTAAAATGACTGATATTTCACCTAGTAGTGTAGCTGTTCAGCAGGTAATTAATCTGTTAAAATGACTGATATTTCACCTAGTAGTGTAGCTGTTCAGCAGGTAATTAATCTGTTAAAATGACTGACATTTCACCTAGTAGTGTAGCTGTTCAGCAGGTAATTAATCTGTTAGAATGACTGATATTTCACCTAGTAGTGTAGCTGTTCAGCTGGTAATTAATCTGTTAGAATGACTGATATTTCATCTAGTAGTGTAGCTGTTCAGCAGGTAATTAATATCATTTGCTTTTTATGGCAATTAAAAACATGTAAAAGTGTCTTTTGCATGGCATGGTGCATTTATACATGAATGCCACTTTAAATTATCTTTACACTTGTACAAGAAATACAAGAGATTTCAGCGATACAATGTACCGGTATGATAGACTATGAATATTTGAAATGCTGATGTACTGGCATTTGAAAATCCAATGTAAGAAAAGGCAGTGAGGAAGAAATATACAGTATCACCATGTTCCAATGAATTTGAAGTAATAACATTGTTAAGTTTTAAGTTTTTATACGACCCCAAAAAATTTGCGTTCGTATAATGCTATCACGCGCCGTCGTCCGAAGACATTTGGTTTCTGGACAATAAATTTAGTTTAAGTATATGGATCTCTATGAAATTTAATTAAAAGGTTCAAAACCACAAAAGGAAGGTTGAGATTGTTTTTGGGGGTGATGGTCCCAACCGTTTAGGAATTAGGGGCCAAAAAGGGACCCAAAACAAGCATTTTTCTAGTTTCAGGACAATAACTTGTGTATAAGTATTTTGATTGCTCTGAAATTGTACCACAAGGTTCAATACCACAAGTAGAAGGTTGGGATTCATTTTGGGGGTAATGGCTCAAACTGTTCAGGAATTAGGGGCCAAAACGGGGCCAAAACAAGCATTTTTTCTAGTTTTCAGACAATAACTTGTGTTTAAGTGTATGGATGTCTCTTAAATTGTACCACATTTTACAAAAAGAAAATTTCTTCAAATATTAATTTTTTTTGAGGGGGGAGGGGGTCAATTTTTTTCCTCAAGATTTAAGAAGTTATCAATTTTCGAAAAAAAAAATTGGGGGTCACAATTTATTTTGCTAATTTTTTATACGACCGCAAAAAAATTTTGAGGTCGTATATTGGTATGACGTTGGCGTCGTCGTCGTCCGAATACACAATGGTTTTCGCACTCTAACTTTAGTTTAAGTGAATGGATCTCTATGAAATTTTACCATAAGGTTCAATACCACAATAGGAAGGTGGGGATTGATTTTAGGGGTTATGGTACCAACAGTTAAGGAATTAGAGGCCAAAAAGGGGCTGAAAATAAGCATTTTTGTAACTTCCAGACATAACTTGTGTGTTAGCATATGGATCTCTTTGACATTGTACCACAAGATTCCATATCACAAAGGGTCAATGCTGGGATTGATTTTGGGGTTAATTGCCTCAAAATTTTAGGAATAAGGGGCCAAAAGGGGGCAAAAAACAAGCATTTTTCTAGTTTCATGACAATAACTTGTGTGTAAGTGTATGGATCTTTCTGAAATTTTACTACAAGGTTCCATTTCACAAAGGGAAAGCTGGAATTGAGTGTTGTGGTAATTGCCCAAAACGTTTAGTAATAAGGGGCCTAAAAAGGGGTTTAAAATAAGCATTTTTTAGTTTCTAGACAATAACTTGTGTTCAAGTGAATGGATCTCTCTAAAATTGTATTACAAGGTACCATACCACAAAGGCAAGGCTGTTATTGAGCTTGGTTTGGGGGGAAAGGGGGTGGGGGTGATGAATCATAAGGGGGGCGGGGGTCAAAAAAGGGGTAATTTTTTTTTTCCTTTTTTTGTTGTTTAAAATTTACATTTTAAGTTAGTTATTTTTTATCACGAAGAGAAAGTAGGAATTGAGTTTTGGGGTTAATTGCTCAAACATTTATGAATAAGGGGCCAAATATTGGTCGAAAATAAGGATTTTTTTAGTTTGCAACAAAAACTTGTGTTCAAGTGTATGGATCTCTGTGAAATTGTATTGCAATGTACCATACCACAAATTGAAGGTTGTGATTGAGGTGGGGGATGATGAATCAAAAGGGGGTTGAAAAAATGTGTGGGGGGTAGGATTTTTTTTTCTTCCTTTTTTTTTCTTTAAAATTTTCCATTTAAAGATGGTTGTTTCAGATTTATATATGAAAGAAAATAATAATGATACGGTTATATATCATGAGGAACTGAAATTTAAAATTATGTATATTGGAAATTTAGGTTACATTGGAAAGTAATAATTGGCTTTGGGGGGGGGGGGGGGGGGGGGGTGGGGGTGGGGGGTGGTTATGGCTCTAATGTTTAAGGAATAAGGGGAAAAAAGGTTAAAAAACAAGGGTTTCCATTTTGATAGACAAATAATTGAGTAAAGAACATTATTTAAAAGCAGTGTAAGGTTGGTAATTCAAACTCATTTAAATATCTCATCTACACTGCTTTTAAATTATGTAAATTGGAAATTTGCCAATAACTTTATTGTTAATAAATGCATTGGAAATTTGCCAACAATTTTAGTGTAATAAACTTCATTGGAAATTTGCCAATATAAAATTTTGCTGATGAAGGTTTTTTGTTTACCTTTAGCCTTGACTATGAAGTCATTTTCTATTTTTATAGCCTTATGATGTAGTTGAATTATTTAATACTTTTATGATGTGTTTAAATGGGGTTTTATCATGTTTATGGTTGCAAATTTATTGTTTTAGTATAATAAACTCCATTTAAAATTTGCCAATAAAAAAAAATTTTGTTTATTTTTAGCTATGATTATGATGTCATTTTCTATTTTACTTTTATGGTTGCAAAGAAATTTTTATTTTTAGATATTACTGTTAAATGATGCTGATTAAGGTTTTTGCTATGTTTAGCCATGACTATGATGTCATTTTCTATTTTAATATCTGTTATGATGTATTTAAATGGGCTTTTATGGTTACAAAGGAATTTTATTTTTAGATATTACTATAAAATGTTGCTGATGCTGATTAAGGATTTTGTTTATTTTTAGCCATGACTATGATGTCATTTTCTATTTTAATACCTTTATGATGTAATTTCCATTTTTAGATATTACTGTTAAATGATGCTGATTAAGGGTTTTTTGCTATGTTTAGCCATGACTATGATGTCATTTTCTATTTTAATATCTTTATGATGTATTTAAATGGGCTTTTATGGTTACAAAGGAATTTTATTTTTAGATATTACTTTAAATGTTGCTGATTAAGGATTTTTGTTTATTTTTAGCCATGACTATGATGTCACTTTCTATTTTAATACCTTTATGATGTATTTAAATGGGCTCCCAAGTATTTAGATTTTTGATTATTTATACATGTTACCAAATTGGTCCACATTGAACAAAAACGGTCCAAATTTCAACTTTATTACATTACATCAAACATTGAATTCTACATATTCTTTGATATATTGAAATTAACAAACAATTTAGTTTATGGATATTCCACCATAATAGGTAAATAAAATTTTTTCCAGTTCTTACACCACATTCATCCTGTGTCAGAAACCTATGCTGTGTCAAATATTTAATGACAATCCAAAGTCATAGCTGTATCAAGCTTGAATTTTGTGTCCATACTTGCCCCAACTGCGGTCGTATCAAGCTGCGCCCCAGCGAAGCATTTTATTGTATATAGTCTGAAAACAGATTTACTAAGTATTGCGCAACAGCACAGTGTATTGCACAACAGCAAGAAATCTTCAATTGAATATAAATTCAAATCATATAACCAATTTCAAGTTCTATATACATTTATTCTGTGCCAGAAACCTATAATGTGTCAAATATTTAATTACAATCCAAATTCAGACCTGTATCAAGCTTGAATATTGTGTCCATTTTTGCCCCAACTGTTCAGGGTTGGACCTCTGCGGTCGTATCCAGCTGCGCTCGGCGAAACACTTTTTTTTATGAGGTAAAAGTTCTTGGTAAGTGAAGTCCAATCAAATTGGCATTTTCTTCAGTTATATGGACAGTCTATCTGCATGATCACATTGGTTTTTTATTAGTTTTTTTTTATACAAAGCAGGTGTGACATCTCTCTTTGGGAACAGTTTTATTGCATTGAATTGATAATAACAATTGTAAATTTTTGTTCCAACTGTATTCATGGGGCTCCAGTAGAGTACCCCCTTAGGTTGTAAGGCTGCTATGCCTGAGGTCACCAGGTCACTTATAAACAAATTTATGTAATATTTCTTGGTAAGAGGGTACATTTTTAAAGGTCACAGGTCACAGGTTGTTTAAAATGAGACGTCAGGTCGCGAAGTCCCCCTCCAAAACACCCAAGGTGGCAGGTTAGATTTGACCATGTTGGAGCCACATTCATACTAGTTGTTTGTATGTACAAATTATATAGCATATTTTTCTCATAAGCTAATAAATGTACAAAGTTGTCTTATACTGATTGTTTTTATTTATTATAGGATGACAAAGGAAACAAAAGACCCTTAGATGAGGAACTGTCAGACCATCAGAAAAAACAGAAGGTAAAGTATTCTCTATACTGGTGAGCAAATGATGAACAATCATTATCAGCTTATGTATATAATCAGAAATGGTTAAACAATCAGAAACTTTGGATTACACAAGATTACTAAGATTAAAAATATAAACTTTGATGTATACTTGGTAGAAAATGGAATGTTCAAATAAGTTTTATGAGAATAAAGTATTCATTCATTCAAATATCAGAAACTGTTGTGTCTACCTATAATACAGAAGGTTTGATATGTTTTCTTTCCAATAGATAATGACATTTTACTATTGACTATAACATGATTAGTAACAGTGTATCTGACCCATCATCTGTCCATAATGATTGCTGTTAATGTTCAATAGCATTAAAAAAATTGTGGTAGTGTGCACAACTTTAAAGTGCTTGGAATAAAGGAACTGCTTGGAATAAAGGAACTTTATTACAACTAGATTCCTCTTCTTATATTTTTATTGTTTTTATCGCAGTATGATAACAGTATTACCAAAATTACCAAAAATAATGTTATCAATAGAAAGTATGCAATTCAAGTTAAATTAAAATTATGATCTTTTATTTAGACTGAATCTGGTGAACAGTCCAAAAGACTCCCGAAAAGAAAGATTGCTATGTTAATAGGATATAATGGCAAAGGGTATCATGGGATTCAGATGTAAGTGCAGATAATTTGTAACAGTCGCAATGAGTCTATTTCTTGGAATCAAAAGATAGCAGGTATTACATTGAGGGTTTTCAAAGTTACATGTAATTATAGAATAACTAATTAAAGAATTCAAATATAGTAAAATATTCAACGAGTGACAGACATGACAGAACAACACATTTATTCACGTTAATTATCAGTGTTGTTCAGTCACAAGATGAATATTTTTTTTATATTTGAATTCCTTGATTAGTTATTGTTTTTATTACATTGGCCTTTGGGTTTTTATGGAAATAAAATATAAAATAAAAGGAACTATATCTTTTTCTACGCATTCACAATTCTTTTTGATGCAATGTCATTGACAATGCCTTGACAACACCCATTGTTGAATGACTTCAGAGGAGTGAAATTATCGGGTTTTATTTAACTGGGAAATCACAGTATTGCATTGCAACCAATGTACTAACAATGGATATTAATTTCGAATGTAGAAAGTGATAGAGACAGATGAGAAGGCAAGCAGATCATTGGGTTTAAAGGTCAATTCTGATTTACATTGTAGATAAAAAAGAATGCAAGAAATGTACTATAAAATCAGAGTTTAATTAGTGCATACATTTATACATATATTATAGTAGAATGTTAATAGAAAACTTAAAAAAAACATGTTATCATTATTGTGATGTCAACCCTATCACATTTTTGTACATCAATACATTTTTTCTGAATTTACAAATGTCTGCTCTTGGCTAAATTTATGTCCATTGTAAAGGTATTTTTTTTTACAAAACTTAACAGTCAGGATCATTTTATGCTGTCCCTGTCTAGTTGGATTGTCCATTTTAATGCCTGGGTAACATAGATGTCCTACGACAATGCAAACTCAGTGGCATACTTGGATTGATGAATTAAGAATACATGTAATAAAAAAAAAGAATAAATTAATTCAGTTTTCACGATAAACTTTTAAATCTACAGGCCCAGAGCTCAATTATTAGAAAATATTCTTTAGATTCTGTTGGCCTGTAGATGATTTTTACAGGCCTGAAAGCAATTTTATAATCCTGGGCTGCTGGGCCTTGTGGCTAAGTGTGAAGACTTGAATGATGACCCTTATATAGACAATTAAACTGTATCATTAGATTAGCATATCATTGCAGCCATAATAAACATAACAGTTTAATAGGTATGCATACAGAGGGATATGTAAATGCTTATAGCATGTATAGGGTGTTTGTAAGTGTGGCCTTTCAGGTGTTTGTGAAATATAGATTATAACATGGTATTCTTCATATCAGACTCCTTATCAGTCCTAGGTCATGATATCAGCCTGAGAGCCGACAGGCTCGAGGGTTGATTTTGACCATGGGCTGATAAGGGGTCTGATATGAAAAATGACATGTTATGTTCTTTTTATCATATATTTCACCAGAAAGCAATCATCAACCAGTTGATGTTTTTCTCTGTATATAAAGAAGAGAAGAAGAAGACATACAGACAAGAACTTTTTTAAAACTTTGAAAAAATTTATTTATTATATCATTTGTTTTGCATTTTTTAATAATATATCTTCCTGTTTCCTAATATTTGATTTTTTTATTCTTCTTAGTTAAGGTTTCACTAGAAATGTACCATTGAGGCGTATTTTCTGGAATTTGTAGAATGACGTCGAAATGCCACTTGATAATGTTACAGGAAGGCATGCGATAATAACCGTATGCAGTTGATATAAACCGGAAGCAGTTGATAACGAAAGTCATATCACATGACTAAGACAATTCTTCAAATCTATTGAATAGATATACGTACAAATCAGTTTTATCAAGGGGTACAATTATACCATTACTTTCTATAAGTATATGATAAAGTGGATTATAGAGTGTGAATATTTTTATAAAACCATATAACTTGATATTATTATTTATTCAGTAACAAAGAAGTTAACACAATAGAAAATGAGATATTAAAGGCTTTGGTAAAAACTCAGTGTATACCACAAGAACATGCCGATGTTCCACAGAAGGTAATCTTTAGGCATAATTAAACATGCACAATATAATATTTGTTTAACGCTATATACATTTTTGAATATATGAAGATTGCTGGTATCAGATATTATATCCTATAGTTGTATGGTAAATGAGATTTTGATGTTTCATGTATAACTTTGATTAATTGATGACATCAGAAATCTTGAGTTAAGTAGAGAAAGAGCTATAAACACTAACATCAGTGAAATTATTCACTACCACTTCAATTGTATGGGATGTGCATATTTATTTAAAGGATAAACATGGTAAATATTACTAATAAGTTTAGTTAATTTTATGGATAACAAATAAAGTCCCTTTTGGTTGTCTCCCTTTGAACAGAGAAACAAGGCACAGTTAAACAACCAATTACTCAAAATATAGGGGACAATAAACAACCAATTACTCGAAATATAGAGGACAATAAACAACCAATTACTCAAAATATAAGGGACAATAAACAACCAATTACTCAAAATATAGGGGACAATAAACAACCAATTACTCAAAAATATAGGGGACAATAAACAACCAATTACTCAAAATATAGGGGACAATAAACAACCAATTACTCAAAACATAGGGAACAATAAACAACCAATTACTCAAAACATGGGGAACAATAAACAACCAATTACTCAAAATATAGGGGACAATAAACAACCAATTACTCAAAATATAGGGGACAATAAACAACCAATTACTCAAAACATAGCTGACAAAACAAATTTAAATAGTAAATTTTGAAACTTCAATACCGAACTAGATCTTTTTATGTTCAAGCTGATCAGGATTAACATTATTATGTTCATCATGTTTATGTACCAAAACAACTAGTGTCATTTAAAAAAAAACCTCAACATTTTCTTTTATTTAAAAAAAGAAACTACATGTTAGAACTTAGACAAGACAATTTTAATATTAGAATCAAATTAAACTGAATTTATATAACATAAAAAGCAATGTGCTGATAGTCTAGTGTTAAAAAAGAACATATAAAAATAATGAG
This sequence comes from Mytilus californianus, assembly GCF_021869535.1. Lineage (NCBI taxonomy): Eukaryota > Metazoa > Mollusca > Bivalvia > Mytilida > Mytilidae > Mytilus > Mytilus californianus. The sequence continues at coordinate 127,102,620 of NW_026262679.1, read as the reverse complement.
ATGTTGTTTAATTGCTAATGAGACAACAATCCATTAAAGACCTAACAAAAGACAACATGAAAGATGTGAACAATTACAGGACACTGTATAGCCAATGAACAATAGTAAACTATAAAAGGCAAGGTGATGACCTAATTTGAAACAATTCAATTGAAAAAAACAAAAAAGTGTGATTTAAACTACAACAAAAAATAAAAAAACAATTAAAACAGACGGCAACCGACGACAAACACCATGGCCCCTGGATCACAGGCTCTAGGTTTGGGACAGTCAAATTAAGAATGTGGTGGGGTTAAACATGCTTTTGCAAGCACAACCCTCCCCTAAACTTGGATAGTGGTGTCACACCTCAACATAAGAACACATTTTAAACATCAGTTGTAAAGGCTTCAACTCATCAGATTGGCACTAAGCATATAAAAATATGACAAAAAGACAAATGACACAAAGAACCAATCACAGTTACTGAAAGCAAGTTCAAACTCAATGTCAACTAATAAATAAACCTTTATATGTTTTAGATGAGTTTCCAACGAGCATGTAGAACAGACAAAGGTGTTTCAGCAGCCATGAATCTGTTGTCATTGAAGATAAGTATTAATCACAAACTATATACTAAGGGTACACAAAGAGGTGGCATAATTTCTGTGTGGTGTTCCATGTCTTAAGGAGTAGACATACACCTTCTCTTATAAACATGAGCTAGCCAAACTTGTCTGTAGATGATAATCAGTTTACTCCATAGAGAGTAAATGGAGAATTTAATGTATGCAATTATCTCTCAAATCTTCTACAACCAGTAATAATACAGAAATAATGATGTGCTTTCTTTTCATATTGTATCATAATTTTATCATCAAGATTGAATTGCAAGTTCTGATTATTGCTATATTCATCATTCTGTTGCATTTATTTGCAATAATATGAACATTGCATGAATTTCTGATGTTACAATATTCATATAGACATATGGACATGCTCTCTCAGTCAGTATAACTTATAGTAATTTTGCATTTTAAGTTTTACCCTTGTCCGTCTGTACGTACGTATGTACATACATCCCAAAGTTGGTTTCTGTTCTCTAACTTTAGTTTGCCTTTACCAAATGTTATGAAACTTAAACACAATGCTTATTACCACAAAACACAGATCAAGTTTGAATTTTGGTGGCGTCACTTTAACCATTCTAGAGTTATGCCCCTTTACAAATGGAAAATTGCTGAATTTTTCGTTTCCGTTCTCTAAATTTAGTTTGCCTCAACCAAATGTTATGAAACTTATACACAATGCTTATTACCACAATTCACAGATCAAGTTTGAATTTTGATGGTGCCACTTTAACCGTTCTAGAGTTATGCCACTTAACAAATGGAAAAATTGCTGAATTTTTTGTTTCCGTTCTCTAACTTTAGTTTGCCTTTACCAAATGTTATGAAACTTATACACAATGCTTATAACCACATAATACAGATCAAGTTTGAATTTTGGGGGCGTCACTTTTACTGTTCTAGAGTTATGCCCCTTTACAAATGGCAAAATTGCTGAATTTTTAGTTTCTGTTCTCTAACTTCAGTTTGTCTCAACCAAATTTTATGAAACTTATACACAATACTTATTACCACAAAACTCAGATCAAGTACAAATTTGGGTTGCATCACTTTTACCATTCTTCAGAATTGTCCCTTTATAACTTTATATGATATGCTAGCGGGGGCATCATCTGTGTCCCATGGACACATTCCCCATTTATGTTGAATACTTTAATTCTTGGTAACCCATGAAATCCAAAACAAAAAATAAGGAATTCACAATTTTTATTCTGGTAAAACTGATATTTAGATTTTATACACATACAGGAGTTGAAATAGAAATGTTGACATGAGCCAAGTTAGATGTTTGATTGGGAAATGACTCTGGTGAATGACTTTGGTTGTACGTTATATTGGACAGTAAACTAATGAAATCAGCTGTTTTTGACTGTTTTGCACTCTTACAAATGTTAGATTAAAATAATATGGTTGATATGCAATCTTTCAAATGCCATTGTTAATATTACAGTGAGTTAAGCTTTATAAATCTTATTTCATATCAAATGATAAAGTTTATTTCAAGGAAAAGTCAAGTACTTGCTGTTTAATTGGATATTATTGTTTTATTACGTGATAATAGATATAGAGAATTTATTGGAGAAGATCAACAGTCATTTACCTGAGCAGATTCGAGTATTTGGTATGTATGATAATATAACTAATAACTTACCTTAAATCTAATGTCATTTGTTTTGTATATGGTCAAATCATATGTTTTTGTACATCATATGAATTCGTACTATGCATGCTTTTTTAATGGAAATTGTGACGTCACAATGCATTCTTAATAGCACGAAAACCAATGAGACAAGGATAAGTTTAATGAATTTGATAATTCATTATCAACATTACATTTGAACTTTCAAAAGTTGTCTAACCTGTTGATACTTATAATTCACAGAAACTTCTTGGTTACTTGATCTTAAAAATTGGAAAAGAATGTCACAGTGACCTATTTTTGCTTTCATAGATATTTATTCTCTGAAAAATTTCTCATCTCAGATTCTACACTATGTAATACTCTAGAAATGACGATAGACAGACAGTGAATGAATAATTCACTAAAATAAGGTTGATGCTGAGATTCTAGCCTTGTCACCAAGGTTAAGTCATTATATAGATAAGGGTTAAATAAATGATGTTTTCTTAAGCAAACATCCAGTGTAAAAAACAGCTCTAAAATAACATCGAAATACTGATTATGGAATCAATGGATTATGAACAAATATGCAGGTACAAATGTTTGAACAATATGATTACAGGATATAGAAGAACTACTGGTGGATTTGACAGTAAGAATTACTGTGATAACCGTACATACATGTACATCTGTCCTACATATGCCTTTGCTCCACTAGAAAATGTAAGTTTAATGGTACTAATGTAGAAGGTACATAACGTATGTGTACATCTGTCTAAAATGTGTATATGATCATAAATTATAAGAAACAAGAATGTGTCCATAGTACATGGATGCCCCACTCGCACTATCATTTTCTGTGTTTAGTGGACCGTGAAATTGGGGTCAAAACTCAATTGGCATTAACATTAGTAAGATCATATCATAGGGAAAATGTGTTTTAAGTTTCAAGTTGATTGGACTTCAACTTCATCAAAAACTACCTTGACCAAAAACTGTAACCTGAAGCGGGACAGAAGGATGGACAGACGAACAGAGGGACCAACGGACGCACAGCCGGAAAAACAGTAATCTCTTGTCTTATGGTCCTGATCTAAGCAACTGAAAATCATAGAGGAATGATCTTATGTTGGTAGATGCATCATTTTAAGTCACAAAGGTCCACACTAAGATTAGTTCACTATGACCCTCATTTTATGCATGAATGGCTATGGTTAAATTTTGTCTTATGTTCCAGATCTAAGAAACCACAAATCATACAGAAATGATCTTTTTTTAGAATTTTAGTAGACGCTTCATGTTTAGTGATAAAGGTCCACACTAAAAAAAAGTCGTTTGACCTTTGTTAATGATTTAGATAATAAAAATAAAAGGAAAACAGCTGCCATTTAGGTTGGCTCAATTTCTTTTTTTTAATTTTTTAATAAACTAATAATTGTCAGGAAAATATGAACTAGAGTATGACAAAACATTCAAATAATTTTTAGACATAACAAACCCTTTTAACAATGATGCTGTTTTAGAATACATTAATAACCCTACTAAAATATAAGTATAAAATACTATTTCTATTATAGATTGTTACTGATGAATACAGAATGACTGGTAAGTTGATTCTATAGCTGATACTGAAATAATTATGAAATACAAAGAAAGACAAACATTAAAATGACTTCAACCCAGCAAAAAATAGTTTACAAAAATAATAATCAATGAATAGGAGTCTACATTTAGTAGACATAAAGGTTGAGATTTTGGATACATTTAATTTTCAGTGACCATTGTACACTTTCATCATATAGAGAGCTTGAGAAGCCCCCTGAAAGTATAATACAAAGGTTAATTAAAGAAAAATAGGTTTTTTTTCGAAAATGAGTTCTGCGACTTATTTATATTTTTGATAATTTCAATCAGAATAATATGGATAACAACATTTTATAGAAAGAAGAAAATAGATCTTGGGATAAAGCTTTTGGATAAGATTTGTTGTTTGGTTCCTTTTTCACTATTAACTTATACCTGAAATGTCCTTATTCAAATTAAAGAAATGAGTTTCCAGGAGGCAAAAAGTGCTTCAAGGACAGTTCAACTATAAATACAAGTAGAAAAAAATACCATTGAGCACATCTTGTGAGAGATAGAGTAAATATGATTCACAGAACTCCCTCGAATTCACCACTACTGAACTAATTGGTGTGATTTTATGATTTATGTAGACTGTTTACTTTTATTACAGATGACGTTGTAGAACATGTCAACAAAATGTTAGCCAGATTTATAGGAACGCACAGATTTCACAACTATACTTCTAAAATGTAAGATATAAAAATGTTACTTTAACAATGGAACGAACTAGAAAGAACAGTTATAAAGTGTTTTATATGCCCAAATGAGGGGCATTATGTTTTTCGATCTGTGCGTCCGTTCGTCCGTTCCGTCTGTCCGTCTGTCCATCCATCCATCCGTCCGTCTGTCTGTCACGCTTTAGGTTAAAGTTTTGGTCAAGGTAGTTTTTGATGAAGTTGAAGTCCAATCAACTTGAAACTTAGTACACATGTTCCCTATGATATGATCTTTCTAATTTTAATGCCAAATTAGAGTTTTGACCCCAATTTCACGGTCCACTGAACATAAAAAATGATAGTGCGAGTGGGGCATCCGTGTACTATGGACACATTCTTGTTTATATCTACAACAAATCTGATTTAAACAAACTCTGAAGAAATGGAAACTATACAAAAATAAAGAAGAAAAAAAGTTTCTCCTCTAATCTCATTAATATTCACAACCTGCATCATGGTTCAAGTAACAAACAAAAAATGGGTTCTTATATCATTCTTTTATATTTCATGTAGAGATATAACAAAAGAAAAAAAAAACAGATCCTTATCAATCTTATAATGTCCACAGATGTACATGAGGCAAATTATTATTAAAGATTTTTATGCACATATTGCATTTTGTCATCAATAACACCATCTGATGATTCTTGCATATTTTCATAGAAAATATAAAGTTGTATTGAAATTTTATTTTGCATTTGTTTGTAAATGTTTGGATTGTCTCTCTTGCATTGATTTTTACAGTGGTTTGTATAATTTTTAAGGAAGAGGTATTTTACACAAAAAGCTAATGTTAATAGGCTTTTAGATACTACTGGTACATGAATTTTAGATAGAATGGTTGTTTATAAGTTGTTGTTTGGTTTAGATAGGGGTTACTGAAAAAGATTTTTATGAGTTTAGTGAAACAATTAATGGGATAACAAAAGTATTAATTTCTTTAAGATATACACAATTTGAATGCTTGTATTTATTTTGCATAAAATTCAGTTTTACTAAATATTTTTTATTGTCATAGTATTTAAGATAAGAAGGAATGTTTATACCAATGTAATCTCCTGTAACAGTAGATAATATTGTTAGCAAGGGAAAAGTGCTGGTATTGTCGTTCTTCATACTGACAGCTGTTTATAAAGGCCATTATGAATAACTTTCAAACTGTTTAATGAATATATGTATGATTTTATTATGTTTTTTTTTAACATTTTACTTTACAGAGATGCCAAAGAAGCACGTGCCAAACGATATATCATATCATTCACGGTAAGTCTATATTGATTGAACTGTACCTGATCTCCAGTTATTTTTCATAAGGATTATAATATCTTTCGAGCTTTAAACTCATCCAATGTGACTGCAAATCTGTTTAATTTGTTGTACAATAACTGCTGCATAATAAATTATTACTTATTGGAAATGATGTTTACTTTGGATTTATAATTATTTGTGGCACTCCAATTGTCATGGATTTCATGGGTACAGGTGAATCACTGATTTAAATGTTTAATGAAGTGAAAATTTCCTTGTTGCTTGTATACAGACTTTGGCATACACAAAATTAGATATCTATGATAATACAATTTTTTCTCAATCCACGAAAAATGGTACTCACGAAAATAGATGTCATGAATCCACAGTATATCAGTTGTAAGAAATTATACCGTTATTTTTCAGTGTGGTAAACCCTTCATCAGAGATGGCTGTGAGTTTTGTGTAATTACTGTCAGAGGTCAAAGTTTTATGTTACATCATATACGTAAAATGATTGGTAAGTTGTGTAAAAGCTGTTAAATTTAAACATGTATGACACCCAAGGATAGCACATTATATTTATAAATAGATGCAAAAAAGATTTTTTTTAAAATGATATATAGCATAATGTTATATGTCAGTGAAATGCTTTGTAGGTTCTCCATTGTTTAGATAAATACATATTCTATCACATCACATGATTTGTCTTGCCTATAGCGGAAGGTGATTTTCCATATTTGGTCAGTATAAAGAAAGTTTACTTATGGCTTTATTTGATATTTTGATAAGTTTTTTCTTAAGTTTTTGTTTCCCAGTTTCTATAAATGTATGAGACCCTGACTTCTTAATCCATTGACTTTGAGATTTTTTACATATACAGATTGCATTTTTATGATAGACTTATTGAATGATTGATTGTTGTTTAACATCCAGTGACAATTATTATTTTATCTTTCTGAAAATGCATGCAATCTTTGCTACTATACATCCAAAAATGCATGGTCAACTGTTATAAAACCAATTTAAGCACATTTGCTTTAATTCATTTGATTGGCTGTATTTAATTACAGGTATAACAATAGCAATAGTGCGAGGTAACTGTGGAGAAGATGTTATAGACAAGTCTTGGAAACCAGAACGGGTTTGTATTTCTATTGTATAAATTTATAATGTTCAAATTAGATTAAGTAAACTTGTTTTAACACAGTAGAAATATGTCTGTTCAATCAAATGTATCGGCTATAGGAATTTCTTAAGAAGTCTTTATGTTCTTTGAGCTTGCTTTAATTTGGTTTTCTTTTATAAGTGAATAGAAATATTGTTTTACATAATTATTTGATTATTGAGCTAGAGTCGAAAGTCATGGAAGAGAGACATAGTGATCCTATGTTGTCGCCAAGATTTAAGTTCAATCTGTGGTTGAAGTTTTTTTTAGACACCAATAACTTTGTCAAAACTTAATGGGATCATATGAAGCAATTTTACATCTAAAGACAGTATCCAGAGCAAAATTTGGAAATATTTATTTTCGTTTTTTAGTGTTTTAATTTGGATTAATGGGATTTAACGGGATTATCTTTTTACATTTAGAATACAGTCTAATTTTAAAGTTTTTCCATTAATAACTTTGTCAAACTTGTAGAAAATTTTACAAAACTCAGACAGATGTTTCTCCATGATTAAGAAAAAGCATCTAAAGAAAAAAAAAGTGATTTATTGTTTTATTTTTCTGTATATTACTGATGAATGAATAGTTTTTGGCAGTCAACATTACACTTTTACACTGACAGCAGTTACCAATTTTCTATATGATGGATCTTTTGTCTACTTTTAAATTTGATATTTGGCAAAAAAAAGTTTGGACAGTATTTGCTCTTGCCAAAAAATAGCCCATGTGTGCTGGTGTTGCATTAAACAGATGTCAACAAAACAAAACAGAAAAGCTTTAACATTTCACCTTTTCACTTAAGTATAACTATAGAAATCTGACATAAAATATTGATAAACTTTTTTTACAGGTAGATATTCCAAAGGCTCCAGGACAGGGTCTTTGTCTAGAACAGGTAATTATATTACAATGCCACAAATCACTCGTCTTCGTGTTAAATTTATGATTAAACTTGAGAACACGATACTGGAGAATATGAAATGATCAGTTTTCTACTTCAGTGTATGAATGTAAGACTGATTCAACATCATGTTGGATGCTTGCTGCACTCACCTCTCAGAATATATGCAGTAATTGTTTACTTGTGAAGTCTATGGATTATTGTAGCTTCTGAACGTAGTAGAGTACTGTTGTATACCTCACATCTTCATTACGTAATATTAGATTTTTCATGGACCTGAAATTTGTTATAAGTTATTGCACTGTAATCCCATGCCAGTTGATGTATGCTTGACCTGTCCACAACTTGGACTGGGTTGTGCCAATGTTAATATACATTTCATGATATATACATTTTAAAGCTTATTAAATCTGTTGTATTTGTTAATGATTCAATAAACATTTAAATTTTAGTTGACATTTAATGATCAATTTTTTTTTGGCACCCAGTCTTGGGTTTACACTGTTTGGAGTTCTTTTGGATTCTCGCTGATTTTACTACATGTTTGTTACTTTATATTTGGACTAATGATTTAGGTGTCCTACCTTCATACAAGACACAAAATCTCAGTTGATTCAATAATGACAGGTGCATCTTTGTATAAGTTAAGCATAATTAAGATTTTAACCAAATGAAATGAATTTGTTGATCAATAAACAGTAATGTAAGTAATTGTTTTCTCTTTCAGCCACATTATGATAATTACAATAAGAAGTATGGTACTGATGGAATACATGCACCATTAGACTGGGTAGAAGAGCAGGCAAGTTTTTATTTTAATCTTTACATGCACCATTAGACTGGGTAGAAGAGCCGGCTAGTTTTTATTTTAATCTTTACATGCACCATTAGACTGGATAGAAGAGCAGGCACAATTTTATTTTAATATTTGGCTCCGTGTGAAGGCCGTACTTTGACCTATAATGGTTTACTTTTCAAATTGTAACTTGGATGGACAGTTGTCTCATTGGCACTCATACCACATCTTCTTATATCTATATACTCTCTTTCCTGAATGGGCTTTTCAAATTTTTGTTTTTGTTTACATAATATCTACAATAGAAAAAAAATCCTGAGTGTTTCACAATCCAGCACATGGCATTGGGTGATTGATTGTTTGTTGCTTGCAATTATTTCATGCTATTCCAAACAATAAAAAATTTGCAATTAATACAAAGATAGGTTCTACAAGATAGACCAACCTGGTATAGGGGTAGGAGATTTATAATGCCACTGTAAATGAGGGTATGTTGGATAGAAGGCAGAAATTAATTCTTACAACAGGCCACCTACGAACCCATCAAAGAGTTGTTACAAGGGTTCTTTAACATGCAAAGAGCATGGCCCTCTCACTAGAATCAGATTTAACATCCCAGGGCATTGAATATGAGCATCCTAACTTAGGTTCTCCATATAAGATTGCATTGCATTTTACAAAATATAGTAATAATAAATTAGATTTTTTGTAATATATAAATGACATTTGCTTTTATTTCACAGGATGAAATTAATAAGTTTAAGGAAGAGTATATCTATTCTGATATTATGAAGACAGAGAAAGATGAAAAGATGTATCCTTATTTATGATGGTAATCTCGCACAAGTTAATGACAATTTTCTATAAATAGTATGTCCATATACCCCTGAAAATTTTATGGAAATAAAAAATAATTAGGTGTCAGTTAGTTTTGGAAAGATTTGTCCTTTCAAGAGATGTAGATACCCTGAACATTTTGCAACAACAGCTCACCATGGTTATTTTGCAAGGTTGATGCTATTTATAGATATGTGATAGATTTAAATATCACTTACTTGTCACACTGCCACTTTCATGAAATTGTATGTGAGAATGGCATATTTAACACTGCTACATTCTGTGTGTGGCTATCACAAGTCGGGAGCCTGTAATTCAGTGATATCAGATGCCGTCTACAATATTTGTTTTTCATTGTTGTTTTTTGTACATAAATCATGCTGTTGGTTTACTCAATTAAATTATTTTAAATTTTGTCATGTCCGGGCCTTTTATAGCTTACTATACATTCACTGTTCATTCTTGAAGGCTGTGACCTATAGTTGCTTACATCCATGTGGTTTGATCTCTTATGGATAGTTGTCTAATGGGCAATCATACCACATCTCATTATTTTAAATGGAAAGAGATAAAGAATTAATAAAACTCACAAAGTCATGTACACTATAGATAATACTAAAAGGAAATTCGGATATTATATTTGACCTTGACTGAGTAAGAATGATGGAATGGCTTGGTACATTACAACATCACGTGTTTGATTTTGTCAATGATAAAGATGATAGAGACAGTAGATTTGACAAAAAACGCTTCTTGGAAAAATGCAAGCGAGACGTGAGTAGATTTACCATTAATTTTGAAGTATCTTTACAACATGAAACTGTTGAAGGCATATTATTTGACCTTTACTTTTTAAGTCATATTCAATATTTAACCTTGACTAAATTAGTATGATGGAATGGCTTGGTAACTTACAACATCATGTGTTTGATGTTGTTGATGACAAAGAAGAAAGAGCCAGTAGATACGCCAAACAACATTATTTGAAAAAATGCAAGCAAGATGTGAGTAAATCGTAGTCTTATGAACACTGGTAGTGAAGCAAGTGATGTACTTGTCTTTGTTGTAACCAGGTTTATCTGAGTCTAACTGTCTATATTTATACCTTATTATTTCTAGATAGGCAGTTTGAATATCATATAGTCTAATAATTCTAATCACTCAGATTTGTATATCTCTCACAGTAACAACTGAAAAAAGATTGGATACAAAAGCAATAATTTTTGGTAATTCTCTAAAAATTGAGAAGACATTTTGTAAGGCAAATATAAGAATTTTATTAAAATTTTTGATTTATTTGTTAAGAAACGACTTTTATTAACAATACTTTTAAAACACATTTTTTTATGTTTATTTCAGCCTAATATTGTAATAACACCAGACACAGGCTTCAAATTAAAAAGCAAAACGTCAAATGAGAGTGCAGATTCTAACAATTCTGAAAATGCTGAGGCCAAGGAAGATAACTCAGATATACAATTAGACTCTGAAGTCAAAATAAAATCTGAATCTGAAGTCAAAATAAAATCTGAATCTGAAGTGGAAATTAAATCAGAAATCAAAGAAGATAAAGACTTGACCAAGGAAAATGAAGTAGAAGCAGACCAAGATAGTAAACCTGTCAAAGTCCAATCATAGCATTAAATGTACATCAAAATTAGGTTTTATATTGTTCAAGCCATTTGATTTATTTCAAGTGTATTCTGATTTATTTCAAGTATATTCACAAAGTATGAAAGAGATACAGAGGATGTTTAAACATAATTCTATTCCAGACAAAAAGTCTTATAATTTGGAAAGAGGAAAATGTTTTTAAAATTCAATGGTCTTATTGAGGACTGAAACACTGAATGTCCTTTAATAGCCTATATATGAATGCAAGGAGATATGAGGTATACATTAATGAGGCAGCAACCCAACAACTTGATAATTAAAAGACATCCAGAGTTATAAAACACCAAGTGTCTAAAACTTAAAAACTGACCATGCTCATAATATGATCAATATAGATTATAACATGGCATTTTTCATATCAGACCCCTTATCAGCCCGAGAGCGGACAGGCTCGAGGGACGATTTTGACCATGGGCTGATAAGGGGTCTGATATGAAAAATGACATGTTATGTTCTTTTTATCATATACTTCAGCAGAGGACATACAGACAAGAACTATTTTTAAAACTTTGAAAAATGCATTTATTGTATTATTTTTTTTGCATTTTTAATAATATATTTTCCTGATTCCTTCAAATTTAATGAATAAACATATATACAAATTAGTTTTATCATGGGGTACAATTATACCATTATTTTCTATAAGTATATGATAAAATGTTAAGATGAGTCATTCCAGTTTTCAAGGGAGATAACTGATTAATATGATGAATGTTGATAGGAGTCATTACAGTTTTCAGGGGAGATAATTGATTAATATGATAAATGTTAAGAGGAGTGATTGCAGTTTTCAAGGGAGATAACTATTAACACAATATTGAACATTCAATGTCTGTTGTTACTAATTATGTTTGAGGATGTTGTATTACTTGAATCTTTTCACAGTACATGTACTCCAAAAATTGAAAAAAATAAAAAAAATATCCAGAATAACCTATCAAATGAGTTCCAAAAGAAATATTTTGCTATAAAATTAGTTGTTAGGCACTACCAAGAGTTTGTGTGTCACTTAAGAAAGAGTAGTTTACTCTGGACATAACAATGTTTGTCAGCTACTAATAAAAGGATTATTGTTTACCCTGGCCGCTACAAATAGTAGCAGTTACTCAAGAAAGGTTGGTTGTTTACCATTGGGATATAATGTCTGTTACTCAAAAAAGGTTGGTTGTTTACCATGGGGATATAATGTCTGTTACTCAAAAAAGGTTGGTTGTTTACCATGGGGATATAATGTCAGTTACTCAAAAAAGGTTGGTTGTTTACCATGGGGATATAATGTCTGTTACTCAAAAAAGGTTGGTTGTTTACCATGGGGATATAATGTCTGTTACTAAAAAAAGGTAGGTTGTTTACCATGGGGATATAATGTCTGTAACTCAAAAAAGGTTGGTTGTTTACCATGGGGATATAATGTCAGTTACTCAAAAAAGGTTGGTTGTTTACCATGGGGATATAATGTCAGTTACTCAAAAAAGGATTATTGTTTACCCTGAGCTCTACAGAGTTTGGCAGTTACTTGAGAAAAGTTGTTATTTACCCTGGGCACTACAATATTTTTCAGTTACTCAAAGGTTAGTTGTTTACCTGGGCACTACAGTGTTTGTCAGTTACTCAAAAAAGGTTAATTGTTTATCCTGGGCATTACAAAGAAATAGCAGTAACTCAAAGGTTAGTTGTTTATCCTGGACAATACAAAGATTGGCAGTAACTCAAATGTTAGTTGTTTACTCTGGACAATACAAAGAGTGGCAGTTACTCAAAGGTTTGTTGTTTACTCTGGACAATACAAAGATTGACAGTTACTCAAAGGTTAGTAGTTTACTCTTGACAATACAAAGATTGACAGTTACTCAAAAGTTAGTTGTTTATTCTGGACAATACAAAGAGTGGCAGATAATCAAGAAAGGTAATTTGTTTACCCTGGGTACTACAGTGTTTGTCAGTTACTCAAAAAAGGTTAATTGTTTACCCTGGTCACTACAAAAATTAGCAGTTACTCTAAGGTTAGTTGTTTATCCTGGACAATACAAAGATTGGCAGTTACTCAAAGGCTAGTTGTTTACTCTGGACAATACAAAGAGTGGCAATAACTCAAGATATTTGTTTACCCTGGGTACTAAAGTGTTTTGTCAGTTACTCACTGTATGTCAATTTGTTGACCATTGGAATTATTTGGTTACTTACTGAAGGTAGTTTGTTGATGAGGCACTACACACAGTTAAGTCAGTTACTCCAGAAAGGTCAGTTGTTTACCCTTGGCACTAAAAAGAGTTTGTCAGTTACTCAAAAAAGTTCAGTTGTCCCTAGGCACTATGGTTATTCCCTATTCAATATCTTAAATCGGTAAATAAGTTCTATTTTAAAGGAAATTTCTTTATATGGTAACAGCAACAGCATTGAACTTTGACATATTGCCCTAACAATCAATAGTCTCTTCCTCTTCCCTATATCTTCCATTTTTGTCTCGCCTGCAGTGTGAACTATTTGTATAAAGCTTAATATTTCAGAAGGTAGAAGACCTAGATGCTTCATACCTTATATGCAGATACCTTGTGTTACAAAGTTTCCGTCCGTCATATGTCCATTGTCCTTGACCTCATTTTCATGGTTCAGAGACTGCATGAAAAAAAATTATAGTTTTCTTGCCATGCGAAATTCTCACTTATTATGAGTAATAGGATAACTGTATATGGTATATGGTTTCTTGCAACGTCCACATGTCCACATGTCCGTCTGAATGAGTTCAATTGACCTCAACCTCATCTCATGGATCAGTGATCAAGGTTAAAGTTACATGATTAAGTCCGTTTCTCAGATACAATAAGTAGTAGGTCAACTACATGTTGTGTATGGAATGATTGTAATGGGTACATGTCAGTCAGGCAGGTTTCATCTGACCTTGACCTCATTTTCATGGTGCATTGGTCAATGTTAAGTTTTTGTGTTTTGTTCTGTTTTTCAAGTACTATACACAATAGGTCAAACATATTTGGTGTATGGAATGATTGTAAGGTGCCCATGATTGTCTGGCAGGTAACATCCAACCTTGACCTCATTTTCATGGTTCATTGGTCAATTTTAAGTTTTTGTGTCTTTGTCTGTTTTTCAAATACTATAAGCAGTTGGTCAACTATATTTGGTTTATGGAATGATTGCAAGATGTACATGACTGTCTGGCAGGCATAATCTGACTTGGACCTCAATTTCATGGTTCATTGGTCAATATCAAATTTTTGTGTTTTTGTCTATTTTTCAATTACGATAAACAGTAGGTCAATTATACTAGTGTATGGAATAATTGTAAGGTGTATACATGTCTGTTTGACAGGATTTATCTGACCTTGACCTCATTGTCATGGATATTTAAAAACGTTAAGGTTATGTGATACTTGTAGTAAAACCTTTATCTTTAAAGACTTTCAACATAAAATCAATGGTCAGTATAAGTTTTAACCCAATTGAGGAAAAGAAACTCAAAATTTCATCTGGAAAGTCTATGTTTACAAATTTGTTTATTTTAAGTACAATAAAATTGAGAATGAAAATGGGGAATGTGTCAAAGAGACAACAACCCGACCATAGAGCAGACAACAGCCGAAGGCCACCAATGGGTCTTAAATGCAGCGAGAAACCCCCGAACCCGTAGGTGTCCTTCAGCTGGCCCCTAAACAAATATGTATACTAGTTCAGTGATAATGGACGTACTTCAACTTGGAACTTTGACCTATTGTCCCTACAACCAATAGGATACTTCCCTTCACTTACATCTTCAATCGGTATAAGATGACTTGAATTAAGCATGGGAAACCCAAGATCTCAATATTAGAGCATTTGTTCAAGACACTAAGACAGGCAGAGAATGTATTGACTATATGCTCCCAATTTTTGTTTCACAAGGAACATAAAAAGATGAAAAATAGTCAATATAACACTACACAGAAAACTTAAGATTGATAAACAAGAACCCCAACAGAAACCAGTTGGTGATCTAATGTGCTTTGGAAGAGTAATTAGGTCCTGCTTTATTAGTGGTACCTGTTGCATAGCTAATGACAAGTAAAAACATACAAAGTCTTCTACAAATTATGACATTGTTGGTACATATACTTGTGTTTTGGAAGTCTTTTTCACTTTCATCAAAGTTCTTTTACTGTATGGCAATGTAATACTCAACTTAAGAATGTGATCTTGCTGGTTTGATTGTACTTGGATTGATTCACAGTTGCTGTATAAGAGACAGAATAATGTGATGGACAGGTAATATTACAGTTTGAGTGACCAATGAAGATTTAAGGTTTTCTCTTTTGTTGACATCTACAGGTTATTTTTCATGTTGTTAAGTTGCTGCCCTAACTATCAACCACTCATCTCCTTTTAGTCATACTAATTCAAAAACAAAAACCTACCCACTCGATCATGAAAATCAGAACTAGGTCATATGACATATGTCAGTTCCACATTCTTCACAAATCCACATATCTAGGCCATATGACATGTGTCAGTTACACCTTCACAAATCCACATATCTAGGCCATATGACATGTGTCAGTTACACCTTCACAAATCCACATATCTAGGCCCTATGACGTGTCAGTTACGCCTTCTTCACAAATCCACATATCTAGGCCATATGACGTGTCAGTAACATTTACAAATCCACATATCTAGGCCATACGACGTGTCAGTGACGCCGTCTTCACAAATCCACATATCTAGGCCATATGACATGTTTCAGTAACATTCTTCACAAATCCACATATCTAGGCCATATGACATATGTCAGTAACATTCTTCACAAATCCTCATATCAAATATTGTTTATCTGTCATTTGCAACACAGAAAAATTGGAATAAATGTTATGCAGAAAAGACAATGCATCAAGTAATCCCATTTTTGTTTTATTCTTTTGAAAGAATTTATCACTTGCTATCTTCAGATATTATATGTTCACATTCATTGAATGTGTACCGATTGATATTTTAGTCTTGTAGATTTTTTTTATTAGTTGTTATAGGCTTTGAACTAGCTTTCAGTAACTACAAGTACTCTCAGATTGCTACTTTTTGTCTCAAGTCCTTTAATTAGTTTTTACGTGTGTGCTTTGTGTCGATCTGATGAGTCGAGCCTTTTTCAACCAATTTTATTAGTTTGTTCTTATATTTTGCTGTTACACCATTGTCCCAGGTTAGGGGATGGTTGGGTGCCAGCAAACATGTTTAACCCACCACATTCTTTATGTTCCTGTCCCCAAGTCAGGAACCTGTAGTTCAGTGGTTGTCGTTGGTTCATGTCTTTATGTGCCTGTCCCAAGTCAGGAGGCTGTAGTTCAGTGGTTGTTGTTGGTTTCTGTATATTGTATTATATTGTTTTTTTACATAAATCAGATCATAAGAAATCTTCTTAGAATTATTTTACACTTGTCAAATTGGCCTTTTATAGCCTGCTCTGCGGTATGGATTTTGCTTATTGTTGAAGGCTGCACAATGACGGTATTGACCTATAGTTGTTAACTTTTATGTCATTTGGTCTCTTGTGGAAAGTTATCTCATTGGCATTCATACCACATCTTATTTTTCTATTTTATCGTTAAATGTTGTAGGACAAAATTTCTGACCTCATTTTTCATCGGCAGTCCTAATTTTCTGCCTTTTAATCCTGGTTTGCCTTCATTGCCAAGCCTACCTTTTGTATTAATTGGTAACTAATTCATGTTCTGGTTATGCATGAAATATTTGCCACTGGATGTTAAAACTAGCAATGATCAACCAAACTGTCCTTAAGTTTTCATTTTGTATACATAAGATTTAGTTTTCTACTAAATTTTGAACAACCTTTAGGTAAACAAAATAAAATTACTTATAATTATAATTTTGGAAACAGCATAATACAATGTATAAGCTATTTTTACAAAAACAAAACTATCTATTTGTTCAATCCTGTCAGAACCAGTGTGTGTCGTTCCTTAATGAAGTATGGTACAACAACTGAGGAATATTGATGAAGACAGAAACATTGGATTTCAATTTTTATTACAATAACTATCACAGGCGTTATTATATAAATAGCATGATAGTAAACTCAATAAATTATAACAACTATAACTGATTTCACATTAAATTTCTTTTTTGTTAATATGAAATTCAGTGGACTTTACAAGAAAAGGTTATCTAGGCATCTTCATAGACACTTTCTTTCTGTTGATGGATCTAGAACATATTTTACAAAATAAGTCTGTAAAAAAAAATTATTGGTGTGGTGGTTTTTCTGGAAAACCACCCACCCCTTTTAGAAAAAAAAATTCATACCAACAATGGCCATTTAGGATTGGGTTCAGGAGTCAATTTCAAAAACAACAAGAACTTGAAAGTGTTGTTGTACTAAGCATACCCCATCTCACTTAATAAGTCTTCACTGTTAAGCTGCTAACCAAATATGAAGTCATTCGTTTGATCTATTCAGTTATTCCTAAGAAATCTGTAGCGGAAATAATTGATTTTATTCAACATATTGACAAAGTATTCAAACAGGAAGTAGGTGTCTGACAGACCTGAAAGGCATTCACACATTACAACTCATCACTGTTAACCTGCTAACCAAATATTAAGTTATTGTGTTCATAAGTTCTAGAAAAAAGTGTGACAACATTATTTGTTGGATGAACAAAAGGATGAAGAGACAAATTGACGGACAGAGGGGGTGATTTCAATATAGAGCTGAAATATAATTTAGCATACTTGCTACAAATACACAGAAATTCTTAGGTATAATCAAGTTTCTTCCTTATGCATAAATCATGAGTTAGAACACGGCCAATGATAGACATACACTTTATGTATGATACTGTGTATATCAGTCAAATTACAAAATTACTTTTTGATCTGAAAGGAATTTAAAGAGAGCAACTCTGAAGAAAAACTCATCAACAAACATATTTAATTGAAAAAAATATAAACTAGGACTTTTACTTGCTGAAATTTACCTTCAATCCTAATCTTGGATATAAAAAAGAAGTCAGTTGATGAAACAGTAAAAATTATTTTTTAATTGCTTAAATGTTGATTCTGACTTGAAAACTTTTATAAACTAGTATAATGTCATTAATTCTTTCATTAATTCAATCACAGTATTTTGGATGTCCTTAACCATATTAAATTTCAATCAATATTTACAAAGTATTGTTACAATGAAGGACAAAATTTGCTGGCACTGATCTCTGATTCACTACTTTATATAACCATTTATCATATACTTGTATAAAATATTACTAAAATTTTACAGTTCAATAACATTTAAAAATATTAAAAGGCTATGAAAGGATTACTAGGTTTATTTATCCGATTCCTAAGAATTTCCTCAGCGGGCTGATAAAGGAAGCTTTATTGACTGCTTCCGGAATGTTATCACATGCCTTTCCGTTAATTTCCGTGACGTTTATCACATGCAACGTCGTGCATTTCCGGAAATTTGTTCGAAAACGACAACACAGTGCGGAAAACCGCAAGTGATTTAAGACTTTCCACAAAATAGTTGAGGAGCAAATTTCAAACTAAGAACATGTTAATTGTTGTGACAAGATAAATAAAATGCTTGTAATATCAATAAAAACAATAAAAGTTAAGGCATTTGTATTTGGTTGTCTGTAAATTATTATCTAAAAATTCATGGAAAGACAAAATTTTAATTAATAGTTCTTGTCTGTATTTCTTCTGTTGAAGTATATGATAAAAAGATAATTACATGTCATTTATCATATCAGACCCTTTATCGGCCCTCGTTCATGATATCAGCCCTCGAGCCTGTGGCTCTTGGGCTGATATCATGACCTAGGGCCGATAAAGGGTCTGATATGAAAAATGCCATGTAATAATCTATACTTACTGTTAGCTAATCTATTTAATAGCAAACAAAGTTTACAACCATTAAATCTACCTTTGGTGGTATCACATCCAGTAAAAAAATACTGTTATAAATAAGTTATAATGGTTACACATATTAAAAAACATAATGATATAAATAAGTCATAATGGCACATAGTGAAAAACATAATGTTATACAAAAATAATGTTATTAACAACTTATAAGTTATAAACATGATAAAACAAGTGAAACTGCAAGTTACTGCTCACTGATGATACCCCCGCCGCAAGTGGATAATTTTAATAGTGTAAAAATATGTAAGTGTTCAGTACAGGAAGTTGTTGAGTAATGAATCTGAAAACGCATCACACTTTTTTAAAGCATGGGTATAATAACAAAAAATAGAATCTTTCTGCAGCTAGTACCAAAAAATGACTATGTCCAAATATCTGGCATTATGATAATTTTTGAATGTGGACATGCAGTCACCTCTATTATGTGTAGAAATATCCTACAAAATATTAAAGCTGATGCTCAAAAACTATAGGAGGAGATAGCAGGACAAACCATGTATCTATATCCTGAACGACGGACAGGGGTAAATTAATGTGGTCCTCAACATTTTGTCGCGTGGGCATAAAAAATAAAATGACTGTGAATTCAGAAACTTGTGTGTGTTTACTTATTATGCGATTGATTAACAATGGACAAACACATGAGATTTAATTATTGAGATTTCAGGAATTCAAATGGCATTTGAAAAAGTTTGTAATGTGTAAAACGCAAACATTATCAAAATAAGTTCGTTGTTGCATCCTTTCACCACATTTTGTGTATGACTGGTGCTGATGTAGTCATATTAGAAAGTTGTTAAGTTTCATTTATTGCAAACTGGAATATCAGCATAAAAAAAATTACATATTCCTGAAAATCACTGATGCTTGGGGACAAAGGTCAAACAAGAAAATGAAAACTATTGTCTCGATCATTTCCTTCCTACCATAGGGTACATTTAAATAGTATATGTATTATGTGTTGTTTTTTTTAAGAAAATAAATCCAACACAGACTTTGATTTGAAGCAGACATGATATGCAGGATATGCTTGACTATCATGAAATATAACTAATTCTGTCGGATTTGACAGATCATCAGCTGCTGAGTCATAGGTCACGAGACCTTTGCCAGGAATAGGAGGCAGCACTTTCAATCCTTGATGTCCTTGACACATTTTTCCAGTCAAAACTTGTACAGAAAACATATGCTTGTTTCCATGACTGTCTGCTCTGCAATAACAACAGGAATGTTTGGCATCAGGGGCAAAGTATACTCCTTCTCCAAATGATGTTCCTGTTGGCAAGAAAATGTGACACAAAGATGAATAATACCAAGGTTGTACTTTTTACCATGTTTTAAAAAGAAGACATAATAATATAACATCAAGCAAGTGAACTATGGCACTGTTTCATCAACTAGATATAAAAGGCTTGTCTATGGGGCTGAAGTCAATGCAGATTTATAATGTCACTGGCTACTCTTTTACTTACTGAGAATTTTAAGACATTTAATTACAACGTATTCCATATGTAAAGAGAAGAGAAGTAGAAAAAGAAGAATATCTTATACCAGTTAAGGGCCCCAAAGGGCATACACACTTGACATGACAATAACATTTTAATGTGAGATTAAAGCAAATCACATTCAATAAAATCAAGTGATATTTAACTTTCTTAAGTAAATATTTAAGCATGCTTAAGCTTTTATAATACACAATGCAAGTGCGGCTCATTTATCAATTTCATATTAAGAATACAACAATATTCAATATTCATTTAAAGAAAACATGATATGTAGGGTAAGCCTGGCTATCATGAAATATAATAAACATAACAGGATTTGATGGATTATCTGAAGCTGAATCATATGTCAATAGAGATTTTCCTGGTTTTTGTGGCAATACTGTCATTCCTCCACTACCAGGACATGCATCCCCTGTTAACACCTGTGTGGAGAACATGTGCTTCATGCCATGTGTGTCAGATGTACAGTATCCTATAGAGTAGGATGAATTAACAGCAAAATATACTCCTGCTCCATAGGCAGTACCTGTTACAGAAAATATATTAAGTTGTAGTCTCAAAAATGCAAGCATTAAATTCTCCTAACATGCCCGGTAAGATACAGCCAGTTGAATTTCTGATGTTAATTGCTATTAAATTTGATTGTCTATAGGTAAAATATTATAAAACAGGATTGTGTCCTTTTGCAGAGTTGTATCCCTTTTTTTTGGGCCATGGCATGAATTATCTCCCTTTATATGGAATGTAGTGTGAATTGTTATTTTACTCTTCAAACTTTTAGCATTGCTTATGAAGGGTCATGTTAAATATGTTTCATATGTTTGATGCAATTTATAATAGCTGAAGCTATTAAAATGATAATATTGTGTAGAACCATTATCTAATCGTGTATGACTGAAAATCTTTTCCAAATTTCAACTAATTACAGGTATATACTCAGTTGAATTTCTACAAAATTTACTTAAACTTCATACACTGGTGTGTTAGAGGAGGATGTTTATGATGCTCTTAATATCGAGATGCTAATGTATGGCTTTTTTGTACAAGTGGAATAAGGAAACAATGGATTTAGTGTGACGTCCATTTTCACTGAACTAGTACACATTTGTGTTTAGGGGCCAGCTGAAGCCCGCCTTTGGGTGCGGGATTTTCTTGCTGTGTTGAAAACCCATTGGTGGCCTTGGGCTGTTTTCTGCTCTTTGGTCGGGTTGTTGTCTCTTTGACACATTCCCCATTTCCATCCTCAATTTCATTATATTTCTAAAATGTTGAACTACTTTTAAGATTTGCAAAAATTCTTCATGATTGTGTATTTTAAAGACTATTTTGTTAAATTTATCATTAAAAGACACTGAAGTAAGTCTTATAAAGATATAACTAAGAAGAGAATAATTGACCAGAATAAAAAGTAGATTTTGCTAAAGAGAAAATGATCCGATAAAGACCTTCGATTGTGTATGATAAAAGTTGTTAATTTGCTGTTAGATGCTTTGCAGGTATCATTATAACAACAAAATCTTTCATAATTAAGCATGGGGCAGGACATGAATGTATACCTACCATTTTTACCACAATAACTTCTGTTAAACCCAAGAGTAATAATTTTATCGACAGTATCAGCTGATGTACCATGCCACAACCATCGCTCTGGGTTTTTACCATTTTTACTATATAATTCCTTCTTTTTAGCTGCATACTGAAGATAAAGGGTGGGGTTTTGTACCCTGGAAATCTGCAATTAAAGTACATGTAACATATATAATATATAGATAAGTTTTATTACTGCATTCAGTAGCATTCAAAATTTAATAAATATTTTGAAAATAAAAAGACTGGAGATAGATTAGCATTAAGCATTATATCGTTTATAATACAAACAACTTATACATATGTACTTCAATATCACTATCAAATTGATATTTAAATTTCAAAATTTGAAATGCAAGGTTTACCCTAAAATTTAACTATAGATTGTACGAAACTGGATTAAGTGCATACCTGTCAACTGACCTGTATTTTGCAGGTGTAGCCCCAGCAATTTTCCAGCTAACCAAAAAATTGTAAATAATCACCATCATGTTTCAAACCAGAATAAAAGAAGAATTCATACCTTCACTATCGTCCCACCTCCTCCAGTTTTCTGGAACTCAGTTTTGACCCGATCATACTCAGCGTGTCCTGGATGTAACTGTTGTTCATGACATAGTTGTCCGCCACCTAACTTTACATGTGTCCAGTTTGCAGGAAGATTTACACCAGAACCTACATGTTATATCAACAAACAAATATTAGGGTTATGATATTTCAATCAGCATCAGAAATAAAACTTTTTAAATAAATTCTCTTTTATTTTTCAGTTCCTTACCATTCTGCAATCTCTATTGTTTTTTTTCCATTTTGTCCAAAAATAATTACAAAATTTCATAAACAATTTCCTCATCTGAAAGGTGTCTGAATACAAGTGGACAGTCAAAAAAGAAAAGAAAATAAGAAAATGATACAATTTAGAACCAAAATTATTAAATTTTTAAGTATCAAATTTTAAATTAAAAAATTCAATTCAAATTGGAAAATGACCTCGTTATAGTCAAATATGTTCAGTATATGAAAATCAACAAATACATGTACATCAATTTAAAACTTTTCGTGCTATACAAGGGATATAACTCACTTATTGTTATGTTATATAAAAAATTTGATGGAACAATTTTTATTTTGATCAGAAGCCTTTAGACAAAATGATAACGTTCCGAAGAATCCAACCATCTTTATGGTTAACTTGATAAGGTCAAACAATTTGGTGATTAAATCAGTTTTTTAGTACTCCATCTATTTATCTGGATGAATGCACAATTATTATTCTCTTCAAAAAAGGGACTTCACTTTGAAATATCAGGTCAATGCTGGCCAGTAATTTTGTTTGTCCCATGTCAGTTCTTTTGACAAACTAAACTTTTCAACTAGAGTAAATGACTGAAAACAAAGAAAAAACAGGTAGAAGCAAAACTAATTAAAACCATTTCAAAGTATAATAAAAGTAAGCTTAAACTTTTTGATTTCCTGATATATTTCTTATATGATTTGCATATTAGGGAATACGTTGATATGATTGGCTGAGAGGACTTCTGGTAGTTGTTCTTGACGTTGTTTATTTTTCGATAGATGACGTTGACCGAACTTCTTTTTGTAACCAATGTAAACAAGATGGCGATGATAATAACACAATCCGGCTTGACGTTTAAAATATTTATTTTCACTTCGCGTTAATAGTTAAATTAAATAATAAACACAAAACATTCATTTGAATGATATTGTGATTTTTTGCAGTTTATTTTTTATCAGATAGCAAATTTCATGGAGTACATACTTTTGCTTTAACAAATAGATATACTCATGCGCCAGGCTAATTCAATGACATAATTATACAATAATACGTGTGAAAGAGGTTATGAGTGTGGAAAAATAAATTCCTTGTCTCCAATTTAAAGAATTATAAGGATTAAACGCCTTTTTAAAGGAACTAATTGGTATATAAACTGGACCAAGTCACTCACAAACATATCATAAAAGTCTTTCAGACTTTTCTTTGTTTGTGATTGAATTGGTCGCGTTTATACACCAATAAATTCCTTTAAAAAGACGTTTAATCCTATAATAAACTCATGTCTCATTACAATCTCAATATTTGCTGCTGCACTTCTTACTAGATTTCATACAGCACAGTACATCATAGAATTCATTACCTTTTTGTTGTTCTTTTGATTTTCTCTGTACAGGGATCTTTGTATGTGGACTATGAGCAGGAATTTCCTCCATTTTTTGAAAGTCAATTTTGTATCTTTCTCCTTTATTATCTGTTATTCTAACTTGTGGTGATTTCTTTTTAAATTCAGTTTCTATAACATAATTCAGTTCTAATGTGAAAGGTTTGAATTTATCAGCTGATTGATCTTTATAATACCATTGGATATAATTAGACACTTCTTTGGCTTTGTCGTAATCTATCATCCGAGTTTCTTCTTTTCTGAGCTGATTCTGAAGGGTATCTGTAGCCTTGTGCACTTGAGCCTGTGACCCGAGGACTTTAACTACACCTTTGCTTTCTGTTATTTTTACTTTATGCTGCTTTTCAATATCTCTGAAAATCTATTAAAATATAAAAATTTTCAATCCCCAAAGTATATTCTTAATGTCTAAATGAATGTCTTATATAAATGTACCTAGCTAAAAAAACCTGTTCCAAAAAGAATGAAAAAGTGCCACACAGAATGGCAGATTAAGTTTGGTGCCATATTTAAGCACCACACAGTATTGCATATGAAGTTTGGTGCCATATAAGAAGCTATGTCTTGTAGTTTCTGAGAAAAATTTGCCAGAAATGTACATACAAATGGATGTACAGAGGGACAGAGGTAAACCAATATTCTCTCCTCTTTTGGATCAAAGGTATAAAATGTACATACAGATCACAGAGTGACAGAGTTAACCATTCTGGTGTAATACCACCAAATCATAGTACGACACATCCGATTGCATACGAAAATAGGTCGAAAAAAAATATTCCGTTGAATTTGACAGTTGTAGGTAATTGATCCTACATTTCATTGCAGTAAATCATTTCTGGGTCATAAACATATATCTTGGGTATTTCAAAGCACCATTATTTTTTTATTTGGGGTTTCTATAGAATATTTTGGAAACTTGAGGTTACATGGTTACTAAAGCTTGTACACAGGTTAAAAAAGGGGGAAAATTTGATTGGTTAACTTCCAGTGATGGTTATTTTCTTATATGCAATGAAATGTTATGTGAAATTTTTTCTATAGTACTGGACAGGATAAAACTTTACTCATGCCAAGTATTTCTTTATTTGAAACAAAGATAAATTCTGCACAATTTTTTGAAAAGTGCAAATTTAACAAAGACTAATAGGGGAAAATCAACGGTGGTACTACACCTTCTCATGTATACAAGTCTCCTTACAAAATGTACTTATTTCTAGTGTAAGGTATGTTTGTTTTTGGGAGTCATAGTTATATTATATTTTTTCATTATCCATATTAAACTAAAATAACTCTAACTTCCAAATGTTGGCTTCAAAAAATCCAATACAATCAATCACATTGTTTGATTTCTTTCATTTTTGGACAGAAAAATAACATTTTGTAGGAACCTGCATTATTTTGATGTTTGCAAATGCAGCGAAGAAAATAACATGATAAAATTTATGAGAAATAAATACTACTCATAACTATCACCAAATCTAACGGTACTATATTTTTTACACAATTCATAGAAAACTTTAAATATGTATGACTGAATTGTTTATGGTTTCAAAACATAACTTATTTTAAAGTCTCACTAGCTATGTATAGGGTCAGTAATTAATCATATTACCTTTTCATCTTTTAAATTATGGACAACTTTTGAATATTCATGAATAGATTTATCGTAACACTGAGCATCAGCCACTTTGTCTAGATCTCTCTTTACAGCTTTAATACTATCCCAAGAATCAGACCATATATAGAATTTAATTGTATCTGGTTTACTTTCATCCTTTGATGTGTCTCGGTAGGGCGGTCTGTCTTTGTCTGTAACAAGAAAACATTTCAATTAGAAGTAAATTAAAATGCTATATAAAAAAAATTCTGTTTTCCAGTCCCATAGTCCTTTTTGATTTTTGAACTTTATTCATCAAAGAAGTTTTTAGTTTTTATTTTCATCTCTAAACGCATTCCTAACAAACCACATACAAAAACTTTATATGAATAGTTTGTATATTCTTTGCCTATACTTGTAAATGAACTTTTGTTTTAATTTTTATCAAGAATACTTTCAAATTATACAATCAAAATTCTAAAGCTGATTCCAGCCTAAAATAGCCATTAATTTCAAATAAGATGTGTTATGATGTTAGCTCATGCTCTGAAAGAAAGAAAATGTGTCCAATGAAAAGAATGCCTCTGCTTTACGCAGAAAATTAATTCCTAAATAATCTGCTGAAATAGTAGATTGTTTAGCTGAGACACAGAATCTAATCAAACGATAGGGCTCCCACACCAAGGACAAGGAGGTATAAGGATTTATGTAAATGAGACAGCAACTCACCAACACAAATAAAACAACATAAAGAGCTCTTTGTTAGTCTTCAACAACAGACAGGTGTCTACATAATATATAAAGCACTTAAATTAATCATCCGGAGACTACGAAAATGGGGAAGTATATCTTTACTCAATTTGACCTCTAGTTTCTTTTTCAAGGTCGATAAGAGGAGGTTGTATAACTTGATTAAACCCTAACTATCATTTCTACTGTACAAAGTTGGCCTTAACATATATACCTTTTTTTTTAATAAGTGTATTATTAGACTAAGATTTGGTGTTTGTTATACAAATTGTTGTGGTTTTCATATCTATAAATACGAAGGAAAAACATTTTTGATGTATAATTTGTTACTGTTTTCATATATCAGTTCTAGAAACCTAATAAGGAAAACGAAACTGACCTATTTTATAATTTGCCAATGTAATCAGCTACTATATTGAAAATACCTACCATCATGTCCATCCTTTGAGCCTCTATGCTCATTATCTCTGGGTGTTGTGCCTCTATGTCCACCTCTATGACCACCTCTGTGACCACCTCTATGCTCAATATTTCTACCACTGGTGTCTCTATGTCCACCTCTATGCTCATTATCTCTGGGTGCTGTGTCTCTATATCCACTTCTATGGTCAGTATTTCTCCCTGTGGTGCCTCTATGTCCATAGCCCCTGCTGTCTCTACGACCATAGTCCCTTGTATCTGTATGGTCCCTTTTCCCTCCCATACCATCTGTTTTCTTCAGTTCTGTTATAAAATCAGCAGCCATTTCTTTTTGGAAGACAACCAGTGTTACTTTTTGTATATGCTCAGTTGAAAATTTCTTAATGGCAGAAAATATTGCTGATGCAACATCTTCAGGTTTACATGCTTTTATTCCTGGAATAAAGAACGACAATTGTAAAATCAATATATTTAATACTTATGACTTTAGAAAGTTTTTCCAAGCATACTGCTTACATTATCTTACAAAGTTTTGCATAGATTTGTCTGTGGTTTCAGAAGCAATTGAATGATTGATGTTTGCTTAACATCCAGTGGCAAATATTTCATGCATTTTCAGGACGAGAACAAATTAACAATATACAATATGTAGGTCCTGTAATAGAAAACGTCTGGGTTGAAGGTCAGAGAAATTTGACTATTACTTGAAAATGAGGGTATATTGGATAGAGACAGATTTTTCCTTGCAACTGGCCATCAACAGATCCCCCCTAAAGAGTTTTTGCAAAGGTTCCTAACCTGCAGTGAGCAATGCATAAGATTTAAAACAGATATTACAACAGTACATAATGGACAAAATGGAAAAGTATGTTAACATTATATACTGAAAACCTAGTGTGGCCACATATCAACATCTCTTAATTCAAATCTTGAAAATTGCAAGGGTTCATTATAATTAAATACTTTTTTAAGTTTTAGCTATATATTGCAATATATTATTAAAAAAAAATAAAGTTGACCTAAAATCGTATTTATATGTAGTATGTTTTGTTTAAATAACATTGGCTCATGGGACTTTGAATTCCAAGTGTAAGGAAATACCATTGGTTCTTTGCATTCCTGGTTTAAGTAAATATCACTGGTTTATGAAACCAAAATTTGTTGTTTAAGTGAATCTTACAGGTTAATGTGACATTGAATTTGTGGTTTGAGTTCATGCAAATAGGACAATCATTTCACAATTGTTCATATCTCGAAGTCAGCTGGACCAGAGAAATATTTCGAGATACCCGTAGTTCAACTCAAACGAATACCGGAAGTTTGACAGAAAAGGGACACAACTCTTGCTTAGCTTGGTAAGGCTAAAATAAATCCAGATGAATATGGGTAGGGGATCGATATTCTGGTCTGAGATCCATGGATCTGTATGTAATTGTCTTTTGTCATTATAATAAAATTATATGATTTTTTGTCACTTATCTATTCTGTGTACAGTTACAATTTTTTCGTGTGGATTTTAGCCTAGACAGTAATTTAAAAAAGATGAAAGATGCCGATTATGAAGTTTTGGGTTAATCACTAAGTCTTAATCCCTACTTTATGCACAACCAAGCTCATTAATGTATGATTATGGTTAATTGCTTTTAAAACATTTAAATCAATTTTTCATAAAATGTATCACTAATTATTTATCATGGTGATCAAAGATAAAGTAAACACTCGTTGAAAAAGAATGTCATAAATCAATTCAATGGTCATGTTTTGACATATGTGTATTTATAGTTCGAGATAAATATTGCAATTTGGATGCTTTTGTTAACATTGGGACAGTAAATTTGGTTTGAGTCAACTGAAATTTCGACTCATCAGGAGTCGAAATACATTTATTTATATGGGACAAAGTTCAGGACCATGGGAAAACTTCAACTCATCCAAAATTTCGAGTCAACCGAGTTCAAGACAACAAGAGTAAACTGTAAAGTAAATTGATGTTTGGAAAAGAAAATTGTATAATTTTTTCGATAGGTTGTATTTTCTTACCTGTTCCTAAAGCAGGAAGTGCCATTGTTGACAATTTTCTGTTCTCAGCTGCTGTGAGACATTTATTTACTGCAGCCTCCCAGCCTGACAAGGTGGACTGAGCAATTATGTGGAAAATATATTTACAGTTCATATTGCCACCAGAGGTCACTACCAACCCTTTGGATGTAGAACGTTCAGCTGCAAAAAAAAAGTACTTTGAGCCATTGCTAACAGATTACATACCAGCATATGTTGAAAAAAAATATGATTTGTAGTTGCGTAGAAAGATGCGATAAAGAGTATAAATGTGCATGACAATTTAAAAGTTATAACTTTCAGGCAAACAGGCAGTAGTAGAACATTGAAGGAGCAGTCACAATATCATGCCAAACAATTGATTATTTTCCACATATTGCATACCAAAGTCTATGAAAAATATAAGAATAATGGTAGGCAACCCATGGTCCTTTGGTGGTACAACCACTTGACTCATATTTTAAAATTAAGGTTTAAAGAAGATTCTGGCCTGAACAGTTCCAACAACATTAAAAGTTTGACCTTTATGTCAAGGTAGAAGGTTATTTGTTATGCATCAACTGCCACAACCTGATACATTTACATTCAAAGTTTCAAACTATAAGAGAACAATATAAGAAAATAACTAAGTGTAGGCGTCAATGGCACACCTATATGTAATCAACTGTTTCGCTGAGCGCAGCTGGATACGCCTGCAGAGGTCCAACCCTGACAAGTTGGGGCAAAAATGGACACAATATTCAAGCTTGATACAGGTCTGAATTTGGATTGTAATTAAATATTTGACATATTATAGGTTTCTGAATAATTGTAGTCAAAGAACTTGAAATTGGTTATATGAATTGAATTTATATTCAATTAAAGATTTCTTGCTGTTGTGCAATACACTGTGCTGTTGCCCAATACTTAGTAAATCTGTTGTCAGACTATAAACAAATAAAGTTCAATTTCTTCTCAATGTCATATTTGAAATTTATGAAAATAAATAGGGAGATTACATCAATAGCTATAAACAATTCACCAAAGTTTCATGTGAACTGCTGAAAGCATTTTTGAGTTATTGTCCAAAAACTGGAAAATCCCACCTTTTTTAAATGAATAAAACCCCATAACTCAGAAATGTAAAATCTAAAATTTATAAAATTCTAAAGGGAGCTTACATCAACAGATATAAACAATTCACCAAAGTTTCATGAGAACTGCTGAAAGCATTTTTTAGTTATTGTCCGAAAACTGGAAAATCACCCTTTTTTATGAATAAAACTCTGTAACTCGGAAACATTAAATCTAAAATTTATAAAAATTCAAAAGGAAGCTTATGTCAATAGATATAAACAATTCACCAAAATTTCTTGCAAGTTGGTGAAAGCATTCTTGAGTTATTGTTGGAAAACTGGAAAATCCCCCTTTTTTAATGAATAAAACCCAAAAACTTGGAAACGGTAAATCCTAAATTTATAAAAACGAAAGGGAGCTCACGTCAATAGATATAAACAATTCACCAAAGTTTCATGCATATTGGTTAAAGCTTTTTTGAGTTAATGTCCGACATGTTGACGAGGGACGGACTGACGGACAGTCAACGGTATACCATAATACATCCCGTAAACAGGCTTATAAAAAATAATTGCCTCAAGTCAATCAGTGTTTCCTTTTTATTGAAAAACAAGTATTTACGCTGCACAATTTTCATGTCTTTTCTATTTATGTCCCTTACACCTTTTTTCCTTGAATTTATAAGTGATTAGTGTTCCCTTAATACTAAATTAATGAGTTAGAATTTGTTTGAGTACATGGTTCAACTTACAAAATTTTCACCCTCCCTTTCTTTATTAATTTATTTTACATAAAGTTTTGCTTACACTGTTTTACCTTTTATACATTTATATTGTATATTTTGGCAGATAAAAAAAGTTATGTAGCCCGCCTGGTACATGTAGTTTTGTCTTGTGTTTTGTACATGTTATATTTAGTTTTTATTAAGCCTAGTAATTATGGTTTGCTACACATCAACTTCTGGCTATACAATAGCATTCCAAGAATCATGTGTCTATATCAAAATACAACAAACTTCTGGGCTGAACACCTATATAAAACGAAAAATAGTTTAACCTTGTGACTTAAGGACAAGGTCATATTTGATGAGTAATAGAGAGAATACTGACATAAAAAGGTAATTTAACACAATATCTCCAAGGTCATGTTTCGTCAAAATGGTATGCAACACATCATCTAATAGTGATACACCAAATAAGTTTAAATCAAAAGATCTGCACTGCATACAACTGTATGAATAGAAGAAGAATATAAGGAATTCTGGGTAAAAAAATATTTCTTCCCTTTTTAAATGGGTGACATAATGAGGATAAGTCAAACTGATTTTACTTTCTGTTCTTTTCTCACAAAATTACCTTCCTGAACTAATTCTTTCTGTATATCTGAACCAGCAGCTGTTAGAATGGCTTTGGATACTGCACCTATCAAAAACATTGACATAATATTTAAAAACAATGTTTACATACAATGAATGATTATATTACAAATTCGAGTTAATAAATTTACTGCAAACATTCTGATTACTGTGTTACCTCTGTGGCAATTATCTGTTTTAGTACCTAAAAACTGTTTCAAATGCTCAGTTCGAAATATTTTGAACTGAATATGTATGAAATATTTACTACTTAACTTTCAACACACAACAATCAATCAATCTAAATGATCAATCAATGAGTTAAAATTAAAATTGAAAATAGGCTCCCCCCAAAAAAAAATAAAATGCTCCGCTGGGGCGCAGCTTGATACGACCGCAGAGGTCGAACCCTGAACAGTTGGAGCAAGTATGGACACAACATTCAAGCTTGATACAGCACTGAATTTGGATTGTAATTAAATATTTGACACAGCATAGGTTTCTCACACAGAATGAAAGTGGTCTAAGAACTTAAAATTTTTTAATTTACCTATTCAAACCATATCGTTATTATTTGCTTTTATATATACATCAGAAATAACCAATTTAAAATGGAAAATTTTAAAGAAAAAAACATACATGTGATGGACTGTGAAACTCAGATCAGGAGATTGGAAAATTTTGGTCAGGAGATTAGGACTCAGATCAGGAGGTTTTTAATCGACATAAAGTTTGTCGTAAATGTAACCGTGTGCTGTAAAAATTGTCTTTTAAAGTGTGTTTTCTTCAACTTTCAATCCGAATGTATTATGTTTATAGTACCCTTGTACTTATAAAGTTTCTTTATCTTAATATTCTACATGTTCAATCTAAGATTCTTTTTTTTTAGTATGTTCTTTAAATTTTTCAATTCATATCTTTTATATCTTTATTCTATAGGACAAACATTGCAATCAGATCATTTGTTAACCTATCTGCATTTGCAGTTAGATTTTATTTGAATAATCAGAAACTCATTTAAATTTACAACATGGGTCATAGTTATTATATGAATTCAATTTAAGCCTTGAAAGAAAGTATAGAACCCTCAAATAATTTTCAAATTATTATTTTTTTATTTGTCCTAAGACATTTAAAATCATTTAATTACCATCCTTTTATGATTATTTGTTCAATTTATATTTTATTTATATTCTTTTAAAAATTTACATTATTTAAAGGAAAGTAACTTAAAACAGGATAAATCAGGGGAAGTAACCCAATAAATACACAAAGTTTTTATTACACAACGGCAGTTAGCCTGAGGTAAAAATCGTTGATTACCAGTATGTTTGACACCCAAGCTGACAAGTGAAGCCATATAATTATGCATGTTAATTAATTTACAGGTAAAATATAACTTCAGGTGATGTCAGTTACACCAGATGTCTGAGATGATATGTTGGGCAGATTTCATACACAGGATTTTTTTCTCTTCAACGCGAGGTCGGGAGGAGACCCCTGAAAACGGGATTATTGTACTCCCGTCGGGAGGTTTACATGTATGAAAAAAAGAAAAAAAAATCCCCCAAATTTTTTTGAACCCCCTTATGATTCATCACCCCATTGGCCCAAACTCAATCCCAGCTTTCCCTTTGTGGTATGGTACCTTTTTGGCCCCTTTTTGGCCCCAAATTCCTAAACGTTTAGGGCAATTACCCCCAAAAATCAATCCCAGCCTTCCCTTTGAGGTATGGTACCTTGCAGTACAATTTCAGAGAGATCCATACATTTGAACACAAGTTATTGTCTGGAAACTAGAAAAATGCTTATTTTTGGCCCCTTTTTGGCCCCTTATTCCTAAACTTTTTGGGCAATTACCCCAAAACTCAATTCCAGCTTTCCCTTTGTGATATGGAACCTTGTAGTACAATTTCATAAAGATCCATACACTTACACACAAGTTATTGTCATGAAACTAGAAAAATGCTTGTTTTTCGCCCCTTTTTGGCCCCTAATTCCTAAAATATGGAGGCAATTACCCCCAAAATCAATCCCAGCATTCCCTTTGTGATATGGAACCTTGTGATACAATGTCAGAGAGATCCATACACTTACACACAAGTTATTGTCATGAAACTAGAAAAATGCTTGTTTTTTGCCCCTTTTTGGCCCCTTATTCCTAAAATTTGGAGGCAATTACCCCCAAAATCAATCCCAGCATTCCCTTTGTGATATGGAACATTGTGGTACAATGTCAGAGAGATCCATACACTTACACACAAGTTATGTCTGGAAGTTACAAAAATGCTTATTTTTGGCCCCTTTTTGGCCCCTAATTCCTTAACTGTGGGTACCATAACCCCCAAAATCAATCCCCACCTTCCTTTTGTGGTAATGAACCTTATGGTAAAATTTCATTGAGATTCATTCACTTAAACTAATGTTAGAGTGCGAAAACTAATGTGTATTCGGATGACGACGCTGGACGACGACGACGACGCCGGACGACGACGACGACGACGACGACGCCAACGCCAACGTCATACCAATATACGACCACAAAAATTTTTTTGCAGTCGTATAAAAAACAGGAAAAAAATGTATGACTCTTTTAAAATGTTTTTTTTTGGAGGTCAAGTTTTTTTGCTGTTCCCTATACTTTCTGATATAATATTAAAATTTGTTACTTTTTAGTCTTTCTACTTTCTGTACATTGTTCAATGATTAAAAAGCTGCACATAATCAATGTTTTAAGTTTGCATTTTACTGGTTGAATAATTGTTTGGTTTATGTCCAGGGCATCTATTTCAAACATGTGACCATGAAGGGAGAAAGTTAAACAGCAAGCCAACAGCAACAATAAAAACTTGTAGAGGTGAGCATATGACCTTCAACAATACAAAATGTCAACAATTTATCAAGCTCTTATTCAACCCAAGTGAAGACAAGCAGCAAATAAATTCATAAAGTCTATTAGAGGAATTAAAAGGTGTAGACAAACCAGTGTCAAATCCACAGACCTTTCTAAGTTTAAAATTCAATGAGCCTAAAACATATGGGATAACTAAACAGGAATCTATATGGTATAAATTACACTCGGAAGAAAACAAAACACAGGAATATCTAAAGTACAATAAAATACCTTTAGATAAATCATAGGAATGGGATGTAGTGTTGACTATAGCATCAGATTGTTCTTTGGTTATATCTCCACACTTAATAAGAACATCAATACTTCCAAGTTTGGTGGTACTTCCTTTACTGGATATAGGTCTATGTTCATCTACAGATACTTGGGCATGACGATCTAAAAAAATAAAACTTCTATAGTAAAATTATGTAAATGATATAAAAATAAGATGTAGTATGATTGCTAATGAGACAACAAGTGACCAAATGACACAGAAATTAACCACTATAGGTCAATGTACGGCCTTCAACAACAAGCAAAACCCATACAGCATAGTCAGCTATAAAAGGCCCTGAAATGACAAATGTAAAACAATTCAAACAAGAAAACTAACGGCCTAATTCATGTACTCAATAATGAATGAAAAACAAATATGATACACAGAAACAAACGACAACCACTGAATTACAGGCTCCTGACTTGGGACAGGCACATACAGAATGTGGCGGGTTTAAACATGTTAGCTGGCGCCCAACCCTCCCCTAACCTGGGACAGTGGTGTAACAGTACAACATAAGAACAAACTATAATAAAATGCTCCGCTGGGGTGCAGCATGATACGACCGCAGAGGTCGAACCCTGAACAGTTGGGGCAAGTATGGACACAACATTCAAGCTTGATACAGCACTGAATTTGGATTGTAATTAAATATTTTATTTAGGCATAGGTTTATGACACAGAATGAAAGTGGTCTAAGAACTTAAAATTTTTTAATTTACCTTTTCAAACCATATCATTATTATTTGTTTTTATATATAAATCAGAAATAACCAATTTAAAATGGAAAATTTTAAAGAAAAAAAAGGAAAAAAAAATCCCCCCCCCCAAATTTTTTGAACCCCCTTATGATTCATCACCCCCAAACTCAATCCCAGCCTTCTTTTTGTGGTATGGTACCTTGCAGTACAATTTCAGAGAGATCCATACACTTGAACACAAGTTATTGTCTGGAAACTAGAAAAATGCTTGTTTTTTGGCCCCTATTTGGCCCCAATTCCTTAACGTTTAGGGCAATTACCCCCAAACTAAAACCCAGCTTTTCCTTTGTGATATAAAACCTTGCAGTACAATTTCATAAAGATCCATACACTTACACACAAGTTATTGTCCTGAAACTAGAAAAATGCTTGTTTTTTTGCCCTTTTATGGCCCCTAATTACTAAAATTTTGAGGGAATTACCCCCAAAATCAATCCCAGCCTTCACTTTGTGGTATGGTACCTTGCAGTATAATTTCAGAGAGATCCATACACTTGAACACAAGTTATTGTCTGGAAACTAGAAAAATGCTTATTTTTGGCCCCTTGTTGGCCCCTTATTCCTAAGCTTTTTGGGCAATTACCCCCAAACTCAATTCAAGCTTTCCCTTTGTGATATGGAACCTTGTAGTACAATTTCATAAAGATCCATACATTTACACACAAGTTATTGTCATGAAACTAGAAAAATGCTTGTTTTTTAATTCTTTTTGGCCCCCAATTCCTAAAATTTGGAGGCAATTACCTCCAAAATCAATCCCAGCATTCCCTTTGTGATATGGAACCTTGTGATACAATGTCAGAGAGATCACTGGTTCTCCGTTAAAGCGCCCATTTTATGACGTTAATTTGTCCCACCGTAAGATAGCAAAACTAACGACTCCGAGTTATATATACCCGTAGCTTGTTATACTTATATCTGAGATTTTTATATTTCTTTATTATCTATATTTTTAATTTTTATAAAGTTTAGTACATGTTGCACAACGATAGTGATCAGAACGGCTGTCAAAATATTTTTTTCGTAAACCTGTAATTTCCGTTAACGGAAAAAAGACCAAGCAGGACAAAATATTAAGCACAACATTGAGTGTGATATGAGTTAAATTCGATTATAAGGTTACCATAAATAAGTTTGTTTATAACTACGGTCATTTATTCCAGATCATATCAGTCTGAAAAACTAAACAAAGTTGAAAACTGCAGAGATTTGTTAAGCATGTAATCTCCGTGGAATGGTCTATTCTAAACAAACACCTATTTTGAAAATAAATTTTACATCCAACAGATCGATATCGGTGTCAACATTTAATTTTAGTACAATTTCTATCTTCAGATACACGTATTATGTTTTATAAATGGCAAAATCATCGAAATGTAACCTCCGTGGAATGTAATCTCCGTTGACGTTTTGGTAAAGAGTGCTTTCTATCACGTCCGCACTTCTATCGAGTATGGCATGCCAAATAAACATATTAGATAATTATTACGGATGGCGAGTATATAACTTACAGATCAATAACATTCATTGTAATTATCGACATAAGAAGACACCATGTGACAATTTTTATTAATCAATTGTTTAAGTGTAACACAGTTGCTTTTTTCTCAGACCTAGAAAAAAACCGAACCGGATGTTTTTATAGAGAATAATACATGACAAAATCCGTATCACATGCCGTATCATCCCGAGATACCAATATCAGCCGGAGGGATGATACGGCATGTGATACGGATTTTGCCATGTATACGCTTTATCACAGATTTAAACAGGAGAGTATATAGCAACTGCTTACTGATCTAAAGCACCTGGGTTACCTTCAGATTTATTTATTTTTGCCATGTTTTAAAAATTGTATCATATATAGGAACTGCTTATTGGGTTACCTTACAATTTAGGTCCTGTTGTCCATAGAAATATTTTGCTTATTGTATTTTTTGTTTGTTTGTGTTTTGTATGGAAGTTCATTCAGTTCTTTTTATCCTCCTTTAGTAATGTTGTACTATATGAAACACATTCTGAATAAAACCTGTTAATAAAAAAATAGCAACAATAAACCAACAATTTTATAACAAGTATACTGTAATAAACAAGAGACTACTTTGAGACTGGTGAGTAAAATGTGCACTTTTGAAATATAAAAATCTAGTTTAACAAACATCGGACTTCATGTAAATTTCGTCGGAATCACTACTGTCATAAATGAGAAATCCGAATAGGGGTGCGATAAAGGGTAGGTATGCGATAAAGGGGTGTGATAATGGGTGCGCATCAAAGTTGAGCGATACGGATTAAACAGCAGGCTATTTATCAAATATTCAAAACTTCTGTATTTACTACTAAATATAAATTATGATATCAATATTAATGCAAGTAAATAATTTTAACCTGTTTTCAATATTCAAGATATGTAACGTTTATTATTAATACAAATTTGATACCGAATTTAATACGATTTAACAATTATGCAAGTAGCCATTAAAATTGCTCTGCCTAATGAGTTTTATATCATGTTGCACAGGGAAACAAGCTTTTAAATACTTTCTTTCATTGACGTCGGCTGAGAGGGCATGGTATATATTGTCCGTTACATTTATTAACACCTTGTACAAATATTCTTTCGAAAATTAAAACAGTTAAATAGATCAACAAAACTATCCGTCACAATATAATATATATGACGGTCTGGATTAGGGGAGGGGGGTCTACATTTCTGTATTCTGTAATTCTTTAGGCCATTTTTCTCTATTCAGTAAGAAATATGATTATTCTGTAAAATTCTTGTGTTCAGATCCTGCATATGAAAATTTCCTGTTGTATCATAATATTGACATGATAAATCTTCTTGTCTGTATCAACGACATACGTATGACGACCCCCTTTTTTTTAATCTGTCACTGTACTGCACAAATGATACCATCTACCAATTTTGATTAATATCTGAATATCTGATTAAAACCAAACGGGGGAGAAAAAGACCATTTTAATTTCTTTGTGATAATTTGGATATCTGGGATAATAAACAGAAGTTAAGATGACATGAGGTATATTTGATCATATTTGGTTTGTCATATGAGGTACTAGTACTGAGAAGCTGAACATTCAGTTTTATAACAGAGACAGTACCGGTAGTTAACCGACATTAAGAGAAATCTGAAATCCGATGGAGTAAAAATTCGATCACTAGAACTAGATTTTATCCTTGATTGCCCAACTGTCCAACCAAATATTAAAACATTGCCTATTAATCAATTGTTTTGGAGAATATTAAAATATATTGAACATTTATTGGTACTAAAAATACCCCCAAAAAATCTATGACAATGTCATCCGTCCTCAAGCATCAGTCTTCCAGCCCTTACCAATAAATTGTTGTTTTTTTTTTTTAATTATAATGAGTTATGGATCTTACAATTATGAAACTGAAGATGTAGGAATTATGTCGACGAAAGAACCGTTTTGATTCTGCAATTCCATTCAATTCCCTTTAATTATCTATTGATAAATTTTGAAATTATAAAGAAACTAATTAAGGTTTCAACTCCATCGGGCAAAGTTAATCTTCGACTGATTTGGCTATTTTTGTTTATGTCCTTTTGGTCATATAGCTCATCAACTCTTTCTGTTCTTTTACATCCTTGGCTTTCAAATATTCGGCGCTGGGCGTACATGATGAAGATAAATCCAAAATAGCGGTCCGGAACGAAATGATACGTTAACTCGTGCAAGATCTTGATTTTGGAGAAAAATACCGATGCTTATGAATGTATATAATTTGCATCGCTAATTTCAATAAACCAGTTCCGATTACGACCAGTTCAATATTTCATTCCAAATGATCTACTTGTCTATTGTCAATTATCAATAATAAATTTGATATGCAGAAAACGCAAAGTTTCATTATTCTGTAAATTATTTATTTCTGAAATCAGTATTTTTTTTTACCTTATTCTTAATGTTTATACAATTATTTTTTTTTCACCCCATTATTTTCTATTCTTTATTTGATTACCTATTTTTCTTCATTTTTTATTTTTTAGGGGGGGGGGGGGGGCGGCATTATTTTCTATTCTATAAACCATCTCATATATCTTGGGTTATTTCAAATAAATAAATAGTTTTGTTTATTTTTATTGGAGTTGAGGTTTTTTTAAATTCTTTTTTAACGA
Source organism: Mytilus californianus (assembly GCF_021869535.1). Lineage (NCBI taxonomy): Eukaryota > Metazoa > Mollusca > Bivalvia > Mytilida > Mytilidae > Mytilus > Mytilus californianus. The sequence goes on along the minus strand of NW_026262679.1, from coordinate 127,062,865 downwards.
CAACGCATGCAACATCTTATTTATTGTTTCAAAATTCTTCTCTCGGTCATAATTCTGCATGAAATATTTGCCACTGTACGTTCAGAAAACAACAATCAATCAATCGTTTCTCCTCTAAAATTGCAGTATTATAATAACTTTAAACATTATCAAAAAAAGTGATTCATTTAATCCTTTGATCTGATATAAACACGTCTCGTCACTCTCCTATATATTAACATTTCAAATTTCCGATACCAAGGAAAAAAGTATTATTGAATATCAAAGGAAGTAACCTATCAAAGATTCAAGGGTTGTGTTTCGTCTACAAAAGAAAATTCTTAGTTATTCAAACTATTCAAAGCAAGGGTAAATGCATTATACGCCATTCTTGTGCATTTTGAAAATATTTATAAATATGACCACATCAATGATAATTCATGGTAAATGGTAACACAGATTGGCAAACTAGATGATGATGATGATGGAGAGGTGGAGGAGGAGGAGGGGGAGGAGGAGGAGGAGGAGGAGGGGCATTCAGCGGCGATTTATATGCATATTCGGGTCGAAAGCATGTTAATACGATATTAATATTTATTCCGTTTTGTACAAGACCAACACGCTGAGTGGATTTTTTTGGCGTACTAGTTCACAAGGAAACAGTCCACAGGAAGATGTATCACCTTAATTCGTGTTAATTTCAACTCACAAGAAAAACGCACATTAAAGTTTTTGAGAATTAATAAAGATAACAAAACACCGTAAAAATAATGATTTCAAAGTTTTTAACATTTTTGGTTTTGAAAATCACGCTATCAGATAACGACGTCAAAGGAAATAAAATGACGTTAAATGTATTTTTTTGACATTTTTTCATCTAAACTGTCTCGATCATTAAATATTAACGGTAGCATATTACATGCTGAAATTTATATGTTGAATAGAATATACTATGAGGATGTTCCATGTTCTTTATTTACAGGTTTTGCTGCAATTTATATTTTATCATTTTTTACTCTGACGTTGGGCGCTTTACCGGAGAACCAGTGAGATCCATAGACTTACACACAAGTTATTGTCATGAAACTAGAAAAATGCTTGTTTTTTGCCCCTTTTTGGCCCCTAATTCCTAAAATTTGGAGGCAATTACCCCCAAAATCAATCCCAGCATTCCCTTTGTGATATGGAACCTTGTGGTACAATGTCAGAGAGATCCATACACTTACACACAAGTTATGTCTGGAAGTTACAAAAATGCTTATTTTTGGCCCCTTTTTGCTTAACTGTTGGTACCATAACCCCCAACAAATTTTTTTTTGCGGTTGTATAAAAAATAAGTTTAAAAAGGCTTAACTCATCAGATGGATACAAATAGAAATACATCTAACAAAAACACAGAGTGGACATGGCAGGGTACTTATAAATCCCCACAACAAAAAGACACTAAGTATAGATCTGAGTGTAATCACAGTTACTGACAGCTAGTTCAAAGCCAATAACAACTAATCATAAAAATCATGCATCTAAGACTAAAATATCAATCAGTACACATCCAACATTCAATGGATTTAGTGTAAAGACGTCATTAACAGTCAGAGAAAAACATGACCTTGTGCAATGCCAAGATACAGGTATTGACAGATTGTAGAGCCATGAATGTGCATATGTATATAAAAATAATATTTAGTTTGATTTAATTTACTGATAACAAAATCAATATTAATACCAATAAAAACAATATTCAAAGATCTAATTACAGTGTTGAATTGGTAACCTTTTAGAATAAGTTTATTTAAAGGATTGATAAGCTTACCCAGATCGTATCTAAATTTCTGGGCTCGGTAAACAACACCTCGTAAAAATTTGGATGTGCTATCCCGTTTGAAATAAGTTTTCTACAGGTACAACCAAACTTCAAAACCAAATCTTTATATCTATGGCAGAATTTAGTTAAGGTTTTAAGTAATTTGTGGTAATGAAATCCCTGATTTAATAATTTACCAGTAATACATAGATAATGTTGATTGAAATTCTAAACGTCACAACAGACAAAAGGCATAGCGAACGAGTTATGATATATAAAAGTCGTTCCTTTGGGTAAATTTCGGCAGTATATTTAGAAAATTCTTGATTATTTAACGAAAAACTATTGCTTTATCTTATATAACAAATGTTTAGATATAATAAAATAATGCATATTATTTGAGGTAAATGCTAACACCCAGATGTCTTTATTTATATTTCAGGGATAATGAATTTGGTAGAGTCGGCGGGAATAAAAAATAGCATGTCGAAATTTCAATTATTATTTTTTTGAAAATCTGAAAATTGGGTCAGCAGATCCGTAAACAAACAAATTAAAACATCCTCCCTTACACATACTATGATACAATTCTCTTGTATTTGATAAATTTGACCCGAACTTATCAATATAATAATAAGAAGACGTGGTATGAATGCCAATGAGACAACTCTCCAACAGACACCAAATGACATAGAAATTAACAACTATAGTTCACAGTATCAAGTCCTCAAGTCCTATACTAGTGGACTGGTGAAACAAAGAAAAATTCTTGTTTCAATCATGAAAAATACACAAAAACAAATTGATAAATAGATTCTCGTTATATTGATATTGTAAAATATCAGCTGTTGAAATAATATGAAGCTTTTTTCATAGCATTTGCAGTGCTCACTCGACAAAGAGTTTCCTATAATGACCGGCAGATGATCCTTTTCAGTATCAATATGCAGAATACCTGATAATCAGTACTTACAAGGACAAAATTCAAGTATCTGAATTGATCCATTGTGTGTTCTCATATTTCAGTCATTTAAGATGTGCTATTTCATAAATAATTCACAAATTGTGTTGTATAATATTATCTTTGGTAAACTAATTCAAATATTAAGACAATAATGTGCACTTAATGATATGCATGGACAAATATTTATTATTCATTAGATGCTTATTCAAAATAGTTATAAAGTTATGCAGTAATACAAATCTATTAATATAAGATAACTGCAGATGATATAAAAATAAGAAGATGTGATATAATTGCCAATGAAATAACTATAGCTATCCACCAGAGGACAAATGACAAAGATATAACCATAGATTAAAACACACAGGAGTAAAATATGTGATATGCTTTAACATATGTCAACTCTATGAGAGATTACCAAAACCCAACAACACACATGTTTTTTTGTTCTATAAGACTTTTGATTAATATCTTAGAGAAATGAAGGCTTCAGAGCAAATGCAATGTGATTTCCCTTATAATTAATATTTCCAAGGGGCATAACTCATTAAAATATTTGATCAGAACTTATTATCGAAAGTGTCAAAGACATTGCTGATAGAAACCTATGATATAAGTTTCATAAAATTCTGGTAAGAATTAATTAAACTTATGAGAGCGCTAACAATGCAATTTTCCGTATAATCAATTTCCAAGGGCATAACTCTTTTAAAAATAATTGATCCGCACTTATTTTCGAACTTGTCAAAGACATTGATGATATAAACCTATAATATAAATTTCATAAAAATCTGGCAAGAATTGTACATACAGTATTAGAGCACTCATAAGGTAATTTTCCATATAATAAATATTTCCAAGGGGCATAACTTTTTTAAAAATAATTGATCGGCACTGATTTTCGAACTCGTCAAAGACATTTCTGATATAAACCTATTATTAAAATTTCAGAAAATTCTTGCAAGAATTGTGCACATGAGAGCCCTTACAATGCAATTTTCCATATAATTAATGTTTTCAAGGTGCATAACCCTTTTAAAAAATAATTCATCAGCACTAATTTTCTAACTTATTCAAGACATTACTGATATAAACCTATGATATAAGTTTCATAAAAATCTGGCAAGAATTGAACAAATGAGAGCGCTTACTATGCAATTTTCTATATAGTGAATGTTTCCAAGGGGCATAACTCTTTAAAAAATAATTGATCGGGACTGACTTTCTAACTCATCCAAGACATTGCTGATATAAACCTGTGATATAAGTTTCATAAAAATCTGGCAAGAATTGAACAATTGAGTGCTAACGATGCAATTTTCCATATAATTAATGTTTCCAAGGGGCATAACTCTTTTGAAAATAATTGATCGGAACTTATTTTCAAACTCGTCCAATACATTGCTGATATAAACCTATGATATAAGTTTCATAAAAATCTGGCACGAATTGTACATGTGAGAGCGCTAACAAGACCGGACGGACGGATGCACAGACAATTGGACGCCAGGTATTTCTATGTCCCAGGCAACGCATTGCGCGGGGGACAAAAACAACCATTTTTTAAAATGAGAAATTCTATACCAACATGATCTGGTATTACGGTAATTAGTTTTGTATTATTGTCCTCTGTCAATGATTTTGAATTAAAAATGAAGCACATAATTCTTCATAAAAAGTAACCTTTAAAAATAAGCATCCAAACAAAAAATAGATTTTAAGTTGATTTGCATAACTTTTGATTACAATCTTGTCAAAAAAAAACACTTCAGTACGAACAGCCTATACTTATTCCTAGATTAAGTGTTTGACTCTTGCAGTTTATAAGATGCTGTGCATCAGGTACGTTAAAAAATTATCCTTATAAATTTTATTCACAAAATTTGAAAAATATCTTATTCTACCATAAAAAACAATAAAATGTGGTAAATAGTAATGCCTTGGACGACGTTATTTCTTTTTCCAGCAGAAGATATTTCAAATCTTGTAAACACATGATACAGTAAATATAAATAAGAAAATGTGGTATGAGTGCCAATGAGTCAACTCTCCATACAAGTTACAATGTATATAAAGTTAACAATTATAGGTCAAAGTAAGGCCTTCAACACAGAGCCTTTGCTCACACCAAACAGCAAGCTATAAAGGGCCCCAAAATGAGTGTAAAACAAGTAACTCTGCATATTACAGTAACAAATAGGGTCTACATTACATTTATACACACAATATACTTACAATGCCTGCTGCCATTTTCTGTTAGAAATAAAATTTAAAATCTTCCAATACCAGTTTAAGGAATTTATGCAGAGATGGAGAAAGCATGCTGGGGCATTGGCCCTTTTAAAAGTTCTGTGTTTTCATATATTTTCTTTGTTGGTAGATACATTTCGGTTTTAACGGAGTAAAATAATGATAGGGTCACCGACCTTGTTTTTATGGTATACATCATTCAAAGTTGTAATCTAGGTGAAAAAATACTACAAAACGTCGATATAAGCATAACATCATCACGCTGTAGGCTGTAAAACGTTGATTTTTCACGTTTTTTACCTACCAACTAGGTAACAGATTGGTTGACACACCAAAAATGAAGTCGGTGACCTTATCATTTCTTTATATCATTAAAACGGAAATTTATGTACTAACAACATACAGTTTTTAATAAATATCTATGTATTTGAAATTTGAGATTTGATGATTTAAAGACACGTTTAAGAAAGTTTTTTCGCTTATTTTATGTGCTTTCTATACAAATGTTCACCTACTTTGAATGAATTCAATCAGTAATATTTCAGACAATAAAAGAAACAAAGGCATTATTTTTTTTGATTTTCAGTTATACTTCAATGAGCCAAAGTTGTATGCAAAATTTTATCAAAATCTGTGACATAGCCCATTTACTGTTCCTTGACCTTAAATAAATGCATATTTTTATTACCAAAAATAGTTTTAATCTGTATGATAGTGTATGCAACATTGTACTTCATGATGCACTTCTACATCAACATTGTACTTCATGATGCACTTCTACATTAACATTGTACTTCATGATGTACTTCTACATCAACATTGTACTTCATGATGTTCTTCTACATCAACATTGTACTTCATGATGCACTTCTACTTCAACATTGTACTTCATGATGCACTTCTACTTCAACATTGTACTTCATGATGCACTTCTACATCAACATTGTACTTCATGATGTACTTCTACATCAACATTGTACTTCATGATGCACTTCTACATCAACATTGTACTTCATGATGCACTTCTACATCAACATTGTACTTCATGATGCACTTCTACTGTGTACATCAACATTGTACTTCATGATGCACTTCTACTGTGTACATCAACATTGTACTTCATGATGCACTTCTACTGTGTACATCAACATTGTACTTCATGATGCACTTTTACATCAACATTTTACTAAAGCCACTAAATTATATTTATTTGTACCTGTATTCAATTGGCCACTGGTTTTATGAAGCACTTTTCTTTGCTCATCCTCAAAAGCCTACAAAATACATGTATATATATAATTATGTAATGTGTCAATCAATATATTATATCTGTTCAAAATATGGATATAACCATTGTCCAAATTTTATTGAAATAAATGGGGAATGTGTCCATGGGACACAGATGATGCCCCCACTTGCATATAAAATTATAAAGGGACATAACTCAAGAACTGTAAAAGTGACGCTACCCAAATTTGTACTTGATCTGAGTTTTGTGGTAATAAGCATTGTTTATAAGTTTCAAAACATTTAGTTGGGGCAAACTTTAGAGAACGGAAACGAAAAATTCAGCAATTTTTCCTTTGTAAAGGGGCATTACTCTATAACATAAAAGTGATGCCACCAAAATTCGAACTTTACCTGTGTTTTGTGGTAATTAGCATTGTGCATAAGTTTCATAACATTTGGTTGAGGCAAAATAAAGTTAGAGAATAGAAGCGAATATTTCAGCAATTTTTCCATTTGTAAAGGGGCATAAATCTAGAACGGTAAAAGTTCCACCACCAAAATTCAATCTTGATCTGTGTTTTGTGGTAATTAGCATTGTGTATAAGTTTCGTAACATTTGAAAGTTAGAGAATGGAAGCGAAAAATTCAGCAATTTTTCCACTTGTAAAGGGGCATAACTCCAGAACAATAAAAGTGACGCCACTAAAATTCAATCATGATCTGTGTTTTGTGGTAATAAGCATTGTGTATAAGTTTAATAACATTTGGTTGAGGCAAATTAAAGTTAGAGAACCGAAACGAAAAATTCAGCAATATTATTATATATGTAAAGGGGCAAAACTCTAGAACGGTATAATGACACCACCAAAATTCAAACCTGATCTGTGTTTTGTGGTAATAAAGCATTGTGTATAAGTTTCATAACAATAGGTTGAGGCAAACTAAAGTTAGAGAACGGAAACCAATTTTGGGATGTACAGACAGACAGACAGACGTACAAGGGTAAAACTTAATGCCCCATGCTACAGCGGGGGCATAAAAATGACCCTTTTCATGGTATTTTTTTTTTATGTTTATTGTTAGCTACTAAATACGTCTTTAAATGATTGACTGGTGTTTAACACCACTTTCAGCACTATTGGCTATTCCATGGTAGTCAGTTTTTATTGGTGGAGGAAGCTGTAGTGCTTGCAAAGAATCACCATCCATCGGCAGGAAAACTGACAATTCTAGTTAATTAAGATTGGAGTTGAACTGCCTCATGCAGTGTTTAAACTCACAACCTCATGAGTGTTGACAGGCTAGTGATACAGTGGTTGAACTACTTAGATCCCTCAGCCATTGATGACCCTACACATGTCTTTGAAGAAACATATTCAAGTGAAGACAATAAATAGCAAATAGAACTAGCAAAGTACTGGTTCAAAGTCTATCATTTGTTTCAGGTCAGAGGGCTTACTTCAAACAACAAAAGTAAAAAAGAGTATTATAAAGACCTTTGTATTAAAACATACAATAAGAAGTAAAGTTGATAAACTGCTTCGCTGAGCGCAGCTAGATACGCCCGCAGAGGTCCAACCCTGAACAGTTGGGGCAAAAATGGACACAATATTCAAGCTTGATTCAGGTCTGAATTTGGATTGTAATTAAATATTTGACATATTATAGGTTTCTGAATAAATGTAGTCAAAGAACTTGAAATTGGTTATATGAATTGAATTTATATTCAATTAAAGATTTCTTGCTGTTGTGCAATACTTAGTAAATCTGTTGTCAGACTATAAACAAATAAAGTTCAATTAATTCTCAATGTCATATTAGAAATTTATGAAAATAAAAAGGGAGCTTACATCAATAGATATAAACAATTCACCAAAGTTTCAGGAGAATTGGTGACAGCATTTTTGAGTTATTGTCCGAAAAATGGAAAATCACCCCTTTTTTTAATGAATAAACCCCATAACTCAGAAATGTAAAATGTTAAATTTATAAAATTCTAAAGGGCGCTTGCATCAATACATACAAACAATTCACCAAAGTTTCATAAGAATTGCTGAAAGCATTTTTGAGTTTTTGTCCGAAAACTGGAAAATCCCCCCTTTTTTATGAATAAAACCCTGTAACTCGGAAACGTAAAATCTAAAATTTATAAAAATCAAAAGGGAGCTCATGCCAATAGATATAAACAATTTACCAAAATTTCTTGCAAATTGGTTAAAGCATTTTTGAGTTAATGTCTGACATGTTGACGACGGACAGACGGACGGACAGACGGACGGACAGACGGACAACAGTATACCATAATACGTCCCGTAAACGGGCGTATAAAAAAGGCAATAAAAATGCCCTTTAAAGCTTGCTGTGCTGTTTGAGCCAAGGCTCCGTGTTGAAGACCGTACTTTGACCTATAATGGTTTACTTTTACAAATTGTGACTTGGATGGAGAGTTGTCTCATTGGCACTCATACCACATCTTCTTATATCTATGTACTACATGAACAAATTTTGAACCAAAACTTTGCTTGAAACTTTGTCTATTGACTGACATTAAGAATGAAAAAACTTTGCAACTGTAAAGACCTCAGAATTTAGTTTCTACCTTTGTCTCAGTAACTATATTTTTTTTCTATTCAAACAATATATACCCTAACCGCAGCAGTATCTTCAGGATAGATAACAAACAGTACATACCCTAACCGCAGCAGTATCTTCAGGATAGATAACAAACAGTACATACCCTAACCGCAGCAGTATCTTCAGGATAGATAACAAACAGTACATACCCTAACCGCAGCAGTATCTTCAGGATAGATAACAAACAGTACATACCCTAACCGCAGCAGTATCTTCAGGATAGATAACAAACAATACATACCCTAACCGCAGCAGTATCTTCAGGATAGATAACAAACAATACATACCCTAACCGCAGCAGTATCTTCAGGATAGATAACAAACGATACATACCCTAACTGTAGCCGTATCTTCAGGATAGAAAACAAACAATACATACCCTAACCGCAGCAGTATCTTCAGGATAGATAACAAACAATACATACCCTAACTGTAGCAGTATCTTCAGGTTAGATAACAAACAATACATACCCTAACCGCAGCAGTATCTTCAGGATAGATAGCAAACAGTACATACCCTTACTGCAGCAGTATCTTTAGGATAAATAACAAACAGTGCATACCCTTACTGCAGCAGTATCTTCAGGATAGATAACAAACAATACATACCCTAACTGCAGCAGTATCTTCAGGATAGATAACAAATTCTACAGTCTTTATACTGGTATCAGGGACCTTTTTTCTGTACAAAAGTACTATCTCAAACATTGTCTTGGCAACTATGTCAACAGGAAAATTAAGTACTCCTGTACCGATAGCAGGAAAAGCAATCGATGTCATCTTATGGTCAGATGCTGATTTCATACACATGCCTATGAATATCTGAAGTATCTACAATGAAAATCAATTAAAAAAGTTAATACTTTTCCGTCATATTTGTGAACATAAAGTGCATTCAGAAGGCCAAAATAAACAGAATATTCATCATGTTGAATGTGGGCAGTACATGGAAGAAGAACTGTGTTTAAGATTAATGACACTGAAGAAATGACAAAACATGATCCTGATTGGTTCATCAATAAAAATATCATGGATGATGGGGAATTTTTTGTTAAATGTATCAAATTAATATAAAACAGTTAAATTAAAATTCATACGTATATGAGGAAACTGTTTTCCCAACAACCATCAAATTCATTCAGTGCACATTTAAAAAAAAAAGTCCTTGCAGAATGCATGTGAAATTTTTCGGAAAAAAAATTACATATGTCACCTAACTGAGTACTTCCTCCCCTAAAATTTATAAATAAATGAATAAAAATATATTAACAATCACATTAGTGATAGTCAATTAAAAAATGGCAATCATTCAAATAATTATCATGATTATGTCAGATTAAATTATGACCGAATGACTTGGACCATTGATTAAACATATTTTTGTCGTAATTTATATTACAATAATACCAATACTGTTATTTACTTACCAAAATTATTGCAGATTTATTATTGCAATTTTCATTTATCCGCCAAAATAAGCAAAAATACTAACACCTTATATGGTATTCGAACCATTAAAGGGAGCTAACACACCATGGACTATACTCTTACCTTGACACTTATGCTGTCCAAACCATTAAAGGGAGCTAACACACCATGGACTATACTCTTATTTTTACACTTATGCTCTCCAAACCACCAAAGGGGGCTAACACACCATAGACTATATTCTCACCTTGACACTTATGGTATCTGAACCATCAAAGGGAGCTAATACACCATAGACTATATTCTTACCTTGACACTTATGGTATCTGAATTATCAAAGGAGGCTAACACACCATAGACTATATTCTTACCTTGACACTTATGCTGTCCAAACCATCAAAGGGAGCTAATACACCATAGACTATATTCTCAACTTGACACATATGCTGTCCAAACCATTAAAGGGAGCTAACACACAATGAACTATAGTCTTACCTTGACACTTTTGCTGTCCAAACCATTGAAGGGAGCTAACACACAATGGACTATATTCTAACCTTGACACAAATGATGTCTAAACCATACAAAGGAGCTAATACACCAAGGACTATAATATTCTTACCTTGACACTTTTGGAGTCCAAACCATCAAAGGGAGCTAACATACCATGGACTATATTTTTACAGGGCATATTTCCACCTGATGTTACTGCCACATTCTGGAAAGGTTGGAATGTACCTATGTACTGGTATATCTCTGTTTGTATTATGTCTCCAGCAGCTACCAGTATAGATTTTGACAATCTGCCACGAGACAGATCTAGATTATGACTCACTGAGTTAACAATAACATCAACCTGAAACCAAATAAGTTTTAAGAAATCATGGTAAAGATACATATCGGACATCTATTTTCAGGTTGATGACATGTGTATAGAAAGCTCCGTCTTACATATGTTCAAACCTTTTAAGCAAATCATATCCGATAGTAATTTCGGACTAAAGAGTATCGGGCCAAAGTATCTATGGATGGTGTTCAAGTTCATTATTGATATGTAATTCCAATGACATGACATCTTATACAGATAAACACAGACTGTTTTGGTGTACATGGGCATGGTGGGTTCAAGTATTTTCATAAACTATTAAAATGTTTCACAGTGTTATTTTTGATGCATCAGATTATGAATTATGCACATCACTTAAATCAATATTGTTAAAGAGGAATGGTAAGGAAAAATGAAAAATCTATGTGAATTAAGTATTTTTTCTGACAACGATCTTTTTGTGTGTTGTCCCTTACCAAGAATTGTTCATTTTTTTTCTTTAGAACTCACAATAATTCCTTGATCTTATCCCATATGTATAAGATAAATTGATAACTGTTAACCAAAACATACTAAAATCAGACTTTCACCTTACATCTCAGTTCAGTCATTTCAGCAGATTTATGTGAATATAAGAACAAACAAAGAAAAAATACAGAAAATAAAAGTAAGAAAAAAAGTAAGAACAACCATGACAACCAGAAATTTCATTCAATTTGCAAAAATAACATTGCATCAAATTTTCATCTATACAGTATATATAATAAGTCTGTGGTTTCTCCCCACTGGTTGGATCAGTTGTGGAAAGATTCGTTTGACCAACTTTTAGTGCTGATAAGAACCAGAGGAGTTCAATACAAGAAATTGGCATTGCTATGCCAAATCTTATAATGTCAAACATCTCTTGTAACTTGTTGATAATTGTAACCTCTTTAAAACTTTTTTGAAAAATCATATCCTTAAAAAATTGAAAAGATAAGGAATATGTTTGTACAAGAAAAAGTAGTCAGAAAATAATAAGATAGGAATAGTATTTCAATAGATTATAGGGCCATAAAATAGAGCAGCCAATCTTGTAATACCCGGTATATGTTTCTGTTAGAACTAAAGTAATAGTACTGCACATTTGAAAATAATAATAATAAAAAAAAAAATGGAGTCATAAATTGACAGTTCATTAACAATGTACCAGGTAAATTACTTTGATTGCTGTATTAAAAGATTCTAAACTTATGATAGCTAAGTTATTGCATGAACTTTAGAAAAATTTACAAACAAACATTTTATTCATGCCCATAATGCACTGTTCTTAAACACAATAAATAATCACATGATCTGCCTAGCAGTGAGCCAGAACCTCTGGTTATTAACTGAACTTACCTTTCTCTCTGTGAGCAGACCTTTGACAACCTTTATGAAATCACCATCAGATCCTGAGGAAGTATCTCTGGACGCGGTATGATGGTTTGACCTGTCGGAAGGGGAATCAGAAGTTGCCTCCCCTGAATTTGGGTAGAGGAGTGGACTGCTTGGAGCATCATCAGCTTGAATATCTGGATATCTGATTGGTTGTAAATCTGACTCAGAATCATGACTAGGATATTTAAGGGGTTGTTGTACATCTGAATACAGATGCTTGCCTGAAAAATTATAATGCATATTATATCTTAATTTTAATACTGTGGATTCATTTATTTTCGTGGGTACCAATTTTCGTGGATTGACAAAGTGTGCATACATTCATTTAGAAAATTTGTAATTCGTTGAGCATTTAAATTTGTGGTTCCCCTGTTCCCACGAAAATCCACAAAAATTGGTATCCAACGAATATTAATGAATCCACAGTAACTATAACATGTACTATTTTTGTGTCAGTTATAGTAACTAATCATAGTATATTGTTTTCAATTATTGTAACAATTCAACAAAAAACACTAGTAGTAACAAATATGTTTCTCTCTCAAAGTACTACATTCAAATATTACTTTAACATTGGAATTCATATCACTTTTCGATTATACTGTGAAAAAGAAATACCAACACACATGTGTATGAAAGTTTAACTTCTGATTTTACAGTATTCTTTTATATTTCATATCGTATTTAAAGACTTTTATCAGGAATGGAGGAAATCTACATAAAATTATTATTTTTATAAATATATTTCTCCTAATTAGTACCTGTACTGTACTACATTTACTGTCTTGCTTTTAAAGTCAGTTTTGCAATGTGTAAATGCTTTATTTCATGTAAGAATTATGGTTATTACTTGAGATATTTGACCAAATAATTGTATCTAGATTTGATATCCTGTGATAGCATCCCAATAAACAGCTGCGCCAGGAGCGCATGATACGCCCGTCGTCTTGTGTGTGAGGTTTTATGCAATAATCATAAATCGTTTCTGAGATACGGCGCGACATGTGAAACACCCCCCCCCCCTTTTTTTACAAAAAACTCAATAACTCTAAAATAAAATTTTGAATCATCACCAAAAAGTATACAGATCTTTAGATTAATATAACTAAGAAGTGTGTAAAGTTTTAAGCAATAATCATAAATCGTTTTTGAGATACGGCGCGACATGTGAAAAAAACACCCCCGGTCAGACGGACAGACGGACAGACAGACAGACAGACAGACAGACAGACAGACAGACAGACAGCCGACAGACAGACAGACAGACAGACAGACAGCCAGCCGACATTTGTATACCATAATACGTCCCGTCAAAATTTTGACGGGCGTATAAAAATGAGACAAAAAAAACCTACAATTATTCTTTCATCTTTCATTATGTCTTTTGACTTATGAAATGACTGTTGAAATCAGATTCCAGTAATGAGTTTGGGTAGAAGATTCATTTAAACTTCTCCTCGTCTGAAATGTTTAGGGCTATCAAGGTCAAATGCTGAACTTTCAGTTACCTCTTTCCGTACTTTTTTCATTGCTATAAGCATCCTGTAATGCATCCTGGAATAGCTTAATTGTTTCCCCACTGATATCACATAGATATACTCCAGTAACAGTTGTCGTGCTGCCATTCTGATCAAAGTATTCCTTAATAGTCTCAACAATAGTGATGGTACACTTTTCCAGGGGGTAACCAAATATTCCTCCACTCAACGCAGGAATGGCGACTGTCTTGTAATGTCTCTGCTCCGTCAACGCCAAGCATTGTAATACAGCTGCCTTGAGTAAGAGTTTTTCCCCTTGGTGTCCACCTTTCCAGACAGGACCTACTGCATGGATAATCATCTTACACGGTAATTTACCAGGTTTGGAGTAGATTGCATCACCATCATGTACCTGACCATGTTTTTTTGTGTATTCATGGCATTCATCTTGCACTGTTTTTCCAGCTGTAAATATTAAAAAAAAATACATATAAAGCAAGAAACAAACAAGATCTAATAAAAGGGAGAAATATTTTAGATGTAATAATGTAGATCTTGCAGAACATCCAAATTGAATAAATAATGCATCACTCAATAATATACATGGAAAAACAGTTCAACGAAACGCTTGTTATACTGTGAATTCACGGGTATCAATTTCAAGAAAAAAAAGCCTGCATATGTATATAAATATTTTTGTCAAATGAGTCTCTCTTTAATAAACATCTTCACAGCCAACATTTACCATATAAACATTAGATCATCATATGCCCAGTGAGACAACTTAACCCACCAAAGACTAATGGATATCACAACAACAGTGCACACGCTGAAATGTCTTACCTGCTTTACTGACCATTGATTTTATGTTGATAGTCTTAAATATAAAGCTTTACTACAAATAACACATAAACTTAACATGATCTAAGAAAATGAGGTCAAGGTCAGATAAATCAAACCAGCAATACATGTACACCTTACAATCATTCCATACACCAAATATAGTTGACCTATTGCTTATAGTTTCTTAAAAACGAACTTAACCAAGAAAACTTAACATTAACCAATGAAATATGAAAATGAGGTCAAGGTCAGATGAACCATGCCAGACAGACATGTACACATTATAATCAATCAATGCATTAAATATAGTTGACATATTGCTTATAGCATCTAAGAAACAAACTTAACCATGAAAACTTCACATTGACTAATGAACCATGAAAATGAAGTCAAGGTCAGATGATAACAGCCAGACAGACATATACACCTTACAATCATTCCATACACCAAATATAATTGACCTATTGCTTATAGTTTAAGAAAAGTGAACAATAACATAAAACTTAACACTGAGCAATGAATAGTGAAAATTAGATCAAAGCATACCTGTCAACCTATGAAAATGAAAATGCAGGTCATGACCTGCATTGAAGAAGAAAATCTCAGGTCATAAGGCGTATGAACTTTTTTTCAGCTGAATTTAAGTATTTACATGATTTAGGGGATATTTCTTTATATTTCAAATCGAACAGTTTTCAAAATATGTTCACATGATGAAGTATTAACCGAAAATAATTTAAGGCTTTAATTTTATTTTTTCATTGCAAATTAAACCATTGAAATTTTAATGTGTTATGCTTTATCAATTCAAGCCAAGCCATACCCCCTCTCCTTGTTTCATTCATAGCATTATATCAATTCTCTAGCTACTTGTTTCACATTATGTGCATCTTCTCAGTGATGAGGGTGGTTTTTAACGACCTTGACTACCCATGAGGGTCTTGCACAGTCAGTAAATGCTCAAAGATTGTTGATATTGGAATGTAATAAAAT
Organism: Mytilus californianus; assembly: GCF_021869535.1. Lineage (NCBI taxonomy): Eukaryota > Metazoa > Mollusca > Bivalvia > Mytilida > Mytilidae > Mytilus > Mytilus californianus. The sequence goes on along the minus strand of NW_026262679.1, from coordinate 127,047,017 downwards.
AATTAAGCATTTAAATGAAGTAGAGATAAAAAAAAATAATTTTTGTTGAAATCAAACAAAAGTTTAATTTTGGACCCCAACTTGGACCAACTTGAAAACTGGGCCCATAATCAAAAATCTAAACACATGTTTAGATTCAGCATATCAAATAACCCCAAGAATTCAATTTTTGTTAAAATCAAACTAAGTTTAATTTTGGACCCTTTGGACCTTAATGTAGACCAATTTAAAAAACGGGACCCAAAATTAAAAATCTAAATACACGGTTAGATTTGGCATATCAAAGAACCCCAATAATTAAATTTTTGATGAAATCAAACAAAGTTTAATTTTAGACCCTTTTGACCTCAATATGAACCAATTTGATAGCGGGCCCACAAATAAAAATCTAAATACATGGTAAGATTCAGCATATCAACGAAACCCCATATATTCAATTTTTGTTGAAATCAAACAAAGTTTAATTTTGGACCCCAATTTGGACCAACTTGAAAACTGGGCCAAAAATCTAAAATCTAAATACATGTTTAGATTCAGCATATCAAAGAACCCCATATATTCAATTTTTGTTGAAATCAAACAAAGTTTTATTTTGGACCCCAACTTGGACCAACTTGAAAACTGGGCCCATAATCAAAAATCTAAACACATGTTTAGATTCAGCATATCAAAGAACCCCAAAAATTCAATTTTTGTTTAAATCAAACTAACTTTAATTTTGGACCCTTTTGACCTCAATATGAACCAATTTGATAGCGAGGTCCACAAATAAAAAATCTAAATACATGGTTAGATTCAGCATATCAAAGAACCCCATATATTCAATTTTTGTTGAAATCAAACAAAATTTAATTTTTGACCCCAATTTGGACCAACTTGAAAACTGGGCCAAAAATCAAAAATCTAAATACATGTTTAGATTCAGCATATCAAAGAACCCCATATATTCAATTTTTGTTAAAATCAAACAAAGTTTAATTTTGGAACCTTTGGACCTTAATGTAGACCAATTTGAAAACTGGACCCAAAATTAAAAATCTAAATACACGGTTAGATTCAGCATAACAAATAAATAAATGTGGTCAAAGATTTTACAAATCTAATGCGCCATACTGGTCTTCCTTTATAAATATGCATTTCTTTAAACATAATTTAAAAGCAGTGTAAGGGAAGTAACCAAAACGTTGTATTTGGATTACCTCCCTTACACTGTTTTAAATTATCTTAATTGTTCATTAACCATTACTATATACATAATTTAAAAGCAGTGTAAGGGAGATAATTTCAATGATGTATTTGATTTATCTCCCTTACACTGCTTTAAATTATGTTTTGTACTAAAGTATTTGTCCATTAATGAGGACAACCTTGTTTTTCCCCCTTTTTTGCCCCTAATTCTTAAACGGTTTGAGCAATAACCCCCCAAAGCAAATCCTAACCATCCCTTTGTGGTATGGAAACTTGTAGTATAATTTCAGAGAGATCCATACACCGTTCCACAGTTATTGTCTGGAAACTAGAAAATGCTTATTTTTGGCCCCTTTTTGGCCCCTAATTCCTTAACTGTTGGTACCATAACCCCCAAAATCAATCCCCACCTTCCTTTTGTGGTATTGAACCTTATGGTAAAATTTCATAGAGATCCATTCACTTAAACTAAAGTTAGAGTGCGAAAACTAATGCGTCTTCTGACGACGACGACGACGACACCGACGACGCCAACGTCATACCAATATACGACCACAAAAATTTTTTTGCGGTCGTATAAAAATAAAAGAAAGTCATATTCTGATATGTATTTGCATTCAATTCTTCTCTCTTTCTATAATTATATTAAAGATAATACATAACCCAAAACTGTAAAATTTCCTTAAAATTAACTATTTCTGGACAGTAACCCAACAATAAGTTGTCCTATTGGTCTGAAGATTACTTGACAGGTAGATCTAAACCTGTTTAACACTTTCACCTATGTCAGTTTTGCTCTTATTGCTTTAGTTTTTGAGATGAAAGCCAAAAACTTCATTTGACCCCTATGATCTATTTTTAGAAACTGCTGCCATGTTTTTGAATGGATCAAATCCCTGAATACAATCTATAAACTACATACCTTAAGGAATATTCAATTAAAGTTTTTAAGTATTTGGCCAAGTAGTTTCCATGGTTTCAGAGAAGAAGATTTTTGAAAATGTAATTGGACTTTCACAAAAAATGTTTTAAGGGCAATAACTCCTCAAGGGGTCAATTGACTATTTTGATCATTTTGACTTATTTGTAGATCTTACTTAGCTGAACATTTATTGCCATTTATACTTTCTCTCTATCTATTATAATATTAAAGAAAATAACCAAAAACAGTAAAATTTAATAAAAATAAACTATTTCCAACAGTAACCCAATGGGTTGTCGAACTCATCTGAAAATTTCATGACAGATAGATCATGACCCATTTATCACTTAAACTCCATTTCACTTTTGCTCTAACTGCTGTAGTTTTTGAGATATAAGCCAAAAACTGCATTTGACCCCTATGTTCTATTTTTAGCCATGGTGGCCATGTTTATTGATGGATCAAAACTTCTGATACAATTTATAAACTATATATACAATTTATAAACTATATACACTAAGGAACAAAAGTTGAAGGTATTTGGCCCAGTAGTTTCAGAGGAGAAGATTCTTGAATTGTTTACGACGACGACAGACGACGGATGCCAAGTGATGGCATAAGCTCACATGGGGCCCTTCGGACTCCGGTGAGCTAAAAAACATAAAATTAAAGTGTATATTGTGAAAGGTGACAAAAAAGGGGTAGTAACTCAAATTTATTGTCAAACAACTTTGAAATCATCAAATTATCTATGAACTTACCCTAAGGTAATTGGTGTTAATTAACAGTGTGTTTGACACCAAAGCTGTCAACTGAAGCCATGCACTTAATGGTTCACTTAATTTGACAGTTAACACAGCTATTTGAACCTCCTGTCCAGGAAGGATTACAAATTTGCCGGTATTTCAAAGGAAAATCACTTATGAAATCAGTCTAAAGGCTCAAGAATCCGGGTCACTTTCTAATTCACGGGTTATTTAACGACCCGGGGGGTATTTGAAAATCCCAGGTATGGGGTGAAATTCTCGGGTGTGACCTGCAGGATACGGGTCAATTGACAGGTATGGGTCAAGGTTAAATAAAACCTACCAGACAAACATGTACATCGTAAAATATTTCCTTACACCAAATATAGTTGACCTATTGCATATAGTATTAGAAAAAAGACCAAAAAACAAAAACTTAACTTAAACCATTGAACCATGAAAATGAGGTCAAGTTCAGATGACAACTGCCAGTTGGACATGTACACCTTACAATCATTCCATATACAAAATATAGTCGACCTATTGCTTATAGTATCTGAGATATGGACTTGACCACGAAAACTTAACCTTATTCACTGTTCCATGAAATGAGATTGAGGTCAGATGAAAACTGTCTGACAGGCACGAGGACCTTGCAAGGTATGCACATACGAAATATAGTTATCCTTTTACTCATAATAAGAGAGAAATTAAGATTACAAAGATTCTTAACTTTTTTTTCAAGTAGTCACTGAACCATGAAAATGAGGTCAAAGACAATGGACATATGACAGACAGAAACTTCATAACATAGACATCTATATATACAAAGTATGAAGCATCCCAGTCTTCCACCTTCTAAAATATAAAGCTTTTAAGTAATTAGTTAAGGTTGCCGTCACAGAATCACTATCCCTATGTCGAGCTTTCTGCAACAGAAGTCGCAGGCTCAACAAAAATATAAACCAAGAAATCTTTGATTAGGCGAAGATTGACATAAATCTTTTGACTAGGCAATCACTTACTGAAAAACCTAGTTTTGTTAGCCAGCATTTGACTAAGAAATCTATGATAGTCATTCATGGACATCTTGTTTGACTGACAAATTATTTGACTAGCTAATCATTGACTGATACACCTAAACCTTAATCAATAATGACTGGTAACAAAGTTCTGTTACATTATTTGGTTAAATGCTTAATCAGACTGAGAAACTCTAATGATTCATAAAAAGAATGCATTACCTGCATCTGCAATAGCTTTAGCCAAGCCTCCACAATGGTCCATATCATTGTTAGCAGCATTAACTATAGCATCTACTTCTAGCTGTGTAATATCTCCTTCCACAAGGTAAATCTTATGCACCTCGTCATGCATAAACACTCTCTTAACACCTGGTGCAGACAACCTCAATTCCCCACCTTTCTCAGCTCTCCTGGCTTTTTCTTCTGAATAATCAGTCTCTTGGAGTACTACAGAAGAATGTTTTTTACCTATGTCTACAGTTTCTTTTTTGCCTGGTGATGATAAAAAGTACTCTCTTATTCCATAGGAATGGAGTTTGTGTTTGTCTGAATGAATAGTTTTCATCAAGGCTTCCAGTTTATTGCTTGCGAGGGTAACTCCTGTTTTATTTCCCTTTATTTCATAAGAATAATTTTGATTGTCTGAAGTAATTTTGACATCCATGCTTTTCAAACTTTTTTCAATTTTCTGTATTTCTTTCTGATGGTTATGTCGAAGATAAAGATGAATACCTTTATCACAGTTTACTATTTTTGTGTGCCTACAATGAAGTTTTGTAAACTCATCTATTTCTTTCTCCATATCTAACTTGATTCCTTGGAAGATATACTTTGTTGCAGCTAACTGAATCCTTCCACGATCTGTTCTAATACAGAAGCAGTTCTCGTCTCGTTCTGCTAGTCTATCTTGAAGCTCCGTCCATTGAGAAGATTGAATAAAATCTTCATAATTTTCATCCACCACAAATTCATCCTCTAAAAATAGATCTTCAATGCATATTATTGCCCTTTCAGCATCTTTTTTGGAGTCTGCATACATTTCACACACATGACCACGATCTATATTCCAGGTAGCTATTATCTGCTTAGTTTTGGCTTCCTGGTACCAAACTTCCCTTGCCCCTTTTTTGAATAGCAGGTCCTTTTTTTGTTTGCTCATCTTGAAAGTCTTTACCACAAAGGAGTTTGTGGTTTCACGCAAAAATAATTCAGCAGATTGCATGGATTCAACATTCCCAGACAGAGTTACCTCTCTTGTATCCAGATTACACTTTGCCTCTAATCCGGGATATTTTTTCAGAACTACATCAAAATATTTCAATAGCCACAGTAACTGTAACTTGTATTTTTTAAATGAAAGAACTTTAGTTGGTGTTGTCTGTGAACTTCTCCCCTCTGAACGGGACACAATTTTTTGTATATCCTGATACAATTCTTTAATGATATTTCTGTCACCGACCATCAAAATATCATGACTTTCTTTTTCCAAAATAACATAAGCCTTTTCCGGATCAGTAATGATCAAAGTTCGTAATCCTTTCACAACCTCGCCCCAAGCCTCTGGTAAGGTCGTTATTCTCATCGTTGTCAATGTTGATATATATTTCTCAGTACAATTGTTGATGTCTGTCTGCCATGATTCTACGGCTTTCTGTCCTTCAGATGTTGACAAATCCAGGTCACATATGATCTTAACTTCATCATTCTCCATATCTTCTGGCCATTCAATGTGTCCATATAATGCCTCTAATTTCTTTTCAAAATCTTCCTTCATGCTTGGTAAATTTTTTATGAACTTCAAAATGTTTAAATCTGCTGAGATAATTTCTGGTTCTGGAATTTCTTGTACTTTCCCTGGCTTTCCAAGAAATTCATAAAATAGGCAAACCTCCAAACTTCTATTGCCAATTTTCTGAGTTTTGTCACATACCCTTCTAGCCACTAAAAAAATATAAAAAAAATTATAATTACAATAAAAATATTCAATAGCATCAAAAGTTATCTTAGTTTAAAATAAAATTAAACAAAATTTTGTTGTGGATATACATTATTTAAAATTTTTGAAAATGATTTGAATCAAATCAACTAAGTGTTATCCTTACAGCAACATGAAATGAAATAAAACCCTGTGAGCGCAGGAAATAGGCAATCACTTTTTACTCAATATTTTAGAGACATAGTTTTCTATACATTGAAATTTCACCTGACAAGATCCTATATTCATCAAATTCATAAGATTTACTTCATTATTGAAAAACTTATAAGAAAAGGCTATTGACAATTGAGATTTAAAAAATTAAAAGTTTTAATTCTATGACACAGATATTTTAGCAACTTGAACATTTACTTTTATTTTTATACTACATCCTTCCCAAGAAATTTACTTCCAATTTTCAAAATGATAGAGTAAAATCCTTTCTGATTCCATCTGAAGCATTGATGATCTCATGTTTTGTTCAAAATAAATCTAAATTTAGTTATTCCAAGAGTTCTAAACTGTTCAAATCACAACTAAATGAAATTTTATCAAACCAGAATTTCCAGGTTGCCACATTTGGAGCAGGATCTGCTTACCCTTCCGGAGCACCTGAGATCACCCACATTTTTGGTTGGGTCTGTGTTGCTCGGTCTTTAGTTTTCTATGTTGTGTTTTGTGTACTATTGTTTGTTTGTTTGTCTTTTTCTTTTTTAGCCATGGCGTTGTCAGTTTATTTCCTTCTTATGTTCACTATGAATCTTGCTTTATGTAATGTCACGTCACCTTGATGTGTTACTATAGCTGTATTTCTAATACATCTATCAAATGATTAAGACGTCTTTTCTTTCAATTGAAAAAGGATTGTACTGTTCTAATTTGCCAATGTGTTATTAAACACAAAAAGACAACAGGAATGAATTTATAATCAAAATAAGGAGCTGCGTTATAAGCGCATGATACGCCGTCACATTTCAAAGAACAAAGTTCCATAACCCCTCAATGTAATATCAGAAATTTATAAAAAACTAAAGGGAGGTTATTTTAATAGATATAAACCAGTCAGCAAAGTTTCATAAAAACTGCTCAAAGAATTTTGAGTTATTGTCTGAAAACTGGAAAATCCCCCTTTTTTATGAATAAAATCCCATAACTCAGAAACGTAAAATCTAAAATTTATAAAAATCAAAAGGGAGCTTACGTCCATATATATAAACAATTCACCAAAGTTTCACAAAAACAACTCAAAGTATTTTTGAGTTATTGTAAGAAAAATGGGAAATCTCCCTTTTTTAATGAATAAAATCCCATAACTTGGAAACGTAAAATCTAAAATTTATAAAAATTGAAAGGGATCTCCCGTCAATAGATACAAACAATTCATCAAAGTTTAATGCAAATTGGTTAAAGCGTTTTTTGAGTAATTGTTTGAAAACTGGAAAATTCCCCTTTTTTAATGAATAAAACCCCCATAACTCGGAAACATAAAATCTAAAATTTATAAAAATTGGAAGGTAGCTCATGTCAATAGATACAAACAATTCACCAAAGTTTAATGCAAATTGGTTAAAGCATTTTGAGTTATTGTCCGACATGTTGACGACGGATGGACAGACAACGGTATACCATAATACGTCCCGTAAACAGGCATATAAAAATGGTTTTCGATAGAATTTCGAGGATAAAGTATGTCATGAAGTTAGAACAAATATCAGAGGATAAAAAATGGCTTCTAGGTTATGAAGATATCAGAAGGTGTCAAGGGAAAAAGTAAAAATATAACCATTAGATGTCATTATATTTACATATTTGATTTTTTTTTCATTATTGGTTAAAGGGAGGTCACAGTTACATTTTTGACTTTTAAAGTAGTTTCATGTAATAAAATATTTCAAAAGGCTATGAAATAAATATAAAAGATATCAAACCTGCTGGAGATGGAAATCTAATCACACAAGTATCACTGTCAAATTCTACTATCTCAGCATCTTCATGTCCATTGCTTCTTCTCTCATTCTCAAAATAATATTTCACTGTATCATTAGTTATCCCAGAATCATGACCTATACCAGATACCAGTACAGTTCTGGTAACAGGTACCCTTGAAACTGTTAAAGTACTGCCTTCTAGTGGTTTCGTCAGACAGCCTTTTCTCAGCTTGGTAAAATCTTTATAAAATATTGAAAAACATTGTTGATAAGAAATATAAAAATAACACAATATTGAAAAATGAAATCAGCACAAATCATTTTAGAATACAATTACTGTAAGTTTTTTGCTTCTATTCATATTTAAAGTTTTTTTATTGACTAAGATTGCCAGTTTTCCTGCTGAAGGTCTGTGATATAGCCAAATTAAGCCAATAGCACTGAAAGTGGCATTAAACACCAAAAATCAATCAATCAAACAGTTAAATCTTTTGTTTCATGTAGTGAAAGTGGGTTATAATAATCACACCTTTCTAAAAACTATGTTCATTTGATCAAACCAAAAGTATCTGGCATCAATTGTGTGATTTCTTATTGGTGTAATATGTCTGTGCTACCTCTGTTTATGTAAATTCTAAATCTGAATAAAGAGGAATGGGAGCATGTCATGAGAAGGTAACCAAACAACAAAAGTAACAAAAAGACATCTAGATGGGCGACATAGTCTTCACCATTAGATATGAGTCTAAACAATATGTCAAGCTTTAAAACTTTATGAAGACTTATTTGTCTTTTTGAATTTGGCCATGGTATTGCCTGTTTTTCTTCAACTTATGGTTGTTTATGCGTGTTATCGAACAGTTTTTGTTGGTTGCTGTCTGCCATAAAATTAGCCTTCCAAGATATGAAAGGTATATGTGTATTCACCTTTATAAGTGACAGGAAAAGAGCGAAAAACTTACCAACTTTGTCTTCAAATGTAATGAGAGCAGAAGTTTTATCCCCTCCATAACTAATGTTTGTAGGTTCCGCACCAGACTTGACTTCCATATAGTCATTCAAACAGTCCTCAGTCGTAGTATTCTTCACTCCAGTAACAAATATCTTCTCTTCCTCTAACAATCTACCCATGTCAGCCTCTTGTTCTATCACATGTATTTTTAGTTCTACACCAGACACTTTGTGAACATCCTGCCTTTTCAATATATTGGCTGCACCTTTGAAATAGTCAATAATTTTATTATTTAAAACAAGAGGCTGTCGAGTGACAGCAAACCGGATTTTCCTGCAGAGGTCGAATCCTGAACAGTAACAGCTCGAAACAGCTCTGAATTTGTATTGTGATTGAATATCTTAAATAGATTATTATCTAATTAATAATGAAAATGATATTTGCAAATCTGAACCCCTAGCAGGATCATGTAAAAATTAAACATTAACACACACAACAAAAATAAAATACCACATAACATTGTCAACTGTGACATCTACCTTCATAACACACATGACTTAAAAAAATAGTTATAAAGAAATTTTGATTTTATCATTACTGGTTCATGGAGTAAGTTTGAGTTATTTCCCTTTGAACAGAAATATGGTTTAACATAGTACTCTAAAGTTAGATATGATTCATGATTAATAATTCTCTAAAATAAGATATGATGTAACACAATGTATATCTATTTTCAAATTATAATCAAATATAATTAATAGTTCCAAATATTTTTCTTTCATTTATAACAAACTAATACAGATCTGCAACTTATCAATGTCAACAACTTTAAATGTAATGAAATACAAATGTATATCCTATAATAAAAATAGATTATTATCTAATTAAAGTAGTTCACTTCATAAAAAAATATGTAAAGCATTCAGAAAATTAGTTTTTACAGAATAACAAACCAACCTACCACAAAATTCTTCAAACAATTTACCAAAGAAAAGAAAAAATATATATAGCATTCAGAAAATTAGTTTTTACACAATAACAAACAAACCTACCACAAAATTCTTCATAAAATTTCAAAAGAAAAGAAAAAAAAATTCAAAATTTTATTTATCATTAATACAATGTCTTTTAAAAATCTATAAAACTTATCTGTAATTACCTTCAAAATGTCTAATAATGAACAGTAAATTTCTAACTTTATTTACACAGTCCAATATAGCTTATAATCATCAACACTTAGAAAACAGAAAATTTTCAAATAAATCTGTCAATCCAATTATAATTGTGTGAGACATTTACCAGATGCTCTTATCTATCAACAGGTGAAAATTAGTCATGTTAGTGTAATCAAACTTTATATATATAATTAACCATTTCTGTTCAAAGAGAAATAACTCAATCACATTAAAAATACCACTTTTGGATATTAAAAAGGGCGATAACTCAAAAAGGAGAAAAGCTAAAATCGTGAAAATTGAACTTGACCTTCATTTAGTCACAGGTAACAACATATCTAAATTTGAAAAAAAATTGTCAAAGCGTTTTCATGTTATTGAGGAGACACTGTTTGGCAGCCGCCCGCCCGCCCGCCTGCCGTACATCCCCAAATCAATAACCGATATTTCCTTCAAAAATCCGGTTAATTATCAAATTTTTTTTATCAATTTTTTTCATGATGAAAATTTTAATTCTGAAAATAAAAAAAACATTTAACTTGTACATTTTTATGTTTTTAGAGATCATTTATTTACTTCATTATAATAATCAAACTTTAGTAAATAAATTAAACTAATTAAGGCTCGTCTTATCATTTATGGCTTAGTGCTGTTACATTAAGCATCAGTAGCCCATTCTTGTAACCTGGTATGGTTGAAATAAAAAAATAGTTTATATATATGTAACACTCAGAAACATGTCCATCCCCCAAAACGTGACTTATTCCCCCAAACATGTCCATACGACGTCACATCTGCAAAACATGTCTAGCTGCTAAAGGGCGCTAAAGCGTGTCCTTTTTATAAAAAAAAACACACCCAAACGTGCCTAATGAGTCCAGAACGACTCCCTTTTATGAACACTCAATTGTTTCCATATTTTAAAAACACCCATATTTGTAATCCCATATGTTGTTAAATTCAAATTCATTTGATACTACTATAGGAACCTTAGTTTTGTTTTGTTGTTGTAAAAATGGAACAGCAACTGTTAACAAAGCCAATACACCACTTCTGTAGGAAGCAGGCTGTGCGATACCCTCATATATTATTAAGGATTATTTTTGAACAAAAGAATTCACTAAGTAAACAAATAATTTAACTGTACAAAACTACATAATTAATTGCAATATTTATGTTCGCCCTAAATATGCATGACATATTTGCCACTGTACATTAAACAATCAATAGTAAAGAGTTAATTTATGTGTTGCAAATTAACTTGCAATCATGCTAAATATAAACACTTATCAGCATTGAACAAACTAATGCTTATAAATGACCATTTAATCAATAGTTGAAGTACTGGGAAAACGTTTTTGATTTCTTAAGTGTGAAGTACCTCCATTTGAAATTTAAAACAATAATAATCATATTAATAAAAAAAATTCAAATAAAACCAGTGCAAGTAAAAACAAATTTTTTTTGTGCCATTCTTTTTCTTATCTGGTGTCTGTTTATTAGAAAACAGAAGTCAGTGATTTCATCTTTTACTGTGGATAGTTGTATTATGTCTTGGACATTTGTCTATACACATCACTACACCTTTCCTCTAGATGTGATTGGATAGCGGCTTTTTTTTTAATCATCCAACCAAAACCCAAAGTCTAAAATCATGTCCCTATCATTGAACTGCTGTAAACATTATTGACGTCACTGAGGACGTATTGTTGCTAAAAGTTTTTAGACATTTTGACATTTAAAGTGGACATGTTTTGGCGAATAACAGTTATCAGACATGTTTGGGGATGTGAAATGGGACACGTTTGGGCAAAAAAGACACTTTTGGGGTATCGGGACATGTTTGGGAGTGTTACATATACTGAACTTTCGTATATTAGTCCCTAAATACAACCATTACATTTTTTTCCCTTTTTGCCAAAACTATTCTGTAAAGGATGATTCATTATCAGTCAAAGTCCAGACATAAACAAGTGTAAGTTTGCTTTTGACTCATGTGATCTAAATTTGTATGTTTCATTAGTTGTTATATTTTAAACAAAATACGACTTCAACAAGTCAATTAATGTTAAGCAAAAATCATTTGACATTAACTAAAATATTGCGATTTATTGACTTCTTCAAGCTGATAAGTTCCCAAAGCTTACTTTTAGACCAATATAAAAAGGACAAGCAACAACATGAACAACATTGTTAGGTAATGCTTTGTCTTATGAAGAGTGAGAATCTAAAAAAAAACAGAGACAATGTTTATTCACTTTCTTATGCAACCATTGATAACCACTAAAGGCGAAAAAAACTTAAATAAATGTTAGGAAAAAATATTTATTCAGATCATTACTTGGAGATAGCTCAGACCCTCAGAAAAGTTTTTACGATTGTAAAATATGAACTTTGGCCACAAAGTAAAATAAAGTGTTTTTATCCTGTTTTATGAAGCATAAATTGACTTCAACCAGTCTGCCATTTTATGACTTAAACAAGTCCAAATGTGTAAACTCTTTTTTATCATCCCTATCAAATACATAATTCGACGTCTCTAAGTCAGTAACAAAAAAAAAACACTTGTTTATCAGTGGTAAATCTAGTGACAAAATATTACCTCCCCTGAAAACACTGAAAACTAGATCTTTTCAATGTTTGTCCCGTTTTAGCAAAGAGGCTATCAATTATAAATTCAAGGGCAAACGTTCTGGTGGTAAATAGTAGAAATAGAAATAAGTTGAACTTCCATCTATCATTTCCCTCCTTAAATAGCAAACGATGAGTACAGCAGTCTATAGGATCTTGATGTAAAATTGGTTTAAAATGTAGCTATGTGAATAAATTTCTGGAGTACCAACATCAATTTATTTTTCTACTGGCTGACTATACCTCTCTGGAACATGCTAATTATCCGTATATAATTTAATTTGGGATGTAACACATCTTCTGATTGGCTGAAAGTTTTTTGTCTATCATCTCATCATTTTGTCATGTGACAGTGACGTCATCAACGTTTTTTCATGATTTACTTCTTAAAAATGGAATTTAGAATTAAATTATAAGGAATGACAGTAATATTTCGAAATAACCTAAAAAATGTGGTGCTCACTTTTAAATAAATCGCTACACACTATCATAAGAAGAGTCAATTTTCTTCTGTTCTCATTCACTAGATTTCTTAGTTATGTCTGAGCTCTTGACTATAATTATAATCTTGAGATCTACCGGTTATTTATTAAGTATGCCTTGATGCATGTAAGGGTGAATTACATTTGTGCACATTTGGGGATTAAAATAGTTTACGTTTGTGCACAGTTTTTGATCACATTTGCGCACATTCATTTTTCAGGTAAAAATAAAGATAATTCATAATATATATGACTATAAGTACTAACTTTGAACGTTATTGTATTAAAATTTTGTAAATTTAAATTAAATTATATATTTTTCATATTGAATTCTAAATAAATATATATATAAACATGATAAAGTGATCACGAGAAATCCTGTATTAACTTAAGGCATTCATGTAACTTATTTGCAAATATTTAAGAGTGAATAGTATTCTGTTTCCTAATTTTACAAAATAGTGATCGCTTGAGTAAAAAGTCAGTTTGTAAAGTAAAGGAGAAAAACTGATAAACATTCATTAGCCATTCCAAATGGTAACAGTAAATTGTTAACATACACATGAGTCCAATTTTAAAAAACTTAAGAGGTAGATTATCTGTGTGGTTGCAAAAAGAAAAGCTACAGCCGACATAACTGCTAGGCCTATAAAATTAGTATTTACCTGATTTACCTGTAAAATGAATGCAAGCAAATGTAATGATTTTAACATGCAATTGTAATGATAATGGGTATTAATAATAATGCAGGTATTCCAGCGGTTATTGTTGGTTGCTGTCTACCTAATTGTTTTGTATTTATCATGTTTGTTGTTGGTTGCTGTCTGCCTAATAGTTTTGTATTTATCATGTTTGTTGTTGGTTGCTGTCTGCCATAATAGTTTTGTATTTATCATGTTTGTTGTTGCAGTATAAATCAGGAATTTCGTTTTTTCTTTTGAATTGTTATACATTTTTTCATCCTGCGGCCTTTCATAGCTGATCCAATTTGCATACCATATGCTTATTGTTGAATGCCATGCAGCCTTTGCAATTGTTCACATCTTTTTCCTTTGGTCTTTTATGAATATAAACCGGTAGTTTAATCATGCCAATTTCCTTATTCTAATACTAAATAGATTCAACAATTTCATAGCATTATGACATATCAGATTTTGACCCTAATGGTTGACCACTTGACTTGTCCTGTCTGGTAGTTAGAACAGTTCTTTTGCTGTATCTAATGTTCAGCAAATATTGGTCAGAATGGGGATGATAAATAGAATGCTTTGTACCCGTCTTCCTTTTTGTATCACTTTTAACCATTGCTATCCATAAACAGTTATAAATAACTAAATTTGCTATAAATTATATTATATTATATGTCCAATGTTAAATACCTTATAAGAAGTAACTTACTTTCATAGTCTTTGAATTCTACAACTGCAATTCCAGTATCAGGACTGAAATCCATATTTTCTATCTCTCCTCCACCAGACTTTCTGGTATTTTCAAAGTAGTAAATCAGTGTATGTTCTGAGATGTCCCCTGTGAACATTATCAAAATCTTGCTCCCCTGGGTGTCTGCTTTGTCTAGTACCATTTTATTCTCAGCCAGTTCTTTTTCAGGAAGTAACCCTGGATAAGGTTTATCGTGATTTGTAGTTGCTGACTGGGAAGCCTTCTCTGAATCATCTTTAATTGGAGCTATGTCAGGATACAAATTGCCAGGATTTATTTCACCCTTAAATTGTTCAGAATTATGTTCGTCTTTTCCGACTGTCCGAAAAGTTTTCTTACTAGGCGAGACAAGCAGCTTTGAAGTGTCCGAACTTAAATCACCTATCAAGTTGTCTCCCTTTCTTCCATTTAAGTCTGGTTGCTGGTTACCAGTTGATGGAGGAGGGGACAAAGGAGACACATGGAAACCAGTGTACGGTGGGGATAAAGGATAGGGAGGATAAGCCTGACGCAATCCAGGTTGATGTAGAGCACCCTCATTATAATATGGATAATTTGGCTGCATGTATGGAAATTGACCCCACTGGACTCTTCCTGGATTGTAATTTACTGCATTAACTGGTTTAGTTGGTACTGATGGATGTTCTTTACTTACAGTTTTATCTTCAACCTGATTTTGTTTTCCTCCTCTTTCTAAATGTAATCCATTGTCTACAATCAGAGACTTATCCACATCTCTTACACTGTCATGAGGATTACTTTCAGATTCCTTAGTTTCATTTTGCTTATTTGTTTGTAACTGTACATCTCCTTCACCAGATACTTGAGAATCATTACTTTTATCCACTAATTTATCTTCCTGTGTAGTATCCTTGTTCATGGCCTTAGTTACCTCACTCATGTCTGACTCAAACATTTCAGTTTTTCCAAGACATTTTCTGTCTAGTCCTGACTTTGAAGTAAATGTACTTGAAATTTCATCATCATCCAACTTTTTCCATTTATTGTTTTCTTTCTCTTTTGAAACTTCCATTTGTTTCACTTCCCTATTTTGATCTTTACCCTTTATTTCTGTTTCCTCTGCCATGTCACAATCTATTTCTGTTTTCTTAATAATATTTCCACTTCCCTGTTTATCTGATTCAAATCTAAAATTATCAAGTTTTGTTTTTGTTTCCTTTACTGGACTAAAACTACAAATAGAAACTGGTGATTGTCGACCTATCCCATCATCCATGTGTTCATCATTGCTTCTATCTTCATTACATCCATCAATTGAAATGTCATCTATAACTTCTTCCTTCACACCATTCTCAATGTTCTCCTGATGACCTTGATTTTGAACTTCATGGTGACCTTTGAAAGGATCACTATGGTCTAACTGCTCACCATCAGATTCTATGCTAAAAGATTTTCCTATATTGGAGATACTCATTGATGGTATGTCATAGGGTGGTACATAAACATCTGGTCCATCGTCATCTGAACTATGAGATGAATCTTCATTTAATGTGTATGGAATAGCAGATATCACTGAGCTTGGACAAGAATGTTGTAAATGTTCATTATTTGTTTTTTCTGTTGTGTTGTCCATGTTTTTCTGTTAGGCCACCAGCTTGTATCTATGTCAGGTTGTTAAATTTAGTTAAAGGCTTCAAGGTTGGAACAAACTTTTCCCACTGTTAACATGGACTACCAATCTGTTAAAATAAAATTCAGCAATTTACATTATGTTATTATGATTATTTATTTAAACTTTAGCCTAAATATAATCTGTATCACTCAACTGCAGCATTTTAGTCAAGTTTTTGAAATGTTTTTTAAAAGAAAAAAAACTATGATTTTTTTAAAGAGTTTAACGTAAATCTCTTTGGCATCATTTCTAAATTGTATGCCACCCAATCAGTACAAAATGGCTTAAAATTCTGTACGCCAGATGCATGTTTCATCTACAAAAGACTCATCAGTGACTCTCAATCAAAAAAGTTAAAAAGGCCAAAGTTGAAGAATGAAGTTGAAGAGCATTGAGGACCCAATCAAATTAGGAAAATGTCTGATAGTCTGACTGTCTGAATGTACAGCAGTCTTAATGTCTGATAGTCTGACTGTCTGAATGTATAGCAGTCTAAATGTCTGATAGTCTCACTGTCTGAATGTACAGCAGTCTTAATGTCTGATAGTCTGACTGTCTGAATGTATAGCAGTCTAAATGTCTGATAGTCTCACTGTCTGAATGTACAGCAGTCTTAATGTCTGATAGTCTGACTGTCTGAATGTACAGCAGTCTTAATGTCTGACAGTCTCACTGTCTGAATGTACAGTAGTCTTAATGTCTGACAGTCTCACTGTCTGAATGTACAGCAGTCGTAATGTCTGACAGTCTCACTGTCTGAATGTACAGCAGTCGTAATGTCTGACAGTCTCACTGTCTGAATGTACAGCAGTCTTAATGTCTGACAGTCTCACTGTCTGAATGTACAGTAGTCTTAATGTCTGACAGTCTCACTGTCTGAATGTACAGTAGTCTTAATGTCTGACAGTCTCACTGTCTGAATGTACAGCAGTCGTAATGTCTGACAGTCTCACTGTCTGAATGTACAGCAGTCTTAATGTCTGACAGTCTCACTGTCTGAATGTACAGCAGTCTTAATGTCTGACAGTCTCACTGTCTGAATGTACAGCAGTCTTAATGTCTGACAGTCTTACTGTCTGAATGTACAGCAGTCTTAATGTCTGACAGTCTCACTATCTGAATGTACAGCAGTTGTAATGTCTGACAGTCTCAGTCTTAATGTCTGATAGTCTTAAGGTCAAGTTACAGTAAATGTGCTTTGTCACAGATTTTGCGAACAACTTTTCTTCACTGAAATATTATTGATTGAATTCTTCCAAAATAGGTGAACATTTGTATACCAAGCGCATTCAATCTGTGAAAAACAATCTTAAATCTTAAATCCTTCTTAAAATCATCAAATCTGCAATTTCAAGTCCATTAATTTTTCTTAAAAAATTATATGTTGTTGATACATAAATTTCCGTTTTTATGAGGAAAAATAATAATAGGTTTGTTTTGTTATAGGATACTATATTATTTATGTAATTTTTTACAGCAAATGAATAAAAAATACTAAATATAATGTAAATAAAATGATTAAAATTCAGAGTTACCCGGTAATCTATTATATTGTCAATCTTCTATACATATTAAAAACAAGTTGTTAACTCTTTGGACATTAAATGTATAAATAAAAACAAAAATGTGTTGTAAATTTCACAACACATTTTTGTTTTAATTATTCATTTACCGTGAAAAAAATATACTTGAAGGTGACCCATTCACCCTGTTTACACAAAGTAAAAAGAAGGCTATATTTGATTCACCTGCTGGATTTACGTACGTTCTGGATAAACTACATCTATGAAATTTTGTCCTTTTACATATATGAAAATAATGAGATGTGGTATTATTGCCAAATGAGATTATGAGACCGCTATCCACCAGAATTCATATGAAGTGGATGTAAGCAATTATGGCCTTCAACAAGGAGAAAAACCCATAGAGCATAGTCGGCTATAACATTTATTTGTAAAAATTCTAAATAAGGAAATACAGACTTAAATTTTAAAAATATGTCTTAAGGAGGAAATAATTATGACAGTCTCATATCTATGTTACAATCGAAGTCTCAAGTGCTGATTCATTTCAGTGTTTGTAAAAAAAATAAGATATCGGCAAATCACGATAAATTTTTGGTTATTGCTGTAGGGAAACAACCTTTGCAAAATATCTGTTAATTCCAAATTCAGCAACATAAATATGATGCACATATAAGTAACTTGTGTAGAAAGGCATCAGCTGAATGTTCTGAAGAGAATTGGATCCTAATTAACCAGATTAAACAAACTTGAAATATTTCATACCTTACTTTTGAGTAATTTTAATTTTTGCCCTTTGGTTTTTGTACTGAGAAAAATTCTAAAAAAGTAGAAAAAGTACAATAAAGAGCATTATGATTCATCCATGACTATTTATCATCATCTGATCTCTTCTTGAGAATGCAAAGGTTTCTACCCTTCAGGTAAGATGAATCAGGACAATTCACTTTGCAGAGTTCTCAGAATTTTTTTTTCCCTGGTGATCCTTAAAAAAAATCTGCTAGTCCTCCCTATTATGTCTAAATTTTGCAAAATACCAAAATTGTGTCGGTCATTGGCAAAATTTTGGTGGTCAAAACCTTGGGATTACCACTCTTTGAGAACTCTGCACTTTTTGAATAATTTGGCTCCTTTATTTTTACAAAATTTGCTTCATATTAAACACACTAAATATTCTTTTAGATACAGTAACATCTTAGAAATACCACAGGTTTGAATTACCACATATGACAAGAAATCTTCATTTTGGCGCTATTTTTCTATGGAATAGTTTACCAGACCGCTTTTCCTTTAGGACTGAAAATAGCTTGACACATTTGAGAAGTCTTGTTCAGTCCTGGAGTGGTTCTGACTGCTGTTTCTCTGCTCGCAGGTGATTTGATACATGTTCATGCATTTTATGTTTCATAACTAGCTTGCATTGCAATCTAAATTTTTACTTTGTAGTAATACATGTAACAAAAAAATCAGATAGTTTTACTTTATATTATTACTGACCAGATTAATTTGCAAAGCTTAATAAATTCTCCTCTTTTTTATGACTGTCTTAGCATCTCTTAGTGCTTCACATATGCTTTAAGAGTTGGCTTTTATATGCTAGAGTTGTGCTGTTTTATAATTATATTTTTTTCATGCTGCATGCTTTATTTTAGTTGTTTATGTATATTTTTTTTTATATTCGGTTAAAAGCTCATCAGAGCTTGTGTTCAAATGTTTGTCAATATGTCAAATCAAAATAAAGTTTTATTTACTAACGTACTTTTAAGTGATAGTAATTTCCAAATTTGCTTAAATTGAAATATTATGCTTCTTAAAGACCAGGCAAAAACAAGCAAAACTGTGAGCTACTGTTCACTAATGATACCCCCGCTTTAAGATTTCGATAAACAGGAAGCTGATGAGCAATGAATCTGAAAACATATCACAAAACATGCTCACATGAAGGCTGAAAACAAATTTCAGAAAGCTCTTCTTAAAAGTTTCTTAGAAAATTGTGACGAATATTTCATACATGACCATTATGTGATCTGGAATATATTAGTAATCGGTAAACAGGAATTTGATGAGTGATGAATCTGAAATTGAATTACACAGTATATAATTTTAATACAGAAATGCCCATTTAATATTTATGTTAATTACATAAAGATCAAATTATATCTGTTACTAATCAGGTCAAAGTTTATATTTTGAGTGGTTTGCCATGTTATGCATAAACTCAAGTTACCTAATTTGGTCAATTATGATTGGCATTTAGGAGGAGGAGTCTATGTAGAATTCCAATTATTGTCCTACCCTCTGTGTACCTTGATTATGACAGTTGTCAATTATACAGGTAATGTATCAATACTCTTACTTTTAACTTTGAACAGTAAAAAGAAAAATTATTATTAGCCATTAAATTGGAAAAAGTAATGACTATTATTTTTGAAAAAATACTTTAAATTAAAATGTATAGTCCGTTTGACTTCTATAAATCTTCAGAAAATAATTCTTAAAAATTCATTTTTACAAATAAACATTTTTTTCTTGATGTATGTTAATGTATGATATATACGAACTCTGACTATGAATATCATAATTTTAGGCCAATAATAAAAAAAGTTACCCATTAGGTCTCTATGTTACTTCTATTTTTTTTATATAAAATACTTGATGGAGTAAGTATGAATAGTGTAACAGCTTTCCATTCAAAACAAAAACATATGACATGTGCTTTAAACCTGTTTCATTATACCATGTGACTTTTCTCATTTAAATAAGGCTGACTAGCAAACAAACTTGGACTTCGTTTAAGTTTTATGTCATGTGATTACTGAACTTATTGTATACATGATTTTGTATTTTTCATTGTTCAATTTCTATGAGTAACCTTAGTAATATTTTCCACTGGACATTACTAGTATAACATTTTTAAAAACTACAAAGTAGTTTTATGCAAAATTCAGTTTAGAAATTTTATTAAAAAGTTCCCCTTTTCATCAGTAAAGGTCTTTATGGTTATATTTTATCTAATTTTATTTTCATATTTTGAAAGTCATAAGCTGTGTTTTTTCAAGAAAAAAGTAAATATTAAATGTATTCTGTAAATACTTATTGGTGAAACTTTTTAGAGGCTCTCCATTTTGTTAATACTTTCATCATGCTTTAAGCATGAAAAGCTTGCTTATATTCTTTTATAAGATATATATAAATATATAATCAAATTAAGGTAACAAAAGTTAAGATTTGGTAAGGAATAAAAACAAAATAAAACATCTGATAATTATATTTTTTCCCACAAATAACATCTTTGTAGATACATGCAAGTTCATTTAATCTATAAAATCATATAAAACCAGTTATAAAAAAAACTTAGATGATGGTCATTTTTCATGACATGTATAATGTCCTTTGATATTTAAATGAGTTATGTCACATGGTACAATAAAACAGGTTAAAAACACATGTCTAATGTTTTTGTTTTGAATGGAAGGCTGTTACACTATTCATACTTACTCCATCAAGTATTTTATATAAAAAACAATAGAAGTAACATAGAGACCTAATGAGTAACTTTTTTGATTATTGGCCCAAAATTATGATATTCATAGTCAGAGTTCGTATATATCATACATTAACATACATCAAGAAAAAAAATGTTTATTTGCAAAAATGAATTTTTAAGAACTATTTTCTGAAGATTTATAGAAGTCAAACGGACTATAACTAAGATGTAACCAATTTTTTTAGTTAAATTGTGCATATGTACACAGACATGAGAATAATTTGGGACCATATGTCAGTGTATAGATTTAGTTATTGATTTAGTAGCTAATCTGTCCACTTTCTGTTTGGGAGCGCGGTGCCATATGAAAGAATTGGAAAGTTCCAATCTTTCCAAAAAATCATTCCAGTAAAAAAAGAAACTGACAGCTGATTCCAATTTCAGTTACCATAATATTAAAGGATTCATGCCAAATATTTCTCTTTCAATGAAAATATACCTCCTCTGCATCACATGTAATAACTGATAGAAGATGCCTCAAATAACCTTACTTGGATATAAACTGGTAAGTAGTTCAATATCATTTCTAGCTATAAAATCATCATACCTAGCTATTAAACCAGGTTTAATCCACCATTTTCTACATAAGGAGATGACTGTACCAAGTCAGGAATTTAATAGTTTTTTTCCATTCATTTGATAAGGGACTTTCCATTTTGAATTTCCCTTGGAGTTTGATATTTTTTTTATTGTGATGAACAATTATCTAAAACTAAAGTTTGTGTGTTGGTGTTTGTGCTGTGTTGTTGGGTGTATAAGTTTCAGGTCGTGCCTTTCACTCGTACACGGACAAGAAATGCCAATGATACACTTTACAGGGTTACCCTAGAAATCTACTGGTAGCGTGATTAAGGGAATCCTGGTCACATAAATAAATAAATGGATCCTGGTGTAGTCTGAACGAAGTCTTGTAAGTATACATATACATGTAAATATGTTTTAGTATTTAATTAACTGCTTAACCGCCTTTCTTAGTGGATGCTTTAATGCTGACACAATATTTACAGGTATGTTAATTTTGTTATTTGAAAAAGTTTAATTTACAGTTTCCCATTAGAATTTCATTCAGTAAAAGTTATATGGAAATATTATGATAGTTTTATCGTCAAAATCTATAATAAGATTCGATACGGCTTTTCCTCACTTTTTACATAGTTTTCTAGTAAAGTTCAAAATTACTGAACTACAGCTATAATTTGTCTTATTTGCATTATTAGTTCACAGCGTAATTTTGTAGTGCTTTGACGAATTTATTAGTCCGTCAGTTCTTGGTCTCTATTTAGTTTGAGGTATTTATATTTAGGTTATGAATGAATGTAATTGTTTTCCGAATTTGTTGAAAGATTTGTACATGTTGAAATAGCTGCGGAACCGTTGCTCTTAGGTCCTTATGATTTTTTTTGACAATTTGTGGACCATAGATAGTCCTCAAATTGTAAAAAAATATCATAAGGACACAAGAGCTACGGTTACGCAGCTAATGACTAATGTTGAAATAAATATATATGTATTTACAGTTAATAAAAGTGTACCAAGTCACTGTCTGATATTTGCCATAAACTAGGTATGGCAAACCAATGGGAGATAACTCCAAATTACCCTAAATAATTGTTCCCAGATGTGTGTAAAAATAAAATCTTTGGGTGACCTCCGATTACGGCCTTCTATTAACTTGTTAAGTCTCAGAAGGTTCTGCTTGCTTTTTATAAATATTATATGAATATTCATGATTCTGTATATTATAATTTTCGGGAATACGATGAAATATTTGAGGTACAAACAAGGGTTTGAAAGTTACATTCGTTTCAAAAAAATACAGCCATAAAATGTACTTTTTTATTAAGTTTAATATATTAATTAAATAATTAGGTCCAATAAATAAATCTAGATAGCTGTGTTCATATCAAAATTAATTTTTATAAATAACCCTCCTTTTTGTGTATACATAGTTATTTCCCTTGCATGGACAACTTTTGGTTTAGTTTTGATTGGAAATCAGTGTGATAGTTTTTTTTTGTTGCATTATACAGCCAGTTTGTTGCGATTTAAAGATAGTTTAACCACTTGCCATTGCACACAAGATAGTAAGGATACTGAATAATGTGGTTTAACAACAATCAATATGTATTTTCAACATGTTCAACTAAAAGCATACACAGTAGCGGCAGTTCACTTCGTCTGCTATTCACAGTTAAGGTTTTAGAAAAAGAACCAACATGGAAATTCATTCCCTTGTCATCAATTCTCCCCTGTCTTCCATCCCATATTGATACAAGAAGACTCCCCTACCCCCTTTCCCTGACTGCCACTTTCGAAGTTGAAAGTTATATTAATTATTATACAAATACTATTTGTCTTAGAGTAATTGATATAACTTTCAAAATAATATTAATATGACCCTATTTTTCAGACTGTATTTAACAGTAAACTCTAAAGATATTATTTTTTGTATACATATTTTTGTGTGTGTGTGTGTGATCACATTAACTGAGTTGTTGAAATTTTCCCCATATATATGTTCTAAATACAATTGTATAATTAAATAAGGGAACGTAACGGACACTTCAGCTATCTATACATACAGACTGTTAGAGGATTATCGAGCCAAAAAACTTGAGATAATACCGGAAATGGTAGGTCTCAAACCATGTTCAAAGTTCTGTTCAAGATTCGTTTTGCATGTAGTTGCACAGGAAGTGCAATTTTTTAATATGGTCATGTATAGGAATACAAGAACTAATCAAGTTTTACCTTGGAGCTTACCACTTTCTGTATTGATCAGTATTGAAGTAATTTCATGTAGAGAAAAAAAAAAACACTAGCGAACACCATGCAATTTAATATATATCCTGAAATAATAATTACATTATATCTGGGAAGTTGCAAATCATACTAACAACTAATGCTTGACACAGTGAAATCTGTCTAAACCAAACCCTGAATAAACCGGAAACCATGTTCTGAAGTCCCTTCATCTCAGATTCAATGCATTTTGAACTTTAGTCACGAATGAGATTGGTTTACAGATTTCACTGTTTAATAAAAATATTGTAACTGATATACAGATATGAATTTACTTTACTTTTATACATTCATACAAGTATTTACAGTGATCTGACATAATTATTTTGTTTGTAATTTCTCAAATAAAAATAATGTTATATTTATTTTCATTGTTTTTCAGTGCAACAGGTATTTTAGACCATAAGCATTCACTATACATGCTATATAAGAATAAGAATATTTCATTAAATAGAATGTTAATGAAAAGGAACATTCTAAAACTATCATGACTATACAAAGACAGATGACATACTTCAAAACTTTTCTCGTCTCTCATGGTACACAAATACACACATATACATTTGTAGATAAAAAGTAATATTCATATTTAAATTTTGTTTCTTTACATTCAAATGTTTATAAAGTTTTACTTTTCATTTTCAATATACCAACTGATGTTCTGAAGAAAGGAATACATGTATATAAAGGTATCGTCATGTTATGTGACTTTGGACGATAGAATTTCATGAGAGTGGTTGACTTTTTCATGCTTTATGCTTCTATTTTGACCAAAAACTTAACATGGAGGATTGAAATTGACTAACAAGATGTATAAGAAGCAATATAAACAAAACTATAACCCAAATGATTAAAAAAATGTATTTAATTATTTTTTAAAGAGAGGAAACAGTTTTTCTAGAATAGTAAAAAATTACTGTTTTGAAAATTTGCTATTTCTTCGATGTTATTATGTGTATTGATAAAAGTGAAACTGTTTTGAAAATGTCTTCACAGTGCCTTTAACATGAGGTAAAGTTTTCTTAGATCAGTTGATTTAAAAAAAATCACTTTCCGTACCTACATAAACATAAAATTTGGTGTATGTCCAGTTCACTGTGACATAAAAAAAACCAATATATATACTCTTCCCAGATAAAACTGACAGTAACAGGAAAATATACAAGCTGGGACTATTATACTAACTAGTATACAAGCGACAACTTTTTCATATTACTTTTTTTGCTTTCGTAGAAAATGCATTACCTACCACAGAAATAGTGTGACAAAATGCGTAGTTTTCTTCAAGTCTAATTTTGGTCTCATGACACAGAGTTGAGCAGATCAATCTCAGAAAACTAAATTCTACTTTCGTTTTCACTTTGTAGGTTTACCTATTTACGTATGGGTATGGTGCAAGATCGTTTCGTAACCTGGTAGTTTCGTACCCTAATCGATTCGTAACTAACTAGGTCGTTTCGTAACTGAACCGTTTCGTTACCTTATAATACTATATGATGATACGAACTGTAGGTTATGGAAGAAATGTTAAACAAATATATATAAAGAAATTAAGATAAAATTGTCACTAACTTAAATTATGAACCACAATTGAAGTATTCTAATATTTCACACAAAAATATATCAATATATTTGATTTTTTTTTGATTTTTGGTGTTTTAACGCCACTTTCAAGCACCGCTTTTTGGGCTATTTCGTGGCGGCCAGTTTTTATTGGTGGAGGAAGCCGGAGTGCCCGGAGAAAACCACCGACCTTCGATAGGAAAACTGACAATCCTAGTCAATTAAGATTGGAGTCGAGTGCACCCGCACGAGCGGAGTTCGAACTCACAACCTCAGTGTTGACTGGCTAGTGATTACAGTAGTAACTACTTACACCACTCGGCCACCGAGGCCCCTATATCAATTTATCATTGAGGGATACCTATATATACAAAAAAAAAATAATACTAATCTTAATTTCAATTTTATTAAATTGTAATCAGCTATAACACTTTTGAATAGCAGTTTGCCAGTCATTATGATAAAAATCACAACAAAATATATTAATGAGTTTTTTATTGAGAAAATCTGTATAATTTTTATTTTTTTAAATTTTTTTTCATTATTGTTATTGGCTTTAAACTAGGTGTCAGTAACTGCGAGTACTCTCAGATCTGTACTTAGTGTCTTTCTGTTGTGTGGATGTATAAGTACCCACCCACGTCCACTCTGTGTTTTTGTTAGATGTATTTCTATTTTCATTACACCTTATATAAGAAAGCCAGATTTTGATTGGTTGATAGCCAGTGTATTTTTCGCATATTCTAATATTTTTTCCTCATTTCAAACGAATTTGCCTGTTTTTCACCACTGCCGGTGAATTTGCCTCAATACCATGGTATTTGCCATTTTGGATATTCCTTTTTTACCCTCTCGAGCATTTTCCCGCAAAAAAGTTCGGATATGACGTTACATAAAAATGCGAGCTAACGCGTATTAGTACATGTATAATTCCCGCGGTTCTATGATAATATCCTCAAAATTATGCATAAACATGTTAATGAATTAGTTTAAATCCAAATCTATTCAGTGCAATTAAACAGATATATCATGTTATGGAGGGGTATTTGCGAAAAATACCAGTCTTGGGACCGAATTTCCCTCGCCTAGCGGCTCGGGAAATTTTACAGTCCCTTGACTGGTATTTTTCGCAAATACCCCTCCATAACATGATATATCTGTTCAGTATCCTTCTGATGATTTAAGATTGTTATAGTCAGTTGTTCTTATGTTGTACTTGTTACACCACTGTCCCAGGTTAGGGGAGGGTTTGGCGCCAACAAACTGGTTTAACCCCGCCACATTCTGTATGTGCCTGTCCCAAGTCAGGAGCCTGTAATTCAGTGGTTGTCGTTTGTTGTTGTGTAACCTATTTGTTTTGCGTTCATTATTATGTACATAAATTAGGCCGTTAGTTTTCTCGTTTGAATTGTTTTACATTTGTCATTTCGGGGCCTTTTAAAATTGACTATGCGGTGTGAGCTTTGCTCATTTTTGAAGGCCGTACGGTGACCTATAGTTGTTAATTTCGGTGTCATTTGGTCTCTTGTGGAGAGTTGTCTCATTGGCAATCATACCACATCTTCTTATTTTTATAAGCATTGCAAATGTATTTAAAACATATAGTGATGAAGATGTTCTCCTCATTTTAAACATAAAGCTTTTCTACCTTGTTCTGTTCAATGTTTCTGTGAAATAAGAAATTGCAAGTATGAAAGAGAGGCGAAAGATATCAAAGGGATATTCAAACTCATAAGTCGAACAAAAATTGACCATGTCAATCATGGTAAAAAACGAAAAACGACGAAAAGACAAACAACAGTACATGAAACACAACATAAAAAACAAAAGACTGAGCAACACGAACCCTACCAAAAGCCCGGCGTAATCTCAGGTGCTCCGAAAAGGTAGCAGATCCTGATCCACGTGTGGTTCCCGTCAAGTTGCTCATACAAACTCTGTGATAAGTCTAATTCGGTAGGTCAAATTAGAGGAAAAGAGGTCGGGATTGGGATATCCGTCATCATCTGCATGTGAAACACTAACTCGTGATGGCGTCTGTAATTTTTTCGAAGGGATGATTTCAACTTCAACAATGGAAACTCTAGGTTCAATTTGGGACTTTTATACTAACTGTTATATATATATATATCCCAGCTTCAATAGCTTCTTTCTTAGCAGCAATCCTCTATCAAGCCGGAAATTATAATAGGAAATGCAAGCTCTGAAATATTAAAAGTTCCGTATAACTTGAAAAGAAGAGAAGGGAATGAAATACTATTAAACATTTGTACAAAAATTGACAAAATTTCCTTTCAGATTTGTGACTTTTTTTTCTACATTTGTCAAATGTGTGACTTTTTTGCACCAAATTTGTGATCTTTTTCCTGCAACTTTTTTTCCTGTGACTTTTTTTTCCGTTAATCATTTATTAAACATATACAGATACTTGTTTTAAATATAAGTACATCTGTTAAACGTATACGAAGGATTGCCAAAGTATCGGGATACTTCTAAAAAGTCACAGGAAAAAAAGACACAAATTTGGTAGGAAAAAAATCACAGGAATAAAAGTCACAAATCTGATAGGAAATAATGTCCATTTTTGTACAAATGTTTAATAGTAGTGGAGCGGCGGAGAGGACAATTTTAGAAATTTAAATTACCTACATACCTTATGGAATCAAAATAGCTCATTTGAAAGCTTAAATCGTATACTTGTTGAATATATGTGTCGTAAATATGAAAACTGGTCAAATCATGCCTTAAATCAAGGTCAAAGGTCATCACTTAAAAAAATGTTATTTTCATCTGGAGAAACAAACTGCAGATTTTTTCAAAATCTATAATCCATTCAATAAATATTACAACTAGTATTATTTATCAATGCTTAAGTTCAGACTTGGATGTGTTTCATATTTGCACATGACGTCAGAACAACGTATTCTTTAACTTTTTCGAAGGTAACACGTTTGATGGAAATTTCAAAGCCTAATAAATAACTGCAACATAATGACCTTGATCTTCGACCTCGATAAATAGCATTTATGGACAAGATATACATACATTTGAGAATAGTATATATTAATAGAGTATCCAAAATACATTGTCGATAAAATCCAACAACATTTGCAGGTTAGATTTCGTCTCAGTTTTCCAGGATTCGACATGTCACGGAGTTTTCTTGAAAACATTTCCCACTGTTAGTCTCAATACACGATAATTTTTCATATGATTCAAGAAGCATAAGTGACAACTACGATTAACTTTCAATCGACGGTACTGTAGTGGATGCAAGCGGGTTTTATGACATATTCAAAAAGTAAGACATGACCGTTTTCATATACAAAATGAAACGTCTAAAAAATTATAGAAAGCTAAAATTAACGTACGACATAAACGAGGAACACCCCAATTTATTTAGAAATATTTCTAATAAATAATGTTCATGATATGTCATCTGTGTCATCAGCTATGTCGGCTGATACGGCATGGACATTATTACAATTACCTACATTTTGACAAACACAAATTCGTGCAAGAAAGATTGATTGATTGATTGTTGGTTGCCTAACATCCAGTGGCAAATATTTCATGCATATTTGGGACGAGAACACATTAACAATAAATACAATAGGTAGGTCCTGTAACAGAGGACGTCCGGGATGAAGGTCGGGGAAATTTGGACTGCCACTGGTAAAATTGATCGTTAGATATACTGAAATGTTCATGACTTACGAGTTTTTTCTTTCTCGTAATATTGTTTTAGAAATGAGTCACTGCTCCTTGTCCTCCTTACATGAACAAACAAGGTCTTGGTGAGAGTCTGATGTCGTTTGTCCTTCAAAGAAAACTGGTTCTTAGTTGTCATTTTGCTAAATTTTCCAACCAGACTCACATGGCGTGCCATTATTTGGGTTGGCCTACACCTAAACTTTGCTTTTCCATAGTGCACGTACAAATGTAGTACGTGTTGCTTAAAAACTAACTCACATTGCGGCTGCTTTATTACACTCTTATCTTTATATTTAGCCAACTGTTGTCTTAGCAAATTTAAATTGTTGTGCGATTTATTAAACTTGTTTTGCAAGTCATATAAAACAGTTATTGACCAATCAAATTAATCTGCACGGTCGGGATGACCCATTAACCCGAACTCCTACGTCGTTCGGGTCAAGTAGGGTCACCCGAGCAGTGCAGATTAAATGACATATACCGACTTGCTTGGTCAATAACTATAACTTAATGTTAGAATACAGGGGTGTGATGGTATTTCAATGTTTTTGTTTATTGCAATTTAATAAATTTCAAAGATTAAAACACAATGTCTATTTTTCAAAACAATTCGAACAGATGGTTATGGATTTAATTTACTTTCTACATTTCCTTTCAGTCGTCTATTGTCTGGGCAGATTAACACTTAAAACATTAAAACATATATACTTTTTTTTTATAATATGTCATTTATTTACCATCAAAAGTTCTGCATAACTTTAAAAGAAAGAGTAGTTAACATTATAAACAAAGACATTATTCATGACAAAAGGACTCTTGTTATTTAATTAATGTTGATAATTACCAGTCTTTCTTACCAAATAACATTATTAAAACCTACTGCAATTACTCTAAACTCAAGACTAAACTTAAGCAGCACTACAGAGATGCCAAAGTGTTCTTCGCTAAACAAGGACATTAAATAACAAGAGTCCTTTTGTCATGAATAATGTCTTTGTTTTGAAAAATAGACGTAGGAGTTCGGGTTAATGGGTCATCCCGACCGTGCAGATTAATTTGATTGGTCAATAACTGTTTTAACACATGACGCCATCAATTTACATGAACGTTTTTGGAAATATTCGGACTATGTTCAAATCACGGATCCTGGGAAAGTTTTCGTGTAGGGTAAAGAAAGTGGAAAATACGCATCTAAGTAGTAAAAGGTTGGTAACTTTTAAATTATAACTTTTTTCTATTCAGTCTTTCTCCTAAATTGTTACAGTATTTGGAGAATTGTGTTTTAATTGCAGATTTTTGATTATGTCTGTAAAATTTATTCACAATTTTTATATAAATTCGTGACGATCAAATTAAATCAAATAAGCAAGTTAAATAACAATACAACACACGTACACGTACTGATTGAGTTTTTGAATCGACAGAAACGATGAATGATTTAGAGCTTGACATATTGTTTAGACAACTGTCTATTGTTGAACACTATTTGTTGCCCTCTATATGTGTTTAGGTGGCTTTTGTCGTTTGATTGCTGTCATATTGGTGTATAACCCTGACATCCTACAGTTTGTTTAAGTTCCGTTTGGTTTATTTTAAAATCGGTGTATGACAAATCACTAATGAGAGGAGTTATTGAGTATAGATTAATTACATTACTTTCCCTCAAGAATATGCTCAGAGGAAGATTAATCGAAAAGAAATGTACTTAAATTTATAGTGCACTAGTCAACAAAACAAAAAATGTTTCACTTTTCAATCTTTAACTTCCCCTCCCCCCGCCTCCCCGCTAATTTTTCATCCATATTCATTCTGAAGACATATCCCATCTAAACGAAGTATGATTGATCTCCAACTTACTAGTATATTTTATATTCGGTTTTGGCCCATACTTGAATATAAACCTCATTAAATTCGATCCCAAAATAGTCACTTAGAAGAAATTAATAATTAAAAAGCCGTAATCAATCAGTGGCGGATACAGCGGGTCATAGAGAGCATACGCCGCCCCTCTCATTAGAAAATATATATTTTCTTTCCATAAAATCGTTAAAAAAAAATTCTAGCTATTCCTTCTCTTTTATCGAATTACGCCCCCCCCCCCCCCCCTTTTCAAAAATCCTGGATCCGCCCCTGTAAATTCCATTGAGAACATGAGAACAAAACTTATCCAAATCAGGTTTCGGCTATTCGGATATTTTAAGAAATTACATTTTTTTTATGTTGTTTGACTTTGAAACACTGATTGTACACATAATATTATAAAGTGTTCTAAGGAATGGGAAGCACTTTCTATTTCATAATTTGAAACGACAAAGTGTATACAAAGTTGTTAATGCAAACCTTAGCTGTACATTATCCAGATTATAGCACAGTAAGAACAGAGAGATTTTGCCTATGTCATGTGTTAAAAGATGTTAAAACACTATATTCAGTTGATATAATTTACTGCATACAATTTCAAGTAAATTTCCTGTGACTTTTTCCATACATTAGAGACATATAATACAAATATATATGTTTCTGCCTACATCTTAATAAAATTCTATTGATAAGTATATTTATTAAAAAAAATAATATACTAAATTTACTATTTTTTTATGAAAGCAAAGATATTTTTGCTTAATATGTACTTTGTCTATAGACTTTCTATATGCCTTTTTGTTTTTCTTTGTTGAAATAGCAATCTAGTTACTGTGACTTGACTGTTAGGTTGCTCTCCACCTATTGCAATTTATTCAAAATTCTGACCAAATTGCAATTTGTTTTATAAAACCAATACGTTGTTAATAAGTTTCCATGGGAGATAACCTAAAATCATTATTCTTTTGAATATAGAAGACTTTTCGAAAGAAAAATTGATATCTCCCATGGAAACTTCCTAACAAAGTATTGTAATTTCACACATATTTTACTGAATATAAGATGTTTTAATTCAAATGATGTCTGATTCTTATGAATATAGAAGACTTTTCGAAAGAAAAATTGTATGAAAGTTTAGTTTGGACATTTTTATAGCAATTCAAAATTACTACCTATCACCTTTAGCAATTGACAATTACAATAAAATTTGT
This sequence comes from Mytilus californianus, assembly GCF_021869535.1. Taxonomy (NCBI): domain Eukaryota; kingdom Metazoa; phylum Mollusca; class Bivalvia; order Mytilida; family Mytilidae; genus Mytilus; species Mytilus californianus. The sequence continues at coordinate 127,014,700 of NW_026262679.1, read as the reverse complement.
ATAGAAATAGTTAGACTGATTTTTCATAATATCAATAGCCGACCGTGCAAGGGATATAAATCCAGTCAAGGTCGTTAGACACTTCCATCATCATAATATCATTGAAGTGGAAATAGAGTCTTTAGGATTGTAAGTATGCTTTATTATATCACCTTGCACTTTCACGACTTTACTGTGGTTTTCTACAGCAGTTTTGGTTTTATAAAAAAAATTGCAATTTGGTCAGAATTTTGAATAAGTTGCAATAGGTGGAGAGCAACACTTACGGTCAAGTCACAGTAAAATATAATTCTCTGATTTCGTTATACTCATAGAATTCCATTATATTGACAACAATGTGTGAGAAAAACAAACAGACATTATAAGTAAAAATGTCAAAAATTGGGGTACAGCAGTCAAAATTGTGTTGTAATCTTAATCACTATAAAAACAAATAACTATTTCAACAATCTGATTAAAATTCTGATCCATATTAACTCGCGTGCTCGTATATATATATGCGACTTTCATACAAGTGTGAGGTTTAGCTAGCTATAAAACCAGGTTTAACCCACCATTTTCTACTTATGGAAATGCGTGTACCAAGTCAAGAGTATGACAGTTGTTTTCCATTCGTTTGATGTGTTTGAGCTTTTGATTTTGCCATTTGATAAAGGACTTTCCGTTTTGAATTTCCCTTGGAGTTCGGTATTTTTGTTATTGTACTTTTTAGTATTTTCAAATATAGTATGTAGTCTGGCATTGAACGACGCATTTTTTTACTGTGAACAATAAGTATCAGTAAATGTCAGATTATACATGTTGCTCCGTTGTATGTGAATATTTAAGTTATGCATATTGTTGTTATTTAACGGAACAAATTGTAAATTTGGTTTACAATTTTGTATTTACAGATACTTGATAAAGTTTATATTTGGACGACTCATTTATATGCAGAAAATGGCCCAAGATTAATACCACTCCAATTACAATTTAGTTTTGGTGGTTTGTTGATTTTGTAAGTTCCCCCCAGGTTTGGCGTATATATTTGGTGTCCCACTTTTCCAGCGACATTTTGAAACCATTTACCGTCAACCGTCAAGTAAAATATAATATGAAATAACACAAATAACATAAAATGTTTAATAAATGGAGAAAAATATAATGAATACATATATCCAGTGACGTATATCAATGAACGTAGTTTATGTATTACTGGTCAGGGATTATACGTTACCATAAGTTAACATGAAATAAATAGATGTGGTAAGTAATTGGCTTTGGACTTGCTTTCAGCAGAGACATATATATGTATCTGCTTTCGGTTACTGAGAGCTATATGGGGGACTTTAATATTGACTTGATAAAAATTGAAAATAAAAAATGGATGAATTTCATAAACCATTTTAATCTTCAACAACAAATTTGCACTGCAACACGTATTTGTGACAAATCAGAAACTCTTATTGATCATATTTACACTACTAATCCTGAAAATATTGCTCATTGTCATGTTCCTTCATATGCTTTAAGTGACCACTACCCTGTATGCTTAAATAGAAAAATCAATATAAAGGTAAAGAAAGAAAATCATATCGAAATAAAGTATAGGTGTTTCAAAAAATTTAATGAAGATGCCTTTTGTGCAAACCCCTTTTCATATTGTTGAAATGAAAGAAGATAATATTGATATTTCTGTCGACAAATGATATGAACTTTTTAATCAAGTTATTAACAAGCACGCACCAATGAAAACTAAAAGAGTAAAAACATTTAAACAAGCCGAATGATTCAATGAAGAAATAAAAAATTCCATTCAATACAGAAATATGTATCATTCAAAAAAAGATTGGGTAAACTTTAAAAAGTGGCGTAATAAAACAACGTCGTTAATATTTAATGCAAAAAAGGAATATTATCAAAACGCTATATCTAGTTCCAAAAATAGTAAAGAACTTTGGAATCACATTAAAGAGTTAAATCCAAAAATGGATAATATTTTTCCACCTAAAATGCAGTATGAAAATCAAACTGTTTATAACCCCCAAGATATTGTTAATACACTAAATGTTCATTTTTCTTCCGTAGCTGAAAAACTTATTGGAAATAATACTTCAGATATGGATTTTTCTAAGCTACAAACTTTTACTAGTAAAAAATTAAAGGAAACTGAAAATTTTAAATTAAAACTCATTTCTGTTGGAGAGGTGTGTTCACAACTAAAACACCTTAATATTAATAAATCCGCAGGTTTAGATGGAATTGGTCCCAAATTTTTAAGTGCAGAGATAATATCGCCATCACTAACTTTTCTAATAAACAAAAGTATAACGTCGAATCGTTTTCCGCAAAAATTAAAACTTGCAAGAGTAACTGCTATACATAAAGGAGGACCAACAGATATTCCCTCCAATTATCGTCCAATTTCTATTTTAAATACCATATCTAAAAATTTTGAGAGACATGTATGTACACAGTTATATGCATTCTTAAATAATAAAAACTTGTTACATATCGCTCAGTCAGGTTTCAGGCAAGGTCATTCATGTCAAACAGCGCTGACTAAACTAATTGATGAATGGTTAAAATATTTATATTTAGATAATGGAGAAATAGTTGGTACTGTGTTTTTAGATTTCAGTAAGGCTTTTGACCTTATTAACCATGCCATACTTTTAGAAAAATTAAAATTTTATCATATCGGAGAACATACGATAGATTGGATAAAATCATATTTGTCTGAGAGACAACAAGAAGTTCAATACGCTAACATTAAATCTGATAAATCGTTTGTAAAATATGGAGTGCCTCAAGGTTCTATTTTAGGTCCTCTGTTATTTTTAATTTATATAAATGATTTACCACTTCATGTTAAACAATCCGACATGGATTTATATGCTGATGATTCAACATTGCATTTTCATAATAAAAACATTTAAAAAATAAACAGCATATTGCAAAATGATTTAAATGCTATACAATCTTGGTGTAACAATAACAGTATGAAAATTAATGCACATAAACAAAGTGTATGAAATTGGGTTCAAAACAGAAAACTTACACAACTATCAGAATTATGTATTACCGTCAATGAAACATGTATTGAAAATGTCCATTCTTTCAAATTACTTGGAATTGACATTGATGAAAATTTTAACTGGGAAGATCATGTTGATCGTATATGTAAGATTATCTCATCTAAAATATCACTTTTGTTTAAAATTAAAGTATATTTGCCTATACACACAAGACAACTATTTTATAATGCATATATTCCACCATATATAGACTATTGTAGTTCAGTTTGGGGAAATTTATTACAAAAAGATTCAGATAGAATCATAAAACTTCAAAAAAGAGTAGCAAGAATTATACTTGAATGCGATATTTCTGTTCCATCTAATTTTATGTTTTCATCTTTAAAATGGCTATCTTTTACAAAAAGAATAAAATACCAACAATCAATTCTAATGTATAAAATTGTAAATGGACTAACACCTGATTACTTAGCAATGCTAAATTTTAATGATGTGCAACACCACAACTTACGATCTGTCTCTAATAATGATCTATTTGTTCCAAGACCAAATACAAATTTTTATAAAAAATCTTTTTTTTTATTCTGCAACAAAGGTATGGAATAATTTACCACTCAAAATAAAAAAATGTCGTAATGTGGAATTATTTAAGAAACATTGTTATAATCACTTTCTTGAAAATTCTATGCAAGTCGAATAATTTGTTTTCTTTCTTTTGTTGTAAGAATTAGAAAATTTAATCAAAACTTTACCAATTATTGCCATTTATTGCCATTTGTATGTTTGAATGATTAAATTGTGTATATACTAGTAATATATATTGTATTTTAATGTATGAATGTATGAATGTTAACTGTATACATGTATTTTGTTTGAGGGCCTCAATGAAAATTAGACTACTTCTAATTGAGTTACCCTCTTTAAATAAAGAATTTATTATTATTATTATTATTATTATTATATCGGTACTTTGTGTCTATTGTTTTGTGTGGTTGTTTGTTTGTGCTTCGTACCGACATTTTGAGTTAAGCCATTTGCTACTGATCATACATTCTTATGTTGTTTTACAACACAACTGTCCTAGGTTACGGGAGGGTTGAGTACTCACAAACATGTTTAACCTCGCCACATTCTTTATGTGCATATCCTAAATCATGAGCCTATTATTTAGTGGATGCTGTTGGTTCATGTTGTCATATTTGTTTTTTCGTAAGGTCGTTTTATTCGTCGTTTGAATTGTTTAAAATTTTTCATGTCGTGGCTCTATAGCTGACTAGTGCTTTATGGGGTTTTCTCATTTTAACAGGCCGTACGGTGACCTATAATTGCTTTCATCTTCGTCATTTGAACTTTGGTGAATAGTTGTCTCACTGGCAATCATACCATATCGGCCTTTTTTAGCTCACCTGGCCTCAAAGGCCAAGTGAGCTTTTCTCATCACTTGGCGTCCGTCGTCCGTCGTCGTCGTCGTCGTCGTTAACATTTACAAAAATCTTCTCCTCTGAAACTACTAAGCCAAATTAAATCAAACTTGGCGACAATCATCATTGGGGTATCTAGTTTAAAAAAAGTGTCAGATGATCTCGCCTGACAACCAAGATGGCCGACATGGCTAAAAATAGAACATTGGTCAAAAAGTTTTGTCTATTATTTTGAAAACCGTTATAAATGGAGAAAATCAGACACAAGCAAAAACTTCAGAATGTTGAGCTCTACTAATTGTCCATATACGCCAAAACTGTCAGACGACTTCTAATAGGAGTCATTTCCCTTAAATGACAAATTTTACCTTTTTTTCATTTTTGCCTAGTATCTTGAAAACTATAATAGATAGAGAGAAACTTTAAACTGCAAAAATGATTAGCAAGACAAGTTCAACAAATAAATCTCATGGTCGAAATCGTCAGTCGACTCCTTATTAGAGTTATTGCCTTTTTCTTTGATGAGGACTTCTACCATTGTTTTGCGTTTTTGCCTTATATCTTTAAAATCATAATAGATAGAAACTTAAGTAAGCAAAAATAATCAGAAAGACAAGATCTACAATTAAGACAATTGGAGAAAATCGTTCGACGACTCCTTATTGTAGTTATTGCCCTTCAATGACGATTTTTACAATTTTTGTTACGTTTGTTATTCTTATATGATAAAAATTATAATAGATAAATAGCTACTTTAAATCACAAAAATGATCAACAAGGCAATTCTACTAACAAGTCAAAGTTTGCCGATATAGTTAGTAGACTGTCACTCTTTATAGGAGTGATTGCTCTTAAATGAGGATTTTCTTTACCCTCTTTTGTGTTTTGAGCAAAAACTAAAGAATATAGAGAGACTAAAATTAATGATCAGCAGTACAATTTCAAACAAACCAGAGATTTTTGTCATGAATTCTATTCTTGTCTACAATGTTGGAGAGTGACCTTTGTTAAATATGCACATAGACCAAGGTGAGCGACGCAGGCTCTTTAGAACCTCTAGTTTATATTTATAAGCGACGAAGTTAACACCTCATGATAAATCTGAAATAATATGGACCAAAATAGATTTAGGGGCAGCAGGTCACTTTACATATCATCAGTTTACAGTCCTAAAACATCAAATGAACAAAGCTTTAAGTGCATTGTTTGACACATCGAATAAGACTTATCACCGGGATTGTACTTTCATGAACAACACGACGGGTGCCACATGTGGAGCAAGTTTTGCTTTCCATTCGGGAGCACCTGAAATCACCCGAGGTTTCTTGTGGGGTTCGTATTGCTCAATCTTTATTTTTCTATGTTGTGGCTGGTGTACTGTGTACAGTGGCGGATCCAGAAATTTTTATAAAAGGGAGGGGGGGGGGGGGGGGGGGCACTGACTGTCTTAAGAGAGGACCCGCTCCAGTCATGGTTCAGTGATTCCCTATATAATCAACCAAATGTTCCCAAAAAGGGGGGAGGCGGGCACCCTGCCCCCTCCCCCCAATCCGCATCTGGTGTATTGTTGTTAGCCTTTTCGTCGTTGTTCGTTTTTTTACATGGCATTGTCAGTTTGTTTTCGACTTATGATGTTGATTATGCCTTTGGTATTCATCTTCCGCCTCTCTTTTAGAAGAACTACAAAGAAAAAAATGGAACATCGTTTATTAGAGGAGATTTTTTATCTTCCTGGGTTGGATATGAATATCTTTTGATTAAAATCAAAATGTACTTACCAAAATATACACTTATAATTTTGGAAATAATTTGGATGATACTGGCATGGTACAATAAGTAATACAGACAACAAGGAAGAATAATATATTAAACCTCATAAACTACTATCAAAAAACTTATCATTAGTTTTTTTAATAAAACATATGAAAACAGTGGAATTAACCATTTTTGGAGTGTAAAAAATTCTTTTCGGATGTTTTAGATAAATAACGTGCTTTTGATGGACCTTTTGATTTGGTTGACAGTTTTGAATTTTTCACTCTTAATTCTACACTTCCAAATAATCTTATCAAACGAAAGTTTTCCTATCTAATTAAATGGTCGTTTGATAAATCTGGTTGCAAATCTATTTGCTGCAACTCCTATAAAGCCTTTTTCTCTAATGAGAAAGGTAAATATGCTAGATATACTTACTTGAGGTTTGATGATATGATGAAAGCACTAAATTTTCTCCTCGACAAATTTATGTACGTTTCGGCAATGAAGTTTATCGACAGGTTGTAGGTATTCATATGGGCACCAATTGTGACCCTTTAATAGCAGACTTTTTCCTTTACTGTTATGAATCACATTTTATGGCCAAACTCAGTAAAGAACCGTCTAAATTCCATTTAATTGATAAATTCAACAACACTTACCGTTATCTTGATGATAATTTTTCGTTGAATTGGAAAAAAAAAAACCGACTTGGGACAGGCACATAAAGAATTTGGCGGGGTTAAACATGTTTGCGAGCGCTCCACCCTCCCCTTAGTAACCTGGAACAGTGGTGTAACAGTACAACATAAGAACAAACTATAAAAATCAGTTGAAAAAGGCTTAACTCATCAGATAGATACAAATAGAAATACATCTAACAAAAACAAAGAGTGGACGTGGACGGTTACTTATACATTGTACATCCCCTACAACAAAAGACACTCAGTACAGATCAGAGAGTACCCGCAGTTACTGACAGCTAGTTCAAAACCAATAACAACTAATAAAAATAAATCATGTATCTAAGACTAAAATGTCAATCAGTACACATCCATCATCTAATGGATTCAGCGTAAAGACGTCATTAACAGTCAGAGAAAACATGACCTTGTGCAATGTCAAACTATAGGTATCGACAGATTATAGTACCGTGAAAGTACATATGTGTAATATCTAGTCTGGTTTAAATTTACTGATAACAAAATCAATATTTATACCAATAAAAAATAATATTCAAAGATTCAATTACAGTGTTGAATAGGGAACCTTTTAAAATAAGTTTACTTAAAGGATCGATAAGTTTACCCGGATCGTATCTAAATTTCCGGGTTCGGTAAACAGCATCTCTGTAAAAATTAGGATGTACTATCCCGTTTAGAGTAAGTATTCTACAGGTACAATCAAACTTCCAAATCAAATCTTTGTATTCAATGTTTTCAATAATTTTGCGAATGCTGCCCTTGATAGAACTGAAGAATACAACTACTACTATATAAATGTAAACAAAACATACTGTCGACGTGATGGATGAACATGAAAGAGGCTCAAATGAGTAATTTATATCCGCCTTTTTCTCTCTCTCCCGTGTTGTTGGCTACAAATTTAGATACGTCCAAAGAAAGCAGAATGGACAAGGTAGTTAATATATCCCTAGTTTTAGCTCTTTATTAACGAACATAATATTATGTTCATAATATGCGGGTAGTACAGATATTAGCTCTTTAAATATAAAGCCCTTTCGATCCCCCGGTATATCAATCACAAGTTCACAACCATGAAAGTGTATGCACATTTGGATTCAATTCCCACAACTCTCATTTGAAACACGTCTGTGTCATATTTTAGAACCGTTGTTATCCAACTGACAATATTTAGTAGCAAAAAAAAAAAACAAAAAAAAAAACACAACAAAACAAAACAGATAGATTGTATAAACATTTAGATACATAGAAAATGATATTTAAGATGTGCCAAACTTGCAATACAGACATTTTTATATCACTTTCTGAATTAAAAGGGGACAAAGGTACATCACGGGTTTTAGGGCTCTGAAATAAAAACGTTAAATCTTATCTAGCCCTGCTTGATTGCTGATTTTAACATGTTATTTTCACCATTACTATATGTGTATGCAATGCAACTTGTCATAAGGCCAACATTAAAAATGTCGTAATACAATTTAATTATCAGCTAGGTGAAATAAATAGAAGTCAATAGGTATAACTACAAAAACAATATCAATACATGAATGATAATACATAACATAAATATAAAAGCCAATTTTTGGCAAATATCCGCCAAGCCTGCAAGGCCGTCATTTTTGTATTCTAAAGATACACAGTTACTCATAACAATTAAATAAAACAAGACACTTAAAACCCTTTTTTTCTTTCTTCAAAATAAGCTCAATCCTTTCAAAATGCATACTGATAATAAAAGGAAAACAGGAGACCCACCCAGAATGTATGTAGATCCTGAGTTCCCTGAAAAGAGAAAAAAGAATAATTATAATAAACAATAGATGATGAAGCAAATAAAAATATATAAATAATTTCATTTCAAATTATACACCCTGATGTTAAGTAATATTGATAGTCTTTTTTTTCTGAAAAGTTCTGTACCAGCAAAATTTAAATGAGGTCCGTCTCTCGCAGCAAAAGGAGAAGAATCCGGATATTGTCTTGTAAAAAACTGAGTTACAATATAATATACTAATCCTTTTACACAATCTTAAGGTACTGAAAAATAGTCGCCCTCTTTTCTAAGAAAATCCCTTTAATAATTATAGGAATGCATCATAAATATGTGCCGCCATCTTTTTAGCTACCGAAATCTTATCGTCAGATGAAAATTTTAAATATCTCTTGTATGCATCGCTTTTCCAATCCCCATATAATTGAATTAATTCAGTCAGTACTTCAGCTGCAAAAGCCCAACTTGCACCCTATCGCCTAACACTGTGTGTAGAATATGAAAAAGCATCTAAACCAATCCCAGTAATTAACTGTTTCAATATAATCTGAAATTATCTATAAGTATCAGAAGTACTAACTAATGACTTCATATTCATAAATGCGTGAACGGGACACAATGGAGAACCTGATATAGATACTAGAGGTATCAATAATTCTCCCTCGCCAAACTGAATGGTTTTCAACCACCTAATACTTATCACTAATAGCTTACTCTCAAAATCAATAAGGATATTATTTCTGCAAAGATGCTTATTATGAACAAAAATAAAAACAAATCTGGAACCAGATTAGATTTTCTGAACCTAAGTAAAAGGCATGTAAAAATAAACACCATATAGAAGCATCATGCGAACTATTTATATCCATTTTATTGTAAATTTCAAGCAAACTCTGAGGAGTAATCGACAAGGCCTGATTTAGACAATGTGCCTTTATTCCGCATAAATCTCCCAATTTATATTTCAAATGAATATCTTCAAATTGTTGATGTTCTAGATTGAGAAGTAAATGCAAAAATTTGACTAAACTTATATATTATTCTTGGTAGAATCAACAGATTTAAAACTCCTGCTAAGAAACTGTACACATAATATCAAAACCTGAACTGTAGCTGGAACAGGATTAAATTCAAAATATATACAAAACATAAAATATGGCTCTAACTGAGTTTTTTTTATTTTTATGAGTACTCTCCGCAAAAGCATGTTTAGCAGAATTTTTACATTGAAACCACAAAACTTTTAACTCTAGTACCTCTTCATTTCTATCCATTTCAAATGATGATTCAAATAAATCTCTGTATTTATGATTAAAGTGCAATCGAGACATATAATCAGCAAATCTATTTTCTTCACATAAAATTTGTCCGACTCGAAACTCAAACTGAAAACTTGCTTAGTACAAAACAAAGCTCTATCAAACAAGCCTAGATAAATGTATCCTTAGATGAACCTGAATTAATGCCAATAGCCAATAGCTCCAAATCCTTCTAAACAAGCATCACTTGAAAAATTTTATCTGGAGAAGACCAATCGTCAAGACAAAAAAGAATTACTTTGTGATGTAAATGTAGACACATTGAGTCATAAGATTAATAAGGTTCGCGTATTTGCTTAGGATAAACTGAATGATAATAAATTTTAAAATACTATTGTCTCATTGGCACTCATACCACATCTTCTTATATTTATTGATACATATAGTCAAATTTTAAATCAGGATATCCAAATTATTTAGGTTGTAGAATTCCAGTAAAATCTTGAATAAATGTAGACTTTTACAGGAAAAAAATTGTTAGATTATGACAATAAAATCGTTTGCGAGTTTTTACAGTTTGGTGCTCCGATTGGATTTCAGGGAGAAATGTTAGACGATCGTTTATCTAAGGTTACTCATCATAGGGGGCTACAGATTTTCATAATGAAATGTTGGCTAACTTATAAGAGGAAGCTTCATATGGGGCTTCAATTGGACCGATTGACAAAAATCCTTTTTCATGTCATTTCAATATTTCACCGTTAAATTCTGTGTATAAAAAACTCGATGGAACAAATTGTCATTTTAGACTAAGTTTTAGACCTTAGACTTTAGACCTGGAAGATCCGTAAACTATTTTATCTCAAAGGATTTTTACTTAGGTAAAAAGTACAATTGTCGTATCCAAAAGTTGATGATTCAGTCGGAATCATTAATGACAAATGTGGTAAGTGTCTGGTTTTTAAGAAGGATTTGAAAAGGGCTTGCATACAAATCTTTATTTATCCAATTGATTTTCATTTTGTTGGTTTTCAGTGAGATAATAAGCTCTTTGTAGACCGTGTTTTTTCTATTGGTTTACGGTTCAGTGCGTTGATTTGCCAAAGAATCACTACAGCTTTAGTTTAAAGTTTTATACGATGTGAAATATGGTTAATTATTATTTGATGGCTTTGGTGGAGTAGATACGGTTGATAAACTGACAAAGCTTATTTAAAATTCAGGAATGCATCTCCCTCATGCATTTTTAGCTCTGATTCCTTGCCCGGCTTTGGTGTTACTTTTTTGTCCTTTTGGTTTATATCTCTTCATCTTTTTAATAAGCTTTGGATTTTCAAATATTTTGGCCTCGAGCATCACTGAAGAGACATTGATTGTCGAAATGCGCATCTGGTGCAGAAAAATTGGTACCGTTTATGTTATTATAATGTTTTATGTGCATTGCTAGAAGAGCCCAAACAGAAAGGAGTACCTCCTTCTACTAGGATGGAATTTTCAGGTATCACAGTTGATACAATGAAGTTTATTTTGGAAATATCTCCAGACCATGTTCAAGAGATTTCGTTGTTATTTCAGGCTTGGTTAAGAAAGAAAAATGCTTCCTTAAGAGAGTTACAGTCATAACTTGGTAAACTTCATTGTGTGTCAATTTGTGTACGGCCCTGTAGAATATTTGTTAGTCGTTTGTTAAACTTTCCTTGGAGTTCGGTATCGTATCGTTTTCGTAGTGCATTCAATGCAATGCGGTCTCTAAAAACACCGCAAAGGACCTCCTTTGTGCACAAAGAAGCACAATGTAGCACAAAGGACCACAAAGGAGTTTGATAAGAGCACAAAGGATTTTCAATTGTGTATATAATGGGGGAAAAAGTCATTTCATACGAAAAAAATATTAATTTTTTTAAATACTAGCGTTAAATCGCTAAATTGAAGATTTACGATTATGTGTTCAAAAATCGGTACGGATATATGCATAAGATTACGGCATTTTTTAGATTATCAATTATCGAAGATTTTACTATACATATATATTTTAAAATATTGCAAAACATGAACTTAAAAATAAATGCTTGACATTAAACAGAAAAAAAAAAATAAAATAAAAAAATAAGGAAACGCTGTTTGTCAAAATTTCAATTCCACAAATAACTAATTGTATAATGAGGACTTCATTGCGCTTGGCATTAACAAAGAGGAATTCTTTAAAAAATTTATTATCAGTGTTAATAAAGCAGTCTTTGAAAACAAGGAAACTATTTCAAATACAATTATTTTGTACTTAATATTTAAAAATAAAACAAAATGAAACTTTAGACGTATGCAAAATTAATATAGATCACACAAGGGGTGATCAAAGACATCGTTTATTGAGGTAAAAAAGGGAAAGTAAAAACCAATGTACTCAAAATTTTATAAGAAATATAGAATGAGAAAATTCTTTATAGAATTTTAATTGCGACGGTTAAAATTTCTTACTTTGTTATTTATTTATGTGTGAAATATGTTAAAACACAAATAGCAGAATGTAAATTTCATAAACTACTCGTTAAAATAACCATTTTTTTTATACCCAATTTTCATTTCAAATTGTAATTTTTCATTTATCAGGCTAATAAAATAACCAAATTTAGATAATGGTTGTATGTCAACAACAAACAACCTAGAATGCCAACGCCACAAATGGCCAAAAGACAGTATGAACAGTCCATTTTTTATTGCGTATTGTCAAGGATTTGTATAGTCTCACTATACAAATCCTTGGTTGTGTGTATACTTTTCGTTTCTCATAGCAAGTTAAGATTCGTCAAGTGAGAAAATTTCGGTAGATACTTTGTGTTTGTCAAGAATAAAACAAAGTATATATTGACGTTTCTGAAATACGAATTATAAAATTCATGTCAATTTCATAGCCTAAGAATTGCCGGTAAACGGACAGAAGAATTGCCAAACTGATCCTTTTTGCGTCATGTCAAATATTTTCCTCGTAAACCTAATAGATTCACAAAGTAAGAAAAATTTGATAGATACTTTGTTTTTGTCCAGAATAAATGTTGATAAAAAAGTGTATATTGATATTTCTGAGCTACTGATTATTTAATTACTATATATAAATTCAAAAACATAAGCTAAGACATAAACCGGATATAAAGTCGGTTCCGATTCGGTTCCGGTGATTCCACCTAGTCGTACATAACGTAAATCGCAGTTTTCGTGAATTTTAAAATATTTTGTTTACATTTTTCTTCCGAAATTACATTATTTCCTTGCAAAAAATCCAATTGCAGGTCCTTTGTGCTCTTATTACACTCCTTTGTGCTACATTGTGCTCCTTTGTGCACAAAGGAGGTCCTTTGCGGTGTTTTTAGAGACCCCTTAAAATGTCGTAGCCAGTAGAGGTACATAAGGACTTACTTTAGTGGCAAAGGTTTCTGTTATAATGGTATTTATATGAAGCGTCTTGAAGATTGGTCTTCTCCAGATGAGATTTTTTTTCAAGTGATGTTTGTTTAGAAGGATTTGGAGCTGTTACTTCAAATCTGTATTTTCATGCAGTAATTCCTCCTGATATTACAAAAGATCAATAGCATATTAATTGTTGGAATTTTTTGCTTTTGTAGTTTTAGTAAATATTTGAGGTAAAACAAATCACGCGAAAGAAAAACTGTTTTTTATGCTAATGGGACATCTGTTCGTGTTATAATTCAGGTTCATCTAATGATACCTATATGCCGACTTGTATGAGGGAGATTTGTTTTCAGTTTGAAATTCGAGCCAGACACATTTAAGGTGAAGAAAATCCACTTGCTGACTATTTGAATAATCCATTGAAGTAGATAGATATGAAGAGGTGCCAGATCTCAAATATTTAAATATTTTTTTGAATAATTGGTTATTTATTCTACAGAGTTAGAAGTTCTGCGGTTTCAATGTAAAGATTCTGCTTAACATGCTTTTGTGAACTCAGTTAGAGCCATATTTTATGTTTTGTATATATTTTGAATTTGCCAAGAGTTATATAAGTTCAGTCAATTATTTGCATTTACTTTTAGATTCAGAATATCCACAATTTGAAGCTTTTCATTTAAGATTAGTACGAAGAGGTTTATGCAGAATTAAGGCACATTGTCTAAATCAGGCCTTGCCGATTACTCCTCAGAGTTTGCTTCAGTGAGACACAACCCAGACCGTCTGAACTTACCTCAGCGACCCACGTAGCGTGACATTACCAGAAAAAACATATACGTTTGAATACATTATAAACAATTACTTGTGTTCTAATTATTGAACGATCGTTTGTATATTTGACAGAGAAAACTTTCTCAACAGTTGTGACAATAACGACTTTATCTTCATTAATTCAAGATCATTTTATAAACAATTTTGGTAAATAAAAAAATAAAATTTGGAAATATTCCATTGCTTGAGAAAATCACGTTCTCCCTGAAATGAGTAAACACTACGCCGTTTTTAGATTTACAGCTGAAATTTTCACGTTTTGTTAATACTTACGACTCACTTCACACAAGACTCCTTCGTATCCATTTTCACATAAACATGTGTCAGGTTCAGAACAAGTTCCATTGTTCTTACATTCAGGATCACAGATAGCTACAATTAGATAGACATGATCTTACAGAAACTTTCAAAATGAAAACAGCATTAAATGCGCTTATCCTTAGATATTTTGAATACTTTTTAGAAATTCATGGGAAGGCTTACGTCTCTTGTATTTACCACTTAATTTCTTTTCTTTTTCTTCTGCTATTTGTCTGAACGTAAATGGAAAGTCAGAGCATGGACCAGTATGGGAAAATAAAAAAATATAGATAAATGGATAAAATAAGAGGAGCACAATGCCATTAGGATAAAAAGTTCTGTGAAAATTTCAACGCCATCGGATACAAACGAGTTAATTTATTATCCAGCTATTTTTAAAAGGTTAAAATTAATCAACTTAAAATAACAGTAAAAGTAAGAAAACAAATATATATAGATCGATATTAAATTTAATATGCAAACGAATTCGTGAGATAAGCATAATTTATAAACTTAATCTATTAAGTGACTAAAAACTATCTTGAAAATACATACTCAGGGCGGAAAAAATATAAATTTTTTATCGATCAATCTAAGTGACAGGGATTTCTGAATTTTGTTCACAAATAAGATCTCAGACATAGAAACATCGTTAGCTGTGCAATTGGGAGTTGAATAATGAACAAATAGGAGACGAATCGGAGAAAAAAAAGTAATAACATAGATTTTAATTTATTATGGGTAAATTTTCAGCTTTGAACTATTGTTTTTCCTTCAGCAGATTTTTCCAAATATTCAAGGATGGAAATGAATATTTCTAATCATAACTAATTGTTTAATTTTCGAACAAACATGTATAATACACTTACGAATCATACAAAAATCTCCTTCATAACCTTTGGGACATCTGCATTTGTTCGTTTGGTAACATGTTCCGTTGTTCTGACATCCTGGACTGCATGTCACTTAAACATTTAAAAAAACATGCTTTAAACTTATTACAATGAGATAACAAACAACTTATGAACTCTCATATATTTGATACGTATCTGTATCTGTATTGGTACGTGTAGAACCCTATTTAGGCTTTTATACACGGTGGAGAGGAGCGCCGTTGTTATGGGCGGTGTTCCTTTAAAGCGGTCTTGGATGACTCTACAGAATCTGCATGCACAACTTTATCTGGCAGTTTGTTCCAGTGTATGGTTGTTTCCACGAGAAATGAATGTTTATATTTTGGCTTATTGCTGTCTGGTACTTTAAGCCCTCTAGTGTTATTTATTATTTGGCGTTCGATTATGTTGTCTGTTTCACAATTTGAATATATTTTGGCTTTGATTGATTTTTCTGTCTTGCGGGTGTGACAAAATTGTCGGCTGGTAGAGCCGGCATCAGACCCCAACCACCTTGTAAATCAGGATCAGACGGAGGCTGTGTCTTCTTTCCTCTAGCGTCTCAATTTCAAGCTGGCGTCTCATGTTGGTGAAGAACCCTGTTTCTCGACTCCTGTAGTTTTTCTTTATGAACCGTAATCCTCTGTTTTGGATACATTCCAATTTGTCTATTTCCCCTTTCATATATGGGTTTCAGATGGTTGCACCATATTCCATTGTAGATCTTACTAGGGATATGTATGCTGCTTTTTCTACATGCTTCTGGTACGTTTCTCAAGATCCTCCTAAGAATGCCCATGGTGGCGTTGGCTTTCTTGCTGATGTTGTTTATGTGGAAACTCCATTTCAGGTCATTTGATATTTGGAGTCCTAAGTATGGGTTCACTTGTACCTCTTGTGTTGGTCTTGGTCATTTTTAATTGTTTTGTACAATAGGCAATCGTCTGCAAAAAGTCTTACTGATGATGTTACGCTGTCTGACAGGTCGTTTATGTGGCACAGAAACAGGATTGGTCCTAAGACTGTACCCTGAGGTACCCCAGAGTCAACTGTTTTTTCGCCGGATATTTCCCTTTCCACGATGGTGCGCATTGATCTGGCAGTTAGGAAGTGTGATATCCGTTTGTGTGTATTTCCTTTGATTCCATATTGATCTAGTTTGTGGAGTAATTTGTTGTGTGGATCTGTATCAAAAGCTTTGGAGAAGTCTAATATTGCAATGTATCTCGCTGTATAATTTGAATTTATCAGATAAAGATTTTTTCAGAGAGGTGACAGCGACTTACATTGTAGATTTTATATGTTATCTGGCTAAAACTTTGGATATTTAAATCTTATTTTTAATTTAATATCAAAGTTATCAATATTTCGACCAGGAAATTGACCAGGGAATAATTATATTAAACGTGCTTTCAATTACCACAACCGTTCACAACACAGTTGTACATTTTGTTTATTGTTGTGTATGTGCACGTGTTTAAATGATGCAACATACACAACAATAGTATCTCATTTTTTTTTTATTTTGACTTACCCTGCGTTTCACAAAGTAATCCTGCATATCCTCCTGGACATTGACATAGTCCTCGAGCAATACAAGTACCGCCATTTTTGCAGCCTGGTGGACAAAAGTCTAAAGAAAGCATGATTATAACATTAAGATTTCTCTGATTTGGGATACATCTATCTCTTCTTTTCCAACGCAGACAAATTGGGCATTTTTGCATACAATTAATAAAATGCATCAACAAAATTTGAATAAATGGAAACTATGTAAAGCAAAATTTTGTCTTGCTGATCATTTTTGCAAGACAGAGTTTTTGTTGATCTATTATTGTTTTCAAGATAATAGAAAGTAATACCGAACTCCAAGGAAAATTCAAAACAGAAAGTCCTTTATCAAATGGCAAAATCAAAAGCTCAAACACATCAAATGAATGAAAAACAGCTGTCATATTCCTGACTTGACCTGATTTCAATTATTTGACTTAATTGTAGTCCTTTTATCTGATCAATTTTGATATTCAAAAGATAGTTTCAGAATATATTGTAAAACACTAGAATAAGTATAAAATAATTATCCAAGGGAACATGTAATAAATCGTCTGAAAGTCAGCTGACCATTTCGGCCATGTGAACTTATTTGTAGATGTCATATTGCTGATCAATTTTGCTGCAAGCAGTTTCTCTCTATCCTATATTTTCCACTAAAAACATGTTTAAAAATGTCATTGAAAGGCAATAAAATCCTTTAGATGGCACGGTAGTATTTACATTCCGGAATTTAAGTTTATCTTTTATGTACACTACTTAAGTCAATGTATCTGAACAGTGTGATTGGACAAAAAAATACAGCATCTACTGAACATATTTTCCCAAGCTGAGGGACGAATCAGGTGTAGAAAAATATGAAATAATTTTACATACAGGTGAAGATGAATTTTTTAGATTTAAAAAAAATTTTTGTATTCACTGCATGATAAAAGACCTAAAAGCACTATTGGCCTAAGGTTTAAAAAGATAGCAAAAAAAGTAAACAGTCATCATACATATTCAAATTAATTTTTGAATATTATAATGAAAGTACTTCAGTTAACTGTGTATGTAGAATTTTGGGTAGCGTTAGAAAGTGGTGAAAATTCTAAAAAAAGGCTTTCATTATCTCTATGAGTAAGGAAATACTAGGTGCAACTTTAAGGAGTTGACTAACGATTTCGGCCATTTTGAATTTGTAGAAGATCTTGTCATGCTGATCATTTAGAAGTCCAACGTTTCTCCCTATCTATTATAAGTTTCTAGATTAATGCTTTAAACGGGGATTAACGTGTAAAAATCGTCTTTCAATAGTAATAACTCCTATAACTAGTAGACTGACTATTTCAGTCATACTGATCGTTTTTGCAATTAAAAGTCTCTCTCTAATTATTACAGTTTCAAATATATAGCGAAAAAGCCAATAAGGTAAAAAAAACATCCTTGAAGGACAATTACTCCAACGATTGCCAATGAGACAACTTTCCATCAGAGAGCAAATAAGGCAAATAATAGCAACTATAAGTCACCGTACGGCTAGATGCGGAATCGTAGCTCATAGGTCCTTATGATATTTTTTGGCAACTTGTGGTCCACAAATTGTCGAAAAATATCATAAGAACCTTGAGCCTCGGTTCTGCAGTAACCTACGGTATGCATGCGTTGCTTGAAACACTTGTCGACGCAATGGGTCTTGTTCCTTTTGATGCTCATGGGATTTTGTTTGTTACACTGATTTGTCTCTTCCTATTCGATGTAAGAGATTTTAACATTGGTAAACTACTTTTGCCTTAATATACAACAATGAGAAATACCCATACGACATAGCAAGCTATAAAAGCATCGACATGAAATTATAAAACAATTCAGTCAAACTGCTTGTGATATACATAATGCGGCGGGGATAGCCAGAAATTAGTAGTACTTTTGCTAATTAATATTCATAATATGTAAATTAGAATTGTACCACGTGATAATAGTTTGAACTGGACTGGCTTGATATCCTTAAAATCTTTAAAACACGGATATTATAAGTTGCCCGTCACAGAGTCCTTGTTTATAATCACTCTGATATTTCCGTAAAGTTGTCAGGCAGTCAAAATCAAAACAATGAACGCGAATTTAGTGAAATTTTCGTGTTTTCGTGAGTTTATTCTTCTTGAAATAGGGGCATTTTAACTTAACGTGAGTTCAACGACTACACATACAAGGTTTGGACTTGCTTATTCTTTGGACATTCAAGTTTCAAGTTTCATCCCCGCAACCTGTTTTTGTAATGACCTTGTTAGCCAATTTTCAACACGAAGTTTGCAAATTTGACGTTTCAGCCATTTTAGCCTGTATTTTATACTGCAATGTTAAAAGCCTCTCGCTTCGATTTTTAAAATAGCTCAGGAACCTTGATTTTTGCAACGACAGTCATTATGTTTCGTTTAAATGGTGTATATTATTGTGTATATTTATTTCCTGTCCCCGCAACCTGTCTATCACTTAAATTAAAGTTAAAACAGACATTTTTTTTTCAAAATTTCCTATCATTTCAAAATAATTTCCGTGACCCGTATCCGATTTCTTTAATATAATATGCAAATAAGCAAAGTGGCGTTGATTTATGGATATGGCCCGGTTAAGATGTACGAAGGCGCCCAACCCTCCCCTAACCTAGAACAGTGGTGTTACATTACACCACAAGAACACATTACAAAAATCAGTTGAAAAAGGCTTGGCTCATTAAAATTACAACAAAGCAAATAAAAAAAAAAGACCCAAAAAACAAAACAACGTAATACACAAAGTACCGATCTGAGAGTACTTGCAGTTACGGAAACTAATTTAAAGTCGATTACAACTAATAAAAAAATCACATATCCAAGACTAAATATATCAACCAGTACACATCTAATGGATTAAGTGTTTAGACGTCATAAACAGCCGGAAAATACTTGATCTCTTGCAATTGAAAGTTTCACTAAAGCTGTCACAAAATTCGTCAGTATTAGCTTTATAGGATCAATCGCTCTTTGACGATTCAACGATTTTTACCCATAATTTGCGTTTTTTTTCCTTTGTGAGAATTATTGAAGATAGAGAAAAAATATAAAAGTAAAGCTTGAAAGTTTCTCTATATCTGTAACAATTTTTAACACATGACCAAAAACGACCCAAAATATGTTTAAAGGCAATAACTCGCATAAGGATTTGTCTTACTATTTTGGTAATATAGACGTTATAGAAGATCGGATTTTCTGATCACTTTTACAGTTAAACTTTGTTCTGTCAACTTTCAATTACATTTAATAGGTGTTGTCAAAAGTACAGAAAAATTAATTTAAGGCTATGAAATACCTGTTATAGTTTTTAGAAGTTTTGGCATAGTTGTATCCAATTCGTCGTAAATTGTATCAAAGTAATATTCAGGTTTGGAGACCAAAGAATTGAGTTGATTTACATCAATGCTGGAACCGATTCCTATCCCAATTATCGTTACGTTTTTGCTGTTACATTTTAACAGTCCAGGTTTGTTTGCTTCAGATGACCATCCATCAGTTATCAAAACCAAAATATTTTGGACATAAGGTCGATCTCCTGTCGTGCGTTGAAACATATCTTCACAAGTGTAGCCAAGAGCACCATCAATATCTGTTCCGCCACTTCCAAAATATGTTTTCAATATAGCGTCTGTTATATGTTCTTTTGATAAATGATCATCAAGGTTAAAGCTTTTTCTAGCAGAGTCACTAAATAAAGCCAATCCAATACGTAGTAAGTCGTATCTAACAGGAAGTATATTAACAGCATTGGCAAGATACTCCATGGTTACACGGAAATCATCATTTCCAACACTACCTGATTCGTCTACCACAAATATAACATCCGATGCTGAAAAATTAACAGTTTATATCGCGGCAATTGCTGTAGAGATATGAACATTCTATGGCAACTTCAAATCAACAGGAATGATTCTAATGTGTTATTTTACCTCGAACTATTGTTTCGCTTCAGTTAGTATTTTAACAAAAGTCATAATTTGTGGAAGTTCCCCCCTTGCAAGGTCCTCATGCCTGTCAGACAGTTTTCATTTGACCTCGACCTCATTTCATGGATCAGTGAACAAGGTTAAGTTTTCGTGGTCAAGTCCATATCTCAGATACTGTAAGCAATAGGTCAATTATATTTAAAGCATGATATGATTGTAAGGTGTACATGTCTGTATGGCAGGGTTCATCTGACCTTGACCTCATTTTCATGGTTCATTGATCAATGTTAAGTTATACTGGTTAAGTTTGTTTTTTAGATAGTTTGTGCAATAGGTCAACTATTTTCAAAGCATAGAATGATCCTAAGGTGTACATGTCTGTTTGGCAGGGATCATCTGACCTTGACCTCATTTTCATGGTTCTTTGCTCAATATAAAGTTTTCATGGTTTGATCTGTTTCTTGTATACTATCAGCAAATGGTCAACTATATTTGGTGTATGGAATGATTTTAAGGTGAACATGTATTTCTGGCTTGGTTTATCTGACCTTGACCTCATTTTCTCTGATCATGTTAAGTTTATGTGATACTTGTAGTAAAACTTTATATTTCGGACTATCAACATAAAATCAATGGCCAGTAAAGCAGGCAAGACATTTCAGCGTGTGCACTCTTGTAAGAATTTAACATTGCAAATTATTATAGCTTCGAATATGAAGTACTAGCTGTCGAAACATTAAATAAACAGAAGATATATTTATAAATAAGAACAACTTTAAATTTTCGTTATTTCAATAAGGACTTGAACAAAAATCAATTAGTGCCAAGTTGAAAATAAAATTATTTCGTTTATCGACATACCGTTTCTTGCGTGTTTATGGAAATTTTGCTTCGAGCTGTAGGCCGCTCGTTTACGTGGCCTCTCCAAAAGAATGATTTTTATGATGTAGCTTTAATGCTCACTAAATGAGAATGCTAGATGATTTTTTTTAAAAGTGAAATATTAAATTTCTGAAATTTTTGAATAATGAAACCACACATTTATACCAAATCTCTTTCAGCTGAGCTTAAACGGAAATTATATAAACTGATCTATTCCTTATAAATGTATGCTATTCAACGATATCATTAAACGGAAACTGCAATGTTTATAACTTTGCTAACATACTTACGATTAACGTCACAGAAATCACCTACATAACCTGGTCGACAAGCACATTTATTTGGTCCAAAACATTCCCCGCCATGTTGACAAGGTGGAAAACACGCATCTGTAAAATAAAAATCTTTTAATCAAACACCTTCTTTTTCAAACATAAATTTATATTTCATATATATGTAAGACTAAGACAAACGTCAGCGACACTTTTCACAAAAAATCTTACGATTAAAATTGATCATTAGTTATACTGAAATGTGTATGACTTACACGAGTATTTTTACTCTTAAAGATTTTTTGTGAAAAGAGCCTCAAATCGATGTCATAATGAAATAAGATTCCAAATCGACGACCAATTCTATGGCCCGGCAGTTCCGATCCGCATAGACTACTCTACACTAATGGAGTAAAGGAAAATAGTTCCGGAACGGAAACGATCACTGAACGCAGTTTGAGTGATTGATGGAGTAAAGGAAAATAGTTCCAAAACAGAAACGATCACTCCACGGAGTTTGAGTGATTGATGGAGTAAAGAAAAATATTTCTGGAATGGAAACGATCACTGTACGGAGTTCGCTAATTGACGTCTTTTTTGTTGTTCTCAAATCGACGTCCAATATGAAGCTTCTCTAATTGACGCCCTTTTTACGGACTTGCCTCGATAACGTCAAAACGTATTTAATGTTAACAACTGTAATATTCCTGATTTGATACAGGCATTTTCCGAATTCAAATGGTTGGTTGAATCTAAAACTCAAAGATTTGTCAAAAAATATAAGATTTTAAATCTTCAAGAGTCTAAATACTTTTCTACACTTGACTGTACTTCTTTATTCTGTCTATTGTTCGAATCTGTATATTGCCCCTAAATGTTTTTCGGTTATCTTTGTAGTTGGTTTGTTGTCTCATTGTCGTACAATATATATCCACACGTCATTTATTTATATGAACGTGAAAGGAATAAAACAACGTAGACAGAGTGGATTAACTTCTTTCACCAAAATATCAATATGCATGTATAACTCATATGATTTCGGTGTTTGTCTTTTTGTAGGGGCCTCGGGGCCGAGTGGTCTAAGTAGTCCAACTACTGTATCACTAGCCTGCCAACATTGACGTTGTTAGTTCAAATCCCGCACGTGGCAGGTGCGTTTGTCTCCAATCTTAATTCAGTTTTCCTTCCGATGGTCGGTGGTTGTCTTCGGGCATTCCGGCTTCCTCCACCAATAAAAACGGACGCCACGAAAAAGCCACTAGTGCTGAAAGTCGCGTAAAATACCAATCAATCAATCAATCAATTTGTCATATTGTCATTTAATGATTTTTATCATTTTTTTATTATTGATTATTAAGGACGGGATGTTGCCTACTTCGTTGTTCCTTCTCATATACGTCAACTAAGTGGACGAAAGAGGGACGAAAGATACCAGAGGGACAGTCAAACTCAAAGATCGAAAACAAACTGACAACGCCATGGCCAAAAATAAAAAGACAAACAGACAAATAATAGTACAGATGACACAACATAAAAAACTAAAGACTAAGCAACACGAACCCCACAAAAAACTGGGGGTGATCTCAGGTGCTCCGGAAGGGTAAGCAGATCCTGCTCCACATGTGGCACCCGTCGTGTTGCTTATGTTATTACAAATCCGGTAAATAGTCTAATTCGGTAAGTCACATTCGTGAAAAGGGAAGGGTATTGTAGTTATATATCCGATATCATCTGTGAAACGGTTATTCCATAACGGTCAACCAACTCGTGATGGCGTCCGTAAAATTTACGAAGGGATGATTTCAACTTCACCATTTGGAACTCTTGGTTTAATAGCTTCCTTGTGAGCAGCAATCCTCTATCAAGGAAATCATGATAGGAAACACAAGCCCGGGAATATCGTATCAATTGGGAGATATATACTTCGTATGCAGGCGCTGCTGGAATGTTGCTACATAGAAATGATGAATAATCTCTTGATAAAAACTTTAAAACGACATCTAATGAAGCTGAGTGAAGTAAATAATTGTACATGTAGTTCCCTGCGGAGAAGTGGAGAGTGAAGTGGTACATGTATATTCACTG
This sequence comes from Mytilus californianus, assembly GCF_021869535.1. Lineage (NCBI taxonomy): Eukaryota > Metazoa > Mollusca > Bivalvia > Mytilida > Mytilidae > Mytilus > Mytilus californianus. The sequence goes on along the minus strand of NW_026262679.1, from coordinate 126,990,596 downwards.
AAATATTTAATTTCTAATCCGATCTGAATCACACAGTAAACTCAGTTTATTCGCTGACCTAATCACGCATCGATACCAGGATTTTGTGAAAAATCTTCGGTAGACGTATACACTTTTAAGCAAAGCGCAGCTGAACGAAAACTATGTACGTGACTCCTTGACAGAAAGCTCAATGACATGGATAAACAGAAGCATTCAGTGTTCTTAATGTTTGTCTTGTCATAACACAATATTTCTATTCGACTTTTTTCATTGGTACTACTTTTACATTCTACGCACTAATTTTGATAACCTCTTCACAACTTAATTTCTTTCTCCACAATGAATTATGATATTTGTTTAGGTTGATTTCATGTAATATTTAATGTTCTATGCTTAATTTGCTGTAGCACGTGTAGTGACATCGTCATATCGAGGAGCGTTTAGTACAGTAATTTTGTCATAGTTTGGTTTAGTTGGACATGATTGTATTAAGTGTTTTTATTGACAATATTGACATTATAGAAAAATTCTAGATCTGATTTTTTGCTAAAGGAACTTCTGAATATGAATTCAAGCTGGTAAATATCTTTGTTTTAGCTAATATGTTAGTAAATTCGAATTTGTATCATGCATTATACAACTATTGAAATACAGTAAAACAAACTTATTTTCGCGGATACTTTTTTTCGCGTTTAACCTATTCTACCCTATTTCGGCAATATATTGTCGCCATTTTCTAATGTTACTGTTTTGTTCATATACGAAGAGATCCAAGTTTCACATATTTGTGTTGATTTTCTACTCGCGAAAAATAAATCGCTCTAGAAAATAAGTCGTTAATAGTAAATTTAAGATGTTAGCGTTATAAAATAGGCAGTAATAAAGAAATCATGAGGATAAAATATCAATGCGTTTCAATGGTTATTTTTGTTAGAAATTGTTTCATTTGGATTTAAAAAAGGACCTAAGAAATAACATAGTAATATAAAATAAGTAGATACAGTATGATTTCCAATGGGACAACTATCCACCTGAGACCAAATGACGTCAACTTAGTGCGTTGAGGCTTTGGCTAACTCGGCTGTGTATTTTTATGTGTTGGATTAAGTTGTTTTATGTAATGTATCCGTTTTTATTCTGTAGTTAGTCCCCACTTCGGTTTTATCATGTATATCTATTATATAGTCATTTTATAACATTTACTGTTTGTAAATTTATAAATTATTCTAAATAATAAGGATGTTCTTGTCCCAGGCAGAAAACCCTGGCCGTGTTAGGCGCAACTTTTTGGAAGTTTTGGTCCTCGGTGCTCTTCAGCTTTGTACTTGTTTTGGCTTTCAAACTTTTTTCATCTGAGCGTCACTGGGTGGTCTTGTGTGGACGAGACGGACGTCTGGCGTATTGAATTTTAAGCCTAGTACCATTTGTTAGCTATTATTCGTGTGTTTCTTTGTCCTATATGTTCTCCCATTTATTTGTATTGTAGTCATATCATGTAATGTTGTCATTTTAATGTTATATTGCTATCGATTTATGAGTTTCGAACAGCGGTATACTACTGTTGCCTTTATTTAAAGCTCAGTTTGGTATTGAAAATTATTTACTACGTCTTCCAGAGGATAAAAGAATCTGGATTTCGAAACTAAGAACATTTAATCTTAAAATTCCTGTAGAAACTGGCAGATGTTACAACATTGCTAGAACCTATCGTCACGTTATGTACCTTATGTAATGAATGTGTTGGTGATGAATATCATTATTTATATAATATTACTATCACTGAACTTCGTAAGAAATATATACCGAAATATTATACTACATATCAACCTGTACTGAAAATGCAAAAGATGCTGTCTTTATGTCACCATCAGTTATTGCATAATTGATCTATGCTTATCTATCAAGAGAAACTATCTACTATCATCTAGACAGATGTATAGGTGCTAGTGGCCGTCTTAAACTTGCACTGAGGTGAGAGGTTTTTTGCTCCGTGTTGAAGGCCTCACTGTGACTTTGAGATAAAGAACAGCATTAAAATCGCTGTTCCTTTGCTTTTTTGTGTTTTTGTGCTGTGCATGTACAGATTTTGTGTCATGGATGGATACCCCGTATCCTTTGTTTTTCTGTTATATACCTTGTAAGCTTTGTAATCTTTAGATAGTATACTTTTGTTATTGGTTACCTGTTTATTCTATATGTCATTTATTGTGTTTGATTTGTAATTTTTCCTCATGTTACACATAATTTGTGTACGAGTGTAAATATAGATTGGAACTGAATTGTCAATAAAATGTTTTTCTGCTCCCTCCCATGAACAATTTTATGGAATATTCGGTTTTCATTGCTCTTCAACTTAATCATTATTTTTAGACTTCCAAATATTTAGATGCGGGCACCACCGACGAGTAACAAAATAATCCAATTTTGTTTTAGATATTTACTAGAAAAGGATTAGTTTTAATATATGTTTATCCTAAACCATTTTGATTGTATGTGTTTAATTTATTCTAGACTTAGGGCTATCAAGAGGTTGACTTATTGTTGAAGACTGTATGGTGCCGTCTCGATATCGTTTGGTTTGTTTTTATTGGGTTACTGTATCATTAGCTTATAGCCCCAACATCTCCTTTTGTTCACTAAGACATAATTTGGTTCAAAATAAAAACAACAGATGTATAATTGGATAGCACACAATGAAAAACAAATTGACTAGCTGCAACGTTTTGCATCTTTAAATAGAGGTCTTTGACCATTTGACTAATGATGCCATTCATGATATCTGTAAATCCCCGACAGAGTCCATTATTGACATACGGAGAAAAAGTTCTAAGTGGAACAGAAGCAACGCTTTCTGGTTTTGTATTATTTTATACCAAATGCTATTTCAAAAGAGCTGTGGCTATATAAATTCTATCATAGGAAACACAAGCAAAGTAAAAATGTCTAATGTACGGTTTGCCAATTACCATAAAAAAGCTTCTTTTCTTTTCAGTCAATTAGTAAATTGTGTAACTTCTTTTTTTTCACAAGCGCCTTCAAACAAACTAACAATATTAAGGTGAAACAAATAAATAATAATTTGGATCTAAACCATGACAAATTTGATCAAAACCATGACGAATTTCTGAACACATAACTGAACAATATCAATCGCTCAACCAAATCATATCATTGGCGATATCTTGCTTATCCTGCGTTAATTTCTTAAAAACAACAATTTTAATGTACATCGCTTGACTTACAATATAGATTCAAACATCTGAATTGCTTTTTATTTGCTCATTTGAAAAGAACTGAGCCAATCGTTCTTGGAAGTAACCTAACCAAACCATGACCAACTGAACCAAACTATGACAAAATCACTTTACTAAACACTCCTCGATACGACGACGTTACTACCCGTACTGTAGCTTCACCTAAAAATACTAACAATGACAATTAAGTCAATAAAAAGTAAACAATAATACATTGAATAAGTCTTTTACTTACAACCATAACATACTCCTCCTTCAGTTTTGTTTGAACAGCGACATGTATCAGGACCATAGCAGGTTTCACCACCGTTACAGGGAGGATCACAGATGGCTGAAATTTAACACAATAAGTCATTTATTAAAGACATTAAAACATAAAAAAAATCTTTATCTGAATGCAAAGGCTATCTAAAGTGTCGAAATTGTCTGTTTATTCTAAAAATGATAATATTTATAATATAACCGTTGATATAAATTTGGTGAAATTGTCAATACCTTCAAGGGTGAGAAAGCTTACGAGTCATTTATTAAACATAATTCATACTTCAAGTGTCAAATATTTCACAAATGTTAGCACATACTTACAACTTCTCGTCCAATTAAATTGCTTGAATTTGCCTTCTAGTTTTCATAGTACATACTTTTTCCGTATACTAAGTAACTACGCATGAATGACCACAACGGTAAGATTTCATTGTATCGTAATCAAGATATTAAAACAAAAATTGCCACTGGCTATTTTGAAATAAAATGCTGTGTTCCAAATTAAATTAAATAGTTTGTAATTAGTTTTCTTATTGATTTTTAAATATCCTGCTATTAAAATCTTTGGATCTAAAAAAATGTTCTTGACGATTGCAAGTTTCTTTCATTTAAATAAAGAGTAACAAATATGGTTCTTTATACCTTGATTTGAGTACAACGCCATCTTAAAATTGTGATAATTTATCATCCATGCAATTACTTTGTACACAAAAAAGTCTGTACTGTGAAACCTTGTGAAGGTAAATTAAGGCAACTTGATCTATTTCGTCATAAATTGATTGATTGATTGATTGATTGATTGATTGATTAATTGATTATTGGTTGCTTAATGTCCAGTGGCAAATATTTCATGCATGTTCAGGACGATGTCATGAATTGAATAACCGTGATAATGTCTTAAGAGAATGTGCCACCTATAGATATAAACATGTTCTGATAAATCTTTTAGTTTTTACTTTGAAATAAAAAAAAAAAAAAAACATAAACCCTAGTACCTGTGATCTATTGGTAGTTGCTTTTTAATGACTATCGGCTAGACTACCTATTGGGACATACCAGGGGTGAATCTAGCCATTTTTGAAAGAGGGTTCCCAACATATGTCCCCATTCAAAAGCATTGATCGTCCAAAAAAGAGGGTTTTGCAACCCCCGGACCCCCCTACCCTTGGATCCACCACTGCATACTATCTATATGTTTCAAATTTATTATAGCTTTAGTTTTACTGTGAAATTGAAAAGCTTCCACTGCAATGTAATTATTGCCTGCTTTTGGTCAATTTATTTTGTCATCTTACCATGTAAAGAAGTACATGTATAGTAAAACACCGCTTTTTATCAATAAACATACTTACACCAGCAGCTATCATCTTTTCATTCTGGAGTCAAGGGCCTTTTGAAATCACATATTTTACAATACTAGTGAGTGGATTTACAAAACATCGTTAATGAGCCTACGTTTTACAAACACCTGTGATACAAGTAGTCAGCCAAAATAAACTATCAATAGATCAATTAAAAGATTACTCGAGTTGTAAATATGTGCTAAATTGGATAGTCTATGAAAAGGTATATACTATGAAATTAAGAGCTCGGGACAAGAAGCCCCTCGCTCTAAATTTCATAGTACATACCTTTTCATAGACTAACCTAGACTTAGAATCGTTCTCTCGTCACGAATGGCAACGATCTGGTTAAAACCAGATAAATTACTTTGCTCCGTTAGATTTGTTTGTCGCAGCGTGTAGTATTATGAAATTGTAATTAGGAAATTACTGACAAAACAAAACTTTCGACTAAATCAGCCAACGGAACGACTTGACAACAACTGGGATATTTCGGACCTAGTATATACATTTTTCAAAGAAAATGGTGGATTATCGCAATGTTAAGTGACCTTTGAGCGTGCAATCTAATCTCTCCGTACAAAAGTTTTGGAAATGTGAACTACTGAGATTCAAAAATAATCATCGGGTTAACTGCGAAAAATTTCCGAATATACTATATTTATCGGTGTTGTTACGATCTATAGAATGTCCGAACGTTATTCCGACTTTTATGCACCGAGCTGATTGTAAACATTCCTCGACGTAGCGAAAAAGTAAAGTTTATTTATGTTTTATATTTTAAATAGTAAGTTGGTCAAATATTTTATCATTTTAACGTCGATATTTTGACCCAATATCTTCAAACTACTAGTATATTTTCAGGGGGGATATAAATAAATGGCCAGTTTAGCGATTTCGAATTTCCGTTGAAGGAATTTTGCTCCAAATTATCTATATATTATTGATTGAATATTTACGTTTTTCAGTTGAAATCCATTTACCTTGATAGATAAGGTGAAAAATAGATAAGGTGAAAAAGTATGACCATGACAAAATAAGCGAAACGTCGTGACTACTACTCGCTGCAAAATCGGAATGTTCGTCCTTTTTCATACATCACTCAAATTTAAGTGATTAAGACAGCAAAAAGGAATCCAGTGACACCTAATATGTTAATATCATTTAAACAGAGTTATGCGCACCAAAATATAATTTAAAACAAATTCATGGGGACGCATCTTTAATACTAATAGTGCCATCAACAGCTAAGTATTTGATAAATATAATACATATATAAAGTCAATGAAAACTTGTATTGGAGCTTGGCTAATATAATACATGTTTTCACGGACAACAAATATATTCTGGCATACCCCTTGTAAGTACAAGTATAATAATATTATTCTGCTTTGGACAACATTTTCGCTATTTTGATTTGCTTAGAGTAACCCTATATTGCATCGTTCTATGCATATTAAATGAACTCATGAAGATATTCATTCGATATGAAATAATGATATTTGTATAATTTTTTTAAACTTACGAACGTCACAAGTATATCCTTTCCATCCATCGCAGCAATAGACCTCTCTGTAAGTTTTTGTATTTGAACACCTGCATACATTTAAATATTGCAATCAATTAACTATCAGTGTACATGTAAATAGTTTTATTCTTATACCAAATAAAAATAAATGAGTATACAGACGTTCCAATACGGCAACGAAGCACAACAATATTGCGGGCTCATTTCGCATGATTTGATATATCATAACATAAATTGAAGACCTAATAATTATTGCGTTCAACTGCAATTATATTTTCAAAGTTGTGCGAGTTTCAAAACTCTCAATTTTGCAGAAATTTATGTACATGACTTATATTTCAATCCACATTATAGATACAAAAAAAAATTATCTTATTTTTACCAAGGGTCTATGATCGTTCACTTCAAAAGCAGACTAAAGCTGGTTAACCATTTCATAGTCTATAATAAATGTATGTTATTTTAGTCATTCAAACTTAAAAAAAAGAAATACAATTAATTTGTGCGGTAACAAATTCAGGCCTTATCATAATGTGTTCGTTATGTATATAACAAACTTGAGTAAAGCGAAGGTGCGAACCAAAAAAATTAATAAAAGTACAGCGTTCGTATGTCTCCCGCGTCGCACATATTATATATGTCTAAAGGCAGTAAGTGAATAAACCCTTTTAAAACTTTTAATAAATATCTTGCACAAAATGTATGCATAAGAACGCTTCCATATAATTCATATTGCAAAGGTGCATAAATCCTTTAAAAAATTTGGACTGCACTCTTCAAAGATCTTTCTGATATAAACCTTTGATATACATTTCATTAAAAAGTCAACAAGAAATGTATGTGTGATAGTGCCTACAATGCAATTTTCTATATAATTTCCAAGGGCAGAACACTTTAAAAAATAATTGATAGTCAATGATTTTGGAGCTCATCCGATACATTGCTGATATAATCCTATAATAAAAATTTCATCAATATATATCTTTCAAGAATTGTACACTTGATAGCAATAACAATGCAATTTTCTATAGAATTTACATTTGTAAGGGACGTTACTCCTGTAAAAATAACTGATCAGCGTTGATTTTCAAACTTGTCCCAACCGTTGCTGATATAAGCCTTCGGATTAAATTTCATAATGATTCTAACAGAAATGTAGCCATGAGAGTGCTTACATTGCAAAAACCAATACACTTTATATTTCCAAGTGGCATAACTCCTTTGAAAAAAGTTGTTGTGAACTGATTTTCCACCTAGTCCGAGACATTGTTGATTTAAACCTTTGATATAACTTTAATGAAAATATGGCCTAAATTGTTCACGCAAGATCGCTTACAAGACCGGATGGATGGACGCCCGGTTTTTCTATGTTCCTCGTAACGCGATGTGCAGGAAAACAAATATGAATTCTACATGTATGGGATCCATCTGGACTAGATTTAAAAAAAAAAAAAACACCTCTGAGACTTTCTTACTGATGACATGCTTTACCACCACGATAAATTTGCCGATCGTATGATTTTTCCTAACATCATCAGGGGCCGACCATTTGATATTCTAGGGGGGAGGGGGGAGGCCAGGTTGGTTTTTGTTGCTATATAGATATAGGAAAATGTGGTATGAGTGCCAATGAGACAACTCTCCATCCAAGTAACAATTTATAAAAGTAAACCATTATAGGTCAAGGTACGGCCTTCAACACGGAGCATTGGCTCACACCGAACAGCAAGCTATAAAAGGCCCCAAAAATTACTAGTGTAAAACCATTCAAACGGGAAAACCAACGGTCTAATCTATATAAAAACGAAAACGAGAAACACGAATGAACTACATAAACAGACAACAACTACTGTACATCAGATTCCTGACTTAGGACAGGTGCAAACATTTGCAGCGGGATTAAACGTTTTAATGGTACCAAACCTTCTCCCTTTTCTGAAACAATAGTATAACACACGAAAGACACACTATAAAATATCAATTGGAAGGCTTAACTCAATCAAAAAACGTAAATTAACACACAATGAACGAATACATTTGATCTGTGATACCTGAATGCAAATATATAGTTAATAACAATTATAAGGGATAAATGCATGCTAATATTTTTTCGTGGCTTTTACTTGCGAAAATTTATTTTCGTTTTTTTACACCATTATTAACAGCATTTCGTGTTTCAAAATTTTCCTTTTCATCCTCCCCTTTTCCCAGAAAATCTATTTTTTATGGCAATTTGATCCTATCGACATATATGGGCTTTCAGAATGTTAACGTTGCGTTTATCTATTTTACTGAATAATTCAAAGTTCAGGCGTTTTTTGTTGATTGCAACTATACCATATCCAACTAAATACCTCTGATCATCTAAAAATACTTCATGCATGACCTGCACACAGAAAGCAACTGGGAGGGTCGATTGTGTTCTCAATAAACTTGACTATAACAAGAGATGATTAAAATTTACTATAAATTGTAAACTGACATGTTGCAACTGCACATGTGCTCCTGTGTTATATATGCGTTATATAGGTACCTGATTAGGGAATATTCAAGAGACTGTTACCATTCATTCTAATATTAAATGTTTATATGAAAATTTGAATTTTGGATTTGAGCTAAATGTTAAATCATCGCGTATAAATTTTGATGTACAATAATAGGTTAATTGCACGGGAATTTATGAATATTACCTTTATCAGAAAATCAGTTATATTTTAAAGCATTATGAAATGACATTTCTTTGAGGATAATATTCCTTCTATTTTAAATTACATAATAACCTAACAGTATGAACAAGCTGAGGTAAAATTAAACATAAAAAAGTATTTTTGGGACAAACGAATGAAGCAAAATGCATACATATAAGTTATATGTTTTAAAATTTATAGAGTAAGGAGATAACTGAATAGCATTTTTAAGATTTGACTATGAAAAAAGTTGGTTTTACTGTTGCAACTTCAGTTTACCGTAAGACGCTTATCGTGGAATACTGTATTACTTGTATATGTTAAGTTGGATATCCAATTCGTCTTGGCATTTTCTCCTCATCTCATTCTATTGATTTTGAATAAAATAAATGTTTATCATGTTAAATACAAGTCTTGTACGAGAACCTAAAAATTCTCTCCAGAATCTCGGATATGTATAATTCAAGTTGCGCGTTGGTATCAAAATTGAAATTTCAAATATTGAATAGTAATGTCTTGAATGATTGATTTATTCATAATAATTCATTATGGTAAAATATCGGCATACATACCCAGGACAAGACAAAGTGCCATACTGGTATTGTCTTTGTCTGTAGCAAAAATGTCTACAAAGTATAAAAATAATCTAAGGGTGACAGTAACATCACAGGTTGTCATTTGTCAATTATCAACGGGTGCCACATGTGGAGCAGGATGCTTACCCGTCCGGAGCACCTGCCTGAGATTTACCCCAGTTTTTGGTGGGGTTCGTGTTGCTAAGTCTTCAGTTTTCTATGTTGTGTTTTGTGTACTATTGTTTGTCTGTTGGTCTTTTTCTTTTTTAGCCATGGCGTTGTCAGTTTATTTTCGACTTATGAGTTGGAATGTCCCTTTGGTATCTTTCTCCTCTCTTTTAAACTTATCTGAATAATTTTTGTATTATTTTCATCACTACCTTATCAATTACTTAACTCTGGGACTATTTTACTATCAGCATATTATGTCCCAGCTAAACTATAAGAATAGTAGTACTGAACCATAACAAACAAAACCAAAACAATGACATCACTTATCTAAATCATGTTTATTCTTAGAACTTAAATTATGTTCAAAAGTAGCGATTTCTTTTCAGAATATTAAAACCAATTGTAATAATGTAATGTAATAGACTGCGAAAGAACATAGTTTTAATGTACAAAACAAAGAGTAAGTAACTTTAAATACTAACGTACTATGCAAGCATTATACTGTGCCAAGTTTTCCTACTTAATACAAATTGTCATTTACAAACAAAAAAGTTGTATCAAATATTTTTGACCAAGCTACGGTTATCTTCAGAACATTAAAAAAATTCTTAATTTTCTATTTTCCTTGGATTTTCAGTCAGCACAATAATTTACTAAGTGATGACTAAGTGGTGACCCAATGCACAAGTCCATGTCAAGATTACTGCACTAAAATTTACTTTGTATGACAGCATTGCTACCACATGGTGAAAGGGACAAGAAATTCGACGAAATCAACATCTAGAAGCAACTACGAACCATCTACCTCGATAATTGACGGGGAATAGACGGAAAGAGTACATGTACGTAATAATGTTTGACGCTGTATAGAAAATCAGTAAGATTCAATATAAACCTACTCTAAAATTTTCGTTTATCAAATTACCAAACTTTTTGATTAATAATCTAAACTATATTTACTGCTATTCACTGCTTTACAATTGTATGTATTACTGTAACTCAATACACGGGTATATGTCTAACTCATTTTACATGTGCATTCGCATGTATTTGTTTGCGTCTTTTAATAAACATTTACTAATGATCCGAATTGAACCCTTACTGATCAATTAAAAAAATTTTTTTTTTATAAAAGATGTAGAACAATGACATGGATTCTTAATGAAACTGCTGTTCAATATTGGGCATAATTTTCTTGTTTATGAAATCATTTCTCTCTCTCACATCCTTCTCTCTTCGATATATATATATAGATAACATTACTTGATAAATAGGAGGCAACCACTGTATGTTCCATTCTGCGGTGCTGTTTTGGGAATTAGAGGTAGCTTCCTGGCTAAAGTCGACATGTAAATATGAAAACAGTCTTTGTTTTGAAGAAGTTTAAAGAAATGAATCATGATTATTTGTTTTTGTAGCAAGTTTGAAAATAGTTCAAAACCCTAAGCTGTATTCTGATTTGCTAACCCCGTACTAAAACCGTTCTGGAAAACCAATTACACTGGTTTATATGGTTTTGGTCATTGGCTATCATATTCAAAAAATGTTTGATCTTAATTTATTTATACCCACGGCAACTAACTTCAATCAGACTGTTAGAATAGAAAAAATTTGAAACCTCAACTTAATACTTCAGTTAAATCAGTTTGTTCAAACAAATCTCACATTTTTCAAAATATAATGAAGCTGTTGATTTGTTGATTTTATACAATTGTGTGACAGACAGAGAGAAGCAGGAATAACGTGCGAATTCAGTATAGCGCATGTCCAGTACGCAATTTAAAAATCCTTTTTTTGCAATCGCATTTCTACTGAATACGGATATTGATTTAAAGAAAAATAAATTTGTTACTAAGTTGTTCTTTTTTTTTTTGCTTATGAATACAAACGTTTTTTTATCGCCTAATTTGTACGGATTTCGTCATATTTTTTCGCCAAAAAACGCCTAGGCCTCTGTCAACTAGATCATCTAAATTCGCTTATGAATACATATTGCCTCAACTCCTTGAAAACAAATTGTCAGATTTCCCAGAAACTTGCACTGATTCTTCTTTATGTGGGACATGAAGTAGTGCATCTGCTACTTCAACTTTTCGTCTGATTTTTTGAGTGTGTGCTTGGGGGTGGGGGTCACATACCACAAAGAATATCACTCAGTGTGTCTGTAAATTGTTTCATATCAACAGAATTATTTTAAGGACTCACACGCATATTCATTTATAAACTGTTTCGATATGACATATAATTTCTGCATTTAAATCACCTGAAAGGTGCTTCTAAAATTCGTCGTAATTTCCAGGTTAACATGCATTTTTTCATAAGATTAAGATAATAGATGCATCACGTTAATACCCCTCCCACTCTGTCCGACTGACCAATTCGTTAACTTTGTCCGTCTCTCTCTCTCTCTCTTCGTGTTTTTTTTTTGGTGAAAAACGACGTGGATGCACGTTCTGTCGTGCCTCCGGGTAGCTACGCCCCTGATTTTATTTTCCAGTTTTGATAATGACTCAAATACAATACTAACTACAGCCAAAAGAGAAGAAATGTTTCCGCCTTTTCAACAAAAATACGCATCGGTTGGGTCCAGCTTTTTTATGCGAGAAAATCTTATTATTTGTTTTGATTTATATATTTTAATAAACAGTTGAATGGTTCATAGAGGTTTAAGCTGTGTAAAGAAATATTTGCAAATATCATTTTCTTACGTACATAAGTAAACTAATTACACGTTACAATTAGTATTATTCGTGTTTCCTCTATGAATTTAATCAATATATTGCACCAAAAATATCCTTATATTAGAGCTATTTTCCTAATGCATGTAGTTTAAAGGTTTTGTTCGCTTGCTTGCTGTATATGTATTATTGTTTGCTCAAGCATTGTAATTAAGATTGACATCTGCAATCAATAGATAGGCGGGGCTTCAGCTTGTATACATTATACTCTGCATTATACTTTACATCCAATAACATTATACAAGCTGAAGCCCCGCCTATCTATTTATTGCAGATGTCAATCTTAATTACTTTAGTACAATGCTTGAGAAAACATTTATACAAACAAAGCAAGCAAGCCAACCAAACATTTAAACTACAAGCATTAGGAAAATAGCTCTTATATAAATACACGTTAAAACATAATGTTACTTACCTGTATGAATATAAGTGTGGTGTAAGATGCATGAAAAATGTTTTAGAAAAAAACATATTTTAAAGGACAATATACTAGTGCAAGAGACTGAAGGTGACACTGCATTTAATATTTGATGTATTGTGCATTGATATATGACATTATACATTTAACCATTGTTTTGTGAATATTGTTGTGTAATTTGTAATATAATTATTGTATAAAAATGTTGAATATTTAAATAAAGACAACAACAAAGAAAAAATAATCCTTATATGAATCCAGATAAAAAAAAAATCCTTATATGTAGATTAAGATAACAAAAAAATACTTCTTTTTGTAGCTTTTTGACCATCTTTATGCTCCACTTGCACATATTCTTTTCTAGTTTAACGCTATATCAATGGTCTGTTACGAGGTCTGTTTTCAATTATTAGTAAACTGACTGTTTCTGTTTTATCTATAGGCATTTCAACCTGGCAGCGGTTAGTACAGTTGATAACAAATATGAGACAGACTTTTGTTTCTTTTTAGCTGCAAAAATGGCGATCCGATCTCATTATGATGATATTGTGTTTTTGATTTCATGAAATGTTGTGGTTAAAAGTTTTAATACTCTTACTATGATCGATCCAGGAACGAAGTAGGACATGAATAAGATATATGATGGTGGTGATAGTGATAACAGCAGTAACTGTTTTTGTATAAAAAACAAAATTTTGCCATTTTATAAAGGACTTTCCGTTTTGAATTTCCCTTGGAGTTCGGTATTTTTGTTATTTTACTTTTTATAACACATCAGGTATAATTTTAAAATATGTGCAATAACATGAATAATTAGAACAATTGCATATGACATTATAAAATGTATTATTCATACGAATTGATCAAACTTTTCCCATTTGTGCTCATTTTTTTTTCATTGTTAAACCATCTTCCTCATTTTATACGTTAATCTGCATGGCGTTTTTGCCTTCCAGCGAATCAAAATATTTTTTCGAAGTTACGATTTGTTTTTATAATTTATTTGCATGCCCTATTATTGAATTTTGTAAATCAGAATACCATAACTGATTGAACTAGTCCATTCAGATGATAGTTGATTCCAAACACTTACAAAAATGTCAAGCATTTGTATTATATGCAACATTTCTTGTAAATCAAAACAGTATTCAAAGGGATTAGTTGAGATAAGTATTTATTTAAAGCCATCTTCAGTAATGAGAAAGGTAAATATGCTAGATATAATTACAAATGTACTGGAGGTATGATGAGATGATTGAAGAGGTTTATTTTCTCCTTGATAACATTTATGTACGTTTCGGCAATAAAGTGTATCGACAGGTTGTAGGTATTCCTATGGGCACCAATTTCACCCCTTTAATAGCAAACTTGTTCTTGTAATGTACTGAATCACAGTTTATGACTAAATTGCATTTAATTGATAAATTCAACAACACTCTACCCTTTAATCTCTAATTGTTCAAAGATGCAATGTCAGGTACAATTACGTCATTAATATGCCAACGTTTCAAAAGTTATATTATTTAATTTATAAAAATAAGAAATTGTCCGTCCTAGATTTCAAATTTCCAATTATCAACTTCCCATTTCTCAGCAGTATCAATGCGTCTGCTCCATCGTTTGGCGTGTTCCAATTACAATTACAGTATTGCATTTTCATTTTATACAGACTTCATTAGCTGGGGTATTCCAGTGGCGGATTCAAGGGGGTCGGCGTGTAAAATATATTAATTCTTTTACCATACAATCGTCAAAACCGTTTCCGCCTCGTTACGCTCGACAGTTTTTCCTCACTTTTATTGAATTACGCACCCCTTTCAAAAAATAATGGATCCTCCCTATTTACTCCTTACATAACAACTGCCAATCAAAGTTATGAAAAGAACAACGGATTCCGAATTTAATATGATATAGAACACATGATATGTATTCGAATTGTTTATGATATAGCGGTATGTTAGGTGGTTAAAATCAAATTGTATAATGTATGCCTAATGTCATTAGTTTGGAAATATTTTCATTTTATCAATGTTTTTTTTCTATTAATGCATTCCTGTAGTTTAAAAAGCACCATGGATTCAGAACTTCAATGTTAAAAGAACGCTAAAAGGTTTAGATACATTGTGATATTGCTAACGCGCGGTTTAAGTAAACAAAAAAGGAAAAAGTACTTTTTAAGAATTGTGATTTAGCTTTTTGCTTAATATATTGTAAGAACCTACGTTGTGCAAAATCATCAAATGCGCAAAACGTTTTATCTGTCAATACACCCGATGTTACCGGAATCAGAAAACAACTGTTCCCTCTTTTAACATTGAATGTATTAAAATAAAACTAATATTAGAGGACTCCAGATAAATTTTCAACTTTCTTCTGGGAAAAACATTCACGCAATATAGATTTGAAACTATTTTATCAACATGCTGAACCCGTATTTAAAATAGTTATTTGGAAAATTACACCCTTTTTTTAGGGAATACATTACTTCAAAGAACGTGTAGGGAATAGTCATTGATCATGACTTATTAGTTTATGAATGTTAAATAAAAGTGATGAAAATCATATCTGGCTTACCCACAGGAAACATAATATAAAGACGAAAATAATACCATTCCTGTAAACCATCCGCTTATCCGTGTCATATTTGATCACGAAATAAAGAAAACTGCAAGGGAAAACTAATTAATGCATACCTGAAAAAAAGAAGACACCGTCAATAGATGATAAAGCATTGATCACAAATAATATCAAAACTAACATGCAGGGACCGGTAGTAAATGTACAATAATGTAAAATGTAAAGTAACAGCTAATTAACAAACTCTATAACAATATATTAAAAATTCAGTCAGTGGCGCGCGGAAGTAGTCAAGAAGGCAGTATTATTTTTTTCAGGGGTTCACAGGATACACGTAATCGTTATTAGTTTAAACTTCAAGGTTTTTATGCAAGCAAATTCAATAATGCTTTCATACATTTTTTGTTTGTTTTCACTTTACATTGGGCTTTATCTCTGATCTTATTTCTGTGTGCACAATTCTGATTCTACATATTTCACCTTTATCAATATTAGGAAATCTGGACGATTCCACATATTATGTTTTAAGGGTTTTTAGATTCAATGTCGAGTTAATGTATATTATTTAGCGTTGTCTGCGAGAAATAAATCATTTTTCTGATTATGTAACTAAATTGAAAACCAATTTAAATATATTTAACATTTATATTTTATTTAACTGTGTAAATTGATCGGAATGTGAATGACAACATAAACCTAAAATTCATTATGGTCTATCCCGTTTTACACATGACATTTGCGTGGGAACTTCTTCCATTGACATCGTAAAAAGTAAAATCACAAAAATACTGAACTCCGAAGAAAATTCAAAAAGGAAAGTCCCCAATCAAATGGCAAAATCAAAAGTTCAAACACATCAAACGAATGGATAACAACTGTCATATTCCTGACTTGGTACAGGCATTTTCTTATGTAGAAAATGGTGGATTGAACCTGGTTTTAAAGCTAGTTAAACCTCTCACTTGTATGACAGTCACATAAAATTCCATTATATTGAAACGATGTGTGAACAAAGCAAACAAAAACAATAGGTAAAAATGCCACAAATAGGGGTAAATAGACTAATTCGGTAGGTCACATTCGTGAAAAGGGAACGGGATTGTAGTTACGACATAAGGAACATATCCGATATCATCTGTGAAACGGATATTCCATAACGGTCAAACAACTCGTGATGGCGTCCGTAAAATTTACAAAGTGATGATTTCAACTTCACAATTTGGAACTCTTGGTTTAAAAATGAAAATCCACAATTGGGAAGCTGAAATTATCTCTTTTGTCGTAAAGTTTTGTTTTCAACCGACCCTCATAGTCAATTTCTAGATATAAGTCATTATCAAATGGCAAAATCAAAAGTTCAAACACATCAAACGAATGGATAACAACTGTCATATTCCTGACTTGGTACAGGCATTTTCTTATGTAGAAAATGGTAGATTGAACCTGGTTTTAAAGCTAGCTAAACCTCTCACTTGTATGACAGTCGCATAAAATTCCATTATATTGAAACGATGTGTGAACAAAGCAAACAAAAACAATAGGTAAAAATGCCACAAATAGGGGTAAATAGACTAATTCGGTAGGTCACATTCGTGAAAAGGGAACGGGATTGTAGTTACGACATAAGGAACATATCCGATATCATCTGTGAAACGGATATTCCATAACGGTCAAACAACTCGTGATGGCGTCCGTAAAATTTACAAAGTGATGATTTCAACTTCACAATTTGGAACTCTTGGTTTAAAAATGAAAATCCACAATTGGGAAGCTGAAATCATCTCTTTTGTCGTAAAGTTTTGTTTTCAACCGACCCTCATAGTCAATTTCTAGATATAAGTCATTATCAAATGGCAAAATCAAAAGCTCAAACACATCAAACGAATGGATAACAACTGCCATATTCCTGACTTGGTACAGGCATTTTTTTATGTAGAAAATGGTGGATTGAACCTGGTTTTATAGCTAGCTAAACTTCTCACATGTATGACAGTCGCATCAAATTCCATTATATTGACAACGATGCGTGAACAAAACAAACAGACACAATAGGTAAAAATGTCAAAAATAGGGGAACAGCAGTCAACATTGTGTTATCATCTTAATCACTATAAAAACAAACAAATGTAACGAAGAAGCACAAAAAGGCATACATCAAATTTAGCAGCCTCATTTTGCTTATATGATACGATTTTATTTATCTATGTAAAATTTAGTATTGAATTTGGATTATTGTAATGAGATATAAATTGTGTTTGGATTTAAGGTGATGTTATATAATTTGTTTGTTCTTCTACAGTACATAGATTGTACATAAATTGACGTCAGGTTTGTACACATAAAGCTCTAATCTAGTCACAACTGAAGTGTACAGCATATCCCATCATATTCAACCAACATTGGCAACAAATACAACGGATTTATTATTAATGTATGTTACTTATAGTGGTTTTTTTTTGGCGAAAATTAATTTAATTTCCCTGAAAAACTTCCTTAAAATACAGACACATTATATAAAGTTGATATTTTCTTTATATTTTGCTGTGCCAAAATGACCTAAATGTGAAGGACATTATAGCCCTGAAAATTGTATATCCCGTTTTACACATGACATTTACATGGGAAAAGCTTTCATTGGAACGCACCATTGCGACAATTAATTTGTTTCTGAATGTATAGGCGGATCCAGGGGGGCCTGAGAGATGTGGATTTAGGTGACCCCGTCCCCCTTCTGTTGGTTGATTATATAAAGAATCACTAAAGCATGACTGCTTGGGTGCCCGCTCTTATTTAAAATTTCTGGATAAGCCACTGCCTGGGGGGCCGCCCCCCTTTTGTGGGAAACATTTGGGTGATTATAAAGGGAATCACTGAAGCATGATTGACTGGGGCGGACCCTTATAAAAAGTTCTGGATCCGCCACTGGCATTGTTATTTACTGACTGTTTTAATTTGATTTCCTACCACTACAGTCATTCAAGTACAACAGTATCAACATTTGATGTCGGGTTTAAATTTGTCCACATATACATAATACATATATACTGTTTCCAGATGAAATGGACTTTGAACAATCATCATTATCTATTGAAAATTAGTGGATCCATCCTTTAGACAAAATTTTCCAAATATAATGACCCCCCCCCCCTTTATATGTTAAAAAGGCTATATTTTCTTTTTTCCTTTTCTACAACAGCAAAATAAGGGATATCCCTCATTTTGGGATGGGGGAGGGTTCACAAGCTGTTGTTTAGTTGTAAATCAGGCCATTACTTTTCTGGATTGAATTGTTGCATACTTTTCATGTCGGGGGGGGGGGGGGGGGGGGGGGGGGACTGTTTACAGCCAACAAGGCTTTTCCTCATTTTTGAAGGCTGTATGGTTTCCTAAAATTGCTTACCGGTACATCCATGTACTTAATTTGAACTTTGGTGAATATTTGTTATTTATTTAAATAAATCCCTTGTCAATGTTACATGTACAACAATCAGACATCAACCCAATGCCAAACTGAATGTTGTTGTTGTTGTTATTGGTTTTGGTAGGCGACTTACTTATGTAGTAATTGCGCCTTAAATTCATATAACATAAATATTTTGTATATACGCTCAGTCCTTAAACTTTTTTTAGTATTACAAAGTTAATGTAATTGAAAGACATCTAGAGGTCAATATACAGTCTCGAACAATAAACAAATAATAAAAAAGATACAGTGGTTTATTGAAAAGAATTATCATTACATGCATTTGCAAGATTTAAAATATTATATCTTTCACAAGTTTTTAGTTATAGGTTCCACCTACCATTTTATAAAACTGATTTCATTGTGGCTAGTCTGTAAAAAGGATGTCAATTAGATAAACCAATACTTTAATTTTGGGATATTGATTTGAAAACAACAAATAGACGTCTATTGATTTAGTTGTGAGGGTAAATAGACATTAAAGTCTGATAACATTTTATAGTTTTGAATGTTTGTTCAATATTCAACAGTTTACTATGATAGGTGGAAGTATGTTCTTATTTCAAACAGAGTGACGCTCAGCCTACATGTATATCAATATGTGCATGAAGTGATTGTTACATGCTAGGTTAGAATGATTTTACCACAAATTTGTAAGTTTTAACCAGTGTATATTATATACAAACAAATGTACTGAAAATATAAAAAAAAATCATGTTTTTTCAGGCTTTCTGATCCATGTAGTATGGCATGTTTGTGAGATGAGGTTATTGCGGATGGTCCTGGATGTTCATGAAGGACCTGTAGTACAAAGTATATCACTGGACTAAGCTCTTTGTCTAAGTGTATTGTTAAAGTGCTTTACTTTGAGCTCAGTTAATTGTTATGCAATTCATTCTTAGTGAAATAAAAGATTTGACAGACAACTCTCATATGCACAATAAATTGTTGAAGTAGTATCCATTCTATGTAAGTAGTAATGGGGAGATAAAGGCATTTTATTTACATTTGATCCAAACATTTTTTGTCCAGAAGCCAAATGAAATAAAAGAACAGTTCCAATGTCCCCAGCGTTACACTTATTTGATATTTCCAAGGGACATAACTCTTTTTAAAAGAGTCGATCATCCACCAACTTGTCCGAGATATTGCTGATATTAACCTTTAGTTGTACCTGTGAGAGCGCTAACGAGGCCATTTTCCATAAATTTAATATTTCTAAGAGGCATAACTCTTTTAAAAAAAGTCGATTGTCCACCATTATGGAGCTTGTCAGAGATATTGCTGATATTAACCTATAGTATAAGTTATATAAAAATCTGACAAGAATTGTATCCTTGAGAGGGGTAACGAGGCCATTACATAAATTTAATATTTTCAAGGAGCATAACTCTTTTAAAAAAAGTCGATTGTCCACCATTTTAAAACTTGTCCGATATATTGCTGATATAAACCTATAATATAAGTTTTATAAAAATCTGGCAAGAATTGTACCCGTGAGAGCGCTAACGAGGCCATTTTTCATAAATTTAATATTTCTACGAAGCATAAGTTTTTTAAAAAAAAAGTTGATCGTCCACCATTATAGAACTTGTCCCGATATTGCTGAAATTAACCTGTAGTATAAGTTTTATAAAAATCTGACAAGAATTGTACCCGTGGGAGCGCTAACGAGGCCATTTTCCAAAAATTTAATATTTTCAAGGGCATAACTGTTTTGAAATAAGTCAATACCACCATTATAGAACTTGTCCGAGATATAGCTGATATTAACCTATAGTATAAGTGTTATAAAAATCTGGCAAGAATTGTACCCATGAGAGCACTAACAAGACGGAAAGGACGGACACACGGAGGCACAGACAGACGCTTGATATTTCCATGTCCCCCGCAACGCGTTATGCAGGGGACTAAAAAAGCACAAATTTACCAAACAATGCTACACGTGCTTCAAGCAATATGATGCTAGGTGGTTTTGTTACACTTTTTTTATACATCTGTACTGCGTGTGAATGGTCATTCACTATGTAAAATAAAAGGACAAAATTCATAAGACCTATCTGGCTTATTGATTTTAAAAATTATGGTTTTTATACGCCCGTTTACGGGACGTATTATGGTATACCGTTGTCCGTCTGTCCGTCGTTAACATGTCGGACATTAACTCAAAAACGCTTTAACCAATTAGCATAAAACTTTGGTGAATTGTTTTTATCTATTGACGTGAGGTCCTTTTCGTTTTTTATAAATTTTAGATTTTACGTTTCCGAGTTACAGGGTTTTATTCATAAAAAAGGGGGATTTTCCAGTTTTCGGACAATAACTCAAAAATTATTTCAGCAGTTCTCATGAAACTTTAGTGAATTGTTTATATCTATTGATGTAAGCTCCCTTTAGGATATTATAAATTTTATATTTTATATTTCCGCGTTATGGAGTTTTATTCATTAAAAAAAGGGGGGATTTTTCCAGTTTTCAGCATTTCTCATGAAACTTTGGTGAATTGTTTATATCTTTTGATGTAAGCTCCCTTTTGATTTTCATAAATTTCTAATATGACATTGAGAAGTAATTGAACTTAATTGTTTGAAAATGTGTCGGGCGTATCATGCGCTCATGGCGCAGCTGTTTATTAAAAATATATTTTATTGTTTGACATTTATCATTCATTTGGTAATTTCTTAATTTGTGTTAATTAACAGTAAATGTCAATTACAGCACTTTCATACAACAACAAAACTAGCTTACTGTACTGGACTGACTTATATTTGTATCCATATAACAAAAATATCTTGAAACAAGAATATTTTTGCAATACCTATTTCATTTTGAATACTTTTTAGATAATTAGAACATATTCAGAAGATGTTCACATCCACTAGAAATGTTATCAGTTGACCTTTGTAGCAGTTATGATTCTTTGAAGCATGCTCACAAAGGTTCTTTCATTGATATCACTTTCATACTGGTCAAAACTTTTTTTTTACTTTTGGAAGGAAGAACTAATTAATAAAAAATAACACAGAATATAGATATAGGAAGATGTGGTATGAGTGCCAATGAGACAACTCTCCATCCAAGTTACAATTTATAAAAGTAAACCATTATAGGTCAAGGTACGGCCTTCACCACGGAGCATTGGCTCACACCGAACAGCAAGCTATAAAGGGCCCCCCAAAAAAAATTACTAGTGTAAAACCATTCAAACGGAAGAACCAACGGTCTAATCTATATAAAAACGAGAAACGAGAAACACGTATGAACTACATAAACAGACGACAACTACTGTTATCAGAAGGTTATTTTCTAGTTCGTCTAGCCCCAAGCATCATGTGAGGCATTGTCATTACTTAAAACTATTAAATATCTTCTGAGAAACAATTTCTACATTTAAACAAAATTTTTTACTATTGATACTTGGAAGATCCTTAACTAATTTACAGTTTTTGTGGACAAACCCAAGTAAGAAATGGCCACCCCAAAGGAACATAAAATTAAATAGAACTATACAAATATTACATGCATGCATGTTCTCAGATACCATCTCCCATATTAAAATCACACCATGCAGAAATGAACCGTATGTTTTCCTCCCCTAGCTATTCAAAATCAAAGATGTGGAACATAATTCATCATAATCTTTTGGTAATCAAATAAATGCAATTAATGTCTCCTCCATGACAGTCTTGAAAATAAACTAAATATTAAATAAACAATACTGATAATGGTTAGTGTTTGGTTCAGGTTGGTTACCATTATGCAACACAGTTTAATATAGAACCCTATGGGAAATAACAGAGAATTCCTTTTGTCAGAAAACACTGTCAAACATCCAAACATACTATCCACGCTGATATGTGTCCACACTTGTAATATTAAAAAAAAAACAAAACATTTTCATAAAAAGCATGGCAAGTATTAAATCCCAGACTTTCATTTTTAGGCAGTTAAGCTGCCGTATGCTACCACCCTAGATTTGTGTTCTTCCCACTAAATGGTGTAAAAAGTGCTATTGTTGTTATCTAGCTGGCTAAAATGTTATTAATAACTAATTGGGCACTTTTTTCATACTTTCAATTCTGGAATACAAGAAATATGACCAGAAAAACCTTAAATGATCGCCGAACTACCCAAAACTTTTGAAGTTGCACATAGGAATTAGTGCTCAATAGAAATCCGTACGTAGTTTATCATCCCATGTGCTTTTGGCTCAGATGTCAAAGAACAAGTGTATGAAATATTTCATCGCCGAAAATCTCTAATTACAAGTCGTTTACATTTCCCAAATGGCCAAAGGCGCAGGAATATTGTTCATGTACACCATATCTTTATGATAGAGGAAACATAGCCAGAAATTAGTAGTACTTTTGCTAACTAATATTCATAATATGTAAATGAGAATTGTACCACGTGATAATAGTTTGAACTGGACTGGCTTGATATCATTCAAATCTTTAAAACACGGATATTATAAGTTGCCCGTCACAGAGTCCTTGTTTATAATCACTTTGATATTTCCGTAAAGTTGTCAGGCGGTCAAAATCAAAACAATGAACGCGAATTTAGTGAATTTTTCGTGTTTTCGAGAGTTTATTCTTCTTGAAATAGGGGCATTTTAACTTTACGTGGGAACCTAGAGTTCAACGACTACACATACAAGGTTTGGACTTGCTTATTCTTTGGACATTCAAGTTTCAAGTTTCATCCCCGCAACCTGTTTTTGTAATGACCTTGTTAGCCAATTTTCAACACGAAGTTTGCAAATTTGACGTTTCAGCCATTTAGTCTGTATTTTATACTGCAATGTTAAAAGCCTCTCGCTTCGATTTTTAAAATAGCTCAGGAACCTTGATTTTTGCAACGACAGTCATTATGTTTTGCTTGAATGGTGTATATTGTTGTGTATATTTATTTTCTGTCCCCGCAACCTGTTTATCACTTACATGAAAGTTAAAACAGACATTTTTTTTAAAAATTCCCTATCATTTCAATATAATTTCCGTGACCCGTATCCGATTTCTTTGGTATAATATTCAAATAAGCAAAGTGGCGTTGATTTCTGGATATGATAAAGTTATATGTAGTAGTTTAAGTTGGCGGTAATTTTAACTTGCACGAAACGTAAGGTAAATATTCTGATGTTTTAAAGTAAGTTTTGTTAATAATGATGTTCTTTTCGTTTAAGAAGATTGTGATTATTTTATTTATTTCAATTAAATGTATGCACATTTAAATTCCTTTCTTTTATTATATAATCCTGTTTATCACTGACCTTGGCAGTTGTTGTTTTAATGAATGTTGTTTTTATGAATGAAAAAGATCCGAAAATCGACGTTGATGGGATGTTTGAAGAAATGTGGACAACTCGTCCCTGAGACAAGTCGGACCGAGTCCACTCTGACCGTCTTAGAAAACAAATCGGACCGCTTGTCAGATTTACTTAGGGTTTCATAAAATGTTAGACTAACATGTCTAGTGGAGTTATCAATCTTTCGTTTGTGCATTGAGGTCTATTTAGGGGTATTTTGAAGGCCTAAATAAGGGAGGGGTTTACTATAGAACCCTATGGGATTTTATTTTTTTCAATTTTCAAATGACTATTACTTGAAAACAGTAAGTGATAGACACAGTAATGATAACAGGACAATAGAACAAATCAAATAAAATATAGGATGAGTCCCTGGGGGTCATCTCACCCCCTTCAATTTGAAAATGTGTTTTTATCTTGTAAACGGTCGCGATCCCCACCCCTAAACCATATATATACTTGTATGGGACAATAAAACAAATCAAATGAATATAATTTGGGGGAGTCCCAGGTGTAACCCCCACCCCTTCTGTTTGAGAACTTGTAAATGGCTGAGATCCCCACCCCTAAACCATGTATATTCATGTATGGGACAATATAACAATTCAAATGAAATATATAGGGGAGTCCCTGGGGGTCAACCCCATCCCCTTCTGTTAATAACTTGTTAACGGTTGAGATCCCCACCCCTAAACCATACATAGTCTTGTATGGTACAATAAAACAAATAAAATTAAATATAGGAGGAGTCCGCAGGGGTTCAACCCCACCCCCTCCTGTTTGAGAACTTGTTAATGGTCGAGATCCCCACCGTTAAACCATACATATTCTTGTATGGAACAATAAAACAAATCAAATTAAATATAGGGGAGCCCCTGAGGGGTCACCCCATCCCTCCTGTTTGAGAACTTGTAAACGGTTGAGATCCCAACCCCTACACCATATATATTCTTGTATGGGACAATAAAACAAATAAAATAAAACATAGGGGATTAGTCCATGGGGGTCACCCCACCCCTCTTCTTTTTGAAAATTTGCAACTGGTCGAGATCCCCACCCCGAAACCATATATATTCTTGTATGGGACATTAAAACAAGTCAAATGAAATAAAGGGAGAGTCTCCTGGGGATCAACCCCCACTTTTTGAGAACTTGAAAACGGTCGAGATCCCAACCCCTAAACGATATATATTCCTGTTCGTCAACTCAAGAATGTTTGAATGACATACAGGGTCAATCTCCTAGGCGTCACATATGCATATCACTTTACTTGACCAAATCAATTTGTACTGGACTCGGCCCAATGTCAGGCGACCATGGGAATGACGAATTATAGGAGCTTTGTTTGGGAGACTTCGTAACAATATCCTGTTACAATTATTTCTTGTTTATTATAGAATTTAATTGATGCAAGAAATAAGTCTAGGTTGAATTTACTTTAATCATTTTTTGAGTTATTTCTGGGCCTATAAAAATTTTAAGTTAAGGCTCATTTTAAAGGAAACATATTTAAGATAAATTAGAAATAACTTTTGAAATGGTAGGATTGGATAGCGGAAACATTAAGGTACAAACATTTTTTTAACTTGAAATAGCTGAGATAAATAATTAAACCAATTCTTCCACAATATTCATCTTAACTTAAGCTTCTGCCACGTTTGCCTTGTTTTTTTTTTAATTAACTGCCTATAGCGCCCTTGGTGCTTTGATTTTTATTTGGGAGTTCTTGATGAAGATAAATCCATAAAAGACTTTTCGGAGGCACTTAATTTTTAGAGTGATATTTTTATGTTCTACCAAATTGACTAAAATATTTCTACTGAAATTGAATCTATTAATAATGCTTTGGATCTACTATTTAGTAGTACTTACAGAAGAAGAGATGAACCTGAATACTTTTAATAATACTGTAAAACATATTGGTGATATATTTGTCGATGCGCGGTAGACATGCGTTTGGGAGTTTTCGTCCATTTAGTGAAAATTTAGGAGAAAGAACACACGGCACACTCCAGGGAAAATCCAATAAATAAAGGCAGTAGTATACCTGTGTTCAAAAGTCATAAATCGATTGAGAGAAAACAAATCCGGGTTACAAACTAAAACCGAGGGAAATACATTTTACCAGAAAATTGGCTCATCGAGAACATAAATCATATTTATAAAAAGGCGAAGAGAAGGGTCTAAATAATGTTAGACCAATAACAATTCTGAGTTGTTTCGGGAAATTATTAACATCTGTCTTAAATGAAAGACTATCCAACCTTGTCGAGTTCTTTTCTTTTCTTCATAATAACCAAAGCGGATTTAGGAAAAATTATTATACCATTGATAATATATTTATTTTACATTGCCTATTTGAAATAATGAAAAATCGTAACAAAAAACTGTTCTGCGTTTTCATCGACATTGCGAAAGCATTCGATACTGTTTGAAGGAATGGACTCTGGTATAAACTGAATCTGAATAACATCAACGGCAAAATGTATAATGTTATTGCGAATATGTATAATGGGATCAAATCACGGATAACATATAACAATGAATCTTCAAATATCTTCTTTTGCAATAATTGAGTTAGACAGGGTGAAAACTTATCACTGTTTAATGTAAAGATGACCTTCAAAAACAATTAGATATCTTCAGTGAACACTGTGATACTTGGAAATTAAGTATGAATTTATCAAAAACAAAAGTTATGAATTTTCAAAAGGTAGACACCCTAACAATGTTTTTGTATTAAGGAAACAATTCAGAAATCGTAAATGAGTTCAACTATTTGGGAATAACTTTTGCAAGAACTGGAACTGTTATCAAAGCAAAAAAAAAAATAGCCGAAAGCAACAAAAGCTATTTATGCAGTTATACAAAAAGTCGCTTATTTAATCTTTCCATAAAATGTCAACTTGACCTGTTTGACAAAATGGTAAAATTGATTTTACTGTATGGATGTGAAGTTTGGGAAATGATAAAAACGATACCATCGAACATGTTCATTTTAGATTTTTGAAACATTTATTGCACTAAAATAGTCAACGCCGAACAATATTGTATCTGGTGAAACGGGCAGATACCCACTAGATTTAAGCGTAAAACGCAGAATACTTTCGTTTTGGTGCAAACTATGTTTGGATGGAAACAATTTGTCGTCAATAATTTACAAGATTGCAGACTGTCAGCATTCTGTAAAAATTAAACCATCAAATGGGCCATGAACGTAAAAGAAATGTTAAATATGTGTGGATTTTAAAATATTTTCCGACAACAAAATGGACATTGAACCTCATATATCCAAGTTAACTTTAGATGAAGGTTTGATTTATACCTTGTTATTTTCCTCCATATTGACACAGATGGACGACTTCGAACTATGACAAACGTGATAATTTTGACTAACCAATTGTCAATTTCCAATTTCTGAACATACCCTCTGCTCCATCGTATAGTAAAATAGAGGATGGAAATGGGGAATGTGTCGAAGAGACAACAACCCGACCAAAGAGTAAAAAACACAACCGAAGGCCACCAATGGGTCTTCAACACAGCTAGAAAATCCGTCAAATTTAGGTTTAGTTAAAAGTACTTTAAAAGTCACCATGTTAATTCTATTGGGTTTCTTTCGTTTTCTTTTTTTTGGCAAACTTATAGGGTGCTTCCTATAAAGCCTAACTTTGTGTATGTCATTTACTAGCAAAGTTTAAGTCACTGGTTTTCACAAAGATGAGCACATAAATACATGAAATAAATTTCTTTGCATACATTGTTATTGGATTAAAAAAACATAAAAAATCCGTCCATGGCAAATTGGTAAAAATTGTCTTCTTTTTTACTTTAAAACCCCACGTCAAGCCTTTTCCTACATTTTTTACTAAACCAATTATGAGTAAATATCAAACAAAATATGATGTAATAAACATTTAAAATGTCAATTTTTAACATTTCAAAGATTCAATTCAGATAAATCTATTTGCAAATGTATAACTTCAGAATAAATAAGATTTTGTAACTTTCACATAAAATTGTTATCAAGAGTTATCTCCCCTTAAAACATTCTCCACAATACTGTGAAGAAGGTAACTGCTTAGATGCAGACTTCCCAACACTCGCAACTTAGCTTGCTTGTGTTAGTAGGGCATTACCTAAGCTCTATGAGTGGCATAAAGATACATCACACTTTGCATTGATGTCAATTTTGCAATGTGAAGAGAAAAATTCCAGAGAAATTCCAGGTTTTCTCACATTTTATCAGCTTGACGAAAATGTCCTGATATTACACAAACGTTCTGTAGAGCTCACATAGAGAGATTATGTTGGTGTGAAGTGAACATCTCTTATCGATGTCCGTTCCTCAAATCGACGTCCAAATCTAACGTCACATTCTCAAATCAGTGTCAAATATTTTGCCCCTCTTATCGACGTCCAATGTGACGTCATGTATTGCCAAAACGACGTCCGATTGATTGCAGTCTCCTCTAATCAATTTCCAGTATTAATAAATAATAAATAACTGCACGTATACATGAACATCTATAAGACTTTGGTTGATTTTAGAACAATTATATGCATGTAGAATCCTAATATGTTCAATAACTAATATTTCCAGCACACCGATGTGCTTTACGACACATGAACTTTGGATGTTGGATGTGTATTGAATGAAATATTAGTCTTAGATGCATGATTTTTTTATTAGTTTGAACAAGCTGTCAGTAAATGCGAGTACTCTCAGATCTGTACTTAGTGTCTATTTGTTGTGGGGATGTATAAATACCCTGCCACGTCCACTCTGTGTTTTTGTTATATGTGTTTCTGATTTGTATCGATCTGATGAGTTAAGCCTTTTTCAACTGATTTTTATAGATTGTTCTTCTGTTGTATTGTTACACCACTGTCCCAGGTAAAGGGGAATGTTGGCGCGCCTTCAAACTAGTTTAAACCCGCCACATTCTTAATGTGCCTGTCCCAATTCAGGAGCCTGTAATTCAGTGGTTTGCTGTATATCATATTTGTTTTTCGTTCATTATTTTGTACATAAATCAGGCTGTTAGTTTTCTTGTTTGAACTGTTTCACATTTGTCATTTCGGGGACTTTTATAGCTGACTATGCGGTATGGGTTTTTTTCATTGTTGAAGGCCGTACGGTGACCTATAGTTGTTAATTTCTGTGTCATTTGGTCTAATGTGGATTGTTGTCTCATTGGCAATCATACCACTTTATATATTTTTATATATAAGCCATTTTGTTAATACAATTTCTTTAAAATAAGTAATAGCAATATTTATTTACATAAAATGTATAGGGTGACGTGGTTTATGCACATACAAAGTTTTTTACAATATTAAAATATCATAAATCAAAGACAAATCATGGTAAAATAAAAACAACCTAAAGAAATCGAATAAACTCCAAAAAGATCGATACCAGATGACATGCTATGCATGCATCACGCGACTTGCGAATCAACTCAGCCAAAATATTACAATCTCATATCGGACTTAATAGGTAAAATAACATATTACAAGATTATGTCACCAAGGTCCTGAGCACTGTTAGACAAGGGGGAGCTAACTCGTATGAATCTGAACCGATCGCGAGTGACAGGGGCTCTGTCTACCGCTAGACTTAATAATCTGAAATGCTAAGTTAAAACGCAAGGAAGGTTTTCATAATTTGTTTAACGATAACAATTTTTATGAATGAAGATAGCAAATTAATTAGTCAACAATGACAAACAATAATAATAATATTATAATTCAAATATAAAATTGAAAATCCAAATATCAAGTACAAAGTAAAACAATTTCTCTTTACAATGTCAAAATAAGATAAATACTAAAAATACTAAATCATATAATAAACTTAGCTTTATGATTTAAATGTTAAAACTCTCAAAAATAAAAAGATTCTCAAAAGCATTTCCCAAAGTTAGAATAATGAGTCAGAGATAAATTTTCTCTCAGTACTACACAGTGAACTGGTATTAAAAACAAAAAATAAATCAATGTGATTTGACACGAAATAGTGCTCTTATTAGCAAAAATTAAAACTTATCAAACAAAGGCTTATCCCTTAATGTTTGGATGATACTTTATTATATCCGAGTGACAAGCTAGTTACAATAAATATTTCAAAACAAGTTACTTTGAGCAAACTGTGACGTGTGGAGTACTTGCCACAGCATAGGTAAAAAATAATTAGACAAAAAGTTAAATATTTTACAAAATACAAACATAAAATTTTCTTTCTTAAAATATAATATGTCTTTATACAAAATAACACTTACAAAAATACTAGCCAAATTACACACCATGATAATTATATTGGTATAATTCTAAAGACCTAACACTGTGAATGCAACTCAATAGGGAGTTGAGTCACATACATATAGTATCGGTCTACCAATTCCTGATGGAGCCTTTAAAATTATATAGTGTCAATTTCAGTCAAAGTTACTCATAACTCTGTTGAAGCAGGTTTGTGTAAGGTACACACCCCTGCTAAGTATGTACGTATAGTGTGAATATGCACAAACATAACGTATCAATTGAGATATGTAAACACTTTACGATGGAGCAGAGGGTATGTTGAGAAAAGGGAAGTTGACAACTGGGTAGTGGAAATTATCCCGTTTGTCATAGTTCGAAGTCGTCCATCTGTGTCAATATGGAGGAAAATATTAATCAGACTTTCATCTCAAGTTTACTGGGGTATATGAGGTGCAAGCAATTTCTGTCATGTGGGTTATTGATGGACAGGACATCATAGATATATCTAAAAGAGAAATTAAAGAACTTAGCAAGATGTTGTTTTGTATGGAAGATTTTCTTTAAACAATTGCAATATTAAAATTGAATCTGTTTTCATGGCTGTAATTCAATGGTTTATTTTCTGCTACATATCAGTTGATTTATCGTTGTTTGTGTCACGAACTTGTCTGTTATAGCTTCGAAGACATACAGATTATTGACGTTTGACATGCACAGGAAGGAGCAAAATACATTTAGAATGAAACGTTAGGATATGGTGATCAAAACACATTATAAAATTACAACAAAACAAACTCACACTCATCTGGATTTCTTGCGCAGAATGATTCCTCCATTAGCATGTAACTGATATGCATCGCATGTTTGTGTACAATATGTGTGTTACGTCACTATGGTACTGCAACTGTGCAAATCATTTTTTTGATTTGCAAATAATGTTCGTAATATTAAACGGATATGAAAAACACAATACTGCGATTGACCATAGTCAAGGTGTAAAGTAGGTGAGACCGCAGTAATATGAAAATATTTCTAAATAAGTATGATTAAGCATTAAACATTGAATCAATTTAATAAATTGAGAGTATCTTCTGCTAAACAAAAGTTAACTTTTCTTTAAGGCGTCTTATTTTTACTAACATAATTTCATAAGCGGCCATCCCGCTTTTATTTGATATAAAATTGCATAATTTTCGTAATTTGTTCATTGCGTAATTTGAACTGTATGAACACAAAAGGACAGGCTGATTCAGACATAAGATAAGTACATCTATACTATTAAATGAGAAGATCTCATTTTGTGTCGCTTCTCTTCCTTCCACAATAAATAAATCATCGTGCCCCTGTGTCCTATAGGTACCATGCATAGTCGCTTATGATTATTCAGTTTGGGTTATTTTGGGAAGAAAACGAAAATAAAGGCGTCCGGATATTGTTTCCGTCATCGGACGGACTTTTAGGTCATAGACAAGACTTCCGTTTAGGACTGTTTTAAAATTAAACATAATTTTCATAAATACCTGGGGACAGGACAATTATTATCGCGTTTTTTCTGTATACTATGAAAATACATATACTATAAATAAAGTGTATTTGCTATTTACTATCAATTCCAAGTTTACTATCTACGGTGGTCACTGATATATTATATAGAGAGCAGTGGATAGTAAACTTGGAATTGATAGTAAATAGCAAATACACTTTACTTATAGTATATGTATGTTCATAGTATACAGAAAAACGCGAAAATAATTGAAATTAACAGAAAACAAAAAATAAGGGACTTTGGAAAAAAGGGGGAGGGCTAAAAAAAATTTGCCTGTCCCCAACATGCCCAAGTACCTTTGACTTTTGATACCTTTCCTGAAATTCTCCAGTCATAAAATCTTTTACAAAAATTCATCATACAACAGTTTACATACTTTCAACCACGTCCTAAATGCCCGCGATTTCGCGGGTGTGTTCCAGTATGTTTTAATGTTAGTTAAATATATGTATTGCAGCTGTATTTTTCGGACGATTTTATTTCAGTAATTTGTAAAAGAAAAAGATTTAATTTTAGTTGAAAGCTATTTAATATCTTGCAGATGGTTCGAATCTTTAATACAACGCTATTGCTTACTTGTATAGCATATTATTTTGAACAAACTATAATTTAATAGTTTAGTCACATTGTGCACACATATATTAATCATTGATTAGCATCAAATTAAGTGCTTTACTACAGGTGATATGTAAGTTTGTTTTTAAAGGGGCATTAGCTTTGAGATATAAAAAAGACAAAATATGTTTGATTTTTTTTTGTTCAATCATTAATGAAAGTGAAATAGTGATATAATAATTCGTTTTTAGCAGCCAGTTTGGTTCAGTTTTGTCAAAATAAGCAAAGAAACATCGCTTGTGAATTATTATCTGATGATGATAAGTTGATATATCTTTTTAAAAGTAGTGATTGTTATGATATGGTTGCCAAGACCTGCTTTAATATTTTAAGTAGAAGAAATATTTTTTTATATGCTTGATTGGTAGATATGTTTTTACAGAACTGAAATATTTTATAGACATGATAAATGTAATTATATGTTTTTACAGAAAGGAAATGTTTTATAGACATGATAAATATATAGTTATAATTTATTGGAATTTCTAAAGTCTCTTATAATTCTTTATAGAATATCACTTGTGTTTTAACTTATAAAATTACTGTTTTATACAAAGTATATATTATGATGATTGTATTATATGTATTACAAGTTGTGAGACTTTAATAAAATATTGAATCTGAATCTGAATCTAAATCTTTTATTTTTAATTACTTATTATATTACATGCTCCTGACTTGGGACAGGCACATACAGAATGTGGCGGGGTTAAACATGTTAGCGGGCGCCCAACCCTCCCCTAACCTTGGACAGTGGTGTAACAGTAAAACATATGAACAAACTATACAAATCAGTTGAAAAGGGCTTCACTCATCAGATCGATACAAAGTAGAAAAAGAAGTAAGAACTAGTAAAACAATTGAAAGGTCTTTCCCGTAAAAGTCTGATGTTCGTAACACTTTAAGACCTTCCATTTGATGGGCGACAATTATACCTTCTTAAACTGTTCACTTTTTGTACTTAATGACCCCACCCACCTAAATTTTCGAGATCGGAAGTATGATATTTGTAATGTAGACTAAATTACCTTTCATAATAAAAAAAAATGTCGATATATATTTGGCACTATCGGAGATTGACATGGCAAATACTCTTACTTGCAACTATTGCAATGAAAAGGTTCTTGGACAGTCCTGCTATTATATGCACATGGGTTTCACTATACACACGAGCCTTTTCCAATGATAAAATTGCAAAAAAAAAAAAGAAATATACATATGTAATAGTAGAATCTTTACATTAATTCAATCAAAATGTATAGCTTCACAAAATTGTCCCAAGATAAGTCATATGTTTTGTCGTAAGGTGAAACTTAAGACATTACATCACACCAGCTTATCGTAGTGTTTAATACGACATACGTTCTTTTCCAGATTTGGATAATACAGTTTCACATAGAAAACTCAATACTGAAATTTGCAACAAAAGAGACGATTTTGCGTTCATCATTATTAATTTTCCATTTTTTACGGTTTTCTTTCTTTGACTCATCTTACAGTGTGTATGTGTCCCCAACTCGTTCGCTATTCACGTGTCTATAGTGACGTTTAAGATTCCTATCAACGTCATCTATGTATAACTGGCAAATTATTAATACCCTTAGAGGTACCAGTTTTACTGCACCAGATGCACATTTCGACAATTAATGCACATTCGGTGATGCTCGAGACCAAACTATTTGAAAGCACAAACGTTGAAGAGCCAATAAAACCAAAAAGGACTAAACATTAAAACCGCTTAATTGTAATCTTTAAGATATTTATTTTCACAATTTGCTGAAAAACACGTATTGCTATCTAGTTATTTACTAATATGGTCTTACACCATGTCGTTACTTATGTTTGCACTGCACAAGGTGACAAGTTTCTCAGACTATTTTTAAGACGTCTTTACACTAAATCCTTTTGATTAGTACTCCGTGATAATTTAGTCTTGGAGAACACAGTTAATCCGTTAGATGAAAGGCTTCAATAACTGCTAGTACTCTTGGATCGGCACTTTGTCTCTTTTGTCTTTTTATTGTTTGTTAATATGATGAGGTCTGCTTTGTTAAATCATGATCTTTTGATCTGATTTTTTTTTCGACTGTCAAAACCTAAACTGACCATTTATTCTTCGAAATGGCAAAAAATAAATTAATGTACAGGCCCTGTTTAAATAGGCCCTTATTACAGTTATCTTCCCGGGTGATAATATATGCAAAACTGTCTCGAGGTTCGCTCTCTGTGTCTTCCTCTTCTTTTAAAACAACTATTAAAACAACAGCTCGCCTGATAGATAGCAATGATCTTATTCAATACACAACTGTACCGTTTTGTGTATGTACTTTGAAGAAAAAAGCTTTATAAACTCTTGTCGCCAGCTCAAAATTCTTTGCAGTTTCTATCATGAACGTATTCAAGGTTATCAATGGTTTTGCGAATGCTGCCCTTGTCAGAACATAAGAATACAACTACTAGTATATAAATGTAGACAAACAAAATCATACAAAACATACTGTCGACGTGATGGATGAAAGAGGCTCAAATGAGTATTTTACATCCACCTTTTTCTCTCTCTCTCCCGTGTGGTTAGCTGCAAATTTAGATGTGTTCAAAGAAGGCAGAATGGGCAAGGCTGTTTATACTTTGATGTAACACATCACTAGTTTTAACTCTTTATTAATGAGAATAATATTCTGTTCCTAATATGCGGGCAGTACAGAAATTAGCTGTTTAAATATAAAGCCCTTTCGATATTAATCACAAGTTCACAACCATGATAGTGTATGCACATTTGGATTTAATTCCCTGTAATTTTCACAACTATGAAAACAGGTCTATGTCATATTTTAGAATGTGAGTTGGTACCTGTAGTGGCTGGTCGTTGTTATCCAACTGACAACATTTTGTAACAAAACAAAAAAAAAAACAGAAATTATTGCTGTCATAAAAACTTTAATCAAGAAAATTAAAGAGGTTGATAGATTGTAGAAACGTTTAGATACATTCAAAATGATATTTCGGGTGTGCAAAACTTGCAAAACAGAAATTTTTATATCATTTTCTGAATTAAAAGGGGACTAAGGTACTTCACGGGTTTTAGGGCTTTGAAATAAAAACGTTAAATCTTATCTAACCCTGCTTGATTGCTGTTATTTTCTCCATTATAATATATGTATGCAACGAAACTTGTCATAATACCAAAATTAAAGATGTCGTAATACATATAGAATAACCTTACATTGTCTCGAAATATAAATTTTATTTGTACAAGGCTTAGAAACAGGTAGAACGCGAGTCTTTGCCGAGCACTTCTATCCTGTTTCGAGCCGAGTTCAAATAAAATTTATATTTCACGATAACGTATGGTTATTCTTTACATACTGCAACTCCTACAACTGTTCCAAATGAAATATTTAGGCTAAAAACCATCATTTTTTTAATTTGGAGCGAACGAAGTAAAGATTCCGCGAATCTGTACCCTTTAATGACGTCATAAATAAAACTCTACGGAAACGCATTGTCAACGTAATAAACAAGGCGATAAACGGTCAGTGACTGTATATCACAAATGATTATACGGTCATGCAATTTGACCGCGCAAATAGCACAGCTGCAGTATATAATTTAATTATAAACTAGGTTAAATAAAGAAGTCAATAGGTATAACTTGTATTGCCTGTCATAAATATTTTTTCAATATTACAAAAACAATATATATATATATATCCGAGGACCAATAACAAGGCCAATACAGAAATACACGTAATAGTATCTTAATTAATTAACTACAGTGTTACAATATTTTTTTATTTCATTTCACAAGAGATGAACATTTTTACCTTGAAGTGGAACTATCCAAATCACAGTTCTTTTTATGAGATGCAATATCTAATGATCTGGTGCCGTTTCCAGGTGTCTTCAGCATTTTCTCATCTGATGATTTTTTCTACCCGTTCCAGTCACTATAAAGTGTTACAATTTAAATTTAGACACAACACATAAATAGTAATTGGAAAGGTACTGCCATTGCATGTGTTATGCAGAAACAAATTGAATATATATTTAAAAAAAAATAATGTAGGAGTTGAAAATGATACAACTATCCATAAGCCAACTGACCAAAGAACGAAGATTTGCACAATTACAGAATGCATATGCCTGGTTCGGGTTTAAAAATAAATGACAGTTTACAAAACATGAGAAGCGAAAGTAAACAGTAAATCGATGTGTACCATCGTGAAATTATGAGGTCGACAAGAAATGAACTTTGTGATAATCTACTCGTTCCCCAAACCTGAAATAATTCCATCGTCTGCTTTCAAAATGCTTTTTAAATGAATGTGACCGTCTTTAGCCTGAAATATATGCCATACTGAACGTTTCAGCATGTTTATGGTGAGTAAATGAAAACTACGTCTTCCAAACAACTGTTTACTTTCAGTTTGTGTTTATCGTGACTTTCGATCTAAAAACTAGAGACGTTCCGAAATCTTGTATTGGCCGGCACCGGATCAGAACTCGGCCAATACAGAAAAAAAAATCTATATTGGCCGAGTTATTCTGTATTGGCCGAGTTGACACCTTTATATTGCATAGGCAGCTTTCATCATATTAAGTCCAATAACAGTGTAGTTAATTAATAAATATATATATATATATATATATATATATCAATACATGAATGATAATACATAACATAAATATATATAAGCAAATTTTTGGCAAATATCCGCCAAGCCTGCAAGGCCACCAAAGATACACAGTTGCTTATAACAATTATATAAAACAAGACATATAAAAACT
The DNA here is from genome assembly GCF_021869535.1 of Mytilus californianus. Classification (NCBI taxonomy): domain Eukaryota; kingdom Metazoa; phylum Mollusca; class Bivalvia; order Mytilida; family Mytilidae; genus Mytilus; species Mytilus californianus. The sequence continues at coordinate 126,953,072 of NW_026262679.1, read as the reverse complement.
CTTTTTTCTCGCTTCAAAATAAGCTCAATCCTTTCAAAATGCATACTGATAATGAAAGGAAAACAGAAAACCCACTCAGAATGTATGTAGATCCTGAGTTCCCTGAAAAAAGAAAAAGAATAAATATAGTAAACAATAGATGATTTACCTGTGTTTAAAGTAATTGCAAATGGCTGATATTTTTGTTCGAGCATATTGTTTTTCTTAAATTGTATAACATTTCATAGCGGTATAACATGTTACTTTTATTATTCTTCCCTTAGTTTATTTATTTTGTATTTACATTGTATCATAGGTCAAGTTTATTTGATCAGTGTATGTTCACTGGTGTTAATATGTCCTTTGATTGAGTAAAGCCATTTCAGTTGATATTTTATAGTGTGTCTTTCAATGTTGTGATGTAACACTATTGTTTTAGAAAAAGGGTGAAGGTTTGGTACCATTAAAACGTTTAAATCCGCTGCAATTGTTTGCATCCGTCCTAAGTCAGGAATCTGATGTTCAGTAGTTGTAGTTTGTTGATGTGGTTCATAAGTGTTTCTCGTTTCTCGTTTTTTATATATATATTAGACCGTTGGTTTTCCCGTTTGAATGGTTTTACACTAGTAATTTTTGGGGCCCTTTATAGCTTGCTTTTCGGTGTGAGCCAAGGCTCCGTGTTGAAGACCGTACTTTGACCTATAATGGTTTACTTTTATAAATTTTTACTTGGATGGAAAGTTGTCTCATTGGCACTCATACCACATCTTCTTATATCTATATAATGAAGTAAATAAAAACATATAAATAATTACTCACTTCAAATTATACACCCTGATGTTTAGTAATATTGATAATCTTTCTTTCTGAAAAGTTCTGTACCAGCAAAATTTAAATGAAGTCCGTCTCTCGGAGCAAATAAAGAAGAATCCAGGATATTGTCTTGAAGAAAAAAAACCTCCTATACAAATTAAAATATAATATATCACTTCTTCTACACAATCATATTTAGGTATTGACGCTGAAACAATAGTCCCCCTTTTTTCTAAAACAATCCCTGTAATAATTATAACACTATATCTTAAATATGTGCCGTCATCTGTTTAGCTACCGAAATCGTATCGTCTCATGAAAATTTTAAATATCTCTTGTATGCATCGCTTTTCCTATCCCTATATAATTGAATTAATTCAGTAAGTACTTCAGTTGCAAAAGCCTAACTAGTACCCCCTCGCCTAAAACTGTGTGTAGAATACGGAAAAGCATCTAAACCAATCTCAGTAATTTAATGTTTCAATATAATCTGAAATTGTCTATAAATAACAATAACACATAATTTATTCTTGAAAAAAAAACCAATAAGCTGAACTGTTATCAGAAGTAATAACATATGACTTCACGAACGGGGCACAATGGAGAATCTGATATAGAGACTAGAGGTATAAATAATTCTCTCTCGCCAATCTGAATGGTTTTCGACCACTTAATACTAATCAATTATAGCTTACGCTCAAAATCGAAAAGTATATTATTTCTGCCAAGTTTCTTATTATGATCAAAAGTAGAAACAGAATCTGGAACCAGATTTGATTTTCTGAACATAAGAAAAAAGGCATGTAAAAATAAACACCATTTAGTAGCATCATGCGAACTATTCATATCCAGCTTATAGTAAATTTCAAGCAAAATCTGAAGAGTTCAAAATCAGAAAGGCCTATTTTAGACAATGTGCCTTAGTTCTGCATAAACCTCTTAATACTTATCTCAAATGAAAAGCTTCAAATTGTGGATATTCTAAATCTAAAAGTAAATGCAAAAATTTGACTGAACTTATATAATTCTTGATAGAATCAACAGATTTAAAACTTCTGCTAAGATACTGAGCCTATAATGTCAAAACCTAATCTGAGCTGGAACAGAATTAAATTCAAAATATATACAAAACATTAAATATGTCTCTAACTGAGTTTTTTTTTTTATTTGTATGAGTACTCTTCGCAAAAGCATATTAAGCAGAATCTTAACATTGAAACCGCAGAACTTCTAACTCTGTAAAATAAACTACCAAATATTCAATAAATTGCTCCGCGGGGCGCAGCTTGATACGACCGCAGAAGTCGAACCCTGAACATTCAAGCTTGATACAGCTCTGAATTTGGATTATGATTAAATAATTGACACAGCACAGGTTTCTGACACAGAAGGAATGTGATCAAAGAACTGAAAATTGAAAGTGGACATTTATTTATTATGGTACAATATCCAAAACTCAAATACACGTGTAGATTCAGCATATCCAAATACACCAAGAATTTAATTAATTTATTTATTAATGGACAATATAAGCTAAGTTTGTAAAGGGGTTCACTACATAAAAAAATATGTATATATAGCATTCTGAAAATCAATTTATACAGAATAACAAACAAACCTACCAGGAAGTTGTTCAGAAATTTTACAAAATATATAAAAAAAAAAAAAATTTGTAATTTATCATTCAGCATTTATACAATGTTTTTAAACTAAAAAACTTACTTTTTTCAAACTATCTAATAATGAACAGTAAATTTCTAGGTATATTTATACATAATTTCTAAAATTAGAATCAGATGCTATATCTATTTTTAACTATGACTCTACTTACAATTTGTATTGATTGTTTAATACAGCTCTGAATTTGGATTGTGATTAAATATTTAACATAACATGTGTTACTGACACAGAATGGATGTTGTCTATAGTGTGTGATAACATTTTGTGAGAGAATTCGATGTTTGCTATACCACGGTTCATTTCAACACACTTAATGACAATACGACTATACCAATCAGAATGAATTCTTTAGCAGTGTCTTAAGAAATGATGTTACTTTGTAACCACGTTTTATTTTTGAAACATTAAATGTTTTAAAAGGGCGAATTTTCTGTATAAAGTCAATAATTCTGTAGACTTTTGAGGCCCAAACTTGCTATTGCCTTAAATACGCAAATTAAAGATCCTAAAACTATACCAATACAGAACGACATGTTTTTAAAAATATAGCAAAACTTTTGGTTGACAAATTTTTATTCGTTATTACAAACAATGAACTTAAAATATCTGTCATTTTCTCCCTACTAAGTTTACTCCTATTAATTATAAGACGTGATTGAATCTTAAGCAGTTTAAGTTTGGATTAAGTTACTATTAGTTTACCTTTAAACTGTTGAAATTCATACTTGTATATTGATAAATCAGAAAGTGCAGGAATGTTTCAATAAAGATGAGCAGTCTGTGCCTTATTTATTTTTTTTATTGGATTTATAAAGCTGAGAAAATTTACAACAAAATGAATTTGAAAAATTAGTTTTTTCTTAAAACTGAATTATAATTGCTTTTCTTTTTTCATGTGCACAGATAAGATAATTTAAAACTGGACATTTACTAATTATGGTCTAATATCCTTTAGAACATGGTTGGAATCAGCATATCAAATAACATCAAGAATTAAGTTTTTGAAAAAATCAAACAAAGTTTAATTTTGGACCCTTTGGACCACAATGTGGTCCAATTTGATAACAGAGCCCAAAATCGAAAATCTAAATACACGGTTAGATTTGGCATATTAAAGAACCCGAAGAATTCAAGACTTTGAATTAAATCTCATTGAAATTGGTCAAGAAATAAACAATTTATACAAAGTATTACAAAAGTATTGTTTTTGGCCCCTTTTTCCTAAACCGGAGGGGTCATAACACCATAAATAAATCCCAACCTTTCTTTTATGGTATAAAACATTGTGGCAAAATTAAATAGCAATCCATAGACTTATTTTCAAGTCTTTGTCCAGAAACCAGAAAATCCTAGTTTTTTGCCCCTTTTCGGCCCCTAATTCAAAAACGATTTAAGACATGATCCTCAAAATCAACACCATTTTTGGCCCCTAATTACTAAACAGCTATCACAATAACCCCAATAATCAATCCCAACCTTCCTGTTGTGGTATGGAACTTTGTGCTAAAATTTCATAGAGATCCATACACTTATACTCAAGTTATTGTCTGCGAACCGAAATGTCTGCGGACGACAAGAAAAATTCTTGTATTTGGTCCCTTTTTGGCCCTTAATTACTCAACAGCTACGACAATAACCCCAAAATCAATCCCAACCTTTCCATTGTGGTATGGATTCTAGTGCTAAAATTTCATAGAAATCCATACACTTATACTCAAGTTATTATCTGCGAACCAAAATGTCTTCGGACGACAAATTTTCGGACGACGACGCAGACATTCCCATAACATGATACGAACGCAAAAATTTTGCGGTCGTTTAAAAATTAAAAAAAAATGACTTGAAAACTGGTACCTCTTCTTATCTATCTACTTCAATGGATGATTCAAATAAATCTCTGTATTTATGATTAAAGTGCCATCGAGACAAAATCAGCAAGTCTGTTTTCTTCACCTAAAATGTGTCTCGCTCGAATTTCAAACTGAAAACTTGCTTGTACACAGTAAAGCTCCCTCAAAAAAGTCAGCATAAAGGTATCCTTAGATGAACCTGAACTATTGAACTGAACAGATGCCTCCTTATCACAAAAGAACAGAATTTTGTTCCCGTGAAATTTTTTACCCAGAATTTTAACTGCAACTACAATAGCAAAAGTTTCAAAACAATTAATATGCAATTGATCTTTTGTAATATCAGGAAGAAATACTGCATGAAAATACTGATTTGACGTAATAGCTCCAAATCCTTCTAAACAAGCATCACTTGAAAAAATCTCATCTTGAGAAGACCAATCTTCAATACACATCATGAAAATCCCGTTATAACTAGACAGAAACCTTTCCCACCAAAGTAAGTCCTTCTGACCTCTACCGGGATCCTTCTAAATATCTTGTGTCCCCTGGCTACGACAATTCAAGTGAATGCATTTCGAAGACAGTTTAACCAACGAATAACAAATATTCTACCGGGCCGTATACAAATGGACACAAAATAAAGTTTACCAAGTATTAAATGACTGTAACTCTATTGAATATATATCCCATCTTATAAAACATAAAACTAACAGTCAGTTACAGCTGTAGTGATCCTTTGACAAATCAAAGCAGTTGACCGTAAACCCATAGGAAGAACACGGTCCACAAAGAGCTTATCATCTCACTGAAAACAAACTAAATGAACATCAATTGGATCAATAGGGATTTGTATGTAGGCCCTTTTCAAATCCTTCTTGAAAACCAGACACTTGCCATCTTTGTCCTTAAAAATTCCACCTAAATCATCAACTTTTGGATACGACAATTGTCCTTTTTCACCTAAATGAAAATCCTTTCAGATAAAATCATTTACGGTCTTCCAGGTGGAAAACTTAAGTCTAAAATGACACTTCGTTCCACCGAGTCTTTAATATACACAGAATTTAACGGTGAAATTTGAAAATGACAAGAAAAAGGATTTTTGTCAAATGGCCTAATTAAAGCCCCATATAAATCTTCCTCTAATAAGTAAGCCAAAATTTCATTTTGAAAATCTCTAACCCCCTATAATTAGTTACCTTAGATGAATAATCATCTAACATTTCTCCCTGAAATCCAATCGGAGCACCAAACTGTAATCAAAGCTCGAATGCGTGGAAAAGGCAGTTACCTACGGGATTTGTGATTTTATAGCCCGGATTGATTATAATCAAACATTACTTTTCAGGAGAGGCTAACAACATCAGATATTTAGACAATTTTTAATTATTATGGCATGAAAATGATAATGTTGCATTGCATTTTCAATGTACATATTATTGTATGAGTACATTAAGACACTAATATCTTTCAATTTAAAATTTTACCGTCTACAGAGCAACTTAAGATTGACTTTTTCTAGAAAAAAATAGATTTTTATTTATACTCAACAAAGTGCAATTGAATATTAAGGGTAAATTTTGATTTTTATCATTTGTGGTTAATCACATCTCGAGTTTCAATATAAGAGTGCACACGCTGAAAGTCTCACCTATTTAACTTATCATTGAATTTTTGTTGAAAGTCTGTAACATGACGGTTTTACTACAATTATCACATAAACTTAACATTATCAATGTTCTATGATAATGAGGGCATGGTAAGATGAACCAGGCCAGACGGACAGGACACCTTACAATCATTCCATACACCAAATATAGTTGACCTGTTGCTTATAGTATCTGATAAACTGACAAAATTACGAAAACTTATCATTGATCAATGAACCATGAAAATGAGTTCAAGGTCAGATAATATCTGTCAGACAGACATGTAAACCTTACAATTGTTCCATACACCAAACAAAGCTGACCTTGCTATTAGTTTTGGAAAAACCGACCAAAACATAAAACCTAACATTGACCAATGAACCATGAAAATGAGGTCAAGGTCATATGAAACCTGCCAGACTGACATGTAACCCTTACAATCATTCCATAAACCACATATAGTTGACCTACTGCTTATAGTATATGAGAAACGGACCTAATGACGTAACTTTAACCTTGATCACTGATCCATGAAATGAGGTTGAGGTCAGGTGAATCCTGTCTGACGGACATTTAAGCGTTGCAAGGAACCCATATACCAAATATAGTTATCCTACTACTCATAACAAGATAGAAATTCACATTACCAAAAAACTGTAATTTTTTTTCAAGCAGTCGCTGAACCATGAAAATGAGGTCAAGGACAATAGACATATGACAGATGGAAATTTCGTAACATAAGGTATCTGCATACAAGGTATGAAGCATCCAGGTGTTCTACCTTTTGAAATATAAAGATGATACAAATAGTTTACATCGCCGCCGCCGCCCGATGGTAATACATATGTCTCGCATACTGCGACTTTTGTCGCAGTCGAGACAAAAAAAAAAAAAAAAACAGCATTTAATTAACATAAGAATTCAATCAGTAAACACATTCTGCATGAATATATAATGCATGGATACTCATTCTAAAGCAAAAATTTTCAATTATGCACATAATGGGCCAGTTATAAAGAACACACATGCTTGCACAAATTAACAAATTAACAAAAAGCAAAACTATCAAAAAAGCCAGAATCATTACAGTAATATAAAGGTAAAGCTTAAAAGAGTAATTTACATTTATACTTAAAGTAAAATTAAAGACAATTTTCTCCTTATAATATTGGTTTTTTATGTCTAATAACTGAGCTAAAAAGGATGCATCTTTATTGAGCACAATAAACAAACAACAAATTTTTTGCATCAGGAATCAATGTCTCATTTGTAATATGAGAAAAAGTAAATTATACTCACTGGAAATATCTTTACAGTAAATGTTTTCCAGTGGCTGTACATGAGTTTTTACATTATATTTGTGTTTGTTGCTTTTAACTGCTTCTGTATCACTATAGGAGTGCTCTCACCTAGGCATCTTTAGCTTAAACATTTATAACCATGCTTAAATATATCAAATGTACTGAATATAAATGTCAGAGAATTTTGCATCCATAAAGTTTGAGAAGATTGAAACATCAGAATAAAAGCATAAGATAATCAACATGAAGATTCCATATAACAATAAAACTATGCAATGAAAAACTGTCAAATAACTATCAAACATAAAACAATTGTTTAAACATGAATTGCCTTTGTTTGCTTGTTTGTTTGTAGAAGTCTCTTTCATTTCACCGAATATAGGCAAGAATATTTCAATCCAATGAAATACAAATTTGTTTCAATGAAAGATCTACATATTTCATTTAAATGGGCTGTTTTCCCAAATTTTTATAGGTACAACATAGTTTTATAAATTTATGACACAAAAATGTATGTTACAAAAAAGGGTTACAGTGGCCTACTTCAGGTGCTCTATACAGGGCAAAACTTACTAATCCCGTAAGTCGACGTGCACTTTAGCTGGTCCTATTTCCCAATGCTTCTAGGTCTTACCAGTAAAAACCTTAGTGGGGTGCCTACTTGGGTAACCAGACCTGTACAGAGCAAGGGCAACATTTCAAGTTTCATTTGATTAAAAAGTACACAGTTTTTTGTTTAACTGTCACTATGCCATGAAAATGAGGTGAATGACAATGGACTGTCACGGCTGAATTAGCATCACTTTGCTACACATTCTTTGCCAGGGGAGACAAAACAAGTGATTAGATACAGCTTCAGGCTTCAAATGGAAGCAACAAAGATCAGTTATTTGATATTACCATTATCGGCCTTGAAAAGTCGGCATCCTCCTTTTCGCCAGGACAATTCAGAAAAAAATTTTTTGTCACTTGTTAAATACATCTAGTGAAAACTCATGTAATTTCAAATTGTATGTGATTGTTTGCAGTATTTTCATGGTAAACCCTGTTTTCCATCTTTTCCATCATCAAGTAGTTTTTGAAAATGCTTTTAAATGATTCTAGAACACGTCAAGTGTTAAAAAGTGTCAAAATCCAAAATAAACAATTTTAGAAGTTGTGTTTTACATTTACCGGAAATGGAAATAGCACGTTTGAATTGCAAATAAATATGGTGAGAGAGTGCGAATAACCGATTACATTTTAATACATCCTTATGCATAAGCTGGTTCCCTGCTAACGTCTATGTTTTTTTAATATTGTCAACTACAAGTATCTGTCAGTTTCCCTAAACCTATCTTTCAGTTTCCCTAAATCTATCTTTCAGTTTCCCTAAATCTATCTTTCAGTTTCCCTAAATCTGACATGACTACATCCTTAATATGGATTATGTGAATTTTAGTTTTGAAAAAAAACTAGGAGGCCGTCTACTATTTCAATAACAAACATGGCGGAACGTAAACAAAAATTGCAAAAATCATGTTTTTCTCTTATTTCTTGCTTATAGAACTAGATAATCTGCACCCCTGTCTGGCAATTTTATTTTTGGAATAAAAAACCGCGGATAATACAAGCATGAATTAAGTAACTTAATCTAACAAAAAGTGATTTTCCATAAAATGTTTTACTGCAGTAACTCCTCTAATAAATGTAAACACTTTAATATTATGCTCAAAATTAACATATTATTAACATTGTGTGAATGGATGGGGTGGAAGGAGTTCATGAGCTAAAGTGAAATCAACTTTAAGCAAAGGGGGTCGAGTCGGTTGATGAGCAAAGGATGGCACCCGTTAGACACACCTTTGAAAGATGAGCTCTTTTAAATAGTAAAATAAAAAAAATTCCAAACTCCAAGGAAAATTAAAAACAGAATCTCCTTATCAAATGGCAAAATCAAAAACTCAAACACATCAAACGAATGGAAAACAACTGTCATATACCTGACTTGGTACAGGTATTTCCTTATGTAGAAAATTAAGGATTTAATCTGGTTTTATAGCTAGCTAACCCTAGCTCACCCTTCTGGAGCATCTGAGATCACCCCCAGGTTTTGGTGGGGTTCGTGTTGCTCAGTCTTTGGTTTTCTATGTTGTGTTTTGTGTACTGTTGTTTGTGTGTTTGTGTTTTTCTTTTTTAGCAATGGCGTTGTCAGTTTACTTTCGACTTATGAGTTTGAATGTCCCTTTGGTATCCCTCGCCTCACTTTTTCTAAACCTCTCACTTGTATGACAGTCGCATAAAAGTCCATTATATTGACAACAATGTGTGAACAAAACAAACAGACACGACAGGTAAAAATGTAAAAATTTGGGTACAGTAGTCAATATTGTGTTATAATAGTAATCACTATTAAAACAAACAAATATGTCAACAAAGAAAAACAAAATGGCATATAGACAAAGCACATAAGCAAAAATGAAAGACAAGAATACAAACAATGACCAGAGCACAATAACACAATGGCAGGATGTATAAGTACCGAGCCACGCAAAATGAAATGATACAGCACCTATAGCCTTACCTTGATTTAAAATTGCTTGTTTGCGTGTTGTAGTCTGATGTTTGTTAACATAGACAACAAAATAATCTGCTTTAAAGGATTCATCTGTAACTGCGTCGATCCTTAAAGTAGTTGAAACAGAACCCTGACCTTTATTCTGAAAAACAAATTGTGAAATGTTAGCAGTGAATATTTCAAATGAAAGCTTTATGAAGTTTTTGCCTGCTGCTGAGATGTTCTCTGTTAATACTTTATTGTCTCCAGGCTGTCATCTTATTTCTCATGATATGCCAGAAAAATGTTATGTAACATTTTCATAATATTAAATTTTGTAGTGCTATACAAGAAACTTTCGAAAAAAATATGGTAAATTTGTTTACGTCTTTAAATTTAAAATGAAAACAAGATTGTTCAAAATGCAGTATTGATGATTATTTTTTCCATTAAAAACAGCAGCTAAAGTCAAATTAGTAAAATTTGCATAACATGATAAGTTTAAACTACTAACTATCCAATGACCAGTTCCAGGAGTCAAGATCTGAGAAAATAATTTTTACATAGGACAAAAAAAAAAACATGCGTTGCTCATTTAATGCAGACACAAGCTCTTTAATGTATGATTACGGTTAATTGATTACTAGTGTAAAACATTTTAAATATTTTTTCATAATCAAAAACAATGTATCGCTAATTATTTATTAACGGTGAACAAAGAAAACCTTAGGTAAACGCTCGTGGGAAAAGAAAGTCATAAATGAATAAAGTGGTCAATGACCGGGAATTTATTTACAGGTGTATTGTCAGATAAACTTGTTAATCCATTAAAATCACCAATGTCATGTCTTGACATATTCGTATTGGTTGGACACCAGGAAATTAATCTAAATGATATTATTAACCTTGGTACCGTAAATTTGGTTCGACACAATTCATCTGGAGTCGAAATACATATATTTGTAGGGAAGAAATTTTATGACCATGGGAAAATTTGACTCATCGGAAATTTCGAGTCAACCAAATTCGAGACGAGAGTTAACTGTTTAGACTAGTACTAAGCAGTTATTAGAAAATGAGTATTTTCTAGTGAACATATCTTCATTGTTTTTTTTATGTGTGTGTGTAAAAACATACCGAACAAAATACTCTGAGGCCGTCCTGCTTATAATTGACAGGATACTTAGCTCCTGTATTACCATTCTCCCAGAAGATTAATCCACAAACTATTCCAAATACTTTGACCGTACAAGTGAGCTCTACATATTCGTTACCTTTCATAGCAGTGATGTTGTTACATGATATTTCAGGTAGAACTAAAACAAATAATAAGAAGTTTATCATTTAAATTATTACAACATGGAATACTGTCTGAACTGTAATCTGCAAACTCAGTAGGGAAAACTTTCCATTGTGTTCAAGATAAATGAATATATTTTCTTATCTAATACTATTTATATTCCACTTTGTATAGAAACGTGTAACAAAGTTTAACATCGAAATAATATTTATTGATTGATGTTTGCTTTACACCGCATCAGTCCAAAAAGGGTAGATCATTGCGAAATAGAAGTGATTTCCTTGTTCCTTCTGTTGGGATAAGCTGTGCTATTGTGGTACGATAGTAAACAAAATATCATAGTTCCATAACTCCTATAAAAATGGTTGAACCAAAATAGCAGTTTAATATTGTCAACTACACAATTGCAAACAATCCTTTTTCCTATGAAAATTTTCTGTCAAACGGACTCGGAGGAGTTGAGACAGAAGCACAGACAGAGGAATGAACAGACAGACAGACAAGCTGATTTATATAGGCCTTCCACTGTTGATAGCACGTGGTTGATAGGCAGGGACTTATTTATATCTATAGCTTTTAGCGGGACATGATTTTTCCTCCAGGTAAATGCACACAGAAGACAAGTCTATATCACTTTTACTGCAAATGTCAAGACTGTCAGAGAATGAAAGATTAACCAATAGGATGATTTGTAATTATCATGATAGTGTTTGTTTAACCAAGATGTTAATAATATAAATAACTGACGAAGAAATTTTAGTGAACATATGAATTTCTTATAAATATGGAGCATATAACACAGATGTCGATATGTCTCTATTTAAATTCATTTTTAGTTTAACATTTTAAACATTTTTTGCAAACATTTAACTGCTTTAAAAAAATAATGTTTTCACATCTCCTAAATTACACAGTAATTATAATTTGTGAACATTAACCTACAATAGTAAATCAAAGTAAGATGTTCATTTGTGGATGCCTTATTTGTTAGGTTGTTGTCTCATTTCTTTTTTTTTTCTTAATATTTATAACAAGAGTGTACACGCTGAAATGTCTCGCCTGCTTTACTAATCATTGATTTTATGTTGAAAGTCTTACAGATAAAGGTTTTACTAAAACCATCACAGAAACTTAACATTTCAATCTATGGCAATGAGGTCAAGGTCAGATAAATCCTGTCAGACAGACATATACACCTTACAATTTTTTCATACACCAAATATATTTGACCAATTGCTTATGGTAATTGAAAAACAGACCAAAACACGAAAACTTATCACTGACCAATAGAACTATTAAAATGAGGTCAAGGTCAGGTTATAAATACCAGACAGACATGTGGACCTTAAAATCATTCCGTACACCAAATATAGCTGACCTATTCCTATTAGTATTTGAAAAACAGACCAAAACACAAAAACTTAACAATGACCATTGAACGATAAATATGAGGTCAAGGTCAGATGATACCTGCCAGACAGACATGTACACCTTACAATCATTCCATACACAAAATATAGTTGACCTATTGCTTACAGTACTTGACAAACAGACCAAAACACAAAAACTTTGATCAATAAACCATGTTTATGAAGTCAAGGCTAGATGATACCTGCCAGACAGACTGAACTAGCTGTACTCTCAGCTGTCCTGCCACGTCCGGTCTGTGTTTATGTTTGATGTTTTTCTGCTTTGTATCGATCTGATAAGTTAAGCCTTTTTCACATGATTTTTATAGTTTGTTCTTATGCTGTGCTGTTACACCACTGTTCCAGGTTAGGGGGAGGGTTGAGCGCTCACAAACATGTTTAACCCCGCCACATTCTATATGTGCCTGTCCCAAGTCAGGAACCTGCAGTTCAGTGGTTGTCGTTAGTTCATGTCTGTCATATTTGTTTTTCGTTAATTGTTTTGTTTTAAATTAGACCGTTAGTTGTCTCAATTGAATTGTTTCATATTTTTCATGTCGGGGCCTTTTATAGCCGAGTATACAGTATGGGTTTTTCTCATTGTCGAAGGCCGTACGGTTGCCTATAATTGCTTACATCCACTTAATTTGAACTTGGATAGTTGTCTCATTGGCAATCATACCTCACCTCCTTATTTTTATATGTACACCTTACAATCATTCCATACACCAAATATAGTTGTCCTATTGCTTATAGTACTTGAAAAACAGACCAAATCACAAAAACTTAACATTGACCAATGAACATAAACCTGCCAGACTGACATGTACCTATTACAATCATTCCATACGCCACATATAGTTGACCTACTGCTTATAGTATTTGAGAAATGGACCTAATCACGTATTTTCAACCTTGATCACTTATCTATGAAATGAGGTTGAGGTCAGATGAATCCTGTCTGACGGACATGTAGACGTTGCAAGGAACCCATATACCATCTATAGTTATCATATTACTCATAATAAGTGAGAAATTCACATGACATAAAAACTCTTTTTTTCAAGCAGTCGCTAAACCATGAAAATGAGGTCAAGGACAATGGACATATGACAGACGGAAACTTCGTAACAAAAGGTATCTGCATACAAGATATGAAGCATCCAAGTCTTCTACCTTCTGAGATATAAAGCTTTATACAAAAAGTTTACATAACCGCCGCCGCTGGATAGTAATACCTATGTATCGCATACAAAAAAACATTCCAGTTCATCATGATGGCTTGTTGTGAATTTATCTCAAAAACATTGATATACATATGATGCATCTCTAAGTGTCCACTCTTTCCAAGAGTAATCGTTATTCTTAAAAAATTACTCTGAGCTAAAAAGTAAATAATTCAAAGTATGACTCCAAGAAATGACCATGCCAGGTCATCAATTATTGTTTGTGATTGTCTATGTTTAACTCTGAGAAAACCTGATACTATCATATTTTTCTTACATGTATGTAAGTCTGGTAACTTTAGAAGGACGTAAACTTGTTTCAGATAGTGATTCAAAGTACGGTTGGGTTACGAAAAATCCTATATTTGTACTAGTGGGTGTATTACTATGGATTTTACCATGTACCGGGTACTTAGGAATACATAAATACCAAATTAAATGTTCAAGCCAAATTACAGTGATGTAAATTTAGTGGATTAAATAAAATTACACAATTTCAGTTGAATTATATACAAGGATTGATCATATATTCAGAAATATGTTACTTTGAAAGATCAAGGTTAGTGCGCTCCCAATTATGTCTGGATGGCAAGAGAGTCAAGACAGAAAATATAACTTCATGACAGAGATGGGTATACAAGCCTGTGTTTGTGTAAGATGAACATTCATGATTATCTGGCATGTCGGCGATTCTAAAGGAAGAGAATAGAGTAAATGAATGGTATAGGTAACTTAGCTATAAAACCAGCTTTAATCCACCGTTTTCAACATAAGGAAATGCCTGTACCATGTCAGGAATATGACAGTTGTTATCCATTCGTTTGATGTGTTTGAGCTTTTGATTTTGCCATTTGATAAGGGACTTTCCGGTTTGATTTTTCCTTGGAGTTCGGTATTTTTGATATTTTACTTTTTACTGCCCTAAAATAACGTGCATATTTATATACTTCACATATTTAAGACTTGACCCAGTTTGGCATACAAGCCTGCTGCTGTGGTTTGTGATGTGTCTGTCTTTTAAACGATTCTAGAGTTGGGAAGTGGTAAAAAACATAAATTATTCATGAATGTTTTCATCTTATAATTATATAATTGTCATATATTACACATATCTGTACGAGAGTTATTAAATCATATATACATGTATATAGGGTGATAAATCGGGTGTGGATCCAGGATTTTGAAAAAAGGGAGGAGGGTGCATTTATCATGTATGAAGCTCCATAGCCCCCTTAAATCCGCCCCTGTAAATTGATTTGAATACAAATATTTGAAATATTAAAAAAAAAAATATTCGAATAAATATCTCATTTATTTTTTTTTATCGTCCACTTTTGCTATCTTATTCATAAAATTAATAAATATTTTTAAAAGTCAAATATATATACTTTTTATCCCTTGTAAATATTTTGTTTAATTGGGGCCGGATCGATATGACAGCGTCAATTATATTTTCTTTCACTGGCTCTGCTTCTGTCTAAACAACGTGTTTCACAACCATACACGTGCTGGACTGTAAAATTCAGATCTGGAGTTTGGAAATTTTGGGTCAGGAGTTTAGACCTCAGAATAGTTGGTCTTTTATCGATTTTTGTGGTCGTAAATGTAACCGTCTGGTGGATTTTTTCTTCAACCTTCCATCTGAATGTTACATGTATATATCAATGTGTTTACAGTACCCTAGGCTTTGGCCTGTCTACTTGAAAGATATCAGTTGAAAGATTTATTGAGAAGATTCTGTTTCTGGTTTTGTTTTTGTCATGAATATATTAGCAAAAAGCATTGTCTTACTCTATATTACATTGACAAATGTTATCTTTAAAACTAAAACACTGGTCTTGAAATACTGGGTCATGTAAAAAGTACAAGACAACTTGGCTGTCTTTTATACACTTGACACTGTACTAAAGTAATCCTGATCCTTGTAACAGTTTGTGTAGTTGTTATATTCTAAACACTGAGGAGGCCGTGAATTGTATTTGAGTCATTGTTGACCTGCTGTCAGTTCGGAATTTCTTGAGCATGCTGAAGGTCCTCTTATGTCCGCATTAGAGTGTTAAATAGTGAGAATTTCTTTGCTGAGTTGAAAGTTTATTAAATGTTTTTCGGCATCAAATCCGATCGTTGTTTTGACAACAATATTCCACTTTTCTGTTAACGCCGGTATTTACCTTTAATCATCCTTGGCGTGTGCCCTAAGCAGAAGCCATATCGTGTAATTAATATTCTATCACTTGTTAGTTAGCATTGGGCCGGGGTTAGATCAACACAAGTTGTGTAATGTCAGTTAAACAAGATAAGTTCGATACACTCGGGTATTTACATCTTCAATTTATAGAGGTAAACACCCGAGTGTATCGAATTTTTCACTAATTCTAGGTATTCAACTTTTGCAGTGTTCGTTTCGGATTTAAAAAAAACTTTTATGGGACCTAATAGATCGGAATTGTTTACCTGACAAAGGGTCTGAAATGATAGCTATGTCGGACGGTCTGACGATTTTCAACAGCTCTGGTTTTCGATAAATTCTAGGTGGCTAGTGATAGTTTAGGCCGATTTCGGCAATTCGATGTACCAACTGTTCTAATGAGAAAAATAAAAATAATAGGATTAATGACGGAAAGCTGAGTTATTATTGATATGTGGCGACTAGGCATAGTTCAGTCGACTTTTCATTATTATTTCAACGACTGAAACGAGCTTAAAAACAACTTAAGTTTAAAATACCACTTGAAATAAACCCGAACTCTTCCACACGGATTTATAAGGAATTCCGGTATGTCAATCGGTGGACTGCTCAGAATGCAACATGCAACTATATCGAATGTTTCGATAACTAACAAAAAACACTGTTCGATTCTATAACCCTCAATGTCAATAAATTTCAACAAAAAACACAGAATATCACAAATAGAAGAAGAAGGAATTCCACTTTTCGGGATTTTTATGATGACGTATTTACCCCACGTAGAAACGAAATGGTTATTGCCTGATTCCATTAAAGGCACTAAAGCACTGCCTTTAAAAACTCTCAAATGATTTTATCGTCATAATCTAACAAATGTTCCTTGAAAAATTCTACATTTATTCCAGATTTTACTGGAATTCTACAACCCAAATAATTTGGATATCCTGATTTAACAATCTGACTACGTATATCAATTGAATTTTTAAACTCAGTATCATTCAGTTTATCCTGAGCAAACACACTAACCTTATCAATTTTATGACTCAATGTGTCTACATTTACATCCAATAGTATTTTTATTTTGTCTTGATTGATCTTCTCCAGATGAGATTTTTTTCAAGTGATGCTTGTTTAAAAGGATTTGGAGCAATTACTTCAAATCAGTATTTTCATGCAATATTTCCTCCTGATATTACAATAGATCAATTGCATATTAATTGTTTGGAAACCTTTGCTATTGTAGTTGCAGTTAAAATTTTTGGTAAAAAAAAAATCACGGGAAAAAAATTCTGTTCTTTTGTGATAATGAGGCATCTGTTCAGTTTAATAATTCAGGTTCATCTAAGGATACCTTTATGCTGACTTGTTTGAGTAAGCTTTGTTTTGTACAAGCAAGTTTTCAGTTTGAAATTCGAGTCAGACACATTTTAGGTGAAGAAAATAGACTTGCTGCCTATTTGTCTTGATGGCACTTTAATCATAAATACAGAGATTTATTTGAATCATCCATTGAAGTATATAGATATGAAGAGGTACCAGTTCTCAAGTAATTTTTTTTAATTTTTGAATAATTGGTTATTTATTTTACAGAGTTAGAAGTTCTGCGGTTTCAATGTAAAGATTCTGCTAAACATGCTTTTGTGGAAAGTACTCATAAAAATAATTAAACTCAGTTAGAGACATATTTTATGTTTTGTATATATTTTGAATTTAATTCTGTTCCAGCTCAGTTCAGGTTTTGACATTATATGCTCAGTTTCTTAGTAGAAGTTTTTAATCTGTTGATTCTATCAAGAATTATATAAGTTCAGTCAAATTTTTGCATTTACTTTTAGATTTAGAATATCCACAATATGAAGCTTTTCATTTGAAATTAGTATTAAGAGGTTTATGCAGAATTAAGGCACATTGTCTAAAACAAGCCTTGTCGATTACTCTTCAGATTTTGCTTGAAATTTATAATAAGCTTGATATGAATAGTTAGCATGATGCTACTATATGGTGTTTATTTTTGCATGCCTTTTTTTTGTCTGTTCAGAAAATCTAATCTGGTTCCAGAATCTGTTTCTACGTTTGATCATAATAAGAAACTTGGCAGAAATAATATCCTTTTCGATTTTGAGCGTAATGTATTATTGATTAGTATTAAGTGATCAAAAAACATTCAGTTTTCCGAGAGAGAATTATTGATACCTCTAGTCTCTGTATCAGATTCTCCATCGTTCACGCATTTTTGAGTATGAAGTCATCAGTTAGTACTTCAGATAAAAGTCTAGTTTATTGTTTTTTTTTCAAGAATAAATGATGTGTTCCTGTTACTTATAGACAATTTCAGGTAATATTTAAACAGTTAATTACTAAGATTGGTTTATATGCTTCTTCTTATTCTACACACAGTTTTAGTCGGAGTGTGGTTGGGGGGAAAGGGGGGGGATGGCTAGTTGGGATTTTGCATCTGAAGTACTTACTGAATTAATTTAATTATACGGGGATTGGAAAAGTGATGCATACAAGAGATATTTAAAATTTTCATTAGACGGTAAGATTTCGGTAGCTTGATAGATGGAAAACATGTATATGCCATGTTTAAGACTGTGAATTGGTATCTGTACTGACTGGCCGTTGTTATTCAACATTTATTAACAAAACAAAAAAATCATAGAAATTATTCCTGTCAGGAAAACTTTTATCACGAAAACTAAAGAGGTTGACAGATTGTATAAACGTTACATACATTCAAAATGATACTTTGGATGTGGAATTCTTGCAATACAGTCATTTTTGCATCATTTTCTAAATTAATAGGGGGACAAAGGTACTTCACGGGTTTTATGACTCTGAAATAAAAACGTTAAATCTTATCTAACCCTGCTTGATTACTGTTTTAACATGTTATTTTCGCCATTATTATATGTGTATGCAATGAAACTTGTCATAAGACCAAAATTAAAGATGTCGTAATACAATTTGATTGAATTGACCCACACTTCGCATATACTGCTTACCTTAAAGCGGAAATAATTGATAAGATTGATCGTAACATAGATTAGAATTTAGGTGAACTTGTGGCAAATTTTATGTTAAAGCTGGCAACATTTCAGAGAGACACAACTCAGACCGTTTGAACTAACACAGTGTTTATATCATCGAACAACGTAACGTGACATTACCAGTATATACATATACGTTTGAATACATTATAAAAAGTCAGTTATGTTCTAATTGTTGAATGATCATTTGTAAAAAGTAAAATAACAAAAATACCGAACTCCAAGAGAAATTCAAAATGGAAAGTCCTTTATAAAATGGCAAAATCAAAAGCTCAAACACATTAAACGAATGGAAAACAACTGTCATATACCTGACTTGGTACAGGCATTTCCTGATGTAGAAAATGGTGAATTAAACCTGGTTTAATAGCTAGCTAAACCCCTCACTTGTATGACAGTCGCATAGAATTCCATTATATTGACAACAATTGTAAATTTGACAGAGAAAACATGACAAATAATTCTTGCTCAACAGTTGTGACACTAATGACTTCATCTTCATTTATTCAAGACCATTTTAAAAACATTTTGGCTAAACAGTTGTCAAAATTTGGAAATATTACATTACTTGAGAAAATTACGTTCTCCCTAAAATGGCTAAACACTACACCGTTTTTAGATTTATAGCTAAAAAATTCACGTTTTGTTAATACTTACGACTCACTTCACACAAGTCTCCTTCGTATTCATTTGTACATAAACATGTGTCAGGTTCAGAACAAGTTCCATTGTTCTTACATTCTGGATCACAGATAGCTACAATTAGATAGATATAATCTTACAGAAACTTTCAAAATGAAAACAGCATTAAATGCGCTACTCCTTAGATACTTTTAGAATTTCATGGGAAGGCTTACGTCACTTGTATTTACCAACTTATTTCTTTTTTTTTTGCTATTTGTCTGAATCCTTAATAGGAAGTCAAAGCATAGACTGGTATGGGAAAATGAAAAAAAAAAACATTTATATTAAAGGATAAAATATGAGGTGCACAATGCAGTTAGATATTAACAATTCTGTGAAAATTTTAACGACATCGGATATAAACGAATTAATTTATCATCCAGCTATTATTAAAAGGTTAAATTTAATTAAGTTAAAATAACAGTAAAAAGTAAGAAAAAAATATATATAGAACGACATTAAATTTAATATGCAGATGAGTTTCTCGTATATACTTCGTGAGATATGCATGATTTATAACCTTAATCAACCAAGTAACTAAAACTATCTTGAAAATACATAGGTCGGAAAATATAAATCCTTTATCGATCAATCGAAGTGGCAGGAATTTCTAAATTTTGTTCACAAATAAGATCTCAGACATTACAAACATCGTCAGCTATGCAATTGGGAGTTGAATAAGGACCAAATAGGAGACGAATCGGACAGAAAAAAGTAATAACACAGATTTAAATTCATTATGGCTAACTTTTCAGCTTTGAACTATTGTTTTCCTTCAGCAGATTTTACCAAATATTCAAGGAAGGAAATGAATATGTACAATCAGAACTAATTGTTTTAATTTTCGAACAAACATGTATTATATACTTACGAATCGTACAAATATCTCCTTCATAACCTCCGAGACATCTGCATTTGTTCGTTTGATAACATATTCCGTTGTTCATGCATCCTGGACTACATGTCACTAAAACATTTTTAAAAAGAACAGGCTTTAAAAATACTTTCAATAAGATAATAAACATTAACTTAAGAACTTCTATATATTTGATATGTATCTCGCGGTATAATTTGAATTTAATAGATAAAGATTTTTCAGCGAGTTGACAGCAATATACATTTTAGATTTTGGATGTTATTTGGCTAACACTTTGGTTATTAAATCTTTTTTTTTAATTTTAAATCAAAGTTATCAATATTTCGAACAGGAAATTATCCAGGGAATAATTATATTAAACGTGCTTTCAATTACTACAACCATTCACACCACACAGTTAATGTTAAGATTTCTCTGTTGAGATACAACTATCTGCTTTCCCAACGCAGGCAAATTGGACATTTTTGCTTAAAATTAATAAAATGCATCAACAAAATTTGAATGAATGGAAACTATATAAAGCAAAATTTTGTCTTGCTGATACATTTTGCTGGACACAGGTTTTGTTGATCTATTATAGTTTTCAAGATAATAGACAACAGTGAAATAAAAACGGTAAAACATGTAAATAAGGGGGCGATTTCAATTATTTGACCTATTTGTAGTCCTTTCATCTGCTCAATTTTGACATTTAAAGGTTTTTTTTTTTTTAGTTTCAGAATATTAAGGGCATACGATACAGTTTCGATCCCAAGGTGATTTTTTTTAACGAAAATTTGCATACAAGCTATTTTTCACCTGGTCAATTCAAATATGTTAATCTACATTGGCTAGATGTATAGGAGGAGGGTTGAGATCTCACTAAACATGTTTAACCCCGCCGCATTTTTGCGCCTGTCCCAAGTCAGGAACCTCTGGCCTTGGTTAGTTTTGTATGTTTTTTTTTTTTATTTTGGTTCATCTACATGTTTTGGAGTTTAGTGTGACGTCCATTTTATCTGAACTAGTACACATTTTTGTTTAGGGGCCAGCTGAAGCCCGCCTCCGGGTGCGGGATTTTCTCGCTGTTTTGAAGACCCATTGGTGGCCTTGAGTTGTTTTCTGCTCTTTGGTCGGGTTGTTGTTTCTTTGACACATTCCCCGTTTCCATTCTCAGTTTCATAAAAAAATATACCATCATATGCTAAATTTAGAGATTAATGGGGTAGAAATTTAGACATTTGCCTGAAAATTCGGTTTCTTGGACATTTCCAACCCTCGGATAGGCATACTTAACTTTTTTGTTTCAAAAGATAAACACATGCGGATTTTTGTAAAACGATTTGGAATGTTACAAAAGTATCCTCTTAAGTTGTGTAACAATTATTTGGAAATTATTCATTTTTATTAAATTTTCAAGATTTTAGAAAAAAAAAAACCACATTTTATGCTGTATATTTATCTAATTTAAAAAAAATTCATCGGAGATTTTTTCACTAAAATTGGAACAAATAATCTCCATACAGTATCAAATCAAATGTTATTTAAAAAAAGAGGGGGTTCATGTACTCGTTTTCAAACTATGGATTAAAATCACTCGAACAATTCATATTTTCCCGATATGTCGCAGTTTGACGTCGCGAAAAATAACATTTTTGCGTTAGGAACGTCATTACCTCCCCTGTAACTATATCGTATGCCCTTAAGTAAAACACTAGAATTGGTATAAAAAAATTATCTTAGGGTAATAAATCGTATTATAGTCAACTGACTATTTTCCCATTTCAACTTATTTCTAGATGTCATATTGCTTCAATCAATTTTGCTGTACGCAGTTTCTCTCTATCATATATATCCCACTAAAACATGTCTAAACAATGTCATTGAAGGACAATAAAATCCTTTAAGGAGTTGACCAATGACTTGCATTGAAGATCTTGTCATGCTGATCATTTAGCAACCGTTTCTCTCTATCTATTATTAGTTTCTATAATGTGTAAATGTGTCTTTCAATAGTAATAACTCCTATAACGTTTTTTTTGTTTCTTTTGTGAAAATTATTGTAGATAGAGAAAATGTATGACAGTAAAAATTAACAGTTTCTCCATATCTGTAACAATTTTTAACAAAAGACCAAAATATGTTATAATCATCAGTTAAAGGCAATAACTCGCTTAAGGATTTGTCTTACTATTTCCGTAATGTAGACTTTCTAGTTAAGCGGATTTTTTTTATCACTTTTACTGTTATATGTTTTCTTTATCTACAATAATTCTCACAAAAGAAACAAACAAAAAAACTCTTAAGAAAATCGTTGAGTCATCAAGACGCAGCGATTGCTCTTATACAGCTAAGGCTTACGATTTTTTCTGTGTTGATATATTTGAAGATCTTATCTTGCTGATTAAATTTGCTGTTTATAGTTTCTATTATAGTTTGTAGGGTAATAGCCCAAAAACCCGCACTTAAGGGCAATAACTCATAAAAGGAATCTGATGACAGTTTTGGTCAGAATAGACAGTAGAGCTAGAGGTATAGGGGGAGGGTTGAGATCTCAAAAAACATGTTTAACCCCGCCGCATTTTTGAGCCTGTCCAAAGTCAGGAGCCTCTGGCCTTTGTTAGTCCTGTATCATTTTTAATTTTAGTTTAGTATAATTTGGAGTTTAGTATGACGTCCATTATCACTGAACTAGTATACATATTTGTTTAGGGGCCAGCTGAAGGACGCCTCCGGGTGCGGGAGTTTCTCGCTGCATTGAAGACCCATTGGTGGCCTTCGGCTGTTGTCTGCTGTATGGTCGGGTTGTTGTCACTTTGACACATTCCCCATTTCCTTTCTCAGTTTTAGTAGTTTAATCTCGACATTTGAAACATGTTTGTCCCGGCAATCTTTTTCCTCAATCTACAATGGATTCCAAGATTGATGACAATACATGCATTTCATCCCTATGTTCTATTTTTAGTAATGGCGGTCATGTTGCTTAACCGACGGATTTGTCGGACATAGTTTGTAAAGTAGATACTCTGAGGATGATTGTGGCTAAGTTTTGTTGCAATTGACTGGGTAGTTAAAAAGGAGAAGATTTTTTGTAAAAGTGAACAGACGACGGACGCTGAAAAAGGACATAAAACGATGATAATAGCTCAAATTGACCCTGTGATCCAGATGACGTCAAATATTGGACAGTGCAACAGACCACACAAATCACAAACTAAAAAAAAAGACTTTCAATCAAAAAGAAACATTAACGAGCAACACATTGTCCAGACAGCCAAACTGAGTACAGGCAAACAATGTGTTTGGTTAAAAAAAACACTCATCAAAATACTGGAATTATAGTACTAATTTAGTAAACCAGTTCAACGGGTATACAACCTAACCTTCCCCTTTGCCTATCTAGACCATATGTCAAAAGAACACACAATTAAAGACCTGCACAGTTTAGCTACCAACAGAATGACAGCGTACTTGAACAAGAAAATGCAAGTCGGCACATAACTAGGAAGCAGGGTCAAAATGTGTTCGCCTTAGCTGTATGAAGCTTTGAACCACCTATCAGAACTCCCCAACCTTTCCTTTGGAAGAAATGTATATTGAAACTATCCACCTGTATGTACATGTATGATGCAGGTTTATGTGAAAAGTTACAGAACAATGTGTAATGCCATATTCCATGATGCATCATGCATACATTTTCTGCTAGCAGTTTTGTGCAGGATCGACAGCGTTTATACTTCACAATCTTTTAACTTTCGTTTAAATTTACTAGACGTTGTCAGCAATAAAGAAAAAAACAAATGTTTGTAGGCTATAACTTACCTGTTATAATTTTTAAAAGTTTTGGCAAAGTTGTATCCAGGTTATCGTAGGTTGTATCAAAGTAATATTCCGGTTTGGAGACCAAAGATCTGAGTTGATCTTCATCAATGTTGCTACCAATTCCTATTCCAATTATTGTTACGTTTTTGCTTGTACATTTTGACAGTCCCGTTTTATCTGATTTAGATGATTGACCATCGGTCATCAACACTAAAATATGCTGGGCTGCAGTTTGAGGTCGATTTCCATTCTTACGTTGAAACATATCTTTACAGGCATCACCAAGAGCACCATCAATATCTGTTTGACGGCCTTCTCCATAATATGTTTTCAATATAGCGTCTGTTATGATATCTTTTGTGGAACCATCATCAAGGTTAAAGATATATCTAGTGGATCCCGAGAATAAAGCCAATCCAATACGTAGTAAGTCTTATCTGACAGGAAGTCTATTAACAGCATTGGCAAGATACTCCATGGTTACACGGAAATTATCATCTCCAACACTAGCTGATTCGTCTACCACAAATATAATATCAGATGCTGAAAAAATAACAGTTTTTATCGCGTATTGCTTGGATGGCAATTTCTGTAATGATATGAACATTCTATGGCTACAGCAATGATTCTGTTGTGTTATTTTACCTCTAGTTATTGTTCCGTTTCAATCAGTATTTTTAAAACACAAGTCATAATCACATTTATACTAAATCTCTTTTAGCTGAGCTTAGACAGAGATTATTTAAACTCATATATTTCTTTAAAATACAAAGTATGCTAATCAACGGTATCATTAAACTGAAAACTGCATTGTTTATAACTTTACTAACGTACTTACGATTAACTTCACAAAAATCACCTGCATAACCTGGTCTACAAGAACATTTATTTGATCCATAACATTCCCCGCCATGTTGACAAGGTGGAAAACACGCATCTGTAAAAAAAAAGCATTTAATCAACACCTTCTTTTTCAAACATAAATTTGTATTCCATAGATATGTAAGACTAAGATCAACGTCTGGTCCCTTATCGACTTCCGTTCCTCCTGAGAACACTCCCAGTTTTTGGTGGGGTTCGTGTTGCTCGGTCTTTAGTTTTTTCTATGTTTTGTTTTGTGTACTGTTGTTTGTCGGTTGGTTTTTTTCTTTTTTAGTCATGACGTTGTCAGTTTATTTTCGACTTATGAGTTTTAAATGTCCCTTTTGTATCTTTTGCCTCTCTTTTTCCTCAAATCGGACGTGCCGCAATAGCGTCAAAATTCCTGATTTGATACAGGCATTTTTCGAATTCAAATGGTTTGTTGAACCTAAAACTCAAAGAGTTGTCAAAAAATATAAGATTTTAAATCTTGAAGAGTCTAAATACTTTTCTACACTTGACTGTACTTCTTTATTCTGTCTATTGTTCGAGACTGTATATTGCCCCCTAAATGTTTTTCGGTTATCTTTGTAGTTGGTTTGTTGTCTCATTGTCGTACTCTATATATACACATGTCATTTATTTATATGGATGTGAAAGGAATAAAACAACGTAGATCGAGTGGATTAACTTCTTTCACCAAAATATCAATATGCATGTATAAGTAATATGATGTCGGTGTTTGTCTTTTTGTAGGGCCTTGGGGCCGAGTGGTCTAAGTAATCCAACTACTGTATCACTAGCCTGTCAACATTGAAGTTGTGAATTCGAATCCCGCAAGTGACAGGTGCGTTCGACTCCAATCTTAATTTATTAGGATTGTCAGTTTTCCTTCCGAAGGTCGTCGGTGGTTCTATACGGGCACTCCGGCTTCCTCCTTCATTAATAAAAACTGACTGCCACGAAATAGCCACTAGTGCTGAAAGTGGCGTAAAACACCAATAAAGCATTCAATCAATTTGTCTTATTGTCATTTGGTGATGTTTGTCCCTTTTTTTTTTTTTTAAATTGATCATTTGGGATGTTGCCTACTTTGTTGTTTCTTCTCAGGGGTGGATCCAGCCATTTTCAAAAGGGGGGGGGGGGGGGGTTCCCAACCCACGATAAAGGGGGAGTTCCAACCATATGTCCCCATTCAAATGCATTGATCGTCCAAAAAAAAAGGGGGGGGGGTTCCAACCCCCGGAACCCCAACCCTGGATCCGCCACTGCTTCTCATATACGTCAACTTAGTGGATGAATAATCTCTTGATAAAAAACTTTAAAACGACATCTAATGAAGCAGAGTGAAGTAAATGATTGTACATGTAGTTCCCTGCGGAGAAGTGGAGAATTACGTGGTATAGTTTATTTTCTTATCCGATGTGAATCACTTAGTAAACCAAAGTTGTTAGTTGACTTAATCACGCATCGATACCCAGATTTTTTATGAAAAATCTTCGTTGAAAGAAAACTGTGTACGTTGTTACTATTTGACAGAAAGCACAATGACATGGATAAACAGAAGCATTCAGTGTTCTTAATGTTTGTCTTGTCATTAACCAATATTTCTATTCGACTTTTTTCCATTTGTACTACTTCCACATTCTACGCACCAATTTTGATAACCTCTTCACACCTTTATTTCTTTCTCCACAATACATTATAATATTTGTTAAGATTGATTTCATGTAATATTTAATGCTCTAAGCTTTATTTGCTGTAGCACGGGTAGTAACGTCGTCATATCAAGGAGCGTTAATTACAGTGATTTTGTTATAGTTTGGTTCAGTTGAACATGATTGTTTAAGTGTTTTTATTGAAACTATATAAACATTCTGTTTTTTTGCTAAAAGAATTTCTGAACATGAATTCAAGCTGGTAAATATCTTTGTTTATAGCTAATATGTTATTAAATTCGAATTTGTATCATATAGTTAATAATTTGACTCAGAATAAATCTTGCGTATGTCAAAATTTGAAAATTGCTTACTCGTTTACCAACCACAAAAAAAGATTTGTTTACTGTCTGTTCCATCACATATCTCGTTAAAATATACAATTGCCGTAAATTTTTTCCGAAAAAATAGCTTCTTTTGTATATAATTTGTTGAGATTACTGACAATTCAGTGTCATTGTTTGATTAAGTAGTGTCATGGTTTAGTTCTGTGATATTTATCATGTATGAAGGAAAAGTAACTATGAAAGTAAACAAACATTATACAACTATTGAAATACTGTAAAAAAAAAACTTATTTTCGCGGATACTTTTTTCGTGTGTTTAACCTATTCTACCCTATTTCGGCAATATATTGTCGTCATTTTCTAATGTTGTTGTTTTGTTCATATACGAATAGATCCAAGTTTCACATATTTACGTTGATTTTCTACTAGCGAAAAATAAATCGCTCGAGAAAATAAATTGTTGACAGTAAATCGTAGATATTAGCGTTATAGAATAAGCATCGATAAAGAAATCATGAGGATAATATATCAATACGTGGTATATTGTCTTTAAAAATTGTTTCATTTAGAATTGAAAAAGGACCTAAGAAACAACATAGTAAAATATAATAAGTAGATACAGTATGATTTCCAATGAGACACAGTTCCACCCGACACCAAATGACGTAAACTACAGGTCACCGTACAGCTTTCAACAGTGAGCAATCCCATACCACATAGCAAGCTATAAAAGGCCTTGACACAATTAAATGTAAAACAATTGAAATGAGAAAACCAAATGCCTGATTTATGTACAAAACAACGAACGAAAAACAAACATGACATTTTTTTCTTTTACTAAATACTAGATCGACTGATCTTTTTCTTATTATCGAAACGTTATTGCATAAAAGAAAAAAAGCCTTACGAATTAAGCAATACTATATAAAACATTTACACAATATGACAAAAACATAATCGTTTATATTCATTCGTAAATGTAATTGATAACAATTGACGCTATATCGACCTAATTCAACTTCTAAAAGTCAAAAATAAACTGACAAAACCATGTCAAAAAAAGAAAAGAAAAAGAACAACCGACAAACAACGGCACACAAAAAACATAACATAGAAAACTAAAGACTGAGTAACACGAACTCTGGGGGTGATCGCAGGTGCTCCGAAAGGGTAAGCAGATCCTGTTCCACATGTGGCACCTCTCGATTTGCTCATGGTAGTACAAACCCGGTGATAAGACATTCACGGAAAAGGGGATGGGATTGTAGTTACTACAATTGGAACATAGTCGTTGTCATCTGTGAAACGGATATTCCATAACGGTCAACCAACTCGTGATGGCGTTCGTAAAATTTATGAAAGGATGATTTCAACTTCACCACAAGCCCTGGAATATCGTATCAGCTGGGAGATATATACTCCGTATGCAGGCGCTGCTGAAATTTTGCTACATAGAAATGGAATATTCACAATTGGGAAGCTGAAATCATCTCTTAGAAATGTTGTAATGAATTACATGTATTTTTAGAAATTTTTGTTTTGTTGTATGCAGATGACACTGTAATTTTTGTTGATACTTATGATGGAATGCAAAATTTTCTCAAAGTTTTTGAAAATTATTGTACTATGTGGAAACTTAGTGTGAATATTGGTAAAACTAAAGTCACTGTGATAATTTTTAGCAAAAGAAAAGCAAGAATGGATTGTGACTTTAAACTTAATGGTACATCTCTTGGAATTGTAGATAACTATAAATTTTTATCATACACGTCTTTTGCTAAATTATAATGGGTCATTTGTTTGTGCAAAGAAAAACTTGTGGAACAGTCGCAAAAGCACTTTTTGTTGTATAAACAAAATTAGAAATTTCCATTTACCCATTGATTTACAACTAAAATTGTTTGATTATCTTGTAGAACCTATTTTATTGTATGGATCAAGTAGAACCTATTTTATTGTTATCAGAAATATAGGGATTTGAAAACATTGATATAATTGAATAAAATAATCTACACTTTTGCAAGAGAATTTTAAATGTGAGATCAAGTACTCCAAACTTTATGATATATGGAGAATAAGAAAGGTTCCCACTAGAAATGAAAGTAAAATTGAGAATGTTATCGTTTTGGAGTAGAATGGATAAAACTGAAAACAAACTAAGTAATTCTATGTATAAGCTTATTCTTAAAAAAAAATAGTGATGATATTTGTGAATTTAAAAGGGTGTCATTTGTGGAATCTATATTTAACAACTCAGGATCAGGTTATATGTTTTCCAACCAATACATTGATTATCTAACTATTTAACCTGTTATAAAACAGATTCTTCAAGATCAGTTTCTTCAAAAGTGGTTTAGTAATATTGATAACTCATCTCAGGCGAATATTATAAGTTATTTAAAGCTCAGTTTGATCAATTTTATGGAACATTTGGTTTTCATTGCTCTTCAACTTAATTCTTATTTTTAGACTTCCAAATGTTTTCATGCGGGTACCACCGACGAGTCACAAAAATACTGCAACTTTCTTTTAGATATTCACGAGATAAGGATTTGAGGAGGACTTGTTCATCTTAGTCTGATATTTGTCCTAAACCGTTTTGATTGTATGTGTTTGATTTATTCTAGACTAAGGGCTATTAAGAAATTGACATATTATTGAAGACTGTATGCTGCCCTCTCGATATGATTTGGTTAGTTGTTGCTGGGTTACTGTATCATTAGCGTATAACCCAATCATCTCCTTTTATTCAACATAGACATAATCTGGTTCAAAATAAAAACATCAGATGTATAATTTGATAGCACATAATGTAAAAAAAACATTGACTAGCTGCTATGTTTTGCAACTTTAAAGAGACGTCTTTAACCATTTGACTAGTGATGTCACTCACGATATATCTGTCAATCCGCGATAAACCATTTGACTAGTGATGTCTTTCAAGATATATCTGTCAATCCGCGACAGAGTCCACCATTGACATACGGTGAAACAGAAGCAACGCTTTCTGTTTTTGTAATTTATTTTACCAAATGCCAGTTCAAAAAAGCTGTGGCTATATAAATTCTATCTTAGGAAACACACGAAAAGAAAAGAAAAATGTCTAATGTACGGTTTGCCTATTACCATAAAAAAGCTTCTTTTTTTTTAGTCAATTAGTCAATTGTGTAACTTCGTTTTTTTTTACAAGCGCCTTTCAACAAACTAACAATATTAAGGTGAAACAAATATGTAATAATTTGGATCTAAACCATGACAAATTTGATCAAAAGTACTAACAATGACAATTAAATTAATAATACGTAAACAATAATACATCAAATAAGTCTTTACTTACAACCAGAACATACTCCTCCTTCAGTTTTGTTTGAACAGCGACATGTATCAGGACCATAGCAGGTTTCACCACCGTTACAGAGAGGATCACAGATTGCTGAAATTTAACACAATACGTCATTTAAGACATGTAAGACATTAAAACATAAAGAAAGTCTATATATTAATGCAAAGGCTATCTAAAGTTCCGAAACTGTCTATTTATTTTCAAAATGATTATATTTATGATATAACTGTTAGTGTAAATTGGGTGAAAAAAAAAAAATGAAAACAACACGTTAATAATTTCATGCGTCCGATGCGCTTTTCTTAAATTTACTTTCATCAGGAACGCTCAAAGTCGAATAGTTGAAAGCCGAGGATGTATAAGAACCGAAACATTGAAGGGCTATATAACCAAAAAGTACCTTAAAACAGCCAAATCCATCTAAAGTCAACTTTGACTGAGGAAGTTGAAATGTTAGTTTATATATAATTTAAAAATTTATAAACGGACAATTTTAGAAAGGTTTGTTATTAATCATGTCAGTACCGAAGTACTGACTACTGAGCTGATGATACCCTCGGGGTCTGATAGTCCACCAGCAGAGGTAACGACCCAGTGCTGTAAAAAATTAAAACAACACGTTATTAATTTCATGCGTCCGAAGTGCTTTTCTTGTCAATACCTTCAAGGGAGAGAACGCTAACGAGTCATTTATTTCACATAATTCATACTTCAAGTATCAAATCTTTCACAAATATTAAAATCTTTCTGTCGTTACGAATGCCAATAATCTGGTTAAAACCAGATAAATCACTTTGCTCCGTTAGATTTGTTTGTGACAGCGTGTAGTATTATGAAACTGTAATATGGAAATTACTGACAAAACCAAACTTTTGACTATTAAACAGAAATATGCGCACCAAAAACATTCAATTTCAAACATATTCATAGGGACGTATATTTAAATAGTGCTATCAACAGCTAAGTATTTGATAAATATAATACATATATAAAGTCAATCAAAACTCGCTAATACAATGCATGTTTTCACGAACAATAAATATATTCCGGCATTCCCCTTGTAAAAAGGAAAATCACAAAAATACTGAACTTCGAGGAAAATTCAAAAAGGAAAGTCCCCAATCAAGACATTAAGTTAAGACATTGTAAGTACAAGTATAATAATATTATTCTGCTTTGGTCAAAATTTTCGATATTTTGATTTGCTTAGAGTAACCGTATATTGCATCGTTCTATGCATAACAAATGAAAGAGGGACGAAAGATACCAGAGGGACAGTCAAACTCATAGATCGAAAACAAACTGACAACGCCATGGCCAAAAATAAAAAGACAAACAGACACATAATAGTACAGATGACACAACATAGAAAACTAAAGACTAAGCTGAAGATATTCATTGGATATGAAATAATGATATTTGTATTATTTTTAAAAACTTACGAATGTCACAGGTATATCCTTTCCATTTATCGCAGCAAATGATCTCTCTGTAACTTTTTGCATTTGAACACCTGCATACATTTAAATATTTTAATTATTAGTTTACATGCAATAACTTTATTATTATACCAAATAAAAAAAAACTGAGTATACAGACGTTCCAATACGGCAAAAAAGCACAACAAAAATTGCGGGCTCATTTCGTTGGAAAATCATACCATAAATTGAAGACCTGATATTGCGTTAAACTGCAATTATATTTTTAAAGTTGAGTGAGTTTCAGAACTTTCCATTTTGCCAATCTGATTAAAATTCAGACCTGTATTAACTCGCGTGCTCGTACATATAAGTATAGCGAAATCAGAGAACTATATTTTAATTAGATTGCCATTTTGCAGACATTTGTGTATATGATTTATATTCCAATCCACAGTAGATACCTTTGTTTTCTTTTTTATTCTTACCAAGGATCTTTGACCGTTTACTTCAAAAGCAGACTAAAGCTAACCATTTCATAGCCTATAATAAATGTATGTTATTTTAGTCATTCAAATAAAAATAAAAAGAAATACAATCAATTTGTACGGAAACAAATTCAGGCCTTGTCAAAATATGTTCATAATGTACATTACAAACATGGGTAAAGCGAAGGTGCGAACCCAAAACTTTTAATAAAAGTACAGCGTTCCAATGTCCCCTGCTTCGCTCATATTTTATCTGTCTAAGGACAGTAAGCAAACAAAACCCTTTTATAATTTTTAATAAATATCATATAATAAATGTAGGCACAAGAACGCTTCTATATAATTCATATTTCAAAGGGGCATAAATCCTATAAAAAAAGTTGGACTGCACTCTTCAAAGATCTTTCTGATATAAAACTTTGATATACATTTCATTAAAAAGTCAACAAGAAATGTATGTGTGATAGTGCCTACAATGCAATTTTCTATATAATCAAAATTTCCAAGGGGCATAGTTCTTTCAAAAATTATTGATAGACACTGATTTTCGAACTCATTCGAGATATTACTGATACAAACCAATAGTTTAAATTTCATAGCAATCCTATGTAGATGCAAGAGTGTTTTCAATGCAATTGTCTACATAATTTATATTTCCAAGGCACATAACTCATTTAAAAATAGTAGATCGGCACTGATTTTGGAGCTCATCCGAAACGTTGCTGATATAATCCTATGATAAAAATTTAATAAATATCTGGCAAGAATTGTACACTTGATAGCAATTACAATGCAATTTTCTATAGAATTTACATTTGTAAGGAACGTTACTCCTGTAAAAATAACTAATCAGCGTTGATTTTCAAACTTGTTCCAACCATTGTTGATATAAGCCTTTGAAATAAATTTAATAATGATTCTAACAGAAATGTAGCCTTGAGAGCGCTTACATTGCAATTATCCTTATATTTCCAAGGGTCATAACTCCTTTGAAAAAAGTAGTTTTGAACTGATTCCACCTAGTCCGAGACATTGTTGAAACAAACATTTTATGTAACTTTCATAAAAATATGGCCTGAAATGTTCACCCCTTCAAAAAATCAAATGGTCATTCATGCATGACCTGCACACAGAAAGCAACTGGGAGGGTCGGTTGTGTTCTCAATAAACTTGACTATAATAAGAGATGATTAAAATTACTTATAAATTGTAAACTGACATGTTGCAACTGTACATGTGCTCCTGTGTTATATATGTATTATATAGGGCTCTGATTAGGCAATATTCAAGAGACTGTTACCATTAATTCTAATTTTAAATGTTTACATGAGAATTTTAGATTTAGAGCTAAATGTCAATTCATCGCATATAAATTTTAATGTACAATAATAGACTAATTGCACGGGAATTTCTGAATATTATCTCTAGTAGAAAATCAGTTATATTCTAGAGCAATATGAAATGACATTCCTTTGAGGATAACACAACTTTTATTTTATAATTACACAATAACATTACAGTATAAAAAAAGCCGAGGTAAAATTAAACATAAAAAAGTATTTTTAGGAAAAATTAATGAAGCGAAATGCTTCACTTATAAGTTATGTGTTTTAAGATATGTAGATTAAGGAGATAACTGCATAACATTTTAAGATTAAACTTGGAAAAAAGTAGGTTTTACTGTCGCAAATTCAGTTTACCTTAAGACGCTTAGCGTGTAATACTGTATTAATTGAATATGTTAAGTTGGATATCCAATTCGTCTTCACATTTACCCCTCACCTTCATTCTATTGATTTTGAATAAATATGTTTATCACGTTAAATACCAGTCTTGTACGACAACCTAAAACATCTCCAGACCCTCGGAAATGTAAAATTTATGTTACGCGTTGGTATCAAAATTCAAATTCAGATATTGAATAGTAATGTCTTGAGTGTTTAATTTATTCATATCAACCCATTATGGTCAAATATCAGAATACATACCCGTAACCACCCGAAAGACAAGTGTCATACTGGTATTGTCTTTGTCTTTTGCAAAAATGTCTACAAAGTATAAATATAATATAAGGATGACAGTAACATAACAGTTTGTCATTTGTCAATTGTTAAACTTATCTGAATTACTTTGGTATTATTTCTAATTACTAAACTATAAGAATAGCAGTACTGAAGCATTACAAATAAAAACAAAACAATGACATCACTTATCTAAATCATGGCAGAGCATGTTTATTCTTAGAACTTTTAAAAATTATGTTCAGTAGTAGCGATTTCTTTTCAGAATATTCAAAACCAATTATAATAAATGTAATGTAATAGACTGCGAAAGAACATAGATTTAATGTGCAAAACAAAGAGTAGGCAACTTTAAATACTATAACGTATTATGCAAGCGTTATACTGTGTCATAGTTTCCTACTTAATACAAATTGTCATTTACAAACAAAATAGTTTTAGCAAATATTTTTGACCAAACTACGGTTATCTTCAGAACATTAAAAAAAATCTTAATTTTCTATTTGCCTTCAATATCAATAATCACAATAATTTACTAAGTGATGAGCCAATGCACAAGTCCATGTCAAAATTACTGCACTAAAATTTACTTTGTATGACAGCATTGCTACCTGAGGTTTTTAGTTTTCTTGTTATATATCATTTGTTCTGTTAAATTATTTGAATTTGAAAAAGTATTACATGGTGAAAGTGACTAGAAATTCAACGAAATCAACATCTAGAAGCAACTACGTACCATCTACCTCAATAATTGACGGGGAATAGATGGAAAGAGTACATGTAAGTAATGATATATGACGCTGTAAAGAAAATCAGTAAAATTCAATATAAACAAACTCTCTAAAAATTTCGTTTATCAAATTACCAAACTTTTTGATTAATATATCTAAACTATATTTAAAATTGCAATTCACTGCTTTACAAATGTATGTATTACTGTAATTCAATACACGGGTATATGTCTAACTCATTTCACATGTGCATTCGCAAGTATTTGTTTGCGTCTTTTAATAACCATTTACTTTTGATTTGAATTGAACCCTTAACTTATGTTAAAAAATGTAGGCATATCAATTAAAAATATTAATTTCTGAAATACGAATAAAAATGGGCACACCGGGTTATCAAGATGGTCTTCTACACACATTTTATAAAAAGATGTTAACTTGATATAAAGCAGAAATCTAGAATCTTAATAAAATAGGATAATACATATAAGTCAGAATGTATATATGCAAAGGGAGTTAACTGTTATTGTTCTAAATTGACTATCATGCATTTCTTTTTTGTATGCTCATTCAATTATCTCCATGAAAAGCTTCATATATGAGTTGCAGTTAATATTTAATAATTCATTTTAAGATATTTTACCTGCTCTTAATTGTTATATATTTTACAAATTGTTTATTTTATTTCCAGTTTTTATAATGACTCAAATACAATACGAACTACGGCCAAAAGGAAAGTAATTTTTCCGCCTTTTAAACAAAAATACGCATCGATTGGGTCCGGCTTTTTATTCGAGAAAATCTTATATTATTTGTTTTGATTTATATATTTTGATAAACAGTTGAATGGCTCATTGATACTTTCACTTATTATCCTCCATTTCTTTAGTTTGGATTTCTACTTTCAAAACAAATTTAATCGGGAGACGGCGTGCATCATATTAAAATTATAACAATTTATCGCAAAAAAAAAAAAAAAAAAACAGCCAAGAATAAAAAAAAAGTATGTCTTTTATGCATAAAATCATATATAGATCAATCGTAATTTTTTTTAATGCTTACTTATTGATAGAAACATAACATTTAAAAAGCATATATTTAAATGTAGATAATGAGAGGAAGAAAGGGAGGCAGACCACGAAGCAATCAATGTCAAATAATGTATGCATCAAATCTCTCGTAGTAACAATTAGAAATGTAAGGTTATTCTATTATTATATTATTTCGTGTTGAAAGTACAGCGTAAGGCCTACATCTATTGTGTCGTTAACCGTCAGAAACACGACAGACCCTGCTGCATTGACTGGTATCTTTGAACGTTGTTCAATAACGTCAGGAACGATAACTCATTACGTAACATCGTTTGGTATCGTGTTATCTTAAGCAATACTAGAACACACCGCGGGTCCGTGATTGAATTAAAGTACCTATGTTTTATATTTAGCCTGGATATTTAGCATTCGTATTGTCATCTGATAAAGTCAAGCTGATTGCAGGGTGCACAGTTTTCTCTGCTTTCAAAATATTTCTGTTTGAACCCGTTCTGGTTTTCTTAAACTAAATTCGATTTTTTAACTAATTATCCAAAATTAATAGTGGTATTGAGGTGGAAGAAAACAGACTTGTTAAATAGTACATGTACTATAGTGTAACATGGATATAAAACAACTACTGGAAGATTAACTGGTTCTCCTGATAGAGGAGGGATTTACAGAAGGTACCAGGTAACCGGAGACTACATGCGACATATACTATTGGTATCGATATCGGATTCGACCCGGAACTTGTTAATTATTGGTACATATGGTAATAATGTGGAAAGGCAAAGGACCTGGAATAGTGTAATTTTTAAACAACACCAATGTCCTATATTAGTTATATATAAAGTTGAATTCTTTGATTCGTCGTTTGAACGTCATGCCGGCTAACAAATTGGACCTCGCTATTTTAGCAGTATAGATTTGCAAAATATAATTTTTGTACGTATCTAAGTAAACTAATGACACGCTACAACTAGTCTTATTAGTGTTTCCTATATAATTTTCGTCAATATTTTGCACGAAAAATATCCCTATATGTAGATTATGATAAAAAACAAAGTCCTTATATGTAGCTTGTTGACCATCTTTATTCTCCCCTTGCACACATTGCCTTCTAATTTGACGCTTCGTCAATGACCTGGCACGAGACATACGCAAGAAAGAATATGGTTAGGAATTTGGGCAGGTAAGTTATCTCCCGTTATTTACTTAGCGGTAGTTGACTTCTCTAAATAATGAGATTAACGTTGCAACTGATGTTCATGAATTTTGAAAGCGTAAAAATATTCCTTTGTTTATTAAACAGCACATATTAATCATTCGAAACTCATACGCCCCCATCCATAACTTATTGTACGAAGATTTTGTTTTCAATTATTTGTAAACTGGCTGTTTCTGTTTTATCTGTAGGCATTTCAACCAGGCAGCGGTTAATACAGTTGTAAAAAATTATGAGACAGACTTTTGTTTCTTTTTTAGCTGCAAAAATGGCGATCTGATCTCATAATGATGATATAGTGTTTTTGATTTCATGAAGTGTTGTGATTGAAGGTTTTAATACGCTTACTATGATCGGTCCAGGAACGAAGTAGGTAATGAATAAGATATATGATGGTGGTGAGAGTGAAAACAGCAGTAACTGTTTTTGTATAAAAAAAACAAAATTTTGCCATTTTATAAAGGACTTTCCGTTTTGAAATTCCCTTGGAGTTCGGTATTTTTGTTAGTTTACTTTTTATAACACATCAGGTATAATTCTAAAATATGTGCAATAACAT
Source organism: Mytilus californianus (assembly GCF_021869535.1). Taxonomy (NCBI): domain Eukaryota; kingdom Metazoa; phylum Mollusca; class Bivalvia; order Mytilida; family Mytilidae; genus Mytilus; species Mytilus californianus. The sequence goes on along the minus strand of NW_026262679.1, from coordinate 126,915,044 downwards.
GAATAATTGGGAAAATTGCATATGACATTATAAAATGTATTGTTCATCACAAATGATCAAACTTTTCCCCTTTGTGCTCATTTTTTTTCATTGTTAAATCATCTTCCTCACTTTCTACGTTAATCTGCATGGTGTTTTTGCCTTCCAGCGAATCAAAATATTTTTTCGAATTCACGATTTGTTTCTATGATTTATTTGCATGCCCTATTATTGAGTTTTGTAAATCAGAATACCATAACTGATTGAACTAGTCCATTCAGATGATAGTTGATTACAACCACTTATAAAAATGTCAAGCATTTGTATTATATGCAACATTTCTAGTAAATCAAAACAGTATCCAAAGGGATTAGTAGAGATAAGTATTTATTTCAAGCCTTCTTCAGTAATGAGAAAGGTAAACATGCTAGATATAATTACCGGAGGTATGATGAGATGATTGAAGAGGTTTATTTTCTCCTTGATATCATTTATGTACGTTTCGGCCATAAAGTGTATCGACAGGTTGTAGGTATTCCTATGGGCACCAATTGCACCACTTTAATAGCAGACTTGTTCTTGTAATGTTATGAATCACAGTTTATGACTAAACTGAGAAAAGACCCGTGTAAATTGCATTTGTTTGATAAATTCAACAACACTTTACCCTTAAATTTCTAATTGTTTAAAGATGCAATGTCAGGTACAATTACGTCATTAATATTGAAACGCTGCCTCCCTGGTGCTAGAGTCGGCCACCAGAGAACACAGGGTCACAAAGAAAAAGAGAGTAAAAGGTTCTATAAAGTGTAAGGTTCGACGTCCACTGTTTACCGTCGGACCAAAACACGTTACAGAAAGGGAAATCGTATATTTGCAGTTATATATATATTCTCAGTTGTTAAATAAAATATCTGAATAAAATAAAGTTTCATATTTTATTAATATCAAAAATAATCCACGACGGAGAGAATGGGTCTGACAGGCTCTGTCACTGGTCTGTTCGGGTTCCCGGTAATGGTTGGTCTTACAGTATACAAACAAACTTTTGATAATAACCAGCTAATAATATATAATTCAACAGTTAAGTAACCCGGTGGTCCCTTATTTGGACTCTTTCAATAATCCCAATTTAAGGATATTATCACCATTTCACAGTATTCAACATCGACTTATCATCATAAAACATCTAAAACAAATATTAAATATAGAAAGCAACAATTTTACCCCCGTCACTAACAACCTTACTTAGGACTGTCATTAACCACCTTAGCACCGTCCTCCACAACTTTATTTATTACTCTCACCGGCAATATTATTTAGTCTCGTCATTCATAAAACAATTCCTATCGCTAACAAACTTAATCACTGTCAATGGCAATATTAATTAACACCACCACCCACAACCTTAGCACCGTAACCCACAACCTTAGCACCGTCACCGGCAACCTGATTTAGCACCGTCACCCACAACCTTAGCACCGTCACCGACAACCTTAATTTGCACCGTCTATATAACTACATTATAATTAGCACCGTCACCGGCAACCGTATTTAGCACCGTCACCGTAGCACCGTCACCGGCAACCGTATTTAGCACCGTCACCGGCAACCCGATTTAGCACCGGCACCGACAACCTTCAATAAAAACAAAGTTAACTTTCAACGCTTGGTTGTGATTATCAGACACATTTTAGCTTCTATTCAAATTTGATACTTTCCAACTTTGCCAACCCAACAATCCGTCGGTTCTGTTGTTGCTTTTGCTTTTATACTTCCGATTGACCAATGGCAGAGCTTGTTACATATTGTTTACCAATCGGCAACCATGGATCACACAAGGGAAATTCCCGTAATGTTGATATTATTTGTAAACATGGATTGATCATCATCAATAAAGATGGGTTTTGACTTTAAATACATTAGTAGATCATTAGAAGAGTTTTATTCGAGTTTATATTCTAATAAGGTAACTACCGCGAAAATATGGAATCAGTACGTGAAATAAAACTTCTTAACAAACTAACATACACAAATCTGTCGTATCATTGAAACAACAGCCAAAATAACAAATTATAAGTCTGACATTACTTGCAACATTAGACATCTCACTAACATCTATCATTTATCCTCAATAATTTCCAGAAACTATACAGACATAGATTTACTATAAAAAGGGGGGAAGGCCGGCATTACAATATGCCAACGTTTCAAAAGTTGTATTATTTCATTTTTAAAAATAAGAAATTGTACGTCCTAGATTTCAAATTTCCAATTATTAAGTTTCCATTTCTCAGCAGTATCAATGCGTCTGCTCCATTGTTTGGCGTGTTCCAATTACAATAACAGTATTGATTTTCATTTTATACACATTTCATTTGAAGGGGTATTCCAGTGGCGGATTCAGGGGGGTCGACGTTGAAACTCTATCATTTTTTTTTACCATAAAATCGTCGATAAAATCTTCGCCTCGCTACGCTCGACAGTTTTTCTTCACATTTATGGAATTACGCTCCCATTTCAAAAATCATGGATCCTCCCCTGTATTCTCCTTACATAACAACTGCCCATCAAAGTTATGGGGAGGAACAACGAATTTCGAATTAATAATGATATAAAACAGATGATATGTATTCGAATTGTTTATGATATAGCGGTATGTTAGGTGGTTAAAATCAAATTGTATAATGTATGCCGAATGTCATAAGTTTGTTATAGCGGTATGTTAGATGGTTAACATCAAATTGTATAATGTATGACTAATGTCATTAATTTGGTATAGCGGTATGTTAGGTGGTTAACATCAAATTGTATAATGTATGACTAATGTCATTAATTTGGTATAGCGGTATGTTAGGTGGTTAATATCAAATTGTATAATGTATGCCGAATGTCATTAGTTTGGTACAGCGGTATGTTAGGTGGTTAACATCAAATTGTATAATGTATGACTAATGTCATTAATTTGGTATAGCGGTATGTTAGGTGGTTAACATCAAATTGTATAATGTATGACTAATGTCATTAATTTGGTATAGCGGTATGTTAGGTGGTTAATATCAAATTGTATAATGTATGCCGAATGTCATTAGTTTGGTACAGCGGTATGTTAGGTGGTTAACATCAAATTGTATAATGTATGACTAATGTCATTAGTTTGGAAATATTTTCATTTTATCACTGTTTTGTTTTTCTATTAATGCGATTAAAGATTGCTTATTACCCGTCTTTCAATTTTAAACGGTCATACATTATAGATTCGAAACTAGTTTATCAACATGATGAACACGTATTTAAAAGAGCTTGTTCGAAAATTACACCCTTTTATTAGGCAATACATTACTTCAAAGAACATGTAGGAAATTGTCATTGATCATGACTTATTAGTTTATGAATGTTAAATGAAAGTGATGAAAATCATATTTGGCTTACCCACTAGATACGTAATATAAAGATGAAAACAATACCATTCCTGTAAACCATCCGCTTATCCGTGTCATATCTTATCACAAAATAAAGAAAACTACTATAGTAAAACTAGTTAATGCATACCTGAAAAAAGAAGACACCATCAAAAGATGATAAAGCATTGATCACAATGAATATCAAAAGTAACATGCAGGGACCGGTAATAAATGTACATGAAATGTACAATGTAAAGTAGCAGCTAATAATAATAAAAAAAAAAAATTTCATAAAAAGCATGTCAAGTATTAAATCCCAGACTTTCATTTTTTATTTTATTTGGGAGTTCTTGATGAAGGTAAATCCAGAAAAACTTTTCGTAGGCACTATTTTTATAGAGTGATATTTTTATGTACTACCAAATTGACTAAGATAATTCTACTAGAATTGGATCTATTATTAATGCTTTGGATCTACTATTTAGTAGTACTAACAGAAGAAGAGACGAACCTAAATACTATAAATAATACTGTAAAACATTTTGGTGATATAATTGTCAATGCTGCTTACCATGCGTCTGGGAGTTTTCGTCCATTTAGTAAAAATTCAGACGAAAGAACACACGGCACACTCTTGAGAATGGACGAATGGAAATCAGCTGTCATAATCCTTGGTACAGGCATTTCCTTATGTAGAAAATGGTGGATTAAACCTGGTTTTATAATTAGCTAAACCTCTCACTTGCATGACGTCGCATAAAATTCCATTATATTGACAACAATGTGTTAACAAAACAAACAGACATAATAGGTAAAAATGTCAAAAACAGGGGTACAGCAGTCAACATTGTGTATAATTGTAATCACTATAAAAACAAAACAAATATGTCAACAAAGAAAAACAAAATGGCATATCGACAAAACACATAAGAAAAATTTAAAGACAGAAATACAAAAAATGACCATAGCACAATAACACAATGGCGGTATGTATTAGTGCGCAGCTCTCCAGACCAATATCCTGATGCTGATGTAAATCATTTTCAGCTGAAATCTTAATTTAAAAAGACAAAAAAAAGATTCTCTAAAGTATTTGACAAATTTAAATAACGAGTCAAAGAAAAATTTGTCTCAACACTACACAATCAACTGGTAGACTGGTGAACAGTCTTATAGGTTAAGTATAAAAGGCATGGGTAGTGAGAGGTTACGGTTCCAAAACACTGAATGCCTTTCTACTACTACTACTACTAATTTGGGTTAATGACGACTGCCATGTAGGGTATTGCGCCAGATTATAATATAATATAAAAATTGTTATATTTAATTTTCATGTTTTCAAATACCTGTTATGGTGTAAACAAAATGCCTTTAGTTGTCTGCGAGGTTTTTTTTTATATTCCCTAAAGTCGTACTATTTATTGATTGATAAATAAAAATATCGGAGTATTAATTTTAGTATAATTATTTGGATTTAATCTCCTAAAATTTAGAATATAGCAAAGTACTCTCGACCAATGAAATTGTAGAATTGGATGCCTCTTAATTGTGAAGAATGAATGTAAATCATGTTCTTAGTAAGGGATTATCCTATTATTTGGGTCTATTTACAGTTCAAAACAAAGAGTTTCTATAAATGAGTTACAACTGCCCCGAAGCACATTTATCAGATTGAAAGGATTTAGCACACAGTGATTGAATCTGACTAAAAGTTGAATTGTGAAACAAACAAAAATCTCAAAATAAGTTGAAGTTTACTGGTGCAGTAAAATTGGTACCGTGAGTTTTATTATGAAAATATTAATAACTTCAAATTACTATAAAATTAAACAATACCAAAGCAATGCAAAAAAAAAAAAAAGAAAAAAAATCTTTCAGATAAAAAATAACCTAAATCTTTAGCTTTCCAAAACTTTGATTACTTGATCAGCAATTGGGGAGAATAGTTATTTTCAATACAATTATTCCGATAAAAAAACAGGATTTAAATTTTAAACATATTAAAAACTTTTAAGGGCATTATTTTTTTAGCATTTCCCTGACATAATGAAACAGTATTTGATGTAAAAAGCCGGACCAAATTATTGGCTCACTGTGAAATAAAATTTAGTTGTAACTCTAATGTATTAATTGATTTAAACTGTAAATAAAACAGGATAATTCCTCACTAAAATATTACATGATTTACATTCATACTCACAATCAGGAAACATACAATTCCTACCTTTTCTTTCTACTGTTGTGTCACCTAATATCTATAACGCATTTTTTTTAAAAATATTTCCCAAATAATAAGAAAGACCTCACATCACTAAAACTTATCCATAAATGACATGCCGAAAAAGGAAGTCATGCATCAATTATAAACATTGCACTGACAATGAAACTAATTCTTGAATAGATCATTTGAGCCTTGAGCACTTTACAATATTCTAAGTTTGTAAGAGAATGATAATCCCTTACTTCATGATAAGTACTCGCTAACGCTCGTGACTTATTCATGAAGAAAGGGATTAGCATTCTCTTACATATACTAAGGGAGCGAAAAGAAACAATTATGTTAAAAAGTTCAAGCTGATTAATTATTGATTTTAGTATATAAGTAAAACTTATTTTCATAAAGAATAAAATGCATACTTTTCTTCTTTTATTTGTTTTTTAGACTTATTTTTTCCCTGACATGTTCTCATAAGTGCGCTTATTGCATTAGTACAAGTACACCGCGTCTCATACGTCCTTATTGAATTGTCATTCTCTGCATGCTTTGGATTTGACTAAATTATACCTTTATTATATATAAATATATATGACTGCCTTTCCAAACTTTCAAACCCTATTTTTATCAAAACTAAAAATAAATCAATGTGACTCGGCATGTAAATAGTGCTCTCATTAGCAAAAATAAAAACTTATAAACAAAGCCTAATCCCTTTATGTTTGGTTAAAACATACTCACCACTTCTCGTCCAATGAAAAGTCAGTTTTTTCCCTTCTAATTTTCATAGTACATGGCTTTCCATGCAAAAATAAAATGCTTTACATGAATAACTTTTCATTGTAGATTAATTATGAAAGGGAACTCTTAATAACTACGCTAACGAAGTGTACAATCCCCTGAGGCATTTTCCTTGGAAAAATAGCCTACTGATTAAAGATGTAAGAGAATAGAATTATAAAAAGAAATTTTGAATTTTGCAAATGTTTATCATGGTACATATATATAACAAACAAAAAATGAAATGGGGGCAAAGATGTAGGTAAAATTATCTTTAAATTTTATTCAATTTTGATACCAGACATTCGAGTCAATTATTTTTTTTCTTTCAAGAACATAATGTCAGACTGCTGATATATAAAGCAAAGGATTTTTTTTTCGAAAAAAAACACAATACGTGTACATTCATCAATAAAAAGTAAGCATCTGATGTTGAATGGTTGTAATTCAAATACTTATAGAGTGAGTTTTATAATTATAAACAAAAAATATACAAATTTCAAAAAGCTGATTTATATAACATTGTTGGCTTTTTAAAATCAAGAAATGTAAGGTATATAAGTATTAAATTTTATCTGAAGCAGAAGAAAAACTCAATGTTTGAACAATTTATCCTTTTTGTCCTCACTAAACTATGTTAGTGCTATTTCATTCCATCCATTGAAATGATCATTACCTATGTTATACATTCCTTTTGTTAACGTAGTTAACACTTCATTATAAAAAGTGAATTCTTATCAATGTTTGAATATTACAATGGGAAATGATAATTTTGTAAGGTCAATCGAAAGTGTGAATATGTTCTAAATTGGTCAGACAATACTTGGTCATGTTTTATGAACATTTAAAACCCTCGGCTACGCCTTGGGCTTTAACTCTTCATAAAACATGACCAAGTATTGTCTAACCTTTACTTAAAACTTTAAAATATCCTAGTGACATGCTAATTACAATTATTATACTTTATGCAAATTTCTTATATCATCCATTCATTTCATTGGACACGCGGCATTTGTTAATTTTCATAATCCCCGCCCACCCATAGCAACATGTGATAATATTAGCAACGGGTGTTAATGCCTAAAATTAATACCCGCTGTGCACGAAACAATCAACACCCGCGCCGGCCGAGGTTTACCGATTCTTATTCCTACATCCTTTCCGTCGTTTTGTTGTTGCTATTAATAAACTATCTTAAATTATTACTTTCTTTTTTTTACATAGTGCACACTTGCATCATAAGGCATTCAGTATAATAAAAAAAAACATACAGCTATTGGATGAAGGTGTTAGGGTAGATTAACACACTCGGAGATATTTTTCCCCTCGTGTGTTAATCTACCCTAACACCTACATCCAAGGGCAGTATGTTTATATTAATATTTCAAAACAAATTACTTTGAGCAAACTGTGTGACATGTGGAGTACTTGCCATAGCATAGGTAAAATATTCTTTTAAAAAATAAAATATATCTTTATACAAAATAACACAAACAAAAATATACGCCAAATTACACACCATGGTAATTATACTGATATGGATCTTACGGCCTAAGATTGTGAACGCAACTCGATAGGGAGTTGAAACACATACGTATCGTTTCGGTCTACCTATTCATCACTGAGCCCTAAATATATATATATATGGTGTCAATTTCAGTCAAAGTTACTCATAACTCTGTTAAAGCAGGTTTGTATCGATATGATGAGTTAACTATTTTCAACTAATTTTTATAGTTTGTTCTTATGTTGTGGTGTTACACCACTGTCCCAGGTTAGGGGAGAGTTAAGCGCTCACAAACATGCTTAACCCGGCCACATTCTTTATGTGTCTGTCCCAAGTCGGGAGTCTGTAGTTCAGTGGTTGTCGTTGGTTCATGTCTGTCATATTTGTTTTTCGTAAATTGTTTTGTTATAAATTAGGCCGTTAGTTTTCTCAATTGAATTGTTTCATATTTTTCATGTCGGGGACTTTTATAGCCGACTATACTGTATGGTGTTTTCTCATTGTTGAAGGCCGAACGGTTGCCTATAATTGCTTACATCCACTTTATTTGAACTTTGGTGATAGTTGTCTCATTGGCACACATACCACATCTCCTTATTTTTATATTGTGTAAGGTACACACCCATACTAAGTATGTTTGTATAAACGGATCATGCGCAAACGTAACGTATAAATTGAGATATGTAGACACCATACGATGGAGGAGAAGGTATGTTGAGAAATGGGAAGTTGACAATTGGGTAGTTGAATTTATCACGTTTGTCGTAGTTTGAAGTCGTCCATCTGTGTCAATATGGAGGAAAATAACAAGGTTTAAAGCAGACCTTCGTCTCAAGTTCACAGGGATATATGAGGTGCAAGCAATTACTGATATGTGGGTTATTGATGGACAAGACATCATAAATATATCTAAAAGTGAAATTAAAGAACTTTTCAAGATGTTGTTTTGTATTTAGATAATTTCAATATCAAAATTGAATCTGTTTCCTTGGCTGCATTTCAATCGTTTATTTTCTACTACATATCAGTTTATTTATCGTTTTTTGTTTCATGAACTTATCTGTTGTAGCTTCGAAAACATACAGATTATTGACGGTTGACATACAAAGAAAGGAGGAAAATACATTTATGGAATGACTGTAATAATTTTTCTTTCTATGAAGAAATAACATCAAAAATGTGGTGCAAACTGAATAACCCGCGTGCACCACATTATTCAGGTTATTTCGAATAGACAGGAAAATATTACAGTCATTCGTTATAATTTAATTATAAATTCCATTTTTAAGGAGTAAATCAGGAAAAAACTTTGATGACGTCACGGTCACATGACAAAATAATGTCTATGAACTGATTGACAAAAAACATTAAGCCAATCAGAAGACGTGTTACATCCAAAATTCAATTATTGAAAATGAAAAGTTAGGAAATAATCGTATTAAAATAAACTTACATCACAGGCAACCGTTACTATCTGCTGCCTCTATTTTACATCGTTTGTTATATTTAGCAGAAAATTATAGCATCAAATGATCTACATATTTTTGTGTGTTGTTTTTCTAAATTTTTAATCATATTCGAAAATCAACATATTTAAAGCATCAGGATAGAAAATTATTCAATGTATTCCGTGGTGATCAAACCACATTATAAAATTACAACAAAACAAACTCACACGCATCTGGATTTCTAATGTAGAACGATTCCTCCATTGGCATGTTACTGTAATGCATCGCATATTTGTGTAAAACATGTGTGTTGCGTAATTATAGTACTGTAACTGTGCCAATCTATTCTTTTTTATTTGCAAATAATGTTCGTAATATTAAACGGATATGATAAACACAATGCTGACCATAGTGAAATTGTAAAGAAGTTGAGACCGCAGTAATATGAAAATATTTCAAAATAAGTATCATTGTCATTTTTCCTAGTTTCTTCTGTTACCTATTCTAACATCGGACTCGGACTTCTTTTGAACTGAGTTTTACTGTGAGTTTTGCTGTATGTTTGTTTATTCTACATTGGCTAGAGGTACAGGGGGAGGGTTGCTATCTCACAAAACATGTTTAACCCCGCAGCATTTTTGCTCCAGTCCCAAGTCAGGAACCTCTGGCCTTTGTTAGTCTTGTGTGTTTTTTTATAAATTTTGGTTCATTTATATGCTTCGGAGTTTAGTGTGACGTCCATTTTCTTTAAACTAGTATACATTTTTATTTAGGGGCAGGCTGAAGCCTGCCTCCAGGTGAGGGATTTTCTCGCTGTGTTGAAGACCCTTTGGTGGCCTTCTGCTGTTTTCTGCTCTTTAGTAGGGTTGTTGTCTCTTTGACACATTCCCCGTTTCCATTCTCAATTTTATGACTAATAAGATTTGATAAGATTTAAGCATTAAACATTGCATCAATTAAATAAATTGATAGTATCGTCTGCTAAACAAGAATTAATATATGAGGTGCAAGCAATTACTGATATGTGGGTTATTGATTGACAAGACATCATAAATATAACAGAAACAACAAATAAAAACAAATATTTTATTGACACCAACATAACTACAATGATTGACAATGGCCCATATTTCAGAAGATTATTCCAATGAATACAGCATAATGAAATAATATGTTATATCTAGGAAGATAAAATCTCCTTTCTATAATCTAGACATTTACGTATATAAGACCTAGTCACTTTCAGGACATTTAAAGAATTATTATTAATTAAATATTTCATGTTTACGTAATTTTCACTATGACTTGTAGGAAGTATACTTAAAGGGAAATCACACTATTTATACTACTAATAATAATTCATTGAAATTTTGCATGTAGACAGATCATACTTATTAAGATATTTCAGGCGAAAAAAAAATTGGGGTCACCGATGTTGTTTTCGAGATATGACGTCACCAAAACTTAAAGAATCGCGTTATAACGAAACATAGAAATACCGCTCTAAATTGCTAAAAAAAAGACAAACTTATTGAAAAACGATGTTTAACTGGAATAACAAAAACAGTCAAATGTAACTTGTACCTTATGAACATTTATTTGTCTCGGTTTCCTTATTTTTGAAGGCCTTTGAACATTTCCCGCCATTTTTAATTGCTATTTATAATAGATTTTTCTTGAAATAAAAAAAATCTACTAATGTTTTTCCCTTCAAACTTCTGCATAAGTTGCAGCTTCAGGGAAGATTTTAAAAGCATAAATAAAAAAGGGGGGGTCACCGATGTTTTAAATCCGCTAAAACGGAAATAATCTTATTATTGAATTTTGGCGGGAACTATTACCTTTTCTGTTAACGTTATAGAACGACGTTGCTGGCATAACAGCATTTCTTGCAACGCTTGGGTTGAATTAAACCTTTTCACTACAAAATATCATATCATTTTTGAACATTTTTTAAGGTATTTTGATTATTCATTGATATTTTTATCAATCTATCGAATCGTTAAACATAGATACAATAACAGTTTATTATAAAGTAATTGTCAAAGTTGAAGTCATCTCATTTTTTTAATTGCATTTGTTGTATGGGGAAAACGAATGTATGCCTCATGTCGTATTATAGAAATAACTTTCGGCTTCCAGATAAAGAATCTTCTACCTTGGAAGACTGAGAGTATTCGGGCTGAAAAGTAACACGTTCCTTTTAGACTGCAGGCAGAATAATTTCGTTACCATAATTTCACTAGCTTGTCCATTCGCACCGGGAAGATAAAACCCATTTTTTATATATCGTTTCATGTTCATTGTACATAATATGTTCAGTGTTCATCGCCTGTGTATTAAAACTTTGTGTATTACGTATATTTTATTACCGTTCGATTAATCGCTCAACTTTGGTATGTTATGAGAAATACAATGCATCTGATAATTTAGAGTTAATTGACACATCTATACGTGTTTCTGTTAACATATTGATATATTTTATCTAACTCTAGTTTTTTGTCGAGCCTTCGACGTTAATCGAAAAAGCAAGACATAGCGATCCTACATTCCGTCGTCGGCGTCGTCGTCGTCGTCGGCGGCGGCGTCCACAAATATTCACTCTGTGGTTAAAGTTTTTGAAGTTTTAATAACTTTCTTAAACTGTCCTTGATTTCTACCAAACTTAGACAGAAGTTTGTTTATGATCATAATTAAGATAGTATCCAGAAGTAAATTTTGTAAAAATAAAATTCCTGTTTTTCCATATTTGACTTATAAATGGACTTTGTTTTTCTGCCAGGAAACAATACATTTACTCTGTGGTTAGAGTTTTTAAATTTTTAATAACTTTCTTAAACTATCCTGGATTTGTACCAAACTTGGTCAGAAGCTTGTTTATGATCATAATATAGTATCCAGAAGTAAATTTTGTAAAAAAAAAAAATCTGTTTTTTTCCGTATTTTACTTATAAATTGACTTAGTTTTTCTGCCAGGAAACAATACATTCACTCTGTGGTTAAAGTTTTTAAGATTTTAACAACTTTCTTAAACTATCCTGGATATGTACCAAACTTGGACAGAAGCTTGTTTTTGATCAAAAGCTTGTATCTCGAAGGAAATGTTGTCAAAAATTTGTACCTGTTTATCCGTATTTTACTTATAAATGGACTTAGTTTTTCTCCCAGGTAACATTACATACAGTCTGCAGTTTAAGTTTTTAAAACATTTATTAGATCCATAAACTATCCTAGATTTATACCAAACTTGGACAGAAGCTTCTTACAATCAAAAGATAGTATCGAGAGGAATATTTTTATTGATTTTTTTCCTCATTTTTGTTGAGCCTGCGATTAACAGCAAAAGTAGGCGAGACACTCGGTTCCGTGGAACCCTTACGAATTTTTTTATCAGATGACAAATGAGAGTGTGGATAACATTTGATGTAGAATAAGAGTTCGAGTTCCAGCTAAATTTAGAGTTAAAGTTCCAGTTTTATATTAATTCGAATGTTTATTTGAGTAAGAGTTCTAGTTAAAGCTCGAGTTCCACTTAGAAACTTCCGAGTTATACTGCAAGATAGAATAAATTCTGGTAAGAGTTCAAATTTTGAGATCTGAGATCGGATGAAATTAAAAGAAAGATTGCAGTTTCTATTTTCTGTTGGTGCACCTCTCTTTCTTGAATTGTATATTCTTTTATCACATTTATGTTTCAGTATGGTATAGCCTATATACTTTTTTGCCAAAACTGATTAATGATAGGTAATTTGAAAATAACTGATTGATTGTGTGTGCCACTTTCAGCACTCTGCTATATCATGTTGGCCGTTTTTTTTAAAAGAACCAAGGTATCATGAGTAAATCAGCTACCTTTGTATTAAACAAATGGTTGTTCTTTACAGTCATGATTTGGAATCTGACAATCTCCCTATATCACTGTTTGTTGACATGCAAGTGATCACATTGAGTGATCTGAACACGAACCTACATCTGAATTACTAGTTTTTGTTTTCGTTTTTTTTCTTGATTTTTTTCAAAACTTTCAGTGGCAAATATTACATGAATATCAGCACAAAATTTTTTTCTATATGAGATGAATACTCTTTCACAAGACGGACCTTAATGTGATGGTTACAGATTAGCACTCTGAAAGACATGTTACTCTACATAAATACATGTGTGTGTGTTAAATATTTCTCTTGTTGGAGTCTTGTTAAGCCAAATATACAGTGTGGATTTTTTGTTGTTGTTGTAGGCAGTACGGTCATCAATAGTACAAAAATAACTAGGCATAGTGTTTGATATTCCCAGATTGCTCTGACGTCTAGCGGCCTTATTTTTTTAACTTGCTGGTCGTACAGTTCGCTATAATTGACAGTTTGAAGAAATACTACAAAATATGATTTTTTTTTGTGCCCAAATTATGTAAGCCTGTACAAAGCATTAAAGGAAGATTGCGTATAATTTACTATATAATACGGTGCTAAATTTTCTTTGATTTCGACAGCCAGCAACCGATGTAAAATTGTGTATGCTTCTTTTACAGTGATGTTTTACTGGCGTTATTCTTAAATAACGTTTGATATTTCAACAAATATGATTACTCTACGAATCAATCGTGTTCATGTGTTTGTGTCCCCCATACTCCACTCCCCCCCCCCCCCCAAAAAAAAAGAAACAGAGAGAGAGAGAGAGGCGTTTGACACCAAAGGAACATCGAAACTCATTGTTCTTATTTACATCCCTCTGTTGGACAGAAAACTACAAATTCCGGAAGCTGTACGCTTACATGCTGTTACTCTTGGTATATTGTTATTTTTTCCAGTATATTCCCACATACCGCATCGCGACGATACGCTGCCAACAGTTGGGTTAAACTAATGACAGGACAATTGCCAGTATTGACCGGATGAGATATAAATAGGCAGAACTTTTTTGTTATTTGATAGATTATTTTAATATTTGAAGACCTTAGAAATATTAGACTATATTTTATGAAAATCTAACAAAATAAAGTTGACCGGACGGATTTTACACTCACTGATGTACGCTTTACAATATTGAACTGATCGACAAAAAGTGTTACTAGTAATATCTCTTTTGTTTTACAATATTTTTTCATACAACAAAGAAATCTGCGAGATTAATAGTTATCTTATATGAAAATTTAAACTTCATAGTAAAACAAAATGTTTTTCTAAAAAAAAAAGTTGACCGGACGGATTTCACATTCGCCGATGCACGCTTTGATTATACTGAAATGATCGACAAAAAGTGTTATAAATATCTCTTTTGTTTTTAAATATTTTTTTTCTTCGTGAAACTAAGAAATCTGCGAGATCAAATTTTTTTTTAATATATGAAAATATAAACTTTACAGTAAATAAAAAAAGTTTTTCTACAAAAAAAAGTTGAGCTGACGGATTTCGCTACAAATAATACCAGATCAACAAAAAATGTTAATATTTCTCATATCTAACAATATTTTTCGGTGAAATTAATAAATCTTTAAGTAAAATAATTGTATAAATGGTATTGTATGTAAATACTAACTCAATAATAATAATAATAATAATAATAATAATAATAATAATAATATCTTTATTTAAAGAGAGTAACTCATTTGAATTAAACCCAATCGTGAGGTAATTCAAGACCATATCAAGACCACTTTCGGCTATTTTTTTGCCATACATTTTGTCCGTTTCGAGTAGCATTTTCATTTTTTGCACTTAAATCAAAACGTCATTTGCTTTCTCTTGCTTTAGTGAAAGTCCCTTTGAGCGGGCCGCCATTTTAGAAATTAGCAACCTTTACGACGGACTTGAAACGGCGACGTCATAATACGGTCACGACACTATAGCGGCGCAGAGAGCGATGCGTATAAACAATAGTGTGATTTCCCTTTAATATAATATTTTTAAAAACTTATTCTATAGTTAGAATATTTTTCACACTTCAGTAAAAAGTGATTTCCATCTTTTACATTCATTGCAAAAAGAGGCAAACGATACCAAAAGGAAATTCAAACTCATTAGTCGAAAATAAACTAACAAAGACATGGCTGAAAAAGAAAAAGACAAACTGACAAACAACAGTACACAAAACACAACATAAGAATCAGCAATACGAACCCCTACCAAAACCTGGGGGTGATCTCAAACTGCAAACCCGTCCATTGGTGGGTATGCCTAAATGTCGACCTTTTTCAATGACAAGATTGTGCGCCCTCAATTTTAGTTTACACAGAGATGACCTTTCTGATTTATTCCTTAGAACACCAACGCGATAACTACGCTGATTTGAATTATATAATTTTTGATAAAATTTTAGTTTGGATGCACCGTAAATGTTTGAAGAGTGACTTACCGAATTAGACTTATAACCGGGTTTGTACTAACATGAGCAACACGACGGGTGCCACATGAGGAGCAGGATCTGCTTACCCTTCCGGAGCACCTGAGATCATCCCCAGTGAGGTTTATGTCGCTCAGTCTTTGGTTTTCTATGTTGTGTTTTGTGTACTATTGTTTGTCTGTTTGTCTTTTTCTTTTTTAGCCATGGCGTTGTCAGATTTTTTTGACTTATGACTTTGAATGTCCCTTTGGTATCTTTTACCTCTCTCTTGATCTTGCGTGCATTGATCAATCATTCGTTGTTGAATACTTGGTAGATAGTGTTTAATAAAACTATAGAAGCTAAAAAAAAATTCAATAATGAGATATCATTAGGTCGAATGGCAGGCCCTTTTAAACATAAACCTATTTCAAATCTTCGGTGCTCTCCTATTGGTTTAGTTCCTAAGAAAACTAGTGGTCTTTGATTGATAACTTATTTGTCTTACCCTCCGAATGAAAGCATCAATGATTTCATTGATACTCAGTTTACCAAGTTAAAGGTCTTATTCATCATTTGATAATGCAGTCAAAATTGTTCTAAAAATATGACGAATATCAGCTTTAATGGCAAAAATGAATATCAAATCGGCATTTTCTTTGCTAAAATGGTACCCGGGTGATCTCGATTTACTTGACATCAAGCTGAATGGCTATTACTATATACAAAAATCATCATTATCTTGATGACTTTTTTATTTGTTAGAGAAGTTCATTGTCTCTTTCTTATGACTGCATTTTCAAATGTTTGTTCAAGCTTAGAGGTTCCTACAGCAAATGAAAAAAAAAAAACAGAGGGTCCTTGCAGATGAGTTGTTGGTTAAAATAGCAGATGATAAAATTGAAAATAAATTGGATATTGGAAAAACGAAAAGTTACTATTAAAGAAATGCAATCTTTAACAGGTTCATTGGCTTTTTGTGCAAGGGCTCTTCATCACGGCATGGCATTTATAAGGCGTCTATATGGCTCTTTTAAATATGAATTTTTTTTTATAAGATTGACCAATGGAATTCGAGATGATCTGCAAATGTGGCAGTATTTTCTTAAAGAATTTTATGGCTATATGCAAGATGTAAACTGGGTTTGAAATCTAATTTACATTTGTATACTGACAGTGCATGTGGTCATTCATTGTGCAGCTTATCTAAATGAGTCATGGGCAATATTACCTCCCCTGTAAACACTGAAAACTAGATCTTCTCAATGTTTGTCCAATTTTAGCAAAGACGCTATCAATTATGGATTCACGGAAAAACGTTCTGGTAATTAGTAAAAAATGAAAAAAATTGAAATAAAAACAAAACTTCCACTCAATGTTATCATTTTCCTCCTTAAGTAGCAAACGACGAGTAGAGCAGGCTATAGATGTTTGGAGTAAAATTGGTTTAAAATGTTGCTATGCAAATAAATTTCTGGAGTATTAACTTCAATTTATTTTTTTACTGTCTGTATACCTCTCTGGAACATGCTAATTATACCTTTATATATATACAGCTAGATCAGAGAAAGTCAGGGAAAAAATTCCAAAGGAATCGATTGATATGCAGCAAAGATTGGCACTTTTGAAATTAAGTTACTATGCAAAATCAAACAGACCTTATCTCTATGTAAACATTGAATGCGAATAGATCGAGAAGACCGCAAATACTTGTACAAAACTCGAGACGACCTTTTCTTAAAATTGTATACAAAATAGTAGAAAATACCTACTTTATAAAAATAGTTATCTTTCATTTTTTAACCTGCACAGACAGACTTTTAAATGTTTATATACACGAAAAGACAATAGTTCTCTATTGAATGTACATGTGACAAGAGCAGACCGGTGTGCTCGATAACTTAGGAGTGAAAACATAAGCATACTTTGGGAAATTGTAACATGCTAAGGACTTTTTGGAACACTCAAAAAATTGGTGACCCGAAAGATCTTTAGATTTTGTATGCACATGATTTTTTCCAATTTTTTTTATCAATATGCAGCAAAGATTGGCAGTTTTTAAATTTCAGTTTCACAAGCTTCTAAAGCAATTATCTCGATTAATACTGAACATAAAACATCGTGTATTTGCATGAATATTTCTAATAACACAGTTTACCAAATAGCTATAGTTTCTTTAAAATGTACAATTATTATTCAGAAATAACTTTTGATCAGTATCGTCACCGGTATTGTTTTATTATTGAATTTCTCGACTCTATCTTAAAAAGAGTGAATTTTCTTTTGTTTTCGTTCACTGGATATCCCACTGTGTTGTTACACTTTTGAATCCAAAATCTTCCAAAAGCTACAAGGTTATGTTTTTGTTGAGAAAAATAGTTCTGTGGAGGTTAATATTCAATGTTCAATTCGAAGCATTGCATAGGTTTTCAAAAGACAATTTTATTTCTGATGCTTTATCTCGTGGACAGATTAAGAAATTCAGAGAAGTAACCAGCAACGCCGACCCGAAGCCACAGACATAATCTGTCCAGCAGAATTCTTAGATTTTTTGATGTAGAAGCTTCAAAATTATTAAATTATTCAATTTCTCAAAGTACGAAGAACGTTTATGAAAATGCATTCGTTCAATATGTTCAGGATGGAACATTATATTCCCCTTATAAAGCCACCAAGTAATTGATAAATTATTCGATATATTGGTTTTTTTGTCAATTAATCAATATTCAACAATTAGATTACATATATCTGGGATAAGCTTCAAGTTAAGAATTCAATGGAATGAAGATTTAACAAAATCTTTTAGCATTCAGAAACTTTTGGGTGGTTGTGATAGACTTTACAAGTCAAGGCTAAAGATCTCAGGGAACCTATTACTATAGATATTTTAATCAGACTAAATGCGGTTTTGAAGCACGTGTGCTCTTCTCGATATGAAACTATAATGTTTCAAACATCATTTAATGACATTAACGGTACCAATTGTTCTGCACCAGATGCGCATTTCGACAATAAATATCTCATCAGTGATGCTCGAGGCCAAAATATTTGAAAATCCAAAGCTTATTATAAAAAAAATCAAGAGTGTTTTATAAACCAAAAAGGACAAAAAGTATAGCTGAAGTCGGACAAGGAATCATTTACCTTAACCTTTGCTGCATTTTCACGTGTGCCTGAATTTGCTATTACACCAAATTTAATACAGACGCATTTTTTACATAGTCGGGATGTTTATATTGATCATGTAAAATATCAGTTGTTTGTAACTATAAAATTTTCAAAAACTGATCAAAAAGGGAGACCCACAACTTTAATTGTAGAAAAAAATGTATCAAATGAGATTTGCCCTCTACATAGTTTGAAAGCTTTTTTGCAAATTAGACCTGGAAATGATTTTTATAAACATGTTCACCAGGAAGATGGCCATGCAACCCTTTGACATCAATTTGAAGAGCAGAATGAACAAGTATTAAAATCACGAATTAACGCTTACTCACTGTGTATTATCCTAGTTATAAATGTGGCGTCTTTTTAAACCTTAAGTTTTTTATTAGTTATATCTAGCAGTAAAACCCGACTAACGAAAGAACTGTAAATTTGAAAAGACGTCACATTTATAGTTTAGATAAAACACCATTGTATCTCTTTTATATATCAATTTACCTTGAAATACTGTCTGTCCAAACAAAACGTTGTTTGAGAAGATAAATTAAGATCGATTCACTGTTGTTGACTTCCATACAGAAGCAAATATTTCATGCATGTTCAGGATGATCAAGATCAATTAAAACATTATTCAACTTATTGTTTGAAAATATAAACAATTATGTATTCTTCATACAAAAACGGATATATACAAAAATAAAGGCAACAGTAGTATACCCGTGTTCAAAAGTCATAAATCGATTGAGAGAAAACAAACCCGGGTTACAAACTAAAACCGAGGGAAACACATCAACTATAAGAGAAAAACAAAGGAACAACAGAAACATTGAAGTGCAACAAAAACAAACGCTAATATACATAGAAACGAACTATTTGATAACAACTGCCATACTCCTGACTTGGTACAGGACATTTTAAGAAAAAAATGTTGGGTTGAACCTGGTTTTATGGCTAGCCAAACCTCCCGCTTATATGGCAATGTGAAAAAATATTGCTAAAATGACAACATTACGTGACAGAAATACAGCACAAACACACGCAAGAACACTCATCTCAGAGAAACGCACAAATGAATAATATCATAGTCGATACAACATGTAAACCACAGAATAACAAGGAACATCTTCCATTAACGACAGACAGCACAGGACATCACAAACAGTGACGTATTTTTGTAACGAATATATAATCTTGAAATTCATACAATTATTTTCACAATACTAGTCCAAACAATTATCATGATGATGACGGTATTGAAAGGCTGTTTTATTATTATTTGGACTACAAACGATAAGACGTAACACATTATCCAACCGGAACCACAACAAAAAACTCATAAATAAATACATGAATATTGGATGCATAAAATACCGAGACACGTCGTATAGCAATGGCAAATTCACACTCGGCAAAACAGTCATATTCGGGAATAGGTCACGTTCGGTACTTAGCAGACAGACGACATAGATGTTAAACCACAATCTAAGACGTGGTAATGTCATTAGTTAGTTTAGACACAGACATATCATAAAAATCAACCAATTCGTGATGGTGTCCATAAAATTTACGGGGTGTCATTTTTAATCTTTCCTCCTCATAACTCTGTTGGAGCAGTTTCTGCGTAAGGAGCACACTCCTGTATATGAAGTCCGTATAGTGTAAACATGCACGAGCAACACGTATCAATTGAGATATGTAAACACCATACGACAGAGCAGAGGGTATGTTACTGCTGAGAAATGGGAAATTGATTATTGGGAAGTTGAAATTATCCCGTTTGTCATAGACTTTTGTGTGAAGTCGTCCATCTGTGTCAATATTGAGGAAAAGATCAAAGTATGAAGCAGTCCTTCTTTTATCAGTAGTATCCTTAATTTCAAGTTCACTGGGATATATGAGATGCAAGTACTGACTGACATATGGGTTATTCAGTGATAGGACATCATCAATATATCTGAAAGTAAAATTAAAGAATTTTGCAAGGTCCTTTTTCTTTTAATCTTTTAGAAGGTTCTGAATGAATTCTGCTTCATACGAGTACATAAACAAGTCGGCAAGAAGGGGTGCACAATTAGTACCCATTGGAATACCGACTGTCTGTTGAAATATCAATCCTCCAAACTCAACAAATATATTTTCGATTAAAAAGTCCAGCATTTTGATAATATCATCTTCAGTGTATTTTCTGATAGAATCAGTGTGGTTCTTCACAAAACAAGAAATTTATATCTACGCTTCTATGTTTAATGAGATGGTGAAGTCGATCTTTCAATTGAGCATGGGGAATAGTAGTGTTAAGCGTAGAAAAGTCAAAGGTCTTAATGTTGCTGCAAAATTGCAGAGATTGTGATCTAAGATTTAGCAGTAGATCTTTAGAATTTTTGAGAATCCACATCTGATTGACACCACTGGTAGAAAATATCTCTTCACAATATTACAGTATAAAGAATAGTAGTTAACACTTTAGAAAGATGTTTAGTCGATGTTTGTATCGTTCTTTTTGTGAAGTTTTGGTATCCACTATAATGACGGTAGATTTTCTCTGTTTTCTTTGATGTTAATACCAAATGAAAGAAGGACAGATTTGTGATTTTGTGTAAAATTTCATCCTTTGTAAATGATGTTAAAGAATATGTAGGATTACCAGTTGTGCTGTTTATTCCAAGCTCTTTTGTGAGACATTGCAAATAATGGTTTTTACATACGAAGACAATATTATTGGAGGCTTTATCTGCTGGAACAACGACATATTTGTCATGCAAAGAGGATAAAGCATCCACAACCTCCGGGTTCTTGAATGGGTTAGAAACCCTTGTGCTCATAGTAAATCGTAGTTTCTGAATGCGCTTCTGAATGCATGATCGAATAGTTTCGATCCATTCAGACAAAGTGTCCAGTTATGGTTCGTCTGGTTTGCGCTTTATCCATTTTCTAGCAGTCCTCAACTGCATCCATCAGTAACCTGAAGTTCACGCAATGGTCAAATTGATATACATGTACATGAATTAGACATTTTAATTTCAACCAACTGATAGCAGAGGTTTTTGTCGATTTGCTTGATCAAGTGCCAAAAGAAACGAGACTTTACTTGCATTTTCCGTTTAACAAATATTGAAACCGACACAGCTTCTTTGGTATTGTCTTTGAGAAGGTTCTGAATGAATTTTGCTCATATGAGCACTAAAAACAAGTCAGCCATTAGAGGGGCACAATTAGTTCCAATTACAATACCGATTGTCTTCTGAAATACATTCAACCAACCTCAAAAAATATTTTGTCGATCAAAAGTACAGCATTTTGATGTTTTCATATTCGCTATATTTGTTGTAAGATATAGTTTTGATCTTCACAAAGTAATATTTTTCATGACCTAAAACAAGGAATTTGTATCTACATTTCCTCTTTGTGTAGAAAAATTATGTTTAATGAGATGATGTAGTCGATCTTTTAATTGAGCATGGGGAATAGTAGTGAAGAAGTAAAAGTAAAAAGTGAAATCACAAAAATACCGAACTCCAAAGAAAACTCAAAACGGAAAGTCCTTTATCAAATGGTAACATCAAAAGCTCAAACACATCAAACGAATGGAAAACAACTGTCATATTCCTGAGTGGGTACAGACATTTCCTTATGTAGAAAATGGTGGATTAAACCTGGATTTATAGCTAGCTAAACCCCCCACTTGTATGACAGTCGCATATAATTCCATATCATTGACAACATGCGTGAGCAAAACAAACAGATATATAAGGTAAAAATTTCAAAAAATGTGGTACAGTAGTCAACATTGTGTTATAATCTTAATAACTATAAAAAGCAAACAACTATGTCAACAAAGAAAAAGAGAAAAAAATGGCATATAGACACTCTTTACACAAAGCACATACATAAGCAAAAATGACAGACAAGAATACCAAAAATGACCATAACACAATAATACAATGGCGGGATGTATAAATACTGAGCCACGCCAAAAGGATATTACCAAAAAACGGACTAAACAATAAAGGTTAAAAATGTACAAAGCAAATAAAAAGAACACTATAACGCGTAATTAGAATGAATTTCATAACAGCGTGGACATGGACACATGATAATTAAATGTGTGTATCACTGGCTGTCGACAACAAAGACTTCACGCAATTACAGTATGTCAGGGACTTCTCAATGGGGATATACATCAATACTATCTTTACACATGTCCATTCATAAAATAAAAATTTTTGCATGAAAGTTTGTAGGAATTTGTTTTGAAAAATAAACTGTATATGTTGCAAAAGAGAGACCGTTAACAAAATTATCAGGTAGACTCACAAAAGACAAAGATCCGATAATAAGTGATTGGTTGGAAGATGCTCGAGAACATCTCGGTACAATACAATACCAGACGAAAAAGCCAAAATTGACTTTCTTATGCAAAGTCTCACATCTCCAGCTAAAGATGAGATAAGACTAAGACCGTTATTAGATAGAGATTCTGCCGATAAAATTTTGCTTTTGATTCATAGTATTTATGATGGTGATGATTCCGTTAGTCAATTACAACAACTATTTTTTCAAAGAAATCAAAAAGATGATGAAACTTTGCAAGACAATTCTTTGAATCTGATGAAAATTTTCGACCAAATAAACAAGCGTGATAACATAGTTTTGGGTGACAAAAATAAAGTTCTTAAAGATCGCTTTTGAAGGTATTAAAGAACCACACTTGAAACGAGAAGTAAAACTATTCAGTTATGAGCACAAAACAATGAAATTTCTTGAGTTTAGACAAAAAGTGCTACTTTGGGTGAATGAAAATACACAAAGTTGGTAAGTAAAACTACAAATGCAAGATGTCGAAGTTGTTAGCAATCAAACAATAAAATCTGAACGCACATCGAAAGACAATCTGAAATATTAAAACTTCTCACAAAACAACAGGAAATGTTAGAAAAACAACAACAGCAAATTGATAGGTTGTCTAATGTTAAAAACTATAGTGATTCAACAAACAATGATGTATATAATAGCCATAAACCAATTATTTGTTATAATTGTGGTGGTAAGGGTCATAAAACGTCCGGAATGTCCATCACCTTTTCAAACACAAAGACGTGACGAAGATACACAGAAAACACACACGCGTGGACAGTTTAGAGGTAGAGGAAGAGGTTATCGTGGTAGATATAACCAAAGAGGTAACAGATATCAAGGTCGAGGAACTGTTGTTCCTAGTGACTCAGAAGATGTAAAAGAGTAGCTTCTACTGCGATGAGTCGATCAGTAGATGATACTACAGCAGTACGAGTAGACTCCAATTCATTTCAAAATAATATTTTTAAAAACATTGCTAGTAAATGTCCAGAGACAGAAATTGTTTTTGAAAATCAATCAGTTATAGCACTTATAGATACTGGTTCCCAGGTTTCAACAGTTACTGAAACATATTTTAATACATTATTAGAAAAGAAAACAATATTACACGATATAACAAAATGGATGAAAGTCACTGGAGCCAATGATTTACCTATCCCATATTTAGGTTATATTGAACTTAATATTTCAGTAGTGAAAACAATTATTCCGAATGTTGTTTTTCTTGTTGTGAAAGACACTGATAACATTAGTAAAAGTAAATTACCATTTTTACTAGGAAGTAATTTTTTTATGAAGATGAAAGAAACCTTAGAAGTTTATAGTGAAACTGAAAAAAACACTCTTATTGGGAAGCAATTGTCAGGTATCTTAACTTTATACAATAATTCTTTTTACTGTGAAATAGATTCTCCAAAGATATCTTTTGTTAAGATAGCAGGTAGCAGTCCAGTACATATTCCTGGAAATTCAATGAAGACAGTTATGTGTACAACTAGGCAAAAAGTCAAAACTGAAAAAGTATTGTGCAGTTGTTCAGTCATTACAAGGTAACCAAGGCTCGTTACCAAGAAACATTATGGTAGTTGATAGTTATGCTGATATAAGTCAAGGAACAGTACCGGTACGTATGATTAATATAGGATTAGAAGATGTATGGATAAATCAGTAAACAAGAGTTGGTACATTACATTCAGCTTCATTGATACACGAGGTGTCACAAGACAATATTGACATTGATATAGATCAGACTCAAATTAATGTTCAAATAAAGAAAATAGATGCTGCTGTTTGTAAGCAGGCCACAACAAATATAGAGAACAATAAGACAATACAATTGAATGACCTCGACAAAAACAGGAAAACCTTACACATGAACAAATAGAAAAAGTTAAAGACTTGTTAAACAAGAATACCGATATATTTTGTAAAAACTATTTAGATTTAGGATACACAGACATTGTAAAGCACAGATTTCATACAACGGATGAGAAACCAATTGGATTCCGCATAGACGTATTCCACCTAATCAAATGGAAGAAATTAGAGCACATATCAAACAATTGTTAAATCAAAACATTATTCGTAAGAGTAGTAGTCCTTATGCTGCGCCCGTAGTAATAGTCCGTAAGCATGACAAGTCTATAAGGCTGTGTGTTCACTATAGACAATTGAAAAAAAGACAATACGCGACGCTTATCCACTTCCAAGGATATAAGAGGCATTAGACACTTTGCACGGAACAAAGTTTTATACAACTTTAAATTTATCTCAAGGTTATTATCAAGTGGCGACCGATGAAAGGGATATTCATAAGACTGCATTTCGTGTTGGAACGGGAGGTCTGTATGAGTACCTTAGGATGCCGATGGGACTTTCTAATAGTCCGGCTACATTTCAAAAACTAATGGAAGCATGTTTCAATGACAAAAATTTTGAAATATTACTAATTTATTTAGATGATATTCTGATCTTTTCTAAGACAGTAGAAGAACAGTTAGAACGCCTGGAGTTTGTGTTTCAACGACTAAGCCAGCATGGTTTGAAATTAAAATTGTCTAAATGTCATTTCTTCAAGAAAGAGGTAAGATACTTAGGACACGTTATTTCATTAAACCAACCCAGACAAAACATAATCAATTCAAAATAGGAAAGTACCTACCAATGAAAAAGGACCTAGGACTATGCAGTTACTATAGGAAGTTTGTTCCAAAGTTTAGTAAGATAGCTGCGCCGTTACATTCACTCACTACAAAATCAATTGGAAAGAAGGGAAAATCAAAACAATTAAAGTTACTGAATGCTAAGGAATTTCAAGAAAAATGGAATGCGAAATGTTTACAGTCGTTTGGAGAGTTAAACAGAAATTAGTAAGTTCGCCCGTATTAGGCTTTCCTGATTTCAAAAAGCCATTTCGTTTAGAAACCGATGCGTGTATAGAAGGTTTAGGCGCTGCTTTATCTTAAGAACAAGAACAAGGAACTGTTGTCATAGCGTATGCATCACGCAGGTTACATCCAAATGAAAAGAATATGGATAACTATATCTCTATGAAACTTGAAATGTTAGCTTTAAAATGGGCTGTGACCGAAAAATTCAGAGAATATTTGATAGGAAGCAAATTTATAGTTTATACCGATAACAATCCTTTGTGTTACTTGCAAACTGCAAAACTGGGTGCGACTGAAATGAGATAGGTTTCTCAACTTGCACAATTTGATTTCGAGGTCAAATATAGATCAGGACGTTCAAATGTCAATGCAGATGAGTTAAGCAGAAATCCATTAGATGTTGAGTCAAATATCAGACAATTGTACAAAGTTCTTCTTTAAATAAATTGCGAGAGTGTGAAAACAATAGAAATAATGTACAACACATGCATATAAACCAAATAAATTTGACTGATCAAATAGAGACAATGTCAACATTTCCAGAGTATACTACAGATGAAATCAGACAATTACAAAGTAGTGATAATGTTCCCTCTGTTGTTTTAAATTTTGTAGAGCAGGGCAAATTGACTACACAGTTGCTGACTAAACAAACGAAACCAGTGAAGAAGTTACTGAGAAAATTCGATTCATTGCTGATAGACAATCGTATTTTATACAGAAAAATTAGTGACATAGAATGTGGTGAGTGTAAACAGTTAGTTAAACCAGAAACATTGAAACACTATGTTCTTGAAACACTATATAATATATCAGGACACCAAGGAACAGAACGAACATTAGCGCTATTGCATAAACGTTGTTACTGGTCAGATATGGTAAACGATGTAAAACACTGGATCAAGACATGTGAACGTTGTTTAGTTGCTAAAAAATCCATAACCAAAAGTTCGTCCATCAATGGGTTCGTTACTAGCATGTAAACCATTAGATATTTTAACTATGGAATTTACAGATTTGGAGAAATCTTCAGATGGTAGAGAAAACGTTTTAGTACTAACTGATGTGTTTCCTACGTTTACACAAGCAATTCCGACAAGAGACCAGAAAGCAACAACTGTCGCTAAAGTTTTGGTTAAGGATTGGTTTCTGAAACTAGGGAAACCAAAACGGTTACACAGTGATCAGGGTAGGAATTTTGAGGGTGTAGTGATACGTGAACTCTGTAGAATATATGACATTAAAAAGTCACGGACAACACCATACAAACCAGAAGGAAACGCCCAAACTGAGACATTCAATAGGACCATGCATGACAGATTAAGAACATTAATGCCCGAAAAGAAAGCAAAATGGCCCGAGTATCGGCCAG
The DNA here is from genome assembly GCF_021869535.1 of Mytilus californianus. Classification (NCBI taxonomy): domain Eukaryota; kingdom Metazoa; phylum Mollusca; class Bivalvia; order Mytilida; family Mytilidae; genus Mytilus; species Mytilus californianus. Next base: position 126,887,609 of record NW_026262679.1, on the reverse strand, counting down.
AACTAACTTTCATGTACAATACAACACCGCATTATTCAACTGGATATACTCCATATTTCCTTATGTTTGGTCACGAGCCGAGACTCCCTATTGACAATCTTTTTCATAATGAAATGACGGAAATAGACACTGATTTGGACAATTATTTAGCTAATCATCAAAAGCGAATGACCGAAGCCTTGAAGACAGCTAATGAGAACATCCACAAGAAAGCGAGTGATAGACAAGGAAATTATGAATAAAGGAACAGATGACAAGCCTATAGAAATTGGTTCAAACATCTTATTGAAGAAACATGTACAGGGACGAAAAAAAATGCAGGACAATTGGCACCCAATACCTTACAGAGTTGTTCACCGTTTTAAAGACAATGTGTATGGAATTCCGTTAGGAATGTCACGAGAAGAGAAATCTGTGACACAGGGAAAGTAGACATGATGCAAAACTCAAATTCAGATATTACTGAGGACAGAAATTCGAGTTTTGGAGTATGGAATGTGACCTATATTGACCCGAATTTGTTACCAATTCAACTTTAACATCAGGAATCTGGCGAAGATGAATAAGATGTAACAACAGATAGCGTAGATATGACACCACCACCGATAGATGCTGACAGTTCAAGAAGAAAATCAAAACGAACAAACGCTGGAAAACATTCAAATCCATTTAATTTGCCAAAGTCTGTCTCGTTAAATAAAGCATATGCTCAAGGGAACATAGAACCAGTAAAATTTGAACAATTAGGCGGACAATTGCTGCATTAGGAACGGTCTTGGGAAGAGTTTAGGACAAACACTTCAAGAAGGATGGTTAAACCATAATATGCCAAACAGTTAGATTTTTATATTGTTTGTTGAGGGCAACAAAAAGAAAACTAGGCAGATTTATAACATGTCAAAAATTACATTAGTTATTTTTGAATTATCCCTCTTTGTATAGAGTTCAGTAAATGAAGTGAAATTGAGATAATATTTATAAAAGCATTTATATATTTTATCAAATGATATTTATGATACAGTTTGATTATTTTGCCCAAATATTATTTAAAGGTATTTCAAAATATTATTTACTTCATTCTAGTAATTAGTGTACAGGTAAAAAATGGTTAACTACATTGTATGTTTTTCCCTATTTATATATAACTGATCGACAGGTGTAGTTGCGTCTCAGTTTTGTGAACCAGAATATTTGAAAATTGAAGGTTAGTGTATTTTGAAAATATTTATAATGATTTTGAATATGACTGTTTTATATAAAAGTGTTTTATAAAATACAAAAAGAACAAAAATATGATATGTACATGTAAATAACATTCTATATTTTTATCTGAAGTTTTGCAAATGCAAACATGATTTCGAAAATTTTGTATCATCATTTGAATTTGAAGTATAGTTTTATTGTGCCAGTTGATAGGCATTGTTGAGAAATATTTATACTATGAAAGATGTTTTTTATATTTTAATTATGTAGATAAGGTCAGTATTGTTCACAGGTAGATCTATGTGTTTTTCACTACTAGAGGATGATATTTTGCTGTGAAATTGTCTGCCATTTCTTTATTTAGGGTATGTATATTAAATTGTAAAAAGTAAAATCACAAAAATACTGAACTCCGAGGAAAATTCAAAACGGAAAGTCCCTAGTCAAATGGCAAAATCAAAAGCTCAAACACATCAAACGAATGGATAACAACTGTCATATTCTTGACTTGGTACAGGCATTTTCTTATGTAGAAAATGGTGGATTGAACCTGGTTTTATAGCTAGCTAAACCTCTCACTTGTATGACAGTCGCATCAAATTCCATTATATTGACAACGATGCGTGAAAAAAACAAACAGACATAATAGGTAAAAATGTCAAAAATGGGGGTACAGCAGTCAACATTGTGTTATAATCTTAATCACTATAAAAACAAACAAATATGTAACAAAGAAGCACAAAATGGCATATATCAAATTTAACAACCTCAATCATTGCTTTTTTTATAAAACGATTTTATTTATCTATGTAAAATCCACCCATAAAGGATTGAAAGATTTTAAGTACTATGACCGAATCCTTACCCTGACAGGCACATGGTTAGGTTAACATTAACTCTGACGTACAATTGCGCGTTTGACGTACATCAGCTGATCAGCATGTAAACGTCACACAGGTAGAAATAAAATAATTTTGTCGTTCAAAGTATGAACAGAATATAGTCTATAGTTCTTTTAGGCATATCCTCTGCAGAATCTAAATTAGAAGTTTCCCTTGTTTTCTTGTCGCGTGTCTATATGCTTATTGTGAATATCTTCTAAAAAAGAGCCACGTCATTATGTTTCAAAGACACACAAAAGGGCATACAGACAAAGCATTAGCAAATATGAAAGACAAGAATACAAAAATTATTATAGAAAAATAACACAATGGCGGGATGTATAAGTACAGAGCCGCGTCATATGTATTTTGTAAGTGTGTGTCCTTGATTGATATTATGATTATGTTTGGTTTTTGATATTTCTAATTGAAACATTATTGTTTATCCATGAACAAATATTGATTACTTTGAAGACTTTCTCTTATTTCATACTTTGATTGACAAAAGTTAAGAATTGTAATATTAAGAAAGGGAGATAATCATGTTCTTGTAGCTTTTATATAGCTTTGTATGACTAAATGTTTCTGATGCATTTAATTGATATTCGGATAAGCAATCTTTATTCCAAATTAAAGTTCATTGAATTTATGATCTGCATTTCAATAGACTTATGATGTTTTGTGTTTTTCTATTTTTCCACAAATATTGAACTATTCAGCGTTGCCAATTAATGTGATTATTTTATATATATGAATATACAATAAATTAATGAACCTTATATTTGTGCTTTCGTAAGCCAGTTTATTGTTTTCGGAGGTTACATTAACAACGTATTTGATTTTAACGAAAGAAATCTCTGTATTACTGAAAAATTATTACACCAGGGTTTTCGATATCAAACTTGTAAATTTCATCATCGGCACAGAGACATCATTCGTAAATATAAATCATCGTGCAGACATTTTATTCGTTCAGGTATTTCACAACCCATCTTTTATGGTAATATTCTAAATGTCGTCATTCACCTCAAAAGCTAACCAAACCTGTAAACTGACTTATTCAGAAGGGATATAGTAACGATACTGTTGTCAGGTCATTAAAGATGGATTTTGTTTGGAATTAATATTGATTCACTCATAGGGTCTTTGCATCGGAAATAAACACATTTATTATGAAACCAGTTGTTGGCATGATACGGATTATGTTCTTCTCGTATATTTGATGATGGTATGATAATAAACCCCTAACGGGAGGGATTGTGCTTGATTTTCATGTGATGAAGACATAATCTTTCAATCAGTTTAATTGAGGTCTGGAGCTGGCATGTCAGTAACTGCTAGTAGTCCTTTGTTAATTTATGTTGATCACTGTCATGTTGCTTAGTTTCTTCTGTTACCTATTCTAACATCGGACTCGGACTTCTTTTGAACTGAGTTTTTTTCTGTGCGTATTGCTGTGTGTTTGTTTATTCTACATTGGCATAAGGAGGGGGCGGTGAGATCTCACAAAACATGTTTAACCCCGCCGCATGTTTGCGCCTGTCCCAAGGTAGCAACCTCTAGCCTTTGTTAGTCTTGTATGTTTTTTTTTTATTTTTGTTCATTTATATGGTTCGGAGTTAAGTGTGACGTCCATTTTTTTTTTGTTTAAGGTGAGAGGTACGTAAATGAACGCCTCTAGCGGAAAACGGGAAAATTTACGTTTGTTGTTATGAGAGTTATCTCCCGTACACCAGAAAAATATTTTCAAGATGTCGGAAGATATTCCGCTTCGTCGGAATAATGGTCAATTCGGTGGAAGAGTATTGAATGCACCTCATCAAAATATAACAAAAATTGAAGTATGTAAATGAAATTTCTTGTCCGAGTTAAAATTGCTTCCCTCCCATGAAAATGAAAGTAACTTATCATGTCGTGATGGTCGGAGACTGAGAGTGATTGAGTTGAGTTTACTAGCTGACCAACTTAAAGCTTGCAAGAACTCCTTTGCACCATTGTTTCTACAGAACTGTTTAAAAGAACAAAGAATCTGTCTCTGAAGTATTTTGTATATACCTTGGGGTAACTGTCCATACATTAACTTAATAAACGCTGGTAAACGGCACAGATCAGAGACTTAAAAAATCGGGAATGTTGATATGGGACGTGAAAACAAAATTTAGTATGGGTAAGAATATTATAAACACTTGCATTACACACATACACTCGCACAAAAACAAATTAAAGCTTACACTATAACGTTTTATTTTCATTTTACATATTGAAATTCCATAGCAAATATAGTCACAGAGTGACAGATTTACATTTGCATACAAAGAAATAGATTTATTTCTCAAAACAACTGTGAAAACTAGAAGATATTCAATCCTCGACAAAAAAGAGGAAACACACTTTTATATGCTTAATACTGATATTCGTGTTATATAATCACTTTCTCATTTAAATATAAACATATGGATGTTCATACAAACAAAAAACCTTTTTTTACAGTGCTTTCTTTCACGTCCGCGATATGGTCTATAAATAGAATTTGAAAGTACTAGTACTAAGTGTTAAAAAACAAAGGATTAAAACAAATAATTTATATTAAAAAATAAAATTGAAACAAAAGAGTTCAATTACTGCGTTACATGAAATTTGTGAAATATAATGTCGGAAATTACTCCAGAAGGGCAAGCAAGAGAAAAGGAAAATAAACTTGAATGAGAATCGAAATGGGGATGGGGCCTTGTGCACGGACAAACGGGAAGTAAAATTGTCTTTCAAAATGAACGAAAAATTTTAAAAAAAGTTTACACGTTGCTTTTCAGTCAATTTGAATTGAATGGAACATTGTGAATAACGAGTTTCCAGCATGAAAATGCGGTAAGGGAAAAATAGAAATCCACTGCATGAAAACCCTTTGCCGCCGCTTCAAAAATAAAATAATTAGCAAAGTACATATATTATACTGAAGATTTAGAAATTTCTGCGTGCATCAATTAATTCATTTTAAAATGGGCAAAATTTGGTAACTACTGATTGCGATTTCAGTTAATACTGTATACAAATGCTGCTATTAAAATTTAGAGTTAGAGTTTTTATTTTTGCTATACGTATTTCTTCTCAATTTTCGCAATAATTAAAACTTTGCAAAAAATTCTAAAGTACGAACAGGGATATTGTTGGCATAAATTACGATGCACATAATGCCATTGGCGATGTGCAATCCCTGCAACAGCTAATCAACACGTTAAAACTCCTTCCAAGAGTTCTTCAAAATCACATGCAGCTTTTCTATTCAGTACATTGTTAGCATGATCATTAAATTGCAGCTCACAAAATCTAGACTGGATACATTTATCATTATGTCATCTAATGTGTGTTCAAAGTCCGAGATGAACAATTAATATTGCAAGATCTAATCCTTGCAGGAAAAAGAGGAGGTGTTGATGGGGTACGCGAATTGCGCAGCGAAAAGTTTGACGGGAAACCCCGAGTAACAAAAGACCAGAAGATATATACTGGAATCTATTTCAAAATACTAGTACATTATGTCAATAACAAACTAGTTAAACATTGTTTGAACGCTTATACGTTTGTTATTGTATGTTTCGTTTTTTTTTTTTAAATATTCGCAACAATTCACTATCGTCACTATAATAATGGAACAAAACCACGGATAGGAAAAAAAAGTAGGGATAATATTCATCAAACTTCATAATATTATTTTTGTTTGGTTTTTGCCTATAATTTAAATTTATCCCACATCTCCTTTCATCATATTAAACACACCATTTAAGTTTGCAAATGACCAGACGACAATTTAATTCAGTACTAGTGGGCTCGAAGTATGTGTGTATTTTTGTGTTGCGTTCTCGTGCCATTGAAACATAATTTTATATATTTTATATGACCTTCTGCAACGATCAGGTAAATTAAAGTTTACTGTTGTATTTTGTTTGTCTTTTGGCCGGTTTTTCGTTTTATTTTGCCATGGCATTGTCAGTATGTTTTCGGCTTATAAGTTTGAATTTCCCGTCGCGCGGTATATTTCGCCTCCCTTATTGTGCAGCAGCAAACATTTCATGCAAAATTGTGGTCGAAAATGTGAACATTGAATGGATATCGTCATTCGGAGAATCGATTTGAATGACAGATCTTTTATTGTTTCTGTTAAATATGTTTATAATTTTAAAGAATGTACAATTAAGAGCTTAGCATATGGCATATACGCCAGTCCATTTTTAAAGATGTCCTTTAATCGTTCCAGAAATACGTAATAAATACATAGGATCTCGTGTAATCACTAAAAAATAATAATAGGTAATTAATACTTTTTTTTCAGGCAGGATAATTTGCTCTAAGAGAAACAAATTATAATGAAGCGGTCGTTGTCTTTATGTGACAATATTTCAATGCTGGTAGACGATCAGCAATATGTATTGGCTCTAAACAGAAGCTTTCAGTTACATCAAATGAAAACATTAATATTGCTATGAATGGACAACAAATTAAAGAAAGTACATGTGAAAAGGTTCTAGGTATTTTTGTTGATGCATCTCTATCCTGGTCTTCTCATATTGATTATATCATAAAAAGGGTTAACTCTTCTTTAGCTTTACTAAAAAGGATAAAGAAATATTTAAATCACAAAGCTAGACAAATGTTCTATAACGCTTACGTTTTACCTCACTTAGATTATTGTTGTTCAATATGGGGAAACTGTAATAACTTTCTATTAGATAGTTTACTAAAACTGCAAAAGAGAGCAGCAAGAACAATTTTAGACGAACATGATTACACCAAACCTTCAAGCGAATTATTTCACGAATGTAACATTGTGCCGATTACACAAAGAATACATTATCATAAATCATTACTAATGTATAAGGCAAAACATGGCTTAGGTCCAGAATATATGTCCAGTCTTATTTTATCAGCTTCTGCAAACCAAAAATACAATACGAGATTTTCGTCCTCAGATAATTTTATAATTCCAAAACCAAATACAGAGTTGTATAAGTCTAGTTTCTCGTACAACGGACCAAAAGTATGGAATGCTCTTCCTAATTCAATTAAAAAATCAAACACAGTATTAGAATTTAAACATAACTACAAATCTATGTACTTTTAACATTACCATGATATTTGTACTGTAATGCCATATATAATAATTGTTTATTGTATTTAAATTGTATTACATCTTTATTTATCATTATTATTGAATATGTATTGTTTATTTTTAATGTAATTATTATTGTATTAAGAGAGCCTTATTGAAAATTGGTGTAATCCAAATGAGTTACTCTCTCTGAATAAAGATGTTATTATTATTATTATTATTATTATTACGACGATTCTGCTGATGGAGACTTAACGTTGCGTAATCCTTTTCGGCGACGTCATGCAATTTCTATCTTTTCCCGTCGGTAACACCCTTTCAACGGCTGATATATAAAAAGGGAGTTCGGTAAACCCATGAAAATTATATATCAATATAAAGGAAAATTCGACCATAAAAACATTTAATTTTTATAGAAAAATCGTAAGATTGGTTTTAACTGCAGAATAAATTAAGCTTGAATGTTCTTATTTTTGGTTTAAATTTGACGTTATGTCTATGTACTTTATGTTGTTTCCTTACCATTTTCAAATGTCTGGAACTCCGAAGTTAGATCGGTTACCAACTTAAATTTTTCGATTTTTCATTATCTTTTTAAAAGTTCTACGTGTATACAATTTCTTTTAAAAATCGGTAGACAAGCCATTTACGTACCTCTTACCTTAAGGGCCAGCTGAAGCCCGCCTCCGGGTGCGTGATTTTCTCGCTGTATTGAAGACCCAGCCTAGGGCTGTTTTCTGCTCTTTGGTCGGGTTGTTGTCTCTTTGACACATTCCCCATTCCCATTCTCAACTTTATCAAAAATACACAAAGACAAATAAAAAGAACACTATAACACGTAATTAAGATGATTAAACAACGTCAGTACCTAGAATCTATATTTCCATTCTCATTTTATTCAATGCCATCATGTATTATTTGTGAAGTTGATACAGAATATGTATCAACAAGGTAAACAATCTTGTGAAGTTGATACAGAATATTTATCAACAAGGTAAACAATCTTGTGAAGTCGGTTTTTCTGTGTAATGTTTTGTATACTGTTGTTTGCCTTTTCGTCGTTTTCTTTTTATCCATAATATTCTCTGTTTTTCTTCGACGTATGATTTCTATTGTCCGCTTGGTATCTTCTGTCTCTTTTTACCAGTAGAAGTCTAAATTTAAAAACCTGCGTTTGTTTCATTCACGGGATTAAAATCTTAAAGTTGTAGAATTTTTCACGACTCTAAATAATAAAAAGCCTATATCATATACTTAAAACAAGAATGTGTCCATAGTACACGGATGCCCCACTCGCACTATCATTTTCTATGTTTAGTGGACCGTGAAATTGGGGTCAAAACTCTAATTTGGTTTAAAATTAGAAAGATCATATCATAGGGAACATGTGTACTAAGTTTGTGAAATCAAAAACTACTTTGACCAAAAACTTTAACCTGAAGTCGGTCAGGCGGACGAACGGACGAACGAACGGACGCACAGACCGAAAAACATAATGCAGTGGGGCATAAAAACATTTTTTTACAACAGTTTTACACAGAATAGAGATTTACATGTTTTAGCAGAGCTACACGTTGCTGCTCAATGCATTTTGATACAAAATTAGAAATTTACAGGTTTTGTAAAATATTGCATTTAACCAAAATGAACATTTTACAAAATTTGTTGTCAAGCTAAATACATTCTTTTTTTCTTTCTTCCCTTCCTTTTTTTTTTGTAGTCACAATGTTCTTAGGAACCAAAACAATTTTATCACACAAAAAATATAAAATACTAAGGATTTTCTACCCCAAAAATAGATTAGCTATATTTGGCAAAACCTTTCGGAATTTTGGGTCCTCATTCTCTTCATATTTGTGCTTGATTTAGCCTGTAACATTTTTTGATTCGAGCGTCACTGACAAGTTTTTTGTTGACGAAACGTGCCTCTGCTGTACACAATTATAAGCCTGGTATCTTTGATGATTTAGTTTCTGCACCGGTGAATAATTTCATTAGGATTTACTTTTGTGATAATAATGGAATCGCAGTTATTGCTCTTTTGTCACATTCATGAGAAATACTGTAAACTGTCGTTATCAAAAACTTACGTGTTTGGCAATGGTAAAGATCAAATATTGATTGAAAATTAAATTTTATTCAAACAGAACAAAAAAATATTGATGAATGATCGTACATGAAAAATATCCGTATTTAAATGACAAATCATATCACTTGGGCAAACGATAACATTATTCAAGTATTGTTTTCAACTTTTTACCGTAGCTTCCATAGTGGCACCAACTAATCTGCAAGAAATATTTTATTAGATATAAAATTAATTGACACAAATTTATCATACACTGATGATAATGGGTTGCTCAAATGTAAAACCAAGGAGATAAATGTTAAGATTTTTTTTAGATATAATGATTTAATCAATAAGATCAAGGTTAAGAGGAATGGAGCTACTCATTAATAAAAAAAACCAAAGGTCTTCAATTTCATCCCCCTTTAAATTATTTTGATAGGACATATATATTTTCTTCTAGGTTGATTTAAAAAGATTCACCAATAAACATAACTTAAATTCAATATTTTTCGAAATGTCCCTTTAACAATAGATGACACGTTTACACTTTGAATAAGCACTGTTTGACATGTTACACATGAATAATGGAGATTTGAAAGCTTAGGATTCCTCAAAACGTAATGTTTATAAATCATGGTAGTGCCGAACAAGGGCCTTGTTAACGATTCTGTTTAGTATTTTTGTTTCCTTTCTGAAACTAAACGGAATACGACTAATAGTGCAAAGACATTAAAACCAAGTGTTAAAGGGCGAATCAGTTAAAGTCTAGTGATACTGACGAGACAGATCAAATATGCCAAAGAAAGGTGAACAGACATACAGACATACAAGGAAAGGTTTAATTAAAAATGAACCAGATAAAATAAAAGCCTGATGAAGGAAGTCCCACCAAAAACCGTGAGTGATGAATTTTGTTTTTCTTTTATAACCTCCTTGCTAACCCGAACCGAACAATCGACAGGTATTGGAATTGACAAAAATATTTTTATTTGCAATACACATTTTGTACTAATTGCAGCAATATTCCAAAAGAATGGTGGTGAACTTGTATTGTCAGCCCTAATCACTTTTCTCAATTAATCATACTTAACCTAATTTAAATTTTCAACGTAATTTTCAGATTATATTTGGATAAAATCTTATGATATTAGATTGATTAAACGAGAAAATCTGTGATTGTTTCCTCATAAAAAGTAAGAAAATCATTGAGAAGAGAAAACGATCTAATACTGGTTTATTTTAAAATATGTCAAAGTTTGACAATATAACTGCTAAAGTTGGAGGAAATACCAGTTTAATCCTTTTTGCGAGATAGTGTAAAATAAATTAATAAAAATGGTTCCAGGGCCTACAATATTAATGTTTTTTAAGGTCATAATACTATATGATAATGAAAATTAATTGAATTTTGCTATAGCGTTTCTTTAGAGAATTCACCAGGCTTCATATATTCATGAACATGGTGATTATTGGAAATTACCATTTGTGAAATAAACATTTAGATCTGCATCTTAATAAAAACAAACTTTAAAAATATTAAATGAATTTATCATTATAAATTTGTATTTAAATGCTAGAACAAACATTTTACTAAATTTCAGAAGAAATTGACTGAAAATACAATCTCCCAATCTCTCTCATTATTGTGTACTTTTTCGGGGGAGAGATGTCGCTATTATACTTCTCCTTTCAAGAACATTTATGACATAACTACAATCAAATATTAACTTAATGGTGTTTTTTTCTCTCCATCATATCATGGAAGAACAACCAAAAAAAAGGTAAAAGAGAGGCGTGAGATAAACAATAGTTATCCATCCTCATTAGTCGAAAACGAACTGACAACGCCATGGCAAAATACGAAAAACAACCAAAAAACAAACAACAGTCTTCAAAACACAACATAGAAAACTAAAGACTAAGCAACACGAAAACCTAAATAGCCAGGAGTGATCTCATGCGCTCTGTAGGAAGATACTGCTTCATATGTGGCACCCGTCGTGTTGCTTATGTAAGTACTCATTTGTTGATAAGTCTAATTATGTAGGTCATATTAGGGGATAAGAGGGCGGCATTGTGGTTATGACAATTGGAGCATATCCGTCTTCATCTTTTAAACAGATATTTTATAGCAGTTCCACTACCGGTTTACGGTGGGGTTTGTGTCGCTCAGTCTTTCGTTTTTTATGTTGTGTTTTGTAGACTGTTTATTGTCTTTTCGTCGTTTTTCGTTTTTTGACATTACATTGTCATTTTGTCTTTGACTTTTGAGTTTGAATATCCAGTTGGTATCTGTCCTTTATCAAATCGACAAAATACTTATGAGTGGATACGGAGGATTGCTTGGTATAATAGAGTAGTTGATACATACCCTTCAATACCATTACAGGCCGAATCAAACCCCTCCCCCACAGAATGTCCGTGATTGTATTTAATTTCACTATAACATGATAAATATTTTTTTTATTTTTCTTTAGTTTTCTATGTAATGTTTTTTTCGTGGATTTGTTTGTCTTTTCTTCGTTTCTCGTTTTTAGCTCACCTTTGCCATAGGGCCAAATGAGCTTTTCTCATCAATTGGCTTCCATTTACTTTTACAAAAATCTGAAACTACTTGGCCAAATGTAACCAAACTTGTCCACAATCATCATTAGAGTATTCATTTTTAATAAATGTGTCCGATGACTCCGCCTGCGAACTAAAATGGCTGACATCGCTAAAAAAAGAACATACCGCTATAGTATAAATGGAGAAAATGTTGAGATCGACCTACTGTCCATTTATGTCAAAACTGTCGACGACTTTTTAACAGGAGTTACTGTCCTTGAAAGATGAATTTTACAATTTTTTATTCATTTTTGCGTATCTTGAACACTATTGTAAATAGAGAGAAACTTTAATAGCAAAAATGACTAGAAAGGCAAGATCTACAAATGAGTGTAATGGCCAAAATATAGGAGTTATTGCACTTAAATGACTATTTTCTCAACTTTTTGTGTTTTGGGCAAAAACTAAAGAAGATCGAGAGAAACTGTAAACAGAAAAATGCTCAGCAAAACAAGACCAACAGAAAAGAGAGTTTTGTCATGAATTCTATTCTAGTCTACAATATTGAAGAGTTCCCGTTTTTGGAGATGTACATATATTAGGTGAGCGACACATGCTCTTTAGAGCCTCTGGTTTGACTAGGCGTTGTCAGTTTCTCTTCGACTTTTGAGTTTTCAATATCCCCTTCGTATCTCCCGCATTTGTAATGTGATAACATAATTTAAAAAATCCTTAAGTACAGATTTGAGTGTTTACGACAAAATTTCTGTACAATCTCCATACGATGCGCTTGAGAGCAAAAATTGGGAAAGCCGAACACATTAACATGTAAGATCACCAAGGAGGCTAAGAAGAATAACTGAAATAGTTATCGATTAAGCTCCCTGTGTTTTTGTATTGCAAACTTAATGTATTGGAAACCGTATGCAAATCTCCCACAACTCGATAAAAAAAAACGGTCAACTTAGCTTAAATGTAGTTTTGTCATTATTGAGAATTTGGTATTGATGGCAGATTTGTTTAAATATGATCAATAATAAACTTTATTCATATTTGTTCACTTCATATGGTGATTAAGGGCTAGATATATTGTTTAGACACCGATGTCTATTATTGAATATGACATGTTGTGTGAACAGCTGTTTAATTAAGACCTTACTATGTTGACTATAGATATCTTTTGGTTTTCTGTTGTGTTGCTGTCTTATTGAAGCATGTGGTTTTACTCCGTTCCAAGGTTATGGATTCCTAGTTTTCACTTCTTAACATAGGTAATATATTTATATCAAACCATAAAATGATTGAGATTAGATGATGAATTTTAAAGAATGAACTCCATATAGTTTCTGTTCTTTTTCTTAATGAATAATGTGTTTTATGTAATGTGACTATAAAAATAAGGAGATGTGGTAGTATTGGCATTGAGACAACTATCCACCAAAATTCAAATGAAGTAGATGTAAGCAATTATAGGCAACTGAACGGCCTTCAACAATGAGAAAACCCCATACCGTATAGTCATCTATAAAAGGCTCCGACATGAAAAATATGAAACAATTCAATTGAGAAAACTAACGGCATAATTTATAACAAAAAAATATTACGAAAGACAAATATGACAGACATGAATCAACGACAACCACTGAACTAGTTTGATATTTAAAGTTAAATACACTTTTACATGTATTTCTATTTAGGGTATAATTCAATAATGGATAAAACCATAAAACTAATAATAGATCTATCTATCATTAAGCAAACAATTTAATTAAATCTGAAACTTTTAACATAGATTTTTATTATAAGATTCTATACAAGTTTCAGGACTTCATAGGTCACACCGAATGTATGACGATATTATACAAAGTGCAACATTTTTTATTTTTCAGTAGAAAAAAACCTAATTAAAAGAAACAGGCTTATATAATTCGATATGTCAGACACGCAGTAGAGCCAAAAAAAAATCAAGATCTTACAATCAGCTTTGACACATAGTAATTACGTTATTTCAATATATTACCATCTAAGAAAGGAAATTACTTTGTTTACTATAGTTTCCTTTGGAATTAATTGCCTGCATTCTGGACAAATTCATTATAGGATGCATCATTACAGAACTTTTAAAGGTATGATAAAGGATACTTTTCAATCGAAAATCATAAGTATTTTAAAACTATCGAATAATATTTTTCAGTTATTCATAAAATACTGTCAAATATTAGAAACACTTTTTGCGTTAAAGGCAAAACTAAAAAACAAAAACAGAATCGTGCTACTTCGAGATTTTTTGAATATAAACTTCTATGGATAAACTAACAAGCATTCTGTGAGTATTGCCTGGCAATACATAGTCCCCTATCGGTTGAAAATTCATTGTACTGGAACAAAATGCTAGTTTGATCTATAATTTGTCTTCAAGCATGACGAAAAAAAATGTGGAAAATTGATTATTCGAGTGAATTTTCTAAGTCCAAGGACCATATCTCTGCACAAAATCATCAGACCGGAACAAAATCGAACTTGATCTGTAACTTGTCATGATGAAACTATACACCAAATATCAAGTCAATATCTTCAAGCATGACGAAAAAAGTGATGAAAACTGATTATTCGAGTGAATTTTCTAAGTCCAAGAACCATAACTCTGCACAAAATCGTCAGACCAGAACAAAACGCAAACTTGATCTGTAACTTGTCATGATTAAACGATACACCAAATATCAAGTCAATATCTTCAAGCATGACAAAAAAAAAATGGAAAACTGATTATTTGAGTGAATTTTCTAAGTTCAAGGACCATAACTCTGCACAAAATCATCAGACCGGAACAAAATTCGAACTTGATCTGTAACTTGTCATGATAAAACTATATACCAATCATCAAATCAATATCTTCAAGCATGACAACAAAAATAAAAAATGGAAAACTGATTATTTGAGTGAATTTTCTAAGTTCAAGGACCATAACTCTGCACAAAATCGTCAGACCAGAACAAAACGCGAACTTGATCTGTAACTTGTCATGATTAAACGATACACCAAATATCAAATCAATATCTTCATGCACGAAGAAAAAAGTGTGGAAAACTGATTTGCCGGACTGACGGATGGACAGACGGACGGAGTGCAAACCTAAAGTCTGCTTCGACTTCGTTGGTAGGGGACTAATTATCGGGTTTTCTGCATATTGTAAAATATCAGCCGCTTGACAAAATGTAAAGCTTTTGGTGTATTTTGTAATACATTTATGTTTTTTGTCAATTTTGAATTCGGAATTATTTGCAAATCTATAATAGTTTTTGCTATTTTAATTTAAAATTTTCCAGACTCGGATCTTTTTAAAGATTGGCATTTTGTAAAGAAACCTCCCTATTATTAATGGCCGTATGATGACGCCTATATGGTTAAAATTGAGAAAGGAAATGGGGAATTTGTCAAAGAGACAACAACCCGACCAAAGAGCAGAAAACAGCCGAAGGCCACCAATGGGTCTTCAACACCGCGAGAAAATCCCGCACCCGGAGACGGGCTTCACCTGTTCCATAAACAGAAATGTGTACTAATTCAATGAAAATGGACGTCACACTAAACTCCAAAACATATAAATGAACAAAAATTAAAAAAAACATACCAGACTAACAAAGGCCAGAGGCTCCTGACTTGGGACAGGCGCAAAAATGCGGCGGGGTTAAACATGTTTTGTGAGATCTCAACCCTTCCACTATACCTCTATTCAATGTAGAATAAACAAACACACAGCAATACGCACATTAAAACTCAGTTTAAAAGAAGTCCGAGTCCGATCTCAGAATAGGTTACCAAAGAAACTAAGCAAAATGATACATAAATTAACAAAGGACTACTAGCAATTACTGACAAGCCAGCTCCAGACCTCAATTAAACTGATTGAAAGATTATGTCTTCATCATTGTTTTTTTGTATTTTGTCTTTAGGATGCTGTAATACATGTATTTGCATATATACCCCACATATCTTTTAATTTTTTTAAATAATGTACATGGTATTTAAATTTTATGTTAGGGTTCATGATAAATCGTTAGTCTGAAAGAAAAGAAACGAAGATCTTTTGTCAGAATAGACATAATGTCAAATTCATTGAAAGCCTGGCATTTTAATTCCATCAACATTGATTGAAATGCTTTTTATTAAATTACAACTAATGTGACGCATTCAAGCCGCTGTAGAAACGATAATGTAGTTCAACGTTATACTTAAAATGCACCACTTTGTTAATTATTTCGTCTATGATTATTATTCTTTCAAAAAAAAAGGGAGCTGAACCGCGTGAAAACGTTAAAAAACTATCGATAATATACGTTGCAAGGAAATTTCCCTAATGCCATATTTAGTTATGTTACACACCAGGCGTCACTAGGGGAGAAGGAACTGAATACGACAACTTGTTCTGACATGTAAGCTTAGTATACACACATTTCTAGTAGGTATTTTTATTATCATCAATTTTTCGGTTTCGTTTGGAGGACGTGTTTTCAACAAACAATCGGCATTCCTTTGGAAACCATTTGTGCTTCTGACTTGTTCCTTAATTTACATGAGATAGATTTCATACTGAATGAAAATTTGTAACTGATATGTTATACTGCATCATTTGTTCAGGTACCATTTCTTAATTCATTTTTCATCGCTTTCTATTGTGTTAGTATTAACATTTATGTCCCTTTAAATTACAGCAAAACTATTATTGGTTTCATGTGCCCTAACTCTTGATAAATTTATAGAAGAAAAAGATCGTGCGAATTTCCGTACCTAATTACGGTCTAATACACCTTGTCATCGTGCGACAAAAGAGAAAAAGCTGACATTAAATTTATTTTTTTTAAACTTCTGCCAGATAGATTCATGGGTGATGGTTACTCGAAATAAATCTACGATTTTTCAACTAGAAGCACTTTATATTTATTCAGATTCCTCGTGTAAAGTCACGCTCTTTGCACGTTAAGAACCCTGGCAAACAACTCTTAGAGGGATCCTTAGGTGGCCTGTCGTATTATCTAGTTACACAATGGGCTATAAATATAAAAATAAGAAGATGTGGTACGATTGCCAATAAGACAACTCCTCTCCACAAGAGACCCATTGATGTAAAAGTTAGCAACTATAATAACTTTTTTTTATAACGCATAAGCAGTAAGCACATTTTGTGTTTTTCTTTCTTTTTTGATGATTTCTTGTTGCTTCGCATCACGGTGCGGAGCTATTAGTTTCAGTGGACATACACGCCATCTTGAAATAATTAATAATTACTTATCACATATAGATTCTGATTGGTTGCTTTATGATGCGGCCGAGATACAACAACAGCTATTAGCTTAAATGAGATAAAGAATTACAGACTTTTCTCGTCTCAGGATAAGACATCAAATGCCGGAAAATTAACTATGTGTATTTCAGTTCCGATCAACTGTCATTAATTTATGTTCGTTTTATTATGCATATATTGCACACTGAAATTCAATATTGAAATATCAATTATCAATACGTGTTTATTTGCTTTGTTAATCTGCAATATGCACGATTTGTTTTGCTAAACAATGTTCCTATACAATGCTTTCAACTTACGGCCTTCAACAATGAGCAAAACCCATACCGCATAGTCACCTATAAAAGGCTCCGAAAGGAAAAATGTAAAACAATTCAAACGAGAAAAGTAACGGTCTGATTTTTTACTGACATTTTTCATTTCATTATTTTAAAAGGATCACATTAAAGCTTATACATGTAGATTATTTATTTCATTGTTTACAAGTATTATCGTTTCTATAAATATACACTGTTGAATTCCATTGCTTTATGGAACTTATATAATTCTCACTGTATAGCTTTAGTTAATTAAGTATGAAGTTGCAATTTGTTTCCTTGTGTTGACCTATCAAAAAGCGCATAATTATCAATTTAAAATGTGTCTATAAATATACATTTATTTTTATTTTCAGTTATTTCTTTTTTGTTCAAGGTTTATGAAAATCAACGATATCAAGGTGATTTCCAATTTATATTATTGTGTATCAGATAGTTTTCCTTATATGCTCAGGTCCAATCTGAATGCTTCATAAGAAAATGCTTCAACAACCAATTTTTACTCAAATGGGCCATCATTTTGTTTATGTTCATATCTAGACGGGAAAATACTAAAAATATGCAAGTTTGTCGATATTGTCAGGGATTATTGATATGATGATTTATTTGTAAAAAAGTGACTTAATGAAGAACAGATTCTGTATTTTTCAACTTTAAATGTTTACTTGTCCAGCTGTTAATGGCAACCGTGATAGTGTCATTTATTCATTATTTAATTATAATATTCAAGATTTTGAGAAGCTACTTTTGTTTGTATTTGTATGGATTTTGCATGACTGCAATGTAGTAAAAATCCTCAGACACCAACCGACGCGCTAATCGTCTACAAATTACTTATCAGTGACATTCAAATCTAAAAAGTAAAAAAAGTATTAAATAAAATACAATGCTGAAAAGCATTGAGGACCCGATATTCAGAAAGGTTTTGTCAAATACAGCTAAGGTAAACTACTATTAGGCACCAGAACTCAAAATAGCTCAAAATTATTAAAGGCCCCCCCCCCCCCCCTTAGGTGCATAATTTGGATTTTAATGTGTGATATGGTTTTTGAGAAGCTATATGTGAATATTTCTTTTTTGGCTTTCATATGTTCCACTGTGGTAGTCATATCTTATTTCAGGGTGGCATTAAAAATTGCAAATACTCATATAGGATCACCCCAGTTACTTAGTGTTTAAATATGTGAGACAACTTCTGACAAAAAGCTTTGTATATGTATTTCTCATAGTTCTATGTTAAACTGTGTTTAATGATAGTGGCCATCTTGATTTTTTGAATTTGTATTGTCAACATGAACTCAAAATTTTTTTAAGGCTATCTTTGATTTTTTTCTACAATATTTCAAATAAATATGCAAAGAAATTCTTAAGAAATTATATGCAATTTCAGGTAATCAGAATACATTTTTGGTCTCTTGCAATCATTATTAATTTCAGATCCAAAAAAAAAATATTAATTGTACATTCAAATATGAAAATCCCTGATAATGTTGGTCCTAGTTGGCAGAAAATTTAAGCATGAAAAGTTTTCAGACGATTTGTCAACAGTAATGACCATTTAAGCATGAAAAGTGTTCAGACGATTTGTCAACAGTAATGACCCTTTAGGCTTGTTTATGGTTATAGATTTTGAAGAGAAAAAAAAGGAAATATGAAACATAAAAATTTGATATGACTAGAGTATTTGACTGAATTTGAAATACAAAAAAAATATTGCATGATCAATTTTGTTGACGAATTTTTGTTTTGTGGAGAAAGATATAAATAATGAATCTTGAAGGAAAGAGTGGATGAAAATAGGAGCAGGCAGTTTTTGCATCATAAAATAAAAATAGAGCAATACTGTTACATATATTAACACAAATTTAGATTTAACAAATAACTATAAGTTAAACTATGTAAGTTACTATTAGAAGTTAGTAAGGCCTCGTGAGATTCGTCCCTTTACATAAATATGATGTATAAATGAATGACAATTTGTACTTGGGACTCTTTAGTAGGCAGTACAGATGGTTAAAAGTGTATGTCAAAAACACCTGGCATCATACATGTATTGCAATAAGCATTTTTATGCTTTCCTTTGTTGGCTATCTGGAGACAAAGAATGTTAGGAACAAATGGAAATAGAATGCTTTAATCTCCCTGAACAGTTATGATAATACTTCAATAATACCATGTGCTGACAGTTGTTGAGAAATTTATATATTATAGATTATACAAAATGTTTCAACCATCTTACCTAACAGTTCATATCATGTACATGTAGATTTGGGTGGTCTGTTTTAAAATCTTAATTCCATATATAGTGTATATGCATAACAATAAACTGAGCTCAATGCAAAGAACTTTAAAACTAAACTTAGACAGAGAGCTCAATTCGTTGATATACTTCGCAATACTGGGAATAATCAACAAACTGCATGGAGATCCTGAAAAAAATATGCCAATTACTTCTATTAAAAGTAGATTACAAAGGAAGAAAGCAAGCTGTATACAAATATTCAGTATAAAGCTAGTAATTGCGATACAAAAGGGTAAATATTGATTGTTTTAACCGGCGTCGCTTTAAAGCGCACATGGGCTATTTCATGGCGGCCATATTTTATTGGTGAGGGAAACCGGAGTGCCTGGAGAAAACCGCAGGCCTTCTATAGGAAAACTGAAAATCCTAGTCAATAAAGATTTGAGTGCACCTGCACAAGCAGGGTTCGAACCCAAAACCTCAGTGTTGACTTGCTAGTAATTACAGTAACAACTTCTGAGACCACACGGCCACCGAGGCCCCTTGAAATGGTAAATACACAAGATGACAAACAATTCTACTATTAAAATAGTTAATTAAGTTTTCTGTGAATCAAAGTTATCTTCAAATTTTATTTAGATTTTTCTAGTTTTGGCGAACAGACAAATCCATGATGATATGGTCCTATCCCCTTCGCAAGAAGTGTCAAAACTTTACAAATTTATTCTACATATAACATTTTATAACTTACTATGAGGTCAAATGATTTAAGCTTACTTACTTGTTCATCATTTTCTAATTTTCTAAATTTGCTCCCTGGTAATTCCAATTTTAAATCCTGAAACATGTTAAATGATGAATTTTCATTTTTTTTTTATTACATTCACTTTCCTTTGTAGAACATTTTAACTGATGTGCTTTATACAAGCTTTGTGCTTGAACATTACATTCAATTGAGCAATTGTTGTGTTGCTCGTTTTCTTTAACACTCCTCTTTGAACAATATTATTTGTTACACATACTGCACATGTATTTCGAACAATCTGCAATCTATTCCAATATTTAACGCACTTTTACACCAGTATTCCAGTAAAATTTAGTCGAAGTTGAAAAAAGAAGTTCAGTAAAATATATACCAGTATACTATATGCATAGTTGATGTCTTTTGGCGAATACACAACATGTATAAAACACCCCACATTATTTATCCTGCGATGCAGAAATTCTAAAAAATATTGCATCAGAATTTTCCGACGATGCTGAAATGTTTTAAAATGTTGCATCAGAAATAACATGTAACCATTGCATTCGGAAATTTCATGATTATTTTATACTTTTAATGTATTTCCCAAATCATTTATGATGCTAGAATTTTAAAATATGTTGCATCAGAAAAAATGTTGCGTCAGAAATAGTCAGAAACCATTGCATTCGTAAATTTCATGACTTTTGATACCTTTAACGTATTTGCATTCGGAAATTTCATGACTTTTTATACCTTTAACGTATTTCCCAAATCATTTATTTATTTAGTGTATACATTTATATTATACATAATATATTTATAAAATATAAATAGATAAAATTGTATAAAATTATACAAAATTATATATAAATAGATATAATTATATATAATTTATAATATGATATATGATATATGATTTTAATATATAAAATATAATTTATAATATTATAATATAATATATAATGTATAATGTATAATATATAATATATTATATAATATATAATCATATATTACATTCAATTCAAAATTTATCGTTTGTTGATCTCTACTAGCCTCTTTGATGTTCATTGTATTGTTGGGTTGCCTTTATTGCCTTTACTCATCAGCTTAGGTTATGAAAAATAGAAGATATTCAAACAAAAGTTACACTGCTGACATTAAAAACACTCCCGTAACAAACGCTCACACAAATTCACCAGTGGCAGAATAAAACTACTAATGCTTTAAATAACGTCTAAAATGATGTAACATTGAGACGTTGGAATTTTATTCATTGTAAAGATTACAGAATTTTTAAAAGAAGAATTTCCTGGCTATCTTTGAAACCCATATGTTGACCTCTAGATGTCTTTCATTTTTTATAATGTTGGATTGGCACATATGATTATAAAATCTTGTCACCCCAGACACCTACATATGTGCTTATACATATGTGCTAGTGCTAAGCCGGGAACTTCGTCAGTGGTTGTCTTAATGTTTTTTTTGTCATTTGAAAATCTTTGATAGTTTCTGTTGAATCTATTCACAACATCTTAAGGCTCTGTTAAATCTATGCACAACATCTTAAGGCTCTGTTAAATCTATTCACAACATCTTAAGGCTCTGTTAAATCTATGCACCAAATCTTAAGGCTCTGTTAAATCTATTCACAACATCTTAAGGCTCTATTAAATCTATGCACAACATCTTAAGGCTCTGTTAAATCTATTCACAACATCTTAAGGCTCTGTTAAATCTATGCACCACATCTTAAGGCTCTGTTAAATCTATTCACAACATCTTAAGGCTCTGTTAAATCTATTCACAACATCTTAAGGCTCTGTTAAATCTTTTCACAACATCTTAAGGCTCTGTTAAATCTATGCACCACATCTTAAGGCTCTGTTAAATCTATGCGTTTTTTAGTGTTGCACATAAGTGTTTCTTGTTTCTCGTTTTTTATATAGATTAGACCGTTGGTTTTCCTGTTTGAATTGTTTTACACTAGTCTTTTTGGGGACATTAATAGCTTGCTGTTCGGTGTGAGCGAAGGCTCCGTGTTGAATGTTCTTTTATTGAAATCTACCTCACATCTCATTTTATTGACGTATACCCGACATCTTCCTTTATTGAAGCATACCGACATCTTTGTTTTATTGACGAATACCCGACATCTTCCTTTATTGAAGTATACCCGATATCTTCTTTATTGAAGCATGCCGACATATTTTTTTATTGACATAAGCCGACATCTTTTTTATCGACGTATACCAAACAACTCCCTTTATTGACGTATGACGACATCTTTTCTTTTAATTGACGTGCAACCTACAAGTATAATAACATTTTTTCTCTTAATTGACGTGCAACCGACATCTGCTTCTTTTTTTAAAGTATATTCCATATCTCTTTTATTGACGTATACCCTATATCTCTTTTACTGAAGTATACCCCATATCTCTTTTGTTGACGTATACCCTATATCTCTTTTATTGACCTGTACCCCATATCTCTTTTACTGAAGTATACCCCATATCTCTTTTTACTGATGTACACCCGACATGACCCTTTTCTATTGTTGAAGACTGTATGTTGCCCTCTAAGGGAGCTACCATTTGATTTTTATGGAAAAGGGGGGAGGGGGGGGGGGGGGAGTGAACTAGGATGAAATTTGAAAAAAAAGGCAGGACAGGAGTTTTGAGTAAAAAAAAGGCAGGATGACCAATTTATGTAAAAAAAAGTCAGGATAAACTAAAAAAGTAAAGGCAGGACCGAATAGAGAGAAAAATAAAAAGGCAGGACAAAGTAAAAAAAAAAGGCAGGACACAATTTTTCATCCTACCACCTCCCCCCCCCCCCCCCCCCCCCCTCCCCCCTACCCCCCTACAAATACATTAATTGTTGAACTTCCCATCTGATGATAAATATATAAAAGTTGGTACCGTATAGTTGCACTTCAAGCTATGCATAAAGGCCTTTTTAATATTGTAAACGTTTTTGGCATCACTGAAAATACATTAAATTGTTGAAACGCGCATCTGTTGAATAAATTTTATAACAAAGTTTTCCTTCAAGCTTTCGCTGCATTTATTTTTGTTTGTTTGAAGAATCATTTGTAAGATAAGCTGTCCTGAAACTGGAACATGTATTCTTATATCAGATCGCCGTAATGTGTGATTGATAACCTTACGTCATTTTTTTCACCTCACGCCAATGAACTTTTCATTTACTGAAACTTACACCGTTGCAGAACATTTATGCCTCTGTTGGATACTAATTAAAAATAAAGATACAGATCAGGGACGAGCTCGTCTTTTTCTCTAGGCAATAGGACAGCGTTAATGCTAAATAAAAGCCAATACATATTCAGTACTTCGGTATTGGAGGAGATAAACGGATATTGTTTTCTTAAATCGTTTGTTATAAAACTTGAGAAATCATTGGAAATGCAGGGATGTATCTCTTTTATACATATCTTGTTTCCTTGTCCTTTTTTTGGTTATACTTTTGGTCCTTTTCGATTGTAATTGCACTTCAAGATATGTATTAGCTTTTTTTCTAATTTTCGTAGTTTTTCGTCGTAATTTAATGTAGTTGAAGGACGAGGTCATCTTTTTTATTTAATCAGCAATAGTGTTTATGATAAAACAAATAAAATATATGGCACATAAGTTTCACATGTTTTCACAAAAAATCTTGCCATTGAAAAGTGTATGACTAACAAGTACTTTTATTATTCAGATGTTTTGTGAAAAGAGCCGCTGAACTTCAAACAATTTAAGATTTGAAATAGTTAGTAAGCAACGTTATCTTGTATCTTATTCTGGTCTATGACACAACAGCTAGCCTCAAACAGTAATCATTAGATACTTTGCACTTCATGAAATTTTCAAGAAAATACTAAACTGACAGGTTAACTTGCTATCCTGAGTTCACACCGAAATGCAATTTTTTAATTTAGTATTACAAGCCCTGTAGCTCAGTTCTTCTGTACTGGAATGAATAAACGGATATTGTTTTATTGAAATTTGTTGTTATAAAGCTAAGAAATCATTTGAAAGCAATGAATGCATCTCCCTCATCTTTGTTTCCTTGGTTATATGGTCCTTTCGGTTATATTTGCTCTTCAACGAGTGCATTAGATTCTTTTAATTCTTTTATTTTCAAATGTTTTTGGCAAAACTGTAGATACATTAACTGTTGTAATGCACATCTTGTGAATAATTTATAAAATGTGGTACAGTTTAATTCCACTTCAAGATGTGCACTAGTTTTTTTTGGGTTTTTTTTTTTCAACGTTTTTGACACCACTGAGTATACATTAATTGTTGAATTGCTCATCTAGTGAATTAATTTATTAAATATGGTACCGTTTTATTCCACTTCAAGATGTGCAATTGGTTTTTCTTTATTTCGTAAACGTTTTGGTATGACTGAAAAAACATAAATTGTTGAAATTCGCATCTGTTGAAAAATAATTTATAAAAATTTGGTACCGTTTAAATGCTCTTCAAGTTGTGCATTATGTCACAAAAAAAAAAAGATTGAACGTTTAGGGCATCACTGAATATACATTAATTGTTGAAATTCCCATCTGGAGAATAGATATATAAAAGTTGGTACCGTATAATTGCACTTCAAGCTGTGCATTAGGATTTTTTAAAATTTTGTAAACGTTTTTGGCATCACTGTAGATACAGTAATTGTTGAAATGCGCATCTGGTGAATTAATTTAAATTTAAAATTTGGTACCGTTAAAGGTTATTAATTATAGTTATAATCTTAATTAAACAAGTATACTGAAAACTAAATGTACACTGTTGATAATTGTAACTTATTGCCCGTGTCATCACCATCCAGTTCTGTCATTCTTTATATTTTAGAATGAATATCATTTATTTACATGAATGAATGAATTAATTAAATATTTAGTTTTGATGTCTTTTATATAACTATTTGTTAAATTTTCTTTGTACTATTCACCGTTTTCCTTTAAGTCTTCGGTGCAACCATATTTTTTGCTTGAATCATTACTTTTCGTTGGAGTTCGGTATTTTTGTTATTTCTTTTTTTTTTGTAAAATATACTGTCCTGAAACTGGAACATGTATCTTTGTGTCAGATCGCTAATGTGTGATTGATAACCCCTTACGTCATTTTTTTCACCTCACGTTAATGACCTTTTCCTTAACTGAAATTTATACCGTTGTTAAAAATATAGATGCAGATCAAGGACGAGGTCATCTTATTTTTTTATTGGCCTCAAAACAGTGTTAATGCTAAACACATTTAAAATCAAATACTTTTAGTACTTCGGTACTGGAGTGGATATACGGATATTGTTTTCTTAAATTGTTTGTTGTAAAACTTAAGAAATCATTTGAAATTCAGGAATGTATCTCCCTCGTGTATATCTTTAATTTGTTTCCTTGTCCTTGTTTGGTTATACTTTTGGTCCTTTTCGGTTATAATTAATCTTCTACGTGTGCATCATCTTTTTTTAAATGTTTTAAACGTTTTGGGTATGACATAAATTGCTGAATTTGCTTCTGTTTAAGATTATTAATTTAGATTATAATCTTAATTAGACATGTATAGTGAAAACTAAATGTTCACTGTTGATAATTGTAACTTATTGCCTGTTTCATTAAGATCCAGTTCTGTCATTATCTATATTTTAAAATAAATATCATTCATTAATATTAATTAATTAATTAAATTCTTAACGAAACAGACAATGGATAAAACTGTTTTGTTTTAGATTGTTCAAATTCTCTTAAGTACAGCTATTTGTAAGAACCAGGCAGGGGGTGATTCATGTATGTTTCAGAACTTCTTTATTTTTTTATATAATAGACAGCTAAGATTGAAATGATGATTGCAGGCTAAATTTTTTAATTTTGTTGAACGGTTGCTATGGAACCATGCATCCATTTTTCGAGAATTGATGATGAAATCATACATGAAAAATTGAAAAATCCATGTTATTTTGGTTGCAAACATTTTCTGATTATGAGAATTGCAAAAAAAAAAATAATTTTACAACATTATTAAACATTATTTGAAATATATATTTTAATGTATAGGTTTTGAAATTTTTGTTCCTATAAAGCGAAAATACTATTTTAAAAAGTGGCAAATATCTGTTTTTCACATTTTTTGAAAATGGCTGAAATGTTACATTTTCAATCAAATAAAATTAAAAATGGGCAGATGATTTTCTTTTAAAACATGATTGCAGCTTAAAGTTCATATATTGAATTATTGAAAACTGTAAAAAAAAATCTGGGTTTTTTTCGCAATTTTTGTTACCATGGGAACCAAAATTGGCAATTTTCTTAAAAATGACATATCAGAAAATGTGTTTATTATTAAGATTGTGCATATCTGTTATATTAATGCAATTTAACACACAATAAAACCTATAATTTGTTGGAAAATATTTTTAAAAAATTTAGAATTACTTAAAATGGTAAATTGACCATAGAAACAGATAAAAAGCCTTAGCAACCGATCTCAAATTGCTGAAATAATTCACAATCAGCATCTAACACATGAAAATCAATGTATTGAATACATATGATAAATGGAGTTTGAAGTCTATACTCAGCACTTCAGTGTTTCATTCTGCTTTCGGTAACCATGGAAACAAAGTAAGGTTCAGATTTGATACAAACGGATACGGTATAATGTCTTTTATTCAGCACTGTAAATGTACTTCTTTCAATGAAAATCAACATGCAATTATATTTCTTTATATTTACAACTTGTATCTCTTGATTCCATGAAAGGGTTATCTTAAAATCAATCAGGTTAATTCTACCTTGTAACCATATATAAAGTCTATGTAAACATCATCAAATTACAACAAGGCATGCATAGTTACTGGAAATTAAGAAATTATTGTGATTTTTTTTGTCCAACTGGAAGGTGTCATCTGACCTTGACTTCTTTTTCATGGTTCAGTGGTTAGTTAAGTTTTAGTTTTTGGTCTTTTTTTCGCATACTATATGTAATAGGTAAACTTTATTTGGTGTATGGAAATATTTTAAGACGAACATGTCTGTCTGGCAAATATCATTGACCTTGACTTCAATTTCATGGCTCATTGGTCAATGTAGTTTTTCTGTTTAAATTTGTTTCTTAGATACTGAAAAAAATATGTCTATATTTAATGCATAGGTTGGTTGTAAGGTGTAAATGTCTGTCAGGCATGGATCATCTGACCTTGAAGGCTTAAACTCATTTTTATGGTTCATTGTTCCATTTTAACTTTTCCTTTTTAAGTTTGTTTCTAAGAAACCATAGGCAATAGGTCAACTATATTTTGTGTATGGAATTATTGTAAGGTGTAACTGACTTTGACCTTCTTTTCTTGGATCATGTTAAGAATATATTTACAATACTTATATTTGTGATACTAGTATTACAGCTTTTATATTTAGGACTATCAAGATAAAATTAATGGCCAGCAAAGCAGACGAGACATTTCAGCGTGTGCACTCTTGTTCTTATCATCTCAAAAATTAAAATTGAAAATGTTTAGGCAATTCTTTTTTAAAACATAAAATAAACATAAAATATATAAGATGTACCTTATCAAATGACATATGAACAATAATTCATAACTAAAAATGTGCCTGCCATAAGCAAGATTTGATTTGCAGCAGGTCAAGTTTACGAGCTTATTCCATCTACGTTAGTGACATACAACCTTACGACTTTTCATGGTGCGCCAGAGGGTTGCATCCTGTTCTGCAAATTATTTTTTGTTTCCATATAAATGAATTTGTTTCACCAAAAGTTAAAAGATACCAAAATAATTTTTATAGAGTTTTAGAATTTTCCTATATTATCTGTCATTTGAAAAGATATAATTTTATTTTAAAAAATATTGCTTCATATTATAAAATTAATGAACAGTCAAATCTGATTTCTAGAATAACAATTAAAAAATTCTTCTTCATTAAAACAATGCTGCAAGGAACATATTTATCTGCATAATTTCTAAATACTGAGCACAATTCCTTAAATAAGGGTGGTAACGAATAGATTCTAATATGACACATTTTAGAATTTGTCAATTATATATAGAAATTACCAAAATGAAATTACTATAAGTCTTTAAACTTAGAAATTGTTTCAAATACTGACCACTGTAGAATGCATACCTAAGACATGTCACAGAAGTAATTTTTTTGGCCCTATATCATAAGAACTTTGGTAGATAAGTAAAATTCTGTCTTTATTTTCCCTGTATATTGCCCGTTGCCATGGTAACCATCAAAACAACATTTTGCCTGAATATGTCAAAAAAGACCCTTTTGAAAATTTAAAATAAGGGAATTTAAAGTCCCATGGAAATTGAGTTAATCAATAAAAACAATTAGGGTTTTTACATTGTTAATAAACAAATACCCAATCTATTCAAAAACGTTAAAATTTGGAATTTACCAAATAGTTTGTTTCCATAGCAACCATTTAAAAATGTGTTAAAATTCGAAAATGAAAAATTTCAAAAACTCCTAAATTTTAAATCTGTTTATCTCCCAAGACCAACAATACCATGACATTTCATTGACAAATTTTGAAAGACAACTTTCTATATATTCATAAAATAAAAAGTGAGTGGTGTGTTTTTTTTTAAGTTTAAAATTTTAAGTTCTAATATTGATTATTATTTTTTGCCAAAAAAGACTATTTTTAAAATAACAAAAATAAAAAAACAATAAATCGGTCTTTTGTCTTAAATCAGTGGTTTTGATAAGAAAATAACACTCTGTAAAAATTAGACTAATGGGACAGTTATCAAGTTTGGTACAGTGTTCAAATTTCATTATATATGGAAAATTTAATACATTGCCTTGTATCGTTTCTTTTGTTGACTAGTATACTATTGCGCAGAGTCCGAATATGTACACATAATGGCTGTTACTATTTACCTCCCATGTAATTCGACTTGTATCGAAACCTTTATGCAAACACTTATTTGTCACTATGTCGATTTAACTGTGTCAAAATTGAAATTGAAGAAGAACTACAGAACCGTTCTTTCTATTCTAATATATAATGATTCTAACTTATGCAAAAGAGCTTGAAATAAATGAGGAATGTGTCCATTGGAAACAGATGATGCTACCGCTTGCATATCATAAAAGTTATAAACGGACATAACTGAAGAACGGTAAAAGTGACACTAACCAAATGTGTACTTTATGTAAGTTTTGTGGTCACAAGAATTGTGTAAAAGTTTCATAACATTTGGTTGAGGCAAACTAAAGAAAGGAAAAAGAAACGAAAAATTCAGCAACTTTTTCCCTTTGTAAAGAGGCATGGCTCTAGAACAGTAAAAGTGACACCACCAAAATCCAAACTTGATCTGTATTTGGTGGTTTTAAGCATTGTGTATAATTTAAATAACATTTGGTAAAGACAATCTAAAGTCAGAGAACGGAAACGAAAAATACAGCAATACTTCTATTTGTAAAAGGGCATAACTCTAGAACGGTTAAAGTGACATCACCAAAATTATAACTTGGTCTGTGTTTTGTGGTAATAAGCAATGTGATTAAGTTTCATAACATTTGGTTGAGGCAAACTAAAGTTAGAGAACAGAAACCAACTTTGGGACGTACAATGGTAAACCTTAATGCCCCCTCCGCCACGGCAGGGGCATACAAATGTGTAAATATAACAATTGATAAAATTGAGCAAAATTCCATGAATGATCTTTGCACATGGTGGTCCTAAGGTTTTGAGAATCAAAACAGTATATACTAGTTAGGACCAGCAAATTTTCCTCAAGGCCCACAAGGAGAATATGTTTTGAGAACTATAAAGATGCGATAACTCTGCCTTATACAAATAATAGTTCAGTTAGGTTATTTAAAAAAAAATTGATAGACAAGCTGTCCTTTTCCATCATATACCATACAAACATTGACAAAGTCTTGCACAGTTTAAGATAGATCGTTGGTATATATATCCTCAGATAGAACACGTAGAATGTGTATGACCCTACCGTAGCGAAGGGGGCATTAAGTTGTACCCTTGTTCGTAAGTACCTCCGTTCTAGAGTTATACACCTTTACAAATGGAAAAATTGCTGACTTTTTTGTTTCCGTTCTCTAACTTAAGTTAGCCACAACCAAACGTTTTGAAACTTATACACAATGCTTATGACCATAAAATACAGTTCTAGTTTGAATTTTATTGGTGTCACTTGTACTGTTAATGAGTTATGCCCCTTTAAAAATGGAAAAATTACTGAATTTTTCGTTTCCGTTCTCTCTCTTTCGTCTGTCTAACAGTTCATCTTACCCTGACCTCATTTTCTTAGAACATTGATAATGTTAAGTTGATATGATACTTATATTAAAATCTTTATATAACAGAGTTTCAAAAGTAATTCATTGATAAATAAAACCAACCAGACATTTCAGGGTGTGCATTTGTGAGCCAAAATTTGTTCCTGTGAAAAAAGTTCCAGTGGAACTTATATCACATGAAATATGTTCTGGGAGAACTCTTTTCACAGATAATTTCTATATAATTTGTTCCATCTCTATAAAATAAGTTCCACACTTTACCTGGTGAAATAAGTACCGGGTTGGTGAAATTTGTTCCTTACATAGTGAAATAAGTTTCGGGTTTATGAGATTTGTTCCTTACCTGGTGAAATAAGTTCTGAGTTTGTGAGATTTGTTCCTCACTTGTGAAATAGATTCCTTGTTTTTGAAATATGTTCCACTGGTTAAAC
Organism: Mytilus californianus; assembly: GCF_021869535.1. Classification (NCBI taxonomy): domain Eukaryota; kingdom Metazoa; phylum Mollusca; class Bivalvia; order Mytilida; family Mytilidae; genus Mytilus; species Mytilus californianus. The sequence goes on along the minus strand of NW_026262679.1, from coordinate 126,856,460 downwards.
AAGTTATCTTATATACTGAGCATTTGTCATCAGTGAGTTTAAAGTTATCATTCATGTGCATTATAAAAATAAGTATTATATTAATAATATTATAGATAAAAAGTGTAAATCATCCAGTTTGGATCCTATGGAGTATAGCAAATGTTTAATTATATACTCTGTAAAAAATATCTAAATGACACTTTTGAACCAGAAAAGATTAGAATAAGAAAAATCATTCAGAAAAAAACTATAGTTTAAGAGGAACATATGTACTAATTTGAAAAGGACAAAGTGACTTGATCATTTATAAATATCAAAAGACATGTAGAAAAAAAAGACACACTCTTTTGAAACTGTGCCATGTCCTAAGTACATGTATGACTAGAACACAGGGCCATGACAGTTAACAGGAACCAAGGAGGAATACCGCATAAAACATAAATACAAATTATGATACATTACCATCGCTTTTATTTCTTATCTTTATCCTATAGTTACAGTCATGCCTTCAATTGCAAATGTATCCCATGCAAGTACACTCAGTACAGCATTTAGCTTGCATTATAATTTAAGTGTAATAAGAAAATGTTTCGGTGTGCAATAATGATTAAGCGGAACTTATTCATTAGTTTCTATGAAATATTTAAATGTCCGTTTAAAACTAATGTCACGGGAACTTATTTAAAACTTTTAAATATTAATTGAAACAAAATTCATGGAGCTATGATTTTTATTCCGGAACTTATTTCACATTTGGCCAAACAAAAAATTAGTTTCGGAACAAATTTTACAGTGCTGGAACATATTTTCTGTGATATAAATTCCGGAGGAACATATTTCCGATGAAATTTGTTCCGGTGTAACAAATGTCACGCCGGAACAAATTTTTTGTTACACATTCTTGTTTAGCAGATCTCAGTCTAGGGCAATTTTTTTTTTAAATTGTTCATTAAGATTTGATTTAAAGACAATCATGTTATGCTCATTGTTGAAGGCTGTTCAATGACCTGGGTTGTTCATTTCTATGTCATTTGGTCTCTTTGGTCTCTTGCGGAGAGTTGTCTCATTGGCAATTACAACACATCCTCTTATTTTTATGCACAGACTTAAATGTTTTTGGAGTTCAATATTATTCTTTTTCACTAACAGCATCAATCCCAGGTACGACAACGGGTTATGCGTATTACCATTTTTTTCAAACTTCTGAGAAATCTTACATATAACTATAGAAGTAATGGTATGCTTATGCTTAGTTCACAAGAAAACACAATAAGATTTCACATTTTTTTCAACAAATTTTATAATTTTGAAAAAAATGATTTTTTTTTCCAAAAAAAAAAGGGGGGGGGTGCACCATACCCAGAGTGATGAGTTTTCGTTTTGTACAAATATATCTTCATTAATTATATATTCTTGTTTAAAATTAACAATTGTGTGTCAGAGTTGCACATATAAATGGAATATTTTAGCTTTTTAAGTTCAAAATGTTTGATTATTCATCTGTTTGGTAATCTGAATTTTGGTGAAAATTGACAATTTTTGACTAAAATTATTTTTTTAAAGAAAAAAAAACCCACGACTTTCTTTTTATTTTATGAATATATAGAATGTTGACTTTCAAAATTTGTCACTGACATGTAATTGTATTGTTGGTCTTGGGAGATAAACAGATTTAAAATTTAGAAGTTGTCAATACTGTAAATATACTTATTATTTGTATTGATTAACTTTATTTCAATGGTTCTTTAAAATCCCTTATATTTCAATTTTCAAAGGCTACTTTTGTACGTATTTTGGCAAAATTTTGTAAGGATGGTTTCCATGGCAACCAAGGTTCAAAAGAAAAAAAATAATATATGAAACTTATTTTCATACCATACCTTCTTCATAAACAAAATATAAAGACATTTGAAGAGGGGTCATGAATCGCCCATCAACAGGAACCTGCATGATTCTTACAAAGACAGGTACATGTACTTAATACAATTAAGACCAAATGACGTAGATGTTTTATGATTTATGTACGAAACACAAATATGATATATAGCAACAAACGACAACCATTGAATTACAGGCTCCTTACTTTGGACCGGCACAACCAGATTGCGAGTATCCAAGCCTTCCTAAGCTGGAACAGTGGTTAAGCAGCACAACAAGAACAAACTCATCAAATCGTAACAAAGCGCAAAAACAACTAACAAAAAAGATAGACACAAAGTACAGATCTGAAAGCTACTTCAAATTCAAAAATAACTAGTCAAAACCATGTATCTTAGACTAAAATATCAATCAGTACAACTCCAATGGATTTAGTGTAAAGACGTCATAACCAGTCACATAATTTAACATAACTTCAGTGATATATTTATATGAAGTTATGTCCTTTCATAACGCTAGAAAAAACAACCCGGAAGATACCAAGATATAATGTGCTTCAATTCATAACATAATGACCTGTGTAAGTAATTATTTACCCTGATTGAAATACAGTTTTTAAAGGTTTTAGACATAAATATTCATTTCCTTCGTTAAAGCTGATTTTAATTTTCGAAACAAATAATCTATAGTTTTATCGCTACATTGCTACAATCATTACATGAGATAAATCTAATAATGCAAAATATTATATCACATTTATGTGTAGAATTTTTTTGGGGGGAGGGGGGAGGGGGGAGGGGGGGAAATGATGTTTCCCCCTGATTTTCAATCTATGAAGAAAAAAATCTATTGTCAGAATAAAGGGAGGACACTATTATTCTGAATAATTCTTTTAAAATTGTTAAACAAAAATAATCTGCTTTACTGCGGAAAAAATATTGTTGGTTGTTATATGATAAGAAAAATGATAAAATATGCATGTTTAATCCCGCTACATAGTATATGTGCCTGTCCCAAGTCAGGAGCCTGTAATGCAGTGGTTGTCGTTTGTTACTGTATATCATATTTGTTTTTCGTTTATTGTTTTGGACATAAATCAGTCCGTTAGTTTTCTTGTTTGAATTATTCTAAATTTGTCATTTCGGGGCCTTTTATAGCTTACTATGCGATATGGGTTTTACTCATTGTTGGAGGCCATACTGTGACCCATAGTTGATAACGACTATATCATTTGTTCTTTGGTGGAGAGTTGTCTCATTGGCAATCATACCACATCTTCTTATTTTTATATTACCTATTATACATATTGATCCTGTTACCCAATAACCCACGTTTCATCCCGTTTATCCCAGTGAACCTGAAACTAGAGATACTACTGACACTAGAAGGTTTGCTTCTTGATATTTGACACAAATGGACGACTTCAAACTAAAAAATATGACAAACATTTTCAACTTCCCATTTCTTAACAGAAACATACCCTCTGTGCCATCGTATGTCGTTCATATATCTCAATACATACGTTATGCTCGTTCATCTTCACACTGTATCGACTTCATTAATAGGGTTTGCTTCTTTCACAAAAAGTGTCCCAACAGAGTTATGAGGAGGAACTAAATCGATACATCACAAGTTTTACGGTCAGCATCAAGAATTGGTTAACAGAAACTATGTGTTTGATTCTCAGCTCACTAGCGACATGTTTTGGAGGTCTTAGATCTTTATATATATATATATTTATCTTACCTCCTATAGATTTATAGGGATATGATTGGTTAAAGGACTACATGTGGTGACTATGTATATTTGATATAGGGTGTCCTAAAAATATAGGGTTAGTTACCATACATGGTTAGTTACCATATGGGGTTAGTAAGGAGTTACTTCCCCTTCAAAACAAAAAAGATGGCACGACCCTTTATAAAAACAACACGGTGTTGAGGAAAAATCTGAAAGGTTTCAACAGACGAAGAAATTGATGATGAAAGATTGAAATAAATTCATAAAATATAATTAAAGCTAACAAGTTGTTATTGTTGGTATTAAGGAGTTACTTCCCTTTCAAAACAAAAAAAGAAATCTGAAAGGTTTCAACAGACGAAGAAATTGATACATGTAATGAACGATTGAAATAAATTCATAAAACAAATTTAAAGCTAAAACGTTGTTATTGTGGGCATTTGTTTTCTGTATAGACAAATGGAAGTAAGATCTTAATACTAAGTATTGAAGACTTTAAAATCACTTTGATAGGTCGCTAGTCAAAATACCACATGTGAAGATAGTCGGCAAGATAAATTCGTTACACGGTGTGCTAGTGACCTAATACGATATATATGGGTTCAGAAAATTCCATATGGGGATTCGAGCTTCGCTCTTACCCCATATCGAATTTACTGACCCCATATATACCGTATTAGGTCACTAACACACCATGTAACTAATAATATATATACATCATCTTTGTAAATTTGCTGGTTGGTCCTTTTTATAGGCTTCTGAATTATTTTTTTCTCCGAATGACCTGTATTATGTTACTTACATAATCCTAGTGAATTTAAGTTTCCATCTCTTACAACATGAACATTTTCTGACATATATATAAACAGATTAGAACACTACTAAGATGGTTCTATCATTTGTTTTTCTATACTTGTATTCTGTACTCATTACAAAGCACAAAATCGTTTTAATGCATTGCTTATAATCGAGTAACAAATTAACTCGGAAGTAAATCAGCAGATATCAGAGTGTAGTAAGGCATAGTATTAAATGCTATGGGCTTGTTTTTAGTAGCAGCAAACATGCTTTTTTTTCTACAATTTTATTAAAATTCAGATCTATCGTATTATCGTCTTATAGAAGCATAACAAAATCAGAGATGTAATACTATCTTTAGATTGTTGTTTCTCTTTCATTTTAATACTGGAGCGTGTCAAGTATTTAGTATGTGTTGATTTCGACTAGCTCTTTGAGGTTTATTATGTTGTGTTTATTGATTTTATCCATGTGCTTTGGTTAGGAAAAAAAAGAAGATATCTAAACGAAAATTACACTGCTGATTCAGACATTAAAGCTATCCCGACACAAGAAGAATTGAATATTGTCTATCTGTGAAACCTGTATGTTGACCTCCAGATGTTGACATCTAGATGTCTTTCATTCATTATGTGTGTTGGGTTTCTGCATATGAGTGTAGGACGGCAAGGTTTCATATGAGCGGGTTTTATACTTTGAGCTAGGTTTAAGTAACTGAGATTATCCTGATATTATTGTATTGTTTATCATTGTTTTGTTTGTGCTTGTGTTTTAAATATATAATATACCTTTATTATATACTTAAGCAATTATCCTGTAGTGATATTTATAGCATGTGTTTATGTACCCTTTGTAACCGATGGAAATTAAAAGAGGGTTGAGATTTATGAGTTAACCCCGACACAAACTTATGTGCCTGAGCTAAGCCAGGAACTTTGTTCCGACATCTCTTTTCAATGACACTATTCCATGCCTTTTATTAACGTATACATCATATTTTCTTTTATTGATATAAACCTTCTATCTCCATTTAATGAGGTAAACCAAAATCTTTTATTGACGTATACCCCATATTTCTTTTATTGACGTATACCCCATATTTCTTTTATTGACGTATACCCCATATTTCTTTTATTGACGTAAAACAAGACATCTCCTTTGATTGACATTATTAGGCCGTTATTTTTCTCGTTTGAATTGTTTTACATTTGTCATTTCAGGGCTTTTTATAGCTGACTATGCGGTATGGGCTTTGGTCATTGTTGAAGACCGTAAGGTGACCTATAGTTGTTAATTTCTATGTCATTTGGCCTCTTATGGAGATTTGTCTCATTGGCAATCATACCACATCTTCTTATTTTTATATATACCACAAATCTTCTCTAACGTATACGACGTCGCCTTATAGTCACACATACTAAACAAATACTTTTATTGACAAACACCCGACATCTCATTTCAATGGTGTATAACTCACGTCACCTTTTACTTAAATACACCCGACATCTCCCTTTTTGAAGTAAACCTCATATGTCTTTTTATTGTCATCTACCCGACATCTCCTTTTATTGAAAGTATACCCACATCTCTTATAGACATATACCCTACATATCTTATTGATCTATACCCCAGATTTCTTGTAGACTTATACCCTATAACTTTTTGGATGTACGTATAAATCGACATCTCCTTTTATTGACATTTACCTTAAATCTTTTCTAACGTATACCCCAAGTCTACTTATATTCACATTTACCCCACATCACTTGTACTTGAAGTATTCTCTACATCTCTTTTTACTAATTTACACCCGACATGACAACTGTTGTCGTTTTATTGCTGTGCCATTGAAGCATATCCACATCTCCTTTTTATTTTCCCTTCTATTTACTTACATCTCCTTTCTTGTTGTATACAGACAAAACCTTATATTGATGCATGCCAAAAATCTCATATTACGCATGCCCACATCTCATATCGACTCATGCCCATACATCTCATATTGATGCATGCCCACATCTCATATTGACGAATGCCCACATCTCATATTGACGCATGCCCACATCTCATATAGACGTATACCCAAGTTTTTTTTTTATGTTTGGAATAAATCTTGGCCAGTGCTAAGGCACTGACTGTTTGCCTGGTGAATAGCTAAGAAACTGAATGTTCATTGACTAACTTCAAACAATGAAATATATTGATTACTAGGTGAACAGGTATTAACCTACACTGTATTCTCTTACTATATACTTGAACTACATCGTAGCAAGACATGTATTTATAAAAAGAAGACATACTATTTAACTATTCTTTTTTTTATTAATATAGAAACTGTTGACATTTAGATGTAAAATTTGGTGATATTTAAGTTGTCTTTATGATATATGAGTGGTCATTGTTTGTCCAAAGCACTGTATTATTGCAAGTACTATTTGTAATTTGTAATGAAATGAAAGTAAATTTAATTTGAATCAGGTTCACAATGGAAAAAAGAAAAGTCCGTTTCATTTTCTTTATGCGACTTTAATGAAGCATGAAACCAGTGAATGTGCTCATAGAATGGACATAAAACGGAGGAACACCATCAGAGCCATGTTTCACTACTTCGACATGATCTCCTTTCTGAAGATGGACAATTTCACTATTTGAGGCGCAACCCAATTCTAGATGTTCTGCGTCGGCAAATATAATCATTTCATCATGGTCCTCGACGTGTAGTGCCATTTCCACAATGGAGTCCTTCTTGGTGCATATTGTGACACTGAAATAAAAGAAGCCTTCTTCTTCTGCTACAAATTTTCCAGTATCAGCACAGTAAGAACCTCCAGAGTTTACTCTGACTTTATCAAAATGAACTACTTCGTCTGCGACCATATTTTCTATTGGATGGGTCAGTTCAGCAGAAAATGCAACGTGGTGAGTTTTTAAATATTCAACTTCCTTATGCAGCTGTTCTATTTCATGATGTAGTTCCTCAATTTCGTGCGTGTTATGATTTGTATGGTTTTCAACTTCTAAAAAATAGATACAGTCTGTTGTTAATATTGCAGCATTGATGGGTACTTTACTAAGTAAACCGCATACAGACTTATTATTACAGTTATTGTATTACAAGTATGTCAAGAGAAAATAGCTTATTTTAGACTTGTTTTTCTTTTCGTTGTTTTTGTTTTGCCATGACATTGTCAGTTTGTCTTCGACTTACGAGTTTGAATATTCGTTTGGTATCTTTCGCCTCTCTTTGGTATCTTTTGCCTCTCTTTTGCTGATACAAGTTAAACATTGAGAGAAAATCATTTTTAAACTCAAACAAAATTTTCAGCTAATGTCATATATACCGGTTTTGCTTTTGAATAGAAACATTCTTCAAAGATGTGCATCAGGGTATATATATATCAATGGGACAGAAACCGGACGACAATATCTCAAACATCATAGCATATTCTTTCAATGAGAATTTTGTTTGCAGTGTATGAACAGGAAGGGAAAAAATAATAAAATTAGGACCTTTATATCAAAAGAACAACGCGTGTATTTTTGGTATAGACAAATAATTCATTTTTGATATTGTATTAAAAGCAGATTAAAGGTCAAGGTATATTTTTGCGTTGAAATTACGTATGTCATAGTTAATGTTAACCATTTTGTTTTGATCGATATTGACGAAAAAACATAGCTTTACCTTGCCATATTGTAAAGGTGACAAAGGTTAAAACAGTGAAGATTTTGAAAAGTTTGCAGAAAATGTTTGTAATTTCATTTAATGACACGATAAAAAAACATGAAATCATCGTATAATTAAAAACTTTATACAGCCAGAGATTCACAATGAAAATTGATAACCTTAAATGACACAACACTAAGAAATGAGTATAGAGAGTTGTATAACTGAAAGTTAATCGAAAACTGAAATTTACTAGGACACGAAGACTATAACAAGGACAAAGGAAGGACAAATAACCGAAACTTGCTGAAAATAAACTGGACATAGAGAGGTATGTTTCCAAAAGTTACCGTACACATACTCTGAAATTAACAAGGACAAGGACAGCTAAAAACTGAAAGTTACCGTACACATACTCTGAAATTAACAAGGACAAGAAGAGCTAAAAACTGAAAGTTACAGAACACATACTCTGAAATAAACAAGGACAAGGAGAGCTAAAAACTGAAAGTTACAGAACACATACTCTGAAATTAACAAGGACAAGGAGAGCTAAAAACTGAAAGTTACAGAACACATACTCTGAAATTAACAAGGACAAGGAGAGCTAAAAACTGAAAGTTACTCTGAAATAAACAAGGACAAGGAGAGCTAAAAACTGAAAGTTACAGAACACATACTCTGAAATAAACAAGGACAAGGAGAGCTTAAAACTGAAAGTTACAGAACACATACTCTGAAATGAACAAGGACAATGAGAGCTAAAAACCGAGAGTTACAGAACACATACTCTGAAATAAACAAGGACAAGGAGAGCTAAAAACTGAAAGTTACAGAACACATACTCTGAAATAAACAAGGACAAGGAGAGCTAAAAACTGAAAGTTACAGAACACATACTCTGAAATAAACAAGGACAAAGAGAACTAAAAACTGAAAGTTACTCTGAAATAAACAAGGACAAGGAGAGCTAAAAACTGAAAGTTACAGAACACATACTCTGAAAAAAACAAGGACAAGGAGAGCTAAAAACTGAAAGTTACAGAACACATACTCTGAAATAAACAAGGACAAGGAGAGCTAAAAACTGAAAGTTACAGAACACATACTCTGAAATTAACAAGGACAAGGAGAGCTAAAAACTGAAAGTTACAGAACACATACTCTGCAATTAACAAGGACAAGGAGAGCTAAAAACTGAAAGTTACAGAACTCATACTCTGAAATAAACAAGGACAAGGAGAGCTAAAAACTGAAAGTTACAGAACAAGTACTATGAAATGAACAAGGACAATGAGAGCTAAAAACCGAGAGTTACAGAACACATACTCTGAAATAAACAAGGACAAGGAGAGTTAAAAACTGAAAGTTACAGAACACATACTCTGAAAAAAACAAGGACAAGGAGAGCTAAAAACTGAAAGTTACAGAACACATACTCTGAAATAAACAAGGACAAGGAGAGCTAAAAACTGAAAGTTACAGAACACATACTCTGAAATTAACAAGGACAAGGAGAGCTAAAAACTGAAAGTTACAGAACACATACTCTGAAATTAACAAGGACAAGGAGAGCTAAAAACTGAAAGTTACAGAACTCATACTCTGAAATAAACAAGGACAAGGAGAGCTAAAAACTGAAAGTTACAGAACAAGTACTCTGAAATTAACAAGGACAAGGTAAGTAACTGAAACTTGTTAAAATAGCAAGGACATGGAGAGCTATGTAAACGAAAGTTACCGAACACATACTCTGAAATGAACAAAGACATTGAGCTATGTCACCTAAGGTAAACGAACATACTGTGAAATTTACAAGGATATGAAGACATAAAACCTAGAGTGACCAAACATATTCCGAGATTTCACTATTACAAAGAGGGAGCAATTTAAAGAAAAGCTTTATAACATTGTACGCAATAATTATCTTTAGTCCTTAGGCAGAGGCATCAAAACAAAAACATGTGTTTACAGAAACATTAGGCCGAATATGTGTTGAAATGAAATTTACGTGCCTTGTGAAGTTTTATTCAGTGATACATGACATAAATTACTATCATTATTTTTTGCATTTTAACTATGAACAATGTCTTTAGCTATGGTTTAAATAAATAATCGAACGAAAATTTAAGAGTGGACCACATCATATTTCTACAGCATGCATATTTTAAACAAGAGTGGACACACTGAAATGTCTCGCCTGCTTTAATGACCATTGATTTTTTGTTCAAAGTCTTAACGATAAAGGTTATACTACAAGTATAACATGAACGTAACATTTTTAAAGATCCATGACAATGAGGTCAAGGTCAAGTAAATCCTGTCAGACAGATCTGTACACCTAACAATTATTTCATATACCATATATAGTTGACCTATTGCTTACGGTTAATGCAAAAACAGACCAAATCACAAAAACTTAACATTGACTAATGAACCATGAAAATGAATTCAAGGTCAGATGATAAATGCCAGACAGACATGAACACCTTACAAGGAATGAACTAGTATTCTACTATGAACAATGTCTTTAATTGTGGTTTAAATAAATAAGCGAACGTTAATTTAAGAGTAGACCACAGCATATTTTCTACAGCAAGCATATTTTAACCAAGAGTGCACACACTGAAATGTCTCGCCTGCTTTACTGACCATTGGTTTTTTGTTGAAAGTCTTAAAGATAAAGGTTTAACTACAAGTATCACATAAACTTAACATTTCTAAAGATCCATGACAATGAGGTCAAGGTCAGGTAAATCCAGGCAGACAGATATGTACAACTAATAATTATTTCTTACGGTCAGATGATAAATGCCACACAGACATGTACACCTTACAATTATTCCATGCACCAAATATAGCTGACCTATTGCTATTAGTATTTGAAAAACAGACCAAAGCACATAAACTTGACATTGATCAATGAATCATGAAAATGAGGTCAAGGTCTGATGGTACCGGTTAGACCGACATGTACACCTTACAAGCATTACATACACCAAATATAGTAGACCTATTGCTCATAGTACTTGAAAAACAGATCAAAACACAAAAACTTAACATTGACCAATGAACCATGAGACAAAAACTGTACTGAAAACCCATTATTTAAATCAGTTTGTTCTAACATGAGCAACACGACGGGTGCCACATGTGGAGCAGAATCTGCTTACCCTTCCGGAGCACCTAAGATCACCCCCAGTTTTTGGTGGGGTTTGTGTTGCTCAGTCTTTAGTTTTCTATGTTGTGTTTTATGTACTATTGTTTGTCGGTTGGTCCTTTTTTAGCCATGGCGTTGTCAGTTTATTTTCGACTGATGAGTTTGAATGTCCCTTGAGTATTGCATGGCAATACATAGTCCCCTACCGGTTAAAAATTCATTGTACTAGAACAAAATGCTAACTTGGTCTATAAATTGTCATGGCGTAAACTATATAACAAATATCAAGTTGATATCTTCAAGCATGACGAAAAAGTGAGGAATACTGATTATTTGAGTGAATTTAAAGGACTGTAACTCTGCACAAAATCATCAACCCGGAACAAAATTTGAATTTGATCTGTAACTTGTCATGATAAAACTATAAACCAATTATCAAATCAATATCTTCAAGCATGAAGAAAAAAGGTTTGAAAAACTGGTTTTCCGGACTGATGGACAGACAGACGGACGGAGTGCAAACCTAACGTCCCTTTCGACTTCGTCGATAGGGGACTAAAAATAAAGACATTTTCCAAGTAAATCTCCCTTTTACTTTACTATAATTTGAGACAGGAAATATATTATCCCAATAATTTAGACGGCAAATGTATTATCATAATAATTGATAAAGATAAATTAGTATCACAATAATCGAGGCGGGGTATAAATAATCACCTATGTGTGGTATTTTGCAAATGTTTTGAGTGCAAAATTCGAAACAAAAATAAAATTATGATAGTTTTAAACAAATTTAATATCTTTCAAAGGCCTGTGATGGTGATACTATGAATGCAGTTTTTAAATTGAACATTTAATCATTCTGTATGACTTTTTGGTTTTCTAATAATAAATAACATGTCAATAACCTATACGTCTTTTTTAATATCTGTTATGTGACGTTCTGATGTAAATGTTGTGACAAGAGTATTCAAAAACGAAAGAGACATCAAGCGCCAAATGTATAAATTTTATATCTTGTAATATTGTTTCTTATTTAAATAATGTCTTACCGTGAAACTCCTCTTTAACGTCACGATGAACGTAATTTTTTAGCTGACCATTGAGTGATGTCAAGTCAAATTTGGCCTTAAGTAAAGCTTTGTGATGGCCTATTATCGGGGCATCGTGGTGTGGTTCTTCAACGGGATTAGTTGATCCCTGTTCAAATAAACTGATAACGCAAAACAGCACCAGGAATGAAATGTGGTAACGAGCCATTCAAACACAGGTTAAAACTGATGTAGATGTTGTAGCAGGCAAACGTCGACAGTCGTTTGTATCCGATTTCATTTGAATTTCAATTTTATACAAATGTGTCAAGGCGCATGGGCAATCCCAAATTTGTAGTGTGTTATTTTCTAGTATGAGAAACATATCTCGTTTTCCTATTATTTTCAGCTGATTTCAATATGCTACAGTAGTATGTAAAAACTCGATCAAAAATACCAGGCTTATAATTTGTTAAGTTTTGTTTGTCTACGTAAGACTCATCAGTGATTCTAGAATCAGCTTGAAGACCAAATTAAATACAAAGTTGTAGAGCATTGAAAATCAAAAATATCGAAAAGTTGTCCAAAAAAACTGCGAAGTATGGCTGTGGGTAGAAATAAATACCTGAGTGTTCCGAATGATTCAAATTTTGTACCTAATTTACAGAAAATGACCGTTTCATTGATATTTCATGTCAACACAGAAGTGGTGACTATTGTGATACCCTCGTGGATGAATAGTCCAGTGACATCCACCCAGTGGTTGTAAAAACTCAGCAAAGATAACAAGCTTATAATTTGTAAAGCCAGTCGCACGTTTTGTCAAACAAATACCCAGCAGTGGCACTCGAATCAAAACAGTTTGATGTATGTACCTATAAATACAATTATTCTATATAGTGCTTTCACATTTGGGCTTACAATTCTTATACTACACAAACTTTTTCTTATATATATTTACATAGGCATAAGAATAAGAATATGATGGGCAGCATGACATGTACACATAAAACAATACATCATGATTTGTAACAGAAAAACATTTTTTTTATACATTGAAATGAAACATTAAAAAGTTCAGACATGTTAGGCATATATATAAAGGAGTAAAGCAAAATAGTTCATCGTTCCCTGGTGTATTATAAGTTCGATATAGAACTTACCACGTAACTGAAACAACTTTTTAACCGACTTTCGGTAATTCTTTGTAGATATTTGTCCTTAGTAATGTCGGTTAATCTAAAATTTCTCTAAGTAGCTAAAAAATGCTGACATAATATTAATCTGTCGAATGTGCTTGCGTAACAAAACCAAAGTACATATGTATCTATCATTTTTTATCAAGTAAATGTAGAATTCAATTATCCTCTCCCCATGTCACACTGCACTCAATTTTAAAATGCATATAACCTTGGCATACATCCACGTTTCAAAACCTAGTTGCACTCTGAATTAATATATTTGTCAGGGTTTCCTTTTAAAAAATACAGATAAATCTTGTATAAACTTCGTAAAACTGGCAATTAAATGCTGCCGATGCAGTTTTTCTTTCTTTGTTTCGATGTTCCAAATTCTGGACTGTTAATTCGGGCATGCCCATGCGCCTTGACACATTAGTATAAAAATGAAATTCAAATGAAATCAGTTACAAACGACAGTCGACGTTTACCTACTACAACATTTACATCAGTCTAAACCTGTGTTAGAATGGCTCGTTACCACATTTCATTCCTGGTGCTGTTTTGCGTTATCAGTTTGTTTGACCATGGGTCGTGTAATCCCGTTGAAGAACCACACCACGATGAACACCAAGATGAGCATCACGATGAACACCACGATGCCCCGATAGTTGGCCATCACGACGCTTTCCTTAAGGCCGAATTCGACTTGACATCACTCAATGCAGACCTTAAAAAGTACATCCATCATGAAATTCAAGAGGAGGTTCACGGTAAGAAATTATTTCATAAAGAAACAAGTTTTGTTTTAAATAGTCTGGTCTCAACATTTACATCAGAAGGCCACAAAACAGATATCAGAAAAGATGTATAGGTTATTAAAATATTTTGTATCATTAGAAAATCAAAGAGTCGCACAGAATGATTAAATGTTAAATTTTGAAAACTGCATTCGTATTTACACCATTACAAGTCTTTGAAAAATATAAATTTGTTTTATAATTATCATAATTTTATTTTTGTTTAAGTAGTTTGGAATTTTGCCCTTATACGTTTGACAACTATAAATGTCAATTCATTCCCCGCCCATGTTATTGCGATAATAATTTCTCTGTATCAATTATTATGATACTATATTTTGTATTGGGGTAATATATTCCCCCGTCTCAATTTATAACAAAGTAGAAGGGGAATACCTTTGGAAAATGTCTTTAAAGTTTTAATTTCTGTGAAGTCTTGTTTAAGATGGTGATAGTCATCTAAAAATTCAGTAAACTTGCGTAAAAATAATCTACTTTAAATAATGGATATTTAGTGCAGTTTTTGAAATATGCATGTTGTAGAAAATATGTTGTAATCACACCTGAACTTTATGTTCGTGTATTTTTTAAAAATAAAACCACAAGCTAGAGACATTGTTCATGGTAGTATACACTAGTTGAACATTCCTTAAAATTAAAAGATATCAATAATAGTAATTTATCACTGAATGGACCTTCACAACGCACGAAGTTCGTATATTTTACAACGACACATGTTTGGCCTACTGATTCTGTTAGTTAATTTTTTGTTTTGATGTCTTTGTCTAAGGAGTAAATATAGTTATTACGTACAAAGTTATAAAGCCACTATACATTTCTCCCTCTTAGTAATGGTGAAATTCCTGAATACTTTCGGTCACTCTAGGTTTTATGTCTTTATATCCTTATAAATTTAACAGTATGTTCGTTTACTCTAGGTTACATAGCTCTCCATGTCTTTGTTCATTTCAAAGTATGTGTTCCTTAACTTTCGGTTACATAGCTCTCCATGTCCTTGGTTATTTCAGAGTATGTTTCGGTAACTTTTGATCATTTGACCTTCTTTGTCCTTGTTAATTTCTGAGTATGTGTTCGGTAATTTTCTGGTATATAGCCCCCCTTATCCGTTTTAATTTCATAGTATGTATTTGCTAACTTATGGTTATATATAATGCTGTCCTTTTAATTTCTGACTATGCGTTCGGTAACTTAAGGTGATATAGCTGTACATATCCTTGTTAATATCAGAGTATACGTTCGGTAACTTTATGGGATATAGTTCTCCTGGTCTTGTCAATTTCAGAGAATACGTAACTTAAGGTGACATTGCCCTCCTTGTCTTGATAATTTCATAGTATACGTTTGCTAACTTTAGGAGATAAGGCTCTATGGGTCCTATTGAATTTCAAAATATGTTCGTTCACTCTGAGCTGTAAAAGAGGGGCGAAAGATACCAGAGGGACAGTCAAAATCATAGATCGAAAAAAAACTGACAACGCCATGGCCAAACAAAAAAGACAAACAGAAAAATAATAGTACATATGACACAACATAGAAAACTAAAGACTAAGCAACACGAACCCCACCAAAAACTGGGGGTGATCTCAGGTGCTCCGGAAGGGTAAGCAGATCCTGTTCCACATGTGGCACCCGTCGCGTTGCTTATGTTATTACAAATCCGGTGAGTAGTCTAATTCGGTAGGTCACATTCGTGAAAAGGGAAGAGTATTGTAGTTACGACATAAGGAACATATCCGATATCATCTGTGAAACGGTTATTCCATAACGGTCAACCAACTCTAAAGTTCCTCGTGTATAATTTTTTGTTATACTGCGCTCTATTTTCCTGTTCAATTCACAGTCAATTTCGCTCATTTAACTCTCCTTGTGAATCACTAGCTGTCTCTAGTTTTCTTTTTTACGATGATTTTTATCGTGTCATAAAATTAAAACTAAATTAAAAAAACAAACTTTTCAAAATATTCACTGTTTTAACCTCTGTTTCGTTAACATATGGCAAAGCAAAGCTATATATTTTCCGGCAAAACCGATCAAAACAAAATGGTTAACAACCTATTAATATGAAATGCGTAATTCAAACGCACAGTATAATCTGTTTTCAATCAATATCAAAAGTACATTATTTGTCAATATCAACAATACACGCGTTATTCATTTGATATAACGGCCATTTACCTTCATTGTATTGTGTTTGTTTCCTACTTGTAGATACACTACAAACAAAATTTTAAATGTTATGATGTTTTAGATATAATCGTTAGGTTGCTGTACCATTGTCGTATGTACCCTGATGCATATCTTTATAAGAAAGCTTCTATTCAAAAGCAAAACTGGTATACATGACATTTACTTAAAAGTTTGTTTGAGTCCAAAAATAATCTTCTCTAAATGTTAGACTTATGTCGGTAAAAGGGAGGCGAAAGAAATTAAGGGATATTCAAACCCATAAGTCGAAGACAACTGAAAATGTCATAGCAAAAAAGAAAAACGGCGAAAAGACAATCAACAAAAAAAGACATTTTCACTTTACATATATGTAATACAATAACTGTATGCGGTTTATTTAGAACAGTAATCATTAATACAACAATATTAACAACATACTGTATTTATTTTTTAGAAGTTGAAAACCATACAGACCATAACACGCACGAAATTGATGATCTTCATCATGAAATAAAAAAGCTGCATGATGAAGTTGAATACTTTAAATCTCATCACGTTGCATTTTCTGCTGAACTGACCCATCCAATAGAAAATATGGTCGCAGAGGAAATAGCTCATTTTGATAAAGTCAGAGTAAACTCAGGACATGCGTACCATGCTGATACTGGAAAATTCGTAGCACCCGAAGAAGGCTTCTTTTATTTCAGCGTCACAATATGCACCAAGAAGGACTCAATTTTGGAAATGGCACTACACGTCAACGACCATGATGAAATGCTTATACACGCAGACGCAGAACATCTAGAAATGGGTTGCGCCTCCAATAGTGAAATTGTGCATCTTCAGAAAGGAGATCATGTCGAAGTAGTGAAACATGGCCCCGATGGTGTTCCTCCATTTTATGTCCATACTATGAGCACATTCACTGGTTTCATGCTCCATTAGATTCGCGCAAAGAAAATGATACAGCCTATTCTTTTTCCATTGTGAACCTGATTCCAGTTTATTTACTTACATTTCATTAGACAAATAGTATTTGCAATAATACAGTGCTTTGAGCAAATAAGGACCATTCATATATCATAAAGACAACTTAAATATCACCAAATTTTACATCTAAATGTCAACAGTTTCTATATTAATAAAAAAAGAATAGTTAAATGGTATGTCTTCGTTTTATAAATACAAGTTAGACTGTCTTGCCACCATGTAGTTCAAATGGACAGTTAGAAAAGTGTGTAGTGTTGTCATTTTAGCGATATATATTTTTTTTAACATTGCCATATAAGCGAGAGGTTTGGCTAGCCATAAAACCATGTTCAACCCACCATTTTTTCTTAAAATGTCCTGTACCTAGTCAGGAATATGGCAGTTGTTATCAAATAGTCCGTTTCTATGTATGTTGTCGTTTGTTTTTGATGCAGTTTAGTGTTTCTGTTGTTTCGTTGTTTTCCTCTTATAGTTGATGTGTTCTCCTCGGTTTTGGTTTGTAATCCGGATTTGTTTTCTCTCAATCGATTTATGACTTTTGAACAGCGGTATACTACTGTTGCTTTTATTTATATACAGTGTAGATGAATACATGTAAACCTAGTATTCAATATATTTCATTGTGTTAAGATAAAATCCATAGAATTGAAAACCAATCTGTGATAATTAGGTTTCATAGCTATTGAACAGACAAACAGTCGGTGCCGTAGCACTGGCCAGAATTATTTCAATATATTTATGAATAAAATAAAACTTGGGTATACGTCAATATTAGATGTAAGCATGCGTTAATAAAAGGTTTGTCGGAATACACCAAGAAAGGAGATGTAGGTACACTTCAATAAAGGAGACACAGGGTATACGTTAATAGAAGGGAAAATGATTTAAAGGAAATGTGGGTATGCTTCAATGATACAACAAGAAAACGAAAAAATACCAAATAATAGTAAGAGGGCAACATAGAGTCTTCAATAATAGAAAGGTGTCATGTCGGGTGTACATCAGAATAAATATGTAGAGTATACGTCAATAAAAGGAGATGTCGGGTATACGTCAATAAAAGGAGATGTTGGTATTCTACAATTAAAGGAGATGTCGGGTAGATGTCAATAAAAGGACATAAGAGGTTTGTGGTGTATGTCAATAAAAGGAGGCTTGGAATATGCGTCATTGAAAAGAGATGCCGTGAGTTCATGGCTTAGCTGAGGCACATACGTACGTGTCAGAGTTTATAACTAGATTTCATAAATCTCAACCCCCTTTTAATATCCATCAGAGTACATAAGAGAACATGCTATAAAAAAAGCTCAAAGTATTTAACCCGCTGATATGAAACCATGCCGTTCTACACTGATATGCGTCAACCCAACATCAGAAAAAAAAAAGAAAAAGACATCGAGATGTCAACATCTAGAGGTCAACATACAGGTTTCTAAGATAGACAATAATTAATTCTTTTTGTTTCGGGATAGTTTTAATGTCTTCAGCTGTGTGATTTTTGTTTAAATATCTTCTATTGTTTGGTAACATAAGCACATGAATAAAGGCAATACAGGCAACACAATAACACAATAAACCTCAAAGAGGCTAGTCGAGATCAACACATACTAAACTATCAAAATAAAGAGAAAAAACAAAAACAAACTGATCATAATGTAGATCGCTGATTTCGTTATGCTCATATAAGACAAGTAAGCTAGTTAAGATAGATCTCAATTTTAATCAGATTGGAGAAGAAATAGGATCAAAGCATGTTCGCAGTTACTAAAAATAAGCCGAAAGCAGTCAATAATATGCCTTACTACACTCTGATATCTGCTGCTGTACTTACGAGTAGATATCTTGCAGCTCTATCATAAACAATCCATTAAAACAAGATTTTGTGATTTGCAACGACTACATAATACCAGTATAGAAAAGTAATAATAGAAGCATCTTAGTAGTGATATAATTTGTTAATATATATACGCATGTTCTGTTCATATTTTTTTTTGTGAAAAGGGAAAAATTCATGAAATAAAACTTCAAGGCAATGAGAGAACACACTTCAGTTTGTTAATAATTGACTGATAGTTTTTAAACGTCCAGCGAAAAATACTACATGCAAATTTCAAACGACAACATTTAATATGATATAGATAAAGAACCAATACACAGTTAGTTTGGTTTCGCATTTTGGCCGCGGTGAAATTTTCAAATAGGAAAGTTTTAGTGCAATAAAAAAGATTTCTAGATAGCTGAAGAAAAATGAACACTAAATTTTTTGCATGTTTGCATGTTTTTCTGTTTGGCAGTCTTTATTTTCACATCCGTACCGTCCATAGCCCGAAATAATAGTAGTAGTTCCAAGAAATATTTTACCCTTGAACTTTTCAATTCAATTTTATGGAAACATGAGGTAAAATGTATATGATTTTTATTTGACTTCTTGATAGATAAATGTCAATGGTTTCAGAAAAGGTATCACTCAAATGGATTGAAATTCTACTATGGACCAAATTTATGGGGACTTTTGTGACATGTTTACACTAAATAAATGCAACAGTAGTATACCGGTGTTCAAAAGTCATAAATCGATTGAGAGAAAACAAATCCGGGTTACAAACCAAAACTGAGGAAACACATCAACTATAAGAGATAATATTTCACCATTTTAACTATTGGAAATCAAATCTATAGAAGGTGCTGTATCCATACATATGCACATACATGACACAAACAGTAAGACTTATTTGTTTGAAAGCAAGGGAAAGAGGTTGATTAAAAATAATGAGTGTCAATTTTAAGTGTTTTTTTTTCTAACTGTGTATTGCTACCTCAAGTCTGTTATGTATATAGAACACAGATTCGGATTTTACCGCGCAAGGTAACAAAGAAGCAGTTTTCAAGAACACGCTCACGATATCTGGAATAACTATTCAGACACCAAAAAATCAGCCAAAATGCCGCATGGTTTAGCGAAAAGTTGTAAATATGAATTTTAAACTTTTAATTGACCCAAATTAACTTTGATTGAACTCAAAACCTCACGCAAAGTACTACAAACCACAGTGGTGTTCTAGCTACAAGTATTGATGATTGTCATATATACATATTGTAGTATAATTGCCAAGAACAGTATGATATATATTGGAATAAACCGGAACAAGGAGAGTAAACCGTAGTCAGTTAAAATAATTATGAGAGTAAACCAAAGATATTCAAACTGATTATGAGAGTGAACCAAAGTCAGTTAAACTAATTATGAAACTAAACCGAAGTCAATCAAAAGGATTGTGGGAGTAAACCGTAGTCAGTTAAACTGATTATAAGAGTAAACCAAAGTTAGTTAAAATAATTATGAGAGTAAACCGAAGTTATTCAAACTAATTATGAGAGTAAACCGAAGTCATTAAAATGATTATCAGAATAAAACGAAGTCAGTTACACTGATTATGAGAGTAAACCAAAGTCAGTTAAAATGATTATGAGAGTAAAACGAATTTATTCAAACTGATTATTAGAGTAAACCGAAGTCGGTTAAACTGGTTATGAGAGTAAACCGTAATAAGTTAAACTGATTATGAGTTAGTTAAACTGATTATGAAAGTAAACCGAAGATAATCAAAAGGATTGTGGGAGTAAAACGTAGGCAGTTAAACTGATTATGAGAGTAAACCAAATTCAGTTAAATTGATAAGAGAGTAAACCGAAGTCAGTTAAATTGATTATCAGAGTAAACCGAAGTCAGTTAAACTGATGATGAGAGTAAACCGAAATCATTTAAACTTATTATGAGAGTAAACCGGATTTACACGTGTAAGTTAAAATGTTAATTGTGAGTGTAAACACTGAACCGGAAAAAATAACATCTTTTTTACTTATATTTTTCACAAAAGGGGATATAAATATTTACTGCTCTCGGAAGACAAAAAAAAATAAGTTGTGTTCTCTATCGGAGCAATAACATCTGAGCTGTTAAGCCACTTTTGTGCAAAACCATTGTAAAATATCTATGTAACGGAATACGTATAGATCATAATTCGAACAAAAGAAAAAAAGACAATTTGAATTTCCAGATCTTCATGGGCATGTTTAAAAATTATAATTGTTACCGCTATCTGCATTGTCTGAGTCACTATCCGAACTTTCGGTGTTATTCTTCCTCTACGCCAAATAGTCCTTAATGCAGCGACTTCTGGCAAAACTGTCAAGGTCCTCTGACAATTTTGTCTCATTGATAGGGGCAGGAAAAGGACTGATATTAAGGCCTTTCAAGAGTAGAGATGTTTCAGCTTCTGTCAACTGGTGTTAAGATAGATTGATCACAATATTGGAGTATGTATTAGCCTCTTGTGCCGTTCTATTTTTCTTCTTTTCTTTAGATGGTATAGAAGGATGGATGTTCTCAATGCCATCCCTGCGGAATTTCCCTTTATGTCTTTCAAGTAGATTTTTTGAAATTGTATAATAGTGATGTCCTTAAGGCGAGCTTCAATATCATCACAGTTGTCCAATGTGAAAAGTAAAATAACAAAAATACCGAATTCCGAGGAAAATTCAAAACGGAAAGTCCTTTATAAAATGGCAAAATCAAACTCAAACAAATCAAACGAATGGAAAACAACTGTCATATTCATTACTTGGTACAAGCATTTCCTTATGTAGAAAATGGTGGATTAAACCTGGTTTTATAGCTCGCTTAGAATCTCACTTGTATGACGATGCATAGAACTGGATCTTGATGACACAGGCAATAAGCCACAATTATCAACAGTGAACATTTAGTTTTCGTTATACATATTCAATTAAGATTATTATCTTGGTTAATAATCTTAAAGCAAATTTCATAAATTAATTCAACAACTTATGTGTATATTCAGTCATACGAAAAGGTTCAAAAGTATAACCAAACGAGGATAAGGAATCGAGGGAGATACGTTCCTAACTTTCAATTGATTTCTCAAGTTGAATAACAACAGATTTAATAAAACAATATCCGTATATCCACTCCAGTACCGAAGTACTAAAAGTATTTGATTTTAAATGTGTTAAGCATTAACACTGTTTTGAGGCCAACAAAAAAATAAGATGACCTCGTCCTTCATCTGCATCTATATTTTTAACAACGGTATAAATTTCAGTTAAGGAAAAGGTCATTATCGTGAGGTGATAAAAATGACGTAAGGGGTTCTCAATCACACATTAGCGATCTGACATAAAGATACATGTTCCAGTTTCAGGACAGAATATCTTACAAAAAAATTAAAATAACAAAAATATCGAACTCCAAGAAAAAATAATGATTCAAACAAAACATATGGTTGCACCGAAGACTTATAAGAAGACGGTGAATGGTACAAATAGAATTTAACAAGTAGTTATACGAACGACGGCAAAACTAAATATTTAATTTATTAATTCATATACAGATAAGGATATTTATTCTTAAATATAAATAATGACAGAAATGGATTTTGATGACACAGTCAAGAAGCTACAATTATAAACAGTGAACATTAAGTGTTCATCATACATGTCAAATTTAGAACATTATCTTAATTAATAACCTTAAAAGAGGGACGAAAAATACCAGAGGGACAGTCAAAATCATAGATCGAAAACGAACTGACAACGCCATGGCCAAAAATAAAAAGACAAACAGACAAATAATATTACAGATGACACAACATAGAACACTAAAGACTAAGCAACACGAACCCCACCAAAAACTGGGGGTGATCTCAGGTGCTCCGAAATGGTAAGCAGATCTTGCTCCACATGTGGCACCCGTCGTGTTGCTTATGTCATTACAAATCGGGTAAATAGTCTAATTCGGTAGGTCACATTCGTGAAAAGGGAAGGGTATTGTAGTTACGACATAAGGAACATATCCGATATCATGTGTGAAACGGTTATTCCATAACGGTCAACCAACTCGTGATGGCGTCCGTAAAATTTACGAAGGGATGATTTCAACTTAAACGGTATCACATTTTTATCAATTAATAACAATTATTGTATCTTCAGTGATCCCAAAAAAATTTATTGAATAAAATCTTAGTGCGCAGCTTGAAGTGCAATTAAACGGTACCAACTTTAAAAATTTATTCTCCAGATGCAAATTTCTACGATCAATGTAATTCAGTAATGCCCAAAACGTTTAAAAAATAAAAGAGAAAACTAATGCACAACTTGAAGTGCACCAAATTTTATAAATTAATTTAACAGATGCGAATTTCAGTCATGCCAAAACGTTTACGAAATTAAGAAAAAAAACCTAATGCACACCTTGAATTTGAATTAATCTTACCAAATTTCATAAATTAATTCACCAGATGAGCATTTCAACCATTAATGTGTATTCGGTAATGCCAAGAACGTTTACAAATTAGAGAAAACCCCTATTGCACACCTTGTAGTGCATTTAAATAAACCCAAATCTTATAAATGAATTCACCAGATACGAATTTCAACCATCAATGTATCTTCATTGAAGCCCAACACGTTTAATAAATAAAAAAAACCCAAATTTATGCAAATTTTAAGGTGCAATTATAACCGAAAAGAACCAAAAGATTTAACCAAACACACAGGGAATTAAAGCTATGGATAAAGGAGATGAATTTCATAATTTCAAACAATTTCCTAAGTTTTATAACCACAAATTGACAAAAAAATATCCGTAAATCCACGCTGGTACCGAAGTACTGAATGTCAGCTTATTGTATGCATTGGCTTTTATTTTTTTAAGCAAAAACACTGTTCTATTGCCGATAAAAAAAAAGACAACCTCGTCCTTCATCTGCATCTATATTTAATTAGTATCCAACAGAGGCATAAATGTTCTGCAACGGTGTAAATGTCAGTAAATGAAAAGTTCATTGGCGTGAAAAAAATGACGTAAGGTTATCAATCATACATTACGGCGATCTGCCACAAAGATACATGTTCCAGTTTCAGGACAGCATATCTTACAAATGATGCTTCAAACAAAACAAATAGATGCACCGAAGACGTAAAGAAAACAGTGAATGGTACAAATAGATTTTAACAAGTAGCTAAACGAAAGACGGCAAAACTTAATATTTAATTAATTCATTAATTCATTCAAAAATAAATAAATACTATTTATTCTAAAATATAAATAATGACAGAACTGAATTTTGATTACACATGCAAGAAGCTACAATTATAAACAGTGAACGTTAAGTGTTAATTGTACATGTCAAATTTAGATAATTGTCTTAATTAATAACCTTCAACGGTACCAAATTTTATAAATTAATTCATTAGATGCCCGTTTCAACAGTTAGTATATATTCAGAGATGCCAAAAATGTTGATAAAATTAAAAACAAACCAACCTAATGCACACTTTGAAGTGCATATAATCAGCGTTAATTAAGATACATATCTTAATTATTTACCTTACGGTACCAAATTTGTATAAACTAATTCAACAATTAAAGTTTCTTCAGTGATGCATAAAACGTAACAATTTTTAACCCTGTTGTATTGCCGATAAAAAAAAGATGACCTCGTCCTTACACTGCATGAAAACGTTTAAAAAAAAAAAAAAACCTAATGCACATCTTGAAGTGCAATTATAACCGAAAAGGATCAAAAGTGTAACCACACGAGGTCAAGGAATCAAAGGTAAGCATGAAAGAGATACATTCCTGAATTTCAAATGATTTCGTAAGTTTTATAACAACCGATTTAAGAAAACAATATCCGTATCTCCATGCTGGTACCTAAGTACTGAATGTATTGGCTTTATCTTTTTTTTAGCATTAACACGGTTCTATTGCCGAGAATAAAGATGACCTCGTTCTTGATCTGCATCTATATTTGCAGGCACAAATGTTCTGCAACGGTGTAAATTTCAGTAAATGAAAAGTGCATTGCCGTAATGTAAAACAAAGGACGTAAAGTTAAGAAGATAAGAATTTTATTAATCTAATCAAGAACCCATAAAGGGCATCATTTCACAACAACAATATGCACAATATGATTGGAAAAAGAGCCAAACACATCATGTGTCTTATATAACTATTACAACAAGAAGATAAGAATTTTATAAGAATTTTATTAATCTAATCAAGAACCCACAAAGGGCATTATTTACAACAATATTAAGCACAATATGATTGGAAAAAAGAAAAACTAGATCCTAATATAATACTATCATATTATGGACAGGATCAGAGCCTAACACATCATGTGTCTTACATAAATATAACAATAATTTCATAACAATTAAATATTATTTTATATATTTTGTATCCACCTTGATCTTATTTCTAAACACTTAATAATATAATTGCCTAGGCACATAAGAGTTGGTAAATGCTCATTTGTGAACAGCCAGAAATATTTTTTATCCTTGGGTAATTCTTTAAAATTAGTACAAAAACCGTTATATATAATGTTATCAATCACACATTACGACGATCTCATATAAAAATACATGTTCCAGTTTCAGGACAGTTTATCTTACAAATGATGCTTCAAACAAAAGAAAAAAAATATATGCACCGAAGACTTGCAAGAAAAAGGTGAAAGGTACAAGGAGATTTTAACAAGTAGTTATACAAAAGATGACAAAACTAAATATGTAATAAATTCATTTAAATGAATAAATGATATTTATTCTAAAATACAAATAATGACAGAACTGAATTTTGATGACACATGCAAAAAATTACATTTAGTGTTCGTTGTACATGTCCAATTTAGATAATTATCTTACTTAATAACCTTAATATACTAATTCATCATGAGTTAATGTATATTCAGAGATGCCTAAAACGTTTACAAAATTGAAAAAAAAAACCTCATACACAGTTTGAAGTGCATTTGTATGGTACCAAATTTATATATTTTTTCACCAAATGGGAATTTCAACAATTAATGTATATTGAGAGATTCCAAAACGTTCAAAAAATTAAAAAAAAACCTGAAAGCACAATTACACGATACTAAATTTGATAAATTAATTCAACAGATGCGCATTTCAACAATTAATATATATTCAGTGATGCCCAAAATGTTTACAAAATAAAAACAAAAAACCTAATGCACACGTTGAAGTGGAACTAAACATTATCAAATTTCATAAATTAATTCACCAGATAAGCATTTCAATAATTAATGTATATTAAGTCATGTCAAAAAACGTTTGAAAAAAACTCTAATTCACCCGTTGAAGAGAAAATATAACTGAAAAGGACTAAAACGTATAACAACACATGGATAAGGAAAAAAAAACTATGCATGAAGGAGACACATTCCTGAATTTCAAATGATTACCTCAGTTTTATAACAACTCATAAAAAACCAAAACAAAATCCGTTTATTCATGCCAGTACAGAAGTACTGAGCTACTGGGCTTGTGATACTTGATAAAAGATTATATTTCAGTGCGAACTCAGCACAGCAGGTTAAGCTGTCAGTTTTATTTTTTCTTGAAAATTGCATCAAGTGCAAAGCATCTCATTACAATTTTGGATGTTGTATCGTTATATTATCTGATTCACTTTTGTGTCATGGACCCGATTTTCATTTTTAAAATTAGATACAAGATATCTCTGCTTACTAACTTTAATTGTTTCAAATTATAAAGTGTTTAAATGTCGATGCTTAGATTTTTAAAACATTTTATTTTTTAAGAGTAAAACTTGTGTGCCATATATTTGCATATGTATTGGCTTTTAATTTTTTGTTATCATAAATACTGATCTTATGAAGATAAAAAAAAATATGACCTCGTCCTTGATCTGCATCTATATTTAATTGGCTTTCAACACACTGTTCTACATCGGTGTAAAATTCGGTAAATGTAAATGTCATAAACGTGAGGTGAATACAATGACGTAAGGGGCTATCAAGCACTCATTACGGCGACTTCATACACGTTGCAGTCTCAGGACAGCTTATCTTAATATGATGCTTCAAACAAAAAAGATTAGATGAACCGAAGACTTGAATGAAAACGTCGAAGGGTACAAACTTTTTAAGAGATTTAAGCAAGTAGTTACACAAAAGACGGCAAAACTAAATATTTAATTAATTAATTAATTAAAATAAATAAATAAATGATATTTATTCTAAAATATAAAGAATTACAGAACTGGATGTTGATGACACAGGCAATAACTTCAACTACCAACAGTGAACATTTAGTTTCCAAAATACTTGTCCAATTAAAATACTTTAATTAATTATTTACCTTACTCGGTTCCAAATTGTATGGATTTAATCATCAGATGCGCTTTTCAACAACTAATGTATACTCAGTGATCCCTAAAACGTTTACAACATTAAAAAAACCTTGATGTGCATTTATACGGTAACAAATTTTATACATGTATTCACTAGATGCGAATTTTAACAATTAATGTATATTCAGTGATGCCCAAAAATGTTCAAAAATAAAAATAATAAAACCGTAATGCACATCTTGAAGTGCAATTAAACGATACCAACTTTTATAGATTGTTTCAACAGATGCTTTTTTCAACAATTAATTATCTTAGTGATGCCAAAAACGTTTAAAAAATTTAAAAAAAAAACTTATGCACATCTTGAAGTGGAATTATATAGAACCAATTTTGATAAATTAATTCCCCATATGAGTACTTCAACAATTAATGTATATTCATTGATACCTAAAAACGTTTGAAAATTAAAAAAAACTGAAAAGAAGAAGAACCTAATGCACACGCTGAAGAGAAAATATAACCGAAAAGGACCAAAAGTATAATCACACATGGACAAAGAAACAAAGCTATGCATGAAGGAGATACATTCCTGAATTTCAAATTATTACCTAAGTTTTATAACAACAAATTTGAATAAAACAATATCCGTATATTCATGCCAGTAAGAAGTACTGAGCTGCTGGAATTAATTCTAAACATGTCAGTGCACAATCAGCATAGCAGGTTAAGCTGTCAGTTTTGTTTTTTCTTGAAAATTTCATCAAGTGCAAAGTATCTAATGGTTACAATTTTGGATGTTGTGTCATAGTATTATCACATTCACTCTTGTGTCCTAGATCGAATTTTCATTTACAAGATAACGCAGTTTACTAACTTTAATTGTTTCAAATCTTGAATTGCTTTAACTTCAGATCCTTTGAAACATTTTAAAACATTTTTTTCTAAAGTAAAACTGATGTGCAATAAATCTTCAAATGTATTGTTTTTTTTTTTTTTTTGTTTTTTTTTTTTTTATCATAAAGACTGTTCTATTTCAAATAAAAAAAACATGACAATCTCGTCCTTGATCTGCATCAAAACGTTTAAAAACTAAAAAAAAACCTAATACAGATCTTGAAGTTCAATTACAACCGAAAAGGACCAAAAGTATAGCCACACAATGACGAGGAATCAAAGATATGCATGAAGGAATACATTATTGAATTTCAAATGATTTCAAGTTTTATAACAACCGATTTTATCCGTATACCCACGCCAGTACCTAAGTGGCTTTTATTTTTTTAGCGTTAACGCTATTCTATTGCCGATAAAAAGAAATTTCCTCCTTCTATGATCTGCACTTATATTTAATTGGTATCCAACACAGGCATGCATGTTCTAAAGCGGTGTAAATTTCAGTAAATGAAAAGGTCATTGACGTGAGGTGAAATAAAATGACGTAAGGGGCTATCAATCAAACATTAGCGATCTGACATTACGATTCACGTTTCAGTTTCATGACAGCTTACCTTACAATTAATGCTTCAAAAAAAAATATAGTTGCACCAAAGACCTAAAGGAAAAAAGTGAAGGTCAACGGTACAAAGAGATTTTAACAAGTAGTTATAAGAAAGACGTCTGAACTTAAAAAAGGGAAAATGAATTAACGTATTATATTCAGATATGGAACAAAAGTTAAAGATCCATTTTAAGAAGGTCAGATGTTGATAAGAAATGTCTTTAATTTCAATCTAAGAATAGTTTATTTGTCTTTACTGACTGATTTAGTTTTATTAAGCATTTCTATCCCCTCTTGTTTAATAATATTGAATCATAAAATACCCGCCGAAAGATTGGCGTTTAAATAATTTCAAAATGTAGAAGTTTACTGACAAATGAATGTATAATAAGGTCATTCATATAGATTGACCAAAGCTTGGATACGGAAATAAAAAGTATGCGAAATATATCAAAAAGCATCATTTAGATGTTCACAAGTCTGTAAGATATCAATATCTTTATTTACGTATTTTGTTCTGCATTTTTGCTTTCAGGCTTATTCCTAAAGAGTAAAATATATCAGAGAAGTCTCACTTTGAATCTTTTTATTTATATTTACATTTTGATTTGAGCCACAAAACCAAAAATGCTTGTAACGAAGATGCTAATGTGGGAAAATTACTTTTTGTGTACGCTGTGCATGGCTTCTATCATCACATTTTTAACTGCTTTCATGTGCGCAGTTCATGACATTGTACAATTTTCATACCATGATAAGAAAAGATATTTATTATACAAACACTGAGTCACTCTCTGTATTGGGAACAACAGCACTGGGCGCTTGCATTAATTTTTAAAAAATATTTTATGATTTATTTAGAAAATACCGAGTGGAAAGGATTGTCAAATCAATTGGCAAGTTAAGCAAAAAGGTTAAACAAATAGATTTCACACAAAAAAAATCAAGATTGAACAACAAGAACTACACTTAAAATTCATCGGAATTCGGAAAACAAGAAGGGTAAGCAGTATATACATGATGACATGTAAAATATGATACACAAATATTAATTAAAGGCGATAAGGGATATATGCCAATGACACAAATAATCAACGAACATCTAGAGGCCAACAGACAGTCTTAAAAATAACAAGGTATCTATGCAGTATGCATAACCCTGAACCTCACCGTGTCTATAATTTTTATGAAATAAACAGTAAAAGATCTGCTGTTATCACCAAATAGTTCTCAATGAATAATTCTTTTTCAATGATAAGTCATAAACAAAACAAAAGAGAACCAGAACTAAAAATTAATATCCTTGTCTGGTAAGACCTGAAAATAAATAATCTTGCCGAAGACCGGAAGAAAATGAATATTCTGGAACACAACATGTGCTGGATGTAATTGTGTATAAAAGAGGAAATAAATAAGAATGCATAGCAACAGACGAAAACAAATATTCAATCTGCAAAAATCTTCAACCCCATGAATATCAAGTTGTCGTCCCCTAAGTACACGTAAACTTAATATCTATGCTCAACAGAGTTATTCTTACGTGGGAAACTTAAACATAAACAATTAGACGTTGTATTGCATAGGTGAGCATTAAGAGGTGTTTATTGGTATATGAACATTCATCTAAATAATTGAAAGTTTTCATCGGATTTGATAACAGAGAAATATATAACTGAACTGTGTTTTTGAAGCAGTGTATGTGTATTTCTTTCGTTATTCCTATAAATCATGTTGAATTAAATTGCACAGAAGAACAAAGATGATGTGACTGTCG
Organism: Mytilus californianus; assembly: GCF_021869535.1. Classification (NCBI taxonomy): domain Eukaryota; kingdom Metazoa; phylum Mollusca; class Bivalvia; order Mytilida; family Mytilidae; genus Mytilus; species Mytilus californianus. Next base: position 126,825,573 of record NW_026262679.1, on the reverse strand, counting down.
AGAATGTCAGCACTGTACTTTGAACTGTTGAAATTGTTATCATGTCGATATTGACTTTAAAAAGGCATGTTTTTTATACGACCGCAACATTTTTGCATTCGTATTATGTTAGAGTGATATCTGCGTCGTCGTCCGAAGACGTTTGTCGTCCGAAGACATTTTGGTTTCCAGACAATAACTTGATTTAAGTGTATGGATCTCTATGAAATTGTAGCACAAGGTTTCATACCACAATTGGAAGATTTGGGGTCGATTTTCGGGTTATTGTCTTAACTGTTTAGAAATTAGGGGCCAAAAAACAAGCATGTTTCTTGTTTCACAATTCTTGTGTATGGATTCCTATGAAATTTTCCACAAGGTTATATAATTCAAAACTCTAAAGGAATGTTTGGGTTGATTTTGGGGGTCATGGGCCAAACCAGTTAGGAATTAGGGGCCAAAAAACTTAGATTTTCTGGCTTTTGGACAGTAACTTGAGTATTAGTCTATGGATCGCTTTGAAATTATACCACAAGGTTCCATACCATAAAAGGAAGGTTGGGATTGATTTTGGGGGTTATGACCCTAACGGTTTAGGAAAAAGGGCCAAAAAACAATACTTTTGTACAGCGGTATACTACTATTGCCTTTATTTATGATACTTTGTATAAATTGATTTTTTCTTGACCAATTTCAATGGGTTTTAATTCAAAGTCTTGAATTCTTTGGGTTCTTTGATATGCTGAATCTAACCGTGTATTCACAATTTGGATTTTGGGCCCTGTTTTTGAATGACCCATATAAAGGTCTAAAGGGCCCAAAATTAAAGTTTGTTTGATTTTATCAAAAATAAATTATTGCTGTTCTTTGGTATGCTGAATCTAACCGTGTATTTAGAATTTAATTTTGGGGCCTGTCTCAAATTGGTCCACATTAAGGTCCAAATATAATTTTGTTTGATTTCGACAAAAATTAGATATATAAGGTTCTTTGATATGCTGAATCTAAGCGTGTATTTAGATTTTTGATTTGGGGCCAAGCTTTCAAGTTGGTCCAAATCGGGGTCCAAAATTAGACTTTGTTAGATTTCAACAAAAATTAGATATATGGGGTTCTTTGCTATGGTGAATCTAACCGTGCATTTAGATTCTGGATTTTTTACCCTGTTATCAAATAGGTCCACATTTAGGTGCAAAAGGTCCAAAATTAATCTTTTTGTTTGGTTTCATCAAAAATTAAATTCTTCTGGTTCTTTGATCTGCTGATTCTAACCATGTATTTAGATTTTGGATATTGGACCATAATTGTCCAATTTCAATTTTTTAAATTCTTAGACCACATTTATTCTGTGTCAGAAACTATGCTATGTCAAATATATAATCACAATCCAAATTCAGAGCTGTTTTGCACAATAAATAGAAAATAAAGTAGAGTCATAGTTAAAATAGAAATAGCATCAAATCTCATTTCAAAGAAGAAATTATATAATTTTGAAATTTGCTATTCATTATTGGATATTTTGAATATAATGAAAGGTAAGTTTTATAGATTTTTAAAGACTTTGTATTCAGTCTTACATCTAAACCCTTCAGAAGAACGTTTCATATCTTCTCTCAATTATAAAACGGTTAAGTAGAGCTGTTAATCTGTAATCTCATTCTGATAAAGGGACAGATAATATTACTTAGAAAACAGAGATGTTTAAAACGAGTTTGTAGAGATGAATGTGTCCAGTTTCTGGTATTACCACTCAAGGATAGAAACAATGAAGTTAATTGAAATTTTGTTTATTTTAACATTTTTATAACTAATCAGGAAAATCAAATATTAAAATGAATGAAGGAAAGTTTGAGATGTATTAATTCCCTACACATTAACTAATGTGTGTATATGTTTGGTTATTTTGTAATTCTTTCTTTGTTATATTTCAATGTATTTCATGGGGGCCTCAGTGAAGATTAGTTTAACAGCTAACTGAGTGGGTAACCCTCTTTAAATAAATAATAATAATAATAATAATAATTATTATTATTATTATTATTATTATTATTATTATTATTATTATTATTATTTAAAAAAAATGATTTTTTTTATTTTTCTCCCTATAAAAACTACACACAATTTGTATTACATATTTACATTATTTACATTTATAATTAACTAGATATTCACATTTGTGAATATGGATAAGTGTTGACAATGTTTTTACTATCAATTCATTCATGCAGCAATTACCACCCATTATCAAGAAAACAAAACATGTTCATCAACTAACACACTTATAATTAGAGTGACAAATTTATTTAAAAATTTTGCGTTTTCTTAGTGGCGTAGCTGTTAAGCTGACTTTCAATCCATCATCATTTTGATGCGATTTCTTGTGGATAAATGTATGACTGTATAAATGAGGAATGATATTTTGGAAATTTTTTTTTTTGTAATTTTTTTTTTGAAGAACTTCGTGGTAGGTTTGTATGTTATTCTGTATAAATTAATTTTTCAGAATGCTATATATATATTTTTTTTGATGAAGCAAACCCCCTTTAAAAACTTAGCTCATATTGCCCAATAAAAGATAAATTAATTGAATTCTTGGTGTACTTGGATATACTGAATCTGTCCAAATCGGGGTCCAAAATTAAACTTTCTTTTATTTCAACAAAAATTGAATATGTGAGGTTCTTTGATATGCTGAATCTAACATTTTATTTAGATTTTTGATTTTGGGGCCTTTTATCAAATTGGTCCACATTGTGGTCCAAAGGGTCCAAAATTAAACTTTGTTTGATTTCATCAAAAATCTAAATTATTGGAGTTCTATGATATACTGTGTCTAACCGTGTATTTAGAATTTGGATATTGGACCATAATTGGTAAAAGTCCAATTTCAAAATTTTCAGTTCTTTGACCACATTTATTCTGTGTCAGAAACATATAATGTGTCAAATATTTAATCACAATCCAAATTCAGAGATGTATCACGTTTGAATGTAGTGACCATACTAGCCCCAAACGTTCAGGGTTCGACCTCTGCGATCGTATCAATCTGCGCCCCAGCATTTTATTGTACATGAAATCGAACTATTTCAGCTAAATAGGCCTCATTTTTTAAATGTCCAACATCACAGTAATTGAATTATGTAGGAAAAATTTTATTTTGTAGATGTTAGTTCTAAACATTTATCATTTAGCAGAGACAAACAAATTAACCAAATCAAATCCATAGTGAGCTACGTTACATAAATAGGTTATACTTTATTCGTTAATGAAAAGTTAGGAACCCTCACATCTAAATCAAAACTACACTTAACAAATGATTTTTTTTTGTTCTGTTTAGAACAAATACAAACTCGTTGTTCTTGAAATACACATTTTACAATTATACATTCATTTTTTTTTCGGATAAAATTTGCATTTAACATGTATCATGTTTTCAAATGTTTTGAAATATTTTTGTTCATCATTTTTGAAGTCTTTCAAGTAGAAATATGCTTTCGTCAATATTTCCTTATGTTCTGTTATGTCCTGCTAGACACACTGTAGCCTTCTCCATCAATTAAGGTACTGATACTTAAGAATGAATGTGTTAGTAGTTAAAATAGTTGATGAAGGACAAAAAGAAAGGAATGGTACTTGTAGACATATGATGTGATTTCCGTGCAGTCAAAACGTGTTTTTGGAACAATTTGTGGTGGAAGAAAATAATAAGAAGCGATCTAACATTGTTGGGCTCATTTCACACTTAGTAAACGTAATGTGTCGTGATAGTCCTGTTTAACCCTCGATTATCCGATTGAGAATGTCAGTCGTAGAGAGTCCAAATTTTACAATAACAAAAAACCCACACAGCGATGTGACTGCATTCTAAATATTTATCACCATTATCGGCTGACAAAACCAAAAACTGCTGATCTGTGTGGTATTTTATCCACATACCATCATAAAGCATGTGTTTCATACATACAACTGACGAGGAAAAGCATGACAAGACTAACGAAAGCTAGTTGTATATAGCCTACAGTTCGCCAAATGGTCTAGGGTGCTAGACACAGTTCAGATTGAGTTGGGAATATGTCACAGAAGAATGGGTCAACATTTCACTGAGGGATGGACACATTTTTTGACTGTAAGTTTACAAATCTTACATATTTGAGCTGAATTGCAGAAGGAATACATGTTTCATTCCTTCTTATCTATAATTGTTTGTTTGCTTTTGAAAGCTTGTTATGAAATATGTTTACGAAAATTGCGACAATTATTTGTGGTAAGAGAAATATATGTCTTGACATTTCTCAAACCGCGTGATTTGTCTAGAACTGAAATTGCAAAAATCGATGTACATGCTGTTAACGCTGTGTCCAGTTTTAACATTTTTATATTTTGTAACTTGTTAGCTTGGTTTTCTCTAATTGAAGCTAAATCAGTTCATGTCAAGGGAATCCCAGCATCGTGGTGTATGTTTTTTTCATAAATTGTATTGTGATGCCATAACAATCCTAAATATGTTTTAATGTTTTGCTGCTGGACATCCGGCAATAAGCAATTATATTTTTCTTCAACGGAATAATGTCCTATTAGTGTCTATCCATTATACTATTCACAAAGTCATGAAATAAATACAATCGTGAGAATGTCGGATTTTTCGGCAATTATGTACTGCTACAGGAAGTAAGCAGAAGATAAATCAAGCCTCTATTTTATGTCTTCTCTTTTCTAATTGCATATAATTGGTCTCTTGTCTCATTCATTGCATATTATTGGCTCATTCATTGTTACAAAGCATTGACCGTTTACCATTTGATTTTCCCTTGTTACTTCAAGAAATGAGCAGTTATCATGCACCCACATCGCTTAAAAACAAGTGAAACTATAAAAGGTGACGAAATAATGTTAACGACATCCGTATCATGTTATTCAGAAGCATGAATATACGAAAACATTTTAACAATTTATATAATATTCAAAAATTATTTGATAGGGGCAGAAAGTTTGCCTTGAAATATGCCATCTACGGATGGTTGCTGCAAGGGTTCTTTTACGTCCAAAGTACCTGGCATCGGATTAACGTCACCATTCAAACTAGACGTGGCTGCATATATTTACATCCCTCTTAGCTAAACGGACGCGCCACATAAACTGCCGGCCAGGACCTGTAAATGATAGCATATTTATACTCATTTAAATTATATGATTGGTGCGTTCGTATCTATAAATTATGGGTTCAAAAATGGTTGCTGCTGTCGTTCAAATCAGGTGTAATAGATACATTATATCTTGCACTAATTCTAAAAGTTTATAGAAGGTTTTGTGAAATATGGATGACTATCAACTTTTGAGTTTTCACGACATAGTGTATTATTTGATGAGACAAATATCATACACACGCTTGAAATAAACCCTACACAAATGGAAAAGCGCTTTTATATCTATGTCAAAGTGAAGTATTTAAAACATTGAGCAAAAGCTCACACCTGATAGCAAGTTCAGAACGGACCATATATTTGCGTTGAAGAACACAAATAAAAAAGAAGCAACAGATACCAAAGGGACATTCAAACTCATAAGTCAAAATTAACTGACAACGCCATGGCAAAAAAAGAAAAAGACCAAAAGACAAACGACAGTATACAAAACTCAACATAGAAAACTAAAGACTGCATATGGGGTGATATTAAGAAGATACAGACTATAACGGGCAAATAATTCTAACAAATACTGTCTTAACTTGCCGACAAATCCACTGAAAATACAGACATAATGCAAATTTTGATAACAATGTGACACGTCAAAATGATGGCTAGATAACCTGACAAGAATTTTTAATTATGGAAAAATAACATTAATGTATAATTTGGATGGACTGCATAACAATTTCGATAATAAAACAGACCAGAAGAATAAAAAAAGTGAAGTATTCAAAAGGTTCATTAAAGATGGCATATTTTGGTATTAATATTGATTCACTCAGTGTCTTTGCATCGGAAATAAACACATTTATTCTAAAACCAGTTGTTGGCATGATACGGGTTATGTTCTTCTCATATATTTTATGATGGTATGATTCTAAACCCCTAACGGGAGGGATTGTGCTTGATTTTCATATGATGAAGAAATAATCTTTCAATCAGTTTAATCGAGGTCTGGAGCTGGCATGTCAGTAACTGCTAGTAGTCCCTTGTTAATTAATGTATCATTGTCATTTTGCTTAGTTTCTTAAGTTATTTTTTCTGACATCGGACTCGGACTTCTTCTAAACTGAGTTTTATTGTTCGTATTACTGTGTGTTTGTTTATTCTACATTGGCTAGAGGTAAAGGGGAAGGTTGAGATCACACAAAACATGGTTAACCCCGCCCCATATTTGCGCCTGTCCCAAGTCAGGAGCCTCTGGCCTTTGTTAGTCTTTTATGTTTTTTTTAATTTTAGTTCATTTTCAGGAGCCTCTGGCCTTTGTTAGTCTTGTATGTCTTTTAATTTTAGTTCATTTATATGTTTTTGAGTTTAGAATGACGTCCATTTTCATTGAACTAGTACACATTTTGTTAGGGGCCAGCTGAAGCCCGCCTCCGGGTGCGGTAATTTTCTCGCTGTGTTGAAGACCCGTTGGTGCCCGTCGGTTGTTTTCTGCTGTTTTCTCAGGTTGTTGTCTCTTTGACACATTCCCCATTTCCATTCTCAATTTTAACATTACTGAAGTTATATCAGGAATACAACAAAACTGTAAAAATAGGAGAGCATACGTCCCAATATAAAAATAAGGAGATATATATGGTATGAACGAGGCAACTATTAAGAATGGACAATTTTTATGGCCTCAACACAGCAGAGAGAGACTAATTGCCAATGTAACGAAAAAGACGGAATGTGGTATATTAATTTCTGACACACTATCTCCATTCGTAAAAGTTTACGACTGATACCCACATCGCTCATACAATAACTCAAATGCAATCAAAAATTGTATATCGAATCCGCATCTTTTTTTATGTTTAAGATAAGTTATTTTTAAAAAAATGCTGATGTTGCTGGTAATCTTTGAATTGTTAATCGTATTCTATAATTTGAAGACATCTTATGTTATAAGACTTTTTTTGTAAATCATATTTCTTTTATGTGAACCTAAAACAATAGAGTGATATTTCTGGACTCGTGCATTGGAATAATTTTCCAATCACATTGTAAGCATTGAAAAGATGTAGACTTAATATTAAGGACTGTATTTAAACTGATGAACAATGTCATTTAATTTTTGATTTATAGTCTGCAAAAAAATCGTTTTTTTTTATACTCCAAAAAGTTTTTATGTTTTTATTTTTTTTTATTGCCCCCTTTTAATCTTTCTTTAATGATTTTAATTGGTGGATAGTAAATTGTTCTTCACTTTGTTCTATTAGAGCATATATTGACCGTACACGTTCAGGTTTGTTTCGCATTATCGTGGAATATCGCAATAAAGGAGAAGAAATACAATGAAACGATCATTCTAAATCACAGACTATTTTCCGAAACCCTACAGAAATATCTAAATATGTTCTATCGTTTCACATGGGACCGGATATTAAACCACAGTTAAATGCGTTTTATGACTTTGAAAAGGCGAAATTCGTCTAGCTTTTAGCTTATTTGAAAAATAGGACTTTTGAAAGTGAAAATCGTTTTCTCTCTCTGCAAATTATGAACGATTTACAACTGCGTCGTATTGAGTCATCTACTATCTTTGTTAATCTAATTCTTGCGAATTTTATGTCAATACACCTTACAATTTAATCAAGATAATTTTTTTTTTATTTGTCATACATATTAAATATAATAAAACGTTAAATGTCTCTGCAAATATTATACATATGGTACATTTCGTTCAGTAAAATTTCAAAAATGTAATCAGGTTTGAACAGAACCCGATAATTTACATCATTAATGATATCAATCTAACAAACCTATTATGTCGTACCAGAACAGGACATATTACTCACCTTTCATGACATAATTAAAATGCAGCAAATAATTTCAATTAAACAATTTCATTTGAAATATCAGGGGTTCTTTTAAACGTTTGTTGAAAACTTGTTGTCAGCGTTAGCCCAAAAATAATGGACAGCAGTTTTTTCTTCAAATATATGTATATGTTTGATACAACATTTATAAAAATAAGGAGATGTGGTATGATTGCCAATGAGACAACTATCCATCCAAGTTCAAATGAAGTGGGTGTAAGCAATTATAGGCAACCGTACGGCCTTCAGCAATGAGAAAAACCAATACCGTATAGTCTGCTATAAAATGCCCGGAAATGAAATATATTCAATTGAGAAAAATAACGACCTAATTATAACAAAACAATTAACGAAAAACAAATATGACAGACATGAACCGACAACAACAACTGAACTAAAGGCTCCTGACTTGGGACATGCACATAAAAAATGTAACAGGGTTTAACATGAGTGTGAGCGCTCAACCCTCCCCCTAACCTGAGACAGTGGTGTTACAGTACAACATAAAAACATACTATAAAAGTAAGTTGAAAATGGCTTAACTCATCAGATCGATACAAAGCAGAAACACATCTAACAGACCGAATGTGGCAGGGTATTTATACGTTCCTAACAACAAAAGACACAAAGTACAGATCTGGGAGTACTCGCAGTTACTTACAGCTAGTTCAAAACTAGTAACAACTAATAAAAGAAATCATGTATCTAAGACTAATATATCAATCAGAACACATCCAACATCCAATAGATTTAGTGTATTGTGCAATGCCAAAATATAGGTATCGACATATTGTAGTACCGTAAAAATGCACATGTGAATAACAATACTATTTAGTATGGTTTTAATTTACTGACAACAAAATCAATATTTATACCAATAAAAACAATATTCAAAGATTAAAGGTGGTAACCTTTTAGAATAAGTTTATTGAAAGGATTGATAAGTTTATCCGGATCGTATATAAATTTCCGGGCTCGGTACACAACATCATCAAACTAAATACTTGTATCTATGGAAGAATTTAGTACAGGATATAAGTAATTTTTGGTAACGAAATCCCTGACTTAATACATAGATTACGCTCATTGAAATCAAAAACGTCACTACACCACGGGCATAGCGAACGAATTTGGATATATAAACACCGCAAGACGGTGCCAAAGGAACATCACCGTCCAAAAAAGGAAAATAACAATAAGGAAATAAGAATCATCCCTTTTGTCATAAAGGTTTGTGCAGAGTTTCTGGTGTAAAACTGAAATGTCTAAATCTTGGAAAGGACACTTATTGCTGGTAATATTTGATTTATTTAAGGTTAGCTCCTTTAGATAAATTTCGGCAGTATATTTAGAGAATTATTGATTATTAAATGAAAAAATATTAGCAAGATAACGATAAGGGTTGTTGAATTTATCAATTAAATGAAATTTAGATGAATCTTTATTGAGTTTGGCCATAAACTAAAATTCATAACAGTACAGGAACAAGTCTGCTATTAAAGAGACACGATTGGTGCTAATAGGAATACCTACAATCTGTCGATAAACTTTACTGCCGAAACGTACATAAATGTTGTCAAGAAGAAAATGTATGGCTTTAATCATCTTATAACACCTCCTGTAAGTATATCTAGCATATTTACCGTTCTCATTTGAGAAAAAAGCTTTATATGAGTTACAGCAAATGAATTTGCAATCAGATTTATCAAACGACCATTTAATTATATAGGAAAACTTTTGTTTGATAAGATTGTGTGGAAATGTAGTATAAAGAGTGGAAAAGTCAAAACTGTCAACCGAATCAAAAGGACTATCAAAAGCACGTAATTTATCTAAAACATCCAAGGATTTTTTTACACTCCAAAAATTATTAATTCCACAATTTTCATATGTTTTATTTCAATAATTAATGATAAGTTCTTTGGTAGTAGATAAGGAACTCGTTAAACGCACTGACAAATTAGTAATAGAACACTTACTAGAGGCCCGGATGAAACGATCTTTTACGGACTTTTTGTGTAGTTTAGGTAACCAATATATAGTGGGGACCATCACATGTTGAGATGAGGCCTTAAAGTTGTTCATTTGTCATTTATGAATGAGAATCTAGTATAATGACTTAAAAAATGGGGAAAAGAGTTGATACCAACTTCACTTCTAATTACTTGTACTTGATAAGTCAAAGTAGATGAAACCAACAATATATATATTGAGTAAGATAATGATAGAGTTAGCATATATTAATCAAAAACCCGTGCACTTGAGTTTCGTAGATAGAAAGAACCGAGTATATCTTGACATAACTTCGTGTTTCAGTTGAAAATGAAATTGTAAACATCTCTTCAGGAGACCTTAACATTCAATTTGTCTAAAATACCAAGGTTATTTATTAACTGTCTCCAAGAGACACCAAAATACTGTTCATCGTCTTTAATTAACTGAAAAAATGCGTTATCAGGTTAAATCTTAGTGCAGAAGACTCTTTCTTAAATAAAAACATAATCGAATTGTTATACATATAGTTGGCTTGAGATAATGTAAATGTTCTTGAATTGGTAGATAGGTAAGGTACTGTGTAATTTCTAACTCGGGAGAGACAGGTGAGGAATTGCGTTTGCAGATATTACAGAAGGCAGAAGATTTTTTTTTCTAAAAATGTACTACTTAAAGCGAGTAAATGTTTTGAAATTCGGCATCTTATTATATTCGAATATTAAAAAAATTGTGATTAATCACAGTTGTTAATACAGAAGTTCGTTCTCCAGGTTGATCACCAATCTCTTCTTTTCGTGCTTGTTTTTGGACATATTCGTCATGCGCATAATCCGTATTTTGTTACATGTAAACAAATCTTTCTTTTTACCATTAACTTGGTTTTATAAGAAATACAGAATCTCTTGAATCTGTCTTTTAATCAGTACTAAAATGTATGGCAGTTCATGGCTAAACTGTAGACTATACAAGTGACTCAGCTTGACATGTTTTCAACAACACCTGTAGATATTTTAATGACACATTATCTCTAAATAATCTAGTTTTTATAAGATTTTATGAAATAAACCAAAAACACCAAATCAATTGACCCTAGTCTCACAACATCCAACGTTAAAGTGACCTTTGTCCGTTCTAGACCATAGTTTTATCATTCCTCATGATAATCTTCATGCCAAAATTTATAATTTCATCTCTACTACTGTTAATTTTCCTTTTATTAATGGTTTGGTTTCTCTGGCTTCTATTCTATAGTTTGTAAATTTCTTAGTTGTTCGATATGCACGTGCTTGCAGGGACTTCTCATATTTCAATGAACGTGATAGTTTAATTACTAAGAAGCTTTTAAAAAAGGGTCCAAACTTTTACTAAAATTGATTACCAGTACACGTATGTGTTATAGAAGTACACTTCTGTTCTAAGCACAATCAGATCATTTTTTTTTGGTTTTATCTTCGATAGCGATTTCATCCTCATGTTTGAGGACTTATTCACAAATATAGATTAATTGAGTGTTTTTTGGTTAACTTCCAGTGCCATATATTGTATGCATGTACAAGACTAAACAAATTAACAATAACAACTAAAGGTATGTTAGATAATGACAGAAATGTTGCATTACAACAGGCCACCTACGGACCCCTCAAGGAGTTGTTGTAAATGTTTTTTAACGTGCAGAGAGCGTGGCACTCTTTTTAACGGTGTTCCCACAGTCTGAACACTATGCTCAGTCCTTTGTAAAATTGCATATCACGGCTTTGTGATAGCGAATGAACCGACATTGATAACTTTGACCCGAACCTATCAAGTCATCTTCCGGTTTGCTGGTGAAACAAAGAAAAACACTTGTTTCTATCATGCAAAAGACAGAAATACAATCCGATAAATCGATTATCAGATTTTTATCATATTTATATTGTAAAATATCAGCGGCTCGACACAATATGGTGCCTTTTCAAACTCGTTCGCTGCGCTAAGTCGACAAAAAAAGCTTCATATTGTGACTCGCAACTGATATTTTACAGTATCAATATTCAGACAACCTGATAATCGTTACTTATACATCCAGCAGAGCTAAAAGGGCATTGACTTTGATGTTTTGCAAAGTTTGCATGTTAAAGTATTGTCTTTTTAATTTTAACATTTCCCTCATAATATCAATACTATATAAAAGTGAAACATATCTCTGATTCAACAGTTTATTAAATATGTTTTGAATTTATCAACGGAAAATTAAATTGAATTGCAATAGTATGTAATATATCAGCTCAGTACCGAAGCACCGAATACTGAGCTGATGATACCCCGGGGTCGACAATCCACCAGCAGCGGTATCGACATAGTGCTTTTCTAGGGGTGATCTGAATCTCACGTGGATACTTAGACCTGTTAGAGTACTTACAATCAAAGTAACTGTTATCATACAATAGTATAACATTTGACTTCCCTACTCCTTATACTAGTATCCATCCTTCTATTGAAAGAATACGTCATAGTTTGTTCCATAAACAGAATGGCCAACAAAGATACAAATATTTTTCCATTCGGAAGGACAACGTATACTTTGTTATTAAAATACTCCGATTTAAGCAAAAAGTTCACTGACAGCATCATCAAGTTCTTCATTTATTGACGACATTTTACTTTCTTTTGGAGGACATGGTTTTTAACAGATACTCAGAAATTCAAGAAAACATGCTGGGCCTTTCTTTTTTGCCGACTTGTTCCTTTACTTTTATGAGGCAGACTTCATACAGAAGCATCTCATGAAAATGAAAAGAAGCATTAATTTTTAATTGCTCTCTGCGCTATATAAAGGTAGTCCTGTTACTGAACAATGCAAACTTTATGTATGGTTACTGCATCTATTCCAATGAACTTGAAACACAGAAAACAATTGAACAAGTAAAGTCTACAATATATATAGACTTAAATCTAGAAATTTACAATTAGGGTCGGTTGAGAACGCAACTCTTCGATGAAAGAGAAGATTTCAGTTTTCCCATTGAAACTTTCCTTTTGTGTGTTACAACATTCCAACAGCACCTGCATATAGAGTATGTATCTCCAAGATACGATATTCCAATTCTTGCGTTCCATATCATGGTTTCCTAGATAAAGGGTTTTCTGCTTACAAGGAAGCTAATGCAGTAAGTAGTCCGAGTGGTAAATTCGAAAGTTTTACTGACGCCATGATTTGTTGAACCTTATGGAATTTCTGTGTAATGGAAGACCACAGATGTGTCCCTACTGTAGAAACCACAATCCCGTCCTCTTTTCTTCGACTTTTACATTACAGAATACGACTTGTCACCAGATTTGTAATTACATAGTTAACACGATGAGTGCCATATGTATGAAGCATGCACAGGAACTGCTTACCCTTCCACAGAGAGTTCAACCCAGGTTTTTGATAGGGTTCATGATCTATATCTAATTTTTTCTGTAATGTTTTGTTATTGTCTTTTTGTCGTTTTTATTTTATGGTCGTGGTGCTAACTGTTTTTAAAACACTTTTGATTCGTTTGACTCTTGGTGTCTGCTCTTTCTTTTTATAGGCACAGTTTCTTCTGTAACCTATTTTAACAACGGACTTCTTTTAAACTGAGTTGTACTGTGCGTATTGCTGTGTTTGTTTGTTTCACATTGGCTAGAGGTATAGCGGGAGGGTTGAGAACTCTCAAAACATGTTAGCCTGCCACATTTTAGCGCCTGTCCCAAGTCAGGAACCTCTAGCCTTTGTAAGTCTTGTATTTTGTTTTTTTATATTTTTGTTCATTTGTAGGTTTTGGAGTTTACTGTGGCGTCCATTTCGCTGAACTAGTATACATTATTGTTAAGGTGGCTCACCCCAATAAGGACCCCCGGTAGAATTTTTTTATTTTCACATATTTTGTAGATTTTTTTATGCTGAATCCAAAAATGCAAAGAAAAAAGGGGGTCACCAGGCTCGTTTTCCCCTCAAATGGAAGCGAAATGTGCGAGTTTGACCCTATTTCCAAACTTTTACACCCTTTCAACAATAACGACTACATCAAATTCAAAGACTTTTAGAACCATGTCAGTATGATTATTATGTGAAAAAACAATTAAATTTGAAATGTAAACGTTCCCCTTGGTTGTTTTAGACTTAAAAATCTTTTTATTTTCAGATTTATGTCTAAATTTGGCATTTTTTAATTTCAGTTTAAGGCTAAAAATATTGGTTAAATCGATTTTTCGTAAAATTTCCCCGGTAGATTTTTTTTAAAAACGGATATGTCAAAGCTATGAACTTTTCGAGCATTTTAAGGTAAAATAAAATGGGGGTCACCAGGCTTTTAAAAAAGTAACGAGCTTTTGTTTAACCCCTCTACCCCATGAGGTCTGATTTCAATGCACTCCATTAATTACTTTATTGTGATTTTTTTATTAATGTCTTTAAATAAATAATGTTTGTAATTATATCAATGGACGAAAGCTGAATATAAATGTGATGAACATTTTACTGTTTGTTATAAAAAGCGAAATTTTGATTATTTTGTTGAAATACGGTAATTTTGTCTGGCGCGAGTTGCTTCCCTCTAATCTGGCGCCATAATCGGACAACAGAAATTTCAGGGTCGCCATTGCTGAGCAGCATACTGCACTGATAAATACGACCGTGTGCATGAATAACAGACATAGTGGCGAATAGACAACGATGAAGGTAGAGTCATTATATAAGAAAACATAGATTATAATATATTAGACAGCCAAATGTTATCAGTATCACGAAAAATACAAAGTGGGGGGTTATCTCAAAATACTCGATACTGTAGAAAATCACTGCGGCTGAAACCTTGCATGGGCTAAATTTCTGTTCTATGTATAATCGTTATGGCTGGTATCTTATTTATGTGTTTACTTGACCCTTAACCTGTTAACTGGCAAGTTGTGAACATGTATAGCCTGTTTTGAAAAAATATCCGTGTCAAACAGTCAAAAGAGGAGGGGACGGTCATTTTCAGCATCTCATGATCATGATGATCTGCGCTATCGTTAGCGTCAAATAAGTCTTGATTTTATATCGTCATTCGTAAAATCTAATTCGTAGCCACGTTAGGGAGCTACCATTGGATTTTTATGGGGGGGGGGCTAGGATGAAAAATGTTGTCCTGCTTTTTTTTTTTAGTTGTTATCTCTGTCCTGCCTTTTTATTTTTTTACTCTATTCGGTCCTGCCTTTTTTTTACTAGTTTATCCTGAATTTTTTTACACAAATTGTCATCCTGCCTTTTTTTTTTACTCCAAACTCCTGTCCTGCCTATTTTTTCAAATTTCATCCTAGCCCCCCATAAAAATCAAATGGTAGCTCCCTTAGGGTCAAATGAGGTTAAATATTTATCGTTAGCATCTATAATGACTAGTAAAACAGGTTGGGAACAAACCCTCTACATAGTGTTTATACCTGTATACTGAGAGGAATAATCCTTCTATAGAGGGATATAAAAGAGGGGTATTTTTGTGAAGACTGGATTTAAAGCAAAATAGGGCAGAATGGCATTTTCTAGTTATATTTGCTATAATCTATAGCACTAAATATGCATCAATTATTGCACTTTACTGTATTCTGTATTTCTTTACCAAAAAATGGCCTGGGATGCCCAGTTTTCTGCTAAAGTGACAGAACTTGCAATCTATTGTATACCTATCTGAACACCTGATCAACAACAAAAGGGACATGCAGTTGACCTTTAAATTTTATGTTAAATATAGCAATAGAAATTCTGTTCAGTGAGGCATAACTGAGTGGAATTTACCTGATCATCACAGCTTTCAATTATGGTGTACAATAGATTGTATATTCAGTCAGTTTAGCAGTAAACTGGGCATGTGAAATGAAATTAAGTACATCAATTGGTGCATCAAATGTAGCAGGTTACTGCCATAATAAGTAGAAAATGCCATTCTGCCCTATTTTGCTTTAAATCCAGTCTAAACAAAAATTCCCCTCTATAGAAGGATTATTCCTCTATACAGGTTTAAACACCAGTGGCAGATCCAGGGGGGGGGGGGGGGGGGGGTTCCGGGGGTTGGAACCCCCCCCCTTTTTTTTTGACGATCAATGCATTTGAATGGGGACATATAGTTGGAACCCCCCTTTATCCTGGGTTAGGAACCCC
This sequence comes from Mytilus californianus, assembly GCF_021869535.1. Taxonomy (NCBI): domain Eukaryota; kingdom Metazoa; phylum Mollusca; class Bivalvia; order Mytilida; family Mytilidae; genus Mytilus; species Mytilus californianus. Next base: position 126,809,467 of record NW_026262679.1, on the reverse strand, counting down.
CCCCCCCCCATTTTATAAATGGCTGGATCCACCCCTGAAAACCATATAGAGGGTTTGGTCCCAACCAGTAAAATGGGGTACCCCATAACTTCCCTCAGACAGGGGTTCATGATTACCACTCCCTATCCCCAACTCCCATTTCTCTTCCCTTTTACTCTAAAATGTTCTCCCCTAACTTCTACTTCCATCCCCCTTGCTCCCAGACAAAAAAATTGCAAAATATATTTCCCAGATTATTCATCCCCCCCTCTTTTCGAATTCTTGTCCTTTCACCCAAAATCATGTTCGTTCCAATTCACGTTCATCCCTTTTACATTCCCACCCTGAGTCTGTTTGTATTCTTCCTTTTATCTAAATCATGCTTTTGTTAGTATAGTTCTATAACAATAAAATAAAGATATATTAAGTTTATTTTTATTGTTTAAAAATAAAGTGACTCACACGAGATCTAAGGTTTTTATTCTATTTTTAATCTTCATAAGATTTACTTCTACCAAATTGGTTACTTTTATTTTCACTCCGACCAGGCTAATTAACGGTAATGGACCTGCACATGATACCCCCTTTTCTCGCTTCCTGATCTCTCATTCCCATGTTCCCTTATCCCTGTCCACCCGCTCAAGTAATCCTATAATATATGAACTCAGGGGCATTATTTTCTATTTCTGTTTTCTTTTTACTGATTTTGCTATTTTTCTTCTTTTTTTTTTTATTGTCAATGTGCCTCCAAAAAAAAAATGAAAATATCAGCATGAAAACGTTAAATAGTGAATATATAATGCGAAGGCATATATTATAGGACTACCCGCTCAAGGGGTTCGATTGTTTCATTTGTTTTCTTGAGAATATATAAATGGCCTGATTTGTAAATTATAACCACTACAGTACGAGGCAATACATTTTATTGATGGATTCGTCTTGATCACAATTTGTTTACAATTAAACACCCCCCCTGTCTCTCTTTTGTATAAAAATTTCATAACATCAAGTATCAGGTTTAAACATACACGTGGGGCTTATCTTGTTTACCAAATAACACATACATTTGAGTTGAAAAATTCATTATTGTTTTGTGCTTAGTATTTTTAAACACAAAATTTGTTTATCCCATATTCCAAACAGGTTACAAGACACCTCAGCATAATTTGGTTGACGAGGAGTACAAATGTAGCTCAGCTGCATTTTAGAATTTTTAGGCATAGAAATAACTTGTCCCTGGCATCGAAACAGCATGCCCTGAGAAGTCTGTATTCAACATATATATAAAAACAAAATCACTATTTACACTTGCTGTGCATGTAATTTTATTTTGTTTGCTCATTATTGTTGCCACAAATTCTTCATTTTTTTACGCCGTAGTGGAGTGGGCATTAAGTTTTACCCTTGTCTGTCTGTATGTATGTCCCAAAATTGGTGTCCGTTCTCTAACTTCAGTTTGCCTCAACCAAATGTTATGAAACTTATACACAATGCTTATTACCAACAAACACAGATCAAGTTTGAATTTTTTTTGGTGGTGTCACTTTTACTGTTCTAGAGTTTTGCCCCTTTACAAATGGAAAAATTGCTGAATTTTTTGTTTCTGTTCTCTAACTTTAGTTTGCCTTATCCAAATGTTATGAAACTTATACACATTACTTATTACAACAAAATTCAGATCAAGTAAAACTTTGGGTAGTGTCACTCTTACCGTTCTTTAGTTATGCTCCTTTATAACTTTATATGCAAGTGGGGGCATCATCTGTGTCCCAGGGACACATTCCCCATTTATTTAAAATATGAACTACATTATGCTTTTAAATGTCAATCATGGTTGATTTTCTGACAGAATTACTCTGACATTTAATTTCAGGCTTCAAGTACATGTAAGCGGAAGGAGTGATTTGTTGTGAAAGATCCTGGAATGTTCAACTTTACTTGGAAACTATTGGCAAAGAACTGACAGAATTTACACGAGAAGCCAGTATCATCTTGTCTTGCAATTGGGAACTATATGTAAAGTGCAGAAACTTAAGAACAACATTAGAAGCCAAGATCAACAATACTTAGAACTTCATGTATAATCAAAGTACTGTCAGAATCCATATGAGAGAACCCAAGATCATCTACACTTGGTGTCTATATGCAAAGTGTTATCAGAATCCACTTAAGAAGCCAAGATCAACTATAATTTGGAACTATATGCTTTAGTGCTGTCAAAATCCATAAAAAAAAAATCCAAGATCAAAAGGACCTACTTTACCTACCTGTCCCAATGATGAATACAGATTATTGAGTCTTATAAAAAACACTGATGAAGAATATTGATATAAAAATAATGAAAATATAGAGCTGATCAGCTAATGATTGTACATGTACATGATGTATACATGTCAACAATTACTAGTTTATTGAAATTTACAATGCTAATAAATGTTTTATAAATTTGATCTCATAGACATTTTAGGAATAAAAATCAAAAATGTTTCAAAAAATGAATTTTAATAGAGCTTTTTTTGCTGCCTGTAGTGAATTTTGCTGCAAACACAATTCATGATATGCAAACTGCAATATATGCAGTTGTCTTTAATACAGAAGGTAGCTATGAGATTTGGAAATTTTGGAAATCATAATACCAAGTGGCAGTTGTGGTAAATGCACATGCCTTTGCCTCATCTTTTACCTCACCAAACCCTGACCTAAATGGCCACTTGAATTATTTTACATCCATATATGCTATTCAGTTTCTATTTCAAAAGTTATATTTTCTGGATAAAAGGAGAAATAAAATACAGTTTTGTTCAATGAGACAGCAACCAAACAAAACAACCAAAAGAATTATATATTGTCTGGGAAAACTTGTGTCTCACTATTAACTGACAACATTTTTACCTACTGTAAATTCAGAAATTATTGCATGCATTTATTATTGCGATTTTTGACGAATGGACTAAATTGCGAGTTTAATTATTGTGATTACAAAAAAAATCTGCATAAAGATCTATAATTCAGTTATCAGAATGCAAGTTCTTATTATAATTTTTGCGATATTCACCCTGTCGCATTATTTGCACTAATAATAACCTCACAATAATTTCTAAATTTATAGTATCACAATAATCCAGATTAATTTTGTTTTGTAAATTTAGATATGCACTCAAATTAATACAGATTGCTACAAAGATCTCAAGCACATTTCATGGATCAGTGATCAAGGTTAAAGTTACCTGATTAGGGTTGTTTATCAGATACTGTTAGCAATAGGTCATTTGTCAATGTCATGTTTTTGTGTTTTTGTCTGTTTTTTCTTATACTAAAAGTACATGTAGTAGATAAACTATAAGTATGCAATGATTCACAAATGTAAGGAGTACATGTCTGTCTGGCAATTGTCATTGACCACATTTGCATGGTTCATTGGTCAATGGTAAGTCCTCTTTTAACATGCTACATTGTGTAATCAATGGGTTATTATGTTTGGTGTATGGTATGATTATTAAATGTATATATTGAAATATTAAGTAAAAAGATGTGATATGATTGTATATGAGACACTCCACAATAGACCAAATGACACAGAAATAAACAACTAAATGTCATCATACGACCTTCGACAATGAGTAAAACCTATACTGCATAGTTGGGTATAAAAGGCCTCCAAATGACAAATGTACAATTTAAAACAATTCAAATGAGAAAACTAATGGCATATTTATGTACAAAATAATGAATGAAAAACAAATATGCCTGTCTTGCAGGGTCTATCTGAACTTAACCTTATGTTCATGGTTTTGTCTGTTACTGGCATACTATATATATGTTTAAAATATTTGGTTGATGGGGTGATTTTAACACAGGCGGATTTAGGGGGAGGGCCCATTGGTTGATTATATAGGGAATCACTGAAGCATGACTGGAGCAGGCCTCTCTTAGACAGTCACCCCCCCCCCCCCTTTTTTCATGAAAAATTCTGGCTCCGCCACTGTGTAAGGCTGGCTTGGATCGGTTTATCTGATCATTTTCATGATCATTGATAATATTAAGTTTTTCTGATACTTGTAGTGAAACTTTATCTTTAGGAATATCAACATAAAACCAATCATGAATGATGATTAGTAAAGCAGGTGAGACATTTCAGCTTGTGCACTCTTGATAAAACAAAAATTATATGGACTGTCGCTAGAAAATGAATGGACAATGCATGCTTGGTATGGACAAAATTCCTCCTTTTTACCATACGAGGCTGCGTATTTATCTCGGGTGGGGGTGGGGGAGGGGGCACTTCCTATATTCAAGGTGATGGGACGTGCCGCTGGAATAGGTCACCTTTTCAAGCTTGAAAATATGTGTAAAGGTCGGGAAAACTATCAAAAATATGTGATAAGGTCAATAAAGTTTCCATAACTTCTTCGTCTGTCATCTTTCTTCGTGTTCCCGGGTGTGATTTTATCAACCAAATTTTCTCTTTTAACACTTTGGTATTCTAGTCTTACATTACACTAGGTGGGTCAAACCAGTGTTCACACATCATTAAAAAAGTTGTCATGCATATTTCTTGCCGCAATGACACACTCCACACTAATTTTTTTAAATCAAGAACTTTCCTCATTAGCTTCCCTTTTGAAAAAAACGCATGTCAAAAAGTAAGACAGAAGTTAAAGTTTGCCAATATCACCGACTATTATAGCGTCCCTGTGTACTGGGCGGAGTTTTAAAATTACAATCCCAACTTTTCCTGAACCTAGTAAGTAGTATAGATTTTGTGTATATATAATGTCTTTAACTGGTAGTGTTTGGAACTGCCCGATAGACTGCGGATGTGTGTCCTAGGCAAAATCCCGACTTGGTCAAGCCAAATATTTTGCGCCGCAAAGCATGTGGTATTGAGGGATAATAGCATATACCGTAACCGATATATAAGGCCGGAATACTAGTAAGGTCCCGGTTGCTATTGACCAATTTTCTTTCATCTACATGATCAAAGGTTGAAAACTGCAAATTATTGAAATGTCCGGTTTTTTTTCTGCGTAAAACAAAAAATGTGTTGCTCGAGTTCCGTTAGTCTTTTATAATAACTCATTCTTAATCAATTATTTAAGTTTTTACGCTGATATTTCCTCTTTCTTTTTTTAATGCGAACTCTGTTGGCATATTGATAGATACAACAGAAAATAGAAAATTAACAAATAGCAAAATAAGTAAAAGGAAAATATTATAAATAGAAAACATTGGCCCCGAGGTCTCATGTTATAGTACTAGAGTTCCAAATTTCACAGAATCATGATACGAGAAAATTTGTTAGATATTTTCGTGCCCATTATTTGATAAAGTATATAAATCTTTAAATAAAAATGTTATGTGTGACTGTCAAGTATTTAGTCTTTGTTTGAAAATTGTAATGTCCAAAAAAAAATTTGGAAAATAAAAAATACTTAACTATTATCAAAATTTTGCAGTGTTAAAATATTTCCCCCTACTCCGGAATTGTTATGTTCAAAAATGTTTGGCAAATAAAAAATACGTAACTATATATATTATCAAAATTTTGCAGTGGGAAAATATTTCACATACTCCGGAATAAGATCCCAGCAATACTTGGAAATGAAGATATTTCAAGTAAAAAATAGATTTATGACAGTAACAAAATGTTAAAAAACGCCAAACGGATAAAACGGTTAAAAACTCATTAGAGCTTATGTTGACTCTGTTTGTACACTTTGCCGACTCTAAATAAAGCTTATTTATTATTTTTTTATTTATTATTTATAGCGTGCAGATGAACCCCGATGCCGTTATACTATAGCATACTATATGGGTTTTACTTGTTTTTGAAAGCCGAAAGGTGACATGCAGTTTACATCGCTATCCTTTGTTTACGGTTAAACATTGCGTCATTGGCAAAATATTTTCATATATATACTAATACATCTAAAAGACATCTTTTGATATATTCAACCAGTATTTAAATGAAAATAGGGTGCGAACGGATCCAAGGGGCGAACGTGTAGCGTGAGAATGTGTTTTTGGAGCGAACGCACCAGATACCGTCGTACAAGTCAATATTTATATTTTCTTTTTTTAAATGTTATGCTTTAATATATCATGTATAATTCTGTCCTTTTTATGTGAAAAATGAACAAACCACTCTGTAATCCTGACCGTACGTATTTCCTGTTTTCACGGTGGCTTTTGTAGAACGCTTTGCATGGTTTGTTGACATCGGGAAAGGGTGCTTTCATACACGCCCGCGTTCCAATGTCGTCAAAACTATTTTTGAGAAAACCCCTCAAGGCGACCGTTTCCAAGGCGCTCGTCGTTAGTAACATGCGTTAAAATATGCGCACTGTTAAAGGGCCGAGCCACCTTAAGGGAAAAAGCTGAAGCCCGCCTCCGGATGCAGGATTTTCTCGCTGCGTTGACGTCCCATTGGTGGCCTTGGACTGTATTATGCTCTTTGGTGGGGTTGTTTTCTTTGACACATCCCCCGTTGCCATTCTCTATTCTATGAATAACTGTAGCGACATAGATGCATGAAGTGCAATATAAATAAGACGAATCTGCAAGAATAGTCGAAAGCTTCCTAAGATAAATTTTTCCCAAAAAGGCTACCTAAGTTTTGTAAAATTTAAATATCTTTCAGCTGCGATAACAAACCAAGTGAAGTAACCACAAATGATTTAAATATGTGGCACTCAAGATAAATTATTTATTGAACATGTTCGGTTGCTAACTGTGTAAATGACTTGTTGTAATTATTGTTATTTTATTGATATTGAATAAATTCTAAGATTTCAAGCAATTGTTGTTGCTATAATTGCCGTCAACCATGTTATAGTTTTTTTTACTTAACTATGCAGATGTTTCAGACTGAAGTTAGATTAGTGAATAAATAGTTGATTGTAATTAATATTCTAAACAGGCATGCACTTTTATGTATGCTCCAATAAAGTGCTGAACTGCAATTAGCTTTCATAGTTTCATTTCATCATAAATGTGACAGACAAGAAGCACAAAATAGACCAAAAGTGTCGATAAAATTATATAAATACATAAAAAATATCATTATTAAAAAAGGGAAATTTCATTTGATTTGATAAAAAATAAAAATCAAAAGTAAGAGTTTAATAGAAATTAAAAAAAGGAAAATAAACTTCTTTTTTATGGCTATTCTTATTTCTGATTTTCGAAAGTTGTCTATCGAAGTTTAATTTTTTGGGGGTAATTCGCATATGCATACATATATATAGGTATGATACGTGTGTGCTATAATGTCTTGCCTGGTCTTGCTTCGAGTTTTTGAAATATTTTCACCAACCGCAACTTGATACAGGGAAGAAGATGACAAATGAATTTCCATTCAATAATTTCCATTCAACTCTACAACTTATCAATTTTTATACGCTAACGACAAAATCTTGGACATATCTATATTACTAAAATAACGAAGTCCAATTTGTTAGCCGGCATGACGTAAAAACTTCAACTTTTTATATTACTAATATGGGACAATGATGTTGTTTAAAAATAATACCATTACAGGCCCTTTTGTATTCCACATAATCAATATTACCAATAATTAACAAGTTCCGGGTCGAATCCGATACCGATACCAATAGTATATGTCACATGTAGTTTCCGGTTATAACCTTTTACCTTCTGTAAATCCCTCCTGTATCAGGAGAACCTGGAATTCTTCCAGTAGTTGTTTAATATCTATGTTACACTATAGTACACTATTCAAAATGTCTGTTTTCTTCCACCTCAATATCACTATTAATTTAGGTAAATTAGTAAAAGTATTAAATTTAGTGTATAGTAAGTTTTTTGTAGTAAGAAAACCAGGGCGGGTTCAAACAGAAAGATTTTGAAAGCAGAAAAAACTGTACACCTTGGCTTTATCAAATGACAATACGAATACTTAAAATCCAGGCTAAAATAAGACATAGGTACTTTAATCCAGTCACGGACCCGCGTGTTCTAGTATAGTCTATAACCGAATTCAAAAGAAAGTTGAAATAAGAAAACATAACTCGTTGCGTTTTTTCGTATTTTCTAGTTTTTAAGCAGTGTAACAGATTACACGAATTATAACATAAAAGAGAAAACATTAAATAATTTGTTACACCTGTACATAATCTACCTACAATTCGTTTCCATCAAATCCAGGAGCAATAAAACCAAAACAGAAAATCTTTCGAATGAAAACATTATAACTCCAAATGGTTTGACGTATGTTGTCTCTACAGTGTACGCATATCTCGCCATGCTTTGGATTATCGGTCAGTCGATTCCAATGTCATATCAATTATCAAATGTCAAATACCAAGAACGCTGCAAAACAAGTTATAGTGTCATCAAAATGACAGTCAAGATAAAAGATTGACCTGTTGTACATGTATTGTCAACAAAACAATAGTCCAAATCAATGACGAACCTGGTATAGCGTCTTCTTGTTGATAATCTCTCGTGCTGCTTTTTTAGTATAGTTTGTAAAAATCTTTCTTTTTACCATTAACTTAGTTTTATAAGAATCTAGGTACTTTATTCAAGAAATGGTATTCAATGTCTCTGAATGGACCATAAATGCTTACATTGGTTAATGTAACATAAATATAACAAACTGCAGATTATCATGGTCCGTGTTTCTGTAACAGTGGTTTGATTCCGCCAGTGTACTTTATCTGGAGGAAGAAAATCCCCAGTGATTTTTATCCACCGACAAAAAATCACTAGGGTTTTCTATCCGGGTCCAGTGTAAAACATCCACCAGTCATTATAAGGTTCTAAAAAGGTTTTTTGAAGGGGAAATATATATAAAATGTGGCTTAATAGTTTTTAGTGTATTTGAAAATTGCATAGTTGATTTATGTAAAAAGTGGAGAGATTTCATCCAAGGAATGTTCACACTAGTGTTTTTGAACCAGGAATGATTACACTAGTGATTTTGTACCGGAATGATTGCATTAGTTATTTTATACCCGGCGGGATTAATTACACTAGTGCTTTAGATCCATTCATTGATGAAGTGATTAGTACTCATTTTGAACACACGATAACACAATAATGCTTATTAACGAATGAGATTTAAAAAAATTTTCTATGCAAATCTATGGCACGCCTGAACCACTTTTATAGATAATCCTAGATTATCTCAGATAAACTAGGATTATCTCAGATAAACTAGGATTATCTCAGATAAACTATGATTATCTCAGATAAACTATGATTATCTCACTATTTTACATTAAGCTCAGATAAACCGGGATTATCTCGATTTTTTTCAGATAATCCCGGTTTATCTCAGAATTTTAAGATAAACCGGGATTTTCTCAGCTTAATGCATATTTGAGATAGTTCATTATATTCCTCACAAAATTAGATAAATAATTAACTGGAGAAAATCCGGGATTATCTGAAAATTCTGAGATAATCCGGGATTATCTGAGAATTTTGAGAAAATCGATTAACTGAAAAAAAAGTAGCCAATAGAAAGCCACGACACATTGGAGGAAAATTTCATGGTCATAAGGGATAAGATATAGATACAATGGTGCATCTATACAGATAGAGAAGAATGAAAGATTACGCTCTTACGGGAAACGTTTTAGAAGTTTTAAATTTCCAAATTTGATAAAAATAACAATTGATTTATTCAGGATGTACATGTATGACAAGTGTATCGATAATAATGAAGATCAGAGGGATCTAGAATTTAGAAGTTTGTCTTGAGAGGTTTTTTTAAGAGAATTTGAATGTTATATCCGTATTTGTCTTTATGAAGATAGTGAAATATGTTACATAAATCTGGCATCCGCACAATTAACTAGGACAAATAACTAAAATGTTGAAATAAGTTAAGCAAAGTTGAAATACACCATTTCGAAGTTCTAATGAGTTTCCTTTTAGAAAGTTATAATCTTTACAAAAAAAATATCACGCGCCGTTTTTCTTTCCTTGATTTTCCCTATTAAAAGAGTAAAATATGGTGCAGGAATTTATCATCCATTTATTGCAAAGTGTTACATTTTAGTACTTACTTGGTAAGTTGTATAAAGTGTTTGTTGTCAATTAGATAATCTAATCATGATAATGACAAATGCCCAATACCTGAAATATTTATTACCTTACAACTCTATTATTGTTAATCAGTTTGTTTTTTAACGACACGTGGCCAATGCATAATTAACCTTTAAACACACGCTGTTTAAACGGGGTTTTGATCCCTGAAGGACGCCACACTTTGCAATGAATTAGATCTATATTTGTTAACGTTTTCAAATTAAATAAACTGAATGGATTTCTTAAAATTCTCAAATGGCTTTAATATTATTACAAACAAAACGAAACGTTTATTTAACATTTTTTGCAACTTTTATCTTTATTTTTGTTCTAAGAAAACCTTTCTTGCTTGGTTAACTAGTATGTGTTGATTACCTTCACTAATTACTAAAGATCAGACGACCTTATTAAGTATTTGTATAGACCTAATCAACATGATAATTGGTATCGAATATGATCATCGGTCATGCATGACATATTCCAAATAACGGCGCGTGTTAATAAACACTTCAATAACTTCTGAAAATATTCAATTAATTTTATTCAAACAAAAATATTAAGATAAAAAAAATAAATAATTTATCGGACGCATACCCTCAACGCCCACTAAAATGTCCTAAGTGCACTCAGGAGGTCCTGAGCGGTTTTAAAACGTACCGCAAAATTATTACTTAAAATAATTTTTTTTTACTGTTAAATGAAATACATTTCAATTCATGGAGTGTCAGTGAGTTATAATATATTTTACAAATGAGGGCCCCACTTTGGTAGTCCAACTTGAACACATTGAGCGATCGTATATACAGTCCCTGTAACGTAAAAGTTAACACTTTTTTCGTTCGGGAATCGTACGTACAGCGTGCGGGAATAGTTCGTATAGAGTTCGGTCATCGTTCGTACATCATTCGTATAGCGTACGTACAACGTTCGGTCAGCGTTCGTTCATCGTTCGTGTATCGTATGGTAAATGTCATCGTTTAGGGTTCAGTATATCGTTTGCGTCATGGTATCGTAAAGCGTTTGATTTGTCGTATGGTACATGGTATGGTTTAGCGTTTAGCGTTTAGCGTTTAGCGTTCGTCTATCGTATATGGTATATGATATCGTTTAACGTTTCATCTATCGTGTGGCATATCGTTTTGTAAAGCGTATGATATATATATTAGGTTTTTATTTCAGAAAATTATTTCAATTATTTTATTTTTTAATTTATTATAAAAAAAAAAATGCGGGATGAAAAAAAACAGTTATTAGATTGGATTGATTTATAGTTGGTTGCGTACTTGTATATCCCGAACAACCAAATGGATGCACCTCTTTGCCATGGTTGTTCTTTACTGCCAGCCGGAAGAAGACCTGTAGTGACCATATTTCTATACACCTGTCACCCTTTGGACTATATTAGATTGGAAAGATTGGATTGATAACATTTCACTTGTTAATTAAATAATTAAAGCAAATAAGTTATCTTAATTATTATAATTTTTGTTTTATACTAATTGCGTAATTTTTGATGTCTTTTTGTAATTTTGAATCATTGTGTTAATAACATTTCAAATTCTATCATTATAAAATTTAAAAAAAAACCCTAAACAATACCCTTAGTTCAATGGAACGTGAACTATCTATTCTAAATAAAATTTATTCAGTCGCAAAAAAAAGTATTGGTTGTAAACGTTTTATCTTGATTGAGAAGCGTTTAGCAATGCAATAAACTTACTTTAAATGTACTATAACTTAATGTGGATAATTAGATTTCGAACTGTATACCATTTCTTACCGATAGAAAAAAAAAACTGTAACTAATATAATTACACTATGGAATACCCTGCTATATAAAACGAAGGAGAAACATTTCCTTCCATCACATTTTGACATGAGTAACACGAGACCAAATACCGCGAAAAATATTAGTCTCTCTCTCTCTCTCTCTCTCCTCTTCCTCCTTCTCCAAGTATTTCTTTGATCCAAATATTTCCTTGACACAATATTATATATAATGTTCTATAAATGAGGCTTTATATGAGATACACGTTTTATATCTAAATGTATTAAAAAAGACAAGACATCCATGGTAGTATATGTTCCCCTCAATATCAGAGTCTGATATAAACCGAAGATGGTCAGGGATTTATAAAAATTCGTGAAAACTTATATGGAAACAGCGTCGCTTGCAATTGCTGCTGTCGGTGTTAAAACTGTTATTTTGACTGTAAAAAGTGCTTATTTATAAGTTCATGTATGAGTAAAATACAGAAGAAGAAAAAAATAACTCTTCCTTTTTTTTTTAGATTTCTTTATTTCAGAGGTAAGCTTCACAAACTTTCATGCATATCATCAAGATCGAATCACCTTAAATAACCAATCAAATGTATTTTAAAAGTTTTTGATTTGTTCTTTGTACGAACTCATGAAATATTTGTCACTGGACATTATGCATGCAATCAATGATCAAATACAAATCTACAGTATTTATAAGCACACTGCAATTGTATATATGAAAGAAACTATCAAAGAATATTTTACACATATTTGAAGGATCAAAAGAATCAGTTCTACAAATGGTTGTTATTAATAGACTAATTCAATTTTACAAATAATACATGCCTCTGTAAAATTCATATCGACGCACCAGACTATTTTCTTTTATCATGCATAGCTCATTTTCCGATACACTTCAGGTTTTTGACGATCTTCTTACTTGTTCGTTACTTTTTAAAATCAAAATCCTACACAAATTGCCAAAACTTTTAATCCCATGCTAGACAGCGTAAAAGATAAATACACGTTTGTTAGTGTACAAATGGTGTTTTAAAGGCCGATATCCATTTGCACAGAAAAAGAATCAATTTTCGCCACAACTTAATTACGCCAATTCTTCTTTTGCGTCACTATATTTTGAAAACTGCAGCATTCATTTGCGTCAATAAAACAAGTATACAATTGCGCAAATGTTATAGACTTATATACTTTTACTTTGATATTTACTGAAAAACTGGATTTCCTCCTCCTTTTTACGAGCTAGTTTCTGAGTGCTTAATTCATCTAAAACTATATGATCTTATTCACCATTCAAAATGAGTGTGTAAGAGTCATCGGTAAATAGCCTTGAAAAGCGATTTTTTAATTTGAATTTTTTGTCTAAAAGAAATGCACTACGAAATAATTGTGTTCTCGGGCCATGTAGGTTAATCGTTTGGAGGTAAATATGACACAATTAAGTTCCATATACGGTTCGCAAACCCCCCCCCCCCCCCCCCCCCGCTTGAAAATCTTAAATTAATTTTTGTATTTACCATTTCTTGTTTTAATGTTATCTTTCCTATAAATTGAATATCCAGCACTGAATAGGGTGACACGTTGTCGCTACACTCCTTTAAATATACACATGTCATAATTACATTGGCTTGAGGGTAACTTGATAATTAGAGGATCAAAGGATTTAATTAAGACAATCAAAGGCAGCTATCCCTATATTTTATTACTTTGTATTTTTATGATTAAAACGACGTTTTTCGTTAGCTTGATTTGAAGTAAAAAACATTTTCACCCTATCATATACATAAGATTTTTTTTTAGAAAATGACACCTGCTGAATCTAAGGATATAACAAACTTTATTTCCACATCTGTACCTAGTGCTCAAATGTATAGCATTCTAAATGAAAACTGGAATCCACCTAGTTCTTTTCCTTTTCATAAAAGTGAAATGTACGGATTAAAAAGATGCTTCTAATATGCGTGGCTGCACTATTTCCCATGCGTTGTCTATTCAACTTCACAGGACGGAATTTATTGCAAATTTTGCGTTTTGTTCGCTACTGACGACAATCCCGGACAGTTTGTTAAAAAAACACGTTCAGAATTGGGAAAAGCAAATGGTGAATGTTAATCTCACAAACAAACAAAAAAATACCACTAAACAGCCTTATTAAGATCACAAAACTTTATCAACACACATGATAAGACGCGGCTAGTGGAATAGATGCAAGGGGTGATACAGCAATTGCAAAACGGGTAGATACGATCTGTAATTAAATAATTAAACTAATCTAAAGAGTTTATTTAGAGTAACCATATGCCGGATGAACAAAAAGGTTGCCAATTATTGAAAAACATATTGTTTGGTATAACAAGAAAACTTCTCTAGTGTTCAAAAACATTTCTCACAACCCCCCCCCCCCCCCCGCTTCAAGTTTTGGATCCGCGCCTGTATAAGAAAAGAAGAGATGGGCGCGATTTAAACATTTTCAATATGGTATTTGGAACAAATAACACCTAACCGTTCTGACAAAGCGGTAATTTCTTCGCCCGGGGATATGAATTTGACATTAATCTTCCTTTAGTAACTTTACAATACCCAGCCGTGTCATTTCTGTATATTCTACATGTAGATAGTACGTGTAATACATGTATACATGTATGTTACTGGGAATTTGTGAAATCAGGGATTTTGTAAAATCACTGAAATTTCAGGGAATTTGTAAAATCACTGAACTGATTAGTAATTTTATAAAATCCCTGATTTTAACTAGTGATTTTACAAAATCCTTGAAATAATTAAGATTTTTTTTTACAGATTCACTGAATTAAATTCAGGGAATTGGTAAAATAAATTCATTCATATTCAAGAGTTTCTGTGAAAAAAGCCTACAATAGTAACACTCAATAAGTTTGAGGTTAACCTAGCCTTTATTTTAATACTAAGCGAGCAGTTTGCATGCACTATACAACTGACATACTGTAGAAAAAGGCTCAGGTACAGATGCCTTTAAATCAAGAGCAAAAATACAAACAAAAATTACTTCAAATAATTGAGGTAAAATTAAAGTGCAACATATGGAACCGGAGAAACTATGATGAAATTTTGGAACATGTTGTCAATGAGCCACAGAAAGAAGACAAAACAAGCTCTTATCACTACCTTGTTTGAAAGAAAGTTACTGTTTATTATATTTTTTCTGTAATTACTGTAAAAAATAAAACCAATTATATCAAATTTTAAAAAATCAAATATAAAAACGGATCATTAGGTTGATTGCTGTCCGGATGATAAAAGAAGAAAAACACATATGTTAGGTATAAGAAATCAAGTGAGTTAGGGTATGTGATCCAGTGGCAAATATTACATGCATTTTCAGAGCAAGAGCATCTTATTGCTGCATGAAAATTGATATTTAAAAAGCAAATAAGTGTTGTATCATTTATTTTCTGCCTACAAAATAACATTTATATTCACAAAATAATAATAAAAAAAGACAACAGAAAATATAGGTAAGAATACTTTGTTTTGTACTTGCATGTTTATGAATAGGTTCTAACCAAGCAAAAATAAAAAAGTTTTACTTTGGTTGATTTGATACAGACATGCATCGAAAAGCAGGGCAATTATGTAACAATAGATGTTACCCAAACTTGCCATGCAAAAATAAGTAAATTTATAGTGGTCTAAATATCCGTTTATATGCCTTTTAGTCATTATCATTATACACTAGTTCTAGCTCATAGTGTTTATTAAACAACTATATTTCAAAATCATTAGTGATGATAACTCTATTTTTATATTAAGAAAAACACATTTCTAATAGCAAGTTATACTTAATTGTAATCAGGGATTTTACAAAATCCCTAGCTCTATTTTCAGTGATTTTGTAAAATCCCAGACAATTTCAGGGATTTTACAAAACCACTGAAACTGTTAGCGATTTTACAAAATCACTGATTAGTCCAGTGATATTACAAAATCCCTGATTGTACAAATTCCCTGTAACATATATACACCAGAAATACCAATTCAAGTGAATTTTATCTTTAAGAAGATTCCATATCGGGTAACATTAAATATACATAAAAATAAAATTACAAATAAAATAAAATGATAATGATAAGTTCAAACGTTGATTTATTAAATGCACATAGTACGTATTTGTAAACTTATATTATTACTTTATTTAAAATTTTATTTTTCTCGTTGGGTTGTTGTCCATTTACGTTTACCCAATATTCTTTTTTTCGGTATTTGTATTTTTGTAAAAAGCCGCTCAACAATCAATTTCACTAGAAATTTAACAAGAAAAATACTCATAAGTCATGAACATTAAAGTATAACTTGCTATCAATTTTTGTCGAAAAATTGTGTTTGTGCACTCATGACTCGTATATGCACACATGACGAATGTAAATATTCGTTGAACGCTTTTTTTTCAGTTGTTATTTTGGAAAATTTCGATATTTAACTTCGAGAGGTATCTAATTTTTTTTATAAAATATTGAGGGCACGTGCCACTGATTACACAACTATTAATCCGTGAATTATCCAATCAACAAAATTGATTGGATTATCCTTATTGCTTATGAATATTATATCATTTTTATTAAAACAGTGTTTTGAGTAAAATTAAATTACACACATTATACGTTATTTTTCAGTTGTTGCGGAATTGTTTCATGTTTACTTTATGCGTTGTTTATTTGTCGATTATGAAGAAAAAAATGCATTTTTCAGTTTCTCGTATAATCTTTGTCTATTACATGTATATATTTCTTGCATGTAGATACATAGTTCTCGTATCACACTGCACGAACGGAGTGTGATAAGAAAATGATTCACGAAAAACTTAATTTTACTTATTAGAAAAATACCCAAATATGATAAATGACAGAAACTGAGATGAAAACGGAGATTATCTAAATGCCTTCCAGGCTTTTAATACTGGGCCCGTATGCATCATAAAATTGAGAATGGAAATGGGGAATGTGTCAAAGAGACAACAACCCGACCAAAGAGCTTCTTCAGTTAAAATTCGTTCATGTCCTACGATAAATGACGATACAAAACAAAATCTTGCTTCTTGAAAATTAAGGAGAAATGTTGATGAGAAATTCAAATCTTATTTCCCTTTCAAACTCTGGTCGTTCGAGGAATTCATTATTGGACAAGAACGAGTTAATTGTAAATAGGGGAATAAATCTTACTTCATACAATTTGAAATTAGATCGTACTTTTTTTCACAAAAAGGCTATCGTAATAGAGATAATTAAAAAAAAGATATTTCAGAATTTCACTCGTTCAAGAAATGTATTACTAGACAAGAAGTCTTCAACTTACCAGTTTATTGTGTCCCTGTTTAGCACATACCTTAATATCATTTGATCCCAAAATTGTCAACAACATTTGATTTGTCGTAGTAAATTCTATTGAGCACAAAACAAATCCAAACCAGATTTGAATTATATGGATATTCATTTTTTGTCTTAAAGAAATATAAAGAAAAATAATAATTCACTTGTTTGACTTTGAAACACGGAGTTAATGCAATGTACTTTAAATTACATTTTGCACAAAATATCAATTTCATCCTAGAAATGAGAAACTCTTTCTTCATAGAAATGTATGAAATAGTTTACACTGGACATTAAACAACCGACAATCAACCAATTAAAATATCTCCAAGGGATTATCATTATGCATGTATATGTATATAAATGCCGGATACCATAAAAATATATTGAACAATCAACAAAATATAAGTGCTGTCAAAAGAAAAATAATTGATTATCATTAGGATATCAAAATAATTCGCGTACAAAGTTTATAAATCGATCTATTTAACACACTATATAGATGTATTTAGAAGTCACAGTAAGCATTAAACTAATGCATGGCGAAAAATAGATATACGAAAACAATAGGTACAATGTGCAAATTATATTTAAAAAAATAACATTTAATTTATAAAACTTATGACTTTAATTTAAGTATTTTTGATGGGATGTGGAAGTTTCCAGAACATAGAAATACACAAGAAAACCTCTTATTATACTATCAAAATGTGCTTGTGGTACATTTAACTTTATATAATTGTTTAAGAATTTAGTTTATTCTTACTCATTCGGACATCTGTGTCCCTGGGTCTGAACAAGAAATTTCGAGGACGTTATGCTGGTCAGTTTACCTATAAATTGATTTTTCAAAAGAATTTTATGTTTATAAAATTTTTAAATTTTAGTTTTTTCTTTGTGAAAACAGAATGGCCCTAAAGCTAAATGTCATCGTCAGATGTATAATGGAAGGCGCTAAACATTTTAGAATATATACCACCTGCTGGTTATTATTTTACCTGGACACAGATCTTATTACGTAACAAGTACGAATGTAAATCTATCGATATGGTTTAGTCAGTGGAATATACACGGTATCACTGGACTGGGGTTTTTAAGATATTTTGATCTGACAATGTATGTAAATTTATTTGTGCTTTATGT
Organism: Mytilus californianus; assembly: GCF_021869535.1. Taxonomy (NCBI): domain Eukaryota; kingdom Metazoa; phylum Mollusca; class Bivalvia; order Mytilida; family Mytilidae; genus Mytilus; species Mytilus californianus. The sequence goes on along the minus strand of NW_026262679.1, from coordinate 126,791,165 downwards.
AAAAAAATTCTTTTAAAATGTTTTGACTTGGCGCATATATATATATTCAAAATCGGAGAACTGATTTCCAATTATAGACCAATCACATTATTATCAGCAGTAGGCAAAGTATTTAAAAAAAATGTACTTAAAAACGTATTTAATCACTTAATTAGTTATAATATTTCAAATAGACAAGAAAGCGTTTTTTTTTACATTTTATATTTGCCTTTTGAGAATACTAATGCAGGAGTGCACAAGGCTCTGTATTAAGTCCCCTACTGTAATAATTCCTTATTGATGTAAATGACATAGCTTGTAATTTGATAAGTCTAACTCGATTGTGTGCTGATGAAACATCCCTTTCTTATTCAAGTAATAGTCCTTACACGATAGAAGATGTCTTAAATAGCGACTTAGAACAAATCTCAGCATGGTCTAAAGATTGGCTTATTGATTTTAATCCTAACAAGACAAATGCTATGCTATTCTCCTGTAGTTCTTGCTCAGATGCTATTAAAATAGAACTTCAAATTAGTTATTAATTTATCCTGACTTGTTTTAAATAAATTATCATCCTGCCTTTTCTTTTTGGCAAGTTGCCCATCCTGCCTTTTTTTTCAAAACTCCTGTCATGCCTTTTTTAAATTTCACTCTAGCCTCCCCCCCTAAAAATCAAATCTTAGCTCCCTTATTTTGAATCAGTTTTTCTCCGACAATAAAGTACAAACTAGCAGTAGTGGCAGTTTGACATTCCTTCATAAAATGAGCTGCGTGTCGACTTACTTTTAGATATGCTTATTGTGATGTATAGTTTAAAACTTATAAATTTCATTCTTCTGAAAACGTAGTTTCAAACATTAAAATGTTGTGAAGACTAGTACACTGTGTGTGTCCATGTAGCCGTGAGATATGGGACTACGTATTTTCACGTCAGACAAACTTCTTCGTGCATGTGACTTCATATTCGATTAAGTAATTTGAAAAGGGAATTGAATGCCCATCGATTGATAAGTGGGTACAGTAGATAAAAATAAAATTAGTCCATTCGATCATTCTTAAGCTCATGTATAAACGTATATGTTAATTCATTATTGTGCACTGTTCAATATAGTCAACAGGGAATGCAACTTGCTGAAAGTCACAAATGATAGCTGAAATATATCATGAAACAATTACCCTTATGATATTTCATTTGACTTCTCGGGTCTTCATGAAACAAAGAAGTAATTCGTACAAGAAATGTCTAAATTAATAAGTTCTACATTGCATTTAAAAAATCCATCGCAAGAATATTGTATAATTAGAAATCATCGCCCGCTGTTGGAAGTTCAGTTTCGCCATTTTTCGTGCTTATCATGAGAAGATATTCAGGGGTTTCGATTATTTAACTCATTGAATCAAATAACGAACATATTCCATCTCAACCTGAAAAAGAGTGGCTCATTTACCTCTATCAATGTTTATCGTTTATAAGATGTTGTACGTTCAATGCTATTTATAAACGCAGAGTAAAATTGTAAATGTTTGGTATACACATTTTATATTATTCATCTTAAAAAAATCAGAAGATAATGGGAAATATCAAAGAATCATGATGTAAATTTAAAGAAAAGAAGAAAACCCAACACATTTTTTATTAAAATTGAAAATCCAACTGATTAAAAGTCGTATTGACCTCTACAATTCTATACAAATAAAACGAGTACTTATAGTATCTCAAAATGTACAAAAAGAGCCCGTTTTATAAACGCGCACTGGACATAATTGTTATATTTCTATTTAGACTTTCCACATTTCATCAACCGTTTGTGAGCTATTTTTGAAAATTACGAATCGGTGGCTTGATTGCACATTTAACGCAAAATACATTGACTTTTTTTTGTTTTGTTAAGAAAATAAAATACGCAGTTACTTGTGTGTAAAATAATTTCAATGGAAGCTTTCTGAAGGTATTTGATAGGACGTACGCCAATTCATGAGGGCGTGACAAATTGTCACGAATGTCCAGTCAGCTTTTATGTTGTACAAAGTTTGACGTGCGTTGATGTTTGAACAGTGTAAATGACATTGTTTATTGTAAATTTTTCGGACGCCATTACGAGTTGGTTGACCGTTATGGAATAATCGTTTCACAGATGATATCGGATATGTTCCTTATGTCGTAACTACAATCCACTTCCCTTTTCACTACAAATGTGACCTACCAAATTAGACTATTTACCGGGTTTGTAATAACATGTGCAACACGAAGAGTGCCACATGTGGAGCAGGACCTGCTTACCCTTCCAGGGCACCTGAGATCACACCCAGTTTTTGGTGGGGTTCGTGTTGCTTAGTCTTTAGCTTTCTATGTTGTGCCTTTTGTATTATTATTTGTCTGTTTGTCTTTTTATTTATTAGCCCTGGCGTAGTCATTTTATTTTCGACTTAGGAGTTTGACTGCCCCTCTGTCATAGTATTATGACATTGTCTTTTAACATGAAATAAAATTGAAAATGGAAATGGGGAATGTGTCAAAGAGATAACAACCCGACCATAGAGCAAGCAACAGCCGAAGGCCACCAATGGGTCTCCAATGCAGCGAGCAACTCCCGCACCCGGAGGCGTCCTTCAGCTGGCCCCTAAACAAATAAGTATACTAGTTCAGTGATAGTGGACGTCATACTAAACTCCGAATTATACACAAGAAACTGAAATTAAAAATCATACAAGACTAACAAAGGCCAGAGGCTCCTGACTTGGAACAGGCGCAAAATTGCGACGGGGTTAAACATGTTTTGAGAGATCTCAACCCTCCCCCTATACCTCTAGCCAATGTAGAAAAAACAAACGTACAACAGTACGCACAGTAAAACTCAGTATAAGAGAAGTCCGAGTCCGATGTCAGAATATAAAACAAAAGAAAATAAACAAAATGACAATAATACATAAATAACAACAGACTACTAGCAGTTACTGACATGCCAGCTCCAGACCTCAATTAAACTGATTGAAAGATTATGTCTTCATCATATGAATATCAGGCACAATACCTCCTGTTAGGGGTTTAGTATTATACTATCATGAAATATATGAGAAGAACATAACCCGTGTCATGCCAACAACTGGTTTTAGAATAAATGTGTTTAATTCCGATGCAAAGACCCTATAAGTGAATCAATACTAAAGCTAGAATATGCAATCTTTAATGACCTGACAACAGTATCGTACCTATATCCCTTCTTAATAAGGCTATTTACTGTATACTGTTGTGACTGTTATCCTGATTCAAAACTTAATTGATTTTGAAAAAGTACTTTGCAACCGCTGAGAAGACGTTGGGTGTATTTTATATTTGTCATTTCGGAGCCTTTTATATCTTACTATGCTGTATAGATTTTGCTCATTGTTGAAAGCCGTACAATGACCTTTAATTGGTCATTCTAAGTTATTCAGTCTCTGGTTAAATTCTCTCATTAGACTTTATCCCATCATAGATGATCATGTGTAATTAAAAAAAGACAACTACATTATCGTTTCTCGTATACATATCTATTAAATATAATAATGAAAACTTTAGTAAGATTGAGTACAACAAAAGCTTTGCCTTATTAAATCCTTGTTGCTATCTCCTTCAGACTGTCAAACACCGTCATCCTAACTGTTAACCTGGTATTATATGTGATAAATTGCTGTTAACAATAGTACACTGAGTATTTATTCACAGTACGCAATTCAATTTAAGTTGTGGTGATAGAAATCTTAATATCACTGATACACGTTCGACACATATGTGCAGTTCTTAAAATTCAGATTTAAACCTTGTTAATATTAAACCCAATCCCGTATGCAGCTATATGGCCATCCTGTTGAGGATGATATTCACTATTATTTTAGTGCCCTTTTTACAACGAAGTAAGAGAAATATTGTTTTTCAAAATTAGAAAGATTTACTATATCCATTTTGCATCTATTGGCTGGTGACGGTGACCTTTCATTTCAGCAAAACAAAGAAATTGTTGACTCTGTACAATCATATATCAGAAAATACACAAAGATTTAGAACTTTCAATTAAAATTCGGAATTCCTACTTTCCAACTCTTCACTCTAGTCCAGTTTTTTATATTACTCTATATTATATTGTATTTTTTTGTTTTTGAGACAAGGCCATATTTTGTCAAAAGAGAAGCACAAATACTCCAAAGCGAATTGCGAGAAGTGGTTTCGTATTTCGTTATAGAAAAAAAAAACACCAGAAGTTTATGTAAAGTAACGACTCTCGTACGTTGATATCTTTTTAATAAATTGGTGCAATTGGATGCAAAAAATAATGACCATAAAATGTCAGGTTTGCGAGATCAGACAGTAACCCAACAACCAAACAATTGAAAATCTATAGGGATCGATATTTAACATTCGTCAGCAATACGAAATTTTCATAAATAAAACATGATTTATTCGAATACTGTTTAAAAAAAGAAATAAAAATAACTGTTTGGTTGTTTTTTTTTTTTGGCAAATTAGTAAAATGACCGTTTGATTTAAAATCGTTTGAAATAGATTAACGAAAACAATTTATTTGCATGTGAAAAGACTAGACTTTGTGTCGTATGGATGTGATTTAGTGGATTTGTTTACAATTATTTCCCATTATTTCAATAGTGAAAATCTTCAATTGTTTCATTATGCTGTTTGATTAACACATTATAACAAAACTAAAAATATGACGGATGAATTTATAGTTAGCTGTTTAACGTCCAGTGGCAACTATTAGATGTATCATTAGGAGGACATTTAAAATGTTATAAATATGAACAAGGATATCTTTTGTTATGGAAACATGTGTATCACGGCACAAGCGATGACCTATAGACACTGTGTATCATATGTATATTTAGGGTGGGGTTGCTCCGAATAAAGGAGGTATATATATATATATATATATATAGATACAGGAAAATAAAGCAATCAAATATAAAATAAGAATAGAATATAACGGGCAAAATAAAGAATAGAGGACAATGGTCTTCGAAAATTAAAGAATAGAGGGAAATGGTCTAGTTTTTTGTTGTTTGAAAATACAAAAATTAAACGCTAAATTATAATTTCACTTATGAATTAGAATTTTTCATTTGCCGGACACGCTCTTTTTTATGATTGTTTAAAGTGCATTTGTAGTAAAAATAATACACAATCGTTTGTACATCGGTAGGGATTTATGTTTAGGGTTGATATGGCACCAGGGACTTTTTATACTAAAGTTAGTATAGAAAGTCCCTGGAGGCACATAACGGGTAATTGTTTCTATTTGAAATTTCTCGAATAAATTGTTTTTTTCGACTGATTTGATAGATGAATAAAAAACATATCTATAATCTAAAAAAAATGGTTTAATTACGATATATACTTTTATTCAGTCGATGTTAAAATACATGCGATAGAAGAGAATACATAAAAATAATTGAACCTTTTGAACAATAGGTCAACCTAATGACCCCGAATCAGGGACTTTCTATACTAAGTATAGAAAGTCCCTGCCCGAATATACTTTTGTAAGAACATTAGATTAATTCCGAATTCCATCTAAAATAAATTGTTCATTTAGGTAAAAAAAAAATGTTAGTACCTAACTCGAATAATTCAGCGCCCTCTATCCACTAGTTTTCTCGTAGTGATCGTAGTGATCGTAATATAACGACTGGATTAGTTAATACCTTAGACTATTTTCAAAAACTGTCTGAATACCCTGTAGACTGTAGTTTACGCGCACATTCACCAACTACGTATTTCCACGGCTAACAAAATTCATAATCGTATCTTTTAATTTGTTTCAATTTATTTCAGTGTTTTTTCTTCAAACTTTTTATGTAAATAATTTTGGATCAACATCGAGTCAGATTAAAATATGATTTACTAAATGATTAATTAAAACTGAAATATGCATCCAATCTAAATTTTACGCCTATTATCACCTACCGGGTATATAAAAAGATTTAACAGAACACAATTCATGTTTTATATTTAAAGAAAAACATGTACGCTAAACGAAACTATGCACGTCAAGAAACGATGTACGCTAAACGATACGATATACGCGAAACGAAACGATATATGCTAAACGATACGGTATATGCTCAACGAAACGATGTATGCAAAACCATACGATGTACGATAAAAGGGCGCTTATGTTATCGTTTATGGTATGGTTTATGGTACATGGTTTCGTTCGTACATCATTCGGTCAGCGTCCGTACAACGTTCGGTCAGCGTTTCGTTTGCATTCGTACACCGTTCGGGAAGCGTACGTACATCGTTCGGGCATCGTCCGTACATGATTCGGGCATCGTTCGTATTGTTAACTTTTACGTTACACGGACTGTATGCAATCAGGAACAGATGTATCCACGAAATTATATTAACATTTTATGAACTTGCCTGCTTAAATAAATCATGTTTTAGTTATAACATACACTTTTAATGTACTATTATTTATAAATCAATGTTTAAAATTCACATATATGTGCTAAGATTAAAACTTCATGTAATATTTTAATACTTTATTCTTGTAAAATTTTTCATTAATAAATACTGTTTAAACTCAGATTAAAATTTAATGTATCATACGGTCATTCGGTTCATTCCTCCTATTCCCACTTTTTATAAATCTGGTAAGAAAAGTTAAAATTTCATGTGGGAATAGGGGGAAAACTTGTGCAAACAAAGGATTATACTGTATAAACATTGATTAATCAACTTTTAGTTGACAAGTGTTTTTTTGGGATAGGTAATAGGTTACTTTTGTGTGTGTATGAATTCTGTGTTTTTAATTAAAATAAATATGAAATAAATGGAAACAAATATAAGTAAATTATTTTTTTCTTTTATAACACAAATTCAACAGTTGATTCAAGCAAGCATTATAATATGAAACAAACAATACAAGTTAACAGCACTAAAACAAATCATACATTGTAGCACACACATTAGAAATTCACTGTATATAAGTCTATTAAAGTTTAATAATATATTCAACAAGAAGAAGGTGGGAGGCTGCATCACCAAACTGTACTGCTATGACTTCCTGGTTGTGGTGTCTAACCTTAAGCTCTTTTAATCTGTTGTTGATTTCGACATACTTTTGTTTTTGGGTCACTCTCTTCCCACCGGCTGCATTCTGATCATGTTCAGGGAGTTGAAAGCTTCCTCATGTTTCATTAGATTAATATATGAGTTTAAAGATGTTTGGATGTGGGTCCTGGACATGTTTCTTCAGCTTGCTGTGCCATCCCTCTAGATGTGTAGTCCTCTGTCCATGTGTTGTGTAATGGTCCCAAAGGTGACTGTTCTGTTCGACCCAGTATGTTGTTACATAGTCTGTAAAGGACGTGTAGTTGATGTTAGTATCAATCTGATCTATGTCGGTGAGGGCATTAAACCACACGTCTTCGACCTCAGCAGAAGGTACATGTGAAAGAACAGTGGCACGGCGTACTAGTTGATGAAAGTTGTTGTCTTTCTTGTATGGAACCTGAATCCCTGTTTCTTGTGCTTTTCTCCAGATGCATTGTGTGTAGTGGAAAAAACTTTTGCGTTGATGCCAGGAAATACAGAATATACTGCATTTCGGATGGCAAGTCCAGGAAGATAGTGGTAGGCTGAAGTTGTAGTTGGTGTTGGTGGCATACATCTTTGAGTAAAGTCAGGAAGTAAACTGTGTACCAGTGGATACATTGCGCCGTCAACCATTGCGTGAAATGTGTAAAGTTGGAAGAATAGGCTCGGACAGGAGGAAAATGTACCATCCCCATATATGATATTTGCAGCTGCTAAGTGTAATAGATTATTTTGAGTACTGAAGATTAACATACGCCCAACTGTGTTGTCGTCTGTTAGCCGGAATGTGTCACCTTTGGTAGTACGAGCCCAAATACCATCTGTGTTGATTTCATCAACAGTTTTTGGTAAAACTATTAGGTTCTTCTTGCGTTTGTTGTACATGGAAATCTTGCAAGATGGGAAAGTTTGTTATAAAATTATCTTTCATCAATTTATTTGTTCGGATGACAATTTTTTAAATTAACAAATTCAATGATTGTTAAATCTTATTAATACTTCTATTTATCTGACTTATTCTTTATTGATTTTTTAAGTATTACAAATAAAAAGTGTAAGAAATATGTTTTCTTTTAAAAAATACAGGTAAATCTTAGGTGAATTTTAAATTAACCTTGATTGTTATAAAAACAAATTATTTATCAAAACATCTATTGTTATTTGCATGTGGGAATAGAAGGAATAGTGATTTTTAAAAAGTGGGAATAGGAGGAAGACACCGGTCATTCCAAGTGTCATTCGGTCATTCGTGTTACGTATCTCCAGTACTTCTCTATGGATAAGAGCTAAAACTACCAAAAACAAGTTCACCAGAATTAATCGAAAACTTCCAGAAAAAGCTACTAATAAGCTTATACTCTCATTACCAACTTATGTAGCAGATGTTACTATCAACATCCTAAACGGAATACTACCAGTAGAAGCCCAACTACATATCCGAGTACTTGGACTATTGAACAACATCTGTAATCAGCCCGAAAAAAGCATAGATAAATTGCTAGCTGACGACAACTTAAACTGAAAAATAGCCAAAGTTCTAGTTGCGTGTCGCTATAAAACATATGCCCAAGAAGTACGATCTACAAAATGGTACATGGACAACACCTTCAAAAAAATATTATGGACCTCCAACATCAAGAAAACAGTACAGAGCTACTTGTCTAAGAGTAACTTCAGTAAACAGCAACACTGTATTCTAGCTTCGAAGGCCGTACGGTGACCTATAGTTGTTAGTTTAAACATATTTTATTGTTCAAAAATGACAAATGGATTAGACACAAGTTTTTCAACTTAGTAACGTCTTCTCCTATTGTTGTCAATTTCTGTGTCATTTGGTCTCTTGTGGAGAGTTGTCTCATTGGCAATCATACCACATCTTCTTTTTAATTTCCAAAACGACGAGTGTAAAGAAAAAGCAAATATGCAAACATACAGACTGATTTATATTTACAACAAAAACAAAATGAAATACAGGAACAAAGACTCAATGACATGTAATATGTCATGACGGAGGAAGGCACATGCATATTTGGAAGGGGCTAAAAAAAGGTCTAGTGTCAAACCATACCTTAAACTGAAACTGTACACATGGGATAAGACCGAAGTCAGAACTTAAAATAAAAATTTGTTGAAAAAGGTCCAGGGTACCGTTTCACAAAGCCTTCGTAAGTCTACGTGTCATCGTACGTTCATCGTAAATAAATAGTAGGTTTTACAGCCGTTTCACAAAGCCGTCGTAAGTTAAGATGAGCGTAAATAATACGTAAATCCTGGCGTAACTTACTACAGCTAAACTCAGTCGTATCTCGATCGTAGTTTTTCCGCGAATATGAATTAAACCATATCTAAGATGGCTTTATTCTCGATCAAGATGCCGCAAATGTTAGAAGACGAAGAAGAATCTTCAATATTAGAACCACACTTTCTTCGTTTGATCATTTTGAAAATGAAATGGATATTATATCCAGATACAGACTGGATAGACACAGTATCAATGAAATAACATTGGCAATAGAACCAGATATAAAACATGATACAAATAGGTCCCATGCACTTACTCCTGAAACGCAGGTTTTGTTAGCTTTGCGCTACTCACTGGTTCTCCGGTAAAGCGCCCATTTTATGACGCTGATTTGTAGGTGGGGGGGGGGGGGGGGGGGGGGGGGGGTAGGACCTTTATCGGGACTCCGGGATCGGGTGTTTTTAAGCTCGGGATTTCGGGATTGATCCTTTCGGGATCCGGGAATTCTTTTTCCGAATTTCGGGATGTCGGGATTTAAATTTTTTTAAATTCGGGACCTCGGGATTCCATGACACCTCCTACCCCCCCCCCCCACCCCCCTTCCCCCCCCATTTGTCCCACCGTAACAAAGCAAAACTAACGACTTCGAGTTATATACCCGTAGCTTGTTATATCTGAGATTTTTATATTTCTTTATTATCTATATTTTTAATTTTTATAAAGTTTAGTACATATTGCACAACGATAGTGATCGTACCGGCCGTCATTATATAATGTTTTCTTCGTAAACCTGTAATTCCCGTTAACGGATAGAAGACCAAGCAAGACTAAATATTTAGCACAACATAGAGTGTGATATGAGTTAAATTTGATTATAAGGTTACCATAAATAATTTTGTTTATAAGGTTACCATAAATAGTTTTGTTAAATCGTCATTTATTCCAATCATATCCGTCTTGAAAACTAAACAAAGTTGAAAACTGCAGAGATTTATTAAGCATGTAATCTCCGTGGAAATGGTATATCCTAAACAAACACCTATTTTGAAAATAAATTCTACATCCAACAGATCGATATCGGTGTCAACATTCAATTTTAATACAGATCTTCAGATTCGCGTATTATGTTTTATAAATGACGAAATCATCGAAATGTAATCTCCGTTCACGTTTTTGTGAAAAGTATGGCATGCCAAATAAACATTTTAGATAATAATTACGGATGGCGAATATATAAATTACAGATCAATAACTTACATTGTAATTCAGACGACATAAGAAGACACCATGTGACAATTTTAATTAGTCAATTGTTTTAGTGTAACAGAGTTGCTTTTTTTCTTAGATCTATAAAAAAACACAAAAAAAAAACGAACTGGATGTTTTTATATCAATATTAATGCAAGTAAATAATTTTAACCCGTTTTCAATATTAAAGATCTGAAACTTTTATTATTAATATGAATTTGATACAGAATTTAATACGATTAAACAATTATGCAAGTAGTCATAAAAATTGCTCTGCCTAATGAGTTTAATAAATCATATTGCACAGGGAGAGAAGCTTTTAAATACTTTCTTTCATTAAAAATGAAATTATGACGTCGGCTGAGAGGGCATGGTATATATTGTCCGTTACATTTATTAACAACACCTTGTACAAATATTCTTTTCGAAAATAAAAACAGTTAAATAGAACAAACAAAACTATCCGTCACAATGATATATGAGGGTCTGGATTAGGGGGGGAAAAGGGGGTGGGTGGTTTTTACATTTCTGTATTCTGTAATTCTTTTGGCCATTTTTCTCTATTCAGTAAGAAATATGCTTATTCTGTAAATTCTTGTGTTCAGACCGTGCATATGAAAATTTCCTGTTGTATCATGATTTTGACATGATAAGATCTATTTGTCTGTATCAACGACATATAAATATTTGAATCTACATTTAAAATTGATACAAAAAATCAAAATTCTCTGATCTATAGATTTTCATAAATGGAGTCTAAAATATATCCATAATAAATGCACTGTATCAAATGCATACATGAGAACAACTACTTATAAACTGCTACGCGTCGCATACTATGTATATAGACATGCATCATAAATCTAAGTTAAAAGACAAATTAAAAAAAAAAGGAATTCTAAAAGCTTTCTTTGACAAATTTTATACTAACTTCATTTTAACAAGTTTAAATTACATTTTCTAAAATAGAACTAAGAACTGTTTGTAATGTTGTAAATTTAATTCGTTTGAAATTTTTATTCAAATACGCTGTTGAAGATTACTAAGCGCCAATAGAATACAATAATTTTGTATTTTATAAATTAGTGTCTTCGATAATGAAAAATTCGTCATCGAACAGTCTCATTATCATGTCGGTATTCGAAATGACTCGTTTCATTGTTATTACAAAAAATAGGTCATAATAACATGACAGAGTTTTTTTTTGCTTCAGAATGTTCTAGATAAATATACAAAAAGCAAAGTTTAGACAATGTACCCTCATTAGCCTGGAAGTGGCTAGTCGCATATAGTTAACAGCGTTTTTCACACAATGTTGTTCTACCTCCATAAGCCTGGAAATGTCGTGGCGGGTCACATATAATCAATCCTTCTGACTTCATAAATTTTGTTAGAGAGTCGGCTGAATTAAGACGTTATATGATGAAAATTAATTAATTTCCTTCCGTGAAAATGCATCGCATGTACAATAGAAATGAATCGCCCCTTCAGTGAAAATTAAAGTCTAGTATCATTATTCGACAGTAAACATGAATCGCATAACGAAAACAGCATAGTGGAATTTAATTCAATATCAACAAGCTGAATAACAAAACCTGTTTTGAGTTATACAACATTAATAATTATGTTAAAAGGTACATTTTTCTGCAAATGAAACTTAACTGCTGCTTTTAAATCTCTTGCACGCTCTGTTCGTGAACTATTCTTAATATTTATCTATTTGTGTACCAATTTTACACCTGGATGGCTGTAGGCGCGATGAAAACCCGTCCGCATCTCATACCTATATCATGAATTTATAAAAACGGTACACATTATATCTTATTTCTTATTCTATTCAAAAATCATGAATTTGTCGTCTGTTTATTTATCATTTTACATTAGAAATTCATAACGGATACAGTGAAAATGGTATTTCAGGATTCGCACATTATATACACTTGTTTTGTTTATTTTTATTGGACTTTCTTTTAATTCTTTTTCAACGACAACGCATGCAACTTCTTATTTCTTGTTTGAAAATTCTTCTCTTGCTCATAAATCTGCATGAAATATTTGCCACTGTACGTTCAGAAAACAGCAATCAATCAATCATATCTCCTCTAAAATTGCAGTACTATAATAACTTTAGACATTATCAAATAATTGTTAAAAAATTCGTTTAATTCTTTGATCAGATATAAACACGTCTCGCCACTCTCCTATTATTTCAAATTTCCAATACCAAGAAAAAAAGTATTATTGAATATCAAAGGAAGTAACCTATCAAAGATACAAGGCTTGTGTTTCGTCTACAAATGAAAAAACATACGAACACACCCACTCACCTGATTCGCTCGTCCTCACAAATATAAAAATTCAAAATATAAAAACAATTATATACAAAATAAAGGATAAGGTCACCCCGGATGCCGCACAAATGTCAAGGCAACGAACGAGAAACCGGAAAGGACATACTTGGATTCCAAACCGATACCGCTAAATGCCCAGCTGTATTCCTGGTAGAGGAAAGCCGAAAATCCTACAATAAAGCATCTCGGAAAGAAACTACCGATCCATTAGGGGAACAACAGCTAAAACCCTCAGACATCAAATAGATTGGTCTGATAGTTTCCCACATGGAAACTACTAATGGATTCCATCTGACCACATGTCTCAAACAAACCTGAAAATATCTGCAGAAACTTTCCTCAACAAAAAAATATAATCCAAAACATAAAATATAAGATGTAAGGCTAACAATATTTATCCATGAAACCAATTTGGCAAAACAATTTCAATGATGTTGAAGGATTCTCTCTGCAAACATTTTCACGTCCGCTCTCATCGGCATGCTCGAATCATCGATCTGTGAAAGAAGAGTGTGCCATATTCCGATGTAAATAAACTACGATTCACACCTCCTGTTTACAGCTAGAGTTCCGTTTTACGATACACTTACGATGATACACAGTGCGTAACTTGCGATCAACTTAGTAGTCCTTTACGATGCCTTTGTGAAACACACGTAACGGGAACGTAGAACCACACGTAAACGGATCGTAAAATGATACGATGATCGTAAGTTAAGAAGGCTTTGTGAAACGGTGACCAGATCAACACAATACAGACAAAAAAAATATACCAATAAATAGGACACAAAAGAACGATCTGATAGTACTAGCATTTTATAACCTAGTTCAACATGTTCAAAGTCAGTAAACTTTGATAGATCATACAGAGTGGTGATAGATATGCAGAGTGGTGGTAGATGTACATAATGGTGATATATAAACGAAGTGGTGATGGATATACAGAACGGTGATAGATATACAGAGTGGTAGTAGATATACAGAGTGTTGATAGATATAAAGAGGGGTGGTAGATATACAGAGTGGTGATAGATATACAGAGTGGTGATAGATATACATAGTGAAGATAGATGTGCAGAAAGGTGGTAGATATACAGAGTGGTGATATCTATACAAAGTGGTGATAGATATACAAAATGGTGATATATAAACGAAGTGGTGATAGATATAAAGAATGGTGATAGATATACAGAGTGGTGATATATATACAGGGTGGTGGTAGATATACAGGATGGGGATAGATATACAGAGTTGTGATAGATATACAGAGTGGTGATAGATATACAGAGTGGTGATAGAAATACAGAGTGGGGGTAGATATACAGAGTGGTGGTAGATATACAGAGTGGTGATAGATATACAAAATGGTGATAGATATATAAATTGGTGATAGATATGCAGAGTGGTGGTAGATATACAGAGTGGTGGTAGATATACATAGTGTAGAAAGATATACAGAGTGGTGATATATATATACAGAGTAGTGATAGATATACAGAGTGGTGATAGATATGCAGAGTAGTGGTAGATATACAGAGTGGTGGTAGATATACAGTGGTGATAGATAAACAAAGTGGTGATCGATATATAAAGTTGTGATAGATATGCAGAGTGGTGGTAGATATACATAGGGGTGATAGATATACAGAATAGTGATAGATATACAGAGTGGTGATAGATATACAGAGTGGAGATATATAACGTGGTGAGAGATATGCAGAGTGGTGGTAGATATACAGAGTGGTGGTAGATATAAAGAGGGATGGTAGATATACAGAATGGTGATAGATATACAAAGTGGTGATAGATATACAGAGTGGAGATAGAAATGCAGAGTGGTGGTAGATATACAGAGTGGTGATAGATGTACAGAATGGTGATAGATATACAAAGTGGTGATAGATATACAGAATGGTAATATATAAACGAAGTGGTGATAGATATACAGAATGGTGATAGATATACAGAGTGGTAGTAGATATACAGAGTGTTGATAGATATACAGAGTGGTGGTAGATATACAGAGTGGTGATAGATATACAAAGTGGTGATAGATATACAGAGTGAAGATAGATATGCAGAGTGGTGATAGATATACAGGGTGGTGATAGATATACAGAATGGTGATAGATATGCAAAGTGTCGATAGATATACAGAGTGGTGATAGATATACAGAATGTTGGTAGATATACAGGGTGGGGACAGATATACAGAGTGGTGGTATATATACAAAGTGAGGATAGATATACAAAGTGGTGATAGATATACAGAGTGGTGATAGATATACAGAGTGGTGGTAGATTAACAGAGTGGCGATATATATACAGAGTATTGATAGATATACAAACGAGAGATAGATATAGTGGAAATAGATATACAGAGTGGTGATAGATATACAGAGTAGTGATAGATATACAGAGTGGTGATAGATATACAGAGTAGTAATAGTTATAGTAGGAACTTGTTGAATGTCTTATAGTGATGGCAAATACATGTTGAATGTCATATATCTAAAGCAGGTACTTGTTGAATATCCTATTGGTAAAGTAGGTACTTGTTGAATGTTCTATATAGTAGTATATAACAGGTACGTGTTGAATTCCTATTGTTATACTAGGAGCTTGTTGAATGTCCCATACTTATAGCAGTTCCTTGGTGAATGTCCCAAAGCTATAGCAGGTACTTGTTGAATGTCCTATAGTCATAGATGGTACTCGATGAATGTCCTATTGATTTCCCGTGTGGGTTATGTTTACCAGAAGTAGAGGTATGCATGGTATCTAAAATTACCCATAGCACTAGACCAGCAAACGTTTTGAAGCATTAAGGTAGAAGGTGTCTGGTTTGTCACAACGACCACCTGAACTATTACCGGCTGTCGGCCATGATAATAGAGGTAGAGATAGAGTTAGGCATTGACCTCTAAAATGGACCAAATCATTTATACATTTAAAAATTATAAACCAAATTCATGAAAGAATCCCACACAGTGATTTTTTTCTGAGACTTATTTTTCGACATTCCAATACACTATGACAGCATGTTTTTTTTTTGTCTCGTAAACACCACAAAGGACCTACTTTGAGCACAAAAAAACACAATGTAGCAGAAAGGACCACAAAGGAGTTTATAAGAGCACAAAGGACCTTATAATCACTGTTTTGTAAGGAAATAGTATTTTTTTAAATCTGTATTTCAGAAATGTCAATATATGCTTTGCTTTATCAAATTTTATTTTGGACAAAAACAAAGAATCTACAGAAATGTTCTTACTTTATGAATCTTAATTTGCTGTGAGGAACAAAAAGTGCACATGGTGCAATAAAAAAAAAAAAAAATAAAAAAAAAAAAAAGTGCAATAAAGAAAAAGGTGCAATAAAAAAAGGACTGCACAGCTGTATTTTGGGTATATGTTTCGTTGGGCTGTTTGATGAAACAGATAATATACCTGTTTAGATAACCTCGATATGTAATTGTAATAAAAGTATATCATCATTCCGTGAAATATATGGCCGTGAAGAATATATTTATGAAAAACTCTCTGAACTTTAAACCTTCTAATAAAAAATTTGACAAAATGGTTTCTATTTCTCCCTTTTTTACATCAACAAACGATGAACGATGTCTTTGGTCGTCGCTTGTGTAAATGTTTATTAAATAAATATTATTGTATTTGATAAAGTTTATATGTTTTTAAAGACTGTATTTTTTTACACCGAAATTTTAAAAATGTCATGTTTTAAATACTATCATTCAATACACTAAATATAGTTGACCTATTGCTGATAAATTCTAAAAAACAGACTTATTGCATATAGTATTAGTAAAATTAAAAAAGAAAACATTATTTTGTGCATTCGTCGACTTTGAAAAAGCGTTTGACACGATTTGGCGAGACGCAATGCTTTTGTATGTATAATGTTATTGTAAATATGTATCAAGGTACTAAGTCATGTATGTATTTCATATAACAATTCCGTGTCTGATTTTTTCCAATGTAATAACGGGGTTAGACAAGGCGAAAATTTATCGCCTTTTCTTTTTTTCTCTATTTTTGAATGATCTTGATTCATTTTTCCAAACCTGTAATATAGAGGGCCTAAAATCAGTCTCAACAGAGCTTGAAGAAAAACTTGATATATTTTTAAAACTTTTTATTATTCTGTATGCTGATGATACTGTGTTGATGGCCGAATCCGCAACTGAACTCCAAAAACTATTAGATTGTTTTCTAGATTACTAATACACAGATGTATGGAGGCTAAAAGTAAATGTTGATAAAACAAAGGTCGTGGTTTTTTCAAGGAGACGACCATCTTGTAATTTTCAATTTTTCTTTAATGAAAAAAAAACTGGATATCGTTGATGAATTTAACTATTTGGGCATAATTCTAACAAGAACAGGTAATTTTAATAAAACGAAGCAATTTAATGTAGAAAAGGCTACTAAGGCTTTTTACGAAGTGTTAAGACTAGGTCGTCTACATAATCTTTCTATATGTAGTCAGTTGGACTTATTTGATAAAATGGTGAAATCAATATTACTGTACGGTTGTGAATTATGGGGTATTGGAAATAATGAGATAATTGAAAGGGTACAACTAAAATTTTGTAAATTATTATTAGGTCTGAAAACATCAACACCCTCTAACATGATTTATGGGGAGCTTGGAAGATATCCTATAGACTTGGACATACAAACTAGATTGATCTCATTTTGGAGGAAATTAAATTCTGGTAAAGAGACAAAACTATCATATACTTTATATGAATTGTGTTATCACATGTCTATTAATGACAATGTGCATTTTTCATGGTTAAACAGAGTAAAGGCTATTTTAAATGAATGTGGTATCCCCAATGTGTGGGAAACGCAATCTTTTATGAATTGTAAATGGTTAGTTTCATTCATCAAGCTCAGACTTAAAGATCAGTTTGTACAAGTCTGGCATTCTTTGCTTGAAAACTCACCAAAAGCACTTAATTATAAACTTTTTAAAGATTTTTTTGGAAAAGAAGATTATTTTGAAATTCTTGGGAACAAACTGTCTATTGATTTTTGTAGATTTAGGACCACAAATCACAAGCTCCCTATTGAACAGGGTAGATGGAATAATATAGTTAGAAATAATAGATTGTGTCTTCTGTGTAATAAACATAACATTGGTGATGAATTTCATTACATATTAGAATGCAAATACTTTGAAGAAAACAGGAGACATTGTATGTCACATTATTATTTTAAAAATGCAAATACTGTTAAATACAAGCAGATTATGTCTTCAAAACACAAATCAGAAGTGATTAAACTTTGTAAATTTATAAAGATTATCAACACAGGTATATGTGCTCCTGGCTAAAATGTACTTCATGTATTGTCTGAGCAATAGTTCTGTTTGTTCTGTCTTATTGTAAATATTGTACATAAATGTCTTCTCTATACCTATGTATATAGTTTATTGAGAATAAAGATAAAGTATGAGAAAAAAAGACCAAAACTCAGAAACTTAATTTTGACAACTGAACCATGAAAATGAGGCCAAGGTTAGATGGCACCTGCAAGCTAGACATGTACACCTTACAATCATTCCATACACCAAATATAGTAGACATATTGCATACAGTATAAGAAAAACAGACCAAAACACAAAAACTTATCTATAACCACTGAACCATGAAAATGAGGCCAAGGTCACATGACACCTGCCAGTTGGACATGTACACCTTACAGTCCTTCCATATACCGAATATACTTGACCTATTGCTTATAGTATCTGAGATATAGACTTGACCACCAAAACTTAACCTTGTTCACTGATCCATGAAATGAGGTCGAGGTCAAGTGAAAACTGTCTGACGGACATGAGGACCTTGCAAGGTACGCAAATACAAAACATAGTTATCATGTTACTCATAATAAGAGACAAATTATCATTACAAAAAATCTTAACTTTTTTTTCAAGTAGTCACTGAACCATAAAAATGAGGTAAAGGACAATGGACATGTGACAGACAGAAACTTCGTAACATGAGGCATCTATATACAAAGTTTGAAGCATCCAAGTCTTCCACCCTCTAAAATATTAAGCTTTTAAGAAGTTAGCTAACGCCCCCCTATGTCGAGCTTTCTGCGACAAAAGTCGCAGGTTCGACAAAAATCCAACTGACTGTCTAAAAAGATAAGTTCTTCCTTAATTATAATCAAAGAGACAGTTTTTTTATCACTGGATTGTGCTTTTATGTCTTGTGTTAAAATATGCTAGTTTTCGAGTCAAAAGATATTATTAGAATAAAATATTAGAGAAAAAGATTGAACAGAAACCATAAGAATTTAGATCTTTCAAAATTTCTTTTTCGTGCATGAATTAAAATATTGTTTTGAACAGTCTTAAACAAACTTTTATTACTTTTTTCCTGTTATGTGAACATTTATTGGGGGCAGTTGTTATATATTAGCACTATAACAGGTAAAGCTTTGACAATCTTGTCACCTCTAATTACATTTACCTGTAAGAATAAAACGTTTTGGTTCAAGATTAAGAAACAGAACGAAGAGGTTTTCTCCTGTTTCTTAGCCACGGGTGTCATTCGGTTTATCGAGAGAAATGATAGTGAAAGAATATCTTACGGTAGTCAAGTATTGCGAGACGATCGTGAAAGCTCTGGTACCGGATCGTGAATGTAATATAAGTAAATTCTACTTCAGAATGTGTTAAAAAATGGCTGAATTTTCAAAATGCGGAACAAATCCGAACAAAAAAATATGTGTCTGTCAAAATGATTCAACTTCCTCAACATTACTGTGCAATAAGATAAAGAAAATATGCAGTACTTTATGAAAAAACACAAAAGGCACAATGCATGTCTATGGGATTAATTAAAAAAAACACGTTTTTTGTACCTATAATGGTCATATTTCAATATATCATGATATATTTGAAATTTAATCTTTGTTGTGTCCGAAAGTACAGTAAAATAAAAGTATGCTCTTCCCTTAAAATCGTTCATTTGTTTATGAAAACCTTGAATTTTGTTGATTTTTCATCAAACTTGATCGTGATAGATCAGGCAACGCATTATTTTGATCGTGAAAGATAATGCGTGACCAGACTTAATAATCAGAAATCAATATTTCTTTTACCATTTGATATACCTGCAACTGGTTGAAGCCTGTAACTTTTTTGATAAGAACGAACATGAAAGCTATCATTTGTATTTTAAATTCAACACTTTACCTCTAAAGTTAAAAAAATTTAACTTAAAACGTGTCTAAATCAGTGTGAAAAATTCAGCTCTGAGAATCGGACTAGCACAAATCAGACAGACCGCCATTATTTAGCCAATAATATTGGTATGCAACGTTTAAACCAAAAAGTTAACCATCAACCAAAAACTTATAGCAAAAACAGCATCTTTCATGAAATATTTGAGATTGAACGATAACCAACATTTTGTTTGTTATATTTATCTTTGTATACAACGTAGCAGATGTGGATTGATTTCCAATGAGATAACTATATATTACAGAATAAAGAATACAAGAGCGCAAATGTCTCGTCTGCTTTACTTATGATAGTATATTTGTTGAACTTCTGTAATATTAAGGATTTTACTAGAAGTGTCACATACTCTTAAAATTGTCAATGATTCATAAAAAAAGGTCAAGGTCAGATGAACCATGACATACAGATCTCTACAAAAATCCCGTACACCAAATATAGGTGTTCCGATGCTTACAGTACCTTAGAAACTGACAAATGTAAAAGTTATGTTTGCCAATTAATTCGGAACATGAGGTCGAAAGTATATAAACCCTGACCGACAGTCAGACACAGACATCTTACTATCATTCAATATATCAAATACAATTGACGTCATATATGAAACATGCAGACAGACATGTACACCATACACCAAATACCGTGGCCCTATAGCATACAGGTATGTAAGCTTTATAAATATAATGGGCATAAAAATGAGAATTCAAAGTTATAAATACAAAATAAAACATCTTAATGTATAAAAAAACAATACTTATGAAGGACGGACAAATGGACTGGTATTGATACAATATACCAAGTCTGTGTGGTATTATAAGATATTAGATCCAATGGCATTGTACGATTATAGCCCTATTCACCAGCAAAAGAGACCCGGGTCAGTCATGCCAATCTAGTTTTTTTTAATACCAATAACAAATATTAATTATCATATAATTGAAGAATAATATGAACGTTTTCGTAGCATTAGATCTTTCACGATCCTTTTCACGATCTTCAAAAACCGGTACGTGATCTTTCACGATCCGAAATATCAATTTTGTGTGAATATTTCTTTTTTTACCAAGTTTCAGATTATGTTTATACAAAATAACTATGAGATCCATTTGATGCATTCAAATAGAAAGCCCTTTTTCGAAGAAAAATAGTTTATTTTATTGGAATTTGTGAAAAAATCATATTTGTTTACATTTTTGATGTCACTGAAATGTCGAGGAGCAATATGCCTTTTGTTGTTTTGTAAAAACTATGTACTTTTAGAACTGGATTTTCTCACATACTGATCATAATGTTCAACCATTTTGACAGACAGTTTTGTTTTGTTGTAAATTTGTCCGTGTAATTATTTAAATTAGATTATTTAATGACTTTTCATATCTCTTCTCGATTAAATTTCTTTCACGATCCGGTACCAGAGCTTTCACGATCGTCTCGCAATACTTGACCTCCGTTAGATATTCTTTCACGATCATTTCTCTCGATAAACCGAATGACACCCGTGTTAGCGAGTACACACACATTTTGTATTCAGACAATGTACATTTATTGTTTATATCCTACAATTAATAACTGGCGCTTTAAGGTTCGTGGCATATAAACTCTTATGTATTTAATTATTTTGAAAACAAAATGAAAATTATGTCTAATGAATAACCATGATGAAATAATTGTTTTTTTTCCATAATTGAATCGTGCATTATGTGTATTGGATTACTTAGTTGCCTTCTTTCTAGTGCTATCTATTTTGTTTACTGACAAATGACGAAATAATGCAATAGTTAAAATTAAATAGTTTACAAAACTTTGTCACGATTAAAAAATTAAAACCGACTGAATGAATTAAAATATGAGAATTCAATGATTATCGATGTCGAAATTAGCCGTCGGTAATAAACAGTCAGTTTGTGTAAAAGAAATAGCTACCAAATTTGTTTATTATGTATGTACAAAGTATATGCCGGTATATTGTATATAATCAGCCCTTCTGTATATTACTTGTTTTTATAATTGATTCAACAAATTTCCTTGTCCAGGTGTCAATAACGGTGATGTTCACACCACGAGTAGTGATAAATGACACAATAACACAGCGATCGATCAATAATATAAGTAAAAATTGCGTGCCGTATGCTGAATGTCGCCCCTCCTCTGAAAAAGGACGCTAATTTTTATATAAAATCTCGCAAAATTATGACCCATATTTTAGCACATCCCCGTTCATCCAATAATAGGAAGTGAATTCGTCACCATCATGGTTTCAAAGAGAAAGTAAATCGTTAAACGCCGGATTGTCGTCCAATTGAAACACTCGTTACATTGTTCTTTTGTATATTTAGAATCCGAGATAAACCTAGATTTTCTCGAGAAATGAGATAATTCATTATCTGAAATTGAGAAAATTAATTATCTGGAGATAAATTAGGATTATCTGACAATCGATCAGAAAAACCTAGATTTTCTTAATATTTTGAGATAAACCGGGATTTTCTCCAGATAATGAATTTTCTGTATTTTCTGAGATAAACTAGGATTTTCTCGAATTTGAATTAAGCTGAGATAATCTTAGTTTATCTGAGATAAACCGGGATTATCTGAGATAATCCTAGTTTATCAGAGATAATCTAAGATTAATTAATAAAAGTGGTTCAGGCGTGCCATACAAATCTATAAAATCATATGCTTTTAAACTGTCACTAATTGTAATATTTATATTTATTGGATTGTCGAAGTTTTTCTATGTATTTGCTTTACGGTCGACTTGGATATTAAATCATATCTTCTATGTCAATATCAAAGGATGCTTCTGTAATTGAGACTTTATGTAAGAACAAATCTGCTCTTTAAATTTGGTTTGTATCAAGTTCAATGTCCTGCTCATTGATAAAGTATTTTGAGTTATAAAAATATCCTCCTCATCATCATCAATATTATTTACTAGATTGACTCAGATTAATTAAACTGCTTCCTTGGAAATCATTTTAATTTTAACCCATTTACTAGTATTTATGTAAACAATAAACCGGTCTAATATAAACAAAACAACGATATCAAGATCGACGCTTTCACACTAAATGTATTTACATCTAATATTCTCTAGTGAAAAACAGTTACCCGGAATAAATACACGGCGGAATGAAAGTACGCTTACATTTCTTTATTCTTCAAGTGCGAATGTACATGCTACTCTATGATTTACCAGATAAACGAAATTTACAAATCGAGATTCACTTATTTTGTCTTATGGTATATACATTGAGCAATAGTCATTTTAATGTTTTCTTGTCTATGCGATAGTCAGTCCACTTGCTCAAATGTTCATCCTTTATATTTTACACCACAACCTGTACGTTTTCATTGCATTGTTGATTAATTTGTCGTTCCCATTTGAACCAGGCGGTTGTTTTTATTTGTTTAACCATTAATCGATGTCTTGTAGGTTAGTACATTGTCTGTAGCTGACATTTCAACATAAGTTGTATGTTCGTTGGTATTTAATGATCCTCTGTCAGAATGGTCACTATAAAAAAGAAGAAATCTTGTGTCATTTCTACAGGCATACTGTAAAACATGGTATGGTACGATGGTATGGTATGTGTTATGGTATGGTGGTATGGTACGAATTCCACCATACCATGGTATGCATGAATGGTACCATGGTATGGTATGATGGTATGGTACAAATTACTATACCATGGTATAATTTGATGGTATGAAGCATGGTATGGTTTTTAGAATTAGGAAATTTTTAAAAGTTAATTAAGGTAATTTGAAACATGATTTTTTTAATTTGCTGACATTATGTATCTGGTTTATTTTTGAAAAAGAAAATATTACTATAAAAAGAAAGTGGATGTAGACAAAACAGATCACTTACGTAAAGTTGCGAACAGAAAACAAGAGAACTCAATTGAAACATCTCAGATAACCATAAAGATAAGATAAGATAAATAGTATGTCCCGGCCTGACACATTGAAAATATCTGTCAATTATTCTTGGAAATTTTGGGAAGTGCTGCATATCTTATGATTATAATCTAGATAATGTAAAAGTTTTATTGCTTAACCTTCTGTCAATGACCAACTTTTATATTGTTTTGAAATATGACACTTTCAACGGTTGCATATTCTGTCTACATGTATGCCCAAGAAATCACATTTAATAAAAGAACAGAGTTCCAATGTCCCCCGCATTGCACATATTTTATCTATCCAAAGTACAAGGGCAATAATTAAAAAAACACTTTATTTTGTTCTATAAAACTTTTTATTAAAATATCGTAAGAGAAATTAACGCTTCAGAGAAAATGCAATGTGATTACCATTATAATTTTTATTTCCAAGGGGCATAACTCATCAATTTATTTGATCAGAAGACAGGGTCTAGAAATTTGTTACCAAGGCCAAAATTATTGGTTTCTTTCCTTTTTTTCCTTTTGGGAGTTTTCAGTTTGCCTATTAACATGAACACTTTAATAGATTGATAAGTTACTCACAAAACTGAAATATAAATTATTCAGTTTAGAAGCATATGAGAAAAGTTTGGGGGAAACATGGACGAATAGACTGACATACAGACTAGTTGAATGCAATATAGCCTTGGCATGTAATAACAGAGAATGCTCTAGCCAATACAATATTAGGATCACTATAACTAACGTTATATGGCGAGACAAAAAATAATTTCGTATTTTATAAAACAGCATACCTCCGCTATAGCATATTTGATGTTATAGTTCCATAAGCAAAGAATCATTTCTACAGTCCCACATCTTTCCCAAGAAACCACATTTAGAGGTGGAAATTGCATATCTTCTCTCATTATGAAATGTTTAGGAAGAGCTTACCATGCTGATAAGATGACAGATATTATTACTTATCAAACAGATTACCAAAAAAAAATAAATGGGGAATGTGTCCATGGGACACAGATGATGCCTCCGCTTGCATATTATATAAAGTTATAAAGCCACATAACTGAAGAACGGTAAAAGTGACGCTACCCAAATGTGTACTTGATCTGAGTTTTGTGGTAATAAGTATTGTGTATAAGTCTCATAACATTTGGTTGAGGTTAACTTAAGTTAGAGAACAGAAACGAAAAATTCAGCAGTTTTCCCATTTGTAAACAGGCATAACTCTAGAACGGTAAAAGTGACACCACCAAAATTCAAACTTGATCTGTATATTGTGGTAATAAGCATTGTGTATAAGTTTTATAACATTTGGTTGAGGCAAACTAAAGTTAGAGAACGGAAACCAACTTTGGGACGTACGGACGGACCTACGTACCTCCGTCGGTCCGTCCGTACGTCCCAAAGTACAGACGAACAAGGGTAAAACCTAATGCCCCCTACGCTACGGCGGGGGCATAAAAAAAACTGTTAACCTTTAAGAGTCCTAGAAAATTCACAGAAACAGACACATGTGTAATGGACACCCTTTTATTTTTTGTGTTTGATTTTTCTTTTTTTTACAATATTCTTTGTTGTTGTTTATCCTGAGTTTCAAGATATAATTGGATATGTAGTTATTTTTACACATAGTATACAAAATATTCCAGTTTTGCAATTAATTTAAAAAATTGAAAATTAATAAAGTTTTTAAAAAAAAAATCACACATAATAAAAGAAGACACATTCCTTGTGTATTAACTATTCCTTCATGCAACAATTTCCACATATAAAAACATGTGGTATCTATCAACTAACGTTGTATTATATGAGTGACAGTTTGATTTGAAAGTATGGTGTTTTCTAATTGATACAGGAGATGCATTCACTTTTTATTTACATTTTTTAAATGGGATTTCTTGGGCATGCATGTAGACAGAATATGCAGTGTCATATTTCAAAACAATATAAAAGTTGGTCATTGACAGAAGGTTAAGCAATAAAACTTTAACTACATTATCTAGATTCTAATCATAAGATATACAGTACTTCCAAAAATTTCAAAAATTGACAGAAATTTTCAATTTGTGTCAGGCCGGGACATACTATTTATCTTATCTTATCTTTATGGTTATCTGAGATGTTTAAATTGAGTTTCTCTTGTTTTCTGTTCACAACTTTATGTAAGTAAAAGTCTATTTGTTTTATCTACATCCACTTTCTTTTTTTAGTAATATTTTCTTTTCAAAAATAAACCAGATACATAATGTCAGCAAATTAAAAAAATCATGTTTCAAATTACCTTAATTAACTTTTCAAAATTTCCTACTTCAAAAAACCATACCATCAAATTATTCCATGGTATAGTAATTTGTACCATACCATCATACCATACCATGGTACAATTCATGCATACCATGGTATGGTGGTATTCGTACCATACCACCATACCATCGTACCATACCATGTTTTACAATATGCCATTTCTACATACTGGTATTTCAACATTACTTGTCCCTTATCATGTAGCTAAAAATATTAGACCAAAAGCAACAACAACAAAAAACCCAACATATGATAGATTTTAACAACTTATGTCTCCAAATCACACGAAGCATACATGTAAATATAAAAGTTTTATTCTATTTACACAGAAAGTCTAATTGTGTAGGTAGGGTGAAGCAAAACACTAAATATCATGAAAATTTAAATATTGATTTTTAAAATATATCACTCATTATCTTTTGAAATAAGAATAATAAGAGAGGCGGTAATAAATATGAGTCAGAATAAAACCAAAAGACACACAAAACAAGATACCAGAAGACGTACAATGTGTAAGCATCACACACCACTTTAATACAAGTTTTTTACAATATAATATGTAAAAAAAAATGGAAACAACACTTTATAAAGAGCATACGTCCTAAGCGTGTTTCTGGATTTACCTTCACCAGGAACGCTCAAAGCCGAATATTTGATAGCCAAGGATGTATAAGAACCAACAGTTAAAGAGCTATATAACCAAAAAAGACCCAAAAATAAAAGCCAAATCCATCTAAGGTCAACTTTGCCTGTCGGAGTTGACACCTTCGTTTCTTTATAATTTCTTGATTTCCAATTTAAGAAAGGTTTGTTATTAATAATGTCCAAGTATCAAGCTGTAAATAGACCCGGTGTGGTAATGAGCTGTAAATAGACCCGGTGTGGTAATGAGCTGTAAATAGACCCGGTGTGGTAATGAGCTGTAAATAGACCCGGTGTGGTAATGAGCTGTAAACAGACCCGGTGTGGTAATGTTGTGCACGGTTTTAACAGAAACTTTCAACGGTATGTCACCTTAAAATTGAGAATAGAAATGGGGGATGTGTCAAAGAGACAGCAATCCGACCAAAGAGCAGAAAACAGCCGAAGGCCATCAATGGGTCTTC
Source organism: Mytilus californianus (assembly GCF_021869535.1). NCBI lineage: Eukaryota > Metazoa > Mollusca > Bivalvia > Mytilida > Mytilidae > Mytilus > Mytilus californianus. The sequence continues at coordinate 126,763,647 of NW_026262679.1, read as the reverse complement.
AACACAGCGAGAAAATCCCGCACCCGGAGGCGGGCTTCAGCTGGCCCCTAAACAAAAATGTGTACTAGTTCAATAAAAATGGACATCACACTAAACTCCAAAACATATAAATGAACTAAAATTAAAAAAATATACAAGACTAACAAAGGCCAGAGGCTCCTGCCTTGTGACAGGCGCAAATATGGGGCGGGGTTAAACATGTTTTGTGAGATCTCAACCCTCCTCTTATACCTCTAGCCAATGTAGAATAAACAAACACACAGCAATACGCACAGTAAAACTCAGTTTAAAAGAAGTCCGAGTCCGATGTCAGAATAGGTAACAAAAGAAACTAAGCAAAATGACAATTATACATAAATTAACAAAGGACTACTAGCAGTTACTGACATGCCAGCTCCAGACCTCAATTAAACTGATTGAAAGATTATTTCTTCATCATATGAAAATCAAGTACAATCCCTCCCGTTTGGGGTTTAGTGTCATACCATCATAAAACATATGAGAAAAACATAACCCGTATCATGCCAACAACTGGTTTTAGAATAAACGTGTTTATTTCCGATGCAAAGACCCTATGAGTGAATCAATACTAGTACCAAACAAGTTTGAGCTTTTTAAAAAGCTGTGGACTGCTTCGCTCTATCATAATTTAAGGTAATACGTGTGCATGTGGTTGTTGATTTAGTATTGGAAATGTGTTATTTTTAGATATTGATTGATATAAAATGGATGTCTTAGACTTGGAATATCAATTTTTGTATATATATTAAGATGAACTGTTCTAAAATTTTAAACTGGCTGTTCAGTGTTGTACGTTATACACCCATGCTTTTAGAAATTTTTTCGATTTACTTGTTGAAATTTAAAACATTTACAAAACACGACTCTCGAGGTGTACCTGCCTCTCTGGAGGTGTGCCCAGATTCGCAGAAGTTATAAAATACAGTGATGCATTTTTGTAAACATTGTATAGGAACTCTTTATTTCATTTAAGCCAATAGCTGTTGCTGTATCTCAGTATCTCAGTCGAATTATAAAGCAACCAATCAGAATCTTTATGTGATAAGTAATTATTTCAAGATGGCGTGTATATCGACTGAAACTAATAGCTCCGCACTGTGATGCGAAGCAAATATGCCATCTTTATGGACCTAACTACAGTATCGTAACTATATCCCTTCTGAATAAGTCTGTCAATCTTCATCTGTCTGTCGATCGAGAAAGGTATTTTAGTGACACAAACTTAATATATGGGAATATTTTTCAATTCTCATTAAGGGGCACAGAATGTTTATGCTGACAATGTTAATCAAACCAATAATGTTATACATGCATGCAATAAAAACACAATTTGTTTGACTGATAAAAATGATAAATCATATGTTTAATTGCTTAAATAATTGAAATACATGTGTATTTAGAATATTCCTATGTGACGACAAGAAAGAATTTGGTATAAATTATGTGCCAATAACTATACGATTTTAGAGTTTGGGGATAAAATTACCCTAGTTTTCAAATTCCAGATGAAAACATCTTTAAAATAATTTGTCGATATGAAATCACTCTGCAAAATTGTATGTCGATTTGGTCGATGAGTAAGGAGATTTGGTACTTTAACCAGTAGAGAAATTGGTTTCATTGTCTTTCAACAAAGTTTGATTGCAAAAAATCCAGCTAAAACAGATATTAAATCATTACAGATCAAATTAAAGTGATTGATTGATTGGTGTTTTTTAAACGTCGTCTCAGCACAAAAAAGGCTATATCGCGGCGATCATTGCAGTGAAATCTTTATAAGGATGAAAAGGTTATCACAAAAGTATCTTGTTGTTTAAAATTGATAGAATATACCCATGGCACGGATCAAAATATACCCATGGCACGGATCAGAATATACCCATGGCACGGATCAGAATATACCCATGGCACGGATCAGAATATACTCATGGCACGGATCAGAATATACTCATGGCACGGATCAGAATATACTCATGGCACGGATCAGAATATACCCATGGCACGGATCAGAATATACCCATGGCACGGATCAGAATATACCCATGGCACGGATCAGAATATACCCATGGCACGGATCAGAATATACCCATGGCACGGATCAGAATATACCCTTGGCACGGATCAGAATATACCCATGGCACGGATCAGAATATACCCTTGGCACGGATCATATAAACATTTATTACTTACCTATGTGAAGACAATTCATAGTAATCTTCAGAAACAGACACAGACAAATTTATGTATGGTTTTGTCTGTTCCAACATTGTTTCCAACTTCCTTCTTAATTCTGTAAATGATGGTCTGCAGTATGGATTAGGATGCCACACAGACAACATTAATTGGTATCTGTAATGTAGAAAGATTTAAAAATAAAATGACTTTTGTAATTCTCAGCCTTAGTTTTTATAAGTTTTCTTCACAGATTTTGTTTCCTATTGTTTTTACCATTTATCTTATTGTGTTTTTGACTATTTACTTCAGCTGATATTTTAAAATATGTTCAAGTTTCTCCATTAGTGCAACAGAAAACATGTTTATGCTAAAAATCTCCTCTGGATTAGCAAACATATTTATTGATTTTCTTAAGTGAGGGCAATTTATAGTAATCTTTATATATATAAACACAGAATTATTAATTCTGTGAATGATGGTTTGCAATATGGGTTAGGAGGACATTTCACACAGTCTCGTCTCGTCTTGTTAAATAAATATTTTTGAATTTGAAAATAGAAGTTGCCGAAATGTCTAATATTTTTTTCATGTTTTCAATCTTCTTGTTTATTCAGATATAGAAAATATCTATTCATGTGTGTCAATAGGACAACATAACCCGCTTAGTTAACCGAAAAATCTGGGTCAAATGTTTTAGTTAATTAAGTAGATTTGCTAGTTTTTTTTCCTCAATCATAATGTCTCCTATTTAATTGATGGTCCTATGTTTGAAAAATAGAAGACATGTCTCCCTCTGTAAATAAAGACTGGAACTGCATGGTTGTTTAGTGCTTCTGCTTTGGATGTTTTGTCTTCTTTCATTTTTCCATCTTCATTGAGTGTTGATACACCATTACTCTCCTGTTTTCTTGACTTTGTATATCTCCAAAATTGTTTAGTGACTCCTTGCTTAGGCAACTCAGTATCGGTTTCATCTTTAATTTCTAATTCCTGCTATTTCTGATTTGTTGAGTTGATAATGTCTTCTTCGTCTGTGTTGATGTCAGACAGATACTGAAAATAATTGTGACTGATGTCTATGACATCTGCTAAAACGAAGGGGTCTGTTACATTGGCAGCAAACAAAGTGATTCTTTGAAACTGCTGATAATCACTAGGCGTAATGCCTCGACATTTTATGTGTACCCATATGACTGTTGGTGCAAATGTCTCGTTCAAGTGCCCTAGGATTATTTTTGCACAGTCAGAATACTGCCAAATCTGTTAGTCAGTTCTTTGTACAAACAGATGATGAGCAACTCTAGACGGCCAAGCAAGCACAAACAGTAATAGAAAAGAGCTGTTCATGAGACGTTTGCATGGTATGAGTTGATTACACCAGACTTTTTAAATATGAACCAAGTTTAACACAAGTCAACGAAATGTGCTTTCTTTGATACAATGTGAACTGTAGACAGCAGTGCTACCATAAAACATAATAGATAGAAGGTTATCCGATACAACGTGAACTGTAGACAGCAGTGCTACCATAAAACATAATAGATAGAAGGCTATCCGATACAACGTGAACTGTAGACAGCAGTGCTACCATAGAACATAATAGATAGAAGGCTATCCGATACAACGTGAACTGTAGACAGCAGTGCTACCATACAACATAATAGATAGAAGGTTATCCGATACAACGTGAACTGTAGACAGCAGTGCTATCATAAAACATAATAGATAGAAGGCTATCCGATACAACGTGAACTGTAGACAGCAGTGCTACCATACAACATAATAGATAGAAGGTTATCCGATACAACGTGAACTGTAGACAGCAGTGCTATCATAAAACATAATAGATAGAAGGCTATCCGATACAACGTGAACTGTAGACAGCAGTGCTACCATACAACATAATAGATAGAAGGCTATCCGATACAACGTGAACTGTAGACAGCAGTGCTACCATACAACATAATAGATAGAAGGCTATCCGATACAACGTGAACTGTAGACAGCAGTGCTACCATAAAACATAATAGATAGAAGGTTATCCGATACAACGTGAACTGTAGACAGCAGTGCTACCATAAAACATAATAGATAGAAGGCTATCCGATACAACGTGAACTGTAGACAGCAGTGCTACCATAGAACATAATAGAGTGTAGGTTATCAGATACAACGTGAACTGTAGACAGCAGTGCTATCATAAAACATAATAGATAGAAGGTTATCCGAAAATTTAACATTTGTTGTCAATTATCAAATTAGATCTATTAAATTTCCTTCTGTGTCCGTATTTATAAATGTAAAAAATTCAATTCAATTAGTCCTACACAAGAAAAATAGCTCATCATAAGTATAGCATTCGAAAAAAAGAAGAGACATGACAGTATTCAAGAGTAAAAAAAGGCATGTAAAAACGTCGCGAAAAATTATATCCAAACTGAAAAACAATGCAATAGACAAGTGTGAAACTGATTGACAAAGTTTGAGTCTTTTATAATTAGTTTTAAAAACAGCATTTTATCTTCGTCATTTGAAATCTGATGGATAGTTGCCTCATTGGCAATTGTACCACATCTCCTTGTTTTAATATAACATAAAAAAAGTTGACGGTCAGTAAACTGTATAAACAAGATACTTAAACTTGTTGTCAGATTAGAGTTCATTCCCTTTACTTACAGTATTCACTCTTATCAGAAAAAAAACCAACAAGTAATACAATTATGCAGATGTAAAAGACTGGCTGACTTTCCCATAATACTTACACCTCCAAACTGCAGTTTTCAGGTTTTTCCATACGATATCCTTCCTTGAGCAATTTAAACAAGTCTTTGTTCGGAATTCCTGGATATGGACTTCCTCCCAAAGTAACAATCTCCCATAAAACTATACCAAACGACCAACTACAAATAAATGTATGACATGATGTAAGGATATAAGAGTTATACAATACTTGACAAATATAAATTTGATCAAGGACAATTGATCCCGTTCGACATAACAAAACCCTGATGGCATGGTCTCGATTTTCGTATGGCATGGTTTCAATACCCGTTAGCCGTGGTACTTTCAGACAGGAAATTATCCTTATTTGTCTCAAGAAGTCTCCGTGGTATTGTCGACATAAAATGATCCCTATTTGCCTTATGGGGTCTCCGTGGTATTGTCGACATAAAATGATCTATATTTGCCTTATGGGGTCTCCATGGTATTGTCGACATAAAATGATCTCTATTTGCCTTATGGGGTCTCCGTGGTATTGTCAGACATACAATGATCTCTATTTGCCTTATGGGGTCTCTATGGTATTGTCAGACATAAAATGATCTCTATTTGCCTGATGGGGTCTCCGTGGTATTGTCAGACATAAAATGATCTCTATTTGCCTTATGGGGTCTCTATGGTATTGTCAGACATAAAATGATCTCTATTTGCCTTATGGGGTCTCCGTGGTATTGTCGACATAAAATGATCTCTATTTGCCTTATGGGGTCTCTATGGTATTGTCAGACATAAAATGATCTCTATTTGCCTGATGGGGTCTCCGTGGTATTGTCGACATAAAATGATCCCTATTTGCCTTATGGGGTCTCCGTGGTATTGTCAGACATAAAATGATCTCTATTTGCCTTATGGGGTCTCCGTGGTATTGTCAGACATAAAATGATCTCTATTTGCCTTATGGGGTCTCCATGGTATTGTCAGACATAAAATGTTTAATATATAGAAACGTGCAGAATTATAAAAGTACGACTGTTGTGTATCATTAGAGATTTTTATATACTTGATGATATTGGGTAGTGTTCAAATCGTAGATTAAAAGTAATTATCTATTATTGTATCCATCTAAATTAATAACCTTTTTCAAACAACAAGTCAATCTATAAACTTATCTGGTTCAACTACTGTCAACTGATGAATGTGCCGCGTGACTATTCATGAATAACCGACATTCAAAAATATCTCCTTGTGAGAGAACTTAGTAATGAAAATGATAAGTCAGTACATCGCAAGACCATAATGACTATTCTATAAATACTGAGTTTTATTCCATCTCAAACATTACATGCCAAACAAAATGATTGCTCGTTTGAGACAATATCCTTAAGAAGCAAACCTATTATGTAATTGGCTGTTAACTGTCTGTACAATACCATAAACCAAAATATATATAGTAACTTTATGACATTTGGAAAAACAATATTAAAATTTGAAACCTTTAAGAATCTTAAATAGATAATAAAAATTGACATATTACATTTAATTATGAAATACAATCTGAATCATTGCAGTACTAAACTTGATTAATTTGCTTATTGTATCCATATCCATTACGAATATGAACTGCAGGTTGTTGACGAATAATGGAATTGTTGACAAAGTTATTACGCTGAAAGCGATACAAACAAACAAAAATAAAAAATGAAGCTGTGCGAAACAAAAAAAACCCAAACGTAAACATCAATTTAATTTGATAATGAAGAGCAATGAATTAAATGCCATTGTAAATCTACACTTAATAGAAAAAAATACCTACAAAAGGTACAAAATAATATACAAAAAATCAAAAAATATCATAAAGTGAGAAAACCGCGTGAAATCGACCAGACAAAAGCATAAGGAAAAGAGATTTAAACATGGTAAGACAAAAAATTAATTGTCAAAAATATCTCTAGTAAACAAAAATGAGTAACAAACCCCTGTTCGAACCAGGAATCATCTAAACAAATTCTATTTTGTTCATTTATTTAATTGTGGTCTACGGTATTCAAGACTGTAGCAACACGAAGGCCGCCAGAAGTGGAACAAAATCTGTTCATCTTTCTAACGCAAAAAGTTCACACCAGTTTTTCAGATAGTTTTGTGCTGAATTTTTTATGGTTTACTTATTTTGCTCTATTGGTCATGTGTTTGGTTTAGAGCACTATATCAATGATTTAAACGAAGAAGTGTCGTATGGTTAGACAAGATACAGGAGGTATCAGTCTACTTATGTATAGTGTTTTATCATCGATACTAACTTTTCATCTGATTTAAACATAATTTACACGACAGATGTAACAATTGGAGAAGGAAATAATTGCCCTTCGGAAACACCTGAGTTCACCAAGTTGTACAATCTTAAGTTGTCTGTGTAGTTTTATAAGTTGTCTGTGTAGTTTTATAAGTTGTCTGTGTAGTTTTATAAGTTGTCTGTGTAGTTTTATAAGTTGTCTGTGTAGTTTTATAAGGGCTGTTGACCGCTTATTTATACTCTTTCTGTTGACTATAGTAATGTCAATCGTTTTTGTCGCTTATGAATACCCCTTTTTGGTATATTTTTTTCTTATTTCATACTACTGAGTGAATTCTATATCTATATCAAAGTGCTTCGAGAGAAACCGCCAATGTTATAGTTCGTTCAGGATCTAAACAACATTTTCCCTTCAGTTGCACTTTTATTAAATACATAAATATAAGAAGATGTGGTATGAACTAGTGCCAATGAGACAACTCTCCATCCAAGTCACAATTTGTAAAGGTAAACCATTATAGGTCGAAGTACGGCCTTCAACACGGAGCCTTAGCTCACATCGAATACCACTTTCATTAATTTAATACCAAGTTATGAAAAAGTCATTCAACGTTTGTTGACATAATGTTAATATTGCAAAGGAAACTGAGAAGCCAGTAATCATGTATAGTGCATCGATATTTTGATGTTAATTGATTGTCAATTTATAACCAACCAACCTAAAAATATCTCTACTAAGTGCAGTCAAGACAAAATATAATTTCGCATCTTGCTTTATCATAAACGTGTTATGTAAAAAAAAATTTCAGACTGGCCAGCAGCGCCTTTAATTTGAAAATAGCATATGATTCATGGAGACCAATGTTCTCTTCCATAATAACGTATGTTAAATTTGACGTCTTTCGGACTAATTAAACATACCATGAAGCCTTAGGAAATGTGTTGGTCTTTAATTGAACACAGAGTATGGTATACGACATTCAGATATACAATAAGGAAGGGGTATAATTCTTTTATTCACCATGACATTCACAGATTCCTCTCTCAATATATATGAAGCCAAATGTATAGGCTTTGACTTCTATAGAGGTTTCGATCAGCAGTTACTTTTTAACTCAACTGAAGTTGAAAAAAATCTTTTATATAAATGTTATAAAAGCCTTTAAAAATTTCATAACGTTTTTGATCAGTAGTTTTTTTAATAGCTCAACTGAAGTTGAAAAATCGTGACTATAAATGTAATCAAAAGCCTTCAAGAATTTTATGGATGAGAGAGATTACCGGGCAATTTTCAAAATAATTTACATTTCCTAGAGCATTATTCTCTATTATTTTTTTTTTATTAATACTAATTTTCCAAATCGATCATAAATTGTCTATGTTATCCGTTTAATCAGTTTGATAAGATCCGTAAAAATGACAAAGGTGAGAGTCTCTCCTACAGGGCACTTTTTAACCTACAAATTATATTTCTAAAGAGCATAACTAGGGACATAACTCCCCAATAAACTTTCTATTGGCATTGACCTTTTTACGCATTTACAATTGCTATATTGAAGAAAAACCTTTTCAATAAACTTAAATACAAATTTACCCGGCGCTGCAAGGGTAAGACCACTTTCAAGGTCATATATATAATTTAGATTTCCAAGGACACAACTCCTTTCGCTTGGTGCTGGTTGCCAACTCGATCGAAATATTGAAAAGATTTAAAACATGCAAACAAATTTAAAAAAAATAAATCAAGAATTGTTAAAGTAAGAGCGGCTATAAAGCAATTTTTCAAGTAATTTATGCTTTCTAAGAGGCGTAACTCTCAATTTCTTATCGGCACTAATTTCGAATGCGACAGATATAGTGTCCTTTTCATGTAATGTTTTATCAAAATATAACAATTTTTGCAAGGATGAGAGAATCGACAGTGTATTTTTTTTTAAATGGCTTTTGTTTCAAAGGGCATTACCCCAACATTTTATTTTATGGAAACGTATTTCCTCAATCGAGACGTTCATCATTTCACGACAATGAAATGATAAAACCATGTTGGTGAGCTACCAATCATACAAGTAATGGTAAAAACTCTTCTTAGAAATTCAGTTTAAAGTCTGTTCTTTACTTATGTTTTACTTGTCGAGACATTTGTCTAGTATCTAATATGATCAATTACAAAACGATGTTTCAAAACTTTAATCCAGAGAATTTTAAAATCTCGTAAACCTTAATAATACAGGAAAGTGTACAAGAGCAAGTCATCACAATTGACCTTAAAATTTCGAGAATCATAAACTCCGCGAACTGCAATTCAATTGCTCGAAATATAACTCTCTTGTACTCCGCAAGGCATGTGAAACTGCGACATTTTATCTGAACGGAAAATACTGTTCAATAAGTCATGTATATATCCGTAAGATTAAGTTCACGTACATCGCAATTGATCTTGATATTTACAATACATCCCTCAAATACCCCCCCCCCCCCCCCCCTTTTCCCCCGCTTTCGAAGCTGGTAGTAAATATTGATGAGAGAGTTTGTCTGTTAATCCTCTCATCCAATTTGTGTTTTCGCTGTTGATCAAGAACAGCATGACAAAATATTGTAAAACTTTCACAGAATCCTACAGACTCCACTAAATGACTTCTCATACTTTATCGATAATTCCTCAAAATCTTAACCCTGTACTTGCTTAACATCACTAATTTTTTTTTAAAACACTACTGTAGTTATTGTAAAGCTAAGACATGCATCTGTGATTGAAACTGAATTTGAAGGCTCTGAAAACAGTTTGTTAAATTTTTCAATGAATTTGTTGACATTTGTAATGCAGACAATTTTAGATTTTGATCAGAGACTACTCCCACAGTCAATTAATAACTGTTGAATCTATTTGTTTTTAGTATTTATACTCGATAGCTGTTATTTACTTGTCTTTACTTAAACCAAAATCGAAAATAATTTAATTGAACAAAAAAAAAACCTACGGATTGACTGAATGCGAATCAAATAATCATTATGGATCGCAGTATGGTTGTTATCATAACAAGGCGAACTGTTATGGAATTTTGTGAACACGCACACACACACACCCACTCACAACTTAAAACAGATGAGATAGAACGAATAAAAATTTAAACTATAAACATTAGGAAGAGGCAACAAAAACAAAAACAAACCAAAAGAGTACAAAAATAAACTATAGTAAAATTGAAATTGCAATTGCAATGGAATTGTCTTCTGACTATTTCAGGACAAAGGTATTACACTGTAACATCACTGTTGTCGGGTGATTGTTAAATACAGTTAATTGTGATTTCAGGATACTAAAAATATAAAGGATTTTGTTCTGACCTAATTTGAGTTATTGTATGCAAGAAGGCTGAATAACTTGTAATAACCCTTCAATGGAAACGATTTATCAATTGAATAACGAGAAATCTGTTCTTAGAAAAATATATTTGAAAAAAACTGAGTCATTTCACGATAAAAAATTCTGGATTTCAAGTATCTGTATTTTCGTCTCATCTTTTCCAAACCTTTTCATAATCAAATTTACAAAATTAATGTGTTAATAACAATAATTAAATCATACAATTGATGTTAATATTAGCTGGGAAAATTTGTTTGACTGGCTGTGAAAATAGAATAATTGTCAATCGATTTCCATGATGTCGGGTTTTTTGTTTTAAATTTTTAACTGTTAACAGCGTCTCCTATCCTCTAACCATTACAAAATACTTTTGAAATCTATATTTGAAGTATCGGCGTGGTGTTGAACGTATTTTATTTCACTTTTCAATAGTACATAAAAAAATATCATGAATCACCACAGATAACTGATCGTACAACTGACAAGATCAACCACAAACACCCTTCTCCTCCAAAAAAAAATAAGACGTAGAAACAACTCTCACTAAATAATTCAAATTTTGGTGACTATGTTGAACGCATCTATCCCATCGAACTTGAGATAAAGGATACAACAGATACATTTAAATCTGCATAATATCTTGACTTACATCTAGAAATTGACAATGAGGGTCGGTTAAAAACAAAACTTTATGACAAAAGAGATGATTTCAGCTTCCCAATTGTGAACTTTCCATTTTTATGTAGCAACATTCCAGCAGCGCCTACATATGGAGTATATATCTCCCAGTTGATACAATACTCCAGGGCTTGTATTTCTTATCATGATTTCTTTGATAGAGGGTTGCTGCTCACAAGGAAGCTATTAAACCAAGTGGTGAAGTTGAAATCATCCCTTCGTAAATTTTACGGACACCATCACGAGTTGGTTGACCGTTACGGAATATCCGTTTCACATATGATAGCGGATGTGTTCCTAATGTCGTAACCACAATCCCTTTGGAATCTTTCGCCCCTCTTCTAAAAGATAACGAACAACACATGGTCTAAAAATCCTGAATTTTTACTCAAAAAGTGGTTGTGTTAAACAAGTTTCACATTCGTACATCCCATTGTTTTGCCTTTCTAGATCGTATGTCGTAAATCAAACACAAAAACCATGCAAAGTGCAGTAACCAACAGGATGAAAACTAACTATACAGCATGTGCTGTTGGTTTAATACTGCCTTTCAGAAAGAAAAAAAAAACAAGAAACAACACTTAATAATGTTGATCACCCTTGGTTTTTGATGGGATTCGTGTTGCTCAGTCTTTAGATGTCTATGTTGTGTTTTGTATACTGTTGCTTGTCTTTTGGTCCTTTCCTTTTTTTTTGCCATATGGCGTTGTCAGTTATTTTCGACTTGTGATTTAGAATGTCCCTTTGGTATCTTTCGCCTCTCTTTTCCTGAAGTCGCTTTATAATATGTACATTTGTAATTGAAATCGTCAGGATTTTTAAGAGACCAGTAGGTATTTGGAATGATCAGATCATCGTAAGAAAGAACATTTTAACTCAATTAGTGAGTATTTCACACCTTTAGCCCTTTCTGTTAAAATTTAATATGTTTTAACGTTTTTGTTCTAAAAGCACCTTACAATGAAAGAAAGGATGAGAAAATTTTTATAGAGTCTTATATTTACAGATAAAAACTGATAACGTCTGAGGTATCTGTAACCTTATAAAAGTAACTTTTGTGTTTATGCAAAGTTACAAAGTCAGCTTCATTAGAAATATTCTAGAAAACAGTACAAGATGTGAAATGTAGATGCGATAGAACGCGGCAATGAATTCAAAAAGTATAAAAAATATAAGGGGGAAGTCCAAAAAAAACTGACATAATCAAACGTTATACTTTATCAACCAACGGAACGAATGGAAAACAACTGTCATATTCCTGATTTGGTTCAACTTATGCTTAACATAAGTGTCATACTTACACATCTGACTTAATTGTAAACACTTGGTCAAAGATGGCTTCCAGCGCCATCCATTTATATGGGAGTTTCCTTGCCGAGGTAGGTTGATAAAGATTTCTTTCGTAAATATCTCGTGTCAGACCAAAATCAGACACTTTTATCCGCTCTTCATCATACATTAGTATATTTCTGGCGGCTAAATCTCTGTGAATGTACTTCCTTGATGCCATATATTCCTTAAATAAAAAAAAAAAAAAAAAAAAAAAAAAAAAATCCAATGAGTTTTGTTTAACTTATCTAGACAGGCAATTATAAAACAGAGAACTTACTGCCTATGGTAAATTTGAAAATACATCAGGAAGAAAATACCAAAACCAGCTGTGTTAGAATGGGGAAACAGAATCCAGACAAATTTGCGAACTTGACGAATAAATAGTACGAAGCCATGTGTATGGAAGATAAAAGGCACACTTAAAGAAACAATCGCCAATAGCTATTGAAGAAACACACACTTCAACAACAATAGTGAAAATACACAGACTCTAAGAGAACGACAGCAGTTAAATCGTGAAAAAGACGAACATAACTTGAAATCACCAACAACTATAATTAAAAAATACGCATACTAAAAAGAACGCGAACACTTTCTGAAAATACGCACTCTAAAAGGAAATCCCATAAAAATTTGGTGAACAGACGCACAGTAAAAATAACGCCAACACGTTCTTAAAAAGATGCTTACCAAATGAGAATACCAAAAAACAAATTGTGAAAAAGACGCACCATATTGATATCAACAACAGATATCGCGAATAAACGTACACTACAGTGTAAAAGAAAAATAATAATGAATGTTTTGGCTAACATATTCTACTTCACATACTACACACGTCGAATTGTTAAGTGAAACAGCAACCCAACAACTTAAAAACCAACAGACATCAAGGGGTAGACACGTGGTCGATCTTCAACATTTATAGACAGGTGTAGAGAAATGTTAAGATATAAGGCTCTACGATTATAATCGAAACATTTTAAGTCTTGCTTCAAATTATAAATGAATGAGTTGATGCTTCTCTAAAAATGTATCTTAGAAATTCATATTCATTTTTTATATAAAGAAGTGCATGTCTCTATACCGTCCGCTTTAAACAAAATTTTACAGAACCTAGGCCAGTTTATACTAGAAATAAATAAAGAAATGTTTCCAGGGAATTAAACATGAAAGAATATTGCAATAACAGTGAATACAAAGAGAAATGACCTCACTATATTTAAAAAAAAAAGAATAAAAGATGCTTCAACTTTTTAATAATTTTGCGTTTGACACAAAGTTCTGTTATTACATTTTTTGTAAATTCCCAAGAGACCCTCGCAGTTAGATATGTAAATGGCTTAATGCACCGTAACTGAGATTCATTTGCTATGAATCTGTTTAATTGGAACTAAAAACTGTTCCATCGAAAAAAATGTGAAATAATGAGAAGTTATGGTTAAGTTATACTTTACTGTCAATAGCAATGATTATAAGCTAACTTACCATCGCTAATACAATCTGTCTGGCGTAGGACAGTAAACGAGCTTGCTGTAATTCTGTTGGTGACTGTGCTATATTAAGTGAAGAAAAAGATTGTACGTTTATATCAAAAATATCTTTAATTATATTTGCAAGAATTTTATAGATGTGTTCTTTCCATCTCGGTTAAGAGTCATGTACTATATGAATAAGTATTAGACCAATTAAAACGAAACGACAAAAAGGTAAACAGATTTTCAAAAAAATGTCTTTTGCTACTTTGGAAGATCAAATAAGTCTGAGTGAGAGTGAATCCATACAAACTCTATCAAAATTTTAAGTAGCCATATTTCATTTAAAAATTACTACAGCTAGTAATTATCGTTAATAACAAGTCATTAAATATATCGGTTGTTCTTGACAGAGTTCCCATTGAAGTAAAAAAACAGGAGCAAACCCCAGCTATATTTCGTAATGAAGTATGAACTGAAAATCCCTTTAAATGAAACCACACTTACATGATGTAGAACTTCCCCCTGAAGAATGCATACCACTATCGTCGTCGGATGAAAGTCGGAATGTTCTATAATCCGTCTGCAAAACAATAATGTGGTTGACTTTTAATACATCCGACAGAGTCAAACGAAAATATCCCAGAAAAAATAGTATATATAATGTCGATTCTATGTGCAAGACATGTGTCTCTAAAAAATACCTTTATTATGATCGTGATTAAAAGTTATGACAGGCAAAATATAAATGGACTGAACGTATTATACTAAAAAAAACCTTTATTATGCTCGAGATTAAAAGTTAAGACGGGCGAAATATAAATGGACTGAAAGCATAATACAAAAAAACAAAAACAGAACAACCAAAACCCGTCTAAGGTCAACTTTGCCTAAGGAAGTTGTAGCCTAAACCGTCTAAGAGAGTTGCAGCCGAAAGCCGTCTAAGGTCAATTTTGCCTTATGGAGTTGCAGTCGAAAACTGTCTTGGGTCAATTTGACTACAATAGTTGTAGCCGAAAACAGTTTAAGGTAAACTTTAACTAAAAACGTTGTGACCGAAAACAGTCTAAGGTCAACTTTACCTACAGGAGTTGCAGCCGAAAACCGTCTAAGGTCAACTTCGTCTTAGAAAGTTCCAGTCGAAAACCGTCTAAATTCAACTTTACATAAAAGAGTTGTAGCCGAAAACCGTTTAAGGTCAATTTTGCCTAAGGGAGTTGCAACCGAAAACAGTCTAAGGTCAATTTTGCCTAAGGGAGTTGTAGCCGAAACAGTCTAAGGTCAATTTTACCTTATTGAGTTGTAGCCGAAAACAGTTCATGGTCAACTTCACCATTGGGGTTTGTAGCCGAAAACCGTCTAAGGTCAACTATAATTAAAGGAGTTGCAGCGGAAAACCGTCTAATTTCATCTTTTTCTAAGGAAGTTGCAACCAAAAACCATCTGAGGTCAACTTTGCAAAGTGCTTATGACGCATGAAATTTATAACGTGCTGTTTTCATTTTTTTGCTTTAGTGAAATGTAGCCGAAAACAGTCTAAGGTCAACTTTGTGTAAGGTTGTTGCAGCCAAAAACCGTCTAAGGTCAACTTCACTTAAGGGAGTTGTAGCCGAAAACCGTCTAAGTTTGAATAAGAAAATGTGGTATGAGTGCCAATGAGACAACACTCCATCCTAGTCACAATGTGTAAAAAGTTAACAATTATAGGTCAAAGTACGATATTAAAACGTAGGTGCCTATATAACATAGACGTTACCGGTAGTAATAAAAAAAATGTAGGAATAATGTCAAAAAGACAACTCTAACCTGGGACAAAAAGGCGTTAAATAAAACAACGTACACAGGTAAATTTAAATATAATAATGTTGCTGTTAGACATTTTCGAAAACTGTTCAAAACTGTTATGTTTACATTGATGATGACATTTACAAATAATTATACAAGGGACATCTCAAAGTGTACAATGGTGATGAATTGAAAAGCGAATAACGCATTTATAAGATGTATTTTAATGCAAATCAACAAAACAAGTTGCGACCCCTGTATCAAAAAGCAGCACAAATATTTACAATTTGATAGAATTTCCTGCTGGAATGTTTGCAAACACTTCCCATAACTCTATAATTCTTCAATATTCCAATTTATAACTCAATAGTAACTCTGTATTCTTTAATGAAATTATTAATTTTTCGACACCTCTCTTTAAATTGACCGGTTTTCACTGTATTAGTTGTCGTTTATAGGGTACCACAAGAGGTTAGCTATTAGGAAATATTTTATCAGCCAGTAAAACTATCCCTTCAAGAAAGTCAAGCTCAGTATTTCTACCAGTTGACCATAGCATCGCAAACTGTTGCGATTTATTTTGATGCCCCAGAAACCCGTATTCAATACAACAAATTTTGCCAAAATTATCGATAACGACCTGAGTATGGATGCATTAAAAATGGCGATGTCCCGAAAATGAAAGCTTCTGGGGATTAAACAGTGATCAGTAAATTTCTGTTGAGGTACCGTCAATAGAATCCACTGCCATTAGTAGTTTTTTTTTACACTTTTGCTCTCAATTTATTTAGAGATAGCCACTGTACCAGATTATGAAAATGTTGGTAAAAACACGGATATTCACTAATTAATTTCATCATGTATTGTGATAACGCTTAAGAAAAAAATTATGGTAATCATATGAAATCACGGATATGATCTTAGCCAAAGCATGAACAACATTACTTTATTTCTAGGATAAGTTTCTGTGGCCTGTCAGTGTTACGCACGAAAATTTCATTACCAATTTGTTTCAATATGTCTAAAAGGGTTTCGGCTGTTTCTACAGTTGTTTAATGAAAGGAGTATCTGTGACGGGAAAACATTTGAGAACATCGTTTCCCTACCATGTGTACAGCATCATCTACAATTTTAAGTTTGAGTTATGGTTTAGGGAGAAAATCCATTGTTGGAACTCTTATCCGGGGATGAAAGAAAAATCAATAACGAACAGAGACCTCTTGCATTGTAAGGAGAGGGCGGGCAACAAAATCGTCCGACAGTGGAAGAGGAGGGCAGGTAACTAACTATCTGACGTCGCATCAAAGCAAATTGTGAATGCGTAGGAAAAAAAGATATTGATTCTTAAATTTTTACTATAATTCCATTTAAAACCCGTTATTAATGTAGTAACAAGAATAACAAATCAAAGAATTCAAATATCGAAAAATTTCAACTTGTGAACGAACATTCGTGAATTAATGTGTTGTTCGGTCACTCGTTGAATATTTTTCCATATTTGAATTCTTTGATTAGTTATTCTAGCCACATTTTTCGGGTCATTGTGTATTTTGAGATGACCCACAGGTAAGTTTACCTGTAATAATCATCGTCACCTTAAAAGTTATTGTGAACTATAGTTTCCGAAAATGTCTGTTAGGAGTACGGATGTAACCATTTTTTGCAAACGAAGATGAGAATTAAGTATTCAAATATCTGCAAAGGCATTCAAAATTTTAAGCAGACCATGTTTAAGTTTAAAAGTTTTAAGTTCTAATATCGATTTTTGAATTTTTAGGTGAAAATACGATTTTTGAAATAACAAAATTTCCGAAATTTTTTTCCATTTGTAAAGGGGCATAACTATAGAACTGTAAGAGAACCACCACCAAACTTCAAACTTGATCTGTGTTTTGTGGTAATAAGCATTGTGTATAAGTTTCGTAACATTTGATTGAGGCATACTAAAGTTAGAGAACGGAAACCAATTTTGGGATGTACGGACGAACTGACGGACGTACGTACAGACGGACAAGAGTAAAACTTAATGCCCCCTCCGGTACGGCGGGGGCATAAAAATGGGAAAACCCAATACATGAAGGCCGTACGCTGTACTTTAATCGAAATGAATACATTATTAAAATCCTTTTATTTTTGGTAAACATTTTTAACTGTAACTTTGCCTAGTAAAGATGCAGAGTACCGAGAGATTTAATGCAAAACATTATTTGACATTGATTGCTTCGTCGTTTTCCGCCAATTATTCTGCTCATTCTTTACCTTTGAAAATAAACTTTTGAAATATTCTGTAAGCATTGGTACGATTTATCTATATATGTTTTTATGCATAATAGATTGGGTTTTTTTTTATTCTTGGTTGTTTTTTTGCAATAAATTCTTATTTATGAGACACGCCGTATCCCGATGAAATTTTGTTTTGAAAGTAGAAATCCAATTTATAGAAATGCAGGATGATGTGTGCAAATACGGGGAATTGTACCACTATTAATGCAATTTCGTTAAGAAACCCATTCGTTTTAAAATGGTCGCCAAAAAACGGCGCTAGCAAAATAGAAAAAGGAAATTGATTTGGAATTAAAGAATACGGATAGAATTAGGCGAAAAAGCACCATACAAGCAGACGTTGAATATCATAGAGAAAATAGTTGTTGGCAACAAAAGGAGTAGTTGAACTTGGATAATTGGCCGAACAACTTTCAATTCTGAATTATTTTCTCGAAATTTACAAACAAATTTTAAAGAGATAGTTTCATTAACCTATATTATTCAAACGACAGAAACAAACTGAATAGATTTTATATGCATGTTAATTTACGCCTGTGTATTCGGGGATGGCTGTGTTTTTGTGTTTTGAGTTGGACATAATGTACAAATACAGATGATGAAAAACGCACCATTTCCTAAAGTAGGGAGACAGAACCGCTGAAGGACGATAAACAAAGTTGCCTTTTGGGGAGGGGTATATTGCTCACATAGGCGTCGGAAAAAGCCCGAGGGTATTCACAGTCTTTTAAGGAGTTTTTATTACAAGTATGTTTGTAAAAAAGGAGTGTTGGTAGTTCTTTTTTGAATAATTACATTAGATGTATGTTTCATTATCATACGTTGCAATCTCGCGTCATTCTTCATTTCAAAATGAATTTCATGAATTGTAACATACATGATGACACACGTTTCCACAATAAAGTGCACAGGTAAATATAAGAAAAAAAATGACAGTAATCGTGTTTTCATGATCATAGCGAAAAAATGTAATCATAAGTATTGAATGCTTCTTTTAGTAATTTCATAGGGTTGCAAAAGCGTTGACCGTGCGTACATTTTTAGAATGAAGCGCTTCCGCGCTTCATACAAAATGTACTTCGGTCAAAGCTTTTACACCCCAATGAATTTACAAAAAGACGCATTCAATTCTTAAATAAATGGAGATGTGGGATATACAATAAGACATCAACAGCTGGACAATTAACGAAACAAAACCAAAGATATCTAGATAAACGTGACAAATGCATTATGGACGAGTATCTTTTTACTTAATTTGTAGTTTTAGTAAAGATTCGTTGGTCTCTTGAACTGGAAAGTTAATAAGTATATATAGTAAAGCAAATATCAAATCTATCAAATTATAACATCATATGTTCACAACAATAGCCATATTTTAATTATCACAGTCACATGTTTCAGTCTACTAGTACATATTTGTTAAAGTCTTTAAACTTCTTGTATTTCAGGAGACCAATCAAACCATTATGAAATAATGAGATGTGGTAAGATTGCCAATGTGACAACTTTCCATCAAAGACCAAATGACGTAGATGTTAGCTTGCTTACATTGTTATATTTGAGATCTCCCAATTACCATTCCACTATGAACTGCTTATTCAAAAAGATATATTGTCACCAAATTCCTTATAAAATAAAACACCATCATATACGCTAATATATATTTTGCTCCCTCGACAAAATGCAAATTGTACTTCAACATCACTCTTTACTTAATCAAATTTTTGAAGTATTTTATTCATGCATGGATTTATTGGTGGCATCACCATTGTCTAGTATGGTAGGGTGAAGTTGAAGATGAATGAATATCACGTGAAATTTTTCATGTGATTTTCACGTGAACTTTACAAAAAAAAAAAGGTATTTTTCATAGTTTTAATCAAATTTGAAAATTTAGATATTATTTGAATAACTGTATTTTGAAAATTCACGTGAATTTAACGTGTACTAAATTCATGTGATTTCTACATGAAATTATCATAAGATTCACGTGAAACTCGATCAGTTCACGTGACTTTCCCGTATAGGCTAGTTTGAGGTGAAAATCACACGAGATTCACGTGAATCTTAATTCATGCTGTGTAGGACGAAATAAAATTAAATCAGTAGAAATTTATATTGAATTACTAGGAAATTTTACGAAACCCGATAGGGGAAATTTAAATAAAATAAACACCATTTAGATCCCGACACATATTTTTTTCAAGACCTCTGAGTAAGAGTAACGTTCTTCTATATTCAATAACGTCACACGTTTTGGGTCAAATTCTAAGCGTATCGATCAACTTTGAAGCCATTTATCTAAAAAATACAAGGATGGGTTTCTATACATGCATGGATTCAGTATACAATCCTGGATATTATGTTAGTTTTTAATCTTTCTCCGTATATAAGAACATAGCCTTCCACTGAAAAATCTAAAAAGATAAGTCGAAAAAAATGCATTTTCCCTATATATCTACACAGCTACTTTTGAATAGGTACTATTTCTGTACAAAAATATGTAGTACTGGAAATTTACTTTTAATATTAAGTACTATTTTGTTACTTTAAAATTATTGTAATATTCAGGTATCTTAATTTTACAGTACTTGATTTGTACTTGGAATTTAAGTACTACAGATTTTTGGTTACACCGTTACATTTTCAGCATTTTGAAAGTTTGTCTATTTCAAATCTCTTAATGTTATGATTGTCAAACATGGAATATTATGATCACTATTGGTATTATTTCTGTATCAAATTTTATAGTACAAATCAAGTACTGTAAAATACAGGTACCTAAATATTACAATAATTTAAAAGTAAAGAAATAGTACGAAATATTAAAAGTAAAATTCCAGTACTACAGATTTTTAGTACAGAAATAGTACCTATGCAAAAGTAGCAGTGTATGTAAATTTGTCGCAAAAAATTGACGTTTTCCTATGAAAATTACAAGAAAACAAAAATGGTGACCCCCATTTTGTATTACATATTCCGATTTAACACGATTGAAAGGATAAGTGTGCCAAAAAGTTTAGAAATCGGGAGATACTCCATTCGGTATCGTGTTACCTTAATAATTTACCAGTGATGTATTGATTACGTTCGTTAAAATCTATGACATCACTACATGCACACACGGGCATAACGAACCGTATGATGTAGCCAAAGGAACATCGCCGTCTAAAAAAGGAAAATTAACAATAGGGAATAAAAATCGTCTCTTTTGTCGTAAATTTTAGTATGGAGTGATCCTTTAGAAATTGAAATGTCTAAATCTAGAAAAGGACAACTACTGCTGTTTATGTTAGACTTTTTTAAAGTTAGTTCCTTTGGGTAAATTTCGGTAGTATATTTAGAGAACTCTCGATTATTTAACGAAAAAATATCATCAAGATAACGGTAGGTATTGTTGAATGTGTCAACCAAATGTAACACTGACGTGTCATTACTGAGTTTGGCCATAAACTGTGATTCATAGCAATACAGGAATAAATCTGCTATTAAAGGGGCGATATTAGTGCCCATAGGAATACCTACTACCTGTCGATACACTTTATCGCCGAAACGTACATATATGTTGTCAAGGAGAAAATTTAAAGCTTCAATCATATCTTCACATTTCCGGTAAGTGAATCTAACATACTTTCCTTTTTCGTTACAGAAAAAGGCTTTAAACGAGTTACAGCAAATACATTTTCAATGAGATTTTTCAAAAGACCATTTAATTCAATCTGAAATTTTTTTCTTGATAAGATTGTGTGGAAGTGTAGTGCAGAGAGTAGAAAAATCGTACTGTCAACATAATAAAAAGGACCTTCAAAAGCACGTATTTTATCTAAAACTTCTAAAGAATTTTTAACACTCAAAAAATAATTAATACCATTATTTTCATAAACTTTATTACAAAAGTTAATAATAAGTTCTTTGATAGTAGTAAGGGAGGTAGTTAGAAGCACTGACAGATTAGTAGTAGAACACTAACTAGATGCGGAGATATAACGAAATTTAAATGGTTGTTTGTGTAATTTAGGTAACCAGTAAATAGTCGGGACTTTCAATTGTTCGGGAGAGGCTTTAAGCTGGGTAGCGGCAGTGATATGCTTGTTTACAATTCGACTCAATGTGGAGCGTACGGACCTGAATGTAGAAAAATTGATAATTTCGTTTTGGAGAACTTCCGTGTAGTATATGAGTCACACCACCACTGCATTATTGGCTGCTTCGTCTGCCGATACGAATAAAAACCGCTTTGAGAGTACTTGGAGTTTATTTTTTATTCTAGAAATTGGTATATCATGAACCCTATTATTATTTCAGAATTGTTTTCAAAATGAGATATACGAATATCAACAGTATTCATAATTTTATTCAAATAACTGTCTAAGAGATTTTTTATCAGATTTTTCACGTTTACACCAAATTTTACAGTAGGCAGACAGAGCGTCTTTAATAACCTGACGACATTGTTTCCAATCTATAATAGATGGAGGGCGATATTTAGGTCCATTCTTAAGAAAAGTTTTGACCTCACGGTTTTCAACGATGTTGAGGTCTCCTGTAATGACATGACCATAGGAAACATATCTAAAACTAGATGTTTCACAGTATCAAGTGGAAGGAGCATTATTTTCTATAGTGACGTCAGATGTTACTGACGTATAATCAAAAATCAAACTTCTGCTGTTTTTTTTTTTGGACGAATACGAAATATTAGGGTGGTTCTGTATTATCAAAATATGGAGGTATTTGGCTATGGACGGTAGAGTCATTGAATATACTAGATAAGTTAATAAAATCAATACCTCTATTTATATATTTTAATTTAAGAAAATGCCGTTTATGATTTTCAGGTTTATCGATACTAGGAAACAGCCTGTGATGACAAAAGGCTGTAATAATACGGGTGTATTCATACAACGGGCTAAAAAAACAAACTGAAGGTCAACTTTATCTAAATGAGTTGTAGTCGAACCCGTCTTATTAAGGTTAAATTTGCTTAAGGGAGTTGCAACCGAAAACCGTCTAAGGTCAATTTTGCCTATGGCAGTTGTAACCGAAAACCGTCTTAGGTCAATTTGCCGAAGGGAGTTGTAGCCGAAAACAGTCTAAGGTCAACTTTACCTAAATGAGGTGTAGTCGAAAACCGTCTAAGGTCAACTTTACCTAAAGGAATTGCAGCCGAGCCCGTCTTATTAAGGTCAACTTTGCCTACGGAAGTTGCAGCCGAAAACCGTCTTCGTTCAACTTTGCCTAAGGAAGTTGTTGCCGAAAAAAGGCCTAAGGTAATTTGTTTCTAAAGGAGTTGCAACCGAAAACCGTCTAAAGTCAACTATTTAAAGCGGTTCAGACACATGAAATTTATTACGTGTTGTTTTCATTTTTTGCTTTAGGAAGTTGCAGCCTAAAACTATCTAAAGTCAACTTTGCCTGAGGTAGATGCAGCCGACATTCGTCTAAAGTCAACTTTGCCTGAGGGAGATGCAGCTGAAATTCGTCTAAAGTTAAATTTGCCTGAGGGAGATGCAGCCGAAATTCGCTTACGGTCAACTTTGCCTGAAGGAGATGCAGCCGAATTTCGTCTACAGTCAACTTTGCCTGAGGGAGACGCAGCCTAAATTTGTCTAGGGTGAACTTTGCCTGAGGGAGATGCAGCCGAAATTCGTCTACGGTCACTTTTGCCTGAGGAAGACGCAGCCGAAATTCGTATAGGATGAACTTTGCCTGAGGGAGATGCAGCCGAAATTTGTCTAAAGTCAACTTTGCCTGAGGGAGACGCAGCCTAAATTTGTCTAGGGTGAACTTTGCCTGAGGGAGATGCAGCCGAAATTCCTCTACGGTCACTTTTGCCTGAGGAAAACGCATCCGAAATTCGTCTAGGGTGAACTTTTCCTGAGGGAGACGCAACTCAAATTCGTCTAAGGTCAACTTTGCCTAAGGGAGTTTCAGCCTAAGTTGTAGTACGATTACAAATTGGAAATATACAAATGAGGAAATATGCTATTAGAATTAAGTCAATACTGAGGCAAAGACTACTGGTACAATCAACGACCTTGATTTATAGTCCACAGACAGTGGTACCGACCAAGAATACTGGTACAATCGACAACCTTGTCTTATAGTCCACAGACACTGGTACCGACCAAGACTACTGGTACAATCGACGGCCTTGTCTTATAGTCCACAGACAGTGGTACCGACCAAATGGACGTAAGGTTAATAAAATTTAAAGTCAACTATAAAACGTTAAACAGTTCCAAAATAGACTTTACTGCAACAGTCGAAATCTCAGATCAACTTTACCTGCGGGTGTTGCAAGCTTAATTTTAGTTGATTACAAAATACATAGAGAATATTTCGTTTTACAGCATGCCAGTACCGAATGAAGGGTTAATAGAGGTGTGATATAGCTATATGTACTAAGACAAACTCTCATTAGGGAACAGAATTAACTTTGCATAAATCAAAACTAGCCATTGCTTCCACCATTTTACTTAAATTACTTAACAGTCAAACGTATTACACTCAGCTTAAAGAAGACTATCATGGTATATCCTTTTGTGTTTACTGGAAACTCTACATTTTGTAATAATTCCTGAGAGAAAACTACCTTGAATCCATACATCTTCACGTCTATTATTAAATGAATTATGAGGAATCCGTAAAAATTACCTGAAGGTCGAAAGAAAGATTATTTGTCCTTTAGCTAACCAAGTCTGTAAATCAGCTATTCATTTTTTTTCGCTGTGGATGCAGCTTTTCAAATGTGAAACAAAATTTCAGACATGACATCAGGAAATTAGTTTACAACACAGCTGACAGCTCACACTGATTTTTTTTAAATTGAATGTCTTTTCTTTTTGTATCAAATTTCGTAAAAAGCTTTATTCTGTATAATGAAAAGGACCTTCACGATTTTAAAATAGATTTCCCGATCTATTTGTGATAACAATATAAAAGTCGACGAAGCAACAAGAAAAACAAATGACTCTGTCGCACTTTTTCTTTGAATGATAATACATTTACACGGTATTTTACACTTCCAATAAACAACGACTCCGTTGATGAGATTTTAAGGTCAAAACAATAGTCAATCTTTGCTCTAACAACTTAAACGAGATCAAACGTTAAATATCGGAAATGTATACTACACGTGACAACAACTGATCTTCAATAGTTAAGTTAAAGTCATATGAAACGAGTTTCTTGTAATTTTAATGGTATGGAAATTATTGAAGCAGTTTATGCATATATACTAAACTAAGTCCTATATGCACGTTTTGTATATTTATTACGAATCTATAACGTATTATCAACAAACACTATTTCATTCAGTGATTGTTGATCACAAGCTTATTTACTTTCAGGTTTGTTACCGAAAATTACCGTTTTGTGGCATTGATAAACAATCAACACAGAGCATGTGGAGCACGTGATAAAAAAGTGACAAGCTATTTTTTTTTTATAGTTTCCATTCATTTACATTTGTTATCTAAACTTTTCCTTAACAGTTGTTAGATGTTTTTTGTGTGTCAGAATTGTTCTTTAAGAATCAGTTATTACTATTTACCCTCCAGTGCATGTTTGTTTACATTCTTTCATCATGGTTTTCCCCTGGCAGTTGAGCTGTGCGGTGATCGAAGTTGTAACGAGCGGTCTCGTAGTTAAGGTCACTGCATACGGGAAAATATCGGCGAATTAGTGTATGGGAAGATAATAATTCAATAGCAGTACATTTATGAAGATTTTGATAATTAAAAGGAATTTCTTTTACAAGAGAGTTCACATACACTAGTTTTATAGTACAATTTAGCCGTTCAAGTATACAATACATACTACAATTTAGCCATTGAAGTATACAATACATATTTCAACTGTTTTTTTTTAAATTTGAAGTTTCATATGACTTTAAACCGCTCGTTTTTTCCTGCATATTAAAATATCATGAGTTATCTGTTCGTATCTTCGCACTGTAGGAACAACTAGATACCTGTCTGATTTGTTCTTACCTGTAAACTCTGACGATAACGTAAGAGAAATGAACGTAGATCTCCTAATTTACAAAAGTCCATCAATAAACAAACGGTGTCTTTTTTACAGCATCCTATAAAACTAACTATATGAGGATGACTTCCTAACCGTTTCATAAACTCTATTTCCATTAGTAAACTCTTCTTTTCAGGAACATCATGAAAATCTAAAAAGTGGAATAAACAAAATGAATAAAATGTATACAAAATGAATAAAATATTTGGTATGAAGAGGTGAAAATTTATGTCATTTTATTGTAGGTCATGTAGTAATTAAGTGTGTTTTTTTTTAATTGTAAGCATTAATGGATCTTAACAGAATCCTTGAACGTCATGGATTGTTGTATTCTGTATTTATGTTTTGAAATTTCACAGAAACTCCACTGGTTATCTTAAAATTACTAAATACTTATATACAATGTATGATCATTAAGAGCAGCTATGCATAGGATTCATCCCCGTTTCAATGCAAGGACATCAACAGCAAGGTTTTTGTACATCTTTATCGTTTTTTTCCAGGTTTTGTATACATCTTTCTTCTTTTTAGGTTTTTTGTACATCTTTTTGTTTTTTAAAGGTTTTTTTTTTTGCATTCTGTACTTTTGGTCTTTTATGATATACTTTTAGCTCTGTTTATGTAATATGAAAAGAACTGAAGTAGTTTCAAATAGACAAAAAAGATTATTTTGTAAAAACAATGAAACTATCTTAATGTTTACAATAAAAGGAAAACTTTAAACATATTACCTTTTAGCATTTTCACAGCTACAATAAAATCTTTCTCTTTAGAAAGTTTATTGTCATTTAATTTAGCTTTGTAAACTTTTCCGAAGGCGCCTTCTCCTAATACCTCTAGTAGCATCAGCGATGAAAAGTCTATTTCATAACAGTCATCAACTTGTGTAATGGAGTCAGTACCCTTATGGTACAAAGGATTCATTTCCTGTATAAACCAAAAGCAAATATTTGTATGAACAAAACTGTTCGGGTAATCACGAGACTTAACACAAATTTACTTATAGTTTTTTTTAGACTCTGGACGATCTATCTGACATATTGGAAGGAAACTTATCTATAGATGAAGACTGTACGTTGACCCCTAAATGTCCTTTAGTTCTCTGTGTCTTTGTATTACTGCCTCATTAAAATTAATTGGGAGTTTAATATACACTTACTCATCTACTCTCTGAAATGTGTTATGATGTTATTTCTGAAAGTCGGCTGATTTGATTGTAGTAGATATGTTTTACAATGCATGTGACTAAAATAAAACACATATTGATGATTCTACACAATTGACAAAGACTTTCAGATCTGATTTAAAGTAATAATGACTAGAAGTAGACTTTACAAAAAACTTATCTGGATTTCAAAATTATGGTTTGAAAATTTGAGCATCGGATCTTCGACTTCTGGGGGAAAATCCAGAGGGTTAACACGAGCACTATTTACACCATTTTCTTCAATCTATATCACCTACCTCCCCTCTTCCTTCGTTAGTCTTGCCATTCTGTTGTCGTTGTAATTTTATTCGAAGATAAATACCCAATGACAGAGCTATAATGATTACGGATATACCAACTAATCCTGTAAAACAATGAATTACACAATAATTCAATTTTTGATGTAACACGTGTTCTGATTGATTGAAAGTTTTTTGTCTATCAGCTCATAGACATAATTTTGTCATTGACCGTGACGTCATCAACGTTTTTTCATGATTTACTCCTTAAAAATGGAATTTAGAATTAAATTATAAGGACTGACTGTAATATTTTTTCTGTCTATTCGAAATAACATAACAAATGTGGTGCACACTGAATAACCCGCGATTGTAGTAGATATGTAAATCCGTAATTCAGTGTGCACCATATTTTTTATGTTATTTCTTCATAGACAGAACAAATATTACAGTCATTCCTTAAATAAGATATTCAACTATCTGATGACTTATAATATTTGAAAATGCTGAAGAATAAAACAAACAAGTTTAAACATCTTATATATTTTACAACATATGGAGTAAAGTGAGTGCGTTCATAATTTAGAATTTTAAGATTAAAGATTTTTTTTACTCTTGAAAGTGTCTAATATTTCCATGAAACAGAGGGTACTTTGTTTGATCGTGGCAGAAACTTCGTTTTGAAAAAGTGCACACATATGGACCATCGCATTGTTGTTGCAATGGTCCATAATTAAGCGTAGAGAGTATAATACACACATAGTAAGGATCAGAATTAACACTCCTTATCCAACCGGACATAGTTGCGTACATATTTACCCCACACATACAAAAGGACGTCCCGTACCTGAATTCAGCATGGGCTTTATTGTTTAGCCAGGTGATCCTTTTTTATTTCCAAATCAACCCTGGTTTGAAAGCTCAAGATACTTGAAAGTACATGTACTCTAAATACAACATTAATTTCCTTATCATTTAAATGTAAGTAAGGTACTTACCTCCAAGTATTAAATTCAAATGTGTGTGATTACCTTCTGTCAATTCTAATGGAACTGTCCACTGACAACCTTCTACAAAACGTGATGATTACATTATAAAACGACCAGTTCTTCAACCGTCGAATTTTCATTACAATTGTGCACTGGAAGTGTGTAGTACTATGTTTTTGTATGATACATGTATGAAGTCCTGTTGTTTTTAACGGTACGGTAGTACGTTATGTGAGGTCACCAAAATGCTTTCTGTAAGGGTATTCAAATCATCGTCAATATGCTTTTTAGATATGGAGCATGTGCCAATGAGACAGTAAACCAATAACACAAAAATGACATCTAAAGGTCAGTAAAAGACAAATATACATTTTTTAATTTCTAGCGCAAACCGATTGAGAGGAAGAGTCTACACAAGATTCTACGTTTCTTTTTGAAATTAAGATGACAAAACCTGATATTATTATGTTTTTCTGTGCGTCAATGATACCTTCAGGGATTTTTTCTTCACATCAAGTGTTATTAACACAGTTGTATCAATTAAAATAAAAATTAGAAGAAATGCAAGAAAAGAAAAGCTCACAAAATTATACATCCCGCCAATTGTAAGATTCGTGATTTGTTATGAGAAACCCCCACAATAATTCGTTTCAAAACACAAAAAGCAGGTACACAGTGGCATGACATGGTAAAGATTCTGAGAACGTTTCAATGAATTATAATATTGGATTCAGAAGGAGTTGCGAATATATAATTCGTACCTCAAATTAGGCTATGACTATAATTTGCTAAGGAACTACAAATATTTTTATCAAAAATCATGTGAAGCTTCCGAGAAAATTTTTAACTAGGGTTACTGCGGGCAACGCTCTCAAAACGACACCCTTCCTCCACAAAATGCAATGGAAAAATATATGGTTTCCTAGGGAAACCTACAAACATTCAGACAAAAAAAATCACACAGAATGAGAGGTGCACAATTAAATTATTTGGTGAATACACTAAGAAATGTAAAGTTTCAATAAATTCTAATAACAGGTTAAGAAAAAAGTTGTGGCTACAAATGGAAACTCCGCTTACAAAACAATGGCAAAGTTTATGATTTGATAAGGAAAGGCCCAAAACTCATTTGGATTAAAAAAACGAAATCGGAGGTGCAAAATGGCATTACATGGTGAAGATTCTGAAATTTCAGAAATACAACTATTGGATTACACACTCCTGACATGGGATAGGTACTTGCATAATGTGGCGTGGTAAAACATGTCTGAGGACCCAAAATATTTCTCCCTAACCTAGGACAGTGAAGTAACAGCACAACAAACAATAATCAAAGTACTGAAATACTGAACATCGGATGACCGCAAGTTCTTGTGGATGGTCACAAGCACTTGTCTCAGAAAAAAAAATCACATCTCTATACCTTAAAGTGAGGTTAAGGTACATAGATATATTTTTTTCTGAGACAAGTTCGTCCGTGGATGATGAATAAATGACAGGGAATTCAACCTCACCGTAATAACTATTATATTGTAGTGATACAAATCAGTATACTCGGGGCTTGTTGTTATATATTATACTAATATTTGTATATAACAGTTACATGTATATATAATTTTCATCTATTTGTATATCATTCTATTCTACTATTCTAATAATAGTGCAGTGCAAGTGAATGGTGGACACACTTCTGTAACAATTCTATTTTTCTAATAGATTGGATTTGAGTAGGCATTCATATTTTCCCGCAAAACGTTCTTGAGATATTCTTCCGCATGCGTTAACACAAATTTTTGGTATTCTTGATTTGTTATTGATATATATATTTCTCACGACAAAACATTTTCATATCATTTATCTATGTTCTTAAAAATTATTTTCATGAATATTTATTGATGAAATTAATATATAACAAGCGATAAGGAATGTTATTTTGCGTTCGGTTATCAATCAAAAACGAAAGTCACGTGGGTAGAAATGTCTGTGGCAACAATACACCGGAATGCCCTCACGGTCATCCGATGTAAAAATCAGTTAAAAAAGCTCGACTCATCAGATCGGCACAAAGCACACAAAAGCCAACTAACAAAAAGACATAAGACACAAAACAGATCTGAGAGAACTCACAGTTATAGAAAGATTCTTCGAAGCCAATAGCAAGTAATAAAAAAGTCATGAATCCTACACTAAAATATCAATCAGTGCACATTCAATAGATTAAGTGTTGAGACGTCATAAACAGTCCGAGAAAAAACACAAAATATCGACAGAATGTAATAACCGTTAATGTATGATTAAATTTAATTTATTGCGAAACTGCATTAGAACTGCTACTTCATTTACCATAAAATAAAGTCCATTAACCAAAGTAAACTGTGGGAACTTACCATGAGCTACAATGAGTATAACTGGTTTACTTTGGCCTTTTGTAGATATTGCCTGCACGCTGATACTATAGTTATGATCCCAATGAATATCCTGTACTTCAACCCAATTCATATTCTGTAAATAATGTACTTTATTTTGAATACTTTTAGCAATGTTGGCTGTAGGCTGCTCAATGTTACTGAACTAGAGCACATTATTCTTTTTTTTTATTATATTATATAACTTGAGGAAGGTTTAATTAGAAGTATCCATGCATGTTCTTTCTCATTACAGAATACTGCATCACTGAAGTACAATTACAAGTGCCAGTTCTCAAGTACACTGTTAGTGACATTACGGAATGAAATCCAGATGGAAGTACAATAACTAAAACTTGTGTGTAAGAAAACTTGATTTATATACCAGCAGATTACGCCCTGTGAGCTATCATTTAGTTACTGTGAATCTTTCACTTGTAATGAAAGTTGAAGGGATTGAGTACGTAAATTACTAAAGAAATCTGCAAGTATAATTGTAGTATTTAGCTGATGTGATGTCACCATCTATTAAATACTGTTAAATAGTTTAAAATGGTTAAATATTGAAAAACCACAATTCAATATCAGAAGGCTAAATTTGTTTACTAATCATTAAATCACACGGTTGCTAATTATTTACAAGAAACATTTCATTATGAAAAACTGTTATATTTATATCCAAACCAAAACATTGTTTTTAAAGAAAAACTTCATGTATTATACTGGATTTCAAATACGGAACACTTTACCTCCTGAGATAGAGATTTGTAAGATCCTGATATCTTTTCAAGAAAATTGTGGAAATTTTATTTATATTTTTCATTGTATATATATGTATATAGATATGTATTATATTGATTTGTACTTATAACTTTAGGACCCTAATGGATATTAGTAATCTCATCCTCTTATGTAATGATTATCAATTTATTTAGTTTCACACAGTATAAGCAGTATTAGCATAACAAGTTTATATAAACTAATTTGACTCCGCTTATTCAAATAAAGGAGAAAATTAAAAAAAAAAATCATTCACTGAAGTAGCGCATGTGGCTTCAATTTCCCCCATAATCATTTAACAAATGAAGTGAGTAAAAAGTCTTAATCATTGACATAATTGTTAAACCTCCGATAAATATCTGAAATTCTAATATTTTCAATACCTAACATTTCATTAAAGAAATAGCAATTTAAAACAATTAATTTATAATTGTAAAAAACAACGACACAATTATTACATGATTCTGGTTTTTTTATCTTTCCAGATAAAATGCCCGTTTCGCCTACGTAGAATTCCCATCTTGCCTTTCTATATTTTTTTTTTCTGAAATATGCGATTGAAGCGAAATGGAACTCATCGATATGACTTAAATGGGATATTGGGTATACGCCGAAGAGAAAGAAACCGAACGACATATACATTCAAAAGATAGCCGGAGGTCACAATATGGTTTTTAACGGATGGCTCCACAATGTGTCAGAATTTAACTCGGATAAAAAAAAATTACTGCCAATAAATTCAACAGAGACTATAAACATCAACCAAATTCCTCAAATGACAAAAAAATCACAAAAAACCACTGAAGAGGTTGCTGACTTGTAACAGGCACAGGAGCACGTGGCTAGGCTTGACTTGTACTTTTTGTTCGGATAAAACGATAAGTTAAAACTTTATGATAACGCCATAAAAGATATACAAACGTTAGGTACCAGCCAATACTATATATATGCCGTCCTAAACTCTTAAATAAATGCTTATATAAAAATAAAAAGATGTGGTATGCCTGCCAATGAAACAATTATCCACCAAAGACCGAATGACGTACAGATAGCAACTATAGGTCGCTGTACCGCCTTAAACAATGAACAAAACCCATACCGCATAGCAAGCTATAAAAGGCCCCGAAATGGCAAATGTAAAACAATTCATACGGAAAAACAAACTGCCGGATTTATGTACAAAAAAGTAAACGAAAAACACATTTGATATACGATCATATACAGCAACAGACGACAACCACTGAATTACAGGCTCTTGACTTGGGACAGACACATGCAGAATTTGACGGGGTTAAACATGTTAAATTGTGTTGAAAAGGGCCCCATTCATCAGATCGATACAGAGTAAAAAAAATCTTACAAAAACACTAAGAGACACACCGGCGCCGTAAAACTTTCTGAGTAAAATTTTTTTGCTCAGCCTGAGAATTTTCACAATTTTTTTATTCTCAGCAAAATACACCGCCATAAAAAAAATCTCAAATTTTTTCTTACTCAAGATTAAGAATATTCTTAATTTTTTTAGTATAGCCAAAAATAGGACGTTTGAGCGAAATATTCTGTGATACTTGCATTTATATGAATTCCGAAAATATTTTTTAAAATTCGTATTTGGTTCCGCGGAACCCTGTGTCTCGACTACGATTGCTGCTGTCAGTGTAAAAGTGTAATGTTGACTTAAAAATTTATCAGTAAAATACAGATAAAAAAAACTTTTTCTTTAGATGCTATTTCTTGTTCTTAGAGATTAGCTTCTGTACAAATTTCATAACAATCCATGAAGGTTTACAAACTTATGTGAAAAAAATGTAATCCCAGTCTGTCTGTAAATGTTAACTGTAAAAAAACTAATTAGTTCATCTATCAGAAAAATACTGAAAATGAAAATATATTATCAAAACTTTGCATCAGACACTATCTCATAATCATAAAAAAGCTTCTGTTTAAGTTTCGTAAAATTCTAAGAAGGTTTGGTAAAGTATTTGATGTGTAACAAACTTTAACCCAAGACTGTATCTTCTTGTTAACTGTGAAATAAACTAAGTTCATTTATCATTTTTTGCTTCTTTGTTACATTTGTTTGTTTTTATAGTGATTAAGATGATAATACAATGTAGACTGCTGTAACCCTAATTTTGACATTTTTACCTATTGTGTCTGTTTGTTTTGTTCACGCATCGTTGTCAATATAATGGAATTTGATGCGACTGTCATACATGTGAGAGGTTTAGCTAGGTTTTATGGTAGCTATAAAACCAGGTTCAATCCACCATTTTCTACATAAGAAAATGCCTGTACCAAGTCAGGAATATGACAGTTGTTATCCATTCGTTTGATGTGTTTGAGCTTTTGATTTTGCCATTTGATTAGGGACTTTCCTTTTTGAATTTTCCTCGGAGTTCAGTATTTTTGTGATTTTACTTTTTTTTTTATCATTAAAATATGGAAAAATGAAAATAAATATTTTCAAAAATTGCTCTGGATACTGTATTTTTGACATGATCAGGCTTCTGTCCAAATTTCATTAATTTCCACGAAGGTTTGACAAAGTTATAAATGACAGAAAAACTTTAGCCTCCGACTGAATCTGAATGATAACTGTAAAAAAAAAGTCTATTCATCAGTAAAATACGGAAAAATGAAAATAAAAATTATCACAATTTTGATCTGGATACTTTATTTTGGTCATAAACAAGCTTCTGTCCAAATTTCATAAAATTCCACGAAGGTTTGACAAAATTATTGATGACTGAAAAACTTTAACCTCAGACTGAATCTGAATGATAACTGTGAAAAAAAATTTGCTCTTAATACTGTATTTTGGTCTTAAACAAGCTTCTGTCCAAATTTCATAAAATTCCATGAAGATTTGACAAGTTATTGATGTGTAAAAAACTTTAACCACAGGCTGAAACTAAATGTTGACGCCGCCGACGGCGACAACAGTATATAGGATCGCTATGTCTTGCTTTCGCATAATAAATTTCGCAGGCTCGACATAAAGTAAAAAAAAAAGTTAAGTTTTTAAAATGAATATATTTTAATTACCCGAGTAATTCGACCGGTTCTGGCAAGTTCTACTTACCAATCAATTCTACTATAATTCATTGGCTATTCAAATTTTCTTTGTTCTAAATTTCTTATATTTATAAAGTGAAATGTCCCTTGGCACTTGCGATCTTAATATTAATACATGTACATGTTAAAATTGATAAGATTTTGACTGAGACTAATAAAGGAAAAAAACAGCCTTTTTTGTGATAGTTGCCTATATACAGTGGTACAAAATAAAGGCAACAGTAGTATACCGGTGTTCAAAAGTCATAAATCGATTTAGAGAAAACAAATCCGGGTTACAAACTAAAATCGAGGGAAACACATCAACTATAGGAGGAAAACGAAGGAACAACTGGAACACCGAAGTGCAACAAAAACAAACGCCAACACACATAGAAACGAACTATTTGATAACAACTGCCATATTCCTGACTTGCTACAGGACATTTTAAGAAAAAATGGTGGGTTGAACCTTGTTTCATGGCATGCCAAACCTCCCGCATTATGACAATGTTAAAAAATATCGCTAAAACACTACGTGACAGAAACACTAAAAGGAGAAGTCAAAACGTACAAACTATGGACCAGAATCCCATGGACTAGTATTCCGGTACTGCCAGCAGGAAATAATGAGGGATTTTTATGTCAGAATACTAGGATATAAATTTCTAGCCTGTACTGACTTTTAAATAATGCCATTGCCGAGTTTCAAGTTTTATGACAGTGCTTTGATTTTTTTTTTCCACTTAAAAGATGTTTTAAACTTTGTGCGCTTTAAACTCCACATTTTATTAACTATATCCTGCTCAAAATCCTACTTCATCTTCCCTGTGGTGAGCAGGGGGTAACAGATTAAATCGCGCGAACGGAAGAGGTTCTCCTTCATCATTCTTATTTTTTTTTCGCTCAAATGTCCTATACTTTTTTTTATTTTCGTACAATTTTCCTAAAATTTTGGCGCTCAAATGTCCTTTTATTTGTCGCTCAAACGTCCTTTTTTATCGCTCAAATGTCCAATGTCGTATTTTAGTATACTCATGTATAAGTGAATTAAAGGATATGTGGGGTATATGTCTATGAGACAGCCTCAAACCTTTATTTTTGTCCATGTCCTGCATATTATAGCTACTTGTGATTCTATCTATCATAGGTTCCTTTTATGTTTTACATTATTTTATTGCGAAGTTTTGTACAATTTTTTAGTTTTCAAACATCCATTTTACCGCTTACATCGCTGAGAAAAAAAATTCTCAGCTGAGAATATTTTTTTATGGCAGAGAAAAAAGTTCTCATTCTTAGCTGAGTAATATAATTCATTCTGAGAATATTTTTTTTCTCTGAAAATAAAAGTTTTATGGCGCCGGGGCCTGAGTGTACTCGCAGTTACTGAAATTAAATCATGTATCTAAGACTAAGATGTCAATCAGTTCACATCCAATGGAGTTTGTGAAGAGAGTCAGAGAAAAACATGATCTTGTGCAATGCCAAATTATTATACATAACGAAAGAATGCAGGACCATGTCATAGGTGTATAGCAATAATATTTAGTTGGGTTTTAGATATTGATAACACATTCAATATTTATACGGATGAAAATGATATTCAAAGATCTAACTATAGTATCAAATTGGTAACCTTTTAGAATAAGTTTATTGAAGGGATCGATAAATTTACCGGAATCGGATCTAAATTTAAGGGCTCGATAAACAGCATCATCGTAAAAAATAGGATGTGCTATCCTTTCTACAGGTACATCCAAACTTCCAAACAAAATGTTTGTATCTATGAAAGAATTTGGTAAAGTTTTTTTTTAAGTAATTTGTGGTAACGAAATCCCTGACTTAAGGATGTTCGCTCCTCTTGTATTTGAATTTTTGCCAGATATTCGGAATCCTCGGGTTTTATCCATGTAGTGCCATTAAAAATATTTGCCCACTAACCCCTAATTTTCTCTCCATAATATGATTACATATAGTTTAAAATGTCATTTTTGAAAATCTTATAAAATCCTTGTTATTTTTTCATAGTTTTTGAATGAAAAAAGGTACCAATGTTGAATGTATGAAAAATTAAGAGAGAATCATTTCCCGCCAAATTTTCAGGGGCTTATATCTCGAAAACAAGCCCGCGGACCCTTCATTTTTTCTGCTTGTTTAGTTCCTTTATTTATATACTATCATTATCTATAACAGTCTTTTAAAAAACTTGTTATTTTGAAACAGAGTAGCGAACATCCTTAAGAAAAATAACAGAAGGGAATGAAAAATCGTCCCTTTTGTTGTAATTTTTGTCTCGCCTTGACGGAGTCAAAAAGCGAGACATAGGTATGCTGTTTCCGGCGTCGGCGGCGGCGGTGTCAACAGGTCCAGTTCATGGTGAACCACTTGTGGTAGGTCAATGATATTTGGTATGCAGTTGTATTAGCATTGGCACATCTCATTACCATGGAGATTATTTAGCCCCGCCCCCTCAGTCAAGGTCTATTGACTTTGAAACTTTTCATAGTTTACATGTATTAGTTTGTGATAAGGTCAATTTATGGGGAACCACTTGTGGTAGGTCAATGATATATGGTATGCAGTTGTATAAGCATTGGCATATCTCATCTCAATGGAGAATATTTGGCTCCGCCCCCTTAGTCATGGTCTATAGACTTTGAAAATTTTGCTAACTTTATATGTATTAGTTTGTGATTAAGTCAGTTCAAGGGGAAACATTAGTGGTAGGCCAATGTTAATTGGTGTTCAGTTGTATAAGCATTAGCACATCTCCTTTCCATGGAGAATAGTTGGCCCCGCCTCCTCAGTCATGATTTATTTTGAAACTTTTGCTTAGTTTACATGTATTAGTTTGTGATTAGATCAGTTTAAGATGAACTGCTAATGTTAAGTCAATGATTTTTGGTATGCAAATGTATTGGCATTTGCAAGTATCGTTTCCATGGAGATTATATAGCCCCACCCCTGATCATGGTTCATTGACTTTGAAACTTTTTCATAGTTTACAAGTTAATGTTTGTGTTTAGGTTTTTTTTTAAAGGGAACGACTTATCATAAGTCAATGGTATTTGGTACGCAGTTATATTAGCATTGGCACATTTCATTCCATGGAGATTGTTTAGCCATGTACCTTCAGTCATGGTTCATCGACTTTGAATATTTGCATAACTTACATGTTAAAGTATTGCTATTTTAATTTCAACATTTGCATTATCAAAATTACAAAAAGGCGAGACATATCTTTGTGATAACAGTTTATTGTGTAGAATTTCCTGTGTAAAACTGAAATATCCAAATAGGAAAGGACAGTTATTGTTGTTTATATTTGATTTATTTAATGTAAATTCCTTTTGGTAAATTTCGGTACTTCGTTAACAATAAAAGAAGACACGACCTTTCTCAGAATAACTTTAATGTACAGATTCCAATGAAATGATAAATAAAACAAAATACTTTAGTCTTCAATCTGTAAGTTAACGAATTAATGTTCACCCAAAGATATACCGGACACAATAATTGAACGACGACAACAATTTTAATCTTATGAAAAAGTCTATTAAGCCAAAACGAAGGATTAATGGACAATTCCCAAATGTTTTAGTTTTATAGATAATTGAACCGTAATTAACCTAGAAATATTTTTATTTTATAAATTTCTTCAGCTTAAAATATTCTTCCGTATATTATCTCTATATTTGTATTAAAAATCTCCTAAAAGTATTGACTAGATTGTATTATG
This sequence comes from Mytilus californianus, assembly GCF_021869535.1. Lineage (NCBI taxonomy): Eukaryota > Metazoa > Mollusca > Bivalvia > Mytilida > Mytilidae > Mytilus > Mytilus californianus. The sequence continues at coordinate 126,725,076 of NW_026262679.1, read as the reverse complement.
GCACATCTGAAAGTACAGATATGCTCTTTTTAAGATAAATTTTACCACAAATCTATATACTGTTAGATTCTTATTTTAGATCTGAAGGAAAAAAATCTGCTAGGATGACAATACATGTTAATTTTATTGTTTACTGTCCTTAGCGACCAAATATAAACATCTTGACACTAAGATATGATTCAGCCTTAAATTTTTACTCCATTAGCTTCACCCCGTTGTAACCAAAGATTGCGCTTTATATAATAGCCTCAGAATATATCGCTTTATATAATAAGTTAAATAAACATTTTTAGTAGAATTTGATGTTATAATTTGGCATGAATTAAATCTAAAGTTGCCACTTCTGTTAGAAATTTATACCCTATTTGAGAATTTAAAAACTAAGGCTTGGTATGCTATTTACATCAAAATTGACCTATAAGTTCTTTCAAATACCTAAATATTGTACAATATTTCCCCTTTAGAGGTAATTTTACGATTTTAAACAGAAAAAAGGGAAACATTTTAGAAATTTAACCAAAAAATGAGACAGATTTGAGATTTTACAGTTTGATCAAGATTTTTGTTTGAAATCACTTTTTGTAGCGTTCCAATGTCAACTGCTAACCTTCATAAAATCTCTATTACTGAAGCAATTTTAAAAAATAAGGTATCATTTTAATCATTACAACTAGCAGAACCCAGAAAAGGGTATTAAAAGTTGAAACGGGGAAAAAATTTCATATTAAGGTAGCACTCCACAGTTAGGTGTGTAGTTTCGCATTTTGGCCCCTGTGGATTTTTCAAATATGAGAGCTAGTGTGCAATAAAATTCATTTTCGGATAGCTGAAGATTAATATAGCCTTCATAGTGGGTTTATAGGAACATCTAGGTTGTTTAATGTATGTATTGTAGGCTGTTTTCTGTATGGCAGCCCGTATTTTCATATCCATACCAGACATCGGTCCGGCAATTATTGCATTTTTTTTTTCTAACTTTTTGTCGCACGAACGTTGCCATGTCAACTGCTAACCTTCATAAAATCTCTATTACTGAACCAATTTTAAAAAATAAGGTACCATTTTAATCGTTACAACTAGCAGAACCCAGAAAAGGGTATTAAAAGTTGAAACAAAAGGAAAACATTTCATAATAAGGTAGCACTCCAGAGTTAGAAAATAAAATTAAAATTGAACCATAAAATGTTTAATCATCTTCTATTCCTGGCTTTCTAATACATTAAGCCAACTGTTTGTGTCATACATGTGCATATGTATGTTATCAGTATCTCCCATAGATTTAATTTTCAAAAGTTAAAATAGTGAAAAATAATTCCTTTTTTTGTGTATCCATGGCAACATTCTGCATTTATTTATCATAAAATATTGCAAAAGGGGCATGAAAATGTCACATATTCCCCCAAATTTGGTTTAAACTAGAACTTCAATTCCTATGAGTGATACCTTTTCTGAAACTGTTAACATTAATCTACCAAATGATCAAATAAAAATTTGGTGTCTTTCGCCTCATTTTTTCGTAAGATTTAATCACGAAGTTCGTGCGACAAAAAGTTAGAAAAAAAACAATGCAATAATTGCCGGACCGATGTCTGGTATGGATATGAAAATACGGGCTGCCATACAGAAAACAGCCCATATTACATACATTAAACAATCTAGATGTTCCTATAAACCCACTATGAAGGCTATATTAAACTTCAGCTATTCAAAAATGAATTTTATTGCACACTAGCTCTCGTATTTGAAAAATCCACAGGGGCCAAAATGCGAAACTACACACCTAACTGTGGAGTGCTACCTAATGTTTTTTAAAGTCTTGACAAGATTGTGATAAAATTTAGTAATACATGTAGTATTAATCTCAGTTTGAAGTATCAATATTGTAATTACGTTAAACAACGAAAATACTGTTGACTGCTTTGTATGTGTTATAATCACTCTTTCCTAGACTGCTTTGTATGTGTTACAATCACTCTTTCTTAGGCTGCTTTGTATGTGTTACAATCACTCTTTCCTAGACTACTTAGTATGTGTTACAATCACTCTTTCCTAGACTGCTTTGTATGTGTTACAATCACTCTTTCCTAGACTGTTTTGTATGTGTTACAATCACTCTTTCCTAGACTACTTTGTGTGTGTTACAATCACTCTTTCCTAGACTGCTTTGTATGTGTTACAATCACTCTTTCTTAAACTGCTTTGTATGTGTTACAATCACTCTTTCTTAAACTGCTTTGTATGTGTTACAATCACTCTTTCCTGGACTACTTTGTATGTGTTACAATCACTCTTTCCTAGACTGCTTTGTATGTGTTACAATCACTCTTTCCTAGACTGCTTTGTATGTGTTACAATCACCCTTTCCTAGAGAATTTAATTTGTTTTTCAGTCTTGTTGGCGAGTTAGTAGAATGGTTTTGTATAAAAATACGTTCGAAGTTTTATACGATTATCAAAGATCCATTCATGCATACCTTAAAGAAGGAATCTAATATTTTTTTTACCGGCGACCTTTCTACTGCATTAAAATGTGCATTAAGAAAAAAACGTAAGGATTGTTGACTTTACGACATTCTTTCACGTTCGTATAAGACGGTAGATAAAATCTGTTCCATCTACAAAATTCATGACGTGTCAATCTTGGACAAAGTTAAGGTTTCCCGTAACAACATGGCCACATAAATCATATTATAACCTCGAATTAACTAAAAGTGTTGTTTGGGTACTAGCACAATCAAAAAGTATATTTCTCCACGATATTTATGAGATTTCTTTTTTCCGGGTGTTCTTTTGATGTTGGCTTGTTGGCTTGTTGTCTCATTGACTTATACTTTACGTCTCTAAGTATGCATTGAAACAATTTTCTATTAACATAATGAAGTAGTGTCACAAATTATTTGTGAAGATTGTTAAAAGGTGAAAGACCTACAGACATTTAACAAAACAATATTTGGACACCATTCCCGTGGAAAATTATATAAGAATATACGATAAGGGTACAGTTAGACAAAAACTACGCAGTCTTGCTTGGCTATCTACAATGACGGGACATAATTACCTTGTGTGGACAGAAATCCGTTAATAGTAAAGGAATTCTGGTGTCCGTTAGTAGTAAAGGAATTCTGGTGTAGGTAACTCTTTATGGTGTTATCAACATAAAGTGAAATGCATTCAGAAAAAAGCTGCTGGTAAAAAGCAACTAATATAAATTATTCACAGATAAGAAAATTAAAACTAGATGTTTAGTGATCTAAAAATTAGTCTCAATTAAAGCAAACTTACCCCTTTGACCTGGATAGATGATTGATGTGGTTTTTTGTATTGGCTGAGGTGTATTGGGATTATTTTGTACCATTTAATCAGATATGAAAACATTCCCGGATAGTCGTCTGCATGAGGAGGCGGTATCCAGGATACATTAACAGAACAAGATGATGTATTATCGGAATTCAATATGAGGTCACCTGTCACATTTCTAGGTTCGTCTGGACCTTGAACAAAAAAAAAAGACATGCGCAGAACAATGCTGAAGTGACAAACAAGTCGACAAAGAATAGAGAGAATACTAAGGATTTTACATGAAACTCTCTAAAACAGTTCAGTTCTTTCCTTCTCAAATAATTTTGCTCATGTAGACCAATCAAATATTACTGAATGATTTCGTTCGAAATAGGTGAATATTTGTTCACTTTTAATGTTTGAGAGTCCAGCAGCATATTAGCACTTATTGAGAATAAAAATGGATCGCCTAAAGTAACTATACCGGAGAGTTCAACACCAAACCTTTTTCTACTGCATCACAATGAAAAACGGTAAATGTCCAGAGAATAAAACCAATACCACAAAGGTACAAAATAACTAAAAGGATTTGAGCAACAACAAAAATCAAACTTAAGTCTTTGTTGGCGTATTTTTCAAGCGCTCCGAAAAAATTCTGTGTATCTGGTTCATATGCAAAATTTGCTAATTTTTAGTCAAAACGAATGAGTTAAAATCATCGGTAAATGTTTAGTCAAAACGAATGAGTTAAAATCATCGGTAAATGAACATTTAAAAATCTTTTTAATCTTTTGTATAAGGGTTGACAACTAGCGAAAACAATTTTTATAAAAGTTTCTAGTAGGCTTCATAATGAAATACGTTGAAAACGTGACATGAACAAACATCTCAGAATTAACCCTTAACTGCCGAACGTACTTAAAAGATAACAGATAGCAGTTGCTAAATATATTTTTCTTTCCTTTTTAATAAATACATACCACACAGATGATAGTTATAATTCGTAGCTTGCAGACAATCAGCAGTGATGAACCATGTTACTATCTCCGCACTTCCGGCGGTAAAATCTGAATTGGGATAACTGCTCATATGTAAGGTATAATTACTTCCAAAGTGCAAATTATTAATCCAGTATTTTGAAATTGGAGGTGCCTGAAGTAAAATAAAAACTGTTTTGTATCATCAAAGATGGCATGTTTTCTTTTAAAAAAAACCTACTGAACGTACAAGTGTTTTTCTTTTTTTTTGTTTTCCCTTTAAGTAAAATACCAGTAAAGAATTTGCCTGGAATTACTTGCCTTTTGAAGATGTTTTGTAGGACATAGTACAGCCTTTAACAATAAGCAAAGCCTATACCGTATAATAACCTATAAAAGGCTCCGAAATGACAAAATGTATAACAATTCAAACGAGAAAACTAACGGCCTGAATTATGCTCAAATCTATAAACGTAAACAAATGACAGACAGCTACCGATGACAATCACTGCTTGAATTACAGGCTCTTGGCTTAAGAGAGGCACATAAATATACAATATTAGGTCATGTCAGAAAAATATAAACTTTTTTGTATGAGGCAGAGAAACTGGGGAAGGGAGAGGTTTTACCGAGCCCCTCCCCAGTATTGTGCCGAATACAAAAAAGTTTATATTTTTCTGACATTGACCTAATATTGTTTTAATACTGCAACTTAAATTAATACATTGATAGGTATTTGAATTGTAGAGAAAATTTCAAACTGATTTTCATCCCTAAATGAACCCCTGATAGTGGAAAAAGTGTGGAAACTGACATTGCACAAAACATAGCTTTGTTACTATATTTAGGAAATAAACATAGCTAGTTGCAGTATAAAGAATTTTAATAGAGTCTGTTTTCCTAGTGAATATGTGATGATTATTGATATGTTCCCTTTTTATAATTATTGGCAGAAGATTACTACAAGAAACGATAACGTATATTAGTATCACTAATAAAATCAAAATTAGAGATCGATAGATAAAATACATATATGAGTAAACAATGCAGTTTACCATCAGTTGATATCTTTTGTGTTCAGAGTTCTGTGGATTGTTTGTCATTAAGTGGAGTGTGTAAAAGCACGGAGGATCTGAAATATAAACATGTACCAGATGCATAAATATATGGTTAAATGAATAACATATATAAATATTTAACTTTTTTCAAATCTATGATTATTTTATTATTTTTTTTTTAATTGATAAATTCTTAACAAAAGAATGAATAATGCTATTATTATTCTACTCTTATTGCTATAAATCGTAAGTGTTTCCATGACAGAAATAAACTTAGTCAATTGAACAATGTTCATAATGTTTAAAAATCTATCATCACCCAGAAAAGCGCTTCTCACGCAAGAAATTATTAAACGTGTTGTTTTCAATTTTTTACATCACTGGGTCGATACCTCTGCTGGTGGACTATCAGTCCCCGAGGGTATCATCAGCTCAGTAGTCAGCACTTCGGTACTGACATGATTTAACAAACCTTACTAAAATTGTCCGTTTATAAATTTTAAAATTATTAAGAAACTAAGGTTTCAACTCCCTCAGGCAAAGTTGGCTTTAGATGAATTTGGCTATTTATTTTAGGTATCATCAGCTCAGTAGTCAGTACTTCGGTACTGACATGATTTAACAAACTTTACTAAAATTGTCCGTTTATAAATTTTGAAATTATTAAGAAACTAAGGTTTCAACTCCCTCAGGCAAAGTTGGCTTTAGATGAATTTGGCTATTTATTTTAGGTATTTTTTTACATATAGCTCTTCAACGGTTTCGGTACTTATACATCTTCGGATTTCAAATGTTTGGCTTTGAGCGTTCCTGATTAAGGTAAATCCAGAAAAGCGCTTCGGACGCAAGAAATTATTAAACGTGTTGTTTTCAATTTTTCAACATACTAAACGGCAAGTAATCCTTTACGACCATTTCGGCTATAGCTATTGTTATGTTTACTTTCGTGGCAGAATTGATTTTCTCGGCGAATTTACGAAACTGTGAAGTGAAGATTGTTTCACTGGAGATTCTGCAGGGCATCAGCCGGATGTTTAAGCCTAATATGATTAATCATATGTGTTGTACCACTACAACATGTTAACTACGTATCACAAAGAGTGCATTTTACAGTATGATCATTTAAAATAAATCCATACGGCTGATTTCGGTGAGGCATTTGTAACGTACTGAATTTAAATGTAAGACGTGAGAGGTTAACTGTATTTACGTTGTTAATAGATATTTATTAGTATTACGAAAGGGATATTTCAAAGGGTACTAAAGTGAGGGGGAAATGTCTTAAGATTTTTAAAAGGCAAACGAGTATCCGAGTACTTGAGTATTCGTTGGCATCCCTAACACAAATAGTTTAATAAATTACTTAGAATAAGCCTTAGAATGAAAAACTTTATTAATTTGGTTAAATGTTTTTTCTGTGTAGTCTACACACCTGATCCTGCCCAGTTTTGTTTTGTGAGATTAAATTTATTAAACCGCCTTCAAAACTTGGCTTGTGAGTTATATCCATTCCTTCATACCTTGACGTGTGAGTTGTGTCCCCTCATATTTACTTTGACTTGTGAGTTATTTTCCCTCCTTGATACCTTAACTTGTGAGTTATTTTCCCTCCTTAATACCTTGACTTGTGAGTTTTTTCCCCTCCTTAATACTTTGAACTGTGAGTTATTTCCCCCCTATTTTATACATTGGCTTGTGAGTTATAACCCCTCCTTTATATTTTAACTTGTGAGTTATTTCCCCTCCTTTGTACCTTGACCTGTGAGATATTTCCCATCCTTTATATCTTGACTTATGAGTTATGTCCCCTCCTCTATACCTTGAATTGTGAGTTATTTCCCATCTTTTATATCTTGACTTGTGAGTTATTTCCCATTCTTTATACTTTGACTTGTGAGTTACTTCCCATCCTTTTATACTTTTACTTGTGAGTTACTTCCCAACCTTTATACCTTGACTTGTGAGTTAATTCCCAATCTTTATACCCGACTTGTGAATTATTACCCCTCCTTTTATACTTTTACTTGTGAGTTACTTCCCATCCTTTATACATTGGCTTGTGAGTTATTACCCCTCCTTTTATACCATTAATTGTGAGATATTTAGTGAATTTCGGTATATTACCTTTATATTTTTTAGTAATAGTAAACAATTAATATAAGGACATGATTTACCTTTCGTAGAATTCCATTGTAATAAAGCACTTATCATTCCATTGTGGACTCTTTGTTCGCCAATCTGAACTTCCGATGGACTCTTAACAGTGCCAGTTGCTGTTGAAGAAAATGTTGAGACCAATATAACATTTATATAAATAAATATAATAAATACATTAATTTAAAGATCATTTGCTTTTTTATGTTAACGATATTCCTTGAAGTGACGTTCAGTATTTTAAATTGGCAAAGTATGAACAAATGAAACAGAACATACCACATTATATCAATAGTTATTAAAACCTATATAATAAAACTAATGCAAATAAAAGTAAAGGTATTTAAATGTATAGAACAGTTATAGAGTAGGGGGTTTACTTCCTATGTAAAGAGTAACATCATGTGCAGCCCAAAATTTTGTTTTTTTAATTAGCTGAGTTCAACATGTGACTGGTGCTATGAAGTGGATTTTCACCAGGACTTTTGTAAGAAATTCCATCAAATATCATACTTCGTCACAAAACAAGAACCGGCTACGTGTCATGTCCAGTTCGAAGTTTGGAATAAGTCGAGTTATTTTTAAGTTGAATTGAAAAGATATTTTCTATTTAGTAATAATTGCTGTTAGATTTTTACTGTCCGCTTTAAACATTAATTTCTTTTAATATGCTTCCTCTCAAGTATAATATCGATCTGTTTACAAAATATGGCAATTTTTCTGGTACGCCAGATACGTCGCCATTTAATGCTTGCTTGTGACAAACATTGCAGGATGCGAGACATACAGATGGTAATCCGGCGGTGACGACGGCGTCAACTGTTAGAATAAAGCTTTTAACAAAGTTTTTTTATGAAAAAGAATAACAAAAAAATTGTATGAAAAAATCAACAAAATGTTTATAGGAATAAAACAACTAAACTATTTGGATACAAAGTACTAAGAAACGATGCCTAAATTATAATTCAAATTGAACAAAAAACTGCCCCGACACCGAAGGCAAAGTGTTAACCGCGAATTATCATGATAGAGATAAAAGTAATGGTCTTCAAAACAACTCCATGACAGCACCATTACAGTGATAAAAATAATGGTGTACAAAACCAACACTAGCGAACTGAAAGATGGATTATGCGACTGCATTAAAATCGCAAGACAAAAATATCATCTCTATATGGGATGTAATTAATTATAATTAATTACACTTCCGTTCCAATTCCAACTCAAAAGTCAATCTAAGTAAAAATTTACTGGGAAAACAAAAACTATATAACTTATAAAAAAGAAATTAAACCAATAAAATTTAAGCCGACTCTTAGATATAAGAAGCTTTATTTAATTAGTTATAATCTTTGTTCAAATCAAACTTGTACCTAAACTTATAGTTAAACTAATTCAACTTTCACGGTTTCATAGATAGATAGATGTTAGATGGATTAAAATAAAGCAGACAATGTTGATATTGTTACTGGATTCAATACCAGACTATGCAATGAGTTGAATCTGGTTTCGAATACCAAAAATAATAAAAAGAAAATAATAACTCTACACGATAAATCGTGCGCTTTACCCATGAGATACACTTTTAAAGAAATTCATTTTTGATAAGTTATCATTACTCCTGTTTAGTTTGTGTTACACAAGCTTTATTTCTCGTACGTTTTTTGTCTATAATATCGATGAGGTGTTTGTTTGTGCATCTTTTTCTTTGATTTAGATTTCAATCTCTGAGTGACTGTGTGTTTAATCTCTGAGTGATTGTGTTTTATCTCTGAGTGACTGTGTGTTTAATCCCTGAGTGACTGTGTGTTTAATCTCTGAGTGACTGTGTGTTTAATCTCTGAGTGATTGTGTTTTATCTCTGAGTGACTGTGTGTTTAATCCCTGAGTGACTGTGTGTTTAATCTCTGAGTGACTGTGCGTTTAATCTCTGAGTGACTGTGTTTTTAATCTCTGAGTGATTGTGTTTTATCTCTGAGTGACTGTGTGTTTAATCCCTGAGTGACTGTGTGTTTAATCTCTGAGTGACTGTGTGTTTAATCTCTGAGTGACTGTGTGTTTAATCTCGGAGTGACTGTGTGTTTAATCTCTGAGTGACTGTTTGTTTAATCTTTGAGTGACTGTGTGTTTAATCTCTGAGTGACTGTGTTTAATCTCTGAGTGATTGTGTTTTATCTCTGAGTGACTGTGTGTTTAATCCCTGAGTGACTGTGTGTTTAATCTCTGAGTGACTGTATGTTTAATCTCTGAGTGACTGTGTGTTTAATCTCTGGGTGACTGTGTGTTTATTCTCAGAGTGACTGTGTGTTTAATCTCTGAGTGACTGTGTGTTTAATCTCTGATAACTGTGTGTTTATGGGACGGTTAATGATAGTCAACCGATTGTATATATTATATACTGATAACTAGTACTACAGGATTTTAACTAACTTATTAAGCAATTTGGTTAATTTATAAGAATTTTCTCTGAAGGCATTTTGGATTATTTTAGCTGACTTTGTCTATTTAGGTCATACCATCAAACGTTTCATGCTTTGTTACATTCATAGGGTATTTTTTTTATTCTAAATGTTCAGTTAAAATTATAATTAAACTACAGCTTCTAGTATAAGATTAAAAGTAATGGGACTTATTATACCTACATTATAAAACTCTACACCAAATGTTAAATCGTGCACTTTACCCATGAGAAACAAATAAGAAATTCGAGATTCGTAATTCAAGATTCTAAATATAAAATTTTATTTCTAAAGTAGAAAATTAGACGAATGATATTTGTCTTGAGTGCCAACCACCGCCTCTGCAAGATTGTTATTCAAGTGACACGAACATGTTTATTAATGAATCTCTAAATACTTTTGCCAATGAAACAATCAATAGGACAAAAAGTGCAAATGAAAGTAAATATTATTCATCTTCTTTGAATTCAGGAGCCGGTTTCGAAGCTTTCTTAGGACTAGGACATGTCTTACCGTATACGGAAAATAGTAGTCCTGAGTCAGTTTATCATACACAAATTAGACTTAGGTAAGGTCTCAAAATTTGTCCTAATTATAGTAAAAGATGACAGAATGAGTAGAAATTATCAAATATAGAAAAATATGCAATTTCAAGTCATTAATACTTAGTAGACACTATGTGTTGTCGTTATAAATTGACGTTCTTGTTAAGTATAATTTTGAAGAAAGTAAAACACAAATTGATACATTAATGAGTTATGCATTAAGTGCATTCGATTTGATTCTTAGACATAACCACGTGCGGAAAAAGTGTTGTGTAATTGGAAAATGAATTATTATGTTATCCGTTTACTAAATTATAAAGTCAGTGAAATTAGCAGTTTGAATCTAGAAGAGTATAACAATGTTTTGGAGAAACCACAAAAGGTGAGAAAGAACTTGTGTATTTCCTATATTCGACGTTTTTTTTTTTGTTTTTGTTTTTTTTCATTTTACCTCACTGGTACCTTTACAAAGTAACTCGCTATATATTCAGTTCGAATATCTTTTAAAACATGATCACGACAGAAAATATGATAAAACTTATTTCCAACAGATTGTTTACAGACTTTGCATAATCTTTCAACTTTTCGTAAACCACTCCAACATCACATTTCATTGAGAAATTTAGATTATTGGTTCTCAGATAAAGAAAAAATATATAAAGCTTCTACTAAGGAGGTTTATTCGCAAAAAAAAAAACGATTTTCTAATCTAAACTTTATCTTAAATTTTAAATAGTATTTCCCTAATGAAGAATAAGTTACATCTGAAAGCTATTTTTTTTTTGCAATCCCTGTTGTACAACGATTTCAAAACAATCAGGATTTACATATTCTTGATTATACCCTGTCACTAAAACCTGTTTCATCAAATATAGATTAGATATAATCGACCAAGAGAATATCTTAATTACCGTTTCCATACAACTTGAACATTACATATTTACCAGAAAATTTCACTGCTTTTCATATTAGTTTGTTTCATTATTCAGTACGAATAGGTTAACTTCACATCGATAATTTCTGCTAGCTTAAAATAGCAAGGAAATCGGTACCAATATATCTCTTTGTATACAAAATATGACTTTACCACCACCATAAGAGAATATCAACCCATGTCCAACTCAAAACTTGTCAAATTCAACAAAAAGACCGCAAGTCCGCCAACATTAAGTAAAAAACAAACAGCCGCAATACTTTCGGACAGTTATCGTCATTGGCCAAAAAGGAAAGCTACGTCACAAAACCAAATAAAAAAATCATAATGTGGGGGTGTAAAAGCGATGCAAAAAGCAAAAAAAGGGATATCGACGGTCTTACTACATACAACATTATAGATATGTATCACACGAAAATGAGGCTTCTCCAATCATCGTTAAATACTATCGTAAATTCATAAAACAGAAGAAAAAAGTTTGAAGATTGTGGGGTACCCATACTAGAAACCCCCAGAATACTCTCGGTGGAATAAAGACAAACAGCATGAAACATCAGACGACTTCATAACTCAAGTCAAAGAAGTTTTGCAGATCAAGTCATACATCTAAACAACGAAGTGAAAGAAATAAACACAGGAATCAACCGTCATACGCCAAAATAACGAAGGATCAACAAATCCAAATACATAAAAGGATTTCCATTACAATTGGACCATACGATTCCGAGAAATAGTCCGGACAAAAAGTGTGGAATAATAATAATAATAAGAATAATAATAATAATAATAATAATTAAAAACCAATTGTTCAGAGAACAATTGAAGGTCTTTCCACATCAAAGAAGCTAGTTTCCTCAGACTGATGCGATAAATAAATGGTTTTGATCTGCTTTAAAGTGAACTAAAGGAGATAATGTGCTACTTCCGGTTAAGTGGATATTACTTCCAGTCTCATATGATAGCTTCTTTCACACTGATTCCAAAAATATCTAGTTTCTATATACTTTTGCCTGTAAACCCGGATATAATTGACCACTTCCGGTTTACAGAAAGTCACTTCTAGTCTTAAGTGATAAGTAAATGTATCTAAATTACAAAATATATGGATTCGGAGTACTTTTATATAAAAAAAGTGCAAAAATGGCTACTTCCGGTTTTCTCAAGGTCACTTCCGGTTGTCATTTTTCAAGGTCATATGTCACTTAACCTTTTGTACAAGGTCATATGGCTTTATAATGAACTTAGTTGAAGTAATAATCAAATAACCTTATATTAAGACATTTCAGGGGCACTAACTCCTATAAGATGCCATTAAATTGTATCAGACTTAATGTAACATATGTTCATTACATAAAAGCAGACATTTTGCACTTGTTCTTTTATATGTATCTTTCAAAGTGTAGGAGAAAATGCAAAAACAAGCAAAAGTCAACATTGAGAACTTGACCTTGACCTTTGACCTTGACCTCATTTTGTAAGTTAGGACCTAGGAGCCTCAAATAAAAAGATTCCAGGGTTATACGGTTAACGGTTGATGAGTTGAAAACACATACCGACAAATTTATTTTGTAAAGGTAGATAACTCCTATAAAATTTCATCGAATCGCTTCGATCCAAATTAGCCAAAAATTTCTAAGATAACCAACAATTTGTAAAAAGAATTTTGTCGATATCTTTTTTTGTTACGAAGGAGATGCACACAGATGATAAACAGTGAATAGGGAGATAACTCTTACAAAGAAAATGGTTCGGCTTAGCAGGGTGAAATTTAAAAGCGCATTAACTATACGATACAATATGAGAAATATCTACGCGACATATTGCGAAACAAACATTTATTGCAAGAACAAAATTTGGCGGAAAAAAAAAATAATAATAATAATCAGAACAAATACAATAGGTCTTTCCACAGAAAAGTGGAAAGACCTAATAATAATAAAAGAAAGAATCGAACAATAACAATATGTCACCCGACATTCGTCAGGGTGACATGATAAGAAAAGTGTCTACAGTTCTAGATGTCAGGTCAGGCTCCACCGCTCTAAACCAATATAGTAACACAAAAAACTACAATACTGATTGTTAGCTTCCTATACAACAATCAAATCAACGTTTCAATATTAAAAGCATGGGCACCACATCAACAATTTACTTCAACACTGATCAATAACATGTCATCAGCAGTAAGAAGACAACTTTCATATGCACCACGGAACCTCTTTATAATTATTAATATCAATTTTATTAGCAATCAAAGCTGGGCTTCAAAGTTATTATAAAACTACCTCTCCTAAGGTGGCGTGAATAAGACGTGGATACATCATAATTCGAAAGATATGTTAGTGTACATACACTCTAAGTATCTTCCTTTTGCAATAATATAAAAACATCTGACATGTCTACCCTACACAAATATCCCCATTCCAAACTAAAAGACAAATTGAAAGAATTGGTCCTGCTTTGTTTCACAAAAAAGAATGGCAAACGTAGATACACGTATCTTGGCTAAGGGAGGAATTAAAAAAGGCAACAGTAGTATACCGCAGTTCAAAAGTCATAAATCGATTGAGAGAAGACAAATCCGGGTTACAAACTTAAACCGACGGAAACAACGGAACAACAGAAACACTGAAATGCAACAAAAACAAACGCCAACATACATAGAAACGAACTATTTGATAATAACTGCCATATTCTTGACTTGGTACAGGACATTTTAAGAAAAAAAATGGTGGGTTGAACATGGTTTTATGGCTAGCCAAACCTCCCGCTTATATGGCAATTTTAAAAATACCGCTAAAATGACAAAAAATCAGCACAAACAAACGCAAGAACACTCAGCACAGAGAAAGGCACAAATAAAGAAGATAATAGTTGTTACAACATGTAAACCGCAGAATAACAACGAACATCTTCCATTAACGACAGCACAGAACATCACAAACAGTGACGTATTTTTGTAACGAATATATAAACTTGAAATTCATACAATTATTTTCACAATACTAGTCCAAACAATTATCATGACTATGACGGTATTGAAAGGCTATTTTAAATAAATGCGGTTTTTCAACAAACAATCGGCATTCCCATGGGAACAAACTGTGTTCCTCTTTTTGCCGACTTGTTCCTTTATTCACATGAGGCAGACTGCATATATGATCTTCTAAGGAAGAATTAAAGGAAGATAGCATAATCCTTTAACTTCACGTTCCTCTATCTAGATGATGTTCTCTTACTAAATAATTCAAAGTTTGGTGACTATGTTGAACGCATCTATCCCAACGAACTTGAAATAAAGGATACAACAGATACAGCCAAGTCTGTCTCATATCTGGACTTATGTGGTTCATAAGTGTTTATCATTTCTTATATAGATTAGACCGTTGGTTTTCCTGTTTGAATTGTTTTACACTAGTCATTTTGGGGTCCTTTATAGCTTGCTGTTTGGTGTGAGCCAATGCTCCGTTTTGAAGGCCGTACTTTGACCTATAATTGTTTACTTTTTACACATTGTGACTTGGATGGAGAGTTGTCTCATTGGCACTCATACCACATCTTCTTATTTATATTTACATCTAGAAATTGATGATGAGGGTCTGTTAAGAACGAAACTTAACAACAAAACACAAAACATTTCAGCTTCTTATTTGTGAACTTTCCATTTCTATGCAGTAGCAACATTCTAGCAGCACCTGCATATGGAGTATACATGTCCCAGTTGATACGATATTCCAAAGCTTGCATTTCCTATCATGATTTCTTTGATAGAGGGTTGTTGCTTGCAAAGAAGCCATTGAACCAAGAATTTGAATATCCCTCTGGCTATATATACGACTATTAACAACTTGAAAGAAAAAAAGTCCAAGGCTATGGTGTAAAGTATAAATATGCCATCCTGTCCACACTTCACAACTATGAACTAAACACTTCAAACTACAATGAACCACTTTCACATAACATCATGTTTGAATCAAACTCATTCAGCATATTTAGCCCACAAAAGACTAGTAATCCGAAAATCAAAACAACAAGCTGGAACAAAAACAAAACAACAGCAGAACACATCTAGAGAAACGAAACCTCAGAATGCTTACTGTTAACAACATAAGCATTAAATTTCAAAGCAGAAGTAAACTACAAATGTATGTCAAACCTGACATTATTTGTGGAACCGATTTGTAATAAGGAGAAAGCGTGGGAAAATCCCACCAAAGACGCAATTAAATCATGCGAAGTATTCCCAGAGGTTAATACATCATATAGAAATGACAAGATAACATGACACAACAAATACACACATTTCATTTTGACAGGACATTTTAACTATCCATATATATACAGTAAAAAAAA
Source organism: Mytilus californianus (assembly GCF_021869535.1). Taxonomy (NCBI): domain Eukaryota; kingdom Metazoa; phylum Mollusca; class Bivalvia; order Mytilida; family Mytilidae; genus Mytilus; species Mytilus californianus. The sequence continues at coordinate 126,709,318 of NW_026262679.1, read as the reverse complement.
CCATAGCAATGCATATTAAAATGATGTTAAGAGCATAATTTCAACATATTCAAATTAACGATCTATCAACACGAGAAAACAACCTCTTTCATATATAGTACTTACAACAAATCTAACATCAAAAAAAGAAGTCAAAAGACAGGTCGGGAAGCTGAATGAACACATATCAATGAAACCATACTAAAATGTTTTGAAAACAAATAACATCAAAGCATTCTGGAAACATATAAAAATAAAAAATGACGATATTGGAATTGGAATGTCCCCATTTATGAGGGGAAAAAAAAGCTGACTCAGCAATTAAAATCCTTTGTCACAACAGGCAAGTCCCAAACAATACCAGAAACAACAAAACTCATCCAGGACTCAACACATTAGTACTCCGATAGCGTGCAAGCCAAATAACATCAAGACTGACAAGGGGTATCCCAAAAAAATTAGTACTTAGATAGCGTGCTAGGCAAATATCACCAGGACTGAAAGGGATAGTATCCCAAACACATAAGCTCTCAGAGAGCGAACATGGAAAATAACACCAGGACGGACAGGGATGGTATCCCAAACACATAAGTACTCAGATAGTTTGCCAGGCAAATAACACAAGGACTGACAGGGATGGTATCCCAAACACATTATTACTCAGATAGCATTCTAGGCAAATAACATCAGGACTCACAGGTATGGTATCCCAAACACATTAGTACTCAGATAGCGTGCAAGGCAAATAAAACCAGGAATGACAGGGATGGTATCCCAAACACATTACCACTCATATAGCGTTCTAGGCAAATAACACCAGGACTGACAGGGATGGTATCCAAAACACATAAGTACTGAGATAGCGTGCAAGGCAAATACCACTAGGACTGACGGGGTGGTATCCCAAACACATTAGTACTTATATAGCGTTTTAGGCAAATGACACCAGGAATGACAGGGATGGCATCCCAAACACATTAGTACTCAGATAGCGTGCAAGGCAAATAACACCAGGACTGACAAGGATGGTATCCCAAACACATTAGTACTCAGATAGCGTTTTAGGCAAATAACACCAGGACTGACAAGGATGGTATTCCAAACACATAAGTTCTCAGATAGCGTGCTACGCAAATAACACCAGGACTGACAGGGACGGTATCCCAAACACATTAATACTCAGATAGCATGCTAGGCAAATAACACCAGGACTTACAGGGATGGTATCCCAAACACATTAGTACTCAGATAGCATGCTAGGCAAATAACACCAGGACTGACAGGGATGGTATCCCAAACACATCAGTTCTCAGATAACGTTTTAGGCAAATAACACCAGGACTGACAGGGATGGTATCCCAAACACATTATTACTCAGATAGCATTATAGGCAAATAACATCAGGACTGACAGGGATGGTATCCCAAACACATACGTACTCAGATAGCGTGCAAGGCAAATAAAACCAGGAATGACAGGGATGGTATCCCAAACACATTACCACTCATATAGCGTTCTAGGCAAATAACACCAGGACTGACAGGGATGGTATCCAAAACACATACGTACTGAGATAGCGTGCAAGGCAAATACCACTAGGACTGACGGGGTGGTATCCCAAACACATTAGTACTTATATAGCGTTTTAGGCAAATGACACAAGGAATGACAGGGATGGTATCCCAAACACATTAGTACTCAGATAGCGTGCAAGGCAAATTACACCAGGACTGACAAGGATGGTATCCCAAACACATTAGTACTCAGATAGCGTTTTAGGCAAATAACACCAGGACTGACAAGGATGGTATTCCAAACACATTAGTTCTCAGATAGCGTGCTACGCAAATAACACCAGGAATGACAGGGACGGTATCCCAAACACATTAATACTCAGATAGCATGCTAGGCAAATAACACCAGGACTGACAGGGATGGTATCCCAAACACATTAGTACTAAGATAGCGTTTTAGGCAAATAACACCAGGACTGACAGGGATGGTATCCCAAACACATCAGTTCTCAGATAGCGTGCTAGGCAAATAACACCAGAACTGACCAGGATGGTATCCCAAACACATTAGTACTCAGCTAGCTTGCCAGGCAAATAACACCAGGACTGACAGGGATGGTATCCCAAACACATTAGTACTCAGATAGCTTGCCAGGCAAATAACACCAGGACTGACAGGGATGGTATCCAAAACACATTAGTATTTAGATAGCGTTCTAGGCAAATACCACTAGGACTGACAGGGATGGTATCCAAAACACATTAGTACTCAGATAACCTGCATGGCAAATAACACTAGGACTGACAGGGATTTTAAAAATCTGTAGACACTGGAACTCTGCCACATGACTGGCTAAACGCAAACAAATTATACGTCTTCAATAAAGGAGATAAACATGCCGTCTACCAATATAAACCGGTATCTTTGACATCAGTACTATGCAAACTTCAAAAACACATAAGCACATAATGAAACATATAGGAAGTCATGGAGTGTTAAAATCACGAAATCATCGACTCAGATCTTGCAACTCATGCGAAACCCAGTTACTATTCACCTTGAAGGACTTCATGAAAGCATATGGTGCCACACTCAAACTGACATTGACCTCCTAGATTGCTTTTGATAATGTACCCAAGAAGAACCTATTATCAAAAATGGGCGAATAGGACCAAAAAACAAATGGTTAAATATGCTCTTGACAAAAAGAAACATGAAAGTTGTGGTAGAGGGAGAACAATGAAAAGAAATAACAGTAGACTTAGGCATTCCAAAAGTTACACTTAATAACAGTATTTTGATTATTACTCATCCTATGGCATATAAACTATTAATTGTTGACTGTCTACTATATAGAATAATAAAAACATCAAAATACCATGACGTTCTCCAAAAAGACCTTTTAAAAGAACCTAGAAGTTAGAGTAAACGACTGGGGAACACAGTTCAATGTAAAGCAGTCACTAGTCAGATATACAATGGAGTATGGAGCGATCGTATGGGACCTCTACGCAACTACAAACATTAAAACGCTAAAACGTTTACAGCGACTTACAGTAAGATTCATTACAGCAGACTACAATCCGAGAGGAGACGGAGGTATCAAATATTCTTGCCAAACTGAAACTACAATTACCTCAGACAAAACGTTCAAGCGAAAGGTTAAATTCAAAGTGGTTGAGGGTAATGTTACTGCTATAGAACCAAACGAATGTCTCAAGAAAGCACGTTCAAAGAGAACAATACTGCAAAGAAGTTAAAGAACTACCATTCAACAAATATTGTGGTGAAAACATGTAAAGCACAATACAAAGGCATTAATACAAGCAAAACATATTCGATCTTATTCTTGAGAAAACAGAGATGGATCGGAAAAATCTAAAAAAAAAACCCAAAAAAAACACTGCAGTACGTGTGTGTGCATCAAGCTTAAAAATTGTTTTACCACATCGTCAATAGATCGAAGACGCTCTCTCCGCTGTTGTCTTAAATCAAGTATTGGCATCAATAACATCTCATACAGAAAAAGAAAGACGGGTTTGTTTTTCTTTTTATCTGTATTCATATACGGTATCGCCTAAGTTCGCAATACACCATAAATGTACGCGTGCTTGTATTAATTCTTTAAATTTTCTTACAAAACTGTAAGCAAATGTTTTCTATACTATTTTCATTTTCAAACACCTATATCTCAGATCAATATGTCAATAATATATGGTACATTAGTGCATCAAATAGTATCAGTTGCAAATCTATATGTATATTAAAAAAGTCTTAACATAAATATCGAACTCCAAGCTAAATTCAAAAAGCGAGAAGTGCATAAAACCTGATAAAATCAACTGCTCGACTGTATCAACCAACGAAACGAATTAAAAATAACTGTCATATTCCTGACTTGGTACAGGCATTTTCTGAGGAAAATGGCGAGTTAAACTTGATTTTATTTTTGTTTTGTATTGGATGTAGTGGTTTTTTGTGCTTTTTCTTCAATTTTATTTCTCCCTTTATAAAAACTATCATTAAAGTTTGGGATGGTCCTAACCTTCTGATAAAGACTTTTGTTTTATTTCACCCAATGTGTTTGTTGTAATGTTCTATGATTCAATCTCTTGGTAATATTCATGCGTACATTTTAAAGTAATACAATAGATGTATTGTACGTATTTATATGAAAGATGAATAGAAATTTTCTTTGACTCTATGAATAATAGACAGGAGGTATACTCACTAAGAACAATTATTATTTGTACCGATGATATACTTGTTTACACGTCAATTCGTTTTAAATACGTAATTATGTTTTTGTATTGTTCTATGTCATAAAATAAATTTACAACTATTTATTTTATTTTATTTTATTTTAACAGCATTATTATTATTTTTATTATAATTATCATTATTATCATTACTATTAATATAACTTATCATAGCTGAAATAGTGTACAATAGCTCCGATTTACACTCTCAGAAAGGTCATAAGACAGTCCTAAAATTATTTTTATTTATGTCAAAAGTCATAGCTTCATTACCCCCCCCCCCCCCTTTTTCGCTTAATCTTAAGGCGCCTTCATTACACATACCACTGTTTGGAACATTTAATACTTTATTCAAGGTACTTGATGTCATAACACGAAAATATCTCTTTATGAATTGTTTGCATCCGAAGCGCCTGTAAGAGTTTACTTTCACCAGGAACGCTTAAAATCCCAAAAATGAAAGCCAAGGATGTATCAGTACCTATAAGCATACGGAGAGCTGTATGACATGAAGGTACATAAAAATAAATCCAAATCTTTTGCCTGAGGAATTTGGAACCTTGATTTCTTAATAATTTCTAAAGTTATTAACGGAGAGTTTAAAACAACATGTTTAAAATCATGTCAGTACCGAAGCACTGACTTTCGAATAATTCGGAATATTTCATGTTTCTTGTATTTTGCTTTTTGTATATTTTGATTTATCTGCATGTATCTTTAAGGCAGCATTAACTACGAATTCGACAAAAAATAAAATATAGTTTTGTTTAGTTTTCAAACCTTAATAAAAGTGGAATAAAGAAATACATTTTCGCTATTAGCAGTCAGATAAAATCAATTTCGACAAAAAAGATAAAAAAAAAAACATCACTGGTGTATTAATGACGTGGAAGTCAATAATTCAGCTCATTTAATTCCGTTTTCGTGCAATCTTCTTATTTGAACTTTAGAAGGGATGGTTGCGCATGTGTTCCTAGTGTGGCCGATTCATTAAGAAGAAAAGAATGTCAACATTGAAAAGTGGAACAAGGGAGTCCATTTTAGTGACTGATCTGGCCCACAACAAATCTTTTGTGTACAGGTAAAACCACAATCCTGTCCTCGTTTCCCCATCCCATGGCGTTGTCAGTTTATTTTCGACTTAGGAGTTTGAATGGTATCGTTCGCCCCTCTTTTACTCATTTTGTAAACCCATAACATGAAATAAAACAGACCTATAAAAACCGGCTGCACGCGCGTGCTATATATTCACATTTACATTTATGTTTATATCTGGTTATACGTTCGTCGGCAGACTTCGGAGGTCATCTCGAAGGATGATTAGATGGTGTCTTGTTTAAAATACTTAATGATACATTATAGCAAGCCCATGAAATGTAAATTGTTTCTTTTGGATTTTTTGTAATTTGAATATTCGTTTTAGTATGTTATGAATAAAATATGAGAATTTGGATCAAATCGATGAACATGAATTTGACAGCTAATGCTCGTTTAACAATTTCTGTTTGACGTACATAATTTTAAACCTGGTATCTATGATGAGTTTATTTACAGGTATTTAGTGTCACTCAGTATCATTTTTTCTCTTGAAGTTACATATGCGTATTCAGTGAAATGTCAAATCTTTACGTTGACTTTCTTTTAAGTAATTCAGTGTCGAAAGGTAACAAAACAAAAAATATGGAGACATAAATTTCCAAGGCGTAGTTAAAAAATCGACCTGAGATATAACTATTTATATACCTTCAGAAATGTATTTTCCCAACTCTCTGAGATTGTTATACAATACTCTATTGAATAAAACTCGGTATTAATAGGTTAAATATTGTTTTGTAAGAAAGTCAATTATATTGATGATGCCACAATGATGAACAAATACATTATGAAATGTAAAGTAGACGGGATAAAACAATTTAATTATATCGTTTAGTCTGACTAAATCTGTCAGAAATCTAATTGTGTTACATCACGAACTAACACTTGAACGGAATTTTTACATATTTTACGTGTAATGGAAGCAAAAGAGTCATAAATGTCTGGATGTATTGTGAAAAATATACTCCCTAGCAGACGATGCTTCATTATTACTTTTTATGGGAATTTATGGGAAGTTAACAATGGGATAATTGAAACCAATTCTATTGTCTTTATGTTTATTTCTCAACTGACTCATTTTCAAATTTTAAATGCAAGTCACGATATAAAGCAGACTTAGATTTTTCTTAGATATCCTCAATAGTAGGTTTTAAATATAACCAATGTACTTTTAATGAAAGCCACAGGCTTTTTGGAGAAGTCAGTTTAAGAGACTTTTTATTTAAACAATTTTTATTACAAAGCAAAATTTTTTTTTAACAGGGATGGTATCCCAAACAAATTAGTACTCAGATAGCTTGCAAGGCAAATAAAACCAGGACTGACAGGGGTGGTATCCCAAACACATTAGTACTCAGATAGCGTGCAAGGCAAATAACATCAAGACTGACAAAGGGTATCCCAAATAAATTAGTACTTAGATAGCGTGCTAGGCAAATATCACCAGGACTGACAGGGATAGTATCCCAAGCACATAAGTTCTCAGATAGCGTTCTAGGTTAAAAACACCAGGACTGACAGGGATGATATCCCAAACACATTACTAGTAGTACTCAGAGAGCGAACATGGAAAATAACACCAGGACGGACAGGGATGGTATCCCAAACACATAAGTACTCAGATAGTTTGCCTGGCAAATAACACCAGGACTGACAGGGATGGTATTCCAAACACATTAGTACTCAGATAGCGTTCTAGGCAAATAACATCAGGACTGACAGGTATGGTATCCCAAACACATTAGTACTCACATAGCGTGCTAGGCAAATAAAACCAGGAATGACAGGGATGGTATCCCAAACACATTACCACTCATATAGCGTTCTAGGCAAATAACACCAGGACTGACAGGGATGGTATCCAAAACACATAAGTACTGAGATAGCGTGCAAGGCAAATACCACCAGGACTGACGGGATGGTATCCCAAACACATAAGTACTCATATAGCGTTTTAGGCAAATGACACCAGGAATGACAGGGATGGTATCCCAAACACATTAGTACTCAGATAGCGTGCAAGGCAAATAACACCAGGACTGACAAGGATGGTATTCCAAACACATTAGTTCTCAGATAGCGTGCTAGGCAAATAACACCAGGACTGACAGGGACGGTATCCCAAACACATTAATACTCAAATAGCGTGCTAGGCAAATAACACCAAGACTGACAGGGATGGTTTCCCAAACACATCAGTACTAAGATAGCTTTTTAGGCAAATAACACCAGGACTGACAGGGATGGTATCCCAAACACATCAGTTCTCAGATAGCGTGCTAGGCAAATAACACCAGGACTGACAGGGATGGTATCCCAAACACATTAGTACTCAGAAAGCTTGCCAGGCAAATAACACCAAGACTGACAGGGATGGTATCCCAAACACATTAGTACTCAGATAGCTTGCCAGGCAAATAACACAAGGACTGACAGGGATGGTATCCAAAACACATTAGTACTCAGATTGTGTGCAAGGCAAATAACACTAGGACTGACAGGGATTTTAAAAATCTGTAGACACTGGAACTCTGCCACATGACTGGCTAAACGCAAACAAATTATACGTCTTCAATAAAGGAGATAAACATGCCGTCGACCAATATAAACCGGTATCTTTAACATCAGTACTATGCAAACTTCTAAAACACATAAGCACATAATGAAACATATATCTCAGATCAATATGTCAATATATGGTACATTAGTGCATCAAATAGTATCAGTTGCAAATCTATATGTATATTTAAAAAGTCTTAACATAAATACCGAACTCCAAGCTAAATTCAAAAAGCAAAAGCGAGAAGTGCATAAAACCTTATAAAATCAACTGCTCGACTTTATCAACCAACGGAACGAATTGAAAATAACTGTCATATTCCTGACTTGGTACAGGCATTTTCTGAGGAAAATGGCGAGTTAAACTTGATTTTATTTTTGTTTTGTATTGAATGTAGCGGTTTTTGTGCTTTTTCTTCAATTTTATTTCTCCCTTTATAAATACTATCATTAAAGTTTAGGATGGTCATAACCTTCTGATAAAGACTTTTGTTTTATTTCACCCAATGTGTTTGTTGTAATGTTCTATGATTCAATCTCTTGGTAATATTCATGCGTACATTTTAAAGTAATACAATAGATGTATTGTACGTATTTATATGAAAGATGTATAGAAATTTTCTTTGACTCTATGAATAATAGACATGAGGTATACTCACTAAGAACAATTATTATTTGTACCGATGATATACTTCTTTACACGTCAATTCGTTTTAAATACGTAATTATGTTTTTGTATTGTTCTATGTCATAAAATAAATTTACATCTATTTATTTTATTTTATTTTATTTGAACAGCATTATTATTATTTTTATTATAATTATCATTATTATCATTACTATTAATATAACTTATCATAGCTGAAATAGTGTACAATAGCTCCGATGTGCACTCTCAGAAAGGTCATAAGACAGTCCTAAAATTATTTTTATTTATGTCAAAAGCTATAGCTTCAATACCCCCCACCCTTTTCGCTTAATCTTAAGGCGCCTTCATTACACATACCACTGTTTGGAACATTTAATACTTTATTCAAGGTACTTGATGTCATAACATGAAAATATCTCTTTATAAATTGTTTGCATCCGAAGCGCCTGTCAGAGTTTACTTTTACCAGGAACGCTTAAAATCCCAAAAATGAAAGCCAAGGATGTATCAGTACCTATAAGCATACGGAGAGCTGTATGACATAAAGGTACATAAAAATAAATCCAAATCGTTTGCCTGAGGAAATTGGAACCTTGTTTTCTTAATAATTTCTAAAGTTATTAACGGAGAGTTTAAAACAACATGTTTAAAATCATGTCAGTACCGAAGCACTGACTTTCGAATAATTCGGAATATTTCATGTTTCTTGTATTTTGCTTTTTGTATATTTTGATTTATCTGCATGTATCTTTAAGGCAGCATAAACTACGAATTCGACAAAAATAAAATACAGTTTTGTTTAGTTTTCAAACCTTAATAAAAGTGGAATAAAGAAATACATTTTCGCTATTAGCAGTCAGATAAATTCAATTTCGACAAAAAAGATAAAAAAAAAACATCACTGGTGTATAAATGACGTGGAAGTCAATAATTCAGCTCATTTAATTCCGTTTTCGTGCAATCTTCTTATTTGAACTTTAGAAGGGATGGTTGCGCATGTGTTCCTAGTGTGTCCGATTCATTAAGAAGAAAAGAATGTCAACATTGAAAAGTGGAACAAGGGAGTCCATTTCAGTGACTGATCTGGCCCACAACAAATCTTTCGTGTACAGGTAAAACCACAATCCTGTCCTCGTTTCCCCATCCCATGGCGTTGTCAGTTTATTTTCGACTTAGGAGTTTGAATGGTATCGTTCGCCCCTCTTTTACTTATTTTGTAAACCCATAACATGAAATAAAACAGACCTATAAAAACCGGCTGCACGCGCGTGCTATATATTCACATTTACATTTATGTTTATATCTGGTTATACGTTCGTCGGCAGACTTCGGAGGTCATCTCGAAGGATGATTAGATGGTGTCTTGTTTAAAATACTTAATGATACATTATAGCAAGCCCATGCAATGTAAATTGTTTCTTTTGGATTTTTTGTAATTTGAATATTCGTTTTAGTATGTTATGAATAAAATATGAGAATTTGGATCAAATCGATGAACATGAATTTGACAGCTAATGCTCGTTTAACAATTTCTGTTTGACGTACATAATTTTAAACCTGGTATCTATGATGAGTTTATTTACAGGTATTTAGTGTCACTCAGTATCATTTTTTCTCATGAAGTTACATATGCGTATTCAGTGAAATGTCAAATCTTTACGTTGACTTTCTTTTAAGTAATTCAGTGTCGAAAGGTAACAAAACAAAAAATATGGAGACATAAATTTCCAAGGCGTAGTTAAAAAATCGACCTGAGATATAACTATTTATATACCTTTAGAAATGTATTTTCCCAACTCTCTGAGATTGTTATACAATACTCTATTGAATAAAACTCGGTATTAATAGGTTAAATATTGTTTTGTAAGAAAACCAATTATATTGATGATGCCACAATGATGAACAATTGAATTATGAAAGTTAAAGTAGACGGGATAAAACAATTTAATCATATCGTTTAGTCTGACTAAATCTGTCAGAAATCTAATTTTATTACATCAGGAACTTTTTACATATTTTACGTGTAATGGAAGCAAAAGAGTCATAAATGTCTGGATGTATTGTAAAAAATATACTCCCTAGCAGACGATGCTTGATTATTACTTTACAGAATTTATGGGAAGTTAACAATGGGATAATTGAAACCAATTCTACAGTCTTTATGTTTATTTCTCAACTGACTCATTTTCAAATTTTAAATGCAAGTCACGATATAAAGCAGACTTAAATTTTTCTTAGATATCCTCAATAGCAGATTTTAAATATAACCAATGTACTTTTAATGAAAGCCACAGGCTTTTTGGAGAAGTCAGTTCAAGAGACTTTTTATTTAAACAATTTTTATTACAAAGCAAAATTTTTCTATTCAATAAATAATATACAAGTATCTGCTCCAGACCATATGAGTATTTGGACCATAAAATGTTATTAGAAATCTTCCACAAACATCATTCAAATGAATTGTGTCCAACAAATTTGCATTTGCAAAAACGGCCAAAACAGCTTAAATTTGAGATTTTACTATATTATTCAAATATGAGCCACAACATTACCCCAAAAGAATTTTTATTTCATGATGTCTCATACAAAGATATTAATATGGGTAATATGTTTGTGTGGACATTGATGTGGCTTAAATCTACAGTTGGGGTCAGTTCTAGCCAAACTAAAAGTCTGACAGGAACTGTAAGGAGAACTGTTTCAGACAGAAGCGGTTCTACCATAGAACAGATTTGAAAAGTTATACGCTTGAACAGTTTTGGACAGTTAAACCTATAATAGATTCTTACAGTTCTACCCTAACTGTTTCTTACAGTTTTACCCTATAACTTATTCATTTAGTTTTCCCATTACCACCAGCTATATAGAAAAAAAGACTTATTGAACATATTTGAATAAATTATTTCAACCTAAATATTTTTTAATTGAGATACTTAGGTTATCAAAATGATGAACTAATCTTAAACTGACCCAGAGCAAAATATTTCTGAAACACAAACTAGAAACATTTGACAACACAATTCAACACGATAACTTTGGATGTCCTTACTATGCATTCTGCCAGGATAATAACAATTAAACTTTAAGAGGAAACAGTAACCACGTTTGACATGAATAAATGAGCATTTGAAGGAAAGAGAATAAAAGTAACCAAAAAACACAAGAGTCAAATATTGGTCAACGTATTTACGGGTTACAATAATTAAGATAATGTGAATGAACAATATGTCAAGTTGTTATCAAATAGTTCGTTTCTATGTATGTTGGCGTTTGTTTTTGTTGCACTTAAGTGTTTCTGTTGTTCCTTTGTTTTCCTCTTATAGTTGATGTGTTTCCCTCGGTTTTAATTTGTAACCCGGATTTGTTTTCTCTCAATCGATTTATGACTTTTGAACAGCGGTATACTACTGTTGCCTTTATTAATCAAGACTTTGAGTCTAGAAAATATAGAAATAGTCTAACTGAAACTATTATCGATCGGCTTTCGTCACATGTTTGATTAAATGACGAAAACATTAAAATATAATGAATTACAATCCCTGATGAGGTACTTGGCTCATATATGAATAGAGCACAAGCAGATGAATATGTTACAGTATTAAGGATGTATTCTTCTGATGTTTCAGTCTCGTTGAAATCTCGTTCGGGAATTATTTCCAAAACAGGTGATTTGAGTGCAAAATATCAATGAATTTAAAAAACATTATAATCAAACTTAACTCTATGAAAAAATTGTGTACTTACAAAAAGTAGTTTTTCAGTAATAAAATTTTCAAATTTTATAACCAATCCGGTTAGTGTCATCAGCCAAAATGTTGAGAAAATGGACGAGGTGTAAAAAGAAATGAAGTAACCCAAAATATGTACATCCCATATCAATTTTTTCTTTTCAAAATTCTTAGATATGTATTTTTTCAATCATTTATAACAAAGAAGTTGAAATCATATGCTTTTTGTTCTAGAAAAAGAGAGAAAAAACCCAAAGGAGTATGGCCACGAAGTCCCGATATTGGCCCTGTGAGGTGACAAAAAATAAAAGAGAAATAAGGTGGATCCTTTATAGCTAAAACATATCTACGTATATTGTTATTTGTTATTATAGTATAAAATCATATTTTTGTGACGTCATTTATGTGACGTAATACCCGGAATCAAACCGGAACGCTCAAAATGTCAAAATTCTTAAAGAATTTCACACTTCCTGGTTAAATTTCGCATTGGCAACAGGCCTTGACCAAAGTAATTTTACTCTTATTTCGATTGTTTGACACTTTGACTCAGTTTGCAACAATATTTAGTGCCGTCGAGGCCTGTTGCCACATCGAAAATTTTAACTTTTGCAAACAAGCAAATCCTGATTCAACGCCGCCATTTCCGAGGTACGATAGAATCTGTGACGAAATAATAGACTATTTTCATATTACCGACTTTTGACTCCGGATTATATAATTTGACGACTGGTTACCTTGGACATCATGGTACCAAGTCAGGTAAGAGCATCTTACCCGATATAAACATAAACAAAGATATAAATAGATAGCAAACTCGTGCAATTGGATTTTTCTAGGTCTGTTTGATTTGATATTATAGGTTAAATCAATATGTTAATAATCGTTTTTACCTGTATAAGAATAAGTTTTTGTAGATCGAATCAGTCAACCAAATTGTTTACCCTTGTTTCACTCTCAATGTTGACATTCTTTTTCTTTTAATACCTGAACACACCTATTTCATGCGTAATCCATCTCTAGCTAAGGGGTTCAATTGAACTTCACATGAATACGGATTTAATGAGGTCGAATTATCCACTTGCAAGTGAATAATTCATAAGCGATGTTTCTTTGCTTATTTTGACAAAACTGAACCTAGCAGCCTAAAAGCGAATTATTATTTCACTTTCATTAATGATGGAAACAAAAAAAAATCTTTTTTTTCTATATCTCGTAGCTAATGCCCCTTTAACATGTTTGTCGAGAACACGAATCATAAAATAATAAAAGTATTTGTTCTTTTAAAACGTAATTGATAGAAACATGCAAAAGTCGGATAGATTTAATTGAAAATAGCTAAATCGCTAAATGAAATCGTCCACAGCGGACAACTGAGAATGAGTATTCTGTCAAATTTTTGAATTTTTTTAAACTAGGCAGTGGCTATTTTGCCGCCGCCGGCAAAATAGAAAATATGCTATTTTGTCGTCTTTGATTAAAATATCTTAATAAAAACAAGCAAAATAGCATATTTCGATAGCAATGACTATTTTGCCGGCGCCGGCAATATAATGAATTTGTTATTTAGCCGGTTCTTTGTAAAGAGTGAATTTTAATATTTACTTGTGAAAAACACTACGAAAATGTGCATTGTCAACATAAAAGAATCAAATTATTATTCGACATATAGCTGAATAAGATAAATGTCACAATATCTGAGATACATATAATCGTTTATAAACATGTATGAGTCCAAGTGAAAATAAGAATTTGTAAAAAGGAATAAAAATAAAAACTATTGAGCATCCATTTGAAGCAAGGAAATCATATAAAAAATGTAGTTGAAATTACTACTAATATCAGTCTAATGCTACATATATGCATAAGAATAAAATCTGAGATTTTTAAACTATGCTGTAAAAAAATGAAAGACAAAATCTCATGGCATATCGGTTTGATAAAAACGTTATACAGTCTTTAAAAAATCAATCACATAGCTTCAAAATCAAAAATGTTTAAATTAAACTTAGTTTTGAAATAATAGTCAGTTTTGAATTTAATATCTGTAAACAAAATCTTTTTTACTGGCATGCTGGCTTCCGCTTACCGAGAATGGCAAAATAGCATATTTTCAATTTTGGCGGCGCCGGCAAAATAGCCACTGCCTTTAAACTATTACTTTTTCTAGTAAAAAAGTTCTGGGAAAATATAAAAAGGATTTATTGAACCATTTGAAAGAATTATATTTCAATTTTTACAGATGACTACATATTTCATGCGCCTTAGGTACAATTAGAGATAGCAGTACTATGTAATGTGGTCAGTGGCGTATGAATGGCGGTATTATATGAAACTATTGTTCATTCATGTGTTTAATTCTGAATGTTGCTTTGAGAGTAAGCATGTAATCCTCCGGAATGAGAATGATGTTTATGAGTTCACGTGTGGTTTTGGTGTCTGATGACTTCTGTACAATTATAATGTGTTCTATGATTATTGAAGTACATGTTATGCTATGTACTGTCTATTCACAATGTTTATCTTTATCTGTGTTTTCATCTTTTACTTCTTTACTAGAAAATAAACTTGTTTGTGTTTAAGTGAATCACGGTTTTCTTTCCATATACAAATAAGATGATGTGGTGTGATCAACTATCCTCATAATTTTTTACGACTGTACTTCGCTCGTCAAGATATTTTACAGCTGTCAATTTAAATTCCTTCTGCCCAATAGAAGACATTCATTGCTTATGTTTTAAAATCCTTTATGACTTTTAATTTAATCTATGCTATAGAATGATGTTTGTTTACATAGTCTCTGCAACTGCTATTTCGAGAATATCAATACAGAAAACGAGTATTCGGGCCACTTATAAAAATATTAATTGAAGCGCTTTTGTGCAGCTTAAGCCTTAATATTAGTAAATTTCTGTTAATAGAGTTAAAACAAAAACAAGATATATGGACGAGATTCAAGAAATAGTTTGGAAAACAATTCTTGTGGTAAAATGATTATAAAGTTACTAGAACGTTCATGAAACAATTTTAACGTTACGCGCAAATGGCTAAAATACCATTGTACCTTGGTCTTTTCTGGCGCCCTGGAAAATTATACAAACACAGTTACAAGTCTAATGGTTATCGTTTTATGAACTACACTAGTTAGTGATCCTTCTGCAGTAATTACGTCAATTTCTGAGACAGGGCCGTTTTTAACCCTTCCTGGCCCTACTACTCCTTTACAAAATTGACAGCATGGTCAATTTGACACGAAAAAAGCAACAGCATTTGTATGAATTTTCTAATATAAACACCAACTTATAGTTTTTTAAGTTAAATTTATTCAGATTGGTCCACTTCATCTTTATAGAAAGTATGAAAAAAAGGTTTGATTGTGAAATTGTGATTGTTTTCATGATAATAGACTAAAAATGGGTAAAAAATTGATGAAAAATAGGAAAATCATTTAAAATGGGGTACTTTCAAATGGCCGTAACAAAAAATGAAATGCACCACCATATGATTTTTTCTAGAAATGTTCGGCTCCTCCGAGGTGTACATCCTTAACTAGTTTTGAGACATTTTATTCTTCTCCTTTTAATTTCATTCAGTGGAATAACTAAAGATACATAAAAACACACAATAAATATCAGCACAAAAACTGTTTTCGACTTTACTTTTTGATTTAATTCAAAAGGGTTCATACCATCGTTGTTGGAACTTTACTACTACTTAGGTTAACATACTTTAAGCTAATTGAATGTATATCAAGTTATTATACTGGTGTGCCCCCATGATTTCATACCTAATATTTTCTGATTAAAACTTTTGACTCACCATTCCTGATCAAATTTAATTAAAAAAAGTTCATCGAACGCTTCAAACGACTTTTTTTTACACTAAGATATATTTAGGACAGAGAATACTGTTTATCACTGGACTAGAATAGATAGTGAGCTTATCAAACCTCACAAGATGTGACAATCAAAAAGTAATAAAAATAAAAGCTTTGATTTAATGTTTCTTTGGTTAAAATTATAGCATAATTATTACGCAACAATGCCGATTTTACAGATTTCTATGATGAACGATAATTATCATGACTCTCACAGTAATATAAAGTAAATAAACAATCCTAATTTTGGTTTTATTGTGGTCGCTTATGTCCGAGATATCAATCAAATCATCTGTTACTGTCGTGCGTCTGTCATCTCCTATACCTTATCTCATTTTATCATTTTCATCTTAAAACGATAAAGCCAATTATGAACATGAAATCATATTCAATAGCTTAAGTACATTTTTCTTGCATTGTTAAATACCATTTTAAAGGTTCAGGTACTGCCTTGTTTTATTTTGTTTTTCTATTTGTATGTTTCAATTGTTAAATTTATGCATGCAATAATTAGAGAAAGTTCGGATATAAGAACATTTTTTTAATCTCACAACACGTCGATGTACAAGCATATGTAAAGTAAAAAACATCGTCTATAGCTAAATATTTTATACTTATTCAATTTTCATAAAGGTCGATTTTTCTCTGTGGATTTCGAAACAGGATTTTTCACGACATTTTCATAACGATTGCAATTTTTGATGGTTTAAGAATTTTTTTATTGTGTTTCGGTTCTATGATATGTTGCTTTTAACCTTTGTCTTCTTTGTAGGAATCAGTAAATGGTACGTATTATCGACAACCCAAGGGTTGACCGGCATTTAAACCAATTAATGTTAACAAGGAGCGCCGTTTTTGAGGAATGCATTTCAAATTCATTCACTCCCGGTTAGAAAGGGAATGTGACACCATATACTACGTGTATGAAGAGTATTACGCTCTTTGTATGCTGAAGAACACTTGCAACACAGTAAAGTCCGAAAGTAGCCTTTTGCGAAACCAAATTTATGTCTTATCCAACCTCTTTTTGTAGTGGCCATCTTAAAGTCCATCTAGATGATCTAACATTTTGAATTTAAAACATACACAAAATAAGGATATAATATATGACTGCCCAGGAAACAACTATTAACCAAAGACTAAGGGACACGGATGTAAACAATTAACTCATCATAGATACCAGGATCAAAATTTGTACGACAGACGCGCGTTTCGTCCACAAAAGACTAATCAGTGACGCTCGAAAAATCAAAAAAGTTAAAAAGGCCAAAAATTGGACCGAAGTTGAAGAGCACTGAGAAGCAAAAAATTCGAAAGGTTTTTTCAATTACAGCTAAAGTAATCTAGTCCTGCGCTAGAAACTCCTTAGTATTTCGAAAATTTCAAAGTTTTATAAACAGTCAATATATAACTATGACCATATCAATGATAATTTATGTCAACACCGATGTTCTGACTACTGGGCTGGTGATACCTTCTGGGATAAACTGCACGTCCCCGTACGGTCTTAAACAATGATCAAAAGACATATTGCATAGTTAGTTATTATGGGCCCGTGATGAAAAACGTAAAACAGTTCTAAATGAAACACCCTGGTTTTAGCTAACAACACTCACACGACTAGTCTCTTGGCTTAGGACAGGTACATAAACAAACTGTGGAGTAATAAAACATAGTTTGGGCGCTTGACTTATCGGAAAATGATGAGCACAAGACAACTAGCAATTTAGAAAAGACAAAAAGTACCAATCCAGGAGAACTCGCTTTTAAATGTCAACTAATAAATAAATCATTGTTAATTTGCTCTCGTCCTGAATGTTCAAGAAACATTTCCTATCATTCTTACAGCAAACAACAATAGGCCAATCATATTAGATGTTCCTCAAAGTCAGTATTTCGTATGTTGAAGATTATATGGAAAGATTTATTCAAAAAATCTCAAAGACTAATTGCTAACGCTAAAAAATATGACGATGTAAAGTCGAATTATGGCAAATTAACTTTAACAATCAAAACTAATAATGACTCGATGTGTTATCGCTATTCTGAGAGGTTAATAATGCACTATTGAAATATCAGGAAAAAAAACTCTATACACAGACGCAGTAAAGATATTTTAATGGTTTTCCTTAGTAACATTTAAATGTTTAATCCTTTAGAGAATTAATTATCAAAGACAGATATTTTTTTTGTCTTTGTTAAATTCATTTACGTTTCTTAACTCGAGGAAATCTTATATTAACTCATATCTTTTGTTTAGAATGTTGATGTCATATATGTTTACCATATATATAAAGTCTTTTATTTTGGATGCTGTTCCATTGCCGTATACGCCATTTCCCGTTTGACCATATAACACTGGAAAAACACCAATAATAAAGTGGAAACTACTAACATTGGTCATCTAAATAGTAAATCTGCAGGTAATGTACAAAGTTCAATTGGGGAAATAATCAAACGCAAACATATAGATAAGGGCTTTATCTTAACTAATATTTCCTAGAGCTTTCATTTGTTAAATATATTTAAAAATCAATGTCGGATATAGGCTTTTATCAACCCTGAAATAAGTAGATAATAAATTACTTAAACGGAAGAAATAGTGCGTGTTAATTAATATAAGTAATAATTTTAAGGTCATATACCTTTCATAGTCGTGATCCAGTTTGCGACTTTTGGGTTTTCAATAATTCCATTTTTACTAACGGCTGTCACTTTAAACTTGTAATCAGTTTCAAATGTCAGGCCATGGATGGGCACTACGGCACGTTTGATCTGTAAAAAAAACACAAAAATTAAGTACAAACGGGGTTGGTATAGAAAAGTAAGAGGACGTCAAGAAAGGGGGGGGGGGGGTGAAATAAATAGGACGAAGAGAGAGAGACTACGCAATTTAAAACAAAAAGACAAACAATTACAATAAGCAATAAAAGAAAGCTAAATATAAGAAATTAGATGAAATCCAGGATTCGAAAAAAAATTTTTTTTTCATTTATAGTATCCGTCGTGTTGTTTATGACAAATAAATTCGATAGAAAACAAATCTAGAAAAAATGACGGTTATTTAACTAAAATAGACATCATGGGCCCCTAAAAGGATGTTTTATTTCCTTATTCACGAATCGAATTGAAGTAACGACAAATATCACTAGAAATTTAACCGTTCCAAGAAAATCCGCGAAACTATAAGAAAATGTGAATGTCGACAGGAGATCGTGAAAAATCGAGAAAGAAGAGAAAAAAGATCCAAAGAATCTACATAATCATGTGATCAGAAGTGTGTATAGTTTGTTGTGTTATAACTTTCTTTGAATTTAAAATTCCGAGTGAAAATACCTTGGAAATCAATGAAGAAAGCAAATTCTGGAGAGAGCAGAAGAAAAAATTTTGATTTAAATTTCATAAATAATTATACAGCTTTGTTGGTCACACAAACCTACGTAAAATAAAGGCAACAGTAGTATACCGGTGTACAAAAGTCATTAATCGATTGATAAATCCGGGTAACAAACCAAAACCGAAGGAAACACATCAATTATAAGAGGAAAACAAAATAACAACAGGAACATCGAAGTTCAACAAAAACAAACGCCAACACACATAGAAACGAACTGTTTTATAACAACTGTCATATTCCTAAACTGCTAAAAATTCCGCTTTACGACAATGTTAAAAAATATCGCTAAAACACTACGTGACAGAAATACAGCACAAACACATGCAAGAACATTCATAACAGAGAAACGTACAAACAAATAATATAATAGTCGACACAATATGCAAACCACAGAACAACAACGAAGATATTCCATCAAAGGATATCAAAACAGTGACGCGCTTACGTAACTAACATGCAATCTCGAACATTATACAATTATTTTCAAAATGTTCGTCCAAATAATTTACATGCCAATTATGGTATGGAAAGGCAATTTTTATAATTATTTGGACTGCAAATGTTAAGACATAACAGATTATCCAACCGAAACCATAACAGAAACATCAAAATAAATCCATTAATGTTGGATGTTTAAAACACCGAGACACGCCGCACAGCAATGCAAATTCACATTCAGTATAACAGTCATATTCGGGAATATGACAATGATAGTATTGAAAGGCAATTTCATAATTATTTGGACAACAAACAATACGATACAACACATTATTCAACAGAAACCATAACAAAAACACCAAAAATAAATACATGAATGTTGAATGTACAAAATACCGAGACACGTCGTAAAGCAATGTAAATTCACTCTCGGTATAACAGTCATATTCGGGAATAGGTCACTTTGGGTACTTAGCAGACAGACGACATAGATGTTAAACCACAATTTAAGACGTGTTAAAAATGTCATTAGTTATTTTAGACACAGACACCTCGTATAGATCAACCAATTCGTGATGGTGTCCATAAAATTTACGGAGTGTCATTTTCAATCTTTCCTCCTCATAACTCTGTTGGAGCAGTTTCTGCGTAAGGAGCACACTTCTGTATATGAAGTCAGTATAGTGTGAACATGCACGAGCATAACGTATCAATTGAGAAATTACACACGATACAACGGAGCAGAGGGTATGTTACTGCAAAGAAATGGGAAATTGATAATTGAGAAGTTGAAATCATCCCGTTTGTCATAGATTTTAGTGTGAAGTCGTCCATCTGTGTCAATATTGAGAAAAAGATCAAGGTATGAAGCAGTCCTTCTTGAATCAGTAGTATCCTTAATTTTAAGTTCAATGGGATATATGAGATGCAAGTACTGACTGAAATATGGGTTATTCAGTGATAGGACATCATCAATATATCTGAAAGTAAAATTAAAGAACCTTGCAAGGTGCTTTTTCTATTTGTCTTTTAGAAGGTTTTGAATGAATTCTGCTTCATACGAGTACCCATTGGAATACCGACTGTCTGTTGAAATATCAATCCTCCAAACTCAACAAATATATTGTCGATTAAGTCAAGCATTGTGATAATATCATCTATACTGTATTTTCTGAAAGAATCAGTTTGGTTCTTCACAAAATAAGAATTATTATAACCCAAAACAAGAAATTATATATATACCCTCACGACACTTACCAAAGAGGAAATCCTGGATAATCATAGGTCTGTTCTATGTTCCTTATGAATTTCAACCAAAGATGAAGAACTGGGTCTTCCATCACTGTATTGGATACCTAAACTACATAAGTGTCCTTACAAACAACTGTATATTGCTGGGTCTTCCAAGTGCTCCACGAAACCTCTTTCTAAATTATTAACATCTATTTTATCAGCTATCAAAGCCGGGCGTGAATCAGATGTGGATACTTAAAAATTCCAAAGATCTTTTAGAGTACATACAATCTAAGACTCTCTCATCTTGCAATAGTATTAAAACATTTGACTTTTTCTACACTTTACACAAGTATTCCCCATTCCAAACTAAAAGTTAAATTGAAAGAGTTGGTATTACTTTGTTTCATTAAAAAGAATGGCGAACGTAGATACAAGTATCTTGTCTTGGGGAGAGATAAATCCTACTTTGTAAAGAATCACTCTGATTCAAACAAAAAATTCTCTGAAACTGACATTATCAAGATTCTTGATTTCTTGATTGACAACATATTTGTTATGTTTGGAGGACGTGTTTTTCAACAGTCGTCGGAATTTCAATGGGAACCAATTGTGCCCCTCTTCTTGCCGACTTGTTTCTTTATTATTATGAGGCTGACTTCATACAGGAACTTCTTAGGAAGAAAGATAAGAAGTTAGCAATGTCCTTTAACTTTACGTTCCACTATATAGATGATGTCTTCTCACTAAATAATACAAAATTTGATGACTATGTTGAACGAATCTATCCCATCGAACTAGAGATAAAGGATACTACAGATACAGTTAAGTCTGCCTCATATCTTGACCTACATCTAGAAATTGACAATGAGGGTCGGTTGAAAACAACACTTTACGACAAAAGTGATGATTTCAGCTTCCCAATTGTGAACTTTCCATTTCTATGTAGCAACATTCCAGCAGCGTCTGCATACGGAGTATATATCTCCCAATTGATACGATATTGCCGGGCTTGTATTTCCTATTATAATTTCCTTAATAGAGGATTGCTGCTCACAAGGAAGCTAATAAACCAAGAGTTCAAATGGCAGAGTTGAAATCATCCCTTCGTAAATTTTACGGACGCCATCACGAGTTGGTTGACCGTTATGGAATAACCGTTTCACGGATGATATCGGATATGTTCCTTATGTCGTAACTACAATACCCTTCCCTTTTCACGAATGTGACCTACCGAATTAGACTATTTACCAGATTTGTAATAACATAAGCAACACGACGGGTGCCACATGTGGAGCAGGATCTGCTTACCTTCCGGAGCACCTGAGATCACCCCCAGTTTTTGGTGGGGTTCGTGTTGCTTAGTCTTTAGTTTTCTATGTTGTGTCATCTGTACTATTATTTGTCTGTTCGTCTTTTTATTTTTGGCCATTGCGTTGTCAGTTTGTTTTCGATCTATGAATTTGACTGTCCCTCTAGTATCTTTCGTCCCTCTTTTATATCTACGATTCCCATTTTTATCGAAAAAGCTCTGTTTAATAAGATGGTGAAGTCGATCTTTCAATTGAGCATGGGGTATAGTAGTGGAAAGCGTAGAAAAATCAAAGGTCCTAATATTGCTGCAAAATTGCAATGACTGTGATCTGAGATTTAGCAGTAGATCTTTAGAATTTTTGAAAATCCACATCTGATTGACACCACTGGTTGAATATATCTCATCGCAATACACATACCTCCTACTTGTTTCTTTAACACTTCGCTGATTCCGCAGGTTCAAAGTCTCAAAAGACGATGACGCACCATTGTTTTCTTTGAGTTTACAAACATCAAACACTAGTACACCATATTTGGTCTGAAACGGTCATTGTGATCTTAACAGCTCTTTAAATCGGAACAATAAATTATTTGGTTATTTTCAGTCTTTCAGTCAATTATTATGTTTATTCACTGCAGTAAATTCAGTACTGTTAAGTCTATGTTCAGACTGTTGAGTACTTATGTCATACACCTGTTCACAACAAAGACATACAGAATTGTATGAGAAACTACTGAACAGTACTGAATCGACTGCAAGCGAATTGCATGAACAAAACTAAATTAACCGCAATAGACAAATTTGAAAATTTACATAAAAAATAAACTCTTCATAGATACCAGGATTAAAATTTTGGACGCCAGACGCGCGTTCCGTCTACAAATGACTAATCAGTGACGCTTGAATCAAAAAACGTTTAAAATTGCCAAATCAAGTGCGAAGTTGAAGAGTGTTGAGGAGCCAAAAATCCGAAAGGTTTTATTAAATACAGCTAATATTATCTATTCCTGGGTTAGAAAATTCATTGAACAGACTTTTTAGATGATGTTAAGATCAAAATGACCGTTTAAGACTAAAATTCATTTACTAGTGAAATGATTTTATTAAGGTTCCACAGGCTCGAACGCCTCAAAAACTGGTACAAAACTTATTATTTATATATAGACATATGTTTCTCTGGAAGAAAGGATTCAACATTCCCAACCTGAACCGTCTTCAAAGGCTTAGAAACCTATGTACATTTATAGTACATCGTAGTTTTTAGATGCACTGAACGCAACGCACAAACACACATGTTTGATCCAATCAGATTAATTATCCAGTTTTGGTTATTTCTTTCCTAGCTAAACATATCCCTCAACTGCACCCAGCAGGTAATTGAAGTTTTTTTTTCATTTAATAAACAAAAATGTTAAAATAAGATGATGTGTTATGATTGCCAATAAGACAAATTTCCGATTTGAATTTTCCTTGGAGTTCGGTATTTTTCTTATTTTACTTTTTCCAACGATACCAAATGACGTAGAAATTAGTAAACTAAAGATTACCGTACGGCTTTAAAGAATGAGCAAATTGCATACCATATAACAAGCTGTAAAGGCCCCGTTATGGCAAAATGTGAAACAATTAAAAACGAGAAAACTAACAGATTTATGTAAAAAAAACATTAAACGAAATACAAAATTATGCAAATATAAAATACAACAATAAACGACTATCTGGTACGTTTTATAGTTAATATCTTTGATGACTTTTACGTAATTCGTTTTGCGTATGTAAAACATGCGTGACTTTACTAGTTTTTACTAGTCATGAGTTATTCGGAATGTCATTTAGTATACTTTAACATAGATTTCATATCCGCGATTTTTGAGCAGTTTGGGTCGATTTCGAATTCTTCAACTCTTTTTTATTCTAACTTGTATAACACTTTTTTCCTTGAGAAGTGTAAAAGCATCAGTTTTTTTTTCTCTCTCAGTTATACCCCAGGAATAGATTACCTTAGCCTTATTTGCTCTTCAACTTCGTATTTTATTTGGCCTTTTGAACTTTTTTGATTCCAGCATTACTGATGAGTTTTTTGTAGACGAAACGCGCGTCTGGGTACAAAATTTTTATCCTGGTAGCTATGATGAGTTTATTTAAATATATATAATTTCTACAAAAACAGACTCATATCAAGTAATAGAGATTCATATGGTCCAGTTGTCGGTTCAGTTGTTTGGCAAAAAAACCCCAGAAAATGCGCAAATCAATAAAGGCAACAGTAGTATACCGTAGTTCAAAAGTCAAAAATCGATTGAGAGAAAACAAATCCGGGTTAAAAACTAAAACCGAGGAAAACAAATCAACTATAAGAGGAAAACAAAGGAACAACAAGAACACTGAAGTGCAACAAAAATAAACACCAACATACATAGAATCGAACTATTTGATAACAACTGCCATATTCCTGACTTGGTACAGGACATTTTAATAAAAACAAAATGGTGGGTTGAACCTGGTTTGATGGCTAGCCAAACCTCCCGCTTATATGACAATGCTAAAAAATATCGATAAAATGAAAACACTACGTGACAGGAATACAGCACAAACACACGCAAGAACACTCACCACAGAGATACGCACAAACAAATAATATGATAGTCGACACAACAAATGAGGAAGGAGTGAACACATAATTAATCTTAATACATACAAACATAAAGAGATGCGGTACTTTTACCAATGAGAAAAATATCTACCAGACACTAAAGTATGACTATCAACAATGAACAAATTCCATATAGTAAGCTATAAAAGGCCTGGCATGACAAAAAGTGAACAACCAACTAAAAACGAATAAGGCAGACAGCAACCAACGACAACCATTTATTTACAGGCTCTTTACCTTAGACGAGCACATACATAATGTGGATGGGTCAAACATGTTTGTTAGCGCTCATCTCCCCTTCCCTAAGAGAGTGGTGAAATGTCACAACAAACGAAAAAACAAAAACAATCGATAAATAAGGACTTGACTCATCAGATCGACACTAAGATACAAAAAATTCTAACAACATTTTTAAAAACACATGACTTAACAATTGATTTCAAACCAATGCCTTAGGATGGATTTAATTGTCGTCTAAGCACAATGAAATTACCAACATTCTGGACAATTATGAAAGAAAGACGAAAGATATCAAAGAGACATTCAAACTCCACAGTCGAAAACAAACTGAAAGCGCCATTAAAAATGTAAAACAATAAAAAGACAAACAAAAGTATACAAAAGTATACAAAACACAACATAGAAAACTAAAGACGGAGCAACACCAGCCCATTACAAATTGGAGTGATCTCAGGTAACTTGCGATACGCTTTTTTTTATCTAACAATATCCCCTTTCTGTTTTCTGTATTTATATGATCTAATAGTAAATGAAATCAACTTACAATTTCACAAAGAAAATGTAGAAATTATGTGGTTTTTCTATGTAACAGTTTTTTTTTCTAATTATAAAAAAGACATTTTCAAAGTCATTTGCCTTTGAATTCAGAATAACTAGAGTTAAATAGTAAGATTTCCAAGACTGTATAAGGCTTGATGCTGAAGATAAACATCCAGTTGATGTAATCATGGCATTGCGTTTACAAGATGAGGATTAGGACGTTTTTGCCGATTCACTTCAGTACACATTAATGTGTATGGAGTGCATTTGTACTAGTTTCTTTTTATTAATAAAACATTTCAAACATATAACAATACACAATAAGGAGATGCGGAATGATTGCCAATGAGACAAATATCCACCAACGCCCAAATAACGTAGATTTAAGCCATTATAGGTCTCCATACGGTCTTTAACAATAAACAAAACCCATACCGCATACCATACCGCATAGTCAGCCATAACGGCATGTTAAAATGTGAAACAATTAAAACGAGAAAAACCAGGTATCTTTGAATAGTGTTTATGACATAACAATGAACGACACACAAGTATGAAAAAGAAACCAACAACAACTACTAATTTATATGATCCTGAGTTTGTACCAAGTCAGGAATATGGTAGTTGTTTTTTCTCTTGTTCCGTTGACTGACAGCGTTTGATTTTGTTAGTTTTGTGGGCTTCTTCTTTTTGTATTTGCCTTGTTCTACTTTTTTGGACAGACTTAAAAATGTACTGGGATTAAACATTTTTTGGAGAAATTAACCTGGGACAGCAGACCATACGAATAAACTGTTAAAATCAATTGAAAATGGCCTGACTCATCAGATTGGCACAAATCACAATTATCAAAAACAACTAACATATAGACAAAAGACACAAAATACCGCAGCTACTGAAAGCTAGTTCAAAGCCATTTACAACTTATAAAAAAATCATGTTCTCGTTGACTTTACCATCAATCTGTACACATCCAACGGATTTAGTGTAAAGACGTAATAAACAGTCGAAAAAAAGCAGACCTTGTTTAACACCAAAATATTGGTATATAGAATAGATAGGATGTAGAACCTTAAGTTTTCATATATATATAGCAATAGTTATCCAGTTATGTTTTAACTTATCAAAACAAAATCAACAAGGGTACCGATAAAACAGTTTTCAAAGATCTTAATACGGTGTTAAATTGATAACCTCTCAAAATAAGTTTAACGAAAGGATCAAAAAGTTAACTTGGATCTTATATGAATTTATGGATTCTATAAAAAAAAAATATCACCGTAAAATAAGGATATGATATCGCGCTTGTATTAAGAATTGTACTGGGAAAGCCTAACTTTAGTACAAAATCTTTGCATCTATGGGAAAAGTTGGTAAATTATGTGTGGTAACGGGATATCTGACTAAATAATTAACCAAATACAAAGATTACGTTCATTGGAATCTAAAACGTCAGTACATTATGCCGGTAATTATACTACCGTTAGAAAGACTAATTATGTATTCTAATTGAGATGTTGCTGGCAAGTTTTCCGCTGTGAAAAGTTTATCTCTAATTAATATCTAAAATCCGTCAAAGAAGAACCAGGAATCGAGTGAGCGATGTTATAATGAAACAAGGAAGTTACCTTATTTAATTAAACATTTTCTGTCATCTTCAGATATGATTAACATTAATGAACTTATTTTCTTTAAATGTAAAGAAACATAAATAGTACACGTCTTTCATATACGTTGCTAATAATTAAACAATGCACAGCACGACCTAAACTTATTCAAAACAATGATGTGGAATGTAAAATGATCAACATAAATATCATCTTATCATTGCACCATAAATATATTCATAAAAGAAAGGAAATATTACAGTCAGAATCTTTTCATCAATTCAAATTAATATGACTTGAATTCATATAGGAGAACGTATTTTACGTAGTCAAATTACTGCCAAAACTTTTTTCAAAGTCAAATTATGAACAGACTTTTTTTATATTCTAAAACATGAAATAAAGGGCTTTTCTATAGTGTGGTAAATATTTACGATATTTGTTATCAGAAAACATAAGACTGTATTTGTCGAAGCCATTCTTGTCATTTTACACTTTATTTAAACAAACTAAATGGTTGATTGTCCTACCGGTAGAATATCTGATAGGTAGTGTTTTTTATTGAAAGTTTTCCCTTGTGATAAGTTCTGACTTCACTTTCATAAGCTGTCAAAGAAGAACTAAGGACCTTGCACATATTGAGTTTTAAGATAAAAGGGGATTATATCCCCTTAATGAATTGCCATATATAGTTATCAAAGGTACCAGGCTAATAATTTAATACACCAGACGCGCGTTTCGTCTACATAAGACTCATCAGTGACGCTCAGATCAGAATTGTTATAAAGCCAAACAATTACAAAGTTGAAGAGCATTGAAGACCTAAAATTCAAAAAAAGTTGTGCCAAATACGACTAAGGTAATCTATGCCTGGGATAAGAAAATCCTTAGTATTTTGAAAAATTCATACTTTTGTAAACAGGAAATTGATAAAAATGACCATATAATTGATATTGATGTCAACACCGAAGTGCTGACTACTGAGCTTGTGGGTGATACCCTCGGGGAATATATCCGAGGTTTGGTCTAATCCCAATTATAGCAATACCAATCAGAGAAAATAGATCAATGCAAATAGAAACTTTATACTTGAAGTCGTCCATGCTGATATCATGCAACACGTCTTTTAGTTGAAGACCTTTGTTGAAATAGATGTTTAAAATGTTGAGATGGTTAGAATAAGCTGATTTTAAAATAGGTTTGCATTTCTGATTCGATATATGATGAAAGATATTGCCAATGCGTGGGCATTAAGCCCTTTTTGGCATACAAGAAGATTACCATAGCATATTTTATTAAGCATCTCTTCAATTATGAAACGTTTCTTCGTGTCATAAAAATATTTATACTGCACTCGTTCTATTTGAGCAGTCAAAATGCTTTGACTGTATATTTCTATGTCATATACAGTCACTGACCCATATCACTTTTCTCTTGAATATTTAGATAGTACAGCCGAAACTATATTTAATTATTCATGACGACCTCTTCAACCTGTCCTTGTTTCCAATGTATACAACGAAGCGTGGAACGACTCATACTTATTTCTTTTTCAATTGCTGGAAAAACATACTTCACTTGTTAATATTTTTGTTTGAAACCTATAAATCATTATTTTTAATGCTTATTGTTGATATTTTAGTCCATACTCAAACGAATTCGTTCACCATCGATTGGTTTCCACAGGTTACGTACATTTCATTGTGCAGTGTTGTATATTTCTCCGCAAGATATGAGGCCTTTTTAAAGGGCGATTTTTCCCAATATTTAAATCGAATAAATAACATTAACACAATAAACAACAATTGAAAATGTTTTTATCTAAATTGCAGTATAAAGACAGTAATAGTGTATTGACTTGACATATCAACGATATAAGGATTCGGCCCGAAACGGGGAAAAAACTCGGCAGAGCCTCGCATTTCCCCGTTTCTAAGCCTCGTCCTTATATCGTTGATATGTCAAGTCAATGCACTATTGTTGTCTATATTGATAACTCAACCTACGTCAGAAGAGGTTTTTTCTTTAATTCAAAATCAAAGTATACCTTTGGCGATAATAAATCAAAATGTCTTTTAACTTTTATTAAAACGTTTCAAATAGCAGATGTAATTCGGCTTTCATTTAATTTTACATCTACGAGTTTTTTTACGTTTATTCTAATTACTTTAGAGATGCTGCAAACGATTTGATGGGACTTATTTTTTAATCCATATAAAACGAATGGATAGTTATGGTAATACAAACGTTAGTAAGGAGTTATTTTTTAAATATCATTGTGTCAATTGTGTCAATGACAGACATTAAATAGTTATGGTAATACAAACGTTAGTCAAGAGTTATTTTGCAAATATCATTGTGTCAATGACAGACATTAAATAACTTGTTTTGATTCTGATGATTGTGTCAATGACAGACATTAAATAGCTTGTTTTGACTCTGATGATTGTGTCAATGACAGACATGAAATAGCTTGTTTGGACTCGTGACGATTGTCTCAATTGTGTCAATGACAGACATTAAATAGCTTGTTTTGACTCGTGACGATTTAGAGCTTAATATATGAATTAAAAAATTCGTTGAAGATTTTTTTTTCAGAACTTTATTTTCAGGTTGCTTACCGATTTTAAACATACCTTATATGTTTAAGTAGTATCTTATTATAAACAAAAATATCACCAACCTCTAGGTTAACTCGACCTCTCAACAATTTTGAAATAAAAATATTAATCTCGAAACAAGACTTGACTTTTTTAAACTCATGTTTCATCATGTTTTTCCGTTTCCAATAACAATTAAAATTAAGTAGCAATCATCGAAATCTTTGAACGACATTATATTTATTGAATTGGACGATGTAACAAGTTACAGTTTGTATTGTAAATTATGATCAAGCGTAAGCCTTTTATAGAAAACTAGTTCTCGTACTGATGTTCATTTGGAGAATTTTTGCGTTTCCGACTCGTAGCACTACTGGTTTTAAACCGTAATGAATGCTAGTATAAAAGTATGATTTATTTATTGACATGTATTCCTTGAATAACTTTTAATTAATAGGAAAAACAGAAAAACACGGAGTGAAACCAGTAGGAATATTACTCTAACGGAGGGACAACAGCAACACAAACAAAGCATATTTAGTAACGGAGATTAGTCATCCTTCAAGCAGTTCAAACAATATAAGTTCAGTTCCCTTTTGTCAGAGTAGAAACATATTTGATCTACCATAACACAGTTACATGGCAGGTGATGCAACGTTATATTTCAACCGATCGCACTTTGGTCTTTTTACACTGAATGTCCATATTTATTGAAAGTATATTCAACAAGGGTTTTATCGTTATTTTCATTGATTATTCGATTAAGGATTTTTGTAGAGGCGGTGAACCATATCACCAGCTGTATTGAATTTTCCAATTAGTGAATCTTTTACTGTTTTTACTTTAGCACCACTGATGAGTCTTATGTTGACGAATCCTGCGTCTATCATACAACATTATAAGCCAGGTATATTTGACGGGTGTTTACAATCATTGGATCGATTTCATTGATTATTGACGTTTTGTTCCCGATGGCATCACAAGCACAGTAGACAAACACTTTTGTGATGACATGAAATATCATTGTTTTGTTCATTTCACGTAAATGGACGGTTTATAAAATGTTCGAAATACTAATGTTTTCCTATCCATAGTATAGATTACCCTATCCGTGTTTTAGACAACCGGAATTTTCGGTTTATTAGGCTTTTCAACTTCGTATTGGATTTGGCCTTTTAGCTGTTTTTATTCAAACACCATTAATGAGTCTGATGTAGACCAATCTTGCGTCTGATATGCCAATATAAAATTGGTATCTTTGACGTGTTTAACCCCTTTGTAGAATCTTGAATCGTGCAATATGCTTTACAGAATTGGTCGGTTCATGAATTATTAACATCGCTAAGTAATTATTCAAAATTGTTCCAGTCTTGAACCGTGTAACTACTTATACGAAATTGTTCCAGTCGAGAACTTTAAGTCATGAATAGTTTAATACCTTTGTATAGAAGTGCTCTAATCACAATACAGAATTCAAACACTGACCAGTTGTATTCACTATGTTATTCATTATAATAGTAGTTCAGTTTAGACAGGGTCTTAGACTTCAAAAACATATCCTTCACACTTTTTTTCCGGATACGAATGAAAAAAATATCGGGTATACCAAAACCCGACAAACATAAAAAAAAAATTACAAGGTATCAATTACAGGTTTCCATACAAATGTCTAGTTCTAAATTAGTACCAACCTATAAAAAATGTTCATAAATGAAACAGAAACGATCAAATATCTACCATCCACACCAAATTCTCAAACAAAAAAAACAATAACAGAAATTACCGGATTTAAGAATTGGGACTGGAAAATTTAAAAATCAATATCATCATGAGTATGCCGCGAGTTTTACGCTCATCGTTTTAGGCCGTTTTCACTCTTTTGTATGTCATCTCACGTATATCTTTTCCATATATATGTTGTGTACAAGATGTAATGTTGTACAAATTGTGATTTGTTCAGGGTTTTTTTACAAGGTTTAAGTTTTTTGACACATACCTTTTTGCACCAGGTGATAAAAGTTTATCTTCTTAAATGTATCAGTTTAATGGCTTAAACTCAAATTTATATACTTCAACCTAACATTGATTGCTATTTCATTGTCCTTAAACTGGAAATAATGACACCTGAATGGTTTAAATTCTATTTTTATTTTTTCTTCTTATACCAAAATCATATCCATAAAAAGTCTTTTTGTGTTCTCATAATGTTTTTGTATCAATGCTCAGTATTAAACTGTATCATGTAGTTATGGAAATATGACAGAAATATGAGAAACATAAGATTGTGTTCTTGCATCATCCATTTGTGTTAAGCGGTACATAAAACATTGATAACGTGTTCAAAAAATCTATACAAATCATAATTTGTACAACATTACAATTTGTACACAGCATATATATTGGTAAATAGCAAATATAAATAGACTAAGATATATTTTACCTGTCCAAGAGTTTTCCATGTCTTAGAAGATTTCCCACGAATCATAGAAACAACAAAAACAAAATCAGTGTGATATTTGAGCTGAACGTTCCAGTATAGGAACATAGTCACTGTGCCTTTGACTGCGATATGTTGGCATGTCGATCTAACTGAATCTATATGTGCACCTATGTTTTAAAAAACAAATAATTAAAAAAATGATAAACAAAATTATTTAAAATATTTCAGAATAATGATATTTCTCCAAAAATAGAAGGAATTGATTTATGACCATATATACTAGAATTGGCCTTACCATAGAGGGTGTTATGTCATAAGGTTTGAAACTGAAAGTATTAAACGTGTAGTGATGACCCAACAAAATTCAAAATTTAAAATTAAAATAATTAATAAATGTTTTTCATAAAAATAGAAATAGCTCTCTAATTTTATCTTAATAAAAATTGTATGACTTTTAAATAGTATATACTGTGTTATTTATAAATGTTTGGTCTTTCATGCCCCCTGTAGTAGTAGAAGTAAGATTATCCTGCCCCAATGCATCAAGGCCCATAGCCAGTTATGGCGAGACATTTGGGGGGTTCAATTTTTTAGTGCTTTACAACTTCTTGATTGATTTGATTTTTAGCTAGATCTGGTTTGAGCGCCACATAAATTTTATGTTGAAGAATCACGCATTTTGCAAACTAAATTATAAGTCTAGTTTTTATGAATATTAGACGGAAGAGAAAGCATATCAAAACTGTAATAAATACCACGCCTTACATTATTATTCCTCAGAGAATATCTATTATAACGATTGTATAAAAATATTAAGGTATGACATTTTCTATTTTATAACCAACAAATTTTCTCCGTACCACTTACCTAATTTAACCTATTGTTAAAATTTCATCGAGCTTTAGTAACGTCATGGTAAGGGATTCAATAAGTTATTATGAACAATTCAAACAAGCCAAATTAGCAACAGTGAGAGTATATTGTTTGCTTGGGTAGTGTTGGTGCATTTTTTTTATGTTGTCAGGATTAATTTCTTTGTATACCTCCATTTAAATCTCGGTGACTTGTCCTAAAATAATAATAGTAGCCCCTTTTTTTAAACAGGCGAATTATTTTTCTGGCAATGCATTCATATATATACATAAACAATTACAATTATGATACCGTCAGAGTCAAAAAATTAGGTATATCCCAATGAGTTACCCTAGTTCATTGGTTGGATTCCGTCCTGAGGAACCATTTTAATTTGATGATAAATGTCACTACAAATTATATATAAAATGAACCTTAATTATGATTATAATAAAGACAATGCAATTGACATTAACATATTGAAAGGTTGTGTTAACAAATTGTGTAATGTATATATTAAAAATAATTACCACTTTCAAAATCATATACCACAGAAGAATTCCCAGTTGTCATTGCAAATTCACAGCTACTCATACAGATGATTCCATGTAGCAGCTAAAAAAGTTAAAATGTATTTTAAATAGCCGTTTGCACTACTAATATTTTGTTCGCATTGCCTTTAAATTGATGCTGCTATTTAAAAGTAAAATCACTCAGGGGAGGGGGGATAGAGCTAACTTGTGTACTGTATAAACATGCGTATCACTTTTTCAAATACTCGCTTGGACATTTAGCTCGCAGTCGAGAAGATCACATGAATTTTTTCAAAATAAAGTCATTCAAATAACATCTGAAATTTCAAATTCAATTAAATCATGAAAATATACCTTTTTTGGGTAAAGTTCACGTGAAATTGACGTGAGATTCAGGTAAATCTCAATTTAGGTAACATTCACATGAAAATGACTCACGTATAAGTTCGTTTGAGGTGAATTTTACGTGATATTCATGTGAAATTCACGTGAGCAAAATTTGCCTGCATGACTTTGAATTTTATTTAAATCGCACAACAATTCATCATCTATTATTTGGATAAATAATATAATGAAGTAAGCTGGTATTGACATAGAACAATTTAAGATTCATTTACATTTAGGGTCCTCAACTAGCAAGGACAAGTGAAAATGAGTTTCTGTATCAGAGATTTTAAAAATAACTGATTGGTCAAATAACTTTTATTATTTTATTTTTCAGAGCTTCGTTGGAGGATCATGCGGAGTTTTCGAGAAAGTTTTGAGTTAACTTTCAGGTATTCTATTTGCTTTGATTAACGATTTGAACATGCAATGTTATATCTTCTGAGTTTTCTGACGTATAATTGAAATTTCAAAAGGCCGAGAAGCGTCCGATATGAAATATAGATTGTACGAAGAAAATGATTAAGACAAAACCTTGCAATTTCTCACCCAACCAATACCAAAGGATTATTATTTTTGTGTGTGGGTTGTATTACAAAGGGTATAGTAGACATTATACTATTCATACAAATATACATATATAGAGTTAAGGTTATTTGAACATTGGTATCATGTTAATTTAATGTCTGAAATATGTTATAATAAAAAAAAACAAAAAGTAAATAAATCGAGTGAGAAGAATAGGTTTCTTATTAACCTTTTCTTTTCAGATTCTACATGAAGAGATTCAGAGAAGTTGTGTTGATATTTTATCAACTGTTTTTATCGTTGGAGGAAAATAATTTCGTATTAACTTTTGTTCATTTGTGTGATATCGTCAGAGAAGCTCACCATGCTAAGTATTTAAGTGACACGCATGTTTATATAGTACGTCGGTGTGCCTTCATCTTAGTGGTTTTACTTTAAACAGCTCGATAAGAGTTCTTAAATGTAGGCAATTTCAACGTTATATCTTAATCTTTACCTTCGTATATCTATATATTATATCGGATGCACCCCGATATAACTATCAGCACAGTAAATCATTCTAAACATATGATAAGTCATATAAATTAAATGTATGTTAGAAGAAACACAAACTCAGAACAATAATTTTTTTTAAATAGTTGAAATCAGAAAACTGATCAATTTAGTACTTACACATACTTCCTCACACGTTTTGCTTTGTTCAATATACGTAATATTCCCGCATGGCATGGCACACTGAAATTAAAAAGTGCAGTGTATTATGATAAAAAATCAAAAACGTAGGGAATTGCATAAACTTCAAAAGTAGCGCAACCAGGTGCGTCGACAGGGTAAGCATCCCCTACTATGCATCCATCACACACCATGCGAATTCTCACTCAGTTAATATGTCTCAATCGAGTATTGGACACAATCGATAACATTACTGATCAGACGACTATACTAGTATCTTAACATGTTGATGATCAGTTGATACACCTACATATCATATCGGTCAAGCAATTCGTGATGTTGAACTTAAAAAAGTATTGACAAAATTAACCGAAGTCTAAGGAAAATTTAAAAGGGGGAAAGTCATTAAAACTGACAAGATCTAACGTGAGACTAGATCAACCAACGGAACGAATGGAAAACAACCGTCATATTCCGGACTTGGTACAAGCACTTTTCGAAGAATATTGTCGGTTAATCCTGATTTTATAGCTAGCTAAACCTCTCACTCTCTGGACAATTGTTTATAGTTCCGACATATTGACAAAATTGGGTAGCAACCCAAAACTTATGCAGTGTCGATTTCAGTCGTTCTAACTCATAACTATGTTGGAGCAGTTTCTCTGTAAGGAGCACACCCCAGCTAATGAAGTCCGTATAGTGTTAACTTGCACAAGCGTAACGAAAAACTGAGATATGTAAATAAACTCATCATAGACACCAGGCTTAAAATATTGTACCCCAGACTCTCGTTTCGTCTACAAAAGACTTATCAGTGACGCTCGCATCAAAAAAATTAAAAGGGCCAACTAAAGTCCAAAGTTGAAAAGCATTGAGGACCCAAAATTCCTAAAGGTTTTGCCAAACGCAATACGATGAAACAGGGTATTTACTGCTGAGGAATAGTTAGTATAGAATTTTAAAATTGAAATCATCCCCTAAGTCAAAGATTCTAGTTTGAAGTAGTCTATCTGTGTCAATATCGAGGAAAAGATAAAGATATGAAGCAGACCTTCTACTTTTGATAGTATCCTTTATGTGTACTTGGATATATGAAATGAAAGGACTCATTGAAATGTGTGTTATTGAATGACAGAACATGAAAAAGTAGGAAAGTAAAATAAGAGAACTTTGCAAGAGGCTTTTTTTTTTGTATGAATTACGCTTTAGACTAGTACACAATTAGATACTTAAAATTTAATTATTAATCGACCAAAATAAAAAAAAAAATTTGTATAACAAAAGTTCCAGCATTTTGAAGACATCATTATCGGTGTACTTGTTGTAGGAATCAGTGTTGTTTTTACATTTTACATGACCTTGAAAAAAAGGTATATATATTGATATAACTTCAAAATCGTAAAGATTGTAATTGGAGATTTTGGAGTAGATATTCAGAATTGTTAGGAACAACGCTAGTTGGATATACCTAATCACAATATTTCTGAAGGCCATCTTTTACTGTAGAAATAATGGTGGTATGCAATGTAGACAGATTTTTAGTTGAACATCTTAACCACCCGGCTTTACATTGTTCTGTATAACGATTTGTGTGAAGTATAGGTATCCAGAGTAAAGATTGGAGATTTTCATCGTCCTTTTTTATATAAATACTAAAGGAGAGAAGGAGGGATTTGTGATTTTATAAAATTTCGTGAATGATTTAGAGGTATATATATGTAACACTCCCAAACGTGTCCTTCCCCCCAAACGTGTCCGATTCCCCCAAACGTGTCTATTCCCCCCAAACGTGTCCGTAATATCCAATGCTGCCCAAACGTGTCCGATTTCATAAACCCCAAACGTGTCCGAGAATTGTTATTCGCCAAAACGTGTCCACTGTTAAACGCCAGAACGTCTCACGTCTTTTAGCGCTAATACATGTATGCCCTCAATAACGTCAAAAACGTTTACGGCAATTCCATGATGGGGGACACAGTTGATGAAGTGGTCATTTATTAGCATTAGTTTGTTCAACGCCGGTTGTTAATGATGATCATAATTGCAAATTTAATCTGTAACATATGAATTAACTTTTGAATGAAATTGCTTATTGTCCAGTTGCAAGTATTTCATGCATATTTAGAGCGAACATACAAATAATTTTAGTACAGTTGAATTAATCGTTTACTAAGTGAATTATTTTGTACTATTAAACTCCGATATATGCCTTTTTATGTCATTCCTGTCGGCGAATATTACACGGCGGGCTTTCTATTATAGAATTGACTTCCCTTTTTTCAACAGTTCTGATACAAACTTGTTTTTCAGGCCTTTTTTTAATTTTAGGTTTCGAACATCACTAAAGACACACAAACAAGAGACATAACGTCCAGTGCCAAATATTTCATGCATTATTTGAACGACATCATGTTAACAATAAATACTGTACTTAGGTTTTATTATCATACCGGGAATTTAGGATTGAGCCTAAATTTTTACGGTTACTCGGGATTAACACTAGTTGGAATTTTAATCTAAAAAAATTAAGAGCCAGTAAAGCCGACTTTTTTTTTACTTCAGTAAGAAACTACTTCAATCTCCGATTTGTAATAGAAGCCGTTTTAAATAAACGTTACGGAAATTTAAAAAAAAAATGTTGCCTTCCAAAATACAACAGATGGCACCATGAAAGAGTGAAACGCTATAGAGGTTTTAATGCGCAGAGATAGTGACATTTTCCCTACACGAGGTATCTGATTTAATATCTACAAATTAACTGAGCATGGCTGCTTACATTTACATCGAACATAGTTGAACGGACGCCCCACTTTTACCCAGGTTATACTGCGGGTTTCAGTGCCAGGGAATATTTCGCAATTTTCCTTTTACTGCCAAGCTTGTTTTTTTCTGATGTACACAAGAATATTTGCCGTCAGTGACGATAACAATAACGTCGCGTCATAAGATTTTGCGTAAAAGGGTACGACGTCTTTCAGTGATTGCATTTGAACGGCAATTTTGAGAAGTTTTGCTTCCGTATACGTAGAAGTAAATTGTACTTTTTCGGTAATAATTTTATTAAAAATCTCAGGGGCATAGGTAGGTTTTAACTTTTTTATTTCTTTTTAAATTCGAAGAGATGGATCCACAGCGCTCAAACAAACAGTTGATAGTTGAGCTTCCTCGTGGGGTTTTTGATGATGTGATTACTTGGACGTTTTTTGTGATTATTTGATTACCAGACCAAATATTTCATGATTATTTGATTATTTGATAATCTAGGAGTGTATTTTTATACGCCCGTTTACGGGACGTATTATGGTATACCGTTGTCCGTCCGTCAGTCGTCAACATATCGGATATTACCTCCAAAACGCTTTAACCAATTTGCATAAAACTTTGGTGAATTGTTGATATCTATTGACGTGAGCTCCCTTTCTTTTTTTATATAAATTTTAGATTTTACGTTTCCGAAAAAAGAAATTTACCAAATCAAAAACTGTTATCTTCGAATCGTGCTGCAAAAAAAGTTTCCATAAAATTTTAATTGTGAAAAATAAAAGCGGCAAAATCAACAGAACTAAACACCGTATTTGTTCACCATGCGGTCTTTATTTTTTTTTTTACATCAGATATGTTTTTTTTTTTTTTTGAAAGAGAGAATGTATACTAGATGGATGCAATTTAGAAATTCGATTTAAAATGCATATGTATCCTTTCGTTCGTATGTTATATATAATTGGCAGTGATTGGGGTTAAATTCTGGTAAACTTTACATTAATTAAACAGAGAAGATTCGACATTTTCCTGCGATTAAAAAACCAATAAATATGGTTTTTTTTATGACAGCATAAAAAGGACACTTTATATCATATTTACTTTGATGTTCTAAAAGAAAACTTGCATTCACTGTCCTTTCTTTTCTCGCTATTGGAGGAAAACAGATTTTTCCTATATACACTGAACAAAACAAATGAAGCACCATTTCTTTCCATACATAGCAATTTTTTATAAAATATAATCTTAAAATGAATCCCCAAGTTTAAGAGAAATTTTGGTTTTTGTGGAGACAATGTGGATTTCAACCAAACAATAATCAAAAATCAAAAGTAAGTTATTTTCAAATTGGTCATTACAGAAAAATAAGATCAAAATTTTAACATCGTACTAATTTTTCATTGTTTTTAGGTGAAAAGATTCACGCGACTTTCGTTTTTGCAACATTTTTATGCCCCGCCTATAAGGCAATGTGTTTTCCGGTCTGTGCGTCCGTCGTTCGTCCGTCTGTCCCGCTTCAGGTTAAAGTTTTTGGTCATTGTAGTTTTTGATGAAGTTGAAGTGCAATCAACTTGGAACTTAGTACACATGTTCCCAATGATATGATCTTTTTAATTCTAATGTCAAATTAGAGTTTTGACCTCAATTTCACGGTCCACTGAACATAGAAAATGATAGTGCGAGTGGGGCATTCGTGTAGTGTGGACACATTCTTTTTCATTTTTGTGTTGACAAATTGATTTTTTTAGAAGTTTTTGTTGATGTTGATGACCCCAGTAACATTGTGTAAATTTTTGGACTCATTTCAAGCACTTATAAAGCAGTCATAGATTTGGCTGATATGATCATAGGTACATGTACTTGGGGACAGGACGATTTATTTTTACCTTCCCCTATTTTCCAAAAAATATATACATCAGTAACAGCTGTGGATAGTAAACATGGAATTGATAGTAAATAGCAAATACAAGTTATTTATAGTATATTTATCATTTTATGTTCTTATAATACAGAAAAAACGCGAAAATGATTGAAATTAATAGAAAACGATAACATAATGGATTTTGGAAAAAAAGGGAGATGGCCAAAAAAAAATTGTCCTGTCCCCAAGTACCTATGGATATGATGACAGAGAGTTATAATGATGGACGAAAAACTTTAAAAGTATGGAAATAGGTAGCTTTTAAATCTTATGCGCCGTATGGTTATCAATGCATACACATAGTATACCAATAAAATACATCGGATAACCTTAAACTGTCAAGATTAGCTTTCACGCAACAGCTTATTGAGGATCTCGCCAAAGATCACATGATGCAAAGAAACGAAAATCAAAACAATTTAGACAAAATAAGAATAAAAATGGAATAAGGAAGTTTCCCGGTCATCGAGAGAAAGACTGAGATGTATGTTCAGACAGGAATGGTTACGGGGGTCGAATGAGGAGTAGGACAGTGTGTCGAGTATGCAGTAAGGGGGTGCGCCGGGATTGTAAAGATATTCATTAGTGTTTTGAATCTTGATTAAAAATGTATTATTTGTTTCTGATAAAAAAAAAAACGTTTTTATTGTAATACCAGGTATCGTTTTAAAATGGAGAAGTGAGAACATAAGACAACCCACCACACCTACATGAATAAATGATTGATAATGCATCAAATCCCCATCCCCTCCCATAAAGATGGCTCTGTAGGATCACGACAAACACTTTAATTACTCAACTTTACTTTTCCCTAGATGGTAATTTTAATTGATATTTCGGTCATTCTGGTATTTGAAATCGCTCTTCGAACGTTTTTAGGCTTCTTGTTTGTTTGATAATTCCATAACTCGGATCTGGACCACTACTGAAGATTCATCATTTGATGAAACGTGCACATACAGTGCAACAAAATTGGTTTCAGTAATTAAACATTTCGACTGCTATCCGATGGCATTAATGAGTGAAACTTCTTCATTTCTTTAATATGATTTTTTTTATATAAAACAAAACAGAAAAATCAGCAGAAAGTCCACAAAATGAAAACAAATTGAAATAATTTATATATATACTCTATAAAAGTATGGCCGACGCAACTAAAATGAAAATTTGAAAGCACTTTGCATGCATAACGTTACGTTTTGTTACGGCACAGTTCTTCGTCTGTGTAGCCACGCCCATAGTACACAAAAGAGGCAACGTCACTGAAGCCTATTGTTCGACGTAAGGAAAAAATCGGGCCGTGGCAGTCAACGTAGTATTTACAAATCGGCCTAAAATCGGCCCGTGGCACAGAAAACGTTAAGTAATTTTTTTCAATTTTTTAATGAAATAGTAAAATGAGTATACGTTAATGAAAAAGCAATAACCAAATAACCTACGTATTTATAATATGGACACGAATGATAGTTCCAGTAAAAGAAAAAAAATAAAGCTTGATATGGACACGTTTGGGGGATTGGACACGTTTGGGAGATTGGGCACGTTTGGGGGTTATATAAATACACGCTTTGGCGCCCTTTTACATTCAGACTTGTTTTGCAGTTCAGTGACGTCATGTGGACACGTTTGGGGGAATCGGACACGTTTGGGGGAATCGGACACGTTTGGGGGGAAGGACACGTTTCTGAGTGTTACATATATACTCATCAAATATACCAGGCTTATACTTTTGAACATCGACAAAAAACTATTCAGTGACACTCGAATGAAAATGTTAAAAGGTCAAATTGCCAAATCATGAACTGAGCTGAATGGCATTGATGTGTGGGATTCCCAGTTCTGCTGTAAATTCCAAGTTCTTTAGAAAGACATTGTAAATAATGATTTTGAAATATAAAAACAATATTGATTGAGGCTTTGTCTGCTAGAACAAGATATTGTCATGAAGAGGGGATAAAGCATCCACAGTCTTCTTAAAAGGGCCAGGAACCCGTGAGCGCATTGTACATTGTAGATTTTTTAATGAGCTTCTGTATGCATGAACGAACAGCTTTGATCCCTTTTGACAAGGAGTTTAGTTTTGGATTATCTGTCCCAGGCTTTATCCATTGTCTGGCATAGTCCTTAACTGCATTCATCAGTAACCTGAAGTTCATATTGCAGTTGATGGACTTGATGGTGTAAATGAAATGAAAGTCGTAGTTTTATCTTTGAAGGAATCAGGTATTGTTTTCTGCACATAATTTTGGTGGAAAATATTGGCTAATATTAATGGCATCCAAACCCTTACTTACGAATTCTACATTTTTCATATTTTTTGAAAATAGGAGTCACGGTTTTGAATAGCCTATGGTTAGTAATGTCTATAAATATTGCAATCAATCTGTACAGAACGTATATTAATAACGGAAGTGTTTTGTGCCTCTTAAAATAGTAAATTGAGCTTTGAGAATGGTATGGAAAAGAGTTTATTTCAAATATAGTCAGTTCAGAAAGGTTTACGAATTGAGGGTTACAAACAATCTATAGACACGATGTGAACTGCAGATGGTGTATATGTTCGATGACCGTGACTCCTGTTTCGTCGAACAAGTTGTTAAATATTTTTAATGTGCTGATATCACTACCTGGGCCTAGACAAAATACCTACACAACAAATTTTGTCGTTGCGTTCGTAAGAGATATGCGATCTCAATTCGTGAATCCAGAAATATTCTCTTTGTAAGCGATATGTTGTACTCTATATTGGATCATTTGTTGAATGATAGTTTTTATCTATCATTGTTACTTTCATAGAAATAATGGAATTGTCAGGTTGGTGAAAGTGTTTATAGAGTAAGTAAATGTTCTCAGGTGTCCTTAACATAAGACCGATGATCATTTGTTCTTTCGTTAAGTCTTTGTCGTGTTTCACAAACACATATCAGTTCATAAAGAGTACACCCAATACCGTACACAATATTAGAAGCCATAGAATTCAGATTCTCATTACTACTTGTATTGTAACATTTGGTAGTCAAGTTACTTTGAAAATAGGTATCAGAAATGAGTTTACAACACGTTTTATAGTTTTTACGATTTTAGAATAGAACGATGCTGCAAATTCTCGTTCAATTCTAATATATCTAAAAGTTGAACAGTACAGGGCCAAATATAAATAAACTTGTCTGAAGTTTTGTAGTACAAAGTGGAATTTGAAGACTGCACTAAAGTCATTTGGATCGAAGCTATTGAAAACTTGTTCAAAAACCATGTGCAACTACCTAACAGAATGATAATAGTCTTAACAAAAAGTAGATTTACAAAATGTAGTTCAAAAAATGATTTAATGCCTGGACAAAGCGAACTTGAAAACAGAAAAGATGAAGCATCGACAAGATGTATGGTTAGACGTGCATATATATACTAATATTTCTACTGCATCATACGAAAGACACTGTATAGATTGAGACAGATTAAAACAGGAAATCGTACAACAGGTTATTACTGCATATATGATTCTGAATTAGTTTCCTGACAGACCATTGCATCATGTTATGCATGCACTTATCATGTTTTACAACTGGACGGTAAATAGCAATCTATCCATCCATCCGTCACTTTTGAGGATATCCCTAAAGAGTCTAACAAATATTCTTACAAGAGTAAAAAAAATACTATATAGATATAAGAAGATGTGGTATGAGTGCCAATGAGACAACTCTCTATCCAAGTCAAAATTTATAAAAGT
Source organism: Mytilus californianus (assembly GCF_021869535.1). Taxonomy (NCBI): domain Eukaryota; kingdom Metazoa; phylum Mollusca; class Bivalvia; order Mytilida; family Mytilidae; genus Mytilus; species Mytilus californianus. The sequence goes on along the minus strand of NW_026262679.1, from coordinate 126,665,314 downwards.
AAACCATTATAGTTCACAGTACGGTCTTCAACACGGAGCCTTGGCTCACACCGAACAGTAAGCTATAAAGGGCCCCAAAAACTACTAGTGTAAAACCATTCAAACGGGAAAACCAACGGTCTAATCTATATAAAAAACGAGAAACGAGAAACACTTATGAACCACATCAACAAACGACAACTACTGAACATCAGATTCCTGACTTAGGACAGGTGCAAACAATTGCAGCGGGTTTAAATGTTTTAATGGTACCAAACCTTCTCCCTTTTTCCTGAAACAATAGTGTAACATCACAACATAGAAAGACACACTAAAAAAAATATCAACTGAAATAGCTTAACTCAATCAAAGGACATATTAACACAATTGAACATACACTGAACAAATAAATTTGACCTATGATACAATGTAAATACAAAATAAATAAACTAAGGGAAGAATAATAAAAGTAACATTTTATATCGGTATGAAATGTTAAACAATTAAAGAAAAACAATATGCTCCAACAAAAATATCAGCCATTTGCAATAACTTTAAACACAGGTGAATGAAAATAATTTTGTTGTTAGGTATACGTGTACAGTTCCAATAGAGAAAGGAAATATTTTTACAAAATAAATAATTTTGATGTTCATAGTTCGAAGTGAAAATTTATAGTAATACCAAACACTTATCAAAGCTGGTATATAGACCAGATATAGCCCTGAATAACATTAAATAACAAAAAAGCAATACAATTAGTATCAACAGGTCAAATAAACAAGAAAGTACGATTTGAGAGTACTCGCAGTTACTGACAGCTAGTTAAAAGCCAAAACAATTACTAATAAAAAATCATGCATCAGAGACTAAAATCAACTAAAACACATGGACAGTCAAAGAAGACATGACTTGTGTAATGCCAAAAATATGCTTATTTCTTCAACGGTTTATATTGGGTATCAATTCCTAAAATGAAAAACAATCCTAGATTGTAGTCCGTTATAAGCACTAAAGTTTGCATAATAAAGCAATATTTTCGATTTCTTCACACTCATACTATGTCTTATTCAAAATTGCCATAATATCCACACTTGTTCATTGACAGGATACTTTCAAAAACAGAAGCACACAAAGATACCAGATTCCTGTCCTTCGCAAGAGAATCCTACATTTTAAGATGCTAGTTACCGATATGAAATGGTTAATATTATAATCGACCAGCTAATTGTTGAAAATAATCCACAAAACTAGTCAGTACTAATTGTGCATTCCGCCTAGCGTCTCTCTAACCTATTATTACTCTGAACACAATTCACGAATTGGTCTCACCTCGATGAAGAATTGCATCCTCTGCTATATAAATGACTTATGATACTGACTGCATAAATCGTATTACTTGTATTAAAACTTGAAACTGCTAACTGAAATTAGTGACACATGCATTTCAGCAAAATTTGTCGTTCTACGTACTCGTTCATCCATCGCTTTGGGTCCAAAATTTCATGCAATTTCGACTGTCCCAATGTTTATTAATATTTTCGATTTCTTCACACTCATACTATGTCTTATTCAAAATTGCCAAAATATCCACACTTGTTTATTAATACTTGGATGTTTTAGATTTAACGGTAGTTTACTGATATTTTAAATTGGTTCAAATTTATATATATCGAAGCAATGTGTAAAAAAAAAGAGAAATGAGTACATTAAAAACGTCGTGAGGGATTTCGACTTGCGTCTCCTGCAATGCATTTAATACAAGCAATGTCAAAAACATATCTGTCGTACGTTGATTAATTTACACATCGTATCGTTCAACCAAATTGCGATGGTGACCGTAACAATTGTGTAGTTTCCAATTTTAGTGTTTGCTTTACAACACCCCTGTCAAAAAAGTCCGCACATGAACATGCACGAGCGTCACGTATCAATTTACATATGAAAACGCCATACGATATTAATATGGATGTCCCTTTGTATCTTTTGCCTTTCTTATATGTTACTACTAAGAGATTTAATTGACAATAAAAATGAAATATTAACGTTTAAAATGTCAAGTTCACATAAATATGTGATTAGATGCAAGCACTCGCTGAAGAAAAAGTGTGAAAATTTATTGACAGGACATCAACGAAAATATCGAACCCCAAGGAAAATTCAAAACGGAAAGTCCCTTATCAAATGGCAAAATCAAGCTCAAACACACCAAACGAATGGAAAACAACTGTCATATTCCTGACTTGGTACAGGCATTTCCTTATGTAGAAAATGGTGGATTCAACCTGGTTTTATAGCTAGCTAAACCTCTCACTTGTATGACAGTCGTATAAAATTCCATTACATTGACAACAATGTGTGAACAAAAAAAACCGGACATAATAGGTAAAAATGAGGATATATTAATAGAACACAATCAGAAAAGTTTCGATTGTTAATTGAAAGAACATCATCAATACATCTGAATGTGAAATTAAATGATGTGGCTTTTTTTATCTTCTTGTTTTTGATAAGTGTCTGAAGGAACTCCGACTCATATGAAAATAAGAAGAGGTCGGCAAGGAGAGGCGCACAGTTTTTGGTTGGGTTCGTGTTGCTTAGTCTTTAGTTTTTTATGTTGTGTCATCTGTACTATTATTTGTCTGTTGGTCTTTTTGTTTTTGGCCATGGCGTTGTCAGTTTGTTTTTGATCTATGAGTTTGACTGTTCCTCTTGTATTTTTCGTCCCTCTTTTTTCGTTCCCATAGGAATGTCGACAATTTGTTGAAAAAGACTACCTTAAAATTCAACAAATATGTTGTCAATAAGAAACTCCAGCATACTGATCAAATGTTCCTTTGTGTAAAATGTTTTACATTTTTGTTCACTATTTAAAAGATATGACGTATGGTATCCCAAAGTAATAAATTTACAGCGTATGCTATCATTTTTATAATGAAAAGGATTGTGGATTATTTCTTTAAGACTATTTTTCAATTTCACATGGGGAATGGTGGTATACAGGGTTGAAAAATCAAAAGTTTTGAAAAAAATAATTTCAAAGAAAGATCAAGCTTTAAAATTGTCCAGAAGTTCTTTAGATTTTTTAAGAATCCACATACGGTTAAAACCACTACACAAGTAAACATTTTTACAGTATTTCTCGAGTCAACATATCTCGACTTGAAACGAAAAAAATATTTTTTTTCCTTTTTTTTTTTTAGAAGGTGCTGTTCAAATCTGAAATTTTAATAAAATACATAATGGCATATTTACATATTCATTCTTTACCCTGCAATATTCAATTAGCAACTAATGTAATAGAGTAGGCGTCCGTTTCATGTCTATAAGGTTTATAGCATCAAAATAATCCCAAACACAATAGAAAGACGAATAAATACGGATAATATATCAAACGACATAAAAGATGATACGATTTCTGTTCAATCAGAACTTTGAATGCAATAACAATATATTGCATCTTAATTAGAATCACAAAAGGTTTTTAAGTTGAGACTTCTTAAAGCTAAAATATGAAAAGTATGTCAAATAATACAAAAACTAACTTAAGTGTGTTTATCGTTCGTGCCTTCCAAAGTCAAATGAGAAAAGAATTAATAAGTCCGTGGAATTAAAAACTACAACTCTAGGAAAGGACTAACAAAGTTATTGATGATTATAAATGTAATTCGAGACTATATGTAAATGTTAACTGCAAAAAAAAACTAATCCACTTTTGACACTATCTTTTGATAAATAAAACTACTCTTGCCAAAATTTCATAAAATTCTAATAAGGTTTGACATAGTCATTGATGTGTATAAATCTTAAACTTTCGGCCAGGTGAGCTAAAAAGGAAAAATGAAAATACTAAGTATTTTTTTAAATTTTGCAGTGGATTCCGTTTTTTGATCTGCAAAAGATTATGTTCATATTTCATAAAATTCCGTGAATGTTTGACAAAGATAATGATGTCTAACAACACTTTAACTTCAGATAGAACCTAAATGTTACCGCCAACAACATAGAAGACGGAATTAAAGATCTATTTTTCTGGCTTCCGTGACAAAATGTCGCAGACTCGACAATGGAAATGATGTATTTTAATTGATGTTTACTCTGACACTACTTATTTATAACTTCAATTGATCCGTTATATGAATATTAGTATGATCAGCTTTTAGTTTCTTAACACAGATTCGGTGATGTAATCCGCTTTTCTAATGCATTTTAAACGACATGTAGGCAAACTTTATCTTTCTGCTCAATGATCTTCCAAAATATGTGCTCTTTCTATTTGACGGAGTCAGACACGGTCGCCTATTTGTGAGTAACAATCACAAAATCAGATAAAAGCAAGAAAATATGACGTCATAATCAAATTTTGACCAATGAAAATTTTTTTTACTATCAGTTGACAATTGGAAAGTTGACTCATATTTCACTATTCAGCCCCATTCTACTATTTAGTTAGATGTCAGGTGCTACCCTGATATACCCTCTTTTGTTTTTGTCCTCTGGTTTTGTAGTTAAAGTATTTTGTCGTGTACTTGATGACGGATAGCGTTTGACGTCTTTAGCCGAACAGTTTTATCTTTTTTACTTCATTCAATTCCTGTGTGCTGGTTCATATTCTGGACGCCAGTATTTGCTCCTTTCACAATTGGAAATACGGATAACCAAAAACAAAAATGAAATTGAGAAATGGAAAAATACTAAATACTAAACTCGTTCAAAGGGTATCTACACGTCTCAATCTTCAAAATCGCTTACTAGTATCTAAAAGGTTAACCTTCTATCGATAAGTGTCATGCCAAAAAATGACTAACATGTCCTCGTCTTTCCACCAACAATACGATAAGGTCCATGTTTAATGATCGCACATTTTCTTTAAATTTTGAAACTGATATCAGTTGAAAAACTAACAGTATTATCTATTTACTCACATGAAACAAACCGGGATGCGGTATTCAGTACGTAGGTGAAACTGGAAACTATTTATCTAAACGCACGCAATAACGCCTTTGTCGTTTTAAAAGACCCCATAAATTCAAAAGTATCATTTATCAACACCTTAAGAAGCACAATCACCCTATCAAATATTTAAGAGTTCAACCTTTAGAAGAAGTAAATAAACAGCCTGGGGAATCTCATTTGAAGTTTGTACGATCACGGATTGTTGGATTAAAAAATTACTGACAGTGGAATTGGTAATATATCAAGAACCGATTCTGTGAACATTTTGGATATATAATTTATAAAACTGTTTGTAAATAAAGGGAACAGTAGTATACCGGTGTTCAAAAGTCATAAATCAATTGAGAGAAAACAAATCCGGGTTACAAACCAAAACCGAGGGAAACACATCAACTATAAGAGGAAAACAAAGGAACAACAGGAACACTGAAGTGCAACAAAAACAAACGCCAACATACATAAAAACGAACTATTTGATAACAACTGCCATATTCCTGACTTGTAACAGGACATTTTAAAAACCGTTCTCATGAGTGTAGAATAAATCGCAATCAAAGAAAATTTCGTACCAGCAATACCAATATCTAGGACCTAATTTCTATTTCAAAAAACAACGACAGACATTATCTGTTAACCAAGCTCTGTTCTTTACCTGTTAATGAATTACATCAAATTTTAGAGGGGCCTCGGGTGCACTCGACTCCAATCTTAATTTACTAGGATTGCCAGTTTTCCTATCGAAGGTCGGTGGTTTTCTCCGGGCACTCCGGCTTCCTCCACCAATAAAAACTAGCCGCCACGAAATAGCCCAAAAGCGGTGCTTAAAAGTGGCGTTAAAACACTAAAAATCAATCATAAATCAATCAAATTTTAGAGGATTGCAACACAATTCCATATTGCAGTCCTAAGTATGAAATCATCCAAATTATAATTGCATATTGTTATTTTAAACTGTTTCCCAAAATTGATCGCCCTGAAAAATCATAAAAAGCATTTTATTAAAATCAAATATGTCAATAAAGGTTTTGATTTTGTAAATAAATGCCGGTGTTTTTATGATCATTCTGTTAAAGAACAAATTCCTGAACTCCCTCTTATTTGTTATGTTTACAAAAAATCTACCTGGAAATATGTGTTTAACTATAGCGAAGTGTGCAAATAAAGGCAACAGTAACATACCGCTGTTCGAAACTCATAAATCGAAAGAGATAAAAACAAATCCGGGTTACAAACTAAAACTGAGGGAAACGCATCAAATATAAGAGGAGAACAACGACACAACAAAAACACAACATTAAAATGTAACACACACAGAAACGAACTATCATATAACAATGACCATTTTCCTGACTTGGTACAGGACATTTTAAGAAAAAAATGGTGGGTTGAACCTGGTTTTGTGGCATGCCAAACCTCCCGCTTTTATGGCAACGTCAAACACAACACCAAAACGACAACATGACATGACAGGACCACCATACAAATAAGTGTGAGAACATATAGGACAAAGAAACACACGAATAATAGCTAACAAAAGATGTAAATATCAGTGACAATTCACCTACGTCATGAAATTGCAGTCATTCTGAATACATTTATGGCCCTAGTTCTATGTTATAACAGGAGACCTTAACATCGTTCGTGAAAGAGAAATCATTCCTCAGCAAAGGACCTAAATTTCTTCCCCCGTCAATTATCAATTGGAATGAGTGTCGTAAAATCATCCACGACTCACTCCGTACTTACTGCTCGAAATGGATAAAACGAGAAAAAGCTAACAAGAAATCCTTAGATTCTGTTTTTAATTCAGTAATGAACATAGTTGATATACGTGTACAACATTTTAAAGAACATTTTACTCCTAACAAAAACCATAATAACCTATTTCTCGTATGAAACGTAAGCTAAAAGAACTCGCCAAGGAATTTGTTTTTGTCCCGGCTGATAAGGCTGCTAATAATAACATTATTGTTTGACGAAAATTCTACATTGAGGTTCTGCAAAAGGAAATCACGAATACACCAACATTTCAGCTGACTGCATTTTCGGAAAATGACATCTGTAACAAACATAAACTTTTAGCTACTTCTTTACAAGCAAAACCAAATACAATAAAAGTTCCAACTATGTACTGGCTTCCGAAGCTGCACGAAACACCTTACAAATTAAGATTTATTTCGTCTTCAAGCCATTGTTCCACTAATAAACTGTCTATTCTACTTACTAGTACACTTGGTACAATCAAAAACCTGGTAATAAATTGTTTAAATAAGGCCTTTGAAAATAGTGGTATTAATCACTTTTTGAGTGTGAAAAAAGTACTTGATAAATTGCATGCTTATATTGGTGATTTCGAATCTGTTCAAAGTTTTGATTTTTCTACCCTATATACCACTTTGAATCATAATCTTATGTAGAACAATTTCACACACCTAATTAAATGGACATTTAAAAGTCAGAATGCGAAAATATATGTTGAAACTCTTTTAGGTCATTTTTTAGTAACAACAAACAAAAGAACTATGTCAATTGGACCTGCTTTGATACTATAACTGCCCTTGATTTCTTACTAGATAACATTTTTGTTTGCTATGGAGACTTCGTATATCGTCAAGTTATCGGAATTCCAATGGGGACTAACTGTGCACCACTTATTGCAGACCTGTTTCTATATTGTTATGAGTTAAAATCTATGACTCAAATCATGAATGACCCGTCGAAACTAGAGGTACCCAAGAGCCTGTGTCGCTCACCTGTATCTACTGTGGTATTGGAAATCATGTAAATAAGGTTAAAATCATAATAAATAGTATTAGATACCCCAATAATGATTGAGACCAAGTTTGGTTTAATTCGGCCCAGTAATTAAATTAAAAGCAGGTCATCTCATTGTATTCTTACTATTGTTTCAGAAAAGGGAGAAGGTTTGGTACCATTAAAACGTTTAATCCCGCTGCAAATGTTTGCACCTGTCCTAAGTCAGAAATTTGATTACAGTAGTTGTCGTCTGTTTATGTAGTTCATACGTGTTTCTCGTTTCTCGTTTTTATATAGATTAGACCGTTGGTTTTCCCGTTTGCATGGTTTTACACTAGTAATTTTTTAGGGCCCTTTATAGCTTGCTGTGCGGTGTGAGCCAATGCTCCGTGTTGAAGGCCGTACCTTGACCTATAATGGTTTACTTTTATAAATTGTAACTTGGATGGAGAGTTGTCTCATTGGCACTCCTACCACATCTTCCTATATCTATTTACAATAGATACTGAAGACCCCTTATCATTATTTAAATTAGTTTTCAAGTTGTGACCATTTGAAATTGTTTTTTTACTATTTTCCCATAGACGTCTATAGTAAATCCCTATGTTCTATTTTTAGCCATGGCGGCCATGTTGGTTGATGGGCGGGGTCATCGGATACATTTTTTAAACTACATTCACTAAGGATGATTTAGGGCAATTTTGGTTTAATTTCGCTCTGTAGTTTCAGAGGAGAAGATTTTTGTAAAAGATTACAAAATTTACGAAAAATTCTGAAAAATTTACTTTAAAGGGCAATAACTTCTTCTGGGGTCAATTGACAATTTTGGTCATATAACTTATTTGTAGATGTTACTTTGCTGAACAATTTTGCTGTTTACAGTTTATCTCTATCTATTATAATATTCAACATAATAACCAAAAACACCAAAATTTCCTTAAAATTACCAATTTAGGGGCAGCAACCCAACAACGGGTTGTCTGATGCGTTTGAAAATTTTATGGCAGATATATCTTGACCTTATGATTATTTTTACTCTGGTCAGATTTGCTCTGAATGCTTTAGTTTCAGAGATATAAGCCAAAAACTGCATTTGCCCCATGTTCTATTTTTAGCCATGGCGGCCATCTTGGTTGATCGGCGGGGTCATCAAATACATTTTTTAAACAAGATACACTAAAGATGATTTAGGCCAAGTTTGGCTTTATTTGGTCTAGTTGTTTCAGAGGAGAAGATTTTTGTAAAAGTTAATGGACGACTGACGACGGACGCCAAGTGATGAGAAAAGCTCACTTGACCCTTTTGGGCCGGGTGAGCTAACAACATCTGATACAAAAATTTAATAACACTTTTAGATATTTGGATGATATATTGGCTCTCAATAATGAAGACTTCAGTACATACACAAGAGAGATTTATCCGGTTGAACTGACTTTAAATAAAGCTAATACTAAAATGAACACTGCATTTTCCTGGATCTTGATATCTATATCTTTAACGGGAAGCTTAATATCAAAATTTATGATAAAAGAGATGATTTTTCATTTCCTATTGTTAATTATCTATTTCTAGATGGTGACGTTCCCTTGTCATCATCTTATGGTGTTTATATATCTCAACTTGTTCGATTCGCTCGTGTATGAATTAACGTATTTGATTTTAACGAAAGAAATCTCTGTATTACTGAAAAATTATTACACCGGGGTTTTCAATATCACAAACGAGTCAAAACATTTACTAAATTTTATCATCGGTACAAGGACATCATTCGTAACTATAAATTTAACATGCAGACATCTTATACGTTCAGGTATTTCACATCCAATATTTTATGGTAATATTCTTTACAAAGCACAAAAAAGTCGGCATTCACGTCTAAAGCTAACAAACCTCTTAAAAGACTTATTCAGACGAGATATAGTTACAATACTGTTGTCAGGTCATTAAAAATGGCTTATTTTGGTATTAATATTGATTCCCTCAACGGGTCTTTGCATTGGAATTAAACACATTTATTCTAAAAACAGTTGTTGACATGATACGGGTTATGTTCATCTCATATATTTTATGATGGTATGATACTAAACCCCTAACGGGAGGGATTGTGCTTGGTTTTCATATGATGAAGACATAATCTTTCAATCAGTTTAATGGAGGTCTGGAGATGGCATGTCAGTAACTGCTAGTAGTCCTTTGTTAATTTATGTATCATTGTCATTTTGCTTAGTTTCTTTTGTTACCTATTCTGACATCGGACTCGGACTTCTTTTAAACTGAGTTTTAATGTGCGTATTGCTGTGTGTTTGTTTTTTCTACATTGACTAGAGATATAGAGAGAGGGTTGAGATCTCACTAAACATGTTTAACCCCGCCCCATTTTTGCGCCTGTCCCAAGTCAGGAGCCTCTGGCCTTTGTTAGTCTTGCATTTTTATTTAATTTTAGTTCATTTATATGTTTTGGAGTTTAGTATGACGTCCATTTTCACTGAAAGTATATATTTTTGTTTAGGGGCCAGTTGAAGCCTGCCCCCGGGTTAGGGATTTTCTCGCTGTGATGAAGACCCATTGGTGGCCTTCGGCTGTTTTCTGCTTATTATTCGGGCTTTTGTCTCTTTGACATATTCCTCATTTCCATTCTCAATTTTATTATAATGTTTATTATAGATTCTAGTTTGGAATCGTCCATCGGTGTCATTACCGAGGAAAAGACATGAAATAAGCCTTTTACCTTAGATAGTATTCTTAATTTCATGATCACTGGGATATATGAGATGTAAGAAATCACTGAGTGACAGAACATTATCAAATCTGAAAACGAAATTACAGACCTTTGCAAGATGCTTCTTCATTTTTGTCTGGAGGAATTCTGCTTTATATGAGTACAAAAACAAGTAAAAAAGTATAAGAGAAATACCGAACTACAAGGTGAATTCAAAATGGGTAAGTCCATGAAGACTGACAAAATCAAACGTTATTAATAAATAGAACGACTGAAAAACAACTGTCATATTCCTGACTTGGAACAGGTATTTTCCAAAGAAAATGGTGGGTTAAACCTTGTTTTGTTTTGGTGATGCACCATTATTACCGATTGTAATACCAACTGTCTGCTGAATTATCAATCCATTAAACTCCAAAAAAATATCATTTGATGAAAATGTCCAGCATATTATTATCTATTTTTTTCGGTGTATTCTTTATGGAAGTCACACATGTAGTTAGTGTACATTTTCGATCACCGTGATTCCTATTGCGTCGAAAAGAGGTCAAATAAACTTCGGTTGACATAACAACGAACAGAACTCATTTTAAACTAGAAAATTTGGTAAACCGTTATTTTCTATTATGAAACCTTCCAACGGAACAATTCAAATATTTTTTCTTTTATCCGGATAAAGTACGTTGAATCACAAAGTTGATAATCCTTAATATACTTTAAATCGGTTAAAGTAACTCCTAGTTTTACTTGAAAGTGTTATATCTTAGACCAATAGGAACTACTAAACGGTAAAATCACAAAAATACTGAACTCCGAGGAAAATTCAAATAGGAAAGTCACTAATCAAATGGCAAAATCAAAAGTTCAAACACATCAAACGAATGGATAACAACTGTCATATTCCTGACTTGGTACATGCATTTTCTTATGTAGAAAATGGTGGATTGAACTTGGTTTTATAGCTAGCTAAACCTCTCACTTGTATGACTATTCTAGTTTATCTTTTTCAATATTAGTAAACAATATCAGTTCTTAATTGAAAAAGCTAAATCAGAAAAAGAAAATATAAAAAAGTTTCGCAGAGAAACCATTTGTCTTATAATTTGCTGCGCAAGACGCGCGTTTTGTTTACAGAAGACAAGTTAAAATAGTTGAATGGCCAAATAGGAATGGAAGATGAAGAGCAATAAAGACCAATATACCAAACAAACATGCCATATAAGAGGATGTAAGGGGCATTTTGCTTAAATGGTTATGATTAAAACATAATGTATATCCTTACTGATTTATGCTTTAGGCTTTACGCTTCTTCTCTCTTTCTAAAACAGGTCAAGTTTGAATTTTTAACATGTTTTACAAATAGGATTCTTATCATTTGCAATTTCAATTCTAAGAGATATCTTAATTGTACATGTAGTCTATAACAAGCGGTCCTATTTAGGACCAGACGCCTTCAATTCAAGCCAATCCAAAACATATACAAATGTATGTTTATTTTGAAGTCGATTAATATGGTTACAAGAGATTTATTTTAGAATAACACTTTGTTCACACTTGTGTTAAAGAACGTATCCTTGAAATAAATTGAAACAATAATCATCTTTAGAATATCTTAAGAAAGAAAGGAAGAAATGTTTCTTTTTTCAAATTTTCAACAAAGACAATTGGTACCTCGGACTTGTTACTGAAACATGTAAACTAATTGTATCCACAACATGTAATTTACAGCTGTCGAAATACCTTCTAAAATTATTTAATTTGAAAAGGCCTTGACTATCTCATCAATCATCTTCGACAGGATAACAGGGTTTTTTTTCATATATTTGATTTGAATTTTGGTGTTTTAACGCCACTTTTAACATACATCAACTTCTTTGCATGATGTCTCTATTAATGACTTGCTGCCATTTATACAAAAGCCGTTAGGTGTTCATCACATTCGCACGAAACTTTATTTATTACCCCTTTCAAAACTTCATTCTCTGTTCAATTTATGTTTGGAAACCACTGTTACAAACCCTCATTCAAACCAATACAAACTTACAGCTATCATTTCGGATATTGCAAGTCACAGACTTTTCAAACAAATTCGCATTTGAAAAGATGAAAAAGAGAAAAGATCTTTTCTTAAACTTTCCTTTGCAAACAAAGGTCTCGATGGCGTCAACTTAGGCAATATCCTTCAACATAAATTAGTTCAGTCGAAAATACCTTCTTATTTTAAAAATCAGTCTGTACCAATAATTTCTTATACCTATACCAAACCAATTGCAACTAAAATTTTCAATTGCAAACACGTTTTGCTGGATCTCAACATTGACGACTTCAAGAAGAGGGACGAAAGATACCAGAGGGACAGTCAAACTCATAGATCGAAAACAAACTGACAACGCCATGGCCAAAAATAAAAAGACAAACAGACAAATAATAGTACAGATGACACAACATAGAAAACTAAAGACTAAGCAACACGAACCCCACCAAAAACTGGGGTGATCTCAGGTGCTCCGGAAGGGTAAGCAGATCCTGCTCCACATGTGGCACCCGTCGTGTTGCTTATGTTATTACAAATTATAGTGATGGAAGATCCAGTTCCTCATCTTTGGTTGAAATTCCAAAGGAACATAGAACAGACCTATGATTATCCAGGATTTCCTCTTTGGTAAGTGTCGTGAGGGTATATGTTGAGTTTCCAAGTGAATTGTCAATACCTAATTCATTTATCAAGCAGTTTATGTAATGATATTTACACACAAAAACGATGTTCTTTGGGGCTTTATCTACGGCTTTATCAAGTCTAAACCTCCTGATTGCACCTGTGCTAGTTCCCAATTCACATATAATTCGGCTGGCCACGTTATTACCGGAGACCTCAACATTGTCAATAACACTTCCCTGCGAAATTTGTTATCCAAAGGTCCGAAATATCGTGAGCCTAAATCCATCAATTGGAAATACAACTTCAAAATACTGATGGATTCAGTCGAGGATTATGCCAGGCAATGGGCTAAACGTGTGAAAGAATACGTAGATACTCTTTCCGAATGGATTAAGGCTGTGAGGTCGTTGATACAAATCCGAATTAAGAAACTACATGGGTCTATCAATAACCACGCTACGTCAATTTTTAAAGGCCTAAATGTTGCTAAACACTTGTCCTACCTTCATGACAAATATGTTGTTGTCCCCGCAGATAAAGCCCCAAACAACATCGTGTTTATGTGTAATATTATTACATAAACTGCTTGATAAATGAATTAGGTATTGACAATTCACTTGGAAACTCAACATATACCCTCACGACACTAACCAAAGAGGAAATCCTGGATAATCATAGGTCTGTTCTATGTTCCTTTGGAATTTCAACCAAAGATGAAGAACTGGATCTTCCATCACTGTATTGAATACCTAAACTACATAAGTGTCCTTACAAAACAACGGTATATTGCTGGGTCTTCCAAGTGCTCCACGAAACCTCTTTCTAAATTATTAACATCTATTTTATCAGCAATCAAAGCCGGGCTCCAAAGTTATTGTGAAACTGCCTATTCTAGAGGTGGCATGAATCAGATGTGGATACTAAAAAATTCCAAAGATCTTTTAGAGTACATACAATCAAAGACTCTCTCATCTTGCAATAGTATTAAAACATTTGACTTTTCTACACTTTACACAAGTATTCCCCATTCCAAACTGAAAGACATATTGAAAGAGTTGGTATCATTTTGTTTCGTTAAAAAGAATGGCGAACGTAGATACAAGTATCTTGTCCTGGGGAGGGATAAATCCTACTTTGTAAAGAATCACTCTGATTCAAACAAAAAATTCTCTGAAACTGAAATTATCAAGATGCTTGAGTTCTTGATTGACAACATATTTGTTACGTTTGGAGGACGCGTTTTTCAACAGACTGTCGGAATTTCAATGGCAATCAATTGTGCCCCTCTTCTTGCCGACTTGTTTCTTTATTATTATGCGGCTGACTTCATACAGGAACTTCTTAGAAAGAAAGATAAGAAGTTAGCAATATCCTTTAACTTTACGTTCTGCTATAAAGATGATGTTCTCTCACTAAATAATACAAAATTTGGTGACTATGTTGAACGAATCTATCCCATCGAACTAGAGATAAAGGATACTACAGATACAGTTAAGTCTGCCTCATATCTTGACTTACATCTAGAAATTGACGATTAAGTTCGGTTGAAAACAAAACTTTACGACAAAAGAGATGATTTCAGCTTCCCAATTGTGAACTTTCCATTTCTATGTATCACATTCCAGCAGCGCCTGCATACGGAGTATATATCTCCCAATTGATACGATATTCCCGGGCTTGTATTTCCTATCATGATTTCCTTGATAGAGGAATGCTGCTCACAAGGAAGCTATTAAGCCAAGAGTTCAAAATGGTGAAGTTGAAATCATCCCTTCGTAAATTTTACGGACGCCATCACGAGTTGGTTGACCGTTATGGAATAACCGTTTCACAGATAATATCGGATATGTTCCTTATGTCGTAACTACAATACCCTTCCCTTTTCACGAATGTGACTTACCGAATTAGACTATTTACCGGATTTGTAATAACATAAGCAACACGACGGGTGCTACATGTGGAGCAGGATCTGCTTACCCTTCCGGAGCACCTGAGATCACCCCCAGTTTTTGGTGGGGTTCGTGTTGCTAAGTCTTTAGTTTTCTATGTTGTGTCATCTGTACTATTATTTGTCTGTTTGTCTTTTTATTTTTGGCCATGGCGTTGTTAGTTTATTTTCGATCTATGATTTTGACTGTCCCTCTGGTATCTTTCGTCCCTCTTTTAAGCACCGCTTTTGGGCTATTCCGTGGCGGCCAGTTTTTATTGGTGGAGGAAGCCGGGATGCCCGGAGAAAACCACCGACCTTCGGTAGGAAAACTGACAATCCTAGTCAATTAAGATTGGAGTCGCGTGCACCTGCACGAGCAGGGTTCGAACTCACAACCTCAGTGTTGACTGGCTAGTGATTACAGTAGTAACTACTTAGACCACACGCCCACCGGGGCCCCTTTTTCATATATCGGTGAGCCTCATGAACAAATTCATTATGAAAACATTAAAGAAAATCGTTAGGACCGACTTGTCCTTTCTTTCAATTAAACTGGATATTATCCTGTTCATCCCTAGACAAACTACAGTTTACATTTTGCAAGAAGCAATAAATCAGTTTGGTTTCATCTCAGCCTCAAGGTATCCTTTATATGCGAACAAATATTTTATTTCACACGAAACACAAAAGTATGCAACAAAAGAAAAACATAGTTCATTAGGGATGATATAATTCATGTTCAAAAAGAACTTTGGTTGCCCTGAAGAATGATAAACATTTGTTTTGAGTACATGGATGTTTAGAAGGAGTTCAAAAAGTGCAACATTGAGAGAGCAACGACACAAATAAAACATATCGGATATTTAAAGTTCATACGTTACAGTAGCTATTTTAAATAACACTTCATACATTTGGTTCGTCCCAACTGCTTTTTTGAATTAACTGGCAATCGGAACGCTCTAACAAACAAAATATTGAAGTGTTTTCTAAGAAAAAAAGCAGTAAAATGTTTATGGGTAAGCACGATAGAATATCTCGACTATCTTACTCTGTTTAATTCAAACTCTCTAATAACTCACTAATTTCATTTTTTTTCTAAGTTACCTATAAATTAAAATTTCATTTCTTCTTTTATCTTGAGATAGCAACTTCTAAAAAAACATTGTTTTCTGCCTTGTCTTTGAATTTTTCATTTTAAACTTTTGATTATTTTCATTGATCCCGTTACACTGTAAATCAACTAATTTTCGCAAGCAATTCATTTGCCAAATCTTTTCGAGATGAGACAAATGCCAGTAGAAATCGTCAGAAATATGTCAAACTTTGATCTTTCCTTACATTTATACATAAAATATGTTAGAAAAACGCCCGCTCTAACGGTTGGAAAAGCATCCGCAAAAATTTTTATATATAGTATATGTAGATTTATATAGAATTAAATTCATAACAGTGTAGACGAAACCCTTCGTTGGCGCGCTCATTTTTTCAATTAACTGGATCAGATCAGGTAACCGTTTGTCTGTTACGCCTACTTAATACGTTGTTTTACAAGGGACATTTAAACGTACGGGGTCACAAAAGGTTTCTTAACGCCTGAAAACAAATGACTCGAAAAAAATACTACAGGCGTATTGATAAACATTGAATATTTTGAAATTCTTTAAGACAATCGATAATCAAATTATTTATCATACCGCACGTTCTTTGAACATTAAAATAAAATTTTTCTAGCTTCAAAAGTAGTAATGAATGTGTAAGCAATAACCTTTTTTGGACTTAATAGCGATTTTATAATTGTCGCTTTCTAAAATGTGTACTAGCTCTTCGTATCTTGTAACCTTTATCTTGTCAAAAGTATTCATTTTTAGAACGAATGCATGATAACTTTAAATCGTGGTGCAATGAAAAACAAATAAATAATATATTTTCGAACGGTCTTTTTCGTACTTGCAAAATATAGGAGAGTAAAAAGCTACATGTATTTGGGCCTAGCTTTATACAATTTGCATTTACTATATATAAAATAGTAATCTTTTGATTAAGTTTCTAAATATAATCAATTGTTGAATAAATTTATTTACTGGAAAGCTAGAATATTCAAATTAGTTGGTCCAACGTTCTACTGACTGACTCAGCATTCGGACTAGATTATTCAGAACAATACATAGTTTGATAAATGGGAAACTGGAATCGTTCTGCTAACCACTTTACTTGATGAAAACCCATGCTTGGTTGCAGAACCGTATTCCTGAATTCATGATTATGCACATATCACTCATTTGTTCTGAAAGTGTGTTTTATTTTGATTTGATTTAATTCATTTGTGTGTGGGGGATTAGTTCGTTTCTTATGAACATACAGGAACAATATTTTTTAATCTCAGTGTCGTATTTCTTTTTATCCCTAATTCTAAGTTGATATGAATTAGTTGTTTCACCTTTTTCTTCTTGAATGATTGAGGACCGCTTAAAAATGTATGTATCCCTCCGAAACATAAATACATCTAATCAGGACGGGTACACTATCATTCATTGGCACACTAACGTTCCCGGTAATATAATTGTTTTATTTCATAATAAGCAATATTGACTTAGAGAATTGACCAATCCATTGAATGGGTTGCAATGCATGATGGACTATATGTACTTTATCGAGAACACGCGTGTTTTTCAGTGGCCTACAACTCACTTTTTCTCCTTTGTGTCTACGTTTAATAAAGCATAATTTGTATGCTCAGATTAAAATAACAAACGGAGATCTGATAAACTGTAACACCTGATAATTTGTTGTTTATTGGACAAACAAAGCCATGTAACAGTGTTACAACCTATGTGCTACAATTAATCTGTTTAGTATGAAGCTTTTGGTTAATTATTCTAATGTTTAAGATATTATGAACACATTATTTAATGCATGGATAGATTAAAAAAATGTAAATACAATTCTTATTTAGATTGTTGTAATTCAATTGCTGCAGTTATAAACAGGGCGGGATATTTCCAGAGGCGGATTTAATTGCTGGAGGGGGTATGGAGCTTAATACATGGTTAATGCATATATTTTTACATGTCCTACTCCAAACGTTGAACGCCTCCCTCCCCCCCCCCCCCCCCTTTTCCTTTTCGAAATACAAATGTTTACTATTCAAGACAAACAACACAATTTTTAAATTCCTTTTAAATTTTGTTGAAGGAGTTTATTTTATGTATCGAAATGTGAAACAAGTAATTATTCAAATCCCCACTGGAAGGACTCTGACAGACTGAGTGAGCGTAAAATCATTGTTATCGATAGCCGATGACAAACAAGTTAAAGGTAAATGATTCTGTATTTTTAAAAACATAATCATTACGGTTGTTCACACTGTTATGGGACTACTTCTAAGTGATGCTGCTATAACAAAGACAATTAATACAGTTAACCATTCATTAAAATAAGATACTGGAACATACCTTTTTACATTCAAAACTGTTACAATCATTAGCTTGGTAAACATGGTACAGCTCGTCTTGCAGACTGTCTGTCGGTTTTTGTCCGAACTGAAACAGTTATTGAGAATATTGTCATTATTGCACGAAATGTATGTGCAAAACGAAATGTAAATAAAATAATCGCCAAATCACATGAATTGGTAGCAATTTAACCAAAAGATAAAAAATTAATTATTACACTACCAATCTTACTGTACCTGATTCGCATTTTGCAAATTTATTTTGGTTCGTTGATGCTCTAGGCCATCATATTTCAAAATCCGAAACCAATATAACTAACTTCGAAGAGAGCTGATATAACCGAAAAGATCGAAAAAGTATAGTCAAACTCAGACAAGGAATCAGGGCTATACATTTCTAAATTTAAAATAATTTTCTCAGATTTAAAACAGCAAATTTCAATAAAATACTACCCCTTTTTTTAGGAAGTACATAATTACTGAGCACCAGGGCTGGTGATACCCTCGGAGACTAACAGTCTACCAGCAGATGTATCGACGCAGTGGTATTAAGGATGTACTCTTTTGACGTTTCAGTCTCGTTGAAATCTCGTTTTGGAATTATTTGCAAAACATGTGATACAAGTGGAAAATATCAATGAATTTGAAAAATATTATAATCAAACTTAACTCTGTGAAAAAAGTGTGTATTTACAATAAGTTGTTTTTGAGTAATACAATTTTTCAAAGTTTATAACCAATCAAGTCAGTCTCATAAGCCAAAATGTTGAGAAAATGGGTGAGGGGTACAAAAAATGATTTTACCAGATACATGTACATCCAATATCAATGTTTTCCTTTCAAATTTCATAGATATTTTTTTTTTCAATATTTTTTTTATTTATAACAAAGAAGTTAAAATAATATGCTTTTTGTGATAATAGCCCAAAAATTGGTAAAAATTGATGAAAAATGGGAAAATCATCAAATTTGGTACTTTCAAATGGCCGTAGCAAAAAAAGAAGTGCACCACTATATGATTTTTTCTTCACCAGTTATTTTTTTTACAGTCATATAAACCCAAAAATCAGGTTAAGAAAAAAGGTTTAGTTCTAGAATTTTTTGGCTCCTCAGAGGTGAACATCCTTAATAACATAAACGATATAAATTTTACTGCACCAGGTGTGCATTTAAACACATATTTTCCTTCCGTGTACCAACGTATAAATGGGTCAATTAAACAAACAAAGCAAAACAAGAAAATAAAAAAATGTCCTGATAATAATTACCTACATGTTACCAACATAACTAATGTATTATATAGTTAATGTTTCGAGAGGGTAAAACAATCCTGAATCCGTTGACTGATATCACCCCCCGTTTTGGTGGGGTTTGTGTTGCTCATTTTTTATTTTTTTATGTTGTGTTTTGTATATTATTGTTTGTCATTTTGTCTTTTTCTTTTTTTGCTATGGAGTTGTCAGTTTATTTTCGACTTATGAGTTTGAATGTCCTTTTGGTATCTTTATCGTCTCTTCCGCTACTGACATCTTTCATAAATCACCTTACATTTTAGTGGGTTTTTTTTTTTTCAATACAGGTGGTATCTATTGATGATATGCGTTGATTTTCAGTAAATTTTAAATTCAATAGAATTTTTTAAATCATTCAAAACGATAAGTAAAGGCAACAGTAGTATACCGCTGTTAATTAATAAGAATTAATTCCCATAGGCTCAATTGGCCTAAGCCAGATTGGCACACATTATTGAAACATTTGGTTTTTGATTTTCGTCAGTTTCGAAATTGATCTGGCTTTCCAACTGTTTTGCTTTTGGTGTGCTACTGATGAGTCATATATCGACGGAATACGTGTCTACCATACAACATTGTAAGATTGTTTTAACGCAAATGAAATTATATAACTGCCTATTGACGTATTGTCCCTGAGGGTAACACTAAGTTGCTGACAAAAAACATCTTTGATTTCGCACACATTTTAAAATATTTGATTTCGAGTGGTTTTGATTCAAGGGACTCTGCTGAGACTTATATTGACAAAACGTGATTCAATCATACATAATTATAATCCTGATATCCTTCAATTATCGTGCATTCATTAATTCTTAGTTTAAAAGAAACAAAAATATCATTGATGCAGTCATTTTCTGTTCATAAAATCTTAAAATCATTCAAAACCCTTATGTTTTTCTACCCCTAACCATACACAACCTTAACCAGATTTGGCTCAACGTTTTAAACAAAATCTTTAGCATAAACTTTGAAATATTTAATTTCGATTTGTTTTGATTCAAGAGTCTCTGCTGAGTCTTATATTGACAAAACGCGATTCAAGCATACTTAATTATAATCCTAATATCCTTCAATTATTCGTGAACTCATTAAATGTCAAAGAAAAAGATTTACGTCCATGTAAAAAGACATTTGATCACAGTTATAATAAACAACTGATTAGGTAGGGTCAAATTTATTCTTGCAATGGCAAACAACTGAAAAAAGTAAAATAACAAAAATACCGAACTCCAAGGAAAATTCAAATAAATCGGAAAATCCCTTATCAAATGGCAAAATTAAAAGCTCCAACACATCAAACGAATGGAAAACAACTGTCGTACAGGCATTTCCTTTTGTAGAAAATGGTGGAATAAACCTGGTTTTATAGCTAGCTAAACCTCACACTTGTATGACAGTCGCATAAAATCCATTTCTTTGACAACAATGTGTGAACAAAACAAACAGACATGATAGGTAAAAATATCAACAACAAACCCTCAGCTAAAATGTAAAATCACAAAAATACTGAACTCCGAGTGTGAAAATGTGAAAATAGGAATAGCATCCCTAAAAAGCCGGTCAAAGTCACAATATTACTTGTCTTTAAAGAGCTACATATATTAGCTCTGATCGTTATTAGATAGCGGTAGACAGAACAAAATGCTTTGTAAAGTTACCTGGGAAATAATATAAAACAATATACTTATCAGGATTAAAATTTTGTACGCCAGACGAGCGTTTTTGTCTACTAAAAACTCATCAGTAATGCTCGAATCAAAAAAGTTTAAAAGGCCAAAAACAATACGAAGTTCAAGAGCGTTGATGAACCTTAATTCAAAAAGGTTTTGTCAAATACAGCTAATGTAGTCTATTCCTGGGGTAGAAAATCCTTAGAAGTCTTAGCTAGTTGTCAATCATTTTGCAATCGTTTGTGGATCTGCAACACGCATCAAAGTTCGGTGCAAGACATATTTTATTCAAAGGAAACACGACATTTTCAGCACAAAGATTTACCTTTGCAGGTACAAAGTAAATCTTACAACTATTCTGAAGACATTTGCCCTTGAAAATGATGGGCTTTTTTATAGTCTAAAGGAGACTGTTGTGGCAATTGTGCTTTGTAAAAAGGTCCAAATACTGTTCTGCAGCAAATCTCTCAGAACATGTTGCAGGAAAGTTGATTTGCATGGGGGCTGTTTGAACAAGCTAGTATCTTTCTATGTATTAGGTTTTTTTACCACCGTGATAAAATTTGGCCTTCATTTCTAGTCATAGAGCCTTGCAATAATTGTTTTGCTGACAGCGGCATATTCTTCAATGTTATCATTCGAAAGATGGTCTAAATCACTAAAGCGATCACTATTGTCATTTAAACTTTGTCTATTGTCATTTAAACTTTGTCAAGAGCTTTCATTCCTATTCCAAACATCAACGATGTGGTTACACAACCTGTTAAAGCATGAACTGCATGTACAACTTTGCACATGAAGGGCTTAACACACTCACTGCATGTTTAATGTACAGGGGAGAATCTATAGCCATCTACATTGCTGGTTATTGTCCCTGTTTGGAACCACATATGTTGTGTGTGGTTTTTTTTAGGGGGAAAGTGCACACATATAATTTGTATCTGGAGACTATAACAATATGGACCTTTTGGTTTTGCCTTTAAACTCGTTTCCAGCAAACATTGCATTGCTTCTTCGTCTGTGCTGAATAAATCTTGATAGTGCGCAACCACTGTAGAGAAGAACTTCTTTATAACAATGGGGTCAACAAAAAAGTCTGTTAGAAAGTTTATACTCAGTCGAAGTTAGCAAAGGAGCTGTGCATGATGAAAACGGGTAAAGTCAAGGGACTTCAGAATATCTTTTTTCGTGTTGACGCTCAAAACTTTTGTCCAGTTTGGTATATGGATAGACTTTCTGATACCCAAAGTACATTTTCGCTAGAATTTACACCAGTTCATCGGTCTCTCAGTAGATTATATAGACAGTTTGGTGTCGTATCTATCAAATACATCAACAGTTATACAAGCATTGGCAATGTCTGCTTTCTGATTTTGAATAAAATGTAGAGCAAAATCTCTTTAGATTTAAAGACTATACTAAGGCCATTCCTTTCTTGATAAGTACTCTGAAGTTTGGCAGACGGATACGCATAGGAGGCGTTCTTGGATAAAAGTAACCGGTATGTCTCCAGAATGTGCAACATAAGAACTCCCTTCTTATGCAAGAACTAAAAGTCATTAACAATTGTAGTTAAAGACTTAAAAGCAACTTCATGCTCACTTTCCTCTGTGTTTGTATTGCCTGATTGCGCAGGTGCTGATTTCAGTAAATACTTCTAAATGCATGCCGATTTGTAGACCATTTTTGACCAAAACTTGCACACGTGATTATGTTTACAATGAATTAAATCATTATTTTCATTTGCGCACCTCAATATTTTTTTTGTGCAATTAACTGTCTTTTTTTAAGGTTTTGTTTGTCACCAAAACATGAGTTAAAATCCATAACACATGTGTTTCAGATTACTCACACACTTCACAAACAAAGAAACAACAATATATAATCAAAACATAAAACAATATCTAATTAATCACAGATAATGTACAAAATCACCTACAAACTATTTTAAACTAGTTGTTGAACATAACGACATAACGACATAAGAATTGAATTTATAAATAATTGAACGGATTGAAAGATATGATATATCCGTTATTAAAAAACTATTCCGAGTGAATCAATTGAAATGGGCATGCAGCATCTCAATATCATATGTTCGCCACTAAAATATAAAACAATGTTTTGAAATCATATCTTTTCCTTGTTTTCATAGAAAAATGCGTTTCATTTCTCAATTAAAGATTTTCGTCTTTGAGTGTTTTATGTGTGTTAGAGAATGGTTTTCAATGTATTTGTTTAGCATTCCGATGAACCTTTAATGGTATGTGCATCAAAATATTTCACAAAAAGAGCCTGAAATTAAACAAAACATTTATTTTTTTAAACTTTAAAGTGAACTAAAACCATAAATTGAGAGGTACCCGGTAAACCGTCTAAATATTTTTAAAAAATGTAACCAAAGAAACCTTTTACGACCAGATAAAAATTAAAATATAATGTGAGCGTACCCAAATTGCACCTACGTCTATTTATGATACAATAAAAGTTTCCATTCGGTGTTTATTTTGTAGATGTGTCCTTGTTTACTATATAGTCCCACCAATTTAATTTTGAATCCATATTGAATAATAGAAAAATGGGTTTGAACTGACCTCCAAACAACCCGTGATTCTGTAATGAAGAGTACCCAAATTGCATTCATGCTTAAATACGCATCTGTAAAAATGAAATAACTGATGTTTTGTTTTATTTCTCCAAATATTTAGAAAGAATTGACAATAGTCCATGCTTATCATTCATTTTGTAAGAAATGAATGTCTGTAACATATTTTAATTGCTAATTTTTAAAAGTTGACTTTTTGTGGAAGTCGCATGGCGACGTTTCTGTAGATTTCACTTCTTCCAGTGATGACTTCATCCGTTGATATATACTGTGAATGTTTTGAATATATTTAAATATATTTAGCTATGTTGAAAGACGTCCATAATGTCAAATAAAAAAAACTACAATTTTTTTAGTCTCTAAGAAAACTTGTAAGATTTCCGCTGCTATTTTTTGCTAAATGGGTGCAATTTGGGTACTGTGACGTTCGATATTATTCTATCATTTCAAACAATTTCCAACCGTGTGTTATTCCAGAATATGAAATGCGTTAGTTAAACGTCTTTTTCGAGGTCAGTTGCAGTACTATATAAACAATCAGTTTCTAAAGAGGTCATTATTGCTATAGATTTGAAATATACATTATTCACTAAGTTATACTTTATGATAATTGAATTAACGTATTTATGTTCTGTTAAATTCATTTTACATCAACGAATTCAGTTACCTATTTCAGTACAGTTCCTTACAGTTCAAGTTTTTTATCATTCGTTGAGTTGACACTATTAACTTTTAGATTGGCAATCGTTTTGGAATACATATAAGACGTTACTCAATAAGGTAATGAAGCTTTTCGACTTGATAGTCATAGACATACAAGAAATGATTAATTTTACTTAATTGAACTATGGTGAATAGGTTTCTCATTGGCAATCATACCATATCTCATTATTGTCATATTAAATAAAGTATTAGGTATTTTAAATAACATAAAGACGAATTTTACGCTTAAAACCAGCAAATAGAGAGACAATCTGCAATCCAGCAAAAATTATAAAGCTCATAAAATTCTAACATCACGATTAAATTCAATCTTCGCTTTTATCTTATCTAATTTCCATTTAATTACTTTTATTTCGGGTTGAAACAAAAGTATGGAACACATTTATTTAATAAATCAAATAAAAAGAATAAAAAAAACGAGACCATAAAACGATTCGTAATTCGTTTTTCTCCAGGGGCCAGTTTCACAAAGCTGGCTTAGTACTAAGACATGTCTTAGGATGGTCTTAGGACATCTCTTTAAGTTGGATAAATTACAAATCTGTCCTTCTTTCATTTGGTATTAACATCAAAGAAAACGAAGAAAATCTACCGTCATTATACTGGATACCAAAACTTTACAAAACTCCGTATAAAGAACGATACATAGCTGGATTATCAAGATGTTCGACTAAACATCTTTCTAAAGTGTTGACTACTATTCTTTCTACAGTAAAAGATAGCCTTCAAAAATATTGTGATGAGATATATTCTACTAGTTGTGTCAATCAGATGTGGATTCTCAAAAATTCTAAAGATCTACTGCTAAATCTTAGATCACAATCTCTGCAATTTTGCAGCAACATTAAGACCTTACGCTTTACACTACTATTCCCCATGCTAAATTGAAAGAACGACTCCACCATCTCATTAAACAGAGCTTTTTCTATACAAATGAGAAGCGTAGATATAAATTTCTTGTTTTGGGTTATAATAATTCTTATTTTGTGAAGAACCACACTGATTCTATCAGAAAATACACTGAAGATGATGTTATCAAAATGCTTGACTTTTTAATCGACAATATATTTGTTGAGTTTGGAGGATTGATATTTCAACAGGCAGTCGGTATTCCAACGGGTACTAATTGTGCACTCCTTCTGGTCGACTTGTTTTTGTACTCGTATGAAGCAGAATTCATTCAGAACCTTCTAAAAGACCAAAAGGAAAAGCACCTTGCAAAATTCTTTAATTCTACTTTCAGATATATTGATGATGTCCTATCACTGAATAACCCATATTTCAGTAAGTACTTGCATCTCATATATCCAAGTGAACTTGAAATTGAGGATACTACTGATACAAGAAGGACTGCTTCATATCTTGATCTTTTCCTCAATATTGACACAGATGGACGACTTCACACTACAATCTATGACAAACGGGATGATTTCAACTTCCCAATAATCAATTTCCCATTTCTCAGCAGTAACATACCCTCTGTTCCGTCGTATGGTGTTTACATATCTCAACTGATACGTTATGCTCGTGCATGTTCACACTATACTGACTTCATATACAGGAGTGTGCCCCTTACGCAAAAACTGCTCCAACAGAGTTATGAGGAGGAAAGAATAAAAATGACACTCCGTATATTGTATAGACACCATCACGAATTGGTTGATCTATACGATGTGTCTGTGTCTAAAATAACTAATGACATTTTTACCACGTCTTAGATTGTGGTTTAACATCTATGTCTTCTGTCTGCTAAGTACCGAACGTGACCTATTCCCGAATATGACTGTTTTGCCGAGTGTGAATTTGCATTGCTATACGATGTGTCTCGGTATTTTATACATCCAACATTCATGTATTTTTTTAGTATGTTTCTGTTGTGGTTTCGGTTGGATAATGTGTTATGTATTATCGGTTGTAGTCCAAATAATTATAAAATAGCCTTTCAATACCGTCATTATCATGATAGTTGTTTTGACTAATATCGTGAAAATAATTGTATGAATTTCAAGATTATATATTGGTTACAAAAATACGTCACTGTTTGTGATGTCCTGTGCTGTCTGTGATGGAAGATGTTAGTTGTTATTCTGCGGTTGAGATGTTGTATCGAATAGTATATTATTTATTTGTGCGTTTCTCTGTGATGAGTGTTCTTGCGTGTGTTTGTGCTGTATTTCTGTCACGTAGTGTTGTCATTTTAGCGATATTTTTTAACATTGCCATATAAGCTGGAGGTTTGGCTAGCTATAAAACCAGGTTTAACCCACCATTTTTTTCTTAAAATGTCCTGTACCAAGTCAGGAATATGGCAGTTGTTATCAAATAGTTCGTTTCTATGTGTGTTGGCGTTTGTTTTTATTGCACTTCCGTGTTTCTGTTATTCCTTTGTTTTCCTCTTATATTTGATGTGTTTCCCTCGGTTTTAGTTTGTAACCCGGATTTGTTTTCTCTCAATCGGTTTATGACTTTTGAACAGCGGTATACTACTGTTGCCTATATTTATAAAGTTAGGACTACACGAGAGGTGTCTTATGATGGTTTTAGAACAGTCATAAGTTTCCACGGCATCCAAAAGAGTTTGAAGCTCTGATTCTATAAAATTAGAACTCCTTTTCCTGCTCATAACTAAATCTTTGTAGTTTGACGGATTATCAAAATTATTTATCAACAATGAACATTCGTTGTTTTTATAGCAAGAATGCACGATTTTATCCTTTAACCTTATTATAACCGATACTGTGACAAATTGAATTCAACTCACTTGTACAAAAACCATTGTCATCATTTTATTCTGTTTTTTTCTCCATTTTGTATTTGAATTTTCATATGTATATTGGTGTATTATTAAAAGATTATTAATATAAATAACACTTATTTTTTTGTATTAGTTTGGCAAATTATCTAATTATGGAGTATTTTAATCAATATGTTTAGTAATTCGTGGGAAGCACCTACTATATTTACATGAATTTTCCATAAATCCATGTTAATATTTAAAGATTTAAAGAACTTGCGACATGTTTAGTATATCTTTGCTAAGATCATCCTAAGACAGCTTGCTGAATAAATTCCCCTATGCTTATTTACTTCGTCAAGCAGAATTTGATAATAATAATTATTTCCTTTTCAACTTTTTCAACAGGATAACATATTTAGTCCAAAGACTTGTTTACAAAAAGGTACTGCATTATATACATATATAACATCATAAAGTATAAAATTAAATACAATAAGGTCCACATTATATACATATATTATAACATAAAGTATAAAGTTCAATAATAAAAATACTACTACAAGTCAAATATTAAACTATAGCTCTACTGTTATTAGGAATAAACAAATTATTCTTCAATATACGTTTTTAAAAAAGATTCCATTGTGTTACATTGTTTTAAAGTTGTAGATAAATTGTTCCATAAAATACTTCCTGATATCTACATGGAGCGTTTATTGTATTCAGTTTTAGTTTTTGGAATAAAAACCATATCTCAAGTACTTTGTGTGGTTGCTCTATAACTAACCAGTTGCACAATTCTAAATACATTTGAGATATTGCAGAGTCATTTGGTGAAGTACTATAAGAACTGAAACTGCTTTTCTATATCCATCGCAGCTCTCCAAAGTATGTTTGACGATGTCATATTATTACACTCATTTAAATTAATTTGTGCTGCCTTTTTCTGAATCTTAAAAATTCTATCAATATAAGAAACTTTTTTTTGCACCTGAATAAATGGTTCAACAATAATTGAAATGTGGAAAACATTTCAAGTGAATTTCGGTTTTAGAAAAATTTTGACTTTTCGAACTCAGGCTGATTCAATACATGTAATGAAATCGAGTGGACATAAGAACAAAACTAGTTTATATAGCTTAAATTGCAGCACTATAAGAGCCTCTTACCAAGTTTTGTGACAATTTAGTTTATTTTGCGTTCATGTTTTTTCATAATAAAAGATGCAACCTCCCGCCCTTTACATATACACTGAAATGCATTAAAATATATTTCGTTTAATTCTCTACATATTTTTATAAATTAAATAATATGTTAGGATGGTCATAGCACAATCATAGTTAGAACTGACATAAGATAGTTTTTTTTTACATCCTAAGACATGCCTCAGACACGTCCTAAGACCATCCTAATAATGTCCTAAGACATTTCTTAGGACACATCCTAGGATACTTCCTTTGACATGGCAGTAGAAAAAATAAAAACTAAAACATATGGTCAATTCAATAATGTTGTTGGTTAGTAGGGTCGTGAAAGTTTCCATGATAGAATGTAATTAGTGGAAATTAAAATATTCAAGATGGCAACATCATGACTATAGCCCACTTAAAACTTTATAGTGTAAAAAGTCATCAAATATATAGTAGGTTTATAAGTAATTTGTGTATTCACCAATTGACAAGATTTCAGAGGTCAAATTTTATGAAATCATACCAAAAATACATTTTTATTCTTGTTTTATCATTTACTAAGACAGACAAGCAGAGGTCAAATTCACAACAATTCACAAGGCTGTGTGTCATCATTTAAGTGTTAAACTGTTTGTCATCATTTAAATGTCTTAACCTTAAATGTTAAACTGTTTGTCATTATTTAAATGTCTTAACTAATGATGTACGTTGGGGTAAATGCACTATTGTTTTAATCTATCGGATGTGTGGCCCAATGTTTTGAAAATGTTGTCCGTTCTTCTCCGGCTATGCAAATTGTTGTCAAGATAAAAGTGAATTTTGTAAAGGGAAATACAATTTATTTTTTCATACAAAAAAGTGGTGTCGACCCAGTGCTAGGAAATGAAAAATAACCATATAATTTCGTGCATTGTAATAGCTAAAAGCCACAAAAGGGTGGTCCAATATTTAATTGTAAGTAATTTGGGAAGAGATTAAGTGGAACTATCGGCAGAATCTTCTAAATAACATCGTCGTTTTAAGGATGTTTGGGTAATTTTGGCTTCCGAGATGAATATTCATCCCTTGTCAAGCGAACCATAAAACACAAATATGATGGGGCTTCGGTGGCCGAATGGTCTACGTAGTTCATCTTCAGTCATAACCACCCTGTCAATACTGAAAATGGAAATTCAAACTACGCACGTACGTTCGACTCGGATCTTAATTGAATAGGATTTTCAGTTTTCCTGCCGAAGGACTCTCTGGGTATTCCGGCTTTTTGCACCAATAAAAACTGGCCACCACCAAATAGCCAATAGTACTGAAAGTGCGGTTAAACACCATCAATCAATCAATTAACAAATTACAAATATGATAATTCAGGATTTTAATTTTCAAATCATTATTATAATCATCTGTGTGTTTTTATTGATTCTGTTCAAATGGAAAGTCTTATGTGATAAATTCTAATCATTCACCATATTCAAAATTTTGAACGAAACAGTGCACGTTTACGTGAAGTAACTTTCCAATCGACGTCCTACGAATTACTTATGTATTGTTATTTATTGTTAACAATAATAATAATCATCATCATACTTTAAAAGGGTCCTCGTTACATCGTACATAAAAGAAAAAGAAACCAATAAATTTATTTCCAACTTTAGTTCAAAGAAATAAAATGTCCCTCGAGTTATTCAAATACAGCTTTAAAACTTTAATAGTACTGATATATTTAATATCAGTTGTTTCAATCAGACTTGACAAGAAAATCTGTTTCTACGTCAATTAAACAATCTGTATAACATATCTATACATATCGGAGTATTTAATTATATAGACTAGTTGTTATAGTATAGATCTTTTCTTTTCAACACATTAGTTTTTAGCAAAACATCATGTTTCTTCGTGTTCTTTAAATTTCTATCTGCAATTCAAACAATCAAGGTGCTGTTTTGTTTTCCTATAATTTAAACAACATGTGTTTTTTTAATTCTAAATGAAAGAAATTAAGAAAAGTCTACTAGCGTAAAATCCATAATTTAAGGCAACTGACTCGTGCTTGCAGTGATCGTTAGTAAACTTCAAAATTTTCATAGAATAAGATTTTATGTGATATATGAATCTGTATTTATATGATTAAAAGAATGCATTCAAAGCTTCAGACGTAAATGCCTGACTAGAATATATTTTTATTTCTATTAAGTGGTAGGTCATTAAGATCAGTATATTCAGGAATTAATGCAATTAAACGAAAAAGGAAATATGTTTAAGTTAAAGAATCATTCATTTGAACCAAAATCGGTTATTGTTTTTTTTTTTTTTTTTGCTTTATTTGTATTAATACAATTGAGCATGCTGTTGGTGTCTTTCTTGTAATTCTTGTCATTACAGTTCTGTTATACGGCTCCAAGAACATTACATGGTGTCAGATAATACGTGAAATTTATCTTCACGGAGTACCAAAGTCGTAGATGAACCTTGTTTCATCCAATCTGGTCGAATCTTGAAAAAAAGTTTAAGCAATACGTGGACCTTATCCTTGACAGACCCTCAACGACAAAGATGACAATGTAATAACTTTTAGGAATTTTAAATGCTCTTCAACTTCGTACTTTGTTTGGCCTTTTTTATTTTTTGTCACTGATGAGTCTTTTTTAGACGAAACGCGAGTCTGGCGTACAACATGTCAATCCTGGTATCTATGAAGAGTTTATATACATATTGTCTATGGAGGGTTGGCGAAAAAGAACAAAACATATATAGAATATGGCAAGTATCTGCAGAGAAAAATAAAAACTCTCCGTCCACCCGAGCGGAACTCTTTACTTTAATGGTGTAAATGTTAAAATCAAACACAAGGTAGTTATACTGTGGCGAGAAATGTGCGCCGAAAGGGAAAAAGTGCAACAATTGCCAAAAGTAGAATAATAACGTGGAAGTATGAGTGCAGAATGTTGATGAGGTAATGCTAGACACAGTTGATAACAAATTCCTTGATTTCTTTATAGATTGTATTAATGATAAGGATAATGTCATCAATGATAATGATAATGTCATCAATGATAGGGATAAGAAAATGTCATTAATGATAGGGATAATGTCATCAATGATAGGGATAATGTCATCAATGATAAGGATAATGTCATCAATGATAAGGATAATGTCATCAATGATAGGGATAATGTCATCAATGATAAGGATAATGTCATCAATGATAGGGATAATGTCATCAATGATAGGGATAATGTCATCAATGATAGGGAAAATGTCATTAATGATAGGGATAATGTCATCAATGATAAGGATAATGTCATCAATGATAAGCTAGGATAATGTCATCAATGATAAGGATAATGTCATCAATGATAAGCTAGGATAATGTCATCAATGATAGAGATAATGTCATTAATGGTAAGGATAATGTCATCAATGATAGGGATACTGTCATCAATGATAGGGATAATGTCATTAATGATAAGGATAATGTCATCAATGATAAGGATAATGTCATTAATGATAAGGAAGTGAATACTATGCCCGAATGTGTTAATTCAGTGGTCAAGTCAAAAAGTCCCGTCGCAAAATAACTGCTTAAAACGAGAATGCGCTTGGCAACTGTCACGATTGTGAACATTGGTCTGTTAATAGTATAGCAAAATACTTATGCCTCACCTACATTACAAATAAAGTCTTGCTTAGATTACCTGTTAGTTACTTTATTTTATAGTTCCCAAACTATGTGTATTTCTTACTATAAGCCCTGTATGTAAGAACCAATGCCTACAGCGTCAGTGTAGGGAATTTATTCTGATATTTTTTTATGGATTTGTCTTATATCAAAGTTTACCCGATTTCCTACGTATCCGGTACGGTTGGTACGTACCTCAACCGTTAGTGGTGTTTTTCAGGTAATATTTAATGCAGGAGATTATTTTATTCATCATGATAATATTAAAGAAATTGAATTGCATATCAGCAAAAATTATACCGTAAATTTTTATTTGATATTGATTTCACCGTTTCAGGAACCCTTTGTTTGTAAATCTATACGAGATTATTTATTTGTGCACAGGTGCATGCATCAAACAGACATTACACGAACTGAGTTGATACGGCCTTTAGATTCTAAATTTTGATTTTCTTTTCTGTTTGTTTTATGCATTGTTTTTTTTTTATTAATATATTAAAAAGGATTTTATTTTTTCATGTATAAACAGAATTTGGAGTAATTAAAAAACTATCTATGAACGACTTTCTTAAACACGTCGTGTTACTGATGTTGGTTATAAACGTTAACATGACAAAACTGCGTTGATTTCTCATTAGTTTCTTGCATGATTTTAAAATTAGTAATTATTTAAGTAATCTATTTCGATCATTACAGCAGAATATTTTTTCTTGAAAAGATGAGAGAGTTTAGATCTCATACTGAATGAGAAAAGGACACCCATCTCATTTTGTTTTATCAACAACTGAAGATTTTTTTTCTAGAAAACGCATTCTAAAGTGTAAACTGAAAAAATATTGAAAAATGAATATCTACTTCTCTATTGCCGATATAAAAAAAAATCCCACCAATGTCTAGAATCACTGCATTAAAAAAAAAAACAACTAAAACATTTGTCATATAGTTATAGTAAATTGCACTGACACTCGTGTTCTTGAAATAGTTTATTAGCGTATCTTCTAATTTGACCCTTTCTTCGTACTTTTACCTAAACCCCTGAGGGTTTACGCAGTATATATTGGACGATGTCCGTAGTCTTTCGGAACACCGGATGTTATTCGGAATACATCTGTTCTTTCTTCTTCTTCTTCAGTTTCAGAAAACCATCAACATACTGATGTTTATTTCTATGGCCACCTTTCATATACATGCGCAATAGATTATTATTTGACCTGTTGAATAAGCATTAGCATCTTAAAGTTGCTATAGAGATATGTTACATATGATGCGAAATTTATTATGACGCAAGCTACTTTAATAAGCATTTGAATATTTCCTTGCACGCAATTACAAGCTGCCGCTAATATTTACCTTACATATATATGCGTAGTTATTTTAATTAGAGTCAAACGTTGAAACCAGCTGTGTTTAGATATGAGATAAGATTTCATGTAAACAATGCGATTTATATTCGAAACGAGATATGTTAAAACTAAAATCTATAAAAGAAGTATTACTAGCATTTCATTTAAGATTCTGAGTCTAGGGAATATGTACATGATGTACAAAGCAGGCTATTTCATTTTTTTTCATACTGAAATTAAACGGAAGTCTATCTTGCACTTTATTAAAATTTTACGTCTAGGATATCTACCAGGGACGTATATATCTAATATACGTCCTTGAATACATGTAAAAAACGAGGATTTTTCAACAACAAAAAATATCGTTTTAATATTGAAAATAACGTTAAAATTAATTATGAAAGTACATTTCCGTTTTATTTTCATTAAAATTGCAAATTGAAATACAGTTATTTTCTTTGTTTAAATATTGCAACATTATTTCCTTTTTATTAAAACAAGGAAGTCATATAACCTCCTTGATTAAAATAATCAGATTGTTATAGGTACATCTTGATCCTTTTCATTATTAAAATGTGAATAAGTAGATATTTAATATGAAGAAAAAAAAACTAAAACTGAAATCTAAATTTAAAATATATTTAAAAAAAATACATTTGACCATGCAGATGTAAGAAATAATACTTCAAGCAATGAAATAACGAATTAAATGTGCCGCTTTAATGACAATTGATAACCTTAAAATTAATCATGCATGCAATTTTAGCAGACTTAACAGGGTCAGCGAAAAGATATCAAATGTCTATTAATAGACACCGAGTGATGACAGATGCAGGCAGAGATAAGAAAAAATAATTTCTATTTATAAGTTATGTTCCTGAAGTAATTAAGTAAGGCTCTTCAAAATGTTCATCAAAATAAAAATAAATAATTATTATTTCTTGAAGACGATCAGATGATGAATTTTCGGTTTTAATATATTAAGTACGAAAATATAAAATAGTGTAAGGAGATTTTGAGCCATCTCACTGATC
Organism: Mytilus californianus; assembly: GCF_021869535.1. NCBI lineage: Eukaryota > Metazoa > Mollusca > Bivalvia > Mytilida > Mytilidae > Mytilus > Mytilus californianus. Next base: position 126,630,596 of record NW_026262679.1, on the reverse strand, counting down.
AGTAGGCTACACAGTGCCTCCAAATGACCAGTATAAAACTATCCAGCAAGAGAGAAAAAGGATAGGTCAATATAAGAAACATGCAAGGCAACTTCAGTTCAATTTCAATATTTAGATTGTTCTAATGGATTTGTCAAATGTCAGAGGGAATATCTTCTTAAATGTGATAGGAATACCAATGAGACAACTCTCCATCAAGACACAGTGTAGTCAAAGTTAGCAATTATAGGTTATAATACAGCCCTCAACACAAAGACTTGGCTCAATTTGGACAGCATCCTACTAAGGGCCCCAAAACACTGTTATAAAACAATTTAGACAGGAAAAAACAAATCTAATTTAACTTCAAACCAGAAACAAAAAGCAAATATGAACTGCACCAAAAAAAAAAAAAAAAAATAACAACCACTAAACAACATGCTTCTGACTTGGGGCGTGTGCTTATGAATACACCTGGTTTAAAAGAATTTACATACATACCATAAGACGGAAGTGTAACTTTACCATGTAAAAAACACACTTTAAAAGTTAATGAAAAAATCGTGTTCAGATAAAAAAAAAAAGGAACACCTTACAACAGTTCATAAATGTGGCCTTTAAACAAACTAATATTTAGGTGATGGGTATTCAGTGGTAATTTCAGGTTTGACCATGTTAGTTTTTTTGTTGTTTTCAATTTTCTTTGTTTATTTATAAGTACAAGGTGTAAGCTGTTTTGTCTAGGCTATAAATAGCTTTCTTAATGAATTGGTTTCAGTCATCAAGGTGCAGAGGATACAGTGCAATTCAAATTGTATAATTTTGCAATTAAACTTGCAGGCCTTTTTTCGTGAACCACAATTTAAAATATAAGAAAACATCAAAATAAAAAGGGACATTCGGAAAATACCTTCAAAGCGAGTTAAAGGTTTTAAAAAGTGTTTGTTTTTAACAAAAGAGGTTTGTCATCTAAAACTTTTAAGAGCACAAATTTTAAGCGCACAACTTAAAACTGCTAATGCTTACTACCCTAAGCATCACAAAAACCTTGCAGAGCAAGTGTAAGGATCTTAATAATGATCAATATCAAGCCATTGTTCAAATAACCATGAACATATCTCAAATTCCAATAAAAACAGCTATTTTACAGGTTCACGTACTGCATTTCTTAAACACAAATAATCATTAATTGATTAAATTTCTTCACATTTGCATTTGAACTTTAGCCAAAAAACTAACTCTTATCTAAAAAAAAAACAGCACCTTAGAATGGAACATCCAGTGGGTGACTTAACATGTTGTCTTTCGGGAGAGAGGAGAGAGAACAAAATGTGATGGGTATTCAGTGGTAATTTCAGGTTTGACCATGTTAGTTTTTTTGTTGTTTTCAATTTTCTTTGTTTATTTATAAGTACAAGGTGTAAGCTGTTTTGTCTAGGCTATAAATAGCTTTCTTAATGAATTGGTTTCAGTCATCAAGGTGCAGAGGATACAGTGCAATTCAAATTGTATAATTTTGCAATTAAACTTGCAGGCCTTTTTTCGTGAACCACAATTTAAAATATAAGAAAACATCAAAATAAAAAGGGACATTCGGAAAATACCTTCAAAGCGAGTTAAAGGTTTTAAAAAGTGTTTGTTTTTAACAAAAGAGGTTTGTCATCTAAAACTTTTAAGAGCACAAATTTTAAGCGCACAACTTAAAACTGCTAATGCTTACTACCCTAAGCATCACAAAAACCTTGCAGAGCAAGTGTAAGGATCTTAATAATGATCAATATCAAGCCATTGTTCAAATAACCATGAACATATCTCAAATTTCAATAAAAACAGCTATTTTACAGGTTCACGTACTGCATTTCTTAAACACAAATAATCATTAATTGATTAAATTTCTTCACATTTGCATTTGAACTTTAGCCAAAAAACTAACTCTTATCTAAAAAAAAAAACAGCACCTTAGAATGGAACATCCAGTGGGTGACTTAACATGTTGTCTTTCGGGAGAGAGGAGAGAGAAAAAAATATTCCTTTAAAAAGAATATTTCACCCCACATTGAACAGTAGTTACTTTAAGTAAACGATCAATGTCAGTTTCTAATTCTTATACTGTAACAACAAAAATAATATAAAACAATACATCTTTATTAAAGAATTATCTAATATTTAATGCCAAACAAGCATTTGGGTTTACGATTGCATTTCTTTTTTTAAAGAAAGCAACTTGTTATTGGTAAATTTTCTCATACATGTGCAATACGATTTTCGTGAACATGTAGAAAATGTAAGAATGGTAAATAATTGACACCATTTAATTGTATCAGAAAATGCGAAGTATAATGATAATGATAATCACAAAATTATGTTGCTCACCTATATCGATATGGTATTATGTTGATAATAATGTTTTTGTTTGTACACAGCCGGTTTCTTTATAGTTTTTATGTATAATTTTTTATCAATTTCCACAGTTGGTTTCATAATGTAGGTGTGTTCACGTGCGAAGTCGATTATGAATTTATTCTTTTTAAATACATTTTTAATGTGGTTAATTTTATAAAGTTAAACGGCCCTTACTTGTTCATGTTTTCTCAAAGCTTACCCAAACATTTCTATTTTTTTTTATGTTATATTGTTATGATAATATAATAGGTAAAAATCAGATAGATTATATATGAGCTTTATATTTAGGTCTTTCCACTTTTCCGTGGTTTTCTTCTGATTTTAATTTTTTTTTTTTTTTTTTTCTTCCTCCTAATTTTTTTCCTTCGCTGTTTTTTTTTTTTTTGTTTCGCAAGATGTCGCTTAGATATTTGGAATATGATATCGAACAGTTTAAACGCTTTTAAAACTGACACCGCTTAACCAAATGCTTTCCCATATGAGAGTTATCTCCCCGAACACTTTTTTTCTTGTTATTTCTAAGGCTTCGCAACCGTATAAGAAACCGACAAATTTATTTTACCAAATTGCTCGTTGGAAGTCATATTTACGATTTGTTGAAATTATTACATAATTAAATCAAAAGGAATTATCGCAGTGTATAATGAGTGGAGTATTGTTGAATATATTATAGTTAAACTTTCAAGTTTTGCATGGAATGGACCTCAGATTAAGACATTTCAAAAGGTGAAGGATGATGGAAAAGGTCACCTGGTTCGATTTTATAATGACAAGCCACATTTGACCTAGGCAAAGTCTTGCTGCAAGACGACAAGTCGGTAGTTATTCATCAAAATCTTTAACTGCATCAATTATTAATTACGCCCAAATAAAAAAAAAATATATCCTGGTATCTGTGATGATTATATTTTTTTTTGGCATAGTACGACAAGTACACGGGTTATTCCTCTTTTATACTAGGTATCCATGAAGACATTGTTTATGACAATGGTCCTCGGTATTCTTCCAACGTGTTTTGTTAGTTTGTGACTAAAACAACTGCGATTTTAAACACATTACGTCCGACCATATTATATGCATTTAATTGATTGGCGGCAAAAACAGTGCTAACTTTAAATAATATGTTCATAATAAATGTAAAAATGACGCAAAAGACCCATATGTAGCTAGGTCTCTTAGAGTGTCTCGCAACCTACTTGGATGTTGGGTATATACCCTAACAAACACACATGTTTGGGAAACTCGGATCAACAAACACCCCCTTTATAACGAAGTTCATACCAAGCTTGGTTCAAAACATTCATATTAGAAAAAAGTAATATGAAAGAGGCATAAGCACCCTTTGAAATTTTAGATCAAGGAGATTCTGTGAAAATAAGAGGAATATATGGACTCTGTAAATCTGCTGTTTGGTTTACTATACGGTATGGTTTTAGCTCAGAGGGATCCTAATTATTTAGCACAATAATCAATACTAAATATCCAGCATAAAACGCCAACATTAAACGTGACAGCTTTATATTTTTCTATATTTCACAGAAAGGAGATATATAAAATTATATTAAAAAGAGGTATCAAAATTCAAAGAACGATACTCGAAAGAAATGATTAAAAGGCATCTATACAGCTGTGCAGACATTCAAGAGCATTCGCACAGCAAACAGAGTATCACTGGATTCCCAAATATCTAAATAAGCCAAAAATGTCATTAAAAAAACGGTAGTTCACTGTCTTCAGGAATTCATCATTTCAGCATTTAGTATCTAGCCATACTGATATTTTTCTGTATACCAATTTCTATACTCAATTACATTATTCAAATCAACTGACATAGGATGTTCATGTTTTAGATCCCATTTCAACTACTGGTTCTGAGATAACGTCTCTATTGAAGATTTTACACCAACTTAGTTATTTGTTGTTGGACAAAATGTGGTTCTTCGGACAAATTACATTTTTCATGACCTTTAACATATATATACGTTTTTGTTACTGTAGAAAGAATGGTGGTAAAAACTAAAGAAAGATGTTTTAAATTGAACATCTTTACGACCCGGCTTTATTTAAGTTTATGAACTACGTATAATGACGAAAGATTTCCATCGTCTTTTTTTTTTGTTACTACTAAGGAGAGAAGGACTGATTTGTGACTTTCTGACATATCATCTTTTGTGAATGATGTAGGGTTTTGTGTGGGATTTTCCAGTTTTTGCTGTGCATTCCAAGTCCTTAAGTTAGATATTCCAAATATTAATTTAGGATCAATGACTGAACCAATCAGTTGTGTAACTGTAATTGATAAATTTACAAAAACTAGTTCTCAACCGATGACGATTGCTCATTTCCCCATTAATTTAAAACTTCAAATAAAATTGGGTTTTTTTTACTGTAATAATCAAATTATGAAATCTTATGAGAACAAAACAGGGTTAATTATTGTGTTGAACTAAATTGAAATGAAATTCAAATAAAATTATAACGAGAGAACTCATTTCAAGCAGCGTAATTACAAATGTCAAGATATAATGAATGACATCGATTCCAGTGTACATGACAAGATTTCCTTGTTTGTAACAATTTTATCAGATACTCTCCAGAATTATTGATTTCCTTAACATTGAAACATCAATAGCTCTTACAGATGTTTGCATATTGTCTTCTGCATGTATTAATGTGTGTTTATATCTCTGGTCTCTCTCCAAGCCAGTGCACTACTGACTGTCTTATTATAACATAGGTTTAACCCACCATTTTCTTTTGGATAATGCATATTTAAAGTCACGAATATGACAGTTGTTTGCCAGTCGGGACAGTGGTGTAACGGCACAACACAAGATAAATATTTACAAAACAATGAACATAAAACCAATATGAGAAACAGCCATACATGACAACCATTCAATTACAGGCTCCTGGCTAGGGACAGGCACATATAGAATGTGGTGGGGTTTAACATGTTTGAAGGCGCCAATCATTATCCTATCCTGGGACAGTGTTGTAACGGCACAACATAAGAACAAACTATAGAAATTAGTTTAAAAAGGCTTAATTCATCAGATCTAGATATAGACGTTGAACAATTGATTTAATTTAAAAGCTTACATGTATATTGTTCAATTTAAAATTCAGTAAAACATAGTTGCGTCCGTCTTACAAAATTTCTTTTTTGGTATCTACGATGAGTTTATTTACAACCACTGGGTCGATGCCACTGCTGGTGGAGTTTTTCTCCCCAAGGGTATCACCAGCCTAGTAGTCAGCACTTCTGTGTTGACATGAATTATCATTGATATGGTCACAATCATAAGACTATTTACAAAACTTTGAATTTTTCGAAATACTAAGGATTTTCTAACCCAAGAATAGAAAACCTTAGCTGTATTTGGCAAAACTTTTAGGACTTTTGGGTCCTCAATGCTTCGTACTTTATTTGGCCTTTTTAACTTTTTTGATGCGATGCGTCACTGATGAGTATTTTGTTTAGACGAAACGCGCGTTTGGCGTCCAAATTTCACTCATGTTATCTATGTTGAGTTTATTTATACAGAATATTTTGAATTTTGAATTTACTAATTTCCAATATGTACTTAATACAATCACGTAGTACCGAAGTGATGATATTCTCAAACTATTTGATGTCTTTAAATGATACAAAATAATATTAACTATATAAAAATCGGTAGGCCCACTTTGTTTAAAAATGTTATTTTGTATTTCATTTTATAACAATGATTAGCGCTGAGAATTTTGTAATAAGATGAACTTCGAAATAATCAAGGAGCAAGGCTTAAAATGTCTATGACAGCAATTATCAATGACAAAAAAGCTAATTGAAACTCCTCTAAATGTTTTCGGACATTTCCGTGATTATTTGTCTTTATTCGCCCAATTATACATAGGAAAGTGGTAGTATTTATTCTTCCATAGGCGACAATACTAACATTTTCTAAATTTACCACTTTTTATAATAAAAACCTGGGTAAAACAGTTATGTTTGATTTAGGTACTTTATTATTCTGTTTTGAAAATTGAAGTCAAATGATATCTTTACCATCGTCGAACGGAGCTTGTCATTTTACATCAAGTTTATGAAGATTTGGAAGCCTTTTCGAATACTTCCCAAGAAAATATTTTAATGTGTTTCAAAATTTATATTGTAAATATACACACTGCAGTTATTCATAAATAAATGAAAACAAATATAGTGTACCCTTACATCCAATCACAGCGCGCCTAAGTTGACTTCCACCACCTGCCTATGGTACACAAAAGGCCAACCTAAAGCCGGGAAAATGTAATACTACTATTTACCATATAAGATAACACAAACCAAAGAAGAAAATGATGTCACAAACGAACATTTAAAGTACGAAAAGGTCAAATTTTATAAATGCTTAAGGAGATTTCAGGTACAATTTTTGTCTTATCTCTTCCATGTCAAGTCTATAAAAATATGGCGATAAGTAGAGCTATTGATAGTCTGTCAACAAAAAGTGTGCCATATTCTAAATATACTGTGAAACATTATTTTGATCACAGATGATCCGGATATGACAGCTGCAAGATAAAAGCAATTCATTCAACAGACATACGCTGAAAGAATTTTAAGCTGACTTTTGATATAGAATATGCACGAAAAAGATAACAAATTAGTCGAAAACTAATTTTTTTTATCCAAAATAAACAACAGAAAGCTATAAGCAAAAAAAGATTTCAATTATCTGAAAGTAACTAAACTGTCCATACTATTGAATTAACCTGATTTATTTAGTATTTAATGTCTTACGCATGAAACAACATAAGCGGAAGCCACACTTTTTTTATTATGTCATTGATTTCACTATTCTGTCTTTAATGCCAGCAAATGACGTTAAAGAATTGATGACTTGATTATTTTAAAGAAAATAATGATCTTTCCTATTACATTTTGCCTACACGAGCCTCTGTTGTTAATTTTTAACAATTTCTTTTCGCAAACTATAGTTACTTTCAACACAGATGGCTCATTTACCCCTTTTGACATTTAGCAATCAAACATATCATTAAGTACATTTAATTACTGTCATATCATTAAAGAGGGACGAAAGATACCAGAGGGACAGTCAAACTCATAGATCGAAAACAAACTGACAACGCCATGGCCAAAAATAAAAAGACAAATAGACAAATAATAGTACAGATGACACAACATAGAAAACTAAAGACTAAGCAACACGAACCCCACCAAAAAGTACGTTTAATTACTGTCATATCATTAAGTACATTTAATTACTGTCATATCATTAAGTACATTTAATTACTGTTATATCATTATTTACATTAATTTTAATTACTGTTATATAATTAAGTACATTTAATTACTGTTATATAATTAAGTACATTTAATTACTGTTATATCATTAAGTACATTTAATTACTGTCATATCATTAAGTACATTTAATTACTGTCATATCATTAAGTACATTTAATTATTGTTATATCATTATTTACATTAATTTTAATTACTGTTATATCATTAAGTACATTTAATTACTGTTATATCATTAAGTACATTTGATTACAGTCATGTCATTAAGTACATTTAATTACTGTCATGTCATTAAGTACATTTAATTACTGGCATGTCATTAAGTACATTTAATTACTTTTATATCATTAAGTACATTTGATTACTGTCATGTCATTAAGTACATTTAATTACTGTCATGTCATTAAGTACATTTAATTACTGTCATGTCATTAAGTACATTTAATTACTGTTATATCATTAAGTACATTTAATTACTGTTATATCATTAAGTACATTTGATTACTTGAGAATTATTTAAGCTACATTAATAATACTCACAATCTTACGAAACTACGAAGTGGTACTTTGAAACTAGATGTTGAAGTTGGTCGCTTCTCTGATATACCAAGAGAAATGCGTTTATGTGTATGTTGTAAAATGCAATGTGTTGAGAATGAATTCCATTTTGTATTGGTATGTCCAGCATATAGGGCAATTGGAAATTTTTTTTCTGCCACGCTATTATTTTTCATGGCCTAATATTTTTAAACTATCTTGTTTGTTGAAAGCTATTTCTAGATCGCTTACAATTAAGCTCTGTAACTATTTAAAGAATGCATGGAAAGCTAGATCTGCTATTATTGGTTAGTTATGTTATTATTGTATTGTTCTCTGTTATCAGTCTTTTGTCACATTGTGTATATATTATGTATTGCCATAGCATGTTCTGTATGCTTTTGCAAATAAAATATTCATTCATTCATTCATACTGTTATATCATGAAGTACATTTAATTACTGTTAAATTATTAAGCACATTTAATTACTTTTATATCATTACGTACATTTAATTACTGTCATATTATTAAGTACATTAATTACTGTTATATCATTAAGTACATTTAATTACTTTTATATCATTAAGTACATTTAATTACTGTCATATTATTAAGTACATTAATTACTGTCATATCATTAAGTACATTTAATTACTTTTATATCATTAAGTACATTTAATTACTGTCATATTATTAAGTACATTAATTACTGTTATATCATTATTTACATTTGATTACTGTTATATCATGAAGTACATTTAATTACTGTCATATCATTAAGTACATTTAATTACTGTCATGTCATTAAGTACATTTAATTACTGTCATATCATTATTTACATTTGATTACTGTTATATCATGAAGTACATTTAATTACTGTTATATTCTTAAACACTTTTGAGTTGTCGATTGAAAACAAAACGATTTCCATGAATGAAACAAAGTGTATGATATATCTTAAACCTGATTTCGTAGAGTATGTGTAAAAGAGTATGCTCTATCTTTATACTAGTTTTTCAAAATAATGTGTGAAGGTGTATGCTCTATCTTGATCCTGAAGTATATGTACACGTGTATGATTTATATTGATCCTAAAGTAAGTGTAAAAGTGTATGGTTTACCTTGACCATAAAGTATGTGTTAATATATTGAATGGTTTATCTTATTACTAAAGTATGTGTTAAAGTGTATGATTTATTTTGAAGCTGTTTTCCTTAAGCATGTGTAAAAGTGTATGGTTTATCTTGCTTCTAAAGTATGTATACAAGTATATGGTTTATCTTGATCTAACAGTATGTATAAAAGTGTATGGTTTATCTTGATCTAACAGTATGTATAAAAGTATATGGTTTATCTTGATCTAACAGTATGTATAAAAGTGTATGGTTTATCTTGATCTAACAGTATGTATAAAAGTGTATGGTTTATCTTGATCTAACAGTATGTATAAAAGTATGTGGTTTATCTTGATCTAACAGTATATATAAAAGTGTATGGTTTATCTTGATCTAACAGTATGTATAAAAGTATATGGTTTATCTTATACCTTGAGTATGTGTAAAACTAAATGGTTTGTCTTGAGCCTTAATCATGTGTAAAAGTGAATGGTTTGTCTTGATGCTGTTTTCTTTAAGTATGTGTAAAAGTGTATGGTTTATCTCGATTCTAAAGTATGTGTAAAATTGTATAGTTTATGTTGATTCTTAAGAGTGGGTAAAAGTGTATAGTTTGTCTTGATCCTGTCTTCATAAATTATGTAAAGGACCTATAATACCTAAGGTTGAAAGTACCTCGTAAAAATTTCAAACGCCCTTGTCTGTTTTATTTAGGCCCATTTCGATTTTGATAAACTGAAATATTTTTCTTATCTTGCCTTACAACACTTTAGATTTCGAGCGGATTTCGAGCGTACATAGAGTATGCATTTCCAGAAACATGTGTCGTAAGATCTTTAATCTGTATTATACGTTTATGTCTTCTTGGTTCCATTTTGGTCAAATAGCTCAAGGCTTTCAAAACGTTTAGTTTGAGAGTTCCAGTAAAGGTATTTCAAGAAAAATGCCTCAGACGCAGCAAGTTTTATTATCATTTTCTAGTAATGGATCGAGCTAGACCACTGCTGATGGACTGTTCGTCCCTTATGGCATCATAAGCTGAAATTCAGTGCTTCTTTACTTACATGATTTTTTTCAGACAAAAGTGGCCATGTCATACCTACTTCTTTACAAAGTGTTATATTTGGAAAAGTTATTTCTTTCTATAAGCTCGCTTTGCCATTCAAAGTTTTGTTTGAGTCCCATTTGAAAGAAAATAAATTGAGATACTTTTTTTATTTTGTCATGTCGGGTTGCTGTCAAAACAGTTTTCAAATAAAATGATTGTGTCCCATTCTAAATTCGCATGGCGGGTGATGCATGCATATCAGAGGATGTTTATCATGTCGAAGCATCCGGTCAAGTAACATTTGGAGCTCCTGCAAATTTTCACTTGGTTTGTATACTAGTACTCAAAATTGATTTACGAGATTTGAACATCGGTTATATACTATTGCCTCTTATTTATACGAGCTGCGTTGGATAGACCTTATGCACATGTTTATCAATACATCTGTTATCCTATTTTGGGTTGAAAAAATCTCTATGCAAAGTCTGTAACTGTTTGAAAATTGAGTTGATGTAAGAACCCTATAAAACAAAATAACATTCATCTTTTATTTTGTATTTGAAAGTTCCAAAATCAATCAACGTTTTGTACATGTACATTAAAAGTGAAAATAAGGTAAAATCTTGGTTTAAAATCATAAAAATATGCGTTTTAACAAAAATTCATATGTAGGTATGATATGTTAATCCAGATTGATTCCTTATGTCAAATAGTCGATTAAAACAATGTTTTGGTAAAAAAATATTTTTGAGAAATCATTTCTTTGTGCAAGGCTTTCAATATTGATATATAATATATAAAATGAAGATAACATTTCATTAATTTCGTGCGTTCGAAGCGCTTTTTTTATTTTAACTTCATCAGGTACGTTCAAACCCAAACTTTGAAAGCCAAGGATGTATAAGACCAAATCACATGGAGAGCTGTGTGACCAAGAGGAACTTTAAAATATCTAAATTCGCCTAAGGTCAACATTGCCTGAGGCAATAATAATTTCTTAATTTATCAACAGATAATTTAAGAAAAAGACAACATTGTTATAAATCTAGTCAGTAGCATAGCACTGACTTCAGAGTTGATGATACCCCTGAGATCAACAGTCCTCCAGCAATTGTATCGACCCAGTTCTAGTCACTGAAGATAACACATGATTAAATTCGTGCGTCCGAAAAAATATATATGTTTAATTGATTTCCGGTGAAAAGAAATAGTAGTCGGCAGCCATTACCGAAATACCCAACAAATATATTAAAAAGTTACAGTGCTTGGATTTAAAATGGAACTTTCTTTTTTTGGAGAGATGTGAAAGTTCCAAAGGGACATTCAAACTCATAAGTCAAAAATAAACTGACAACGCCATGGCTAAAAAAGAAAAAGACAGACAAATTAAGCTATTTCAATTGATATGTTTTATGTTGTAATGTTACACTACTGTTTTATGTTAGGGTTAAGATTGGCGCTTGTTAAAACGTTTAAACCCGCTGCATTTGTATCCACCTGTCCTAAGTCAGGAGCCTGTAATCAGTGGTTGTCGTTTATTGATGTGGTTTCTCGTTTTTTATACAGATTAGACCGTTGGTTTTCCTGTTTGAATTGTTTTACACTAGTCATTTGGGGACCCTTTATATCTTGCTGTTCGCTGTGAGCCAAGGCACCGTGTTGAAGGCCGTATTTTGACCTATAATTGTTTACTTTATACACATTGTGACTTGGATGGAGAGTTGTCTAATTGGCACTCATACCACATCTTCTAATTAATATAAACAACAGTACACAATACACAACATAGAAAACTAAAGACTGAGCAACACGAACAACATCAACAACTGAGGTGATCTTAGAATCTCTGGAAAGGTAAGCAGATCCTGCAGATGTGGCACTCGTCGTGTTGCTCATGTTAGTACAAACCCGGTAATAAGTCTTATTCGGTAGGTCACATTCGAGGAAAGGGGAACACGTCCTGAATTGATTTCTGATGTCAAAAGTTACGAAAACTGATACCCAATGAACACCATAACTCCTTATTTTAAATTTACTGCATTGTTTGCCTCGTATTAATCACACAAAAAAGTGAAGCCTTGCTGACATTGCAGTTTTCTAGTTATATCTATGACCTTTGTTACATATTTTCTTGAAAACAATCAAACGTAGAATATATTTAGTAGTAAAATAATTTTTTATATAACAATCAATGGGCAGATAATGTTTTGTAAGCTGTTCAGGGGAATTAACTGATGACGTTTGTCACATTCTATCAAGTTCAATATACTGTCGAGTTCAGTCGATGTTATAAGGTGTGGTGCTGTTGCCTCCTTAATGCTGCCTCTTTTAGATTAATAATAAAACCATCATCTTAAATTTTATTATCATTTTCAGACATTTTACATTTGTATAGAAACATATATATAAATCAAATAAATGAACAAGGATAACTTCATTTTGTCTCTCCCGTAATATATACTTCTTACACTAAAATAAAATAAGGCATTTGAAGTCCCACATAGTTTTGACAACTAATCTAACTTAAAGTACAATTTATAAAAGTACTTACAATGTTCTCTATATGTGTATCTGGTTTAATTTCATTTATTTAGTAACCAAGTAAAGAAACTATAGAAACCCCCTCTACTTTCAATATTAGACAAAAACTTGGATTTTGAAAATATGAGACATCTTCACATCAAGTTCAATAACAAACGTGGCGATTTTAATTTTTAAAATACAAAGTTTCTCAACTGCATATTGAATATATTTGTCTCAAAAAATTCGATAGTCTTTAGCTTGCCGCTACTTGATATATACGCCACAAATGTCTTGAAGTTCTGATCTCGTAAATACTGATTCAAAAGTTTGTCAAAATATATCTCATTTTATTTCTCTAAAAAAAGTATTGGAACAATTAAAATATATATTTGAAAATTAATGTTATGTCCGCGTTACAAATTACAAGCTTGGCATTCTATGTGATACAGCGTATCCGTGGAACTACTTTGCCCAGGTATGATAGATATCCGTGGAACTACTTTACCCAGGTATGATAGATATCCGTGGAACTACTTTACCAAGTTATGATAGATGCTAGGCTTTTTGGTGATGTATGAATACGGAACAACGTCAAAAGTGATGTAGTGAGCTCGAACAAATACTCCTACCAACAGTAGTTTTGCTGTTTAGGATGTCTGAATACAAAACAAAATACGCGTCCAGCACGATTATTACATGTATGCGTTGTACTCAATTACTACATGTAACGGAAACTTGGTTGTTTCGGTTTCATTAATACGCAGCAACGACTAGTATGATTGTGATAAGTGTACCCGGCACCGGTAAAGTTACTGTTACTTGGGGGCGCTAGGTTGTTGGGGTGTATGTAAACGCAACCATGTCCATTATCATTATCATGTGGCGTCCTCAAACAACTAATATAACCAGGGAAGGTAGGCTTGTGTTTTGGATGTATAAATATGAAACTACGTCCAGTAAGATTATGAATGTAAGAATAACATTTTCTGTTGGATTTCAAGTAAAATCCATACAAAAGTTTGTAAAACATGCAGTATGTTTTCTTTATTTTTTTACTCTTTCTATTTGTCTTTCGTGGGTCTTTTTCTGTTTGTGTAGCTGTGCAAATTATATCAGGGCTCTTGTGTGTTTTTGTATAAAGATCATTAAAGTATACACTAGTCCCTTTTATCACAGTGGTATATATTTTTACACAAGGTTTTTGTTAATATATTTTTTACATTTACAGCATACAGTTTTACATTTGTCATTTCAGGGCCTTTGGTACACAAATGTAAACTTCTATGTCATTTGGTCTCTGGTGGAGAGTTGCAGCATTGGCAATCATACCACATCTTTTTTTTAAAGTTGTCTGTATATAGTATGAAATATTGTAACATAATTGGTAAAAGAATCATTTTGGTTAATAGCAGTTTAAAATCCAATGTTACATTCTTTTGCACCTAAACCTACAATTCTATATACCATCTAATACATAACCATTTGTGGTCCTTATTTATTTTGTAATGCTGCAGTGAATTGAATTACCACTAAATACAAAATAATACATTCAATGATGTGAAAAGGGGATGGCAATCCATTCATTTCTTAATATTATGTAAAATGACTTTATCTAAGAAGTTATGCCAACAGTTCGTAATTTGATTCTCATCACAGAGCTCTATAATTGGATACTATCGTGAATTAATCATAAGATCAACATGACATAATAATAAACTTTACATAACCACTGATAAGAACAAAAATCCAATTGCATCAACATATGGAAATCAGAAACCACACAAACCAATCAAGTGAGACATGCAAGACGAGACAATAATCGTGCAAAGAACAAAAAACATATAAAACTAAATCTCTGTATAATATGAGCTCCCAATAAATCTGAGACTGACAGTAGATCATCCGGAAAACTCTTATGTGTCACCTGATCTATTGTGTTGTGGTAAAAGATGATGAAAAGTAATATTAGGTTCGATTTATTATTCTGTGAAGGGAAGTTGCGTAGTTCGGAAAATATACAAAGATCATTCATTATATCAAACAACATAGTCATTGGTCAACTTTTTGTGCCAAAGCTGGTGAACAGTTAGAGTCTTTTGGGGCCCTTTTAGTGAAAAATCTCGTCACGTATTCAAGTATTAATGATCCTTGATGAAGGTAAATCCAGAAAAGTGCTTCGGACGCACCACATTTGTCAAGTTGTATTATCGTTTTCTTGCACTGGGTCGAGACCTTTGATGATGGACTGCTTGTCTCCGAAAGTAGCATCCACTGAGAAGTCAGTGCTTCGTTACTAACATGGTTTTTTAGATTAAAAAAGGAAGTCATATCGTTATGTTTCCTATAAGCTCGCTTTCTTATTTGAAATGTTATTTTGGTCTCATATAATTGCAACTTAATTGAGATATTTTTTGTTTTTGTTTTGTCATGTCGATTGCTGTCAAATATCGTGTTTACATACACTGATTTTGACCTATTCTGGACTTGCTTGACGGTCAATCCATGCATTTAAGAGCACGCTTACTCTGTCGACGCATCCAACCAAGCTACATTTGTAGCACCTGCTATTAACTAGGTTTTTCATTTGGATTGTATATTCAAAATTGATTAACGAAATTTGATCATCGATAATATATGCAATTGCCTCTAATTTATAAATTTGAATTGGTCAGAAACAAAGGCAACAGTAGTATACCGCTGTTCAGGAAACTTTCTCTATTTCAATTTTTTACAGGAGCAGATATGTTCTGCAGTAAACAAAAGTGTCAAAAGGAATTGAGAAATAATATGCAGGTAGCATCATTTAAAGCGCAAACAATATTTTGCTTTGGTTAAAAATAATTAAAAAACACACCGGTTTTGCTATGATTTCAACACAAATTCATATGTAGGTATGATATGTTATAAGCAACACGACGGGTGCCACATGTGGAGCAGGATTTGCTTACCCTTCCGGCGCACCTGAGATCACCCCCAGTTTTTGGTGGGGTTCGTGTTGCTTAGTCTTTAGTTTTCTATGTTGTGTCATCTGTACTATTGTTTGTCTGTTTGTCTTTATTTTTGGTCATGGCGTTGTCAGTTTGTTTTCGATCTGTGAGTTTGACAGTCCCTCTGGTATCTTTCATCTCTCTTTTATTACAGATTGATTCATGATGTCGAATTGTAGACTAAATTGTGTTCGAAAGAACAATTTTGTTTTTAGAAATCACCGTTTTGTGTTAGGTTCTATAGGTTTGATATATATAGTTATAAAATGAAATTAATACTTGATTAATTTTGTGTGTCCGAAGCGCTTTTCTTTTTTATCTAACTTCATCAGGTACGCTCAAACCCAAATTTTGAAAGCCAAGGATGTATAATACCAAAACACATGAATATAAAATCGTCAAAATTGCCTGAGACAATAATAATTACTTAATTTATCAACGGAGAATTTACGAAAAGTTTGTTGTAAATCAAGTCAATAGCGAAGCACTGACTTCTGTGTTGTAATGATACCCTCTGGGACTAACAGTCCACCTGCAGTGTTATTGACCCAGTGCTTGTAAATGAAAATAACACTTGATGTATTTCCTGCCTCCGAAAAAATATGCTATTCCTAATTGATTTCCGGTGAAGAAATATTGGTTGGCAACCATTTCTTAAATAGACATCGAATATATAAAAACAGCTTGGATTTAGACGAAACTTTCTATTTATGGAGAACACGTCTTGAATTAATTTTTTAATGTCCAAATTAATGGAAATTGATACCCTATAAACACCTCGTCTCCTTAATTTAAATGTATTGCCTGGTTTGTGTCAGATTTTATCACAAAATAAAGTACAAGAGGGGCCTTGCTGACATGTCAGACCATTTCTTGACATATTTTGTTGATAACTATCTCGAATGTAGAATATATTTAGTAGTGAAATGATTTTTTCTTTAACAATAAATGTGCAGATTAGATTTTGTAAGCTGTTCAGGGGAATCAACTGATGACGTAAACATTTCATATACTGTTGAGTTCAGTGGATCCTGAAATGTGTGGTGCTGTTGCTTCCTATATGCTGCCTCGTTTTAGATTAATAAGGCAACGATCATCTTAAAACTTATTATCGTTATAAGACTTTTTACATTCTTAAAGAAGCATGTATATAAAAATGAAATAAATGCACTAGGATAACTTCTTTTTGCTTCTTGCGAAATATATCCCTTCATATTACATAAAAAAATAGGGTATTTAGTCCCATCTGATTTTGACATTTTCAAATCGATATTAGAACTACACTAAAATTAACGTACAATTTTCAGAACTACTTTCTTCTTCTTTCAGTTTCCGCACTCCATCATATTATTGATGACTATGTGCCGTACATGCGTGGGTAAAATTTACAAATATATATTTACATCAAAAAATAAATAAAGAAATAATAACTTGTTTTTGATTTTCACTGTACATATAAGATAAAACTATTTACAGGGTGTTACAATTACATGGTGTAGTATTGGTTGAGAACAGATGTAGGAATCTGTTCTCTGAAGGCTTCAACTGTGGTGCATTGGACAGCAGTAACTGGTAAAAGGTTCCATTGGATGATTGTCCTTGGATAGAATGAAAATGTATATGAGTCTTTTTTTGCCTGTATGTGCCTGAATGAGTGACTGTGAGTGTATTGTCTTGTTCGACTGTCTGGTGGTATTAACAAGTTCGTGGGGTATATTGCTACTAGGTGGTGTATAATTTTGAAGAAAAATATAAGTCTTGTTCTTATTCTTCTAAGTTCAAGTGTTGGCCAGTTGAGATGGTTAAGCATGTTTGTCACAGAGCTGGTGTTATGGTATCGATTGCATGTATACCTGGCTGTACGTCTTTGGACCATTTCTATTTGTGATTTTTGTGATTTTGTATGCGAGACCCAGATGCAGCTACCATACTCTAGCTTTGGTCTCACAAGTGAGATATAGGCCTTTTCTTTAACTGACTGTGAGCTGACTTTAAGGTTTCTTTTGATAAAATTAAGTTGTTTAGTTGCATTTGCTGTGATGTTATTTGTATGTTTGTTAAATTTTAAATCAGTTTGTATTGTTAAGCCAAGATATTTAGTAGATGTTTCTTGTTGCAAAGTGTGCCCATGTAAGATGTAATCATATGAGAGAGGGGTTTTCTTTGTTGTTACTTGGAGGACATGAGCCAGTCCTCTTCCTACTTTGCTGCTGCTGTTAGGTCTTCTTGTAATTTTTCTGAGTCATGTTTATTTATTATGGTTTTGTAAATAATGCTGTCATCTGCAAAAAGTCTTAGAGTGCCATGTTTAATATATTCATTCAGATCGTTTATGTACACCAGGAATAGGATAGGACCTAGAACTGTTCCTTGCCGTACTCCTGATGTGATATGTATTTGTTCAGTTTTGGTGCCTTCCAGTAATACCGTTTGTGTGCGAAGTGAGAGAAAGTCCTCTATCCAATTCAATGTTTTGTTGTCGATACCATAGTGTTTAAGTTTATAAAGAAGTCTTTTGTAAGGGACTTTGTCAAATGCTTTGGCAAAGTCCATCACAATTACATCTGTTTGAATGTTATCATTGCTATATTTTGCCAGTTCTTGTGTGAATAATACTAACTGGGTGTCGCAAGATCTTGAGGAGCGAAACCCATGTTGTAGATCGTATAGAATGTTGTTATTTTCTAGATGTGCCATGATGTTACTTGCTAATATGTGCTCCATGATCTTACATAGGATGCATGTTAGGGATATAGGCCTGTAGTTGATAGGATTATGTTTATCTCCCTTTTTGAATACTGGGCAGACATTAGCATGCTTCCAGTCAGTAGGTATTTTTCCGGTGTTAAGGGATTTTTTGAAGATTAATGTTATTATGGGTGCGATGTCAGTACTAAGTTCTTTAAGCACACGCCCATATATGCCATCTGGCCCTGTGGCCTTGTGTGGGTTAATCTTTACTAAGAGTTTCAGTATGCCTTTCTCTGAAATTTGTATGGTGTTTATTTTTGGATGGTTAGAAATTCCCATGTCAGGTATTGTTTCACTGGATGTTTCTGTTGAGAATGCCTTCTGAAATTGGTTGTTTAGTAAATCGGCCTTTTCGTCGGTACGATGTTCTCCCAAATGATGTGTTTCTGGTTGGATTTCATTTATTTATTAAACCAAAAGAAAGTATAGAAACCTCTTCTACTTTCTATAATAGACTAACACCTGGAATCGAATATGAGACATCTTCACATCAAGATTACAATTCATTCTTTTAAAACAAATAAGTTTCTCAACTGCATATTGAATATATTTGTCTCAATAGATTCGATATTCTTTAGCTTGCCGGTACTTGATATGCACGCCACAAATGTCTGATCTCGTAACTACTGAATCAAGGGTTTGTCAAAATATATATTATTTCATATCTCTAAAAAAAAGTATTCGTACAGTCAGAAAATAAAATGTTTGAAAAATATGTAATGTCCGCGTTACAAATTACAAGTATTGCATTCTATGTGGTACAGTCGACCCGTTGAACTACCTTCACCCAGGTCTGAAGGAAGCTATGCTTTTATGGATGTAGAAATAAGCAGCATTGTCCAGTATTATTGTAATGTAGTGTACTTGAATAACTACATTAACTAACATGAGCTTTGTTGTATAGAATGTATGAATACACAATTTAACGTCCAATAAGATTAGTATGCGTTGTACTCTAATAACTACTACTACTACTACTTATGTAAACGTCACCTGTAAATCTACTGTTACTTAGGGGCGCTAGACTGTTTAGGATTTACGAATACGCAACCATTCTCTGTATGATTATTAAGTGGTGTCCTCAAACAACTACTATTATCATGTAGAGTTTGGCTTGTGTTCGGGATGTATAAATACAAAACCACGTCTTGTATGTAAGATTATGGAATTTAAAATAACATTTTCTGTTGGATTTCAAGTAAAATCCATGCAAAGGTATATAAACATGAAGTATGTTTTCTTTATATTTTTGCTATTACTACTAGACATTTGCGGAAACTGTCATACACCTACGATTAGGATTTCATTTACACCTACAGGTAGCATTTACATATTGGATCGTTTCAAAGTGTAAATATAAACCCTCGGTTCTAAACAAAGACTAACTCCTGATTTCAAAGAAATATGGGTAAAAATGTCATCTTGGCAGCTTGAGGTGGAATCAGGACAACTCGGACCAAAAGCAAATCGGATTAAGACAACTCGGGCCAAGTTAAAGACAACTCGGAACACTTTTAAAGACAGCTTGGACCAGTTTGAAAGACAACTCGGACCAGTTTGAAACACTTGTCAGACCAGTGGCTCTTCGTGGTTTTTACGTTTAATACGATTTTTGTTTGCTTTCGTCTAGATTTTTTTCTTCTTAGTTTCCCCTAACTGACCGTCTTAGCTTGCTGTGACAACTTGTCAGTTTAATGCATTTAAATAAGTTCTGTTACTATAAATTGTTTTATGACGGCCTAACGAGATAAACTAGAAAAATAAAACAACAAACATCTTTCAATGCAATGAAAATATAAAGCAGAGATATCTTTCAAGATGGTTGAAATGCCTTTTACCGTCAGGCGCCAAATGGTAATTTTCGGCTATCGTTAGCGTCAACTTGATTTAATTTATATTGTGGTTTGTCAAATTATCCTTATTTGTCAGAGGTCTCAATTATTTAAACGTTGCGTTCTAATTGGGAAAACATATGCCATGATTCGCCAAAATCAGTCGATTTTTTTTTATCGTCATGGAGAAATAAACTTAATGTTTCTTTGTGGAGTTTTTGTGGACTTTCGTTTGTATTTTCGTCGTTTTTCTTCTGACCATGGTGGAGACTTTTTCTTCGACTTATGGGTATTAAATGCCCCTTTGCATCGTTTCCTCGTTTTAAAAAAATAGAAATAACTCAAGTTGCATTAAACATATACATGCATTACATTTTGAATTAAATCAAGCATTTCAAAGTATAGACCCCTACGAAGTTCGTTTATATATTCTTAAAGCGCTCAAGTTGTCTTTTAAAGTACTCAGATGTCTGTGAACCTAATTTTAGATTTAATGCAAGTCATACAATTTTTTAAACGATGATTTTCTTTTATATTTCTTTGGAAATAAAGTAGTTATATGTTATCAAATAAAATTATATTACATCATTCTAGGTTATAATGCTCTTTGCTTGTATAGATATTTGAATACACAC
The DNA here is from genome assembly GCF_021869535.1 of Mytilus californianus. Classification (NCBI taxonomy): domain Eukaryota; kingdom Metazoa; phylum Mollusca; class Bivalvia; order Mytilida; family Mytilidae; genus Mytilus; species Mytilus californianus. Next base: position 126,609,475 of record NW_026262679.1, on the reverse strand, counting down.
GAATATTGATTGGATCCGATTCTTAATCAAACACATGACACATCCTTTATAACAAAATATTTTTATATTTCATTAGGAATAAATCATAAACTTATATTTAAAAAAAAAATCGACAACTCGATATTTACCACATGTAATGTATCTTTAACGTCAAAAACAGTAGAAAAATACCGTTTACATTATTTGGCAAGATTTAAACGTTATTGTTAAAAAAAATCACACACTATTTAAGTCGGTTAGGGAGCAGTTGCAGTGGCGGATCCAAGGAGGGGGGGTTCCGGGGGTTGGAACCCCCCCCTTTTTTTTGCCGATCAATGCATTTGAATGGGGACATATAGTTGGAACCCGCCCTTTATCCTGGGTTAGGAACCCCCCTTTTATAAATGGCTGGATCCGCCCCTGAGTTGCAGATGCAAAAGTTTAATTGTATAAAAGATGTACGACTCCGAATTACTATATACCGCCCGCTTTTGTAAAGCGAGTGGAGCTATTAATACGAAAAAATAATGAATAAACGATAAGTGTATTTCGTGCATTTATCTTAATTCCCCCCGTTTATATGGATGAAGAACACAGATTAACCATTACCTACCCTGATTCAGACTCCACAAGATGTTATGATACACATTTCATTCGTCATCTTATTCTAACCCTGGTAGTCCTAGCTTGTCCACCGACAAACCAATCTTTTACAATATCATAGGCAATGATGTACACTTTTGGAATGGTAGTCTAAGAGATGTGTTCAATTGTTTTGCAAGCAAACGGTATTCCTTTTACAGGTGAAACTCCTGAAACGTTACTTCAAATTTTTGCCGATGTTAATGATCTCTTCAGAGAGAAAACCGATCGGGATCATAAGCTTTCGTCGGGAAAAAGAATTCTTCGTTTATGGTATGGTTACAATCGTACCCGTCTTATCATATGATTTCTGAAATAGGTGACGTTAGTGCTTCGACTACCAAAGATGAAACATACATGTATACCTATTTCTATGGTGGGTGGCCAAAACTTCCGTTTGTAATAGAGCTATCGACGGAAAGTTTGTTACCGATAACGGAATCACAAAAACAGTATTTATCAGGACACAGACATTGTCACTGCATTCACACTCAAGTTGTAATATTGAACAAAAACAGGATATGTTATATTCAGTGCGGATTTCTTTGGCCTCAGCAATATATGTTGATGAGAAATATAGGACAAGACTTACCTTTCCCGACTGAGCTGTTTTTGCTAGGCGACAGAATATATCTTAACTGATATCCAGTATTGACAACTTACATAAGACAAACCCCAAAATATGTAGAGGAAGTGTAGAAAAATAATTACACACTAAAGAGTAGAGGTTGAGTACGCCATCGGAGAATTAAAAAAAAACTCAAAAGTTATGGGGACTTTGTGGCCATTCACATCTGTTGTGACCATAAGTTTCTTTTTTTTCTTTTTTTTTTTTGAAAGTAAATATCTTTTATTACATATCTGCTGTTTTAACAATTTAAAGTTTCTGCATTTGTATGTCGTCCGAAAAGATTTATATACATGATAAAAAAATATCTTTCATTTTACTATGTATCTCAATTGGGTTTATTTTTTTTTTATTATTTTGAGAGGACCCCTTGTTTTTCGTCAACTGTAATCGTAAGTCTAAGTGTAATCCTATTTATAGACCTAGTTTCCGCAAATGTCTATTAGTCTTTTCGTAGGTCTTTTTCTGTTTTTTAAAGCTGTGCAAATTATTAAAGATCATTAAAGTGTATTCTGTTTCCTTTATCATAGTGGTGAATATTTCAATTATTTAAATCATTCAGTAATTTGTATATAGTATAATATATTGTTACATGACTGGGGAAAATACACATCGCATGAGTTGATTGTTTTCTTAACCTCCAGTTGCAAATAGATCGTGCATGTTCAAGCCGTATATGAGGACAATGTTCCTTCTGGTCTATTGTACAAGAATCAATTTGGTTAACAGCAGTATGCCAATTCATTGGAAATGCAATATTACATTATTTTGCACCTAAACCTACACTTCTATATACAATCTGATATAATGAATAAGTCTGAATAACCATTGTATGTGGTCCTTATTTATTTTTTAAACCATTGCCGTAACGTCAGCATATTCATTAGGTCTTTCCACCTTTCCGTGGAAAGACCTATTGGTTTTCTTCTGATTATTTTTTTTTTCTTCCGCCTAATTTTTTTCTTGCGGTGTATTTTTGTTTCAAAAGATGTCGCTTAGTTTTTTGGTATATGATATCATACAATCTATACGCTTTTGAAACTGACCCTGTTTAACCGAACACTTTTCTTTGTTAGAGTTATCTCCCCAAACACCGTTTTTCTTGTTATGAGATCTCCTCCGCAACCGTAAAAGAAAGCCACAAATTTATTTTTCCAAATTGCTCGTTATATCCTCAGGATGTTAGGTTTTATTTAGACCGAAGCTTTACGAAGACTCCATATGAGAGTTATTTCCCCTTTTGTATTGATATAAGTGAAATTTATTTGTAACTGGAAAACCATAAGTCATAGAGGCCTAGGGTCTTTTGATTTGAGGTCCTTGGTCCATAAAAATGAAAATGAGGTCAAGGTCAAAGGTCAAGGTCATGTTAAAAATTTTGATTTTGGCTTGTTATCACTAATTTTCAGAAATCTTATAAGATATCGACAAATTTTTTTTACAGAATTGTTAGTTGCGACATGTCGTAACACGTATATTTGAGTTGAAAGGGTACGGAGACATTTAATGGGAGTTTTCTCACCTTTTATATTCAAAATTACATGTATGGTGATATAACTCATTCATCTTATATAATTGAGACCTAGGGTCTTTTGATTTGAGGCCCTTGTTTCATGACCTTTAAATTGGGGTCAAGGTCAAAGTTTAATTTGTATTATTTTTTTATTTTTTTTCTTCCGCCTAATTTTTTTCTTGCGGTGTATTTTTGTTTCAAAAGATGTCGCTTAGTATATGATATCATACAGTCTATATGCTTTTGAAACTGACCCTGTTTAACCGAACACTTTTCTTTGTAAGAGTTATCTCCCCAAACACTGTTTTTCTTGTTATGAGATCTCCTCTGCAACCGTAAAAGAAAGCGACAAATTTATTTTTCCAAATTGCTCGTTATATCCTCAGAATGTTAGGTTTTATTTAGACCGAAGCTTTACAAAGACTCCATATGAGAGTTTTTTCCCCTTTTGTATTTGATAAATGTGAAATGTATTTGTAACTGGAAAACCATAAGTGATAGAGGCCTAGGGTCTTTTGGTTTGAGGTCCTTGGTCCATAAAAATGAAAATGAGGTCAAGGTCAAAGGTCAAGGTCATGTTAATAATTTTGATTTTGGCTTGTTATCACTAATTTTCAGAAATCTTATAAGATATCGACAAATTTTTTTACAGAATTGTTAGTTGCGACATGTCTTAACACGTAAATTTGAGGTGAAAGGGTACGGATACATTTAATGGGAGTTTTCTCCCCTATCATATTCAAAATTACACGTATGGTGATATAACTCATTCATCATATATAATTGAGACCTAGGGTATTTTGATTTGAAGCCCTTGTTTCATGACCTTGAAATTGGGGTCAAGGTCAAAGGTTGATTCGACGTTCTATATTTTGACCTTTGCTTTTACCTCATATATGTACATGATAATGCCATGGGACTTTTTGCATTAGGTTGCAAGCCATTTGACCTTGAAAAAGCCAACCGGAAGTGACCTTTTGTAAACCGGAAGTAGCTATTTATTGTACTAAATTAATGTAAAAGTATATAGAACTATTTTTGGAATCAGTGTCAAGTAAACTATCAAACAATACCGGAAGTGACATTTTTTAAACCGGAAGTCAAAAATTATCTCCCTTATTCATCTTTTTTTATAGAAACCATATATTTTTGGAATAAGCGTACATTAAGCTGTCATTTGACGCTGGAATTGACATTAAAAACCTAATTTTAATATTTTTCATATCAAAATAGATCCTTACTGGTGGAAAGACCTTCAATTGTTCTCAGAACAATTGGTTTTTAATTTACCATGGATTCTTTTTCTAGAAGCAACGCTTCCTAAATTAGTCGCTGAAATGGACTCAACCAAATCATATTCAATTGTTTCCTTTGTGTGTCTAATTTAATTAAATATGCCTTCACTGGGAATCGAACCCCTCCTTTAATCTGTTATGTGTGACTGACATCAACATATCGATGAAACCTCTCGGCTACCAATGGGTTGCAATCTAGATGTCTATTTTATATATATAAATGAACATATGATACACATCGGTACAACGGACACACAGAGTTTGTACCTTTATATATACATAATAGACAATCGTATAGTATAAGTTGGTAGCCGTGAGGTTAAGATCCATGAGTTATAGAGTCAAGTTAGAAGTAGAGACTTGTCGGATTAGGTTCGAATCCCTTTTTTCTCTTTGTTGTCCCTATTCTTTCGTTTTTCCGTTTTTCTTATTTTGTATGTTATTGTGGATATTTTTGTAATAGTAGCGGGTTTTGCTGTTTATTTTTGGATTATTATTGATCAAATCATGTACTTGAAACAAAAATATTACATTTTATTTGTACATTTTTGTTTTATATATATATATGTATAATGGATTGAATCATTATCCCATACGGTATATAAAAATTGTTGAGTTAGATTGCTGACAAATAACAAATACATTGTGTATTAAATAATAATATAACATCTTCACACGCTTAAAACACATGTCTTATGTCTATCTCTAGATTCGCCTTACATGACAAGGTAACACTACGACTATTGAAGTTATATTTTTATATAGCGGATGTGGTCGTGTGGTCTAGAGCGCTGGACATGAGGCTAAGCGATTGGTGCTGTAGTGTATCAAAGGTGTGAGTTCGAATCCCGTTGAGGGACAAAAATTTGTCAGCATAAAAGTCTAATTCTAACACTGTTGGGTGTAATTTTCAGACTTATATATATATATATATATATATATATATATATAAAAAGTCTAAATTGAAAACAACGTTCAAACCTATGATTGCGTTGGATAAAAACCGCAATTTTTATACGTGTGCATGCAAAACAAATTTCTTGGTAGAGGGGTCCAAATACAGCACAAACAACAATTTCCAAAAGACCAAAAAAAAAGTGAAAAAGTCTATTTTAACGAAACGCATTTGACTAACAGGTCGAACAACTGATGTTCTTAAACCCTGCTGACTTCCATTGGCGATTGCCAAATAAATTGATCACCAGATATATATATATATATAGTATGATTTCATCTGTTTTACTACATATCTTTACAAATGTTTATTCGCAAATACCTATGCGAGTAAATTTTGATGTACCTAGAATTAGGTTTCTTGCTAGAAATATTGGTTATATACTTATTATATATTCTTAAAAATAAGTTTGAATATGTCTTATTTCGTAAATTACGATTAATATTCAGATGCATAATAATTTAAAGGCAGACGTGTTATGTTATATTTGAATTTCTCTAACCAATTAATTGTGAACTTTAATGCATCTTTGAACATGATAACAGGGTTATTTATACTCACTTACAATACCTTCTAATTAAGAAAAGGCTTTGATTTTGAAAATACATCAACACAATAGTTTAAGTTATAGATACAATGATAAGCGTTGATTCATGAAAAACAATCCATTCGCCCTCCGGGCTCATGGTTTCTTTTTCAAGAATCAACGCTTATTCGTTGTATCTATAATACGTAATAACGCAGTGAATTGATTTACCTCAAAAAACAAAATAATGCATTCAATGGGTTGAACAAGGGGATCGACATTCATTCTTTTCTTACTATTATGTAAAATGACTTCGTTCATTCTTTTCTTAATATTATCTAAAATGACTTTATTTATTAAGAAGTTATGCCAAAATTTCTCAATTTGATCCATACTCATCACAGAGTTCAATAATTGGAAATTTTGAATAAACCATAAACCATGATATCAGCAGGACAAAATATTAAACATTTCATTACCACTTACAAGAAACAAAATCCAACTGCACCAAAACATGCATGGAATTCAGAAACCTCACAAACCAATCAAGAGATACAAGTAAGACGGGGAAAAACCATACACAGAATAAAGAACATATAAAACTTAATATATGGATAAGATGAGATTGATAGTAGATCATCCGGAAGACTAAAAGTTCCATACTATCATGTGTCACGTGACCAATTGTATTGCGGTAAAAACTTTGGTTCGATTTATGATTATGTAAATGGAAGTGACGCTTACATCCCAACTCCTTTGTTCTAACGGGGGTGATCTGAGTCGGATCACCCCTACCAGATCACCATACCTTGAGTTTCTTTGTTCTGCATGTTTTCTTTTGTTATGTAACATGAATGTCGAACACACAATGAAACTTCGAATTATTTATGCGGAATAAAGACTAACTTTCAAAATTTATGTAGAAAAAAATCCACTAAATTTCCAGTGTCTATGCGGGGAATCGAACTCAAGACCTTGGACATATGAAGCCACGATCCATACCGCTACACCAGCACGATTTGATACAAAGTCACTGTTTATATTACATATTTAAACATTTTATCCGGGGGCTCGTAAAGGGTTTAATTATTGTATTGTACTCGGACTTAGTGTGTCAGTGTAAGATCATCGGGGTGATCTTACACTGACACACCGCGTCCTCATGGGATGACTATTACAGATCGGTAAATATGAAAAAAGATCATTAATTACATCTACTCATATAGTCCGTGGTCTTAATTTATAGGTCTCTGACCACTTTCAAAAAGTTCCAATAGTTTTTTTTACTTTTGAAATGCAGGTATAAAACACATCAGTTTAAAATTGTGAATACAAATGGTCAATTAAAAACCAGATACTTGGATATTTAATGTACCCGTCTACAAACATTAGCACTGTCTACCTTAATGAGAACTTTTCCTGAAATCACGACTGATTTGTGGTGGGGTTCGTGTTGCTCAGTCTTTGGTTTTCTATGCCTTTGTTTTGTATACTGTTGTATGTCTTTTGTTCGTTTTTCGTTTTGTTTTTTTTAACATGGCATGGTCATTTTTTTTTTTTTTTTTTTTTTATCGACTTATGAGTTTAATTATCCCTTTTGTATCTTCCGCCTCTTTTTGTAACAGAAAAAGAAAGAGAGAGAGAGAAGGTTCCAAGGGGTCAAATACCATCCGTCCAATCAAAAAAGACAAGCAATGACCAGTAACAAAACGACAAGACAAAGACAAAACACATCTGGATAACATTATACAGAAAACTATCAAAGTATTCAAAAGTTATTTTAGTATTTTGTACTTAGAGAAAATACAGAAGGGACATTACTATATATATCATACTTTAGAATCTTCACCAGACTAAACATAATTCCTCCGAAATTATCTTAAGATATGAATTATAAGTAAATAAAATGGTTGTTCAGAAAATTAATTATGTCTTGAAATAGTCTATTGATATCAATGGATCAGGATCAATACTTGCAGAATTGGTCAACAACTATTCAGGAGTGTAGTAAACTGTCTTTTTATTGTAGATTTAAATTAACTTTTTTTATTGAAAAATATCTTTCTTATAGCAATAATGTTAGTCTGCTAACAAAGTTACGTAGTGGAACATTAAAGTTAAATATTGAAGTTGGTCGTTATAATAATATTTCTAGAGAAAATCGTTTATGTGAATGTTGTAAAATGTGTGTTATTGAAGATGAATACCATTTTGTTCTTGTTTGTCCAGCTTATAGATCTGTACGAACACAATTTTTACCAAAGTATTATTGTTCTTGGCCTAATAATCGCAAACTATTAAATATACTAAAAGCTTCTAGTAAGTCTCTTACGATCAAATTATGTAATTATGTAAAAGCTGCACGGAATATTCGATCTAATATAGTCTCATAACTTTATATGTCATTGTATTATACTATAGTTCTCTGCTGTCTATTCATCTTTTATATTATGTAATATATGTTGTTAATTTTGCCATAGCATGTTTATGCTTTTGCAATAAAGATTCATTCATTCAATGATTTTTTTAATATTGTCGTCTGCTCTCGGTGGTAATTCTAAGAATTTGCAATGCCGATGAATCATTATTTTTGCGTAATAACACCTTTTAGTATGGTCAATATGATAAATAATAAAGTATTTCAAGTTCAGCCCGTGTCATTTTTAAGATTGAAAATTGGTTTAAATTGTCAGTTATAACATCAAATTTTGATGTGACAATGTAATTTATTTTCATTAATTATCATAAATAATATTTTTTTATATTGATATAATTTCATTTCTTTTCATTAATATATGAGTTGAAATAACTCGGACAATTTGATTTCAAATCAGAGTTTACTATAAATTTGTTTTTTCTCTCCTTTTTCCTTTTTTTAAAATTACTGAAAGTTTTGATTGATATTTGGCTTCTTATATCTTTACTTAACATTTTGATAATTTGATTCTATCTCCATTACTGTAACTGTGTTTTGCACCTGTAAATTTATAACAAAGAACCAGAATTTGTGCTGCTTGAAGCTTGAAAACAAGCTTGTAAACATATGAAGAAAGCATGATACAAATTACACTTCAATAAAAGTACAAAAAGGCCATTGTTTTGTTTGTTAATACTTCTATACTCAATGTTACCATTGCTGGAGAAAGAACATTAAGTTTATCGTTTGTGTCATTCTGTCGGCTTGTGTCAAAGTACCGATAAATTTCATCATTAGCTAAAAAGTTTATAAAATCAATAAACGTCATACACAGAGAATCAAAATTGTGTTTTTTTTTCACAAATAAATATTAATGCTATTCAAGAAGTTGTTATTGTTCTTGCTTTAATAATTCATATGCATTATTTGAGTCAATGTTTATGAAGTGAAGCAGTGTTACAACATCAGATTACCGTTCAGGATATGTGGAGAAACATTCTTAGGTTAAATAGTTTAGAAATAGATATAAGAAGATGTGGTATGTGTGCCAATGAGACAACCCTCCATCCAAGTCAAAATTTATAAAAGTAAACCATTATAGGTCAAAGTACGGTCTTCAACACGGAGCCTTGGATCACACCGAACAGCAAGCTATAAAGGGCCCAAAAAATTACTAGTGTAGAAAGTTCATTTCTGAACTATTGAAGATCGATGTTTGTTAGAATAGGATTGAGCGCCCGCTAACATGTGTAACCCCGCCACATTCTTATGTGTCTGTCCCAAGTCAGGAGCCGTTAGGTTTCTCGTTTGAATTATTTTACATTTGTCATTTCGGGGCCTTTTATAGCTGACTATGCGGTATGGTTTTACTCATTGTTGAAGGCCGTACGGTAACCTAAAGTTGTTAATTTCTGTGTCATTTTGGTCACTTATATTTTTTGTCAAATGTATTATTGTGAAAAATCATCTCATTAATATAGATTTAGTTGAGAGCCCTTCGTGTATTTCATGTTTTGTTGTCATCTTTTTGGGTTCTGCTTGTGAACTGTTATTTCCGAGTGTATCATCAGTTCAGTATTCAGTGCTTCGGTAATGACATTGATTTTACTTATGATTTTGATTGCCTTTTATCCCCTTTTTAAAAAAATATAACGATTAAATGTAGCACTCGTGTTTAACAAAGTAAAATACCATACATTTCAGAAAAGAACACTAAAATAAAGATAGATATAGAATAGTCACCGTAAATATCAACAAATACACTAAGGAAGAGAAAAGGCTGTGACTTGGATGGAGAGTTGTCTCATTGGCACTCATACCACATCTTCTTATTTATAACAACGGATAAAATTGTGATGTGATTTTATGCTTAAAAGTTAATCTGGTAATTTATTATTTTTGGGTCAAAGAGAGTAATTTTCAATATTCTTACAAAAAGCAAAAATAGAATGACCACAAAATGGTTGTTTTTTTTTAAATATCTAAATAAGGGGAGGATAAAATGCCTGAATATACATAATTAACAATATACCTGAATAATACATCATGGCAAAAATCATGACGATAACTTCTTATAATAATTAAGATACAATTAAAAAACGTTGAAACTTACCTGTTCAAAACACCTTGCCATACACCTTCCTTTTCGTATTTCCTGTGAATAGAACTGGTCATTTACAAAACTCGTAGAATCTACACACAAATTCCATGGAAACTTAAGTATGATAATAAACACGAAGAATACAAAGGCCATATGTATTTTGGAATGTAGAAAGTTTCGACTTTGTGGAATCAATATATAATATTTGTACCGAGTTACGCCTTCGTCAACGATCTTGCTCGTCAGTGATTTGTCTCCTGAAAGAAATAGTGTTTTTATTATTTTATTTGACATTAATGACTAAATAAAAAGAATCAATGAAGGAGATATAATTATAAAACTTATAGACTACGATGAGATGTTTATTTATAATCTTATATATTTTTTTTTGTCAATTCGTATTAACCGGTTGATTTTAGATTGATTGATTGATTGGTGATTGCTTTACACCGCATTAGCACAAAAAAGGCTTTATTCAGATTCTAGATAAATACATAATAAATATGTTTTAACGAAGCAATAGTATAATCGTTGTGAACAAATATGAAAAGTGGACATAACAATAAAATATCAATGGACATCAACGGAATTATAATATGCTGTGAACAACACGTATTAGGGTTGTAAAGCCCAATTCTAATTTAAAGCTCGAAAATAAAATATATGATAGAAAAACAAAGGATCATAGCCTTTATTCTTATTTATTACATTAAAATTTACAGCTTTCGTTAATGTTCCAAAACAGAATCTAACAGAAAAAATTAAAGACATGTGCATTGAGAGACTGTTTCTTGGCTCAATGCCAAACTCCATTTAAATGGTAGCATGACAGTTTTTTGCAGACATTGATTAAACATGAAAAATATTTATTGTTTTCATTAGACGGGTGCGTGCCCTAGAATTAGCTTGACCCACACATTTTGAATAAAAATCCCGGATTACAAAATTGAAAAAAAGTTTTATTACTTTAAACAATATCGATAAGAATAAATCATATATACAGTAGCCCCAAATTATATAATGACATTTTGTCAATAAAGTCGCCAAGACTTATGTATAGGACCAGTTATAACATTTACGGTACAAATTTGTCTGCACCGGATGCGCATCTAGGCAATTAATGTCTCTTCGGTGATGCTCGAGGCCAAAGTTTTAAAATATAATATCATTAAAAAATTAAGAACTTTTAAACCGTAGAATTTTTCAAATTTTGCTTTTATATTATATTATTATTTTTTTTTTTCAAAAATGAAAGAAACAAACGCTTACCACAATGTTGTAATAGTGTAGATGTTATTAAATTCAATACTTAGTATATTCAACCCGAAATTGTGAAACCCTGTAGATTTATGAAATCTATTACTGTGAAAGTCTATCCTCCTGGTAAAAAACAACTATATTCATTTATCGTTTGTCTAGATTTATATTATAGTAGTATGTAACAGTCATTTTTATTTCACACATGCTATATTCAATATTTATTATCATTGTAAAATTATCATGTCTGTAACTATGTATTTGGTTTATGAGAATAATGACCATTCCTTCTTTCATCTTATTGGCTATTTGCGTTAAAAGTAAGTAATGAAAACACAGGCGCTTGGGAAATGGATCGGTCGACCAATATAACTTATTATCGGCTGTTTCCGACAATTGGTATTGCTGAGATATATCATTTGCACCACATTTTATTTTTTTCAAAGGTATTGATTTTGGGTCCGCAATGCTCTTCAACTTCGTACTTTATTTGGCCTTTTTATCTTTTTTTATTCGAGCGTAACTGCTGAGTCTTTTGTAGACGCAACGTGCGTCTGGTGTACAAAATTCTAATACTGGTATCTATGAAGAGTTTATTTACAACCACTGGGTCGATGCCGCTGTTGGTGGAGGTCTCCTCCCCGTAAACCTCCCCGATGGTATCACCAGCCCAGTAGTCAGTTTTTTTCTGTGTAGACATGAATTATCATGGTGATATTTATAAATTAACTGTTTCAAAACTTTAAAAAATTTCAGAAATTCGAATAAATTATCTTAGGTGTATTTGGCAAAACCTTTCGGAATTTTGGATCCTCAATTCTCTTCAACTTCGTATTTTATTTGGCCTTTTAATTTTTTGATTCAAGCGTCACTGATGAGTCTTCCGTAGACTAAACGCGCGTCTGGTGTGCAAAGTTTTAATCATGGTATCTATGATGAGTTTATTTATTTGCGCCACAATTTGGAATTCATTTGCACCAAATTACCTGTTTGAATATTTGTCAATTAACCTATGATTACCTATTATGTGGAATAAACAGGACTAGTATCGTATAAAGAAGAGTGGGGAAATAAAATGACGTTGAACGACAAAATTATTTATTGCTTTCATATATGCAGGATGAGAAGTGCATCAGTATGTTAATTAGATTTCTATCATATCTGAACTGGACCAAACCACAAAAGTTAGAGGGCCAATTACTTCTAAATAAAGATACAATTAACGGTATCGGAGAAACCACATAACTACTGTTATTGTAAAATCGTATATAAATAAGAGCAAGAATACATGAAGTAAGAAAAAATAGGTTTAGGTATTAAGGAATATTTACTTAAAACAAATTAAAACAGAAGAAATAAAAAGTCCATTCCCATGCGCCTTCGATTAAAAATTCAGAAAGTCTATCGGAAACGCAACTCTGTTTGTGAAGTTAGAATTAGCTACTTCATAAAAATCAACTAAGCTGGGCCAAAAGTAAGTTAAACAATATGACTATTTATTTTTTTCTTGACATTACTTTGTAGTAACTCCTGTTTGCATAAGAAGTGTAACCATATTTTCAATGGAGAGCATGATTTCGAATTCCTTGACGGTCAACGGAGAAGAAACGCAACGACAGGGTGTGCATCTCCATTTATACATACATCACTCATAGGTAGACCAGACTTGCCGACAGGATATAAGCAACACTCGTTGGTAGACTAGACGTAGCAACAATGTATGATCTCCCGTCATACATGCAGTACTCGTAGATAGACATGACGCGACGTTATACCTGACAAACTCGAAGATAGACAGGTATGCTCCCCGTTATACATGCAGTAATCGGGGATAGACAAGACGTTACTACAGGGTTTGACTCCCCGTTATACATGCAGTAATCGGGGATAGACAAGACGATACGACAGGGTTTGATTACTCGTTATACATGCAGTAATCGGGGATAGACAAGATGATACAAGGTATGCTCCCCGTTATACATGCAGTAATCGGGGATAGACAAGACGATACGACAGGGTATGCTCTCCGTTATACATGCAGTAATCGGGGGTAGACAAGATGATACGACAAGGTATGCTCCCCGTTATACATGCAGTTATCGGGGATAGACAAGACGTTACTACAAGGTTTGACTCCTCGTTATACATGCAGTAATCGGGGATAGACAAGACGATACGACAGGGTTTGCCTCTCCGTTGTACATGCAGTAATCAGGGATAGACAAGACGAAACGACAGGGTTTGCTCTCCGTTATACATGCAGAAATCTCGGATAGACAAGATGAAACGACCGGGTTTGACTACCCGTTATACATGTAGTGATCGGGGATATACAAGACGATACGACAGGGTTTGACTACCCGTTATACATGTAGTAATCAGGGATAGACAAGACGATACTACAGGGTTTGACTACCCGTTATACATGCAGTATTCGGCGATAGACAAGACGTTACGACAGGGTTTGCCTCTCCGTTATAGATGCAGTAATCGGGGATAGACAAGACGGTACGACAGGGTTTGACTACCCGTTATACATGCAGTAATCGGGGATAGACAAGACGTTACGACAGGGTTTGCCTCTCCGTTATACATGCAGTAATCAGGGATAGACAAGACGTTACGACAGGGTTTGACTACCCATTATACATGCAGTAATCGGGGATAGACAAGACGTTACGACAGGGTTTGCCTCGCTCGTTATACATGCAGTAATCGGGGATAGACAAGACGTTACGACAGGGTTTGCCTCTCCGTTATACATGCAGTAATCAGGGATAGACAAGACGATACGACAGGGTTTGACTACCCGTTATACATGCAGTAATCGGGGATAGACAAGACGTTACGACAGGGTCTGCCTCGCTCGTTATACATGCAGTAATCTGGGATAGACAAGACGTTACGACAGGGTTTGTCTCGCTCGTTATATATGCAGTAATCGGGGATAGACAAGACGCTACAACAAGGTATGCCTCCCCATTATACATGCAGTAATCGGGGATAGACAAGATGATACGACAAGGTTTGCCTCGCTCGTTATACATGCAGTAATCGGGGATAGACAAGACGCTACAACATGGTATGGCTCCCCATTATACATGCAGTAATCGGGGATAGACAAGACGTTACAACAGGGTTTCCCTCGCTCGTTATACATGCAGTAATCGGGGATAGACAAGACGATACGACAGGGTTTGACTACCCGTTATACATGCAGTAATCGGGGATAGACAAGACGATACGACAGGGTTTGATTACCCGTTTTACATGCAGTAATCGGGGATAGACAAGATGATACAAGATATGCTCCCCGTTATACATGCACTAATCGGGGATAGACAAGACGTTACGACAGGGTTTGCTCTCCGTTGTACATACAGAAATCTGGGATAGACAAGATCATACGACAGGGTTTGACTACCCGTTATACATGTAGTGATCGGGGATATACAAGACGATACGACAGGGTTTGACTACCCGTTATACATGTAGTAATCAGGGATAGACAAGACGATACTACAGGGTTTGACTACCCGTTATACATGCAGTATTCGGCGATAGACAAGACGTTACGACAGGGTTTGCCTCTCCGTTATAGATGCAGTAATCGGGGATAGACAAGACGGTACGACAGGGTTTGACTACCCGTTATACATGCAGTAATCGGGGATAGACAAGACGTTACGACAGGGTTTGCCTCTCCGTTATACATGCAGTAATCAGGGATAGACAAGACGTTACGACAGGGTTTGACTACCCATTATACATGCAGTAATCGGGGATAGACAAGACGTTACGACAGGGTTTGCCTCGCTCGTTATACATGCAGTAATCGGGGATAGACAAGACGTTACGACAGGGTTTGCCTCTCCGTTATACATGCAGTAATCAGGGATAGACAAGACGATACGACAGGGTTTGACTACCCGTTATACATGCAGTAATCGGGGATAGACAAGACGTTACGACAGGGTCTGCCTCGCTCGTTATACATGCAGTAATCTGGGATAGACAAGACCTTACGACAGGGTTTGTCTCGCTCGTTATATATGCAGTAATCGGGGATAGACAAGACGCTACAACAAGGTATGCCTCCCCATTATACATGCAGTAATCGGGGATAGACAAGATGATACGACAAGGTTTGCCTCGCTCGTTATACATGCAGTAATCGGGGATAGACAAGACGCTACAACATGGTATGGCTCCCCATTATACATGCAGTAATCGGGGATAGACAAGACGTTACAACAGGGTTTCCCTCGCTCGTTATACATGCAGTAATCGGGGATAGACAAGACGATACGACAGGGTTTGACTACCCGTTATACATGCAGTAATCGGGGATAGACAAGACGATACGACAGGGTTTGATTACCCGTTTTACATGCAGTAATCGGGGATAGACAAGATGATACAAGATATGCTCCCCGTTATACATGCACTAATCGGGGATAGACAAGACGTTACGACAGGGTTTGCTCTCCGTTGTACATACAGAAATCTGGGATAGACAAGATCATACGACAGGGTATGACTACCCGTTATACATGCAGTAATCGGGGATAGACAAGACGATACGACAGGGTTTGATTACCCGTTATACATGCAGTAATCGGGGATAGACAAGATGATACAAGATATGCTCCCCGTTATACATGCACAAATCGGGGATAGACAAGACGTTACGACAGGGTTTGCTCTCCGTTATACATGCAGTAATCGGGGATAGACAAGACGATACGACTGGGTTTGACTACCCGTTATACATGCAGTAATAGGGGATAGACAAGACGAGACGATACTACAGGGTTTGACTACCCGTTATACATGCAGTAATCAGGGATAGACAAGACGACACGACAGGGTTTGACTACCCGTTATACATGCAGTAATCGAGGATAGAAAAGACGTTACGACAGTGTTTGCCTCTACGTTATAGATGCAGTAATCGGGGATAGACAAGACGGTACGACAGGGTTTACCCGTTATACATGCAGTAATCGGGGATAGACAAGACGTTACGACAGGGTTTGCCTCTCCGTTATACATGCAGTAATCAGGGATAGACAAGACGATACGACAGGGTTTGACTACCCGTTTTACATGCAGTAATCGGGGATAGACAAGACGTTACGACAGGGTTTGCCTCGCTCGTTATACATGCAGTAATCGGGGATAGACAAGACGTTACGACAGGGTTTGTCTCGCTCGTTATATATGCAGTAATCGGGGATAGACAAGACGCTACAACAAGGTATGCCTCCCCATTATACATGCAGTAATCGGGGAAAGACAAGATGATACGACAAGGTTTGCCTCGCTCGTTATACATGCAGTAATCGGGGATAGACAAGATGCTACAACATGGTATGCCTCCCCATTATACATGCAGTAATCGGGGATAGACAAGACGTTACGACAGGGTTTGCCTCGCTCGTTATACATGCAGTAATCGGTGATAGACAAGACGTTACGACAGGGTTTGCCTCGCTCGTTATACTTGCAGTAATCGGGGATAGACAAGATGATACAAGATATGCTCCCCGTTATACATGCACTAATCGGGGATAGACAAGACGTTACGACAGGGTTTGCTCTCCGTTATACATACAGAAATCTGGGATAGACAAGATGATACGACAGGGTATGACTACCCGTTATACATGCAGTAATCGGGGATAGACAAGACGATACGACTGGGTTTGACTACCCGTTATACATGCAGTAATCGGGGATAGACAAGACGACACGACAGGGTTTGGCTACCCGTTATACATGCAGTAATCGGGGATAGAAAAGACGTTACGACAGGGTTTGCCTCTACGTTATAGATGCAGTAATCGGGGATAGACAAGACGGTACGACAGGGTTTACCCGTTATACATGCAGTAATCGGGGATAGACAAGACGTTACGACAGGGTTTGTCTCTCCGTTATACATGCAGTAATCAGGGATAGACAAGACGATACGACAGGGTTTGAGTACCCGTTATACATGCAGTAATCGGGGATAGACAAGACGTTACGACAGGGTTTGCCTCGCTCGTTAAACATGCAGTAATCGGGGATAGACAAGACGATACGACAGGGTTTGCCTCTCCGTTATACATGCAGTAATCAGGGATAGACAAGATGATACGACAGGGTTTGACTACCCGTTATACATGAAGTAATCGGGGATAGACAAGACGTTACGACAGAGTTTGCCTCGTTCGTTATACATGCAGTAATCGGGGATAGACAAGACGTTACGACAGGGTTTGCCTCGCTCGTTATAGATGCAGTAATCGGGGATAAACAAGATGATACGACAAGGTTTGCCTCGCTCGTTATACATGCAGTAATCGGGGATAGACAAGATGATACAAGGTATGCTCCCCGTTATACATGCAGTAATCGGGGATAGACAAGACGATACGACGGGGTTTGCCTCGCTCGTTATACATGCAGTAATTGGGGATAGACAAGACGCTACAACAAGGTATGCCTCCCCATTATACATGCAGTAATCGGGGATAGACAAGATGATACGACAAGGTTTGCCTCGCTCGTTATACATGCAGTAATCGGGGATAGACAAGACGCTACAACATGGTATGCCTCCCCATTATACATGCAGTAATCGGGGATAGACAAGACGATACGACGGGGTTTGCCTCGCTCGTTATACATGCAGTAATTGGGGATAGACAAGACGCTACAACAAGGTATGCCTCCCCATTATACATGCAGTAATCGGGGATAGACAAGACGTTACGACAGGGTTTGCCTCGCTCGTTATGAATGCAGTAATCAGGGATAGACAAGACGATACGCCAGGGTTTGCCTCGCTCGTTACACGACAGAATATGCACAGAATATGCCTCGCTCGTTACACATGACGCAATCGAAGATTGAGAAGATGCTACGACAGGGCATGCCTCGCTCGTTACACATGACGTTTTCGAAGATAGACAAGACGCTATCTTGTAAGTACGTTGGGTCTATCATTGAATGCACACGTTGGTTTTATCTCGAAGTAAACATGAAAACATGTTTGGTCTATCACAGAACTACCACGTTGGTGTTATCACAAAGTAAACACGCTGGATCTATCATTGAGTTAACACATTCGGTCTGCGTAGAGTAAACACGTTGGATCTATCACAAAGAAAACATGTTTGGTCTATCACAGAACTCGTTGGTTATACCAGGTTAACACGCTGTGTATATCACAGAGTTAACAAGTTGGATCTATCTTAGAGTAAGCACGTTGGGTCTATCACAGAGCTAGCACGTTGGTGTTATCAGAAAGTAAACACGTTGGGTTTACACAGAGTAAGCACGTTGGTGTTATCAAAAGTAAACACGTTGTGTCTATCACAGAGTAAACACGATGGGTCTAATTTATAGTAAATGTTTATAAATATATGGAAACGGGGAATATGTCAAAGAGACAACAACCCGACCAAAGAACAGAAAACAGCGAGAAAATCCCGCAACCGGAGGCGAACTTCAGCTGGCCCCTAAACAAAAAAGTGAACTAGTTCAGAGAAAATGGACGTCACACTAAACTCCCAAACATATAAATGAACCAAAATTTAAAAAAAACATACAAGGCTAACTATAGTCATTTGAGGTTCTGAGGCATTGTAACAACCTTTTTTTTTGTTATGGCTTGCAGTGATAATCGGTCGTTGTTGGTCATACTCACAATGTCATTATGGTAACCTTTTTATATAAGAATATACTTCGATTTGTGAAATTCTCTAACGCATTAAACATCAAGCAGAAATTCTTTTCAAAGGGTACCCAATGGAATCAATACCTTTAAAGAACTCAACAATCAAACGTCCTGAGATTGATAATGTCTACTTCGATCTGTTCACACTATTCTTATCAATTAAAATTATCGAATACTTTTATTGAGGTTTAAATGTTTGACGAAAACTGCCATTTAATTTTTTTACTATGGTCATATACATTTATTACTATGGAAACTTCATTACTTTATACAGTAAGTAACTGTTACCTATAGATTTGACTAATACATGCATTACTATGGAAACTTCATTACTTTATACAGTAAGTAACTGTTACCTATAGATTTGACTAATACATTTATTACTATGGAAACTTCATTCCTTTATACAGTAAGTAACTGTTACCTATAGATTTGACTAATACATTTATTACTATGGAAACTTCATTACTTTATACAGTAAGTAACTGTTACCTATAGATTTGACTAATACATTTATTACTATGGAAACTTCATTACTTTATACAGTAAGTAACTGTTACCTATAGATTTGACTAATACATTTATTTCTATGGAAACTTCATTACTTTATACAGTAAGTAACTGTTACCTATAGATTTGACTAATACATTTATTACTATGGAAACTTCATTACTTTATACAGTAAGTAACTGTTACCTATAGATTTGACTAATGAAACCCAGTAGTTTACATATGATCAAAAATCGTAATTGGAATATACTTACCAAAACATGAGGGAATCACATGAATTCCAAACACAACCGAGAGAGAGAGAGAGAGAGAGAGAGAGAGACAGACAGACAGACAGACAGACAGACAGACAGACAGAGATTTGAAACAATAAGATAAATTTACACAGCTTCCTTAATTCGGAATGTAACTGCATCGAATTTCAAGTCTTTAAATACATTATGATAGATACAGCATTAGCGGCCATATCATAAAATATATTCATAATCAAATTATATCATTCATAATGATCTTTAAAGACTTAAAAGTCGATGCAGCTACACTCTAATTTAGCTGTGTAAATTTATCTTATTGTCTTAAATCAATTTTATAATTATAGCTCCTTTGAAGTTTTACATTTCATCAATAGTTATCGAAACACAGCAAGTTATAACAATAAAATATATGTTTAACTGCAAAAAGCATTTTTTATTTATTGTGCTACGACACTTTCATAAATATGATTTATTTTTATTCTCTCTAGGCGACACAACTGCATATGATCATATCAAACGGAATGTAATAAACTTGTAAATCTAGAAATCTGAATGCAACAAATTTCTTAAAGTCATTTGATTTTTTGTAATTCAGCAGTTGCTGAAAGTGTTCATATTCTCAATTTGCTTTGTTAAGTTTTTTGGAGTGTGATTTGCACATCAAAATAAAGAGTGGTTGAGTTCTAGGATTTTTTATTTTATTTTCATTTTTTAATATTCGTTGACATTTTTGTGCGCTCATCACCTCCAACAGTTTTCCAAACAGAAAGTTTTTTTTTTACATTTGGAATCATGCTTTAAGATGTACATAATTGTATGATTATAAGTTGCCTGAATTATTGAAAAAAAATACGGGAGGTTGAATTAAGTTAATTCTGACAAAATTTGAATAACGTGTGTGTCCGTTTCACTCGTTCTACGGTTTTCAAGCCAGAAATATTTTTCTTCTCACAGAATATAAAGACAATATAATGATAATATGTATATAATCGGAATTTTAATTTCATTGATTTTTTACAGCATCGAAAAGTTTTATTTTCGTCCCATATTATTGAACTTTTGCAAAATCACTGATTTCGTTATGTTTTTTGTCCTCTGAAAAATAAATGGTGCTGATTTCAGATCTTTTGATAGTTTTTGACGAAATTGACCAGAGCCCTGTTAAGAACCGAGATGACATACAGCTTGGCATATAGCATTTGTCTAATCTTAACATCCGTATGTTGACCTTTATTGAGTCCTTTCTGTTTTGTTTTGTTTTGGTTTTTTGTGTAAGTGTGTTTTGTTGATTTTTAGGGGTTTCTTGTGTTGTCCGGTCTTCATTTTTTTCCTTTTACGAAAAACTTCATAACATGTCAAAAATAGCTGCATTTTGAGATCTTGTTATTTATATTTATATGATCAACAGCTTTACCAAAAAGAAACTTCATATACATGTATATATAAAACATCTTTTAATTTAAATCTGTAGCTTATTCTTGTATTTATTTTACAAGCCACGTAAAATAACAAATTTGTTTTGAAGTTTATTATGGCATGGTATTGGTTGCAAAAATTTGATATTTTTCATTTAAATGCAATATTTTTCATTTAATTGGTATATTTTTTCATTTATATGCAATATTTTTTCATTTATATGCAATATTTTTTCATTTGTATGGTATATTTTTTCATTTAAATGGTATATTTTTTCATTTATATGCAATATTTTTTATTTTAATGGTATAATTTTTCATTTATATGGTATATTTTTTCATTTAAATGCAATATTTTTTATTCAAATGGTATAATTTTTCATTCAAATGGTATAATTTTTCATTCAAATGGTATAATTTTCATTCAAATGCAATAGTTTTTATTCAATTGGTATAAAATGTCATTTGAATGCAATATTTTTTATTCAATTGGTATTATATTAGTTTTTTATTTATATGCAATAATTGCATTATGGGAAATTCTTTGACGTCATAAGGTCAAATTTGCAACAACGTTTGTGATTGGTCGGAAATTGTTTGGATTTCTCCCCTTTCTTTCTAAACATGGGTGACCAAGAATTAAAAAACGCGTCAGAATATCGCCCCTCTAACTAAATCTAACGTTCGTGCGAGTCCTGCACTGGCTGTTAAAATCTTGTGGTCATAACTAGTATTTCTATTGCAAAATTTCGATGGTCAAAACGTTCGGTCCACTTTTCAAAAACCGTTTCATTGTATATGGATTTATATGCAAGTATATCGGGTTTTTAAATAGATTAGACACCGTTGGTTTTCCCGTTTGAATGGTTTTACACTACTAATTTTTGGGGGCCCTTTATAGCTTGCTGTTCGGTTTGAGCCAAGGCTCCGTGTTGAAGACCGTACGTTGACCTTTAATGGTTTACATTTACAAATTATGACTTTGATGGAGAGTTGTCTCATCGGCACTCATACCACATCTTCTTATATGTATATTCAACGTAAACCAGACGTTTCTCAGACTGTTTTCTTTTTTTAATAAATCCTTTGCCGCGCGTTGTGTACTGATTGATAACTCGGTCTGGGAGAACAAGATTTATTTCAGTACCAGTTGTAATTAGGTTTGAGCAAACTTCCAGTAATTGCAAATACTCTTATGTCGGTGCTTTGTGTCTATTGTCTTAATGTTAGTTTTTGTGTGTGTCTCCTACCGATCTTTTGAGTAATTTGCTGATTTGTGCAGGTTGTTATTTTATTGTACCGTTACACCACTGTCCCAGCTTCGGGATGGGTTGCTCACAAACATGTTGTTGTACTGTTACACCGCTGTCCCAGATTAGGGGGAGGATTGGGATCCCGCTAACATGTTTAACCCCGCCACATTCTGTATGTATGTGCTTGTCCCATGTCAGGAGCTTGCAACTCAGTGGTTGCCGTTTGTTGCTTTGTTATACATATTTGTGTTTCGTTCATTTTTTTGTACATTAATTCGGCCGTTAGTTTTCTCGATTGCATTGTTTTACATTTTTGATTTCGGGGCCTATTATAGCTGACTATGCGGTGTAGGCTTTGCTTATTGTCGAAGGCCGTACGGTGACTTATAGCTGTAGATTTCTGTGTCATTTGATCTCTTGTGGAGAGTTGTCTCATCTGCAATCATACCACATCTTCGTTTTTATATCCACCCTGCCATATTCTTTATTTGCCTGTCCCAGGGATGGAGCCTGTAGTTTAATGGTTGTCGTTGGTTCCTGTCTCGACTCATATTTGATATTTTGTAAATTGTTTTGTTATGTATAATTAGGCTGTTAGTTTTTTCGTTTGAATTGTCAGTCACACTTTTAATGTAGGGCCTTTTATAGACGACTTTACAGTATCAGGTTTTTGTCATTGTTGAAGGCCTTACGATTGTCTACAAAAATCATTTGTCTACATGACGGCAAAAAGCTCTACAGAGCTCATGTTTGTAGTATTTCATGTAACCCGAATTAAAATAAATTTTTCTTATCTTATCTTATCTATAATTGCTTACATCCACTTCATATTTGAACTCCGGTGGATAGTTGCCTTATTAGCAATCATATTCCATCTCTTCATTTTTATATTATATACGTGACTTCTAAACTCGTGTTTTCCTGAACAAGCATGAAATAATTTTCACTGGGCGTTAAAATTAGCAACAAACAATCAATCAATTTAAACTTGTGTTAAATTAGAGGAAACCCATTTGATATTTATTTATTTGTTGGGTCGGGGGACAGAAGGATTTCATATATGAATATGGTTGCCTGGTAAGAGCTGAAAAATAGGCATGATTAGCGACAGATTGAAATGAATAATAATGCCCCCTCTCCCCTTCCCCATCCTTCATCTATAAATTTAAACTGACCACCACGGAATAGCCCAATAGTGTTGAAAGTAGCGTAAAACACCAATCAATCAAAATCCCTTCCCTAGAATATCAAATAATCGTCCCTTAACTGTTATTGTCCGTGTAGTTCTTATATTTATCCAGCTTATCGTCCTACAGGGATGTCCTACTAAGGCTGTCATACCATAAAACGTTTATAAAACAGCTCACATTCTAATATATCTGCATTCATAAATTTATTAATTTCATTTAGACTAAACGACGCCATGTTTGTTATGTGCCTCTGCCGTCAACCTATCAAAAAGAAGAGGTGGAAGAGAGCCAGAAGATCTTCCCAATGCAAAAAAAAACAGAAATGGACTTCTTCTGGCTCACTTCCGAAGAACAAAAAAAAACGCGTCCCATTGATATGTTTTAAAAACGCCTTGCCCCTACTTTTTTTCCAAAAAAATGGCATTATTAAATATATAAACATATATATAATCATCAAAATTAAAATGCTATTGTATTTTTATAAGACCTACTTTATTACATGACCTGGGACTAATGACATCTATCTATAAGTCCTAGCATACATTAATTATTATAATATGAATATGTTTCTTGTTTTAATAACCACATATGATGCTATGCATGAGTCACCATTTATCAGGACATGAATTGGGTTTACATAGAGAGGATAAGGGACGACATCAGAAAATCAATGAAGGATAAAAAACTTAATTCAAATAGTTGGGGGGGGAAAATTGCTGCAAGTTTTGTTTAATTAACATCGATTTTATATATATCCTTATTGGTCAATCAATTTTTCCCAAATTAAGAAATTAAATTAAGAGGGGGGGGGGGGGGGGGGGGTCAGTGAAAAAAACTATATGAATTATTTTTTTTTTTATCCTACATTCAACTTTTGATGTCGTCCCTAATGTGCAAAAAAATAGATAAGGGGCGGGACCAAACCTATAGAAAACATAATAAAGAAATGATGAAATATACAGAATACGTTGATTGACTTTTGGTTGCCTTATGTCCAGTGGCAAATATGTCACGCATGTTTAGAACAAATATAATAGAGATCAAAGGATAAAGAATAGAGTGAAATGGTAAAAACTAAAAGATATAGAATTATAGAAACGATCTTTGATCTGAAACCCCCTACCCTCACACACACACCATAACCATTGCTGCCAATACTCGCATATATACATCTCTATACAAATATCTAAATTTGAACCTATCTATTTAAGGGATTCGGAGGCGAGAACAGTAAAAAAAAGCTCAGCAACGAATCCTAAATGTAAAATGATTTGCAGCATAAGACATGAGAGCACATATCATAGATAGTATTAAATATGAAGTTCACGCCTCATATAGTGAAGTCCTATGTCATAGGACAATTGTTGTAACATGGGTTAGTAACTGGTTCCAATTTATCCTGAATTGTCTTTATTAAAGAATTAGTTCCGTAGTATAACAGCTTATGTCTCTACTTGTGGGTTTCTAGTTCTGCTGTCGTAATTAGGTGATTTTTTTTTTCTACATGTAGTAAAAAAGAGGGGGCTTAGTCCAAATAATTGTAACGTCCTGGATGCTTTTTATTCTTTTTTCATGTGCCTTCCTGCAACGTCTCTGAGGATCAAGAAAAGTAAAAAATGATATAGCACTAAAGAACGTCATGATTACATGTATCTGGACTTAGAAGGGGGAGGGGGCTAGCTATGTATTTTTTTTTATTTCAATGTGTAGACTGTAGGAGAGTTTCTTCAGAAAAGGTTTTCATTGGAGGTGTTTTTGCCATGCACGCAGGCATCTGTTTCAGCGCTATCCATGAACAAGTTGTGTGTCAAATTAATTATTATTACTTGTCACTCGCATGTTTTGCTCGTCCTGGCCATTATTGGCATTAACGGCCAGTGCAGGACTCGCACGAACGTTAGATTTAGTTAGAGGGGCGATATTCTGACGCGTTTTTTAATTCTTGGTCACCCATGTTTAGAAAGAAAGGGGAGACATCCAAACAATTTCCGACCAATCACAAACGTTGTTGCAAATTTGACCTTATGACGTCAAAGAATTTCCCATAATGCAATTATTGCATATAAATAAAAAACTACTATACCAATTGAATAAAAAATATTGTATTCAAATGACATTTTATACCAATTGAATAAAAACTATTGCATTTGAATGAAAATTATACCATTTGAATGAAAAATTATACCATTTGAATGAAAAATTATACCATTTGAATAAAAAATATTGCATTTAAATGAAAAAATATACCATATAAATGAAAAATTATACCATTAAAATAAAAAATATTGCATATAAATGAAAAAATATACCATTTAAATGAAAAAATATACCATACAAATGAAAAAATATTGCATATAAATGAAAAAATATTGCATATAAATGAAAAAATATACCAATTAAATGAAAAATATTGCATTTAAATGAAAAATATCAAATTTTTGCAACCAATACCATGCCATAGTTTATAACAAGCGAAATTTCTGTACTACAAGCGAAATTTCTGTACTGATGCGACGAGACTATATCATCATATTCATCTATCAATATTATTTACATTAATTTGAATAGATCGAAGAATTCTACCATTTTTCAAATTCAATGGGAAAATAAGTGCGCTGATCAAGTCATCTCCATTAAATCTAAAGAAATGTCGATTGTACAAAAATATTAATTTCAACTTACTTTGCAAACCCGTCTTTTCTACAACTTGCACTACATTTTGACAAGCAGCTTATTCATATAAGAATTGAATAAATTGACTGCGCTCTTCAGACTTTTGAGACTATCTTTAGGTCATATCAAACTTTTAAATTTTAAATTGGAATTTAAATTTGCAAAGCAAAACATGTAACGCCTTAGTTTAAAAACAAATTACTTTATAAAGAAACGGAATCTATAATGAGACGAAATTGTAATGTATCCTATAGTCAAAATGATAATTGCTTGAAGCTATGGTTGATCTATTTGATAGAGTGAGAAGTCATAAAACTTAAGAAGGCGAGACATGAAAAGTCAACATGGTAGAGCAGGCAGATGCTTCAGGAATTTTTCTTTAGTAGTAACACTACTTTAACTATCGAACTTTTTTCATTTGACCCTTTCTTGTTCAATAAATAGGATTAAAACAAATCAATTCTACGCATGATTAAATGGTAAACAAATCAATTCTACGCATGATTAAATGGTAAACAAATCAATTCTACGCATGATTAAATGGTAAACAAATCAATGCTACGCATGATTAAATGGTAAACTATTTGATTCATCCTTTGAATCGACATCAAATAAAAATATAAAAATATAAAAATATAAAAATATAAAAATTGGATTAAATATATTCAACAACATGTTATTTTATTTGTATTTTATGTTTTAGCGATGATTTCGTTTGCATAATGCCGTTTTACCTCGTAAAACCAACCATCAAAATCAAAACGAAGAAGAAAAATAAACTGCCGAATAGATTCTGATAAAAAGTGTATAATATGATCATACTAAAAGATAGTTAAACGGTGACGTTTATTGTACAACCAGTTCGAAGTCTATCGGCCATTTTCGAAATTCTGTAATACTGTTAGATTTGAAACTTGAAAGACAAAAGGTAATTGCCAGCAGTTCGACATTGTGATATTTTCGTAAAAATTATAGAATAGGTGTGTCGTCTCAACATGAAAATGTGATTTTATCATATTTTACAAACATAATTATTATATCTATATTTAACACATGGGTCATTTTCAAAAACAATTTGAATTTTGAAATCGCAAAATTGAATTAAAGTTACTAATTCAAACAACCCTCT
The DNA here is from genome assembly GCF_021869535.1 of Mytilus californianus. Lineage (NCBI taxonomy): Eukaryota > Metazoa > Mollusca > Bivalvia > Mytilida > Mytilidae > Mytilus > Mytilus californianus. The sequence continues at coordinate 126,582,010 of NW_026262679.1, read as the reverse complement.
TCATAAGCAAATCAAAACAAACAGTACAATTATAGAAAAACATGTAAAAAGATGCAATCTTGATAATGTCATACAAGACATGAAACATTTATTGATAGGTGGTGCAATATTTTGTCTCTCCTGTTACCATGTTAAAAAGAAATTTTGGGTAATTTAGAAAAGGTTTCGATATAATTTTAAGCTTGTTTTCATATCCAATCAGTTGGTTTTCATTCTGTGTAATGATAGATTATTTGTCAATTTTCCTTTTTGTACTGAAAAATACCTCTAAAAATTTGTTTTCAAATGTTATAAAAATAAACACTAGCAACGCAAGTCTAAGATAGCAATCAATAATGTTCAGCATTTTTTTTCTTTCTAATAAACCTAACATCAATAATTCCCTCGCATGTTGGTTTACTTTTGTCTTCATTTTTTTGGTAACAGGAACGTACGTTAACGATATATCACTATATTAAGTTCTATCCTGTTACCCTTTTTGTCTATCCTGTTACCGATAGCAGTTCAAACAACCAAAAATTTCATTATGTGTAAAACTATATGTGATGATATTTTTTTAAAGACGTTTCTGTCAAATATTGTCTATCCTGTTACTGTAACCATAGTAACCATAGTAACAAGATAGACAAATTTCTTCATTTATGAATGCTGTTATGAAATAACTACTCCCTGTGATGAAGTGATAATGTTTTCTTCTGTGATTTTGGTTTCCCACACGTAATTGCACTTTTTACAAGTATAATATTGGTGTAATTAATAAATATGTTGGTAACAGCATAGACACGCCTAAAGGGTACCCACTATTTTTTTTTTATTTTTCACTAAATGTCTTGAATTTTTTTTCCTCAACACTGTTATGCAAGAAACGTGCTGTGTTAAATTTTAGGAAGCTTTGTGCTTTTGAAATCATCACTGCATAGTTCCATATTCATAGGGATAAAAAAATAACGTTTGATTTAGTAGCGATAACAGGATATATAGACATGCATTTCATGTACGTCGATTGAAATTAGTTTGTAGAAAAATGTTACATAGAATAATAAAGAAGCTGTGATTTTTCGTTAGAGTTTTTATTAACATTCTGAAATAGTTCCTTTTGCAGATAGCAAGGCAATCAGAAAATAGGGAGAAAATCATTTGAAATGTGTTACCCCGACATTGTACGCACAGAAATTACACAACAATCGGACTTTGATATATTTTAATCTTATCAAAAAAGACTGATCTTAATCGTGTTTATTATTGATGTTCCGACTCATAAATCCTACAAACTTTCGTTTAAATACTTACAACTGTATTTTCCTTTTAAATTTTTTTTTTTAGCATTGGCGTACTGAAAATTCGACATTTTTTTTAAATGATCCATATCATATAACATTTTAATTTTATTCAACATTTTCCGTTTCTCCCTTAAATTTTACAAAAGACCTATTGCACAAATTTGTCAGTGCCCATAATAATCTAGGATAGTTCAAATTTGTGACAGACAACAAATTTTAAAAATCAATGTTATTTCCGAAATGTGATTGTTTTGAAGTTTAATTTAAGACTTTAATTTCCTGGGAATCGCCCAGATATTCAATAATTTGCATCAAGTTGTCAGTGTATCCCCAAAATGTTACCAAGTTAAAAATGAATGTTTTGCACGAAACGTCAATGCAACATTATAATTTATTTACATTGACCGAAAGTGTCGCATGTATATGTCTTTTGTCTTTGACACGTTCTGCATAATAATATAATTTTATAAGTTAAAGACATATTACGAAAAATTTTACTTCCATCAATTTTTGTAAACCATGTGCTGATCTTAAAAGCGTTAATAATGTCGGATAAAAAAATTAACTTATATAATGCGAAAGTTTTTTATTTTTAATACTAATAGATTGTGTTGATGGGTGTATATTTTTGTCGTATAACATATAACTATTTTCGATTGTGTGATGTAATATTTTCTACAACCGTTCTAGATTAATGGAGAAATAAGTAAAAAGGCACATGAAAATGGTGAATTGAGTGAACCTTGCTACGAATTTGTTTAATTTCTTTTTAAATTGTGCACATTGTACGGAAAGAAAAGCACGGAAAGAAAGATATTAACACAGAGATTGCATGGCTAGTCACTATGAGCACCTCAATATTTGCATTTCTGTGCATGGAACGAAAGAAATGGGTCATGTCAAAATGGAAGGACCCTGTTTCGTCAATGTTGTTTATTACATAAGGACTCGGTTTTGTCTCAGTATAGGACCCGGTTTTGTTTTGTTTTGAAACCACAAATTTATGAAAAGCTACGTTAACACGAATCTGAACATTGCCCATCGGAAGAAATTAAATATGTGAGTCAAAAAGATGTTATAAAGATGTTATTGCAATACAAACATGTCGTGTTAAAATATATTTCAAACAGGAACTTTTCGAAATAGGGAGTAGACATTTTTGAATATTATACGTATACCTTATTGAACTTATCTTCGAACTAAATTTAAATGGAAATAAATACTTTATAGTATGTACATTTGTACTTACATTAATTCCTTATGATATGAAAAAGATGTGATGTGATTGACAATGAGACAGCTCTTCACAAGAGACCAAATGACACAGAAATTAACAACTAAAGGTCACCGTACGGCCTTCAACAATGAGCAAAGCCCATACCGCAAAGTCAGCTATAAAAGGCCCCGAATTGACATTTGTAAAACAATTCAAACGAGAAAACTAACGTCCTAAATTATGTACAAAAAATGAACGAAAAACAAATATGTAACACAGCAACAAACGACAACCACTGAATTACAGGCTCCTGACTTAGGACAGGTACATATATACGGAATATGGCGGGGTTAAACATGTTAGCGGGATCCCAACCCCCCACCCCCCACCCCCTTACCTGGGAAATTGGTGTAACAGTACAACATAAGAACGAACTATAAAAATCAGTTGAAAAATGCTTAACTCATCAGATGGATACAAATAGAAATACATCTCACAAATGTTTGTTTATTTTCTATACTACTGTAATGATGTAAAAATAAGAAGATATGGAATGATTGTGTAACCATATCAATTTATCAAAAGAGTAAGGATAGTATGCTTTACTATACTATACGCTATGTTTACAATATATTTACTCATTCGTTCATCCATTGACGGACAGTGAGAGAAAAAGCTCCGTTTTGAAGGCCGTACTTTGACATTTTAATTTATTTCCATTTAAATTTAGTTCGAAGATAAGTTCAATAAGGTATACGTATAGCATTCAATGGTTTACTCTTACAAATTGTGACTTGGATGGAGAGTTGTCTCATTGGCACTCATACCACATTTTCTTATATCTATTAGAACGTTTTGGATATCTTAAATCAAAATGGTTGCCTTTCGAACGTGTATTTTATGTCCGCTTCAAAATACATAAGTTCTAAACTTCCCTACTAGAAACGTAATGATTATATCATGCCATGCTATACGCATTTTAACATGGGTAGGTAGGCATTATATTTGTCAATATTCTATACCTTGCTAACGCTTGGTATAAAAATTTAAACAAATATAATGCCTACCTATGTTAAAATGATCATTGAGCATGGCATGAAAGAATTATTTCTTTTAATAAAAAAAAGTTGGTAAAGTTGCAACATTATAACGCCCAATATCTTTGTCTTCGTCTTCGTCTTCGTAGAACAACCTAAGTGGCATCCAACAATGAGAAACACCCATACGGCATAGCAAGCTAAAAAAGGCACCGCAATGAAAACTGTAAAAAAAAAACTAATGTGAAAACTAACAACCTGATTTATGTACAAAATAAAAAACGAAATACAAATGTATGACATACAGCAACAAAAGACAACCACCGATTTACAGGCTCCTGGATTTGGTACCGGCACATACAGAATGGCGGGGTTGAACGTGTAAGCGCCCCCCCCCCAAAAAAAAAAACCAAACAAACAAAAAAAAAACTGGTATAACAGCACAACATATGAACAAAAATTCAGTGAGTTGAAAAAGGCTTAACTCATTTGATTACAGAGCCCCTATAGTAAATATGCGATTGGCGGCTCTCTCTATTTTTTCGTCTTTTATTAAATTTTATGATGGTATACGATATAGTTACATTATATCAGTGGCGGATCCAGGAGGTAGAGGGAGTACGCCGACCCCTCCCCCCACTTTTTGGTGGCTAGAAATAATTATTTTATCATGTTTTTTACGATTTATATATGATATTTTTTTTTAGCATAAAATCGTTAATAAAAAGTTCCCCTTGCTACGCTCGGCGGTATAAAATCCGTTTATGAATAAGCCCCTTTCAAAAATCATGCCTCGGTCCGCCTTTGCATATTGACAATTTTAAACTTGACCAACGTGCTTAAATTGTAGAACATTTGTCAATGAACGATAACCATTATACAATGAAGAGATAAACCTATATATAATATAGTTGTACTATATAGGGCAGTTGTTAACAACTTGATATTAGTGCATTAAAGAATTTGTTAATGTTAAAAAAAATTAAGAAGAAGAAAAAAAGAGATAAACAACGTTTATTCATACAATTACTAATCAAATAATCATCATTGCAATTTCCGGATGGCCTAAGACTATTATACTAACTTATACTTAGTATTATTGTAACAAGGAGGGGTAAACAGATTTTTAACGCACTATTATTGTGATCCTTTGCGCCGCATGAAAATTCCTTTTCTTGGGCGATTCTGCATGCATATACATTTTTCTTATTCTCTTGCTTTATAATGAACGTTTAGTTTTAGAATATTTATTTTAAAACGATCATACTGTCTCTCCCTTTAAGTAGAGCGGAACTTTATGAAAACCATCTTGTTGTCCCAGAAAATCACTTATCAAATGTGCGTCCTTAAATTTTCAAGGCCGTACACTATTTAAGTTTGAACACTTAAATTTACATAGTTGATATAAAAAAAATCTAATTGCGTTACAAAACCTTCATTTCTTTTTAATTTTTCCTTTTTTTTTTTATATACAAAACAAATTTGAAATTTGCTTTGTTCTAATATAGCAGGAATTCAAGTGTTTACGGATTCAAAAAGGTTATAAGTTATCCTCTGAAAGAAAATGTTTTTCAACGATCCCTCAAACTGCTGTTGAACGCCATATTTTAATTTTCGTCATGCGATTATGCATTATTTTCTATGACAAAACCGGGTCTGCTTTGTGAAATTTAAGGACAAAACCGGGTCGTACACATTGACAATACAGGGTGTTTCAATTTTGACATGACCCACTTCTTTCATTTCATGCACAGACATGCAAATATTGAGGTGTTCATAGTGACAAGTCTTGAAATCACCGAGTTAATATCTTTCTTTCCGTACCTTTCTTTCCGTACAATGTGCTCAATTTAAAGAGAAATTAAACAAATTCGAGGCAGGGTTCACTCAATTCACAATTTTCATGTGCCTTTTTACTTATTTCTCCATAAATCTAAAACGGTTGTAGAAAATATTACATCACACTATCGAAAATAGTTATATGTGTATGTATATTCTTCAATATCATTAAAACAATATAAATAAACAGAATTTCTACCTTTCTCTGTCTGTTGATTGTCCGTCACCGAACCGGACATTAGATATTATTGAGTCCAAACATTTTTCGCCGGGGTAGTTTAGACACAGTGGAATAATACTCAGTATGGCTTCATGACATTTTAAGGGCTGTAAATCATTCAATCATTTAACACGAACAATTCCAAACTGAAGTTTTCATTTAAATAAATTACAAAGTTCACGATCTATTCTAAACGGTAAACTTATAGTTTTAAGTTCTATTTCTGCACCGGATAAATGGGGCGCACTTTTTCTGAAACACACTGATATTAATCGTAATCACGGACTGTACTTGGAACTAGGTCTATAGGCTCTTAAGAGACTGTGTCCAGAGGCGGATCCAGGATTTTAGGTTAGGAGGGCGTAAACGTAAATTTTTTTGAGGTAAAATTGTCGAAATATTTTTTATTAAGCTGAGGACAATCCATGCTTTGCAAATTTTAGAGGGGCGCACGCCAGCCACGCCCCCGCCTGAATCCGCCCCTGGTGTCGCTCACCTTATCTAACAATGGCCACTTCTTAATAAAAATCATCATTAAAGGGGAATTACTCTGATAAGAGTTAACTGACAATTTCGGTCATGATGACATATTTGTAGATCTTATCCTGTTGATAATTTTTCCTTTTTAAGTTTCTATTTATCTATTGTAATTTTCAAGATAATAGGCAAAAAATGCATAAACATGTGAAACTCATTTAGGGGCACTCAAATAACGAGTCTACTGAAGATTTCGACCGTTATTGCTTATTTGTAGATCTTGTCTTGCTGATCATTTAATTGTGCTTTTTAAAGTTTCTATCTAACTATTACAGTTTTCAAGATAATAGAGAAAAAAACGGGAAAAATGGAGAAAATCGTCATTAATGGGCAATAACTTCAACAAGGAGTCGACTAACGATTTCAGTTATGTTTGACTTATAAGTAGATCTTGTCTTGCTGATCATTTTTGCGTTTTGAAGTTTCTATCTATCCATTATAGCTTTTAAGATACTATGCAAAAAACGGAATAAATTGGATAAGATCATCAGTAAAGGGCAACAACTCTCATAAGGAGTCGTCTGGCGATTTTGGTCATGTTGACTCATTTGTAGAACTTGTTTTACTGATCATTTTTGCTTTTTAAAGTTTCTATCTATCTACAATTTTCGAGATGATAAGCAAAATTTTTCATTTAAGGGCAATAGCTCCTATCAGAAGTCGTCTGACAGTATTAACTTAAATGAACAATAGCTATAAGTAGAGCTTAAAAAACATTTTTGCCGGCAAGTGATAACTGTAGACTACCCGGTCACCGAGGCCTCTAGATCTAATTGGATGATGTTTTAAAGCTTTAGTTTTCATAAATGTAAATTGTCTATTATGTGCAAACAATTTTTTTCTCGGCATTTGGATTTTCTTTGCGGTTGATATTTCGCTATCTTTCATATATTTCAAGATTTCAAATTTCAATCCTTAAAAGATAAGGAGATTTGGTATGATGGTCAATAAAATAACTATCCACCAGAGTTCCAATAACGAAATGGTAAGCGACAAAAAGTCACCATACGACCTTCATTCAACAATGAGCAAAATCCATACCGTATAGTCATAAAAGGCCTTGACATGACAAAATGTTCATATGGGAAAACGAACGGCCTTATTTATCGGACAAAACAAAACACGAAAAAAAACAGATCAGACAGCAACAAAAGACAACCACTGAATTATAGGTTGAAGGCTTGGGACAAGCAAATGAAGAATATGGTGGGAATGAGGATAAGAGCTCAACCATACCCCCTAACCAGGAACAGTGTTGTAATAACACAATTCAAGGCTCGACTCAGATCGACGAAAAGAACTAAAAACAACCAATAAAAAGACACGAACCACCTGTTATAACCTCTGGGTGGCATATATTTTGTTTTAGGAAAACGACCTTAGTTAATTTAACCAATAGCAGCAAAATACACGGAGTACCGATAAAAGACTACTAACAGTAAATGAAAGCTAGTTCAAAGTCTATTACAATAAAAAGTAAGAAATAAATCATGTGCTCCCAGATTAAAGTATCAATCAGTACAACTCCATCCTTGTCCGTCCATTGAAAAAAAGAGTTGACGTATGTTATACATGAACTTTATTGACAGACTATTCCAATATAGTTCAGTGTACTTTTCCTAAAAATAAATACAAAAGATCAGACCAAAATACCACAGAATATATACAAAGCTGAAAGATTACAAAAGAGTATCGTTGTGACTGTAAACGAGAGACAGAAGATACCAAGGGATATTCAAACTCATTAGTCGGAGACAAACTGGCTAACAACGCCAAGCAAAATTCTGAAAAAAAATTTATGGTGTCTGTATTTCATAATACAGTGAATGCAGAAATAAATTAAAACATTTATATATATTAACAAAAAATACAATAGAAAAATGGGGAATGTGTCCATGGGACACAGATGATGCCCCCGCTTGCAAATCATATAAAGTTATAAAGGGACATAACTTTCAGCAATTTTTCCATTTGTAAAGGGGCATAACTCTAGAACAGTTAAAGTGACACCACCAAAATTCAAACTTGATCTGTATTTTGTGGTAATAAGCATTGTGAATAAGTTTCATAACATTTGGTTGAGGCAAACTAAAGTTAGAGAATGGAAACAAAAAATTCAGCAATTTTTCCATTTGTAAAGGGACATAACTCTAGAACGGTTACAGTGACGCCACCAAAATTCAAACTTGATCTGTGTTTTGTGGTAATAAGCATTTTGTATAACATATATCATAACATTTGGTTGAGGCAAACTAAAGTTAGAGAACGGAAACCAACTTTGGGACGTACGCACGGACGGACAAGGGTAAAACTTAATGCCCCCTCCGCTATGGCGGGGGCATAATAAAAAACTGTATTCAAAATATGTTTCACAAAGTGTGTTGCAAGAATAGCACATACCTATAGAAAAAAGAAATATAATCAATACACACAAAACACTTTGAATGATAAATTTCATAAATATACAACAAACATTCTGACAGTGATTTGATCCTCCTCTTTCTTCGGTTTTTGTTATTTTAGAATTGAAGAAAGGCTAGGACCTCTTGGCTTAAAGGGTTCCGCTGAACTCTGTGTCTCGACTTCTATTTCTGTTATCCAAAGTTACATATAATAATATTAACGGTACCATTTTTTTCTGCACCAGATGCGCATTTCGACAATGTCTCTTCAGTGATGCTCGAGGCCAAAATATTTGAAAATCCAAAGTTTATAAAATCAAAGTGCTGGATAGCACCTGTGGAAAGTTTGCAACGGTAGATGTGTATTATTTCAAATAGGTTTCTGACTTTTAAAAAAATTACTTAATACAAGAAATAATTGTAACAGGATGATGTTACTAAGTCTCCCAAATAAAGTTCTCATAATTAGTCATTCCCATGGTCGCCTGACATTGGGTAAAGTCCAGTACAAATTGGTTTGGTCTAGTTAAGCGATATGCATAAGTGACGCCTAGGGATTAACCCTGTATGTTTACAAGTTCTCAAAAAGGTGAGGGGGATTCTCAGGGGACTCGCCCTTTATTTCGTTTGATTTGTTTTTTTTGTCCCATACAAGAATATTATATGGTTTAGGGGTGGAGATCTTGACTGTTTACAAGTTCTCAAACAGGAAGGGGGTGGGAGTGACCCCAGGGGACTCGCCTTTTATTTCAATTGATTTGTTTTATTGTCCCGTACAAAAATATATATGGTTTCGGGGTGGGGATCTCGACTTTTAATAAGTTTTCAAAAAGAAGGGGGGTGGGGGTGACCCCCGTGAACTTCCCCAATATTTTATTTGATTTGTTTTATTGTCCAATATTAGAATATATATGGTTTAGGGGTGGGGATCTCGACCGTTTACAAGTTCTCAAACAGGAAGGGGGTGGGAGTGACCCCATGGGACTCGCCTTTTATTTCATGCGATTTGTTTTATTGTCCCGTACAAGAATATATATGGTTCAGGGATGGGGATCTCGACTGTTTACAAGTTCTCAAACAGGATGGGATGGGGTGACCCCCAGGGACTCCCCCTATATTTCATTTGATTTGTTTTATTGTCCGATACAAGAATATATATGGTTTCGAGGTGGGGATCTCGACCGTTTACAAGTTCTTAAACAGTAGGGGTGGGGGTGACCCCCAGGGACTCCACCTATATTTCATTTGATTTTGTATTATTGTCCCATACATGAATATATATGGTTTCGGGGTGGAGATCTCGACCGTTTACAAGTTCTCAAACAGAAGGGGTGGGGTCCAGGGACTCAACCTATATTTGATTTGATTTGTTTTATTGTCCTGTGATCATTATTGAAGACTGCGTGTGTCTATCACTTACTGTTTTCAAGTTATAGTCATTTGAAAATTACAAAATATTAAATCCCATAGGGTTCTATAGTAAATCCCTCCCTTCTGTAGGCCCCTCAAAATACCCCTAAATAGACCCCAAGAAGAAAATAATACGAACTGAACAAAAACAATAAGTCTCCAAACATTGTTAATAACAAATAGTATATATACGAATTTTGTTATAGTCCGATTTTGTGAGGCCGATTACCTAATAGGCCGAGTTGGTAATAGTCCGAGTCTGTTGTGGGCCGAGATGAGAAACCAGGATACTTTCGATACACTCCGGCTTTTACGTCTTTAATAAACATTAGTAAAAATCGTAGTAAAATAGCGTCGAAAAATGTTCATTCATGAAATATTTTAAGCACGGTATTTATTTTCTTTTCAACCGGAGGACGGGAGGAAACCCCTGAAACCAGGATTAGTGTACTCCCGTCGTGAGGCACACATATATGGATTTCATGCATGTCTGAAGAATACCGATAAAAGCATAACTTAGAAACTGCTGTCTAGTGTAGATGTTTATTGATTTTATTTTCCGCGCAGCGCAGATCCGCGAAGTAGTGTTTGTGATAGCCATTTTCAAAATGAAGTTGAATTCATTTGAATTATCGATGAACATTCAGTTCATTTTTATTCAAGCTGTAAGCTAATCAAAATAGAAGTAACTCAAAATTTCAAAAGCATCTTCCTAGAATTAGTATTCAAACACTAGTACTACATTATCTAGGAGTAGACATAGTAAGATAGTCTGTCCAACTTCCGGTTTGAGGCCGATACCTTAGGAAAGTTTTTTGCAATAGCAAGCTATAGCAAACTTTCCAAAAACTGAATAGCTATAATCCGAAAAGGACAAAAAAGTATAGTGAAAGCCGGGCAATGAATCAGAGCTTTGCATGATGGAGATAAATTTTCTAATTTAAAATAATTTCTAAAATTTTGTAACAGCATATTTTTAATAACCTACTCCCAGATATTATCGTAATGTAAACTGCAAAAAAAAAATTAAGTTCATCTATCAGTAAATTACTGAAAAATGAAAAAAATATATATCTTTTCAAAATGTTGCTTCAGACATTATGTTTTTTTAAATACTCTTGCCAAAGTTCCATAAAATTCTACGAAGATTTGACAAAGTTATTGACGTCTAAAAAAGGTTCACTCCAAGATTATATCTTTGTGTTAACTGCAAAAGAAAAAAAAATATTTATCTATAAAATTTACGTAAATTGAAAAATAAATAGCTCAATCATCTCTTATACTTATGCATTTTGTAGCAATCTATTGCAACCAACTCATATCGTATACCTAGTGCTTTTGATCCTAAAAAAAGCTTCTGTTCAAGATTCGTAAAATTCCATGCAGGTTTGACACAGTTATTGATGTTTAACAAACTTTAACCACAGACTGAACCTAAATGTTGACGCTGCCGACGCCGACGGAATGCATGTTTGCTATGTCTCGTTTCCGCGACAAACTGCAAAAAAATCATGAAAGAGTGTAAAAACAAATCCAAAAATCTTAATGGAAATTCATCATTTCAACAATAACTGAAGGATCAAAACCCTTCTGGAAGTAAAAAAAGTCCAAGAAACAGGACAGGACAACATTGGATTATCGCCCCTCAAAAGAGTAGGCCAGCAAAGAAAAGGCGGAAATACTTATTCATCAAAATAACAAATGACGTAATGCCAACAACTAAAAAAGTAGTAAAAAATTCCATCTCAAAGATTATTATAAGAGAAAAATGAGTCGCAGAATTACGGAGGAAAGGTCTCTTGTGGATAGTTGTCTCATTGGCAATCATACCACATCTTCTTATTTTTACAAAAAGAGTTCTCAGAGAATGTGCTGAACACCTAGTACCATCACTCACAACCTTTTACACTAGATCAACACTGGAATATTACCAGAATACTGGCGTAATGCGAATGTATCGGGCATATACAAGAAAGGTGATAAATATTTAGCAGAAAACTACCGGCCTGTATCATTAACATTTGTACCATGCAAACTATTGGAGCACATCATATGTAAACACATTCTGAAACACCTAGAGATAAACAAAGTTTTGACATCCCTAAACTACGGCCAACTTCATAACAAACAGACAAATGAGAGTAGCCCTAGAGGGTGAATTTTCGAAACGAATCAAAGTAGACTCCGGAGTACCTCAGGGCACAGACTGGGCCCAATACTATTTCTCTGCCAACTAATGCAGTAAAATCATCCGTCCGACTAGTTGCAGACGACTGCTTACTATACATGGAAATCAACAGCCAAAAAAAAACACATCAGCCTCCAACAACACCACGAAAACCTTGAAGTATATGCCAAAAACTGGGGAATTAAATTAAACACCAAAAGATGATATATTTTATCCATGAACAAATCCTCAAGTGGAAATATACATTTGTTTTCGAAGAGGTAAACACCAACCAATACCCCGGACTCCAAATATCAGACGACCTAAAATGGAGAACATATATGGCAAACACCAGCAAAAAAGTAAGTTCTACCCTGGGGATCCTCAGACGTCACTTACAGCATTGCCTAAAAGAATGTAGAAAAAAACGGAAACATATCCCCAGCATTATCAATTATGGAAACGCATATGGGACCCATATACATGAAAAGAAATAGACCAACTAAAAAGGATACGAAGAAGGGCAGTGCGTTAACTTTTATCAATAAAGACTACAAATCAAAGAGCTGATGGATGCGTCACACAAATGATGCAATATCTAGAACTATTACCGCTAGCTATATATAAAAGACAGACCAAAACAACAGAGGTTAATATTTTTCTACAAGGTGGTTGAGATCAGGTTCCAGCGATGCCGCCTTCTAATCACATAATCTTAAACCAAGGAAGACGCCATATCAAACCAAACATATTTCAAGTCTGTATTTTATCCAACATTGTGGAATGACAATCCCGCATAAATACAAAAAAAAACAGTTAAGATCCAGTATTCATTAACCGACCAATTTAAAAACTCAATCTTCATCAGAACTGATGTAGACTGGAACAACAGTGACAGCAAAGTCAACTGAAGTCTTTAAAGCGGCGCTTTATAGCCGCAATCGTTACTAATTGCGTTCTCCGTCCCCGTTTTAATAAAGCCCACTTGGGATTCATCGACGTACCATTACAGATACAGATACAGAGATACAGACAAAATGTCGCAGGCACGACAAAAATAGTATTTATCTATATACTAGTTATTTGATAATATGGACGATAACTTAATACGCTCATGATAAATAGTAAATATAAAATTGTGAATAGCATCGAAAACCACGATATATTAAATAAAATAAGTTGGATTCTTGCAATAAATGTTGGGTTTCACATAAACTGTTTACAACAATGTCGATTTCATTTGATCAGTAAACCTATCTAAGATCAACACGTAACTTCATTCGACATTTCCGAGAATCGAGGGGTTGAAGAAGGGTATAATCTAATTGATATTAAAATTGCACATATAATATATAAAATAACTTCCAGTTAGCTTGTCAAAATGAAATATCAATTGTTGTAACATGAATGTAGTAAACTTCGTTATTTTTAGAGGAGTGTATTAGCTGAATGTTTTTTTTTTAGTAATTGCACTATCAAATCCTGTCGTTGACTGCTTGTCATAGCAAAATTAATCAGATTGGTCTTGCTGATCATGTTTACTGTCTACAGTTTTTATCTACTACAGTTGTTAGCGGAATTACAAACAATCATGGGTAAATATCGTCATTCAAGTGCAATAACTCATGTAAGGAGTAGACTGGTGGGTAAATATCGTCATTCAAGTGCAATAACTCATGTAAAGGTTAATATCGCCATTCAAGAGCAATAACTCATGTAAGGAGTAGACTGATGGGTAAATATCGTCATTCAAGTGCAATAACTCATTTAAGGAGTAGACTGATGGGTAAATATCATCAATCAAGTGCAATAACTCATGTAAGGAGTAGACTGACAGTTTTGGATATGTTCAACTACACTTGTAGGTCTTGTTCTGCTGATCATTTTTGTTGTTTCCAGTTTTTTCTCCATCCCGGTGTGACCAAAGTTTTCACCAAAAAATAACTCCTTTAAAGAGTTGACTGACAATTTCGGCCATCTTAATGTTTGGTATATCTTATCCTGTTGACCTTTTTGCTTTTACAAGTTGCTATTTTATTTAAACACCCACACCCCCACCCTCAGAGATAAATTGTCGTTCCCTTATGACTCTTTAAGAGTTGACATATGAATGAAAGTAGAACCTAACACAGAAATTACATATCATTCCACCTGACATCTGTTTTGTTTCTTTTTCTTTTAAATAAAAGGGTAAAAGCCAATCCTTACATAGTGCCAGGTTTATATATCGGAAATTTGTAATGAACATTTATCTAGACAGGAGAACCAGTCTTTGAAAAAGTTTAAAACAAACGATCTAGATTTTGACATTATTTGTAAAAAGAATTTGAATGGATTCGACAAAGAATGTATAATTACGGACTAGTTTCAATGTTTCAAATAGTTTAAACCTGCACTCTATTTCAAAATGGCTATACATGGTGACAAGAAAAGCCGCTTGAAATGCTTTTAAAAACGCAAAAAATGGTAAAAATCATCAGTTAAGGGCAATAACTCCAATAGGGTGTTGACTAACAATATAGGCCATGTTGACTTGTATGTAGGTCTTTTCCTGCTGATCATTTTTTCTAATATTCAAAATTCAATTTTTCTACTATAGGTTTTAAGATAATAGAGAAAAAGCTCAAACTGTTCAGTGGCGGATCCAGAACTATTCATAAGGTGGGGGGGGGGGGGGGGGGGGGCGCTGACTGACCTAACGGGGGCCCGCTCCAGTCATGCTTCAGTGATTCCCTATATAATCAACCAAATTTTTCCCACGAAAGGAAGGGGGCGGCACCCCACCCCTGGATCCGCCTATGCTGTTGGTAAAATTTTCATTTAAATGCAATAACTTCAATATGGACTCGTCTGGCAATTTCAGCCATTTTGTCTAATTTGTAGATATTGTCATGTTGATTTTTTTTGCTTTCTCTATTTATTGCGGTTTTCAAGATAATAGATAAACTTACATTTTACCCATCTACATTATATTTAAACTATGTCGGCCATGTTGGTTGGCAGTCGGGATCATCGGGTACAATTTTTTAACCGTATACCCCAAATGATGACTGTGGCCAGTTTGGTTCTACTTGGAACATTAATTTTAAAGGAGAATATTTTTTGTAAAAGTTAACGGACGACGACGACAAACGCCAATTGAAGAGAACATGTATCTTCGGGTCAGGTAAGCTAAAAAGGATGTAAACCAGTACACCACACGGCCTTTAACAGGCATCAAAACGCATACCGTATGGCAAGCTATAAAATAATTCGTTTCATAAGTTTTACACCATTCTACATTTTCACATAAGGGTCTTGTAGGATTCTGTTCGCCTCGACTTAAAACTATTGATATGATAGATGAACAGTTCTGTTATTTTTTAATCAGGTATATTCAAAACAAACCCGTGTTGGTCATGCCTTTGTATACCCGTAGTTGATGTGACAATTTGGTAAACCACATCCGATGTGTATTATTGTCTTAACCTAAACTTTAAACTGCACTTCCTAGGTACATAACTGTTTCTCCGGTGATTTAATTGCTTGAACATACATGCCTGCATGACGTTTTAATGACTGACAGGAATCTGCATGAAGATTTGTAAACAAGTTTGCATCATAATTCAAATTAAAATAATCTTAATTGTGATCACTTGATAGACATCATAATTCCGCTCACACCAGTGCTTTGGGCCGTCTTAAACTTGCAGTGAGGTGAGTGTTTTTTGTTCTGTATTGAAGGCCTCACTGTGACTTTGAGACGAAGTACAGCGCTGTTCCCTTGCTTTTTGTGGTTTTGCTACATGCGTGTGCTAGTTTTGTGTCTTAGATGGAAACCCCATATCCTTTCTTTTGTATCATACCCGTAACCACACTATGATTTTTGTTGTCAACAGAAATATCAATAGATTAGAAATTAGTTCTTTTAGTGGAATAAACATTTTGACGTGTTTTGAAAGGATCAGAAAAATAAGTGTATACATTGAAAATTTTAGACTGGAACCGATAATTAATATTTTTCATGGTTTTAATTTTACTTTTGAAATATATTCGATCGGCTGTTGACTAAACAAATGAAAAAGGTTAATAATAGCGCGCGATTTTTCAGTTGTCAACTAAAGCAAAATAGTCAAATTTTGCGCGTAGGACTACTGAGCGCCGCCGAATCACATTTTGGCCAAAAAAGGCACACCCGGTTGTCCTACTGTATGACGCAACACTTTAAAGGGCACTTATTTGGTTGTTAAGTGACGTCTTTAAGGACTTATGCCTCTGACGTAAGTAAATTATTTTTTTATGATGATGATGGATGGCTGCTTTACGTCCTGTGGCAACTTAATATGCATATTCAGGACGAGAACATGTTATGTAATATGAATATTTACTGCTTTTTACTAGACCGACACGCTGAGCCGGATGTTTAGCGTGCTAGTTCAAAGGTAACAGTCCACAGAAAGACATGTCACCTTACCCGGACACATTATTCGGACTCCGAGCCGACCAGTCTTTGCTCTTACTCCTTAATGTTGCGTGCTTAACGAAGAAGCAGCAAACACCTATTCTAAATATAAAGTCTTTGGTTTGACCCAGGCGGTGTTCGAACCCACGACCGGACCTCCCGCACTCGAGGCGAACACGCCACCACGACGGAGACCACCGAGGCGGTAGTTATTTTTGAAGATACCAAATAAAATCTAATGTGACATTATGACTGCATTGTGATTTTTGTTTGTGTGATAAAGTGGTATTTTATATGTATTAGTTTGATATTTCTATATTTTTAATCTTAACTTTATCATTTCAGAAGATTAGTTATTACTACTGTAGTATTATACTTATAACATTAAGTTTATTGCATGGTTAAACTATACTGAGTGTAAATTTCAGGTACGCTCAGGTGTGACTTTATTTGGTGTTTCAATTCGGTTTTATTGTTATTGATTCGTTCTCAATTCTTTGGCGGGAGGTTTATATTCTAGATGGTCACTTTGTGATGCTGGACACCATTTTCTAGTCTTAGAAAATTGTATAATTACATTCTGTTTTTTTGAGTTTGGTTTTCATGTTTATAAGGTATTCACCATATTGGCATCAGCCTGGTGTGATTTGTTATTACTGTATTTCAGACCTTCACCTATGAAGGTAACATTTTGGATTATGATTAATTATACTACGGATTATTTCGAAATAAAGAATCCGTAACCCTGAGATTGTTTCTTGTGTGTATTGCCCCGAAACAAGACTACATTAATATCATACTTTATAAAGGTTTTTAAATTTAAATTTCATTCTGTATGCATATATGATAAATTTTGTTTACGGTCTTCCTATTATTCGTTTCGTTAAACTATTTTCACTTTCTACATATACAAAAATATTTTGTAATGCAGTACGAAACAGATCTGTATATAATAAGTTTTGGGGACTCCAGTGCATCGAACACGTACTAAATTTATCAACCACTTATTTTCTCTTTCCACAGCTATACTGGGCTATTTTCACAATTTTCAAGACTATATATAGTAAATAGTATCCGTATCTGCATTAAAATACTACGGCGTATAACTTAATCGAGGCTATTCAATTTTATGCAATAAACATAATAAAGGCCAAATAATATTATAACTTTATTGCTTAATCAATCATTAAGGGTTTTAAATGTGTTTACTATATTTTCAATCATGGTTTTATGGTAAAACGTATGAAAATGGTTTACAGAGATTTGTTTAAAAATATCTAAAATATACAAAATGTCACCAATATCTTGCAAAAAAAATATAGTAATTAAGAAGATAGCTTATGGCGGTACCGGTACTTAATACATTCTTTATAAGGATGAAAAAAGATAATAAGAAATTGTGGAGATTGATTAATTTGATTTCATTAGAAACTCTGTATATAAGGTTAGACAATGCTTGGTCATCTTTTATGAACATCGTATGAATAATATTTAGCCCTAAGCGAAAGGATTTCGTATTTCATTATATAAAATAATAATACATCCATATAAAATATATAACAACGTCATTAGAATGATGCAAGCATTTAATGAGAATGTCGAATAGTTACTTAAATATGATAATAATGAATATAGCACTTTAACTGGTAATACTTTTACATAATTCAACTAAATACACATGAAGAGAATACAGATTTCTTCATAAAACAAACTTATGTGCACACATTAGCTACCAGGCTTACTTGAAGACTCAATTTCAACTTAAAAAGAAAAAAATGATGGGGTGACACTCTGACTCGAGTCATCCCGGTATCTACATGTATGATGAGACACAAGACCTAAACTTATCTATAGTTGGAAAAGACTGGTGTATTTTTTCCTCAGTCTAATTTTTATGTTGGGCAAGAAATTAGAAATTAAGATAATGGGGCAAGTGTAAATACCCATGCAAACCATTAAAAGCCTTTCCAAGTCTTCACTGGGGTGAACGTGATATCCATAACTGCAGTTTTTTTTGGACGGCTTATTTCTATTTTTAGCAGTTGGACTATGAAAAAAACGTTAGTATTTCAGTTTCAAATTTAGTAATATGTTAAAAAAAGACACGAAATACCGAAAAATAATGCATAATTATTACAAAATCGACAAAAGAAATACTTACCAAAAATATCGTTTGCCATCTTGGGAAATACGTAACTGCAGTTACAGATAACACATTTACCGCAGTGGTCTTGACAGTCACATGACATGGTATTAAATTATGCATATGTGTATCCCTGTCAAGGTTCTGCTACAAGTTGGGAGACATCCCTCCTGATACATTTTGTCTGAGGTCTGTGTTCATGTTCAACATGTGAACAAATAGACATAAAAAAACATTCCACTCTGATACAAATACACACACACACTAAGATGAACACATGTGTTTTTTTCCCTTCTTCTGCATTTGAACATACAAGGGGCTATTCCCTTTGTCAAAATGACATCTTTTCTTACTGCAATATGAACTCTTTAACATAATTTTTGGTAAATTAATAAAAAAAGAAAGTTGCCTAGGTTTCTTCAGTAAATATGAATATCACAATCCAACCTATAGAGAGTGAGGGACAGTTTATTACTCCAAAAACCATTCATTTGAAAATAGAAGTACCATTCACTAAAGTACAAGTATGATGAAGGACAATTGACCAAGGTTAGTTAGTCACACTTCATATCATGTTGTATGGAATTATGAATAGATCACCTGACAAGTTGCTTTCACAGCCAGTTCATTCACCCCATTACATATTATTTACCTTGTTTAAATAATTTATTTTTTAAATGCTACAAAAATACATATAAACTGCAATGCAAACAACATTATTTAAAATTCTTATTTTTTTATCATCCATAGAACTTAAATGGATTATAGATAGGTTTTGATTTACACAGTTAGAGCAAGAATTACTCCCACTTCATTGCCATGTAGGAGGTCTAAGTGCACAAATTCCCTATAAATCAGCCAAATTCAACTTGTTATAACTAACTGCTAGACTTTAGAAAAAGGGTTGTTCTGAAAAAATTGTATTCTGTTTGCCTTGCTTAATTCATCACTACGATCTAGTGAGGACTTCCTATCACAGTTGTGTGTATTGCATGTTTCAATTTGTTTGGTCAAATACATGTAAGAAAACCAACAGCTTGTACTCCAAAATAGAGTCCAAGGGAAATAACTCTAACTCAAATTATGTCATCCAAAACCTATGATATCTTTAGTATTAAATAAAGAGATGTAGTATGATTGCCTATGAGACAACTACCCAACTGACTCCAAATGAAGCAGATTGAAACAACTGTTGGTCACAGTACAGCCTTCAATTTTGTATTCCAAAAAGCGCACAATGGGAGATAACTAATAAATAAATTAAAACACATCATCTGAATTTTAGCAACTAAACCATATACATATTATATGATGAATTTTGTATAACAGTAAATTCATATAAATATAATCAACTCACATGTAAACAATGAAACACTCAATACATGCAGAATACATTGTATTCATAATAACATACTTGTTCCTAGTCCTAAAACTCATCAGGGTGAATTGATAACATTTATTCTTGTTCTTTGTTTACTAGAGAAAAGAAGGGTTTGTCATAGATAGTCAATATAAATTACTGTGACACAGAATTAACAAGTTCCACATGTTTATATTTTTCTTAGTATGTCTTATTATTTAGATATAAGAAGATGTGGTATGAGTGCCAATGAGACAACTCTCCATCCAAGTAAAAATTTCTAAAAGTAAACCATTATAGGTCATGATCAAAGTACGGTCTTCAACACAGAGCCTTGGCTCACACCAAACAGCAAGCTATAAAGGGCCCAAAAATGACTATTTGTTCAGTTACATGACATATGGGGAGGTTGGTATGCACGTAAAACTGGTTTATGTTTTAACCCACAACATTTTGTACCTGTACCAAATCAGGCTATACCTGGACCATGTGTTGTTCATTGTTGTTTGTATGTCTGTGATTTTCAGAGGAGAGTTGCAATTGAGTGTTGTTGTGGTCTGTTGTACTGTGCAATATTTTTGGCAATTATTGTTATCCCTTTTTATGGATTATTGTGGCACTCTACTAAAACTTTCTCTGGCAGCCACTGGTGTTCTTTTGTCATAAATATGTTCCACCTTCAGCAAGTTCAGTTTCTTGCAACAAAAAGGAACAATAATTATATTATAACATTTGTGTACTGCAGTCTGTGATTGTTATGATGTTTCATTATGAATTGTTGATATGATTTTGTTGATTAAGTTGCAATGTTCTCTCATATTCTTCTTTCCTCTCCTCATATATTCTCTCAAATTCTGCTTTCTTTCTTCTAAACTTAAGAAACTGATAATAGGTGCCACCAAATAATGCGGCCATTGTAAATGCAGAAGAATATACTCTGTACCTCATCATTTTGTTGGCCATTTCAATGTTCCCCAATTGGTTCTGATACATCCCATTAACAAATGAAAACACCATTGCTGAAAAGCCTGAAACAAAAATATTAATTTAAGCATATTCAGTAATTCATCTATAGTAGTTAGGTTACATAGGAAAAGATCTCTCTTACCAGACAGAAATATGAACATTTCCAGAAATTTAGACTTAGCACTACATACATATGACTTGGACTTTAACTCTCCTTATTTGCAACAAAAAGCTTGATACTACTACTAATATGGTGATTTATGCAAGACATTTCATAGGACGAGAACAAGTAATTGTGTATAATTATATAATTCTTTAAAAAATTATAGGTAGAGTTACCTCCTATTATAAATTCTATATTTCTCAATTGAAGAGCTTATTTATGCATAGAAAATCAATACAAATCACAAGGTCAATCATACATTATCCAAACTGACATGACATGCAATTTAAGGAGGACCAAATATATAGGGGAGAACCAGTACAAAGTGGGATAACTCTATTTGTTAAATCTCATCATGTACAATGTATCTCATTTTTCATCTACACTGTGTATCATCACCATGGGATATAGGTACCCTTGACCTGGTTCTCTGTTCATTGTCTAAAAAAACTACATTACTGTACATATACCAACATAGCTATATGCAGAAATTTGTACAGTAATGTTGTTTTTCTTAGACAATGAACAGAGAAACAGGCCAAGGATCTAATCTGGGCACCATTATGTAGATCACTGACACAATATTTTTAGTTAATAATCATCTTCCCATTTTTGATACAGACTTAATAATGTATTAAAATCTAACTACTTTTTTGTCATGTCTAAGATCAAGATATTTTCTCAATTAATGTTTTTTTTTTTGTTTGGAAACTTTTAAAATAAATTTTCTATATGAGTTAAATTCTTATTGATTTATAAAAAGGGCACTCAAACAGAAGATTATATGGGGACACAGTCCCCAATTACGGTAAGAAAATCAATAAAATGAAGAAAAAAAAATATATATACTAATGAACTCAAAATCATCAACTTTTTTTTCTAATTTTTTTAGTTTCCCACATTTGCGCAGAAATCTCTTTCAAGACTTTGAGTAAAATATTGGAAGGAGCATCATATTGTTTCCCGTAAATTTGTTGTTTTTGATAATTCTTTGATATGAATAAAAACATTACCTGATGATAGCGTTTCTTTGTTTACATAGAAAATGATGTCACAACTAAAATCCCTAACAACATGATCAACGTCCGAAACGTTTCCGTATTTCCGTTTCATTTTCAACAGATTCTGAAGTTAAAATATGCTCTAGATAAAAAAAATAATGTATACAGATTTTGTCCACTTTCACAGGTAAAGCCTGCCTCATATTATACAATAAAGGTGATTTTTTTATGTCATAATTTGTGAGATGTAAAAATACATGATGGCAGCCTTAGTACAATTTACTGTCATTTTAATTTTACAAAAATCAAGTTAAATAATTATTCATACCTACTTCGTCCTCTTTCACAGGTAACACCTGCCTCATATTAATGCTTGTTCAGAACGACAATTTTTTATTAACTAATTATTATGTCTAGTTATGTAGTCCAGGTTGCTCTGACTCCAAAGGCTGTTTTGCCAGACAAGCTTGGACCATTTGGCTAGGGAGGTTCAAGGTACGAATTGCAATGTTGATGACTTTTCTACTCTTTTGGGTGTTCCATACATGTGATGGACTGTGAAACTCAGATCAGGAGATTGGGAAATTTTGGTCAGGAGATTAGGACTCAGATCAGGAGGTTTTTTATCGACATAAATTTTGTCATAAATGTAACCATGTGATGTAGAAATTGTCTTTTAAAGTGTTTTTTCTTCTACTTTCCATCCAAATGTAATATGTTTATAGTACCCTTTTACTTATAAATTTTCTTTATCTTTATTCAATCTGACATTCTTTTTTTATCAACATAATTTAATTTAATTTCTTTTCTATTTCTTTTTTTTTATTCATTGTTCACTAAAACAAACAATGCTAAAAGAACATTATTTTATTATCCTCAACTGCAAATAGAATATTTTTGATGCTTGTTTTTACACAGACTGATTCTAAATGTCATACTTATTATATAAATTTCAATTTAAGCCTTGAAAAGAAGTATAGAATCCTCAAATAATTTCCAAATTATTATTTTTTTATTAGTCCTAAGACATTTAAAATCATTTAATTACCATCCTTATATGATTATTTGTTCAATTTATATTTCATTTATATTCTTTTAACAACTTACATTATTTAAAGGAAAGTAACTTAAAACAGGATAAAACAAGGGAAGTAACCCAAAATGTATTTCAATTATTTTTAAATACACAAAGCTTTTATCACACAATGGCAGTTAGCCTGAGGTAAAACTCGTTGATTACCAGTATAATATATAATACTTACCAAACTAGTTTAATCTAATCCAACAATTTGTTAACTACAAACATGTGCTTTTTTGGCACTAGTTTTCGGACAATGAATTAGTAAACAGGTTAACTAATCCAGCACAAAAGGTCAAGTACAAAATCACTGTGTCAATGATTGATTATAAATATGGGAAAATGAATAACATTTCGGAACAAATAGATGTTCCGTAAACCCGTGATTTATACCACAGAATTCGATACTTTATATGTATACACTGTATTTTAAAGAATGTATATGTAATATTTTTTAATAATTGACTAATTTTTTTACTGAACTTTTTCCCTGGAAATTCAGTAACTAATAACAGGGATACTCGGGCTAACGCTGTAATCCGAGTAAATTGTTAAAACAGCAGATATGTAATAAAAGATATTTACTTTCAATAAAAAAAAAAAAAAAAAAAAAAAAAATTTCCAGTATGTTTGACACCCAAGCTGGCAAGTGAAGCCATATAATTATGCATGTTCTTTGATTTACAGGTTAAATTTAACTTCAGGTAATGTCAGTTACACGGGTTATGTTCAGTACTCTCGGGTTTTTACCTCTTCAATAATAAACATCGTAGTAAGAAATGATCAAAAATGGCGGCTGAAAGTTTTCATTCATGAAATATTTCATTTACGGGATTTTTTTCTCTTCAACGGGAGGACGGGACGAGACCCCTGACGGGATAATTGTACTCCCGTTGGGAGGTTCACATGTCATGCATGTACCTGTATGGTGTTCTGTTCTGTACAAGTATTTTCCTCCATTATATATCGGAACACTCCCACTTGGGATATATGAGTTTAATGCTTGATCAAATATTTACACGGATATTTACACAGTGCGTTGGGGTGCTTAAGTTTAAAAATCTTTATATACAGGTAAGACTGTGAATTTTTAAAATCAAGTGTTTAAACTTATGTGCTATTTACATCTTTTATCAATCTACCTAGGTGTTATTAATTGGTCGTTTTTATTTGTTAACTTTTTTACTACAATACGTTAAATAGATAAGATAACATAACAAAAATATTGTTTTTTTCAGTTTCAGATTATTTTAGGGTGTTCAGTGGAGTCTTGCGGTGAGCGGGAAGGGGGAAGGGGGGGGTGTTGCGGTGAATAGACCTACCGGCTTGTCTGCATAACAGCCGTGGGAGCGTCTTTTTACCACAGAACACCACAGAACTTCGAAATAATAATACTTCAGACATCATTATCGTGTTATTGTTAATTCTTTTTATAATTTGACATTCATTATTCAAATAAAATTTAATTTTTCTATTTAGGGTCGACTCATTAACGCTACGCCCCCAACTGAATGGCCAATATAAATTGGGAGCATACTGAAAACCCCTAGCTATTAAAACCATAATATATTTATATTTGTGACATTTATATTTTAAATACATTTTATTTTTTTTTGTAATTTTAATTCATTTTTGAAAATGTTTAGATACATGAAGTAATTTGTTAAGCTGATATTTTTTAGTCCAAAATTAATGTTGACCATAGCAAGTTCACCGACACAATTAAAGTACCGAAATTTAATTAGATTAACCAATTTTGACACTTGTGGTAATCACCCATTAACATGTCATTTAAATTATTACACCTGAGACATCAAATACATTTAATTGAATTATCTTATATAATCAGGTGGTAGCTAGAATCTGTAAATATTCAATTATTAATGATATATATTATATTTAATAGAATGTTGAAAGCAGTCTTCCTGATCTAATTATTGTCAAGTGATTTCAAGAATAAAATTTTTATGATAATCAGTCAGGGGTACTACTTAAACAAGTGATTTCAGAATCACTCCCTGGAGTGATTTTGGCTGTGAAATATTAAAAATTTTCACACAGACTTTTTAAAATCACTGAAACAAGTAATTTTAGAAGTTAAAATGTAATCACTTTAATAAGTGTTTATAACATTTTCTTGATGTTTTTCCCACAAGCTTGATTTTTTTATTGGTAAAAAGACAACAATTCCATTGAAAAAACAACTATGTATATGCAGAAATTGTCTTTTGCTTGATAAGCCTGACACTTTTACAGTTTTTTTTTAAAATATGCAAAAACTGGAATAGTTTGTAGACAAGACAAGACAAGACAATTTTATTCTTTAAAACCATTGTATACACATTGGTACAAAGAATGAAATAATAATACATAGTATACAAAATAAATTGTGCACATGACAAGATATGAATGTTACAATTACTATACAAGATCATTTAGTTATTATAATAGAAAAACAGATAGACAAAGGCTAACCAGGAAGACCTGCTAATGAATTTATAACCTTTATAAATTTACATATATTTTTTAACTTATTTCTATGTGTTGTTTGTAATAATTTACAAAATTTAATTACATTTACTCTGTTACAATAACAATTATCCAAAAACAGTTTTCTTGAGTCGTCTAGGGATCTACAATTCAGAAGAAAGTGAAATTCGTCACCTAATTCTTGACATTGACATAAATTACAATATCTCCTTTCTCTATCTAAACCTATCCATCTACCAGTTTCAATTGGTAATCTATGATTACCAGTTCTAAATCTACAAAATATAACCCTATCTCTATCTGGTAATATATCTAAATATTTTTCGAATTCAAACTTATCCTTATATAATCTGTACGATAAACCTTTTGACGAATTACATATATCTGAACGCCAGTTTTGTTGAAATTGGTCAAATAACTTCTGTTTTAAACTATTATTTAGCCATTTTGTGTTAAAGCCAGTTTGTGCTAACCAGATATTACTATAGCCACATGTTTCAAGAATATTTTTTATAAAAATAACCCATTCAGACGTACAATTATTCTGTGAATATTTAAAAAACATAAAGTTATACAAAATGTGTGACAACTTATTTTCTTTGCCGTGAACAATTCTACACCAATAATTTACCATACGCAGTTTAATGTAGACTGCCATGGGATAGACACCAAGTTCGCCATAAACCATAAAGTTTGGGGTCGACTTCTTCAAGTTCAGTAGTAGCTTGCAAAATTTCAAATGTACTCTCTCTATAATATCTATATTACTGAACCCCCAAATTTCACACCCATAAAGTAAAATAGGCTTCACTATCTTATCGAACAAATCATACTGACATCTCACAGAAAGGTTATGAACTCTCCCCTTTTTAAGTACATCGTACATAGCTCGATATGCCTTAGTAACTAATATCTTTTTAGTACTTGCAAAGCTACCTGTCCTCGAAAAAGTCAATCCCAAATATGGAATTTCTTTGACAACTTCTAATTCAATATTATTAAAATAAAAATGAGGATTTTTCGATAAACGTCCACTAGAAAAAATCATAATTTTCGTTTTACTAGAATTTACACTAAGTTTCCAAAGTTTACAATATTCACTAAATGTATTAAGTTGAGACTGAAGAGATTCAACTGATTCAGCAAATAGAACAGTATCGTCTGCATATAATAAAGCAAAAAGCTTAATATAAATATTCATCTCATTCTCAATTTCTTCAGATATACAGCTTAGTCCCAAAACATCATGCATTTGTAAAAAAGATTCCAAATCATTCAGATATAGGGAGAATAAAAAAGGAGAGAGATTTTCTCCTTGTCTTACACCAATATTACAAGGAAAATAGTCAGATGATTGACCATTATATACAATTCTTGATTTAATACCACTATACATATTGAATATTACGTTATAAATTTTACCATTAATTTCGTGTCCAAGCAATTTCTGATACAATCCATTTCTCCATACACTATCAAAGGCTTTAGCGAAGTCAATAAAAGCACAATACATTTTTTTCTTTTTACTTTTCATTAAGCTAAATAACATGTAAATAACAAATAAATTATCTGTAGTACTATATCCATTTCTAAATCCTGACTGATTTTCACAAATTATCTGATAATCATCGTCAAACCACGGTTTGGATGCTTTCTTATATTTTTGTAAATTTGGATGAACTTTTTGCTGGGAATATGTGCCGAAAGTACTCTTAGCTGCATCGGTTAGTAAATTACTAATACTCTCTACTGCGGTATTTATGGTTGTTTCACTTATTGATGCGTTGTCAACCATATTTACTAGTTGAGTCAGTATTTCGTTTACTCTTTCTCCGTCTATATTATCAATAAAGTCTGCAGTTTTAGTACTCTCCCAGTTTTTAATCTTTTCATACGATGTTTCATCTTCAACCACTTTATTTTCAATTATATCTGCTTTAAGAGTTAATGATAACGGATTATGTATATCCGAAAATAAAGTATTCGTTTCTAATATAGAGAAATTTTCGACAAGTGTGAGAAAACATGGGGAACTTATATTATAATCAACTACACTAGCATTTTTGCAAGTAAAGTGTCCACTGTTGTCACCAAGTCTACCATTAACAATAAGCATATTGTTATATTTACAAAAATCTAATAAATAATTGCCAAAATTATTCTTTTTAATATCCATACTTTGTCTCTGGATGGGTAACCCTAAATTATGTAATGCGTTGATACAGGTATTTTCAATGTCTAACATTCCTGAGAATTCATCGTAATCAAGGTCAATAAAATCTGGATCTCGGCTAGTTCTAGAATTGAAATCTCCCATAAGACAAATATAATTATAGTGCGAACAGAAGTTCAAAAACTCATTTTCTATTGTAGATCAGGTCATAACCTTGAGGTAGATCATTCTAACTCTAAAGAAAACCAATCAGGTTACCTAATATTGTTGTTCTTTGTCTGATAATAAGAATAGTTAATGAATTTTTGATTACAGAAAAATTCCCAAGGGTACTTTTAAAAGCTTTAGCGCACTAACTTACTGCCCAAGCGCACTGGTGAAATTAATATACAAAGAAAAAGGGATAATTGATTTATGTATGAAAATTATAGAAAAGATTGTGAAAATATGGAAAATCAATGAAATTAGCATATGAAGATCAAAGAAAACACTAAAATCACTTAAATAGGTGATAACTGAATTTATCAAATCACTGAAATAAGTCATGATGAAATCACTTGTTTAAGTAGCACCCCTGACTGATAATAAAAATTCAAGATTAAAATGTGAACCGATGATCACCATCATTTTAGTTGGAAATTAAAATTATTGTCTTATAGGTTTATTAATTTCACAGAATAAATAGTTACATATGAGAAATATTAGCTCTTTCTTAATTTCACGAAAAAATATTGTAAAACAAAAGAGTTATCAACACTTTTTATCGATCAGTTCAATATATTCAAAGCGTATATTGATCAGCGATTGAGAAAACCGTACAGTAATTTTTTTGTTGCTAAAAACTATTTTTTTAAATGTTTATTTTAGATTTTCATTATTACAATGCATTAGTTTAGTGTCTGAAAGGTCTCCAAATGTAAACAAAATATTGGCAAATAACAAAAAAGTTATGATCATTTTTAACTCATCCAGTCAACAGTCAATCATCATGTCATTGGTGTAACTGCTGGTCAATCATCATGTCAATGGTGTAACCCGAATTAAAGAAATATAATTCGGAATTATTAGATTTGCTATTTATAAAGTAATTTTACTGTTCAGTGGCATATTTCAGTAGTTTTGTTGAAATTTGTGTAGTTCTGTGGTACATTTTGAGTGTTCTGTGGTATTCTGTGGTGTTCTGTGGTATTATGTGGTGTTCTGTGGTAAAAAGACTCTCCGTAACAGCCGTTGGTCGTTAGAGCAACCTCGGACTAGTCTAGTAACTAGAAATAATGTCCAATGGCTGAAATGGGTTATGATATAAAAAAAAAGAAATCAGAAGATACCTATTGGTACCAGTGGATTTGCTTTTATCTGCTCCCAAACCATTGATTGGCTTGGTCCATACGGATCGTCTTTGATTTGTCCCCATGATTCTCGAGCAAACTGAAGGTCGAATGGTTTATGAGTCTTTTGATCTTCGGAAATGTTATCAAAATCAGGCGGGGGTTCATAAGTCCCAGAATCAATATGTCCTTCTGGTATTGAGTCTAATTCCTTAAGTTTGTCTGCTTTAGCCACCGACGGAGGAATATACTGGAATGAATTTGTGTCCGCATCTTCAGAACTTTTACGTTTTACTTTCATGTTTCTCTGGGTACCAGTCTAATTCGGGATTCAGTCGGTTTATATTATGTAAGACATGGTTTCGAATATACAATTCAGCTGTGTATAAAAGTAAATCAATAAGTAGGCGAGTCAAACTCACATTTAAAATCGTTTATATTTTTACCATAATCATTAATGCATTCATATTAATATTAAGTATTATGCGAAAACAGAATCAGAAGGTAAAAGTAAACGGAAGATTTCAAGCTCTATTAACAGGACAGATAAAAGTTATTTTCGATACGTTTTCATCTGTAACTTTTGTTTTAACCAACATATTGTTAAAATTTAAATTGTATAATAAAGAACAGGGTATATACTTACATTATTTGTAAAAATATTTAAAATAAAAAATTAATAAGTTAAAAAAAATCTGCCAGGACAGTTAAATTTTAAGAAAAAAATGTCTGAAATTGCCGAGAAAAATTTACTTATAATTGAAATAATTTCTCCAAAACAACTGTCTGGCATAATATTTTTGTACGATTATAAAGTTTAAGGAATAATCATTCCAAAAATCTATAATTCAATATTCATTTTGTCTTTTAAAGGTAAAAAAATCTGCCAGGACAGTAGCATATTAAGTTAGAAATTTTGTTGAAATCAGCTCAAAATCAAAATATAAAGTTAAATATCTTCTTCAAAATGAATGTGTGGTAAGCAAATTTTGGTTCATTAGAAAGTTTAAAATATAAGCTTTAAGAAAATATAAAAAAATATGGACTTTTATTTCATTAACACAAAATAAATCTGCCTGGACAGTAGCCTTTTGCGTCAGAAATTTTGTTGAAATTCGCTTAAAATTAATGGATAAATTTGAATATTTTGTTCAAAATGCATGTCTGGCAAGAAAATGTGTGTTCATCGGAAAGTTTGTATTATCAGCTTTATGAAAATATAAAATTTTATGACTTTTTTATTTTGTAAACATAAAAAAAATCTGCCAGGACAGTAGCCAACTATGTTAAATGTTTGAATAAATGGCGGAAATCAACGTAATATTTTAATTATAAATGAAATAGTATTTTTATTACCATTGTCTTGCATACTTTTTTTATATTATTAGGACCAAATCATTCAAAAAATCTATAAATTTATTTTTTAATCATTTCTCTAAGTAAAAAAATCTGCCAGGACAGTACTATATTATATTGGAACTAGTGAAGAAATTTGTTTCAAATTTAAAAAATTTTCAAAGAATGATGTTTTTATTTTATTCAAAGTTTGCAGTTTAAGCTTTATCATTGTTAGAATCATTAAAGTGAATATATTTAGAAAACATAATTATTGGTGTGTTCATTAAAACATTATTTACTTATTTTGTTATGTTGATTAATTTGATCTCTTTTCAGGTTATTAAAGGCAGCAGACAGGTCATTGAAAGGGCATGGGCTTATATTTTATTAATCAAAAACATTTCATATACATACATATATATAAATCATTATACAATACAATAAAAAAAAAAACACAAGTGTTAAAAACTGCAAAATCTTTTTTTATATCGGAAGACAAGTAAAATCTTAACAAATTAAGTCAGGTAAATGATGTTTTGACAGTAATGAAAACTTCAAAGTCACAGATTGGTGTCAAATCCTTCAAAAGGTGTTTATTTTTACTAATAAGTAATTTGTTTAGAGCACAGGAATGTGTCGCCTTCTTTCATCCCCGTACACGAAACGTGTTTCCAAATGTTGCATTTCTTAACACCTTTGCCATTCACACCCTAACATGTCTTCTACTGAATCACATTTGCCACTCACAATTACATTCCACCACACTAGTTTTATATTTCGGTTTACCTTTCATGCTAATTTTTTTCTTTGGAAATGGAATAAATTCACCTTTTTCCAAACAAATCACAAGATGTTCTCTAAAAAGTCCAATGTCAAATTCTACATGTATCCCACCTGAAAAACTTGTAAAACAAAATTCTACAGCATTTGCAGTTGCGAACAACCAACAATCTATGGAATTAGTTTGTTTCTGAACTTCTGGTATCTTGACCACTAAACGTTTTTTATCATATGAAAGTGTATTTCTGAAGATGTTGTTAGTGTGCTCTGAGACTACTATAACACAGTCTCATATTCCAAGTACTCTTTGATGCATGCGGTAAACTGAGATCTAATCAAATTTAACTTTTAAATATACAATCAAATAGTGTTTCGAATTGTTTTTTTCAGCTATATTCTTAATAAATAATTATAACTTAAAACAATAAATATCTTCTAATAGGTATTCATTACCACACGCTCGTTTACGGTTGACATAACAGAATACACAAATACACAGATTCAATGGCTGGTCGTAAAGTTTGGCACGTGCCAATCAAATATTTAGCTATAAGACGACTGTTGGGCAGATTTTTGAGGTATTAATCTATTATCAAATGAACATTTTTATCTTTTCCTAAAATTTATTGTTCAAACTTTACAACGAATAACAAAAATGATAATAAACTATTCAACTTTCTATTTCGATTTGAAACAAATTTCTCCACAAGTTAATTAATACTTAATAAGTTACTGTCCTGGCAGAATTTTGTTTACTTTAAAAATGAAAATTGTTCAATTTCTTTATTTTCATTTGATAATTGGGTCTGTTAATTTATAACAGTAACAAAATAGTATGCCAGACAATCTCGATACAGAAACTATTTCATTTATAGTTAGAAATTGCGTTGTTAATTTCCGCCATTTAAACAGAAATTTAACGGAGTAGGCTACTGTCCTGGCAGATTTTTTTTGTGTTAATAAAATAAAAGTTTATATAATTTTATATTTTCATAAAACTTATATTCTAAACTTTCCAATAAACCAAAATTTGCTTACCAGGGGCCGGTTTCACGAAGCTATCCTAAGACCTGTCATAAGATATATCTTAGGACATGTCTTATGACCCTCTTATGACTATCCTAGGACATATCTCAGACCTCGCCACGAAGCTGTCTTAGGGTGATCTTAGCTAAGATATCCTAAACCTGTCGCAAGTTCTTTAAATTTTTAAATATTAACATGGATTCATGGAAAAATTCATGTAAATGTATTATGTGTTTCCAATAAATTACTTAACGTATTGATTAACATTCCAGAATTAGATATTTTGTAAAATTAATATAAGACATTAGTTTAATTTATTTAAATAATCTATTAATAATACACCAATATGCATATAAAAATTCAAATAAAAATTTGAGAAAAAAAAACAATAAGCTGATGATTATTTGATTTTGTACAAGTGAGTTGAATTCAAGTTTTCACTGTATCGGTTATAAAAAGGTTAAAGGATAAAATCGTGCATTTTTGATATAAATAAATCGAAGGTTCATTGTTGATAAATCATTGTTGATAATCCGCCAACCTATAAAGATTTTGTTACGAGTAGAACAAGGAGATTAGATAATCAAATAATAATAACATAATTTGCAAAATTAATATAAAAAATAAGTGTAATTCATAAAAATAAACTTTTGACTATCCTAAGACCATCATAAGACACCTCTCGTGTAGTCCTAACTTTATGACCAACTTTAAGAGATGTCCTAAATTAGGACCACTTTGTGAAACCCACTTAGGACTAAGATATGTCGTAAGACCATCCTAAGACATATCTTAGTCCTAAGACAGCTTTGTGAAACTGGCCCCAGACATTCATTTTGAAGAAGATATTTAACTTTATATTTTGATTTTGAGCTGATTTCAACAAAATTTCTAACGTAATCAGGCGCGTAGCTGCCTTTACGCAAACAATCATTTGCTTGCACATTTTTTTCACCAAAAAAAAGATTCTGAAATTGAATTACGGATAGTCTTTAGTCTTTACAGATTATCGTGTCGGGCGGTGTTTAAAGCCCAAATCTCTGATGTCGTCTGTAGCAGTGACTAATAAGGAACTATATATCCTTCAATATTCGCAATCTTCTCAATTCTAGTTACAATGCCAGTAACTACATCAACTACTGAACGGTCATTTAGTGCATTAAGGCGGCCGAAAACTTATCTCCGTTCAACCATGGTACAGGACAGACTATCTTCGTTGGCGCTCATACCTGTTTCACCGAGAGAGTTCTGCGATCATTTGCCTTGGCAAAAAATAGATATATGGACTTTCGATATTAACTATACTTAAAGTCTTACATGCAGTATTAACATTTAATAATACAGGCTCAATACAATCACCTTGAAAACATCTTAGATTTATATCCCTTACTTATAAGTCAAGACTTAAAAGTGGCCGTTAGATTTCATATTCCCATTGTCCGTTCGTCCAAAAGACTATTGATTCACCTGGGGTATCTGTGTCCCAAATGACCTTCTACCGTTGTCGTAGAAACCTCTCCTTTGATTTGAGAATGACCTTCGTGAGACACACTACGGGTGTCTTGCAAGAAGCAGGAACTGCTTACCCTTTTGGAGCACCGGAGGTCGCCACATTGTTTTCTGGGTTCGTGTTTTTCATCTGTATTTAGTTTTCAATGTTGAATGTTTTTGTTTCTCCTTTTGTGTCTTATCTGTTCCCGGGTTTGTCAATTGTCTATTGATTAACGCTTTGGTTGTCGACTCTCCCTGATCTTCCCCATTTTATAAAATTTATTTTATATTAGGAAATAATCATGTTAATAATATAAGCAGCAAATTACGGAACTCACTAGACTTTTACTATCGTTTCATGAAAATATGGTATAGTACGAAACAGATAGGGTATTTTTCATGTTCAAAGCATTCACCGTAATTACTCATATGCCCGGAGCTTCATGGGGATTCGCTTCCCTGGACCACCGTCTACGGTGCTGCCCTGGATCGCCGACTAGGGTGCTACCCTTGACCAGCTGGTGACTTTGAGCGGTCCATAGCCTCCTCCCTTGCCGAATCACTATAAAGTCCACAAGTATTCACAAAATAGGAGTTTGGGCGTGAATGTGATGTGAATTTCATAAGCATGGCATACCGGGAAAATGCCCGAAAAAAATTATCATTTTCTGCATAAAATGGTCCCAAAAGTTATGATTGCACTTTATGTAAGTCCAGCTACGCCCCTGGTAATATGCTACTGTCCTGGCAGATTTTTTACCTTTAAAAATCGAAAAAAATATTAAATTCTAGATTTTAGAATGAGTATTCCCTACACTTTATAATCGTACAAAAATATTATGCCAGACAGTTGTTTTGGAGAAATTATTTCAATTATAAGTAAATTTTTCTCGGCAATTTCAGACATTTTTTTTTTCTTAAAATTTAACTGTCCTGGCAGATTTTTTTTAACTTATTAATTTTTTATTTTTAATATTTTTACAAATAATGTAAATATATACCCTGTTCTTTATTATACAATTTAAATTTTAACAATATGTTGGTTAAAACAAAAGTTACAGATGAAAACGTATCGAAAATAACTGTCCTGTTTTTAGACCTTCCCAGATTTTTGGCCATATCGCCCGTTTTTCATCAACTCGCACCACATTTAAAAAACGCCCCACTAATATGAAAAAGGGTAAAATCCAGTTGAATTAAGTTCTTGAGACTTATAAAATTTTAAATAATTTGGCTCCTTTATGTTTACAAAATTTACTTCACATTCAACACACTAAATATCCTTTTAGATACAGTAATATTTTGGAAATACCACAGGTAAGAACTATCTCATATGGAAAGAAATCTTTTAGCTTTGCTGCTGCTTCTTTATGGAATAGTTTACCGGACCATTTCAGGACTGTTAACAGCTTCACATATTTTAGAAGTCTTGTTCAGTCCTGGAGTGGAACGGACTGTTTTTGCTCTGCCTGCGGGTAATTTTTGATACATTATTTATGCTTTTTATGCTGCATTAACAGCTTGCATTGAAAATGAAATTTTGTTTTTACGTTTTAATAATTACAAGAGTTGAAGTTTTTTACTTTAAATTATTTACTAAAAAATTTTAGCTGCATTTTTTTTTAAATTATTCCTGTATTAGTGCTTCATATATATATGTTTTTATTATTAGCAAGATACATGTATATACTAGAGTTTAATGTGGTGCTGTTTTATTACTATTTATTTGCATGCTGCATGCCTTGTTTTATTTGTTATTGCATATGTTTTTGTATTCGATGAAAAGCTCATTAGAGCTTATGTTGTAGTATGTTTGTCAGCACGCCCCACTTATGAAAAGGAGTTTAATCCCGATGAATAAAGATCTGCCATCTCGCCCCTCTTATGAAAAAAAGAATTAAATCATACTGCATTAAGGACTACCAACTCGCCCAAATTATGAAAAGGGTTTAATCCCGATAATAGCAAATTGTTGTTAAATTGGAATCCTTAAATTATTACGATTATATAACGTATTATAATACTGATTTCTTTGTCATTATTATGCAAATATGTAAGCTTACAAAAGTAAAGTTATCCTCATATAAATACTACAATTACAAATAATGTATCCACAATTTTATTTTGAGACTGAATGAAGCATCCTTAAATTTCAATCCAAATCATACGTAAATTAATATACGTAAATACGATGATTATGTTAATGATGTTATGGTTCTGGTCCTCCCTGGAATTAAATGTACAGGATTTATATAAAATTAAGAAATATATGTAGCTCTATCATGTTTGTATCTATAAAATTTAATTTTGGATGTAACACGTCTTCTGATTGGCTAAAAGTTTTTGTCTATCAGCTCGTAGACATAGACGGGTTTATCTGTAATTGACCTAGAAAACATGGGCGCATCCATTAACCTCTCACGTGACCGATCCGCCATTACAACCGTGAAAAATAACGCACGTGTATTGATCAAAACATTTTCGATTTTCTGTTTTTGCCATATGACCGTGACGTCACCAACGTTTTTTTTTTATGATTTACTCCTTAAAAATGGAATTTAGAATTAAATTATAAGGAATGGCTGTAATATTTTTTTCTGTCTATTCGAAATAACCTGAAAAAAATGTGATGCACACTTTTAAATAACTCGCTACGCGGGTTATTCAGTGTGCACCATATTTTTGATATTATTTCTTTATAGACAGAAAAAATATTACAGTCATTCCTTGAATGAACTTTTTAAAAATATTTCATTTCAATGTAAAAAAAAAGATGTTTTTCTGTTACAAATCATAATGTATTGTTTTGTGTGTATACATGAAATGCTGCCCATCATGTGCCCTTGATTGGAATAATAAATATTCTTATTCTATATATGAAATTTTCTATTTTTATTAGTATTACAAGTGGGGTTTTTTTTCTATTGTTATTTTAGCAGTACAGTTTGGGAGATTGTGTAGATTAAACTACTTTTCATAAGTGGGTTGAGTTGGTAAATAAGAGTGGGGCGAGTTGGTGGAAGAAAAATGGACGAGTTGTCTTGCTTCCTCCAAAACAGAGGGAGAGAGTAAAAGGTATAATTTATTTGCTGCAATGGAACATGTGTTTTGTTTGCTTTTCTTCTTATTCCAAATACTGCCCACATTTCCACACGCTAACGGCTCTGATATTAAAGCAACACTCTTTCAAACATCATATCGGCCTCTAGTAATTAAGTGTTCCGCAACTATTCTTCCCGTCATTTTAACTCGATTAACCATGATTTAATGAACGTATTATTTGATTTTGTGATAAGTTATATGAAAATAACAAAATTATTTTTTTTGGAGTGTAGAAAAACTTTAAACAGCACATCCGATTCGGTTGAAAATTATGACTTTCAATTCTCTTTATTGCCCAGTGGCGGATCCAGGAGAGGGGGGGGGGGGGGGTCCGGGGGTTGGAACCCCCCTTTTTTTGGACGATCAATGCATTTGAATGGGGACATGTGGTTGGAACCCCCCTTTATCCTGGGTTGGGACACCCCCCCCCCCTTTTGAAAATGGCTGGATCCGCTCCTGTTGCCTCTATGTTTTTAAGTATTGATAATAAAACAAGTGATCTCATCATGATCAGAGTTGATAAATCCACCATATCAGGTAAGACAAACATAGTACGGTTAAATATGTGGTATAAAATTAGAAAAATGAATATTCAGTGCAAACAATGAAAACAAATAATTCAAATCCTATTATACTCACCACTCGAAAAAGGAAAATAAGGATTAGTAATTAAGGCACCTATAAGCCTGCTCGTAAGAATCGACTTGTAACAAAAAGGTCTCAAACGTAAATGAAATGTGACTGACATAAAGGTCATTGCGCAGGTTGGTGTTGAGCCTAGCTGTCAATCCCCCACTTTTCAGTCTACTCCTAAACCGGCCATGATTTAATGATAAGTAAAACAAACATGCAAAAAGTAAAATAACAAAACTATCGAACTCCAAGGTAAATTCAAAACGAAAAGTACTTTATCAAATGGCAAAATCAAAAGCTCAAACACATGCATCAAACGAATGGCAAACAACGGTCATATTCTTGACTTGGTACAGGCATTTCCTTATGTAGAAAATGGTGAATTTAACCTGGTTTTATAGCTAGCTAAAACTCTCACTTGGACAGTCGCATAAAGCTCCATTATATTGACAACAATGTGTGAGCGCAAAACAAACAGACATAATAGGTGCAAGCTTCTTAAAACCTTCACTAACCTTCAGGGGCTACACTGGAAGCGTCTGATGTTTATTTCTTCCCGTAAAAAAGGGATTTGCCTAATATTAACTGAAGGCCATACGATACAGTTTTAATCCTCGGTAATTTTTTTACGAAAATTTGCATAAAAGCTATTTTTCACCTAGGTAATTCAAATATGTGATAAAAAATATACCTTCATGTGCTAAATTTAGAGATAAATAGGGTAGAAATTTTAGACATTTACCTACAGTCTCGGCCGGGTTCATGACACTTCTATCTTTTGGACAGACATCCTTAACTTTTTTGTTTCAAAAGATAAACACATGCGTTTTTTTTTTAAAAGATTTGGAATATCTTTACAAAAGCATACTCTTAATTTTTTTTAGCAATTCTGTCGAAATAATTCATTTTTATTAAATTTTCATGATTTAAAAAAAAAACTTGACGGAAATTTTTAATAATCTTCATACAGTATCAAGTCAAATGTCATTTTAAAAAAGAGGGGTCCATGTACTCGTTTTCAAGTTAATGATTGAAATCACTCGAAAAATGCATCTTTTCCATATATGTCGCAGTTTGACGTCGCGAAAAATAACATTTTACGTTAACAACGTCATTACCTCCCCTGTAACTGTATCTTATTAATTAACTACTCTGTTATTGGACTTAATATGATGATAACTGTCTTTGCTATACAAAAGTGTCAACTCGGCCAATACAGGAAAACTCGGCCAATATTGGCCGAGTTTTCATCCGTCCAATACAGGATTTCGGAACGTCTCTTAGTTTTTAGATCGAAAATCATGATAAACACAACGTAATGTAAGACGCTGTTTTATTTACTCACCATAAACATGCCGAAACGTTCAGTGTGGCAAATATTTCAGGCTGAAGACGGTCACATTCAATTAAAAAAGCATTTTATAAGCAGACAATTGAATTATTTCAGGTTTGGGCAACGAGTCTGTAGATTATCACAAAGCTCATTTTTTGTCGACCTCATAACCATTTAAAACAGTTTATCAGTTTAATGAGTGCATTTCAATTTACTGTTTACTTTCGCTTCTCATGTTCTTGTATCATATTTTTTTCAACCCGAACCTCATATGGATTGTTGAAGGATGACCTGTAATCTATTGATCAAGTCTTTACGGATAGTTGTCTCATTGGCAATCATATTCAACTCCTAGTTTTATTTAGTCATTTTGTTTCTGAATCTCTCATGCAATGGCAGTACCTTTCCAATTACTATTTATGTGCTGCATTTGAATATGTATCGTAACACTTTAAAGTGACTGAAAAGGGTTAACAAATCATCACAAAATGTAGAAGACTCTTCTAAACAGCACCAGATCATTTGACATTGCAGCTTATAAAAGGAAATTCAAATTTGGATAGTTCGATTTCAATGTAAAACATGTTAAAATCTTGTGAAATGAAAGAAAACACAAAAAAAGTTAAACACTGTATGCACATAGTTAATTAATAAAGATATCATTACGTGATTATTTCTGTATTGGCCTTGTTATTGGTCCTCGGCCAGCTGTATTGGCCTTCGGCTTCGCCTCAGGCCAATACAGTAAGCCTCGGACCAATAACAAGGCCAATACAGAAATAATCACGTAATAATATCATAGTATTAAAGTTACTATCTCCGCTCGGTGAAAAAGGACTGAGGTTTCTCCATATTTTTGATTTTAAAGAAAATAGATAAATCAATATGATTAAAACTATTGACACTGTACATATTGGCTGGTTGATGTCTAGTAAGATGGGAAGTGCTGAACTATTGAGCAGGACGATATAAAAAAGGAAAAAAAACCAACTTGCAATAGTCTAGAAGTTAGTCAGTCTCCTCTTTCATTTTCGTTTTTTTTATTTTCAAAAATAATTGCCCCCTTTTCCGCCCTACGCCCTGCAAATTTTTTTGAAAATCAAACATATGAGGGTCTGGATGGGGTTTACAGAAATGAGAGTAATGGGCAAAAAGTTCAATGCGAATGCGGGACAAAAAATAAATAATAATACAGAAAAATAGGCAAATAGGCAAAATAATCAAGAATGTTGCTCTTCTGCTTTAAAGTATAAATTTTAAATTCCAGATTTTTTTAATTCACATGACTAAATCATTATGAAAAAAAATCCCGAAAAGAACGAAAACATCATTAAGGGGAATGCGATTCGCCTCAAGTTTTGATCTAAGGAGCATTCAATTTCCCGTGTATTTGATTCTAGGAGCATTCGATTTTTCGTATATAGTTT
Organism: Mytilus californianus; assembly: GCF_021869535.1. Classification (NCBI taxonomy): domain Eukaryota; kingdom Metazoa; phylum Mollusca; class Bivalvia; order Mytilida; family Mytilidae; genus Mytilus; species Mytilus californianus. Next base: position 126,541,629 of record NW_026262679.1, on the reverse strand, counting down.
ATAGGCGCGTACGATTCCTCGCAAATTAGTTTATCTGATTATCGAAAAATATGATGATAAGTTAAGAAAACATGCAAAATCCACTTGTTAAAAATCATTAACCCTCGGGATCTTACCATAAAGATATTTATTTGTCTGTTCACCAAATGTAAATAGATACAAGACTTGAAGATGTGGTATGAGTGCCTTTGAGACAACTCTCCATCCAAGTCACAATTTGTAAAAGCAGAGACATATAATATATATATGTCTCTGGTAAAAGTAAATCATTATATACGTCATATTACTTAAAATGAATTTCATTTTTTAAATGTACACGATATATATAAGCCACGCCATGGCTAAGGATCACTATACATATCCTTAGCCACACACACTAGTCAAAGTTGAAGCTGATCGAGTGCAGAAATATGTAGATAGATAGTTGAAAACTATCATATAATGAATTGTTTTTATTTTATCACTTTTATAATCAAATTACTTTGCATTATTTGTAAGTCGGCGTTGGTGTATACAAAAAAAAAACACAAAAAAAACACAAAAAATATCAAAAACAAAGATTACACGGTTGCAAAGTATAATCTTTCCTTTAATGTCCATATTTGTTTACAGGAAGCACGTGTTCTAAGCGTTGTTGACATTGTTTACGTTTAGAAATGAAAATCCATCCTTAAAATGGGAAAACCTAGAAAAACACACAGACAACCTAGATTTCAATATGACAGAAATAGATCAAAAGAATGGAAAAGTTCAAAGAAATTGCCTGCAATCGAATGGTAATATAATTTCGAAGTCTTTCAATATTTCACAGGTTGGGCCACAGCACAGCCACAGACACTAGAGAGTACTAAAAACTACTATCAATAATAATAAAATATGGGCAATGGGAAGAAAATCGTGTCAATCTATACAATAAAGATACACATATAAGCATTGAAACTATTTTCTTCGCATTGCCCATATTTTATTGTTATTGATAGAACATTTAGTATGAGGGTAGGAATGCCCTTTACCGTCAGGCGTCAAACAGTCATTTTCGGTTACCGTTAGCGTCAAATTGGTTAAAATTTTATTGTGATTCGTCAAACTATCCCTATTGTGATTTTTCAGAGGTCTCAAATAATTAACAGTTACTGTTATTTTTGGAAAGAATTTATCGTGATTCATCAAAATCAGTCGATTATATAACAGTGTTCTCAATAAGAGCCGGCAACCGGCAAAATCTGCCGCCTATTGCGGTGTTTTGTGCCGGCTATTAATTCATTGACAAAAATATGACATACACGAAAATCGCATAGTCGGGATATGTCGTACATCTTTTTTCTACTAACTCGTCCGCCAGGCGTAAATAACACAATAGTAAACGTTAACCAGTTTTAAATCATTTGAGCGTTTGAAACAAAGCGATTAACTCTGTACAAATCGAAATTGATGTTGACGCGGATATTTTAGACAGCTCGTTGCAACCTCAAACATGAAGAGAACGATCAGTGATTACTTTTAGCGTGAGCCGGATTTACAGTAAAGTAAAGATAAGAAAGCTCGCTTAGTGTATCTTACATGGATTTAAACTTGTGGTCATTTATGTATTCTTTTGTATAATCGACGGAGTATAAAGTAAAATAAAACACGGTGAAATCAGTCAACATCTGACGAATTCTAGTCACTTCGGAATGTGGTTAAATCGGCACCCGGTATACTGATCTTTTCTCAATTCGGTACCTAGTCAAATATACGTTGACTATATATTGGTTTTAGTATTTTAAGCAAAAAAAATTAAAATAAAGAAGGGGGATGGCCAGAATTAATTATTGTATATAATCAAGTTCTTTTTGTTTCTTTGTGTATTTTCTTCGGTCAACTATATGTTTATTCAAGGTATTGGATATTTATTATGCATGTTTTAACCAGTTGATAGTGATGACCTGGACTAATAGTTTGCCCTTTTATTGTACAAAAATCAAATTTTAGGAAATGTTATATTTACATATATTTAAATGTGAAATGTTTTGTAGATATGTGTCTCATAAGCCAATCTTATGGCTGGGTACTGATTGTTTTAATGTATATTTTTATTATGTCATTGTATAATGTTCAATCAGTATGTGACACAATAATAAAATAAAATTTATTTTATTTATTATTATTTATTGCTTCTTATTTATTCATGATTAAACAACAGCTTGGGTAATGGCTTCATTGGTTTTAATTTAAGTTTTTGAAGAAAAAAAGGTAAGAGTTCCATATGGCACCCCACCATACAAAAAGAACACAATAATGTATTACAGTTTATTCCGTGGGGGTGCCATATGGAACTCTTTCCCATTTTACTTCTTAATAACAAGATTATTTTTAACAATGTACTGAACAAAATAAAATCCAACCCCAATTTTTTTCTAAATAATTAAAAAGCAGAAAACAGATGAACATTATTATTTGGTGCCGAACTGACCAACTAAATGCCGAAATGACTTTAAAATAGGTGCCTATTTGATCAGATGCCGATTTGACTATTTCGGATTGAGTGTAACCTGATAGACTGTTGACATGACAGAGTTCCTATTTCCTGGATTTAAAATTTATTATTTATATAGCCATATTTTGTCAGTTGCTTACTGCGGGTTGACAGTTTCCAAAGGCAACTCTGGTTTCCTCTAAATATAAATCTTACCAGTTTTTGAATAACTGAATAAAGCATAAATTAATGTTCTCATTGAATTCTATTTGAAATGATAACACAAGACACTAAGAAATAATATGAAGTGAAGACACAATTATAAGGGCTATTCCAGAAATGTCTGTATAGTGACGGGAAAGGCACATTCATAATAAAAAAAAAATGCATGGGCTACTTTAAATATTTTCCCAATCAAAATTTAAAATTATGGAAATATGAATTAAAATTTTATTCAAATAAAATGTGCTTTTCCCTCCCCAAACAATCAATTCTGGAATAGCCCTAAGTGATGAAGACTAAGAAGAACATTGAACATGGAAAGGGGTGAAGCAAGCCATGTCATATAAAATCTGCAAAAAAAATCACATTAATTTTCAATTTTTGAGGAAAAATTTAAATAAGCTACTAAAAATGGACAAATTAACATGAAGAATAAGAGGTCAAAATCTACACAGAACAGCCCAGATGCCACCTCCTGCAATCTAGATTTTCAAAAATCCGAACCCCCAGCTTAACGAGAAGGGGGGATACCCCCCTCTCGCGCCTGCGACGCTCGCTTCGGGCCTTATGGCCCTCATGATTGCCTGCTACTTTTATTTTTCTTCCTCTTATTCAAAATCTTATTGAGAACACTGTATAAAGTGTTCATTTTATCGTCATGCACCAAAAATTACCGTTAACGTCATTCGGCCAGATTTTTTACCATTATTCGTCATGAAGATACCCCCATTACGACCCTCTAGTATCGGGTCTCACTAATTATAATTTAGCGACAGAAGAATAATAAAGGATATGTTTAAATAGATATATATACTGTTTACATTTTAGTGTATAAATGAATGAATCAAGTCGGCATGGTTGATATATCAAAGGTTCAAACCAAATTATAAGAGAATAATATGATCTTTATTTGTTTCACTAAAAAGGTCTATATATATAAATATATCAGATAATAAAAATTCATTACAAGACATACGTAGTACTACTAAATATAGCAAAATTTGAAACTTTAAAAAACAGCAAAACATCAACTAAAATTAATTGACTTTTCAATAAATTTATTGTTTTAATAGTACATAGAAACTTTCTTGTCGCTAAATTTGTCTTCTTGTTGCTATTTTTTTCGTGTCGCTAATTTTTTTTTTGGCCGCTAATTTTTTTCTTCTTGACGCTTCTTGTCGCTAATTAGTGAGACACTGAGACCGTCTAGTACCTGTGGTTGGGGAAGATCCCCATTTAACTGGGTACACTAATACTTATACGAAAGGTTTATTTTGATACGGTTCACATAATATATCAGTACGAAAACATAAGAGATTTTTTCTGAATATAAATATGAAAATACATATATATATGTCACACTTAGTCATCATTTTTTTTAAAAAGCCCATAACATAAAAGCATGCAGATGAAATATTTAAGCAGCATATACATGTATTGAAATGCAGTTAGGGGTATTTTTAAATCCAAGAGCTCTGCTTGAAGAATTATATTGGTTGATGGTGATGCAGTGCGTTGTATTGAAAAAACGTTCCAGATATACTTTATTATTCATGTATACATATGCATGTACAAATATATACTTCAAGTAGATGTTGTAATGTGACATGCAGTTATACAGATTAAGGGTTTGATGGAGACTTTGCCATGTTGATTGCTATCAATTACTTGATGGCATACAGAAAAGAGGTTTAAATTAATTTTCCATTCATTTCAGTAAACAAATTAAGAAAGCATGGATTGCAAATAAGTCTGTTGAACAGAATATGAGGTTGATGGGTCTGTCCAGTGACCCAAATATCACATTAAAAGTACCAAGCACCAAGGTATGTTGTTTAACACTGTTATTCTATTCACTTACACATTATTAGCATTGCTATAAATGTATCAGTTAAGTTGAAAACTTTTAAGTCAATGTTCTGGCATAAGAGTCTAAGAGCAGATATTTGAATCTATAAGTCTGACAATATTTCTCCATGAGTATACATTGTAGCTACTGTGACTCACGATTGACATCCAGATCTAGGTCTTTGTCTGTGAAAATTTTGTTAAGCTAGGGGTTGACACTAATGCTAGCCTGTTACCCTGAGACTTGTTAATTCATGATTGATTAGAAGAAGAGTAGTCCAACATTGTCCAATAGGCCAGTAAATAAAATTATAAATTGTTACAAAAGTAGCTTGATCAGAAGAAACAATATGATAAGAAAGCTGCCATTTAATTTAAACCAACTTTCTGCGATTTTCCAGTTTTCTTAATGCACTAGTACTTATTCAAGGGATGATTCAAGTTTTGCACATTTGCAATGATTTATTTTCAAACTCTTTTTCTACTTGTGAAAATCGTGAATAATGATTTTGCTTACAGTGTATAAACAGTAGACGTGTTTGTAACAGTATGAAAAAGAATTGATTTAAAATAACATGCATGTTTATAGTTACAGATCAATGAATGTTTATTGTTACTATAATCAAATTACTTTCTTTGTTTCAGGAATTGCTTAACAGTGAAAATAAGAAAACACAAAAGAAAGAGAAGAAAACTAAACAAACAACAGTTATTAAAGGTTTGTTAATCGTATATAAAACCTCTCTAAATAAATCATTTACTGAAGCCTGAAATGTGTCTAAAACTATATTTTGATAGGAGTTTCATCATTCCATTGCAAAAAAGGATTAGAGATTTGTCTGCAAAACTGAGCTACTTTGAGAAGCGATCAGATGATTTCCTCGATAATTTGCATGTTATAGTTTGGTACCGTAATTTTGATACATTTTATATTTCAATGTTTATCAGACTTGTAATCCAACTCTAAAGTTCAACGCTAGAAATTAATGTATGCTAAAAATATAAGTAATTTCTTCAAGACCTCTCACTACAGCTATGTATTACAGTAAATCGGTACTTACTCCTCTGAATTAATTCATGGATGGCTTAGTACTTGGTTTTATCCAGTTTGGGGTCACAGTATTTTTGTTTCTGTCTGTACAATAACAAATGATCTCAACCACTTGGTTTTAGATTCAATGTGAAATGGTCAAGTTTATCTGACAAATGTCCAGAATATTGTTCCTGACGTATGGCTTATGTTTACGTAGAAACTGAGATTTTCAGATTTCTTTTCCTGTTGTATAGATGAAATTTGTTATTTTATTTGATTAACCTGATTTATTCTCCTTGCAACAGTAGATTAACAAGATAAGAAAAGAGGAACAGGATAAGGCCACTTATTTGCCGTTTGAGTTCTAAAATCAGGTGTTTTAAATCTATAAAAAAAAAACAGCCTTCATACATGTATGTTCGCTAGACTTTTGGCTGAGATATCATTTTAAATTAATGACTCTTATCATGCTATCTTTTTCTAAGGTTATGAAGTTTTCTCACCTATGTTGATGATTGGCTTCTGCTAATTAGATGATTTAAGATAATTGACCAAATACTAGATCATAATTATGTGTCTTGCTTCATTTTATAATAATGTGATAAAACATGGAAATAACATCCAGAACAAAATACCTTTATAAATATGCTTAAAATATGGCCTCAAGTTATCTTAGAAATATTGAATTTTGTTTTCAGGACATGTACTAACAACCCACTTATGTTAAATTTTTCAAAGATGCTTTATATTGGCTCGTTTTATAGGTACATTTTCTATAGGAAGTGATTTATCAGAATTGATTTTTTTTGGCATTCATTTTATCTTGCAACTTTGCCTTGAAAATCTGGATGATTGCGCTTAAGTGCCCTTTGGGTCAACTAGCACCCTTCTGCCCTGAGATTCAAACTGGAACACTGATAGTTGTTTTCAATATTACAGAATTAGAAGAAGAAGCCAGTATTCCTCCTGCTAAAACTTTACAGTTGTCAGAACCTTTGGTTAGATATTGTGTGTGCATGTTAGAAACATATGGAGAAGATTATAAGGTAATTATGTTTGCACCGCTATAATGAGAGAACCCATGGTAACAGGATTTGTTTAATATAAGGAGATTGTGTAAGGTATGAATGGGTCTACCACTATAATGTAAGAAGCCATGGTTATATGCTATTTTTTTATGTTAAGAAGAATGTAAAATGAAAAATTGCTGGTCAGACCAAATAAAGTCATCAGCGCCACTTGATGTTAGTACTTTATACTGACTCCATGCTAATAAACCATACTCCACAGGGATGGCTGGTGCTGATGGGAAACTAGTTAAAACATCAAATAAACAAGCTTTATTAAAGGATGAATTTGCCAAAAATAGTACACCATATACGGCATATATGAATCTATCACTTCTACCTACATGTACAATTAAATGGACAAAGGGAAATAACTCAATCCACAATGCTTCCAAAATATGTTTCTTTGTACAATATTGCTATGTTTTATTTAAAGTTTACTATGCAAAATGTAAGCAATCATTACTTCATCAGTGTTCACATCCACTTTGATTTTCATTATTTTCTAATTTGTATTGTTTAATTTCCTAAGTTTACTGATTACAGTGGGTTGATATTAAGCATGTTTTGTATCTTGATTTTAGGCTATGGCAAAAGACAGGAAAAATTATTATCAAGACACACCAAAACAGATTAAAAGAAAGATTTCATCATTTAAAAACACACCAGGTCAGTATGCGGCCTATCTGAAGTTGAAAAGTGAGAATAAATTGGCAGAACTTCTCATCTGAGAATTTTATGGAGAACATCTCACATGAAATTGATATGACATTGAAAACACATTTTGATAAAAGCCTATGGAGGATGATATTTGTGCAATTGGACATATAAATAATATGTGACTGATTTTGTTTCCTTGGAAATCTTGTTTCTATATGTTGTTATGGAGACATGAATTTGAACATATTGTCTATTTGTATTGATATTTCAATAAATCGTTTTAAGATTCCTGTTTTTATTTCGTTATTTAAGGCTGTGCAAATGTAAAAGGTATCTTCTGAAGCTAGGAATCTAAAGTGAGATTTAAACAAAATTTTCAAATTCACAGAACTGCTGTTTTGCAATTTTATTTCAAGATATAAGCTATTTAGTATTTTAGAAATCAAAAGCAACAACTGAATTGTACATATATCATCTTGCATGGTCTTTTATCTTTGGATTAGTGATTTCATTCACTATGTCAGCAGTGTATGAAAATTAATTTAATCAAATCTTGTTAGATGCTGTAAATTACTGTAACAGAATATTTTATAAAACCCATACTGACAGGAAACAAATTACAGGAACAAATAAACTTGTCCACTTTAATTTTAAGTATATTGATAGTCATTTATACTTAAGGATTCTTATTGATAAAGTTGAAGTCAAACTTACAAAGAAATCATAAATGCACTTATGACCTTGGCTATTGCGTAAAGTCTTTGGGGCAGTTGACCACCAATATTATTTTCCAAGTGTCATAGCCACAGTGTAGTCTTTCTTTTTAAGGCTATCACTAAATAATACTTATAATCTAATATTCACTTGAAATGAGTAACATGACAGTTGCAACAAGTAGACCTGGTATGGAACGTTTTCCCTTTCCAGAGCACCTGAGCTGATTGCTGGATTTTTGTTGGTTTTCAGTTTCCTAATCTTTGGTTTCTGTGTCATGTTTTTATGCCCCACCTAGGGGCATGTTTTTAGTCTGTGCATCTGTCCATTCGCCCGTCTGTCCCGCTTCAGGTTAAAGTTTTTGGACAAGGTAGTTTTTGATGAAGCTGAAGTCCAATCAACTTGCAACTTAGTACACATGTTCCCTATGATATGATCTTTCTAATTTTAATGCTAAATTAAAGTTTTGACCCCAATTTCTGAACTGAACATAGAAAATGATAGTGCGAGTGGGGAATCCGTGTACTATGGACACATTCTTGTTTACAATGTTGTGGTGTTATTTTACATTCTTTAGATTTTATGCCAATCACTCCTATTTATTTTCTAATAAAAGTCCAAAAAAATACTGACCAATTTTTTTAAACAAATGGCATAGATAGAAACTTATGATTCAATGTTTGTCCTTGAGGCAAATCTGACCAATGGCAGCTACCAAACTGTTATACCAGAATATTTTAACTGTTCCTTTAACTCAATAAATTTAAATTCACTCGGTTGTCTCCTGTAAATGTACTCACCTGAGGCTAGGGAGCACATGGGTTTAAACCCCAGCCCGGTCAAACAAAAGATTTGAAAATTGGTATTTGCTGCTTCTCTGCTAAGCAATTAGCATTTATGAGTAAGAGAAAAAGATTGGTTGGTTAGGGGACTGTAATATTTCAATGTGGGAAATCCAGCTCATCATGTCATACTCTTAACAAAGCAGGGTTCAAATTTAAATCAATTCAACATTTTCTTGTCCTGATATTCATGTAATATTTGCAACTGGATGATAAACACCAATTTGTCCTTTCATTAATAATTCCTTTGTGTTCCATTATTTAACCCTGGACCTGTAGTACTATTTATGCTAGCAATCTGACAGCAGACTAGATTTAAATGGGTCACTTTAGCATATTTAGAGGTTCTACAACCTTTGTAATGGTTTGTAAAGATAAGTTTTATAACATTCTATGGCCATACCACTCCTAGATCAAGCTCATTTGAAGGCCGTATGGTTGCCCACATTGCTTACATCCACTTTATTTGAACTTTAGTGGATAGTTGTCTCATTGGCAATCATACCTCATCTCCTTATTTTTATATCAGAATGACTATTGAAGACATTGTAATATGTGTGCTAATGTATGCTCAATGGTTTTATAGTATGTAGGATCAAAAGTACATCTTCGTTTGTCACTATGCAATGATATGGGGATTAGGTGTGTATGGCAAATTATTAATAGTCTCTAAATTTCATTCACTAATTTTCTTGAATTAGGGCTATTTAGAGCTATTGTTTAAACATGTCTTTTGTTGAAGAACATATAGTATATGTTGTTTTTTTTTTGTGTGTTGTTGGATTCCTTTAAAATCAGTTAGTAAAATGTTTAATGATAAAGTTATGATCACCTCAGAAACTTGTTGGTCACCTTCAGGATCAGGTTGATTGTCATAGGTTTATTTGTCATGTTTGTATTTTATTTGTTCTAATCAGTATTTAGTTCTATGTTATTGGACTGGCATATACATGTATCAAGCTTAAACTGTTACCCCCTGAAGACATCTTAGGCAGAGCTGGTGTATGACAGTTCTTAGTCTTTCTGTGCATTTTTAGTCATTTTTATATTATTACAGGGTATGTGAATAGCCTGGATTAATTTCTCAAGTTGTGCAAGAAAACTTGCATTGAAAAGTTTGGATTGATCCCTTTGAGTTAACTTTAAACCACTGTTAATGAATTAGTATCTACACATGTAGCAAATCTCATTAGTAATGGCATAAGGTATATAGTTGCATAGAATTTTTATAGATTTGTTATTTTAAAACAAATTTTGTTTTTTGTCTTTGTCCTCTGTTCCTCACAACTTGTTTCCTCTACAAGACCATTTGAATAAGATAAACTCATTGCTTAACAGCAGATTTATTTTCAATCATCATACAAATAAAACAAAGAGAAAAAAAATTAACATAGATGTTAAGAAGACATAACCTAAACCATGTGCAAAGAAAATAACAAATTGCAGCATGACAAAATCCATTTAATGATATTCGAACCTGAATAAAATGGCAATGAATGGCAAAACATGTACAATGTCAATAGTTTTACAACAAAATATTGACATTGTCAAAAGTTTATTACATGATATTAACATCATCAAAATTTTATAACATAATATTGTCATCCTCAAAAGTTTTTTCACAAAATGACAATGTTGATAGTTTGATAAATAATATTGACATTGACATTAGAATGCCAGAAAATTAACCCCTCAATTTTGCTGGGATATTGAGTATAAGCTATATTTAGTATGAAGTTTTACTTGTGTTGACAGTACTTTTTGTCTTACTACAGAATTTTGACAGTGTTCTTTGTAGAAAGTATCTCCAATTCATTAGGAAGTTATTTCAATTAAAACTCATGATACTGTAACAACAAGCAAGTATTCCACTTGTTGCAGAGTAGAAGCATATAAACACAACCAATTTCAACTTGCCATAAGATTCAAGTTCAAACATTAGAATGATGACAATTTCTGGCAGTTCTTGATGATAGATCAATTGTAAAAAGAGTAAAAAAAGATTTAGCAAAATGCATGTAGTAGACACACCCACACAATGTTCAAAGAAATAAAAAAAATATTAAGGTCAAAGTTCTACACTTTAAAACTTTCTGTTCATGATCTATTACTTAAACAGTACTGTATTTTAATCTTAAATAGATGACTATCATCTGTCTCCTCAGATGTTACAATAATCATGATAATACTGATTTAATGCTCCAGGTTATGGAGAAAATATGTACCTTTTACTTAAAAAAAATTTAAAATCCTTTACAAGCATAAGTCAGGTTGTAAAATACAATTTACACCTTTTATCCAGTAGAAAACATATTTAAACAGTTTCATGTGTATATTCAGAATAAATCACGAAAAAAAACTGGTTGTATGGAAATATTGTAATATTTTACACTTAACATGTTATAAAGGTTTTTAATCAGCTAAATAATTACAAAGGTTGAAATATTTTCATAGTGCTTTCCGATTGTTCAATTGTTATTTCTTTTCTTTTAAAAATGCTTCATAGAATTTCAAATAATTAACAAAGATACAGGGTGATAGCACCTTTGAAAACATTTGTAACTTTATATTTATCAACAAACATCAATAATACTGTGATGGTAACAATTCCAAAATGTTAATAAATAAATAATTAATACTGTTTCCAATGTGACAAATTTAATTTTTCAAACTATCTATCTATTGGTCTAGATAGTGTTTCAATTCGTTTGGGAACAACTCCTTTCAGAGCAGTTTCTTTAACTAAGAATGCATCAGGATTAAATTGCACATGGTCCATAGACGCTCTAACTATAGGTTTTGATAGTTCATCCACACGAGGAGTTGCAGTGGCACGCCTTGCTGCTTTGGAAATGGGCCACATCTCATCTTTTGGTTTTTGATAGGAATCTGGAGTTGATTTTGATCTAGCTAGTTCAGCACATCGTTCAGTTGCAGATGCATTTTTTGCAGAGACAGGAACCTGAAAGAAAGAAAATACATATCCAAAATATAGATATAATAGTAAATAAAAACCTTGACTGGTTTTATGTCAAGGTTTGCTATGTAGTTTATTGGTTATGCTTAGATATGTTGAGCTTTTTAAACATTGATTATATAAAAAAAGATTCAACCGAGTATAATTGATCGTTTTTTGATAACATTCCATTAATTTGGGATGAAGATGAACAATGCACTAAATCATTTGATTGATGGTTGTTGTTACATGTAGATCAAACATGGCATGATGCTTCCAAAAAATCCTAATCTCGGAAACAATTTTTCTATATTGCTATTTTTGTAATTGTCTGAAAATATATTACGGTAATAGTATTCTAAAATATGACATCGTTGTTGTCTCTTAATATAAAGAGAATAGATTTTTTTTTAATTAACTTACCGACCATACAGGATCTCTAAATGGTCCTTCAGGCCTTTTCTTAGGGAAAGACAAACTTTGGGTTCTTTCACTTGGTTCACCTTTCAAGGCAGATTTTGGTATGATTGTTTCTATTTGTCGTGCTCCTTCATATTCTTTAGGTGGCTGTTTAGGTTCTGCCAATTGTCGTGTTCGAGGCCGGTCTTCAGCCTGTTGTGCTCCTTTACCCACAAGCCATATTGGTGTATTACGTCCACAGCTGTATAAATACTCCCGCCTAAAATATGAAATAAACTTTAACTTAAAGAGGATAAACATATATATCATGTAATGGTAGCATGAAGCAGATTCTTAAAACATAAAAACTTTCTAGTTCTGCTGGAAGTGTACATGAACTTAAAATTGCGATAAAAAATTCCATATCATAGCAAAAATGAACCACCAACAACATACCCTGTTTTATAAGTTTAAAGCATTTGTAAGGATTTAATATTCGACAAAATTACTCCAAGATGTTTGGTAACCAAAATATATTTATTAATATTGGTATAAATTAGTGTAGAAGCTATATAACTGTTACTGACTAAGAAAGAAAAAAACATAATTGGCAAATAAACAATTGATGAAAAAATTAAGTAATGGAAAAGTATCTTGAGCTCGTCAAAAGATGTCAAACAGTGCCTTCAAGACATTTACTAAATTCCAGGAGTATCAAATACAGAAGGAATTTCCCTGGCTTTTGAATTTTGCATCAGTGAATAATTGACAAAAAAGAATTTTACGATAAAAACCATTCAATGTTCTTGATGAAATTCATCTTCTTGACTCATTTAAACTCATTGTTTGCTTTTTCTGAAGGTACAACTCTCACAAATAAACCTGCATGGTTACGATTCTTAAGAAAGTTAACTTGTGCACTAGAGAACGATATTCTCAATAAGGGAATATACCTATTAATACATAAATAGCTACTTATATAACATTATTAGGGCAATGGTTAATAGCAGGAAGCAATATTACAGAATTTCAAATATAATTGATGTAAATATGAATATTCAACTCAAGTTAAAATATAATCAAAACAAAAACAGAAAGCAACATTCTGATTAAAACAACATGACTTCATTGTTTTAAAAATCAATGTATTCGTTTTAGGAAAAGGTATAAACAGTGAATTTCTTTTCTTGGCTATGATAAGTTGAGAATTGAATTTAGAGTTTCTTTAATAGTATTTTAAGGATTTTGAGTGGTTATTGAATAATGGCATTATGTTTTGTTATAAAGATTGACATTAAGAATGCATTAAGTCGCATGCTGATATATCACAAATTTTTTTGAGGAATTTGTTTTAAATGCTTATGACGTCAATACAATCTAAGGCATTATATTTTACTTTTTAAGATAAAAACAGTGAAGACTAGAGATCTCATAAGCACGGATTTGATTTCTTATTCTTTATGGTATGTGGGGTCCGTTGAATGACTTGAAACATATCAGTGTTTAATTGCCATATATAGTAAGTTAATGACTGTTATAAGTTGGTAGCATTAGGCCATTGTTTAAAAGCATGAAAAGTAATGATAAATATCATTTTAACATTTTCTGTAACAGTTAGTTTGTGACAATGTCTTACGAAAATCATGGTAAAAGCATTCTAATATTTAAGGAATGACTTAATATTTTTTCTGTCTATGAAGAAATAACATCAAAAATGTGGTGCACACTGAATAACTGGCGTAGCAGGTTATTTTAAAGTGTGCACCACATTTTTTATGTTATTTCGAATAGACAGAAAAAATATTACAGTCATTTCTTATAAATTAATTCTAAATTCCATTTTAAACCAGAGTAAACCATGAAAAAACGTTGATGACGTCACGGTCACATGACAAAATTATGTCTATGAGCTGATAAACAAAACAACGTCAGCCAATCAGAAGACGCATTACATCCAAAATTAAATTATTCATTGATAGATGGAAACTCTTCTTTTTATAGTAAAAGAATAATACCAAAGGGACATTCAAACTCGTAAGTAAAAAATAAACTGACAACGCCATGGCAAAAGTTTAGTAAACCTAACTAGTAAATGTAGTTTGTTAAAGCAACAGCTATTAAAATAATATTATTGGACAACATGTAACAATGATGACCTACTGTTGTATATAGTTGTAATAATCTCTCCAGTATACGTTATCTCTGTTCCAAAATAAGTTATAAGTAAAGACAAAATGAAGTCAATAATAAAGATAAGTTTTTTGCAGCAATATAAACATTGATGCCATTAAAAAAAGAAAATTTTATATATTTAGTAATTTTGTTTTAAAATAGACGATTTAATTATGTATCATGAATTAAAATAAATCCGCACTTCAACCAAAAGGTTGTGCGATGGGAGAAAATAAATGAGTCTGTTGACATGACAAAGCCTTACAATGTATTTCTTTATGCCTAGAAAACATTTTGCACCTCAATTCAATTTCAGTACAGAATGATTTTTTTCAATCCAATAGTAAGCAGACATAAAAGCAATGTAACACTCAAGTTATTTTTTTATGGGGGGAGGGGGTATGGTTAATTCTGATGCAATTATGTTGTATCAATGTTTCTGATTGGATGGCAATAAGCGTAAAATTCTCTATCTCCCTGTCTGTAACTAAGGAAGCCGACATTTTGAATTTCTGAATGTATTGACATGTAATTTCTTCAATAATAAGCAAAAAACTCACATTTTGCACCTAGAAATCTTCTTTTTATCAAATTTTATAACATGTTGAAGCGGACAAGAAGCAAGAAAACGCCTGGTGTTTACATTTGATGCCCGAAGCATACATATGACGTCACCTAGTTATGGCGCCAATGAAGAAAACATCATTTCGCGGATTTTTCGTTTAATGAAAATTTTACACTGAAATAACGACTAAAATTGAATGATTTGTTTATTTTGCATTAGAATAGAGATAACTGTATTGTATTTAAGCTTTGCTGATGTCCATCGGTAGTTTAACTGTCGCAAATATCCATTTACTGTCTCCGCTACGCGTCGCCAGGTAAACTAAATTTGCGACAGTAAAACTACCGATGGACGTCCACAAAGCTTCAAATACAGTACAGTTATCTCTAAATTACTATACTTTGTATTTTAAGTGAGCCCCTTTTTCAAAGTCATGGATCCACCACTGAAACAATGTTCTTTAATTTGATTTATAATATTGATTCTCAAGACTTGTTATATGCTTCCTAAAGCAGGTGAGGTGCTACCTAGGGTGCTCAAACATACAAATACTGTAAACAAAAACAATAACCTACCTGTTTTCTCGGTGATCTCTATGTAGTTCTTTAGATCTAGAAAGTTCTTGTACCCTAACATTTGCCTGTTGCTGTAGAGGTTTCAGCTCCCATACCATAGATGACCGTCCACAGCTGTAGTAAAACAGTGGTCTGCAAAAGAGTGGCAAAATTGAAACTTAAAATTGTCAAATGCTGATGTCCAGTAGGGGTGTAAAAGGGATTTTTGTGCGTTGGTCCCATTGTCTCTATGCATCTCAATGAGATTTTTATTCAATTTTCAGCACTAAGGTCATTCTGGACCACTATTAATTTATATTACCAATGGAATTGATTAAATGATTTCAAATTTTCAATACCAAAACAGAGTTTGCGATTGCCAATTCTAGAGGTATGCAGTTGAAAACCACAACTGGTATTTTATCACATAAATGGATTTCAATGAAACTTTAAAACAACCAATCTTTGTCTAAAATAAAATCCCTAATTTGATTTATCTTGTCAAAGCCAGAAGGTTTTTCAGAGCTTTTCATCAGGTACACAGGCAAATTTATTCAAGCAAATTTCACATGAATCTCACAGATTCACCTCAAACAAGCTTATACGTGAAACTCATGTGAAAATTTCATGTGAATTTCAAATGATTCTTATGTGCAAATTTTCATATGAATTTCACATGAACTTCACACAAAAAAATTGTATTTTTCATGATTTTAATTAAATTTGAAAATTTAGATGTTTTTTGAATAACTTTATTTTGAAAATTCACATGAACAAAAATTCAATTGATTTTCACGATGAAAGACACATGAAACTCACGTGAAATTAATTCACGTGTTTCACGTATAAGCTCGTTTGAGGTATAATTCACGTGAATTTCACTTGAGATGCACATGAATCTCAATTCACATGAGTGAAATTTCCCTGTGTAGCACACTTTGAAAAAAATATTTCTGATGTCAGTGAGTCGATTTGGACTAAATGTCATCAGAATCATCCATAGCCGACCATCCAAAATTGACCCTGTACCCTGGAACTATTATACTAACGTTAGTATAATAGTCCCAGCTGTACCTAAGTACAATTGAGTTGGTTATTTAGTTGAAAATCTTGTAAAAGTCATATGGCTGTAGAAAGGGTACAACAATGAACTACCTTAAGAATTATATTTATGAACCAAAGTTAAAAAATACAATAATAAAATAAAATTATATAACTTCTGTAAGCATGGTTATAAACACCAATTGCTACCAAATCAATGCATGATGCCCTCCCAAGAATTGTGGCTGAAGAACAAAACATCACCACTTCCGCTATTTAAATATAAAATTTAACAAAATCTAGCTGGAACATTCTGAAAAATTGTGTGAAGATATATACACTATTGACTGGGTAAAAGATAATTGTATGATCCTTTTCGGAACGTTACGAAAAGAAATTAAAAAGATACAATGAGGGCAATCACAAGCCATACGATCGAATAAAGACGGATGACATCTTGTCAAAAAAGAAGAAAGCCGTTTTCAAAATATAACACTGAAAATTAAAGATCGAACAAGCTACTGTTCTTACTGTGTACTCAAGTGCCATGAAAGGGGGAAAACATTGTGTTACTTCAGTGGCAACTCGTGTTTCTTATGACAAGTAAAACCACGTGATCAGTTGCATTTGGTGATTCCATAAACAAAGTATGACTTTCAAGAACTAGAGATATGTCAATGCATTTATCAGACCTACCCTAACCCTAAAGGTTATTTATTGAAACATAAGCTGATGTATAATGACAATGACGCACGCGAAAATTATTCAGATTATGCTGAAACTCTATAAACTCTCTGTATTTTCGGTGAAAAATTAAATTTGTTTCGATTTATTTTATCGCATTTAAAAATTCCGTGCACAAAAGATAGAAACATTGAACTATGCTTTGGTGTTTTGATAGAAAGTTTTTGTCAGTCTATGAATAGAATTATTTTACTTACTGTGCTCGATAGAACGACCCATTTCTCTTGATTACTTTAGGTTTAGCTAGATATTTTATACGTTCCCAGTTAGGGGGTCGTTCTATTTCTTCTCCATAATCTCCGAACAGTGAAAGCGATCCGATTCTCATAATCAAATTTTACATCGTTCGCCATCAAACTTTATTTAATTTTATATACCTCCATTGAAAAAGTCACCATGTTCAATATTAAAACCATATTAAGGCGATTACAGTTTTAATTAATCCACTACATCTGTACTGCCTATTTTCTCAATACACATTAAGTTTTGTTGTGTACTGAAATATACCATAATCTTGAAGTGGACTAATCTTAGCAACCAACATATAAGACTAAATACAGACAAACTACTCTACATATATTTTCACTTTTGTTCCCCTTTAATCGGAGTTACAACCAGGTGAAAAGTTTAACTGATATTTAAGTTATTTTCACTAGAAATTTCTTTGAAACTGCTTTTTGTTGAGCCTGCGACTTTTGTCGCAAAAGCGAGACACAGCGATCCTACATTCCGTCGGCGTCGTCGTCGGCGGCGGCGGCGGCGGCGGCGTCCACAAATATTCACTCTGTGGTTAAAGTTTTTGAAATTTTAATAACTTTCTGAAACTATCCTGCATTTCAACCAAACTTGGACAGAAGCTTGTTTATGATCATAAGATAGTATCCAGAAATAAATTTTGTAAAAAAAAAATCCTGTTTATCCGTATTTTACTCATAAATGGACTTAGTTTTTCTGCCAGTTAACATTACATTCACTCTGTGGTTAAAGTTTTCATACGACCGCAAATTTTTTTTTGTGGTCGTATATTGGTATGACGTTGGCGTCGTCGTCGTCGTCGTCCGAAGACACATTAGTTTTCGCACTCTAACTTTAGTTTAAGTGAATGGATCTCAATGAAATTTTACCATAAGGTTCAATACCACACAAAGGAAGGTGGGGATTGATTTTGGGGGTTATGGTACCAACAGTTAAGGAATTAGGGGCCAAAAATAAGCATTTTTGTAACTTCCAGACATAACTTGTGTGTAAGTGTATGGATCTCTCTGACATTGTACCACAAGGTTCCATATCTCAAAGGGAATGCTGGGATGGATTTTGGGGGTAAATGCCTCCAAATTTTAGGAATTAGGGGCCAAAAAGGGGCAAAAAACAAGCATTTTTCTAGTTTCATGACAATAACTTGTGTGTAAGTCTATGGATCTCTCTGACATTGTATCACAAGGTTCCATATCACAAAGGGAATGCTGGGATTGATATTGGGGGTAATTGCCTCCAAATTTTAGGAATTAGGGGCCAAAAAGGGGCAAAAAACAAGAATTTTTCTAGTTTCATGACAATAACTTGTGTAAAAGTGTATGGATCTTTATGAAATTGTACTACAAGGTTCCATATCACAAAGGGAAAGCTGGAATTGAGTTTGGGGGTAATTGCCCAAAAAGTTTAGGAATAAGGGGCCAAAAAGGGGCCAAAAATAAGCATTTTTCTAGTTTCCAGACAATTACTTGTGTTCAAGTGTATGGATCTCTCTGAAATTGTACTGCAAGGTACCATACCACAAAGGGAAGGCTGGGATTGATTTTGGGGGTAATTTCCTCAAAATTTTAGTAATTAGGGGCCATAAAAGGGCAAAAAAACAAGCATTTTTCTAGTTTCAGGACAATAACTTGTGTGTAATTGTATGGATCTTTATGAAATTGTACTGCAAGGTTCCATATCACAAAGGGAAAGCTGGGTTTGAGTTTGGTGGTAATTGCCCTAAACGTTAAGAATTTGGGGCCAAAAAGGGGCCAAAAAACAAGCATTTTTATACGCCCGTTTACGGAACGTATTATGGTATACCGTTGACCGTCCGTCCGTCCGTCGTCAACATGTCGGACATTAACTCAAAATTGCTTTAACCAATATGCATGAAACTTTGGTGAATTGTTTATATCTATTGGCGTGAGCTCCCTTTCGGTTTTTATAAATTTTGGATTTACCGTTTTCGAGTTTTGGGGTTTCATTCATTAAAAAAGGGGGGATTTTCCAGTTTGTGGACAATAACTCGAAAACAATTTCACCAATTTGCAAGAAACTTTGGTGAATTGTTTATTTCTATGGACATGAGCTCCCTTTTGATTTTTATAAATTTTAGACCATACTTTTCCGATTTATGGGGTTTTATTCATTACAAAAAGGGGGATTTTCCAGTTTTCGGACAATAACTCAAAAATGCTTTCAGCATTTTTTATGAAACTTTGGTGAATTGTTTACATGTATATCTATTCAGTATTGATGTAAGCTCCCTTTAGAATTTTATAAATTTTAGATTTTACATTTCCAAGTTATGGGGTTTTATTCATTAAAATAGGGGGGATTTTCCAGTTTTTGGACAATAACTCAAAAAATTTTCACCAATTTGCAAGAAACTTTGGTGAATTGTTTATTTCTATCGACATTAGACTTTAGAATTTTATAAATTTTATAGATTTTACATTTCAGAGTTATGGGGTTTTATTCATTAAAATAGGGGGGATTTTCCAGTTTTTGGACAATAACTCAAAAACATTTTCACCAATTTGCAAGAAACTTTGGTGAATTGTTTATTTCTATTGACATGAGCTCCCTTTTGATTTTTTCAAATTTTAGACTATACGTTTCTGATTTATGGGGTTTTATTCATTACAAAAAGGGGGATTTTCCAGTTTTGGGACAATAACTCAAAAATGCTTTCAGCATTTTTTATGAAACTTTGCTAAATTGTTTATATCTATTGCACTGTTGTAAGCTCCCTTTTGATTAATATAAATTTAAGATTTTACATTCCGAGATATAAGATTTTATTCATAAAAAAGGGTTGATTTTCAAGTTTTTGGACAATATCCTTAAAGTGCTTAGAGCAGTTTTCATTAAACTTTGATGACTGATTTATATCTATTAAGATAACCTCCCTTTAGTTTTTTTATAAATTTCTGATATAACATTGAGAAGTTATTGTTTGTCTATAGTCTGACAACAGATTTACTAAGTATTGCACAACAGCACAGTGTATAGCACAACAGCAAGAAATCTTTAATTGAATATGAATTCAATTCATATAACCAATTTCAAGTTCTTTGACTACATTTATTCAGAAACCTATAATATGTCAAATATTTAATTACAATCCAAATTCAGATCTGTATTAAGCTTGAATATTGTGTCCATTTTTGCCCCAACTGTTCAGGGTTGGACCTCTGCGGGCGTATCCAGCTGTGCTCAGCGAAGCAGTTTATTTTAATTTTGAAGCTCGTGACAGCTTGATTATAAAAGTTGAAAATAGCAAATAGCAAAATGAATGAAAAAGAAAACACGAAAAAATTAAAGAAAATGTAAATATCGCCACACAATGTTTGTGTTTTAGGACTAGGGTCAAGCAAAAAACGGAACATAAATTAAGATGTAAAATGAATCTACCCACGGGATTGCAATTTCATGAAATATCTCCAAATAGGGTATATTTCTCCAAAACGAATGACATTGATGAAATTGCACCCTTTTTATACGCCCGTTTACAGGACGTATTATAGTATACTGTTGTCCATCCGTCGTCAACATGTCCGACAATAACTCAAAGACGCTTTAACCAATTTGCATGAAACTTTGGTGAATTGTTTATATCTGTTAATGTGAGTTCCCTTTCGTTTTTTATAAATTTTTGATATTTACTTTCCAAGTTATGGGGTTTTATTCATTAAAAAGGGAGATTTTCCAGTTTTCAGACAATATCTTTAAAGTGCTTTGATGAGTTTTCATGAAACTTTAATGACTGGTTTATATCTATTGACGTAAGCTCCATTTCGATTATTATAAATTTTAGATTTAACGTTTCGGAGTTATGGGATTTTATTCATAAAAAAGGGGTGATTTTCCAGTTTTCAGACAATATCTTTAAAGTGCTTTGATGAGTTTTCATGAAACTTTAATGACTGGTTTATATCTATTAAGATAACCTCCCTTTATTTTTTCATAAATTTCTGATATGACATTGAGAAGTTATTGAACTTTATTCCTTTAAAAAGCGACGGGCGTATCATGCGCTCTCATGGCGCAGCTGTTTATTCTCTGAAATTGTACTGCAAGGTACCATACCACAAAGGGAAGGCTGGGATTGAGTTTGGGGGTGATGAATCATAAGGGGGTTCAAAAAATTTCGGGGGGGATTTTTTTTCCTTTTTTTTCTTTAAAATTTTCCATTTTAAATCCGTTATTTCTGATTTATATATAAAAGCAAATAATAATGATATGGTTTGAATAGGTAAATTAAAATTTTTAAGTTCTTAGACCACTTTCGTTCTGTGTCAGAAATCTATGCTGTGTCAAATATTTAATTACAATCCAAATTCAGTGCTGTATCAAGCTTGAATGTTGTGTCCATACTTGCCCCAACTGTTCAGGGTTCGACCTCTGCGGTCGTATCAAGCTGCGCCCCAGCGGAGCATTTTATTCAAATTTTAATAACTTTCTTAAACTATCCTAGATTTGTACCAAACTTGGACAGAAGCTTGTTTTTATTCATAAGATAGTATCCAGCAGAAAATTTTGTAAAAAGAAAAATCCTGTTTATCCGTATTTTACTCATATATGGACTTCGTTTTTCTGCCACTTAACATAACATTCACTCTGTGGTTAAAGTTTTTCAAATTTTAATAACTTTCTTGAACTATCCTGGATTTGTACCACACTTGGACAGAAGCTTGTTCGTGATCATAAGATAGTATTCAAAAGTAAATTTTGTTAAAAAAAAATCCTGTTTATCCGTATTTTACTTATAAATGGACTGAGTTTTTCTGCCAGATAACATTACATTCACTCTGTGGTTAAAGCTTTCAAAATTTTAATAACTTTCTTAAACTATCCTGGATTTGTACCAAACTTGGACAGAAGCTTGTTTATGATCAAAAGCTAGTATCTAGAAGGAAATTTTGTAAAAATTTATTTCTTGTTTTTCCGTATATTACTTATAAATGGACTTAGTTTTTCTTCCAGTTAACATTACGTACAGTCTGCAGTTAAAGTTTTTAAAACATTTATTAGATTCATAAACCTTCTTGGATTTTTACCAAACTTGAACAGAACTTCTTACAATCAAAAGATAGTATCTAGAGGAAAATTTTTAATAATTTTTTCCCCATTTTTGTTGAGCCTGCGACTAACAGCAAAAGTAGGCGAGACACTGGGTTCCGCGGAACCCTTACGAATTTTTTATTCCTACCTGCCTGAACTTTTCCCTGTTTGAAAATTTTTCTTTGGAGATGCTAAAGTTTTAACTCGATCAGTGGCATCTGGTATACTTCTGGAAACTGGCCACATCATTTCCTGTGTCCCCCACATCACATTTGGACTGAAAGTAAAGGAAAGAAAAAAAAAAATATACGTAACTCTTACATAGTATCAAATATCGAAAGTCATAAAGTTTACAGAATCATAAGCCAATATTAGTATCAGGAAAATATTGATATTATAGATTAATCATAAGCCATATTTCTTTGACGACTCCTGATCAACCATATTTCTGAATCATTCAGACCCTCTACGTAACCGATCCTTCCTAATTGGTTATGGAGCCACCCTATAGAGGAGCGGAATATAACGACTGAATTATTCGAGTTGATATGACAAATCATGAAAAAATCTACTAAGATCGGGAATATTTTTCCGTTAGTTATATCCATTTTGATATTATTTTCAGGGGTAGACATTTAAGAAACTATAACTGTCTTCTATGGCTCATTTTGTAATGCCTATATGCATACATATTAATTTTAATTTCACAACAGTTGTGAAATCTTTACTAGAATATGAAGCTATGGAGACGATATCAATCATGATTTAATGGAAGCTAATTAGTTTATCAGCGTAATATGCATACATCTCGGTAATCTGCATATATATCAGTTAGTATACTCGAGTCTAAAGCTCCTACCCAAGAGTCCATACTATTTGAGTAGTTGTATTGTATGGGAATATCTGTCGTGTTTGTGAGTGATTCGAGGCTATCTTGTATTGGAAATTCTTGGCTCTCTCTTGCCAGAACAGTACCTTATGTAATAGTGGTTTACAATGGATTGCAAATTAAACAGTGTATTTAATAACTTGAAAACATTAAACAGTTTTCCTGTTATATTTAAGCAATTTGAACTTGGAAAGAAATGATTGTTTTCTGAATAGTTCCTTAAATAATGATATCAGGTTTAATTGGAGATTTAAATCTGATACATGTCACCAGACTATTCACAATATATTTTAATAATTCATTTAATCTCATTAGATCTGTATAACTATTGTAAAATTACGGTAACCGAATTTTAATCAGGAGATTACAGGAAAATACAGAACATCTGTTTAGAACAGTCAATATTTTAAATCGAGTTTTAAAAGGGGGAAATATTTTAAGAAAAAGAGGGCATGATTTTAAGATTGCTTAAAGTCTGAAAGACCATTAATAGTAAAGCATGCAAAGGCTGCGCTGTTACTACTCAAGATTTCAAAGGGTTTATTGATTAAAGGAAAGATCATTTTAAATGAACTCCTACTTACCCTACGTTTGTCCACCATTCTATTTTTTGTTCTTTTGGTCTTGAAAGATCTTTATAACGGTCTCTGCAAATACAAGCGCAAAATTTGAAAAAAAACTATACAGTTGTAATTGTAGGTATTAAAATACATAGCGACTAGAAATGTCAACGTACCGTTGGTATTTTACCTGCTACACGACTAGGAACATTGAAGACAAAAGAGACTTTCTCTTACGTTTTGTAACACATGTGATACACAGCACGGAGTAGTGCCTGACAGCAGATACATATTTTTGAATAGTGACAGACAGTCGAAACACATCATTGGTTCGTTTCCTCACACACTATTGTGTCTGAAGGAAAGTCGACAAAAAACAGGGCGTGTCAGCTGGTACACTTCACCGAGTTATGTCAGACAGCTGATACACTAAACTGGAATCAGCTTGCATTTAACGCTTCGTCTATGAATACAAGTGTAGTAGTTAGATGAAAACTAGTTTACTGATACACATCAACGCGTTATGTCAGACAGCTGATACACACCAATAAGAAATATTACCGAACTGTGTCGGATAGATTATGCATACAACTTGCTCTAACCATTAAGGTCAAACACACCACTGATTATTATCACAAAGCTTGTTAAACCACTTGATCGAGTCAGACGTGGTACATACCACTTGGTCGTGTCAAACAAGCGGTACATTATTCTGAATCGTTTCAGACACTTAATGCATACGACTTGTTGTCAGAACGAAGGAACATATCAGTGGGTCATGTCAGACAGACGGAACATACCACGGGATAGTATAGAACAGATGTAACATTTCACTGGGTTGTATCATACGAACGGAACAAACCACTGGGTGGTGTTAGACGAGCGGAACAAGTAACTTGGTTGTTTCAGACAGATCGTACATACCATTAGATCGTATCAGGCAGACAGAACATACTACGGGAGCGTGAGCCATAGAACATCCCGTTTAAACCCGTTAAATCGTGTTAGACCACTTGATCGTGTCATCCGATAGCACATTAACTGCATCATGTCTGCCAGTTAGTATCTACGACTTGATATCAGAACGAAGGAACATACCAGGGGATAGTATAGAACAGAACCTACCACCGGGATATATTAGACAGACGGAAAATACCACTGGGTAGTTTATGACAGAGAAAACATACTACTTATTCGTGTCAGCCAGGTGATACATACATGTACACAGTGGATAGTTGCAGAACAACGGAACGTACCACTGGATTGTCTTAGACAAACTGAACATATCACTAGAATAGTGACAGACAAGTGGTCCAAAACACTGGATGGGGGGGGGGGGACAAACGGATAATACCATCAGATAGATTCAGACTATCGAAACATACCATTGTGTCATATCGGAAAACCGCACCATACCATCGGATTATGTCAGACTAACGGATCTTACCACTGTGACGTGTCACGCATATGGTTCATAACACTGGATCATGTCCGACAGAAGGAGCATACCACCCGAACATGTCCTTTTGAGTTAAGATGGTGCATACCACTGGATCATGTCAGACAGAAGGAACATACTACTGGATCATGTCTTAAAGATGGAACATGCCACTGGATCGTGTCAGACAGAAAGAACATAATACTGGATCATGTGTTAAAGATGGAACATACCACTGGATCGTGTCAGACAGAAGTAACATACTACTGGATCATGTCTTACGGTACATACCACTGGATCGTGTCAGACAGAAGGAACACACTACTGGATCATGTATTAAAGATTGAACATACCACTGGATCGTGTTGGGCAGAAGGAACATACTACTGAATCATGTCTTGAAGATGGTACATACCACTGGATCGTGTCGGACAGAAGGAACATACTACTGGATCTTGTCTTAAAGATGGTACATACCACCACTGCATCGTGTGGGACAGAAGGAACATACTACTGGTTTATGTCTTAAAGACGGTACATACAACTGGATCGTGCCAGATAGAAGGAACATATTACTGGATCATGTCTCAAAGATGGTACATACCACTGGATCTTGTAGGACCGAAGAAACATACTACTGGGTCGTGTCTAAAAAAAGGAACATACAACTGGATCGTGTCAGACCGAAGGAACAAACACCTGGATTATGTCGTAAAAATGGTACATACCACTCGATCCTATCAGCCAGAAGGAACATATCATTGGATCATTTCTTATAGAGGGTACATACCGCTTGATCGTGTCTTCCACTTAATCATGTCTTATAGAGGATATATATCACTGGATCATATCAAACAGACGGAACACACCACTGGATCATTTCTTATAGTATGAACATATTATTGGATCATGTCAAGCAGAAGAAACACACCACTGGATCATGTTATAGAAGGAACATACCACTGAATCATGTCTTTTAGAGGGTACACACCACTAGATCATGTCTTTTTGAGGGTACATACCACTGGATCATATCAAACAGACAGAACACACCACTGGATCATGTCTTTTAGAGAGTATATATCAATGGGTCATGTTTTATAGAATTTACATACCATTGGATCATGTCAGACAGACGAAACAACCGGGAACATACCACCGGATCATGTCTTTTAGAGGGTAAATATCAATGGGTCATGTTTTATAGAATTTACATACCATTGGATCATGTCAGACAGACGAAACAACCGGGAACATACCACCGGATCATGTCTTTTAGAGGGTATATATCAATGGGTCATGTTTTATAGAATTTACATACCATTGAATCATGTCAGACAGACGAAACAACCGGGAACATACCACCGGATCATGTCAGACAGAAGACAGACGAAACAACCAGGAACATACCACTGGATCATGTCTTAAAGGTGGTACCTTCCACTTGGTATAGTGAGAAAGCCGATACAAACCACTTAATCATACTAATTGCAACACGGATTTTAATTCTGATATTATTCATTGTTGCATTAGTAACAATAAGGAAAAACGCCATTCTTTAAAATGTTTTTGTCATTTCCATGAAGATTATTTTCACAGTAGGTGGGAGTATGCGTGTTACCATGCAATATAAGTATGCCGACTCTTGGAATATTGTGTTAGAATAACAATTTCAGTTCTACTTACGAGCTCCTACTAACTAAACCAGGAAACTGGGATTGGTTGATAGGCGGAAGTACCAACGTCTCCGACGCCTTCGTTTTCTCTCGCTTTAGCCCCATACGATGCTCCCCAGCAACGCTTATCCATGCAGTTCAAACTTTACATAATTTGCATGTTAAAGTCGAAGACTAATCAGTGCAATTTATCGTACAACAGATCAAAAAATTTATTTTAATTAATATGATATTAATGTTTTAATAATTTAAATGTATATCTATACACAATGGTGATGAAATTGTATATGCTTTGTGACATATTGTTTGCAGATCAACCGTGTCTTTTAACAATTATAAACTACAGAATGGAAGTATTGTTATTTTATGGATTTTGATTTTGTTTTATAGCGTTTAATGAATTGGACTGTTTAATTTCGAGAGACTATTTTAAAAGGCGGACATGTTATCGATTTGAATTGAAATTTCATTTAAACGAATTGAATTTTTACATTTGACACAATACAATTCCGTTTGACGCTTCATTAAGTAACTTTTTCAAATATTGATCTGGTTTAGCAAGTTTTACATATTCAAATATAAGCACATGATATAATTGTCTATATTTACTCAAGGGAAGACTTGACAAATCTATGCCCATGTCTGTTATTTGGTCTCCTGAGATTGAATTCGGTGGAAAAGAACTTTTAGGGGGGGGGGGGGGTGTTGGCAAGAGAGTGGCAAAATCACACCGTTCCGTCGAACTGCCTTAATGAATTTGCAGATTTTATATTTGTAATTGGGACGTAAGACTCCGCGTTAAATCGGGTGCCTCGTATAGCAAAGGCGCCACGCATTCTACACGTTAAAAAACCTTTGCGTCAGCTTTTGCGGGGACCGTAGGTGGTCTGTCCCGAGTCAACATTTCTGCTCTTATCCAACATGCACACATTTATTTCCTAACTTCCCGTCCATCATCGCGGTTGGCCCGCTTTGTAGAGCCTTGCTGTTGGACTTATTGCTAATTTATTCTCGTCCGGAATGTGAATGAAATAATTGCCACTGGGCATTACGCCGACAACATCTACTCGTTGTTTGTGTGTGTATCCGTAGATATGCATTATATCCGGAGAAGACAGAAGATATACATGGTACGGATGGAGGATGTTTTAAAGAGTTACGGACAAAGATCAACAAATCTATCCCATGTCTGAGCCCTATAACTTTGTAAACCAGAAGGATATTACTCGCCAGCATTCGACTTGCGGGCTTACCATAGTTCAAACATACATTACAGAGACGGATTAAGGGGGACCAGGTATCTCTTATGGAGCTACATGTATTATAAATGTATAGACATTTTACTAGTATCACTCCCAAACGTTGACTTGCAACCCCCCCCCCCCCTTTTTTTATCTCAAAATTCTGGACTCATATCTGCATTAGAGGTTATTTAATCTAAGTTTATTCCGATAACCTTTGTGGATACAATGGTATACAGAAAACAATCATTGAATTTCATAACAAAGTAACCCTCTGTCACATAGATGGTGAAACATTAGGTTTTCATAGAAACATTAAAACATGGACCGGATTGTTTTAAAAAATGATTAAAGCGAAGTAATAATGTCCTATTTGGTAAAGAAAAACGGAGCAATACCAGCAATGTTGGTATAAGGTTCATTGATCAACTATAAATGTCAAGATTATGTCCGTTTCTCAGCTACTGTAAGCAATTGGTCAACTATATATATTGGTGTAAGGAATGGTTACAAGGTATACATGCCCGTCTGGCAAGGTTCATACGACCTTGACACAATTTTCATGATATATTCTCTAACGTTAAGTTTTCATTTTGAGTCCATTTCTCACATACGACAAGCAATAGGTCAACTATATTTGATGTATGATATGATTGTTAGGTTGACATGTCATGTGGAAAGGTTCGTCTGACTTTGACTTCCTGTTTCATTTGTCAACGTTGGATTTTCGTGGTTAGGTCGTTTTTTTTAGCTCACCTGGCCCGAAGGGCCAAGTGAGCTTTTCTCATCACTTGTCGTCCGTCGTCCGTCGTCGTCCGGCGTCGTCCGTCGTCGTCCGTCGTCGGCGTTAACTTTTTACATTTTGAACTTCTTCTAGAGAACCACTGAATGGAATGAAACCAAACATGGCATGAATGTTCCTTATGAGGTGCTGACCAAGTGTTGTTACTTTGTAGCCGATCCATCATCCAAGATGGCCGCCAGCGGGGGACTTAGTTTAACATAGGACCCTATGGGAAATGCATACAAATGACTTCTTTTAGAGAACCACTGAATGGAATGTAACAAAACATAGCATGAATGTTCCTTACAAGGTGCTGACCAAGTGTTGTTACTTTGTAGCTGTTCCATCATCCAAAATGGCCGCCAGTGAGGAACTTAGTTTAACATAGGACCCTATGGGAAATGCATACAAATGACTTCTTTTAGAGAACCACTGAATGGAATGAAACAAAACATAGCATGAATGTTCATTAGGAGGTGCTGACCAAGTGTTGTTACTTTGTAGCCGATCCATCATCCAAGATGGCCGCCAGCGGAGGACTTAGTTTAACATAGGACCCTATGGGAAATGCATACAAATGACTTCTTTTAGAGAACCACTGAATGGAATGAAACAAAACATAGCATGAATGTTCCTTACAAGGTGCTGACCAAGTGTTGTTACTTTGTAGCTGTTCCATCATCCAAAATGGCCGCCAGTGAGGGACTTAGTTTAACATAGGACCCTATGGGAAATGCATACAAATGACTTCTTTTAGAGAACCACTGAATGGAATGAAACAAAACATAGCATGAATGTTCATTAGGAGGTGCTGACCAAGTGTTGTTACTTTGTAGCCGATCCATCATCCAAGATGGCCGCCAGCAGGGGACTTAGTTTAACATAGGACCCTATGGGAAATGCATACAAATGACTTCTTTTAGAGAACCACTGAATGGAATGTAACAAAACATAGCATGAATGTTCCTTACAAGGTGCTGACCAAGTGTTGTTACTTTGTAGCTGTTCCATCATCCAAAATGGCCGCCAGTGAGGGACTTAGTTTAACATAGGACCCAATGGGAAATACATACAAATGTCTTCTTTTATAGAACCACTGAACGGAATGAAACCAAACATGGTATGAATGTTCCTTATGAGGTGCTGACCGAGTGTTGTTACTTTGAAGCCGATCCATAATCCAAGATGGCCGCCAGCGGGGGACTTAGTTTAACATAGGACCCTATGGGAAATACATACAAATGTCTTCTTTTAGAGAACCACTGAATGGAATGAAACCAAACATGGTATGAATGTTCCTTATGAGGTGCTGACTGAGTGTTGTTACTTTGAAGCCGATCCATAATCCAAGATGGCCGCCAGCGGGGGACTTAGTTTAACATAGGACCCTATGGGAAATACATACAAATGTCTTCTTTTAGAGAACCACTGAATGGAATGAAACCAAACATGGCATGAATGTTTCTTATGAGGTGCTGACCGAGTGTTGTTACTTTGAAGCCGATCCATAATCCAAGATGGCCGCCAGCGGGGGACTTAGTTTAACATAGGACCCTAAGGGAAATACATACAAATGTCTTCTTTTAGAGAACCACTGAATGGAATGAAACCAAACATGGTATGAATGTTCTTTATGAGGTGCTGACCGAGTGTTGTTACTTTGAAGCCGATCCATAATCCAAGATGGATGCCAGCGGGGGACTTAGTTTAACATGGGACCCTATGGGAAATACATACAAATGTCTTCTTTTAGAGAACCACTGAATGGAATGAAACCAAACATGGCATGAATGTTCCTTATGAGGTCTTGACTAAGTGTTGTTACTTTGAAGCCGATCCATCATCCAAGATGGCCGCCAGAGAGGGACTTAGTTTAACATAGGACCCTAAGGGAAATACATACAAATGTCTTCTTTTAGAGAACCACTGAATGCAATGAAACCAAACATGGCATGAATGTTCCTTATGAGGTGCTGACCAAGTGTTGTTACTTTGAAGCTGATCCATCATCCAAGATGGCAGCCAGCGGGGGACTTAGTTTAACATAGGACCCTATAGGAAATACATACAAATGTCTTCTTTTAGAGAACCACTGAATGCAATGAAACCAAACATGGCATGAATGTTCCTTATGAGGTGCTGACCAAGTGTTGTTACTTTGAAGCTGATCCATCATCCAAGATGGCAGCCAGCGGGGGACTTAGTTTAATATAGGACCCTATGGGAAATACATACAAATGTCTTCTTTTAGAGAACCACTGAATGCAATGAAACCAAACATGGCATGAATGTTCCTTATGAGGTGCTGACCAAGTGTTGTTACTTTGAAGCTGATCCATCATCCAAGATGGCAGCCAGCGGGGGACTTAGTTTAATATAGGACCCTATGGGAAATACATACAAATGTCTTCTTTTAGAGAACCACTGAATGCAATGAAACCAAACATGGCATGCATGTTCCTTTTGAGGTGCTGACCAAGTGTTGTTACTTTGAAGCTGATCCTTCATCCATGATGGCTGCCAGATGGGGACAATGTTTAACAAAGGACCCTATGGATGATACATACAAATGTCTTCTTTTAGAGAACCACATACTGAATGGATTGAAACCAAACATGGCATGAATGTTCCTTATGAGGTGCTGACTAAGTTTTGTTACTTTGAAGCTGATCCTTCATCCATGATGGCCGCCAATGGGGGGACTTCCTTTAACATAAGACCCTATGGGAAATACATACAAATGCTTCTTCTAGAGGTGCACTGAATGGAATGAAACCAAAACATGGCATAAATGTTTCTTATGAGGTGCTGATTAAGTGTTGCTACTTTGTTGCCGATTTACTGTTCAAGATGGCCACCAGGATTTTTTATTAAATTACAGGACCAATATTAAACCAAATTTGGCCTCACTCATTATTAGGGTATCTGTTATGATTTTAATCTATTTTTACATGATTTCCAAAACCAAAGTAGAATCAGGTGAGCGACACAGGCTCTTGAGAGCCTCTAGTTTCAGACACTTTAAGCAATATTTCAACTTTTTTGGCGTATGTATTATGGAAAGATTGTGAATTGTACTTGTTCGTCTAGAAGGGTTTCGGTGATCTGACCATCCGACCTTGGTGATGTTAAGTGTATGTGATATTTGTCGTTAAACTGTTATCTTTAAAACTTTCAACATACAATTCAGTCATGATCAGTAAAACAGGCGAGACATTTCAGCGTGTGCACTCTAGTTTAATTTAAATTCAAATACACAAACATAAAAATTTAAAGAAAAAAACGAAATATAATCGGTTTGAAGCTACGTAAAAAGTTACTTAAAGAACGAATTAATCATGAGTTATGTATACATATGAACAAAAGGAGATAACGGGTATACGTCAATCAGACAGCTACCATGAAAGACCAAATTGTACATCCTGAAGAAATGTAACAAAGTTACCATCTGTCTGTCACGATTCAGTGGTTTGGACCGTCTGTCTGACTCGACCCAATAGCATGTACCCAATTCATGGCCTAATGGTATATTATGTCTGTCTGACACTTGTGGTATTTAATGTCTATCTGACACGACTAGTGGTATGTTATGTCTGTCTGACACGACCAGTGGTATGTAATGTCTATCTGACACGACTAGTGGTATGTTATGTCTGTGTGACACGACCAGTGGTGTGTTATGTCCGTCTGACACGACCAGTGGTATGTTATGTCTGACTGACACGACCAGTGGTGTGTTATGTCTGTCTGACACGACCAGTGGTGTGTTATGTCTGTCTGACACGACCAGTGGTATATCTGTCTGTCTGACACGACCAGTGGTATATTCTATCTGTCTGACTAGACCAGTGGTATGTTATATACAAATAAGGAGATGTGGTATGATTGCCAATGAGACAACTATCCACCAAAGTTCAAATGAAGTGGATTTAAGCAATTATAGGCAACAGTACGGCCTTCAGCAATGAGAAAAACCCATACCGTATAGTCGGCTATAAAAGGCCCCGACATGAAAAATATGAAAAAATATGCCTGTCTTACACGACCAGTGGTTTATTATATCTGTCTGACACGACTAGTGGTATGTGAGGTTTGACTGACACGATCAGTGGTATGTTATGTCTGTCTGACACGACCAGTGGTATGTTATGTCAGTCTGACACAACCAGTGGTATGTAATATCTGTCTGACACCACCAGTGGTATATTATATCTATCTGACACGACCAGTGGTACGTTATGTCTGTCTGACACGACCAGTGGTATTTTTAATCTGTCTGACACGACCACTGGTATGTATGTCTGACTTACACGACCAGTGGTATGTCATGTCTACCTGACACGACCAGTGGTATGTCATGTCTGTCTGGCACGACCAGTGGTATGTTAGCATGTACACATCCAGACAGGAAAAAATATAGTTATATTGGAGACTCGGAGGGAAAAGTTAATAACCGAAAAGAGATAGACTCAGTTTAATTGACCTCAGCTTTCAATTGATCCTTTTTGTCACTGATTTGACTTTACAACGATACGTATTCTTGTGTTATGATGCTAACTAAATCTATGACAAAAAAGACTTACCTTCCCGACTGTCGAATTCTCTCGTACTCCACTACAATCAGAAAGAAAAACAAATGGTGTAAATATTTAATCCAGTTAACCATAATGGCAAAAATATGTGCGGCAGTTCAAAAATATTATATGCATACGTTATTTCTATGTATTTTTGATTTCATCTTTAACCGAAACACTTGAGAGGTATTCCATTAAAAAAGAAAACAACTTTAAGCAAATCATAGAAGGTATATTAAATGAATCACAGAAATTGAATTTCAATTTTTAGAGTTCGAAATAAAACCCATTTTCCACTTTTACATACACTCAAAGAAGTCTGGGCCTAATTCATTAATGATATCGACCGTCGTCATGTTTAGGAGAAGACTCCTTCCCACGGAAGACTGATCTAAAGTCTTCACAACTTTACACGTCTTTAAGACTATTAGATATCACCTTGATGGATCTGATGATTGACTCGACTCGTTAATTATGTAGAACATGTTCCAAGTCCAAACCATTTAATTTTTTGGTTTCATTGTCTTTATAACTACTTTATTATTGGTTCAATGAGGTTTTTACTAAATGGAGCAATTTTTATACGACCGCAAAAATTGAAAATTTTTTGGTCGTATATTGGTATGACGTCGTCGTCGTCGTCGTCGTCTGGCGTCGTCCGGCGTCGTCCGAAGACACATTGGTTTTCGCACTCTAACTTTAGTTAAAGTGAATGGATCTCCATGAAATTTTACCATAAGGTTCAATACCACGAAAGGAAGGTGGGGATTGATTTTGGGGGTTATGGTACCAACAGTTAAGGAATTAGGGGCCAAAAAGGGGCCAAAAATAAGCATTTTTGTAACTTCCAGACAATAACTTGTGTGTAAGTGTATGGATCTCTCTGACATTGTACCACAAGGTTCCATATCACAAAGGGAAGGCTGTAATTGATTTTGGGGGTAATTGCCTCAAAATTTTAGGAATTAGGGGCCAAAAAAGGGGCAAAAAACAAGCATTTTTCTAGTTTCATGACAATAACTTGTGTGTAAGTGTTTGGATATTTCTGAAATTGTACTACAAGGTTCCATATCACAAAGGGAAAGCTGGAATTGAGTTTGGGGGTAATTGCCCGAAACGTTTAGGAATTGGGGGCCAAAAAGGGGCCAAAAATAAGCATTTTTCTAGTTTCCAGACAATAACTTGTGTTCAAGTGTATGGATCTCTCTGAAATTGTACTGCAAGGTACCATACCACAAAGGGAAGGCTGGGATTGAGTTTGGGGGTGATGAATCATAAGGGGGTTCAAAAAATTGGGGGGGGGGGGGGGGATTTTTTTTTCTTCTTTTTTTTCATTTTTTTTTTCTTTTAAAATTTTCCATTTTAAGTTGGTTATTTCTGATTAATATTTAAAAGCAAATAATAATGATATGGTAGGAGATACACACCAAACAGGATGTGTAAATTATTATATAATAAGTATTGTGCAATAGCAAGAAATTTTCAATTGAACAGTATTGCACAATTGCAAGAAATCTTCAATTGCACAGTATTGCGCAATAGCAAGAAATCTTCAATTGCACAGTATTGCGCAATAGCAAGAAATATCCAATAGCACAATATTGCGCAATAGCAAGAAATTGTCAATTGTACAGTATTGCAAAATAGCAAGAAATATTCAATTGCACAGTATTGTGCAAAAGAAGATACTTCGTATAAATTGCTTATTTCTTGATCAATTTCAATGGGGTTTTATTCTTGAATTCTTGGGGTTCTTTAATATGCTGAATCTAACCGTGTATTAAGTTTTTGGATTTTGGGCCCCGTTTTTAAATTGGTCCACATTGAGGTCCAAAGGGTCCAAAATTTAACTTTGTTTGATTTCATCAAAAATTGAATTATTGGGGTTCTTTGATATGCCGAATCTAACCGGGTATTTAGATTCTTAATTTTTGGTTCCGTTTTCAAATTGGTCTACATTAAGGTCAAAAGGGTCCAAAATTAAACTTAGTTTGATTTTAACAAAAATTGAATTTTTAGGGTACTTTGATATGCTAAATCTAAACATGTGTTTAGATTTTTGATTATGGGCCCAGTTTTCAAGTTGGTCCAAATCGGGGTCCAAAATTAAACTTTGTTTGATTTCAGCAAAAATTGAATATATGGGGTTCTTTGATATGCTGAATCTAATCATGTATTTAGATTTTTGATTTTTGGGCCCCGTTATCAACTTTGTCCACATTGAGGTCAAAAGGGTCCAAAATTAAACTTTGTTTGATTTCATCAACAATTGAATTCTTGGGGTTCTTTGATATGCTGAATCTAACCATGTATTTAGATTTTTTATTTGTGGACCCGCTATCAAATTGGTTCATATTGAGGTCAAAAGGGTCCAAAATTAAACTTTGTTTGATTTCATCAAAAATTGAATTATTGGGGTTCTTTGATATGCCAAATCTAACCGTGTATTTAGATTTTTAATTTTGGGTCCCGTTTATAAATTGGTCTACATTAAGGTCCAAAGGGTCCAAAATTAAACTTAGTTTGATTTTAACAAAAATTGAATTCTTGGGGTTCTTTGATATGCTGAATCTAAACATGTGTTTAGATTTTTGATTATGGGCCCAGTTTTCAAGTTGGTCCAAGTTGGGGTCCAAAATAAAACTTTGTTTGATTTCAACAAAAATTGAATATATGGGGTTCTTTGATATGCTGAATCTAAACATGTATTTAGATTTTAGATTTTTGGCCCAGTTTTCAAGTTGGTCCAAATTGGGGTCCAAAATTAAACTTTGTTTGATTTCAACAAAAATTGAATATATGGGGTTCTTTGATATGCTGAATCTTACCATGTATTTAGATTTTTTATTTGTGGGCCTGCTATCAAATTGGTTCATATTGAGGTCAAAAGGGTCCAAAATTAAACTTTGTTTGATTTCATCAAAAATTTAATTATTGGGGTTCTTTGATATGCCAAATCTAACCGTGTATTTAGATTTTTAATTTTGGGTCCCGTTTTTTAAATTGGTCTACATTAAGGTCCAAAGGGTCCAAAATTAAACTTAGTTTGATTTTAACAAAAATTGAATTTTTGGGGTTCTTTGATATGCTGAATCTACACATGTGTTTAGATTTTTGATTATGGGACCAGTTTTCAAGTTGGTCCAAGTTGGGGTCCAAAATTAAACTTTGTTTGATTTCAACAAAAATTGAATATATGGGGTTCTTTGATATGCTGAATCTAAACATGTATTTAGATTTTAGATTTTTGGCCCAGTTTTGAAGTTGGTCTAAATTGGGGTCCAAAATTAAACTTTGTTTGATTTCAACAAAAATTGAATATATGGGGTTCTTTGATATGCTGAATCTTACCATGTATTTAGATTTTTTATTTTGTGGGCCTGCTATCAAATTGGTTCATATTGAGGTCAAAAGGGTCCAAATTAAACTTTGTTTGATTTCATCAAAAATTGAATTATTGGGGTTCTTTGATATGCCAAATCTAACCGTGTTTTTAGATTTTTAATTTTGGGTCCCGTTTTTTAAATTGGTCTACATTAAGGTCCAAAGGGTCCAAAATTAAACTTAGTTTGATTTTAACAAAAATTGAATTCTTGGGGTACTTTGATATGCTGAATCTAAACATGTGTTTAGATTTTTGATTATTGGACCAGTTT
Source organism: Mytilus californianus (assembly GCF_021869535.1). Classification (NCBI taxonomy): domain Eukaryota; kingdom Metazoa; phylum Mollusca; class Bivalvia; order Mytilida; family Mytilidae; genus Mytilus; species Mytilus californianus. The sequence goes on along the minus strand of NW_026262679.1, from coordinate 126,504,235 downwards.
TCAAGTTTGTCCAAGTTGGGGTCCAAAATTAAACTTTGTTTGATTTCAACAAAAATTGAATATATGGGGTTCTTTGATATGCTGAATCTAACCATGTATTTTGATTTTGGACATTGGACCATAATAGGTAAATTAAAAAAATTGAAGTTCTTAGACCACATTCTTTCTGTGTCAGAAACCTATGCTGTGTCAAATATTTAATCACAATCCAAATTCAGAGCTGTATCAAGCTTGAATGTTGTGTCCATACTTGCCCCAACTGTTCAGGGTTCGACCTCTGCGGTCGTATCAAGCTGCGCCCAGCGAAGCATTTTATTTAAACTAAGACCGACTTAAGAGCACCAAGTTGTTACACACCAAAGTTACTAACCTAAGTAATCGACGGTCATTGGTTTCTAAAAATACTTTTGACATGATCATGAAAGTATTATATTGACTACTTCCATGATATGATATATATTTCCATTTGTATGCCTCGCCTAGGGGGGTAAAAAAGAGAGGGTATTGTTTCCGTTATCTCAAAATCAGTATCTTGTTAATTGTCCCCCGCCGCAATACGGACCGAGGGACATAGAAACATCGTGCGTCTGTCCGCTCGGTATTGTCAGCGCCCTCTCGCCTACATTTCTAAACAGATGTTTGTGAAATTGATATCTGTAATATCAGCGAATTTATTGAAAATTGCATTGTAATCGGTGAATTGAAACGCTCCACCGCCTTGCACACAGCGAAATCAATGATAGTGGTCACGATTTAAGCGTATTTTCAGCATATTAGAACAACAGATTAAATGTGTTATTTGATAAAACAGCTAACAGCTTTTAATACAATTGACAACAAATAAATAAATGAACAAAGCAAACGTATTAATGTCGACCTACGAATTCGATCAATAAAATATTCCTGGGTTAATAAAACCTGCCATTAACTTCATCAAAATTCAATATATTATATAAAATCAGATTTTAAAAAATTGCTATAATCGTATCATTTACCGAGACACGATGCAGTAAATAAAGTTTAACATAAAAATGTTTACAACTTACTAATACCAGACCAAATACCCTAAAATCGGAAAGTTCACAAACAGAAAGTACCAGCACCATGTGGATTATAGAGAGTGTGTTGTGTAAATGATTGTAGATGCTGTCAATTTTATATTGATTATTTGTTTACATTAATGCAACTGACAAACAAGCCAACAATGTGTTGAACCCTTGTGGAATAGAGATAAGTATTGTTGATATATAGGATTGTTTCTAAACCTTATTATGTTTTATATAATAATTACCTTTACTTTAAAGAATATAAGTTATTGTAAGGAAATATTAAAGATTTAATTATTCAATAGCTATATACTTGTTGGTATTGATTTTTATGTCTGCGTCCTAATTTTTGTCAGTGTTTGATCGGGTAGGTGATATAATCCAACACAGGTATGCGGCTCAAGAGGGGTATGCCAGTTCGAATATAAAAGACGACCGATCTTGGAAATCCTCTTAAGTTGCAGTGACCTCTGTAGCATACATCGTCCTTTTAGGCTAGGATTTGAGCAGTAATCTTGCGAGTTCAATGCTGACTGTTGAAATTCAGATTTTAGTAAAATTACACGATTATTAATCTTAAATTCCACCACTCACGTCATGAACGCATTGGATTCTATGCGGATTGTGACTATGTGAATCAACTGCAAACAAGCAGCGATCCCAACCCGAACCAGTGATAATGATACCGATTCACATTTGACAAAGAAAAAAAACCTTTTGATAAGTTGATGTAGGCCTTATTTGATATTTTTATCAACCACGTTAGCAATATATAATTTGAAAAGATATTATGTGGCAAACGATCTTGTTCTATTGCTGACGACAAGATGACAAAACGAAGCAATTTCGGCAGTTTACCAAAAAATCCTGTAAATATTTATTATCATATCTGAAAAATTAATGTCTTGTGGTTATGGTTATCTATAAAAATCTATACAACACTTTGTGTGATTTTTTCATTGAAATGATCAGAACATTGGTTTGATATTGTCTTATAACAAAATTTGGCAAAATCTCTTAATATTATCAATTTTATAGAGAAATTTGGTACTAAAGCAGCGAGTTTTGTTCAGGACCCCCTGCACATACTGCTCTAAATCCCTTGATCAGCAATACTTTGTAGGTTAAACTTCGTCGAGGTGTCAAAGTCGAGATAATCGTTGTCTCAACATTAAAATCTTCAGATTACTTACATCCATTTATACTATTGACAAAGTGTTAAAATTATTGGAATCTTATAACAGTATGGTGTATGTGTACTTCAACATGATTGATAACCTATAAGGTCTTCGTCTGATATATATCTGTCCATGGTAAAAAGAGAGGTAAAATAAATAAATATACACATGTCAACGTATAGGTACTTGGGTGACTTTCAAAATCTCAATTGGATTGGAACACGCTCCTTATTCGTTTTAGGTACCAAGGGCAGACACTTTAGATTCCGTTACTATATTTCTGTGTATATACTTTCCGTCTTCAGTACGAACTTTTTTTCTGTTGTTTTATTTCATGAAAATATAAACGTAACAGTTCAGATTGGATGAAAGGACAATGTTATCCAGTTCATAGAAAGGAAGGGTCGAGAAATTATACCAAATTGATTGTCGTTTGCCAAAGGTCCAGTGTAAAATATTTAATGGATTTTAAGGACTTTGGGATTTAGAATTTTAAATATAATCTTGATAATTTCCCGAAAGCATTAAAGAAGGATTACAGTCTGAATTTTTTTAAAAAGGGGGAGCGAACGGTATATTTGGCAAAGAAAACGACACTGTCCGAAAAAGAAAGCAATTACCGTCAAAGAATTTGAAACTTGCAAGTTCACGTGTTTGTAGTAACATTAAAATATATAAAATATTATTAAAAGTACTGCATATATGTATATTATTATTTTTTGTTTAGGGCCATGAAGCTGAAGCCCGCCTCCGGGTGTGGGATTTTCTCGCTGTTTTGAAGACCCATTGGTAGCCTTGGGCTGTTTTCTGCTCTTTGGACGAGTTATTGTCTTTTTGACACTTTCCCCGTTTCAATTCTCAATTTTATATATCGTTTATATCAGTGAAGAAAATATCTGAGATGTCAGCCTGAATATTTGGACTTAGTATGACATTTTGCTGTCGCACGGTGGAGATATTTTCTTAAACGTTATTTCCCTCTTGTTTAAAAAAAATGATAAATTATCATATGAGTTTCTTTTTTTTTTAATTTTAAATACAATGATGATTTTATTGACATCTGGTAGATTAAAGGAGCTGCACCTTTAATTTTAAAACATCAAAACATTAATTTTAAAATCAAATATGGTAATAATATTAATAAAAAAACGCAAACAAACTAAAAAACAAAGGACAATATTATTCAATCAATGAAAAGTAATAGTTTAGTTTTGCCGAAAACTTCTCAGACAGACTCAAGCTATAAAATTGAATGCAGTAATATTAAAATTGATCACATCGTTAAACAATATTTTTTTATTGAGCATGCAAACAAACCTTAGATCCTTCCATTATTACCAAATAAACAAAACTATAAAAAAATTAATGATTATATGGCGAAATGAAATGATACATAAGCAGGTACAAGGCACTTCAGAATTACTTTATATTTTAACAACCCCATTAACTTTTTAAGGGTTCTCAACTTTTGACTTTCTCGGAGGAAATAGTTCTCAATAATCATTTTACTGATGCGGAAGGACGCGGTTGACGGTAAACTGCTAATTCAGCTTGTGTTCAGTATGAGACATAATCTACCTCCATGGTAATCCATTTCATTGGCTTCCATGTCATACGAAGGCCGTATGTTGACCTATGGATGTCTTATTGTTTTTTTTGCCGTTGAGTTACTTTCTCATTTACGTATAGGTCTATTACATGTCTCGATTTATCCCTTGTTGTCTTTTGATTTTATTGTTTTGCGTTGTTAAGAGTTGCAATCTTGATGGTTAATACTCCACGCCAAGTTTGATTCATCTGTAGATGACTTGTTTTTAAGTTGTCGAGTTTCTGACTCCGTAATTGGCGTATATTCAACACCTCCGCGGTTATTCATATCTGAAGTAAGTTGAGAACCAATATGTTCGATTTAACAATTTTGTTAATTACAATGGGGTTGTAGTGATATTTGCCAAACAGTGCAAGTGAATATTATAATTGTATGTTTCCCATATCCTAGAAAACACTGATCACCTTCATCGGGATCGTCCTGTGAACCTTTTCGCTCTGGTATATTTGGAAGTTTATTGGCCTGGTTTTCTTTCACTCTTCGGAAAGTGTGCCTTCGAAGTTCTCCTTAGAAATAGTGTAATTGATCAATGAAATATTTTAAATTCCAAAGTCTCTATAATAATTTACATGGAGACAAAAATGAAAAATTTGGTTGAAACTGAGAAAGAAATATTCTCATAAATGTGTTAGGGAGTATTGGAAGGCACTAGTACTTTCCACAACATATCTTGAAGTTCTTTAAAATAATGTTATCATTAAGTCTCTATCAACTCTATTAAACATGATTTTTCAACTTGTGACAATTGAGGTTTCAACATATTGTAAAGAGACAGGTCTATAGTTGAGGACTGTGTGTCGACTTCTAGATTTTTTTCTGGTTATTTGTTTTGTTGGGATGTGGTCTCATTCAACAGTCCATAATTCCACATCTTTTTTATTTGTAGTATGTATTTTAGAGATGTATCGGAACAAATGAATAAGGGATTTGATGTAAATTTCATTTGCATACTTCAGAGTTTTTTGAGATTTGTATAAAATTCAAACAAAAGAAGGAAAAGAAAGGACAAGTAGTTTTATACGTGTAATTCCATTTTTCGTATTTTCGTTATATATATATATTTTTTTTTACTTCGTCACATTTATATTCTGTGTAGATTGAATATCAATTTGATCCATTAACTATTACTAGAGGGTGTGCTTGTATATGTTAACCGTTTGATAGAATGAGTGCCTGATAATGATTTTTTATATTTTATTTTAACGGGACAGAAGAGAAATCTGAAGGATTCCAGTACCCTCTTCTCACACACGAGTTAACTAATTTGACAGATTCATTCTACTTGTAGCACACAATGGTTGTGAAGTAACTTTTATTCTAAATGTTTCGATCATGTCCGTGTTTCCAAAAGATAATTTGACAGTCTATTTAGTTATTAGATCATTACATAAAACTGTCAATCACGTTACTGTGATCAACTTAGTAATGTTTTAACGGTGATCGCTCAGATACAACGACCCAGAAACATTACTTGTTTACGTTAAATGGGTCGAAACTGTAAATTTGTAGATTAAGACTTGAATTGTTATTTAAATGTTTGATGAAATTGTATATGCAGATATCAGTGAATTTATAAATCTTTTTTGTTCACGACGGACTATGCAGTCTGTGATGAAATTTATTTGTTATAAAATTGAGACTTAAACTTTATGAACATTAAATGATATTTTATGATTGATACAACAGCTTATGATGGAGACACACTATTTATGATTGATACAACAGCTTAGGATGGAGACACACTATTTATGATTGATACAACAGCTTATGATGGAGACACACTATTTATTTATTAAATTTTATATTGTATTACCTCAAAATTTCTAGATAATCATTACAATTGGGAGATTGGATGCAGTTGCGATTATGAAGATAAGGGTTGCGTCGAGATAACACACGTTTCGAAAACAAAGATATAAGATAAAACGGTTATATCGCATCTTTTTTATTCTAAGTAAAATAATTAAAACCGAGAAAATATCCTTCTGTTTTCATGGGTTTATTGATTTTTATCTTTTTTTAATATAATAGTAATAGTTTTGTAGTCTTAGAATATGACACCCCAAATTACCAAGTAAACTAGAAATGTTCTTTGAGAAAGGTGTTGTTCAAATAAATGAAGTCTTATATTATATAATATATTTGCCTTAATGTTTTATGTGAATTTTATTATACAATGTATAATACAGATCAATTCAAATTAAATTATTTAAAAAAAAAACTTTAATTTATTCAATTGATTGTTGTACAGTGTAATATAATCAAATTTGGAATTTGAAAAGCATGTTTGGTTTAAAATTTAATCACTTAAGCTTTTACAGTGGTGTACATTCATTTCATTGTGATTTTATTTCACATATCAAATAACTGACTTAAATAAAAATTCAAAAATATTTCGTGTTTAGATTTGTGTAACTATATTCTACTGTTACATACTTTGATATAACAATAACTTTCCCTGTTATTAACTCGTGTATCTTTTATCGATCTCAATCACTTGATTAATGAAAACTTACTGATTAATAAAGTATTTAAATAATGAATTGAAAGCGTACATTCGAATACAATTTCCGTCAAATTGAAATAAATGAAGATAAAAACGAACAGGATAGAAAAATCCTACCTTTGACGTCTGCCATTGTAGCCATGTAAAAATTGGAACACTTTGTCGAAGATTTCCAGTATTGTTTATATGGACCACATGGCCTGTGCTATCTTGTACTCAAAAGAATTTAAAGCTTTCGATTTTTCGCCACTTAGCGACGACCTTTAACTGAAACACGTGACTTGTATATAAAGTTAAAAGCGCGAAATCTGTAAAATCAGAGAAAGTAAAACTTGGTACACAGTGTTTCCTTACATTATCTTATTTATTGTAGAAAAGTTAGATTAGATGGTTGTTAGAAAATATTGCATTATTTAAAAGCGCTAGATTGCTTGCAAAAATTAAGTTGTTTTCCAGTAACAAAATTTGCTCCCATCTTTTAAATTCTACGTATCCTCGTCTGCACTTACCTTTATTTTCCATGCTTTAGTTCGTTGTGTCTTGTTTTGAATAGTGTTAAAGGGGCATTTAGTTGTGATTACGAGTAATAGAATTTTAATGAATATACCGGTATGCCTCTGTCATGTGATGCCTATTACTCAAGTTCTTCCTCTGTTGAGGTGACAACTTCAGCGTCATCCTATTTTTCCTTGGCGACGTTTTTAACGTCACAAAGTTCTTCCATGGTGACCGTATTATTGCACTGTTTCTATTACCATTGTAGACGTCCTGCAGCAAGTGGACAATGAATCAACCCCAGAAAAGGTTGTAGTGGACATGGCTGCCAGGACACGGAAACCTACCAGAAAATACATTGCTAAAAGAAGAAATGGTCACTACACATCTCCAGCTGTAGCTGTTAAGGCAACCAAAACATGTTCTAGTGAAGGTAATTTATTTACATAGTGCAATCAGTTAGGTTTTCTTTGAAATACGACCATTTCAATGTTTTCGTTCATACGCAGTAAGTTTGGTTTTAGAAAATGGAGGTTGCCAAGGGGGCACTCAAAAATTTATAAGTCAATGAAAAATAGAAAATATGACAAAACATTTCACAGAAAAAATTATTCAATTGATAAACCCGGCTGAACTCAGGTGACCCGGAAGGAAAACAACTTTTGTTTTACTTGTGTGAAATGTTATTGCACTTGCACAAATAGACCATTTAAACAATTTTATGTCGTTTTCGATCCCAATTTGAAAGATCGAATCATTATTTAAAGATTTAGGTGTAAAAAAATCCAGCCAATATTGACACATTTGTTTTCCTCGTTGTAACTGCCCACTTTCTACAAATATCATGAATAGCGTCTGCTTGTTTCAGGATGCCAGTCCGTATGTCTAGGAATTTACATTTTTATTTTCCTAACTCGCGTATCGTTTAAGCCATGAATCAGATTTTTAAAACCTTTGATTTGAAAGTGGCATATTTATAAGTTAATAATCGGGTTTAAGATTCAAATGATCACTTGTTGTAATGATGCATTTACGAGAGTACAACATCTTCCATTGTCACTATAACCAGAGACCTGTAATATACGTCTCAGTGCCTTGGATTCAGTTTTACTTTTTGATATCTCAACTGGTAAGTGACTAACAATATTAGGATGAATGAAGGGGCATGTAAGAGCTTCCTACAAAAAATGTTATACTAGTTTTACATTACAGACGGTCACTTCGGTCATTTTTTAAGTGTATTTCTCCAATAAATCCCGCTGTATGAGTGGAAGCTAATTTGATTTCATGCACATTTTCCGTCCGTTCGTTCGTCCAACAAATGTTTCCGGTCCACTTTATTCAGGTAGATATAAACATAATATTTAGTTAGATGTTTAATAGTGATGAAATGCAACGTGTTAGCACTTTTCGGACCTGTCACACATCATACATTGAATTTTTCAGTATGTTGAATGAACTTAAAAATTTTCATCACACTTTTCTCAAATACTACTGAACAGAATAACTTCATATTTAGTCAGCAGTTTGGCAGAAATGAGTTGTAACTTGTGAGTGTTTTTTTGTTTGTTTTTGTTCATTATTTTATCTGCCAGACACCTAATTCCTGTTTTCCTATATATTTGTACTTATTTACGAGTGAGGAGTGAGGTATTCTACACAAGATATAAGTAGTTCCAGCTCAAGTCGTTCCGGACCACGTGGATCCCGTCGTAGTTCCAGCCCAAGTCGTTTCGGACCAAGTGGATCCCGTCGATATTTTTTCCCAATTTGTGGGGGATTAATCATTTCCCCCGTGGGAGGTGTTAATCAGACACTTGAAATCCTCAATTATATGACCTTAATCCCCAAACAAGGCATCCACGGAGATAAATTACATTTAAGCACATATACACTCATTCAAAACCCTAGTTTATAAAATTAAAATCACTGATTCTACTTACAACATATAGTGACCACTTTCAACAAATTGAAGATTACGTCACAGGAGGATAACTTACAAAAACATAGATTAATGTTATACAAATTAAAAATGACATTAATTAGAGATGCATTAGTTTCTCTTGTGGTTAAAATCCCCCATGGAGATTTTGAAAAGAAGGCAGGTATGTCGGTCCCATATAGAAGTAATTAACATATATATAGTTTACAAGTGATTATACTTTAGTACGAGCGATAGAAATGGTAGACGATCGACATTTTTATTCCGCACCTAGGGGCATTATGTTTTTCGGTCTATGCATCCGTTCGTCCGTCCGTCCGTCCGTCCGTCCGTCCGTACTGACTCAGATTTCCAGTCAGATACCACTAGACACAGGGCATGCTCTATCTAACGTTATTTGACCATTAGTTTGGATGATGTGATGGATTTGAAGTATATATATAAGAGGGGGGCTACTATATAAATCAAGGAGGACATTTTTGAAGCTGTCTTCAAATTGTTAAATAATGTAACTGGTCATTCTTGCATATATTGGAACCAACTGTTACTGCATTATACTTGGTGGATGATGATGACCAATTTTCTGATACAATACAATTGCTCTTTTAATTCCAATTTTATTAAAACTTGATTCCCTAAAAGACTCAGAGACCAGGAATTTTTTTAAAACAGTACATAGCAGCTCTTCTTTTTATGACATTAATATTTTGTCCCAAATTTTTATATTGTACAATTGGATTGCAAAGGATACTATTCCATTTTAATAGATTTCCTAGAAGTCTTTCAGAACAATAATGCTTAGGAAAAGCATCTAGCAACCATGTATTTTTTATATGTTAAGACCCAAACATAGACATGGAACAATTAAATTTCAAAAATATGTAATTCCTACTTTGGTCAATTACCTGAATGTTTCAGTAAAATTCCTTGAAGTCTCTCAGAACAACAATAATTGGAAAAAGCACCTAGCAACCAATATTTTTGGAATTATCATGACTTAAAACACTTTCCTGGAACAATTAAATGTGTCAAAAGAATATATGTAAACTGCCTGGAAGTCTATCAGAACACCTAGCAACCATATAATTTTGGAAATGTTATGACCAATGAAAAGAACAAATAAAAGATATGCAGATGAGTCCCTTAGGTTTAACCTTTTATTTTCTCATTTCATCCTTGCATTCAAATGATTTGTTTCATGACTCCCTGGGTTATATATATTTTTCATTTTTTTTAGAGGGCCAAGGAAGGGAGGGGGGGGGGGGGTACATGAGTACATGTTATAAGAATTTCTTCATGAGAACTGATATAGTCATGATGGGGCAAATTTATGGAATAAGAATTTAAGAATTTATCAACTACATGTAAAACAAAAATTTCAGAAATCTGTAGAATGTGTACTTTATTGTTAATTGATAATTGTAATGATTTTATAGTTCTGATCCTGCCTGGAATTAAATGTATGTGATTTTTTATAGAATGAAGATAATAACATCTGTCTTAACTTTTTTAATGTTTCATTTTAATATATAAAAATGTTTTTCTGTTACAAATCATTGATGTATTGTTTTATGTGTACATGTTATGCTGCCCATCAAGGGCCCTTGATTGGAATAATAAATATTCTTATTCTTATTCTTATTGTTACGATCTTTTATGAATTATGAATTATATTTTGTAGTACCTTTGCATAAAGTAAAGAGAAAATTACACTTTGGAAGAAAGCCACCAATCCAGAGAGAGAAAGCTAATAACTTAAAGGAAAAGAAAAAGAGAGAAGTATGTAAATTTATTGTTATTGTTCAACAGCCAATATGATATAATTTTGCTTATAAAATTTGCTTTCCTATTTTAAAGGGTTTTTTTCCAAAAATTTTTTCAAGTACTATGGTAAATTTTATCAACAAAATTTATTTTTGTAATATTATAATTTTTTTATAGTTCCAAACAAATTATAAATGAAATGACTTTATTTGCCTTGTGAACTTATAAGACTGCAAAATATATAATTTCTCAATTTTTCTAATTCATGCAGAGATCAAAGTTACCAACAAAGAAGCAGACGTTTGGAAAGGCATCTGTTAAAAACAAAAGAAAGAGAATTTCTAAGGAATTATTGGATTTATTGGATATGGCAGATCATTTTATCTACTCGGAAAAACTCAGGTCCAAAAATTTGAAACGTCCTTGTCATGGAGACCATGGAATGTCACATGGTGCCTATAAGTTACATTCCTCTCATGAGGTCACTAATCTTATTCCTGGAAGACAGAACTAAAAGAAAAAGTGCCAAAAAAAAAACAGTTAGAGAAGAAAGAACTAAAAGAAAGAGAGCAATAATAAAGAATTTAAACTATAAATGCGATTGATATTGATTCATGTCAAATGCTGTGAATTTTTAAAGACATCATTTTTGTTTAATATGAAAAGATCTAATAGTCATTTAGCATTTATTCAAATTGTAAGGAGATATGTGAAAAAAGAAAGCACATGTCAAATCTATTTACATTTTGTATGCTTATTACATGTACCAATTTGAGAAAGGGAAATAATCCAGTTTATCTCATTTATAATACACATAATGGGTTATCACTACTTTTACACCATAGAACTTGTATAACTGCTTTGAAGGAACATTTTAAGAGTCACTTTTCATAGTTCTGTAAAAATAGATCTGTATTTGAGGTCATTATTGACTTTTTTCTTCTGTAAATTTTATCATTTGTTAAAGTAGAACAGTTCCTAACTTTCGATAATTGTTTTTTACTGAAGACTTATTTGTACTAGCCTTTGCTACCAGTTTTTTTTTTTTTTTATTTAGTATAAAAGCAGAGAGCATTATTTCCTAATGAAAAATATTGGGCAGGATACAGACATTTTTTGTAGAGGGGTTGCAAGAAATTTATTTGTTATTTTAAACATTTTTTGATAAATATAGAAAAGCAAATATAAATATAAGAAAATTCAGAATACAAAGAAGCTTTGAAATTTAAAAACAAAGCATATTTGTAGATAGAAGAGAAGCGGTAGGCCAGTACATTTCTGAGATAATAAAGGAGGTGCTAATGTTATAGATATTTTGTTATGTAGATATACAGAGTTAGTGTTTAGATCAGACATTCATTTTTGTTATGTAAATACACAGTTACAGTTTGTAGACCATAACTATTATTGTTTGTTATGTAGCTATACAAAGTTATTGTTTGTACACAAGAAATGTACATTTTTGTTGATTTAGATCTGAGATGTAAATTTTTGACTCGCCTGTCCTAATGACCTTTTGTCATCACTTAGCATCTGTCGTCTGCCCTCTTGTCTTTTGTCCTTGAACATTTAAAATATATTCCATCTGTAAATTCTGACTCAAAATTTGGGGGAGAGTCTACTAGAATAGGTACATAGCTACTTTTGCACAATTTTTGTAGAGCCTGTAACATCTTGTCACATAAGCATGACCTAGAGGTCCTACATTACGGCATTGTCCTAGTCAACATTAAAAGTTATTCTGTGATTTAAGTTTTTTTTAGACATCAATTACTTCAAACCTTTATGGAATTTTATAAAACGTGGACAAAAGCTTTTTTATGATGAAAAGACTGTATTCAGAGCAAATTTTTTTTTTCTCTCATTTATTCTGTATTTTATTTATAAAAGGACTAAATTATTTTGCAGTTTACTTTAAGATACAGTTTACAGTTAAAGTTTTTCAAATATCAATAACTTTGTTCAAGCTTCATCGAGTTAAATGAAACTTAGAAAGAATTTTTTTATGATCAAAAGACGCTTTCCACAGATAAATTTTGAAATATATATATTTTCATTTTTCCATATTTTACTGATGACAGAACTTAGTTTTTTTTTTGCAGTTAACGTTTAGACTCTAAGGTTTAAGATTTTTTATACATCAATTGTCAAGAATTTTTTGCAGAGGCTTTTTTTATATTTAGAGATAATGTCTGAATCAAATCATTCTTCAGTATTTTCACTGATTGTGTCACTTACTGATATATAAACAAGTGCCAGGTGAGCAGTATGGTTTCTCTACACCCTCTAGTTAATTTTGTTTTGTTATGTGTTCATTGTTTTATAGAAATAGTATATATTAGTAGTTACCAAGTTTTCAGGTAGGAGAATGAAGAGAGATTTGTACGAATTTTAGTTAGGACTCATCTTATTCATATTGTCATTTATCAGGTAACTTGAAAATTTAGGCTATTTTTGATACTTGTGCCAAATGTATGATGAGTTGTCACATTATCTTGAAAGAATGAAATGAAAAATTTTGTTTTGGTTTAGATGAAGTTTCATTTGGTTATTTCAACATTTTTGTATTCCTACATATTAAATTTTATAGTATTGAATACAATTTGTGTAAAGCAGAGATATGCACAATTGAGTAGCGCTTTCAGTGCACCACCTGCAAACTGATTGATTTATCAATTATTTCTAATGATTAAAGTTTTATATTGTTTTTATTACAGCACAGCAAGTGCGTACTCAGCAAGTTTTTACAGTGTTTTATAATATCTGCTGACTCAGCTAGAGTTGTTAGTTGATAACAGGTTTTACATTTGTTTTTATGATGTTTTTTACAGCACAAAGAGTGCTTCTTCAGCAATTTGTTATGATTTTTTAAGATTTTAAGTATATTGTACAAAATGTAAATAAATAAAACATTTGAAATTTAGTTTGAATATATTTTTTTTCCAGTACATAAATGTACAATATTACAATATTGAACCAAGGTTTTACTCCAAATGATATTTTGTTACAATATATCTTATACAAAGATGTCATCATGGGTGAATATATCTTTGGGCAAGGCCCTGGTTCATAACTAATTTTGCCAAAAACTATGTGTATAATGGCCTTTCTAGCTCACCTGGCCCGAAGGGCCAAGTGAGCTTTTCTCATCACTTGGCGTCCGTCGTCCGGCGTCGTCGTTAACTTTTTACATTTTGAACTTCTTCTAGAGAACCACTGAATGGAATGAAACCAAACATGGCATGAATGTTCCTTATGAGGTGCTGACCAAGTGTTGTTACTTTGTAGCGGATCCATCATCCAAGATGGCCGCCAGCGGGGGACTTTGTTTAACATAGGACCCTATGGGAAATACATACAAATGTCTCCTTTTAGAGAACCACTGAATGGAATGAAACCAAACATGGCATGAATGTTCCTTATGAGGTGCTGACCAAGTGTTGTTACTTTGAAGCTGATCCATTATCCAAGATGGCCGTTAGCGGGGGACTTAGTTAAACATGGGACCCTTTGGGAAATACATACAAATGTCTTCTTTTAGAGAACCACTGAATGGAATGAAACCAAACATGGCATGAATGTTCCTTATGAGGTGCTGACCAAGTGTTGTTACTATGAAGCCGATCCATAATCCAAGATGGCCGCCAGCAGGGGACTTAGTTTAACATTGGACCCTACGGGAAATACATACAAATGTCTTCTTTTAGAGAACCACTGAATGGAATGAAACCAAACATGGCATGAATGTTTCTTATGAGGTGCTGACCGAGTGTTGTTACTTAGAAGCTGATCCATAATCCAAGATGGCCGCCAGCAGGGGACTTAGTTTAACATTGGACCCTACGGGAAATACATACAAATGTCTTCTTTTAGAGAACCACTGAATGGAATGAAACCAAACATGGCATGAATGTTTCTTATGAGGTGCTGACCGAGTGTTGTTACTTTGAAGCTGATCCATAATCCAAGATGGCCGCCAGCAGGGGACTCAATTTAACATGGGACCCTATGAGATATACATACAAATGTCTTCTTTTAGAGAATCACTGAATGGAATGAAACCAAACATAGCATGAATGTTCCTTATGAGGTGCTGTCGAAGTGTTGTTACTTTGAAGCCGATCCATAATCCAAGATGGCCGCCAGCGGGGGACTAAGTTTAACATGGGACCCTATGGGAAATACATACAAACGTCTTCTTTTAGAGAACCACTGAATGGAATGAAACCAAACATGACATGAATGTTCCTTATGAGGTGCTGACCAAGTGTTGTTACTTTGAAGATGATCCATCATCCAAGATGGCCGCCAGCGGGGGGACTTAATTTAACGTAGGACCCTATGAGAAATACATACAAATGTTTTCTTTTAGAGAACCATTGAATGGAATGAAACCAAACATGGCATGCATGTTCCTTTTGAGGTGCTGACCAAGTGTTGTTACTTTGAAGCTGATCCTTCATCCACGATGGCCGCCAGAGGGGGACAATGTTTAACAAGGGACCCTATGGACAATACATACAAATGTCTTCTTTTAGAGAACCACATACTGAATGGATTGAAACCAAACATGGCATGAATGTTCCTTATGAGGTGCTGACTAAGTTTTGTTACTTTGAAGCTGATCCTTCATCCATGATGGCCGCCAATGGGGGGACTTCCTTTAACATAAGACCCTATGGGAAATACATACAAATGCTTCTTCTAGAGGTGAACTGAATGGAATGAAACCAAAACATGGCATAAATGTTTCTTATGAGGTGCTGATGAAGTGTTGCTACTTTGTTGCCTATTTACTGTTCAAGATGGCCACCAGGATTTTTTATCAAATTACAGGACCAATATTAAACCAAATTTGGCCTCACTCATTATTAGGGTATCCGTTATGATTTTAATCTATTTTTACATGATTTCCAAAACCAAAGTAGAATCAGGTGAGCTACACAGGCTCTTGAGAGCCTCTAGTTTAGGTAAAATACTGTCTATGACATCATAGTGACATCACAGTACAGTTGACTTTTCTGAACTGAAGCATCCAGATCATATCACCTTTTTCATTCATCAGTCAATTAACGTGACTATTAGGGGTTTCACTAGTTGAGCGAGAACTGCAGACTATGGAAGCTTCTAAATCTTTGGTTTTGTGGACTGTTGTTTGTCTTTTTGTCATATTCGTTTTGGCCATGGTGTTATAAAATTTAGAAGATGTGATATGATTGCCAATGATACAACTCTCCACCAGAGACCAAATGACATAGAAGTTAACAACTATAGGTCACCTTACGTTGTTTGGTTTTTTTTTTTCACTTATGATTTTTAAATGTTCCTTTGACATCATCTCTCTATTTATATAGAAGTATTTGATGTGCTCAATAACAAAAGATGTAGTTCTTCTTCATCATGTTTTATTAAAGGTTTAATTACACCATCAAACTATAAAGATTGTTTCCTATTAAATTTTCCATTCCTTTGAACCTTTGTTTGAACAACTAGCTGTAAAATTAATGTGATCTACAAAGTATAGTATTTTGATGCAGAAACTCTGATAGCTTTAGCAGTTATACATATGAAAAACAGTTAAATAGTAATTTTGAAATGGCAGAAGAAAAAAATGGAATTTGCAAAAATTTCAAACAAAAATTCAATGCTGACTGACAACAAACTATTACAGCACACATTTTAAGTATTTTCCATATATGAAGTTCCTCGCAAACCTGGTTAGACAGTTTATAATATTCTGTCTATTGTTTTAAATACAAAAATAAATACATCTATTATTTATACAAAGAGGTTTACGATTTTACATTTTTTCATCCAATAAATATTCTCCAAGACCTTTCTTTACTCTTCTCAACTGTTTCACTGTGTCACCTATGCTCTTTATGGAATGGACTTGTTCATCTAAGAAATCATGTTCCAGAACGTGGGAAAGCTGAAAAAAAAATGAGATATTTGTTGAATGCACGTGTACAGAAAACTTGAAACTTATTTTGCTATGAACAGTTCTTTTATCTAGAAAAGAATATACAACATTGAGGATATAGAAAGACTTCATCAACCAAGACTTTCAACTTTGAATTTATAAAGGGTCCTTAAGTATTTATAAAAAGTTAGAAAATTCAAAGAATGACCAGCAATGATCTGAGTGTTTTCCATCCCATGACACTTTATTTCTGGCAGTTTGCAAAATTTTTTTTTCAATTCAATAGTTTATTTAAGTCTTATCTCTTAGTACTTTAGGTGTTACATGTATAACATTACATTAAGTGTTTTATATAATATTTCATAAGTAATTTGTAAAGTGATCTTTATGGACTTCACAACTATATACTTATAATGTTGCCTTTTTGTGTGTGTGTTTTTTTTTTTTACTTGATGTAAATTAACTTTATTACTTAAATTTTATGCAAGGAATATTTAATTGTTTGAAATAAAAGAATATGATACTTTAAAAATTGTAAAAACAAAGAAGTCACTACGGAGGTGTATATTTATATACTGTACAATTTCAAGGACTAAAAAGTTTTAGTTAATTTTGAAAAAAAAAGATGTAAGTTCTGTTTCCTTACTTAAACTTGTTGAGAACAGTTTCATGAGCATGTTCTGTTCTTTTAGTTTTTAATGTTTTTTGTTTTTGTTTTATATGAGTTTTTTTTATTTATACTTTGTTTTGTTTTTGTCTTAATTTGTGGGGTTCATCTTGGGGCTATTTTAAAATTTGATGATAGTTTTACTTTTAAATTTTCAAAAGAAAAATAAAGATTATGAAACCAGATCCTTTACCCATAAGTAAAAAACCTATAGGTTTAGTTTTGTTCAATTAATATCTTATTCTGTACAAACATGATCTACCTACATGAGCATCGCTCTCCGTGGCTTTGTGGAGATCTAATAATTTCTGGTTGACAAATCTTTCTAATACTAAAGCATCTTCCATTCCCATTAATCCATTGTACCATTCATCTCTATCCTACAATATTCAACGTAATAAAAGGTCATCTCAAAACAAGATTTACCCTTAGAATTTTGTACAATACTAGTACATGCAAAGGGTAAAAAACGACCACTTTTAAACAAGAAATTGATTTGATAATCTTGAGAATATTGAGATAATGTTACCCAATTTATTTGTAGAAGTACTAATTGTCTATCAATTTAACTCTCTCTTTTCTCAACTCCACACTAGTTTTTCAATGCATTTAATTAAAAAAAAACCTTAGCTATTTGACAACGAGTGGTGAAGTGGATGAAATACAAAAGATAGGCGTTAGTTCGTTAAAAGATACCATGAGCCCGGAGGGAGGGCGGATTGTATCTGTTTAATGTACTAACGGTTATTTATTGTGTTTAACTTTTATTGTTACGACCTTTCTTAATTACAGTTCCTTTCTTAATTACACCCTATTATTCGCGAGCTTAAATAACCACTTAATTCTCTACCAATTAGATTCATAGTTAGTAAATAACAAAAATTAATATAAAATGGTACGAACTAACAGTATACAGAGTATGTTTCAGAAATGTGTCCATTATTGACATAATACATCATAATCGATCTAATTTTCTAGTAAAACCTGTTACTGAAAGAAAATATTTAAATCCCATTCTCGAAAGAAATAAAAATAATAAAAATACCGAACTCCAAAGAAAATTCAAAACGGAAAGTCCTTTATCAAATGGCAAAATCAAAAGCCCAAACGAATGGAAAACAACTATCATATTCCTGACTTGATTTACACTTTTAATATTTTACGATTCGAATACCTCAAAACATGCAGTGAAATAGATGAAATTGCCATAAACATCACCCTTCCGGAGCACCTGAGATCACCCCCGGTTGTAGTTTGGGTTCGTGTTGCTCAGTCTTTAGTTTTCTATGTTGTGATTTGTGTATTGTTGTCTTTTTGGCCTTTTTCTTTTTTTTTTGCCATGGCATTGTCAGTTTTTTTTTTACTTATAAGTTTGAATGTCCCTTTGATATCTTTCGCCTCTTTCACTAAGTTTTGCTTTCATTTATTAAGCAAGTAGTTTTAGAACAGGTTTCAAAACTTGTCTCAGTTGTCAATAGGCTCTAGAGCTCATCTTTGATTAATTATGATCCGGAAAAATATAAAAATGAATATCAAAGTTTGATTCTACTGGTTAAGTGGATTTATACCACGTGATTAAAATGTGAAGTCTCCGAACGGACATCTCGTGATGGTAAAAGCTCACACGTCCTTTCGGTATGCTAAAAATAAAACATGTGGTAAACCCAAACTGGATAGGATAGAAATAAACATTATATATGTAATAAGTTTGATATAATAAACACAAGATAAGATAATCAAGATAAAAGGTCTTTCAACTATTGCTTGTTAAAAAAAAAACGAACAACCTTATGTGCTGACTGTATTGATTTGGAGAATGTGAACAACCTACAACTGAAATTCACGATCTATGTAACAATAAGGAGACGTGGTATGATTGTAAAGGAGGCAACTATCAGCCCACGACAAAAAGACAAGGAAATAATCAACTACGTGTCACCTTACGGTCATCAATATTGAGCAGAAACCATACCGTAAAGTTAACGGTATAATGAAATATGAAACAATTCAAAGAGAAAACAAACGGCCTGATTTATCATAAAAACAATAAACGAAAGACAAGTATGGCACATCACAAACGACGACAACCACAGCCGATATAGGAGTATACGCACTTACTGAAAGTTACTAGTAGTCCACAGCATAATTTATAGTAAGGGCCTTGCCTGGCCACAATATAGTACATTATAGATTTAATGAAAGGTTGTCCGTCAAAGCATGGAAGTAATATTGAATATTACTTCCATGGTCAAAGGTAAAACATTGTTATCATCTTGAAATAGTAAAACAGATAAATATGTTATCAATTTTTTTTCATTGATAAACCATGTACTTTAAATAATTACTTAACTTCAGATTGACCGATATGTATAAAACCCAATTTTAAATTAAAAAACACAAATTCAATATATAAATTAGAATAAATGTCTTACCTGACACAAATTCCATGTTTGAGATTTTGCCATGAAGTAACACATCTGTAAAAAAGAAAAAGTTATACAGGCATTTTAATTCTCCGTTCTGATGATACTTAACTAGGGACAATTTCACAAATATGTATGTGTGTCCCATGTATATCTTTCTTTTTTACTGATATATTGTCTTAATATTTTGCTTATTTTCTTATTCATTTTGTTTGGTTTTGTTTGTTTTTTTTCTGCTTTTGATTTTCCAAATAGGAAAAGGGGTATTTATTCCACATCCCCTTTGCAATACAAATTGAAGTAATAATATTATGAAGCAAACATTTCATACCTGAGATAAAAGTGAAAAAGATACAGCAAAGGTCCTTCTAGAATCAAAATCAAGGCTGGAGCAGATTAAATATTACTACTTCAAAAATTGGAAATTGAAAGCACGAAATTTTAAATTATTGGGTTTGACCTTTCAATCTACTTTTTAGGCGTCCATCATGGTTAATTTCGAGTTAGAGTCATAGTCTATTTAGTATATATTATTCTCAAATTAACTATATAGAGTGTGAATGAAAAGTACTTTTGTTGGCTCCAATATCAGTGTACATTCTTGTAAAATCCACATGGTAGTGAAAAGGGATCATGAGATGATAGATTTTTTTCTCTCTCAATATTGCTGATAGTAAAATTGTGCAGATTTTTCACCTTCTTGTCTTTAAGGAGTGGTCGTATTACTTTCGTATCACACAAGTACAAGAATAAGCTGGCTCTAAATTCGGAAAAAAACAATAACTATTTTAAAATTTCAGGCACATATGATCGGTGTTCACATTTATGCTACTTTAAGCTACCATGTGAATCAAATCCGGCTGTGTTTCTTAATATGCATATTTCTTAACAAACTTCAGGTTGTCTTTTGTGTAGACCAATTTATCATCTGAATATTACTATATGAATCATTTTACTGTTACACTTACACATGCTTTTGTTCTTGAATTTTCTATACCAGAATGTTTTCCAAGTTCTTCTGACACCACATCACAAACATCATTCAACTAAGATGAAAGTATCATAGAGTTAAACATTAAATAAAACAGAATGACAAAAACAAAATATTATCAAAAATAACAAGAGATATCAACGGTCTTATATAATTGTCTAATATATTACTATTTTTTTTAAATGTAATGGCACAATTAGTGGAACAACTACTTTCAGAAAAAACGTCCATCTTTCTTGAAATTTTCCATGCCAGACAGAGAGACACAGAATTTTTTTTTTTTGCATTTTTCAAATTTTTCAAAATTTTTACTGTTTTGGGTTTTTTTGATACAATTTTTAGCAGGAAATCTTCCTATGCGCGAAAAAAACCCTACATAATAAGTCATGTGTATTTGTTGATTAACGAATAGAAATGAAACATTCTCAACCAAATAACAGATCGAAAGAGAAATGGATGATACCTTTATATCTTGTAGTTTGACTTCACCCCCTCTCTGATTCAGGTAATCCATCAGTTTTTCAGCATGCTCCGACTCTTCCTTGGACGCTTTAGAGAAAAACTTGGCAAACCCAGGCAGGGATACGTCAGCTCTAGCATAGTACTGGGACTGAAATATATGCAAAAGTAATATAATAAACAATGCCAAGGCTGGTATCACTGTCCCGGGTTAGGAGAGAGTAAAGTGCTCAAAAAGATGTTTAATCAGCTTGGATACTGAAAACTCCCGTACCAATAATGTTATCTGTGAAGGTAAATTTATGGTGAATCTTGTCATAAAGAAATGATTCTTATTTAGTTATTCAATGTGACTATTTTTTCCAGTAGAGAAGGCTACACAAGTGCTGATGTTCGATTTATATAACATGTGATGTCACGTCATTATTACTTACATATGCTTTGTAAATATAGCTGGCCTGGAGTTCTTTCACGATCTGTTCGTTTAAGGCATTTATTGTTGATGTTTTAAAATCCTGTCGAACATTTGAAACATCTAAAACAAGAAGTTTGAGACATATCTATATGAAACATACAAAGAATACAGTGAAATGGGAGCAAGAGTCAAAAATAGAGAATCCAAGAAGCCAAGAACAGCTTCACAACAATTTCTTTTTATCATATAGTGTCTACACAGTTAAGTATCGATTTTTTTATGCATTTTTATTAATTGATTTCACAAATGCTCTGAAATAACACAATTTCCGCGTATCAATACCATTTCAAGCACTAAATTCAAAATCAAATTTTGTATAATTTAAAAACTTGAATTAGTCGACTATGATTGGCTCTCATCACATTACTTTGTATCTGCTTGAAGTTTTCTTTAGTCTTTGTGAATCTAATACATTCTGGTATATAATAAGACAACGCTTGGTCATGCATGAGACGTTTGCAGTGGCTATAAGACAAGACACTCTAGTTCGAGCCACGCTTATTAAAGACTTAGAGGAACATAAAATATTACTGAGTATTGAAAATTCCAGGCTAAATCCACCATTTTCTACATAAGGAAATGCCTGTACCAAGTCAGGAATATGACAGTTGTTTTCCATTCGTTAGATGTGTTTTAGATTTTGATTTTGCCATTTTATAAAGGACTTTCCTTATTGAATTTCCCTTGGAGTTCGGTATTTTTGTTATTTTACTTTTTTCCATACCAATTGGAAGAACAATATCTTCGATTTTATCAGTACCATTTCTTATATATAGATGTAAAAACATAAATCTTACCATCGATAGCACTGCATGCTGCAACTACCAAGCTTATTAAAAACAACGATTTCATGATGATAAAAATGGATGTCCTCTCTTCAATATTAAAAGTGATTATATCATTTGTTTTACTTAATTATCAAGTAATGTACGTGTGGATACAATGTCCAAAAGTTATCATTGGGATGACTCATGTACCACTTTAATAGTTTGACCTTATTATTTTCCGAACGATTTTGCGTATTGTAGAAAAGTAACGAAACTATATTCTAGAAATATGTAATTCTTAATATATAAGAATTGTTTGTAAAGTTGGAATCTTAGATTTAAAGACAAGTATATTTGTAAGAATTTCAGATATTCTATAGGATACCAGTTTATGTAAATACACTATGCATGGTGTGATAGGGCTCTTGGTTGGCGTCGCAGCAATATTTGCTTTTTCTGCAAGTGGATTTTTTTTCACATCAGATGAGAAAGTAACGGGTAAGAACATAGTATTTATTTTAGTATTTCAAACATATTGACAATTAAAAAAATGAATTTGTTGATTTTTTTCCTGTATCTATAGGATGGCAACCTTTTTATGGGATGTGCATTTATGCTGGGACTATTATACTAACTTAGTATAATAGTCCCAGATTTATGACTAAAAATCTTATCCGAAATTATAAAAGAGAGGCGAAAAATACAAAAGAGATATTCATGAGTCGAAAACAAACTGAAAGTGTCATGGCAAAAAAACGAAAAACGACAAAAGACAAACACCAGTACACAACAAACAGCATAAGTGTTTCTCGTTTCTCTTTTTTTTTCTATAGATTAGACCGTTGGTTTTCTTGTTTAAATTGTTTTACGCTAGTCATTTTGGGGACCTTTATAGCTTGCGGTTCGGTGTAAGCCAAAGCTCCGTGTTGAAGGCCGTACTTAGACCTATAATTGTTAACTTTTCATACATTTTGACTTGAATGGAGAGTTGTCTCATTGGCACTCATACCACATCTTCTTATTATAATAGAAAACTAAAACATGTAAATTTTCTAGCCCTGAAACTTTACCGAATATGAAATTGAAACAACTTTTTCATGACAAGACTGTTACCGGTACATTCAAAACATAAAAGCACAAAGAACTACACCTAAAACTAAAACAAGAGCAACACGAACCTCTTTTAATGTATTACACACGATATCCTTACAGGTGCGATGCTATTCACCTCTAGTTAAACAAAGTAATTTTTCTATAGTCTTAAGATTGTTGTTTTTGTTTTATTTTGTTGTGATTTGTTGCGAATAACCAACATGTGTTTGCACTAGTATTCCATCCTAGACTGCAGAATCTGTTGTCACCATTTATACCATCAAAACAAAATTTAATCAAAGATTTATCACATAGAAAGAATTTATATGTAAATTTTGTAAACATATTCCCCCTTGTGAATTTGCATATTAACAGTTAATGTAGATTTGTATTTCTATATTGTAATACCTTTATATTAACATTTCGTCTAGTTATTGAAACCAGACATCTAGTTCACAAGTTGGTAGAACAGAATTTTGACAGTAAGAACCAAAGATCTATTAGAAAACAGATAACAGAATGTCTCAGGGACAGTTATCAATATTTAGCTATGGTAAATATATTCGATAAATTTTTTTTTTTAAATTAGTCATAACGAGCACACTCCATCAGAGGTAGGTCTAGGATTTCTGGTGAGAATGAACGCAACATCTAAATATGCCAACAACAGAGTTTGTAACCATGCAATGGTTTTGTTTCAACTTGTAGAAATTATTTATGTATTCATCAGTGAGGCCTTCAACACGGAGCAAAATTTCACACCTCATTGAAAGCTGAAGACATTTTAAGCACCGGCTTTAGTGGAATACCTTGCTATAGATCTCACCGGCTTTAGCGGAATACCTTGCTATAGATCTCACTGGCTTTAGTGGAATACCTTGCTATAGATCTCACCGGCTTTAGCGGAATACCTTGCTATAGATCTCACCGGCTTTAGCGGAATACCTTGCTATAGATCTCACCGGCTTTAGCGGAATACCTTGCTATAGATCTCACCGGCTTTAGCGGAATACCTTGCTATAGATCTCACTGGCTTTAGTGGAATACCTTGCTATAGATCTCACCGGCTTTAGCGGAATACCTTGCTATAGATCTCACCGGCTTTAGCGGAATACCTTGCTATAGATCTCACCGGCTTTAGCGGAATACCTTGCTATAGATCTCACCGGCTTTAGCGGAATACCTTGCTATAGATCTCAATAACACTACACTGAATAACGCTACAGTTTTGCATCGAAGAACAAAGATGCTGTGTAATATAGAAACACAATAATTTCATAAGAGGCTCCAAATCAACATACGCTCTTTCGCTGAAAAACATACCCAATGGATTAATTTTTAATTTGTTCTCGTTCTGAACTTATTTGAGATACTTGCTACTGGGAATTAAGCAATCAACATCAATCAATCAAGTATTATATATATGTTTTTTTCTGGATTACATTATCTTTTTAAATTCATGGCTATTCTTCTTCACAGAGCATGTATTTCGACCAGGCAGAAGTGGCACTTCCAGGTTTCCATAAGATGTTCAAAGAGTATTCTAACAGAGAGATGTCAAATGCTGTAAAATTAATGACATATATGAACCTAAGAGAAGGATCAAATAAGTTTCTAGGAATTCCTGTGAGTCTTTCAATTTTCAGTATCTCATTTTAAAATTATTTTTGATCGCTGAATTCACTGCTCAGTGCATGGTCTATTTTTCCGACCGTTTTAACCTTAATCCAAAATTCTGAGTTACGTATATAAGCATACTGAGATTCAAAAGACCATTCAGTTTTCCATGCAAACCCAAACACATTTTAACTGTTTACAGCTTTTATCATTTTCGTGGTTTGAGGAAGGACGAAACTATGTAAATATCGAAATTGACATATAAACTTTAATCTAAAGCAGATTTTTAAATTTTCTTATATAGTCGACCCCAAAATACATATACAGTTTACTTCAAGCTACACGAGGACTTCCTTTCACTGAATCCAAATATATATAATAAAAATGCCTTCCCGCTGTATTTGATGATACAATTCAGCATATTCGTGTGTGTAGTTAAAACATTTAGGGATCTCTTAATCCTTTAAAGTCTCAGACTACATCCTGTAGATCAGGCTTAAATCTGGATTCAGAATATTTTTTTTTGTCATCTGTTTGACCAGAATATTTTTTTCATCAAATTGGGGATCAGAATATTTTTTTTAGAAAAAACCATAACCCAAAAAAATGTTGAGTTTTGGGCTCTATATATTTACTTTTTTTAATTTAGGAACCAAGAATTTCTTATGAATGGCATGATGGAGAAACAGCATTAATAACAGCTTTAAGAATGGAACATAAAGCTAATACCAAGTTCCAGACCATAATACAACTAGCATTGGAAAAGAATGATCCACACGTGAGTTACATCTACACTTACAATTACACTGCACACATTTATTTCAAGTGTTTTGTTTATTAATATATAACACTTCTTCAATTTTTCAATTTGTTCACTAGGTCATCCCTTAGCTATATAAGTGATTTTTTTCCCTTTAAGTTGATTTTATCAAGGATTTGTATTATAGTATACAAATCCTTGATTTTATAAGTTAAACAAGAGGCCACAAGAACATTATGTTTCTAAACTGATACGTTTGAAATATCAATGCATTCATTCTGGGACTATTACCCAGTTAAAAAAATCAAAGAAAAAAATATGATACAATATGATTTCCCTGCGTACACTCATGACCAAAAGTAAGAGAGAAAATTATAAAACGTGTTAAGGGCAATTCACATAGAACGTTTAATCATAAAAAAAAAGATGTGGTATGATTGCCATTGAGACAACTCTCTACCAGAGACCAACAGACAGAGAAGTTAATAGCTATAGGTCACCGTACAGCCTTCAACAATGAGAAAAACCAACACCGCAGTCAGTTACATAAGGCCCCGAAATGACAAATGTAAAACACTTCAATCGAGAAAACTAAAGGCCTGATTTATGCACAAAACAATGAACAAATACAATATGATATACAGCATCAATCGACAACCACTGAATTACAGGCTCTTAACTTGGGACAGGCACATACAGAATGTGGCGTGGTTAAATTTGTTTGCGGGCGCCCAACCCTCTTCTAACAGGGGACAGTGGTGTAACAGCACTACATATCTAAAAACTAGTAAAATTCAGTTGAAAAGGGCCCCACTTATCAGATCGATACAAAGCAGAAAAACAAGTAACAAAAAAACAGACCGGACGTGGGATATTTATACATCCCCACAACAACAAGAGACTACTTACAGATCTGAGAGGACTCGTAGTTACTGACAGCTAGTTCAAAGCCAATAACAAGTAATAAAAGAATCGTGCATCTAGGACTAAAATATCAATCAGGCATGTCAAAACTTGTAGTCTAAATCCCGCTAAGTCTAACGAACTGCTGTATTCCCCAAGTTTAAACATGACAATAAAAAACTAGAATAATGGTAATGTTTATGCTGGTCATAAATTAAGGTCATCAATAAATAGTGCATTTCTTAAGACAAAGAAGCAAACAAGGGAAAGAAAACCTGTTCTTGAGTTGAACTTGGAGGGAGATATCATGGCTTTCAACATCCATTTGTATTGTTAAATGAATTCTGTAACTGGCCAGCAGCCTCTCAATATCAGTTTATTTTCCATTCTATAGTTTCTGATTTAATGCCTGATGCTTTTATCTTCAGGTCCTTGATTAAAGCCTGGTGGGCCAAATGTACCATATTCATTTACAAACCCATCTCCTTTATTTCATTTTATGATTCAAACTGCTCATGTTATTATGATAATACATGATTTGTTTGCCATAATTTATATTTTTGAGCATATATAACTTTAGCCACAACCCCTGATCCACAAATTCAATTTAAACTTTACCACCAATTGTTTAAAGACCATTAGACTGTTGGCAGTTTTAGTATGCTTATACAGTATCTTAGTCAGTATACATACTAGAGTCATACAAATGAATTGCAACCAAATAATAGAAATCAGAGTTAGATCAATAAATAAGGTAAAACCTAATGTTTACTTAGGAGATTTTGTGTCCTAATGTTACATAAATGTATAAACATTGATGAAATAGAATTACATTGACTTCTGAACTGCTCATGTTAGATTGTGTAATGTGAAACAAGATGAACTTGTATAAATAATGAATGAATCTATATTTATTCTTCCAGCTAAAACAGTTTATAGAGGATAACTTCCTGGACCAAAAAGTTAAAATCATTAAAGAACTTGGAGATAAAGTAACACAGCTTGGAAAATACAGTTCAGAAAAGAAAGGGCTGGGATTACAAATGTTTGATAACACATTACTTTGATCTCTGGTGTGCTACTACCACTGTGATATTATCTCTATTGAGATTTGGTGTGTACTTATATGAATAAATTGGATCAAATAATTCATTCTTTTTCATTATATTTTCTCAAATCTTACACTTTCACAAGTTAGGCTTTCAATTATGCTTTTATACAACAAAGATTGTATTAAGCAGAACTAGGAAAACAACAGAAAACCGGCTTAAAGGAAATGTAAAAACTTAACAACACAATGTTTACCAAATTTTACCAAGAGACCAGGTCAACCTATGCAATGTAGTGATAGAAAAATGTCACTACTATTTGCTGTGCTGTATTTTACAGTTTGTTCTTATGTTGTACTGTTATACCACTGTCCCTGGTTGGGGAGGGTTGGGCGCTTACAAACATGTTTAACCCCGCCACATTCTTTATTTGCCTGTCCCAAATCAGGAGGCTGTAGTTAAGTGGTTGTCGTTTGTTCATGTCGGTCATATTTGTTTTTGCTTTATTGATTGTCATAAATTGGAATTTTGGGGTTTTTTGGCTGGTTTGAATTGTTTCACTTTTTGTCATGTTGTAACCTTTTAAGGCAGACTATATACATGATATAAGTCATTTATACACTATATACATGATATAGTCATTTATACACTATATAAATGATATAGTCATTTATACACTATATACATGATATAGTCATTTATACACTATATACATGATAGTCATTTATACACTATATACATGATATAGTCATTTATACACTATATACATGATATAGTCATTTATACACTATATACATGATATAGTCATTTATACTTTGGTGGATAGTTGTCTCATTGGCAGTCACAGCACATTTCAGATATGTTGTTAACAACCTGTTAAATCATAATGAATAGATCTGGTGTAAAAGTCAATGAGACAGCCTAAATAACTAGAAATTAAAAATAAATAAAGTTAGTTAATTATCAGATAAATATCTTAAACGGAAACTTAGTGGAAACTAAAATGGAAAAAGTAACACAAAAAGGAAAATTCAATATTTTAGATTTTTAAAAGCCAAAATTGGTAATGTGGAAGATTAAATATTTTAGATTTTATAAAAGTTCTATGATTCCTTTAATCCACTTGGATATTGAACTGTAGAACAACTGGTATAATATAATAATACTGATGTAAATTCTGTACAGCAAAATAATAATTATTATTAATTTTAGTGGTGTACATAGTAACGATAAATCCCAGACCATTAAATAGTAATCTATATTTTTATTTATTTTATTTTTTAATTATTTTTTTAAATTTTTTTTACTCAAAAAATAAATAAACTCAAGCATGTCCTTTAGTTTTTACTATTAAATCTATTTCACTCCTTTTAGACCTGTGCATTTAAGATATCTTAACTAACAATATTTTATCCTTAATGTACATAAAATAGTAGGTGTAAATATTTTTATAATAGATTTTACATTACTACGTGATTTTAGGACAACAATATATTTTGTTTTTTAAGGATTGTATATATATATTAAACTAGTCCGTTCCAAGTTTTTAAACAATATTAATTGAAAATAAGGGCTTTCTCTTTTTTTTGTTTACCGTGTGACACGGGTGCTCCGTAGCGGAGGAATTTACTTAGAGAAGAAGAAGACAGCCACACTATTCTTTTATCATTAAAATAAATACAGTTTTGAAATACCTGAAAAGTTTTACTCAGTTTGAAATTTGAATGCAAGTTTTGTGTAAATTTTTTTCATTGGCTTAAAGTTCCAAATTGACATATCGTAGCTAAAGGGAGACCTGTCATTTTGAATTGCTTGTATCAACAAATGTTCTATTACTACAATACTATTGAAAATAAAACAACACCTACCTCTAAAACGCTGTTTTGATGTAATTTTATCCAAATTTGAATCATAAAAGTAACATAATAACTTTCAGTGTGTAAGTTCTCATTTGTGACATTTGTGACATTTAGCCATGACATCTATGTGCCAAGATCATTCATGAAGTTACGCAGATTTTTATCTTATTTAAAATTTATACATTTTTCAAGCTCTAGTGTATTATTTCTTTTTGTAATGCATTAGAATAGGAATAACAGTACTGTTGTTGAAGAGTTGCTGCCATTAATTTTGATTTGAAGTTCGGACGCATATATCTGTTTTACTGTCTCTACTACGAGTCGCCAGTATAACTGCATTTGCAACCATCAAATTGCCAATTACCATTCCTTCTCTTTCTAATAAGAAGAAACCCTACACAGAATGTGAGATGACCGATATTAAGGATGTATTCTTCTGATGTTTCAGTCTCGTTGAAATCTCGCTTTGGAATTATTTCCAAAACATGTGACACAAGTGGAAAATAGCAATGAATTTAACAAATATCATAATCAAACTTAACTCTGTGAAAAAATTGTGTATTTACAATAAGCAGTTTTTGAGTAATAAATTTTTCAAATTTTATTACCAATCAAGTCAAGTCTTTTTAGCCAAAATTTTGAATAAAAGGGTGAGGGGTACAAGAAATGATTTTACCAGAAACGTGTACATCCCATATCACTTTTTTCTTTTCAAATTTCTTTGATATGTATTTTTTCAATCATATTTATAACAAAGAAGTTGAAATAATATACATTTTGTTCTTAAAACAGAGAAAAATCACAAATTTACAAAATTGACACAAAAAAGCATCAAAATATGATAAAACTTTCTTATATTAACACCTACTTATAGTTTTTTTAAGTTAAATTTATTCAGATTGGTCGAATTCATCTTAATTGAAAGTATGAAAAAAAGTTTAATTGTGGAACTGTGATTTTTTTCATGATAATAGCCCAAAAATGGGTAAAAATTGAAGAAAAATGGGAAAATCATCAAAATTGGGTACTTTCTAAGGGCCATAGCAAAAAAAGAAGTGCACCACCATATGATCTTTTCTTCACCAATTATATTTTTACAGTCATATAAACCCAAAAATAAGATTAAGAAAAAAAGTTTAATTCTAGAAATTTTTGGCTCCTCAGAGGTGTACATCCTTAAGATATTACTGTACATTATAACATGCCAAATGAAAGTTATTACTTGCATACTTTTGAATGACTGTCAGTGTGTAGATACTATTCATTATGATAGGAATATATATTTTCTGTTTTCTCATTGGCTAAAAGCATAGGAAATCCTCCTTGATAAAACATTATATTCACTGTGGCAAAAATCAGGAGAGGTTGATATAAGATTTGGAACAGTGTCCGTGTACCTAAATATAGATATTCCAAGGCAACGTCAATGACGTAGGTTTATGACTTCATGTAAATTCCTGTTTTTTTCTTTTTTCTTCTTGTTTTCGGTGTACATTGTATTTTTTTGTAAACTTTATTGAATATTTCAACTTATGAAAAATAGCAACTGCAAAACATATATATTTAGTATAAAAACAGGGAGCAGTTTTAAAAGCAAATACTAGAAAATTGAAGAAGGATAAAAAGTCATATAATAAAACAATTGTTGACTTTTGACTTTAGTTGGTCTTGGTGAATATCACATCTCTGGGGTTGATAAATATAGATTCTACCACTGCATCGAGTGTGATATGATATTTATCCACTCGAGACAGTTAAATTTTCAAATTTAAAACGCAAGGCTTGCCGAGCGTTTTAAATATTTAAAATTTAACTGTCGAGAGTGGATAAATATCGTATTACACGAGATTTGGTGGTGGAATCTGTTTCTCTAATGATTTTCAAACAATACGCAGGCAAATTTATTCCTTCTTTTCGAATGATCTGCAAAAAGATGTGTTCTTTCTATGTGACGTCATCAGGCATGGTCGCCTTTTTTCATGCCGTCACAATAGGAAATTCAGAGGAAAGCAAGAAAATTCGACGTCATAATCGGATTTTAACCAATGAAGAACTGAGATCAAACGAACCACACGTTGATTAAATTTATTTTTATACAATGGGTGCAGAAAGGGATAAATTGATGAAGAATTAGAGAAATCATTGTATCAACCTCATCATAAGTCAATTATTGTATAATAATAATAACAACATAATTATCAATGTTTTATTTTATCATTTCATGTATAAAAGTTAAAAACAATAAACACAAAATAATCAATGTTCTGTGATGACTTCTCAGAAGGACTAACTTTGGTCCCATACAAAACTAAAACAATAGATTTTAAATATGTGGAGCACTGTGCATAAAAGGAAATTTACCATCTCAAAAGTTAAACTGAATTCTAGGAAATATCTTAATCAGATTATTATTCATTTATTCAAAGTCTTATTGTTCTTCACAATCTAATATCAAAAGATAATGACTTACTTTGCCATATAAATTATATTTCGGAAATTCTTTAGTTTTTACATTTATTTGAAAAATTGATATTATAGCTTTAACAAGAGTGCACACGCTGAAATGTCTCGCCTTCTTTACTAATCATTGATATTATGTTGATAGTCCTAAATATAAAGCTTTATTACAACTGTCACATAAACTTAACATTAACCAAGTAAACTAAACATTGACCAATGAACCATGAAAATGAGGTCAAGGTCAGATGAACCATGCTAGGCAGGCATGTACAGCTAACAATTCTTCCATACAACAAATATAGTTGACCTATTGCTTATAGTTTAAGAAAAACAGACGAAAACACAAAAACTTAACACTGAGCAATGAACCTTGAAAATGAGGTCAAGGTCAAATGAAACCTGCGTGACTGACATATAGATCATAAAATATTTCCATAAACCAAATATAGTTGAACTATTGCATATAGTATTAGAAAAAAAGACCAAAACTCAAAAACTTAACTTTGACCACTGAACCATGAAAATGAGGTCAAGGTAAGATGACACCTGCCAGCTAGACATGTACACCTTACAATCATTCCATACACCAAATATAGCTGACCTATTGCATGCAGTATTAGAAAAAAAGACCAAAACTCAAAAACTTAACTTTGACCACTGAACCATGAAAATGAGGTCAAGGTCAGATGACACCTGCCAGCTAGACATGTACACCTTACAATCATTCCATACACCAAATATAGTAGACCTATTGCATACAGTATAAGAAAAACAGACCAAAACACAAAAACTTAACTATAACCACTGAACCATGAAAATGAGGTCAAGGTCAGATGACACCTGCCAGTTGGACATGTACACCTTACAGTCCTTCCATACACCGAATATACTAGACCTATTGCTTATAGTATCTGAGATATGGACTTGACCACGAAAACTTAACCTTGTTCACTGATCCATGAAATGAGGTCGAGGTCAAGTGAAAACTGTCTGACGGGCATGAGGACCTTGCAAGGTACGCACATACCAAATATAGTTATCCTATTACTTATAATAAGAGAGAATTTAACATTACAAAAAATCTGAACTTTTTTTTCAAGTAGTCACTGAACCATGAAAATGAGGTCAAGGACATTGGACATGTGACTGACGGAAACTTCGTAACATGAGGCATCCATATACAAAGTATGAAGCATCCAGCTCTTCCATCTTCTAAAATATAAAGCTTTTAAGAAGTTAGCTAACGCCGCCGCCGCCGCCGCCGCCGGATCGCTATCCCTATGTCGAGCTTTCTGCGACAAAAGTCGCAGGCTCGACAAAAATATATTTTTGAATTTTAAAAAGAAATTTTTACATTTAAGTACTCTCTTTCCTTATTATAAGGAGACAGTGGTCAAAACTCAATCAATACACAAACATTTTTCTCTTTTGCATTTATCAATGTTTAATGCCCATCACAATCTGGTATAATTTAATGACAATGATTCAGTTGGCAGTTACAGATAATACTAAAATGGACCTTGGTAAGGTATGAACAATGAAACAAATTGGTCCAATCATATACTCAATGATGATTTTATGAGATTGTCCTCCACAAAAGTCCACAATGAGATCAGGTTTTATTTCAAGTGTTATATCACATTATCTGCTAAAAATGTGTTTTTACTCCTTTTTATATATATATTTTAACAGGTAGCATGGTTTCATTTGTAAGGGCATAAAATTTCAAAATTTCCAATGATATGGTAAAAAGTTATCTCCAGAACAAATATGCAAACCGAGAAAAAATGAAGAAACGATTGTATCAACTCCTAAAACTTTGAATGTAGCATATTAACATGTAAGATATAAACCAGAGTTTGATCAGCAACAATTGTTATGTCTTTAAACAATGAAAATGTCAATTGAAGATGAACTCTCTTGCTGAAGCATTACAGGAATTTGTCATGGGTTATGAATGGTCTAATAAATCTGGTAAATCATCTTCAGTTAAATCAACTTCCATTGGTGAATCAGATATAGGTATTATATCAGGTTTTTCTATTTTTATAATAACAGTGTTATCTATTTCCTTGTCTATTTCATTCTCAAAGTTTTCATTATCTAAGGTAAATGTTTTTGAATGACTCTGGTTTGAATTTTCATCCATAATACATTGAATATCGGTAATGATTGGTGTTCTGCTGTCTACTATAATGTCTTTCGGAACATCTTTTGACTCTTCTTCACCTTCTGACTGACTAGATATATCACCTTGAGAGGCTTCCACTGTTTTGATTTCAAACACTGCAGGTGTCTTCTTTTTAGTATAAGCAAACATACTTTTCTGTAAGAACAAATATAAATAAAGAGTTAACAATCTGTCTAAACTCAGGATGAATTGAAGGTTTGGACACTTTGCCTGTAATCAAGGAGTGCATATTGACATCCAGATGTCAAATTTAGTTTTATTGTGTTGTTAGTGGTTTGCTGTCTCAAAGATGTTTTTCTCTTCTTGTCTCCTTTAATATATAAATTTATAGTGCTATGCTCATCAGATTTATATTTGTTTTAAGTGGCAAAACATATAACATCAAAGTAACATGAAATGTGAAAACATCAATGCCTGTACAAATCAGGCTATCTGGACCATGTGTTGTTCATTGTTACTGGTCTATAGATAGTCAATGAATAATCACAACACTCTCTCACTCTGTTATGCACCAATTCTCTTTATTTATTCCCACAAGCTTTTGCTAACATTTTATCTTAACATATCCCTACCCTTTCTATCAATGTCATTTTATCTTAACATGTCCCTACCCTTTCTATCAACGTCATTTTATCTTAACATATCCCTACCCTTTCTATCAACGTCATTTTATCTTAACATGTCCCTACCCTTTCTATCAACGTCATTTTATCTTAACATGTCCTTACCCTTTCTATCAACGTCATTTTATCTTAACATGTCCCTACCCTTTCTATCAATGTCATTTTATCTTAACATGTCCCTACCCTTTCTATCAATGTCATTTTATCTTAACATGTCCCTACCCTTTCTATCAATGTCATTTTATCTTAACATGTCCCTACCCTTTCTATCAACATCATTTTATCTTAACATGTTCCTACCCTTTCTATCAACGTCATTTTATCTTAACATATCCCTACCCTTTCTATCAACGTCATTTTATCTTAACATGTCCCTACCCTTTCTATCAACGTCCCTACCCTTTCTATCAACGTCATTTTATCTTAACATGTCCCTACCCTTTCTATCAATGTCATTTTATCTTAACATCTCCCTACCCTTTCTATCAACGTCATTTTATCTTAACATGTCCCTACCCTTTCTATCAACGTCATTTTATCTTAACATATCCCTACCCTTTCTATCAACGTCATTTTATCTTAACATGTCCCTACCCTTTCTATCAACATCATTTTATCTTAACATATCCCTACCCTTTCTATCAACGTCATTTTATCTTAACATGTCCCTACCCTTTCTATCAATGTCATTTTATCTTAACATATCCCTACCCTTTCTATCAACGTCATTTTATCTTAACATGTCCCTACCCTTTCTATCAACGTCATTTTATCTTATCCCTACCCTTTCTATCAACGTCATTTTATCTTAACATGTCCCTACCCTTTCTATCAACGTCATTTTATCTTAACATATCCCTACCCTTTCTATCAACGTCATTTTATCTTAACATGTCCCTACCCTTTCTATCAACGTCATTTTATCTTAACATATCCCTACCCTTTCTATCAACGTCATTTTATCTTAACATATCCCTACCCTTTCTATCAACGTCATTTTATCTTAACATGTCCCTACCCTTTCTATCAACGTCATTTTATCTTAACATGTCCCTACCCTTTCTATCAACGTCATTTTATCTTAACATGTCCCTACCCTTTCTATCAACGTCATTTTATCTTAACATGTCCCTACCCTTTCTATCAACGTCATTTTATCTTAACATATCCCTACCCTTTCTATCAATGTCATTTTATCTTAACATATCCCTACCCTTTCTATCAATGTCATTTTTATTTGTCTTTATCTGTTTACTAACATTTTATCGTAAACATATCACTACTGACCTGTTTACTCCCTACAGTTAATAGATAAAGAGTCCATTTACTGCAAACCCGTACCATCATATCTTTCACCTGAAAATAGAAAAAACAAGGGTCAAAAGGTGTAGCATACTTTATACATAATAATTACTATGAAAAATACTATTTAAAATGACTATTAGTCCCCAGGGTATCATAAGCTCAGAAGTTGGTCCTTCAGTACTAACAGGATTTATGATATATCATTTCTTAAATTCTCCATTGATAATTTATAAATCATTATAAAACTAAGGTTCCAACTCAGAAAAGTTGACTGTAGATGGATTTGGTCATATAGCTCTTCAGGTGTTACTGTATTTATACATCCTTGGCTTTCGAATTCTGGCTGAATTCAGAAAAGCGTTTGGAACACATAATATCTATTAAGTTTTATTTTCATTTTTAAGTAACAGTTTTATTGCCATTTCCTTGTCTTTATTTAAAACAGATTATAATGCAAAAAATTTGCAATATAATGAAAAGGCTTTAATTATCTATACAAATGTTATAGATAACAATAGGGAATCACATAGTGAGTGTAGCTCCCCTTTGTAACCCGGAGTTACCAATGAGTAGCCAATGACCTTGTCCTTTGGCCTGTGACCTTGGTGAATTAAATACCCTTCATTGTCTCTTCCTATATAACCAATTTACCAAGTTTGACAAAGAGGTAATGTCATGTCTATTGTGTAGTTTTATACTGATGGACCAAACATTACTGTTTTCTTCTAGCTTTTTTAAGGGATTTAATTGTGTATTGTTATTGTCACTACAGAGTTATTGGCCAATTATCTAAAAGTTTCATAAACAAAATAAAAATTTGGTGATAATCATGTGTAAATATGAAAATCCTCTGTTTATTGATAAATAAAGTGTATTAACTGATTACCAATACAGATAGGTAAACAGATAATGGTGTCCTAATGTTAGGTCAAGGTTAATATTGTGATGCAATGATCCATGATGTCATACAAAGGTTTTATCATCAGAAACTAGCTAAGGTTATAAATTAGGACTATTATCATCAACAATTGACACATCTATTGCAGAAAATGTGTATGCTAACCTCCAGATTTGAATTGTTTTTTGCATGGTTGGGTCATAAACACATACCCAACATAATACTCATACCATAATAAAATAATTTTGATATCAATTCTCCTTGTTTAA
Source organism: Mytilus californianus (assembly GCF_021869535.1). Taxonomy (NCBI): domain Eukaryota; kingdom Metazoa; phylum Mollusca; class Bivalvia; order Mytilida; family Mytilidae; genus Mytilus; species Mytilus californianus. The sequence continues at coordinate 126,466,964 of NW_026262679.1, read as the reverse complement.
TTTCAATATGGGTAATAAATTTGCCATAGGGTTTTTTTATTATTATATCAAAATTAAATAATTCAAGTTGCTATCACCTGATATCCAATTCTCACTTGTTATGAAGCCTATAATTATCTATTCCCAAGTCCATTATAAGAACTTCCAGTTTCTGAAGGTAAGATAGATATTTTGATATTGAGAGAGAATTTAACACAAGTTTATCTTAAAAATTCGTAAGGGTTCCGCGGAACCCAGTGTCTTGCCTACTTTTGCTGTTAATCGCAGGCTCAACAAAAATGAGGAAAAAAATTAATAAAAATATTCCTCTCTATACTATCTTTTGATTGTTAGTAGCTTCTGTCCAAGTTTGGTAAAAATCCAGGATAGTTTATGAATCTAATAAATGTTTTAAAAACTTAAACTGCAGACTGTATGTAATGTTAACTGGAAGAAAAACAAAGTCCATTTATAAGTAAAATACGGAAAAAATCAAACAAAATTTTAACAAAATTTCCTTCTAGATACTAGCTTTTAATCATAAACAAGCTTCTGTCCAAGTTTGGTACAAATCCAGGATAGTTTAAGAAAGTTGTTAAAATTATAAAAACTTTAACCACTGAGTGAATGTAATGTTAACTGGCAGAAAAACTAAGTCCATTTATAAGTAAAATACGGAAAAAATGGATTTTTTTTTACAAAATTTACTTCTGGATACTATCTTATGATCATAAACAAGCTTCTTTCCATGTTTGGTAGAAATCCAGGATAGTTTAAGAAAGTTATTAAAATTTCAAAAACTTCAACCACAGAGTGAATGTAATGTTTCTTGGCAGAAAAACTAAGTCCATTTATAAGTAAAATACGGAAAAAATGGATTTTTTTTTTTACAAAATTTATTTCTGGATACTATCTTATGATCAAAAACAAGCTTCTTTCCAAGTTCGGTAGAAATCCAGGATAGTTTAAGAAAGTTATTAAAATTTCAAAAACTTTAACCACAGAGTGAATGTAATGTTTCTTGGCAGAAAAACTAAGTCCATTTATAAGTAAAATACGGAAAAAATGGAATTTTTTTTTACAAAATTTACTTTTGAATATTATCTTATGATTATAAACAAGCTTCTGTCAAAGTTTGGTAGAAATCCAGGATAGTTTAAGAAAGTTATTAAAATTTCAAAAACTTTAACCACAGAGTGAATATTTGTGGACGCCGCCGACTGAATGTAGGATCGCTATGTCTCGCTTTTTCGACAAAAGTCGAAGGCTCGACAAAAATATGTGATATCTTAGCAGGGTAAAAGAGATAGAATTTTCACACAAAGACAGAATCTAACACAATCTTAGTGATACAGGGACAAAATATAGAACTTCTAATGGTGGTTTTAACTGTGACAGCCAACAAATTATGATGTTTAATAGGACATTAATCTATGTAAGGTAAACTCACACAAATTTATCTTCTACATTTATTTACAATATATCATATCTTGATATTAATCTATGTAAGGCAAACTCACTAAATTTTATCATATACACACACAAAAAAATAGTGTTAATCAAAGATTACCAATGGTGCAGTTTATGTATGTATGGAGACAAATACCCCTGCCCCGAAAGATGAGTGCAGGAATCAGATTTGTTTATAGGTCATTTTCCCACATTAAAAGAGGCACAACTCCAGTATGAAATAAAAACCAAACAAACAATCACAAATTTGTCAAAAACATTTCAAATGATTTTTAATAGGTCAAATTGACCTTTGGCATCTAAGAGTCCTGTTACCTGAAAAGAATCAAATTCAGATGTTCAAATTTTTGGGGAAATAATGCTTTTCAAAAATCCAGTTTGTGTACATATATTTGTACTGACAATCTGATTTTTTTTCAATTCCTGTCATAATTCAGAGCTACCAAAAACAAATGACATACCTATATATGAATAAAAGGAGATGTGGGTAACACTACGCCTATTAATTATAGTATCTAGGACACCAGACGAAGCTATTTCAGCATTTCACTGTATAGCCTTCAACAATGAGCAAAACCCATAGTCAGCTATCAAAAGTCCTTATAGACAAATGTCATTTTCCTACTAATTTAAATGATAATGTCCTGTATAACCTACCCAGCTTCTGTCTAACATCTGTACACTGTCTTTTACATCACCGGAAATCTTCTTTAACTGGTCACAAAGGTACTGCAAATCTTCCTGTAATACACAATGTTTATATATAAAGTGTATTGATAATATTTGGTTTTATTTTATACATCTACTTTAAATATAAGATAGTCAACACTACTGTAAATTTCAAAACTAAATTACATTTGTATTGATCATCAAAGTGCAAAAGGTTTTGTTCGATGTCAGATCAGGTGTCTTCTGCTGTATTGGACTGCCAAATAGCAGATAACAATCTGTGTAGATCTTTAAATTTCAACAGAGGAATGCATCTTATTTGTAAAACTTTTAACCTAAATGAAGAAATTTATGTGTTTTATCTTAGTATTTTAACTGTTTTCACAAATACAGATTTTTGTTTGTTTGAATCTTACCATATAAGGGGAAATAACTCAGATATTTATATACTTCAATTTTTTTAGGACACTGTTTATCACTCTTTTATATCTATTTGTATATTTAATTTTTTCTGACTTTTTTATTGCACTATCTAATCCATTTTTTCCTATCTTTTTGCATACTTTACCTTTTCTGACACTTTTATTGCACTATTTCCCACAGCTATATCTAAGTAACTTATTGCACTGGATAATTTATATACATCTGTTGTAACTAAATGTTGCAGCTTCGTCAGATACACATGAAGACATTTAATCTGCAATTTAATAAAATACTTGTTAATTACAGAACAACAAGTATATATGGAGCATTTAATTTGAAAAAAAACATGTATACATAAATTATGAAAAGCTTATGCACACATTAAGACTGGATAAACAAGTACAAGCTTCAAAGTTTAAGATTAAATAACAAAATTTGCATGACATTTTCTTATCAAAATTTATAAATCTATATTTGTGCACATGAATTCTAATCTTAGAACTACACTGTACATTCAAAAGTAAACCAAAATAAGCTTCCCTTTAAATCAGAAGTGTTTCAGAATTTTATAATCCTTAAATCTCAAATAATGCCAGAGTAATTATCCCTGCTGAAATCTCCAATGATGTCCCAAAAAAAGTCAACCTATTCTACATGGATCCTTATCAATTGACCTCAAAGGGTAAATATGTACCCATTCCCTTCACTCAAGAATCATTGACAATATCTTACTTTGTAATCTTTAATGTCTGTGTCTCTACCGACATCAAACATATCCTGTAAATACAGGTAGGCCAATCTCCTCTGTAGATATGCCCCTCGTTTGTCCTCAGGTAATAACTGGGCTAAGTACTGTCTATTATGATGATGGCCAGTGATTTTAAACAGTGTATGACACAGTTCGTTACACTGAAATAAAACAGAAATCATAAGGCTAGGTAATGTGAAAAAAATAGAATGTGACCTGGCACATTACACTTAAATAAACAGTCAAATGATACATTACATTGAAATAAACAGTGCGACATGGCACGTGACACTGAAATAGTTAGTTCCAAGAGAATAAGAGAATAGAGGAAGCATCTGATTTGTAGTTCCTGAAAAAATTGTGACCAGAACTATATGTGACAGACAGATGGATGGATAGAAAAATGGACCCGTATTATCAAGTATTCCTCCTCCTTTGGGGTAGGGGTAATTATATCTGGGTAAACATTTGAAATCATGTTTTTCATTGTCAGATTTTAATCAACACACAAATACTTCTGCCATATATTGTTTGTAGTTAAGCTTGATTTTCTCCATCTAATTAATCTTAATGAACCAAAGACTTACATGTGCATCCCAGTAGTTTGAACTGTAACTTTTCAAGATGCCTTTTAAACAAACTTGGAATTCATGTGGTAACACTTCGCTGAAATCAAAATTCATATTATTCATATATGTTAATATAGCAAATTTCTTTAAAATCAATTCAATATGTGTAATATGTTTATTAACTAATGAGTAGTGAAAAACTACTTTAGCTATATAATCATTAAATTGCTTTATTAATAAAATGGTAGTGTGGTCAGTAAATATAATTTCTGACAGTAATAAATATGACTAAGATTCAGGAAATGTTTGTTTTAAAATGATAAATCTGTAACTTAACATGAGCAAAGAAAACTTAAATTTTCCTCAGCTGTTCCAAACTAATAAAGATGACCCATAATTATGACAATATGAGTATACCTTTTGATATTTTGAAATAACTGTAGTACAACAAGAAATGAAAATGATTGTCAACTCTTTGGTCAATATTAATTTATGTAATTTTTTTTAAAAGAACTTAGGCGTATTTGTGTGTAGACAGACAAAGAAAGTACTGGCACATCTGCTTATGTGAATGTGTGATCCAAACATCTATAGGACACTGGAAATGTTCAGTAAAATATTTTGATCTGGATTGAGTTCTCTTTCCTGGAATGATTTTTTTAAGAATATAATTCAGTTTATCCAAGGATGACTATGTTCAAAAGTCCAGTAAAATTTTGAAGTATTATAATTTTACTTATCATGAGTAAGACTAACTGAAACCACAGTAGGACCATTAAATTAGAATACAATAACCAAAAATGTGTAAGTGACTATATGTAAATGTCAAATAAAATTGTGTACAGACCTATTATGTGACTTGTCCATAGCTACATGACATAAAATAATGAGTAGATCAGTCAGCTGTTTGCTACTGTACCTTGGTCTAAAACAGATAAAATAATACAAATTTATTGATCATTCAATCATTTTTACATTACTTCATCTTTTCTTTCTGTCTCAATACATGCTAAAGCATATATAATCAAAATCTTCCTTCAACTTCTCCTTGTTGCTAAAATATATAGTGGTTGTTCAATAAATGTTTGCTGTCACATTGCCCTTATCCTGCAGATTCTTCTTAAATAGAAAAATCTTCAATTAATTTAAAATTTGCCTATGCTGCACTGATAATGCTACTGAAATTAAAACATCTTTTCCAATTTATATTGTAGAAGATCTTCATTTTAGCCTTGAGTGTGAGAGATAAATTTTTTTCCACAAACGTATCATGGGCACTGATCTATTATAAATTTACATAATTACAATTTGGTCTGTAAAGCAGCTGTTGAATGGTCTAACCACCCAGTACCTAGAACTTTATTACTATCATGGTGTAAATTGTTTGTATGATAGTCTTATTGCAAAATTATCAGTTAATAAATGAATTATTCAAAAGTTAAGCAATTCATTCAGGCAAAATCCCTTAGATTGAAAAAACCTACTAGATACTTAAATAAGTCTGCATTAGAGCCACCAGGAAATGACGTTTGATTAATTGATTACCATACCTTGAATGCAAACACTGTCCAATGATATTGAGGACAAGGTGTAGATTTCTACATATAGAGTTTCCTCCCCTTGGAATCATTCCATTTTGTTCTTCCTGGATAATATGGCTACTGTAAAAATATAAAAAGTTATAGAAATATAAATAACTATGAATAATGAATCAAAAAAAAATTTAAATTCTTATTTCCCCCTTTACAAAACACCTTCATGAGGAGCTGTTTCAGTAAAAAATCACTTTGCTAGGTTTTATATTCTATTCAAAAAATTAATTTCTTTTCTCATTTTAAAAGTAGTAATTCTCACTTAATTATCTGGTAAGCAACATTTTTTAAATTGAATTCTTTCAAAGACTTGTTTTTTTTTGTCAATAGGGAATATTTTTAACTTAAACAAAAAAAATATACATGGAATACTCTAAAAAAAAAAAAAAAAAAGAAAAAAAATTTAATATTAATTATCCAAACATACCTGTACTCTTCTGTCGAGTCTGCTATATTGTCTGGCAGCAATCTGCTTACCTCACAACCTTTAAAGTAAAATAAAATATGTAAAAAGTCCTCAACACATAGCCACATTTTATAATACAGTTACGATTGCATCTTAATATTTTCCTTTTTTGACCAGCCATTTGAAATAATTATAAAACAAGAATGTGTCCATAGTACACGGATGCCTCACTCGCACTATCATTTTCTATGTTCAGTGGAACATGAAATTGGGGTCAAAACTCTAATTTGGCATTAAAATTAGAAAGATCATATCATAGGGAATATGTGTACTAAGTTTCAAGTTGATTGGACTTCAACTTCATCAAAAACTACCGTGACCAAATACTTTAACCTGAAGTGGGACAGACGGACGGACGGAAGAACGGACGGACGGAAGAACGGACGCACAGACCAAAAAACATAATGCCCCTAGGTGGGGCATACAAATATATATAAATTCACATGAACATTATACTACCAGTATTACGTTAACAGATGTTTTTTTTTTTAATTTATTACTTCCAAGTTTGGCACAGTCTTTCAGTAAAAACTGAATTGAGTTTCATATTGAGTACATCATCCTCATTGTTCATTGCATAAGTGATGACAAAAACAAACCTGTATCAAATGTTTTACAGCATGAACTGCATGTTTAAATTACATTTGAATCTGGCTACAAGTAAAAGTCAGAGAAATTTAAAATTTAAAAATTGTTTGGATATTTTCATGTTTTGTGCAATCATCAGAACTGCCTATTTTCAACAATAGGATCAGCTGCTGGATTTAGACAGTGCCCACTATATGAAGGATAATTGTATAGGGTATTATGTTGGGGGACTGCCTGTTTTTATTGTGGTGCCAGTTAGACCAGACTCAACAGTTATTAAAAAATGATTTTATGAAAGTTTGCAAACATTTAATGCAATTAGAATTAATAGAAGCATCTTGATTTACAGTAGTCTAATTAAAATTCCACTTTTATATCAGTTACATACACAGGCACACAAAAAAGAGTTGATCACCAAATGAATTGAAGGGACAATAAAGTCTGAACCTATAAGACTGGTTTTCATTACAGCAATCATTGTTATTATAAAGGAGTTTATTGATGTGTAAACTGGGTAGACACTCACAAATGAAACAATTTTAAGTTGAGTTTGTGAGTGAAAGACAAGAGTTTTAACATTTATAAACTCCCAAATATATAATAACTTATAATTCTAATAATATGCCCAAATAAAATATTTCATGAACTTACAGAACTATTTTGTAGGGGCAAGAATTAATACTCACGAAATCATGCAACAGGTTTACACATGTATAATCTTTATAGTTGCAAAGACAATCACCAATGACATAAGACTTAAAATATGACATTGGAATTATCATATGAGCTGCGTTGGATAAAAATTGACCTTATGCAAATGAATATTAATACATCTGTTAACCTATTTCGGGTTAAAAAAATATATATACGCAAAGTCTGTAACTGTTTGAAAATTGAGTTGATATAAAAATCCCACAAAACAGACCAAAATTCATCTTTTATTTCGTATTTGAATGTTCCAAAATTAACCAAAGTCTTACACATGTAAATTTATTGCATGCAGTGTGACTGGTCTTTTAAGTTTATGTTATATAGACTGGTGGACTTTATATTGTATGGACTGTGTCCAGTGCTACTGGTTGAGTATATATTGTATGACTATGTCTAGTACGACAGGTCTTGATTATATATTATATGGACTGTGTCAAAAAGACTGGTATTCAAGTATATATTGTATGAACTGTGTCACGTTCTACTAGTTAAGAATATATTGTATGAACTGTGTCAATAACACTGGTCTTTTGAGTATATATTGTATAGGCTGTGTCCAGTGTACCTTACCATAATTACAGAAGACAGATAAGACATCTGGTATGGGTGGTATCCATGTCTGTGGTAACTGTTTAAAATGTATCTGTCTGTTTAGATGTTCCAATAAAGTCTTGTGACATCCCTGTGTTACTAACTGGTTACTATGTACAGACACTGCAAACAGATACCATTACAATCAATTTCATTGGACTAGTAGTTATAGATTTTTCTAAATTGCAATAGTCACATAAGTTTTTTTCAAAAAAAATTTGTTGAGGTTAGGATTTTTATTTTCTTGTTTGTAATATATCAAATTTCCTGGATAAAGTGACCAATGCTAAAAACAAATCATTGTAGTTAAAACAGACTACCAGCAAAATCTGTCTAAGAGAAATTTAAAAAAAGACAAGTTTCTAAAGTTTCCATTCAGGTAAAAGATGGTCCTTCAATTTTAGTTTCTCTTTTATAATGTCCTTTTTGGTTTTCAAAACATTTGGCCAAATTGACTTGTGATGAAGCTTACTACAGTAACATATGTAATGCACACTGAAATACACATGTGTCATGCATATCAATATAAACTTGACATATGATGTGTCTATTGTTGATATAGATATTTGCTTGTTTTTTGTTGTTGTTTTATTGTCTCCTTGACATTACCCAACATCTCCTTTTATCTGTGTGTTTGGGGCAGTAAAATAAACCATATAAACTTTAAAAAAAAATAAATACATGTAACGGCACACCAAAATACACTATTATAAATTTCATGTATTATAACTAAACAATTGTGTTGTGCACATAAAAATATACATGTATAATCAAAACCAAAATACAAATGTGCATCATCAGCTTTCAGCAATCACTTTATATATATATATAATGTAGGTATTCTCCAAAAATTCTATAACAGTTAAAGGCTTAAGTAAAAAATGTGTACTTACTCAACAGAAACAACCATCTAAGAACAGCTTCCTGACATGCAACACTATCTAATGTATTCTGTAATATATTGGATGTCAGCAACAAACTATAATCCTCTACAAAAAAATAACATTATTTTCTAGTAATCTTTCAACAATTCAAAGATATATTATACTAAACAAGAGGCTGTCAGAGTGACAGCAAACCAGATTTTCCTGCAGAGGTCAAACCCTGAACAGTTGAGCAAGTATGGACACAACATTTAAACTTAAAACAGCTCTGAATTTGGATTGTGATTGAATATTTAATACAGCATGGGTTTGTGACACAAAATAAATGTGGTCAAAGAACTGAAAAATTTGAAATTGAACATTTACCTATTATGGTCCAATATCCAAATGCTAAGTACATTGCTAGAATCAGCAAATCAAAGAACCCCAAGAATTCAATTTTTGATGAAATACTTCTTAGTTAAACCATTTCTGTTTTAATGGAAATAACTTAAACTTTATTTCTATGAACTAATCATGTTAATCTAAAATTAAATGTGATTTAACCATAGACTCCAAAATTAGATATGATGTAAAGAGATATGATGTTATATTTATTTTTAAATTATAATCAAATATAAATAATAGTTTTCTAATAAATATGTCACTCCAATTATAATTGGGTGATTGCATTGGAAATTACAAGATGTGTGTTATCTTATCACTTAGTGTATAAATCAAAATCAAACTTTATATATATAGTTGATAGTTCCCAATATTTTTTCTTTCATCTGTAACATACTAATATAGATCTGCAACTTATCTTATCTTAATTTTAACTTTTAAACTTATAAATAACAGATTATTATCTAATGAATCATGCTTGCAAATTGAAAGGTTATTTCCCCTTAACCAGAACTATGGTTTAACCTTTTAACAAAGTACTCTAACATTAGGTATATAATTATTAGTAATGTAATTAACTTCAAAATGTCTATCTCTTAAAAACCTATAAAAATTATCTGTAACAAGAAATGATTGTAACAGGATGCTGTTACGAAGTCTCCCAAACAAAGCTCCCATAATTCGTTATTCCCAGGGTCACCTGACATGGGGCAAAGTCCAGTGAAAATTGGTTTGGTCCAGTAAAGTTATATGCATTAGTGATGCCTGGGGACTAACCCTGTATATCATTCAAATCATCTTGGCATGACAAACCAGAATATATATGGTTTAGGGGTGGGGATCTCGACCATTTACAAGATATTAGAACTTTCTCAAATGGCAGGGGGTCGGGATGACCCCTGGGGACTAACCCTGTATATCATTCAAACCATCTTAGCATGACAAACCAGAATATATATGGTTTAGGGGTGGGGATCTTGACCACTTACAAGATATTAGAACTTTCTTCAATGGCATGGGGTGGGGGTGACCCCTGGGGACTAACCCTGTATTTCATTTCATGTGCTTTATCATGACAAACCAGAATATATATGGTTTAGGGGTGGGGATCTCGACCATTTACAAGATATTAGAACTTTGTTTAATGGCAGGGGGTCGGGATGACCCCTTGGGACTAACCCTGTATATCATTCAAACCATCTTAGCATGACAAACCAGAATATATATGGTTTAGGGGTGGGGATCTTGACCACTTACAAGATATTAGAACTTTCTTAAATGGCATAGGGTGGGGGTGACCCCTGGGGACTAACCCTGTATTTCATTTGATTTGCTTTATCATGACAAACCAGAATATATATGGTTGAGGGGTGGGGATCTCGACCATTTACAAGATATTAGAACTTTCTCAAATGGCAGGGGGTCGGGATGACCCCTTGGGACTAACCCTGTATATCATTCAAACCATCTTAGCATGACAAACCAGAATATATATGGTTTAGGGGTGGGGATCTTGACCACTCACAAGATATTAGAACTTTCTCAAATGGCATGGGGTGGGGGTGACCCCTGGGGACTAACCCTGTATTTCATTTCATGTGCTTTATCATGACAAACCAGAATATATATGGTTTAGGGGTGGGGATCTCGACCATTTACAAGATATTAGAACTTTCTCAAATGGCAGGGGGTCGGGATGACCCCTGGGGACTAACCCTGTATATCATTCAAACTATCTTAGCATGACAAACCAGAATATATATGGTTTAGGGGTGGGGATCTCAACCATTTACAAGATATTAGAACTTTCTCAAATGGCAGGGGGTCGGGATGACACCTGGGGACTAACCCTGTATATCATTCAAACCATCTTAGCATGACAAACCAGAATATATATGGTTTAGGGGTGGGGATCTTGACCACTTACAAGGTATTAGAACTTTCTTAAATGGCAGGGGGTGGGGATGACCCCTGGGGACTAACCCTGTATTTCATTTAATGGGTTTTATCATTTAGAACATTTTCAATTAAAAAGATTGTGTCTATCACAAACGGTTTTCAATTTATAATCATTTGAAAATTTAAAAAAATAAAATCCCATAGGGTTCTATAGTAAAACCCTCTTTTCTTTTTGCCCCTCAAAGTACCCCTTTATAAACCCCATTGCACAAACAAAACCCTGATTGCACCACTAGACATGTTAGTCTAACATATTGTGAAACCCTAAGTTAATCTGACAAACGGTTTTGGAGAACGGGTGCGGACAAGTTCAAATTTAAAAGCGGCGGAAGAGGAAGAGGAAGAGGAAGAGGAAGAAGAATAATAATAATAATAAGAACTGAGCAAAAACAATAAGTCTTCCCAAACTTCGTTTGGGAGACTTAATTATCTTCAAAGTGTCTAATAATGAACAGTAAATTTCAACCTTTATTTATACAGTCCTACTAGTAAATTTCAAACTTTATATATACAGTCCTACAGATCTTATCAGGAAACAGAATATTTTCAAATAAATCTGTCACTCCAATTATAATTGTGAGATAAGACTTTTACCATATGCTTTACCTTAGTCGTAATATGATAACAAGAGAGAAAAATATTTAAAAATACCAATTTTGGATACTAAAAATGGTGATAACTCAAAAAGGAGAAATACTAAAATCTTGAAAATTGAACTAGACCTTCATTAAGTCCCAGGAAACAACATATTTAAATTTGAAAAAAAATTTGTTAAAGCATTTTCATGTTATTGTGGAGACACTGTTTAGAAGCCGGCCGTCCGCCCGGCCGTCCGCCCGCCCGCCCGCCCACCCACCGTACATCCCCAATTTAATAACCGATATTTCCTTCGAAAATCCGGTTAACAAAACTAGAGGCTTTAAAGAGCATGTGTTGCTCACCTAGGTCTATGTGCATAATCAACAATGGACTCGCTCCAACATTGTAGACCAGAATAGAATTTACAAAAATTTTTGTTTTGTTGATCTTGTATCGCTGATCAATTTGTCTTATTAAATTCTCTCTATCTTCTTTAGTTTTTGCTCAAAACACAAAAGAGAGTAAAAAAATTCCTCATTTAAGGGCAATTACTCCTATGAAGAGTGACAGTCTACTAACTAAACTTGATCTCAATGAAATCAAGGATTTGAGATTACTATACAAATCCTTGATGAAATGACCAAAATTGTTTCAGTAAAAAAAATAAATGGAGAATGTGTCTGGGACACAGATGATGCCCCCGCTTGCATATAATGTTTTAAAGAGGCATAACTCTAGAACAGTATAAGTGATGCCACCAAAATTAGCACTTGACATGTGTTTTGTGGTAATAAGCATTGTGTATAAGTTTCATAACATTTGGTTGACGCAAACTAAAGTTAGAGAACAGAAACCAATTTCCTGACTTACTTACATACGTACGGACGTTCGATCAACAGTAACACTTAATGCCCCATCCGGTGACAGCAGGGGCATAAAAAATTTGTCCTCAATCACAATCTACTGTTTAGGACAAATATATTTTAGTTTAGGTCATGTCTGGCATATATGACTGTTTTCACTCTTGCTTGACTTTATTTATCGCAAAATTTGGCAACATTTTATTGTTTTTTTGAGACGTCAAAAACTGAAATTAAGAAAAAATCTTCATTTTCACAGAATTTGGTGTTTACGACCTCAGAAATGTTGAGTCAAAATTTTGACTCATTTCAATCATTTTAAAAAAAAGTTATATGCTATAGAAGTTTGAACTCCAAAGAAATTAATAGATGTGGTGCCTTTCTTTGGTTGTTGTGTATACTTACTGGGCTGTAGAGTAGACAGATATTTATCTATGTAGGATGCTCCAGGTGTAAAACCACAGGTTTGTAGGGACAGGGATCCAGTAAATCTGCTTTGGTGTAGCAATGGCTGGAATATGACATCCCCAGGGTGAACCTCTGATATTACACTGTCCAATATCTTGAACTATCAAACGAAAAATAAAGAAATTATTACATGGGACTATAAATAGAAATAGATATTTATAGGAATCTGAGAGAAAGTCCCTTCTTTTAAATCGAATGTAATCATGAAACTAATATGCCATGTTTATTATAGGAAACTTATCATACTGGCATCATCAAGTGAATAAGATTTTTAAAAATTCTTTCAGATTAACTTGTCAGTTTACATGAATGCCACAAACAATCCAAACATTTTCTGATAAGAATACAGGTTGTATTGTGGTCATTATGGCAGGTTATCATTACTAGGAAATGTAATCTGAACTTAATGTAGAATTGAATGCAGGACTATACTTTATGGTGCTGTAACTTAAAGTTATGAAGTTTGTTGAAATTTAAACAAAAAGAAACAGCTTTTGGTACTCCATGTTCCATAAGGTTTTATATAATATGGGATCTCTAATTCAAGGATCTAGCAGGCCTTTAGAGTCATTTATCTATGTTTGGCCAAACTGACTATAATTTTCAACAATTCAAAAAGAACTAAATTTCTAATACTAATAGTAAACCATTTGGAATTCTTTGGGTCTAGAGACAATTTTAACAAAAGGTATGTTCCAAGTTTAATTCAGAGGATTCTGAAATGTCCTATCCTTTCCTTGAATTGAATTTAATACACAGACTTTAAAATAGTAACTTACCTCCTGTAAGTGTTTTTCATGTTCTGGTAAAATTTCATCTGTAAAGAAAATGTTAATATTTTATTGTTGATTTATGAAATAATAACTATGTTCCCATCAATCCATTAAAATAGTCTTAGCTTCTATCTTTCCTACTAACTACTACTTACACATCCATATAAACAAAGGTTAATCAATTGTTTCTGTAAGTCTAGTTTTCACTGTGCATTATATTATTTTCGATTTTGTTCAAGGTAAAAAGTTGGGATTTACAACTCTTAAATTTTAACCATCCACATGATTATTGTTTCTGGCATAGTTATTGCATATCACATCATTAATGGAAACTCATTTTTCTTGATTAGTAATGAAATAAAAAAACAGAAGCAAATAATTGTAAGCTTGCTTTAATTTGTTTCAAGACACTATTGTTCATCTGCTATAACAGTATTTAATTTTATGCAATCAATGCTTAAAACTCTGTCACATTTGTCGCAATAATAAAAACCTCGCAATAATTTCTGAATTTATAGTAGATCATATTTTGCCAATTGCATTGTTCCAGCATATTAGTTCAGGATTACGGGAAATCTGCAATTTAAGTTATTAAATAAATTGTTTTCTTCAGTAGGGCAGATAAAGAGTCTGAATCAATGTTTTATCATCGTGAAATTATCTAAGAGAATTATGATTGATTGATTGCAGCACTATTGTGTATATCCTGGTGGTCAGTTACTACTGGTGGAGGATGTGCCTGGCTAGTGATACAGTACATAAACTACTAAGACACCTAGGCCACCGATGCCACCGAGGCCCACTCTAATACAATTACAATTCTGGATTGTATTAATCAATGTTGTATTATAAGCTTTCAACAGAAAAACATTATTTACAAACAAAGAGTTAATTTTTGAACTAATCTTACCCTCTTGTGGCTCAACTATTTCCAATGTATCTTTTACAAATCCTCCTTTCTTGAGGCCTTCCTTAAAACAAAAAAATAAAAAAAGGTTCAATCTGATTTCTTATAAAACTCCTTTAAATAAAAAATTGTTAACACAAAATCTTGCCTGCCATACAGCTTATTAACAAAAGTTCCATGCAGTGTCATGCACAATATACCACTACTTGTCAGCAGATTTAAGTGAATAACTCACTTGATCATTTGGGTCAGGTGATCTAATATAAAAGGGGAGGACAAACATACTGGTTGGCTGCTTAAAGCCAATCTAAAACAATCTGAAGAAAAAGAATTTTTCAATTTTATCAAGAAGTGAAGATTTTCACTGAAGAGATATTGATTGTTGAAATGCGCATCTGATGCAGAAAAGTTGGTACCATTTATGTTATTTTATCTTTTTTTCATACATCAGATCACAAATTTTCACTTAATAAACAAATTCAAAATCTGATAAAGAATATATGTTTTGAAAATTTTAAATTAAAATTCCTTTTAAGTTGACACCTTGCAGATCTAAGTAACTTTAAAACTCATTCATCTATTTAAATTGTAAACATGGCAAATGTATACTTCCTTAACCATTAAAGGAACATAAATCTAATTTCTTTATATGCTTTCATATTGATTATGTTTACAATAAAAATAAAAAGTTAATAGTAAACCTACTTGTAAAATAAAAAATTTCAAAATCATAACAAATCATGTTTATTTCTTACTTACAAAAACAAATTTGAAGAATCTAGAAGCAACTGGAATATGGTGATCCACACCGGTTACCAGGTCGGTTTGAGGGGTTCGTACAAACCCCCACTTTGAAAACAAATAAGCACTGTTAAAGTCGACATTCTGCTTGAATTGTAACTGTTAAAGTTGAGCATGATTGTATTGAACCCCCCTTGGAAATTCCTGGCTACGGGCCTGTGATCGGCCTGTGATCTAGTGATCACAGATACTGCTTGTAGAAACTCTTTAACAGTAAAACCCCAATTCAAATTGAAGGTGATCTGTATTTTGTGTTTCATAACTTTGTGTGTTAAAATCTAAAAAGATTTTGTCAAACGGTCGGTACTTTCATTATCACTTGGTAGCCTAAAAAAATCCAATTACCTGTATAAAACTTTCTTCAGATGGAATACCACATCCTAAATTTTACGGTGATGTTGTTAACCGAGCCCAGAAATTTATATACGATCCCAGTTAAACTTATATAGATGATGTTCTCTCACTAAATAATACAAAATTTGGTGACTATGTTGAACGAATCTATCCCATCGAACTAGAGATAAAGGATACTACAGATACAGTTAAGTCTGCCTCATATCTTGACTTACATCTAGAAATTGACAATGAGGGTCGGTTGAAAACAAAACTTTACGACAAAAGAGATGATTTCAGCTTCCCAATTGTGAACTTTCCATTTTTAAGTAGCAACATTCCAGCAGCGCCTGCATACGGAGTATATATCTCCCAGTTGATACGATATTCCTGGGCTTGTATTTCCTATCATGATTTCCTTGATAGAGGATTGCTGCTCACAAGGAAGCTATTAAATTAAGAGTTCCAAATGGTGAAGTTGAAATCATCCCTTCGTAAATTTTACGGATGCCATCACGAGTTGGTTGACCAATATGAAATAACCGTTTCACAGACGATATCGGATATGTTCCTTATGTCGTAACTTCAATACCCTTCCCTTTTCACGAATGTGACTTACTGAATTAGACTATTTACCGGACTTGTAATAACATAAGCAACACAACGGGTGCCACATGTGGAGCAGGATCTGCTTACCCTTCCAGAGCATCTGAAGTAACCCCCAGTTTTTGGTGGGGTTCATGTTGCTTAGTCTTTAGTTTTCTATGTTGTGTCATCTGTACTATGATTTGTCTGTTTGTCTTTTTATTTTTGGCCATGGCGTTGTCAGTTTGTTTTCGATCTGTGAGTTTGACTGTCCCTCTGGTATCTTTCGTCCCTCTTTTATCAATCCTTTAAATAAGCTTATTCTAAAAGGTTACCAATTCAACATTGTAATTAGATCTCTGAATATTATTTTTTTTGGTATAAATATTGATTTTGTTATCAGTAAATTAAAATCATACTAAATAGTTTTGTTATACACATATGCACTTTAACGATACTACAATCTGTCGAGACCTTTATTTTGGCATTACACAAGGTCATGTTTTTTTCTCACTGTTAATGACGTCTTTACACTAAATCCATTGGATGTTGGATGTGTGCTGATTGATATTATAGTCTTAGATACATATTTTATTAGTTGTTATTGGCTTTGAACTAGCTGTCAGTAACTGTGAGTACCCTCAGATCTGTACTTAGTGTCCTTTTTGTTGTTAGGGATGAGGGATGGATAAATACCCTGCCACGTCCTGTCTGTGTTTTTGTTTGATTGTTCTGCTTTGTATTGATCTGATGAGTTAAGCCTTTTTCAACTGATTTTTATAGTTTGTTCTTATGTTGTGCTGTTTAACCACTGTCCCAGGTTAGGGGAGGGTTGAGCGCTCACAAACATGTTTAACCCCTCCGCATTCTTTATGTGCCTGTTCCAAGTCAGGAGCCTGTAGTTCAGTGGTTGTCATTGGCTCATGTTGGTCATGTTTTGATTTTTTGTAAATTGTTTTGTTATAAATTTGGCCGTTAGTTTTTTCAATTGAATTGCTTCATATTATTTATGTTGGGCATTTTATAGCAGACTATACGGTATGGGATTTTCTCATTGTTGAAGGCCGTATGGTTGCCTGTAATTGCTTCCATCCACTTCATTTGAACTTTGGTGGATAGTTGTCTTATTGGCAATAATACTTCATCTCCTCATTTATATATATATTTTTTTACCTCTAATTTTGCATGCATTTCCTCATAGTCTCTCTGATCTTCAGACTGAAATAAATAAATAAACCAACATTTAATCTTTATTCTTTTCCTAATACTGTCCTTACAATTAACATACTTAAATCATTTAAAATCACTGTTACACCATGCCTTGCTAACACATAGGTCAGTTAATAATCATTTTTATTCCACTGTATGTAAATATTGATAGTAAATTCAACATGTGATTGATTGAAAAAATTCCATGTGACATTGAACAAAACTTCAAATTCCCCTCTGAAATGTTGGGACTACCTCGTGTGACTTTACGCGCGGTTAATGTACATAACGTTTAGAACTTTTTTAAATAGCAATAGTATAGTCATTATTGTGTTCAAAACTATTTCAGACGTAAAAACAAATACAGAAAAAAATTGAACTAGCCATTGAATGATTAACTTTTGATTGGTATCACTTATATCTATGTTTATGATGTATTTACTAAATTAGTTATAAAAGAGGATGTGAAACATTTGTATGGGAATTAATATTTTATGTTGGAACTTCATGAAGTTATAAAAAGTATAGGCAGTGGAATAAAACATTCATTTCACTTGGCTAAGGGAAATATGATTTTCTTGGGTGAACAAATCTTCATATCTCCCTCACAATTAATGAGAGAGTACTAATTTCAACAGGTGTGATCATACTTTTAAATAATAACCTGCAAGTCTAACCAAATATCAATAAGCTTAAAGGCTAAAATATATCATAAGTAGATTTATTTTCAGCTTATAACAAATGTTACCAAAATAATAACTTACATTTAAAAAAGCAGAATCAATAACTGACTGTAAATTCTGCAGCACAACCTGTCATCTTATCCTCACATAGTCTTATGACAGACTAACTATAGATATGAATAGTATATCAAATTTATCTTGATAAGCTTTATAAGGACAATTTTCTAAGAAATTTAAATAGATGGTATACTACAAAATAGATTGAGTTTACATGCTTGAGGTTATCAATATCCTGGATACTTATATGTACTACAATTACATGTCACTTTACCTATATCTATGTACCGGTATCAAATTACATGTAATTTTAACTTCGAGTTAAAAACTTTGTTGATATCATAAATCTTTAAAAAAAATTCTGAAACGCCCCTCTGATCATTTTGTGCTAATACAAAGCCCTTTTAGACAACAAGAACAAACTTTAACAAGAATTCTTAATTTTCAACAATCTTTGTTTACCCTTGGCATGGATTATGATAAATCATGCTATCTTGAAGTGTGAGTCAATTTGCAGTACAATAAAGCAAATTTCTAATCAGAGTTTTATTATATCAATAAAGAGTAAAGCATGACTATCCCTCACAATCCACACTTCAATGGGATGCATTGTCAGGTAACGCAACTCATTTCAAGGCACACATTACGAACCAATATTAAACATAAACTGTTAACATAGAGATATGCTTTTTTGTTAATTTGATAGTAAAATGCAAATATTGAAATTAAAATAGCAATACATTAGCATGTAAGTTATGCAAAATATTCAAAGTCAATAGACAATGACTGAGGGGGCAGAGCCAAACAATCTCCATGGAAATGAGATGTGCCAATGCTAATACATATGCATACCACATATAATTGTCCTACCACTGGTGGTTCCCCATAAACTGACCTAATCAAAAACTAATACATGTAAAGCAAAAGTTTCAAAGTCAATAGACCATGACTGAAGGAACAGGGCCAAATAATCTCCATGGAAATGATATGTGCCAATGCTTATACAACTGCATACCAAATATCAATGACCTACCACTAGTGGTTCCCCATAAACTGACCTAATCACAAACTAATACATTGCTTACGCTGCCGCCACCGCTGATGCTGGACAAAAATATGTCTTGCTTTTTGACTCTGTCATTTCCCTCATCAAGGCAGAAATAATGTCCAATTTATTTATGCATCATTTAATGTTTCTACCAAAAAATCAGCAGATAACAATAAAAATATTAACAATGACATGAAAAGGTCTTCAGTAACTCTTTCAGTAAGTAAAAATGACATTTCCTCTATCCAGAACAAGTCTGTCCTCATTATTTAAGACCCCTTTAGTGGTTTATACAAAAAATGTGACTATAGGCTGCCTACAATGTCAATGTATTCTCCTACCATAATCAGTTAAGTCCTCTATTATATCAAGTCCAGATACTTCTCATTCAACAGTTTGTTATAGGTCATTATTAAAATTCCAGTAAAAGATTAAAACTGTAACTTCCTCCTTCTGCAATTTAGCTTTTCATTAAATTGAATGTCATCATAAGTTTTATTACATATTCTGTGTAAATTAAACAATCCTAATATAACTCCTCTAATTTATCTTCCTGTTAAGTTAATACTCAATTGTATCACAAAGCAATCTTGAACACTATACTTCAAAATGATAAAATACAGACACTTCCACTGAGCCCAGGATACAGTATAATAATATACCATAGACTCAAATATAACTGCCAGTCATCCAGTAGTTTCTTTCTGTAGATAATGATTTATTTAAAGTAATAAAATTGACTTTTAATAAGTAAAAATTGACTTATCAACATATGGTGCATTTAATTTAATAGTATCTAATTAAAAAATAAATCCTTTTATGTCATACTCAATGCTCATTTTAACATGGGAAGGCATTATATTTGTCGATATTTTACACTGAACATTCATGTCATGCTCTTTAATTATAGGCAACCATACGGCCTTCTATGCTCATTTTATCATGGTTAGGCATTATATTTGTCGATATTATACATTTGTTTGTTTTTATAGTGATTAAGATGATAACACAATGTTGACTGCTGTACCCCTATTTTTGACATTTTAACCTATTGTGTCTGTTTGTTTAGTTTACGCATCGTTGTCCATATAATGGAAGTCAGGAATATGAGTTGTTATCCATTCGTTTGATGTGTTTGAGCTTTTGATTTTGCCATTTGATTAGGGACTTTCCTTTTTGAATTTTCCTCCGAGTTCAGCATTTTTGTGATTTTACTTTTTACACTGAGTGTTAGTGAGGTGTAAAATATGGTCAAATATAATGCCTACCCATGTTAAAATGAGCATAGAGCATGACATGAAGGAATTATTTCGATTCTAATAGGACAAAAACGGTATTTTTATTGGTCGAAGTGTAGGAAAATGCCTCAGGAATGTTTGGCTGTTCCCTTTTCCTCCCCATGAATTATGTACATAACGTTTTCATATTTAATAAGTTTAAAAAGGAATAGCAGGGTAAATATATGATGTTTTCATAACAATATATAATAAAATTTCATGTAGGCAGCTAAAATGTATATATTTCATTACAATAATAAAATGCTCCGCTGGGCGCAGCTTGAACCGACCACAGAGGTCGACCCTGAACAGTTGGGGCAAGTATGGACACAACATTCAAGCTTGATACAGCACTGAATTTGGATTGTGATTAAATATTTGACACAGCATAGGTTTCTGACAGAATGAATGTGGTCTAAGAACTTAAAATTTTTTAATTTACCTATTCAAACCATATCATTATTATTTGCTTTTATATATAAATCAGAAATAACCAATTTAAAATGGAAAATTTTAAAGAAAATTTTGGCCCCTTTTTGGCCCCAAATTCCTAAACATTTAGGGCAATTACCCCCCAAACTCAAACCCAGCTTTCCCTTTGTGATATGGAACATTGTAGTACAATTTCATTAAGATCCATACACTTACACACAAGTTATTGTCATGAAACTAGAAAAAATGCTTGTTTTTTGCCCCTTTTTTTGCCCCTAATTCCTAACATTTTGAGGCAATTACCCCCAAAATCAATCCCAGCCTTCCCTTTGTGGTATGGTACCTTGCAGTACAATTTCAAAGAGATCCATACACTTGAACACAAGTTATTGTCTGGAAACTAGAAAAATTCTTATTTTTGGCCCCTTATTCCTAAACGTTTTTGGCAATTACCCCCAAACTCAATTCCAGCTTTTCCTTTGTGATATGGAACCTTGTAGTTCAATTTCAGAAAGATCCATACACTTACACACAAGTTATTGTCATGAAACTAGAAAAATGCTTGTTTTTTGCCCCTTTTTTGGCCCCTAATTCCTAAAATTTTGAGGCAATTACCCCCAAAATTAATCCCAGCATTCCCTTTGTGATATGGAACCTTGTGGTACAATATCAGAGAGATCCATATACTGACACACAAGTTATGTCTGGAAGTTACAAAAATGCTTATTTTTGGCCCCTTTTGGGCCCCAATTCCTTAACTGTTGGTACCATAACCCCCAAAATCAATCCCAACCTTCCTTTTGTGGTATTGAACCTTATGGTAAAATTTCATAGAGATCCATTCACTTAAACTAAAGTTAGAGTGCGAAAACCAATGTGTCTTCGGACGACGACAAAGCCAACGTCATACCAATATACAACCGCAATTTTTTGCGGTCGTATAAAAATGAAAATAACAAGAATGTAAAGAGTAAGCTTGTGCACATTGTCAAACATATTTTGTGCTAATTAGAACATGGCTTTGTTTACAAAGTGAAATAAGGACGTCATATTAGAATGCTGATTTAAACACCAATACTTAGTTGGGAAAAACTATGACCAGGCATGTTAATCCTGAATTCTATACGCCATGATAAGTTATGCAGAATCATCCAATATATAAAGATTTAATCAAGCAGCTTAAATGACAATGACTCTAGTACAAAGAAGCAGAATGACTTTTTTTTAATAAAATGCATATTAATGGTAATATTTATTGAAATATTGATTGGAGACCTCTGTATAATCAGTTATTGTAGAGTTTTCCTATAATAAGTCTCCTATAATGCTGATATACTACTTTTTATACAAATATCTCCTATTACACAGGGTATAATTGTTTTGTCCTCAGATACAAAAGAAACTTACTGCAATTTTGCAAACATATATCATTTCTAAGCTATTATTGCTGAGCTTAATGAGCTTTCTCTATCTACATCTAGGGTATATAATAGAAGAATATGTATGTGATCATTAAACCTGGGAACAAAACAAAAGATATAAGTCCCAGATTATAATTTTTTGAATTAAATGGGGAATGTGTCCATGGGACACAGATGATGCCCCCACCTGCATACAATGTTATAAAAGGACATAACTTAAGAACAGTAAAAGTGAAGCTACCCAAATTCAAATTTGATCTGTGTATTGTGGTAATAAGCATTGTGTATAAGATTCATAACGTTTAATTGAGGCAAACTAAAGTCAGAGAATGGAAATGAAAAATTCAGCAATTTTTCCATTTGTAAAGGGGCATAACTCTAGAATGGTAAAAGTGACGCCACCAAAATTCAAACTTGATCTGTGTTTTGTGGTAATAAGCATTGTGTATAAGTTTCAAAACATTTGGTTGAGGCAAACTTAAGTTAGAGAACAGAAACATAAAATTCAGCAATTGTTTCATTTGTAAAGGGCATTACTCTAGAATGGTAAAAGTGAGGCCACCAAAATTCAAAATTGATCTGTGTTTTGTGGTTATAAGCATTGTGTATAAGTTTCATAACATTTGGTTGAGGCAAACTTAAGTTACAGGACAGAAACATAAAATTCAGCAATTTTTTCATTTGTAAAGGGGCATAACTGTGGAATGGTAAAAGTGACGCCACCAAAATTCAAACTTGATCTGTATTTAGTGGTAATAAGCATTGTGTATAAGTTTCCTTACATTTGGTTAAGGCAAACTAAAGTTAAAGAACAGAAACCAATTTCGGGACATATGTACGGACATACGGATGGACCGACAGATGGACAGATGGACAGACAGACAGACAAGGGTAAAACTTAATGCCCCCTCCACTACGGTGGGGCATAAAAGTCTCAAAACCTTTCAATTTGTTGGAAAAATCGATCCACTGAAATAACAATCGTATTTGGTGATTCCTATATATCATGAAATTAATAGATAATTTATTGAAAGTAATGTTTGCAAGTTCTGAAGTTAATAAAACCATTTCAATAACTTATTCATATATATGTATGGAGATAATTCTTCATCTTTTTGTATATTAACACTGAAATCATCCTGAGACTTACTATTCTTTTCCTACTTAGGGGTCATCTATAATTGTCAACCATTTTCCGAAGTGTACAAAACATACACTTTTTCAGACCCCCCACACTCCCTCAAAAAGTGTATATCAACCATTTTCAGATTTCAAGACAAGAATCAATCATTCTTAATAAAAAGAAGATCCTGTCTATTATCATGATTATAGTTTAGTTTAATATAGAATTTGATTTGAAAATAAACTGAAACATATCTGACTGTTTTATTTGATGACATCTATCCGTGATGCTTGTGTTTTGTCAGAATAAAGAGTATAAAGATACCATTTTGTTGTTTTGTTGGTTTTAATGAATGGGATAGATGCATTTACACCCAGATCATATACCAAGAAATAACACTGAAAGCAAGCAATCAAGCAGCTAGCCTGAACAACATCTATATATATAAATTGTGGCCAACATCTTATGCAAGATTATGTCTATTAATGAAAGAACCTTAGTGAGCACGCTCATATACCCCACGTGCCCACATTGTCATTGGAGAAATAAAATAAGTGTAAGAAAAAAAATTGTATCAGAAAAAAAAATTGAATCATAATTTCCTGTCAATATGCACATCTACATAGTATGTCCTTATTATCTACACAGTTTCATGAAATTCTGTTGTGTGGTTTGAGAGGAGTTGTGATGACAAAAGGTTGCAGTAGTATATTGGGCAAATAAGTTCAAAGGGGCGTAACTCCTGGAAAAAAAATTGAATCGTAATTTCCTGTCGATATGCACATCTACGTAGTATGTCCTTATTATCTGAAAAGGTTTCATGAAATTCTTTTGTGTGGTTTGAGAGGAGTTGCAATGACAAAAGGTTGCAGTAGTATATTGGGCAAATAAGTTCAAAGGGGCGTAACTCCTGGAAAAAAAAATTGAATCGTAATTTCCTGTCGATATGCACATCTACGTAGTATGTAATTATTATCTGAAAAGGTTTCATGAAATTCTGTTGTGTGGTTTGAGAGGAGTTCCGATGACAAAAGGTTGCAGTAGTATATTGGGCAAATAAGTTCAAAGGGGCGTAACTCCTGGAAAAAAAATTGAATCGTAATTTCCTGTCGATATGCACATATGTAGTATGTCCTTATTATCTGAAAAGGTTTCATGAAATTCTGTTGTGTGGTTTGAGAGGAGTTGCGATGACAAACTGTTGCAGTAGTACATTAAAGTAAATAAGTTCAAAGGGGCGTAACTCCTAGAAAGAGAATTGAATCGTAAGGTTTCGTGAAATTCTGTTGTGTGGTTTGAGAGGAGATGCGATGACAAGAAACAGGACTGACGGACGAGTCAAAAACATTATACCCTCCGCAACTCGTTGCGTGGGGTATAATAAAACCTAGGCATCTAGTTATTAAAAATACAATAGTGTGAAATAAATTTAATATCATTTTTTATGCTACTTTCGACAACAATTCCAAAGAGATTTGTTTGGCGAGCCATTATAATCTGTATCACATATATTTTGATAGATGATAAATGGCTTCATCGCAGTAATAAAAAAAACGAGCCCTGTGGAAACGAAAAAAATTCCGGAAATAAAAAAAAAACGTACAGTTAAAATGTTGATATTTTAACCCCCCTACCCCCAAGTGTACATTTTGTACACTTTGGAAAATGGTTGACAATTATGAATGACCCCTTACAGTTTTGTCAGAAATACATGTAAAATTTACGTATATGTTATAATACATAAGTAAATGGGTCTTCGTATAAAAATATTTCTGCCTACTAATCACATTTCAATTACATGTACTTTACACTTAAAACTGCTTATTCAACAAACTTACAACAGCTGCACCTTATATGGGATTATCAACAATGATGTAACACAAACTACACCTGATATTGAGTAATAAATGAGAATTTCAATTGCTATGGCATTTTCATGTAAAGCCATTCCATATCAGTATAAGATAGGCCTATTGATGCTCAATGTATGATGAACAATATACACATGTTTGAGTTCACAACTCTGAACAAGAAGTGTTACAGCATTTGCAATGTAAAACAGTCAGGAATTATCATTAATATGGTCATAATCATAAATACAAAATGTAAACTGTTTACAAAACTTAAGAATTTTTATAAATACTAAGGATAGTTTACCCCAGGAAGAGATTATTGTAGCTACATATGGCAAAACCTTTTGGAATTTTTAGTCCTTAATACTCTTCAATTTCCTAAATTATTCAGCTTTTTAAACTTTTTTGATTCAAGCGTCACTAATGAGTCTTTAGAAGACAAAACAGGCGTCTGGCGAACATTTTTTTTTTATCTATGAGGAGTTTATTTTGTTGCAAAGCTTTCAAAGCAATAAATATAAATTAAAATATATAAAACCCATAATGAAATCAGCATCCATAACTCAAACATACTTAAACTTTAATCCTTTTACAATCTTGCTAATTTCGATGTTAACTGCATAATATGATAAAGTTTGTTAACCTTAGAACCAAAACTCATTTGTTTTAATTTTTAAAATGTTCCAAGCGATATATTTCATATTCAAGTATAAGGGTGCACAAGCTGAAATGTCAGTCAAGGTCGAAATAACCAGGCAAAACGGACATATACACCTTACAATCATTTCGTACACCAAATATAGTTAACCTATTGTTTATACTATCTGAGAAACGGACATATACACCTTACAATCATTTGGTACACCAAATATAGTTAACCTATTGTTTATACTATCTGAGAAACAGACATATACACCTTACAATCATTTCCTACACCAAATATAGTTAACCTATTGTTTATACTATCTGAGAAACGGACATATACACCTTACAATCATTTGGTACACAAAATATAGTTAACCTATTGTTTATACTATCTGTGAAACGGACATATACACCTTACAATCATTTCGTACACCAAATATAGTTAACCTATCGTTTATACTATCTGTGAAACGGACATATACACCTTACAATCATTTCGTACACCAAATATAGTTAACCTTTTGTTTATACTATCTGAGAAACAGACATATACACCTTACAATCATTTCGTACACCAAATATAGTTAACCTATTGTTTATACTATCTGAGAAACAGACATATACACCTTACAATCATTTCGTACACCAAATATAGTTAACCTATTGTTTATACTATCTGAGAAACGAACATGTACACCTTACAATCATTTCGTACACCAAATATAGTTAACCTATTGTTTATACTATCTGAGAAACGAACATGTACACCTTACAATCATTTCGTACACCAAATATAGTTAACCTATTGTTTATACTATCTGAGAAACGGACATATACACCTTACAATCATTTGGTACACAAAATATAGTTAACCTATTGTTTATACTATCTGAGAAACGGACATATACACCTTACAATCATTTGGTACACAAAATATAGTTAACCTATTGTTTATACTATCTGTGAAACGGACATATACACCTTACAATCATTTCGTACACCAAATATAGTTAACCTATCGTTTATACTATCTGTGAAACGGACATATACACCTTACAATCATTTCGTACACCAAATATAGTTAACCTTTTGTTTATACTATCTGAGAAACAGACATATACACCTTACAATCATTTCGTACACCAAATATAGTTAACCTATTGTTTATACTATCTGAGAAACGAACATGTACACCTTACAATCATTTCGTACACCAAATATAGTTAACCTATTGTTTATACTATCTGTGAAACGGACATATACACCTTACAATCATTTCGTACACCAAATAAAGTTAACCTTTTGTTTATACTATCTGAGAAACAGACATATACACCTTACAATCATTTCGTACACCAAATATAGTTAACCTATTGTTTATACTATCTGAGAAACGAACATGTACACCTTACAATCATTTCGTACACCAAATATAGTTAACCTATTGTTTATAGTATCTGAGAAACAGACATATACACCTTACAATCATTTCGTACACCAAATATAGTTAACCTATTGTTTAAACTATCTGAGAAACGGACATATACACCTTACAATCATTTCGTACACCAAATATAGTTAACCTATTGTTTATAATATCTTAGAAACAGACATATACACCTTACAATCATTTCGTACACCAAATATAGTTAACCTATTGTTAATACTATCTGAGAAACTGACCTAACTAGGAAAGCTTAACCTTGAACAATGAACAGATGGACATGTTCACTTTACCTTACAATCATTCCATCGACCAAATTTTGTTGACATGTTATTATTAGTATATGAGAAACACTGACCTATCCAAGAAAACTTAACACTCACCAATGAACCATAAAAACAAGCATTCTGAGAATATTGCATGGCAATACATAGTCCAAGGACCATAACTCTGCACAAAATCTTCAGATTGGAACAAAATTACAAATTGATCTGTAACTTGTCATGATAAACCAATACACCAAATATCAAGTCAATATCTTCAAGCACAAAGAAAAAAAGTGTGTTTGCTGGACTGACAGATGGACAGACGGACAGACAGACAGACAGACGGACGGAGCGCAAACCTAAATCCCCTTCGACTTCATTGGTAGGGGACTTATAAGGTCAAGGTCAGATGAACCCTGCCAAACAGACACGGAAAACCTTACAATTATTCCAAACCCCAAATACAATTGACATTTTGCTTCTAGCATCTAAGCATCAGACTTGCCATTGTAAATTTCACCTTGAATACTGATCTAGAAATGAGACCAGATGAAACCTGTCTTATAGAGAGGAAGACCATGCAAGTATCACATATACCAGTTAGCAGTATCCAATTACTCATAATAAGTAAGAAATGCATGCTTTTATAGCAGTGGCTGAACCATGACAATGAGCTGAATGTTTGTACTGGGCATTTATCATTATTCATTGCAGACCCATGGAACTTGTGGGTACAGATTGAACCATAAATTACAAATTTTCTATAAGCTTGTTTACACACTTAATAAAAACCAGGATATCAAATATCTAGGAAAAACAGGTTTTCTTCAATCCACTAAAATTGACATCCAGGAAAATAAATGCACCCACAAAAAACATTTGCCAGACAGAAGCTTCATAACACAAGGCATCTGTATACAAGTTATGAAGCATTCAGGTCCTCTTTCTTCTGAAATATAAAGCTTTATGTAAAAAGTTTATATGATCCTGCTGGATTACCATCTTAAAGCTGTTGTTGCAGTCAAGAGAAAAAAATCCCACGTTAGATTAAGTTCAAAGTAGCATCTTGTGTCAAAATATCTTTTTGGTAAGGCTGTTGGTCTAAATACATAAGCATCAGAAGGCTGTTTTTTTTTATCTATATCAATTTATAGTTTTTAAAGGACAAAATAAAAAGCAGCTAATTTATTTATCCTAACTCATTCAGAGCCCCTTTCTTTAACCTATTGTAATTTACTGAGTACTCTCATAGTCTGAATTTCTTTTACTTTTCTTAATCAATTTGAATCAATAACTGTATATGATAGTGTTTTAAATTTTGATTTTCACAGTAAATCCAACTGAGATATAAATGTAGGACTTCTCTGGCTTTACCTCTCAACTCGTACTTCCCATATTTAAGTTCTTGTATGAAATCTTTAAATCTTTATAAAATTCCTTAAAAAAAGTCCAGTAGCTGATTTTAATACCTAAAATAACCATATATTGATTTCTTTTTCACTTTAGACATTATTTTTGTCAAACATGTCAGTTTAATCAAATGCCAACTGCACAAAGATGAGTTCTACCGTTTTATAATTTACACTTTGAAAGTAAATCAGGAAAACCTGAAGAAAAATCTGTTATATAATTATGTGTCTGTCTACCTGAAAACAAATGATTTTTCTGAATGATTTATTTTAGCTAGTGTTGTCAAATTGTACAGTTTTGCCTAACCGGTTACTCAGATAATCATTCGACCGATTAACTGGTTAACCGGTAGTTTAAGTTTTTTCTGAATGATTTATTTTAACTAGTGTTGTCAAATTGTACAGTTTTGCCTAACCGGTTACTCAGATAATCGTTCGACCGATTAACTGGTTAACTGGTAGTTTAAGTTTTTTCTGAATGATTTATTTTAACTAGTGTTGTCAAATTGTACAGTTTTGCCTAACCGGTTACTCAGATAATCGTTCGACCGATTAACTGGTTAACCGGTAGTTCAAGTTGATGTTTGAAGGCCTAATCTATAGTAGCCTACAAATGTACGTTTTTATAATACGATGAATTGAAGTTTGTCCTTTGGCATTGTAAGGCTTGTCTGTGAGGATTCCTGTAGAAGTTTGTCTTTTAATAATCCAATACACCGTATCTACCATGGCATTTGTAATAACTTCAGATTGAACAAGAGGCTGTCAGAGTGACAGCAAACCAGATTTTCCTGCAGAGGTCGAACCCTGAACAGTTGAGCAAGTATGGACACTACATTTAAGCTTAAAACAGCTCTGAATTTGAATTGTGATTGAATATTTGACACAGCATAGGTTTGTGACACAAAATGAATGTGGTTTAAGAACTGAAATACTTGAAATTGGACATTTAAATACCTATTATGGTCCAATATAAAAAAAGTACATATTAGAATCAGCATATCAAAGAACCCCAAGAATTCAATTTTTGATGAAATCAGACAAAAGTTTAATTTAAGACCCTTTGGACCTCAATGTGGACCAATTTGATAAAGGAGCCCACAATCCAAAAACTCTCAATACATGGTTAGATTCAGCATTTCAAAGAACCCCATAAATATTTTTTTTGTTGAATCAAACAAAGTTTAATTTTGGACCCTGATTTGGACCAACTTGAAAACTGGGCCCAAAAATCTAATATTTAGATACAGGTTTAGATTCAGCATTTGAAAGAACCCTATATATATTTAATTTATGTTGAAATGAAACACAGGTTAATTTTATCCATAATATTTTCAGTGCAAAGGGAAATAACTCAAACTGAATAAATAGTTCTCTAAAATAAGATATGATGCAATTTTTCAAATTATAATCAATAATATATAATAACAACAACCAGTGATGACTAAGTTCTCTTAAATTAGATACGATTTAACACTCAAACATTGCTAGAATCAGCATATCAAAGAACCAAAGAATTCAATTTTTGATGAAATTAATCAAAAGTGTAATTTAAGACCCTTTAAATTTGGACCTGAATGTGGTATTATCTTATTAATAATGAAAAGAAATACAGGTTTAGATTAAGCATTTCAAAGAACCCTGTATATATTCAATTAATGTTGAAATCAAACACAGTTTAATTTTGGACCCCAATTTGGACCAACTTGAAAACTGGGCCCAAAATCAGAAATCTAAATATATGTTTATTAATAGACAATATAAGCTTAGTTTTTAAAGGAGTTTACTTCATCAAAAAAAAAATATATATAGCATTCAGAAAATTAGTTTTTACAGAATAACAAACAAACTTGCCAAAAAATTCTACAAACAATTTACCAAAGAAAAGAAGAAAAAAATCCAAAATTTTATTTATCATTATAAATACAAGGTCATTTCAAAATCTATAAAACTTATCAGTAACAAGAAATAATTGTAAAAGAATGCTGTTACGAAGTCTCCCAAACAAAGCTCCAATAATTAGTCATTCCCATTGTTGCTTGACATTGGGCAATGTCCAGTACAAATTGGTTTATGATATGCATAAGTGACGCCTATGGATTGACCCTGTATGTCATTCAAATCTTCTTGAAATTACGAACAGGAATTTATATGGTTTAGGGGTGGAATTCTCGACCGTTTACAAGTTCTCAAAAGGGGGGTGATTTATATGGTTTAGGGGTGGAATTCTCGACCGTTTACAAGTTCTCAAAAGGGGGGGTGATCCCCAGGGGACTCTCCCTTTATTTCATATGATTTTTTTTTTTTTCCTGTACAAGAATATATATGGTTTAGGGGTAGGGATCTTGACCGTTTACAAGTTCTTAAACAGGAGGGGGTGGAGGTGACCCCAGGGGACTCGCCTTATATTTCATTTGATTTGTTTTATGGTCCCATACAAGAATATATATGGTTTCCGCATGGGGATCTTGACCGCTTACAAGTTTTCAAAAAGAGGGGAAGGTGGGGGTTACCCCAGGGTATTTCGCCTTTATTTCATTTGATTTGTTTTATTGTCCCATTCAAGAATATTTATGGTTTAGGGGTGGGGATCTAGACCGTTTACAAGTTATCAAACAGAAGGGGGTTGGGGGTGACCCCCATGGACTTCCCCTATATTTCATTTGATTAGTTTTAATTGCATACAAGAATATATATGGTTTAGGGGTGGGGATCTCGACCGATTACAAGTTCTCAAACAGGAGGGGGTGGGGGTGACCCCAGGGGACTCGCCTTTTATATTTTATTTGATTTGTTTTATTGTCCCATACAAGAATATATATAGTTTCAGGGTGTGGATCTTGACCGTTTACAAGTTTCAAAAAGAAAGGGTGTGGGGGTGACACCCATGGACTTCCCCTATATTTCATTTGATTTGTGTTATTGTCCCATACAAGAATATATATGGTTAAGGGGTGGGGATCTCGACCGTTTACAAGTTCTTAAACAGGAGGGCGTGGGGATCTCGACCGTTTACAAGTTCTTAAACAGGAGGGCGTGGGGTGACCCCAGGGTACTCGCCTTGTATTTCATTTGATTTGTTTTATTGTCCCATACAAGAATATATATGGTTTAGGGGTGGAGATTTTGACCGTTTACAAGTTTTCAAAAAAAGGGGGGTGGGGGTGACCCCAGGGGACTCCCCCTCAATTTCATTTGATTTGTTTTATTGTCCCATTCAAGAATATATATGGTTTAGGGGTGGGGATCTCGACTGTTTACAAGTAATCAAAATGAAGGGCGAGGGGGTGACCCCCATGGACTTCCCCTATATGATTTGTTTTATTGTCCCATTCAAGAATATATATGGTTTAGGGGTGAGGATCTCGACTGTTTACAAGTTATCAAAATGAAGGGCGAGGGGGGTGACCCCCATGGATTTCCCCTATATATCATTTGATTTGTTTTATTGTCCCATTCAAGATATATATATGGTTTAGGGGTGGGGATCTCGACTGTTTACAAGTTATCAAAATGAAGGGCGAGGGGGGTGACCGCCATGGACTTCCCCTATATATCATTTGATTTGTTTTATTGTCCCATTCAAGAATATATATGGCTTAGGGGTGGGGATCTCAATGGTTTACAAGTTCTTAAACAGGATGGGGTGGGGTGACCCCAGGGGACTCACCTTTTATTTCATTAGATTTGTTTTATTGTCCCATACAAGAATATATATGGTTTCAGGGTTGGGATCTTGACCGTTTTCAAGTTTTAAAAAAGTACGGGGGTGGGGGTGAACCCGGGGACTCCCCAAATATTTCATTTGATTTGTTTTATTGTCCCATACAAGAATATATATGGTTCAGGGGTGGGGATCTCAACCATTTACAAGATAAAAGCACATTCTCAAATTGAAAGGGGGTTGGGGTAAGAATATAAATGGTTTAGGGAGACTAAATTATCTACAAAATGTCTAATAATGAACAGTAAATTTCAAATTTCATTTATACAGTCCTACTAGTAAATTTCAAACTTTATATATACAGTCCTACAGATCTTATCAGAAAACAGAAAATTTTCAAATAAATCTGTCACTCCAATGATATTATATGCTAAGATATAACCCAGATCTAATTAATAATTAATAATGTAATTAACTTCAAAATGTCTAATAATATAGCTTATAATCACTACCACTTAGGAAATAGATAATTTTCAAATAAATCTGTCACTCCAATTTTTATTGTGAGATAAGACATTATGCTTAGTCATAAAAAAGATAACAAGAGTAAAATATTTAAAAATTCCACTTTTGGATATTAAAAATGGTGATAACTCACAAAGGAGATATACTTATATCTTGACAATTGAACTAGACCTTCATTAAGTCCCAGGAAACAACATATTTAAATTTGAAAAAAATTTGTTAAAGCGTTTTCATGTTATTGTGCTGACACTGTTTGGCAGCCGCCCGTAGATCCGTCCAGCCGCCCACCGTACATCACCATTTTAATAACCAATATTTCCTACGAAAATCCGGTTAAAAATAAAAACACCTTCTTGATCTCGTCGAATCGAAAATGTCTGAAACCAATGATTCTTTTAATTTCTCTTGATGTATCAAAATATAATGTGGAATGTTTAAATTTGAAATGATTAAGCCTGTTACTCGTACCATCAAGTATACATTAATTACATTCACGTTGATTTGCATTTCACAATTTTTGAGTTGGCATTTCGTTTAAAGTATGACAAAGCCTTGCACGATGGAGGTTGCACATTCAGATGTAGGTCTACGCAATATTAAATAAAAAATTAAATAATGAAGTAAATCATAAAATTTAGTTGGATTACTGATTTAAAGTTACTGTTTAAAAAACATGTATACTAATTATGTTTACTTAAGATCTTGCCCAGAGCTGATAGACAAGTTGTCTAAATTCTAATTAATTTTATGTTTTTTGGATTAACAATAGCAATCAATATACTGGACAATTGACCTGTCAAATTAATTACCACGATGATAATTTTTAAATAGAACTAAATTATTTAATGACTTTAACACACATTTTTATCAAATCTATTAAAATTGAAAAAAAGTCCGGTTAACCGGTTAGCGTTTTTGGTATTAGATATTCGGTCCTTAAACCGGTTAACCGTTGACAACACTAATTGAAACCATTCCACCATATACAATAGATTAATCAAAGCATTGATTACCTTGTCCACTTTCTCTGACACCAGCTGGTCCAGGGAGAATTTGGATGATAACAGGGTCTTTGTTGTTATGTCTGTCAGGTCTGCTTCAGGTGTAGGACTGCATGGTCCAGGAGACTGCAAAATAAGATTTAAATAAAAAAAAGCACTCTCCGAGAAAAGGAAATTTAATTTTAGTTAACAATAATGAGGACATAATGTTAAAATGGGGATGAAATAAGAATATGTGTCAACGAGACACCATTCCAAACACTCACAATCATGTTTCCATGGTAAGTGAACCCTGAGATCAAGGTCAAAATCCCCTAATTCAGCTATTATATTAAACAGTTCATTTCATAATTAGCATGTGGTCTAAGTTTCAAGTTAGCACAAACTAACTTAATCCAAAACTTTATGCTGATATGTGAAACTGACAAGCAGACAGACAAATGTACAGACCAGAATATATAATGCTTATCAACCCATACCTTAGTTGGGGGAAATAAATAACTCTATATTTTGTGACACTTGCAACCTAACAAGAAATAAAAGGCTACATGTGACATTCAAACTTCTAAAAACGTAGGTCATGCAAATGACAACATTGTGCTGCACATTGTAATAGGAATATTATATCATGAATAATAATTATAGGCTTCAAAAAATATATTTCAAGTAATTATAATAATTAATAACACAGGATTATAGAATAAATACATGTATGCATAAATCTATAGGATGAACATGTCTACAAAACTATATCTTTACATACAATCAATATTTCAGGTTAAAATGATTTTTTTTACGATAATAACAGACACGATATAGCTTTTTTCCACTTAAAGATATATAATTTTGTAAAATATGAATACAAGTTATAGACATGCAATTTTGTTGATTTTTTGATAACAGTAACAGGAAACTTTCAAGGTAAAATTTGTTGAATGAACAGGTGATTATATAAACATTTAACTGGCCTGTTTCTTGGAAAAAATAAATAATGTCATTCAAATATGTTATGGTTTGATAAAATCTTTTCCTTGAGCATCTGAATAAATATTTAAAAAGAATATGACAAAAACAAAATTGCTCAGAAGACAATTGTTTAAAATCATAGTAAGTTAAAACAATGTGGCTCTTTAAAGACAAACATGCAGGGCCAGAATACATAAAGTATGCAAACCCCTTTTTAGTCACCTTGAAACGAGATACCAGTAAAACCAGGAGACAGCAATCCAACAAACAATAATTGACATTTAGATGTAGCTACATAGTCCTTAAAGCACCAAAGCATCCATTTAATCCAGATCGAACGGTCTTATTATAAAAGAAGATCTAAACATGCCAAATGGACTTGGACTAACAAAAACAGATAATAACTGATACTATAAAATTAAGGAGATGAGGTATGATCACCAATGAGACAACTATCCACCAAAGTTCAAATGAAGTGGATGTAAGCAATTACAGGCAACCATATGGCCTTCAACAATAAGAAAAACCAATACCGTATAGTCTGCTATAAAAAGCCCTGACATAAAAAATATGAAACAATTCAATGCAGAAAACTAACGGCCAAATTTATAACAAAACAATTTACGAAAAACAAATATGACCGACATGAACCAACGACAACCACTGAACTACAGGCTCCTGACTTGGGACAGGCACATAAAGAATGTGGCAGGGTTATACATATTTGAAGACAACAACCCTTCCCAAACCTGGGACAGTGATGAAACAGCACAACATAAGAACACACTATGAAAATCAGTTGAAAAGGGCTTAACTCATCAGATCAATACAAAGCAGAACAATCAAACAAAAACACAGACCAGACGTTGCAGGGTATTTATCCATCCCTCATCCCTAACAACAAAAGGGACTCTAAGTACAGATCTGATAGTACTCGCAGTTACTGACATCTAGTTCAAAGCCAATAACAACTTACAAAAAAAATCATGTATCTTAGACTAAAATAAGAATCAGTACACATCCAACACCCAATGGATTTAGTGTAAAGACGTCATTAACAGTCAGAGAAAAACATAGCCTTGTGCAATGCCAAAATAAAGCTATTGACAGATTGTAGTACTGTTATTAAGTGGATATGTATAACAAAACTATTTAGTATGATTATTTCTCTCACCAGAGGGAGTTGGTAAAAGCTGATTTCATCATGGCACAGGTAATATTCAAAGAGGTTCTATGTGAATTTAACCAGGTCAATGTGATTGAAATATTTAGACTATAAAGCTTTGTTTTCAATGATACAGTTTTAAATTTTTTGTGGGATAACATGGTTATAAAAATCATAAGATAATTATATTGGATTTTCCTGACACTTTTTCTAAAGTATTCCCAGAAATAAACATACTGTAAATTCAGAAATTATTGCGTGCATTTATTATTGCGATTTTAGTCATTTTAGACAAAAATGCGATTTTAATTTTTGCGATATTGAGAAAAATCTCTGTTTAATTCAAATAAAAAATTACGAAATGCGAGTTTAAATTATTGCAATTATAACCATGTCGCATTTTTTGCAATAATAAAAACATCGCAATAATTTCTGAATTTACAGTAGTCCTGATATTCATTTCATAAAAAATATAATCAGAAAAAATACTTGTAAGTCATTTCAGTATAACTTACAATCATTTTTATGGTAAGCTTTTGGTGAAAAGAACCCCCATACCTTTGACTTCCTACCTCATAGTTCTAACTGATAACTGATGAGTAAGTTTATCCAATGCATTACTGAATTAACTTAAGTTTCAGTTATTATAACACAGGTCAATGGCTATAATTCAAGGTCAACTAAAACAAAATTCATTATCGTTTAATGACTATGATTCTCATTGGACAATTACATACCACATGTCAGGCAAACACTTACAAGGAGGTAAGACTATATACTTATGAATTAACAGTATTCTAAACTCATTTTAACTAAAAACACATATTTCAAACCCCCAAATTATTAAAGTGTTTAATCTAAATTCTCACAACTTTTCACATTTCTTTCTACTTTCTAAACCTTTATCTATATTTAATTCTAATGTTTGCATT
This sequence comes from Mytilus californianus, assembly GCF_021869535.1. Lineage (NCBI taxonomy): Eukaryota > Metazoa > Mollusca > Bivalvia > Mytilida > Mytilidae > Mytilus > Mytilus californianus. The sequence continues at coordinate 126,429,505 of NW_026262679.1, read as the reverse complement.
AAACATGTAATAAATAAGTACCAGTACTAAAATAACACTTCAATATAAACAATATAATAAATGTTCAATAATGCTGACTTTGTTACAATAAGATAATCAACATGTGTTTAAGCATGTACCTGCTGTGACACATGAACAAGTTTCATATATGTCAAATGAAAGAACCTAAGTGAGCGCGCTCACATACCCCACGTCCCCACATTGTCATTGGAGAAATAAAATAAGTGTAAGAAAAAAAATTGTATCAGAAAAAAAAATTGAATCAAAATTTCCTGTCAATATGCACATCTACATAGTATGTCCTTATTATCTACACAGTTTCATGAAATTCTGTTGTGTGGTTTGAGAGGAGTTGCGATGACAAAAGGTTGCAGTAGTATATTGGTCAAATAAGTTCAAAGGGGCGTAACTCCTGGAAAAAAAATTGAATCGTAATTTCCTGTCGATATGCACATCTACGTAGTATGTCCTTATTATCTGAAAAGGTTTCATGAAATTCTGTCGTGTGGTTTGAGAGGAGTTGCGATGACAAAAGGTTGCAGTAGTATATTGGGCAAATAAGTTCAAAGGGGCGTAACTCCTGGATAAAAAATTGAATCATAATTTCCTGTCGATATGCACATCTACCTAGTATGTCCTTATTATCTGAAAAGGTTTCATGAAATTCTGTTGTGTGGTTTGAGAGGAGTTGCGATGACAAAAGGTTGCAGTAGTATATTGGGCAAATAAGTTCAAAGGGGCATAACTCCTGGAAAAAAAATTGAATCATAATTTTCTGTTGATATGCACATCTAAGTAGTATGTCCTTATTATCTGAAAAGGTTTCATGAAATTCTGTTGTGTGGTTTGAGAGGAGTTTCGATGACAAAAGGTTGCAGTAGTATATTGGGCAAATAAGTTCAAAGGGGCGTAACTCCTGGAAAAAAATTGAATCATAATTTCCTGTCGATATGCACATCTACGTTGTATGTCCTTATTATCTTAAAAGGTTTCATGAAATTCTGTTGTGTGGTTTGAGAGGAGTTTCGATGACAAAAGGTTGCAGTAGTATATTGGGCAAATAAGTTCAAAGGGGCGTAACTCCTGGAAAAAAATTGAATCATAATTTCCTGTCGATATGCACATCTACGTTGTATGTCCTTATTATCTTAAAAGGTTTCATGAAATTCTGTTGTGTGGTTTGAGAGGGAGTTGCGATGACAAGAAACAGGACTGATGGACTGATGGAAAGACGGACGGACGGACGGACAGACAGAAAGACGGGTCAAAAACATTATACCCTCCGCAACTCATTGCGTGGGGTATAATTAAAGAACCTTAGTGAGCGCGCTCACATACCCCACGTCCCCACATTGTCATTGGAGAAATAAAATATGTGTAAGAAAAAAAAATTGCACAAGAAAAAAAAATTGAACCGTAATTTCCTGTCGATATGCACATCTACATAGTATGTCCTTATTATCTAAAAAGGTTTCATGAAATTCTGTTGTGTGGTATCAGAGGAGTTGCGATGACAAACTGTTGCAGTAGTACATTAAAGTAAATAAGTTCAAAGGGGCGTAACTCCTAGAAAAAAAATTGAATCACAATTTCCTGTCGATATGCACAACTACATAGTATGTCCTTATTATCTAAAAAGGTTTCGTGAAATTCTGTTGTGTGGTTTGAGAGAAGTTGCGATGACAAGAAACAGGACTGACGGACTGACAGACTGACAGACGGACAGACAGACAGACAGACGGAAGAACAGACGGACGGACGGACAGACAGACGGATGGTTCAAAAACATTATACCTTCCGCAACCCGTTGCGTGGGGTATAATAATATGTAAGATTGGTAAAACTAAAGAATAAGATGTAGAGTAGGTTACTGCCCACCTATTTATATCCTCACTCAATGAGTAAAAATCTTATCAAAAATACATATATACCAAACAAGATCAAAGTAGTAAGCTGAAAGTAAATAACCACACAATTCAGGTTAACTAATAATTAACTTTGTACAAAATTTCAACAAGCTATGATTTGTATTTGATAAAAAAAAATGCAACAAAATTTCTTCTATATGTACTATATCCATCAATCTAAAGAAATTGCAATCTTGGTTAGTGTACTTGGTAAAGGAAACTTACCTCTCGATGTGCAATCTTTGTTGGTGTACTACGCAAAGGAATCTTACCTCTAGATGTGTAATCTAAGTTGGTGTACTTGGTAAAGGAAACGTACCTCTAGATGTGAGATCTTGGTTGGTTTACTACGCAAATGAATCTTACCTCTAGATTTGAGATCTTGGTTAGTGTACTTGGTAAAGGAAACTTACCTCTCGATGTGAAATCTTGGTTGGTGTACTACGCAAAGGAATCTTACCTCTAGATGTGTGATCACTGTTAGTGTACTTCACCAAGGAATCTTACCTCTAGATGTGAGATCTTGGTTGGTGTTCTACACAAAGGAATCTTACCTCTAGATGTGTGATCTTGGTTGGTGTTCTTGGTAAAGGAAACTTTCCTCTAGATGTGTGATCTTGGTTGGTGTACTTCACACAGGAAACTTTCCTCTCGATGTGTGATCTTGGTTGGTGTTCTACACAAAGCAATCTTACCTCTAGATGTGTGATCTTGGTTGGTGTTCTTGGTAAAGGAATCTTACCTCCAGATGTGATATCTTAGTTGGTGTACTACACAAAGGAATCTTACCTCTAGATGTGATATCTTAGTTGGTGTACTACACAAAGGAAACTTACCTCTAGATGTGTGATCTTAGTTGGTGTACTCGGTAAAGGAAATTTACCTCTAGATGTGTGATCTTAGTTGGTGTACTCAGTAAAGAAAACACCTCTAAATGTGTGATCTTAGTTGGTGTACTACACAAAGGAAACTTACCTCTATATGTGAGATCTTAGTTGGTGTACTTGGTAAAGGAAATTTACCTCTAGATGTGTGATCTTAGTTGGTGTACTTAGTAAAGAAAACTTACCTCTAGATGTGTGATCTTAGTTGGTGTACTTGGTAAAGGAAATTTACCTCTAGATGTGTGATCTTAGTTGGTGTACTTAGTAAAGAAAACTTACCTCTAGATGTGTGATATTAGTTGGTGTACTACACAAAGGAATCTTACCTCTAGATGTGATATCTTAGTTGGTGTACTACACAAAGGAAACTTACCTCTAGATGTGTGATCTTAGTTGGTGTACTCGGTAAAGGAAATTTACCTCTAGATGTGTGATCTTGGTTGGTGTACTTGGTAAAGAAAACTTACCTCTAGATGTGTGATCTTGGTTGTACTTGGTAAAGGAAACTTACCTCTAGATGTGTGATCTTGGTTGGTGTACTTGGTAAAGGAAACTTACCTCTAGATGTGTGATCTTGGTTGGTGTACTTGGTAAAGGAAACTTACCTCTAGATGTGTGATCTTGGTTGGTGTACTTGGTATTGGTCTGGTACTGAAATATAAAGGATAGATTGAGTTGAGACATTTACAGTCAAAAGATTAGTTATCCTTAGATTAACTATTATAAGCTGGCTGTTTTCTTTTATTCAACAACAATATTACAAAATGAAGCTGTTTTAACAATTACTCAACTGACACAGCTACCTCATATAAGGTCCTGGAGCCATCAATTGACCCTGTTACAGATTTTATGTTAGTTGTAATTGCCCTGGGAGCATTGGAAGTCAATGAACTGGTACCATGGTCATAAAGTAAACAGCCAGACCCTATACAGAGTTATAAAATAAAGTACTTGTCAAGAAAAATCAATTCTGACTTAATGTTACCAAATAAACCTACAAGTAATGTAATATTTCCCTAAATGAATTTGATTAAAAAATTTAACATGTAACATTACTATGCCCTGACATATTGTTTTTTTACATTATGAAGGACTGTTTCAATGGCTGGAATAAACAGACATTATATAAATGTAATTGCAGGTGAATTAAAAGATGATGACATTACATATAAAAGGTGACCATGTCTGATGACATTACATATAAAAGGTGACCATGTCTGATGACATTACATATAAAAGGTGACCATGTCTGATGACATTACATAAAAAAGAACACAGATTTTTGCAGATTATTGAAAAAAAGATAAAGTTTGATTACTGATCATCTAACAATAATAAGAGATTCCATTACCCAATTGAGTGAAATTTGACATTTCACTACTCTGAACAGATTTATTTTAAATATTTAATGCTCTCTGCAAGCCTCACATTTAAAATTTTGAAAATTTAACTGTCATGAGTGGAGAATGCTGTATCAGACTCGATCCACTGGTACTCTATATATTAATATCCTGAAGAAATAGACTCTTCTGATATCAAAAAATTCCCATTTCTCTTCATTATTCATGATATTAGAAACATTTTTCTCATTAAATCTTAATTTCTTCCAGCAAAATTTTCTGTTCACCTGATATTATTTCATTATGTTATCAGAATTGTCAAAGATAACAATGCAATTAAATACATCTATGACACTAAACTTTCTAATCAAGAAATTAAGTATATTGAAGTCTTATAGTATATTAAACCCAAGGAAAATGTTCCTTACATAATCGATATGGAATCAAACAAGACATGCTTGAATATGAATATTATGATGTATTGATTTTATTTTAGAAAAGAATATTTTGTTATTATGTATCAGAATGAGCAGGTGAAACAAAATTATGGTCAGTAGATCAACAAAGCATGAATAGTAGGTTTTTGTTCTTAGCACTAATCTGAGAAAAGCCCCTTTCAACTGATTTAAATGATTTGTTCTGATTTGTGCTGTTACACTGCTGTACCAGGTTAGAAGGGGAGGATTAGGTACTCACAAATAGCACAGCTATATCCTGTATGTGCCTGTCCCAAATCAGGAGCCTGTAGTCCAGTGGTTGTTGTTGATAACCTTTGTTATTTGTTATCAGTTAAAATCAGGACATTACTTTTTTCTTTTGAAATAATATCACTCTTTGTTATTCTAAGGGCTAAGTACACAATATGGGTTTAGCTCATAGTTGATGGCCGTACAGTGTCCTATAGTTGTTTGCATCATCGTACTTTGGTCTCTGGTTGATAGTTGTCTCATTGGCAATCATACTACATCTCCTTATTTTTATAAAAAAAATTGTAAGGGGTTCCATGGAACCCTGTGTCTCGCATATGATTGCTGCTCTCAGTGTATAAGTGTAATGTTGACTTAAAAAGTGAGTCCATTTATCAGTAAAAAACAGAATTGAAAAAAAAATTCAAACTTTTTCTTCAGATACTATTTCTTGGTCTTGAAGATAAGCTTCTGTCCAAGTTTCATTACAATTCATGAAGGTTTACAAATTTATCATGTCAAAAAAACTTAATCCCAGACTGTCTGTAAATGTTAACTGTAAAAAACTAAGACCATCTATCAGAAAAATACTGAAAACGAAAATATATTTTCAAAAGTTTGCTTCAGACATTATCTCTTAATCATAAAATAGCTTCTGCCAAATTTTGATAAAATTATATGAAGGTTTGACAAAGTAATTGATGTGTAACAAACTTTATCCCTAGACTGAATCTAAATCTTAACTGTAAAAAAAAAAAAGGTCAATTTATCAGTAAAATACGGAAAAATGAAAATAAATATTTTAAAAATTTTGCTCTGGATACTGTATTTTGGTCATAAACAAGCTTCTGTCCAAAATTCATAAAATTCCATGAAGGTTTGACAAAGTTATTGATGTCTAAAAAACACCACAGACTGAACCTAAATGTTGACGGCGCCGACGATGGAATCTAGAACATAAATGTGGCAGGCTCAACAAAAACATCTTTTACAGTTTTAATATAGATATAAAAGCAGTTTATCGAGGATTGCACGTAACTACATATGCCACCTTCACTAACTGTATGACATCGCATAACTATATGTACCACCATCACTAACTGTATGACATTGCGTAACTACATGTGCCACCATCACTAACTATGACATGGCATAACTACATGTGCCACCATCACTAACTGTATGACATTGCGTAACTACATGTGCCACCATCACTAACTGTATGACATCGCATAACTACATGTGCCACCATCACTAACTGTATGACATCACGTAACTACATGTGCCACCATCACTAGCTGTATGACATCACGTAACTACATGTGTCACCATCACTAGCTGTATGACATCATGTAACTACATGTGTCACCATCACTAGCTGTATGACATCGCGTAACTACATGTGCCACCATCACTAACTGTATGACATCGCGTAACTACATGTGCCACCATCACTAGCTGTATGACATCGCGTAACTACATGTGTCACCATCACTAGCTGTATGACATCACGTAACTACATGTGTCACCATCACTAGCTGTATGACATCGCGTAACTACATGTGCCACCATCACTAACTGTATGACATCGCGTAACTACATGTGCCACCATCACTAGCTGTATGACATCGCGTAACTACATGTGCCACCATCACTAGCTGTATGACATCACGTAACTACATGTGCCACCATCACTAGCTGTATGACATCACGTAACTACATGTACCACCATCACTAGCTGTATGACATCACGTAACTACATATGCCACCATCACTAACTATATGACATCACGTAACTAGATGTGCCACCATCACTAGCTGTATGACATCATGTAACTAGATGTGCCACCATCACTAGCTGTATGACATCACGTAACTACATGTGCCACCATCACTAACTGTATGACATCGCGTAACTACATGTGCCACCATCACTAGCTGTATGACATCGTGTAACTATGTGGAATATTGTAACTATTTTATGTTTATGTTTGAATAGAATATTAAACTTTACAGAAGTATTTTCTTTAGAATCACTCTAACCTTATAAAGTCATGAAGTATACAACTCAAAAAGCAGTTATTTTCAACAGTTTTACAATTTTGATATAGAAATATATAAGCAGTACTGTGGATCATTATTATTCGTTGGAAATCAATTTCCGTGGATTTCCTGAATAAAGGTAAACCACGAATTCAAATGTTCAACGAATTACAAATTTTCTATAGGAATGTATGCAGACTTTAGAACAAGAGTGCACATGCTGAAATGTCTCGCCTACTATACTGACCATTGATTTTATGTTGATAGTCCTACATATAAAGTTTTACTACAAGTGTCACATTAACATTTATGATCCAAGAAAATGAGGTCAAGGTCAGATAAACCAAGCCGTAAATACATGTACACCTTTGATACAATCCCTCCATACACAGAATATAGATGACCTATTTCTTATAGTATAAAAGAAACAGACCAAACCATGGAAATTCTATATTGACCAATGAACCATGAAAATGAAGTCAAGGTCATTTGAACCCTGCCAGACAGACATGTACACATTAAAATCATTCCAAATATAGTTGACCTATTGCTTAAGGTATCTAAGAAAAAAGTTAACCAGGAAAACTGAACATTGACCAATCAACCATGAAAATGAGGTGAAGGTCAGATGATACCTGCCAGACAGACATATACACCTTACAATCATTTCATACACCAAATAGAGTTGACCTATTGCTTATTAAAATGTAAGAAAAACAGACCAAAACACAAAAACTTAACATAAGAAATGAACCATGAAAATGAGGTCAAGGTCAAATAAAACATGCCAGACTGACATGTACATCATTAAATATTTCCATACACCAAATATAGTTGACCTACTGCATACAGTATTAGGAAAACGGACCAAAACACAAAAACTTAACATTTAGCACTGAACCTTGAAAATGAGGTCAAGGTCAAATAATACATGCCAGACTGACATGTACATCTTTATATATTTCCATATACCAAATATAGTTGACCTACTGCATACAGTATTAGAAAAACAGACCAAAACACAAAAACTTAACATTGAGCAATGAACCGTGAAAATGAGGTCAAGGTCAAATAAAACTTGCCAGACTGACATGAGCATCGTAAAATATTTACATACACCAAATACAGTTGACCTATTGCATACAGTATTAGAAAACAGACCAAAACACAAAAACTAAACTATGACCACTGAACCATGAAAATGAGGTCAAGGTCAGATGACACCTGCCAGTTGGACAGTTGGCCAGTAACACCTCACTATCATTACATACACCAAATATAGTAGACCTATTGCTTATAGTATCTCAGATATGGACTTGACCACCAAAACTTAACCTTGTTCACTGATCCATGAAATGAGGTCGAGGTCAAGTGAAAACTGTTTGACGGGCATGAGGACCTTGCAAGGTACGCACATACCAAATATAGTTATCCTATTTATACTTATAATAAGACAGAATTTAACATTCCAAAAATCTGAACTTTTTTTTCAAGTAGTCACTGAACCATGAAAATGAGGTCAAGGACATTGGACATGTGACTGACAGAAACTTCTTAACATGAGGCATCTATATACAAAGTATGAAGCATCCAGGTCTTCCACCTTCTAAAATATAAAGCTTTTAAGTAGTTAGCTAACACCACCGCTGTCGCCGCCACCGCAGCCGTATCACTATACCTATGTCGAGCTTTCTGCGACAAAAGTAGCAGGCTCGACAAAAACCATGACATTAAAGATCCACGAAAATGCAAGTTTTCCTCAATCCACGAAAATTGGTACCCACGAAAATAAATGAATCTACAGTAATTTTCAACAGTTTGCAAAAAGCTATGTAGAATCAACACCAGAAAATAGAATGGCCAAGCAACACATACTGTTATATTTCGCCTTACATGTTGATGATAGTTTTAAACTTGTATGTATTGATTTTCATATCAGTAAATATGTCATCCTGTTATTTTCTTGTCATAGCAAATTAACTGCTGATATGACAGTTTATGAAATTACATCAATTTTGTCAATCATTTGAGCTAGACCATGAATTGTTCATCTGGCTAAAAATATGTCACATTCATATTTAAGGAATGACTGTAATATTTTTTCTGTCAATGAAGAACCTCAAAAATGTGGTGCACACTGAAAAGCGGGTTATTTAAAAGGTGAGCACCACATTTTTTAGGTTATTTCGAATAGACAGAAAAAATATAACAGTCATTCCTTATAATTTAATTCTAAATTCCATTTTTAAGGAGTAAATTTTGAAAAAAAAAACGTTGGTGACATCACAGTCACATGAAAAAATTATGTCTATGAGCTGATAGACAAATTCAAACTTTCATCCAAAATTAAATTATTTACATATAATTTGAACAAAAATGTTATTAAAAAAGATTAACAAAATCTTCCAAGAAATATAGAGTTGGTAATTTTTGTCAATTTACAATATATTCTAAATGATGTTCATAACATGATTTTTATTTATCTTAATTGAATTCATCCTGAATATTCAACATGAACATGAAATATTTGCAACTGGACATCCTGGAAAAGAAATCAATCACAGTAATCTAACCAAAACAAATTTAATGGGTTTTTCTTATCGTTGAAGGCCATAGGGTTGCCTATAATTGCTTACATCCACTTCATTTGAACTTTGGTTAGTTGTTTCATTGGCAATCACACCACATCTCCTTATTCTTATATTAAGATTTTTTATTAATGCATGATTCAAAAACTCTATTGTTTCAAATTATATTCCCAAGAAAAATATCCAACAAATGTTCAGTTTGCATTAAATGTTTGGTAAATGACATCTCCATGCCCAAAACATATATAACATGTATAACAAACCCTCCTCCTTACCTTTTACCCCTTCTAGGTATTAGAAAAAAAAGATATAACAATGGCAAATCAGCAATTTATTATTGAAACCATGATATTTGTTGTTCTGAAATTCTGTGTAAATAAGGTGGCTATGTTTATTCCATAAAAAAAATCTGTCCAAATTAAGGTCTGAAAATGTTAATATTCAAAACTGTTTCAATCAAAGAGTTTGAAGTCTTCATATATACATGTATATAAATAAAAAGTAAAATAACAAAAATACCAAACTCCAAGGAAAATTCAAAATGGAAAGTATTTAAACAAATGGCAAAACCAAAAGCTCAAACATATCAAACGCATTGATAAGAAATTGTCATTTCAGTATTTTTAATATTTGTAGTTAATGGTCTGAGATGGTCATTTACAGAGTTTAATATTCAAATTTGTATTAAATAGATTTTTAAGTACAAATATATTCATATACTTCAGATGTTGTTATTTGAAGTTATTTTACTATTCCATTTGATTCAAATAAAATTACTATTTCTATGAGGCTTAACATACATTAAAACAGGACATTAACCCCTGAAGCTGACATACATACATAGTTTCTAGATGCATTAAATTAAATTCCTTTTCATGTGTATTCATCAAAATATTATTAAGATCCATACTTTTAACAATCTTTTAATAAGTGTTCTTTAATCTAAAATTTTATTACAAACCAGTAAAAGTTGACATGCAAGAGAAGCCTAAAAAAGTTGTTTTAAGTTTCTAATAAATTTTTTCTGCTTAACTTTCAACTTTATAAAGTAGACCAAAGTTGAGCAGGAAAAACAGAAGGTAAATCCTGGACTTGGTGATAGAGGAAGTACATTTAGTACTTCACTTTATCTATGAAGGTCAAATTACTTACTAGTAAAAGTGATAAGGGCTTCCCATTTACATAAAGGTAAATCCCCATTCCCTTTTTAATACGCAAATACATGGGCTATTTAGTATAATCAAATAAGATGACAACAGTATAAACTATTCAGTGTCTACTTATCAAACATACATAGCATGTACAAAAGTAAACTTAAGTGAATTTATAACTTACATACAAACTATTGATTGTTTTTTTCATGTTATTAAATTGTTTTCTCATTGACATAAACCTGATACTCTTAGCTGGAGATTTTGAGATAAGATTAAGGAAACTTGTATATTAATTCATTTTCATATATAATTCAAATTTGTATTTTTTTTTAGGAAATGCACTTTTTTTGAAAATTTAGGAGTTTAGTGTGACATCCATTTTCACTGAACTAGTATACATTATTGTTTAGGGGCCAGCTGAAGCCCCCCTCCAGGTGCAGGATTTTCTCACTGTGTTGAAGAAACATTGGTGACCTTGGGCTGTTTACTGCTCTTTGGTCAAGGTTGTTGTCTCTTTGACGCATTCCCCATTTCCATTCTCAATTTTACAGATATAAATATATATATTAAACACAGTGAATCTGTACCAATTTGTTACATTTAACAGTTGATTAACATTCTTAAGGGAAGTCAAAGTAGTTTTCAGTATGTTGTCATTTCTAAAAATTCGAAATATGATGTATGGCAAGTTAAGATCTTTGAAAAATCATAAAGGTCATAATATTAAAGATGATATGCCTAAAATTTGTTTTCAAGGAAATAATTTCAAAATTGGAAATTTTTGTAACTTCTAAGAAATTTTCTGACAGCTTCATATTTTTCTAACCTTGTAATTGCAGATATATGACAAAAGATTTTTGCAATGATTGCAAAAAAACTTTGTGTATACTAACTGTTCAAGGTATGCTAGATATTGTGTCGTGCTAACCCAAAAAGCAACAAATCCACTTCCCTAGCATGACTCTTGCACATGTCATTTCGATATGCTGTTTGTGATTATGTATATCTATTTCATAGGTGACTGATTATTATTTTTCATTTGGACAATACTTTTGGATTTACTTGTTTGTATATCATTTAAGTTTTACCAAAAATATTTTATAATTCAAACTATATTAATCCTTTTTAAAATCTTATTTTCTGTGATTGGAGTTTTTAGACTAATTGTTTTTGTGAAGTTGTGAGAACCTTGCATGATAATTTAAATTTAACCAATGAACTTCGATAATGAGGTCAAGATTAGATTATTAACCAGGGTGAAGATGGCCATTTATTGCATATACACCTAACAACCTTTCCATACACAAAATATAATTGACCTATTATTCAACATGTTTAAAGTATCTGAAAAACAGAAATTACCACAAAAACATAGCATTGGCCAATAAATCATGAAATGAGGTCAAGGTCGGAGCAGGACATGTTACTGCACCTAACAATCATTCCATACTTTAAATATTGTTAACCTATGGCTTATAGTATCTGAGAAAAAAAGGATCTTATCTCAAAACAATGACTAATGAACCATGAAAATGAGTTCAAGGTTAGATGAACCTTGCAAGATGACCATATCAACGTTTCAATCATTTTACACCAAATATAGTTGATATATTGCTTATAGTATCTGAGATACTGACTTGACCATGAAAACCTTACCTTGATTGGACATGTAGACCTTACAATCATTCTATATATATATATATATACAACTCGTCTAAACATCAGCCCAACAATGTTAGATCTGTAAATTTGCTTTCGCAAATTTTTTGTTCTTCCCTCGCCGAGATTCGAACGCTACTGAGATATCGTGACACCAAATAGCCTGCACTGTATTCGACGCGCTAGACCACTGGACCACCTAGGCTTCACAAAAAATAAAGCTTTCGGTGGCCGGGTGTTACCTTTCCTCGTCAGTTTTAATCTAGCGTCGTAATACAGTATATGATATATAAGGCATGAAGATGGAATTGTTACAGATCAGCTGAAATATCTATTGTAAAGGATCCTACAAAGACGTACTTATATATATATAGATATATAGCTAAATGTAGTTGTTCTATCACCAATAAGTGAGAAAATCAGTAAAAAATATGTAGTCACTGAATAATGAAAATGAGGTCAAGGACAACAGACATATATGCATGATGGAAACTGTAAGCATATATTTGGCTTTATATAATTCCTTAATGCCATTGTTGCTGGATTAGAATTTCTATGCCGCACATTTTGCATCATTTGTTGTGAAATTTATCATGTTTATGGTAATCAAATTACATGTTTGAAATTTTAGCTACATTTCGTTATCTATATATGGGTCTTATCCAACATACGTCTATGGTCTGCAGTATCATCTCAATTTTTCATACAGTAATTTTTATAAAAATTGATAGCTCTCAGGGCAATGATTTTTTAAAAATTTTTCAGGATTTCAAGGACTCATATATACAAGCCCTTCAATAAGAATATGAGAGTTATTAAGTCGGATGTACATACTGAAGAGGTCTTGCTTCTACTAACATTAAACTCAGGCAGGAAAAACAACCATAACCATATTACAAGCAATACCTTAACTTAAGGGTCTACACACATTTCTAAATATCCATTAATTTTGGTTCAATGTCTCTTTTTTGGAACAGAGGGCCTTAAAAAATCTGTAGACCATCAGTATTTCACCAGTGAAAGCCCATTTAATTGTTGTTTGGTCCTGATAGGGAGGAATATTAAGTAAATCATTAAAAGTCTGTGACATTTTGAATCCCTGTTTGAAAGAAAATCATTATAAGAAACAAGTCTAGCTTTCCATATGGCAATACAGGACACTAGTAGGATATAATAATTAACATGCACAAATCTCATAAAGACTTACCTTGCTTCTTCCAAGGAAAACAAAAAAGATGGAGCTTCTAAATCGTCATCATCAGATTCTTCTAAATCTATATCTTCGTCACTCCCTGCCATCATAAAATATTGTATTGAAGTGAAACTACGACAGCAGGTACATTATACTCTTACAATAATCCATCATAAAACAAATTACATTTTAAAACCAACAACCATTCACTGTTTCTAATTATTCACAAACCTATCAAAATATCAATGCATATACATATAGATGTTTTTCTCTCTCACTTCAGTAAATTATATGATTAGGAGAAATTGACATGAATTTGTCTCTTCATGCTTTCACAAGTATTGGAACATATGCTTTGTTAGTTTAGTTCCTAAATTAGTTGACCCAGTTCTTTTCAAATAATTTTGCTGATAATTGGCTGCATAACGTGGATAAACAAATAATGTTGAAAAGAAAACTAAATAATGAATTCTGATACACTTCATGGAAAAGAAAACTAAATAATGAATTCTGATACACTTGAAAAGAAAACTAAATAATGAATTCTGATACACTTGTTGTTTTCGCCATGTCCATAAATAAATAATTGATTTCCATTAAAAGATGTTAGTATTAGATATAAACAGTCCATACATACAAAGATAACATTAAATGACATTTATTTATAGACTGGAATTTAAATAGTAAACTAAAGTTACCTGGAAAAATACCATTTCAAACAATTTGGTCAAATGAGTTTTTCTTTCTCTTTACCATTCAACTGTATGAGCAGATTAAGAATTTCTATTTTGGAAAATTTAAAGACCGCCAATATCTTCTAGATTATCATCATTAATTAGCAGTTTATTACAATGTTCATTAATGGTGGTGTCTGATAGCTACTAGGATGTACATTTATGATATTGTTATTACAAAAGAAAAAATCAAGGGGGAAAAATTATTGCAATAACTGAGAAATGGAGCTCTTCTGATGTTCACCCAGTTCCCCCAAAAAGCTATACTGAGTATAAGTTTACAATAAATAACATTTTGGTAAATTTCTGAGATACAGAACTAATCCAAAGTTTTAACCTGAACATAGAACCCTGAAGGTCATAGGAATATATGATGTGTACATACAATTGTATATATATCATACAATGAATCAATTTTCTGTTTACACTTTCTCTCTAATAGTTAATATGCCCAAAATACAAAAAAAAAGGGTATTAAAAAATTGTTATTTAAGAGCGATAACTACTATAAGAAAACAACTGACAATTTCATCAATGCTGACCTATTTGTAGATCTTGTCTTTCTGATAGCTTTTGCTTTATTTTAAAGTTTTTAAAAGGCAAGCAAAAACGAAAAACAAAATGATAAATATCATCATTAAAGAGCAATAACCCATGTTCATGATGTAAGGAGTGGAAAAACAATTCAGCCATGTTTAAAGATAAATGGCAAAAATGCAAAAGATTTGAATTTGTATTGTTCTTGTCACTTTTTAAAATTTCTCTCTATCTGCAATAGTTTTTAAGATAACCAAAAACTGTGAAATTTGCAAAAAAAATACATTTCAGGGGCAGAAACTCAAAAATAGGTTGACAGATTTTTTTCTGAAAATGCCACAGGAGATAGTACTTGACTTGCTGATCAATTCAATCTAGTCAGATTTGCTCTAACTTTTTTCATTTTTGCCCTATAAATTTTTGAATATAAGCCTATTGGTACTGTACACGTATACCTAATAACAAAATTATTTTCATTTACCTGTGTTTAAAGTTATCATGGTTATAGCAAATGGATGGTATTTTTGTTCGAGCATATTGTTTTTCTTTAATTGTTTAACATTTCTTACCGATATAACATGTTACTTTTATTATTCTTCCCTTAGTTTATTTATTTTGTATTCAAAATTATTTAATTTGTAAAAATATTTCCTTTCTCTATTGGTACTGTACACGTATACCTAACAACAAAATTATTTTCATTTACCTGTGTTTAAAGTTATTGCAAATGGATGGTATTTTTGTTCGAGCATATTGTTTTTCTTTAATTGTTTAACATTTCTTACCGATATAACATGTTACTTTTATTATTCTTCCCTTAGTTTATTTATTTTGTATTTACATTGTGTCATAGGTCAAATTTATTTGTTCAGTGTATGTTCAATGGTGTTAATATGTCCTTTGATTGAGTTAAAAGCTATTTCAGTTGATATTTTATAGTGTGTCTTTCTATGTTGTGATGTTACACTATTGTTTCAGAAAAAGGGTGAAGGTTTGGTACCATTAAAACGTTTAAACCCGCTGCATTTGTTTGCACCTGTCCTAAGTCAGGAATCTGATGTTCAGTAGTTGTCGTTTGTTGATGTGGTTCATAAGTGTTTTTCGTTTTTTATATAGATTAGACCGTTGGTTTTCTCGTTTGAATGGTTTTACACTAGTAATTTTTTGGGGCCCTTTATAGCTTACTGTTCGGTGTGAGCCAAGGCTCCGTGTTGAAGACCGTACTGTGACCTATAATGGTTTACTTTTATAAATTTTGACTTGGATGGAGAGTTGTCTCATTGGCACTCATACCACATCTTCTTATATCTAAAACACATTTTACCCCTATGTTCTATTTTTAGCATCAGTTGCCATATTTGTAGATGGATCAACTCTTGTGATACAAGTTTGATACTAAATACATTAAGGAACATTCAACTAAAGTCTCGTAACATTTTGCAGAGTAGTTTCAGAGGAAAAGATTTTTTTTAAAGTTTATGACGGTGGATGGACGTCTGACGGACAAACAGATGACAACAGATGCCAAGTGATGACAAATTCTCACATGGCCTTTTAGGTCAGTTGAGCTAAAAATTACATTGTTCATAAATTTACCAAAAATTAAATTCAATATCCACAGGCATGATTTAATGGACAGGTGGAAAACAGTCCTGGAGCTTGGAAAAACTAAATATATAGAAATGCACTGATAACTTAGCCAAAAAAATAGGTTGAAAGGTAGGAAATGTTAACATCATGTGACCTTTACTATGAGCATATGATGAAAAAAAGATAAAAATATTGAAAATATAAATACTACTGTTCATGTCCGTACTTACCAACTTTATCTTGTATGGCCTGGAATGAGTTCTGGCTATTGTGTAAGGTTGGTAGTTGGCTAGACTCAATCTCTTCATCAGAATCATTATTTTCTACAGATTTTTCAGACTTTTTTTCTGTTTCTGTTTCGCTTATTCTCCTTGATCTCTCTTTCTCTCTAGCCTTCTTTTCTTTTAATTTTAATAATTTTCTGTATTCCTCTGGTGTATTGGCTAATTCAATACATTTGCGATTCTTTTCCCTCTCTTTCTGAAGTGCTAGATCCTGCTGTGCTTTCAATCTTTTCCATTCTGGATATGATAGAGCAGACTTAAGACTTATACCTGATTTCTCTGGACTGCCTGACAGGGAGCCTTCTTCCTCAGAGATTGCATTATATGTACTATCAATCACTTTGCTATCTGGACTTTGAATTCCAACTTGTTTAATTGGTTTTAAGTCCCCACTAGAACTTCGCTTCCTGTCGAGAGGTGATAATGGGTTTTCTTTTGGAGACATTTTACTTATTTCAGATGAACGATCTTCTCGAGGCAAAACTACATGAAAAGCTGATCTCTGTTTAGCATCTGTTTTTGGCGACAGAATGCCCTGACTATCTCCACTTGAATTACGACTTCTAGGAGAACTTTGTGCTTTACCACCATGTATTTTTTCTTTGCTATTTTTCCTTTGTAACGGTAATAATGGAACTGTTTCCTGCACTGAGCTGGTCTTTTCCTTCACATTATCAACACTTCTCTTCCTTTCAATTGGAGAACTCTCCATTTTATTGTCTATTGTTTTATTTTGAATTGGAGAATTTATAGTTTGACATTCACTTGTGTTGTGATCCATTTCCTGCTTACCCTTCATACATGTATCATCTTGACTTTTAACTTCATTTAGCGCCTTCTTGATTGAAGAGAAGTCCATTTTGTCCATTTTATTTGGTGTTTTTTCTTTACCAGAACCTACTGGTGCACTTTCTTGTCTCCTTACTGGAGATTTCCCTTTGCTATTTTGTGCACCTTTTGACTCAGAATGATTTCCTATTATGTCAGACATGTGTCTTTTTAAGTTTTTACTTGGAGTAGTTTTTACATTTGTTTTTTCCTCTCCATCTTGGAGTTTATCAACTGCACTAAAATACTGGTCACTTTGATAAATATTTCTACCTGGACTAAAGACACTAGAGACAGAATTCTTATTTACAACTGGTTTAGGAGATAAATCCTGTTTGTTTACATTATTTTTATCAGTACTTTTATTGTCCTTTTGACATGATTGATCTCCCTTGCCATCAACATTTTGATTTTGTCTATTCTGACTAGGTTCATTCCTGGACTTTTCTGGTCCTTTTGAATTTTCTGAACTGCTGTAACTATCAGATTTCTTGAAGTCTTGTCGATTCCCAGCTACCTCTGAACTGAATGATCTTTGAACTCTTTCATGTGGTTGTGAACCTATATTATCATGGCTTTGATTCCTTCTTCTACTTCTGTTAAAATTAGTATTTTCATATTGGTAATGATCATTTGAATAAACCTCTCCTTCATTATATCTTCGATTATGTATTGGTGGCCGAGTAAAACTTTCTTGTTCCTGAAAGTCTTCATAGCAACGTCTGTCATCACCTTGGTAATTATTACGATAATTTTCATAATGATTTCTATTAGGATGTTGATTAAAAGGGATATCATGTCTATCATAGCTTTCTCTTGGATATTGAAAGTCTCTTTGATTTTCGTAACTTTGACGATATCTCTCATCTTGCCGTGCATTGTAATAGTTCTGATTCAATCGGCCTCTTTGAGAGGGGTTGCCATGGTTATTAAATCTTGGATACATATCCGTGTCTGCATCAACAGAATCCTCAAGTTCAGTATTTTCTGTTACATTATCTAGGTCTGAACTGTCTTGATCTACAATGACCCCACTGCCATCAATTTCATTCACAACTTTTATAGATGCTTTGTTATTTTTCTTGCTTTCACCCAGTGTTTTTTCTTCAACAGGAACTCTTTCTGTGTTTTCTATAAAAGAAAAAAAGGCAAAAATATTTTTCAAACATGCTTCATATATGAATAAACAGAGCCAGAGTAATAAGGTATATGTCAATCAGACAGCAAGCATACATATTAAACCCAGTCAAGACAGGTAAAGGGTAACCTTCAGCAACAGATTATGGGAAATATCATGTGCAAAGAGCTAAATCAATGAATATACACATATTGGAAATTTCACAGACTACTAATAATATAAATGTAGGACTCTAAAATGTAATGGTACGCCAAAGTGCAATGGTTTTGATTTCGAAGCCAGTTTACTTAAGTGCAATAGTTCAACACACTAAAGTGTTTTGGTTATCGCTGAAGTAGGATGACGTGACCCTCTAAAGTGTTATGGTTATCGCTGAAGTAGGATGACGTGACCCTCTAAAGTGCAAAGGTCATGCTGCATTAGCTGTTATGAGATATTGTGCTATTGCATAAAGGAAACAGTAGTATATTACCAAATGTGTAACGTACAAGTATTTACAGTATTTTACCAAATGTAACATTGTTATTGAATGATAGAAATAAATAAATTTGTTAATAACCATGTTAATAAAACAAGCTGATGATAAAGAAACAAAGCAAGAGGAAGGTGTTACTGAGAAATCATAGCTATTTATAGCTTAGCTTACCTGTGTTTACACCACATAAGTATAATGGAATGAAACCAATAAAGACACAATATGGATGGTAGTACATTTGATTTATTTTAATAAACAAAGCATTGAAAAGCAGTAAACAAATCTGAGCATTACATAACCAGCTGATCATTATATCTATGTAAAAATTATGGTGATGAACCTGAAAAATATAAATGCAAATCACGGTAACCCTTTATATAGCTGTGGTCAGGGCTAGTAACATCTCAGAATTAGGTTAAGCTCATTAACTGCAGAAGCTGGAATGAATTATACATTTAATGTATAATTGAATACATCAGATAATGGAATATTTTTGCTGACAGCTAGAGTATACATCCAATTTGCTGGAGTCTACTGTATTTCAAATTCATTGAAGCACAACTAAGGAATCTCAAAATATTCAAACACTAATACAACAGCATAAATGAATATCAATGATTTATCATGAATAGAGCTGAACTCTTACCTTAATTTTAATTAACCTAGATATAATGATATAAGTCCATAATCATGAAAAAATTTAGTTCATAAACCTGAGGTCAAGGTCAATGATAGGAAAATGGGTCTAAAAATGAATCAAACAAGAAAATAAAGTATTCCTAACGCTTAAAATCATAGACATTCATTTTCTCTGGAGGTTCTTATCAATAATGAATTTCATTTGCTACTCAAAATGATTATAGCTAAACAAAGATTCTGCTATTTTTCAAAACAGGATCAGACTTTCTATACACAAAAAGTTCTGAAGTAGTGAATGGAATCAGAAATGTTTAGTTATTTCCATTTTGTGAGGAATATAGATTTAATGAACTTTGCTGACAATAACACATCCAGTCTAGAACAGAGAAATGCTCAAAGGGAAATAACTCTGATTTAAACCTGTTTCAGTGTTTGCAATTGCATGTCTTTGTGAGGTGTAACCATTGAGGTCATTTTTATTCAAATGGGCATACACTGATTGTATTTCAAACATTATAATTCAATGTAAAAAATAGGCAAATTTCAACTTCTGCTCTAACCAGGGACATTGGTGGCAGGAGTGGTCTGACTCTAAGAAAAAAAAAATGAAAATAACTATGTAAATTTTATGCATCTGAAGCACTTTATTGGATTTACCTTTATCAGGAACAGTCAAGGTCAAATATTATGAAAGCTGAGGATGTACAAGAACCAAAACAGTTAAAGAGCTTTATGACCAAAAAAGGACCTAGATCTAATTAAAAATAATAGCAAAATCCATCTAAAGTCATCTTAACCTGAGGGAGTTAGAACCTTAGTTCATCTACAGTATCACTAGGCAGTCAACACTGGCAAAAGTGTTCGACTCTGATCTCATTTGATTAGGATTGCTAGTTTTCCTGCTGATGGTCAGTGGTTCTCCTGCTTCCTTCACCGATAAAAACTGACTGCCAAAATATATCTTAGAATGCTGAAAGTGTCGTTAAACACCAAAACTCAATCAATCACTCAATCTGCAATAACTATGAATCTTTCATATAAAGAATCCCCTCTTCTTCCCACTTAATATTTGACGATAAATGAACATGCAAAAAACATGTATTGTAAACGTATATCTGTACTAAGTTAAAAGAACAAAGTTATTTTTATAAGTCACCAAGGAAATAATTTTATGATAGAATCACATAGGTTTATCTGTTTTCAATCTGCAGGTAAACAACATGTAGGAAATAAATCATGAAGACAAAAGAAAAATCTTACAATGTTTCAGTATCCATGTTATTACAATTTCAGTTTTCCTTGTCAAGAATAATTTATTGATGTCAGACATGATTGATTGTTTTGACCTACAAGTTGATACAAAGCTGTTTTAAATGGTCTTCTGTATTACTTCCATGGTGGCCATGGGTAATTTTCACAAGTTTGAAATACCCATAAGTCAACAAGGCTTAGTACTTTAAAGTCAATTTGTAAAAGCCATTTATTGACTGGTGATTAGTGTTCGAGAATATAAGAGCATCAAATGAGACTATTGCTGACCAAGGATTTTGTTGTAGTATAGACTTTTTCATAATATCAGTAATGTAATAGACCAATAAGAAGATAGGCGGGTTTAAGAACTGACTACATTAGTAAGAAATTGAACAAGATATAAATACTTTTTCAGCTTTTCTTAAACAGTTTCTGAGATAAAGCCCTCTCAAAGCATCAATGTAACCAAGGGGGCATGATAAAAAGTTTTATGAAATATTTGGGACAATGATATATGACCTGTAATACTTCACAATGTAACTGAAAAATAATTTTTTCAACATTTGAATGGAGAAAAAATGTCATACCATATGACATACTAACAGGTATGTAGTGAAAATGAAGAGATCAGGTGGCAATAACTGACTGAAAAAGACTTGTCTATACAAATCTTGTTCACCTCTGTGTAAGTAAGGATAAAACATAAAGGTGTTGCAAACTGTTGTCGGAAAATTATTTTTCTCACATGTCAAACAAGTGTGCACACGCTGAAATGTCTCACCTGTTTTACATATCATTGAATTCATGTTGAAAGTCTGTAATATGAAGCTTTTATTACAAGTATCACATAAACTTAACATTATCAATGTTCTATGTTCAGATGAACCATGCCAGACAGACATGAACACCTTGCAATCATTCCATACACCAAATATAGTGGTCCTATCGCTAATAGTACATGAGAATCAGATCTAACCACAAATTCTTAACATTGACCATTGGACCATGAAAATGAGGTCAAGGTCATATGTACCCTACCAGATAGACATCTACACCTTGCAATCATTCCATACACCAAATTTATTTGACCTATTGTATAGATAATATCTGATAAACTGACAAAATTACAAAAAAAAAAACATTGACCAATGAACCATGAAAATGAGGTCAAGGTCATATAAACCCTGTCAGATGGACATGTACACCTTACAATCATTCCATACACCAAATATAGTGGCCCTACTCCTTATAGTATCTGAGAAATAGACCAATCCATATGAACTTCACATTGTCTAATGAACCTTGAAATTGAGGTCAAGTTCGGATGAAACAATCAGTTTCGACATGTGTGTACACCTTCAATCATTCCATACACAAAACAAAGTTGACCTAATGCTTATAGTATCTGAGATACGGACTTGACCATGTAACTTTATCATTAACCTTGATCACTGACCCATAAAATGAGGTCAAGGTCAGGTGAACCCTACCTGACAGACATGTAGACATTGCAAGGTTGCATAGAAAGACTGCAAAATAAAAACTATGTAGATTAATCAGAAAAATTAAGAAAATTGAAAAAAAAATATTTCAAAATTTAGATCATAAGAAAGCTTGGCCCAAGTTTCAAAAAATTCCTTGAAATGTTTGACAAAGTTATTGATGTTTAAAAAATCATGACAGGAAAAGTGAGGCTTTGAAATGCTATAATGTTGTGAAGGTTGAATTGTGATATATATAATATAATGTAAAACATATAAATTATAGATATAGCACTACAATATAATACTTCATACTGGTATATGATATATGATAAATGTGTATGGTATATGTGTTAATTTTACTATGATTGTTAATACATGTAGATGTAAAATTGAGAATGGAAATGGGGAATGTGTCAAAGAGACAACAACCCGACCATAGAACAGACAACAGCAGAAGGTCACCAACAGGTCTTCAATGCAGCGAGAAATTCCCGCACCCGGAGGCGTCCTTCAGCTGGCCCCTAAACAAATATATATACTAGTTCAGTGATAATGAACGCCATACTAAACTCCAAATTGTACACAAGAAACTAAAATTAAAAATAATACAAGACTAACAAAGGCTAGAGGCTCCTGACTTGGGACAGGCGCAAAAATGCGGCGGGGTTAAACATGTTTATGAGATCTCAACCCTCCCCCTATACCTCTAGCCAATGTAGAAAAGTAAACGCATAACAATACGCACATTAAAATTCAGTTCAAGAGAAGTCCGAGTCTGATGTCAGAAGATGTAACCAAAGAAAATAAACAAAATGACAATAATACATAAATAACAACAGACTACTAGCAGTTAACTGACATGCCAGCTCCAGACTTCAATTAAACTGATTGAAAGATTGTATTTCACAATGTAACTGAAAAAAAATTTTTCAGTTATATAATATAATACAAATGTATTATACAAATACATATATATATATATATATATCATATATCAATTAAACCAAGATTAACCTTTCAAAGTACATTGTTGAGTAGTGGCACCTCAATTGCTAAAAATGGAAAAAAAACTCGAACTAAAATTCATACTTTTAAATAACATTTTTAAGGCTGTATCATAAATGACTAAAATCTAATTTCTAGACAGGGAAGAAAATTTTTCATGAAACAATGACAGGGCCTAGAAACAAAATTTTTATTTTATCTCTTAGAATTACAGGACTGGTGTCAAAGAAAAGAACTTAACTAAAACTGAATTTCAAAAGGAGGCCCTCAAAAGTCGTTATGACACATTCGTGCCCATTGTCAAAAATGATCAGTCTCTAGTTGAATGAAACCTATCTCACCTCCTAAAGTTTAGAAGCAACTAGCTGTTCTATAACTATTTTATAGAATTTTAAAAAAATTTGTTTATTTGATCAGAATTAAGAATTATTTTTGGATGTGGATAGATTATACTCTGTTTTTAAGCTGACTGGAATAAGATGGGGATAGAGTCTACCCTGTTATTAAGCTAACTGGAATAAGATGGGGATAATATATGTGACAATTAACCAAGATTTGGTGGCACTTCATTTGATTTCCATATTACTTACTTTATTTTTTTGTCAATTTATGGGAGCTATAAACAATGATAGCCATGTTTGAAGGTTGTTACTATAAACAATGATAGCCATGTTTGAAGGTTGTTACTATAAACAATGATAGCCATGTTTGAAGGTTGTTACTATAAACAATGATAGCCATGTTTGAAGGTTGTTACTATAAACAATGATAGCCATGTTTGAAGGTTGTTACTATAAACAATGATAGCCATGTTTGAAGGTTGTTACTATAAACAATGATAGCCATGTTTGAAGGTTGTTACTATAAACAATGATAGCCATTTTTGAAGGTTGTTAGGTAATTATCCATAATTTTGAAAGAGAATATAATATATTAAAATCTACATTAAAACCAATGTTAGGTACATGTTGCATGTAATTAGAGTAGTAGTGGCAGCCGTGTTTGTAGGTCAAGCATTTAAGGAGCAATTGCAGAAACAAAGTAGGGACAGAAGGATGAATGGACGAACGAATAGTCTACCTCATTATCAAATAACACCCACTTTAGAAAAAGGGTATAATAAACTATAATCTAGACCCCTAAAGATCAATCATGGGAAATTTGGTTTGAACTGGTTAAGTAGTTTTAAAACTCATCAAAGACATTGCTGATAGAAACCTATGATATAAGTTTCATAAAATTCTGGCAAGAATTGTACACATGAGAGCGCTAACATTACAATTTTCCATATATAATCAAAATTTCCAAGGGCATAACTCTTTTAAAAATAATTGATCGACACTGATTTTCTAACTCGTCCAAGACATTGCTGATTTAAACCTTTGATATAAGTTTCTAAAAATCTGACAAGAATTGTACACATGAGAGCACTAACGATGCAATTTTCCATATAATTAATGTTTATAAGGGGCATAACTCTTTTAAAAATAATTGATCTGCACTGATTTTTGAAACTCGTCCAAGACATTGCTAATATAAACCTATGATATAAGTTTCATAAAAATCTGGCAAGAATTTAACACATAAGACTGCTAACAATGCCATTTTCCATATAAATAATGTTTCTAAGGGGCTTAACTCTTTTTAAAATAATTGATCCACACTGATTTTTGAACTTGTCCAAGACATTGCTGATATAAACCTATGATTTACATTTCATAAAAATCTCGTAAGTACTGTACATCTGAGAGCGCTAACAAGACCGGACGGACAAACGCAAAGACGGACCGATGCCTGGTATTTCTATGTCCCCGGCAATGCGTTATGCAGAGGACAACTAAAATTTCAATACAGGAAATGAGCTTAAGGGGCAGTAACTAGATTTTGTGAAAAAGTTTCTTTATAATTTTGTCTGCTAGATAGCTCAAAACTTTAAATAAAAGAAGAATGTGTCCATGCCGGTAAATATGCACGAATAAATGTACTAATTCAAGCCTACTGACATTTGAATTTTCTTTAAAAACTTTGCAAAATTTTCCATTTAAAAAGGGATATAACTCAAGAATTGTGAAAATGACGCCACCTAAATTAAATTTAAATTGGTGGTATTAAATAAGCATTGTGTATAAGTTTCATAACTTTTGGTTAAAGCAATGTATAAAGTTAAGAGTGTTGAAACTACAAATTCAGCAATTTTTCCATTCATAAAGAGACATAATGCAAGAACAGTGAAAGTGACACCATGTGAATTCGACCGATATTCTGTGTTTGGTGGTTATAAGCATTGTGTATAAGTTTCATAAAATTATGAATGAGGCAAACTAAAGTTAGAGAATAGAAACCAATTTTGTATGTAAGTATGGATGGACAAGGTTTAACCTAAATGACTTCTTCACCTAGCCAGGAGTACCCCTACACCCTGTGTTAATTTTGATATGCTACACTCTTTTAAGAATTAAACGTTTGTCCACACATGTACATTAGTCATGATGTCTCTGTGTTGAAGACCGTACTGTGACCTATAATGGTTTACTTTTATAAATTTTGACTTGGATGGAGAGTTGTCTCATTGGCACTCATACCACATCTTCTTATATCTATTAAACATTAAATATTATATTTTATACAATTATGCATCATATGATGCAATTGTGAAAGATGATATAGACTATTGATTTTATGACAAATGCCTTTACACTATATATTGATATAGATATAACGGCTGAACTGACAAGTCATGTGACTAAGATCAACAGAAAAAATTTAAAACCAAACTGCCAATACTGTTTTTTATCTGAGGTAAATCTTTCATGTCTCTGTTCTGCAATTATATCCCAAAGATAGCCCCAGGTCATTTGTGCATGAAAACCAATACTGTTTAGATAAATATCAAGCATGAAGAAAGCAAGATTCACCAGCAAGCAATGAAGAGATAGAAATGCACCAAAAACAAGCCACATAACTTACTATTATCTTTCTGATGGCTTGACTCATCATCACTGTTTGACTTGTCAATTGACACATTTCTTTTAAAATGTTTATTTTCAACTTCCTTCTTAAATGAGCTATGTTGTGGTTTTTTCGATGATATTTTAGAATCCATTTTTTCCTCAATTCTTTTTAACTCTGTATTAGAATTGCTTAGCTTTTCAATACCAGTTCTCCAGTTTTCATCACTAGACATTTCAACCAAATCATATGATTTTTTATTCACCCAAGCTTTCTTTACAAAACATTTTTCAGACCTCAAACAAATTTTAATTTCTGCACTATTTTTAAACTTTATGCTGTCATTTGTATGAGTTACTTTGCATGCTGGTACATCAACTTTCTTATGTTCACTTTCAGCAGATCCCCTTGTCAAATTAACTTCACTTTTAGTAGTAAATTTACTTTCAATATGTTCCATTCCAACATTATCTCCCTTATTTGAATTCTCACTGCCACCAAACGCAGTTGTTACATCATCTCTTCTTTTAGCAGTACATGCTTTTGTATTTTCACTTTTAGCCTTTGAAATGAAATATTTCCCCCTTTTTTTTACTTTATCTTTCTTATCACTTAACCCCTCACTTACATGACTTTTATCAGAAAACATTTTTTCCTCCTTTGTACGTGGTAATTTTCTGCTTTCCATCTCTTTGTTTTGCTTGTCAAGCTGGTTTATCAAAGCCTTTATGCTTTTAGCAATTTGATATGTCTGATTTGGTAGTGACCCAGCAAGGTTTGATGTCTGACTGGATAGTGACCCAGCAAGGTTTGATGTCTGACTGGATAGTGACCCAGCAAGGTTTGATGTCTGACTGGATAGTGACCCAGCAAGGTTTGATGTCTGACTGGATAGTGACCCAGCAAGGTTTGATGTCTGACTGGATAGTGACCCAGCAAGGTTTGATGTCTGACTGGATAGTGACCCAGCAAGGTTTGATGTCTGACTGGATAGTGAACCAGCAAGGTTTGATTGTGTAACATTAGATACAGCTGGTGCATCATCTGCTGACTTTATATAATTTGATATGCTTTTATCCACACATGTTGCAGTAGTTATTTTTCTACCAGTCATATCTAACTGTAAATTACAAGCAGGTTGCATTGATTTTTCATTGTTGTTCTTCTTCTTTGTTTTACTCAACACATTTTCCACTTTTCTTTCTATTATTGTACTTTTTTTCTCAGTGGTGCCTTTTTCTGGAATAATTATTTTTTCATCTGAAGCTATAGTCATTACAACTAAACTTTTGGAAGATTTGTCACTAGGTAAATCAGCTTTTGTTGTTACCAACTTGACTTTTGAACTTTCAAGCTGTTTTCCACTAGATATTTCTGTACTTGATTTAGTGACCTGGACCTTTGAACTTTCAGGCATTTTACCACTGGATCTGTCAGTATTTGATTTATTGACCTTGACCTTTGAATTGTTAGAAGGACAACTTGATTTTACTTCCATTTGATGTGTGACTTTCCTTTCATCATGTGAGGCAAAAGTAGGCTTTACCTCATGTTGTGTTATAAGTACTTTAGTATTTATATTTTCACTGCCATGATCTAATTTCACCTGAATGAGATTTGTCATATCTCTGCTAACTTTACTGACTTTAGGATTAACTGAACTGTATGAAATATTGTTCTCTTTTTTGACCTCAGAGATTTGCAGTTGACTCAGTTTTGGAACAATTCCCGTAGATGAACTACTTGTATCTAATCCTTTTTGACCTGCAAAGTGACTTCTTTCTGTCACATTTTCTTGTTCCTTGACATTTTGAACTTCTCTAATCTCAAATGGTTTCTTATTTGTGCTGTCACTCCTCTGATTAATTTTAACCTCAGATTTAAACATCATCTTTTCTACATCATTTTGGTGACCTTGAATATAGCCATGAGATTTTTTCCGACCTTTAGCATATGCTACATATGACTGTTTTATTGGAATATTCCTCTTTGTAACTCTGCAAAACTTAGCTTTAGGAGCATTTTTAACCAGTTTGCTTACTGGAGGAGTGCTTAACAAACTTCTTCTTTTGTAACCTTGACCTACTGATGATGTATTTTGTTGATTGAAAGCTATCAGAGGAGTTTTTGCCTGAATTCCAACTTGGGGTTTGTGTCGAAACACTCTTGGCCTTTTTTCTTGAGCATGTCCTGCCACTTTTGATGCATTCCTACGGTTGCAGGAACCTGCTTGATTATGACACTGATTTGTAATACCTACATTTCTATTCATGTTGTAATTGTTGTTTACACTATGTTGCTGTGGTGATGGCAGAAGTCCTGAACTCTGCTTTGCTTGTCCTGACAGTCTTATTGCTGACTGTGCTGATGAATTCTGCTGGTGTGGAGGACTAACATGTCTTCTTTGAGGCCCATCACAGAATCTAGTGTACTGTTGGCCCTGTGTAAACTGTTTTCCATAATTTTTTGCATTAGAGCCAAAAACAAACTGGTCTGCATTACAACCTACAGTTTGCTGTTTTGAATTAGTAACATTATGATTGATATTTGGTCTTGCAGCTTGTGCATTGAACTGGTTCCCACTAGGTCTTACTGTCTGATGCATTTGTTGAGGGTTAAACTGCTGGTTTCCTGTATTAATATTCTGAACTCCATGTTTTCCAAAATTATATGCAGATGGCTGTGCAAATCCTGGATTAGGATTAACCATATTAGGATGATTAATAAAGTTGGTATTCGGTGTAAAATTTGGTGTAAAATTATGAGAGGATTGTCCATTATTTTGTTGAAGATTTGGTGTATAATTCTGAAAACGTTGTCCATTATTTTGCTGAACATTATGTGTAAAATTCTGACAAGATTGTGCTTTATTTTGAGTGTTAGGAGTGGGTAATAGAACAATCTGTCTTGAATTCCTTTGATGAGCCATTACTTGATCCTAACTACTAAATACACTGGTTACACTATTCTATATATATCTCAGTAGCATTATAACTAAACACGTTTATGGAGAAGAGATGTATCCATTCATAGGTTATCCGAGATAATCAAATTTTTCCTTCAAATTGAATTTTTTCATTTGATTCAACCAAGCGTTGTCTTTTAATCGTAAATGTCCAATCACAAATGGCATATATGATTTTAACTTCTAAAGCCAGGAAAGATTCAACTTTCATTTGAAGTAAAACATCCCAAAATGATGAAATAGACAACCAATCTTTATAACTTTAAAACTTTCATCAGATATTCCAGTATTTTTTTTTTTTAACTGAAAAAAGCTGCTTGAGTACTTTCCACCATATGTTTATTGGTCATTTACTACACCAGCATGCAAAGGATACTAAACTGACTACTATAGCTAACACCAGGAAGTATATAGCAGACAACACTGAAGCACACTTTACCTACCACTCAAGATTTCATCTGCTGTTGAATTCCCTACAAAATCCAAAATAGGCTGCTTATCCTTGTTTATCAAATATATCTACATGAATGTCAAAAATAAAATAAATAATTTCAATTGATATGAAATTAAAATGTTTTTAAAATCAAACAAATTTTGTAAGAAAATCCTAGTGATCGGTAAATCTAGAAAGTCTAAAAATTGACATGCTCAAATTATCATGGAGTAAAAGAAAAACAGTTGATAATTTACATAATGGAATTTTGTAGTTATATTATTTGTCATGTCTTAACAAATGAGACCAAAAAACACCATGGAAACCAAATGTGACAAAAAAAAGAAAATCTAATATCATATATCAGTGTATATTAATTTTGTAATCGGATTCAGCAAATAGTCTTTACGTCAGACATTAGACATTTTTATTAACCAAACATGGCCCAATGTCAGGCAAGATACATAAACATCATAGTACAAGTGATTATGAAGGATAACTATTATAAAACATGGGAAGTATAAAAGTTGTCAATGAAAACATACACAATAATATAAAATAAAATATGAGCAATATAGGATATTATTACAGTATTCAGTTATTAAAATAAGTGTGTGGTGTTATGAAGTCAAATTCATAAAACTAGATCTAAAATATATTAAATGGAAATAATAGTATTTCTCATGACCAGTGCACAGCAGTGAGATACTTTACATCACCACAATGCAGAGGTCATCAAGGGGTGGTCAATTTGAACCAGCAACATATTATTATATATACTTATCACAAACATTGGTTCTCTTCATTACTAATGCATAACAGCAGCTGGGTTTGTCATTGCCACACTGCAAGATTCATCAAGGAACGGTGCTCATGAACTCATTAGTGAAAAATTCTTAAGTTCAAGTGGAAAAAAAAAGAGGGGGATAATTTTATATTATCTGAGATCTAGTCACAAATCCAAAGATGGAGATGTTGACAGACATGTTTGTGTCAATTCCATTAAGAGTTTTCTTATTTCTTCATGAATATGCATAATTCTGATAATAATTTCTCATCTTCATTATTCATTAACCAAATCAATTTTTTGGAGGGGTCTAAATTTTTAGGAGTAATAACACCATTGTTTTTCCCCTATTAATCTTTGTTAAATTGGCATTTTCCAAAAAATGGTGCTGAATTTATCTTTGTTTCAAATAAAGAAATACTTGGCATGAGTAAAGTTTTTTCCTGTCCAGTACTACATTGAAAATTTCATATAACATTTCATTGCATATACCATCACTGGAAGTAGACCAATCAAATTTTCACCCCTTTTTCCCTGTTTATAAGCTTTAATAACGACCATGTCATCTCAAGTTCCAAAAATATTTTAAAGAAACACCAAATAAAAAAAGAATGGTGGTTTGAAACACCCAAGATATATGTTTATCAGACTCAGAAACTTTTTAATGCAATGAAATGTTGGATTAATTTTCTACAACTGTCAAATTCAAGGGAATATTTTTTTTCAACCCTTTTTCATATAGTATGTGACGTACTATGATTTGGTGGTATTACATGTACATGTACACCTTTATACATCTTGCAACAAATATATATCATTGTTATCATATATATTGGTCTGGTAGACTATCACAATTGAAAATAAAATGTATTGACTACCTCTTTCTATAAGTAAATAGTGAGCAGATATATGCAAAATCTTGTTAGACTATGTCTTTCTCCAATCTTTTTTAAACAATGAATACCAAGATTTTTTGGCAACAAAAATTGGATTTAAAAATACAAAAGAAACACATGTACATAATTTTCCTTCTGAATGGTTATTGAGATATTTTTCCTAATCTTTCAGAAAAGTTATTCATAGTTTTCGGAAGTCTACTGGTTTACCCCTGTCAGAGGATGTTAGGCGTTTATTGTTGTCTATTGGTTTACCCCTGTCAGAGGATGTTAGGCGATTATTGTTGTCTATTGGTTTACCCCTGTTAGAGGATGTTAGGCGATTATTGTTGTCTATTTGTTTACACCTGTCAGAGGATGTTAGGCGATTAATAATGTCTATTGGTTTACCCCTGTCAGAGGATGTTAGGCAATTATTGTTGTCTATTGGTTTACCCCTGTCAGGGGATATTAGGCAATTATTGTTGTCTATTGGTTTACGCCTGTCAGAGGATGCAAGGCTATTATTGTTGTCTATTTGTTTACCCCTGTCAGAGAATGTTAGGCGATTATTGTTGTCTATTGGTTTACCCCTGTCAGAGGATGTGAGGTGATTATTGTTGTCTATTTGTTTACCCCTGTCAGGGGATGTTAGGCGATTATTGTTGTCTATTTGTTTACACCTGTCAGAGGATGTTAGGCGATTAATATTGTCTATTGGTTTACCCCTGTCAGAGGATGATAGGCGATTATTGTTGTCTATTGGTTTACCCCTGTCAGAGGATGTTAGGCGATTATTGTTGTCTTTTGGTTTACCCCTGTCAGAGGATGTGAGGCGATTATTGTTGTCTATTGGTTTACCCCTGTCAGGGGATGTTAGGCGATTATTGTTGTCTATTGGTTTACCCCTGTCAGAGGATGTGAGGCGATTATTGTTGTCTATTGGTTTACCCCTGTCAGAGGATTTTAGGCGATTATTGTTGTCTATTGGTTTACTCCTGTTAGAGGATGTTAGGAGATTATTGTTGTCTATTGGTTTACCCCTGTCAGAGGATATTAGTTGATTATTGTTGTCTATTGGTTAACCCCTGTCAGAGGATGTGAGGCAATTATTGTTGTCTATTGGTTTACCCCTGTCAGAGGATGTTATGCGATTATTGATCAGTGAAATAAGTTTCTGTGACTGCAAAATATTTGAAATAGAATTCTTTTTTTTTTAAAGTGACTTAATAAAAAAGAAAGATACATGTACATATGGATTATTCTAAAAGGTTGACAAACAATGCTTGTTGAAGTTGCACCTAAATCATTTCAAACTAAAACTGTCTGTAAACATATCTAAAGCATCCCCTTTGAAGAAAATCTCAGATGACCAGATTACCTCACCTCTGATATGCACATCTATATTCACTTAATGTTATATGTCTGCCACCACATATATACTGTGTATTCATTTATTTTCATGGGTACCAATTTTTGCATATTCAATAAGGATTACAATTTCTCAGATATTCAATTTCTTGGTTTTGCTAAAGCCAGCATAAAAGTCCATTGAAAACTTGCCCTTTGTTAAACAATTAAACTTGTGGTTAATGTTTACCTAGGAGATCCATACAAATTGGTATTCCACTAATAAGTATGAATCCACAGTACTATGAAAAAACATTCTTATAAATTCTATACATGTCATGCATGTGTTCAGTAAAATATGCTTACTGTTCACAGTTGTGCAGAAACCACAGTACTACAGATATTTTTGAAGAATTGTCAAAATCTAATATAAGCATGTTTTGCAATGTCACAACTCTTTCATTGTCTTTACCAATTTCAAAAAAAAATCTTTTAGATCATGCACAAACTCTAAAGAAAAGCATTTTGTCAAATTCATACAGTTTTGATAAATTGTTTTTAAATTACAAACATGCCTCCAACTTCTCCGCTTTGCAAGCAGATAGAAATTTTACCCCAATATTTTGCCATAGAAAACCTCTGAATTAAAACTTTTTATCTGATCTGGCACCAGTAGACCTTCATTTTCAAACAGTGTAAGACAGGAAACATTTTTAAGGTTATTTTTTTACATTACAGTAAATATTTTATATTTCCAACATGTCTGAATTTTCCCATTTTTTATGGAAACAAAGGAAGACAACTCTAATGCTGTGAATATGTGTCACTCCAATTGTGTTTGTTCAACTAATTCTATTCCTAATTTTTCTTAACTGTAGGAATCATCATGATAGAAGTCATTTATCTTTTGTTTAACAATGGGAATATGGTGAGCTACTAAATTTTAGATAAAAACTGACTTCATTAAAAGTTTTATGAAATTACGGTTTATTCACATTGTCAAAACATCATTTTCAACTATAAACAGTAGGTATCTATGCAAAACAAATTTGAAGAGTAAGTCAGTTTATTTAAAATTATTTTTTAAGTAGATGAAGGATATCTTTGAGATAATCCACAAAACCAATGGCACTGTTCTACTAAGACTACAAGATTCTTTGGTTTATTTCAACTGCATATTAATAATTATCTGAACACTAATTGAGTCTTCAAGTTCATGTCGAGCCTATCAAAAATAAATTAACTTTTGAGTTTAAAATGCATGTACTGCAATCATTTTATACAGAACTTGATAAAAGTTTCTTCACTGTATAGACAGGGATTGCTCTGACATCATTGACTACTGTTCCTGATGCAAGACCTTTACTTTTCTTTCAAATTTGAATAAAGTTAAGAAGAGGTTTACTTCCTGGTCCGACTGATTACAAAGGAATGAATGTTTCAACTTTTTCCAAAATCAATTGCAATCATTTAAAAAATTGGTTAGCTTGTTCATAATATGGAATGACTGATTGCAGTAAAATCTTTAAAAATAAAGCCATTAGTACAAATGTCTCTGGAGTATGGACTTTTTTATCTATTTTTTTTTTATCTTCCTGAATATGCATGAAATATTTGCCACTGGACGTTAAGCAACCAATAATCAATCTATTTTTTTTTGGTTGCCCAACAGCTCCAAATTGTTGATTAATGTATTGAGAATAGTGATTTTCCCTAATGGCAACTTCATGACAATCTTAGCTGGATTCCTTTAAAGATTGATATTTTTTGAACAGTGTAATTAACACAGGTTGTCATAAAGCATATGGGAATATTTGATTTATTACATAGAACTGACTTACAACTATTCCAGAGTTTATTGTAAAAAGAGTGGGGGTCAAAGATATCTCAAATTAAAATTTGTCTTTTAATCTCCAGTTCATTTATTTCTTGAAAAGCTTGGTCTATAAAAAATTACAGTATTTTCCTGAACCTGGGTAGAAACTTTGCTGAATAGATCATTCCAACCCCTTCTCATATAAAAAATGCCTGCTTCAGTACTTTCCACTTAAAACAAAATGAAGATAAAACTACCTCCAACCCTCGTTTACACAAGGATTGTATAGTACAGCCTTTGGAATCTACATGTATAAAAGTGTATATGTATTTGAAAATTGTTTTAACAAAATGTCAGCTACAACATTATATATAACAATAAATAATATGTATATATTCATGATATTACCAACATGACCCATGAAAGTCTTCCCTAATCCATGTAGTAACATGAAAACATAAAAGCCATAATTTCAAACTGTAAAGTAAAAGTTTTATACTTACTATCTAAATCTGCTGACAACTTAAAAAATTTGGTAATACACTGTAGCCTGGAATAGAAATACATGTAAGAGAATAAAATCATTCAAGGTAACAAATTCAGAATTATTCATATACATGTAAGCAATTTTTTTGTATTATATAACTTGCACATGTTAAGGGGGAGAAAAACTATCTAGTTTAGAATCAGAACACTGTTGACAAAAAAAACCTGGTTGAATAACAATTTAAAGACTCTTTTCTCATAATTTTGGTAGCCTTTAATAATAAAAAGCTTGATGTGTACTGTAAACCTCTGGATGACCATCATTTTAACTGGGTTCAACAGAGGGTTCTTTCAGTATTTAATAGATTTTCCGTAAGGTGTTTTCAAATGCTAGTAAAGTACTTAGCTATGACTTTTTGTCCTATCAATCATACACAGAAGAAGTGTGATCAACCACATGTAAGATCATACACAGAAGAACTGTGTCACAAAAACAAAGGTCATCAGTAATGAGATAAGGGAGGAAAAATTATCCAATCAAACACAAAAAGTGAAATAAATGCTTTGTTTGAATTGTTTAAGATGATTAAAACAATTCTCTATGAAATTTTCTTTGCACACTAGATGTACATCATTGAAACAGAGCCCCAGATAGCTTCAACTGGATTATGACATCATAGAATATTTGTGTAATTTCTGAACTTATCCGAATTGGAATAAATATTGATAAGGTGTATTAAGTAATTTTTTAACCTTTTTAAATAAAGATCTATTCCACTATTTCTAGCTATTCCTAAAACATACTCAATTGTAAACCATATACATGTAACGGTAATGGGTACACAACAACTTGTATACTCAACCAACTGTACTTTTTTCTTATATTACCAACTCATACTTTTACCAACTCGTACCCAATATGTTTTAGCATGATTGTGTTTCATTAATTAGGTTATATTGAAAATTTTATTGTTATGCAGCATGTCTTTAACTGTGAAGTAATACATTCATTAGTTTTAACTCTAGTTGGTAAATAAGAATATATAGAACATAATCTCAAGCTTGAATTCGAATGATTCATAGAATAATGGAAAGGGATATTTTTTTGCTGATTTTTGCGTTGGACATGTGAGTTTTTTAGTGTTAGTGTCTATATATAATGAATACCTTTTTTGTTTTTGAAACCATAAAGCCAGCACATGAATTAAACAAACATGACTAACACGGACTAAACTTAACTCTTTTTCTCCAGGGGCCAGCTGGGCCCCCAAAACATTTTTTTCAGGGGCCCAGTTGAAATTTTAGTGGCCCAACCAACTTTTATACTAATAAAATAAAACTTAAATGTACATTTCATATACTAATAAAGCCTTTTTATGTAATCCTATATGTAATGTTTGAGTCTGGTAAAGGTTATTGTGTGGTAACTTTATAATATTTGAATTAATGCCATCATAAATATATCATAAGATTTGACAGTTCTGAATTTAGAACATTTCCTGCCAAAATTATCTCCCTTCAATTTGAACATCCTGTTGACAATATAGCTGTTTCCATAAAACATTAAATGTTATTTCAAGTCCAAGCCATCCTCTAATAAGTGTTGACCAAAAATATTATATAATTACTTTTCATCGAAATTGGTTAGCATACTACATATTATTATATTTATTTATGAGATTTTGCGTTTCGTTTTTTCATTTAAGAACAAGTTGTGTTTACAAGTTTTTGTCAAAAAACAGACTTGTAATGACTCCCTGAACAACTGGGATGTATCTCTAAAGAAATTCAGATTCAACAGCGTAACGAAAACACTTAAAAATAATGAATTAATTGTAGAAGCTTTAAAAAAGAAATTAGAAAACGTGTTTAGAGAAGGGGTATACATGTGTCAAATCGTAACTTTGCATCGAAAACTTAGTTGTCTGACTGGGTTTTGGTTATTAAAATGACCTTACTCAAGTTACTGGTTTCCGGAAATCCTCCCTTCCATTTTCCCGCTTTAATTAGACAATCAGGTTTCCGTTTGGGAACAGTTTTTGTTTATATCGTGGAGGAAAGGATAGACATGGGATTCAATGCAAAATATTTTCGGTAGCCAACTGGGTGATCAGGATGATAAATATATTCGCCCAGCCGAAAATCTGGTCGAATTGGGCAACCGTTAAGTTTAATCCCTGACTAAGTCCAAATGTTTTACATATATATAAGATACTATAAGTAATAACAGATAATAATGACAATACATTAAAACATTTGATGCATTCAATTTATCTGAATTAAGATCTCATTTGATAACTGTTCATCAAATTTTTTTTACATGTTTAATCAAATTAAATAACTGTTCACATTCACATTTAATGTTCAATGACACAATTAACCACTGAGCGGTTTCATTCAAACAATGTAATGTTTTACACAAATCAAAGTTTAAATTTCCATTCAAACAATTTCATTAATGATAATTATAAGCATTTTATCTTTTTAGCTTTGATTTGAAACAATTATGATTGCATCATATCTGGGAACAGTATATCTAACGGGAAATGAATCTGATAGACTTTTCAGTATAAAACTGATAAAATCTCGAACTTTATGAAACTTCGCGAGATTTATGGATTTTGGACACGTCTGACTGAAAAACTTTCGTAACTGCTCAATAAATTAACATTATTCCAAACGTTAACAAATACAATGATTAGGCCAGTTTTATCGTAAAGTAGATATATTGAGTTATATAAAATGACCAATATAAGTGTGATTTATTTGACGTGAAGTGTTAATAACGGTTTGTGAAATTCACGGTTACTGGGAATGCCATAGGCGCCATTTTTTTATTACCCTGTTTGCATTCTGTACCCTTCTGTGATGAAATGAATGTGATTATGACAAATTTGAAGTGACAGGTTACAAGTTCGATACACTGGCAAAACTTATTACTTAGTTTGAATGACATGTTATTGATATTATCAGAAATTATTAGGATAATAGCGAGTTCGTATTTTACACGTCCGTTTCTGTATTGTGATATTTATTAACTATGACCCGACAATAAAATCGGCTATAATTAGGTAGTGTCAAGTCCCGTCAATATATATGTTCCTGATCATATTACCAATCAAAGTTATATTTTATTTTATTTATGTTATTTGTATGTTACTATATCATCATGATATATGAAAGAAAATAACACCTTTAATGTATATAAATAATTATAAAATATTATGTACGAGTTGGTTGAAACTCGGGTATGAGTTGACATGTATCCAAAGGTAATCATTTTTAATAGTTATACATGATATTCAAATTTCAATTTTATAAATGAACTACCCAGTTGACCAAGGGTCAATTTGGGTAAACGCGTCACAAGACATTGCAAATAAGAAATTTGCATTTTGATGTCAACAATTTCTGGGAAAAAGCATCAACTGGAGGATCATGTATAGCTTTAGGGCCGAAATGACTTAAAATAATGGTCTGGATAATGGATCAACTTGGGACAGAAAGGACTGTGGTCATATAAATAGGCAAAAATCAGATAGCAACACAGGACGAATTATTTTAAGATTCTATTAGATAATCAGTGACCTGGTGAGGTGTTTAAATATGTATACATTGTATAGAAGAGGATTACAATTTGTCATTGTAATTTGTATATAGACACAAAACAAATTTATACAGAATTCGCAATTGAACTGATCCTTTCAATAAATCATTGACTTTTGCATACCCTTGTGAAAGTTTGCGTTTACTCATACTATTCTCATCATTCGATTTCCAGCATCTTTTGCAAGAAAAGACAAAATCCTAGGTTGGAAATCCCCGAAATTTTCTGAGGTGATGAAGCGCTAAAAATCTGGGTCATTTTAATGTTTTCTGTAGGTGGAAACCGTTAACGGAACGGATACGAAAAACATAAGAAACAAGTTTACGTCTTACACACTTCCTGGTTGAAACTTTCAAAGTTGCTATGAAGAAGGAAAAAATTTAACAGTTTATGATGTCAGATTCAAAATATATGATAAAAGAAGGAGAGATAACAATAAGATCCGGAATTTTAGTAAGTCATACGTCAAAAATCATTTTGAGAAGAGCCTCCAGAGGGGAGTAGTTTTACACTTTTTGTGTAAAACTTCAATCTGTGCACAAATTTCCAATTTTCTGAATTTTAATGAAACTAGCTGCTTATCTTGATTATCAATACAACTTGCTTACACGTACGTTTATCAATGTAAGTGTGATTTACCGTTGCACACACATTTATTGGACATATGTTGCAAATCCTATCCAGTTAGTGCTGTTTTTATTTACCAAGTAGATTTTTTATCTGAGTAGTTGCAATATTGGAGAACTCCTTCAGATCAGTTGACAGAATGGTGGCTTTTTTGCAAGGGGTCCTAGGTTTAACATTGATAGGCATGGTCAGAGTACTAATTTGAAAGGGGTTCCAAATTATATGCTCTACATGCATGACATGTATATATATATAATTCAACATTTCATTGGAAAGAGCACAAATTATAGACATGATAGAGACATGACCTAAATACAGATACATCCCATAGGCCTACAAACAAAATTACAGTAAAAACAAGTCATGAGTTTACATATGGTACATAGGCGGATCCAGGGGGGGGGCCCCGGGCCCCCCTTTTGTGGGAAAAATTTGGTTGATTATATGGGGAATCACTGAAGCATGACTGGAGCAGGCCCCCTTAGGTCAGTCAGCGGGCCCCCCCTTATGAAAAGTTCTGGATCCGCCACTGTGATATATAAATAATTTCTAATTACATGTATGCCATGTTGTATGACTGACTCAGAATGCGTCTGCTCCCTCCAGCTCCCCACTTAGAGGAGTTGACGGCCAAGTCTCACTAAATCACAGACAGCCCCCGTCTGCTTCACGCTCAGAAGCAGAAACTATTTCTCTTCATCATGAGATTAGGTCCAGTCAAAATTGTCTCAAGTTGATATGTTTACTATACATGTACATGCATACATGTACTATATATGTGTGCTATTTTAAAACATTTATTCATAATTTTTAATATAAAATTGAACACACATATATATACAATGTATGCATATATAATAAACATGAAGTACTAATCTCTCATGTCCATCCTTCAAGAAAAGAGTGGGCTTAATTGCCTGTAATAGTAAAAAGACTGCCGAGTGTAAGAAAGCTACATTTGTTTTTGACATTTTATGCTAAAAAATGATATATTTTTCAATCAAATGAAGTGCGTTCATCTTCTATACTCCTACCTCTAAAAACCCCACTGATGTCTACTTCTACATCTTCTATACTCTTACCTCTAAAAACCCCACTGATGTCTACTTCTACATCTTCTATACTCCTACCTCTAAAAACCCCACTGATGTCTACTTCTACATCTTCTATACTCCTACCTCTAAAAACCCCACTGATGTCTACTTCTACATTTAGCACTCCCAATGAAAGATAATACTGTGTAACTGAAAGTGATTTTGCACATACATTGTTAATAACCATCATAAGACATGGTTGAAAGATCTAGCACTGACCAGCTTGTATGGTAAGAAAATGTGGGTTTTTTTGTAACAAAATTTCAGACACAATGTTGTCATCAATTTGACCAAATCTTTTCTTTTTATTACAACAAAAGTGCAAAAAATCTACATTTTCTATCCTGTTTCTACAAGAAATGTCCTTCAATCTATCTTTTATAGGTTTAGAAATTAAACTGTTTATCATTCTACTTTTTGTTGTTAAATCATTGAGTCTTTGCAGGACCAATAACATTTGCCTAAATGCAGTCAGGGGTACTACTTGTACAAGTAATCTTTATTTACTTGAAGAAGTAAATAATAATATACTTATATAAGTAAATTATAATGTTTGAATAATCTCACCTTAATTTTCTCAAAAATTTAATTGTACAAGTAATTATTTTTTACGATCCGGATAAATTCTCAAGTTTTGAGATGTAAAAACATGCCTTTAACAATTTTTCTCAGGTTAGCTCATAATTTTTTATTAGAGTTCAATTTTTCATCTCATTAATTCAACAAAGAAACTAATTGTGCAAAGCGCAAGGTTTGCACAAGGCCTTCAAAAATTGCCCCTTGGGGGCTTGTAAATGAGCAGTGTTCTGAAGATAACAGACAAATGAGATATTCATTGTCCATGAAATTACACTTAAATGATTAGTAAAGACATCTGCAAAGGACACACAATTAAAAATTCTATTAGATCAAAGAAGTCCTAAGAAATTCAAGAAAAGATTGGATGACTTATTTACTTGTATAAGTAAAAAAATCTGAATGTCTAAGGGACATAACTAAGCTAAAAAATAATTTACCTTTACAAGTAAATAAAATACACTTGTATAAGTATTCTACAAATTTACTTATATAAGTATATTAATATTTACTTCTTCAAGTAAATAAAAATTACTTGTACAAGTAGTACCCCTGACTGACATAAAGGTAGAAATATAACTAAAAATGTTTCTTTTCTTTTCTTTTGTATATTTACACACTACTACATCATGTACATGCATGACATGAACACACAATATTGCAATTAGCACATGATTTAGTCTTCATGTACTGTTCATGATATTGCTGTATAAAAATCATCTGGGAAGTATATATTGTGACCAATGTTAGACTTTTTAGGACAGAATGATTTGTACTTGAAAGCATGTTATAGTACTTTGAACTTGCTCTGATTTATTACACAAAAATGTAGCTAGCAATGAACATTGTGTGATACAGCTTTATGATAACCTCTCCAATGGATTACCTCCGTCTGTTTTTGCATAACATTTTTTTGTATAATTTTTCATAGCAATACCATGACTACAAGTAATAGCTTCTTGATATATATGTGACATCAATTTTATAAATAAAACAAATCAAAGTTCCTCAGACTGACACACAAATTATTATCAATATATGTATGTGGAGATAAATCAAAGTTCCTTAGACTGACACACAAATTATTATCAATATATGTATGTGGAGATAACAAATCAAAGTTCCTTAAGACTGACACACAAATTATTATCAATATATGTATGTGGAGATAACAAATCAAAGTTCCTTAGACTGACACACAAATTATTATCAATATATGTATGTGGAGATAACAAATCAAAGTTCCTTAGACTGACACACAAATTATTATCAATATATGTATGTGGAGATTATTTTATTCCCTGATAAATGGAGCCAGGACATATAATACTTAAAAGAAGGCATTAGCTGTCTATATAAACATGATAAATAAGAAGTTGTGGTATGAGTGCCAATGAGACAACTCTCCTTCCAAGTCACAATGTATAGCTCATTATGCCCCAAATCTATCATTTCTGATGCAGCTATAATATTGTTAATTCAGTGATAATTATAAAACCTGCATTTAAAAAGTTAATTATTGAACATCCTGGATATGCATGAAGTTTTAGCCACTTGACATACATGTACATGACATAAGGCAAAAACCAATTGCAATCAATCAATAAAAACGAAAATTTTTCCTTTATTATCAGACAAATAGCTATTTATTTCCCAGTTTTATTTTTGTAAAGCCTTTTTTATGGTAAGCTGAATGATTAGGAATACATTAATAAATAATGAAACAATGCTTTTGAAAGAAAGTAACCAGTTAGTTCAGACATTTCGAATGACTGCATCTAAATAATGAAACAATGCTTTTGAAAGAAAGTAACCAGTTAGTTCAGACATTCCGATTGATTACATCATAACAAAAATTGTAGAGTGGACACCAATTTAGAGAACAAATTCAGATTTGCAATCTATCATGTCTATAAATTGCATTGCTTTGAAGAGAGGAACAAATATCAGCCCAATATGTGTATGACATCAGTTTACTGTAGAATGATACCAAAAAAGGTGAAACAAGAGAAAAGTCAGTCAGTGTGGCCATTTACATTTATATGCAATAACTTAAAGTCATTGTCACAAAATATCATTTGTATACAAATCAAATTGACAAACACTTATCATTGAAATAAAAAAAACTTCTTTGATAGTAAAACCTCCATTCAACAGATGTGTATAAAAATGCTTCCTTCCTTCCTGGTTACATTGTATTTCTTTCCAAATGAAATGGAGCTGTAATTCAGGGAATAATAAAATACAATGAAACAGATAGTACATTAACATTGATAAATGTTTACACAGGAGGGAAAGGGAAGT
This sequence comes from Mytilus californianus, assembly GCF_021869535.1. NCBI lineage: Eukaryota > Metazoa > Mollusca > Bivalvia > Mytilida > Mytilidae > Mytilus > Mytilus californianus. The sequence continues at coordinate 126,386,218 of NW_026262679.1, read as the reverse complement.
CACCATTCGCTCCTGGTCATTTCTGAGCCTTTAACATCTATTTTTAACAATGTATAATTTGTTGATGGTTTAAATGATTATGGAAGTAAGGTTTTCAATTAATTTCTCTGCCGATCATAACAAAACTATAAATTGAATTGTTTGGAACTCAAAATAAGAATTCTTGTTTTTGGTTTAGTCAGATCGCATGCAGATTAAAAAAAATAGTCTCAAGATCAACCAATTCTTGATTCTGATTGGTCAATGTTCAAATCTTTAATCTAAATCAAAACCTTATACATGTTATAGAAATGTTGTTATAGTGTTGATTTGGTGGCATAATGGGGACAATGATGTTATAGTGTTGATTTGGTGGCATAATGGGGACAATGATGTTATAGTGTTGATTTGGTGGCATAATGGGGACAATGATGTTATAGTGTTGATTTGGTGGCATAATGGGGACAATGATGTTATAGTGTTGATTTGGTGGCATAATGGGGACAATGATGTTATAGTGTTGATTTGGGGACATAATGGGGACACTGATGTTATAGTGTTGATTTGGTGGCATAATGGGGACAATGATATTATAGTGTTGATTTGGGGACATAATGGGGACAATGATGTTATAGTGGTTACAATTGAAACCTTTTAGGTACTGTTACAGGAACTACATTGTTATGATTGTACAGTTCTTTTCATAATTGAACCAAATTTGACATGATCTGTGGAGGGGGCTTTCAATCATTTTCAACTCTATCATAGTATATTAAATGTATTTAAAACATGGACAACATGATGATTCTTGGTTTTTGTTTGGTCAGTTTTACCTCAGACAGATGTTCATTGATAAGTGTAAATCTTTCAAACATCATAGGCAGTATGATTGTAATTTCATGCACAATGTTAGGCATAGAAGCAGGTTAGTTCTCATTGAAGAAAATGCAGTTTTGTTCCATAAAATTTGTTTAAAAGAGTAAATATTATTGATGCATGATACATGTATATGTAGCACTTCACAGTTATTAAATAAAATTAAAATAGACCCCTAAAAATGTTTAATCATCCTCTTTTCCTGTCATTTTGATAAATTTTAAAGCTACACAAGACTCATCTGTGAGGCCCGCATAAGTTAAAAAGACCAAATATAGTATGAATTTGAAAAGCATACATGTATCCATAGATAAAGTTTTCATTAGTTAAAACTGGAACACACCCGCGACATTGGCGTCCTTGGCTGTATTAAAGTAACTACGCCTTATTTAATGCATGAATTTTTAGTTTTCCTTTTGTCATCTGATAAAGTCATGCTGATTAAAAGGTGTACAGTTTTCTCTGTTTTCAAGATCTTTCTGTTTGAACCCTACCTGGTTTTCTTACTACAACCGGAAAATTCGTGTGACAATGATTGTATTTAGCGGTGTTATTCATTGTGTAATGACAAAGTTCAGGTGTGATTATGACCCGTGTTTGTAGCAAAACCCAAATACACCGTTTGGTGGTGCGCCTGACAGGGGTGGAACGTAAAGATTAGGCAACAGGTAACAGGTGACATATACTATTGGTATCGGTATCAGATTCAGATTAGACCCAAAACTTGTTAATTATTGGTAATATTAATTATGTGGAAAACAAAAGGGCCTGCAATGATGTAATTTCTAATCAACACCATTGTCCTATATTAGTTATATATAAAGTTGAATTCTTTGATTCATTGTTTTTTTCCGTCATGCTGGCTAACAAATTTGACCTCGTTATTTTAGTATTATAGATGGTGAGATATAATTTCTTTTTTATGTTTCCACAACATTCTGCAGTAAAACTTATTCAAGTATATAAAACAGATATATTCTTCTTCATTTTTTTTTTTTTTTTTGAAGGATTATATGACTTTAAACATGTTCTAAATTGAAGTAAGCATAAAGTATCAGAAATGACCAGTAGTCAATGGTGACTTCTCTTTCTGTCATGTGTAAAAAATTGTTTGTGTTAATGTAGGATCTGTTTCATTGTATTGTATATTTAATCATTATTCCCTGAAATCTACAGATCTCCAATTTATTTGGAAAGATTAACCAGGAAGGAAGGAAACACTTCTATACAAGTGTAATTATGGGATGTTTTACTAGCTAAAGAAGGAGTTTTTTTATTTTTACATGAGGGTTGTGAAGGTACGATTTGTTTTTCAAATCGATTCATATAAAATTTACATTTTGTTACAATATTACATTAATCTATTGCATATGAATGTTAGTGGCCACACTGACTGACTTTTCTTTTGTTTCTCCTTTTTCTTTTGGGGTCATTCGACTGTAAATTGATGCCTTATACATATTGAGCTGATATATTTGTCTCTCCTCTAAGCTAGGCAATATAAAGAATGCAAATCTGAGTTTGTTCTTTAAATTGGTGCCCAGTCTACAGTTGCTTTTGATGCAGTCATCCTGATTGTCTTAACTAATTGGTCGCTTTCTATCAAAAACAGTTTTTCATTATTTATTACGGTTATGTTTATATACGACCACAAAATTTTTGCAGTCATATAATGGTATGACATTGTCAATGTTGTCATCTTCCGATGACATTTGGTTTCCAGACTGAACTTGAGTATGAGTGTATGGATGTCTATGAAATTGTACCACTAGGTTCCATACCTCAAGAGGAAGGTTGGGATTGATTTTGGGGGTTGTGGCCCAAATCATTTAGGAATTAATTAGGGGCCATAAAACTAGGAATTTCTGTTTTCTGGACGATAACTTGAGTATAAGTCTAGGGATCTCTATAGAATTGTACCACAAGGTTCCATGCCAAAAAAAGGAAGGTTGGGATTGATTTTTGGGGTTAACCATGTAGAAAAAGGGAACAAAAACAATATTTTTCTAACACTTAGTATAAATTGCTTAATTCTTGACCAATTTCAATGGGGAATTTAATTCAAAGTCTTGAATTCTTGGGGTTCTTTAAATTTGCTAAATCTAACCGTGTATTTATATTTTGGAAGTTGGGCCCTGTTTTCAAATTGGTCCACATTAAGGTCCAAGGGGTCCAAAATTAAACTTAGTTGGATTTTATAAAAAATTGAATTATTGGGGTTCTTTGATATGTGGAATCTAACCATGTATTTAGATTTTTGATTTTTGGCCCTTTTTCGAAATTGATCCTCATTAAATATATATTTATATATAAAGTCCAAACGGTTCAAAATTAAAAACTTTGTTTGATTTGAACAAGAATTGAAAACTTGGGGTTCTTTGATATGCTGAATCTAAACATACATTTAGATTTTTGATTTTGGGCCCAGTTTTCAAGTTGGTCCAAATCGGGGTCCAAAATTAAACTTTGTTTGATTTCAACAAAATATGATTATATGGGGTTCTTTGATATGCTGAATCTAACCATGTATGTATTTTGGATATTTAACCACAATAGGTAAATGTCCAATTTCAAATTTTTAAGTTCTCAGACCACATTCATTTTGTTTCAGAAACCTATGCTATGTCAAATATTCAATCACAATCCAAATTTAGAGCTGTATCAGGCTTGAATGTAGTGTCCATACTTGCCCCAACTGTTATACCAAAAGGCGGTACGGTTGCCTATAATTGCTTCCATCCACTTCATTTGAACTTTTGTTGATAGTTGTCTCATTGGCAATCATACCACATCTCCTCATTATTATAATGATTGATTGATAAAGGAAAGGTTCACTTTTGCCAAAATATGGCCTTGAATTTCAAATTTAACATATAATTTAAAAAAGGTCCTAATTTGGTTCTTAAAATGGATCTATTTCTAAATCCTTAATGCTAGGTAAATTAATCTCTTCATAAGATTACATTATAGGCTCAAAATTCAAGCACATTTTGGAGATATTGTCAAAAGAAAACCTTGATTGCAACCTAAGATCCAAAATATTCTGTATAACTAAAAGGTGCCAATGTTTATAGAGTGCATTATAGGCTCAAAAGTCAAGCACAATTTGGAAATATTGTCAAAACACAATCAATTTTTCCGACATTTAAGCTTTGGAGAAATAAAGAAAACCGTGATCGCAACCTAAGATCCAAAATGTTCTGTATAAAACAAAGGTGCCAAGGTTTATATTAAACCCCTAGTTACAACTTTGAACAATTCGATCAAAAATAACATTTCAACACAAATAATTAAGGGGTTGAATTTTGTAATTTATAGTTTGTTGTGCCAAAAAGAAGATATATTGTATTAAGGTGTAACACCACTAATATGGTTCCAGTCAGAAGGCAAATACCAGAAAGTAGTACATATTTAAACACAAAATAGTTCCTATGCATGGGTGTAACTTTTGAAATATGTAGAATATTTTGGTTAATTTGGATTCAAATGAAAGCTGAATGACTGGTTATCATTGATTGACTTTTGACTTCAAATTTTGAATAAAAAAAATTCATGAAATTGAAAAAGGGATGGTACATTTTGCCTGTTTGTCAGATCTGAAGTACCTGTTTTGGTACATCCAAAGTTCCAGGAACCAGTTCTCTCTTTTAAAAAGCAATTAAAGGTATATTGACTTTATTCAGTACAAGATGACATAAGGTGTTGCTTTGACATGCAATGATTGTCACTTTATTTGAACTTAAGACAAAAGGGCTGTGGCTGCTTAAAATTGAGGAATTTAATATAGAAAACAATGGGGTCATGAATTAGTGGTGAACTTCCTCAATAGTTAGTCAAAACTATTTCTTTTTAAAATTTGTAACATTTTGGCAAGATTTAATAAAATTAAGTGAATTTACTCCTTTAAAGTAATAGAACAAACAGAAAAATAGAAATGAAAGGGACACAACTCTCTCACAAGTTAAAAAACCAATAACTATAAGATATAAGGGCAAACACCACTAGATAAAATTTAACCATGATGGTCAACTTGCATTAAACATAATTTTGAAAAGACTTAGGAAATATTTAATTTTGTCATACCTCCTTAGACAATATTAGAGATGCAATGTAATCAAACTACTTCTACATTTGTATATATGGTTCACATATCCCCCTTCATATAATTGAACATATGAACTAATTCTAGATCTTTCATCTTCTCAAATTCATATTATACAATAATATACTTTATTGTTTTACAGAAACAGAAGCATAAAAGATTTTGTAAACTATGTAATGATGGTGATTCAGTGGTTCTTGAATGCTATGAAAGCAAAGACCATACAGACAAAGTTAAAAATACCTTCACACTTGTTCATGTCAAAGGTTTGGATAAAGTGGTGAAAGAATCTTCAAAAGAATTCTACATAGATGTTCATTTAAAGAAAGAGAAATTCTCACTGATATTCTCCAACCAAAATGAAACTGAGAGCTGGTACAATTGTTTACAAAACAATGCCCATTTTACTGAAGGAAGAGAAGACTCATCTACTTTTGAGGATGATGATACAGGATTAAAAGACAATATTTTGTATGATTCTGGACCTGGAGACAGTAAGTTGTTTGACATTTTTATTGCTGCGGCAGCAAGTATTTAATTTGATAAAGTATAGTGTTAAAATGTAATGTAAAAATATACAGTTTTATGAAATGATTTAGATTCAGAAATTATTACATGCATCTATAATTGTGATTTTTTCAAGAATGGACAAAACTGTGAGATTAATTATTGCGATTTCAGTAAAATCTGTATACAGATGTATAATTAATTGTATAAGATATCTGAATGCGAGTTCTAATAATTGCAATACTCACCTAGTCCCATTATTTGCATTAATAAAAACCTGGCAATAATTTCTAATTTTACAGTATGTGGGCCAAACTTAAAAAGTGAAAAAAGTCAGTGTATTATCCCCAATGTTTCTTCAGCCCACATTAAAAATCAATCACTATCAACCTAGGATAAATCTTCAGTCAATGAAAACTATTGAACACCAAGAAGATGACAAGAAATTAAAGCAGTACATGTTTACCAGTTGTTTTGTAAATAAAGAGGATTATTCAAACAAGGGATTTCTTATATATTGACTTGTTCAATTACCCCCTCCCTGCAAACAAAGTTTGTTGGGTATATACATGTAGTAATCACCTTCTCTGTGTGTCTGCTGTCTATCTGTCTGTCCCTCTGTCTGTCTGTCCATCCTGCTTAGTGTCCAGACCATAACTTTTGTACCATTGAACTTTGTTTGATTAAACTTGGTATGCAGATGAATCATAGACTGGGGGTGTGTCACTCTGAACTTGACTTTGAGCCCTATTAAAATAAATCCTTGTCCATTTTGTGTCTGGCTCACTATTTTCATACCCTAAATCATATTTGATATGCAGTTGTATCATGGGCTGGATGTCATATATATCGAAGTTAGGTCACTTTGACTTTAACCTCTATGAAAGTAAAAGATTGCTTGATTTGTTTACAGTGCATAACTTTATTACCTTAGCACTTAGATTGACAAAAGTCTGTATGCAGAAGCATCATGGGATCAGTTTGTGTCAAATACCAAAATGAGGTCATTCTGACCTTGATCTTAACACCTATGATAGTTATATTTGTGTTTGGAGCATAACTGTTCTCTGTTAGCAATAAATTTGGACACAATATTTCATATTTAATTAAATAATTCCTCTGACTGTATTCAGTAACAATGGAAGATGTTGTTGCTTTGGAATAGTTGAAATATTTTTCATGGTATTCAAGCTTTTTTGCAAATTTTAGCAAAATACAAAATAAAAGAAAATCTAGATAAATTGTAGGCTACAGTACTAGTGTTTTAAGTTTTGTATGATTTACATGTATTTACGTTAAAGAATTCATGAACTTTTTTTTAATTTGACAAGTTGAATTATCTTACTGAAGAATATGCATAGCTTGTAGCCCTTTTGAGAGAATTCTATTCTACTACATTTTATTATTTATTTTAGCTGATAGATTTGATGTAATGTTGAAACAAAATGAAGATACCAAAAACCTTGGTTTGACAAGTACATACCGCCTGCATGTATCAAATGTGTGTCTTATGTTAGAGGACTTAGTAAAGCAAGAAGCCAAGTACAGATGGTATTACAATGCATTGAGGAAATATGGCAGACAAGGCAACGATTTTGTGATAGAAGCAGGACGTAAGAGTGAAACAGGTGCAGGGACATTTATATTCATTTATGAGGATCCTTCTAAAATTACTAAAGCAATTGATAAACTTACCAAAAGGAAAGCAAACGAGCAGTTAACAGGTAAACTTAATTTTTCATCGTCTGAAACAGAGAGACCTGTATCAAATAGAATGTCAGAACCCATTCAGAAGAGAGAAAATTCCCCATCTCCTCCAAAGAAGGCATCATCAGTGAAGGAAAGTACAGATATTAAAACACCTTTATCCAGACAACATTCTGCTCATCTTTCTCCGAATTTCAAACATGAATTAGAAGATGTAGTTAGTGGTAAAAGTAAAACAATAAGTGACAAATCTAGCAAGAGTAAGAAAGAAAAACAAGAAACCAAAGATGAAAAGAAGGAAGAAAAGAAGAAAGGATTCGGGGCATTTTTCAAGTCTAGCAAAGATAAAAAACCAAAGGATAAAATGGAACAGGAAGTTGACCATGAGGGTGATGATGAGTATCCTGAAAATCTGTATGATGAACCCGAACTTCCTTCTGACTTGAAAAGACCTACTGAACCTCTGTATGAGGAAGCAGATCAGAAAGCTAAAGCAAAGAATAAACGTGCTTCTTCAAGTGATAAAAAGCCTTTAAAACCTCAAGAACATTCAGTTTATGCACAGGCACATCCTCTTCGCCAAGAAGCTTGGAAAAATCATGGGGCTCAAGAAGAAGTGCATCTTGAAAATTATGAATCAATAAAAGCTGCTGCGAGTCTCAAAGGCCAGCGTAAATCATTTGACAAGATAACAAACGACGAAGAGGAAATTGACGATACATATGATCATGCATTCCTGGCTGAAAGGAACCTTAAAAGAGAAAACATTGCAAATGACTCTAAAAATATCTACGGTACTTCAAGTGGGAGGGAACCTGAAGCAGATTATGAATTAGGTGACCCTGAAGATGAACCTGTTGAATATGATGATGCCTTTTCCACACAACAGAAATTTTTAGCTCAGCCAGCTGAGGCATATGAAGAAGTTGATATCAGATCATCAACATAGAACTTTCTAAATCAGTCAAACTGCAATAATGCAGGTTTTGAAAATATCTGATACAGGCTAAACAATTTTTGATGCACTGTATCGTGCTAGATGTATTATTATTGTCTTATGCAATTGTTCTACTTGTGCAGTCAAATTGTTATGACTATATCATGATTTCTTATACATTTGGTCAATGGTCTTGTATGTTATGTTAACAATATATTTCCCTTTTTATTAGTATGACATCACAAATGATTTCCAAGTTTTCAAAATGTTCAAGTTGCCTGCCTTTGGTCTAAAGTTCATTATTTTCATTCTAAGTATTTTTTAATTGTTTCAAAAGTAAAAGTCTAAATGAAATATAGCTAAACATTGTCTATGATGGATTTTTTTTTATAGTGTATGATAAATAATACTTGGCCAATCTTCTGGTCACAATTGATGTTGTATTCAAAGACAATATATTATTTTCTTTATGTTTTTGCCTATTCGTACTGTATTTTAGAGCAAATTTTGAGATGTCTTCCTTTTTGCAGATTTTTACACTTGTTTTAAGGTTTATAAATGCTCTCTGTGAACATTGCCTGAATTGTCCCTGACCAGCGAGGCTACACTCTTGTGCATCCCAACCTGTAAGCGTAACCCTTACTCTATCCTTTGTTCTAACCATACCTTAACCCTGATAAACATACTCTTACTCAACTTTAACCCTAATTTTCAATGGAATTGAAAAGAATTTTTACTTTAAAGCATTATCGAAATACCTTTAAAGTAGCATGAGTAGCAATTTTTGCAAGCAATATGTATGATATTCAAATGATACTCGAATGAGTAATTTGGTCTGTACATTTAGAATATTTAGTTTACTACTTTAAAACAATATCACGAATATGAATGTGATGAATATTTATATTATCAATTGATTGGTAATTTTACTAGCCATTTTACTGAATATTTGTAATGGATTTTGGATATATACATTGGTGCTTTTACTTCTGTAGAATCATCTATTTTTAGTAAATATCAAAACTTATGTTTTTTTTCATAGGTTTATAGAATTTGAAACTTTTATATCCACATTCAATCATATACATTCCACCTTTTGTTAATGAGTTATGAAAATAGGTATATTTTTTATGAAGAAAATAAGATTTCAATTCCATGTTTATATTTTATAATAATATCTTTTATTTTAATAGGGTAACCCAATTTATTTTTACTTATCTAACTGGAGGCCCTCATAAAGCAAGCTTTATTATAAATTAAATAAAATACAAAATGTATATACAAATAAACAATAAAACAAACGAGCAGTATATATTGGTATTTTACCTGGTGATTGTTAATTTCTATAATATTGCAAAATTTTGTAGTTTGAAAATGATCCAGCGCCTATTTTTTATTTTTTTATCATTTTGCTTTTAACCTTTTTTGATTTCTTTCAATTAAGGTTAGCTTCCTACAGGATCATATATTCAATTGATATATAATCCATTAATTGCCACACCACCTCAAAGTTTATGGACAATTTGCCAAAGAGTGGGTATTTTAAGAAAAATGATAAAATATTTGTGATTATGCAAATTTGTAACAAATTCAGATTAATGTGCATTGAAGTGATCATTATTTAGAACATATCCAGTCAATGTCATGTAATTTATTGATGATATGTTATACTTTGATATTTAAGTTAAAATATGATATGTATTTGAATTACCATACTTGTCAAGAAAACATTTTATATTAAAGATTACATAAGTAATGCATGGTGTATGAATCTGTTATAAAAATAGGTTCAACTACAAATGTACAATCATGAACAAAGGAAGATAGCTCCACCTCAAATTTTTTATTTGCCTAGCTAAATAAAATTCAATGTTCTATTTTAAAATTTACAAAATTGCAAAATGAAAGCAACCTTTACCCTGCAGTGCTCACAAGCACTTTGATTCTTCTTTTTACTGATGGTCTTAATTTGTTTGCAGTTAACATTTTACTTACAGTCTAGAGTTTAATGTTTAGACATTAATTACTTTGTTTATTTTTAATGGATGTTACTAAACAGTTTATGATCAATAATCAACACCTAAAACAAACATTTTGATTTTTTTACCATATTTTACTGATAAATGGACTTGATTTTGGTAGTCTAAATTAAACTTTTACACTGACAGTAGGAATCACGTGTGAGACAGATGTATACAGTAGGAATCACATGTGAGACAGATGTATACAGTAGGAATCACGTGTGAGACAGATGTATACAGTAGGAATCACATGTGAGACAGATGTATACAGTAGGAATCACATGTGAGACAGATGTATACAGTAGGAATCACATGTGAGACAGATGTATACAGTAGGAATCACATGTGAGGCAGATGTATACAGATACCTGATGTTCTGGTAGTTCTGTCTAACATGCATATGTCTAATGTCCTTGACCTCATTTTCATGGTTCAGCTACCACTGGAGAACACAGCATTTTTTTTATATTTAACCTATATAGTTTTTTATCACATGATTTTCTCAGTTATTATGAGTAATAAGTCTATGTGTCCCACTGATAGGGTTCATATAACCTTTACCTCATTTCATATCTGTTTTTCAGATACTACAAGCAATAGGTCAACTGTATTTGATGTAAGGAAAGATTGTAAACTGAACATGTTTCACCTTACATGGACACCATTTTGATGGTTCATTGGTCAATATTTATTCATGGTTAGGCCTATTTCTGGAATACTATAAGAATTAGATTAACTATATTGGGTGTATTGAAGGATTGTAAGGTTTACTTGTCGTCTATCTGGTATGCTTCATTTGACCTTGATCTCATTTTCATGGTACATTGGTCAATATTAAGTTTTTGTGTTTACTTCTGTTTCCCCAAAGTATAAGCAATGGGTCAACTATATTTGATGTTTGGAACGATTGTAAGATGTACCTCTCCAACTGGTAGGATCCAACCTTTGTATCATTTTCATAGATTACTGATAATGTCAACTTTATGTGATATTTGTAGTTAAACTTTTATCTTGAAGACTTTTAACATACATTCTATCATGATTAGTAAAGCAGACATGATATTTCATATTATGCACTCTTGTTACAATGTTATGTTTTGAAGTATATTTTACTGCTCTGCTTAAACCAAACAATAATCAATAAATCAAATATGTTTTCAAATATTTTTAAAAATTCATTTGCAGAATAATCAGTAACCTCAAACTCTTCAGAAGTCAAGTCATCAAAATAAATTTTTGAATTTCTCTTCTCTTGCTCGTCATGAAATTTTAAATCATCTTAAGCATTACACCTGAATTTTTCAACACACATATATTTTTGAAGCTTATTCATGACCACGCTTATTTTTAATTTTGCTTATAAAAACATTCCAAAATTGTTGGTTAATTTATATGTACAAAAAAAATTTTTTTTTAATTAATATCTATTAATATATTATTGTAAAATGCATTTTATATTTATATACAATGTATATGATATTTTTATACATAAAGCTATTTTAGTCCCATGTGTTGAGGAGAAGGGATCATACAATCATTGCCTCTTAATTGATTTACAATAAAAAGATATGATTAACATGTTACTGTTAATTATAAAACAGAATTATGTGTCTCAGACAACTTTTCCCTTCAGTTCTTATAAATTGATTTAAGTAGAGGTATATTCCCTTTGTATCTGAATATGTACAATTGAGAATGGTGAATGAGGGCTATATTACAGTGTTAATATTTCAATTATTTTTTTTATTTTATTATGAAAGCGAGGCCAAAGATACCAAATAGACATTCAAACTCATAAGTCAAAAATAAACTGACAACGCCATGGCCAAAAATGAAAAAGACCAAAAAGAAAAACAACAGTACACAAAACACAACATAGAAAACTAAAGACTGAGTAACACAAACCCCACCAAAAACTGGGATGATCTCAGATGCCTGTTTAGGGTAAGCAGGTCCTGCTCCACATGTGGCACCTGTTGTATTGCTGAATAATAGATACATGTATGAAGTTGTACTAACATGGGAAATGTACAGTTTTGAAAGATTCTATCAGCTTTTTTTATTTGTTGGTATATATGTATATTCATTTATACAGTTCAAATGTTTTTTATCAACTTTTTTTTCTGCATCATTATTTCTTGGTCTTGGACAATGTCAAAGTTTCCTCAAGAGTAATTTCTGAATATTTAGTTTGTCTTTTCAAGTTATTTATATATTTAGAAATACCTTTGAATGAAGAAAGAAGAATTGTCAGTAACTTATATCAGATTTCTAATGTGAAAAGGGCATAACTGACATTTTTTGACAACAAATACCACATTTTTCCTATGCTTTTTGAGGAAAAGTAACAACTAATGATTCACAGCATTTTTATTGCATTATATGTCTTGTTTATACTGTTAATATGCTGCTTGTTAAATTATTGAATATATATAGTTATTTATATTTTATAGAATACTTCATTGAACAGTTAATTCAGATGATACAAAGATTGAATATAAAAAGAGTATTGAAGTTACATTTGGTTAACAAAGTAAAATTTAAAAAAAGGTACTCTGAAAGTACTTTTATTCGTGGAAATCAATTTTCGTGGTTTGAACAGATGTTATATGTTTGTGGGTTCTTAAATTCGTGGATTTTAGTTTTCTGAAAAAATCCAGGGAAGATTTTGTAGCCATCACAAAAAAAAGATTCTCGTAAATAGTCATATGGTGTATTATAATAATTTGTGGGACATTGCAAAATAAGGTGTTCATTTTCACTTACTTGATCGTCTTACATTCGTTAATTTTTTTATAAAATAATTGCTTATGAGTACCTTTAAACAGGGAGAGAAAAGCATTGATTAATACTAAATGTTACAGTATTACTATTATTTATACTAACGCTGTTGTGTTGTTGAATATTAATGAACATATATAACTTCATAATTGCAAATAATTTGAAAAAATAAATAATATGTGCTTTGATAAAACAGTGTTTTATCATCTGACTTGAAGAAAAGGAAAACTTTCCTGTCTCGTAAAAGAAGGGTGTTCAGATATTTTCTTTTTAGCTCACCTGGCCGAAAGAGCTTTTCTCATCACTAGGCATTCTTCGTCATTGTTATCTGTTAACTTTTACAATAATCTACTCCACTGAAACTACTGGGTCAAAATTTACCAAACCTAGCCACAATCATTATTAGGGTATCTAGTTTAAAAATATGGCCGATGACCTTGGCTGTCAATTAAGATGGCCGACATGGCTAAAAAAAGAACATAGGGGTAAAATGCAGTTTTTGCCTATTATTTCAAAAACCAATATAAATATAGAAAATCTGACAAGGGCAAAAGTGTTCAAAATGTTGAGCTCTACCTGTTGTATTTAATCAAAACTGTCAGACGACTTTTTATAGGACTTATTGCCCTAAAATGACGAATTTTACCAATTTTAAAACTGTTTGCCTTTTATCTTGAAAATTATAATAGATAGAATCTTTAAAAAACAAAAATAATCAGCAGGACAAGATCTACTAGTGAGTCAAACATGACCAAAATCGTCTGACCACTCCTTATTAGTGTTATTGCCCTTTAATGACGATTTTTACCAATTTATTTCAAAAACCAATACAAATAGAGAAAATCTGACAAGGGTTAAAGTGTTCAAAAATGTTGAGCTCTACCTGTTCTATTTAATCAAAACTGTCAGACGACTTCTTATGGGACTTATTGCCCTAAAATGACGAATTTTTCCAATTTTAAAACTGTTTGCCTTTTATCTCGAAAATTATAATAGATAGAATCTTTAAAAAACAAAAATAATCAGCAGGACAAGATCTACTAGTGAGTCAAACATGACCAAAATCGTCTGACCACTCCTTATTAGTGTTATTGCCCTTTAATGACGATATTTACCAATTTATTTCAAAAACCAATATAAATAGAGAAAATCTGACAAGGGCAAAAGTGTTCAAAAATGTTGAGCTCTACCAGTTCTATTTAATCAAAACTGTCAGACGACTTCTTATAGGACTTATTGCCCTAAAATGACGAATTTTACCAATTTTAAAACTGTTTGCCTTTTATCTCGAAAATTATAATAGATAGAATCTTTAAAAAACAAAAATGATCAGCAAGACAAGATCTACTAGTGAGTCAAACATGACCACAATCGTCTGACCACTCCTTATTAGTGTTATTGCCCTTTAATTACGATTTTTACTAATTTTTGCCTTATTGCCTAATATCTTAAAAAATATAATAGATGATCAGCATGACAGGATCTACAAATAAGTAAACATAGCTGAAATCTTCAGTTGACTCCTTATTAGAGTTATAGCCTTTAATATGATTTTCCCCGTTTTTATACGACCGCAAAAATTAAAAATTTTTTGGTCGTATATTGGTATGACGTTGGCGTCGTCGTCGTCGTCGTCGTCGTCGTCGTCGTCGTCTGGCGTCGTCCGGCGTCGTCCGAAGACAAATTGGTTTTCGCACTCTAACTTTAGTTTAAGTGAATGGATCTCCATGAAATTTTACCATAAGGTTCAATACCACGAAAGGAAGGTTGGGATTGATTTTGGGGGTTATGGTACCAAAAGTTAAGGAATTAGGGGCCAAAAAGGGGCCAAAAATATGCATTTTTGTAACTTCCAGACAATAACTTGTGTGTAAGTGTATGGATCTCTCTGACATTGTACCACAAGGTTCCATATCACAAAGGGAAGGCTGTAATTGACTTTGGGGGTAATTGCCTCAAAATTTTAGGAATAAGGGGCCAAAAAAGGGGCAAAAAACAAGCATTTTTCTAGTTTCATGACAATAACTTGTGTGTAAGTGTTTGGATATTTCTGAAATTGTACTACAAGGTTCCATATCACAAAGGGAAAGCTGGAATTGAGTTTGAGGGTAATTGCCCGAAACGTTTAGGAATTGGGGGCCAAAAAGGGGCCAAAAATAAGCATTTTTCTAGTTTCCAGACAATAACTTGTGTTCAAGTGTATGGATCTCTCTGAAATTGTACTGCAAGGTACCATACCACAAAGGGAAGGCTGGTATTGAGTTTGGGGGTGATGAATCATAAGGGGGTTCAAAAAATTTGGGAGGGGGGATTTTTTGTTTTTGTTTTTTTTGTTTTTTTCCTTTTTTTTTTCTTTTAAAATTTTCCATTTTAAGTTGGTTATTTCTGATTAATATTTAAAAGCAAATAATAATGATATGGTAGGAGATACACACCAAACAGGATGTGTAAATTATTATATAATAAGTATTGTGCAATAGCAAGAAATTTTCAATTGCACAGTATTGCACAATAGCAAGAAATCTTCAATTGCACAGTATTGCGCAATAGCAAGAAATCTTCAATTGCACAGTATTGCGCAATAGCAAGAAATATCCAATAGCACAATATTGCGCAATAGCAAGAAATTGTCAATTGTACAGTATTGCACAATAGCAAGAAATATTCAATTGCACAGTATTGTGCAAAAGAAGATACTTCGTATAAATTGCTTATTTCTTGATCAATTTCAATGGGGTTTTATTCTTGAATTCTTGGGGTTCTTTAATATGCTGAATCTAACTGTGTATTAAGTTTTTGGATTTTGGGCCCCATTTTTAAATTGGTCCACATTGAGGTCCAAAGGGTCCAAAATTTAACTTTGTTTGATTTCATCAAAAATTGAATTATTGGGGTTCTTTGATATGCCGAATCTAACCGTGTATTTAGATTCTTAATTTTTGGTTCCGTTTTCAAATTGGTCTACATTAAGGTCCAAAGGGTCCAAAATTAAACTTAGTTTGATTTTAACAAAAATTGAATTTTTAGGGTTCTTTGATATGCTGAATCTAAACATGTATTTAGATTTTTGATAATGGGCCCAGTTTTCAAGTTAGTCCAAATCGGGGTCCAAAATTAAACTTTGTTTGATTTCAACAAAAATTGAATATATGGGGTTCTTTGATATGCTGAATCTAACCATGTATTTAGATTTTTGATTTTTGGGCCCCGTTATCAACTTTGTCCACATTGAGGTCAAAAGGGTCCAAAATTAAACTTTGTTTGATTTCATCAAAAATTGAATTTTTAGGGTTCTTTGATATGCTGAATCTAAACATGTATTTAGATTTTGGATAATGGGCCCAGTTTTCAAGTTGGTCCAAATCGGGGTCCAAAATTAAACTTTGTTTGATTTCAACAAAAATTGAATATATGGGGTTCTTTGATATGCTGAATCTAACCATGTATTTAGATTTTTGATTTTTGGGCCCCGTTATCAACTTTGTCCACATTGAGGTCAAAAGGGTCCAAAATTAAACTTTGTTTGATTTCATCAAAAATTGAATTCTTGGGGTTCTTTGATATGCTGAATCTAACCATGTATTTAGATTTTGGATATTGGACCATAATAGGTGAATGTCCAATTTAAAATTTTTAAGTTCTTAGACCACATTCATTCTGTCTCAGAAACCTATGCTGTGTCAAATATTTAATCACAATCCAAATTCAGAGCTGTATCAAGCTTGAATGTTGTGTCCATACTTGCCCCAACTGTTCAGGGTCGACCGCAGAGGTCGTATCAAGCTGCGCCCTGCGGAGCATTTTATTGCCTATTATCTTGAAAACTTAATAGATAAATAGAAACTTTAAAAAGCACAAATGATCAGCAAGACAAGATCTACAAAATTGCCATAATGGCCCAAATCTTCTTTTAATAGAGTTATTCCCCTTTTATGAGCCTCTAGTTTGCAGATCCTACAAAACTAAGAAAATCATCTCTTTATGAAATATAGAAATGATAAATAACACATCATTGTATTTTAAAATGGTAAAACATTAATAAACAATATTTTTTTTAATAAACAAATTTGGAAAATTACATGCTTAAAATATATGTTGTTGCCTGTTCAAGACGAAGGACACAACTTTGCATTACTCAGCCTAAAAGTAAAAGACAATCATTATGAGAAGGGATGATTTTATTGAAATAAAAGGCAGAGGCTAAATGTAAATCAGCAGTTCAGAATCAAGGTAATTTGGCATTGTCAGGAAGACATACTTGTGTTTATCCGTTCCACTTTTCAAAGGTCAAGGTTTTAATGTAGCAAATAACTTTAAAATGTTGAGCTTTTGAGATTATTATATCCTTTGAATTGCAGCCTCCTTCAGCTGCTTCTTTGATGAACATGTAGACTATGTGAGTAAGAACGAAGATTGTTTGGATCATTTTCCGAGTGATCTTCCCAAATAAGGTAGCAGGTTATCCTCAGTCTGGATTGTTATCTTGTGAGCTAGCACAGAAATATTTCGACTTTTGGCCTATTAAAAGCAGTTTAAATTCATGTAACATTCATGTGCTATCATTCTTAACATGCATTTTGTACTGAAACATTACTGTCCCAGGTTAAGGGGATCGAGTTGGTCGCCAGAAAACATGTTTAACCCCGCCATATTCTGTATGTGCCTATCCCAAGTCGGAAGCTTGTGAATCAGTGGTTGTCGTTTGTTGCTATATTTCATGTTTGTTTTTTGCATTTATTGTTTTGTACATAAATCCGGCTGTTAGTTTTCTGTTTTGAATTGTTTTACATTTGTCATTTTTGGGGCTTTTTATAGCTTACTATGCGGTATGGGTTTTCCTGATATTTGAAGTCCGTACGGTGACCTATAGTAAACTTCTATGTCATTTGGTCTTTTGTGAAGAGTTGTCTCATTGGCAATCCTACCAAATCTTATTTTTATATGTTGTATTTGTCACTGGACATCAAACAGACATCTGTTAGTGCTTTGTACTTATCTATCAATGGCTTTTTTGTACTAGTTTTTGCAATGGTGAAAGTAGATTAGAAGGTATTATTTAAAGCCTTTGTATAAAATCATTTCCCGTATTATACTTAAGATGGAATACAGTTTTGTTAAAAGTTGAAGATACAAACTAAATATCCTATGCAAATTAATAAGAAATGAGCAGGAATTTTATGGTTCCTTTGAAGAATCTCATTCTGAGAGGTTATCAATTTAGCATTGTGGAATGATCTTGGAATATTATCTGTCCGTAATTATGTGTACATTTGAACTGGTAGCTGGGGACGTTACCCTTTGGACTCAACAGGTCTGGCTCCATTTGGTTTTGTTTTTTATCCTGATTTGCATTATTTGAATAGATTGATGAGATTTGCAGTTTTGTTAACTACTTCCTTTGACCAGTTTGTTAAATTTTGATACGCCATACGTTGATGAAATTGGTCGCGTGAAATTTCCTACCATTTATCTATTTGCAAAATTTCACTTAGTATTTTCCTTCTATTAATTACAAGAGAAACAGATTCTACCTCTGTACCCCGTCAATTGCAATATTTATCTATTTTCGATAGTTAAATTTTCAAAACTATCTTGAGTCGATTAATGTAGTAATCAAAAGTAAAATAACAAAAATACCGAACTCCCAAGGAAAATTCAAAACGGAAAGTCCCTTATCAAATGGCAGAATCAATAGCTCAAACACATCAAACGAATGGAAAACAACTGTCATATTCCTGACTTGGTGCAGGCATTTCCTTATGTAGAAAATGGTGGATTAAACCTGGCTTTATAGCTAGCTAAACCTCTCACTTGAATGACAGTCACATAGAATTCCATGATTAGATAGACGGCTTAACAAATTGTCACTAAAGCACTTAAAGTATATTGTGTGAATTAGATTTATGTCTAATTCCCATTTGTCCAAATCTTCCGGGTTATAAGTTTATTGAAACTGAAATTTGCTTCAGATATTTTTGAATGAAAATCCATCACATCCAGCACGCATCAACTCTATGTTCACCGAGTACGTATAATTGTATATCATAAGTGAGCAGTAGCTCACAATCCATTGTTCCATTTTTGTCTCGCTTGACGGAGTCAAAAAGCGAGACATAGGTATGCTGTTTCCGGCGTCGGCGGCGGCGGCGTCAACAATGTATTAGTTTGTGATTAGGTCTAGTTTATGGTGAACCACTAGTGGTAAGTCAATGATATTTGGTATGCAGTTGTATTAGTATTGGCGCATCTCATTACCATGGAGATTATTTGGCCCCGCCCCCTCAGTTATGGTCTATTGACTTTGAAACTTTTGCTTAGTTTTCATGTATTAGTTTGTGATTAGGTCAGTTTATGGGGAACCACTAGTAGTAAGTTAATGATAATTGGTATGCAGTTGTATAAGCATTGGCATATCTCATTTCCCTAGCGATTATTTGGCCCCGCCCCCTCAGTCATAGTCTATTGACTTTGAAACTTTCGCTTAGTTTTCACGTATTAGTTTCTTAGGTCGGTTATGGGGAACCACTAGTGGTAGGTCAATGATATTTAGTATGCAGTTGTGTTAGCATTGGCAAATCTCATTACCATGGAGATTATTTGACCCGCCCCCTCAGTTATGGTTTATTGACTTTGAAATTTTACTTATTTTACATGTATTAGTTTGTGTTTAGGTTTGTTTAAAGGGAACTTCTTATGACAAGTCAATGGTATTTGGTATGCAGTTGTATTAGCATTGGCACATCTCATTTCCATGGAGATTGTTTAGCCATGTACCTTCAGTCATGGTTCATTGACTTTGAATATTTGCAAAACTTACATGTTAAAGTGGTGCTATTTTAATTTCAACATTTGCATTATTGAAATTACAAAAAAGCGAGACATATCTCTGTGATAACAGTTTATTTAGAATATGCACACATATATATTTAGTCATCAATTTCTTGGAAATGCACTTCTTAATTTTTTTTATCTTATTGTTAAAGATATATATAAAAGAAATGCTTTAATAAAAGAATCCAAACTTTTTCCAAGAGGGATAAATTATGCACGTTTTCAATTCAGGGGAAATAATAACTGGATGTACCTACAAATCAACAAAATTTACACTATTTTGTAGAAAATAAAAGCAAGATACATAGAATTTGAACTCCATTTCTCTCTTTATTTTCGAAAACTAGTGATCTGAATACCGTTGCCCATAACATTTATGACTTTCTGTATTATTTTCAAAGATTTTTTCCTTCAAAATACATTTTTGTCGAGCCTGCGACTTTTGTCGCAGAAGGCTCGACATAGGGATAGTGATCCGGCGGCGGCGGCGTTAGCTAACTTCTAAAAAGCTTTATATTTTAGAAGCTAGAAGACCTGGATGCTTCATACTTTGTATATAGATGCCTTATGTTACGAAGTTTCCGTCTGTCATATGTCCATTGTCCTTGACCTCATTTTCATGGTTCAGTGACTACTTGAAAAAAAAGTCAGCATTTTTTGTAATGTTAATTTCTTTCTTATTATGAGTAATAGGATAACTATATTTAGTATGTGCGTACCTTGCAAGGTCCTCATGCCTGTCAGACAATTTTCATTTGACCTCGACCTCATTTCATGGATCAGTTAACAAGGTTAAGTTTTCGTGGTCAAGTCCATATATCAGATACTATAAGCAGTAGGTCTACTATATTTGGTATATGGAATGATTGTAAGGTGTACATGTCCAACTGGTAGGTGTCATCTGACCTTGACCTCATTTTCATGGTTCAGTGATCAAAGTTAAGTTTTTGAGTGTTGGTCTTTTTTTCTAATACTCTATGCAATAGGTCAACTATATTTGGTGTATGGAAATATTTTATGATGTACATGTCAGTCTCACAGGTTTTATTTGACCTTGACCTCATTTTCACGGTTCATTTCTCAGTGTTAAGTTTTTGTTTGTTGTCTGTTTTTCTTGAACTATAAGCAATATATCAACTATATTTATTGCATGGAAGGATTGTAAGGCTCATATGTATGTCTGGGAGGTATCATCTGACCTTGACCTCATTTCCATGGTTCATTGGTCAATATTAAGTTTTCATGGTTAAGTTTGTTTCTTAGATACTATAAGCAAAAGGTCAACTATATTTAATGCATAAATTGATTGTAAGGTGTACATGTCTGTCTGGCATGGTTCATCTGACCTTGACCTCATTTTCATGCTTCATTAGTCAATGTTAAGTTTTCTTGGTTAAGACTGTTTCTTAGAAAAGAGGGACGAAAGATAACAGAGGGACAGTCAAACTCATAGACCGAAAACAAACTGACAACGCCATGGCTAAAAATAAAAAGACAAACGGACAAATAATAGTGCAGATGACACAACATAGAAAACCAAAGACTAAGCAACACGGAACCCACCAAAAACTGGGGGTGATCTCAGGTGCTCCGGAAGGGTAAGCAGATCCTGCTTAGAAAATATAAGCAATAGGTCAACTATGTTTTGTTTTTTGAATGATTGTAAGGTGTACATGTATTTCTCGTTTGGTTTATCTGACCTTGACCTCATTTTCTTGGATCATGTTAAGTTTATGTGTTACTTGTAGTAAAGCTTTATATTTCGGACTATCAACATAAAATCAATGGTTAGTAAAGAAGGCGAGACATTTCAGCGTGTGCACTCTTGTGAATTTTAAAACGCACATTTCTCTAAATAAAAAACAATAAGCTTTTTTTTTTGAAAACTGAATTATATACATTTAAATCTGTTTTAGTACAATTTAAGATGACAATTTTGTATATTAATATCACTTTATATACCCAGCTTGATAGTCAATATTTAGCCTATACAAACCCAAACACTTTACATATTACCTTTAGTTCAATTATTAAACAAATCATCAATTAATTCTTTTTACTTACATTTTTAAGAAGGTGCATTTTCAAGAAGAGAAAAGGAAAGATTCTCAGAATAAATAAAAAAGCTATTGCAAAATTATCCTAGAATAAAGTGACTGTTCAAATGTTACAAAAATAAATTCAATTTTGCTCTGACCAATTCAGATAAGTACATTCAGACATTAAATGTTTTTAACACATATATCATTTCATTCAAAAAGAGAAATTAGAAAAAAAAACAATTGAAGGAAAATGTCTCCACTCACAAAAAAAAGTAAAAGAACAAAAATACCGAACTCCAAGGAAAATTCAAAACGGAAAGTCCTATACAATGCATTGATACTTATGGGAATATGTGGTTAGTTAAAACAATCAAATGAAAGATTTTTAATTGTTAAAATAAAAACAACACAATGAATATTTCCTTTGCTCCAGGGCAATACAGTCGGTCTGACACCTAAACATTTAATGCACTTTTCCTTGGCCACTTTTTTACCGTCAACATAACGATTGTTATGTCTTCAAGTTCAAAGAAGTGAGTCACCCTCTTGCTGAAATTAACAATTTATTTTAGGTGACTACAATATAATTAAAATTAAGATACCTAAAAAATGGGCATCGTTTAAATGAGATTAACGAATTTGATTCGTATAAGTAACAGAATAATCTTCAGTTTGAAAGTTTTCATTCATATTATGTAATGTTTTTCCAAGAAGTTAGTGTTGCACAATTATTTATAACATTTCACGGAAATGTACTTTATTCGAAGTTTATTAATCTATTCAAGCGCTCGTGTATTTACCCACCATTTTTCCTTAAAATGTCCTGTACCAAGTCAGGAATATGGTAGTTGTTATCACATAGTCCGTTTCTGTGTATGTTGGCGTTTGTTTTTGTAGCAGTTCAGTGTTTCTGTTGTTCCGTTTTGTTTCCTCTTATAGTTGATGTGTTTCCCTCAGTTTTGATTTATGACCCGGATTTGTTTCAGTTAAATCGATTTATGACTATTAAATAGCGGTATACTACTATTGCCTTTATTTGGCACAAGATGTGTATTGATATGAAAGTTGAATCCCACCCTTTTTTGAAATGCTATTATTCCAATTCTTTTCTTAGGCAAGTAAGAGTACTGATATAATACAGTATGATAGACATCTGTCATTATTTACAAATAATTTCACCCAAAGATGGGAGTATAATAAATTGGAATCACCTCCACTTTAATGCCTGTCTTAATTGACCACAGTTGATACCTCTTGTATTACATAATTGAATACACAAAAATATTGACGTCAATAGTAGACATATAGTCACTTGATCTACACTACATACAATGTTCAGTAAATTATTTCTCAGAGATGAATGATTAAGGATAAAAAGATGCATGTTTATTGCAAAGAAAAGACAAACTTGTAAAATCAGTGTTGTAATCACTGATATTAGTCAATAATTTATGTTAATTTAAGTTACAATTATCATTAATTAGCTTGAAACAATAAACAAAATTGCTGAACTCTAACCTGGGAATTTTCTGCAATCAAATTTATTTGTGTTTTCCCCATTATTTGGCTATTTGATGGTGTAAGTATAAGGAAATGCCTCTACCAAGTCAGGAATATGATATGTTTTCCATTCGTTTGATGTGTTTGAGCTTTTGATTTTTCCATTTTATAAAGGACTTTACGTTTTGAATTATCCTTTGAGTTCGGTATTTTTTTTATTTTACTCTTTATTATACATGTATATTTGAATACAGAAAATTATTTTTTCTCTATGAAAATTTAAATGAAAAATAGTTATCTGATTTTAGTTGTTGAAAAAGTGCATTTTCAATGCCTCTTTTGTGAAACCATCAAGTCAAACTTCAATAAAAATATACTGCACCTTCCTTCAAAGATTTCTAATTCCAATCAAGCCAAAATAATTTAATTGATAAAAAAGATATTAAAAATCAGTGCCCCTTCTAAAAATTGAAATATCTGAAGAATTTGTATCAAAATTAAGAAATTCTCCATCTTTTGGATCTTGAATACAATAATGGATTATGGAAATGAAATTAAATCATTCATCTTCTGTCATATAATTTTTATCAAAAAACAATATATGATCCTAAGCTGTGTAAGAAAAATAGAAATATTCCCAAAAGCAACCATTTATAAGTAAATTTAGGGAGACATGCTTGTTTAATCAACTGAAAAAAAACCTATTATCTATCTGAATTTAATGCAAGGATGACAAATCAAGTTTTTTTTTGTTCACCACAAGACCCGAGCATATGATTTGAAATTATGCACACAACTCTTCCAGTCTTTCCATTAGTGACTTCGATCACTTTGATTGTTATAAGTACATTAGAAAAAGTACATTTTAACTGAGAATGTCATGAACTGAAAGGGGTGATTTTAAAAAAGAAAAATAACACTGGTTATATTTAGTGAAATAATAATGAAAATAATAATATTCAACATTCAATCCTAGTGTTGGTTTTTTTTTTTTGTAAACATATAATATTAGATTGGCCCTTGGTTTCTTCTTTGTTTTAGCAAAAATTGACATTTTGATCAAAATCGCTTATCCAAAGTTGTGATGGTTGTCTCTAAATGTCTTACAAGAGCTTGAATTATTTTTTTTTATTATAATTAGATCACAAAAAATGTCTGTCTACCCGCCGTAGCTAAACAAATGGCTGAATCACAACACCGACGATGCTTTGATTTAATTTATAACAATATGAAAAACAACAGTACCGTAGTTGAGCACATGCGATCCCCCCGGTTTTTGATGGTGTTAGTGTTGCTCAGTGTTTAGTTTTCTATGTTGTGATGTGTGTACTGTTGTTTGTCTTTTGGTCGTTTTTCGTTTTTGCCTTGGCATTGTCAGTTTGTTTTTGACTTATGAGTTTGAATATACTTTTGATATCTTCCGCCTCTCTTTTGCACCGGCTGTAAATGAAGATGACTCCACTGAATTTGACAGAGGAAAGAAATTGATGCCAAATTCTACTTAAGATAAGGGACAAAAACTATAAATCATAGACATGAAAATACCATATTATAAACTAGAATAAGGTGTTATAGGGTTTTTTATTTGTGTTTTATTTGAATGTTGACCTGTATATTGTTTTCTTGTCTTTTTTTAAACTTATTATATACTTCAATTTAAAATATGAGAAAATTTCTATCATTTATTTCTTAAATAAAAATACGACTCAGAGCGAAAAGGGTTTGATTTTCCCTATGTATCTATACACAATAAGCTAAGAACTATATTTTTCTTTAGTTGCTTACTATTTTATTAAATGATCGGTATTTCCCACTTGAGTTTTAATTACATTTTTGATGTATATAATTAAACGGATAAACTGTACAGAGTGTGATAAAAATCTATCATTTTCAGTTTATACTTTCATACGACCCAACACTCTTCCTGGTTTAGGCTTTCAAAGTAGCTATGAAGAAGGGAAAAAGTAACAGGTCATGATGTCAGATTCAAAATATTTGATAAAAGAAGGAGAGATAACAATACGATCGGGAATTTTAGTAAGTAATATATTCAGTCTCATTTTTATTGTTTCAGAATGTACAGAAATGTAAAATGTAATCAGAATTTGAGTTAAACATACTGATTATCTCATTTGTCAATTTAAATTGCAAGAGTGCTCATATAGGACATTTGATGTTGGCCAATAATTTCGTTTGGCCGGTAAGTCCGTTCATCTAACGTTATGTTAACGAAATGAACAGACTAACCGGACACACGAATTTACCGAAATTAAGGATATACACTAAGCAAGTCCTATCCACTCTAGTGATGTTGCAACGACCCAGAGAATCTTTGTTTTAAGTAGCTGAGATAGTGAAGATTACTTGAAGCAAAATTGACAACTTGGTAGCTTACTATGCAAGACATGGCCTGGCAATGTCGTATAAGTTGTAATTTTAAGAGGGAAACCATGATAAACTGCTGTGCCAGGTTATATTTTGCACTCCAAATTAAAAAAAAATACTGGGTACCTCAAGCTGCTTTTACACACAGGGAGTATCATTAGACGAAGTAGAAAGATTTAAAAGTTATTGCTGACTAGCTTGTATGGTTAGAATGATTGTTTATAGCTACTGTTGCGTAATTTTTAAATAGTTGTCTCAAAGACTTTTTTTTGGGGGGGGGGTTGTATACCCATATACACGATATACCATAATGCATCCATGTATACTTAATTATGGTGTTGACGTATATGCCAAGGAAATCAGATGAATACCGAATACGTTTATGAAGTAACAGTGAAGAACAGTTTCCACTAAAGCAATTCTGAGTGTAGTAGATTGTATTCCAACAGATTTCATCCGCCGTTTTGATTATTGAAGCAGAGTGTGCTCCTTTTGGTTAATTTAGTTCATACAAGTCTTTTTTAACGTGTAAGCCCAAAAGTTATACCAGAAACCTTCAATACTTCTACAGAAATTTATTTATTTGCAGTTAGTTCTTTGTTCATTATCAAACCTGCATCTAAGAATTATTAACAGTCCCGAATAGGCATGAAAATGAAATATTTGCCACTTGACATTAAGCAAAGACCAATCAATCAATTAAAACTTTAGAATTGTTTTCCTTATCAGACAAATAGCCAATTATTTCGTAGGCTTTTATTTGTTAACTGTTTTCGTGTAAGCTAAATGAAAAATCATTGATAAATATTGAGCCACCATCTTTGAAAAAATACATGTAACCATGAAGTATAAGTTAATTCCATAGCCCATGAAATCAACAATTGTAGACAAGACACCCATCTAAAGTTCAAATACAGATTTGCAATCTATATATTCATTACTGCATAGCTTTAAAGAGAGGGAAAAGACAGTGGCTCAATATGTGTAGGCATCAATTTACAGTAGAAAAACTCACCAAAGATAACAAGCTTATAAATTTGTAAACCAGACACGCTATTCTTCTACAAAAGGCTCATCAGTGACGCTTGAAGAAAAAGAGATAAAAAGGCAAAATAAAGTACGAAGTTGAAGAGAATTGGATGACACCAAGAAAAGGGACATATAAAAAGTCAGACAGTGAAAAGTAAAACAACAAAAATACCGAACTCCAAGGAAAATTTAAAATGGAAAGTCTTTTATTAAATGGCAAAAATAGCTCAAACACATCAAAAGAAATGGACAACAACTGTCAAATTCATGACTTGGTACAGATAACTTTCATTCATATGCAATAGCTTAATGTGATTTTCTATATATAGTTCCAAATATCAAATTTGGCAAAAAAAGTAGCAAGAAAATCGTCCCTTAACCAACCTCATGTAAAAATAAACTCATTAACGGCATCTTTTCGAAATATAAGATAATCAGATACCCGCGTCTAATCTGTAATTTTATCAAAAGTGTCCTTTTCCATATTAAGGGCATACGATACAGTTTCGATCCAACGATGAACTTTTTACGAAAATTTGCATATAAGCTATTTTTCATATAAGCAATTCAAATATGTAATAAAAAATGTACCTTTATGTGCTACTTCCAGAGATAAAAGGGGTCGAAATTTTAGACATTTACTCAAAATTTCGGTTTTTTTGACATTTCTATCCTTTGGATAGACACACCTAACATTTTTGTTTCAAAAGATAAACACAAGCGGATTTTTGTAAAACATTTGGAAAATCTTCTGTTCATAAGTATGCTTTAGATTTGTATAACAATTCTTTGGAAATAATTTTATTTTTTACAGTTTCAGGATTTTAGAAAAAAAACGGCATTTTTTGCTGTATATTTATCTAATTTAAAAAAAATTCATCGTTGACTTTTTCATGAAAATTGGTACAAATAATCTTGATACGTAATCAAACCAAGTGTCATTTTAAAAAAGAGGGGTCCATGAACTCGTTTTCAAGTTAAATCAGATTGAATGATAAAAATCAGTCGAAAAATGCATCTTTTCCCGATATGTCACAGTTTGACGTCGAGAAAAATAATATTTTACGTTAGCAACGTCATTACCTCCCCTGTAACTGTATCGTATGCCCTTAAGACATTTTGACTGCGTGTGGCGGATGATGCCATGATGGACAACACGAAACGCTTCCTGTTTGAGTTCATGCGATTCCCTTATCTTGATTTGTCTTAATCGATTCAATAAGATTTAAAACTACTGTTGCATACATTTAGCGAGAGTCTCTTTACCACACTTATATCTAAATGCTTCCGTCCTTCCGTATTTTTTCTTTCCAAACAACATGGAAGTTGTGGATTCTAGGAAAACAATAAAATAACACAAATTGTAAATATTCAATGACAATTGTTTACAATTGAAAGAAAAGGAATTCCGCTTGGGTAACGTAATCATTTTTGGGGTTATACTTCTCCCTGTTTATACGATATTCCAGAGCTTGCATTTCCTATCATGATTTCCTTGATAGAGGGTTGTTGCTAACAATGAAGCTATTAAACCAAGACTTCTAAGTGGTGAAGTAGAAATCATCCCGTCGAAAATTTTACGGACGGCATCTTGAGTTGGTTGACCGTTTTGGAATATCTGTTCCAATTGTTGTAAACAAAATCCCGTCCTCTCCCCGAATGTGAACTACCGAATAAGACTTATCATCGGGTTTGTTCTTACATGAGCAACACGACGGGTGTCACATGTGGAGCAGGGATCTGCTTATCCTTCCAGAGTACCTGAGCTAAATCCGGGTTTTTTGTACAGTTCGTGTTGCTCAGTCATAATCTTTTTTTTTTTTTTTTTCGTTTTTTTTGCCATGGTGTTAGTTTAAATCCGACTAAAGAGTTTGAATGTCCCAATGGATCTTTCGCCTTTCATTTGTGGAATTTAAAGTAAAAGGTTTTGGTTAAGGTTTAATCAGAATAAATAATGTTATGAGGATCATCCAATTTTAATCATGAACGATCAATGCGCAAATCTTCTTTTGTTATAATAGCAATGCAGAATCGTTTCACTCTTTATAGAAATGTATAGAAACGATAGAACCCTTTCAGAAATAAAATTTAAGTTATATAAGGGTTTCATAGCAAGTTACTTCACAACTAAAATGTCAGTTTTGATCTCCAGTGTTGTGTACAATACAACTGACGCTGAAA
Organism: Mytilus californianus; assembly: GCF_021869535.1. Taxonomy (NCBI): domain Eukaryota; kingdom Metazoa; phylum Mollusca; class Bivalvia; order Mytilida; family Mytilidae; genus Mytilus; species Mytilus californianus. The sequence goes on along the minus strand of NW_026262679.1, from coordinate 126,357,340 downwards.
TATAATTGCGATGTCAGGCACGTATCCCCATGTTGAGTTGGAAATTGAACATTACTTATATTACAAAATGAAAGAAAACCCATCATAATAAAATAGATAGTAATTGGATATGGCTAGACCTCGACGATTTCTGGTAAATATCTCTTTTGGTCAGCTAGGTGTTACTGAAATGCTGATCTCGGAGACTGTCAGTATAATTATTCAGTTTTCTCTATCTTTGCATCTTTGAATCAGCAAAAGGAAAAGGTATGATACAGATAGGTGCTACTGTTTTGCTTCCAGCATGTTAAAATCTTATTACATAAATACAAGTTTCCCTACAAAGTCTTCTGGAATTTCCTTCAACTCATTTCATTTGAGGCCCATAAGACATTAGTCTGTCAGGTATCAGTACAAAATAAGTATAATATATTCACATTGTAATTACATACTAAAACTAGGTGCTTTTAAAGACGATTGAAAATGAAAATAACACTTTGTAAATATTATGCATCCAAAATGGTGACAGACAGGAAATATAAACTTCCTGAACATTTTCTAATACTTGAATATGTTCGTCATATTTTTAAACAATGTTCAATTCTTCAAGAAGTATTTTCAAAAACGGTATTGTGATTGTTAAGGTTGTTAAGGTATTTAAAAAAAACATCCGTTTGCATAAAACACCCTTCTTGGTCAAATATATCAGTTATATCTGATATAATTACCTCCCCTGAATTGTAATGACAGCCTCCAGTGAGCGCCGGTAAATAATCTTAATTGCTTCGGAATTTGAAGATTGTTACCAAAGAAATATAGTTATTTAATGAAATGAAGTGGTAATAACACTAATTAACAATGGTTTTATGACCTATAATTGAATCTTGCAAGCATTATATATCTTACCTGAACGACACAGAAAGGAAAAAAAACATGACGGACATCGATGTTGACCATATGATCACAAACAATGATATAACCTTAAAGGGAAAATTCGCGATTTTTTACTTATCATCTTATTATGTTCATAATACCATTAAAAACATATTCACCAAGTTTTATCTGGATATGAAAACTAATAAAGAAGAAAATTGGGAATTATTAATTCTATTTATTCAAACTTCCTGACTTATGTGACGTAGTTTAAGTCTTTTTGCATGCCGGGAGTGGATTAATCTCATTTAAAGTCTTGTTCGTTAATCATCTAATAACGCGATTTAAAGCGCATCAACGACTTTTGGTGTAGCTATTAACCAACTAACAATTCAGAAAGAAAAGTGATCAGCCGTGCATTTTTTTAAATTAAAATTTACGATTTATACTTTAAGGATTTCTGATATGATTATAGTAATAAAAGCAAATCATACAATCGAATTTTTTTATGATTTTTTTTTCGACGGATATGTTGAACAACATATATAACTGATAGTATAATAGAAATTCACGTTTGTATTCTCCCCTATTACTTCAGTCGAGGATTTGTCTTACTATACAAATCCTTGCTTCAGTCTAGCACTGTGTAAATACAATGCATGTGTATTATGCTAACACCACCTGGTAAAGGCGTGGTTAAATTCACGGTAATTAAAAGATTAGCATTATGTAATTTTAATCATTTGATCTTCACTAGAGTGGTGTTTGTCCTCAAGGGTTCACCGTTGCAGGTATGAGACAGATTTTTTTTAATTATTAAGGGAGGAATATGGTGGCAAAATACCTTAATCGCCGTTATATATATATTTTTTTAACATCTTGCATTTGCTCAGTTTTTAAATAAATAGGTGAGTATTTTGTTGTAACATCGAAATTCTGAATCACTTTCAATAAAATAATTATATAAATATTATAAATGGCCCACGAAAACGAGCGTATAAATCAAAACAGTACTATTTTAAATTATCATCGGTAACCTTGAATATTTAAATGTGCAGAGAAAATTATCAGTTACGAAAATATAGTTTTGTCGTCCAAAGCGATCTTCATTTACCTAATCAGGAATGCCCTTATTAAAATATTATAAATCTCACAACGTATTTATATAATTCTTAAGCTATTTGACCAACGATGTTTAAAAAAATTAACAGAATCAATCTAACGTCAACTTTCCTTTTTTAAATGGAGACAGAACGGCGAAATCAATTTTCAATGTGCTTTTGTAAGACTTATCATTCATTCATAAACCCACTCTTAACCAGAGACATATATACGTCTGTTTAAACTGACAAGAAAACTCCTATAGCGGACAAGCAGTATATTCTGTAAATTTCTGAGATTTACTACAAAGAAATAAAAAAAATCCCGAAATTAATTTGATCCTGGAAAATATTCACATCCTCATTCGGTCTGAAAAAAAGATACGAATTTGGTAAACAGAACATGCAGAAGTGTGAATATTATAAAACCTAATTGTTATATCAGAAACCATTATAAATATGAACATACATACGTAAGACCTCATGGGACGTCACCTAACCACATTCAGGTAATATACAAGTAGCTCTGTTATACCCGGAAATGTCAAGGATAATCATAGATAGATAGACATGACCTCAGACCACCACCATCCCCCCCCCCCCTTCCCCCCAAATCGAGGAACAGTATATCTTACAATGTGTATATTCCTGCAAAAATAAAAAATAAATGAGAAAAAAGAAAGAGATGAACGGTAAGTCACATCAGATTCAGATATTTATATAGTTGCTTGTCGTTAAATAGAGATCTAGTGTATACATGTCTCTGCGTTAACTTATAAAAATAAAAGGAAATAATAAACTTGAAATAGATTTATGATGAATACTTTGCAACTGCGACACCCCTTTTTATCACAGCGTACATGCATGCATTTAAATGACTGTCCGTTATGCGATTAAGAATGACAATCGTACGTACAATCCTATAGTTCATGGTGAGTCCTTTTCTATCAGATATGCGACTTTTCGTATTTATATTTTCTCTTATATTACCGGTACTGTCATTTAATATCTAATGCATAAGTGCAATATTAAGAGTGGTTAAATCCCCTACAAGCTAACTAAATAAATTAATCAACCCTCTAGCTGACCAGACGTTAATACAACTACCATCAGTTTATCCGGAGTGAAGTTTCTTTATTTCTTCAAATAGGCTTTTGGGGATCATTAGTGCACGTCCAGTGGCATATATATATAACATGCGATGATGACGAATTTCTTAAACTGTTCGAAATAATCTTATTGAAATATAAATCTGTGATTTTACTATGTCTATAGCTTCGATTAACCAAAGTAAGTTAGATATCGACCTGTATTTAAATCAGATTGGTTCTGGGTGTTTCTCTCGTATATTCAATATACTTGTATGATATCAGTTCTATATTGCGACTGTCCATAGTTCCCTATAAACCTTCCATCTAGGCGTGTAAACCAATGATCGACAAGTGCCGCACATTTTGTTAAATCAATATTTGTATGTTTCAAAATGTCCATAATTATTGACAACGAGTATATACTTACATTTTCCCCAATTTACCCTTGGAAAATGTGTTAATAGATTTTTATTTCATCAAATCTTTTTTTTTTTTTAATTATTTAAATTTTCATAAATATCATTCTTTACACCAAAAATGTTATTTATAAACAAGCGTATGAGTTTAGCAATGACTAGTATATCACTATCGGATACGCTAGACAAAGTTGTATATTACACCTGATAGATTCAAAATGGAAGTTACATGTTATCGGCCGTGTACACTGATCAATACCCCCAGAAAAAAAGTGATGCACGAACTTGTTTTATGTAATTGTGTAATAACAGTTTTAAAGCCCGACAGGAAATCGCTTGAATACCTGTACGTTTCACCTCACAATACCTCTGGGAACAATTCCTTTAGCCATTCTGGTGATCAGATAAGGGAAGGTCCGAATTTATTTTAAAAAGTTTATTACATAAAACAATTATGAACAAAGTAGATTTTCAAAAACAATTTTACACGGAACACTTATTTATGACTTTGAACTTTGACTTTTTAACTAATTTCAATTTCTTGTTTTAAATACTTCGTAAACAAAACAGTTTCAAAACGACAGACCATACTATTAGTACTAGTTATTTAAAAAATAATATATATAAAATTACATTTTCCGTATCAAGTTAGTTAGGAAAGGTTGCACAACCATGTCTATCATAATCTTTTTTGTGACCCGGGAAACTGTTTATGCTTTCCTTGTCGGATAAAACAACTGTACGCTTGACAAGATATCGACACTCAATTACGGCTACGTTAGGTTACTGCTTGTTTTGGTCCTTTGTGGTTTATAGATATATCGTGGTCAATATTCGGGGAGGATGTCAAAATGGCCGCATGTGGAGAATTGATACTCTAAATTTAAAATCGATGGTGATCTCTTAACTTGCAGAATAAAACTTTAATATCTATGAATTTGTGCTTTTTTATACATAATGAACAGAATATGAATTTTTCATTTTTTTGCGAAGTTTCCCTTTAACTAGTTTTTACTGTGACTATCCTGTAACTTGTTTACCAACAAAATTTAATGTACCATCAGGACCCAAAGGCAAGCGTGCTCTTACTGAAGAAATTGTATGACGAAGCGGCCCACATGATAGCATTTCGTATTCCACACTCAAAGCCAGCACCTTGGATCAAAAGTCTATTGCTTTTGTATTATGAACACTATGGTATATCACCTGAGTATATAGTCAGTTGGTTCGATGACCCTGAAAACTGGTCTGCAAAGAATTCTGGAAATAAATACATCTGTGTAGAATTATCAACAAAAGCAGAAGTTCTCAATTCTTTACTGTACAAAATCGCCCTATTTATAAACACAGGTTTAGTGCAAGTACAGGGAGACCATAAAGATACTTTTTTAAATAAAGATTTCCAAGTCCTACTCAAGCTGGTTTACGAAATTTATATGGCAACTAATACAGACAAATCTGAGTTATGTAAGATAAACATAAGCCAGTGTGGAAGTGAAACCGACTTAAGTGATCAAACAAATATTAAACAAATATCAACATTGATTGAAACAAATAACAACAAAGATTTGGTATCTCATAACGACAGTATAGTTACAAAAGACAAATTAGGTGAGGTGCATGAAGCAAACGATATAAGTCAATCAAATATGAATGTTACACATTTTCAGCCAGACCAGATATGTAGTAGAATGGAGGCCAGTTTCACAATAGCGATTGACAAAATTTGTACGCAGCAATCCGATTTATTCAATTCGAAATTTCAATAGATGGAGCATTATTACAATCAATCTATAGAAACAAACAACAATAATTTCAAAATGTTGCAAGATACAATTACTACTATACTTAAACCTACAAGTGATAATGAAAAGCTTGCTGCTCGCATTGTCTCTCTCGAAAAAGAAAATATCACCCTAAAGTCATCTGTTAATGAATTTAAAAACACATCTGCCATTAATATTGAATGTTAGAAATCAAAAATTGAAACTCAAAAATCCCAAATGGAGCTACCAAAAAATCGCAGGACAAGAGAATTAAAGATTTACAAAGTGACATTTCTGATCTATAAACTAAATTAAACGATAAGATCAGTAAAATAGAAGAGATGGCATCAGCTTTTGAATCAGTGTCCGAAAATTTGAAACAAAAAGAAGACGAAGTACTTTGTCTAAATTTGCATTTAAGTCAAGACAATACAAACAATTTTCCGGAAGTGAATCCAAAATAACCTATATCAGGTCTATGACAATGACATCTCAAGATTGTACGTTTAATCGAAATATAACTTTATTTTTTTTGTATACATGGATGACATATCCTTTACATAATTGAATGGCTTGAATAAATTCTAATTGTTTCATTTTCTCAAATCAAAATAATATTTTAAGATATACATTTGTTTTACAGAAACAGAAGAATAAAAGATATTGTAGACTATATAAGAACGGTGAATCTGTGTTTCTAAACTGCTATGAAAGCAAAGGAAATACATTAAAGGTTAAAAATACATTCACGCTTTCTCGTGTCAAAGGTTTTGATAAAGTGGTAAAAGAATTTTCAAAAGAATTCTACATAGATGTTCATTTAAAGAAGGAGAAATTCTCTCTGATATTCTCCAACCAAACTGACACTGAGAGCTGGAACAATTGTTTACAGAACAATGCACACTTTGCTGTCGGAAGAGAAGAGTCGTCTTCTGTTGATGATGATGATTCAGATACAGGATTCAAAGATAATATTTTGTATGATTCTGGACCTGAGAAAAGTAAGTTGTTTGACATTTTTATCATTGATGCTTGTAGTATTTGGTTACTCTATACCTAAGAATAGATATAAGATGATGTAGTATGAGTGCCAAAGAGACAACTCTGCATCCAAGTCATAATTTGTAAAAGTAATTCATTATAGGTCAAAGTAAGGCCTATTTATTTTAAGAATTTTATATTAAGAAGCCTACATATTCATAATAATACCTGTTAAAAAAAACAAAAGGTTTTTTGGTCATCAGAGAGAAAAAATTTACGTAAAAGAGCAGTGAAATAAAAAACAATCAGAAAGGTAATGTATTTAATTTGTTTTCAGTGTTTTGATATTTCAGGCATAATGGGACCCCTTGCATTAATACAAGCCCCTCCTTAGAAAACTAAATTGGCCAATTAGTCTTATTAGTCCTATTTCTTCAAAATTCACAACAGTGATCTTTAGTCGATCCTCCATCCTTTCAAAAAAAAAATCTAGGGACAAATGACATGCAGGAAGGTTTTATTATGCTCTTTTTTTAGCATTTTAAACTTTACACCATTGATCAAATGAATATGAAGGATATTTGTAATGCCTGTCACTTGTTTGTGAATTGTACAACTAATAGCAGTATTTTTCATTCGTCCTATTGATAAAATTGACATTTATTTATTTCTGATAAAAACCTTAATGAAAATTCGAGGAAACTCTTAGAAAACGGAAAAGAATGTGAAAATCACTTATTTCAGGGACTTAATCGTATTTCTACTCTGAATAATTTGAAATTCGATAAAGATAAAAATCTGATTGCAATTATTCTATACACAACATTTTACGTGAAACAAATGATTTAGTTTAGTGATTCCTCTGACCATAAATAGGACAATGAAAACTGTTTCTATTTCGTAATTGCCTTGAATAGTGTAGTTAAAATATTTTTCATGTTACCTAAGTTATTTTGCTTTAGCAAAACACAAGATAACAGCTGGTCTACATTGGATACAGTGTTTTAAGTTTGGATGATTTTAATGTATCAACCTAGTTCATTTACATTTTTAGCTTACCTGGACTACGGGCATTGTGACCTATTGCCATGACTTAAAGTTCGTCGACTATCACCATCATAATCGTTGCCTGTTAAATTGTTCACAAATCTTTTTTTGATTTTGATAATTATCTTGAAAGCTATAATAGATAAAGAGAAACTGTCAAATGTAATCAGCAGGGCAAGATCTCATAAAGATCTAATGGAAGAAGTCTTCAGTCGACTTCGTATAGGAATTATTGTCCTTGAATACGATTTGTCAGTTTTTTATATTTTGCGTAAACTATAGTCGAAATGTAGAATGCTTGTACATTAAACTGATCAATAGGACAATGTTTACAAAAAAAGGTCAACACGACCGAAACGTGTCGAATCTTTACAAGAGTTATTGCCCATGAATGACGATTTTTACCAATATTTGGGTTTTGGTTAAAATTATTTGAATAAAGAGAAACTGTAAATAGCAAAAATTATCAGCAGGACAAAATTTACTTATAAGTCAACATGACCGATAACGTCATTCGATTCTGTATAGGATGTATTGTACTTAATTGATGATTAGTACCCATTTTATCAAACACTTGAACAGATAGAGAGAAACTGTAAATAACCCAATTGATCAACAAAATAAGATCTGGAAATAATTTAACATTATTGTAATCGTCAGTCGACTCTACAAAGGTGTGATATTTTTTTTTCCTTTTTTCGAAACACTATCAGAATGTTCTATTGCATTGAGACGTTACAATTTTATGCACATGTTCCGTGTGAACGATACATGTTCCTCGGATCCATTCGGGTTTTTTATTTTGACAACCTGAGTTATCTTACTGAAGAACACACATAGCTTGTAGTCCTTTTATTATTCATTTTAGCTGCTAGATTTGATGTGACGTTGAAACAAAATGAAGATACCAAAAGACTTGGCCTAACGAGTACATACCGCTTGTATGTATCGGAAGTGTGTCTTATGTTAGAGGACATGGTAAAAAAAGAAGCAAAGTACAGATGGTATTACGATGCATTGAGAAGATATGGTAAACAAGGCAACGATTTTGTGATACAAGCCGGACGTAGGAGTGAAACAGGTGCAGGAACATTCACATTCACGTATGAAGATTCCTCTGAAATCACTAAATCAATTGACAGACTTACCAAAAGGCGAGTAAGTGAACAGTTAACAAGTAAACTTGGTTTTTCGCAGTCTGAAACAAAAAGACCATTATCAAACAGAATGTCAGAACCCATACCGAGGGGAGAACAGTCACATCCTCCAACAAAGCACATATTATCATTGGAAGAAAATACTGATATGAAAGCATCGTTAACCAGATATCAGTATCCTCACATTTCTCCCGAAATGAAACGTGAATTAGAAGGTGTAATTAGCGGTAGAATTGAATTAGTCAGAAAAAAATCTAGCAAGAGTAAGATGGAAATACAAAAAAGCAAAAAAGAAAAGGATGAAGAAAAGGAGAAAGGATTAGGAGCAATTTCAAAATCTGAAGATAAAAAGCCAAATGATAAAACTGAACAGGAATTTATCAAAGAGGAAAATGACCAGGATTCGGAAAATCTGTATGATGAGCTCGAACTACCCCTAGACTTGAACAGAGTTACTAAGCCTCTTTTTGAGAAAGCAGACCAGGGAGATAACCCAACTCAAAAACGTGTTTCCTTAAGTGATAAAAAACCTGAGGAACCTGAGGAACATGAAGAACCTTCAGTTTATGCAGATGCACAACCTACTCGCCAAGAAGCTTGGAAAAATTATGGATCACAGGATGAAGAGCATGTGGAAAATTATGAATTAATAAAGGCTGGTGCAAGTCAAAACGTCCTAAGTAAACCATTTGACAAGATAACAAGTGATGAAGAGGAAATTGATGATACATATGATCATGCATTCCTGGCTGAAAAGAACTTAAAAAAAGAAAACATTGCAAAAGACTCTAAAAACGTTTACGGTACTTCAAGCGGGAAGGATATTTTAGAAATAGAAACAGAGGGTGAATTATGTGATCCTGTCTATGAATCTATTGAAAATTGTGATGGCCTTTATTCAAAACAGAAATGTATACCCCAGTCAGAGGCGTTGGAAAATGCTGATATCAGATTATAAAGCTAGAACTTTCTAAATCAGTCATACTTTGATAATCAATTAATAGTAAAATTACAATTATGACGATATCAACGCTAATTCATATAAATTATGACTATATCAATGATTATTCATGCCAACACCGAAGTGCTGACTACTAGGCCATCATTGATGTTTACTAATTGTATTATCCAATTGTTCTTCTACAGTCAAATTGTTAAGACTTTATAAATATTTTGATAAACATACAGGCAATGGTGTCATATATTTCTTTATATGTTATGTTGATGATATGTGTCAATTCAAAATTATTTAGTATGGCTGGTTATTCCCAAATGATTTACAGTTTTACATTATGTTCATGGTGCCAGTCGTTGGTATGAAGTACATATTTTTCAATTAAAGTATTATTTCAAGTGTGACAGTCTTAAGAAAATTGTCGTACACTGTCTTTGGTGAGACAGTTTCTTTAAAATGGCATGACATAAGATAAGAAAATACTTGAACACGTGACATTTCTATCGGTTCTTCTATACAGGGAACACAAAACTTTGTATTCAAAGACAATATATGTTTTCCCTATCTTTATACAGTCTATTTACACTGTTCTACAGGTTTACAACATAAAAGAAATGTGTCCACTCAGAAAGAGACACTCATTTTTATATTTATCTCACCTATCCCTAAGGGCAATGTGAGCTATTGTCATGACTTGGAATCTGTCGTCGTCGTTGCCCGTTATCGTTAACATTTTGTAAAATCTTCTCTTAAGCTTCTTGACTCATTTCAACCAAACTTGAACTGACTGATTTCAGTGTATCTTGTGTAAAATTTGTGGGTTTTGTTCCTGCCAATCATCTAGCATGGCATCTATGGCTAAAATATATCATAAGAGTAAAACACATTAGTTTTCTAATATCTTTAAAACCATAATAGATAGAAAAATCTGAAAAGGCAAAGTTGTTCAGAATGACAAGATCTACTTCTAAAGTCCACCCAAATTATTAGATGACTCTTTATATAAGAGCAAATGTCCTGAAATGGTGATTTTTTTTTACATTTTCTGCGTTCATGTCTAGAAGCTTTAATCTATTATATATAGGAAGAAACTCATAACATAAAAAAGGTATTTAAAAACTTAATTTTCAAAAATGTTGATATGACTGAACCTATTTGATAACTCTATATAAGAGTGAATGCCCTTTATTTGGAAACAAGTTTTGGAAATTTTTTCGAGTGTTTACCTAATATCTTCAACCCGATGATATATATGTAGAAACTTTGACAGCAACTTCGGCCAGAAATACAAGATATATATTGGAAAGGTATGAGATACGGTGACCTATAGTTGTTAATTTCTGTGTCATTTGGTCTCTTGTGAAGAATTGTCTCATTGATAATCATACCACACCTTCTTTTTTATAGATCGTATGGCCCTCATTTTCTTATTTTTGTTTCAATTAAATTATAGATTTTAGCCTGCTTATTCAAATAAAAATAATAGTAATTTGTTGGGTTTTTTTATAATTCATAACACGACTTGATTATCTAAAAAAAATTTCGAAACGTGATATACAGGGAGGATGGTTTTTAGTTTCTTTTGTAATCAATATAAAAGAAAGTGAAGAAAGTAAGTCTTCATATATGTCTCGGCTGTGACAAAAGTCATAGAATGCGAGGCATAGGGATTACTTTTTTGCGGCGACGGCGGCGTAAACTATGTGTATAAAGCTGTATATTTCAGAAAAGAAGCGATCGATACCAGAGGGACATTCAAACTCATAAGTCGAAAATAAACTGACAATGCCATGGATAAAAAAGAAAAAAAGACCAACAAACAAATAATTGTACACAAAACACAACATAGAAAACTAAAGACTGATCAACACGAACCCCACCAAAAACTGGGGGTGATTTCAGGTGCTCCGGAAGCAGATCCTGCTCCACATTTGGCACCCGTCGTGTTGAAGGAAGAAGACCTGGATCTTTCATACCTTGTATGCCTTATGTTATGAAGTCAATAGTCCTCGATCCCATTTTTCATTGTTCAGCGACTGCTTGAAAAAAATGTTTTTTGTCATGGGCATTACTCATTTATTATGAGTAATAGGATAATCATATTTGGTATAAGGGATCCTTGCAATGTATTTGTGTCCGTCAGATTGGGTACACCTGAATTCGACCTCATTTCGTGGATCATTAATCAAGGTTACGTCCGTATCACAGATACAAATTGTATAAGCAATAGGTAAACTATATTAGGTATGTGGAATGATTGAAATGGTTACATGCCAGACTGGCAGATTTCATTGGACCTTGACCTCATTTTCATGATAAGAAAGGTGAATAAACAGAAAAAGACTTGCATTTTAAAAAAAGTTTTATGGAATATCCTAAGGATACATTACAACACACATGGATACACAATGATCTCCAGCGTCATTCAGAATACAGCTGACATTTCAAATTTAATTGTGAAGTAACGAACATGAACCCAATGTTTTAGAACATTGCTGTGTCTTGGGCATCATATTAGAAATTAAAAAAAAGAATGAGATGATACTGATAATACTGATAAGAAATTAGATCTGCTACTTAATAGGTGTTAAATTAGGTAACCCCAAACTGTAATGGATATAAAAAAGTGTGTTTCCCCCAAGTATTGTTAAAATACCTTTGAAGTTTAATGTAGCTAGATATGTGAGTAATTTATACCTTTGCAGTTTTCTTTATATTTGAAATTGTTGTCGAATTTGCCAGGTTAATTTTACTTCAGAATAAATAACAATATAAACTATATTTTTTGTTGTATGTTGATTTGTCAAATTCACATAAGAAAGGTAGACTTTTCACAATTAAAATAGTTATGAATATATGAAATTAACAAGCCAAACTTTTGATGAATATCATGTGCAATTTCTGTTAGATTTATATGAAATCCATGTGCATATTAATATCAATAAATTTCAAATGATGCTCACATGAGTAACTCTGTCTGAACATTGAGAACGTTTTATTTAGTTTACTTTTTATAAACAAAATGGATGTTATAAATATTTGTATATACATTCATTTGTATTATATTATACATTTTATAAGAGAGCTGAAAGATACCTTAGGGAAATTCAAACTCATAAGTCCAAAACAAACTGACAATGCCATCTAAAAAACGAAAGTGTCGAAAAGATAAACAACAGTACTCAAAACACAACATAGAAACCAAAAACCGGAGGTGGTCTCAGGTGCTACGGAAGGGAAAGCAGGTCCTGCTCACAGTGTTGAAACGGTTAACTTTAAACAAAGTGTTGTATATAATCTGTAGGAAAACGGGAAGGGAATTTTGTTAACGAACACCGATTCCCAAATCTTTTGTTTTACTGCCATATTTGAAAACACAAGCACAATATTTTATCTACGAAATTCAAACCGCTCGAAACCGTCAAGAAGCAGTTAGGACAATCCAATAAACAATTCGAGGATTCCTATAAATTTCATAACTGTCTTAGATTAAACGATTATAGACTTCATATATCCTTGGTTTTAATGGAAAAAAATCATGGGACAAGGGAACATATCTAAAATTTCCTCTATTGATATATTATGAATATTGTTAATAAAAGACAACATCATGATAGGTCACCTTGAAAATTTATCAACAAAAATTTAATGAACAGTTATGACTTTTCAACTTTCCATAATAAATTCCACACACTATTATCAAGCACGTTTTCTTTTCATTTTGATAGAATGGTCCTTTGAAAAATCTGATTGCAGATTCATTGACAGCTACTCATATAAAGACTTCACCTGAAATGAAAAATGAAAATATGCTATATATACTTAGTTGAGGTGTGATGAGATCATTAAAGCTGTACATTTTTCTCCTTTACAACATATATATAAAAACAGAAGATGTGATGTGATTGCCAATGAGACAACTCTTCACAAGATACCAAATGACACAGAAATTAACAACTATAGGTCACCGTATAGATCTCAAGTAACATCGTGGACTTGGAGGGGCGGGTCATTTACATTTACTAAAGGCAGGTCAATCAGACCTCACCTTTGATTGCTGTATTAGTAAGACATTATCTGATTTGTGTCATTGTACCGTAGAACTTAAATTGAACAAACTCAGTGTTCTCCACAGGGAAGCAAGTCAACTCACACTATTGCAAAGTCGTACCACGCCAACCAACTGATGCCACTAAAAGTCAACTCAAATCAACATTAACTACTAAATATTGGTATTCACAATATAATTTATGTCTGATAGACGTATCAGAGACCATGTGTCAACTTACAACAGAGGGAGACTAGAGCATTATATTAAATGACATGTACATTGTATGTATAAAATTGTATGTAAGAAATAAAATTTAACATAATTTTATCTCTCTGACTCTCAAACTGCTCATCTTTTTAATTTGTCGAAAATCAAACTTTGATCTGACCCTAAAAAAAAATATCCCATGATCCCATAATCATGATAATGATTTCTTTTCAATTTCATGGACAAAACTTGTGTAAATATATTTTATCATGATTGTATGTCTAAATAAACAATATAAATATTTGTATTTGTTTTTATTTCAGCTAGATTCCAATTCTTGGCTTTAATATCCTAGAAATGACAAGACATACATGTTGAATACATGATACTATCTAGTAGCTGCATTGACTAGTCATCATAATATTTCCATGACAGCTATGAAAGTTTAGACCTTTTTGATGTTTTGAATATAGTTATACATGTATATCTACAGATATGATCAAAGTACATGTACTATGAACATTTTTACCAGGTCTTATCATATGACGACTAGTCAGACAAATTTTGGTTCAGAATTCTGACAGGAATTTTTACAAAATTGCCAGGGGTTACAACACATGAATATAATTTGTCATGGAGTTTACTGTAACGGTCCAGCTATTTTTAGAGGCTGTCTAATGATAATATCAGAACTATGATATGTCTGTGCAACTGTTACTATAAAATGTGGGAGATACATGTACATCGTATTATTGCACACTATCAATATATATACAAGTAGTAACCCAGGTATCAGTTATATAAAGATAGTTTGAATACATCATGATGATACACTGTGCAGATACATGAAATATGTTTATAAAGTATGTAAGAAATGAAGAATATAAACATATTAAAAATAAACAGACAAAATATTTGTATGAAATTTGATGTAATGTAATCGGTTGGACACGTAGAAGTACAATAATGTAAAATAAAATTAAAAGCATTTCTAGCCCAACAACATAATCTCTTTGTGTAATATAATCCATGCATGATAAACAATAAAATTACCACACCTCAGATTGTTCCCAGTATTATTAAATCAGTTTTTGTACGGAGTGACACCTGCTGATCTAACTAAAAATGCTAATGTGGCATATGAAAACTCTTAGAACATAGTGGAATTAAACTATACACCACTGTGGAAAACATTAATTCTGATGATATTATTCCTGCATAAGAAAAATTCATTCATCAGTGTATTGAGAAGTTGATAGAAGTAAGCATCTGTATGTCACATACGGCCTGTAACAATGTGCAAAACCCATACTGCATAGTATAAAGCTGTAAATGGCCTTGAAATGACAAATGTAAAACAATTCCAACAAGAAAACCAGCGTCCTGATTTATGTACAAATCAATAATGAAAAATAAATATGATATACAGCAACAAATGACAACCACTGAATGACTTTGGACATACACACACGTAATCTGGCAGGGTTACACATGTTTACTGGCGCCAAACCTTCCCCTTACCTGGGACAGTGTACATACATCTTCTCAGATATTCAATCATCGAAAGGATACATATTTTAAAGTAATTTAAAAATGAATAATAAACGTTTGAAAAAATTGGTATATTGTTAGAGAAAAGTGTGTAGGATAGTGGAAATCAGTACAGCACATGACAAAAAAAAAAAATCAGAAACATGAGATATAACAAGCTGTGATAAACAATTTAAGCAACACTGCCACAGTTTTCATCATGTTTTTGATTAACTGCCTATAGCGCTTACAGTGCTTTGATTATATGTTGTATTTGTCACTGGACATCAAACAGACATCTGTTAGTGCTTTGTACTTATCTATCAATGGCAATCTAATTAAAATACAGAACTCGGATTTCGTTATACTACATACGAGATCTAACAACTACCCGTATAAGGTATCACTTCTGAAGGATTTCATTTGCATGTGACTTTTTCAACCAATCAGAATTCTAGTTATCGAATCTGAACAGCGCACGCGGAACATATACTTAAATGAGGTTCATTGAAAGGTCCCGAGGGTATCCAAAAATAAAAACAATGGGACCTAAAATTTATCGCTTCGATTGTAAATAGTTTTTAAATCTCTTTCGTCGTCATATTGTAACTATAGCCATGAATATTTGAAATATGTGACGTTTGCCATAGTTTTCAGATGTGCCTCATATGCTTTATGACTTGAGGTCGGATCGTTATGGAGCTAACATTTGATTTTTATTGGGGGGGGGGGGGGGGAGGGGGGTAGGATGAAATTTGAAAAAAAATAGGCAGGACAGGAGTTTATAGTAAAAAAAAAAGGCAGGGTGAGACACTTTGCAAAAAAAAAGGCAGGATGACAATTTATGTAAACAAGTCAGGATAAACTAAAAAAAAAAAGGCAGGACCGAATAGAGTGAAAAATAAAAAGGCAGGACAGAGATTACAACTAAAAAAAAGGCAGGACAAAATTTTTCATCCTAGCCCCCCCCCCCCCCCCCTTAAAAATCAAATGGCAGCTCCCTAATCGTGAAAATTACAGAGTACAGTTAACACTTTTAAACTGTACACTATAGCGGTTCAATGCTCTTCAAC
Source organism: Mytilus californianus (assembly GCF_021869535.1). NCBI lineage: Eukaryota > Metazoa > Mollusca > Bivalvia > Mytilida > Mytilidae > Mytilus > Mytilus californianus. The sequence goes on along the minus strand of NW_026262679.1, from coordinate 126,341,114 downwards.
TTAGTACTTTATTTGGCCTTTTTAACTTTTTTTGATTCGAGCGTCACTGATGAGTCTTTTGTAGACGAAACGCGCGTCTGGCGCAAATACAAAATTTCAATCCTGGTATATATGTTGAGTTTATTTGGATAGTGCCTTAATCAAATTCAACACACATTCATTTTTCTTCAAAACATACCTTAACTAAGTCAGGAATATAACAGTAGTTTTCTATTCGTTCCGATGGTTGATATAGCCGAGTGTTTGATTTGTCAGAGTTTATGGACTTTCCCCTTTTCCAATTTACTTGCAGTTCGGTATTTTTGCTAATGCGTTTCTATATTATATAAAAAGTGTAAACCATGACCAACAGGATTTTTCTTGATTTTGATTGGTCAGTTTTCCCAACATTACACAGAAGTTCATAGATAATGGTAAATCTTTCATACATTAATTTTAATATCCTGTTACGGTAACTGGGTGTCTAAATGTTCGACGATATATTTTTCTTAATCTTCTGTAAAGACTTCTTGGTCAATCTACTGTCAAATTTCAATATAAAAACTGGGGGTCACGAACCTGGTTTTTTTTTGTTAATATACAAGAAATTTATGAAATTACAGTTATTTTATATGGGTTATGTAGCAGAAACTTAATTTTTCCTTATTGAGAAAACATTAAACAACAGAATTGGTTCAAAATTCAATGAGATGATTGCTTTTCATAAATACGTCTAAATATGAAAAAATAGGAGGTCACGGGCCGTATTTTCTTGAAAAATAGAAAATACTCACACCAATTGTTCTATCAAATGCAATATAATTATCTGCCCTCGATTTTAAATAGTTTTATTTTTACTGAAAATTTTAAATACACTCAATGACACTTATTTTTTTGATAGTTTAATCTTTAAATTTCATTTTTCTGTTGTATATTGGACGATACTTGGTAAAATAATTAAAACTAACAAAGAACTTTTCAACATGCCCAGAAGGGGTGCTCAGAAAAATTATTCCGATCTAATTAAAGTGTTATAGTTTAAAGCATGTCAGTTCTTATTAACTTATATGCAGTCTTGTTAACATTTTAAAAGAAGAGTAATTTATTAGCAATGCATGATGCAGGTTTCTTTAAATGTCTAATAAATTATTGAAAATGATTCAGAAATATTTTCTTCATTTTTTTCTTATTATTAAATCGGTTAGCATTACATCTTTTAATATCTTTACACTGAGTGTCAGTGAAATGTAAAATGTTAACAATGTTAATGCCAACCAATGTTTCAATCAGCATAGACCATTGAACGCCAACCATTACGATGTGATTAATCAACAGATTCCTAAAACCAAGTGTTATAGTATAAAAACTTGTATATAAATACTTTCTATTTTAAATATATTATTGAGATTCATACCTCCACAACAACAATGTCCATTTTGATAGCCAGTGTTGTTTACAATACAACTGACACTGAAGTAAAATTGTGATGTCAGGCACGTATACCCATGTTTTTTTTTTAAATTGAACATGACTTATATCAAAAAATGAAAGAAACCCCATCATATTAAAGTAGATTGAAATTGAATAAGGCTATATTTCCATGATTTCTGGTAAATATCTCTTTTGGTCAGCTAAGATTGTCTTTACAATATTTATCTCAGAGACTGTCAGTAAAATTATTAAGTTTTCTCCATCTATACATTTTTGTATACATCTTTGTACCAGCAAAGGAAAAGGTAAAATACAGATAACTGTTCTGGTCTTGAAGATGTTATGTGTCCCTATACATAATCTTCTGGTCTTGAGGATGTTATGTGTCCCTATACATAATCTTCTGGTCTTGAGGATGTTATGCGTCCCTATACATAATCTTCTGGTCTTGAGGATGTTATGCGTCCCTTTACATAATCTTCTGGTCTTGAGGATGTTATGCGTTCCTATACATAATCTTCTGGTCTTGAGGATGTTATGCGTCCCTATACATAATCTTCTGGTCTTGAGGATGTTATGCGTCCCTATACATAATCTTCTGGTCTTGAGGATGTTATGCGTCCCCATACATAATCTTCTGGTCTTGAGGATGTTATGCGTCCCTATACATAATCTTCTGGTCTTGAGGATGTTATGCGTCCCTATACATAATCTTCTGGTCTTGAGGATGTTATGCGTCCCTTTACATAATCTTCTGGTCTTGAGGATGTTATGCGTCCCTATACATAATCTTCTGGTCTTGAGGATGTTATGCGTCCCTATACATAATCTTCTGGTCTTGAGGATGTTATGCGTCCCTTTACATAATCTTCTGGTCTTGAGGATGTTATGCGTCCCTATACATAATCTTCTGGTCTTGAGGATGTTATGCGTCCCTATACATAATCTTCTGGTCTTGAGGATGTTATGCGTCCCTTTACATAATCTTCTGGTCTTGAGGATGTTATGCGTCCCTATACATAATCTTCTGGTCTTGAGGATGTTATGCGTCCCTATACATAATCTTCTGGAATTTCCTTCAACAAAAAGACATTATTCTGTCAGATACCAGTAGAAATGAAGTATTATATATTCAAATTGTCATTACATATTCAAACTAAGTGCATTTAAGACTACTGAAAAAAAAAAATTAATACTTTGAAGATAACGTGCGTTCGAAACACTGAAATAAAGGAACTATAACATTGCTGAACATTTTCTAATATTTGAATATGTTGATCATATTTTTAAACAGCGTTCATTTCTTTAAGATATTTTTATTTCAAATACGATAACGTGATTGTGAAAGTCATATGAAATGAGAAATTATGATTATAAAGAAATTATTGAAGCAATGAATGTATATATACTATACACGATTTTTTACTTTTATTACGAATCCATAACATGTAATCAACAACAAAAGTTATATTCAGCGAAAACGTTGCCTGTTAATTAACTTTCGCGTTTTATTGCCGAAGTGTACCGAGTATATAATCCACACAGAATCATGGAGCACGTGAAAAATAATTGAGATGATAGAGTAACATCCAATAGCGCGATGTGTAATTTCTTTATATTTTCCATGCGTTTCTATTTGATAGTTTGCCATAACAGTTGTTTCAATGTTCCTTTGGTATCTTTCGCCTGTCTTTTTAAATGATTTAGTATATTAAATTTTCTTTCAGAATCGATGAACACTGTTATAAACCATTGCCGTGACGTCAGCTTATTTATTCACCGTGGTTTCTTTTTCTAGAATCAATGCTTCTTGTATCTTTCGCTGCTATGGAATCACCAAGTTATATTCAATAGTTTCCTTTGTTTGCTTAATTTCATCAAGTTTGAATTTGTTTATTTACTCAGTGGTAAATCTAGTGACAAAATATTACCTTCCCTGTAAACATTTAAAACTAGATCTTTTCAATGTTTGTCCCGTTTTAGCAAGGATGCTATCAATTATAAATTCATGGGAAAACGTTCTGGTAAATTGTAAAAATTAAAATAATTTGAAATAAAAAAAAATCCATTTAATGTTATCATAAAAAATAAAATCACAAAAATACCGAACTCCGAGGAAAATTTAAAACGGAAAGTCCCTAATCATATGGCAATATCAAAAGCTCAAACACATCAAACGAGTGGGTAACAACTGTCATATTACTGACTTGGTACAGGCATCTTCTTGTGTAGAAAATGGTGGAATAAACCTGGTTTTATAGCTAGTTAAACCTCTCACTTGTATGACAGTTTGTTTTTGTTTTTATCAATATGCAGCAAAGATTAACATTTTTTAGATTTTAGTTTCACCAGCTGCTAATGCAATTATCCCGATAAGTACTGAACATAAAACATCGAGTATTTGCAGGTATAGTTCTAATAACACAGTTTAACAAATAATTTCCTTAAAATGAACAATTGTTATTAAGAAATAACTTATTTATTATATTTTGAGATAAAAATGTAATGAACATAATCCAGCACTGTTTTTTTACATCAAGAAATTTTTGGTTCGTGGTATCTTTTTCACGAACCAACGCTTATCCATTGTATCTACTTTATCTAACGTCCATGTGTGCTTACCTTTTCTTTCGTCTTATTTTTCCTCGCACTTGCCAATGTTTTTACGAGAGGTCTCGTTATTAAGGGTCATACGGAAAAGTTATCTGCGAATAAGAGTACGGGAAGACAAAAGTTCAATAGCAGTTCATTTTTCAAGATTTTGATAAGATATAGGATTTATTTTGGAAAGAAAGTCCATGCACACGTAATTCATAGCCATTCAAGTATAAACGACATATTCAACTTTTTTTTAATTTGAAGTATCATACGACTTTAATATAAATAAGAACAGTCAGGATTCTACTTCGTCAAAATTATCTTTCCATTACGCCACCTAATTTTTATAATTTTTATAATCGTAATAATGGAAGCCATTGTACTGATGACGCGCTGTCAATTTAGCTCTTGAAAGCCGATAGATTTATCCACATAGCATCATAACGATCCGTATGTGGCAGTTGTATTTTAAAAGACAAATATATCAACTAGCTATTAAGCATCATTTAATGTACTTTTATTCATTTGATCAACTTAAAACTATTGTCTGCTCGGTTATCAGGGGGAATTTTTCGAAAATTCAAAAATATTTAAAAAAATTCTAATTAAATATTTCGTAGAAGGGCAGACTAAAAATTTTCAGAGGTTGAAGACTAATTATCCTAGATAACAAACACAAAAAATGAGTTTTTTTGAAGCTATGCATTTTTAAGATCTACTTGAAAAGTCTTTTGTCAAGTACTTTTAGTAAAAATTCGTAAGGGTTCCGCGGAACACAGTGTCTCGCCTACTTTTGCTGTTAATCGCAGGCTCAACGAAAATGAGGACAAAAAATAATAACAATATTCCTTTCAGTACAATCTTTTGATTGTAAGAAGCTTCTGTCCAAGTTTGGTAAAAATCTAGGATAGTTTATGAATCTTATAAATGTTTTAAATCTTTAACTGCAGACTGTATGTAATGTTAACTGGAAGAAAAACTAAGTCCATTTATAAGTAAAATACGGATAAACAGGTATAAAATTTTAACAAAATTTCCTTCTAGATAGCCTTTGATCAAAAACAAGCTTCTGACCAAGTTTGGTACAAATCCAGGATAGTTTAAGAAAGTTATTAAAATTTTAAAAACTTAAACCACAGAGTGAATGTAATGTTTCCTGGCAGAAAAACTAAGTCCATTTATAAGTGAAATACGGAAAAACAGGATTTTGTTTTTTACAAAATTTAATTCTGGATACTATCTTATGATCATAAACAAGCTTCTGTCCAAGTTTGGTAGAAATCCAGGATAGTTTAAGAAAGTTATTAATATTTTAAAAACTTTAACCATAGAGTGAAAGTTATGTTTCCTGGCAGAAAAACTAAGTCCATTTATAAGTAAAATACGGAAAAACAGGATATTTGTTTTACAAAATTTACTTCTTGATACTATCTTATGATCATAAACAAGCTTCTGTCCAAGTTTGGTAGAAATCCAGGATATTTTAAGAAATTTATTAAAATTTCAAAAACTTTAACCACAGAGTGAATATTTGTGGACGCCGCCGCCGCCGACGACGACGACGACGCCGACGGAATGTAGGATCGCTATGTCTCGCTTTTTCGACAAAAGTCGAAGGCTCGACAAAAATGTGTTATTCGAACACACCTACTCTGTTGTTATTACTCATTAGAAAGGTATTTCACTTGACCCATATATTTCATTTATTAGTACTGTAAATTTTTTAATGTCATTATATCAACCTGCAGCCTAAATATATAAAAATAATAGAATCTGAAGCGAGATGATGCATCAAATATTTTTCTTTTTTACGTTTTCAAAACAGAATAGTCCACTCAAACACGCCCGAACATGAAAAGGTGTACTGGACTTTCTCTTTTCGATGAAATTATTGCCCATTTTGAGGATGTTTTTCCAAAAAACTGTCGCCGGGGACAGAGATGCAAATTAATGTTTTAAAAAGATCAATCTATTATCTTTCTTTTAAATTTGTTTCGGTGGAATTTATATTTATGCACAAAAAAGATCCACATGAATTTGCACCTACCACAATCGACTGTTTTGTGAAAATTTGTCTATAATTTAAAAGTTTACAAATATCTCGAATCTCCATACCATAATTTAAGTAAAAAAACATATATAAGACGCATAAATTTTAAATTAGGAACATTAATTGAACTTTTAAAGCCCATAGAAACAGATGTAAACAATTCAAGTTTACCAACTTCGCCCTTTTTACCTTCTCTAACAAAAAGTTCCATTTCTTTTGTTTAATTCAACTGGGTCCCGCCTGAGAAGATGTGGTATGAGTGCCAATGAGTCAACTCTCCATCCAAGTCACAATGTATAAAAAGTTAACAATGATAGGTCAAAGTACGGCCTTCAACACGGAGCCGTGGCTCACACTGAACAGCAAGCTATAAAGGACCCCAAACTGACTAGTGTGAAACAATTGAAACAGGAAAACCAACGGTCTAATCTATATAAATAAACTGTTAACACAGAGATATGTCTCGCCTATTTGTTATTTTGATAATGCAAATGCTGAAATTAAAATAACAATACTTTAACATGTAAGTTATGCAAATATTCAAAGTCAATGAACCATGACTAAAGGTACAGGGCTAAACAATCTACATGGAAATGAGACGTGCCAATGCTAATACAACTGCATATCAACTATTATTGACTTTTCATAAGTCGTTCCCTTTAAAGAAACATATACACAAACATTAACTTGTAAACTAAGCAAAAGTTTCAAAGTCAATAGACCATGGCTAAAGGGATGGGGCCAAATAATCTCCATGGAAATGAGATATGCCAATGTTTATACAACTGTATACCAAATATCATTGACCTATCACTAGTGGTTCCCCATAAACATACCTAATCACAAACTAGTACATGTAAACTAAGCAAAGTTTCAATATCGATTTACCATGACTGAGAGGACGGGCCAAATAATCTCCATGGCAATGAGATGTGCCAATGCTAATACAACTGCATACCAAATATCATTGACCTACCACTAGTGGTTCACCATAAACTAGACCTAATCACAAACTAATACATTGTTGACGCCGCCGCCGCCGTCGCCGCCGACACCGGAAACAGCATACATATGTCTCGCTTTTTGACTCCGTCAAGGCGAGACAAAAACGAGACGCGAGAAACACCTATGAACAACGTCAACAAACGACAACCAATGAACAACAGGCTTCTGACTTAGGACAGGTGCATAAAAGGTTGTTAAGGTATTTGATATAAAATTTAATTTGATCAAAGCTCGTTGGCATTAGGCACCCTACTTGGTCAAATATATCAGTTATAGCATGTGTATGACAGTGAAATCTCAAACTTCATTTTTGTATACATGGTTCGCAGGCTCGACAAAAATGCAGTACGGTTATACTATGCTCTTTCTTCTGCATTTTACACATTATACCATTGATAATATGAATATAAAAGGTAATTTCAATGTTTGGCATTTCTTTTTTGAATTGTACAACTGATAGTAGTATTTTTCATCCGTCCTGTTGATAAAAATTGATATTTATTTATTTCTGATGAATCCTGGTATGCAAATTCTAAGAAACTCTTAGAAAAAGGAAACAGTGTGAAAACCACTTATTTTTTTGACTAAATTATACTTTTAATCTGAATAATTTGAAATTAGAAACAGATAGAAATCTTCTGAATGCAACTATTCTGTACACAACATTTTTTTGGTGAAACAAAAGATTTAGTGAAGGGACTCCGTTGGATATAAAGTGACAATGAAAATTTTGTTGTTTTGTTATTGGCTTTGAATAGTGTAGTTAAATATTTTTCATTATATCCAAGTTATTTTTCATTAGCTAAAAGCAAAATAGATAGATGTAGATAGGCTACAGTATTTTCAGTTTGGATTATTTGCATGTTGAATGATTTACATGTATCTACTTAATTCATTTACATTTTTAGATCACCTGGCTCAAAGGGCATTGTGAGCTATTCCCATGACTTGAAGTTCGTCGTCTATCGCCATCCGTCGTCGTTGTCTGTTCAATTTTACACAAATCTGGCCAAAGCTAATTTTTTAGATTTTGACAATTAACTCGAAAGCTATAATAGATTAAGAGAAACTGTAAATTGTAATAATCTCAGCAGCGCGAGATCTCATAAGGATCTAATGGCCGAAATCTTCAGTCGACTCCGTGTAGGAATTATTGTCCTTGAATACGATTTATCAGTTTTTGTGTATTTTCCGGAGCACCTGAGATCACTCCCAGTTTTTGGTGGGGTTCGTGTTGCTTAGTCTTTGGTTTTCTATGTTGTGTCATCTGTACTATTATTTGTCTGTTTGTCTTTTTATTTTTGGCCATGGCGTTGTCAGTGTGTTTTCGATCTATGAGTTTGACTGTCCCTCTTCTATAGTCGAAATGTAGAAAGTTATATTAAACTGATAAACATGACAATATTTTCAAAAAAGGTCAACACCACCGAAATGTGTCGAATCCTTATATGAATTATTGCTCTTGAATGACGATATTTACCAACATTTTTTTTTTTGCAAACATTATAGTAGATAAAGAGAAGCTGTTAATGGCAATAACTATCAGCAGAACAAAATGTACTAAAAAGTCAAATGACCGATAACATCATTCGATTCCGTATAAGATTTATTGTCATTAATTGACTATAAGTACCTATTTTATCAAACACTATAACAGAATGAGAGCAACTGTAAATAACCAAATGATCAACAAAAATAAGATCTACAAATAATTCAACATGCCCGAAATCATTTTTTTTACTTAATTTTTTCCAGACACTATCAGAATATTATTTTGCATTGAGACGTTACAATTTAATGCACATGTGCCGGGTGAACGATACAGATTCCTCGGATCCATTAGGGTTTTTTTATTTTGACAACTTGAGTTATATTACTGAAGAACATACATAGCTTTTAGTCCTTTTGACAGAATGCTATTCTACTACATTTTATTATTTATTTTAGCTGCTAGATTTGATGTGACGTTGAAACAAAATGAAGATAGCAAAAGACTTAACCTGACGAGTACATACCGCCTGTATGTATCGGAAGTGTGCCTTATGTTAGAGGACTTAGTAAAAAAAAGAAGCTAAGTATAGATGGTATTACGATGCATTGAAAAGATATGGCAAACAAGGTAACAATTTTATGATACAAGCAGGACGTAGGAGTGAAACAGGTGCAGGGACATTTATATTGGTTCATGAGGATTCCTCTGAAATTTCTAAAGCAATTGATAAACTTACCAAAAGGAGAGTAAGTGAGCAGTTAACAAGTAAACTTGGTTTTTCGCAGTCTGAAAAAATAAAACCATTATCAAACAGAATTTCAAAACCCATACCGAGGAGAGAACATTCACCTCCTCCAACAAAGGAGATATCATCATTGAACGACAATTCCGATATCAAAGCACCTTTATCCAGACATCAGTATCCTCATGTTTCTTCCGAATTCAAACGTGAATTAGAAGATGTAATTAGCGGTAAAATTAGATTAATAAGTGAACAATCTAGCAAGAGTAGGATCAAAATACAAGAAACCAAAGACGAAAAGGACGAAGAAAATGAGAAAGAATTAGGAGCAGTTTCAAAATCTAAAGACAAAAAGCCAAATGATAAAAGCGAACAGGAAGTTTACAAAGAGGATAATGATCAGGATGAAAACAATATGTATGATGAACTCGAACTTCCGCTTGACTGCAACAGATTTATTGAGCCTCATTTTGAGAAAGCAGATCAGAGAGGTGACCTAACTCAAAAACCTGCTTCCTTAAGTGATGAAAAACCTGAGGAACCTGATGAACCTTCTATCTATGCAGAGGCACAGCCTCCTCGCCAAGAAGCCTGGAAAAGTTATGGTGCACAGGATGAAGAGCATCTGGAAAATTATGAATTAATAAAGATTGGTGCAAGTCAAAACGCCCTGTGTAAATCATTTGACAGTACAACAAATGACGAAGAGGAAATTGATGATACATATGATCATGCATTCCTGGCTGAAAAGAACTTAAAAAAAGAAAACATTACAACTGACTCTAAAAACATTTACGGTATTTCAAGTGGAAAAGAGATTTTAGAAGAAGAAACAGATGGTGACCCTGAATATGAATTTATTGAAAATTACGATTGCCTTTATTCAAAACAGAAATGTATACCCCAGGCAGAGGCGTTTGAAGATGCTGATATTAGGTTATAAATCTAGAATTTTCTAAATCATTCCTACTTTGATAATCAATTAAGAATAATGCAGTCTTTGAAAGTATCTGATAGCGTTTACATAGTACCATAAACTCATCATAGATACCAGGATACAAATTGTGTACGCCAGACGCGCCTTTCGTCTATATAAGACTCATCAATGACGCTTAAATCAAAAAGCTTTAAAGGATAAAACCATTAGGAGGTTGAAAACCATTGGGGACCCAAAATTCTGAAAGGTTTTGAAAAATAAAGCTAAGTTAATCTATTCCTAGGGTAGAAAATACTTAGTATTTCGAAAAAATTCAAAGTTTTGTAAACAGTTAATTCATATTTATGAACTTATCAATGATAACTCATGAAAAAATTTGAAGTACTGACTACTAGACATTTGCGGATGTCTATACCTAGGATTCCACTTAGACAATTACAGTTGACAAAAAATAAGGGGTCATCTCAAAATTGAAATAGCACCAATAGAGATACCATAGCAAAACCAAATGATTTTCGTTGTTATGTAAATAAAACTTTTTGACGTCATACTAATTCAGCGAAATTGTCACGACAGATTTGAATCGTTGTATTTGATATGTCACCAACAATTCCCCATAACTATATTTTTTTTTAATTCTGTGATGGCGTGTTCAAACTTAACCTTATAGTGTGTAATAAGTCTATCTAATTTTTTAGACTTCCTCTACATATCCTGAGATTTTCGAACAATCTGTTGTATAAGGTTTATAATCTTTTTGTTATAGTTCCAAAATTGCGTCTTACCTTATTTTAGTATAGCAAAATCAGCAAAAATTCCTTCAGAGGGTACTCTACAAACGGTGCACTTGAAAATCAGGGAATATGCGTTAAGCAAGTGACACAATATAATTATTAAGCCCGCCGTAGCGCAATGCTTTTGAAATGTCGTTTGTTTTCAGTCACGATTACATTTTGTATCCGAAACTGCTCCCTAACGAATTTAAATAGTTAACGATTTTTTTTAACAATTTCTTCTCGCCAGATGTACCTTTGCAACTTTTGTAAATTTTAATCAACGTCGGATTATTAGTTTCTGCTCATGCTTCGATCAGACCAGACCCACCAATGTTTATGGGAGAGAAATAATTATCGACACCGTGAAAGAAACGGTCTATACTCGAATGATTACCAAGATCTCTATAAGAATTGCACAAAAACAAACAAATCAGAACCCGGTAGTAATTTTTACCTGCGTCGCTCCTGAAGGCGAAAGCAGGTATATATATAGAATGAATTTCATAAAAGTGTGGACATGGACACCTGATATTTAAATGACATCGTGTCATGTCAAGGGCCTCTCAATGGGGATATACATAATTACTATTTTACACATGTCCATTCAATAAAATAAATGTGTCTGCATGAAAGTTTATAGGAATTTGTTTTGAATATATTTATATACTCCCAGCAAAAATTTTCTTTTGAAAGAATGGGTTGATTCAGATTCATTATCACCAAGTAATCGAGAGAAAAAAAGTAAGAAAAATTCTATTCTGGCAAAAAATGAAAAATTAAGTAAGACTTAAACCAGTATTGCATAAAATCATTCGCAGTGATCAAAACGGGTATGTATAAAAAACAGATAAATTGGGTTTAATATCAGACAAATCCAAGATATTATAGACTATTCAGAAAAATTCAACGTAGACGGGGCAATTCTTTTTTTTTAGATTTTTCAAAGGCATTTGACTCGTTAGAATGGGAATTTATGTATTGTTCATTAAAGAAATTTGGCTTTCAGAAATCTTTATTGAAGTGGATAAATACTTTATATACAGATATAAAGGGTTGTATATTAAATAATGGGTGGATTTCAAGACCCTTCAGCATTGAGCGTGGGATCCGTCAAGGGTGTCCCGCGAGTTCTATAATTTTCGTTGTTGCTGTTGAAATTTTAGCCTGTAGATTAAGACAAGATAAAAGATTTAAAGGTTTTCAAATCAAACTAGATAATAAAACCCATACTCTAAAGTTAAGCCAGCTTGCAGATGACACCACTTTATTTTTGAATTCAAAACAAGAAGTTTCATTAACTTTGAACATTATCGAAATTTTCGGATCACTTTCAGGCCTAAAGCTTAATCGAAATAAAACAGAGGGGATATGGCTCGGAAATTTAAAATCCTGTAAAGATAAAGTTGAAAACATTAAGTGGACACAAGAGCCGATAAAAGTATTAGGAATATATTTTGGACTTAATAAAAATGAGTGTAAAAAAATTAAACTTGCAAAGACAATACGAAAAATCGGAAAAATAATTAAAGATTGGAGTAAAATAAAATTAACTATGTTAGGTAAAATAACTCTTGTTAAATCACTAATCCTACCAAATATAACCTATGTTGCATCAGTAACAGAAATTGATAAAGAATATCTCGCAAAATTTAAAAAAATAATATATAGTTTTATATGGAATAATAAACCAGAAAAAGTTAAAAGAGCTATAATAAGTAAAAATTATCTTGCCGGCGGGCTTAAAATGATAGACATAGATAAATATATAGAATCCATAAATATTAATTGGGTAAAAAGACTCATTGATAATGAAGACTCATCACCCAATTGGAAAGTCTTACCAAAATTTTACTTAGACAAGTTTGGACAAGAATTCCTTATATTTAAAATGGACTTTAACAATATTAATCTAATCAATAAGCTAAAAGAAATTGCTCCAGAATTTTACTTAAAAATAATTATATCATGGATAAACTCAAAATCTGAAAAAGAATCAAATCGACTAACATATAAGCATATCAGACAGCAACTAATATGGGGCAATAAGCATATCAAATTAAATGGTAAATGTCTTATTTTCAAAAATTGGATAAACAGCAAAATTTTATTTGTAAATGACATAATTGATGATAAAGGAAAAATTAATCAAAATAAGATTTTAGATAAACTATCTTGCCATGCTAATTGGTTTTCGGAATATTCTAAATTGATGAAAGCAATACCAAAACAGTGGTTACAAGAGCTCATAAAAGAAGAGTCAATCAAAACAAAAGTTGCTACCGACTCCGAATTTAAATTCAAAGATAGAGAAGGAAAAAATGGTACCAATAAAAATATTTTTCTCGAAAGATATCTACATCTCGCTTTTAAATAGATATTATGAGAAAGCAATAGGATTTCAAAAATGGGACAGAATTCTAAAATTAGATAACAATACAAGGAAAAGAGAACAAATGCTGTACTTCATCTTTAACTATATCCAAGATAATAAATTGAGAATGTTAAGATGGAAATTTCTACATTACATTTTACCAACCAAACAATTACTTTTCTCTTGGAAAATAACTTAAACTCCTCTATGTAATATATGTAATGTCATTGAATATTATGATCATTACTTTCTGACATGCAAATATCTAAAATCATTTTGGGATCAAATAAAACTAATACTAGATAAACTTAAAATAGGACATCATATAATATCACTGGCATCACTTGTGTATGGATATAAGATAAACGATACAAATTATTACAATATCAACGATTTTCTAACAATCATACTTTTTACTATATATAAAGTGTATTACATATCCGAACAGAAAAAACAAATTAATGTGTTTGAAATTTTTAAAAGTGAACTTCTCCAACATTACGAAATATTGACAAATAAACAAGGCAAATATAAAAACTTCTACAATTTGGTTGCAGAAAAAAATAATTTATCTTCTTAACTAAGATTTATAATATATCATAGTAGTTTCTTTTTATTCTGTTATTATTTATTAGCAAAACTGTATGCTGTGTACTAACAAGTACAAACCTTATGAAATGCTATATACTAACGTCAACGAGACCGGGATAAGGTACCGGTACTTTATGTATCTCTAACAAATGTACATTTCAAATAAAATTATATAGATTAAAAAAAAAAAAAAAATAAAAAAAATAAAAATAAATTAAGTAGTGTGTCAGTTATAGACAAGTAGTCCATCATGCATTGCAAATCATTCAGTGGATTGGTCAATCGCCAAAATAAAAAAAATGCTTTATTTGTAAACAAACACTAATACATGCATTGACGGGGGCATAAGTATGCTAAATTATACATGTACTTATAAGGAAATGTGCCCGACCTGTTGAATACAGCTGTTCTGTTGATTTGAAAAATGAATGGACGGATCACAGCGATTTAATTTAGAATTGTACTTAATTTTTTTAATTTGTGTTTCAGTATCTATCCATGAATTAAATATGTTCACAATACCTTTTATATTATTCCAAAACAAATGTATTGTGAACATACCAGTAAATTCATGGATAGATATTGAAACACAGAAACCGAAATAGAAGTGAGTACAAATTCAATTTCAAATTGTGAGGGGGCGACCATTCCTGATTCAGTTAAAGTAAGGGAGGGGTGGCTATGCAAGAGGCTTTTGAAATCAGCATGAATAAAATTGCAAATAAACGTTTATTGTCTCAAATATGCGTCTTCAAATAACAAAAAATATAGTTGAGTAAGACCAAATTCATTGAAATTACCTGCTTAATTTGTAGTAAAAGAATATAGATCCCGTAACTTTTGTTATACTTGTTCAGGTATAACAAAATCTAAAATAAACATTAATGTTTCCACAAAAACTACTCTGACTCCAATCAATGTACATTTTGCACACATGACCGGATTCATATGCTTCTTGATATTTTCACGAGTTATTTTTTGTTAGAATGATTTTTAAATGTTCACGAAAATCTGATCGTTGGAGTCTTCGATCGGAATTCAAATTTTTTCCGTGCAAAAAAATATGCAGCCCAGAGGACTAATATGATTTTTAATAAAGGTCCGGGGTTCTTATTACAAACAAAAATAATCTTAGTATAAAAGTTGATTGTAGGTTACTCTACATCAACTCGTACGAATAAATATGATTTTTAATAAAGGTCCGGGGTTCTTATTACAAACAAAAATAATCTTAGTATAAAAGTTGATTGTAGGTTACTCTACATCAACTCGTACGAATAAATGTATTCTTATTTTTTTAAGGAGCCACAGAAGTTTGTTCAAGAAAAAACAACGTCTTTTTTTCTCTCGATTAATTGGTGATATCACCTCTGAATAAACTAATTCTGTCAAAAGAAACTTTTTGTTGTGAGTATATAAATGTATTAAAAACAAATTCCTATAAACTTTCATGTAAAAACTTTTATTATATGAATAGACATGTGTAAAGATAGTAATTATGAATATCCCCATTGAGAGGCCCCTGACATACTGTAATTGCGTGAAGTCTTTGTTGTTGACAGCCAGTGATACACAAGATGACATTTACATACCATGTGTCCATGTCCACGCTGTTATGAAATTCATTCTAGTAACCACTCGGTTCTGTCCGCCCCGAAAGACCTTGCGTAAAAAAACTGTCATCAAAGATTTTTCCTGGCCTCTATAGAAAGGAATGATTTTATATTTGGTCTGTAGCTTAATAATTAGTGAGCTGTAGCGTATATGCTATTTGTACCTTGTTCAATAATTATGTGTACATATTTCTTCATATATTTATTAAAAACCCTGACATCATTGTTTTGAAACGACCCAAGATTTAAATGATATTGTAATACTAATCGTATGACACTTTCCGCAAATTTCTACTGGGCAATGATTGATATATATTAATTAGCTTATGTAATTGTTTTTTCTGCAGTCAAATGTTTAAGACTACATAAAAACATACACTCAAAGGCATCATATATACCCTCATATGTTATGTTGATAATATATATCAAATTAAAATTATTTAGTATGAAGTCACAAATGATTTGCAGGTTACCACGGTGTTCATGGTGCCAGTCGTTGGTATAAAATTCATAATTTTCAATTAAAGTATTTGTTAAATGTGACAGTCTTAAGAAAATTGTCCTACATTGTCTCTGATGAAAAACCAAACTAACATGGCAGCCATGGCATACCATAAAGGTAAAACATTTTAATTTTCTAATATCTGTAAACCCATAATAGAAAGAAAAATCTGACTAGGCAAAATTGCTGAGAATGTCAAGTTTAGTTTTGAATTCAACTTTAATTATTAGATGACCCCTTATATAAGAGTAAATGTCCTTAAATGACGATTTTTGTACATTTTCTGCGTTCGTGTCTATAAGCATTTAAGCTATTATAGATAGGGAGAAACTTATAACATAAAAAGGATCTGGAAAACTAAATTTTCAAAAATGTTAATATGACTGAAACAATTTGATAGCTATTTATAAGAGTAAATGCCAATTTTTTTTTAACGTTTTTTGACTAATTTTTGTTTTCTGCCTATTATCAATCTATATTCTCTATTAGGTAGAAACAGTAAACTCGAATCAGCAATAGAAGATTTACAAAAATCCCAATATGACCGAACCAATTTGATAATTTGCTTAAGGAGACTTTACCCAGAAATTACGATTTTGGGAAAATTTTCGAGTGCTTGCCATATATTTTCAACACGATGATACATATGTAGAAACAAACGAAAACCAACTTCGATCAAAAATACAAGATATATCCTGGAAAGATGTGAGATACAGGCTCGTATTGCCCTCATGTTCTAATTTTGTTTCATTTGAATTGTAGATATTTGCCTGCTTATTCTAATAAAAAAATTTATAATTTATATCAAGACTTGATTATCTAGACAATTTTTTTCGAGACGTGATAAACAGGGAGGATGGTATTTAGATTCTATTGTAAGAAATATAAAAGATATCAAAGAAAATAAATCTTCTTTTTGTCTCGCCTGTGTCGAAAGTCGTATAATGCGAGACATAGAGATTAC
Organism: Mytilus californianus; assembly: GCF_021869535.1. Taxonomy (NCBI): domain Eukaryota; kingdom Metazoa; phylum Mollusca; class Bivalvia; order Mytilida; family Mytilidae; genus Mytilus; species Mytilus californianus. Next base: position 126,324,063 of record NW_026262679.1, on the reverse strand, counting down.
TATGTTGCGGCGACGACGGCGTAAACTATGTGTATACAGCTATATATATCAGAAGAAAGAAGATCTTTCATACCATGTATGCAGATGCCTTATGTTATGAAGTCTCTGTCAATAGTCCTTGACCCCATTTTTCATTGTTTTTTTTTTCTCCTTGAAAAAAAATGTTTGCAGGTTTTTAGTTTTTTTAAATGTTATATGTCCAATAGATTGGGTTCACCTGACTTCGACCTCATTTCGTGGATCAGTGATCAAGGTTACGTTCATAGCTGAACTATATTTGGTGTATGGAATGATTGTAATGTGTACATATCAGACTGGCAGGTTTCATTGAACCTTAACCTCATTTCATGGCTCATTGGTCAATGTCAGGTTTTCATGGTTTTGTTCATTTAACATTTTTTTTTATGTTATAGCAGGAAAAAACGTTGATGAACTTTTTGATATTCTGAAAGTAATTTCTAAGAGTCGTATTTTGTTTCACATTTACCTTCTATACACATAATGATGTTTTCCCCTGTATAATCCATACAAAATCTGTCATTTTTTCACAACCTGGATCTTGAGAAAAAGCTCGGTGATCTAACATTTTGATTATACTTTTGAACATATCATAATACATACTACATTTTGGCAAAGTATGAAACATTCGAATATTTTGTATATAAGCCCATACCACATTGAGTGGGATTACATTGTTTGCACAAATATGTAATTCTCGATGTTTGTAATGGGTTGAAAACGTAAATAATTCATTGCTTAAGTGATTGGTTTTAAACAAACCTTATACGACGTGTTAGAAAGAATCCCATTTTTATTTAGACGAATTAAAACATTTCTAGAAATAAAATCATTTAATTATAAAAAAAAAAAAAAAAAAGTGAACACATAGAAAAAGACTTAGATTTTTTAAAAGTTTTTATTGAATATCCTAAGGATACAACACAACACCTATAGATACACAATGATCTCCAGTGTCATTCAAAATTAAACTGATATTTCAAATTTAATTTTGAAGTCACGAACATGAACCCAATGTTTTAGAATATTGCTTTGTCTGAAAAAAAAACCAAAGTTGGGCATCATATTATAACAAAAAAAAAAATAGAAAATAATGAAAAAAAAACATTATTTATGCTACACAATAAGTGTTAAATTAGTCAATCCCAACCTCCAATGGATATAAAAAAAAGTGTGTTTTCTCCCGACGTATTGTTAAAATACCTTTGAAGTTTAAAGTAGCTAGATATGTGAGTGATTTTTACCTTTGCAGTTTTCTTTCATTTGACCATGATGTCGAACTTTTTAGGTTATTTTCACTTCAGAATGAGTAACTATATAAACTATATTTCTTGTTGTATGTTGATTTGTCAAATACACATTAGAAAGGTAGTCTTTTCACAATCGAAATAGTTATATGAATTCAACAAATAAGACTTCTGATTAATATCATGTGCACTTTCTGTCAAATTTATATGAAAGTCATGTGCATATTAAATATCAATAAATTTCAAATGATCCTCACATGAGTTATTTTGTCTGAACATTGAGAAAGTTTTGTTTAGTTTACTTTGTATAAACAATATGAAGGTAATGAATATTTGTATATATAAATAAGAAGATGTGGTATGAGTGCTAATGAGGCAACTCTCCATCCAAGTCACAATGTATAACTAGAGGCTCTCAAGAGCCTGTGTCGCTCACCTGTATCTACTGTGGATTTGGAAATCATGTAAAATAAGGTTAAAATCATAATAAATAGTTTTAGATACCCTAATAATGATTGAGGCCAAGTTTGGTTTAATTTGGCTCAGTAGTTAAATTAAAAGCAGGTCATTGTAGTCTTACAATAGTTACTGAAGACCCCTTATCATTATTCAAATTAGTTTTTAAGTTGTGACCACTTGAAATTGTTTTTTTACAATTTTCCCATAGACTTCTATAGTAAACCCCTATGTTCTATTTTAGCCATGGCGGCGATGTTGGTTGGCAAGGATTTCGGATACAATTTTCAATCAAGATACCCTATTGGAAATTGTGGCTAAGTTTAATTCTATTTGGCCCAGTAGATTAAGTGGAGAAGATTTTTGTAAAAGATTACAAAATTTAAGAAAAATTGTTAAAAATTGACTATAAAGGGCAATAACTCCTTAAGGGGTTAATTGACAATTTTGGTCATCTTGTCTTATTTGTAGATCGTAATTTGCTGAACATTATTGCTGTTTACAGTTTATCTCTATCTATAATAATATTTAGGATAATAACCAAAAACTGCAAAATTTCCTTAAAATTACCAATTCAGGGGCAGAAACCCAACAACGGATTGTCTGATTTGTCTGAAAATTTCAGAGCAGATATATCTTAACCTGTGCACATTTTTACCTGTTGTCAGATTTGCTCTAAATGCTTTAGTTTCAAATATATAAGCCAAAAACTGCATTTTCCCCCTATGTTCTATTTTTAGTCATGTCGGCCATTTTGGTTGGCAGGCAGGGTCATCGGACACTTTTTTTAAACTAGATTCCCTAATGATGATTGTGGCCAAGTTTGGTTAAATTTGTCTCAGTAGTTTCAGAGGAGAAGATTATTTGTAAAAGATAACAAAAATTTACAAAAAATTGTTAAAAATTACTTCAAAGGGCAATAACTCCTTAAGAGGTCAATTGACAATTTTGGTCATGTTTAACTTATTTGTAGATCTTTCTTTTCTGAACATTATTGCTGTTTACAGTTTATCTCTATCTATAATAATATTCAAGATAATAACCAAAAACTGCAAAATGTTCTTAAAATTACCAATTCGGGGGCAGCAACCCAACAACGGCTTGTCTGATTTGTCTGAAAATTTCAGGGCAGATAGATCTTGACCTGATGAACAATTTTACACATGTCAGATTTACTCTAAATGCTTTGGTTTCAGAGATATAAGCCAAAATCTACATGCTACCCCTATGTTCTATTTTTAGCCATGGCGGCCATGTTGGTTGGCAGGCGGGGTCATCGGACATATTTTTCAAACTACATACCCCAATAATGATTGTGGCCAAGTTTGGTTAAATTTGGCCCAGTAGTTTCAGAGAAGAAGATTTTTGTAAAAGTTAACGGATGACGACGGACGAAGACGACGGACAACGGACGCCAAGTGATGAGAAAAGATCACTTGGCCTTTTAGGCCAGGTGAGCTAAAAAGTAAACAATCATAGGTCAAAGTACGGCCTTTAACACGGAGCCTTGGCTCACACCGAACAGCAAGCTATAAAGGGCCCAAAATGACTAGTGTTAAACAATTCAAACAGGAAAACCAACGGTCTAATTTATATAAAAAATTCGTAAGGGGTTCACCGGAACCCTGTGTCTCGCCTACGATTGCTGCTGTCAGTGTAAAAGTGTAATGTTGACTTAAAAAGGGAGTCTATTTATCAGTAAAATACAGAATTTAAAAAAAAAATCACTTTCTCTTTAGATGCTATTTCTTGGTCTTGAAGATTAGCTTCTGTCCAAGATTCATAACAATCCACGAAGGTTAACAAACTTATCAGGTCAAAATATTTCAATCACCGACTGTCCATCTATAATAAAACATACTGAAAATGAAAATATATTTTCAAAAGTTTGCTTCAGACATTATCTCTTAATCATAAAAAAGTTTCATAAAATTCTATGAAGGTTTGACAAAGTATTTGATGTGTAACAAACTTTTACCCCAGACTTCATCTATTTGTTAATTGTAAAAAAAAAAACTAAGTCCATTCATCACTAAAATACAGAAAAATGAACATAATTATTTTCAACATTTTGCTCTGGATACTGTTTTTGGTCATTAACTAGCTTCTGTCCAAATTTCATATAATTCCATGTTGGTTTGACAAATTTATTTATGTCTTGAAAAAACTGTAACCACAGACTGAACCTAAATGTTGACACCGCCGACGCCGACGACGGAATCTAGGATCGCTTTTTCTCGCTTTCGCGAAACAGTGAATTTCGCAGGCTCGACAAAAAACGAGAAACGAGAAACACTTATGAACCACACCAACAAACGACAACCACTGAACAACAGGCTTCTGGCTTAGGACAGGTGCATACAAATGCAGTGGGTTTAAACGTTTTAACAGGCGTCAACCTTCACCCTAACCTAAAACTGTAGTGTAATATTACAACATAAAAAGACACACTATAAAATATCAATTGAAACGGCTTAACTCGACCAAAAAGACATATAAACAAAAGCAAGTTAACATACACTGAACGAATAAGTTTGATCTATGACACAATATAGATACAATATTAATAAAAAAAAAAGATGTAGGAACAATGTCAAAAAGACAACTCTAATCTGCGACAAAATGGCGTTAAAAAATAACGCACACAGGTAAATTTAAATAAATAAATTGTTCACAGTACGAGTACAGAAGTGAAAATTTATCGTCATACTAAATACTTATCAAAGGTGGTACATATTAAAAATAGTGAGACGAGATATAGCACAACATAAGTAAACATTGAATAACAGAAATGCATTACAAATTGTGTCAACAGGTCAAATTAACAAGAAATTAGGAGTTAAGAGTACTCGCAGTTATTGAAAGATAGAGAAAATTTCTGGATAAGGGAACTAGGTACTGCAATGCCATATGGTTGCAATTATAATGTCAAAGGAGTAGGAAACTTGTCAAATCCAGCCTGCAGTGATGTTAATGTAATGAGTTTATTTAATACTACCTTCCGAAACCAACGTAGTCATGGGCAAATACATTACAATCGGTCTAATGTAAAAATGTCTTCCAAATCTAGATCGCCCTCTGCGAGCTTTGATGACCTTCTTTCACACCTTCATCATCCGCTAGGGTTGCATTACATTAGAACTATTCTGTTTTCACTGCCTGTTAATTTTCTAAAATGTTTGAGAGATTATGCACTTGACAAAAGATGTTTCTTTAATTTCTAGTTCTGGGGGACATATTAATGGAACCCAATCAGAAAAGTTCGGATTGTTAATGGAAATAATATCATCAATATATCTGAAAGTGAAATTAGATAACCTGGCTTCTTTGATCTTCTTGTTTTTGACAAGTGTCTGAAGGAACTCCGATTCATATGAAAATAAGAAGAGGTCGACAAGGAGAGGCGCACAGTTCGTTCCCATAGGAATGCTGACAATTTGTTGAAAAAGTCTACCTCCAAATTCAACAAATATGTTGTCAATAAGAAACTCCAGCATACTGATCACTTGTTCCTCTGTGTAGCATGTTTTACCCTTTTGTTCACTATTAACAAAATATACCTCATGGTATCCCAAAGTAATAAATTTATAGCGTATGCTACCATTTTTATGTTGAAAAACATTGTGGATTATTTCTTTTAGACGGTTTTTCAATTTCACATGGGGAATGGTGGTATACAAGGTTGAAAAATCAAAAGTTTTGATAGAACTAATTTCAGAAAAAGACCGAGATTTAAAATTATCTAGAAGTTCTTTAGAGTTTTTAAGAATCCATATATGGTTAACTTAATACCACTACGCGAGTAAACAGTTTCACAGTATTTCTGAAGACCCTCTTTCACTGCGGACAGAATTTTAGTCAATCTAATGGACAATTCTGTAGTGGAACATGCAGATGAGCCGGCAATGTACCGTTGTTTGTACGGAATTTTGTGAAGTTTAGGTATCCAATACAAACAAGGTAAGTCCTCCGATTTTTTGTTCAATACAATGTTCATTGAAGCCATGAAGGACTTATGATTCGTCAAAATCTCATCCTTGTCAAATGATATGTTTTTGTATGTGGGATTACCTGAGTGCTCATTTATTCCTAATTCTTTTTCAAGACACTCGTAGTAATACGATTTACATACAAAGACAATATTATTTGAACCTTTGTCCGCAAGAACAACAACATACTTATCATGAAAGATAATAGACATTTCACAGCCTCTTTGTCTCTGAAAACGGACTTTGGTCGATCATTCACAGTTTTTCAACTTATGAATGCGACGTTTTACCAGAGACCCGACTTTTTTTACCCATTCTGACAAAGTGTCCAGTTCAACTTCTTCTCGTTTAGCCCATGCTCTGGCGTACGTAGTCCTCAATGGAATTCATAATTATTTTGTAGTTATGGTTCTAATTGATGTGTTGGGGTTCTCTAAACTTAGGACCATGAGAAATCACCTTTCGGAGATTTTCATGTTGAATTATGTTTAGATCCCCAGTAATAACATGGCCAGAGGGGCTGTAATTGTAAGGCGAGTGAGAACAGTCACATGTCAGAGGGTTTTTTTTAAGGTATTGTTCTAAATCAAGGTCCTGTAATGCTTGTTTATAGTTCAGTATTTTGGGTGCAATGGTTTTGGTGTAACTGTAGGATACAATAGGAACAGACTGATTTTGAAAATACTAGTAAATAGGAATTTTAGATGTAACCTCCATGTGATGTAGAACGTTGCTCATGTTGATTGCATCAATTGCTCTATTGGTAAAATAAACAGGAAGAAATTTCCTCTTTTCCTCATGTAAAGGTTCCGATCTTAATGGTTTAAAAAGACGGAGAAGAGCTACATCACAAATTATACTGACAAGTCTGTATATTGGAGAAAATGTATTAAAGGAAATTTTTGAGAGAAAACAACAATACATTTATCAATAAAAAAAAGTACGCATTTGATGTTGGAACGATCATAATTTTAGTATTCATTAATTAAGTCTTATCATTATTAAACCTTTTTGAAAAGCTGATTTATCATTATGTGTTTTATTTAATGAAGGAATTTGAGATATAAAAGTATATATTTTACCTGAAGCAGACAAAAAATCTCCAGTTTTATACAATTTATCCTTTTCGTCCTCACAATACTACCTCAGTGCTCTTTCATTCACTCTGTTGAAATGACTATAACACATAATTTACATCCCTTCATTAACCATGTTTTTGATTAATAACAATGGCAAAATACAAATTTTTAATGTCCCTCGGAGGTGTGAATATGTTCTAAATTGGCCAGACAATACTTGGTCATGTTTTATGAACACTTAAAACCCCTTTTGTTGTCGTATACCTCTTCAGCTGTTTCGGTTCTGATACGTCCTTGGTCTTTAACCATTCATAAAACATGACCAAGTCTTGTCTAACCTATACATTAAGACCATATCATAATTCATTGAGCTTTTAGTGATATATAAACATGTAATTAAAATTTAGCACATACTTACAACTTCTCGTCCAATCGAAATGCTAGAATTTGCCTTCTAATTTTCATAGTACATACTTTTTCCGTGTACTAAGTATATCAAGATATTAAAACAAAAAATGTCACTGGCTATTTTGAAATAAAATGCTGTGTTCCAAATAAAATAAAATAATTGGTAATATAGTTTTCACATTGATTTTTAAATATCTTGCTATTAAAATCTTTGGATCTAAAAAATGTTTTTGACGATTGCAAGTTTCTTTCATTTAATTAAGGAGTAACAAATATGGTTCTTTATACCTTGATTAGAGTACAACGCCATCTTAAAATTGTGATAATTAAGGAACATGCAATTACTTTGTACACAAAAATGTGTATACTATGAAACCTTGTGAAGGGATATTAAGGCAACTTGATCTATTTTGTCATGAATTGATTGATTGATAATTGGTTGCTTAATATCCAGTGGCAAATATTTCATGCATGTTCAAGACGATGTCATGAATTGAAAACCCGTAATAATGTCGGAAGAGAATGTGCCACCTATATATATATATTATGTATATACATGTTCTGATACATCTTTTAGTTTTTTATACTTTGAAATAAAAAAAAAAACATAAACCCTAGTATATTTGATCTATTAGTAGTAGCTTTTTAATGACTATCCGCTAGACTGTCTATGGGGATATACCAGGGGCGGATCCAGCTATTTTTAAAAGAGGGTTCCAACCATATGTCCCCATTCAAAAGCATTTCTCGTCCTAAAACGGGGGTTTTCCAACGGTTTGAAGACATGTAAAGCTTCCACTGCAATTTCATTATTGCCTGCTTTTGGTCAATTTATTTTGTCATCTTACCATGCAAGGAAGTACATGTATGGTAGAATAGAATAGAATAGAATATTTTTATTCACCAAATTAGGGCCCCAGGAGGGTATATAACATACAAACAATATCATTATAAACAATCACACATGCAATACACAGACAATAGATATGTAACCTGTGTAATAGTAATAAAAAAAAATACTACAGGAAACATACACAACAAAATAATAGCAATATATCATAATTCAATTAATATTGTGTTGACATTGACCCAAGTGCACCAGGTAAGTGTATCTTTACTATAAAAAGAAAAACAAGAGGCATTAGTAGTTTGTGCAGAGAAATTTCAATATAAAAAAACAAAAACAAAAACACCCACACATTTAACTATGAGGTATACTGCAAATAACATAGAATAAAGGATATTATGACTAATCTGCAGTAAGCACCAAGAGTCGATGATTATTGGGAAGTCCCTACTTGTACTTAATGCAGATGAGTCAAACTCATAAATTATTGAAAATATATTTCAAAAACATATTTATGGATATTTTGTCTTACAAAATGCATGAAATAGTTGTGTACAAAAAGTGTGAAAATAATTTTCGCGCTTAATAAATAAGCCGTAATATCAACTCGTGTAAAATGAATGTTCTAAAAACAAAAAAATCAAATGGTCCACTAAGGCTATTAAATTTAATCATATCTTTAACTGAGCATTTTTTTAGTTTTTGTCACATAAATAGCAAAATAACTTATTTCATTATATTATTATAATAATTCTTATTCAATATATGTAACTTCCTTAAATATTCATAATAAAATCCACGTTCTTTAAAATATCTAGTGTAACACTTAACCCACACAAGGCCTACATTGACTATCAACTACATGTAAACATTGATGTTTATCAATGGGAACGTAATAGTGAACACGGCCTAATTCATTAATAACAAGCAAAAAACTATTTACAATACTCGTTAGAAAATGTGAAATATATGAATATAAAAAATTATCAAATTCTATTAATTTAGTTTTTCTTATATTTTTACTCATGTATTATGCTAAAAAGTAAAATCACAAAAATACTGAACTCCGAGGAAAATTAAAAAAGGAAAGTCCCCAATCAAATGGAAAAATCAAAATTTCAAACACATCAAACGAATGGATAACAACTGTCATATTCCTGACTTGGTACAGGCATTTTACAGGCAAATGATGAATGCTTTAATCTATAAATTTGATGATTCCTAAATACAGAAGTTTAAACACCAACATAAAGTAAGATGATGTGGTAGATTTCCGATGAGGCAACTTCCCACCAGAGACAAAATATCGCAGAGTTAAGGAATTATAGGTCACTGTACGGCAAAAACTCTTTTAGATGAAAAAAAGGGGGGGGCTATGATATAAGTAAACTCTGACATGAAATGTATAGAAAATTGTGTTATATTGATCAAACAAACCAAATGAATAATACATGAAAATTTAGGCTGTTATTAACAAATAGCTAGAAATTCGTCGAAACTTAATGCTAAAAACTGGATCATCATCATCTAGTGTATCTAAAACTCAATAATTTTAGTACGTTTTAAAATAAAGACCTACAATACAAATTCATATAACTTAAAGGCTGTCATGTTCTTCGGAAAATACCTGTACCGAGTCAGGAAGAGGACAGCTGTTTCATGTTCTTCAGAAAATACCTGTACCGAGTCAGGAATAGGACAGTTGTGTTATGTTCTTAGGAAAATACCTGTACCGAGTCAGGAATAGGACAGTTGTGTCATGTTCTTCGGAAAATACCTGTACCGAGTCAGGAATAGGAAAGTTGTGGCATGTACTTCGGAAAATACCTGTACCGAGTCAGGAATAGGACAGTTGTGTCATGTTCTTCAGAAAATACCTGTACCGAGTCAGAAATAGGACAGTTGTGTTATGTTCTTAGGAAAATACCTGTACCGAGTCAGGAATAGGATTGTTGTGTCATGTTCTTCAGAAATACCTGTACCGAGTCAGGAATAGGACAGTTGTGTTATGTTCTTAGGAAAATACCTGTACCGATTCAGGAATAGGACAGTTGTGTTATGTTCTTAGAAAAATACCTGTACCGAGTCAGGAATAGGACAGTTGTGTTATGTTCTTAGGAAAATACCTGTACCGAGTCAGGAATAGGACAGTTGTGTTATGTTCTTAAGAAAATACCTGTACCGAGTCAGGAATAGGACAGTTGTGTCATGTTCTTCAGAAAATACCTGTACCAAGTCAGGAATAGGATTTTTGTGTCATGTTTTTCAGAAAATACCTGTACCGAGTCAGAAATAGGACAGTTGTGTTATGTTCTTAGAAAAATACCTGTACCGAGTGAGGAATAGGACAGTTGTGTTATGTACTTCGGAAAATACCTGTACCGAGTCAGGAATAGGACAGTTGTGTCATGTTCTTCGGAAATACCTGTACCGAGTCAGGAATAGGACAGTTGTGTCATGTTCTTCAGAAATACTTGTACCGAGTCAGGAATAGGATTGTTGTGTCATGATCTTCGGAAAATACCTGTATCGAGTCAGGAATAGGAAAGTTGTTTCACGTTCTTCGGAAAATACCTGTACCGAGTCAGGAATAGGACAGTTGTTTTTCACTCGTTCCGTTAGTTGATAACAATTGATTTTGTCAGTTTTTATGACTTCCCCTTTTTGAATTTACCTTGGAGTTAGGTATTTTTGTTATTCCATTTTATGTAACACGACAAAAATGAAAATAACATTTTCTATTTGTTGCGTCTGAGGCGCTTTTCTGGATTAACTTCCATTAGGAAAACTTATACCAAAAGTAATGATAAGCCAAAGATGTTTAACTACCTAGACATATGAAGAGGCATATGATCAGAAGATACATAAAAGAATAAACGTTAACTTTGCCTGAGGGAGTATTTTATTTTTTTTTTTTTTTTATTTTCATGGATTTGTTTTTCTTATTCAAATGAGTAATGATCGTATAGATATTCTAAATTGTTTGTTAATTTTTATGTACAAACAAATTATTTTTTATGATGTTATCTTATCGAGTCGAAGGATAAAAGCATTCTATATTAATATACACCGTATATGATATTTCTATATTTTAACTTATTGTTGTTTATATACCTATGTGGAGTTATTTCCTTTCAGAACGACAGGTCATTCTTTTGAAGAAACAACCTGTACGATACCAAGTTTCAATGAAATGTGCTTCAAGGCTTAGGCATAAAATAATGACCTGTGTGAGGTTATTTTCCCTGATTAAAATGTAAAACTACAGTTTACTTAAGCATTTAATCCGTGTGTTGTTGCCAATTTGGTTTTGTAATAGTGACATTTTTAGTGGTCTTATAATGTTTGTGAATTTAATTTTATATATGTGTTTTATTTTATGAAATAAAAGTTACTTAAAAAAATCAAAATAATTTATTGTGAAACCATTGCTATAAAATAATAAAAGTCAGAAAATAAATAATAAAAAGATAGCACTTAAATCGTTCAATAAATTGTTTGAATTACTTAATTAAAGTGTTAGAATTTATTGTATATAAACTGGTCTCTTTATATAATGTGAATTATCTTTACATTATTATGCAAATGAGTTTAGTCCGGGTAGATTTCCCGCTAGTCATGCACGCTTGATTATAGTTTTCGTTTTACGGGTAGATAGTTATCTAGTTAGTTCGCTGCTGAAAGTTGACGGGGTTGGATGTTCTTTTGTAATGAAATTTGTCCAAAGTCATGTGGTTGTTATTGAATAGATATATCATGTTAAGGAGGGGTATTTGCGAAAAATACCAGTCGAGAGAATGTTAAATTTCGCGAGCCGTAAGGCGAGGGAAATTCATTCTCAAGACTGGTATTTTTCGCAAATACCCCTCAAGAACATGCTATATCTGTTTAATTACACCGAATGTTAACGTACAAAACGCATTGATGATCGTGACATAAAACGCATTGATGATCGTGACATTACAAGCGTCCAGTCGGATAGAGTATTTTTTGGCAAATACCACGGCAGAGAGGGTAAAAAAGGCATATCCTTTTTGCATATACCCCGGCGCTGTTTAAAAATGAACGATATTCATTTGATAAAAGTAAATTGGTGAAAAATACACTGGCTATCAACCAATCAAAACCCAGGATTCTTACATAAGGTGTAATTAAGTTGGAAATATCAGGTATGTGTAGGATCATTTCTATTGTCGAGTTTCTGTATTTTTTGGTTTGATATAGTTCATATAGCGCGCATTTGTCAAATAAGTTCTAGTAATGCGGGATTCGCTATTCTTGTTAAACTAACACTTTATTGCATGCATGTTCCTTATTTTTACAGTGAATGCACATCCTTGACGCACAAGTATGAGTTATCAGTGAGCCTAAAATCCATAATTTTGGTATGTGTATATTAATGTTTTATAAAAACATATTAATTTAGTGTGAGCGTACTTTTTCCATATTTCCGGTGAAATGTGTATGTTAATGTAGAAAATGTTTTCTATGTTCTATTTTTATTTTATTACATTGAAAAGTATTTACGAATTAAGAAGGATTGTCATTTTGACCGTTTTACGATTAACGAAATACATACAGTTTAACATGAGCGTGAAGAAATAATTCATTGTTTTCATACAGTGATTGCCGACACCTTTTTGTCGAGAATACTGAGCTAATTATATTTTACTTAGTTTGATACAAGTGTGCAAACTATGATTGCACGACGAGGTATATTTTTGTAGAGTTACATATAATAGTTTTCATGTATATTGCGTGATAACAGTAATATCGATCGTATGTATTTATTGATCATATTCACGGGAGAATTCGACTGAGTATATTATTAATGATACTTTAAAGTTCCCAGAACATTTTCGTAAAGTTAAAGTTATTTTCTTTTGATAGTTCATACAGATTAAGAAAAGATGAGAAATACAAATACTATGTTTTATTGTGCATTGTGTTATGTAAATGCGTTTATATATGTTGAATGTTGTATTTAGAATATTAATACAGATATTGGCATATAATTATAATTGTATTTATTATGTTTTGTAGGGCGTTTATTTTATTATATTGAATACGTCTGGTGCCAATAATAAATTTATCAACTTTTAATGGATTGGTTTTGTTAGCCACATGAACCCCCGTTACAGTTTTATTGTACATTTTTCTATCTTTGACACTTTTAAAAACTTTTAGACAGAAATAATTCTTTCCTCCGTGTATTAGACCAGTGATCTGGAAGGATTTTTTCTCTATGGGCCCAGGGCCCCCCAAAAATAAATTCAATGGGCCATTTTTAGAATTAATGGGCCATGTTGTCAAATGAGTGGGCCATTCGTTTACAATAAAAACAAAAAATAAAAAAGTGTATATTTCACTGTACTTACAAGTATGATTCTAATTAATATCATGGATATTGTTCCTGTGATTTTGTTATTTCAATTTCAATGAATATACAATAACTTCTTCCAAACCGGGCAATATTTACGATAACCTTTATTTACAATGTTAAAACTGGTACTGTTCCCTTGTTCATGTTCATGTGTTTTTTTACATTAAATTTGGGTTTTCGTCGATACCATACTTATTCCAGACGTTGCGTATTAGAGGAAGTTTCTGGCATTTCCTCTGCACTTGTATTATTATTACTTCATCACGATGACAAGAATAACAGTAGAGAGCAACGTTAATTGATAAGACACAACAACAATTCGCTGAAGGCATGTTTACAAAATGTCAAAACGATCCAAAGACCCAAAAAATTACAAGGACAGTTAAGCCCCATTTATGGAGACAATATACTATGCTATTCATAAAAGGCTTTTGGGTTTTTCAATCAAAATAATAGAAAGTTTACTTAAAACATTATAATAAGGGAAGAATTCTCGCCTTTACTAGCCAATTTTCACAAATTAAAAGTTGTTTATAAAAAATTATTTCATGAATGATGGTTAATTACGTTTTTTTTGGGTAATCAGTCATTCCGCATGTTGCTATTATTACCATAGGAAAACACCCGAGACGTCCCAAAAATATATAGGTGCTCCTATCATTGGAGTAAACAATACACAGTTGTGTACTCACACATGGCGGCACGAAATACGATCGGAAATCCTTTTGACGATATCTCAACGTTTCAAAACGAAGTGAAAAATATCATGCGCCACGCGGGCGCTTACATTTGTCACTCTATGCGCCATTTCTGGTCGATAAGCGCAATTGGCGCAAGGCGCACGTCCTTCCCGATCACTGTTAGACTGAAACAAATACCCTTTACTGTATTAAATGACAAAATATTCCTATTTTCTACAGGTGAACAATCACGTTCTTTAAAAGGGGGGCTATAATATTTCATCCTGATTCTCAATTTTTTGAAGAAAACAAGGTATTGCTAGACAAAAGAGAGAAAACAATTATTGTGAAAAGTTCGTTACAAATTGTTGAAAAAAAAATCTGCTTTTCCGCAATAAAAATGTCATGAAACAAGAGAAAAAACACAGCACCCCTTTTATATAGATTATATGATAAATTACTTACAAAGTGACTTGTATTTTTCGTGCATTTTGTAAAGGTTAGACAATACTTGGTCATGTTTTATGAAGATTTAAAGCCCAAGGCGTAGCCGAGGGTTTTAAATGTTCATAAAACATGACCAAGTATTGTCTGACCAATTTAGAACATACTCATACCTTCGAGTGACCTTACAAATTATCCTTTCCCATTGTAATATTCAAACCTTAATAAGAATTCACTTTTTATAATGAAGTGTTAACTTGGTTAATACAAGGAATGTATAACATAGGTAATGAACATTTCAGTGGATTGAATGAAATAGCACTGACATAGTTTTGTGAGGACAAAAAGGATAAATTGTTAAAACATCAAGTTTTTCTTCTAATTCAGGTAAAATTTAATACTTATATACCTTAATTTCTTGATTTAAAAAAAAACACAATGTTATATAAATCAGCTTTTTGAAACTTGTATAGTTTTTGGTAATTATAAAACTCACTCTATAAATATTTGAATTACGACCATTCAACATCAGACGCTTACTTTTTATTGCTGAATGTACATGTATTTGTGTTTTTTTCGAAAACAATCCTTTGCTTTATTATCAGCAGTCTGACTTTGTTTTCTTGAAAGAAAAAAAATAATAATTGACTCGAATGTCTGGTATAAAGATTAAATAAAAGATTATTTTACCTACATCTTTACCCTCATTTCATTTTTTGTTTGTATCATGATAAACATTGCAATATTCAAAACGTTTTTTTTATAATTCTATTCTCTTTCATCTTTAATCAGTAGGCTGTTTTCCTAGGGAAAATGCCTCTGGGGATATTGTACACTTAGTGTAGTTATTACGAGTTCACTTTCATAATTAATCTTCAATGAAAAATCATTCATGTATAGCATTTTAAAGAGCATGGAAAGCCATGTACTATGAAAATTAGAAAGGAAAAAACTGACTTTTCATTGGACGAGAAGGGGTGAGTATGTTCTAAACATGTATCTAGATTAATTAGTGAGTTTTATTTCACAATTAAAAATGAGCCGTAGGGTGTTGTTATACCTAAAGGTTTAAGAAAAGAATATCCCTCTCCAAAGTGCCCTCATTTATCATGCACGAGTAACTAAAAAGTGTCCGTGTAACAACTAAAAAGTGTCTGTGTATCATCTAAAAAGTGTCCGTGTAACAGCCGTTAATGTACTGTTTTTCTATAGCTCTGCTGGGGACAAAGCCGTACAAAATAGGATACAATTCCTGGAAATCTTTGCAAAAAATAATATTTTTTGACGGTATATAAGTCACATAATGCATATTTTAAGGTGTTTCTTGTTGTATAACACACCTCGTGTGGTGTCAGGATTGCCCAAAGGAAGACTTCCTTACGGTCGGTCTTTCATTTGATAAATCCTGACACCCCTCGGTGTGTTATGTTATACAACAAGAAACACCTTAAAATATGCATTTTCTATAACGTCTTACAAGAGAAATAATAATAAAATAATTTTCTTTTATGATTTACAATCAAAACATGAATATCATACAACTATTGATTCTATTGCAGTTTCCCCTTCCGTGATTTATATTGCTTAATACATACAAGTGGACTCAAGAAGAAGTATTTTCTCTTTTAAGCTGAATATGCAAGTCAGGAAATTGAAAATGGTGTATGAGGACTATAGTAAAGTGTTAAGATTTCAATTATTTCCTTACTTTTATTATGAATTTGTACTCGTATGGAAAATTTACAGTTTTGAATCTTCTATCGGCACTTTGTACTTGTTTATATGTGTAAATGATGTTTTTTTTATCAGCTTTCTCTTTTCTTCATCAAGATTTGCACCGATAGAATGTAGTGCTGATGACTTTACAACATTATTTACAGATAATTTTGGAAGGTGGAAGATATTTATGTTTTTTTAGAAAAATTCAAACCTTTTTGGTATTGGACAACGTTAAGGTTTCCTGATAATAAATGTCCACAAAAATCATATCAGGACATTCTATTCGTGTATTTCAAACTTCCTTTGAATGAGTTGAGTGGAAATTTTAGTACAATATCTCACATTTCTAATGTGAAAAAATTTGACAACATATACTATTTTTTCCTATGTTCCCTTTGAGGAAAGGGAAGTCAACAACTATAACGACGCAAAGCATTTCTATTTCTTTTGATATTTGTTGTTTATACTGTTAATATGCTTCTTGATATATTATCCAATACGTATAGTTATTTATGAGGGGTCTGATGGGTTATTTTCGTTCTTCGTGATCGGCGCATTTTCGCTATCGTGATCCGTTTTTCTACAGATTTTTTTTTTTTATATTTTCGTGATCCGTGATCATGGAAATTTGTTTTCTGTGAATCGTGATTGACAAAAAAATCAACTCGTGACTCGTGATGAGACCCCCCCCCCAGATCAGGCCCCTCATTTATCTTTTTCTTAATCCTGACATTTTTTTCAAACTACATTATTTCACATAACAATATTACGATGGAATATCCAAAAATTTTCAAGTTATATTTAGTGAATAAAATACATTCTGAATCAAAGAATAATTTTGTTCCTGAAAAAAAAGAGTTGCATGTAGCATTTAAAATGAGGATCAAGTATACATGTTAAATTTGTATAAATGGTAAAGCATAAATATTAACAATCAGTTTGCTGTTTCAGCATGAAAAGAGATGGAGTAAGAAGCTTTTGTTTAATTGTTGTGCTTTTGTTTAATTTTGTAAAATGCAGGTCGTAAATACTCTATACTGTATAAGAGGAAATTTTCATTGTGTACACACATTTATTTTTTTAAGGCAAGACAATAGCTTATTACCTTTATGACATTTATTGATAAGAGATAGCACCTAATTGTATGATAAAGCTGTAAAAAATATACAAATATGAAATAAAAATCACATGCTTGAAATATATTTGGTTGTCTTTTCACCCACTAGTAACAAGTATACATTTTACATTCTACGTCATTTGATCTCTGGTGGAGAGTTGTCTCATTCATACCTTTTTATATTGTACAATCTAAAAGTAAAAAACACAACCAACATTAGGAGGGTTGATCTTATTGAATTAAAAGGTCAGATTTCAAATATAAAAGAGAAGTTCAGGTTCAAGACCATTTAGTACTATCGGGATAACTCTATTACTTTTAGTCATTCCACTTGTCAAAGATTAAGGTCTAGACGTAGCTATAACATTTAAAGATGTGGGCTATGAGTAGATGATCTCCTTTGTATTTAAGTCTCCTTTGTAGCTTGTTGTAGAGAGTTCAACTAAAGAATGGTCTCCTGTGAGTTAAATTCATGATCATAATACTTTACACTCAGATTATTCAAATAAGTGCAAAGAGTGATTGGATCAGCGATAGAATGATGTTTCTTAATGATTGATTGGTGTTTGTTGTTTAATGCCTGCTTATAACATATTCACACTAAATCTGTAAGTTGTACGAATAGACATTTAAGTCTGGGAGAACATTATAACATCTTCGCACTAAATCTGTTTGGTGTACTGATAGACATTTAAGTCTGGGATAACATTATAACATATTGACATTGAATCTGTTAGGTGTACGGATAGACATTTAAGTCTGGGAGAACATTATAACATATTCACACTAAATCTGTTAGGTGTTCTGATAGACATTTAAGTCTGGGAGAACATTATAACATATTCACACTAAATCTGTTAGGTGTACGGATAGACATTTAAGTCTGGGAGAACATTATACATGTAACATATTCACACTAAATCTGTTAGGTGTACTGATAGACATTTAAGTCTAGGAGAACATTATAACATATTCACACTAAATCTGTTAGGTGTACGGATAGACATTTAAGTCTGGGAGAACATTATAACATATTCACACTAAATCTGTTAGGTGTACGGATAGACATTTAAGTCTGGGAGAACATTATAACATATTCACACTAAATCTGTTATGTGTACGGATAGACATTTAAGTCTGGGAGAACATAACATATTCACACTAAATCTGTTAGGTGTACTGATAGACATTTAAGTCTGGGAGAACATTATAACATATTCACACTAAATCTGTTAGGTGTACGGATAGACATTTAAGTCTGGGAGAACATTATAACATATTCACACTAAATCTGTTAGGTGTACGGATAGACATTTAAGTCTGGAAGAACATAACATATTCACACTAAATCTGTTAGGTGTACTGATAGACATTTAAGTCTGGGAGAACATTATAACATATTCACACTAAATCTGTTAGGTGTACTGATAGACATTTAAGTCTGGGAAAACATTGTGAAATTTCAGTAACTGGGTAGACTACCTTTCTGTTAGGTGTACGGATAGACATTTAAGTCTGGGAGAACATTGTGGGACTTTCAGTAACTGGGTAGACTACCTTTCTGTTAGGTGTACGGACAGACATTTAAGTCTGGGAGAACATTGTGGACTTTCAGTAACTTTGTAGACTACCTTTCTATCGGTACTTCATTTTATTTTATTTTATTTTGCATCTGTTTGTGCTAATACTTAGTCTGATGAATCAAGCTCTGTTCAACTGTTTTTTTTTACATAAACTGTCCTAAAGGGCCAATGTGAGCGTTTGCTATCAACTTGGTGTCCGTCGTCGTCGTCATTCATTACCTTTTCTAAAAAATCTTCTTCCCTGAACCTACTGCGCCAAAATAGAACCAAATTAAGCCACATTTCTCTTAAGGGTATCTAGTTTAACAAATGTTTCCGATGATCTTACTACTATCTCACTAGTATTAGAGGTCGGTCAATTTAAAACGTATTCAAAGTATCCGATACGTTGACGTATACTCATCAACGGGAATATGCTAACATAATTATCCCAATCGAATATATTACCCGGTGTACTATTTTTGAAGAATAATGGGGATCAATGTCATATGTCGTACTACCCTTCGTAAAACAACATAATCGCCAATCTAGAAAAAAAACTGTGTTTAATTGTTGTAGGTCCCAATGAAATGAAGATCTTTGATATGCAGCATAGACGTATAAGGATTATGTACTCTGTTGTTTCAATGCTAAATATAAATACATTTTACGTTTAGAAAATCAAAAACTTATCTGGATTTCGCAGTGCCAAAATAAACAAGGTTGAGAAAGAGGTTTGAGAACTCCCCCATAGGTAGTAATTGAAGTGAACTGTATTGATTGATATGGATAATAGAGGGACAATAGATACCTGACAATAATTGGTGATTTAAACTGTGTACTTGAGTGGACCATATCAAGTGAAACTCAAGTTTGTTAATTTTATCATCTTCTGCAGGGACGTAAAATGTGCACAGCAAAATCCAGTTAAGTTTTAAATTTTCTAAAACATAAAATGCATGTGAATTTTATTTATCTAGGGCATGCTATGCCTTAAATCTTTTCCAGACGCACAGGTTAATCTGTACAGTTTAGAGTAAACTTTTAGGTGAAAACACGGCCATTTTAGCGGAAGGGGGAAAGAGTTCCATACGGCACCCCCACGGAATAAACTGTAATACATTATTGTGTTATTTTAGTATGGTGGGGGTGCCATATGAAACTCTCACCCAAAGTTTGATCCACGTTACTCTTTAAAAATGGTACATTGAGTAATACGATCAGGGTAATTATTTGAGCATATTCCCCCAGATGCGTATACGTCAACGTATCTGATACTTTGGATACGTTTTAAATTGACCGACCTCTAATGCAGCGAATGAGCACAACTAACTCCGAATTCAACGAATAGGCACAACTCATTCCGTATCGCAGCAAATGAGCACAACTAACTCAGTATTGCAACAAATGAGCACAACTAGCTCCGTATTGCAATGAATGAGCACTACTATCTCATTCGTATTGCAGCGAAAGAGTAAAACTAACCCAGTATTGCAGCGAGTTGGCACAACTAACTCTGTATCGCAGCAAATGAGCACAACGAACTCATTATTGCAGCAAATGACCACAACTAACTCAGTCTTGTAGCGAATGAGTACAATTAACTTAATATTGCAGCGAATGAGCACAACTAACTCAGTATGGCAGCAAATGAGCACAACAAAATCAGTATGGCAAAAAATGAGCACAGCTAACTCAGTATTTTAGCGAATAAGCAAAACTAACTCAGTATTGCAATGAATGAGCACTATTATCACACTAGTGTTACAGCGAATGAGCACAACTAACTCTGTCTTGCAGGAATGAGCACAACTAACTCTGTCTTGCAGGAATGAGCACAACTAACTCTGTCTTGCAGGAATGAGCACAACTAACTCAGTTTTGCAGTGAATGAATACAACTCCTTTTGATGGGATGTAAATCGTATCAAAATATTATTTGGAGTTAACTCAAGATTCTGAAAAAAAACTATCAAAGTATTATTTTGGAGTAAACTCAAGATTCAGATATGCATAAGAATTCTGATTACTTTTAAATTGTATAAATAAAATGAAACATCCAATCGTAACTAAACTTAGTTTGATAATGTTACTTGAGAAGATCCCTTTTGATATCACACTTACACATAAATCAAAATTCAAGTTAACAGCAGCAACTGACAATCTGAAATTTGGGCAAAACAGAATAATGATTGCTACATACAAACAAACGCATTGTTTGCCAGACAACTGAGTTATGACATGCTTAAGCATTTTTTTAAACATCTTTTACATATTTATGAAGTTACTATGTTTTTTGTAAACAAGCAGATTTTAGTGTTTGACACAGTATTTAAATATAAAAAAGTACTCAAAATTTCCTAATACAGTTTAAATATGTACAACTCTTTACTATTTATATAAAATGGGTCATTCATGTGTTCAGTCGTATACTTAATTGGATTTCCCACATTACGCATACTTTGCTTTCAGAAAATTAACAAAGGACTTGTGTCGAATGGGCAGTGATTTTTAAGGTATAAAAATACTTCACAATATCGGGTTTGTGGCTGAAAGATCTAGAGGGAATTAAGTACTAAACGATACACAGGTATGCTATGAATATTCAGTGTAAAACTGTGTATTTATTTTTGGCTTAAGAAATTGTGACCCACCAAGCTTTTGTACTTGTTTTTATCTTCCGCATTACTAAGTTGGTAATTTTCTCATGGATTTATTCGAATGTTAATCATGGATTTCTTACACAGACAATCATGAGTGAGTAATTTGTCATGCAGAGTAATAAGGTAACATATTATTTAAATGATTTTGTCTCGTGATGGAAACTGAAACTGTGTTGTTAGAATATGTCTAGGCTTTTCTATTCTCAGTATTATATTATATATATATATATATGACCACTCATTCTTAATCTAATGGTTTAATATTATGTTTTTTCTTATACGCTGTTGTTGGTCTCTATTCGACCGATTTCACATGTCATTACTTTAGTATATCTTTCATCAAAAGATCAGACATTTAAGTTTTAGTCACACGATTTTAATGCCCCCGCGACATAATTTTACCCCTGTCCGTCCGTCCGTCCGTCCGTTCGTCCGTCCGGATATAGATACCTGGTTTGTCCGGCTTTCTACTCCTACAGTTTTTGAGCTACAGCGTTAATATTTTGTAGGATGTTTTTGCACATCAAAGAAGTGTGCTTGTCCACAGGATTTTGATTTTTTTAAATCATTTTCAAATTGCCAGGTATTTGGTACAGGCTGCATAAAGAGATCATGGTTTGTCCGGCTATCTTCTCCTACAGTTTTTGAGCTACAGCTTTAATATGTTTGTAGGTTGTTTGTACACATAATGGAAGTGTGCATGTCCACAAGATTTTGATTTGTTTTTCAAATATTCTCAAAACGCCAGGTATTTGGACTTAGTCATTTATTTTGGTGCTAAAAGTCAGAAAGGGGGGATGTTAGATATTCGCAAAAACCGGTATTTAGACTTCATTTCCTTCTAACTTGCTGTATAATTGAAAACATGGTTTGTACTACTACAGTTTAATATACCCTAATGCAATAAATAAGATTTTTTAGTATTGTCAAATATTTAATTAATACCGGGGAGTTGAACTCGGTGACCACTGGAAATAGAAAGTTGAACTTGGTGACTGCTAAAACTGGAAAGTTGACACCTTTTGGCTAGACATTCAGTCCTGCAAATTTAGACACTCAGAATAAATATAGATAATCATACATATTGTTAAATTAATAATTTCTTATGGTCAGGCTGGAGCATCATTTGTGTCTTACAGACAGTGCAACAATTTCAAGTTTTACTTTAACAATACTGTTTTTCAAATCTAAAGTATGTGGAACTATACTCATGCATACATATGACAGGGCAGAAAGGGGGGTCGTCCATATCCAGTTTATTAGTTGTTACCGTAATTGGCTTTGACGTAGCCTTCAGTAACTACGAGTACTCTCAGATCTGTACTTTGTGTCTTTTGTGTTTTTGTTACGGTTTGTATATGCTTTGTATCGATTAAACAGGTAAATAGATATAAGCAGATGTGGTATGAGTGCCAATGAGACAACCCTTTATCCTAGTCACAGTTTGTAAAAGTAAATCATCATAGGTCAAAGAACGGCCTTCAACACGGAGCCTTGGCTCACATCGAACAGCAAGCTATAAAGGGCCCCAAAAATGACTAGTATAAAACCATTCAAACAGGAAAACCAACGGTCCAATCTATATAAAAAACGAAAAACGAGAAACACTCATGAACCACATCAACAAACGACAACCACTGAACATCAGGTTCCGGACTAAGGACAGGTGCAAACAAATGCAGCGGGTTTGAACGTTTTATCTGGCGCCAACCTTCACCCTAACCTGAGACAGTGGTGTAAAGCCCTTTTCATCTGATTTTTATAGTTTGTTCTTATGTTGTGCTGTTACACCACTGTCCCAGGTTAGGGGGAGGGTTTGTAACCAGCAAACATGTTTAACCCCGCCACATTCTGTATGTTCCTGTCCCAAGTCAGGAGCCTGTAATTCGATGGTTGTCATTTGTTGCTGTATATCATGTTTGGTTTTTTTTCGTTTATTATTCTGTACATATGTAATACAATTTGGATTCGAAAAATGCTCTAACTACTACATAAGGACAAAAGTGTACTTCATTAATCGACTATACATTTTGTTATACAATCATATTTGACATTCGTACATGTATTACATCAATTGCGCTGATACATGTATCCTGCAGCAAATTAATAACCCTGTACAGACAAGGAAGATTATATAAACAGTATAAAAAGACTTAGAAAAGAGGAGCAAGATTGGATTCAACTAGGATCCCCCTTTACGTGGGTAGGAATTCATTCACCACCAGAAGTCATACTTGTCAAGACCGAACATATAACTCTATACGATCACGTGCCCGTGTGACAATTTGTGAACTTTCGAACAATTGAACATTTAAACTTCTGAAACTTTCTTAAATTTGTATTTTCGTAAAAAAAATATTATTTTTATTTCAAACTCGACTTAGTTATTCATAAATTAGACCGTTAGGTTTCTCGTTTGAATTGATTAACATTATTTCGGGGTCTCTTTAATACAGCTTACCATGCGATATGGGTTTTGCTCATTGTTGAAGACTCTCCATGATTTCTCTATTAATAACCATCTGCCATTTATACAAAAGACATTTATTCAGAAGCCATCACATTCGCACGAAGTTTTATTTACTCTCCCATTCAAAACTTCATTCTTTGTAAAACTTATATTTGAAAACCACTGTTATAAATCCCCATTCAAGCCAATACACACTTGCATCTATCATCTCGGATATTGCCAGTCACAGACTTTTCGAACCGGTTCACATTGGAAAAGATGAAAAGATGCAATATCCTTCGTCATAAATCAGTTCACTTAAAAATACCTCCCTTCTTTAAAGATCAATCTGTACCCATCATCTCTTATACCTATACCAGCCAATTGCAACTAAAATTATTTTCAACACGTGTTGCAGGATCTCAGTATTGACAACTTCAAGTCTAACCCTCCTGATTGCACCTGTGCTAGCTCCCCAATTATACATAATCCACCGTACCATGTCATAACTGGCGACCTGAACATTGTCAATAACACTTCTTTGCGCAATGGGTTATCCAAAGGCCCGAAATATCGTGAGCCTCAATCCATCAATTGGAACCACAACTTTAAAATAACGAAGGATGCAGTCTAGGTTATGCCAAGCAATGGGCTAAAAAAGAGAGGCGAAAGATACCAAAGGGACATTCAAACTCGAAAATAAACTGACAACGTCATGGCAAAAAATGAAAAAGACCAAAACAAAACACAACATAGAAAACTAAAGACTGAGCAACACAATCCCCACCAAAACCCGGGGGTGATCTCAGGTGCTATGGAAGGGTAAGCAGATCCTGCTCCATATGTAGCACCCGTCATGTTGCTCAAGTGAGTACAAAGCCGGAGATAAGTCTATTTCGGTAGGTCACATTAGGTGAAAAAGAAGACGTAGATACTCTTTCCAAATTGGTTAAGGATGTGAGGTCGTTGATACAAATTATAATTTAAAAACTGAATGGGTCTAAGAAAACACATGCTACATCGATCTTTAAAGACCTAAATGTTGCTAAGCACCTCTCCAAACTCCATGACAAATACGTTGTTGTCCTTGCCGATAAAGCCCCAAACAACATAGTGTGTCTGTGTGTGTGTGTGTGTAAATCACATTACATAAACTGTTTCATTGAAAATTCACTTGGAAACTCAACATCTACCCCAAAGACACTTACTAAGAAGGAAATCCTGAATAAGCATAGGTCTGTCCTATGTTATTTGGAATTTCAACCAAAACTGAAGAACTGGATCTTCCTTCACTCTATTGGAAACCTACATAGCAAAAGTGTCCTTACAAAATAAAAATAAGGAGATATGGTATGACTGCCAATGAGACAACTATCCACCAAAGTTCAAATGATTTACACTTCGCTATACCGTCATCTCTGTACCAATCAGTAATCACTGCATACACTTCGTTATACCGTCATCTCTTTACCAATCGGTAATCACTGCATACACTTCGTTATACCGTCATCTCTTTACCAATCAGTAATCACTGCATACACTTCGTTATACCGTCATCTCTTTACCAATCAGTAATCACTGCATACACTTCGTTATACCGTCATCTCTTTACCAATCAGTAATCACTGCATACACTTCCATATACCGTCATCTCTTTACCAATCAGTAATCACTGCATACACTTCGTTATACCGTCATCTCTTTACCAATCAGTAATCACTGCATACACTTCGTTATACCGTCATCTCTTTACCAATCAGTAATCACTGCATACACTTCGTTATACCGTCATCTCTTTACCAATCAGTAATCACTGCATACACTTCCATATACCGTCATCTCTTTACCAATCAGTAATCACTGCATACACTTCGTTATACCGTCATCTCTGTACCAATCAGTAATCACTGCATACACTTCCATATACCGTCATCTCTTTACCAATCAGTAATCACTGCATACACTTCGTTATACCGTCATCTCTTTACCAATCAGTAATCACTGCATACACTTCGTTATACCGTCATCTCTTTACCAATCAGTAATCACTGCATACACTTCACTATACCGTCATCTCTTTACCAATCAGTAATCACTGCATACACTTCGTTATACCGTCATCTCTTTACCAATCAGTAATCACTGCATACACTTCACTATACCGTCATCTCTTTACCAATCAGTAATCACTGCATACACTTCGTTATACCGTCATCTCTTTACCAATCAGTAATCACTGCATACACTTCGTTATACCGCCATCTCTTTACCAATCAGTAATCACTGCATACACTTCGTTATACCGTCATCTCTTTACCAATCAGTAATCACTGCATACACTTCGTTATACCGTCATCTCTTTACCAATCAGTAATCACTGCATACACTTCGTTATACCGTCATCTCTTTACCAATCAGTAATCACTGCATACACTTCCATATACCGTCATCTCTTTACCAATCAGTAATCACTGCATACACTTCGTTATACCGTCATCTCTTTACCAATCAGTAATCACTGCATACACTTCGTTATACCGTCATCTCTATACCAATCAGTAATCACTGCATATTCTTCGTTATACCGTCATCTCTTTACCAATCAGTAATCACTGCATACACTTCGTTATACCGTCATCTCTTTACCAATCAGAAATCACTGCATACACTTCCATATACCGTCATCTCTTTACCAATCAGTAATCACTGCATACACTTCGTTATACCGTCATCTCTTTACCAATCAGTAATCACTGCATACACTTCCATATACCGTCATCTCTTTACCAATCAGTAATCACTGCATACACTTCCATATACCGTCATCTCTTTACCAATCAGTAATCACTGCATACACTTCGTTATACCGTCATCTCTTTACCAATCAGTAATCACTGCATACACTTCCATATACCGTCATCTCTTTACCAATCAGTAATCACTGCATACACTTCGTTATACCGTCATCTCTTTACCAATCAGTAATCACTGCATACACTTCGTTATACCGTCATCTCTGTACCAATCAGTAATCACTGCATACACTTCGTTATACCGTCATCTCTGTACCAATCAGTAATCACTGCATACACTTCCATATACCGTCATCTCTTTACCAATCAGTAATCACTGCATACACTTCGTTATACCGTCATCTCTTTACCAATCAGTAATCACTGCATACACTTCCATATACCGTCATCTCTTTACCAATCAGTAATCACTGCATACACTTCGTTATACCGTCATCTCTTTACCAATCAGTAATCACTGCATACACTTCGTTATACCGTCATCTCTTTACCAATCAGTAATCACTGCATACACTTCGTTATACCGTCATCTCTTTACCAATCAGTAATCATTGCATACACTTCTATATACCGTCATCTCTTTACCAATCAGTAATCACTGCATACACTTCGTTATACCGTCATCTCTTTACCAATCAGTAATCACTGCATACACTTCCATATACCGTCATCTCTTTACCAATCAGTAATCACTGCATGCACTTTGTATGCACTTCAGTTCACTTGTTTACACTGAAATATACCGAACAATTAAATGAAATTACGAAAAAAAATTACATTACTTAATTAAGCACATACATACAACTTCTCGTCCAATCAAATTGCTTGAATTTGCCTTCTAATTTTCATAGTACATACTTTTTCCGTGTACTAAGTAACTACGCATGAATGACCACAAGGGTAAGATTTCATTGTATCGTAATCAAGATATTGAAACAAAAATTGCCACTGGCTATTTTGGAATAAAATGCTGTGTTCCAAATTAAATTAAATAGTTTGTAATTAGTTTTCACATTGATTTTTTAATATCCTGCTATTAAAATCTTTGGATCTAGAAAATGTTTTTGACGATTGTAAGTTTCTTTCACTTAAATAAAGAGTAACAAATATGGTTTTATACCTTGATTAGAGTACAACGCTATCCTAAAATTGTGATAATTTATCATTCATGCAATTACTTTGTACACAAAAAAGTGTGTACTATGAAACCTTGTGAAGGTAAATTAAGGCAACTTGATCTATTTCGTCATGAATTAATTGATTATTGGTTGCTTAATGTCCAGTGGCAAATATTTCATGTCCAGGACGATGTCATGAATTGAAAAACCGCGATAATGTCTGAAGAGAATGTGCCACCTATATATATATATAAATACATGTTCTGATAAATCTTTCAGTTTTTACTTTGAAATAAAAAAAAACCAACATAAACCCTAGTATCTTTGATCTATTGGTAGTTTCTTTTTAATGACTATCCGCTAGACTATCTATAGGGACATACCAGGGGCGGATCCAGCCATTTTTAAAAGGGGTTCCAACCCAGGATAAGGAGGGGGGGTTCCAACCAAATGTCCCATTTAAAAAAGGGGGTTTTCCAACCCCCAACCCCTGGATCCACCACTGCATACTATCTATATGTTTCAAATTTATTATAGCTTTATTTTTACTGTGAAATTGAAAAATGTTTTCAAGACATGTAAAGCTTCCACTGCAATTTAATTATTGCCTGCTTTTGGTCAATTTGTTTTGTCATCTTACCATCCATTCTGGAATCAAGGGCCTTTTAAAATCACATAATTTACAATGATACTATTGAGTAGATTTGCAAAACTTCGTTAATGAGCTCCGTTTTACAACACCTGTGATACAAGTAGTCAGCCAAAATAAAGTATCAATAGAGCAATTAAAAGATTACTCGAGTTGTAAATATGTGCTAAATTGGATAGTCTATGAAAAGGAATATACTATGAAATTAAGAGCTCGGGGCAAGCCCCTCGCTCTAAATTTCATAGTATATACCTTTTCATAGACTTACCTAGACATAAACAATGGCTTGTACAAAAAAATGTTTAAAATTGCTACAATTGTTGTCAGTTGAACTATATAATTTGGGATAAAAAGGGTTAAATCTATGGACCCTGATTTACACAACACATTCATTATATCAATGGTTGTCTTCCCAATCAATCTAATGTTTACTCTGATTGTTATCTTGATCAAATATTCCTAAATTTAGTTTGAGGAAGTAAAACAATGAAGTTTAAAGAGTTTGCTGTTTTGTATTGTTGCTTGTGTATATAAAGTGGACATGACAAAAATGGCTACTCCCACTTATCTCAAGGGCTTTATTATTATTATACTTGTAAAACAAGATTGTTTATGTAGATTAATGTATCAGCTGAAAATCAGTGTATATTTTACTTATATCAGTTGATCAGTTTATGTTATTCACATACATCCCTTTTTGCTTGTAGTTTCTAATGTTATATGCATTGGAATTTACAATGATTTCGGGACAAATCGTGCTACGATGGTATGATTCATTAAAGAGGGACAAACGTCAAGTATATCTTTATATAACTTATGTCAATTGCATTTTCCGTGTTTATTTTGAAGTTTTTTTCTTCAAATATTGGAAGTAAGATCATCTAAAATTGGGTGTTAGTAGATAATCATCACGACAAAATAAAAAAAATATATGTCTCATTCACGTCGGTTATAGCTGATTAGCACGTTAACAACAGAGGTCGTTTTAAATTGACCGACCTCTAGTAGTTAGTAGATAATCATCACGATGAAATAAAAAAAAAACAAGATATTTTTATGTCTCATTCACTTCGGATAGAGCTGATTTCAAGTGTACATCTTTGTACTGAAGGGTGCAACATCGTGTTCACTTGAATGAAGTTGCAGCACTCTGAATAAATCTGGTAGACGTACACTATCCTGAACTACTGATTAACCTTCACTGACTGTAGTGTAGTTTTTTTTCTTCTTCGAGTTTTTATACACTGAACTGACATACTAGCGGTCAATATAGAAATAAACAGATGTAGTTTGATATCCATTTAGACAACTATCCATTAAAGGACAAAGAAAAAAAATCTGTTTAGTTACATGTCATTGTGTGGCCTTAAAAAAGCAAAAACATATACCGTATAGTAAGGCATGAAGGTCCCCTGGGTATATCGTATAGTAAGCTATGAAGGTCCCCTGGGTATACCGTATAGTAAGCTATGAAGGTCCCCTGGGTATTTCTGTGGTAGATATTACACATTCCGTATAGTAAGCTATGAAGGTCCCCTGGGTATACCGTATAGTAAGCTATGAAGTTCCCCTGGGTATACCGTATAGTAAGCTACGAAGGTCCCCTGGGTATACTGTATAGTAAGCTACGAAGGTCCCCTGGGTATACCGTATAGTAAGCTACGAAGGTCCCCTGGGTATACTGTATAGTAAGCTATGAAGGTCCCCTGGGTATACTGTATAGTAAGCTACGAAGGTCCCCTGGGTATACCGTATAGTAAGCTACGAAGGTCCCCTGGGTATACCGTATAGTAAGCTACGAAGGTCCCCTGGGTATACCGTATAGTAAGCTACGAAGGTCCCCTGGGTATACTGTATAGTAAGCTACGAAGGTCCCCTGGGTATACCGTATAGTAAGCTACGAAGGTCCCCTGGGTATACCGTATAGTAAGCTACGAAGGTCCCCTGGGTATACCGTATAGTAAGCTACGAAGGTCCCCTGGGTATACCGTATAATAAACTTCGAAGGTCCCCTGGTTATACTGTATAGTAAGCTACGAAGGTCACCTGGGTATACCGTTAAGTAAGCTATGAAGGTCCCCTGGGTATACCGTTTAGTAAGCTATGAAGGTCCCCTGGGTATACTGTATAGTAAGCTATGAAGGTACCCTGGGTATACCGTATAGTAAGCTACGAAGGTCCCCTGGGTATACCGTATAGTAAGCTACGAAGGTCCCCTGGGTATACCGTATAATAAATTTCGAAGGTCCCCTGGTTATACTGTATAGTAAGCTACAAAGGTCCCCTGGGTATACCGTTAAGTAAGCTATGAAGGTCCCCTGGGTATACCGTTTAGTAAGCTATGAAGGTCCCCTGGGTATACCGTATAGTAAGCTACGAAGGTCCCCTGGGTATACCGTATAGTAAGCTATGAAGGTCCCCTGGGTATACCGTATAGTAAGCTATGAAGGTCCCCTGGGTATACCGTATAGTAAGCTACGAAGGTCCCCTGGGTATACCGTATAGTAAGCTACGAAGGTCCCCTGGGTATACTGTATAGTAAGCCTGGGTATACTGTATAGTAAGCTACGAAGGTCCCCTGGGTATACCGTATAGTAAGCTACGAAGGTCCCCTGGGTATACCGTATAGTAAGCTACGAAGGTACCCTGGGTATACCGTATAGTAAGCTACGAAGGTCCTCTGGGTATACCGTATAGTAAGCTATGAAGGTCCCCTGGGTATACCGTATAGTAAGCTACGAAGGTCCCCTGGGTATACCGTATAGTAAGCTACGAAGGTCCCCTGGGTATACCGTATAGTAAGCTACGAAGGTCCCCTGGGTATACTGTATAGTAAGCCTGGGTATACTGTATAGTAAGCTACGAAGGTCCCCTGGGTATACCGTATAGTAAGCTACGAAGGTACCCTGGGTATACCGTATAGTAAGCTACGAAGGTCCTCTGGGTATACCGTATAGTAAGCTACGAAGGTCCCCTGGGTATACCGTATAGTAAGCTACGAAGGTCCCCTGGGTATACCGTATAGTAAGCTATGAAGGTCCCCTGGGTATACCGTATAGTAAGCTATGAAGGTCCCCTGGGTATACCGTATAGTAAGCTATGAAGGTCCCCTGGGTATACCGTATAGTAAGCTATGAAGGTCCCCTGGGTATACCGTATAGTAAGCTACGAAGGTCCCCTAGGTATACCGTATAGTAAGCTACGAAGGTCCCCTAGGTATACCGTATAGTAAGCTACGAAGGTCCCCTGGGTATACCGTATAGTAAGCTACGAAGGTCCCCTGGGTATACCGTATAGTAAGCTATGAAGGTCCCCTGGTTATATCGTATAGTAAGCTATGAAGGTCCCCTGGGTATACCGTATAGTAAGCTATGAAGGTCCCCTGGGTATACCGTATAGTAAGCTACGAAGGTCCCCTGGGTATACCGAATAGTAAGCTACGAAGGTCCCCTGGGTATACTGTATAGTAAGCCTGGGTATACTGTATAGTAAGCTACGAAGGTCCCCTGGGTATACTGTATAGTAAGCTACGGAGGTCCCCTGGGTATACTGTATAGTAAGCTACGAAGGTCCCCTGGGTATACTGTATAGTAAGCTACGAAGGTCCCCTGGGTATACCGTATAGTAAGCTAGGAAGGTCCCCTGGGTATACCGTATAGTAAGCTATGAAGGTCCCCTGGGTATTTCTGTGGTAGATATTACACATTCCGTATAGTAAGCTATGAAGGTCCCCTGGGTATACCGTATAGTAAGCTATGAAGTTCCCCTGGGTATACCGTATAGTAAGCTACGAAGGTCCCCTGGGTATACTGTATAGTAAGCTACGAAGGTCCCCTGGGTATACCGTATAGTAAGCTACGAAGGTCCCCTGGGTATACTGTATAGTAAGCTACGAAGGTCCCCTGGGTATACTGTATAGTAAGCTACGAAGGTCCCCTGGGTATACCGTATAGTAAGCTACGAAGGTCCCCTGGGTATACCGTATAGTAAGCTACGAAGGTCCCCTGGGTATACCGTATAGTAAGCTACGAAGGTCCCCTGGGTATACTGTATAGTAAGCTACGAAGGTCCCCTGGGTATACCGTATAGTAAGCTACGAAGGTCCCCTGGGTATACCGTATAGTAAGCTACGAAGGTCCCCTGGGTATACCGTATAGTAAGCTACGAAGGTCCCCTGGGTAAACCGTATAATAAACTTCGAAGGTCCCCTGGTTATACTGTATAGTAAGCTACGAAGGTCCCCTGGGTATACCGTTAAGTAAGCTATGAAGGTCCCCTGGGTATACCGTTTAGTAAGCTATGAAGGTCCCCTGGGTATACTGTATAGTAAGCTATGAAGGAACCCTGGGTATACCGTATAGTAAGCTACGAAGGTTTCCTGGGTATACCGTATAGTAAGCTACGAAGGTCCCCTGGGTATACCGTATAATAAACTTCGAAGGTCCCCTGGTTATACTGTATAGTAAGCTACAAAGGTCCCCTGGGTATACCGTTAAGTAAGCTATGAAGGTCCCCTGGGTATACCGTTTAGTAAGCTATGAAGGTCCCCTGGGTATACCGTATAGTAAGCTACGAAGGTCCCCTGGGTATACCGTATAGTAAGCTATGAAGGTCCCCTGGGTATACCGTATAGTAAGCTATGAAGGTCCCCTGGGTATACCGTATAGTAAGCTACGAAGGTCCCCTGGGTATACCGTATAGTAAGCTACGAAGGTCCCCTGGGTATACTGTATAGTAAGCCTGGGTATACTGTATAGTAAGCTACGAAGGTCCCCTGGGTATACCGTATAGTAAGCTACGAAGGTCCCCTGGGTATACCGTATAGTAAGCTACGAAGGTACCCTGGGTATACCGTATAGTAAGCTACGAAGGTCCTCTGGGTATACCGTATAGTAAGCTATGAAGGTCCCCTGGGTATACCGTATAGTAAGCTATGAAGGTCCCCTGGGTATACCGTATAGTAAGCTATGAAGGTCCCCTGGGTATACCGTATAGTAAGCTATGAAGGTCCCCTGGGTATACCGTATAGTAAGCTATGAAGGTCCCCTGGGTATACCGTATAGTAAGCTACGAAGGTCCCCTAGGTATACCGTATAGTAAGCTACGAAGGTCCCCTAGGTATACCGTATAGTAAGCTACGAAGGTCCCCTGGGTATACCGTATAGTAAGCTACGAAGGTCCCCTGGGTATACCGTATAGTAAGCTATGAAGGTCCCCTGGTTATATCGTATAGTAAGCTATGAAGGTCCCCTGGGTATACCGTATAGTAAGCTATGAAGGTCCCCTGGGTATACCGTATAGTAAGCTACGAAGGTCCCCTGGGTATACCGAATAGTAAGCTACGAAGGTCCCCTGGGTATACTGTATAGTAAGCCTGGGTATACTGTATAGTAAGCTACGAAGGTCCCCTGGGTATACTGTATAGTAAGCTATGAAGGTCCCCTGGTTATATCGTATAGTAAGCTATGAAGGTCCCCTGGGTATACCGTATAGTAAGCTATGAAGGTCCCCTGGGTATACCGTATAGTAAGCTACGAAGGTCCCCTGGGTATACCGAATAGTAAGCTACGAAGGTCCCCTGGGTATACTGTATAGTAAGCCTGGGTATACTGTATAGTAAGCTAGGAAGGTCCCCTGTGTATACTGTATAGTAAGCTACGGAGGTCCCCTGGGTATACTGTATAGTAAGCTACGAAGGTCCCCTGGGTATACTGTATAGTAAGCTACGAAGGTCCCCTGGGTATACCGTATAGTAAGCTAGGAAGGTCCCCTGGGTATACCGTATAGTAAGCTATGAAGGTCCCCTGGGTATACCGTATAGTAAGCTATGAAGGTCCCCTGGGTATACCGTATAGTAAGCTACGAAAGTCCCCTGGGTATACCGTATAGTAAGCTATGAAGGTCCCCTGGGTATACCGTAAAGTAAGCTATGAAGGTCCCCTGGGTATACCGTATAGTAAGCTATGAAGGTCCCCTGGGTATACCGTATAGTAAGCTACGAAGGTCCCCTGGGTATACCGTATAGTAAGCTACGAAGGTCCCCTGGGTATACTGTATAGTAAGCCTGGGTATACTGTATAGTAAGCTACGAAGGTCCCCTGGGTATACCGTATAGTAAGCTACGAAGGTCCCCTGGGTATACCGTATAGTAAGCTACGAAGGTACCCTGGGTATACCGTATAGTAAGCTACGAAGGTCCTCTGGGTATACCGTATAGTAAGCTATGAAGGTCCCCTGGGTATACCGTATAGTAAGCTATGAAGGTCCCCTGGGTATACCGTATAGTAAGCTATGAAGGTCCCCTGGGTATACCGTATAGTAAGCTATGAAGGTCCCCTGGGTATACCGTATAGTAAGCTACGAAGGTCCCCTAGGTATACCGTATAGTAAGCTACGAAGGTCCCCTAGGTATACCGTATAGTAAGCTACGAAGGTCCCCTGGGTATACCGTATAGTAAGCTACGAAGGTCCCCTGGGTATACCGTATAGTAAGCTATGAAGGTCCCCTGGTTATATCGTATAGTAAGCTATGAAGGTCCCCTGGGTATACCGTATAGTAAGCTATGAAGGTCCCCTGGGTATACCGTATAGTAAGCTACGAAGGTCCCCTGGGTATACCGAATAGTAAGCTACGAAGGTCCCCTGGGTATACTGTATAGTAAGCCTGGGTATACTGTATAGTAAGCTACGAAGGTCCCCTTGGTATACTGTATAGTAAGCTACGGAGGTCCCCTGGGTATACTGTATAGTAAGCTACGAAGGTCCCCTGGGTATACTGTATAGTAAGCTACGAAGGTCCCCTGGGTATACCGTATAGTAAGCTAGGAAGGTCCCCTGGGTATACCGTATAGTAAGCTATGAAGGTCCCCTGGGTATTTCTGTGGTAGATATTACACATTCCGTATAGTAAGCTATGAAGGTCCCCTGGGTATACCGTATAGTAAGCTATGAAGTTCCCCTGGGTATACCGTATAGTAAGCTACGAAGGTCCCCTGGGTATACTGTATAGTAAGCTACGAAGGTCCCCTGGGTATACCGTATAGTAAGCTACGAAGGTCCCCTGGGTATACTGTATAGTAAGCTACGAAGGTCCCCTGGGTATACTGTATAGTAAGCTACGAAGGTCCCCTGGGTATACCGTATAGTAAGCTACGAAGGTCCCCTGGGTATACCGTATAGTAAGCTACGAAGGTCCCCTGGGTATACCGTATAGTAAGCTACGAAGGTCCCCTGGGTATACTGTATAGTAAGCTACGAAGGTCCCCTGGGTATACCGTATAGTAAGCTACGAAGGTCCCCTGGGTATACCGTATAGTAAGCTACGAAGGTCCCCTGGGTATACCGTATAGTAAGCTACGAAGGTCCCCTGGGTATACCGTATAATAAACTTCGAAGGTCCCCTGGTTATACTGTATAGTAAGCTACGAAGGTCCCCTGGGTATACCGTTAAGTAAGCTATGAAGGTCCCCTGGGTATACCGTTTAGTAAGCTATGAAGGTCCCCTGGGTATACTGTATAGTAAGCTATGAAGGTACCCTGGGTATACCGTATAGTAAGCTACGAAGGTCCCCTGGGTATACCGTATAGTAAGCTACGAAGGTCCCCTGGGTATACCGTATAATAAACTTCGAAGGTCCCCTGGTTATACTGTATAGTAAGCTACAAAGGTCCCCTGGGTATACCGTTAAGTAAGCTATGAAGGTCCCCTGGGTATACCGTTTAGTAAGCTATGAAGGTCCCCTGGGTATACCGTATAGTAAGCTACGAAGGTCCCCTGGGTATACCGTATAGTAAGCTATGAAGGTCCCCTGGGTATACCGTATAGTAAGCTATGAAGGTCCCCTGGGTATACCGTATAGTAAGCTACGAAGGTCCCCTGGGTATACCGTATAGTAAGCTACGAAGGTCCCCTGGGTATACTGTATAGTAAGCCTGGGTATACTGTATAGTAAGCTACGAAGGTCCCCTGGGTATACCGTATAGTAAGCTACGAAGGTCCCCTGGGTATACCGTATAGTAAGCTACGAAGGTACCCTGGGTATACCGTATAGTAAGCTACGAAGGTCCTCTGGGTATACCGTATAGTAAGCTACGAAGGTCCCCTGGGTATACCGTATAGTAAGCTATGAAGGTCCCCTGGGTATACCGTATAGTAAGCTATGAAGGTCCCCTGGGTATACCGTATAGTAAGCTATGAAGGTCCCCTGGGTATACCGTATAGTAAGCTATGAAGGTCCCCTGGGTATACCGTATAGTAAGCTATGAAGGTCCCCTGGGTATACCGTATAGTAAGCTACGAAGGTCCCCTAGGTATACCGTATAGTAAGCTACGAAGGTCCCCTAGGTATACCGTATAGTAAGCTACGAAGGTCCCCTGGGTATACCGTGTAGTAAGCTACGAAGGTCCCCTGGGTATACCGTATAGTAAGCTATGAAGGTCCCCTGGTTATATCGTATAGTAAGCTATGAAGGTCCCCTGGGTATACCGTATAGTAAGCTATGAAGGTCCCCTGGGTATACCGTATAGTAAGCTACGAAGGTCCCCTGGGTATACCGAATAGTAAGCTACGAAGGTCCCCTGGGTATACTGTATAGTAAGCCTGGGTATACTGTATAGTAAGCTACGAAGGTCCCCTGGGTATACTGTATAGTAAGCTACGGAGGTCCCCTGGGTATACTGTATAGTAAGCTACGAAGGTCCCCTGGGTATACTGTATAGTAAGCTACGAAGGTCCCCTGGGTATACCGTATAGTAAGCTAGGAAGGTCCCCTGGGTATACCGTATAGTAAGCTATGAAGGTCCCCTGGGTATACCGTATAGTAAGCTATGAAGGTCCCCTGGGTATACCGTATAGTAAGCTACGAAAGTCCCCTGGGTATACCGTATAGTAAGCTATGAAGGTCCCCTGGGTATACCGTAAAGTAAGCTATGAAGGTCCCCTGGGTATACCGTATAGTAAGCTATGAAGGTCCCCTGGGTATACCGTATAGTAAGCTACGAAGGTCCCCTGGGTATACCGTATAGTAAGCTACGAAGGTCCCCTGGGTATACCGTATAGTAAGCTACGAAGGTCCCCTGGGTATACCGTATAGTAAGCTACGAAGGTCCCCTGGGTATACCGTATAGTAAGCTACGAAGGTCCCCTGGGTATACCGTATAGAAAGCTACGAAGGTCCCCTGGGTATACCGTATAGTAAGCTACGAAGGTCCCCTGGGTATACCGTATAGAAAGCTATTAATGTCCCCTGGGTATACCGTATAGTAAGCTACGAAGGTCCCCTGGGTATACCGTATAGTAAGCTATGAAGGTCCCCTGGGTATACCGTATAGTAAGCTACGAAGGTCCCCTGGGTATACCGTATAGTAAGCTATGAAGGTCCCCTGGGTATACCTATACCGTATAGTAAGCTACGAAGGTCCCCTGGGTATACCGTATAGTTCCCCTGGGTATACTGTATAGTAAGCTATGAAGGTCCCCTGGGTATACTGTATAGTAAGCTATGAAGGTCCCCTGGTATTTCTTCTGTGGTAGCATCATTATACATTTCTCTCAGTCCATAATTATTTGTTTGTATAGATATTAGGAATTGTAATTAGTCACGTTGCTATATTTGAATGAATATATGAATTGTTTTTTTAAACATTTAGATAGATCTTCCGAGAACGTGTAGCAACTTAAACAGAATACCAAAGATGACCCGATATGTCCAGCTATAAAGATCTGAAGCCTTCACAAGTTAAAGACATCCCTTTTGTTAATATAGGTATATGAATTCATCGACTCGTAAATAAAGCGCAAGATAGATTTGATTTTAACAGAATCTATATTAGAAAATCAGACATTTAGACATCAGTAACATGTACTTTGAATCAAAAAGAACACATTTATTGACTTGAATTATAATTTTACACTCTATATTTCGTGTGTTTCGTACGAAATGTATAGAATTATGTGATTATAGATTTAGGAAGATGTGGTATAAGTGCTAATGAGACAACTCTCCATCCAAGTTACAATTTATAAAATTAAACCATTATATTAGGCTAGATGAAAATATCATCCCGCGTAATGCATGCTACTTCTTGATCTAGCACGTTGGTAACATCGATTGATCAAAGCAGCAGGGTTTATGTCAAATCAACATGCTTTCCATTAACACAAATGGGAGAAAATAACAAAAATAGCATAAGACGTATGTGTACACGATTTTCTGTTCATTGATTTTATATTGCAAATATACACATGCAGATACTCAACTATATTAAGTTATTGCACATTTCAAGGACCACCATTATTTTTGTCATATCCCACATAGACCTCTTGATTTATATTTTAGTGTGTGATGATAAAGGAAGAACATTATTATAAATTGTTCAATACAATTATATAATTATATGATGGGCAAGTCTGTATTCGTCACTCGATGTCTATTTTTTCTATGAAAAACTTCCTTGTCTTTTCAAGTATGCAAAATATTATTGAATTATATTTACATGTCACAAAAACATGATTTAAATACTAACAATTTTATCTGATCCGTACACAGGTGCCCAAGATCTTATTACGATAGAAGCTAACTGGAAAGGTTTAGTGAGAAAAGAAGGACAACTGGAACGTGGATTAAAGAAACTTGGACCCCTCTCTAAAGTTACAAGTATTCAGTGTAAGTGGCGATCTATTGTTCGCTCTCTAAAGTTACAAGTATTCAGTGTAAGGATAATTATCAACTTATATTACATGACTGGCGATCTATTGTCCCCTCTCTAAAGACTGGTGATCTATTGTCCTCTCTAAAGACTGGTGATATATTGTATCCTCTCTAAAGTTACAAGTATTCAGTGTAAGGATAATTATCAACTTATATTACATGACTTGCGATCTATTGTTCTCTCTCTAAAGACTGGCGATCTATTATCCTCTCTCTAAAGACTGGTGATCTATTGTCCTCTCTCTAAAGACTGGCGATCTATTGTCCCCTATCTAAAGACTGGCGATCTATTGTCCTCTCTCTAAAGACTGGTGATAAAGTGTCCCCTCTCTAAAGACTGGTGATCTATTGTCCCCTCTCTAAAGACTGGTGATCTATTGTTTTCTCTCTAAAGACTGGTGATCTATTGTCCCCTTTCTAAAGACTGGCGATCTATTGTCCCCTTTCTAAAGACTGGCGATCTATTGTCCTCTCTCTAAAGACTGGCGATCTATTGTCCTCTCTCTAAGGACTGGTGATCTATTATCCCCTCTCTAAAGACTGGTGATTTATTGTCCCCCCCCTAAAGACTGGTGATCTATTGTCCCCTCTCTAAAGACTGGTGATCTATTGTCCCCTTTCTGAAGACTGGTGATCTATTGTCCCCTCTCTAAAGATTGGTGATCTATGGTCCCCTCTCTAAATACTGGTGATCTATTGTCCCCTCTCTAAAGACTGGTGATCTATTGTCCCCTCTCTAAAGACTGGCGATCTATTGTCCCCTCTCTAAAGACTGGTGATCTATTGTCCCCTCTCTAAAGAACTGGTGATCTATTGTCCTCTCTCTAAAGACTGGCGATCTATTGTCCCCTTTCTAAAGACTGGCGATCTATTGTCCTCTCTCTAAAGACTGGCGATCTATTGTCCTCTCTCTAAAGACGTGCGATCTATTGTCCCCTCTCTGAAGTTACAAGTATTCAGTGTATGGATAATTATCAACCTATATAACACTACTGGTGATCTATAGTCCTTTCTCTAAAGACACACGACTCCGTTGCAAGAATTGCAAGTCATGTGATATCTCGACTTAATAATGGATTGGCCTCACTATTGTGATGCTTTCATTTGATTTGGTAGACTTGGTAGATTGTATGGTATCAATAAAAGGAAATGTTGGTATACGTCATAGCAACAACAACCTAACGACACAAAATACCAAAAGACATATTTACTCTTAAACTACAGGTGTCTAATGGAAAAAATGTTACAACCTTTAAATAACCATACAGGTTGATGATTGAACCCCTATCTAGTGCAGAGATTTTTATATACCCTATTTATAACCCTGCTGTATGGCCTATAAAAGTAATTGTGTAAACATTTCCGTTAGATTGTTCACTTATTGAAACAGTTTTATATTCAACTTGTTGCTATTACTGCAGTTAAAACTGTTCAGTGGAAGCCTTCTTAATGTTAAATTTATCTGAATAAAAGAAAACATTGGGTTCATGTCGATGACACAGCAACCCAACAACAATAAAACTAAAGAACAACAAAGAATCAATCGGGGACAATACCCGAAAGATATATACCAACAACACCAAATTTTCAGAAGGACAAAAAGATTCAAATAATTTAAAGACAATCACTCATGACTATATTGACTAGATTCAGGCACATGAAGACGATATATGATTTTG
Source organism: Mytilus californianus (assembly GCF_021869535.1). Taxonomy (NCBI): domain Eukaryota; kingdom Metazoa; phylum Mollusca; class Bivalvia; order Mytilida; family Mytilidae; genus Mytilus; species Mytilus californianus. The sequence goes on along the minus strand of NW_026262679.1, from coordinate 126,283,034 downwards.
TCTTTTTGTATTACGTATATAGTATTTTGAGTTACTTCAGCATTGTTCAGCCATGTTATACTGTGAAAAAATACAGTCGATGTATATATATATATTTCGGTTTTAATTGTATAAATTTAAAGATTGTTATATTTAAATCAGAATAGATTGATATGATTCATTTTACATCATATTCATACTGATGAAGGATATCTATTATCCGAAATATTTATAGATACTTCCTTTTTTTTTAATATTGGTGTTGTTTTTGTACACTTTTTAGGCGTTTATATATATAAATATATATAGACTTCTATAAACAAGTCTAAATTGAAAACAACGTTCTAACCTATGATTGCGTTGGATAAAAACCGCAATTTTTATACATGTGCATGCAAAACAAATTTCTTGGTAGAGGGGTCTAAATTCAGCACAAACAACATTTTCCAAAAGACCAAAAAAGTGAAAAAGTATATTTTAACAAAACGCATTTGACTATCAGGTCGAACAACGGATGTTCTTAAACCCTGCTGACTGCCATTGGCGATTGCCAAATAAACAGATCACCAGATGTAACAAAATTGATCTTAACTATTAATTTAATACCAAACAGAAAACAATAAACTTGCGGAAAAGATGGTATACCGCAAACAAAAGGTGCAAAAATTAGTACACCATGTCCGGATTTCGACAATTAATGTCTCTTCAGTGATGTTAGGAATCGAAACGGTATTTGGAAGGCCATATAATTTACCTCAATTTAGGATAGACTCTTGAATTTTGAAGAGTCGAAATAGGATAAACGGATCATATAAACCCGAAGGCACTTCTATATATATATACTTTTTTATATAGTTTTGATGACTGTGAGTTCTAACGATACAAGATTCTGAACCTCCGAAAGGCTGTTATTCGACATGATCATTATATTTCCAAATTGCATTCTCGTAATGACAATATGTTATTTTTCAGGGAGACAATTTTTTGTTGTCCTATCTCAGGGTTGTGTTTACGTTTTTCATGATGATCATTCATCATCTCCGAAAGTTCACTTCTCTCTTATGAATTATCACAAGTAAGTAGCATTTACTATGTTTTTGTGTCATGGGTTGTCACAAGTAAGTAGCATTTACTATGTTTTTGTGTCATTGGTTATCATAAGTAAGTAGCATTTACTATGTTTTTGTGTCATTGGTTATCATAAGTAAGTAGCATATACTATGTTTTTGAGTGATTGGTTATCATAAGTAAGTAGCATTTACTATGTTTTTGTGTAATGGGTTATCACAAATAAGTAGCATTTACCATGTTTTTGTGTCATGGGTTATCGTAGAATGAATTTCATAACAGCGAGGACATGGACACATAGTAATTAAATGTTATCGTGTGTATCACTGACTGTCGACAACAAAGACTTCACTAAATTACAGTATGTCAAGGGCCTCTCAATGGGGATATACGCAATTACTATCTTTACGCATGTCCATTCATAAAATAAAAGTTTTTGCATGAAAGTTCATAGGAATTTGTTTTGAATATTTCTATATACTCACAACAAAAAGTTTCTTTTGACAGAATGATTATATTCAGAGGTGATATCACCAAGCAATCGAGAGAAAAAAGTTCTTGCACAAACGTTCTGTGGCTCCTTAAAGAAATACGAAAACTTTTATTCGTACGAGTTAATGTAGAGTAACCTACGATCAACTTTCATACTAAGATTATTTTTGTTGTTAATAAGAGCCCGGACCTTTATAAAAAAAATTTTTAGCCCTCTGAGCTGCATATTTTTTGCACGGAACAAATTTAAATTCCCATCGAAGATTCCAACGATCAGATTTTCGTGAACATTTAAATAGCATTCTAACAAAAAATAACTCGTGAAAATATCAAGAAGCATATGAATCCGGTCTTGGGTGCAAAGTTTACGTTGATTGGAGCCAGAGTAGCTTTTGTGGAAACATTGATATTTATTTTAGATTTTGTTATACCTGAACATGTATAACAAAAGTTACGGGATCTATATTCTTTTACTACAAATTAAGCAGGTAATTTCAATGATTTGGTCTTTCTCCGCTATTTTTTTTTTTTGCTATTTGAGGACGCATATTTGAGACAATTCTGTAAAAACGTTTATTTGCAATTTTATTCATGCTGATTTCAAAAGCCTCTTGCATAGCCGTCCCCTCCCTTATTTTAATTGAATCAGGAATGGTCGCCCCCTTACAATTTGAAATTGTACTCACTTCTTTTTCGGTTTCTGTGTTTCAATATATATCCATGAATTTAATGATAAGTTCACAATACATCTGTTTTGGAATAATAAATCATGTGCACAAAACTAAACTGGTCAACTGTAACACGAGATAATGTACAGGTTATTATGTCAACATAGCAGTAACAGTGTAATAATATCTTTTAGACTGGGTGCAATCGTTTAATTATTCTAGTATAAAAGGTATTGTGAACATATTTAATTCATGGATAGATACTGAAACACAATTTAACAAAAATTAAGTACAATTCTAAATTAAATCGCTGTGATCCGTCCAATCGTGCACATTTCCTTATAGGACATGTATTATTTAGCATACGTATACCCCCGTCAATGTATGTATTAGTGTTTGTTTACAAATAAAGCATGTTTTATTTTTTATTTTGGCGATTGACCAATCCACTGAACGATTTGCAATGCATGATGGATTACATGTCTATAACTGACACACTACTTAATTTTTCACTTATTGCCAGAAAAGAATTTTTCCTTACTTTTTAACCGGATTTTCGAAGGAAAAATCGGTTATTGATTTGAGGATTTACGGCGGGCGGGCGGGTGGGTGTGCGGTTGGACGGGTGGCTGCCAAACAGTGTCCGTTCATTAACATGAAAAAGCTTTTACGAAATCTTTTCAAATTTAAATATGTTGTTTCCTGTGACTAAATGAAGGTTGAGTTCAATTTTCACGATTTTAGCTTTTCTCGTTGTTGAGTTGTAGACCTTTCAGTAGCGATAAGTGATGTTTATTATATGATTTATTTTTATTTTGAGTTATTTCCCTTTGAACAGAAATGGTGTAATTAATAAGTATATGGATAGATAGTCTATCAATGATTGTATCTGTTCAATTGATTTTAGTCAGGAGTTGTAAAAATTTCTGTATAACTATTTTTTTAAGTCATGTGTGTTTTGAAGGTAGATGTCACAGTTGTTATTTGGTATTTTATTTTTGTTTGGTGTGTTAATGTTAAATTTTTACTTGATCCTGTTTGGGGGTCCAGATTTGCAAATATCATTTTCATTAGATATAAAAATCTATTTTTATTAAAGGATATTTTTCATTACATAACATTGTGTAGATAAAGTTGTTGACATTGATAGATAAGTTGCAAGTATTAGTTTGTGACCAATGAAAGAAAAAAAATTGGGAACTATTAATTATATATATAAAGTTTGATTACACTAAGTGTTTTTAAGATATCAAGTTAAAGCATGTGGTAATTATCAATCACACAATTATAATTGGAGTGACAGATTTATTTGAAAAGTTTGTGTTTCCTAAGTGTTGTTGATGATAAGCTCTGTAGGACTTTATAAATATAGTTTGAAATTTACTGTTCATTATTAGACATTTTGAAGATAATTACAGATAGGTTTTATTGATTTTTAAAAGACATTGTATTAATGATAAATGATATTTTGGAATTTTTTTTGTTCTTTTCTTTGGAAAATTGTTTGTTATTCTGTATAAACTAATTTTCTGAATGCTATATATATATTTTTTTACTTGATCCTGTTTGGGGGTCTAGATTTGCAAATATCATTTCCATGCAGGAAAATCCGGTCACTCTGACAGCCTCTTGTTCTCTCTTCATTACTTTGTGATATCACCTCTGAATATACTCATTCTTTCAAAAGAAACTTTTTTCTGTCAGTATATAAATATATTCAAAACAAATTCCTATAAACTTTCATGCAAAAAGAATTATTTTATGAATGGACATGTGTAAAATAGTTATTATGTATATCCCCATTGAGAGGCTCATCTTCGCTAGCCAAGGATATCGTGATAGAGTGGAGGGGAGTGGATCGTAACCCTTGGCTAGCTCTGGAGAGGAGGGGAGTGGATCGTAACCCTTGGTTAGCGAAGGTGTGAGAGGCCCTTTTTTTGTAGTGACATACTGTAATTGCGCGAAGTCTTTGTTGTAGACAGCCTGTGACCGACACGATATCATTTAAATATCAGGTGTCCATGTCCACACTGTTACGAAATTCATTCCAAGTAAGTAGCAATCAAATGCCTTTTTATATCCCGAGTAAAGTATCATAAGCGTCCTGTGGTATCTTAAGTAAGAGGCATAAACAGATTCTTCCCAGTGTCTTGTGGAATCTTAAATAAATAACTTAGAATATTTTTTTCTATGGCCTGCTGAATCTTGAATAAGTAGCATAGAAGATTATTTCTTGTACAATTGAGGTGTCTTAAAGAAGTAGCATAGAAGATTCTTTTCTGTACATTGTTCGTATCTTAAATAGGTAGCATAGAGTATTTTTTCCGGTGCACTTCGGTATCTTAAATAAGTTGCATATTATTTCCTGTGCCGTGCGGTATCTATAATAAGTTGCATAGGAGATATTTTCCAGTACCCGACAGAATCTTGGATAAGTTGCATAGGATATCCTTTCCAATGCCCTGCGGTATCTTAAATAATTATCATAGATTTTGTCCAGTGCCCTGCAGAATCTTGGATAAGTTACATAGGATATCCTTTCCAGTACCCTTCGGTATCTTAAATAAGTATCTTATGAGATTTTTTCTGTATATTTGAGGTATCTTATTAAGCTAGAGACAATTATTGTGTTTTTTTCGTCTTGACTCTTAAGTCATCTTGAATTATTAGCATGTATATACGATGCTTTTCAGTGTTCTGGGTTATCCTAAGCAAGTTGAATAGAAAATGCTCGCATTTATCATCAGTTAAACAAAGCAAGTAGCATGAATGCTGGCTTGTGTCTCGGGTTATCCTAATCAATTGGCTAAGACGATGATTGTCTGTGTCCTGAAAAAGGCATCATGACAATATCACAACGACAAACATGATGCATTTTATGATTTTAAACAATTTACTCGTTTGCTTAATGTGAAGAAACCTAAGATCATGTGAATACAACTGAGACAAGACGCACTACACTAAAAATCGGAAAACAAAATATCCATTTTGTCGTTATATTAAATACTTGCTTAAACGTTAAAAATGATCAATCAAACATTTGTGTATTTTAGATTAAGAAGGAATTTTAGTATACCCCACTCTTTTGAAATCCTGCCATGTTCCTCGGAGGGCAAAGTATACAAATTCAGTTGTGCAACAGATACGGAGAGGCTGGTATGTAAACACGAAATAAATACTTCTGTTTCTTTCTTAATTCACTTGAATATTGTTAAATTAGTACATCTTGCAGTTCTTATAACTAACCCGTATATCTTCTAATTAGATTTTAAGTGTAAGACCTCCAAGAATAAGTCTCCAATTTTCCTCTTTTTTCGTTTTGAGTAACAGCTTTGTATGATAATGTAATTATATATTAAATGTTTAACCACATGTATGTATTAATTTTATACTTATCACAAACAAATGTTCTATTATATTAGCGCAAGATTTAACAGACGGTTTATCAAAATTGAATAAGACCTGTACATATGTATTGTCTGTTTGTTAGGAGTGGATGAGAGCTATATATATATCGATGCTTGCAGTTCATAAAGAAGCCTTACCAGACCATGAACACATAAAGTAAGTATGATTAGTGTCCAACAGATGGGTAACGGACAGACAGACATATATACAGATAAACAGAAGAACTAACCGAGATAATAGGAATACATTGTAAAAGAGAAGTAGCATTTATGCCAACTCAAGGTTATGATTTAATTCCATGGATAGTACAATTGGTTCACAATTGTATAAGTTTTGAAATCTTGCGTATTTTGGCAGCTGTCTCGATTACACTTACCCAGTTTTCATTTTTACGTAAGATTACAATTTGAAGGTATGCTTAAGCCAAATTATTTCTACATGGAACTCTATAGTTATATCTTGTCGTTAAGGAAATGGGAAGGTTGAGACTGTTTCGATCTATTGATTTTCTGAGTTGTGATATTTTGATAGCCTAGTATCCTGGCCAAACCTTTTACTGAATTTTACTGGTAAGTGCGCTGACGTTTTCGAGTGCTAAACAGTAATCTTTATATCTTTATATAGATTAATCTTCTCGGCAATGAAATTTCACGAAAACATTTTTACCAAAATTTATTTGTTATATCAAAATGTTTTGTACTGAGAAAAAATAATATAATAATGAACGCGGACGAGTTCCTAATTTGATGACGTGTACCTATAAACTATAACTATAAATGGCTCATTATAAGCATATAATCAAGAGATAAGAAAAAAAGGAAACTGATTCGCACACACTTCACATCTCTAGCTCAGAAGAAGTTAGAATGAATATTTACCTATTAGGTAATTAAGATGATCTGTTTAAGTGTTGTTATAAGGATATTAAGTGCCAATCTGCCTAAGAATCAGGCAGTGATGAAAACATGACAAATAAAAACCCACTCAAGTTGACATAAATTTTAGTTCAAACTGTATAATGGTGCACGATTATGACATTTGTTCCTTTTTCTTGTTCTGGTAATTCAAGATATAATTTGGTTGAAATGCACTATTATAAAAAGTTATCAATTGAGGGGAGCTAACTCCGTAATTTGCTATCATTCTAAGAGGGTGGTAAAGGGTTATTTTCGTGCAACGTGTTTTGCCATTTTTATTTTACGTGCAGCCGTGAAAAAGGTTCGTTATTCATCGTGTTTCGTGAAATCGGTAAAAAGATCAACGTGCAAGAAATTTTTAATTGTTCGTTCATCGTGAAATGGCAATTTTATTTCGCGTTCTTCCGTGCAGATACCCCCCCCCCCCCCCTTTACGCCCCTCTTCTAACCAAAAGTTATCTAGAGATTTTTCGAATTACCAGACACGCAGACATGTATCCTTTTTTGTTCATGGACATTAAAAATTGTTTATCTGTTTAACACACATATTTGTAGTCTTCTTTTTCGTGTGAATACCATTGTCACTCTTATTTAATTATTTTCAGTTTATTATTTCAATTGTACTATACTGTATGCCATACCAATTAATGTAAATGTGTTTGTGCTAATAAATATTGTCTATTGTGCTGGAATTCTTCCAGTGGTTGCTTGTTTGGCCCTTTTAACATTTTTGATTCGAGCGTCACTGATGAGTCTTTTGTAGACGAAACGCGCGTCTGGCGTAAATATAAAATTTCAATTCTGGTATCTATGATGAGTTTATTGTGACTTGGCTGGAGAGTTGTCTCATTGACACTCATGCCACATCTTCTTATATCTATTATATCTATGTTACACTATAGTACACTATTTAATAAGTCTGTTTTCTTCCACCTAAATATCACTAATTTGATTTTAGATAATCAGTTAAAACACTAAATCTAGTTCATAGTAAGTTTATTGTAGTAAGAAAACTAGCACAGGTTCAACAGAAAGATTTTGAAAGCAGAGAAAACTGTGCACCTTACAATAAGCATGACTTTATCAGATGACAATACTAAAAATTCGAGCCAAGAATTAGGCGTAGGTACTTTACATCAGTCACAGATGTCGCGGGTGTGTTCTAATTTGAATAATAATAATCGGGGGTTCATCAATGTTTCCATATTTTAATAGTATCAAATTATTATGTGTTTAATGAATATTTCAATCATACTGACATTCAAACGATGGTCGATATCTTCATTACAGACTAAAAAAACCCGAAGAATATAATCTTCTCGAATCAACCGTCGGTGCCTCGGCTTCTGCAGCAAAGCTTTATGAGATAGAAGATGAAGATGAGTCGTCAGATGACAATTATGACAAACCTGATGAGTCTATCGTAAAACATAATAAATATGAGCCTGATCCAAGTAAGTAGCTGTTGCATCATGTATTGATAAGAAGAAATTAAAGTTCAAATCTGATTAAAGAGGTCCAGCTTTCGGACCTTAAATGGTTGAACTGTGAATGTGAATGATTTGAAAAGCTTCAATTCTTATGTACAATGTACAAAAAAATCAAGAAAAAAATCAAAAAATGAAAACAACACTTTATAAATTGCATGCGTCCAAAGCGCTTTTCTGGAATTACCATTATCAGGAACGCTAAAAGCCGAATATTTGAAAGTCATCGATGTATAAGAACCGAAACATTAAGAGATACACAATCGTATTGAATATATGATAATTTTCTTGATAATTCGAAAATAAAAAAAGATGACAAATGTCCCCCTGCCGAACTTCAAAACGAAATTCCACTTGTTTATCTTTCCAGCTTTATGAATTAATCGTATTATCTAGCGCTGAGAAAACCTTGAAATATAGTGGTGATAAAAAGATAAAATTGTTTCACATTTGGTTATGTCGGGGTCTTTTATAGATATGTATAGGGTTTTGCTCATTGTTGAACAATCATACCATATCTGCTTATTCTAAATTGAATATAAGAAATTTTTATTGACATTTCTATCTTAACTTGAAATAATTTTAGCTCTTTTACTGCTTTTGTTATTTGTAATTCGAAAATTTAGTAACACATACAGAGGACTGTGTCATATAAATACTCGGTTTGATATTTATACAGTACATGTACTATCATCACTTTATTCTCCCCCATTGATCCGAGCGTTTACATTTATAAAATATTTTAAAAAAGTATTGGTATTAAATGTGATTTTTTGTTGTTGAGAACTTGTCCAGTGTTTCAAGGAAGATTTCACCTTCCCCTGCCGAAAAATGAAAAATTCTTTTCTTTCTCTTACTAGCTACGAAATACGTATCAACAACTGGCACCATTCCAGAAGAGACAAATTCTAAAAGAATACAAAAATCATTTTCAGAACAACGAGAGACATATGAAGATGCTGCCTCGCCGAATGAAACCGTAAAACAAAGGAGTTTTTCTGAGGGGACCGTGAACGTTAATGCTGGAAACACTAGTGTAGATACTGTCAATTCTACTTCAGTGCAAACAAAAACTAAACCAAAACCCCAAGTAGCACCCAAACCCGCTAAACCAGCAAAACAAAAAATGTACATCAATTCACTAAATGCGCCTGAATCATCTAATTCAAGGACAAAATCGCCTGCATCGCGATTACGTATGACAGCACCAGATTCCCATTCACGAACGAATTCACCAGCCTCAAATTTACGCACCTCATTGCCATCTCGTTCACGAACAGAATCACCACCAACAGAACTTCAATTGCCAGTATCTTCAGATTCAAGCTCTAGGCCTTCCTCACGTGAAAGTGACAAGCAGTCAAGATCCCCAGAGCCTACTATATCGACACCCAGGAAAACACCACCTTGTTTCACAAAGCGTGGCAACTTGGGGGATACTAATTATTTAAACATGACAGAGGAAGCAGGCTATGTGCAGCCAGATCCCGGACTTGATCCAGCGTCGGAATACATGTTTAGCGGAAACAGAGATGACAGTGCACGGTGAGTTTCTGTAGTAACTATTGCAAATGACAACTGAAAAATAATAAAGTTCATTAATAAATGACAGATTTTAATCACATTATATTGTTATGAGTGTGTTTTTAAAACAGCTTAATATTTTAAGACTTCTCCAGTCTATCTATATTCTGGTCATTAAAAAAAAGGACAAGGGTGAAGGTTTGGTACCATTAAAACGTTTAAACCCCTGCAATTGTTTGCACCTGTCCTAAGTCAGGAATCTGATGTTCAGTAGTTGTCGTTTGTTGATGTGGTTCATAAGTGTTTCTCGTTTCTCGTTTTTTATATAGATTAGACCGTTGGTTTTCCCGTTTGAATGGTTTTACACTAATAATTTTTGGGGCCCTTTATAGCTTGCTGTTCTGTGTGAGCCAAGGCTCCGTGTTGAAGACCGTACTTTGACCTATATTTGTTAATTTTAATAAATTTTGACTTGGATGGAGAGTTGTCTCATTGGCACTCATACCACATGTTCTTATATCTATATGTAATTCAGATATATGTGCTGAATTGACAAAATTCATATTATGATGGTGGCGAAAAAATACATACGTCTTTTACTGAATAAATACTTTAAAATATTTTAGGGAATTACAATTGCTGGCAGACCGAACTTTCTTAGTTAGAGATTCTTCTGAACCCGGGAAAAAGGTAACTATAATGATTGAAACTGTCACTTTCTTGCTATGTTTGAAAATAAAGAGATGTGGCACGATTGGCAATGAGACAAATATCTAGATGGGTAGATTGGTGAATTGATGTGTAACGTTCAATGGTAAATGTCACATTCATATCAGGATGAGAACAATTTGATGTGATAAGAATACAAGTGTTCTAGACCGACACGCTGAGTAAGATTTTTAATGTGATAATTTACAACGTAACAGTTCACAAGAAAACATGTTCGAACACTTTATTCTGACTCCGAACCGAACAGTCTTTCCTTCTTAGCGGAGAAGCAGCAACTACCATTTTTTAAGTCTTTTGTTAAACCCGGTCATGAATCGAACAAACGACCTCCAGCACTTGAGGCAAGATTGCACACGCTACCATGACACAACCGATACGATTAAAATACCAAAGCACAAGGATGTAAACACGAACAGGTCACTTTGCGGCCTTCCACAATAAGCAATACCCATGCCGTGAATATATATATATTAAACTATAAAAGACCCCGGATGTGGTATTTATTTACGGATATTAGTCTTTTTGGCAACCATACAACATTGCAAATAAGTATATTATATATTTTTTTAGTATGAGCAATACCATTTTCTTATATTACCAAAATTATGTGTTTACAATGATGAACGGGAGTCATTAAAGATAGAATATTCCAAAATATAATTACACTATTGGGTTTTATTCATGGTTTTTTATCTTGCCTATTTTACAAAAGTGGCAAGCTAATACAAAAGACAATTGAAAAAACAATATATAACACAGCATGAATAATATTTATTGTACTGTAATACTTCGAACATTTTGGAGGACCAAGACCATTTTCATAATTCTAAAGATTCCTTTATTAAAGCCACCGATTTTTTTTACATGAGTTTATGTTAACTTGGAAAATGTCTGACCTTCAAACTGTTAAACTGGTTTTATATTATTAGTTTTTAAAAACAACTGATATTGTAAGGTTGAGTCCAGTTTACTCAGTGTCTGCCTAATTGTGTCTTTTTTCACTTCACCATTTATTTATTTTCTCTTTTATAGGTTTTAGTGGTGAAAACCAAAGCTGGGCTTAAGTCGTACAAAATCGAAATCGAAAAACACGTAAGTAATCCTTGTGTTCAGTCAGTTCGGCATATCAATTACTATTATTATCAAAACAGCTGCATTATCATTTCTACAAGATCAAACAAACTGCACTCTGCAAATGTTTGTTTATGTACAAATGTGCAAGGTCAAACAAACCACACTCTGTATATGATTGGTTAGGTACCAGTGTACAAGGTCAAACAAACCACACTCTGTAAATGATTGGTTATGTACCAGTGTACAAGGTCAAACAAACCACACTCTGTAAATGATTGGTTATGTACAAGTGTACAAGGTCAAACAAACCACACTCTGTATATGATTGGTTAGGTAGTTCCATATTTGGAATTAGAAATGGAAGGATATTAAAACGTTCAGTATAACAATAATAATATGTGGTATGATTGCCAATGAGACATACATTCAACAGAGACCAAATGACGTGAATGTAAGCAACTTTAGTACCATCAACGATGAGCAAAACTATGTAGTTATAAAAGGCCCCGACATGGCAACAAGTGAACCAATTCAAACGTGAAATACCAGCAGCCTAATTTATGACAAAGCAATAAACAAATATGTTTTGTGTCGTAAAAGTTCAAAATGATTCGGTTCCAACCGGTTGTCTTTTTTGTATCCCTTGTCCACTTAAAAGCTTTGCCTTTGTTCTTCTCTGTTGAGGTCATTAGACATTCTTCTAGCCTCTTCGAAATTGAGTTTTGTCTCCAGATCATTGCAAAAATACGTGTGATGATCTTAAGATTATTGCTATCGGTTCTGTTGGGCTTTTTACTGACGTTTATCCTCAAGCGTTTACCCAATAATATCACACATATAAGAATACTACTTGATAACACAATGTTTAATCCTTTTCAGAGTGAAAAGTTCATGATTGAAGCCAATTTGACGTTTGATACACTGCACGAAGTTTTAGAACATTATAAAAGACACAACCTTCCAAATATAGGTATCCCTTTAAGACTCGGATACAATGCTAAACAAAGTTCTGTACCGGATGATGACGACTACGAACCTGTTGGACAACCATTACTGTAGTGTTCGAACACAAATCAGTGATATACAATGCCTTGAGTTGGGTAATCTCGATTGTTTGGTAATTCTGCAGTATTTTTACATACCGACATAATTTAATCGTTTATTGACTTTATCCAGAATCTCCATGTAGTATACTCATCAATTTTTTATACTACCGCAAAATTTCTGCGGCCGTATAATGGTATGGCGATGTGTCCGAAGACATTTGGGCCCCATTTTTAAATTGGTCCACATTGAGGATTAAAGATTCCACTTTGTTTGATTTCATCAAAAATTGAATTATTTGGGGTTCTTTGATATGCCAAATCTATTTGTGTTAATAGATATTTTTTTTTTGACCCCGTTTTCAAATTAAGGTCCAAAATTAAATTTTGTTCGATTTTAACAAAAAATGAATTCTAAGGATTCTTTGATATGGTGAATCTAAACGTGACTGTATTTAGATTTTTGATTTTGGGCCCAGTTTTTAAGTTGGTCCAAATCGGGGTCTAAAATTAAAATTGAATATATGGGGTATTTTGATAAGCTGAATCTTACAGTGTATTTACATTTTGGATTTTGTGTCCCATTATCAAATTTGTTCACTTTGAGGTCCAAAGGATGCAAAATTAAACTTTGTTTAATTTCGTCAAATTGAACCCTTGGGTTCTTTATTATGCTGAATGTTACCATGTATTTATATTTTGGATATTGCCTATAATAGGTAAATGTCCAATTTCAAATTTTCAAGACCACATTAATTCTGTGTCAGAAACCTATGCTGTGTCAATTTGACAAATATTTAATCACAATCCAAATTCTGAGCTGTACCAAATAAAATTGAGAATGGAAATGGGGAATGTGTCAAAGAGACAACAACCCGACCATAGAGCAGACAACAGCAAGCTTGAAAGTTTTGTCCATAATTTCCCCAAGGGTTCAACCTCTGCGGTCGTATCAAGCTGCGTCTTTCGGAGCATTTTATTTTTTTATGTATGCCTTTTTCATTAGATTCACAAGTTGTGAAATCTTGATTGTTTGGTAATTTTGTAGTAATTTATCATACTGAAAAAAATGAATCGTTGACTGAATTTATCCAGAATCTCCGACTACTCAATTCTCTTCAACTTTCTTATGTTTATTGTCTCCCGCGTAACGTGTTGCGGGGGACATGGAAATACCGGGCGTCCGTCCGTGTGTACGTCCGTCCGTCCGTCCGGTCTTGTTAGCGCTCTCACAGGTACAATTCTTGCCAGATTTTTATAAAACTTATACTACAGGTTAATATCAGCATTATCTCGGACAAGTTCTATAATGGTGGCCGATCGATTTTTTTAAAAAGAGTTATGCCCCTTGGAAATATTAAATATGTGCAACGCGGGGGACATTGGAACTCTGTTCTTTTATATTTATACCTTTTTCATTAGACTCACAAGTTAAACTGTCATTTATAGTTTTATTAATGCTTTTTAATATGTTGCATCCAAGAAATAGTTATGTATGTATATTGATTTAACTTATGAGTAATAAAAATATATATTTGACAAAGGAACTTATTTTTTCATGAGAGGTGATATACAACTTCATTGTACAGTTGTAAGGTTGTATGTGTTGATGTCATAAAACGGAATGGTTGCGTACAAATACTTTCTCTAACCTGGGACTATTATACTAATACATTATGTCCCAGCTTTAACCAAATGAATCAACGACCAATGAATGACAAGTTATATTATAATGATTATAAATTGTTCGTTTTGGTGTCATAAAACGAAACGGTTGTGTACAAATACTTTCTTTAAACAATCACCGGACAATAAATGACATTTTATATATAACGATTATAAACAGACTTAATTGTAAGTGTTTCTCGTTTCTCGTTTTTTATATGGATTAGACCGTTAACACTAGTAATTTTGGGACCCTTTATAGCTTGCTGTTCGGTGTGAGCTAAGGTTCCATGTTGAAGACCGTACTTTGACCTATAATGGTTTACTTTTATAAATTTTGACTTGGATGGAGAGTTGTCTCATTGGCACTCATACCACATCTTCTTATATCTATCTATTACAGAAACAATAATGATAATGCTATAATGATATGAAGTTAGCTATGGCAGTTGTTTTCTTATTGTAAAACATTAATAACAAATCAAGTCCACAGTGTTGTATAAAATTATTTCTTCATGTTTACGTGAAAGAAGTCAAATACATCTGTTTTCTGTATTTTGATTATTGAAATTAATTCATTTTTTTAAAGCAGAATCGAACATCGTTAATAGTCGAACGTGTATGAAAGTGAACAAAATTAGATTTTGCTTGAGCTCCCGAACAAAGCATCACATCTGACCTAAATTCCATGTAAGGGTGTTATACGATTTTAATTTTCTTAAACAAAAAAAAATATGACTAGTTAAAGAGAGCATTACACAGGTGATAGTTCAATACTGATTAAATGAAAAGTTCAATGATCAGTATACAGCGTTTTGCCATATTTTACAAACTTTCTAAAAATAAGTGGGAGACGGTTATGTTTTGATGTCCATGCAAGGAACACATTCTCCTCAAGTGTCTTATTATTTAGTTTAAACATATTTTATTTACTCAAAGTAAAATGGATTGGACACTAGTAAACCATACTTATGAAGTCCGCTCCGAATAACAATAAATTACAATACAATATTAATGTGAGCATGCAATAATTCAGAATATACAATACTATAAGAGTCTATCTATTGAAAAAAAAAATAAAACAATAATAACAGAAACATTGGTAATGATGATGAGGATGATGACGTGAATGTACCGCAAATACACTAACAAGAAATCTCTCAGACCTTTTAATAAACTCGAATACATGTTTAAATATATTGACGTTTTGTTCATACGAAAGGTTCGGATTACCAGATGTTAGTAACTTAACATTTAATAATAGGTCACCAGGGAGCCATCTTAGATTGTTCATCAGAATTTCTCTCTGGTGTGTTTATAAAGAACAGTCGAAAAGGAAATAAGGAAATGGTGTACAGTCTCAATGTTGCATTTACAAAAACAAGATGGGTCAGCAATTATATTGACTCTAAACAAGTCATAGTTCAAGAAAGATGAATAGCATCTGAATTGTGTTAGAATTATATTTAGTTTCCTCGGTCCATATAAATAGTGCTTCGGTACATCTTTATTTATAGTATTTAGCCTTTTTAATTGGATTTTAAATTTTGAGATAGAGTCTGATTTTCGAAGGGACAAATCGGTATGATTCCATAGTCTAATAGTTGATGGTATAAAAGATTCTTTAGTAAGGGATAATCTACAAAAAGGAACAATGATATCATTGCCATTTCGCAGGGGATATACAGTTGTGCTCTGTACACTGGGTGGAACTAGATTACATAGATAATCCGGAGCATGTTTATATTGAATGTTATAAAACATTTGTAATTTTCGTCTTTTCCTCCTGTCAGCTAAAGTTTCCCACCCAACTTCCTCATACAGATTTTCAGATTTTGTAAATATAGGCAAACCAGTAACTATTCTAACAGCTTCTAGCTGCAAACTTTCATGTTTATTAGCATATCCAATTCCACAATTATCCCAAACCTCAGTTGCATATTCAAAAATTGATCTTATAAATACTATATAGAGTTTTTCTAAGTTTTTCCTACAAAGTTGATACTTGAGTTTTCTCAGTATATTTAAATGTTTCGTTACACTAATAATCAGATTGTCTATATGGCTTTTCCACCGAGCATCAGAGCAAAACGTTACCCCAAGGTGTTTGTGACATTTTGTAATAGGAATTTCTTTGTTATTTAAGGAGAATTTTAGATCTGGAGCGTCATTATTTGAAAAAATCATTATTTCTGTTTTGTCTGGATTAAAAGACATAAGCCACCTTCTTGACCATTCGTTCAGCTCCTCGAGGTCACGACCAATAACATTTTTTATATGTTCTTCGTCGTGCCCGGAGTAATTAAACTTATTATGTAGTCGATGATCTAACTTTGAATCTGTTTATTAATGATGAATCTGTAACTATTGAACATCAGGACTCATATTTGATCACCAATGAAAACATAGTTACAGGACAGGGTCCTTATCTATCACTATAAAAATAGAGTTGTGCATCTTAAAATAAGAGTATAGTCAAATGACAGGGATTACGGACTATAGATAAGTAGAACCCTGTGTATTGAGTGCGACTGCTCCTGTAAAAAAAGGGTGTTTTAACTGCCAAAAACATTTTTTGTCTATTTATCAGCAGTGGGAAATCTTGTGACAAAATATAACCTCCCCTGTACACACTGAAAACTAGATCTTTTCAATGTTTGTCCCATTTTAGCAAGGACGCTATCAATTATAAATTCACGGGACGTTCTGGTAAATAATGAAAATAGAAATAAGTTGAAATAAAAACAAAACTTCCATTTAATGTTATCATTTCCCTTCTTAAATAGAAAACGACGAGTACAGCAGACTAAAGGAGCTTGGTGTAAAATTGGTTTAAAATGTTACTTTGCAAATGAATTCCTGGAGTACCATATGCAATTTATTTTATTACTGACTGTATACCTCTCTGGAATATGCTAATTATCCGTATGTATCTGCAGCTAGATCAGAGAAAGTCAGGGAAAAAATTCCAAAGGAATCGATTGATATGCAGCAAAGATTGGCACTTTTGAAATTAAGTTACTAAGCAAATTCAGACGGACCTTATCCCAATGTAAACATTGAATGTGAATAGATCGAGAAGACCGCAAATACATGTACAAAAATCGAGACGACCTTTTCTTAAAATTGTATAAATAATTTTTTAACCTGCACAAACAAGACTTCTGTATTGTTATATTCATGAAAGACAATATTTCTATATTGAATTTTCATGTGACAAGAGGAGACCGGTGTACTCGAAAAATTAGAATGTGAAAAATAAGTATATTTTGGGAAATTGTAAGATGCTAAGGAATTTGTGGAACACTCCAAAAATTGGTGACCCGAAAGATCTTTAGATTTTATATATAGATGATTTTTTCCCATTTTTTTAATCAATATTCAGCAAAGATTGGCATTTTTTTAGATTTCATTTTCACAAGCTTCGAATGCAATTATCTCGATAAATACTGAACTTAAAACATCGTGTATTTGTATGTATGTTTCTAACACAGTTTAACAAATAATTTCTATAAAATGTACAATTGTTATTTAGAAAATAATTTTTGATCAGTATCGTCACCGGCATTGTTTTATTATTGATTTTCTTGACTCTGTCATAAGAAGAGGTAATTTTCGTTAATTCTTTTTCACTAGATTTCCCACTGACCTTTAAAAAAAGAAATGCAATCGTGAACCTAAATGACTGTCTGGCATGAAAGGTCAGATAATTGTTATATGAAGAAACATGATTTTACCTCATTATTTTATTATGAAATGTAGAAAAACTGACATGGATTCTTAATGAAGCTGCTGTTCATATGGGGCATCATTTTCTTGTTAAAGAAATTATTTCTGTCTCTCCCATCCCTCTCCTTCAGATAGATAACATTACAACATGCATTCTGATTAAAATTCAGATCTATCTTAACTCGCGTGCTCGTACATATAAGCATATGTCAGGGGCGGATCCAGACATTTTTAAAAGGGGGGTTTCAACCTTATGTCCCCATTCAAAAACATTGATCGTCAAAAAAGGGGGGTTCCAACCCCCAGAACCCCCCCCCCCCCCCTTCTTTTTCCCCCAGGATCCGCCACTGATATGTAAATGTGAAAACAGCCTTTGTTTTGAAGAAGTTTAATTATATGAATCATTATTATTTATTTTTGTAGCCAGTTTGAAAGTAGTTCAAAATCCTAAGCTATATTCTTATTCGTTAATTCCGAACTAATACCATCTTGGAAAACCAATTACACTGGTTTACATATGGTTAAGTCATTAGCTATCATATTCAAGATATGCTTGATCTCAATGAAATTATAACCCAGGCAACAAACTCCAAACATACTTTTAGAGTAGAAACAGTTTGAAACCACAACTTTATACTTAAATCAGTTTGCTCAAGCAAATCTCACTTTTTTCATTTCATAACTTGTCCTTTTGTAAATTAGCCAAAATATAGTTGTTGATTTGTTGTTTTATACGATTCTGTAACAGACAGAGGGAAGCAGGAATAACAGTGCCAATTCAGTATAGCACATGTCCAAAAATCCTGTTTTTGCAATCGCATGTTCGTTGAATACGGATATTGATTTTAAGAAAAATAATGTTTTACCAAAAAAGCTCTAGACATCTGTCAACTAGATCCTCTACATTCGCTTTTGAATACAGATTGCCTCTACTCCTTGAAAACAAATTGACGGAATTCCCAGAAACTTGCACTGATTCTTCTTTAGGTGGGACATGAAGTTGTGCACCAGCTACTTCAACTTTTAATCTGATTTTATTTTGTGGGTAGGTGGGTTGTTTCACATTCCAAATAAAAGAATTGACTTTGCAATTTATAACTATATGTTTTGGAGAGGGTAGTCGACACACGTGCCCATTGGAAAACTCACACCTTTTCCTAAAGAAATTAACATACGAATCTCCAATTTTATTAAATAATCATGAATAGATAACATTCATATTCCTGTTATTTTAAGTTTTTGGACAATTGCTAATATATTCTCGCAAATCACATACCGGTAGTAAATCATAATAGTTTTTAATGCCAAACATCGAGGAACATAT
This sequence comes from Mytilus californianus, assembly GCF_021869535.1. Lineage (NCBI taxonomy): Eukaryota > Metazoa > Mollusca > Bivalvia > Mytilida > Mytilidae > Mytilus > Mytilus californianus. Next base: position 126,263,927 of record NW_026262679.1, on the reverse strand, counting down.
CAAACCTCTTTTTTTTTATTTCATTAACCATAAGTTTTAAATAGGTAGAGATTTATTGCCTCAATCCAAAGAATATAACTCCCTGTCTGCAAATCGTATCATATCTATAGAATTATTATAAAGACTCAAACGCATATTCATGTATGAACTGTTTCGACTATGACATATAATTTCTTCATTTAACACACATAAAACGTGGCTTTAAATTTCGTCGTAATTTCCAGGGTTAACTTTTTTTTTTTTTAAGTATGGTTTCTTCAAAAAAAGGAAGATGTGCTATGATTGCCAATGAAAAAACACTCCACCAGAGACCAAGTGACGTAGAAGTTAACAACTATACGTCACCGTACGACCTTCAAGTTGACACAATACCCAAATCGCATAGTACAATTCATATGAGAAAACCAACTACCTGATTTCATTGCGTTGTCTTTTGCCTTTTTTTTTCCTTATTTATATTTATTTTGATAAAAATGTAGAGCCCTATATAATTACTATTAATAGAAATTCATTATCTTATCTATGACTGTATCTTTCATCAGTCAATCTCTATAAAAGACATTCGTTATTTTATTTCTGACCCTGTATTAGTATTTCACCACTGCTATTGCATATGCATAATAATTTTTCTTTGAAATCAATCCCAAACATTGAAGTATTCCTACAGAATCGTCGACATACCCTTAAACATATTTATATAACTTAAATTTATATGTTAAAAATGTAACATCTTATATCTGCATTTTACACACCTCAAAGATTCTTTATGGTTAAGTTTGTTTTTCTTTAATTTATTTTCTTTTTAGTCTAGTTTGTATTTTGATAACGACAAAGGGTAAATTGTTCAATATTTTACCAGTTAAATATCATTTTATGAAATTATAATAATTCCATTTTTGTTATTTCAATTGAAATAGGAACAATTTCAGAAACACCTTGATTGTTCACATCTTTCCTGGACGTAGAATTTTAATTGCGGCTTAAACGGAAATGACCCTTTTTTAATTTCGCTAAAATGGCTCAGTTTGAAAATCTTAAAAACGCCCTATCCATTGACCGTCACTTTTTTCGCTTGAAATCATCTTGATCTCCAATGTGAACACAGCTTGTATTTCAAAACCCTTAACATATGCGACTCTATTTTCATTAGCTACTTATGTAGGATATCAATTAGTCTCGATTAACACTTATCTCTATAGCAACTGTTAGACGCTAATACATATTCATAGATAAATTAACACTTATTACGCAAGTGGCAATAGAAAAAAACATATGTATTCCGAAAAGACAGTATGCATTTCCGGTATTCCGAAAGACTACAAATTTGACCAACCCTCAGGGGTTCACGCAATGAACAAGGAAAATGATAAAAGGATTGATCAGGGTGTTATCTGTTGATTATGAACTACATTTAGCTTCTGTCCAAATTCTGTATAATTCATTGAAGGTTTGACATATATATGATATATAGTTTTTCAAGGCCTTTGATTTTCTATTTCATCATCTTTAGTCATAGACTGTACCAAAGACATATAATTATGTGTATTATATGTCTCTGATTTTTCCTGAAACATGACTGAAAAAGGGAACTTAGTCCATGTATAAGCAAAATACGGAAAGACTGGCAAGAAGCTTCTGAAAAAAATGTCTGAATATTTCATGATTGTTTTAAAAAGTCATGAATGTTTTTAAAAAAAAAAACATTTCTGTAGATTGTATCTAAATGGTAACTCGCATAGTCCATTCATTAGTATAATACGGCACATAATAATAAAAGTAATAGTTGTTTTCTTCGGGTGCTATTTCTTTACTATGAAGAAGCCTTGATCTTTGAAGTTCTGTAAAGTTTGATGTAGGTTTGACAAAGAAACATTAGTTTACATAGAAAACTAAAGACTCGGCAACGTAAACCCTACCAAAAACAGGGTGTAATCTCAGCAAAAGTTGACTTATTTGTAAATATTATCTTGCTGATCATTTTTGCTTTTAAAGTGTCTATCTATTCTTTATAGTTTTTAAGATATTAGGCAAAACGCAAAACAAAATGGTAAAAATCATGCCTACAGGACAATAACTCCAATAAGGAGTTGTTGGACATTTTTGGCCTTGACGACTTATTTGCAGATCGTGTCTTTTAACGTGTCTCTCTTTCTATTATAATTTTCAAGATGATAGGTATAAATGGGTAAAACTCGTCATTAAAGAACAACAACTCCATTAAGGAGTCGTCGGACGATCGTTCAGGCTATGTAGACTTATTTGGCGATCTTGTCTAGTTTATCATTTTTGCCTTATTTAAGTTATTATCTATCTATTATAGTTTTAAGATATTAGGCATAAACGCAAGAAATTGGCAAAATGTATCATTAAAGGGCAATAAGTCATGTAAGAAGTCGTCTGACAGTTTTAGTGTAAATGAATAAAAGGCAAATTTCAACATTCTGAGATGTCTTTATTCATAGCGGTTTTCTAGATAATACACAAAACTTGCATTTTACCCCTATGTCTATTTTTAGGCATGTCGGCCATGTTGGTTGGTAGGCGGGGTCATCTGACACATTTTTTAAAAAACTAGATACCCCAATGATGATTGTTGCAAAGTTTGATTAAATTTGATCCAGTAGTTTCAGAGGTAAAATTTGGTAAAAGTTAATGGACGACGACGACGGTAGATGGACTCTAAGTGATGCGAAAAGCTCACTTTGCCCTGTGGGGAAGGTGAGCTAAAAAGGAGGTTTAAATTAATTCGTATTTTTAAATATACATACATCGTACAAGTAAAACTAACTGAACCAAATGTTACCAGTAGCTTCAAACTATCACCTCTAATTTTCATGTTTTCAAGATCTTACTTTAATATAATTATTATATTTCCTCCTTATTTAAGCCCTAGTACTTTCAAAACTGATTGTAGGAGCATCTTACCTGAAATATAATCAAGTCATGTCGTAAAAACATTTGATAAACTTTTCACAATAAATGTTTTATAGAGATATATCGAACGGATTATGTTATAAAAGTGTGTTTCTTTAGTAGTTTATAACTATGGCGACATAGTCAGTTTTGTTTTACAATCTTAAAGTGTGCCCAATTTCTGAAGAGTAATACTGAATTTATATCAAAAACGCATGCACTGCACATACTTAGAAACAAAAATGTTTAACAAAATATTTTATTAACTCAACAACTGATCACTTCTGACACGTTTCCGTTTTATTGCACTTTGTTGCAGATACATTTACATGTTGTTTTCCATGCTCAAACTCTAAAAGTACGGTCATATAATTCTGAAATATACTGTTCCTTTGTTTGTTACTTGGTACGAAGATTCCGGATGACCCGGAACATACATAACATATCCTGATGTTTTCAGTGAATGTCTGTGATACTTTGGTTTGACGTGGATTGAATGCTCGTGTGGATTGACGTGGATTGAATGTCTAACAACTGTTTGGTTTGTTCGATCACGTGCTCTTTCACTTGCGTCTGACAGAAATACCCGCCTTTTCACTTGTGCATTGAATGATACTCTCTTAGGGTTAATTTTAGAGCTATTTTTTCCAAGTTTACTGCCACAGTCAATACATGAGTCTGAATCGTCACTAGAATTTTCACAATTTGATATGTAAACACTTTGAGTTTCTGTACAGCTAGAACATCTTGAATCGCAATTGTCTAAACTACTGCTATCCGAAGTACTTTCTTTGCGAAGAATTCCATTAAGCCTCGAACTCTTTGATGCTGTTGGTGAGGAGGCACTTATCTCTGATTTTGGCGAAAAAATATTCTTAAGGAAAGACATGGCTACCTGAAATTAAAACAGATAATATATAAACTATGAACGGATATATATGATGTTCGCACAATGTAGGAAAAAGTAAAATAACAAAAATACCAAACTCCAAGGAAAATTCAAATCGGAAAGTCCCTTATCAAATGGCAAAATCAAAAGCTCAAACACATCTAACGAATGGAAAACAACTGTCATATTCCTGACTTGAAACAGGCATTTAAAAATATCAAATTTACTTGTACGAGCTTTATCAACAGAGAGGAATGCGATTATCGTATAAAACATGACAAGAAGACGCGGTATGGGTTCCAATGGGGCAACTCTTTATCCATACGTACATCGTGCTATCTTCAAACCTGTTAATTTGTATATCAAAGAGGTGGATTGCAGGATAAAATCTGCTACATACACGTGCGTTGAATTTGAATAGGCCTCTTAGTGTCTGTTTCCATAGTCATCGGTATAACAGTTACAGAACACAAGTTCCCTAGTTTGGATCTCCCTTATAGAAACATACTGAGTGGTTCAACGATAAAATGGTTATACATGAATATAAGTGAATATTATCTCTTGAAGAATATTACATTGCATTCGCAATATTGTGCAATATAAAAATGTACTGGGTACAATATTCACTAATATTCATGCAATAATAACCCTATATATGTAACTACATAATTTTCATTTTTCGACAGTTTGCTCCATTTCGTATTCTTGTTTATCTTTTATATTCAAGTCTATTGTTTCTTTATCAATTTCGTAAATTGAGTTAATCATTTACCAGATTTTCGAAAGGATTAATAAATTTGTTTCATACTTGTGGTGGAATAATTTACCACTCATTTTATCCTTTCTATATATTCGATTTTATACGTATCCTGAAGAATTAGTGTTTTGAAAATGATTTGAATGCATTACTGATTGTATTTGATGTCTTGTCTATATTTTCCATCTGGTTGCGGGAGTGTATGTATATAGACTTCGAATGCTATCTATTATACATGTAATACTATTTAATACCCATAGAACATTATTTTCAATGAATAATTGAAACAATAATTATGATTATTGTGCCACGAGATAAGTATATATGAATACATGTTCATTAATGAAGAAAAAATAAATTAAAAAAAATAAACGCTTTCTTACCTGTTTATAACTATTTGTTTTTTCGTACACAATTTTCTGTCCTTTTTATTAAATTTCTGTTCGTCAAACTCTCATGTTTCATACGGAGTATATGTTATGCCGAATGTTGTCAATGGTCCGATATTTTGACTATGGCCAGGACCTGGTTTATTTGTTAATCCCTATGATTACGCAACATTACGATCTCAAACAAATCCGGCTATAATTAATTTCTACAGTTTGACTCAGACATTGTCTTTTTAACAAAAGGTAACAATTGAATCGTTTACGCCATTTTTATGTAATTATACCCTTTAATTGAAAGTCTTTTGTAGTTGACACAAAAGATCGTCGTGGTATATATTTTTATAAAAGATCAATCAAAGGTAAACGGACAAACATAAGAGATTTGGGCATTTAATCATGTATAAAACATATTCATAAATGTATAATAAGTGAAACATATCCCTAAGTGACAAAAGTAGCAGTTTAACAACGTTTGGTGTGACCTTAGAGGGATAACTGTCACTATACAATAGCTCTAATTGGCTGAAAGCATGTACAAGAGGTTGCTAAACATAACAGTGGCACAATTTGTAGAAAGAGATTTAAAAAGAAGGAACCTATTTGCACTTGATTTTTTTCTAGCTTTTATGTATACAGAAAATTATTGGCAGCTTGTGTGTCAACAGATTAAGTATTGTAAGCAATGGTTGCTTCATACAAATGTTTCATTCATTTAAATTTCAAAAGAATTAAATTCTATTTTCGAATCAGATATTAATAGAAATAAAATAACTATCAACTTTAAATGGAACCAATTTAAAACAGAGACAAATATTTGAAATATTTCTCAAGATTATCCGAGCCTTAACAAATTCCAATTGTTGTTAATCAAATTCCCTTTAATTAATTTAATATTATATCTTATATTTTCAAATAATTCATGAATATCTAATGGTAACAACGATTATATATGTTTTCAACCAATGTCAACATTTGCAAAATGTATATTCCATCTTTGCGAACGAATACATTACAATCATGAAGTTGTTATATAGGTGTTGCTCTTACAATTAACACTTACCATATACAGTTAGTATTTATAACCATCAAACAAATACTAATACCAAATTAGAAAACAACTTACGAAAAGAACACTGAATACATGTACTTTTAAAATTTGTTGTATTGAATATGAAATAACTGAATAAATACAGAAAAAAACAACAACAACAAAATTGAAAAAAAAAGACACAAACCATCAGAAATTAGAATTAAAGGAAGGTAAGTCGATAATAACAATATGAAGAACAATCTAAATGGTAGTGAGTCGATCTCGTTGTAGATAATAACAAAATAAAGTACAATCTAAATGGTAGGTAAGTCGATCTCGTTGTAGATGTTGGTTGGAGTGTCGGGTCTCAGGTGCTCCGGAAGTGTAAACAGATCCTGCTCCACACGCGACACCGTATAGATACATCGCATACACCCCAGTATATCTGAATATCTGATATACGTTTATGTAAGCTTTTGATTCGTATCTTCTTAATTCTGCAATGTATAACGGGATCAGGTACTCCTAAGCATAGATTTGCCCAAGTTATAATTTACAAGTATAAAGATATGCAAACATGCGTAACAATTAATAAACTGAGACAATGTTCAATGGTTGGAAAAGGAAGATAGTGTACACGATCTCCCAAAGCAACCACAACATTCTGGTAATGAGTTAAATGAGTTTCCAAATAGAACAAGACGCATCACTTATTTCAAAAAGATAAGTTATGTTTTGTGCATATTGAATTGAGCAGGTGTTCAAGGTATAAGTGTATAATATATCTTCGGTCGAACTGCCAAATAGAAAGGTGTTCAAGGTATAAGTGTAATATATCTTCAGTCGAACTGCATGCCAAATAGAAAGGTGTTCAAGGTATAAGTGTAATATATCTTCAGTCGAACTGCCAAATAGAAAGGTTTTCAAGGTATAAGTGTAATATATCTTCAGTCGAACTACCAAATAGAAAACCTTGATGATTTATTATGGTGCATGAATCTAAACTGGTGGTATAAAATGAAGGTCGAAATCTTGTCAATGACTTCAATGCTCCAACTTAACAGAATTTAGTTACTTTTGATTCCTAGGATTTCTTTCGTAAATCTTTATATTTTTATATATTTGGACCAAAACATTTCTGAATGATAGACAAATAGACAGGAAATACCCCAAAATATTGAAAAAAAAACAATGATTAATTTTTTTTTGAATCCTAACCGAGTCCCAATGGTTGATGTAAGGTTACCTATAATTGCTTATATCCATTTCATTTGAACTTGGGTGTATAGTTGCCTGAGATTGGCAATCATACCACGTCTCCTTATCTTTATATACCTCGAATGTTTGTATTAGGAAAATATGCATTTCTTGTACGATTTTGATAAACAGAGTGGTAATAATTGACTGTAAAAATTTATAAACTACTGTTATATAAACTACTGTTATATAAACTACTGTTATATAAACTGTAAAACACTGTATGTGTAATATCGTACGACAAAGAGCATGACACATTGCATAAGTGAAACAATTATCTGTATAGCGACACAATATACAAAATTAATCCTTGGTGAAAATTGGGAATAATATACTATGTCCCAGGTGAAAATAAGTTAAAACACTTACATAATATTTACACCAAAAAAATTTAAAAAGAAAGAAATATTTAAAAAAAAAAGGCGGGTCCATTCACCGCCGGTGTATGCACCATGTCTAGATATATTAAATCACATACTCCTCTCATGCAGCAGTTCGTAATCTCGAATACTGTATGGAAGGAGCTGCGCGGATTATTGGTCACAATCGTACCGGTACGTGAATATTTTAACATGCGTTAAGTTACTTCCGGGTACTTCAACAAAGCAAGCAAGCAGTAATATGCAGAATTGGATTTATGGTATTAAAACGAAAAACAGAAAAGTCATACCCAAATAGCACACCATTTCTTTTATCTATTTTGTCCTAAATTCTAGGTTCAAGAGAGTTAAATGAAAAACGTTCAGTAAAAAGCTCCATAAATTCAGAATCAAAATAATTTAAATATGATGATATGATCATATGTGCATTTCGCCATTGTCGGACAGGTTGGGGAAGATCTTCATAAATGGATACTATCCGCTTTTGGGACCGAGGCTCTTATGGTCCATGGAATATTTTTTTGTATTTGCCATGTAAGCAGACCAAAATATCAATGTTTAACTAGTATGAGGCATATGTTACCTTATATTTTCATAACTAGCAGACATTACAATATCATTTTATTTTCACAATTCCCCTCAGTCAAAGCTAACTCACATTTGTCTTTAGTCCCACAACTTCAGACATCACTGTCAGTTATTTTTTTCTTCCAACAGTCATGTGACAGTATAAATTAAAAGGAGTGACAAAGTTTATTTAAAAAAATAAAAAACCCACCATAACAGGGCAATACATGAAATTGCAATTTTATATCATTACTAAAGTTAAATGATGTATGGTACATAAGACATTTGAGTTGGTCACAGTATAATTTGGGTAGAGGAAATCAAGACTCTTAGGCTTGTTCTAAAATTGGCAACTGGCATTTTTTCTGGCTCCAATTTTTTGAAGCCAGAGCTGCCCCTAGCCTGGACTCTCTGTGACATCATAGTATTTTCAATATATATAGAAGTAGAATTTTTACTTTCGTTGTTCTTAATTCTTTATTTTTAAATATTACCTAAAACATTATAGAAATGAGAAGGAATATCAGTACATGGAAAATTAGTTTGGAGAGCCATATGATATATCAATGAATTATATGGCCAACAAATAGAGTTGTCAATCTCCTGTATTATACGTTTCTGATATGACAGGAAAATTATAAAGCTTAGGCCAAAATAAATTTTGTGTTTCCGTTTCTGTCCCTACCTCTGTTTCTGACGCTGACCCTCATCATTTTATTGACGATTATAAAAAAGATTTAAAAAATCCTGATTTTTTAGTCTTTCAGGATTCGATTATCCGTTTAGAATACTATTGATCTACAAAGTGTTTGATAGTTGCGACTAATAGGCATCAGTAAAGCGCATCAAGAAACAAGATTTTAAATGAACAAGCATGGCTTGTAGCTGTGGAACCGTAGCTCATAGGTCCTTATGATATTTTTTGACAGTTTGCGAAGCATCCACACCAATCGGAAAACATGATACAGACCATTAGAGTAACGGGTTCACAGCTAGGCTTGTCAAATACCGTGCTGGGTATTAGCTGTCAAATATGGGATATGTGATCACATGGACGCCAAAAAAAGAAGCTGACATATTTTGCTCAACTTCTTTGGACCAAAAGTCAGAATCGTCCCAGGTTGGACAGACCACATCTGTTGGCGAATTGACAAACAGTTATAGGGTGTAATGTGTTCAATTTACTTCTAAAATCAATCCAGCTATTGTTGTAAAAAAGCTCTCGCGAATTGTGCTCAGGACACAACATAAACGGCTGTCAATACCTTTGAGCAGTTGAGTTAATGATGGCAGGAGACAGACAATGTGTAACAAGAAAGAGAAAAAAGAAGCTTTCCCTAGTAGGCAGACATGGTGTATGATTCATGTTTATTTATAAATGAATTTGCACAGGCACCATGTCAACTTTTATTCTTTTTATATTTTTCTCTGGCTGGTCCCATAACAATGTATACAAGAAAAGGGGAAAAAATTCCAGTCATATTTAATTTATTTCTGCAATTTATTTGACCAGTATATTAAGGCAAAGATTTCACATTCTCACTTCTCAAAACCTTGAATTTTAATATTGTCAGAACCACCCACTCTTCAAGATTACATTCTGTTTAACATCAAAATACATCTTTAGATATTAAATAAAGAGGGTGCAAGGGCAGAGTATAACCCCTCGAAACATCATAATCAACCACTGCTGAACATCAGTTCACAATGTTTTCAAGAGGTAATAATCTGCTCCAACACGTACCCAGTGTGTCATTGGCACATCAACAATATTCGATTTGGAACCTTTTTTTTCTGCTGTCAACAATAGAAAAAATATAAAATGTTTTACCTACCTACCCTACCTAATTTGGAGGTGAAATAGGAAACACATAATTTATTTATTTTTGCCTTAGCATTTATTTATTTTTAACATGTTGAATGATCTAAAAAGCCTGACAAGCTGTGGTAAATGAGACATTCTTGTATCTGTTGTAGGTCCTACAGACTCCTACTGCCAATAGGAAAGCTGTAGGTCCTACTGCCAATAGAAGTATCTTATAAGGGTTAAACAAATTGTGGTGGAATTTTAAGAGATTTCCTAATTTATTGCACCAGTTTCAAATCAATGTTTTCTAAAGGTTTAGAGGATACCATTGGTAAATTACACTGTATTACACAATACACTAGGAGAAGCAATTGATATCATGATACCAATATACAATAGGTAAATTACACAGTAATACACAATACACTATGAGAAGCAATTGATATCATGATACCAATATACAATAGGTAAATTACACTGTATTACACAATACACTAGGAGACGCAATTGATATCATGATACCAATATACAATAGGTAAATTACACAGTATTACACAATACACTAGGAGAAGCAATTGATATCATGATACCAATATACACTGGGTAAATTACACAGTATTACACAATACACTAGAAGCAATTGATATCACGATCCAAATATACAATGTTTTCAACCTTCACCAAAATATCCCAAACATTTATTATAGATGATCAATTTGGAACAGACTGAGAAATTAATATTCATTGACAGTGAATCTGTTATCTTTTTAAACTTAACCAAATCCTCATTCAAAAATAACCAATAATGTGTAAAAGTTTTCCAGGACAGTGTTCCAGCTTGATCGTTTTCACAGGGCTGTCCGCCCGCCCTTCCCAGACTGCTGCCCTGTGCCCTTTTTATGATTCCATGTGCACTTTTTAAGACGCCCTGCCTTTTTCATGTTTTTTCGCAAGTCCATGCCTTTATTGTCACATTATTTCAACTTCAGCCTCCATTTTAAAACTTCCTTGTAAACATTGCTCACGCATTGTAATCAATATTTACCTCACTGAAATCAAATATTTATATTCTAATTGAATGTTATAAAGCTGTTTGTTTATATTACAGATCTTGAAGTGATGAAGATGTTTCAGTTATCTGACTAAAGAACTGATTTACACACTATACAATGGAAGCACTACTGAAAAAGAGAAGCTTTCATGGTAGGACCAAAAATATCAGCAATAGAATTAGAATCAATAGAAAATCTTGATATGAAATCTGACATGCATGTAGCTGCAACTGGAAAAATTTCAAAACATTCTCAGCAAATTAGAACACTAGAAAACACATTGGATTCTGAACCTTCCAGGCAAACCGATACACAGACAGATAGTTAGATACTATACCTTCTTAGAAAACAAGTTCAATCCTGAACATTCTCATCAGTTAAGTACACTTGAAAATTAGTTAAATCCTGATTATTCTCATGATTCACAAATATCAACAGAATTGTAAACAGATTCTGAAAGTAAATTATCTTATAGTAAATTAGACTAAGATTCATAAACAGTCATGGATTGCAACAGTGAAATAAATGACATAGCTGAAAATTCAGCAAAGGAAATGGCATACCATGAAATATCTAAAAGTAATGAAGAAAGGAATGATGAAACTCCTGTATCAAATGAAATGGTAGAACAACATTTGAATGAAATGATGAAAAAATCACAAGAAATTTACACAGGTGAAGGTCAATTTACAAGTATAAATAGAACAAAATTCCCCTTGGAGAAAGACCAATCCAGTATAGACATAACAGATGATAGTGCAATTAATGCAACAGTGTTACCATGCCAACAGAATGTAATCCTTGTTAAGATACCAAATCAATATTTAGACTATATTTGTCAGTTCTGTAGTAAAGATTTCTCAAGTAAGAGCAGTCTGAAAGAACATTTGATAATACATAGTGGAGAACAGCCATACTCGTGTGATATTTGTGGAAAAAAGTTTAACAAGAAGGGGAATCTTATGAGACATCATAATACACATGGCGGTGAGAAGAAACACACATGTGGTATATGTGGGAAAAGTTTTAATCATGCTTGTACATTAAAAGATCACATGAAACGCCATACTGGGGAAAAACCGTATGAATGTGAAATTTGTAAACGACAGTTTTCAGAGAAATGTAATCTGAAAAAACACATGATACTACATTCTGGTATAAAACCCTACTCTTGTGATTATTGTGATAAACCATTTTTTGATGCAGGAAATCTTGCCAAACATGTACTGATACACACCGGTCAGCGACCCTATCAGTGTGATCTCTGTGGTAAGAAGTTTAGGTACGGAAACACATTAAAGCGACATCAGAGAATCCACACAGGAGAGGCACCATTTCCCTGTCCAGTGTGTAATAAAGCTTTTTTTTCTAACGGAGAACTACACAACCATTCAGTTATACATACAGGTGTCAAACGTTTTAAATGTGAGGTATGTGGTAAATGTTTTAGTCGTAATCATCACTTACACCAACACATGAAAAAACACACTGGTGAAAAACCATATGGATGTGACGTGTGTGGTAGTAGATTCGTTCAGACTTCAGGTTTTCGGAAGCACATGCGGACATTTCATCCATCAGTACCAACTGAATGGCAACACCTGCCAGACTCAAATCGTTCATCAGAAGATCTTGTTCCACCCACTTCTAATATGCCTAAGAAAGAAACTAAATTTACTTGTGAAATTTGTGGTGTTAAATTTGTGCATGGTGCAACATACCGTAAACATTCCCTTATCTATCATGAGAAATCTATACCCCAAACATGGACAGGCTTACCAAGATCAAAAAGGGTTAAAAGCAAAGTTAAAACTACAGAAGATGATAAACTAACAGAAAGTATTAAGGAATTGATTAAAAAGAATGAACAATTTCTGATAAAAACTGAACCCCAGTAAATGTACATTATAGACATGTTAGAGAATACCTTAAAGCTTTAATTAACAAGCAATTCAACTTTTCAAATACAGGAAACAAGAATATCATAAAAAAAATGTACAAGATTTAAGTTGTTTTTACTATCAAGAATTTACAACACAAAAAATGAAGGTGCCTATCAATCCTTGCAGATAAGTACCGGTATATATATTTGTTACAGAAACAAGGGTTAACTGAAAAGATGGTATCTAGAGACAACAATTATGCATGATAAGCTACAAATGTATCATAATTTTACAACTGTTTCAACTTTCATGGTAGAAAAAATAAGATATTACTGAATAGGTTACATACAATGTAATTGTATGAATTTTTCAGATGAAATATAATCATGATAATAGGGAAATGCAATAAAATACAAAATGCACGTGTAATTTAGAAATTATTTAGTTTCAGATTAATGTTTCTATGTATGTTTACTACTCAGATGTAATTTAAAGTGAAAAAGTCAATTCAAAGTTATTTAGACATATGTACATGTACATATTATATACATAGTGTTGCCAATGGTAATAAGAGTTAAGACTGTTGAGCCAGATAACTAATGAAATGAAATTCTTTGATAGCTTAGTTCACAGGCATTGATTGTGGAAATAAAAATGATCATGATTTTAATAATAAATTGTCAGTGTAATGTGTAATTATCAATTAAATTATTGTGATTTTCTTTATTATTTAAATCCTAATGTCCATGTTCATGTGTGATTAGTGGTTCAGTTTATTTGTAAGTGTTTGCAGTGGCATAGCTAGGCCATTTTTATGTGTACGCCCGAACCTCGGCGAGGGATCTGATGAGTTTGAATATCCCTTTGGAATCTTTCGCCTCTCTTTTTATCTGAATTTATTCTTTCATATTAAATTTATTCATTGTGTTGATTTGGAATCTAATTGTCATTTGTTTTAGATGAAAATGAAAGAAAAAATTCAACAAATAAAAAAGAGAGGTGGAAGATTCCAAAGGGATATTCAAACTCATCAGTTGAAATTTAACCGACAATTCCATTTCAAAAAACGAAAAACGACAAACAACAGTACATAAAACACAACATAGAAATCTTCAGACTGAGCAACACGAACCCGACAAAAACCAAGGGGATCTCAGGTGATACGGAAGGATAAGCAGTTCCTGCTCCACATGTGGCACTCATCGTTAATGGACACATGAAATGATTAATTTTCAGGTGTAACATAAAAATGCAAGCCAGACATATCGTATCTCAGCAATGAATGGCTTTAAAAAATAGTTAACTGAATAGAATTCACAGTAGATTCAAACTCTGGCTGAAAATGAACAAATTTATGATATGTAGCTACACGCCTGGTTTGTATAGGCAGTGTACATCTAAGAATAAGAAGATGTGGTATGATTGCCAATGAGACAACTCTCCACCAGAGACCAAATGATGTAGAAGGTTAGCAACAACATAAAAGTCTCCATACTGCTTTCAACAATGAGCAAAACCCATACCCCATAGCAAGCTATAAAAGGCCCATAATTGACAAATGTAAAACATTCAGACAAGAAAACTATCAGCCTGTACAAAACAATAAACGAAAAACAAATATGATATATATACAACAACTAGCGACAACCATTGAATATTAGGCTCCTGATTTGGACAGGCATAAATACAGGATGTGGCAGGGTTAAACATGTTTGCGGGCACACTAACTTTCTCCTAACCTGGGATAGTGAAACAAAAACAATAGAGACAAAGCACCAATATAAGAATACTAAAAGTTACTGAAAGCTAGTTCAAAGCCAATTACAAATAACAAATAAATCATGTTCTCCCAGACGTTATGTCAGTGCATATATTAATGGTTGGATATGCAATGATCATGTCTTTAAGCATGTTGATTATAAGTATATTTACAGTGTATAGGTTTGATATCATTGATTGATTGTTGGAAACGCACTGTACATGTCTTGATTGAATGCACAATTTGAATGTCATTGATTGGGTATGGAGTTTTTGTGTCTTGATTGAAAGTACAGTGAGTACGCTCATGTCTTGATTGAAAGTGCAAGGAGTATGTCATTGGTTGGATATGCAGTGTACATTTCTTGATTGGAAGTACAGTGAGTATGTCATTGGTTGGATATGCAGTGTTTCTGTCTTGATTGGAAGTACAGTGAGTATGTCATTGGTTGGATATGCAGTGTTTCTGTCTTGATTGGAAGTACAGTGAGTATGTCATTGGTTGGATATGCAGCGTTTCTGTCTTGATTGAAAGTAAAGTGTATGTCATTGATTGGATATGTAGTGTTTCTGTTTTGATTGGAAGTACAGTGAGTATGTCATTGGTTGGATATGCAGTGTTTCTGTCTTGATTGGAAGTACAGTGAGTATGTCATTGGTTGAATATGCAGTGTCTGTTTTGATTGGAAGAACAGTAAGTATGTCATTGGTTGCATATGCAGTGTTTCTGTCTTGATTGGAAGTACAGTGAGTATGTCATTGGTTGGATATGCCGTGTTCGTGTCTTGATTGGAAGTACAGTGAGTATGTCATTGGTTGGATATTCAGTGTTTCTGTCTTGATTAGAAGTACAGTGAGTATGTCATTGGTTGGATATGCAGTTTTTCTGTCTTGATTGGAAGTACAGTGAGTATGTCATTGGTTGGATATGCAGTGTTTCTGTTTTGATTGGAAGAACAGTAAGTATGTCATTGGTTGCAAATGCAGTGTTTCTGTTTTGATTGGAAATACAGTGAGTATATCATTGGTTGGATATGCAGTGTTTCTGTCTTGATTGGAAGTACAGTGAGTATGTCATTGGTTGGATATGCAGTGTTTCTGTCTTGATTGGAAGTACAGTGAGTATGTCATTGGTTGAATATGCAGTGATCATGTCTTTGAGCATGTTGCTTACAAGTACATTTACAGTGTATAGGTTTGATATCATTGATTGATTGTTGGATACGTACTGTATATGTCTTGATAGTGCACAGTATGACTGTCATTGATTGGATATGGTAGTTTTCGTGTTTTGATTGGAAGTACAGTGAGTATGTCACTGATTGGATATGTAGTGTTTCTGTCTTGATTTGAAGAACAATGAGTATGTCATTGGTTTGATATGCAGTGTTTCTGTCTTGATTGGAAGTACAGTGAGTATGTCATTGGTTGGATTTGCAGCGTTTTTGTCTTGATTGAAAGTGCAGTGAGTTTGTCATTGGTTGGATATGCAGCGTTTCTGTCTTGATTGACAGTACAGCGAGTATGTCATTGGTTTGATACGCAGCGTTTCTGTCTTGATTGGATGTAGAGTGAGTATGTCATTGGTTGGATATGCAGTGTTTCTGTCTTGATTGGAAGTACAGTGAGTATGTCATTGATTGGATATGCAGTGATCATGTTTTTGAGCATGTTGATAATAAGTACATTTACAGTGTATAGGTTTGATATCATTGATTGATTGTTGGATATGCATTGTACATGTCTTGATAGAATGCACAGTATGAATGTCATTGGTTGGATATACAGTGTTCGTGTCTTGATTGAAAGAACAATGAGTATGTCATTGGTTGCATATGCAGCGTTTCTGTCTTGATTGGAAGTACAGTGAGTATGTCATTGGTTGGATACGCAGCGTTATTGTCTTGATTGGAAGTAGAGTGAGTATGTCATTGGTTCGATATGCAGTGTTCGTGTCTTGATTGAAAGAACAGTGATTATGTCATTGGTTGGGAATGCAATGTTAATGTCTTGATTGAAAGTACAGTGAGTATGTCATTGGTTGTATATGCAATGTTCATCTCTTGATTGAAAGTACAGTGAATATGTCATTGGTTGGATATGAAGTGTTCCTGTTTT
The DNA here is from genome assembly GCF_021869535.1 of Mytilus californianus. Classification (NCBI taxonomy): domain Eukaryota; kingdom Metazoa; phylum Mollusca; class Bivalvia; order Mytilida; family Mytilidae; genus Mytilus; species Mytilus californianus. The sequence continues at coordinate 126,247,127 of NW_026262679.1, read as the reverse complement.
GATTGGAAGTACAGTGAGTATTTTATTGGCTGAATATGCAGTGTACATGTCCTAATTGAAAGTACAGTGAGTATGTCATTGGTTGGATATGCAGTGTTCATGTCTTGATTGAAAGTACAATGAGTATGTCATTGGTTGGATATGCAGTGTTCGTGTCTTGCTTGAAAGTGCAGTGTGTTTCTCATTGGTTTAAGATATGTCATGTGCATGTCTTGATTGTAAGAGCAGGGAGTGTGCCATTGGTTGAATGTGCAGTGTACATTTCCTGATTGAAAATACAGTGAATATGTCATTGGTTGGATATGTCATGTTCATGTCTTGATTGAAAGTGCAATTTGTTGGTAATTAATTTGAAATGTCATGTTCATCTCTTGTTTGGAAGTTCAATGCTAATGTCACTGGTTGGATATGCAGTGTACATATCTTAATTGGAAGTGAAGTGTGTATGTCTTTAGTTGGATATGTAATGTTCGTGTCTTGATTGATGTTACAATGTTAATGTCAATTGTTTAAAATGCGGTCTGCATGTCTTGATTTTAAGTGCCGTGAATATGTCATTGGTTGGAGATGCACCGACATTTCTTGATTGAAAGTATAGTGAGTATGTCATTGATTTGATATGCCATATTCATGTCTCGATTGGAAGTTAGTATGTTATTGGTTGGATATGCACCGACATATATTGATTGAAAGTACAGTGAGTATGCCATTGGCTGGATATGCACCGACATATCTTGATTGAAAGTACAAAGAGTTTGTCATTGGTTTGAAATGCCATGTTCATGTCTTGATTGAAAGTACAGTGAGTATGTCATTGGTTGGATATGAAGTGTTCATTTCTTGATTGGAAGTTCAGTGAGTATGCCATTAGTTGGATATGCAGTATCCTGTCTTGATTGGAAGTACAGTGAGTATGTCATTGGTTGGATATTCAGTGTTTATGTCTTGACTGAAAGTACAGTGAGTATTAATAGGTTGGTTATTCAGTGTTCATGTCTTGATTGATATTGCAGTCTGTCTGTCATTGGTTTGATATGCCATGTTCACGCCTTGATTGGAAGTTCATCAAGTATGCCACTCTTTGGATATGCATTGTACATGTCTTTATTGGAAGTGCAGTGTGTATGTCTTTAGATGGTTATGTAGTGTTCGTGTCTTGATTGAGGTTACAGTGTTCATGTCAATTGTTTAAAATGCGGTGTGCATGTCTTGATTTATAGTACAGTGAATATGTCATTGGTTGGATATGAACCAACATTTCTTGATTGAAAGTACAGTGAGTATATGTCATTGGATTGATATGCCATGTTCATGACTTGATTGGAAATACAGTGTGCATGTCATTGGTTGGATATGTAGTGTATATGTCTTGATTGAAAGTACAGTGAGTATGTCAATGGTTGGATATGCAGTGTACATTTCTTGATTGAAAGTACAGTGAGTATGTCATTGGTTGGATATGTAGTGTCTATGTCTTGATTGAAAGTACAGTGCGTATGTCATTTGTCTGAAATGCGGTGTGCATGCCTTGATTGAAGTTACAGTTTTCATGCCATTTGTTTGGTGTTCGATGTGCTTGTCTTGATTGAAGTAACAGTTTTCATGACATTTGTTTGATATGCGATCTGCTTGTCTTTTCTTGAAGTTACAGTGTTCATGTCATTGATAAGGTATGAAGTGTACATGTCTTCGATTGCAGACACAGTTATCATGACTTTGATTGAATATGCATTGACATGTGCTCGATTGGAAGTATTGTTTATATGCCATTGATTGAATATGCATTGACATGTGCTCGATTGAAAGTACTGTTTATATGCCATTGATTGAATATACATTGACATGTCCTCGATTGGAAGTACTGTTTATATGCCATTGATTGAATATGCATTGACATGTCCTCGATTGGAAGTACTGTTTATATGCCATTGATGGGATATGCATTGACATGTGCTCGATTGGAAGTACTGTTTATATGCCATTGATTGAATATGCATTGACATGTGCTCGATTGGAAGTACTGTTTATATGCCATTGATTGAATATGCATTGACATGTCCTCGATTGGAAGTACTGTTTATATGCCATTGATGGGATATGCATTGACATGTGCTCGATTGGAAGTACTGTTTATATGCCATTGATTGAATATGCATTGACATGTGCTCGATTGAAAGTACTGTTTATATGCCATTGATTGAATATGCATTGACATGTCCTCGATTGGAAGTACTGTTTATATGCCATTGATTGAATATGCATTGACATGTGCTCGATTGGAAGTACTGTTTATATGCCATTGATTGAATATGCATTGACATGTCCTCGATTGGAAGTACTGTTTATATGCCATTGATTGGATATGCATTGACATGTGCTCGATTGGAAGTACTGTTTATATGCCATTGATTGAATATGCATTGACATGTCCTCGATTGGAAGTACTGTTTATATGCCATTGATTGAATATGCATTGACATGATCTCGATTGGAGGTACTGTTTATATGCCATTGATTGAATATGGCATGTACATTTACTATTAACAGTCGTGTACTGTTTGTTAAAAACACATCCGAAAATCTACCAAAAAATGTAAATAATAAGAGAGTAAACATCTTCATAAAGTAAGGTTCAGGAAACTTTCAGTTGAAATAAAGTAATTCTTGTATTAAGGGATAGTGAAGACAAACGTTTTTACAAAGTATTGCACAAGGAGAGGACTTTGATTAACAATTATAAAATGAACAGGAATCAACAAAAAACAGACCATCAACATACGACTCCTCTTAAAATAAAAACCAGGACGTTCAAAAAGATGAACAACCATGAACAAACACATGGGTCAGACATCCTGACTTGTACAGCACAAAATGGAATCTTACATGAGCACAAATCTTCCACTTTGCCTATCTAGACCATATGTCGTAAAAGTAAAATAGACAACAATAAGCTTCTACAGCAGCTTAACATGTGCTAGCTTAGGTAGTCACAGCTGTTTGTTAAATACTACAGCTAAACAAAACTAATTAGAAACAATACTTCTAATGTCTCATTATACAGTTTTTAAAATTATGCATTTTACCCCATGTTCTATTTTTAGCCATGGCGGCCATCTTGGTTGATGGGCGGGATCATCGGATAATTTTTTTTTTAAATTAGATACCCTAAGGATGATTTAGGCCAAGTTTGGTTCAATTTTGCCTAGTAGTTTCAGAGAAGATTTGTGTAAAAGATTACAAAAATTTACGAAAAATTGTGACTTTAAAGGGCAATAACTCCTAAAGGGGTCAATTGACAATTCTGGTCATGTTAACTTATTTGCAGAGCTTACTTTGTTGAACATTTTTGCAGTTTACAATTAATCTCTATCTATTATAATATTCAAGATAATAACCAAAAAACTGTAAAATTTCCTTAAAATTTCCAATTGAGGGCAGTAATCCAACAACGGGTTGTCTGTTGCGTCTGAAAATTTTAATTTCAGGGCAGATAAATCTTGACCTGATGAACATTTTACTCCCATGTTCTATTTTTAGCCATTGCTGCCATCGTGGTTAATGGGCGGGGTCATCGGATACATTTTCCAAACTAGATACCCTAAGGATGATTTAGGCTAAGTTTGGTTAAATTTGGCCCAGTAGTTTCAGAGGAGAAGATTTTTGTAAAAGATTACAAAAAATTACAAAAACATTGTGAAAAATTGACTTTAAAGGGCAAAAATTCGTGGTTGTTAATGTGCCTGTCCCTGAACATTATCAGTGGTTGTTGTTTATGTGTCTGTCCCTGAACCTTATCCGTGGTTGTTGTTTATTATGTGATTGTTATTGTACCTTATCGTAGGCTGTTGGCTATGTATGCCACTAAGTTTAATCAGTGGTTGTTGTTTATGTGTCTGTCCCTGAACCTTATCCGTGGTTGTTATTTATTATGTGATTGTTATTGTACCTTATCGTAGGCTGTTGGCTATGTATGCCACTAAGTTTAATCAGTGGTTGTTGTTTATGTGTCTATCCCTGAACCTTATCCGTGGTTGTTGTTTATTATGTGATTGTTATTGTACCTTATCGTAGGCTGTTGGCTATGTATGCCACTAAGTTTAATCAGTGGTTGTTGTTTATGTGTCTGTCCCTGAACCTTATCCGTGGTTGTTATTTATTATGTAATTGTTAATGTACCTTATCGTAGGCTGTTGGCTATGTATGCCACTAAGTTTAATCAGTGGTTGTTGTTTATGTGTCTATCCCTGAACCTTATCCGTGGTTGTTGTTTATTATGTGATTGTTATTGTACCTTATCGTAGGCTGTTGGCTATGTATGCCACTAAGTTTAATCAGTGGTTGTTGTTTATGTGTCTGTCCCTGAACCTTATCCGTGGTTGTTGTTTATTATGTGATTGTTATTGTACCTTATCGTAGGCTGTTGGCTATGTATGCCACTAAGTTTAATCAGTGGTTGTTGTTTATGTGTCTGTCCCTGAACCTTATCCGTGGTTGTTATTTATTATGTAATTGTTAATGTACCTTATCGTAGGCTGTTGGCTATGTATGCCACTAAGTTTAATCAGTGGTTGTTGTTTATGTGTCTGTCCCTGAACCTTATCCGTGGTTGTTATTTATTATGTGATTGTTATTGTACCTTATCGTAGGCTGTTGGCTATGTATGCCACTAAGTTTAATCAGTGGTTGTTGTTTATGTGTCTGTCCCTGAACCTTATCCGTGGTTGTTATTTATTATGTGATTGTTATTGTACCTTATCGTAGGCTGTTGGCTATGTATGCCACTAAGTTTAATCAGTGGTTGTTGTTTATGTGTCTGTCCCTGAACCTTATCCGTGGTTGTTATTTATTATGTGATTGTTATTGTACCTTATCGTAGGCTGTTGGCTATGTATGCCACTAAGTTTAATCAGTGGTTGTTGTTTATGTGTCTGTCCCTGAACCTTATCCGTGGTTGTTATTTATTATGTGATTGTTATTGTACCTTATCGTAGGCTGTTGGCTATGTATGCCACTAAGTTTAATCAGTGGTTGTTGTTTATGTGTCTGTCCCTGAACCTTATCCGTGGTTGTTATTTATTATGTGATTGTTATTGTACCTTATCGTAGGCTGTTGGCTATGTATGCCACTAAGTTTAATCAGTGGTTGTTGTTTATGTGTCTATCCCTGAACCTTATCCGTGGTTGTTATTTATTATGTGATTGTTATTGTACCTTATCGTAGGCTGTTGGCTATGTATGCCACTAAGTTTAATCAGTGATTATTGTTTATGTACCTGTTCCTTAACCTTATCAACGGCGGTTGTTTGTGTGTTTTCCCTGAACCTTATCAACGGCGGTTGTTTGTGTGTTTTCCCTGAACCTTATCTGTTGATGCTGTCCGTCTGTCAGCGATTTTATCAGTGTTTATTTGTTTATGTGCCTGTTCCTGTACCTCATCGGTGGTTGTAGTTTATGTACTTGTCCCTGATTTTTATCAGTAGTTGTCACTGACCCTTATTATTGGTGGTTCTTTATGTGCCTTTCCCTGAACCTCATCAGTGGCTGTGGTTTATGTGCTTGCCCCTGAACTTTATCAGTGGTTGTTGTTTATGTTTCTGTACCTTACCAATAGTTGTCATTGAACCTTACTATAGCTAGTGGTTGTTGTTTATGTGTCTCTCCCTGGACCTTATTAGTGGTTGTTGTTTATGTGTCTGCCCCTGGACCTTATTAGTAGTTGTTGTTAATGTGTCTGTCCCTGGGCATCATTAGTGGTTGTTGTTTATGTGTCTGTCCCTGGGCTTTATTAGTGGTTGTTGTTAATGTGTCTGTCCCTGGACCTTATTAGTGGTTGTTGTTCATGTGTCTGTCCCTGGACCTTATTAGTGGTTGTTGTTCATGTGTCTGTCCCTGGACCTTATTAGTAGTTGTTGTTCATGTGTCTGTCCCTGGACCTTATTAGTAGTTGTTGTTCATGTGTCTGTCCCTGGACCTTATTAGTAGTTGTTGTTCATGTGTCTGTCCCTGGACCTTATTAGTAGTTGTTGTTCATGTGTCTGTCCCTGGGCCTTATTAGTGGTTGTTGTTTATGTGTCTGTCCCTGGGCCTTATTAGTGGTTGTTGTTCATGTGTCTGTCCCTGGACCTTATTAGTAGTTGTTGTTCATGTGTCTGTCCCTGGACCTTATTAGTAGTTGTTGTTCATGTGTCTGTCCCTGGACCTTATTAGTAGTTGTTGTTCATGTGTCTGTCCCTGGACCTTATTAGTAGTTGTTGTTTATGTGTCTGTCCCTGGACCTTATTAGTAGTTGTTGTTCATGTGTCTGTCCCTGGACCTTATTAGTAGTTGTTGTTCATGTGTCTGTCCGTGGACCTTATTAGTAGTTGTTGTTAATGTGTCTGTCCCTGGACCTTATTAGTAGTTGTTGTTCATGTGTCTGTCCCTGGACCTTATTAGTAGTTGTTGTTCATGTGTCTGTCGGTGGACCTTATTAGTAGTTGTTGTTCATGTGTCTGTCCCTTGACCTTATTCGTAGTTGTTGTTCATGTGTCTGTCCCTGGACCTTATTAGTAGTTGTTGTTAATGTGTCTGTCCCTGGACCTTATTAGTAGTTGTTGTTCATGTGTCTGTCCCTGGACCTTATTAGTAGTTGTTGTTCATGTGTCTGTCCCTGGACCTTATTAGTAGTTGTTGTTCATGTGTCTGTCCCTGGACCTTATTAGTAGTTGTTGTTTATGTGTTTGTCCCTGGACCTTATTAGTAGTTGTTGTTCATGTGTCTGTCCGTGGACCTTATTAGTAGTTGTTGTTCATGTGTCTGTCCCTTGACCTTATTCGTAGTTGTTGTTCATGTGTCTGTCCCTGGACCTTATTAGTGATTTTTAATGTGTCTGTCCCTGGACCTATTTAGTAGTTGTTGTTCATGTGTCTGTCCGTGGACCTTATTAGTAGTTGTTGTTCATGAGTCTGTCCCTGGACATATTTAGTAGTTGTTGTTCATGTGTCTGTCCGTGGACCTTATTAGTTGTTGTTGTTAACGTGTTTGTCCCTGGACCTTATTAGTGGTTTTTAATGTGTCTGTCCGATTGTCACAAAAGAGGAGTTCCTTCATAATATAAGTTCCAAATGGAATAAATATTCTGGAATATTATTTCCACTGGAATAAATATTACAGTATATATTCCTAACGGAATAAATGATATAGAATATTTGTTCCAACAGGAATTTCTAAAATTTTAACAAAACAAACAAACGGTGCTACACAGATCAAAAATGCGCGAGTAAAAACAATCTGATAACTGCTCTTGAATATTTCAAGATTCTTAGCCATGGCAGTATTAATGGGTAGGGCATTCCAGTCTCGTATAGTCCTTAAATAGAATGATTCCCTCTGAGCAACTGTGCTGCAAGATGGTACTTGGAAGGAAACGCTATGCATATCTCGACTAAATCTTGTTGGTGTTATTAGTCTATTAGTCAGAGGCATCTTTGTGGACTAGCCCATTCACAATTTTGTACAATAGTACTAATCTTGATTTTTTTCTTTCTTCTTCAAGTGATGTCCATTCTAAACTTTTCTAGCATGACAGATGAGGTGTTGTGGTATCTGTTTTCAATTAACGTATCTGGCAGCCCTTCGCTGAACCATCTCAATCCGATGAACATTCTCCTTCAGGTATGGATCCCAAGTTGTACATGCATATTCCACAATAAATCTTACTAGTGCTTTATATGCTCTTTCTTTTAGTGTTAGATTACTAATGTTTAGGTCTCTGAACCGTAGAAGTGGTTGTTGTTTATGCGTCTGCCCCTGAACCTTTTTATTGGTAGTTGTGTATTTGCCTTCCCCTGAACCTTTTTATTGGTGGTTGTATATGTGCCGGCCCCTGAACCTTTTATTGGTGGTTGTGAATGTGCCTGCCCCTGAACCTTTTTATTGGTGGTTGTATATGTGCCGGCCCCTGAACTTTTTTATTGGTGGTTGTTTATGCGTCTGCCCCTGGACCTTTTTATTGGTGGTATTATATGTGCCTGCCCCTGAACCTTTTTATTGGTGGTTGTTTATGCATCTGTCCCTGAACCTTTTTATTGGTGGTTGTATATGTGCCGGCCCCTGAACCTTTTTATTGGTTGTTGTTTATGCGTCTGCCCCTGAACCTTTTTATTGGTGGTTGTATATGTGCCGGCCCCTGAACCTTTTTATTGGTGGTTGTATATGTGCCGGTCCCTGAACCTTTTTATTGGTGGTTGTATATGTGCCGGTCCCTGAACCTTTTTATTGGTGGTTGTATATGTGCCGGTCCCTGAACCTTTTTATTGGTGGTTGTTTATGCGTCTGCCCCTGAACCTTTTTATTTGTGGTTGTGTATGTGCCTGTCCCTGAACCTTGTTATTGGTGGTTTGTGTATGTGCACGTCCCTGAACCTTATTAGCGGTTGTGGTTTTTATGTGTCGGTCTCTGAACCTTATCAGTGGTTTTTGTTTATGTGCCGGCCTCTAAACCTGATTAGTGGTCGTCCTTAATGTGTTGATCCCTGAAACTAAGTATTTATTGTTGTTTCTGTCATGCTTAGTTCCAACAGTTTTCCTTCAATATTAATCAAACATTTACACAGTGTTTGCAAAAAGAAGATGTTCAAATCGTTAAATTGATTTATATTTGTACCCCACTGCTATACAATGAGGGAAAATCAAGTGTTCATTTGTTCATGTCCAGTCTTTGTAAGCACTCTTATGTGGACATTTATTGTTGTTTGTTTTTGTCCTTACCCTTGTAATTTGGTTGTGGTTTTTTTGTTTATCCCTGAAGCTTATTCGTGGTTGTTGTTTATGAGTCCGTCCTTGAACCTTATTATTGGTTTTGGTTTATTTGTTTGTCCCTGAACCTTATCAGTGGTCATTGTGTATGTGCCCGTCCATGAACCCCATAAGTGGTAATTGTTTATGTGCCCATCATTTTTGATTGATTAATGTGTCTGGTCCTGAACCTTATTATTGGTATTTTTTATGCGTCTTTCCATGATCTTTATTAGTGGTTGTTGTTTATGTGGCTGTCACTGTACTTCATTAGTGGTTGTGGTTGATGTGTCTGTCCTGGAACCTTATTATTGGTGGTTGTTATGTGGCCATCCTTCAACCTTATTTTTGGTTGTGGTTGATGTGCCTGTCACTGAACCTTATTATTGGTTGTGTTTTTTTTTATTGTCCTTGAACTTAATCAGTGGCTAATGTTTATGTGCCTTGAACTTGCTGATTTAACCTTTGATATAATTTCAAAAATTCTGACAATGCCATCCATGGCAAGGGAACATTCAAAACTCATAAGCCAAAGAAAAACTGACAATGCCATGGCAAGGGAACATTCAAAACTCATAAGCCAAAGAGAAACTGACAATGCCATGGCTAGGGAACATTCAAAACTCATGACAAAGAGAAACTGACAATGCCATGGCAAGGGAACATTCAAACCTCACAAGCCAAAGACAAACTGACAATGCCATAGCAAGGGAACATTCGAACCTCATAAGTCAAAGAGAAACTGACAATGCCATGGCAAGAGAACATTCAAAACTCATAAGACAAAGAGAAACTGACAATGCCATGGCTAGGGAACATTCAAAACTCATGACAAAGAGAAACTGACAATGCCATGGCAAGGGAACATTCGAACCTCATAAGTAAAAGAGAAACTGACAATGCCATGGCAAGAGAACATTCAAAACTCAAAAGACAAAGAGAAACTGACAATGCCATGGCTAGGGAACATTCAAAACTCATGACAAAGAGAAACTGACAATGCCATGGCAAGGGAACATTCGAACCTCATAAGTCAAAGAGAAACTGACAATGCCATGGCAAGAGAACATTCAAAACTCATGCCAAAGAGAAACTGACAATGCCATGGCTAGGGAACATTCAAAACTCATGAAAAAGAGAAACTGACAATGCCATAGCAAGGGAACATTCAAAACTCATAAGACAAAGAGAAACTGACAATGCCATGGCAAGGGAACATTCAAACTCATAAGACAAAGAGAAACTGACAATGCCATGGCAAGGGAACATTCAAACTCATAAGACAAAGAGAAACTGACAATGCCATGGCAAGGGAATATTCAAAACTCATGACAAAGAGAAACTGACAATGCCATGACAAGGGTACATTCAAAACTCATAAGACAAAGAGAAACTGACAATGCCACGGCAAGGGAACATTCAAAACTCATGACAAAGAGAAACTGACAATGCCATGGCAAGGGAACATTCAAACCTCACAAGCCAAAGACAAACTGACAATGCCATAGCAAGGGAACATTCGAACCTCATAAGTCAAAGAGAAACTGACAATGCCATGGCAAGAGAACATTCAAAACTCATAAGACAAAGAGAAACTGACAATGCCATGGCTAGGGAACATTCAAAACTCATGACAAAGAGAAACTGACAATGCCATGGCAAGGGAACATTCGAACCTCATAAGTCAAAGAGAAACTGACAATGCCATGGCAAGAGAACATTCAAAACTCATGCCAAAGAGAAACTGACAATGCCATGGCTAGGGAACATTCAAAACTCATGAAAAAGAGAAACTGACAATGCCATAGCAAGGGAACATTCAAAACTCATAAGACAAAGAGAAACTGACAATGCCATGGCAAGGGAACATTCAAACTCATAAGCCAAAGAGAAACTGACAATGCCATGGCAAGGGAACATTCAAACTCATAAGACAAAGAGAAACTGACAATGCCATGGCAAGGGAATATTCAAAACTCATGACAAAGAGAAACTGACAATGCCATGACAAGGGTACATTCAAAACTCATAAGACAAAGAGAAACTGACAATGCCACGGCAAGGGAACATTCAAAACTCATGACAAAGAGAAACTGACAATGCCATGGCAAGGGAACATTCAAAACTCATAAGACAAAAGAGAAACTGACAATGCAATGGCAAAAACAACTAGAGGCTCCCAAGAGCCTGTGTCGCTCACCTGATTCTACTTTGGTTTTGGAAATCATGTAAACATAGATTAAAATCATAACAGATACCTTAATAATGATTGATGTCAAATTTGGTTTCATATTGGCCCAGTAATTCAATCAAAAGCAGAAAGCTTTTGCAAAGTTTACAGAAATTACCAATAAATTCATTGAAATTGTAGAAAATGACTTTATAAGGACAATGACAAATCAGCTACAAAGTAACAACACTTGGTCAGCACCTCAAAAGAAACATTCCTACCATGTTTGGTTTCAATCCATTAAGCGGTTTTCTAGAAGAAGTCATTTGTATATATTTCCCATAGGGTCCTTTGTTAAACTAAGTCCCCCGTTTGCAGCCATCTTGGTTGATGGATTTGCTACAAAGTAACAACACTTGGTCAGCACCTCATAAGGAACATTCATGCCATGTTTGGTTTCATTCCATTCAGTGGTTCTTCAAAAGAAGACTTTTGTATGTATTTCACATAGGGTCCTTTGTTAAACTAAGTTCCCCACTGGCAGCCATCTTGGATGATTGATTGGCTACAAAGTAACAACACTTGGCCAGCACCTCATAAGGAAAAATTCCTGCCATGTTTGGTTTCATTCCATTCAGTTGTTCTCTAGAAGAAGTTCAAAATGTAAAAAGTTAACGACGGACGATGACGAAGGACGCCAAGTGATGAGAAAAGCTCACTTGGCCCTTCGGGCCAGGTGAGCTAAAAACCAAAGAACTGACAAACAAGTGCACATGATTAAAAAACTATGAACACATGAGAAATGTCTAGCCCATTGTGAAAGAGAAGAGAATATATATATAACATACTAATGAAGGGCACACAATGTTAATACAATGAAATTCACAGGTATAGCACCATTTAATGTACATTTTTATCTCTTTACAATTACATCAAATACATGTATGTACAATATATCACTAAAAATTATATCAATGATAACTGAAAATGTAGAAAATCTATTACACATGAGAAATAAAACACACATTATGTTCATTTTTGCACCACAGAAAAAATAACTTAATAAATTGTATACAATTTCAATGGTTTATGTGAAATATATATATATGAGATCTGATTTAAAGAAAGCAAGCACCTGTTGTAAAAATCATTTTACATTTTCTTTGGTTTTCTATGAAAAAGTCAAATGGCAAAGATTTTCATATCATTAGATTGAAGATTAAGGAGCTGACATTTGATAAGAAAGGTAAGCAAGATCTGTCATAGGTAGTCTCTTCCTATAACACAATTATTATTAAGTCCATTAAATAACAACAAATGATTGTAACAGGATGCTGTTACGAAGTCTCCCAAACGAAGCTCCCATAATTCGTAATTCCCAGGGTCACGTGACATTGGGCAAAGTCCAGTGAAAATTGGTTTGGTCCAGTAAAGTTATATGCATTAGTGATGCCTGGGGATTAACCTTGTATATCATTCAAATCATCTTGGCATGACAAACCAGAATATATATGGTTTAGGGGTGGGGATCTCGACCATTTACAAGATACTAGAACATTGGGGGTGGGGAGGAACCCCTGGGGACTGACTCTATACGTCATTCAAATGTTCATTACATGACGAACAGGAATATATATGGTTTAGGGATGGGGATCTCAACCATTTACGAGATATAAGAACATTGGGGGTGGGGGGAACCCCTGGGGACTGACCGTATAAGTCATTCAAATGTTTGAGACATGACAAATAGGAATATATATGGTTTAGGGGTGGGGATCTCAACCATTTACAAGATATTAGAACTTTCTCAAATGGCAGGGGGACGGGATGACCCCTGGGGACTAACCCTGTATATCATTCAAACCATCTTCGCATGACAAACCAGAATATATATGGTTTAGGGGTGGGGATCTTGACCACTTAGAAGATATTAGAACTTTCTTAAATGGCAGGGGGTGGGGGTGACCCCTGGGGACTAACCCTATATATCATTCAAACCATCTTAGCATGACAAACCAGAATATATATGGTTTAGGGGTGGGATTTTGACCACTTACAAGATATTAGAACTTTCTTAAATGGCAGGGGGTGGGGGTGACCCCTGGGGACTAACCCTGTATTTCATTTGATGTGCTTTATCATGACAAACCAGAATATATATGGTTTAGGGGTGGGGATCTCGACCATTTACAAGATATTAGAACTTTCTCAAATGGCAGGGGGTCGGGATGACCCCTGGGGACTAACCCTGTATATCATTCAAAAGATCTTAGCATGACAAACCAGAATATATATGGTTTAGGGGTGGGGATCTTGACCACTTACAAGATATTATAACTTTCTTAAATGGCAGGGGGTGGGGTGACCCCTGGGGACTAACCTTGTATTTCATTTGATGTGCTTTATCATGACAAACCAGAATATATATGGTTTAGGGGTGGGGATCTCGACCATTTACAAGATATTAGAACTTTCTCAAATGGCAGGGGGTCGGGATGACCCCTGGGGACTAACCCTGTATATCATTCAAATGATCTTAGCATGACAAACCAGAATATATATGGTTTAGGGATGGGGATCTTGACCACTTACAAGATATTAGAACTTTCTTAAATGGCAGGGGGTGGGGTGACCCCTGGGGACTAACCCTGTATTTCATTTGATGTACTTTATCATGACAAACCAGAATATATATGGTTTAGGGGTGGGGATCTCAACCATTTACAAGATATTAGAACTTTCTCAAATGGCAGGGGGTCGGGATGACCCCTGGGGACTAACCCTGTATATAATTCAAACGATCTTAGCATGACAAACCAGAATATATATGGTTTAGAGGTGGGGATCTTGACCACTTACAAGATATTAGAACTTTCTTAAATGGCAGGGGGTGGGGTGACCCCTGGGGACTAACCTTGTATTTCATTTGATGTGCTTTATCATGACAAACCAGAATATATATGGTTTAGGGGTGGGGATCTCGACCATTTACAAGATATTAGAACTTTCTCAAATGGCAGGGGGTCGGGATGACCCCTGGGGACTAACCCTGTATATCATTCAAACGATCTTAGCATGACAAACCAGAATATATATGGTTTAGGGATGGGGATCTTGACCACTTACAAGATATTAGAACTTTCTTAAATGGCAGGGGGTGGGGTGACCCCTGGGGACTAACCCTGTATTTCATTTGATGTGCTTTATCATGACAAACCAGAATATATATGGTTTAGGGGTGGGGATCTCAACCATTTACAAGATATTAGAACTTTCTCAAATGGCAGGGGGTCGGGATGACCCCTGGGGACTAACCCTGTATATCATTCAAACCATCTTAGCATGACAAACCAGAATATATATGGTTTAGAGGTGGGGATCTTGACCATTTAGAAGATATTAGAACTTTCTTAAATGGCAGGGGGTGGGGGTGACCCCTGGGGACTAACCCTGTATTTCATTTGATGTGCTTTATCATGACAAACCAGAATATATATGGTTTAGGGGTGGGGATGTCGACTGTTTACAAGATATTTGAACTTTCTCAAATGGCAGGGGGTCGGGATGACCCCTGGGGACTAACCCTGTATATCATTCAAACCATCTTAGCATAACAAACCAAAATATATATGGTTTAGGGGTGGGGATCTCGACCACTTACAAGGTATTAGAACTTTCTTAAATGGCAGGGGGTGGGGGTGGCCCCTGGGGACTAACCCTGCATTTCATTTAATGGGCTTTATCATTTAGAACATTTTCAATTAAAAAGATTGTGTCTATCACAAACGGTTTTCAATTTATAATCATTTGAAAATTTTAAAAAATAAAATCACATAGGGTTCTATAGTAAAACCCTCTTTTCTTTTTGCCCCTCAAAGTACCCCTTTATAAACCCCATTGCACAAACAAAACCCTGATTGCACCACTAGACATGTTAGTCTAACATATTGTGAAACCCTAAGTTAATCTGACAAGCGGTTTTGGAGAACGGGTGCAGACAAGTTCAAATTTAAAAGCGGTGGAAGAAGAAGAAGAAGAAGAAGAAGAAGAAGAAGAAGAAGAAGAAGAAGAAGAAGAAGAAGAAGAAGAAGAAGAAGAATAATAAGAACTGAGCAAAAACAATAAGTCTTCCCAAACTTTGTTTGGGAGACTTAATTATTCCCCCCTCCCCCGATAAAGTTATTTATATCCCTGTTTCTAAACTGCCATCATCATTTGAGATTCAAATTGTCCAATATACAAATATGTACTAGGACTACATTTTGTGATATGGTTCATGTTTCAGGTATACATATATTTCTATTTTCTTATTCCTTATTTTTTAAACATATTGGGTGTTTTCTAAGTACATGTGAGTGTTTTCTAAGTACATGTGAGAGGATGTAATATTTTTCCATAACAATTCATTTAGAAGTAACATTTACTGAAATAGAGTTGAAAAGTCAAACTTCATCAAAGTACAAAAAAGTGTAAAATGTAAGAAACAAATCGTTATCAAAATGTATTATCATGATTATATTGCAGAAACAACTATTTTTATGTGTAATACAATCAATAGAAGTCATTCTGTGCCATCCATCAATGATTATACTGATACCAGTCATGGTTACATAGGCTTTTCAGCAAAATCAGTCACGTTTACAAACGCTTAATCACACCCCAAAAGAAAGTATGTAATTAACGATAAAGTGTATATAATATGGCTTTTTGAATATCACACACTGTAACAACCCTCAATCAATATTTTCTCTGGAACACAGCTCTCAGGATTATAAGTGTCTTGGGTTAATATGGGTTTGATATTGAAAAAGCCATATAATATTCTCTTTGTATTGTACATGTATGTTATAAAGAAGATGCAATATAGATGTGCGACTGATCAATGGTTCCTAACAATGGAACCTTTATATAAAAATTTAGCTGTCACTCAAGAATGAAATGCTGGTCAACATGACTTATATATATGACTGAATATTTCTATCAAATATTAGTTAATAATTGTACGGTATACTAAAACTAAAACTTGTTTCTGAGAAATGGACTTTAAACATAAATGAACCAAGTCTGGATTGACATGTATTCAGTACTACACATACACACACAAAATGGTTAACCTATATTATTAGCCCAATTCACATTTGCATAAAACATGGAAATCTTAGTTAAAATAACTTTTGCCATCAATGATAAAAGGGAGTTTCCCATAATATTTATTATCTATATGTAAATATTTTTTGGTATTTTAAATGTTTATGGCACAAGTCCTGTTGACTATTCTGATGAATACATAATATTTATACATATTAATTACAATAAAGATATCTATTTTTCATTGATTGTCACAATTCTGTTACTAAATTTAAGAAATATTATAAATTTTCTGTTATTCATTTCAGAAATTGACATACAGTTGTTTAACAAATTTCACAAGCTTTTTCTTAAGGTGTTATCTTGAAGTGAAAGTAACTATAGAAGTCAATTTAATTAAATTACTTAAAAATTTGTTCTAAGTGAGTAATGAATGCAATCTTAAATTATCTACCGAGAATTACTTGAGTTAAACTCAAACAAGAGGAGACTTATTCAACTTGTTTGTCAATTAAAATGGTTTTAACGTATGGTCAAATGTAAATCTTGTTATAAATTCACTTCCTGAATATAAAAAATCTTGAGCTTTTCTATAAAATTAGCCAAAGTCAGTGGAGCATGAGAACAAGGTCATTGCTAACTGTTTTTGTCCAAGTGATGACCTACAATATACTAATGAACAAGTTTTGAATAGTTTTCCAGATATTAATGCTGACACAACTAAACTTTTAAACATTTTAACTCATGAAAGGTATATTGTAGGTCATCACTTGGACAAAAATAGTTAGCAATGACCTCGTTCTCATGCTCCACTGACTTTGGCTAATTTCATAGAAAAGCTCAAGATTTTTTTTACTTTGGTTAAATTAAATATTAAATAATGTGTGTGGTTCTGGTTTCATGTAGACAAAAAATAGGATAGGTAAGCAGGGATTTTTTTTAATTTTCCATTGGAGAGACATTCATACTTTAACAGTGCTCATTTCAAAAATGACAAAAAAATCTTTAGGGTTACCTGGGTAGGCTATTTTTATTCCTTAAAAGTAGGATAGGTAGGTATACTGGAACCACACATATTTTTTGATTTGGCCTTATTGTATAAAAAAAAACCAAAATATTTCAATTGAATAGGTCTAAGAATAGTCTTGTGACAATCAATGAATTTACAACATGTTGTATAAAATAAATAAATTACATTCATAATCACAATAAACAATCACTACTTGTAGTTTTATGGTCAAAATACTGACCAATAAATGGGTTAGAAAATATTACAACCACAGAGGATCACAATCAATATATTGCTATTATTTTACACAAAACATTATTAAAAATGCATAAAATTTTAATAAAAAGTGAGAATGCTCCCCTTTGAAAATAAATAATAAAAAAATGCATAAAAAAGAGAGGTTATTTATTTAAAAAAAAATTATAAAAAGAATAAAAGTAACTGGTTTCTTGTGTAACATTGGCATGTTAAGTCAGTTATTTCAACATTATAAATTTCATGAAAGATGGATAAATATCACACATTCCTATTCATTATCAAACCTTTAAATTATATTTAGAAAATTTACAATCTTACATTTTTGCCATCTTGAACATGTTGAAGAAAAGTACAAAACTTTTGAAATTTTGAATGCAATAACTAAGAAACACTTTCTGTGCTACTACATTGTACTAGGAATAGGTCAAAAGTAGAAATTTTGATGAATCAATTTGAAATACTTCTTATTAAATGTTCAAAACGCTTGAAATTGATATTCTTGCATAAAAAAAACCCCAAAACATACAAAATATAAAATAATATTAAGATTTTTAACTATTTTGTACCTTTGAAAAGGATTGTCTTAGTTTTATAAATTCATTTCTCTGAATTAATGCATCAGTTTTTGTGATCATACAGAAAATTAATTGCAACAATAACATATATATATTACACACTGGTTTCCTTTTTGGACTTTTTAGATTTTGCCCCCTGTAAAACCCAAACATCATGCCCATAATAATCATTATCATCAGAACTTGAAGTAGAACTGTCATCATCTTCAATCATGGGACCATACTCTGCATAACGATTAATACTGTTAGAAGATTTGGTTTGTCGATCTATAAGTCCTTTGGATATAAGTTTCTCCTTCACCCTTTCAGTGTAACTATGATTAACATAAACATAAGGTATTGCTCTAATTTTTGATTGATTTTTTTCCTCGTCCCAGTCTAGTGACCTTGGTTTAGGTAAACCTTTGTGCCGAGAATGTCTTTTGTGATGATGATCACGTCTATGATGTCTCCGATAAGAAGAGTGAGACGCAGGCTCAGAGTTATGGTCAGAGTCATTTCCACGAAATTTTCTAAATTGTAATTGACTATCAGAGTCTGGTGAATGGATGATACCATTCAAAGTTTTAGTATCTGTCGGAGATAATACATCACCATTAGGAGTTTTATTATATGTTGGTGGTGGAGATTGATAACTTGGAGGTGACAGAGATTGATAACCCGGAGGTGACAGAGATTTTTGCTTTGATGTAGGTTCATTAGGAATTCGTTGATGAACTTCCTGTATGAAATTGTCATGGTTACGATGATTACGAGCACTATGATCTGACCCTCCTGATAATGACCTTCGAATATTAATTGGGTTTTGAACTTGGGCTATGTTATCGTCAATTGCTCCATATTGTTTATAAGTACAATCTCTAGATATCTTATTATTATTGCAGTTAAGATTATTCACAGATGGCATTGTTCTTTGCTCTTCACTTTGACATGATTCGGTTATCTGACTCTGTCCATCGAAATCACGCATGCGTTGGACGGATCCATTTCTCTGCATATCTTGCACAGGACTGTATGTTTTTTCACCCTTGCTTTGTTTGGGTAGTGTATTGTTTTTAGGGTGTACTGGAGTAAATGCACTAGGATGAGATTTTGTTCCTAATGAACATGAACTGGGACATCGATTAGTACTGGTGACTTGTGACTCTGGGTATGATGTTACGCTACAACACTGACTCCCAGGACCAGGGGAACTATAGCCCATATTTGATCCCACATTAGACCCTCCTACTGGAGGAATCTGGTTTCTGTGTAATGGCAACAGTGAGAAGTAAGGAGCCTGATATGGCATGCCATTTGGTGGTGGAATTGGCTGACAGTACATTCCTGGAGAAAAATTAATTGGTGATGTTGGTTTACTATTCAAACCATTCTTTGGTTGAATTTGAATTTCAATACTTAGATGTGTGTTTGTATCACTAAGATTTCCATTACACATTTTGTTTGGCCTACCGGCCTCAGATCCTGAGAAATAATCAGTGGCACTCCCACTGAAGTTTTTAAACATATCTTTGGTTATAACTTTAGAGTGGTGCCTCTTTTCCCAGAAACGTTTTGCAGCCCCGTTTTGCTTTGGGTTATAAAATACTTGTGGGTTTTCAGGTACACTCACAACTGATCCATCAGTAATTGAATTAACGGGCACCAAACTGATGAGAGATTTATCCTTGAATGTCTTATCATTCTCTTCCTGAGTGATGTTGTAATGATTTAGAGGGACTGACGATTCACCAGTCCCTTTCGAAACACTTCCATTAGGAACATCTAACTGATTAGGCACATGAAATTCCATGTCATATACTGAAGGCTGATCACACAAGAAAAATCGCTTCCAACTGGAGCATGAATCTTTACGAGACAAACAAAAATATGACAACATAAAAATCCCAAACAGGGCACAAGTAAATGCATATAAATAACTAAATATATCCTCTTGATAAGGAATCCATGATTTAAATGGTTCCGCAACAGCAATGGCGCCACACACCCAGAATAACATGTATAACAAAAGTATTCCAACCACAGAATATAACTGAGATTTAGGTCTTTTCTCCTGGTCCATGACACTTGAAACTGTTGACTGGGTATCAGACATATCCTTTGTTTGTGCCATTCTAACTGGAGTTAAAGCTTCAATCTCTGTGGTGATCTCGTCAGTAGTGTGATTTAGTTCTATGTCATGGGTTTCATCTGTTGTTATCACATTAATAGTCTCAGGTTTTATGTCTTGTACCACACAAGCAATACGTAAAAAGAACACAACGTCGAAAAGCACCAATAAAGCTACTGGACCATAAAAAGCACCCAAACTAGGATCCCATTGTAGGAAACAGCTGAAATGAAAAAGAAACAATGTTCATTAGAAGTATCATATAAGCTTTTATATCTTATATACACGTGTTAAGTTTTATCATACTGTGTACTTATGAACTGTGGATATTCACAGATACTTTGTTCATAGATTTATGTTAATGAGGTTATACCATCATACTTGAAACACTTAAAGAACAAAATCTTTCATAATTTGAAATATTGTTTTCTTTTTGTTTTAAAGTTAGAGGTATTCTAATGATAAAATCGCTGAAGATCTTATAGCAAATTATATGAACAAGTTTAATTAAGGGAGATAATCCTTGGTAAAAAGATATTTCTCAAACTTTATTGGTTCACATATATATATATTCTATTTTGTTTCTTGCTTTAATTTGTTCCATTTCCTATGCCATAAATGTACGAAGTTTTGACTTTAAAGTTATAGATTACAGTGTTAGTATGATGCTTATTCCAGTAATTTTAACATCTACTGATGTGATAATTTTTTCAAAAGATGTAATTCCATATCTATTGTGACTTGACTTGTTTGGAGGTATATACTTACTAATTAGAGTCTGCATAATGGTCTAAACTAATAGCAGCTGTAATGCCACACACAATAACAGGTACACCGTACCCAAGGAGGTAGAACCGTAACATAGGCTGAGGAGGTAAGGGCATGTTAACTGGATCAGGAGGAGGTGCTGGGGGCTTGTCAGATTTGGTAAACTTCTTTAACAGATTGCTGAAAAACAATAATCATAATTAAACTACAAAATCTATATGTGTAAGTGATAAAGTTTTCAAATGAACTGACTGTAGATTTAATGTTTTAAGTGATATGATTCTAAAATCCATTATAGCTTTTAACATGCAAAACACGTTTGTAAAGATTTTTTTTTTTTTTTTTATTTTCTACTGTTTTTTAATCACATGAACTGTTTCAAGGCTGAAAATGTTTTTTTTTATATTTACATCAAGAAAAAAATCCTTAATTATTCAGAAATGCAAAATCTCTACTTTATCTTGAACATTACAATGACACTTCGTGATTAGTGACTGGTTATTTATTTCTTTAACCAATACCTCCCATATGTATAACTTAAAAACATTTGTAACAGCTATCACATGAATATCAAAGCATATGGTTAACATTAAAGCTTGGTGCTTCAATCAGTTTTCTATAATATTGGAGGTATGTTAACAGCTTATTGTTAAAGACCTTCCAATTACTTTTAAACATAGGACACTGATGATTCCCCCTGCTTGCATATAACGTTATAAAGGGACATAACTTAGGAATGGTAAATACTTAAGTTAGAGAACAGAAACAAAGAAATCAGCAATTTTTCCATATGTAAAGGGGCATAACTCTAGAATGGTAAAAGTGACGCCATCAACATTTAAACTTGATCTGTGTTTTGTGGTAATGAGCATTGTGTATAAGTTTTATAACATTTGGTATAGGCAAACTTAAGTTAGAGAAAGGAAACTAAAAATTCAGCAATTTTCCGGGGCATAACTCTAGAAAGGTAAAAAAAGATGCCACCCGAATTCACACTTGATCTGTGTTTTATGGTAATAACCATTGTGTATACGATTCATAACATTTGGTTGAGGCAAACTAACATTAGAGAACGGAAACGAAAAATTCAGCAACTTTCCATTTGTAAATTAAAGGGGCATATCTCTAGAAAGGTAAAAGTGACGCCACCAAATTAAAACTTGATCTGTTTTTTGTGGTAATAAGCATTGTGCATAAGTTTCAAAACATTTTGTTGAGGCAAACTAAAGTTAGAGAACAGAAACCAATTTTGGGACATACATACGGAAGGATGTACAGACAGACAAGGGTAAAACATAATAAAATGCTCCGCTGGGCGCAGCTTGATACGACCACAGAGGTTGAACCCTGAACAGTTGGGCAAGTATGGACACAACATTCAAGCTTGATACAGCACTGAATTTGGATTGTGATTAAATATTTGACACAGCATAGGTTTCTGACACAGAATGAATGTGGTCTAAGAACTTAAACATTTTTAATTTATCTATTAAAACCATATCATTATTATTTGCTTTTATATATAAATCAGAAATAACCAATTTAAAAGGGAAAATTTTAAAGAAAAAAAAAGGAAAAAAAGGAAAAAAAAATCCCTCCCCCAAATTTTTTGAACCCTCTTATGATTCATCACCCCCAAACTCAATCCCAGCCTTCCCTCTATTTCAGAGAGATCCATACACTTGAACACAAGTTATTGTCTGGAAACTAGAAAAATGCTAATTTTTGGCCCCTTTTTGGCCCCTTATTCCTAAACGTTTTGGACAATTACCTCCAAACTCAATTCCAGCTTTCCCTTTATGATATGGAACCTTGTAGTACAATTTCAGAAAGATCCATACACTTACACACAAGTTATTGTCATGAAACTAGAAAAATGCTTGTTTTTTTGCCCCTTTTTTTGCCCCTAATTCCTAAAATTTTCAGGCAATTACCCCCAAAATCAATCCCAGCAGTCCATTTGTGATATGGAACCTTGTGGTACAATGTCAGAAAGATCCATACACTAACACACAAGTTATGTCTTATTATTGTCTGGAAACAAGAAAAATGCTAATTTTTGGCCCCTTTTTCCTAAACGTTTTGGGCAATTACCCCCAAACTCAATTCCAGCTTTCCCTTTATGATATGGAACCTTGTAGTACAATTTCAGAAAGATCCATACACTTACACACAAGTTATTGTCATGAAACTAGAAAAATGCTTGTTTTTTGCCCCTTTTTTGGCCCCTAATTCCTAAAATTTTCAGGCAATTACCCCCAAAATCAATCCCAGCAGTCCATTTGTGATATGGAACCTTGTGGTACAATGTCAGAAAGATCCATACACTAACACACAAGTTATGTCTGGATTTTACAAAAATGCTTATTTTTGACCCCTTTTTGGCCCCTAATTCCTTAACTGTTGGTACCATAACCCCCAAAATCAATCCCAACCTTTCTTTTTGTGGTATTGAACCTTCTGGTAAAATTTCATAGAGATCCATTCACTTAAACTAAAGTTAGAGTGCGAAAACCAATGTGTCTTCGGACGACGACGACGACGCCAACGTCATACCAATATACGACCGAAAATTTTTTTGCGGTCGTATAAAAACAGCAGGAACACCGGCATTGGTTTTCGGTTGCAGTCTCTGGTCTTAATTATGTTTTATGTAAGGTATTTTTCCTAGTTTTTCGTGAGATGTAGTCTTTTACCCCATATCTCCTTTCAATACACACATATGATCCATTAATTTTACTAAAATCTTGATTGTTTTATATACTTACTAAGCTGTGATAGTGACCCAGAACATGGCACATAGCGTTAAGTAATGTATAAATATACCAACAATCTGGCATGCTAGATAATGGTCCATTCTTTTAACACCCATCGTAAATGTTATAATTAGAAGTAATGAACTAATGCAAATATTAATGACTGAATGCTTCATTTTCTTTGGCACATTTATAAATCTGAAAAAAAAATACAATAAAATTGTAATCATCATATAACAATAAACCAGTTGTTGATGAAAACTTGAATCATTAAACAATTCAACTAATTACACATTTGTTTTATAATGTATCTTTATGGACGATCAAGTCAACAATCTTTTGAAAAATTTTCTACAGATACATATTTTTTTTCAAATACTACAGTTGCTACTTTGGATGATACTCAGATAAAGTTAATTGTAGCTGGATATGGCTATAAAGCTCCCTATTTTTCAATGTTAAAAATTTTGGCTTATAAATGTTTTTTTTTTATTATTAGACTTATCACCAGGTTTGTACTTACATAAGCAACACAATGGGTGCCACATGTGGAGCAGGATCTGCTTACCCTTCCGTAGCACCTGAGATCACTCCCAGTTTTTTGTGGGGTTTGTGTTGCTCAGTCAAGTTTTCTATGTTGTGTTTTGTATACTATTGTTTGTCTTTTGATCATTTTTCGTTTTTTGCCACGGCATTGTCAGCTTGTTTTGGACTAATGAGTTTGGATGTCCCTTTCACATCTTTAGACTATATTTTTCACTATATCACTCTTTTTCTACCACCATTTTTTCTATGTATTCAAAGGAATAACTGTTAACATTTCATCCTCTTTTGTTCCTGCACCTTTTTAAGTTAACTCATGGCTATCTTATGTGTGACAGCTGGTCAGTGGTGACCAATACCTACCTAAAACAGGATACATATGTAACAATGACAGCCATAAGACACAGAATACACACACAGCTACCAACATATACTGCTGGCTTCATTAAATGTAACATCTTAAGTAAACCCAAATCATCAGCAACGTGTTCCTGAAAGCACAATATACAATAGTTCTTGATCAAATCAAGAGAGACTACAGATAAACCTTTAAATTCCCTAATTTATATTTCATTACCTTAATAATAAACTTCAACCCATTATTTTCTCCACCTTTTTCTATTTAAAATAATTCTCCATCAGAAACAGAAAAATTGAGAATATATGTTCAAATCTATAACCCATTCCTCACTTCCTTTTTTCCTAGCAATGAAACCTTACTCCAAAACTTTTAAAGTAGAAAAACAATGAAAATGTATGAGAACTCTCCCCCTTTTCTCTGTATTTAAAACCTACCTCCAAAATTACAAAGCTTGACAGGTGATAGCAATGTACAACAGCTGACCCATTGGTAATACTTTGAAGAAGACAGCCATCTGTATTCCATTCTCCTAAGCCATCTACAGTGAGCAATAGTACATGGATAATGTTATGCAAATATATTAATACATAAATATTATATGGAAATTTTGACATAAAACAAATGCAGCTGTCATTTAAACAAAGGATCTGCAGGGGAAACCTCATCACTTAATGTATAGTTATTACAACATATTAACACATATTAAAACAAATCAACTTGTACAATACTTAACCAGGCTAAATACACAGACATTGATTCACTGGAAAGGTAATTGTGTCATATTTTTTTTTAATACTTATTAAGGAAACTTGTACTGTTGAAACAGAACAAAATATCATTTAATAGCAAAGTTAACAATAATTGATTTTTTTAAAAGTACATATTTTAAAAGTATATCTCCATCTTTCCCATTTTCTATAGGCTTGTATGCTTGTAAGCATTCTTTGACAAAACCAATCCAATATTAATCAACGAAAATAATGGACACCTCAGTACATTGTACTTTCTATCACTTTGGCTTTTATTTTTATGCAGGTAAAACTAACAATTAAAATAAATAATTCATACTTTTTATTCATTGACAATAATAAGTAAACAATCAAAATTACCATTAGCCTCAAAGTTCCAGTAAGCTGAATACAACTTTTTAGACTTAGCTCTGATCTTAAAGGTCAGCACAATAGGTTCTGTCAAGTTGTATATGGGGGTTGCTGTAAATATACAATGGTGAAGCTGAAAATATGAACTACAGAGCAAAACAGATAAAATGACATCTAATAAAACAGTCCCTTACATTTACCACAGAGTGCAAAATGTAATCTGATCTCTGATACAATTGATATACATGTATTTGTAATTCAATATTTAAATAAAATACCAGAATCTTCTTATAAATATAACATTTGTTTTATTGTTGAATTATGTAAAAGCTAAATATGTCAGTAAGAAATGCCTGCCCCTGCCTGCAGTCTTATCACAACAAGTCATCTTTAACTGATCATTATATATTACTGTACCAAAAACATTTCCAGATCTGCAGGCATTACAAAAGAAAAGTACACAGACAAGAGTACAATTTTTCTAAAATTTTCTATATTGAAGGGCTGTACCAGTAATGCTGTAAAAAATCAGTCAACCAGAACCAATCACACACTACACTTGTAATTCACCATTAAAACACTAATGTTCCAAATCTGCAGGCATTATGAAAAAAATCAGGGCAACTTGAGTTTCAGGTGACAGAATGACAGCACATTGGTAATATTGAAGTATAACGTGTTGGGTATTGTATAGGATATGGATAAAAACCTTACAACAACAACTAGAGGCTCTCAAGAGCCTGTGTCGCTCACCTGATTCTACTTTGGTTTTGGAAATCATGTAAAAATAGATTAAAATCATAACAGATACCCTAATAATGAGTGAGGCCAAATTTGGTTTAATATTGGTCCTATAATTTAATAAAAAATCCTGGTGGCCATCTTGAACAGTAAATCGGCAACAAAGTAGCAACACTTCATCAGCACCTCATAAGAAACATTTATGCCATGTTTGGTTTCATTCCATTCAGTGCACCTCTAGAAGAAGCATTTGTATGTATTTCCCATAGGGTCTTATGTTAAAGGAAGTCCCCCCACTGGCGGCCATCGTGGATGAAGGATCAGCTTCAAAGTAACAACACTTAGTCAGCACCTCATAAGGAACATTCATGCCATGTTTGGTTTCAATCCATCCAGTATGTGGTTCTCTAAAAGAAGACATTTGTATGTATTGTCCATATGGTCCTTTGTTAAACATTGTCCCCAGCTGGCGGCCATCTTGGATGATGAATCGGCTTCAAAGTAACATCACTTCATAAGGAACATTCATGCCATGTTTGGTTTCATTCAATTCAGTGGTTCTCTAAAAGAAGACATTTGTATGTATTTCCCATAGGGTCCTATGTTAAACTAAGTCCCCCGCTGGCGGCCATCTTGGATTATGGATCTGCTTCAAAGTAACAACACTTGGTCAGCACTTCATAAGGAACATTCATGCTATGTTTGGTTTCATTCCATTCAGTGGTTCTCTAAAAGAAGACATTTGTAAATATTTCCCATAGGGTCCTATGTTAAACTAAGTCCCCCTGCTGGCAGCCATCTTGGATTATGGATTGGCTTCAAAGTAACAACACTTGGTCAGCACCTCATAAGGAACATTCATGTCATGTTTGGTTTCATTCCATTCAGTGGTTCTGTAAAAGAGGACATTTGTATGTATTTCCCATAGGGTCCTATGTTAAACTAAGTCCCCTGCTGGTGGCCATCTTGAATGATGGATCTGCTTCAAAGTAACAACACTTGGTCAGCACCTCATAAGAAACATTCATGCCATGTTTGGTTCCATTCCATTCTGTGGTTCTCTAAAAGAAGACATTTGTAAATATTTCCCATAGGGTCCTATGTTAAACTAAGTCCCCCGCTGGCAGCCATCTTCGATTATGAATCGGCTTCAAAGTAACAACACTTGGTCAGCACCTCATAAAGAACATTCATGCCATGTTTGGTTTCATTCCATTCAGTGGTTCTCTAAAAGAAGACATTTGTATGTATTTCCCATAGAGTCCTATGTTAAACTAAGTCCCCCGCTGGCGTCCATCTTGGATGATGGATCTGCTTCAAAGTAACAACACTTGGTCAGCACCTCATAAGGAACATTCATGCCATGTTTGGTTTCATTCCATTCAGTGGTTCTCTAAAAGAAGACATTTGTATGTATTTCCCATAGGGTCCTATGTTAAACTAAGTCCCCCGCTGGCGGCCATCTTGGATGATGGATCGGCTACAAAGTAACAACACTTGGTCATCACTTCATAAGGAACATTCATGCCATGTTTGGTTTCATTCCATTCAGTGGTTTAAAATGTAAAAAGTTAACGACGACGACGGACGACAACGGACGACGACAGACGACGGACGCCAAGTGATGAGAAAAGCTCACTTGGCCCTTTGGGCCAGGTGAGCTAAAAATGAAAGGAACAAATTGGACCTAAAATTTTATCTTTTTACGAACAGAGGGCAAGGTAAAATATAGGTTTTGATTCTCCAATATCCTGATTTTTACAATGTGATAAGAATGAACAGTTCAAAAACCAGTTAAGATAGATTATCACAAATTTTCTCTAATATTTTTTAGTAGAAAGTTTCTTTGGAAAATAATCTTACAATCATTAGTATTGTAATAAAGGTCAGTTGTTTTGTTTAAAAAAACAAACAGTACAAAGTAAGTGAAGAGGCATTAAACAGAAGAATGTAATATATGATCATCATCATCTCTAAAATATAAAGACAAGTTGTTCTTCATAAAAAATGTCAAATTTTAATGGATCTTGTCATAATGCAAGACATAAATCAAAACTCTTATGTATGTTGGGTGGTCAATAGATATAAGAAGATGTGGTATGAGTGCCAATGAGACAACTCTATATATATTGTTTTAAATAGTCCTATAAACAAGGAATTATTTGAATCTGGAATAATTTTGAGTTCTTGAAAATTGATCTGAAATGTATAATTAAAACTAACCCAATAAAGGATGGTAAGCCATGCATCATGGCTAAGGGTGGTTAGTTAGTTCATACTGAAATATCAGTGAAAGTAACTTTAACCTTAGCCATGGCTAACCCATTTAGTTAGGTTAGTTTTCATCATACATTTCTCATCAATTTTCCAGAATTCAAAATAATTCCAGATTCAAACAATTCCTTGTTTTTGGTGCATAGTTATATGACAATAAATATAGGTACTGGTATCATAATCACAGTATATCCTTTGATTAAAGAAGTAGATACTCACAGATATTAACAGTCAGTACTGGTGACACAGCAGTCAGAACTTTTCCTTGCAATAAAGGATCCTTTGGAGAGACAGTGATGGGAAATAATGAAGGCTCCTTGTAAGCCACAAACTGGAAAGTAACAGAATCGTCTAATGCTATCTCTGTGTTGTTCCTTATTAAGGATTTTGGCAAGTAGACAAATCCCTGAAAAAAAGGAAAACATAAATCTTCTTTCATAAATACACAATATTCAATGAAGTTTGGTTACAAACATTTTTTTACTTAAAAAGTAGCAATCAATTTTAGTAAATATCCCAATGGACAAATTCTGAACTGTTACAAGATTCTTTTTTGTATTGAAAGAACTTGTATGAATCCTTTTGTAACTGTCTGGTTTACCAAAGTGAGTTACCCCCAAGGTTTGTAACTGACTGAGAAACCCGAAGGTTTGTAACTGACTTAGCAACCCCAAGGTTTGTAACTAACTGAGTAACCCACAGTTTGTTACTGACTGAGTAACTCTCAGTATGTTACTGACTGAGTAACCCACAGTTTGTTACTGAGTAACTCTCAGTATGTTACTGACTGAGTAACCCACAGTTTGTTACTGACTGAGTAACTCTCAGTATGTTACTGACTGAGTAACCCACAGTTTGTTACTGACTGAGTAACTCTCAGTATGTTACTGACTGAGTAACCCACAGTTTGTTACTGACTGAGTAACCCACAGTATGTTACTGACTGAGTAATCCACAGTTTGTTACTGACTGAGTAACCCACAGTTTGTTACTGACTGAGTAACCCACAGTTTGTTACTGACTGATTAACCCACAGTTTGTTACTGACTGAGTAACCCACAGTTTGTTACTGACTGAGTAACCCACAGTTTGTAACTGACTGAGTAACCCACAGTTTGTTACTGACTGATTAATCTATAGTTTGTTAATGACTGATTAATCTACAGTTAGTAACTGACTGAGTAAAGTAAGGTTTGTACCTGACTGATTTGCATAAGATTTATAATTGACTGAGTAACCCACAGTTTTTAACTGAATAATCTTAGGTTAGTAACTCACTCAGTAACCTCGTGATTGTACCTGACTGAGTAACATAAGGTTAGTAACTGACTGAGTAATCTTAGGTAAGTAACTCACTTAGTAACCTCATGATTGACATTGTACCTGACTGAGTAACCTTAGGTTAGTAACTGACTGAGTAATATTAGGTAAGTAACTCACTCAGTAACCTAAGGATTGTACCTGAATGAGTAACCTAAGGTTAATAACTGACTTAGTAATCTTAGGTCAGTAACTCACTCGGTAACCTAAGGATTGTACTTAACTGAGTAACCTAAGGTTAATAACTGACTTAGTAATCTTAGGTCTGTAACTCACTCAGTAACCTAAGGATTGTACTTAACTGAGTAACCTAAGGTTAATAACTGACTTAGTAATCTTAGGTTTGTAACTCACTCAGTAACCTAAGGATTGTACTTAACTGAGTCACCTAATGTTAATAACTGACTGAGCCTAAGTTAGTAACTAACTGAATAACTTAATGTTAGTAACTGACTGAGTAACCTAAGGTTAATAACTGACTGAGTAACATACAGTTTGTTACTAACAGAGAAGCTTTATAATATAAGGAGGACATTCAGTCGAATAACATTACAATTATTGAGTACTAATGTGCACTTTTATCCAATCTTTCTCTGTTTACAAAATATAAAATTGAGAATGGAAATGGGGAATGTGTCAAAGAGACAACAACCCATTGATAGTTTATCAATCTAGGCACAATGAAAAGATGAACATTTTTTTTTTACTTTTTTGCTCTGACAAGGCACTTCTCACTGGACAGAGGCCAACAAATCCTAGAGAGCTACATCAATTAACACTGAGTAGTCTTGTCATAAAACTTTTAACATGTTTCAATTTTAAATAAGCAAATTACTACAATCTTAAAAGTTATCTTATCTGGTAAATAAACTAAATTTGACAAATGGAAAAGATAAAGAAACTAAACAATAACTCAATTAAATGTTGGCAGAAAACTCTCATTGCTGTTGAAATCTTGACAGATTTTTGTATTTCTTGTACAAATGTTATAAATCTGTGTTTATTTTGTTTGATAAAATCAACTGTGTAATGAATTGTGTAATTCCAAACTATCAATAATACCTTCCTCTTAACAATGCATTAGATATTTCATTTCTCATAATGAAAATTTAAAGCTTTCAATAAGATAGAAAACTCCATTTATAACAATTTTTTTTTTAACTTTATACCTACATCAGATTTGTTAAGTCTATGTGTAAAAATACATTTAAAGGTTTCTTTTATCTTGCATTTTTTTTTCATAATTAATTAATAGTTAAGTGAAAATATAATCACATGTAAAGAGTACAAAATTTTAACAAAATGTTAGCTTGGATTCTTTTGCAATCAATTGTGATAAATAATTCTAGGCAAAAAAATAAACCCAAACCATTCCTGTCCAAGTAATACCCATCTCAGATCAAGACAGACAGGTTGGTATTCCAATCTCAGTAAACAGTATAACACAATTATTGTGCAGTGGATCACTTTAACGTGAGAAATTTTTTCTATTTTATTATAAATTGCCACTTAAATTCAACTTTAGTCTTCAAAGTCAAACTTATGATTTTAATCAAGCTTGCATTGACTTTATGTAAATACCAAAATTCAAACTTTCAATCAATTAAATGTAGACAGAGAAATTATTTTGACAAACTTACTTCAACAATATGATCCTTTACTGGGGGAAACCTCAAAGGTAAAGATGACAAAAACACAGTAATTCTACTATCAATATTAGATGCAAAGATATGCATGTTAGATTTTTATCATCATGTCATGTTGACTTAAACGATTTGAACAATGGGCTTATTGGTGATTATGTTTGTTCAACCTCAAAATGGTAATGTTAATTTCAAATCTCCTTCCTGACTGTTTGATGTTCACCATCAATTTGGGAATTTTTTGATTAGAGAGAAGAAAAATAGGTTAAACTGAATATTTTAATCAATATTTAAAGACATTTTCTTTCCTTTAGGGGAAAGAAGACAATGAACTCTGTGAACTAATATTTAAATATAATTTATAAATCTTCCTTACTAATTAGCATCCTATTTACCAACTCCTAATTTTCTAAATTTGTTATTTTTCTGAGTAAGAGAATATGCTTGGCTCGTCTGTTCTGTAATGCAATGAACCATCATCTGCATTCATATAATCTTAACCATCAGGCCAATGGATAATGTGTTTGAAGGGTGAATAATGACCTTGGCTACCTAAGATGGTCTTTTAATGTCTGTATTTGGTAGTTACAAATTTTACTCTGAATATATGACTAATTTGTTGATCACAGTGTACCGAAGAAAAACAATATCAAATTAATCTCTGTAACTTTGTAACTTTCTGTTACATCAAAAACCTAGCCTAATAAAATGTAGGAATATTTTACAACAAAAAGTCAACAAAGAATCTAGACTACTTTAAACTATAACTCCCTTGAAAATGTTTGTAAAAGTTGAGGCACAACAAATGTTAA
This sequence comes from Mytilus californianus, assembly GCF_021869535.1. NCBI lineage: Eukaryota > Metazoa > Mollusca > Bivalvia > Mytilida > Mytilidae > Mytilus > Mytilus californianus. The sequence continues at coordinate 126,214,825 of NW_026262679.1, read as the reverse complement.
GTAAAGAGAAAAGCTCACACAGCCCTTTGGGTGAGCTTAATAAGGAAATGAGTTATGACTGCTATTGAGACAAACTATCCATCAGAGTTCAATTGACCTGGATATAAGGGCCTTTTTATAGCTTACTATACATTATGGGTTTTTCTCATTGTTGAAGGCTGTACAGTAACCTGTAATTATTCACATCTCTGTCCTGTGGTCCATGGATAGTTGTCTCATTGGCAATCATACAACATTTCTTTTTATTTTTATGAAGTCAGCAATAAAGTAGCAGTACTCTTCCAACATCCTTCATTCAATGCAGGAGATGATTATATATTAACTCAACAATCAATATATAATGCAACTTGAGTAAAACAGTTAAACAGTAAAAATGAAAAAAATAAAACAATTTGAATAACTTTTAACATCAAAACCTTACTACAATTTCATGATTTTTGATTTCAACAACCTAACAATATTAAGAATGAGAGATCATTTTCCAATCTTCCCCTCATTATATCATTAAGTGGTAAATGATCTATACCTTTCAAATGAAGACATGCAAAATTAACCATGTTTGAATGGATCATTACTGACATTGTACCCAGATAAGATCTTGTGGTTACAAATACAACCCAATTAAAATGGTTAGTACCTGTAGACTAATACTACAGCATGGCACCACTAACAACCAATTCACAATAAATCCTTGTGCAAAACTTGTCTTCTCCAATGTCAGGTACATTCTTTTTATAAGATTTGATTTTTACCTTACAAGGTTATGTCATATTATTATAAATCAAGAATTCAGACGTTAATAGCAGACTGAAATATGATGTGATTAATAAGCAAAGTTATATTTCTTCTCATCAAATGACATGCAATGTATATTTCTTATTTTCTAATAAATTTGCTTGCTTTCCTCCTGAAATTAAATGTTATATGCTTCACTCGTGAACTGATGATTGGTAGTTACCTAATGTCCAGTGTCAAATATTACATGTATACACAAAATGTATCAACATAAACAAAATATTTTTCTTCATTAGATCCCCTTTTTGATTAATATTGATCAGGATCACCAATAAAACACAAGGATGTGCATAAACCAGAGAAACTATATTACAAAAGGGGCTAAAAGGTTTATTCTTTGGTTAATTTAAATAACCAGATTGTGGAAGAAAGAAAATAGAAGAGTTTTGACTGACACTGGAAAACAAGGGTATGAAATTAACACTTGCACTATGTCATCTATTGGGAAGGATACTGCATAACTGTATATAAGTTTATTGACAGTCTGTGAACTCCATATAACTGACAATTATAAGATAACTTTATATTACAATGTAAAAATGAACTTTAATAACTCAAAATTCAAAGTTGATCGTAATTAGTAAACCCCATTGGTCATCAAGGTAAAAAAATACATTCCTAAAATAAAATGATTATGCCTTTCAACACAGGTAATAATGTGTTTTATTTAGGTGTATGATCCTATGGTCCCTTAGGCTTCCAAGGTGACATGATTGTTTATAGTTATGTCAATGAAATATTACTCCCAGTTATTATCCTGAACTGTAAATAATCATATTGTTTAATGTAGCAGTAAGAGACCTGGGTTCTCGGTCAACAAAATTTGTGCTTGAAACACAAAATCCAGTATTTTGATTGGTTGATTTCTGAGTCTGAGTACAATAATCGTGCTCTTAATTTTTATGACCACTAGGCCTGGAGAAAAGAAAGGATGCTACCATTCAAAATATGTACACCTTTAGTTCCCAAAAACTTCCAAGTTGTACGCTCAGCTTACACCTTCAATGACATAATCTCTGCTAACAACAAATTTAAAGGTGTACATAACAAACAATGTAAGAGTTGTATATACTTTAAGTTAAATATTTCAAAAGTGTTTGTATGTGTAGATCCTAATAAAAATTTGAAGGTTCATATTTCAAAAGTCAACACAAACTTCTAATATGTACACTCAAGACACCCATAGGGGTACACTCAACAAAAACTTCTAATATGTACACTCAAGATGCCCATAGGGATACACTCAACAAAAACTTCTAATATGTACACTCAAGACACCCATAGGGGTACACTCAAGACACCTATAGGGGTACACTCAACAAAAACTTCTAATATGTACACTCAAGACACCCATAGGGGTACACTCAACAAAAACTTGTAATATATATGTACACTCAAGACACCTATAGGGGTACATTAAACAAAAACTTCTAATATGTACACTCAAGACACCCATAGGGGTACACTCAAGACACCTATAGGGGTACACTCAACAAAAACTGCTAATATGTACACTCAAGACACCTATAGGGGTACACTCAACAAAAACTTCTAATATGTACACTTAAGACACCCATAGGGGTACATGCAACAAAAACTTCTAATATGTACACTCAAGACACCCATAGGGGTACACTCAACAAAAACTTCTAATATGTACACTCAAGACACCGATAGAGGTACAGTCAACAAATGTCTCCAAATTGTATGCAAAAGTCTACACATTTTCAAAGGTTTAGCCTCTGCCAATTATACTCAAGTCAAGATGTACACTATTGATCAATAACTTTGAATAAAAGTGTACTCTCACCACTTTACCACTTCAAAGATGTACAAACCCTACCCACCACACTTATCAAAAATTTTATATGAGTACATTCGACCGGAGACCAACAAATTTAATGTTCTATGAACATGTTCACTCAGCTTCAAAACTTCAATGCAATACAGTAAGCAAACAACAGCAGCAAAGAATGCTATACACCCAGTTACAAAGAACTTTTAAGTTGTATACTCAGACAAAAAAGTTAAAGTTGCATGCCCGCCATAAAGAAATTCCAAGTGGCATACTTAGCCACAAACGTTAAAATTGCATGCTCACCATCAAGATCTTTCAAGGAGTAAACTATGCTACCAAGACCATTTGAAGGTATACACTGCAACACAGATTTTTAAAATATTTTGGCTTGCCAACCAAGACATGGATTAAAGTATATACTCAGTCAACAAGAAACTCAAAGTTTTACTCTGAGTATCCAGAATTTTAGAGGTGTCCAACTTTAAAGTCATAAAAAGGAACTAAGTAGCTTAATGATATTCAGTTGAAAAAAAACAAGAATAAAGTGAACACTCAGCCACCATGCAGAATCAAGGTATATATATATAATATATATAATATATATATAAGGTGTGGACATCAAAACTTTTGAAAGTAACCTAAAAAAAAGAAACATGAACTTTAAGGCGTACACACTGCAACCAAACAGTTAACAGTTGTATACTCATCAACAAGGTATTAGCTACAGATTTCTATCCAATTCATGCAATACTGATATTATGTAATACTGAGCTTGTTCTCATGCCAGTTGTCAAGTGTCACAACTGACAGTGTATAGATCTCCAAAATAATCATTTCATAACTTTTTATTAATAATATATAGGATGTGAAGATTTCTGTGTATCAATACAGGCACTAATTTGTTTTTCTCACAGCAGGAGGAGATACATTATATTTATATCACACTGCTAATGTACCAATCTACTAGTGTTTACTCACATGGGAGACAGTTAACCTTCAACTTCGTGTAATCATTTTCAATTACAAATAAAATTGAATACAAAATAATTACAGACTTTGTAATCCTTTTCACATAAATTATCTCCCTTTACAAATATAATAGCAACAATCATCCTACTGTGGCTGTTAAAACCCTTCTACAGAGGATGTCTGCCAGTCATTTTCAGCTACAGTAAATTAATGGTGATCTTCTACTACTTGCAACTAGTCATTAACTTTAATTCTTTTAACTTCATAAATTGACTATATATTTGTGTTACTGTATGTTTTCCCAGGTTCTCTATTATAAATTAATCTAGTATAGGAGACAGAAATATATCTATTATATGCTTTTCAGTTATTATGATTAGTCATTTTGTACATGAAAAGTTATATGCCGAATTATATGTTTCATGTTATAGTAGAGCCTGCAAGACTCACAATCCAGCAGTAAATGGTTCTTGCTTAGAAGGAGCATGTTCATACGGATACAAGCTATCTTGATATGTTCATAATATGAAAGACTGTCCAGCAAAACTCTATCAAAGGAATGAACGAGTCTTTTAAAGGTGTACATAGTGATAAGGAGATTTCAGTGAAATTTGAAATTGAATTTCTCTTGCATCTTATTCATATAAATGTAGATCAAAAATAGCACAATAAAATTCAGATGAAAAAACTATTACATCAAATTTATTTCGTCCTGATGGACAATGCTGAGGTCAAACAGTTATGTTTCAATGTTAGCACATATGTAGAGATCCACATACATGTAGAGATCCACATACATGTAGAGATCCACATACATGTATAGTATTTGTACCTAACAATTTTGAATTTAGGGACTACATCAAAAGATCAATGGCAGAAAAAAGTTAATTCAAAATAGTTTGGAGGTAGGTTTAGGTTAAGGTCAATATGCTACATCTAACCTCATTTTAAATAAGGTACCGGCCAATCTGAGATTTAATGTTTGGGACAATAATTCAGTTGGTCAAAAATCACATATGCATCTAATCAATACTGATTTTTCATCTTCAAATTTTTAAACATTTGTAAATTACATCTTGCAAGGGCTCTACTTTTTCTCTGTTGGAAATCTTTACAAAATGGTAAAAATGTCTGAATAATGAAAGAAAAACTTTGTGAATAAAGTTGCTTAATCCTTGAGTGAACTTTGATGTAGTCCCATAACAAAAAGCAAACTTGCACAGTCCCACAATTAAAAATATTGAACTTACCTTAAACAATAAAATCGTACAATTCAAATGTCGTTATTATTGAATATTTTTATATCCATACCACTCAATGTTGAAAATTAATCCAATTTCTATATAGATAATCCTGGTATTGTACCAGACCAACACGGATCAAAGACATAAATCAAAATTTGAATTTCTGTCACTACACTTTCAATTGATTATCAAAATTGTTAAATGAGAGAAAAATTCGTTATTCATGAAAGATTATGTAAATGAATTGTGTGGAAAATCACAAATAACTATCTATAGCCAACTTTCACTCCCCAATCATTTAAAACCATGCACAACTTTTTATATCTATAGATGCATCCATGTAACGAAATGTCAAACACCTGTCCTAACAGTGAAAAAAATCTGGCATTTATAAATCTGTCCTTGTGTGATTTTATTAATAAGATTTGTCACAGGTGAAAATATCCACAATGTAAATGTCCAAAGTCAGAAGAAAAACATAATTCCAGTTGATTATCTAAATTAAATCTCCGGCTATTTTTACCTCTTCTGTCGACTTTTTGATCCATTGTTTGGCTTGATCAAACTCATTCTATCTTTAACTATGGGGGTATTATTAAAAGTGAACTTTTTCTTGATCTTTTATGAAAATATTAAACTACAACTAAAATTATATAAAGAACTTGTCTATCACAGACCTGAAATTTAATACACCAGTCTCTTGACTTATAATTACATGTGATTGTCCGTAATTTGGGCAACCGTTTTTTTCAACATTGTAGAAAATTACAATACTTATGGCACTTAAAAAACTACTACAGACAAGTGGCTTTCTTGTGTGAAGTTTGACAACACATATCAGATGTGAAGTGTGGATTACTGAATATGTATTAGTAGGTATATCATGTACCTAACCTTGACCTTAAAATCAAAGATACAGTTCAATATCAGCTACTAATGGCCACTCCTTAGCAGGCTTCTATTGTTGCATGAGGCAAAATCAGGATGCTCTTGTGAAACCTATTTAAAACTATATCTCAACTATATGTTTAAATGCAAGCATCTACAAACGACAACCATTTTATAATGAAATAACCTTGAGTGAGCAAGCTCACATACCCCAAATAATGTGTATGGGTTAATATTACATGTGCTATGCATTACAGATGAGTGGAAGCCTTCATACAAGTTGGAAGAGGATCTGATAAGATATGAAGGTACTATCCAGGTAAACAAGAATTATTATGGGATCATTTTTCAACATTTTGCTACAGGTCTCATTAAACTCTTATTTATGAAAAAGCTTCTGTCCAAGTTTTGTAAAATCCCATGAAGGTTTAACAAAGTTATTGATGTTTAAGAAATTTTTAACCACAAACTGAACTAAAATGTTGATGACACTGACAGAATTTATGATCACTATGTCTTGTCTTCGCCACTTTGTTGCAGACGAGACAAAAACACTCATAAAGTAAAACCAACAATACTGCTTATAAATACTTTCAATTCTCAAATAAATTTATATCAAAATTACAACCAGTATAAATTTATCTTTTGAACAAATTGGTCGAGGACAAATTCCTCTCTTAATAGAAAAAAAAAATGCAGAAAAGTCATATGTTAAGATGAAGGCTTCCTGATTCTTTATAAGACCACCTGGTTCTATGTCTGTAAATGTTTCACTGATTTACATGAAGCAGAGAAAATTAAACTTGGCAAAAACAAAAGCACAGTTGCCAAATGACTAACTCACTCCTCCATACATAACATCTGTGCATCTGGTAGAAATAAGGCTTTATGAATGAAGGAAAAAAGGGGGGTGGGTAAACATCAACAAGACACCAATACAACAACCCTTATAAAAATGCAGTCTTTGGTGGGTAGCTGTCCTACAAGCACCACAACTGTTTATCATTATAGGATTACAACTATACTTCTAAGTGATGAACAGGTGGTCCACCTAAGTATCATAAAGCAAGCAATTTATAAATTAGCTATCAGAGTTTTGTCCAGACATAACACGTTACACAGAATTTGTGGTTAAACTAATACAAGATGATTTGTACGTAACAGACCGACTATAACCTTGGCCAGTTTAAGTTGGAACAAGTAAATACAATTAAATACACCTTTAAGACCATACACATTTCATGCAATGATGAAATTATAAAAGAAGAAAAATTATAACTAACATAAAAAACATATAACACAAAAATGTAAGACAATGATACGTCAAATGGTAAATAATAGAACTGTATCACTATAGCCTATATTCACAATTGCTGAAACTTAGCTTTTTACACTCCACCTGTCAAGCTTTATGTAAAGTTCTACAAATTGTTTGGATGCAAAAATAAGTCTAACAAAAATATGGAGAATAATAGAAACTTTTCTTATCATAATACATTTAAAAAATCTTTATCTAACTGTAACAGTTTATTTGGTTTTTATTTTTATCTAACTGTAACAGATTATTTGGTTTTTATTTAAGCATTGATGTGGCTGGAGATCAATTGTTTTTCATAATATGAAGGACTTTTCCAAATACAAACAAATTTTTATTTGTTAAAATAATTTCATCTTTGTCCTTACATTATTTGCATTTATTATCTTACTCTCATGATTCAAATGGCTGTTTCTTACCGAAGAGAATAAATTTCCTACCTCCTAGATGGAAAATATCAAAATTCATTTTGTACTAACTACTATATTATATCCCATGTTTACATCTTACTATCCTACAGTATATGAATGGCTGTGAACAAAGCAACATTTATCTATTTACCACTGACATATGATCTTACCTGTTTCTACAGGTATTTCTCGTTAATTAAACGTGTCAATTATCAAACCACCTGGAAAACTGACCATGAAAAATTTGACACAAGTCATGTGACTGTATGATAACTATTGTTAATAACAGCTTTTAAAGTCATCATTGTATAGGTCACTGTCCAAATATGTGTTTGGAATTTGTGAGAATTAAAACATTTGTTAATTTATCCTTCAATTTAAACCAGACAAGACAGAAGGAAGTTATTTACAAGGAAAACAAGCATTCTGAGAGTATTGCATGGCAATACATAGTCCCCTAACGGTTAAAAATTCATTGTACTGAACAAAATGCTAACTTGATCTATAACTTGTCATGGTGAAATTTTTATAAAAAATATCAAGTCAATAACTTCAACATGACGAAAAAAAGTGTGGAAAACTGATTATTTAAGTGAAGTTCAAGGACCTTAACTCTGCACAAAATCATCATTCAGGAACAAAATTACAAAATTCGAACTTGATCTATTACTTGTCATGATAAAACTATATACCAATTATCAAATCCATATCTTCAAGCATGACAAAAAAAAATGTGGAAAACCGATTATTTGAGTGAATTTTCTAAGTCCAGGGACCATAACTCTGCACAAAATCATCAGACCAGAACCAAATTCAAACTTGATCTGTAACTTGTCATGATAAAACAATATACCAAATATCAAATCAATATCTTCAAGCACGAAGAAAAAGAGTGTGGAAAACTGATTTGCCGGACTGACGGACTGACGGATGGACAGACAGACAGACAGACAGACGGAGTGCAAAACCAAAGTCCCCTTCAACGAAGTCAGTAGGGGACTAATAATTAATCAAATTTCTTGGGTTATCTTTATAGATATATTTATAAGGTAAATTAAAGTAATTATCATTGAGTTGCTACCATGGAAATCTCTTTCTGTCCTGTACAATTGGTTTATAACCAAAAGACAGAACTCACATGAATATTTTCCAAACACCAATCATTTTAAATTATGACTTTAATATTGTTAATATATATAAAAATATATTAATACATTATAAATTCTTTCATTAAATTGGGGAGTTGCAAGACCCTTGTGTGGCATGAAAAATAAAGTATCAAAATACCACTGAATTATCACTGTATGTTAAAATAGATATATGTACAAGGTCTTCCAAGTTGGGAAGTTTAGTTATGTTTCGTCAAGTACGGATACTTATTGTAATGAATTTATACATCATTTTCCATTTTTTCTATTATAAGTGAAATTCTTAAATTAGAAGCACAAATTTCAGTAAAAATATGGCTGTATAAGAATGTCCGTATCTTAATTACTCCTTACATCAACATCCAGGGAAAAAAGTTAAAACATGAGAGTATTTACAATGTTGGATAGAGTGATGAATGACATTCCAAAGTACTCTGCATTATTAAGTGGTAGGAAATACTCCTGCTTGATGACATGGTAGGGAATACCCCTGCTTAATGAAATGGTAGGGAATAACCCTGCTTAATGAAATGGTAGGGAATACCCCTGCTTAATGAAATGGTAGGGAATACCCCTGCTTGGGGGTAGTGGACATGAATACTCCTGCTTGATGTAATGGTAGGGAATACACCTGCTTTATGAAATGGTAGAGAATACCCCTGCTTGAGGTAATGGAAATTAATACCCCTGCTTGATGTAATGGTAGGGAATACCCCTGCTTACTGGAATGGTATGGAATACCCTGCTTGAGGTAATGGTAATGAATACCCCTGTTTGATGTAATGGTAGGGAATACCCCTGCTTAATGGAACGGTACGGAATACCCTGCTTGATGCTATGGTAGGGAATACCCTGCTTGATGTAATGGTTGGGAATACCCTGTATAATGTTATGGTAGGGAATACCCCTTTTTGATGATGATATGGTAGGGAATACCCCTGCTGGAAATACCCTGTTAAATGTAATGGTAGGGAATATCCCTGCTTGATGTAGTGGTAAGTAATAGCTGCTTGATGTAATGGCAAGGAATACCCTGTTTAATGTAATGGTAGGGGATACCCCTGTTTAATGTAATGGTAGGGGATAACCCTGCTTGATGTAGTGGTAAGGAATAACTGCTTGATATAGTGGTTGGGAATACATATACTGATCATTGTACTTCACTGAACTTTTTCAAGGATAATTCTCTTAATCTGATCCTATCTCAAAAGTGAAAACATATTAATATTTTATACTGTTGAGATATGAAATCCTGACAACCTCACACTGAGAAGTCCTGAATTACAAGATTAATGTATTATTATATTCAGCTTTCTATTTTTCACAACTCTGCATCACGATAGATAAGGCTTTTTATTTATTTCATTCATTACATTAATCAACATTATCATAGATTGATAAGTGCTTCTCACAAATTCATTTCCAGGGTTATAACCCACATCAAAAATATTAAATTCAACAGCCGGCTACAGAAATCTTTCTCACTCATAGAAACAAAAAGTTACAAACTGCTTGGTTACAATAATTATGGTTTATATTTTGAATGGTCACACTGGCTAGTATCCTGGGGGATCTATTACAACAAAAGTAAAGATAAGGGAAACAAGACTTCGTTATATACTGTCTTCTTTAACCCATGAATGCCTAATCACAGAAAAATCTTCTACCATCATTTGGAAATAATTCTGGGTTTACCTATTTTTATAAAATTGAGCTACTAGCTGATAAGCTCTCTCTGCCAGAAAGAGTCAATCTAAGTTGAGGAATTGTGAATCCTTTAGTTGCATAAAAAGTTCAGGGCTTCAGACCCTCTTCAAAAGTAGAGTTCAATTATGTGGAGGGGCTGAATTATACTGGTTAAGAAAGGGAGTAACTATGAGGAGACAAGTATTTTGAAGTACAGAATTGATACGCAACTGAGATAAGTACAAATTGCAATAAGAAAAGCAACGGGAACTTAAATTTTTTTTGGACTAAAAAATACTGTCCTTACAATTTTTCTTTGATTCTAGCAAGGTTTCATTCTAAAAATCAACTTTCTAAAGTCTGTATCTTGAAAAAAGGATAGTACATTGTATTGTTGCCTAATGGGAAATTACTTGTTTTTTTGCAATCTTAATAGCCATACCTTTACCAGTCCTTGAACCAGGTGAGCCAAAACTGTGCAGAATATTAAGATTTAAATGAATGAAAACATGAAGCTGGGTTTTTTTAATCTGTCAGAGCAAGAAAAGATCAATCAATTAATTCATAAACTATTGCAAAAAATTGTGATCAGAGAAAAAGCAGATGTGAATAAACAAATCTGGTGTATATAAAAACAAAAAAACAAAATTGATTTAAGTTGTCAGAGGTACAACAACCAGGATAAAAGATTAAACAGTACATCAAAGTAAATCGTTTTCTTTGAAATTTTGCTACATTTTTCAGCATTACAACTTCGGGCATAGATTTCAAGTGAAGGAAAAAACAAAACAATGGCTTCAGAGAAGAGATGAAATATGTTACATATGTGTCCAAAAGTAATAAAAGTTAACTAATAGGTCTTTTTTTTCATCAGAAATAAATTATTTCCAGCTGTTCTGAGTACACAAAGGTGATCAAATCTTTAGATGAATGAACCATCTAACTTTTAAAGATAAATACTAAAAAAGTTATTTGACTCACTTTCATCAATTTTCCCTTACCCCCTTTGCTTCATTTGTTCAAAAAGAAGGTTTAATTGCACTTTTTTCCTCAATGTATATGAACTACTATCAGAGTTAGTTACCTTTTGAACAGTTTCCTAAATGTACATGAACTACTATCAGAGTTAGTTCCCTTTTTTTTGGGAACAGTTTCCTCAGTGTACAGGAACTACTATCAGAGTTAGTTCCCCTTTGAACAGTTTCCTTAATGTACATGATCTTCTATCAGAGTTAGTTCCCCTTTGAACAGTTTCCTTAATGCAGATAAACTTCTATCGGAGTTAGTTCCCATTGAACAGTTTCCTTATTTCACATGACCTTGTATCATAGTTAGTTCCCCTTTGAACAGTTTCCTTAATTCACATGACCTTCTATCATAGTTAGTTCCCCTTTAAACAGTTTCCTTAATGCACATGATCTACTATCAGTGTTAGTTCCCATTTGAAGTTTCCTTAATGTACATGAATTTCTATCATAGTTAGTCCCCCTTTGAACAGTTTCCTTAATGCACATGAACTACTATCAGAGTTAGTTCCCCTTTGAACAGTTTACTTAATTTACAGGAACAACTATAATAGTTAGTTCCCCTTTGAACAGTTTCCTTAATGTATATAAACTTCTATCAGAGTAAGTTCTTTGAACAGTTTCCTTAATGTACATGAACTTCTATCAGAGTAAGTTCCCCTTTGCACAGTTTATTTAATGCATATGAACTACTATTAGAGTTAGTTCTCCTTTGAACAGTTTCCTTAATGTACAGGTATAACTATCAGAGTTTATAGTTCCCCTTTGAACAGTTTCCTTAATGTATATGAACTAATATCAGAGTTAGTTCCCCTTGGAACAGTTTCCTTAATATACATGAACTACTATCAGAGTTAGTTCTCCTTTTAACAGTTACTTTGACATTTAAAATGACAGAAACAGTATAAAACTTTAATAAAATAAAGGCTTTAATAAATCTATAATCATCAATACTTATGTTTTTTTCTGTATTTCTGTTAGAACTATTGCTACACCCATTTCTTATTCTCTTGACAAAATCATTTTGAATTTTTATTCCATTAAGGTAGATGGGGTGTCTAAATTATAATCCATAGATTTTTTTAATAGTTTGCCAAAATGTAGTTTATATCATGCTTTTTAAAAAAAAATAATAAAAAGAATGGGTCACGGGGCTTATTTTCACGCTACACGGTGTTCAAAATTGACAGATTTTGTATAGATTATGCATGGAAAACCCAATTTTCTGCAATAAAGCGAAAACTACACCATAGAATTTTGAGATAACATATGAGAAGATAGCTTTAATAGTATGCTTTCAGTTAAGAAAAAGAAAAAATGGGGTCACCGGACCCGTTTTCTTGCTACTTAGTAAAATAGGTAAATTCCTAACACATTCTATTGTAAAAGTACCCTTATCTTAATTATCTGCCCTTGCATTTCAGTTGCCTCCCCTTATGTGGCAAAGTTGAAAAAAATTTAATCAAACAAAAGTTTTCTGTTTTTTGTAAAATACAACCATAAATATGATAAAACATGTCATTTTCTATATTGAAGTGAAAGTTCTTACACATGAATTTCCTACTACTCTCAAAATTTGCACATTCTATTAAAGATCTAGACCTTGTTTTCTGGTATTTCCAAATCCAAGATGGAGGAAGACACCCTATCTACCTTAAGTGAGAATACATAGTATACTGTAGCTACCAAACTTTGTTATGGATTTTGAAGTTTAAAACCATTCTTACTTTGAAAAACTCTATTCAAGCAGAAGTTTTTTCATAGACTTTCATTTTTTATAAAATTCAGTACCATTTCCAGAATTAAACTATCTTAACATGTAAATAAATTTTTCACCTAATATTGTCCACTTTTTGTCTACTTAGTATTCGATTGAGACAGTATGTAAATTCTTTATTAATATACCAGAAATAAACTTTAACACCTGGGAAAGTGAATCATGCTGATGATATATGAAGATGCCCCTGTTTCTTATCTAACTTATAATAAAAATAGAAACATTTTTATAAATATGTAATATCTGTAGGTAATTAATCTCTTCACATGCTTCCAAAGTGCATCATATCAAATTCTCATAATGATATGATGCAGAAACCTGATTAAAGGGGATTCTATCTTAATCTAATATTCCATATAATTTTTCTTACATTTTCCTAAAAGGTTAAATATACATCTATATATAAAATTTGATAAAAAAAAAATATAGGTCACAGAACTTGTTTTTGAGAAATATGGGGTTAAAAATATAATATAGTTTGCAGAAGTGTAAAATCCTTCTTTGCCAGTTTACTTAGCTGTAGAAATTAATGTATTTTATTCCTTTCAATAACAAAAAGAGGGGGACCAATTCTCATTCTCTTCCTAGTTTTTTAAAAATAATGTAAAATTTGACCAATTCAGTACTATCCAGTTTAATTATTCTGCTTGAGTTGAAAAATTGTTCAAACAGTATCTCCCCAGGCTAAATCTATCTACATGTAATTCATGAATGAATCAATAACTGGAATAATTTTTTAAAAATATGTATATCTTTAAGTGGAAAATTTATTTTAAACAAATGAATTTCGAAGACAATTACAACTAATTTGTGGCTTTATCGTAATATTTGCAAATCTTTAATAAAATATATAATACAGATTTATAAAACAAGCAACAAAATAAAGATTACAGCCACTAGAAATGTTCAGTTCCTTAAACTCGTTTTTAAATTTGAAATGTTAAAAGTATTGCAAAAATGTGCCTTACATTTTGTCACCTACTCTACCAATCAGTGTGAAACTGTGTTGACCCTAACAGTCTACCCCCCAAAAAAACAGAACAAAACACTGCTGTTATTCTATATGGTTAAACTGTAATGGCAAGTTGGGGCCTGGTACGAAAATTACAACCAAGTCTGCTTTTTTATAAACTACCACCATATACTGAAGTGAGGTCAAATACATAATTATCAAAGCCAGCCTTGGCTACTTTTAAACTTTTTGGAGCCAGGGCAAAATATATAGGCCATGGACCACTTGGTGCAGCTACTTCAATCCATGTTGTCCCGAGTCAAAAACATTTTTATTGCTGGTCTTTGGTTTTTTTTTCCATACAGCAATATTATTGCATAATCACATATTTTGCAATCCCATTTTTTCCATAAAAGTTTAATACACATACAAATTAATAATCATGGCCAGATACTGCACAATATATCATGCACAATTTACTTCTTTGTATGGACACATATACAGAGTTTGTCCTACTAAGGGATTGTTTCCTTTTGCAAAAAAATTTAAAATTGGAGACAAAGTCAATAATTGGAAAATTGACAATAGGTAGTTTGCTAAATTTATGATGGATTTTTGTCTATTATTGAAGACAATATATTTAACTCTATCTGATGGCCTTGTCCTTTCTTTGATCAGTTATGCTAGTGGCTTGGTGTCTTAACAATGCATACCTACATTTCTAATTTTTTTAGACATCTGCACAGAGCTAGTGGATAATGTTGCATATAAAAATAAGGAGATGAGGTATGATTGCCAATGAGACAACTATCCACCAAATTTCAAATAAAGTGGATGTAAGCAATTATAGGCAACCTTTTGGCCTTCAACAATGAGAAAACCCATACTGTATAGTCGGTAATAAAAGGCCCTGACATGAAAAATGTGAAACAATTTAACTGAGAAAACTAACGGCCTAATTTATAACAAAACAACTAACGAATAAGGTGCTTTGCCGAGCGCAGCTGGATATGACCGCAGACGTCCAACCCTGAACAGTTGGGGCAAAAATGGACACAATATTCAAGCTTGATACAGGTCTGAATTTGGATTGTAATTTTAAATATTTGACACATTATAGGTTTCTGACACAGAATAAATGTAGTCAAAGAACTTGAAATTGGTTATATGATTTGAATTTATATTCAATTGAAGATTTCTTGATGATGTGTAATACACTATATGCTGTTGCGCAATACTTAATAAATCTGTTTTCAGACTATATACAAAGAATTAGCAAAATTTATTGTGACCCCCAATTTTTTTTTTACCCCCTCCCCTTCCGAAAAAAAAAAAAACATTTGAAGAAATTTTCTTTTTGTAAAATGTGGTCGTATAAATACAAATATGACAGACATGACCCAACCACAACCACTGAACTACAGGCTCCTCCTAACTTGGGACAGGCACATAAAGAATGTGGCGGGGTTACATGTCTGTGATCGCTCAACCCTCCCCCTAACCTTGGACAGTGGCGTAACAGCATGACATACGCAGTCTACCTAAAAAACCCACACACAAAAAGAGTCCCAAACATTAGCACATATGACCCAGGATGATATCAAACATTTAACCTTTACTCAACCAACGTTTAAACATGTAATAAAAGGAAAAGAGTGTTTTCAGGTACATTTGATAATAATATCTGAACATGGTGGGAAATAACCATAAATTAATCAAAATGCTTGTGAACATTGAGGGTTAAAAATTATTTACAATTTGCATTGTTAACTTTAATAATTAAACTATGCAAAGAAATGGTATTGTGAATTGAGTTATTTCCCTTTGTCCTTAAAAATTGTAGATATAATGTTATGTAGAACTGTTAGAGATCCATACACTATGACAACTCTCTGAAACCTGTGAAATTTAAAATTAAAACTTTTTCATGATAGTAACAACATATATCATTTCGTCAATTGAATATCTGAGTATATATCATTGTTGACATGGGCATGGATAGGATCTAAAGAATGCTTAACTTGCTGCATTATTTTGTGTTTACCCACAAAACAAAAATAGAGAAGAGGTTGAAATATATATAGATAGTCAGCAAATGTTGATTGGGATTGATTGCAGAAAGTGCCATCTTTACCATTCTAAAACAGTATAGAATTACTGGTAAAGTCTACATAAAACCAGCACCATCTGTTGGCTTACAATAGACATTCTAATAACAACTACAATACAATCCATTTAACAAATATCTGTAGGAAAACTTAACACAGCAACTTATTAAACTAGACTTCAAAAATAGGTCGCCTTAATAAACTTTTATAAACCGTCTCCAAAAAGAAGTTAGATACAATGATATTTACATCAGCATTATTTGTACATGCTCATATCTAAAATTAAAGTGGGTTTTTTTAAAGATTATTATACAAGGGCAGGACGGCTGATTGACAAATCCAACACTTTTATTTTTAAAGTTAATAAAGGTATATTTCTTGAAAAACTAAATACACCAGATCATCCCACCCATATTTCAAGCTAGCTGTATTAAATAAAATCTGATATTTTATAAAATTTCTGGCAGATAAAGTTCTCTAGGAAAAAAATGCAAAATGCTTTGGGTGATTTTTGAAAATGTATAATATATTGATCCTTATTCTACAAAATGTGTAGTAAATCATACAAAAAAGTTAATTTCTATATACCTCATCACAGAAAATATGACAATATATTTTTTTCCCAGTGGGTAATATAATTAACATGTACTTACAATTTTAGCAAAGAAGTTCTTGTCTGTGAAATTTTCAAAGCTTTGTTGACACCAGACATTAGTACTGAAACTGGATGCCACATTGCATTTAATCCCAGTGAACTGACTAGCCTCGACCTCCATAACATAGATACCAATATTCTGTGAGGCCAGAGCTTGAGGTCTGGTGGTAACCTGGTTTGGGATAGATTCCACAACATGTACCAATCTGTAAATAGAACTTTTACAGTATTGGTTCTTTTCTTTATTTTTTCTGCATGTTTGGTTCAAATAAAAAGTTTCTATGTGTTGTAAATAAATAAGAAATGATTGTTCTATACAGCAATCTGTATCAGTCTGCTGCCAAGGATGTATGATTGTGTATTTCACAAACTGATTTTTATATCAAACATTAAAATTGACTAATTGTGTACATTTCATCTGTAAATTTGGGTTTGTCAACATAACCATAACATTTGTAGATCGTGTAGTTAATAAATGTGTTTATAAATCTATGGTTCTCATTCACATATCATGGTCCATATGTATGGAGGTGCTCTGGATGTAGGAGAATCATATTCATAATGTATAACTAATGTTACAACATGTGAGCATCACTTCATTTCAGTTAATGTTTTTACAGTTAATGATGTTACTTTTCAATATAATAGTTTTATTCAATATAAAAAAAATTCTTTTTTATCATATCATCAATAGTTTATTGCATCAATCTGATTTTCTTTTCAGTGCTTAAAAAAATTCATCCAAAGACACAGGATTTTCATTCATAAAAGTTCGTCAAAAGAGTGAAATTTGTGAACCGCCAGTACTGAAAAGAGTTATCTGTTATTCCTTCACCCCCCTTATTTATCTGTCTTTAATTTGTGATACAATTCATGTCATAATCATTGAAAATAACATCCCTTCTTATCAACTGTAAATATAAAACATATCACTATGGTTCATGTAAAGCTTAAGTTATTTCCCTTTATATGCAGTTAAGTCATCTAGAGTTACTTCCCTTTACTTGATTTGTTGGCAATGAATTTTATTTTACTTTTGGTGCAAGTTTTCTTTAACTTTGCATACAAGGATAAGACAATATACAAAGGACAGAATTTCTAAACACATCATGCATGTTTAAACATAGAAGGACTGAATTAGTTTAATGCTTTGAATACTTTAAATTTCCAAAAGTGCGAAGGATAAAAAGGGGTGTGTTATACATGACTGATAGCATTCCAAACATCAGATTTTGGGCATGAAGAGTTGCTGCAATAATATTTCATTTAATAGGTATGAATCCACAGTAGGGCAAAAAAATATTTTGAGGGTCATTTGGGAAAAATTTTCAACATCTTCAATTTGAATTTAGATATATATAATTGATTGTACAAACCTTGAACAAGCTTGATCATTGATCTGTCCATGTTTCAATACTGTTTTACTACTATTCATCATGCCACTCACAATCTTCAGAACTCTTTCTGCTATCTGTAAACACAGTCATGTACAAGATTATAAAGAAACAAACTCAGTCCAATTTCCTCCTATAATTACATTTTTGACATTGTGTTCACAGGATTTTCAGTTTACATTTGATTCTTTACATATATATTTGTTTTTGTGCTTTTATTTCCCACCAGCTCAATGAAACTTCTATATTCTTGTAATTTCTGTCCCAATAACATCGTAATTTAAAATATCAGAAAATAAACTGCTTTGCCGAGCGCAGCTGGATATGACCGCAGAAGTCCAACCCTGAAAAGTTGGGGCAAAGATGGACACAATATTCAAGCTTGATACAGGTCTGAATTTGGACTGTAATTAAATATTTGACACATTATAGGTTTCTTACACAGAATAAATGTAGTCAAAGAACTTGAAATTGGTTATATGATATAACATGTATAAATTTATACTCAATTGAAGATTTCTTGTTGTTGTGCAATACACTGTGCTGTTGCGCAATACTTAGTAAATCAGTTTTAGACTATGTACAAAGAATTAGCAAAATAAATTGTGACCCCCAATTTTTCTTTGGAAAATTGACAATTTCTTAAATCTTGAGGGAAAAAAAATTGCACACAGGTTATAAAAAACACAAAATATGAAGTCAATCTGTTCCATAGTTTCTGAGAAAAGTGTGACAAAAATATTTGTTGGAAAAATGGATTGAAACAAAAGGTCATTACAATATAGTATCTATTTTTAAAGTGGGAGTATAAACATACATGTCAACTGAGAGATGAAATGCCAATTCTGGGTAGTGGGATATAATGTCAACAACCAGAAATATGGAGTATATTCCAATAAAACAGCTACCAAGCAAAATAATGGCACTTGTCAATACAGTGTTTTGGGGGAATGTTTTATGGAGGGGATCTGCAGTGTTTAAATAGGATTTAGGCTAGAGGTTTTTGTGGTGTACTATTTTCTATTCTTCATTAAGCTACTGTGAGCTGTGGGTCTTTAATGTTTGATTGGACATTTGTCTATCCTTTTAGTGACATTATTCTTTGTTGTACCATCAAAAGCTTCCGTATAATTTGTTATCTTATTGCTCTTTTTCATGCACGGCTATTCTCAGGTAAAAATGTTTGTACATAATAAAACTTTAACTAACTTCATTACCCATCATACATTATCACTTCGTACTTTTTTCTTTTAAATAAAGACAATTTATTGCATAAAAAACCATAATATTATACCCAGTCAATAAATTTATTTTACACTTATCCCTTGAACAAACTTTCACAGTTAATAATTTACAGATTTTATTTTCAGTTTAGATCTTCTTTTGACATATAATGATGAAAATATTGACAAAGTTAAACCCATACACTAATAAACATAAGCCTCTTTTGAGGTAAATAATAGATTTATAATATTTATTGATCAGATAATATCCCTTTGATGTTTTAAATAAATTGAAGTGTTACAAATTTTCATAGTAGATTAACAGTTTGCTATTGGTAAAAATAGAGTCCCTTGCTTTCTCCATATGAATTTGTTTTTTCTCATTGATTTTTGATGAAATGCTGCTGAACTGGGTTAATAGACCACAAGTTTTAAATCTATGTGGACCCCCAAAGATGCAATGATACAGTTATCTTTTTGGTGGATTTAAATACCATTTTACAAAATGAAACTAGATCAAGAAAATTTTAACAGGTAAAGAGTTTGAACAGTTCTATTGATTTTTGAATGGTTAAATCAAATATTTTTTATAAAATTGGTCAGACTCAAATGGGTTGCATATACTTCTGCTTTGTAAATTTACAGACCATATCAATAAAGGAAAATATGCAAAAGTTATCAAATGTGTGCATAAGTAAGATATACATCTTAAATAGAAAGTGTGTAGGCTCTGAGTAAATAGATACCTACCTTTAAGAATGATAATATTGACTATTTCAGAAAAATCTTCATAAATTCCCCATATGTGTATATATATCAAGCTTTATGTAGGTGAACATCTTCAATGTTTAACCAAACATTTATTTTTTTGTTAGGTTTGTTTGTGGGCACATTCTATACGGCTTTAACTCCAACACATTCTGTGCCTGTAAGAAGTCATGGTATCTATACCATGTGTTGTTCGTTATTGTTTCTTTGAGCACCTTTTTTCTTGTTATTGGTGTGGTCTCTTGTTTTGTCTATTTTGTTAGTTCCTGTTATTTTTTTTTCAGAGTTGTTTTAGAAAGTTTGATGGTTATCCTCTCTTTTTAATGCCCAACATTCACCATTTTCTATAAGCTAGATTTGTACTTTTAAGTAATTACATGATAAATAAATGGGGAATGTGTCCATGGGACACAGATGATGCCCCCGCTTGCATATAATGTTATAAAGGGACATAACTCAAAACCTGTAACAGTAATACTACCCAAATTTGTACTTGATATGACTTTTGTGGTAATAAGCATTGTGTATAAGTTTCATAACATTTGGTTGAGGCAAACTAAAGTTAGAGAACGGAAACAAAAAATTCAGCTATTTTTCCATTTGTAAAGGGGCATAACTCTAGAACGATAAAAGTGATGCCACCAAAATTCAAACTTGATCTGTATTTTGTGGTAATAAGCAATGTGTATAAGTTTCATAACATTTGGTTGAGGCTAACTTAACTTAGAGAACGGAAACGAAAATTTCAGCAATTTTTCCATTTGTAAAGGGGCATAACTCTAGAACGGTTAAAGTGGCGCCACCAAAATTCAAATGTGATCTGTGTTTTATGGTAATAAGTATTGTGTATAAGTTTCATAACATTTGGTTGAGGCTAATATAACTTAAGTAAGAGAACGGAAACGAAAAATTCAGCATTTTTTCCTTTTGTAAAGGGGCATAACTCTAGCAAGGTGAAAGTGACGCCACCCAAATTCAAACTTGATCTGTGTTTTGTGGTAATAAGCATGTTGTATAAGTTTCATAACATTTGGTTGAGGCAAACTAAAGTTAGAGAACGGAAACCAACTTCGGGACGTACGGATGGTCATGGGTAAAACTTAATGCCGGCAGCATAAAAATAGTTTTCCATTTACTTTGAATGACATCTTAACTGTGATAAAAAGGTCTGAATACCTAAGAATTGATTAATGCAAAGCCATTTTTTTGGAACTTTATAAGGAACAGCAACACAAAAGCACAGTTTGAACAAAAATAGACAACTACATGTAGGTCAGCTTATGGCTTTCGGTCAAACACATACCAACAACATGGTTTAAATCGTAACAAGTCACTTGAGAATGAATTCCAATAGCAATATACGTGTGAAGAAAAAGTAATCAAAGCGCGAAAGCGCTGTAAAGGCAGTTAATTACAGGATGTGTGTATTTTTAGTCCAGTTATATCATTATCTTGCATAGTACAGTGTACTTATCAGAGGTGGCTTTCAGTATTTAAGATTTAGAGTTCTCTAATGATATTGAACAAGTTTTATGAATGTCATATTCTGAGCACTGTATGAAGGCGATTGTTCTCACTTGTTTATGAACTAGTGCATTATGTCCAGTTTGTACCTTTTTTATCTATGTTTATAGTCAAATTAGTTATCAAAGGTACCAGGATTATAATTTAATACACCAGACGCGTGTTTCGTCTACATAAGACTCATCAGTGACGTTCAGATCAAAATAGTAATAAAGCCAAACAAGTACAAAGTTGAAGAGCATTGAGGACCCAAAATTCCAAAAAGTTGTGCCAAATACGGCTAAGATAATCTATTCCTTGGATAAGAAAATCCTTAGTTTTTTCATTAGCAATCATAACACATCTCCTTATTTATATAATGATCTATATTCAACGACCTCAGGTACAAAAAAAATGTATGTAACTAAACTATGATGGGAAATCTTTGACTTCTTTCTTTTATATAAACTTTTGATTTGGTACCATAGAACTATGTAGAATAAATGTACATTGCAACATGTCAACTCTTTCAACTCCAAGCAAAATTATATTTCCAAGCATAAAGTAATTTATGAATGAAAAAATTCGTAAGGGTTCCGCGGAACCCAGTGTCTCGCCTACTTTTGCTGTTAATCGCAGGCTCAACAAAAATGAGGAAAAACATTAATAAAAATATTCCTATTTATACTATCTTTTGATTGTAAGTAGCTTCTGTCCAAGTTTGGTAAAAATCCAGGATAGTTTATGAATCTAATAAATGTTTTAAAAACTTAAACTGCAGACTGTATGTAATGTTAACTGGAAGAAAAACTAAGTCCATTTATAAGTAAAATGGAACAAAATTTTAACAAAATTTCCATATAGATACTAGCTTTTAATCATAAACAAGCTTCTGTCCAAGTTTGGTACAAATTCAGGATAGTTTAAGAAAGTTGTTAAAATTTTAAAAAATTTAACCACAGAGTGAATGTAATGTTAACTGGCAGAAAAACTAAGTCCATTTATAAGTAAAATACGGAAAAAATAAAATTTTTATTTTACAAAATTTACTTCTGGATACTATCTTATGATCATAAACAAGCTAATTTCCAAGTTTGGTACAAATCCAGGATAGTTTAAGAAAGTTATTAAAATTTCAAAAACTTTAACCACAGAGTGAATGTAATGTTTCCTGGCAGAAAAACTAAGTCCATTTATAAGTAAAATAAGGAAAAAATGGAATTTTTTTTTTACAAAATTTACTTCTGGATACTATCTTATGATCATAAACAAGCTCCTGTCCAAGTTTGGTACAAATCCAGGATAGTTTAAGAAAGTTATTAAAATTTCAAAAACTTTAACCACAGAGTGAATGTAATGTTTCCTGGCAGAAAAACTAAGTCCATTTATAAGTAAAATACGGAAAAAATGGAATTGTTTTTTTTACCAAATTTTTTTTGAATATTATCTTATGATCATAAACAAGCTTCTGTCCAAGTTTGGTAGAAATCCAGGATAGTTTAAGAAAGTTATTAAAATTTCAAAAACTTTAACCACAGAGTGAATATTTGTGGACGCCGCCGACGACGACGACGACGGAATGTAGGATCGCTATGTCTCGCTTTTTCGACAAAAGTCGAAGGCTCGACAAAAAGGAGTTCTTAATTAAGAAATAAACTGATTCGCTGAGCTCAGCTGGATACACCCGCAGAGGTCCAACCCTGAACAGTTGGGACAAAAATGGACACAATATTCAAGCTTGATACAGGTCTGAATTTGGATTGTAATTAAATATTTGACATATTATAGTTTCTGAATAAATGTAGTCAATGAACTTGAAATCGGTTATATGAATTGAATTTATATTCAATTAAAGATTTCTTGCTGTTGTGCAATACACTGTGCTGTTGCGCAATACTTAATAAATCTGTTGCCAGACTATAAACAAATAAAGTTCAATTTCTTCTCAATGTCATATTTGAAATTCATGAAAATCAATCGGGAGATTACATCAATAGCTATAAATAATTCACCAAAGTTTCATGTGAACTGCTTAAAGCATTTTTGAGTTGTTGTCCAAAAACTGGAAAATCCCCCCTTTTTTAATGAATAAAACCCCATAACTCAGAAATGTAAAATCTAAAATTTATAAAATTCTAAAGGGAGCTTACGGATTGATAATTTAGTCTTAGATGCAAGATTTTTTTATCAGTTGTTAGTGGCTTTGAACTAGCTGTCAGTAACTGCGAGTACTCTCAGATCTGTACTTGGTGTCTTTTTGTTGTTTGGATGTACAACTACCCGACCACGTCCACTTGTATTTGTATTTATCCATCTGATGAGTTAAGCCTCTTTCAACTGATTTTTATAGTTCTTTCTTATATTGTACTGTTACACCACTGTCCCAGGTTAGGGGAGGGTTGGGATCCCGATAACATGTTTAAGCCCGTCACATTCTGTATGTACATGTATGTGCCTGTCCCAAGTCAGGAGCCTGTAAAAGTGTAAATCAGTGGTTGTCGTTTGTTTATGTGTTGCATATTTGTTATATTCGTTCATTTTTTGTACATAAATTAGGCCGTTAGTTTTCTTGTTTGAATTGTTTTACATTGTCATTTCGGGGCCTTTTATAGCTGACTGTGCGGTATGGGCTTTGCTCATTGTTGAAGGCCGTACTGTGACCTATAGCTGTTAATTTCTGTGTCATTTGGTCTCTTGTGGAGAGTTGTCTCATTGGCAATCATACCACATCTTCTTTTTTATATTTACATCAACAGATATAAAAAAATTCACCAAAGTCAAGGTGAGACAACAAAACTCTGAATTTTTTTACAGGGTACGAGTTTTTCTCATTGTTGGAGATTGTACGGTGACAGTAACACCTGTAACTGCTTAAACCCATTTCTTATGCACTTTAGTTCGATAAACTCACTGAATATCATACCACATCTCCTTATTTTTATATGCATTACAATTTACATGTGCATGTAATTGTAAATATATATATATCAGAACAAAATTCATTGCGTCACTTTAATTTATGCATCCTTTGGCACAATACAAGTTCTAAAATGACACAACATAAAACAACTAAATGTTATTTCAGATGAAAGTTTTGTTTCAGTTCCATTCATAGGATTTATTCGAATTTTGTATGTTTTGCCAAGTCCAATAATTCGCTCTATGTGACATAGAGACATAGTTGACTAAACCACCAGGTGTCGAACATTCAAGAATTTTCAGTGTTTCTGTTTTTATTTGATGAAAAGGTTGCCTGAGCTCTAGGAGCTTTAGGTTTTATCACGGGATATTCTGTGCTGTCAATAATAATCCAAGTCGTAGGAAACTTTAATTTGAAATTGGATGGTGAAAAATACCTGACTAAACCACTAGATGGCCAAGTGTTAGCCTCACACCACTGTTTAGACATAAAAACAATCCATGTATACACAATATTCTTAACACTAGATTCAATCTAGAATCTAGACAGTTCAAAGTTGGTTGTATAATGCCTCAATTTCATCAAAGTCATA
This sequence comes from Mytilus californianus, assembly GCF_021869535.1. Taxonomy (NCBI): domain Eukaryota; kingdom Metazoa; phylum Mollusca; class Bivalvia; order Mytilida; family Mytilidae; genus Mytilus; species Mytilus californianus. The sequence goes on along the minus strand of NW_026262679.1, from coordinate 126,189,655 downwards.
AAAAAACTGATTTTCAACTGACACCCTATCAATTTGAAAATATATGTATCTCAAACAATGTGCTGCTGGACCAAGTGTGGTCAAAACAAATAAAAATTTAGTATACAACTCTAAACCGGTATAAAAATGCATGGCTGTGTCACGTGTCTTCATTTCAAAATTCTCTGCTGAAAACATAGGCATTGATGGTGTTTGCGTAATTCCATCTGTGAAGCTCAACATTAGCTCGGCAGTTGGTGGTGGACAGTCATAAATCCTTTCTGCAGTATGAATGACTTCTTCAGGAAAACCAACTTTACAATCAAAACTTTCCTCTAGATTTCTACTACAATATTCATCAAGTTTAGTTCTTTTGTTTTCACAGGAAACTGCCCTGATTTTTCTATTTGCGGACGATTCAGTCTCTTTTTTGGTCCAGGAAAATAGGCTGGGAATGGCAGTAGACTTAAGTCTCTGTATGGTGGGTTTGCGCCCTGAAAAAGGTTATAAAACATTAGTTTTTTTGATAATTAAATGAACTTCCATTAGCAATGTATACTTTGTACTACCTGGCGAAATATTAACTAGATTTATTCATTACAATCTGGATAAAACTATGTTTGCCTGATTCAATGTATGTTATGTAAATCCAAAGGACAAACAATGAGAGACTTATGCAACAAACGTACATTGTTTGTACCTAAATAACTATAATATAGATGAGAGCATGTCATTGTTTTGTTCCTGTTAACATTGTCATTGATATTTTTCAAGAAAGTCTATGAGGCATAGCTTATGCATTCCTGTCATTACTACATTAGCATAATTACTGCTAAATTAATTCTCAGTATGATAAACCTCTTGTAAGAAATCATTATAATTGTAGCAATCACTAAAAATCTCAAACAGATCACATTGAATCGTAATCCAAAAAATTATGACGTCTTGAATTACCCACCCCCTTTTATTCTAAAACGATAATTGCGGTTGTAAACAGACTTTGGTTTATTCGCATGGCGATTACATATATAACTATATATTTCACAAAGAAAATAGAGTTTTACCATGAATAGTTTCCTGCACGTAGTCTTTTTCAGTAAAACGTGCCTTGCAAACAACAGCTGATTGAGATGGACTCCACGATATCATCGTGTTCTCGTCCAATCTGTGTGTGGGCAATGGCGTTGATCCAACTTTTCCTTCTTTTTAAGTCATTTGGAAATGCATGTCCTCCTCTTAAATGACATCCAGGTACACAACAACAAGTACTTGGCATCGTTAATTAAAAATATAACTGAAATAGTTGCACTGTGCAGAAACCGGAAGTTGAGGAACAGGATCCGCTACCACGGCGCCACCTATTCAGGAACGATAATTTGCTACTTTATATAACTGCGAAATAACAATAACGTTAGACGGGTTCACGTGCATAAACAGAAATGCGCTTTAAATTGTATAATATAATTCATGTTCAGTCGACCTTTAATTATTATATCAACGACTGAAATGATTTATAAACATCTAGATTGCAGATAACACTCGAAATTAACCCGAGCTCTTTCCCACGGAATTCAAATAATTCTAGTTTGTCAATCGGTTGACTGCTTATAATGCAAAATACTAATATATCAAAAGTTTTTAAAACTAACAAAACACAATGATCGTTTCTCTATTTCCCAATGTAAATGAAATGAAACAAAAAACATTTTATATCGCAATAAGAAGAGGAGAGAATTCAACATTTCCGGATCTACTTGGAGCCTAATGACCCCCCACGTAGATAAGTTGGATATCGCGGAAGGAAGGATTAACCCGGCAACCAGAAAGGCATAAAGCACTGCCTTTAAAAATGTTAAACTCAGTGCTTGACACCCTTAAACGTAAGCATTTTTTGGTGCTGTAATGTTGGCTTTCACTACTGGTCTACTCATGTTATTAGAGCTTTTACATGCTAGGGTGTTTTTGACATTTTTGACGTTTTCTAAATAAGACTTTAGTACAAATATTTTGTAGGAAATGCATACATCTTCTGAAGTTGAGTTTTCAAAGTAATGTCTAGTTCATATCATTGTCCTTGGTGAACCAAAATGTCTATACAACTTTAAAAGACATAAATATTGACACAATTAAATCTCAGTTACTGCTTAATACCTAATTCTCCACAGGAAGTAAACAAAGTGATTTATAATATGTTTATCTATCTGATTACTTCCCTTTTATCTGATTTAAATCATTCAACAGATGTTGTATTGAGTAATGTTTACATAATTAAGATAATTATGAGTTACCTATTTTCTTTATCAAATCCAATTGTGAAAACCATCAAAACTTATCTTTTTACTTTTGCTTATGCCATTTTCTGATTGATTTTTAACTGTTGATGAATTTTTCAAAAATCTTTTGGGATTTCAAAGTAAATATGAAAATCTATTCAGAGACGACATTCTTTATAATGATAATATTAATGGTTTATGACAAACCAGTTAATATTGCTTCTGTAGAAATTTCTGTTTTAACATTTTTGCATTTAATTGCATAATATACACTGTCAGATCTAGGATTTAAAGGGGCATTAGCTGTCAAATTCATGTTCACCGATTTCACTCAAATTCTAATATTTGATTTATAACATACTAAAACATATATCGAAATTACAATAAGTCTTAGATAAACAATTAACAACGCATGAACTCGATTAATATATATCAGCATTTTGTGTTTCTTAGTCTTGATGCCATCTAATTAACCATCGAGATGACCTCCAAGACTGCCGACGGTTATATAACCCAATATAAACATAAACATAACTATAAATAGATTGTGACCTAGTGCAATTGGACTTTTCTAGGTCTGCTTGATTTCATGTTATAGGTTAAAAAAATAAGTTAATCATCGTTTTTACCTGTATAAGAATGATTTTTTTGAGGATTGAATCAGTCAACGAGATGGTTCACCTTTGTTTCACTTTCAATGTTGACATTCTTTTCTTTTTAATGGCTGAACAAGACTTATACATTTGTGACCAATCTTTAGCTAATGGGTTAAATTGAAGGTCACATGAATACGGATTCAATGAGGTCGAATTATTCACTTGCAAGTGAATAATTCATCAGCAATGTTTCTTAGCTTATTTTGACAAAATTGAACTAAACTGACTGGTAAAAGCTAATTATTATTTCACTATTTCACTTTGTACTTGCTTATATAATTGATTGATTTATTGATAGCCATTTGATTAACATGGACTTTTGCTGGTATTTGTAATGCTCATCACCTGATGAAGGTCCATTGTATCAAATTTTCCTTGATAAAAGCAAGATATTATCAAAACATGACCTTTATAATTGGAAAATGTTTTGATAGGACATCATAGAGAGATGACTTAAATGTCTACAAGCTATTCCAGGAAGGAATAATGTGCAGGGTTGGAACCCCAAAATACTGTTCACATACAGAGGGCTGCTGATTCATGATTCATATTCTAAGATACCCTTAACAATCCAAACTCTTCATTGGTGGTACCATATATTCTATTCCCATTCTGACTTGTTTCCCTGCTTTGAATTATCCTACAGCAATGTATGACCTGTTAGCAAGTAAGATTGACCTTTTGATATTGGTCAGTACTTTGCTGTAGTGTCAAGGCTAATTGGTGTATGACATTATTTACCTATAAAAATAAGATGTGGCATGAAAGCGAAACAACTCTCCACAAGAGACCAAATGACATAGAAGTTAACAACTATAGATCACCGTAATGCCTTTTACAGAACATTTACTTACCTCTTGTCTGGTTGGTATAAATGCAGCCAGACTTTCTATAGCTCCTGTAGCCACTTCAAAGTAAGGTGACCTGTTCAGACTAGGGTCAGAGGTCAAGGTCTCTAACTGTCTTGCTAGATCATCAGCATTTCCATCAAACTACCAAAAGAATTATATCTAATAGATTACTTTTAACGGAAAAAGAATACCACTAAATGTCTTTTGTTTCTGTTTCATGTTGTTGGGTTGCTTTCTCATTGACTCCCCTATTATGCATACATATGTTAATATTCTTTTTTGTAAGAAGTTATCAGTGCTAGTAATTGTGATAGAAAGTTTAACAACTGAACAATGAGGACAATTTAATTAACAACCAAAATGTTTTTCATTTAGATCAATTCAAGATATAAATGAAAATTTAATACTAGATATTATTTCTTGTGATCTGTACAATGTAAGAAGTGTTTAAATTTAAATGTTTGAATGAAAACTAGTTTTTATGATAATGCTAAAGTTTCATCATACATTTTTTAATGTTTTATCTTTTTTTCTGTGCACAAACATCCTATAAGTTCTTATAATTATGATTAACTAATAATAGAATTACAGTTTGATTACTTGCTTACAGAGAGGAAACATTTTATTTCAGAAAACAATGTTTTCATGTGACCATGTTACATCCAAGAGAACAATACCTTTTGCCCAGAGGATTTTAATCCACGTAACTTTTCATCTGTATATTCACAGGCCTCAACATTTAAATTTTCCCACAGTCCAGCTGGAGAACAGAAATGAGATGCCAGTTTATCAACACCTATTTTACATGGCAGTTCACTGTGGACACCAGCTACAGTCTTAGGCCATTTGTATACACCTTTATTTGTTGTTGTTGTGAAGGATGGACAAAATCTGGCTGTTGTTGGCATGACAACAATACTGATGTTATTAGTGACATTGCCCTGTGGTGACGTGACTCTACACTGCCAGATACCAGAATCATTCTTGGACAACTCCTCCAATACGAGATGATGTATCATGATGGACTGATCACGTGATTCGGATGTGTGGACAATGATTCCTCTTTTTCTATTTGTTTCCACAATCTCCTCTTTTCGAATCCACACCATTTTTGTATTTCTGTCTATGACTGAGGCTCTACATTCAAATGGAAGCTTGTCCCCTTCAAATACGACCTGACTAGTACTGGGGGAAATCTCAAACAGTGGAAGTTCTAAAGGGCGATCTGTAAAGGATAATTCATAATATGTTAAACATACCCATACAGCAATCACTTGAATTTATGAGAACATTAAAAAAAAAAAACAACAACATTTAAAAAAAAACAAACTTCAAACTTCAAAATAGTTATGCAAATCAGAATCTTAAGAACACATTTGCTGCTTTATTATAGAGCATTTTATGCTGTGATTTCTGTCCAAATTACATGCAGTCATATTTGATGGTGCTTACAAGTCACTCTGAATAGATAGCAACAATAAAACCAACAATTTCAATCAGAGTACAAATGAGTTCTAACATAATTTCACTGAAAGAAACATTCAGACTAAAAAATAAAGATAAAAATCGATGTACATTCTCTTTATTGAAATATTATAACTCACATCTAATAGCCATTTTCAGAGTATTAAATTATTGTGAATTTTACCATGTACATTAAAATCATCAATTTATCAGTTTCATATTCTGTATTTTAAGTCAGTATTACATATCTTAACAAAGAATGGCTTTTTTATATTAGCAAGTTACATGAAAAACAAACATTTCTATCAATAAAGATAACTGTTATGAAAAACTTTATATTACTGAAATGTACTTTATGCACTAAAATACAGATTTGTAAGTTACTACATAAATATTCAGCAATAGGAAATTGACAATGGTGTAAAGGAAATCAATCTGCAGACAATTTTTCCATTAACGACAAAGAACATTCTCCTCATTGATGAGGGAAGATAATGTTTTTCAATAAATTCAATGCTTTTTTATATTTCACACTTCCAGTCATTATTCATAGAAGTACTGCTATTTTTCACAAGGAAATTATTTTCAAAACCATATAATATATAAATATCAATGAATTCAGGATTTCAAGTTGGTGGAATAACTTAAAAAAGGAAAATTTCAATTTTGTCCTGTATATTATATGCACTACATAAGATAGTGTATCTAAATGATAAAAGGGGCATATTCCTCCTAGAATTAACTTACCCTTTAAATAGTCTAAATACAAGAATTTATTGACCAAGAAGGCAAGTTGAACTTGGATTTAGACTCCAATTTTGGAATATTTTCTTCTAACCTTAACACTTTTGGTGCATTATAGAGAACAGCTTACATTTGCACATACATAGATATAAGAAGATGTGGTATGAGTGCCAATGAGACAAATCTCCATCCAAGTCACAATGTGTAAAAGTAAACCATTATATGTACATGTTCACTATATGATTTTGGAGGGCAACATCTATTTGTACATTCACTTGATGTTGACCTCTCTTAATCTGTCAACTCTTTATTCAATTATTATGAATAAAGGAGATGTGGGGGTATGCAACAATGAGTCAGCAAGCAACTAAGATATCTACTGGGGTCAAGATATAGTCTTCAACAGAATACAGGTGTCTTTACAAAATGTAATGCTCTAAATCTTTGGTACATGTTGAGTTTATACACCCAGTCACACATGCTGCTATCCTATCACATTTACAAATCTAATCAGTTAGGCCATATGTAAGAAAATAAATTTCAAGAAAAAGATTGTTTTGTAATCCTAACATTTCGATAACTGAGCAAACTCTTTATTTCCAAAGCAACCAGGGTATTTTCATACTGCCTGTTACTATAGATACAGTAAGAATCAACTATCAAGATTTCCTTAAACTATGTTTTTTTATTTAAATTTACCAATAAAACTTTAAAAAAAAAAAAAATACATTCATAAATTCAGCCTAATAAATCTGTAATTATGACAAATATTCTCAATCCTCCTTGATTTTGGTTATTAAATCTCGCCAACCTCCAAATTTGTAGGGAGAACAAGGAAAAGTAAATGATATATCATGAAAAACTCCTTGGAAATGGGAATTTTTATGGATCCTTGCCAAACCAGATGGAGGCTTGATGTCCACTCCTCAGTCTTTTGTGAACACACCTGCTTCAGTTCATATTTGCAAAGGTCAATTGATTAAATGCTTTTTTCTTAGACTAAACAGAGAATTTGTTTAATACTTTGAACAGTTGTTTTGCCTTGTTGTAGGACTGTTATAAGAATTTTCTGGCTCATTAAGTTTATATCTCCGATCACAGCTTGAATAATCATATGTTCTATCTTTAATCTTGTTCCTCATATAAACTATTTCAAATTTAATCAAAAACCTCATTTCTTTTCAATCATATTTATTACTAATCAATATGGAACCATACATCTATGATGGAACTCACAAGAATTTTTTAATCCTCCCTTTCCACCTCTAAAAAAACAGACGTTGACTGATATAATACCTTTTTGTTCAATGTATCTCCCTTGGATAATGAAGACCACTGTGTTAACACATTCATGTACCAGAAATCATCATACAATTTAATAATGACAGGTACACCATCCTGAACTTATTGTTTTATATTACACTCCTCCCTCTTGTTTGGTCAAATTATACAAGTAGGAAAGTTAAAATTTTCTAATGAGAGTCTTAACCAAATAGAAGCATATACACTATTATATGTTTTGAGAAGTACAGTCTAGCGACTCATATTGCAAAACATCTTAAGAGAAAAAATACTCTCAATTCATGAACATTTCAGTATAAGTTACGACCACTTTTGTTGTAAGATTTTTTGTGAAAAGAGCCCCAGATGGTTAAAGATAGATTTGACCACTGCATCTATAATATCTTTGACTTTAAATTCAAAACTAAGGGTTTGTTTATACTTAAAGTAACTGAAAATTCAATAATTGAGAGTGAACAGATGTTGTAGATGTCATATTTACTTTTATTCTCCTTAATGATTTTTCTAAAATTGATTAATGGTATTACATTGTTGTCTTTTTCAGGGGATCGACAAATGTGATTTTTTCAATAACATCTTCAGGAGTTTTATTTACCTGCTGTCATTATTGCTAGTAAGAAAATATCAAATAAATTTGATGATATAATTCAAACTCCTCAAATCAAGATCTAAGAATTATCCAACTATAATCAATTAAAAACAAACATTGTGTTGAGAAGGATAATCACAGATTTAAAGAAAAATAATTCTTGAAAACACTGTTATTTTTCTTATTTCAAAAATAAAAGATGCAATTGTGAAGAGCATTCTCTTCCCCCTCCCACACACTTTGGGGATTTTCTTTAATATCTGAAATCCATCACCAATGTGCCATAATTTATAAAACAATAAACATAATCTCTTACTACAATGTAGATCCTCTGCCTTTAATTTCCTCAGTGGTCTAGATTTCAGTTCACTTGGGACAGCACATGTTGTTGAGGACTGAATTTTTACATTTTTCTCATGAGACCATTTAACAATCCACTGAAGGTGACAGTCACATCTCAAGTAATCTGATATAAATTCTCTGAAAAATATAAATACATCAGTTTAACTATTTACTATTGTATCTAATATTGTGATAAACTGTCATTGTTCAATGATTCTATAAAGTTTGAAGGCCTAAAACAAAGAATTCAGCTCAAACCAAAGCTCTTTGTTGGTCCTCATTGTGACCTTCAAACTTTGAGATGAAGAACATCAATAATTAATAGCACTGTTTCCCTTATGGTTTTGTCAAGTTTATGTAGGGATTTTGTGAATTGAATTGATACACCATTTCTCTTGTTAATTATGTACAGTAAGTCAAAACTAACAATATCTTATATCTGAAACACTACTGTGACTGTCGGAAGGATGTTATTTGATGGCTTACAATACTTTGTGATTTTAAATTAAAAAAGCCAAAATAATGGCCTAATTATCAAAAACCCATAATTTTAAAATGTTTGTCTGTTATAGCTTGTCTAATGACAATGCTTCCCCCACCATTTTCTCTTCTCCTTCAATATATTTCTGCTATAAGTGTTTTGTACTGAATAATAGACACAGTAATAAATCAACAATAACACCTTCCTGGAATCTGTATGTTGTTACATACAAATCTTGTTATATGATCAAAAATGTGCCATATAAAAATAACTTTATACAGCAGAATGCCAGATTGCAGAAGATGATTGAAACTGCATTTGTTTTTTTTTTTGAATGACCAGATTCCAAAACTAATATTTCTCAAAATAAGCCAAACTTAGGAAAATTACAGTGCCTCCCAAGAGATATGAGCTCAAACAGATAATACAGTTCACAAACATAAGTACACTCCATTAATAATGCTGCTCATAACTGATTGTCATCATCTGGAAAATCAACAAAACATTCACCGTGATGACCTCAGCAACTAAAATTGGATGCAAAGAAATAAATAAGTTAACAGTATTTAATAAATTTCTGAAAAGCACAAGATAGCAACATGATGACATATTGGACTTGTTGTCTTCAAAAAACCATGAAAATTTGAAAATCCTCCCCATTATATCCCCCTAGTTCTTTAAAGACTATTTAATGGTCTATCTATAGATATGTTTTATCATAAATGTTCAGGTATTTTAGTATAACATAAACATCTGATTGTAAAAGTTATTACTTTCTCCACTAGTGAAAAAGCTTGTAAAAGTTATTACTTTCTCCACTTGTGAAAAAAATATTCCATAAAAATTATTATATTAAATCTTCATCATATCGATGGAATGTTTCGTCCATGAATATCAGTATTGCTCACCCATGGGTAAATTATGGTATTGTAGGTATTCTCTATATACTTCCATCACAGAATACATTGTGATTAAGTCTTGGATTTATCATTTACATTCCATTACTCACTACATTAGGACTCCTTTTAAGATGTTAAATTTTGATTTCCAAAATTTGTTCAAAAGTCCTCAAACAATCCAAAATAATGTGTGATTCAGGTTGTGGTGTTCATTTGATTTATTTGTACATTGTATAGAAGTCAGAGTCTAACAAAATTACAGATCACAACTTTTACCTTAAAAACTCAAGAATAAATGTATAGGTATCAGTTCAATAAATAGTGTTTGATGACAAGCTAAAAATGTACAAATTCTGGAATAAATCCAGCAGGCATATTCTCTGACAAATCTCTGCTTGACTGCCAATCTCTTTCTGCTACTTTGATGTAACTTTAATCGTTTCTTATTTCAATTTTGACAGATGATAAACAAATTTATGATACAAGTTTCAAAATGACAAACAGTGATCAATCAGGAAAAAAAAACATAGCTTCCTATTTGTAATAACTCCAGATGTTTTCATTCTGTAGCAATTAATCATCTTACATATCAGAGCAAATTGAAAACCAAATAGATAAAGATTTTCACAAATTTCTACAGACATATTGCATTTCTAATACAAAGCATTTGATTCTTTGAACAGATATCGTCTGTTGTCATTTCTATCATAATTCTAATTATGGGTAAATCTAGATCTCAACTCAGAGGAAAAGTACATTTCTACTGATTTGGTGTCAATTTCCTTCAAGCATCTTTACAGTAATAAGATTTTTTGTGTTGATTAAAAACTTATAATGACTCTGTTATAAAATAATGAAGTCCCTATAAAATACTGCTAGAGGATGTGTTTTATATTTTATTGTCCTTCCCTATGCCTATATCACGCGGCTCAGTCACTCTAAAATTTTCAAATCACACCTTTAAGACTTGAGCAGACATTATCAGGGACGTCACATTGTCTGAGAAGTCATTAGCAACATCAGGAGACGTTATAAAGCTTACTTTCATCAAGCATAAAACAGTCTAAAGGAGGGGAAAAGGACCAGTAACAGAATGATAAACAGATTAACGACACAATGTGAAGCTTTTTTGCTTATTTGCTGCGCTTACCCACCAAATATTTTACAATATCAATGTGTAGAAAAACCTGATAATCTATACATATAGGAATGTGATGGTTGGTTTGGTAGTGTAGTAGTCCAATGTTTCTGATGGTTGATGTGGTAGTGATGTACTGTCCAATGTTTTTTGTGTTTGGTGTGGTAGTGTTGTACTGTCAAATGTTTCTGATGGTTGGTGTGGTAGTGTTGTACTGTCAGTGTTTCTGATGGTTGATGTGGTAGTGTTGTACTGTCCAATGTTTTTTGTGTTTGGTGTGGTAGTGTTGTACTGTCCAATGTTTCTGATGGTTGGTGTGGTAGTGTTGTACTGTCAATGTTTCTGATGGTTGGTGTGGTAGTGTTGTACTGTCCAATGTTTCTGATGGTTGATGTGGTAGTGTTGTACTGTCCAATGTTTTTTGTGTTTGGTGTGGTAGTGTTGTACTGTCCAATGTTTCTGATGGTTGGTGTGGTAGTGTTGTACTGTCCAATGTTTCTGAGGGTTGGTGTGGTAGTGTTGTACTGTCCAATGTTTTTTGTGTTTGGTGTGGTAGTGTTGTACTGTCCAATGTTTCTGATGGTTGATGTGGTAGTGTTGTACTGTCCAAAGTTTCTGATGGTTGGTGTGGTAGTGTTGTACTGTCCAATGTTTCTGATGGTTGGTGTGGTAGTGTTGTACTGTCAATGTTTCTGATGGTTGGTGTGGTAGTGTTGTACTGTCAAATGTTTCTGATGGTTGATGTGGTAGTGTTGTACTGTCCAATGTTTCTGATGGTTGATGTGGTAGTGTTGTACTGTCAATGTTTCTGATGGTTGGTGTGGTAGTGTTGTACTGTCCAATGTTTCTGATGGTTGGTGTGGTAGTGTTGTACTGTCAATGTTTCTGATGGTTGATGTGGTAGTGTTGTACTGTCCAATGTTTCTGATGGTTGATGTGGTAGTGTTGTACTGTCCAAAGTTTCTGATGGTTGGTGTGGTAGTGTTGTACTGTCCAATGTTTCTGATGGTTGGTGTGGTAGTGTTGTACTGTCCTATGTTTCTGATGGTTGGTGTGGTAGTGTTGTACTGTCCAATGTTTCTGATGGTTGATGTGGTAGTGTTGTACTGTCCAATGTTTCTGATGGTTGGTGTGGTAGTGTTGTACTGTCAAATGTTTCTGATGGTTGATGTGGTAGTGTTGTACTGTCAATGTTTCTGATGGTTGATGTGGTAGTGTTGTACTGTCAATGTTTGTGATGGTTGGTGTGGTAGTGTTGTACTGTCCAATGTTTCTGATGGTTGATGTGGTAGTGTTTTACTTTCAATGTTTCTGATGGTTGGTGTGGTAGTGTTGTACTGTCCAATGTTTGTGATGGTTGGTGTGGTAGTGTTGTACTGTCCAAAGTTTGTGATGGTTGGTGTTGTAGTGTTGTACTGTCCAAAGTTTGTGATGGTTGGTGTGGTAGTGTTGTACTGTCCAATGTTTGTGATGGTTGGTGCGGTAGTGTTGTACTGTCCAAAGTTTCTGATGGTTGGTGTGGTAGTGTTGTACTGTCCAATGTTTCTGATGGTTGGTGTGGTAGTGTTGTACTGTCCTATGTTTCTGATGGTTGGTGTGGTAGTGTTGTACTGTCAATGTTTCTGATGGTTGATGTGGTAGTGTTGTACTGTCCAATGTTTCTGATGGTTGGTGTGGTAGTGTTGTACTGTCCAATGTTTCTGATGGTTGGTGTGGTAGTGTTGTACTGTCAATGTTTGTGATGGTTGGTGTGGTAGTGTTGTACTGTCCAATGTTTGTGATGGTTGGTGTGGTAGTGTTGTACTGTCAATGTTTGTGATGGTTGGTGTGGTAGTGTTGTACTGTCCAATGTTTGTGATGGTTGGTGCGGTAGTGTTGTACTGTCCAAAGTTTCTGATGGTTGGTGTGGTAGTGTTGTACTGTCCAATGTTTCTGATGGTTGGTGTGGTAGTGTTGTACTGTCCTATGTTTCTGATGGTTGGTGTGGTAGTGTTGTACTGTCAATGTTTCTGATGGTTGATGTGGTAGTGTTGTACTGTCCAATGTTTCTGATGGTTGGTGTGGTAGTGTTGTACTGTCCAATGTTTCTGATGGTTGGTGTGGTAGTGTTGTACTGTCAATGTTTGTGATGGTTGGTGTGGTAGTGTTGTACTGTCCAATGTTTGTGATGGTTGGTGTGGTAGTGTTGTACTGTCAATGTTTGTGATGGTTGGTGTGGTAGTGTTGTACTTTCCTATGTTTCTGATGGTTGATGTGGTAGTGTTGTACTGTCAGTGTTTCTGATGGTTGATGTGGTAGTGTTGTACTGTCCAATGTTTCTGATGGTTGATGTGGTAGTGTTGTACTGTCCAATGTTTGTGATGGTTGGTGTGGTAGTGTTGTACTGTCCAATGTTTCTGAGGGTTGGTGTGGTAGTGTTGTACTGTCCAATGTTTCTGATGGTTGGTGTGGTAGTGTTGTTCTGTCCAATGTTTCTGATGGTTGGTGTGGTAGTGTTGTATTGTCCTATGTTTCTGATGGTTGGTGTGGTAGTGTTGTACTGTCCAATGTTTGTGATGGTTGGTTTGGTAGTGTTGTACTGTCAATGTTTTTGATGGTTGGTTTGGTAGTCTTGTACTGTCAATGTTTTTGATGGTTGATGTGGTAGTGTTGTACTGTTAATGTTTGTGATGGTTGATGTGGTAGTGTTGTACTGTCCAATGTTTGTGATGGTTGATGTGGTAGTGTTGTACTGTCCAATGTTTGTGATGGTTGATGTGGTAGTGTTGTACTGTCCAATGTTTGTGATGGTTGATGTGGTAGTGTTGTACTGTCCAATGTTTGTGATGGTTGGTGTGGTAGTGTTGTACTGTCAATGTTTCTGATGGCTGATGTGGTAGTGTTGTACTGTCAAAGTTTGTAATGGTTGATGTGGTAGTGTTGTACTGTCAATGTTTCTGATGGTTGATGTGGTAGTGTTGTACTGTCAATGTTTCTGATGGTTGGTGTGGTAGTGTTGTACTGTCCAAAGTTTCTGATGGTTGGTGTGGTAGTGTTGTACTGTCCAATGTTTCTGATGGTTGGTGTGGTAGTGTTGTACTGTCCAATGTTTGTGATGGTTGGTGTGGTAGTGTTGTACTGTTCAAAGTTTCTGATGGTTGGTGTGGTAGTGTTGTACTGTCCAATGTTTCTGATGGTTGGTGTGGTAGTGTTGTACTGTTCAAAGTTTCTGATGGTTGGTGTGGTAGTGTTGTACTGTCAATGTTTGTGATGGTTGGTGTGGTAGTGTTGTACTGTCCAATGTTTGTGATGGTTGGTGTGGTAGTGTTGTACTGTCAATGTTGCTGATGGTTGGTGTGGTAGTGTTGTACTGTCCAATGTTTGTGATGGTTGGTGTGGTAGTGTTGTACTGTCAATGTTTCTGATGGTTGGTGTGGTAGTGTTGTACTGTCAAATGTTTCTGAGGGTTGGTGTGGTAGTGTTGTACTGTCCAATGTTTCTGAGGGTTGGTGTGGTAGTGTTGTACTGTCCAATGTTTCTGATGGTTGGTGTGGTAAGGTTGTACTGTCCAATGTTTCTGATGGTTGGTGTGGTAGTGTTGTACTGTCCAATGTTTCTGATGGTTGGTTTGGTAGTGTTGTACTGTCAATGTTTTTGATGGTTGGTGTGGTAGTGTTGTACTGTCAATGTTTTTGATGGTTGATGTGGTAGTGTTGTACTGTCTAATGTTTGTGATGGTTGGTGTGGTAGTGTTGTACTGTCCAATGTTTCTGATGGTTGGTGTGGTAGTGTTGTACTGTCAATGTTTCTGATGGTTGGTGTGTTAGTGTTGTACTGTCCTATGTTTCTGAGGGTTGGTGTGGTAGTGTTGTACTGTCCAATGTTTTTAATGGTTGATGTGGTAATGTTGTACTGTCCAATGTTTCTGATGGTTGATGTGGTAGTGTTGTACTGTCAATGTTTCTGATGGTTGGTGTGGTAGTGTTGTACTGTCAATGTTTCTGATGGTTGGTGTGGTAGTGTTGTACTGTCCTATGTTTCTGAGGGTTGGTGTGGTAGTGTTGTACTGTCCAATGTTTTTAATGGTTGATGTGGTAATGTTGTACTGTCCAATGTTTCTGATGGTTGATGTGGTAGTGTTGTACTGTCCAATGTTTGTGATGGTTGGTGTGGTAGTGTTGTACTGTCAATGTTTCTGATGGTTGGTGTGGTAGTGTTGTACTGTCAATGTTTCTGATGGTTGATGTGGTAGTGTTGTACTGTCAATGTTTCTGATGGTTGATGTGGTAGTGTTGTACTGTCAATGTTTCTGATGGTTGGTGTGGTAGTGTTGTACTGTCCAAAGTTTCTGATGGTTGGTGTGGTAGTGTTGTACTGTCAATATATTTGATGGTTGGTGTGGTAGTGTTGTACTGTCCAATGTTTGTGATGGTTGGTGTGGTAGTGTTGTACTGTTCAAAGTTTCTGATGGTTGGTGTGGTAGTGTTGTACTGTCCAATGTTTGTGATGGTTGGTGTGGTAGTGTTGTACTGTCCAATGTTTGTGATGGTTGGTGTGGTAGTGTTGTACTGTCCAATGTTTGATGGTTGGTGTGGTAGTGTTGTACTGTCCAATGTTTCTGATGGTTGGTGTGGTAGTGTTGTACTGTCCAATGTTTCTGATGGTTGGTGTGGTAGTGTTGTACTGTCCAATGTTTCTGATGGTTGATGTGGTAGTGTTGTACTGTCCAATGTTTCTGATGGTTGATGTGGTAGTGTTGTACTGTCAATATTGCTGATGGTTGATGTGGTAGTGTTGTACTGTCCTATGTTTCTGATGGTTGATGTGGTAGTGTTGTACTGTCCAATGTTTCTGATGGTTGATGTGGTAGTGTTGTACTGTCCAATGTTTCTGATGGTTGATGTGGTAGTGTTGTACTGTCCTATGTTTCTGATGGTTGATGTGGTAGTGTTGTACTGTCCAATGTTTTTGATGGTTGATGTGGTAGTCTTGTACTGTCAATGTTTTTTGTGTTTGGTGTGGTAGTGTTGTACTGTCCAATGTTTTTGATGGTTGATGTGGTAGTCTTGTACTGTCAATGTTTTTTGTGTTTGGTGTGGTAGTGTTGTACTGTCCAATGTTTCTGATGGTTGGTATGGTAGTGTTGTACTGTCAATATTGCTGATGGTTGATGTGGTAGTGTTGTACTGTCCTATGTTTCTGATGGTTGATGTGGTAGTGTTGTACTGTCCAATGTTTCTGATGGTTGATGTGGTAGTGTTGTACTGTCCAATGTTTCTGATGGTTGATGTGGTAGTGTTGTACTGTCCTATGTTTCTGATGGTTGATGTGGTAGTGTTGTACTGTCCAATGTTTCTGATGGTTGATGTGGTAGTGTTGTACTGTCCTATGTTTCTGATGGTTGATGTGGTAGTGTTGTACTGTCCAATGTTTTTGATGGTTGATGTGGTAGTCTTGTACTGTCAATGTTTTTTGTGTTTGGTGTGGTAGTGTTGTACTGTCCAATGTTTTTGATGGTTGATGTGGTAGTCTTGTACTGTCAATGTTTTTTGTGTTTGGTGTGGTAGTGTTGTACTGTCCAATGTTTCTGATGGTTGGTATGGTAGTGTTGTACTGTCAATGTTTCTGATGGTTGGTGTGGTAGTGTTGTACTGTCAAATGTTTCTGATGGTTGATGAGGTAGTGTTGTACTGTCCAATGTTTCTGATGGTTGGTATGGTAGTGTTGTACTGTCAATGTTGCTGATGGTTGGTGTGGTAGTGTTGTACTGTCCAATGTTTCTGATGGTTGATGTGGTAGTGTTGTACTGGCTAATGTTTCTGATGGTTAATGTGGTAGTGTTGTACTGTCAATGTTTCTGATGGATGCTGTGGTAGTGTTGTACTGTCAATGTTTTTTGTTTGTTGTGGTAGTGTTGTACTGTCAAATGTTTCTGATGGTTGATGAGGTAGTGTTGTACTGTCCAATGTTTCTGATGGTTGGTATGGTAGTGTTGTACTGTCAATGTTTCTGATGGTTGATGTGGTAGTGTTGTACTGTCCTATGTTTCTGATGGTTGATGTGGTAGTGTTGTACTGTCTAATGTTTCTGATGGTTGATGTGGTAGTGTTGTACTGTCTAATGTTTGTGATGGTTGATGTGGTAGTGTTGTACTGTCAATGTTTGTGATGGTTGATGTGGTAGTGTTGTACTGTCAATGTTTCTGATGGTTGGTATGGTAGTGTTGTACTGTCAATGTTTCTGATGGTTGATGTGGTAGTGTTGTACTGTCCTATGTTTCTGATGGTTGATGTGGTAGTGTTGTACTGTCTAATGTTTCTGATGGTTGATGTGGTAGTGTTGTACTGTCTAATGTTTCTGATGGTTGGTGTGGTAGTGTTGTACTGTCAATGTTGCTGATGGTTGGTGTGGTAGTGTTGTACTGTCTAATGTTTCTGATGGTTGATGTGGTAGTGTTGTACTGTCTAATGTTTCTGATGGTTGATGTGGTAGTGTTGTACTGTCAATGTTGCTGATGGTTGGTGTGGTAGTGTAGTAGTCCTATGTTTCTGATGGTTGATGTGGTAGTGTTGTACTGTCCAATGTTTGTGATGGTTGGTGTGGTAGTGTTGTACTGTCCAATGTTTCTGATGGTTGATGTGGTAGTGTTGTACTGTCAATGTTGCTGATGGTTGGTGTGGTAGTGTAGTAGTCCTATGTTTCTGATGGTTGATGTGGTAGTGTTGTACTGTCAATGTTTGTGATGGTTGATGTGGTAGTGTTGTACTGTCAATGTTGCTGATGGTTGGTGTGGTAGTGTAGTAGTCCTATGTTTCTGATGGTTGATGTGGTAGTGTTGTACTGTCAATGTTTGTGATGGTTGATGTGGTAGTGTTGTACTGTCCAATGTTTCTGATGGTTGATGTGGTAGTGTTGTACTGTCAATGTTGCTGATGGTTGGTGTGGTAGTGTAGTAGTCCTATGTTTCTGATGGTTGATGTGGTAGTGTTGTACTGTCCAATGTTTGTGATGGTTGGTGTGGTAGTGTTGTACTGTCAATGTTTCTGATGGTTGATGTGGTAGTGTTGTACTGTCCTATGTTTCTGATGGATGCTGTGGTAGTGTTGTACTGTCCTATGTTTCTGATGGATGCTGTGGTAGTGTTGTACTGTCTAATGTTTCTGATGGTTGATGTGGTAGTGTTGTACTGTCCAATGTTTCTGATGGTTGATGTGGTAGTGTTGTACTGTCAATGTTTCTGATGGTTGATGTGGTAGTGTTGTACTGTCTAATGTTTCTGATGGTTGATGTGGTAGTGTTGTACTGTCAATGTTGCTGATGGTTGGTGTGGTAGTGTAGTAGTCCTATGTTTCTGATGGTTGATGTGGTAGTGTTGTACTGTCCAATGTTTGTGATGGTTGGTGTGGTAGTGTTGTACTGTCAATGTTTCTGATGGTTGGTGTGGTAGTGTTGTACTGTCTAATGTTTCTGATGGTTGATGTGGTAGTGTTGTACTGTCCAATGTTTGTGATGGTTGGTGTGGTAGTGTTGTACTGTCAATGTTTCTGATGGTTGATGTGGTAGTGTTGTACTGTCCAATGTTTCTGATGGTTGGTGTGGTAGTGTTGTACTGTCAATGTTTCTGATGGTTGATGTGGTAGTGTTGTACTGTCCAATGTTTCTGATGGTTGGTGTGGTAGTGTTGTACTGTCAATGTTTCTGATGGTTGATGTGGTAGTGTTGTACTGTCCTATGTTTCTGATGGATGCTGTGGTAGTGTTGTACTGTCCTATGTTTCTGATGGATGCTGTGGTAGTGTTGTACTGTCTAATGTTTCTGATGGTTGATGTGGTAGTGTTGTACTGTCCAATGTTTCTGATGGTTGATGTGGTAGTGTTGTACTGTCAATGTTTCTGATGGTTGATGTGGTACTGTTGTACTGTCTAATGTTTCTGATGGATGCTGTGGTAGTGTTGTACTGTCAATGTTTTAGTGATACTAGTTATTCACTTTATTTATTATGTTTGACATCAGTCAATATTGTCTCAATAAGGAAGCGATGTAGAAACAATTGGACATCTTTTTATGGAATTATCAACACCATCTTTTATGCTTTACAATGAAATTTTGTAGATTTAAACCATTTCAGATTTAAAGCTGATACAAAATAACAAAATAAGATCTGTGTGGATGCTACCAAGACTTTTGAATATATTTAAACATCTGCAGAGACATAAACAGTCTTTTGTTTGATCTAAACACAGTTTAATTAAACAGGTTTTTATAGCCTATGAAACTTCTCATCAATGTATTATAAAGGTATAAGATATTTATGCACCTGCTCAAAACAGTTTTTGTTTATAAAACACCACTTGTCAAAACCATCAGAATTGAGTGTCTTGAATTCTCATAAGACCTGATTTTCTCTTATGCTTTAAAGTTGTTTTTCTGCCTTTTCGATTAACCTTAAAACTGGAACACTGGAAGCATAGTTTGGGCATGATTATCTGGTTATATGTAAAATTTTAAATCTACACAAATCCTCTTATGATTAAGTAATTTTTTTTTATCCTACAGTAGTATTATATGAAGAACTGAATGCAGACATAAAACCATTAGACAGCAATCCAACAACAAACTTACATTTTCCTGAGAGAAATCAATGGGTTAAAGGTTCCTTCTGGTATAGTGTTGAACTTGTTGGAAGAGAGAATCCTGAAAAACATTAAAGATGCTTTAGACTTTATATCTAGTCTACAATTTTGTCATAAAATATGTTTGATATACCCAGTTATTTTGTTAATAACTTAATTTTGTGAAATATTTAAAAAATATTTTATGCAAATGTTCTCCCATTAAGAAGTTTTTAAAATTGAATGTACCTACTACATGTATTCAGTTGTTTTTTGAGAGGAAACATAAGTCTTATTATCATCGAAAACAAAACCATTTTTTACTCCTTTGGATCACTATTTAAATTAATGGGGAACTGCATATAACGTTATATAGGGACATAACTCTAGAACAGTAAAAGTGACGCTACCCAAATTTGTACTTGATCTGAGTTTTGTGGTAATGGGCATTGCGTATAAGTTTCATAACATTTGGTTGAGGCAAACTTAAGTTAGAGAACGGAAACCAATTTCGGAACATACAGACATACGGATGTACGGACGGACAAGGGTAGAACTTAATGCCCCCTGCACTAGGGCGGGGGCATAAAAAGCAATCTTCCACCTTGCAGTTTTTAATTATAACTTCCATTCCTGCCAAAATTTTATAATGATTTGTCGTCTTAAGCAAAATCTATTTCATGGAAATAAATTCATGTAAAATCCTAACATAACTCTATCAAACCATTTTGTTTTGATACAAAAAGAGTACGTTTATTTCGATTATAAATATCTGTATGTACCTTTCTAAAGAAAATAACGAAAATTCATAATATGTAGCTCAAACAGCTAAACGATTCATTTTCTGGTACACAAAGTTATTTCCTTTAATTGATATTACATTATAGAAAACTGAATCATATCCAGAAATTGTGCAAAAAAGAAAGACTCTGCAAAATTAGAATTTTCCAATTAGTGCTGAAAGGTGCCATAAATATTTGATATGTTTCTTTTAACACTAATGGGTTAATATGTCTCTGTTTGATAATTGTAAAATATAGGACTTTAGGGTAAAAAGTGCTGTGCTTTCGTGTTATTAACTTTCCATAATAACCTTTTTATTTTTTGTAATCCTTGAGTTGTAATCACAGTAATGTTTTTATTCCCCTTCTGTAATCCCTTGGGAATGATTGAAATTTCTCACTTAATTGATGGTGGGAGTATATGCTATATACCAGTTATCTACACAAATTATGAAATGAGTTCTATGAAAATTTTCTGTTTGAATAAATTTGTGTTGCATTTATAGACCTTATCGCTAATTCAGAATCTGTGACACCTGACCCAAGATTTTGTGACACTTGAACTATTGACGTCATACAACAATCACCTTGCATTGTTCCATCAGACACTTTTTCTTATGACATCAAAATTTTATGGGAACGTCTGTGACAGTCAGAAATGGTGGACAAATAGCTAATTTAGATTTTGTCATTTCCAACTACGGGTTCACTGGGCAGTCATATTTTGCCTGTTCAAATCAAACCTTAGATTTCTTTAAAAATATTGACCTCAAAGTTTAACTTTGTAAAAAATCTGTATGATGCTAGAAAAGAACTGGCATTTTCCCCATATAAGTTCAGCATGAGGAATCATCTACAAACTTAATCCACTCTGTGTCCACTACAACTGTGGATGGACTTAAATGACAAAATCCACCTCAGCTGTAGTGTATATGATATAATGATAATATCAATGAGACAGTAAACAAACAATAAAACATTACCACACATTTCAATTTACTCAATAAGCAAAACGACAAGAGAATACTGTGAAATTTACTAAAAGCAAATTAGTTTGGAGACCGCCAGTAATATTTTCTGTATCTTAAACCTGCTGATCACATTTTCTGTTTACAGTTTCCCTTTATCTTTTATAGTTTTTAAGATAGATACCAAAAAAAGAACAAAATAAATTGCTTCTCCGAGCGCAGCTGGATATGACCACAGAGGTCCAACCCCGAACAGTTGGGGCAAAAATGGACACAATATTCGCGCTTGATACAGATCTGAATTTGGATTGTAATTAAATATTTGACACATTATAGTTTTCTGACACAGAATAACTGTAGTCAAAGAACTTAGAATTGGTTATATGATTTCAATTTATATTCAATTTTTTTTCTTTTGTGCAATACACAATGCTGTGGCGAATTGACCCCCCCCCCCCCCCCCCCCCACCCCCCACAAAAAAACATTTAAAAAAAAAAATTACCCCCCCTCCCCGTTTTTTTTTTTGCTTTTGTGCAATACACTATGCTGTTGAGAATTGACCCCCCTTCCAAAAAAAATAAATGGAGAATGTGTCCCCATGGACACAGATGATGCCCCCGCTTGCATACAACATTATAAAGGGACATAACTCAAGAATGATAATGGTGACGCTACCAAAATTTGTACTTGATCTGAGTTTTGTGGTAATAAGTATTGTGTATAGGTCTCATAATGTTTGGTTGGGACAAACTTAAGTTGCAGAACAGAAACTAAAAATTTTGCAATTTTTCGATTTTTAAAGGGGCATAATTCCATTATGATTAAAGTGACGCCACAAAAATTCAACTTAATCTGTATTTTGTGGTAAACAGCATTGTGTATAAGTTTCATAACATTTGGTTGAGGCAAACTTAAATAAGTTAGAGAACAGAAACTAAAAATTTTGCAGTTTTTCCATTTATAAAGGGGCATAACTCTAGAACTGTTTAAGTGACCCCACCAAAATTCAAACTTGATCTGTGTTTTGTGGTAATAAGCATTGTGTATAAGTTTCATAACATTTGGTTGAAGCAAACTCAAGTTAGAGAATGGAAACCAATTTTGGGATGTATGGACGGACGTATGTTCGTACGAACAGACGAACAAGGGTAAAACTTAATGCCCCCTCTGATACGGCGGGGACATAAAAATTCTTTCCCTCAAAATATGGTCATTATCTCAATTCAAATTTCCAATGGAGTTTGCAACAATAATTACCCATTTAAATACATAAAAGTCTTAAAATAGAAAATGACATACATTATCATGGCTAAAATTAATATTCCTTAATCATCATTTTTAAATAGTAACTTCTAAAAATAAATTGACAGCTAATCACCTCAAGACAATACAACATTTCTTTATACATAATTTAAAAGCAGTGTAAGGGAGGTAATCCAAACATTACATTGCACTTTTTTTTTAATTGTCCATTAACCAGGAAACCCTTGTTTTTCCCTTTTTGGCCACTAATTCCTAAACTGTTAGGACTATAACCCCCAAAATCAATTCAAACCTTCCTTTTGTGGTTATAAACCTTGTGTTTAAATTTCATAGATTTCTATTGACATTTACTAAAGTTATTGTCTGGAAACCAAATGTCTTAGGACTACGCTGACGATGACGACCTGATACCAATATACAACCCAAATTTGTTTGCGGTCGTATAAAAATTCAAAGGGCAATAACTCTCACACAAGGAGGAGTCATCTGATAATATTGAGGAAAATGAAAAGTATGTAGATTTTGATTTTCAGAACATTGTTGTCTGGTCAAATTTCCTATTATGGTTTTTAACATATTAGACAATTACTTGCATTTTGCCCTTATCTTAAGATTTGAATTAAAAAATGGGAACTCAAATAAAAACTCCACCTTTGTGTGTAATAGACTATTTTCAAATTACAGACTTTTGGCCCTTGAGTAATATAATTTTTTGACAGGCTACCTAGTCTGTGGTAGGACATTCTGGTACTCGGTCAAGTAAGAGCAATTCAAAGAAGTAAAAGAGCTAACATTTGGTGCAATTTAATTTGGGGAAAAATAACTGTTTTCAAATGATTTTGTTGTGTAGAGAAAACATAAAACAGTCAATTCCCCCCCCCCCCCCCCAAAAAAAAAAAAATTTCACTGAATGTAAGCTTGAATTAACTTCTTTTAAGTTGCTCTTACTTGACTAAGTAACAGAATGTCATACCCCAGAGCAGGTAACCTGTAAAAAAACTATGTAGTCTGAATTTAAAAGTCAGTAATATGAAAATAGTCTACTGTTTAATGATCATGAAAGCTTTTAATCATACTGGTAATGTATCTGTATGCTTACTTTTTTATAATTAAAAAATTACCAAACTAGCAAGCAAATTGATAAAGATTTATAATTCAAATTTTTCACAGTTCATTTTTGCATATTTACAAAGACATGAAAAGTAGTGGGTACTATATTTCTGTGTTTAGATTTAGTGGCTAGTATGGCTACATCCTGGGTGGTTATGCAGATTCCTTAGGAAAGAATTGGAACAATCTACACAAAGTCTTCAAAAATGAAGTCTACAGCATAGATAAAGAGATAGTCAGAAAAAACAATTACACAATAAGACTGAGACATCAAAAGACCAGTTCCTTGTTTTAGACATAAAGTATATGCCGAGGTTAAACATCCTTTTGAACACTCAACTCTTCCTGTAATCTATCTGCATGTAGTTGACAGGTACAAGTCAAGATTATAATTCATTATACCGTTGTCTTCTTGTGTGTTCTTAGAAGGTGATCAATATAAAAACAAAGGCCTACATTTCTTTGATACTTTTTATTATTATTCCAAAGTCTTCTTATAATTTTGACTTCATTTATGTAAAACCTGACTACTGTTGAAGACCATATATTGCCCACTAGAAGTCTGTCTTTTGGTTATTTTTGTTGTTGTTAGGTTGCTTCCTTTATTTATGCTAATCTAGATTGACATGATATAATTATAATAATGGAAAAGAAAGAAACTAGTATTAAAGAAAATAACCAATTCTATTCATCACAATAATGTACAGAAACGGAATATACAATGATTTCTAGGTATCTAAGTAAACCATGATAAGATTTGAACAGTTGCACCAGACATGTCACTTAATTTCCAGAATATATATATATATATATGGGTCATTGATGGACCAATCAACTATATGGGTCAAACTGCCATTGGTAGACCAATCAATTATATGGGTCATTGGTGGACCAATCAATTATATGGGTCATTGGTGAACCAATCAATTATATGGGTCATTGGTGGACCGATCAACTATATGGGTCATTGATGGACCAATCAACTTCATGTGTCATTGGCGGACCAATCAATTTCATGTTTCGTTGGTGGACCAATCAACTCTATGGGTCATTGGTGGACCAATCAACTTTGTCATGGGTGGACCAATCAATTATATGGGTCATTGATGGACCAATCAACTTCATGTGTCATGGGTGGACCAATCAACTATACAGGTCATTGGTGGACCAATCAACTATACGGGTCATTGGTGGACCAATCAACTATATGGGTCATTGGTGGATTAATCAAATAACAGAAGTTTCACATTTCAATTCATTGTTTAAAACTGAAAGTCAAATAGAGCTTTAACAAGGAAAAATATTATATAAAACCTACGGTACATTAAAGAGTTTGGAAATCTTTAAATATCAATTTTTATAGCTTTGTTTTTTTGTTCTTTTATAAATGCAGGTTTCATTATTTTATGCAACATCTGTAGATAAGTTGTGTTGGTTTTATTTTTATCATACAACAAGAAATTTTTGTTTTAAAAGGTATACATTATTAACAACTTTCATTAAGAACTGACAACTTACAATTTCTGTAATTTTGGTAAGCCTGTAAATATTGAACTGTTGATACTTCCAATCTTGTTGTTTGACATGTCCCTGAAAATACAATGGTCATTTTGTTAAACACAATTTCTGAAAAAGAGAGACTTTCCATCTCCTTCCATAAAATGAACCTGAAATATAAACATGCTAGTCTGTATCTGATCAAAATGGATTGTACATAAAAATTGTTTGTCTTAGTAGTTTGAAGCCTGATACCTAATTTCTTGGATAGTTTGGGAGAAAATGCAATAAAAATTTCATGGGATGGACAGCCTGATCGAGCAATTGACAGACAGAAGGAGAAAAACCAGTATTCCTCCCTCCTTTAAAGCATACGAATAAGAGGGAGAGGGGTATTAAATTATAAAAAAAAAATGTTTTAGCCCTGCAATTTAAATAAATTGCTTCGCCTAGTGCAGCTGGATACGACCGCAGAGGTCCAACCCCGAACAGTTAGGGCAAAAATGGACACAATATTAGCGCTTGATACAGGTCTGAATTTGGATTGTAATTAAATATTTGACACATAATAGGTTTCTGACACAGAATAACTGTAGTCAAAGAACTTAGAATTGGTTATATGATTTGAATTTATATTCAATTTTTTGCTTTTGTGCAATACACTATACTGTTGCGAATTGACCAGAACCCCCAATATCAATCCCAACCTTCCTTTTATGGTTATAAACCTTGTTTTTAAATTTCATAGATTTCTATTTACATATACTAAAGTTATTGTCCGGAAACCAAATGTCTTCGATGACGCAGATGACTAGGAGATACCAATATACGATTGCAAAAATTTTGCGCTCCTATAGAAATTGGCATTGACACTTCAAAAATGTTCAGCTTTTTAAATTCACATTAGCTACAGAAATCAACATTGCTTAAACAGGCAAAACAAATTAAATTGTGATGTGAACAGAAATTTGAATGGAACTGTTCACTTACAACAGAAACAGGAAACCAGGAGAAGATATATATGTATATTTTATGGATATCTCTTATTTTTTCATCTGTACATCTGTATTTGTATAGTAAAATTGTAAAGTGAAATAGTCAATTGCTGGATAAAATAGATATATATAATATATATATAATTAAGATGGACCTTATGAGTGTAACGAAGTAAACACATGAAGGGCCTGAGAGGCAATTTTTTAAATGCAACCATTCATTATATAAAATTTTCATTTTATTTATAATTCTTACAAAATTCTAAGAAAAATGAAACAAATCACAATTAATGAATTTTAGTGCCTTCCATCCCCCACCACAATCAGTTTGGAAAACCCTTTTAAAGTATGATATTCAGGCCAAGCATTTAGCAATAAAGAGCTGCGCCATGAGGCATGTTTGTAATAGTGCTGATTATAAATCTTATTTATTTTTCAACTTGATAAATTCTAAGTATTTTTATTAAATGGGGAATTATGCCAGAATCATTCCATGCACCTGAACAGCCTTGACATAATTTTTTCAAGACTTCTCCCTCCTATGGCCTCTTCAATGTTGCTATTGAACTTCTTCTGGTAGCTTTTGTACAAATACAATTTATATCAATAGGAACAATTGTTTAAAAGGTACCCAATATGATGAATTCACTCAAAAAATCAATTAGGTTTTATCAAACAATCAACTCATTAACGCTAGCGTGACATTAGCTAGCCATTTGAATTCCCTCTGTTTACAATTAGAACTGGGAAATAAATATATCCCCAGCGTTGAACCAATAACATAGGGTTTTTTATTAAAGAACATCAGATTTGATTAGAGGTTTTTTTCAGAATACTTCATTTTTCATTAATTCATAATTGCTAACATCACCAGCAGTCTGCTTATTCATCTTATCTTCTAATGAACACAGAAAATGTTTTCAAGAAAGAATTAAGTATAAAGATACTTCATGTTTTATATATACAAATGATATGTTCTAACAGCTATAAAATGTTCACATCTAGAATAAAGGATATTTGCTCCTAAAATTCATAATCACATTCTCTGAAATGTTTTAATCAATACCAAATGACTGAGATAACATTGATAATTTGATATTATAATATTAATACATTTTAATAATAATACAGGGTTTTTGATGCTGGTAATTTGTCATACCTATGAAGAAACTGAAGAAATACAGTTGTGAAAACATTTAAATTGCCAAAATATACTGAAATTCTTCTTTTTTGTTATAAATAGTCAAATAATCTTCATTTTTTGTACCATAGCTTCAAGTTATGCTTATAAAATCTGAAATAAAGACAAGCTAGCCCAAAAACTGATTAAATTTTGATGATGTTCAAAAACATTTTACTGTAAAAAGATCAAAAGCAAATATTTGTACTGAAAAAGTAAATATTTGTAATGAAATTATTTTAGAAAAGAGTTAAGGTTAAAATCATTGACATTTATCTTTGCCTCCATTTTTGATTCTATGTTTTTGTGAGAATAAATAACTAAATTGACAATTGAACTCTTGACAGTTGTTCTCACAACTGAGAATAAATTACAACCAAATTGGACCTATTAAAGTCAATTATCAGCAGATTCAAATTGGCCAAATCACACCTAATAATACTTTTATTCAAGTGTGAAGTCAAAACGTTTCTGGAGCATTTTCATAAACTTCTTCAAAACTAATTTTAACAGTAGTTAATTAAATCTTCATTACCATTGTGGTATGACAAAGTACACAGGAGCCTAACTATCAAAACTTTAACCCAACAGTTCATGTTAAATCTTTAACTAACAAGGTTGTCTCTTAAAAGTGAATAAAGATGGCAAAGATTACTTTGTACAAGATTTAATTTTTCTTTAAGGGAATTTGTCATTGTAATAAAACTTAATCAGATTGACGGGACACCACACGACGACAAGCTATTCATTTCCATTTTTCTTCTCGTTCAGTGAAATCATCTCATAAGATTTAATATGTTACCTGTGGTATATATACAGTGCGTATTTTTACCTATGGAATTAACTTATTTATCAACCTCCTTTTTTCCATCTATTTATGACAAACTAAGTATTATTACCATGATTAACTGTGGAATTATCTTTTTTATTCACTTCCTTTTTTCCTTCCATTTATTACAGAATTAGGACAATGAAAGAAATATCTTAAAATATTTCTCTATGTAATAAATGTTTCGATTTGATTTATCTATTTATCAGTAATGTTGGTCAACTCAATACTTCATCATGATGACTGTTTACATATTAAATGTTTAAAGGATCAATTAAATATCATTTAAAGCACAAGCTTTTTCCCTAAAATATTGTATAGAAATACAGCTCTGGAATAATTTGCACTGAAATTGAAAAAGATGATTTCTTAATTTAAGTCTTCTTCGGCTCTGACCTCACCCACTTACATCTTAAAAATATGAAATTACATTAAAATTAGCATAACAAACATTCAAATTTTTAGGGATTTTACCACTTTTATCTAAATAAATAAGTATAAAATCAGAAACAGATACATGTAAACTCGAGATATTAAATAAAAATAGGTGTGGATAGTGTCCACATGTGGACACAGATGATGCCCCCGCTTGCATATCATATAGTTATAAAGGGACATAACTGAAGAACATTAAAAGTGACACTACCCAAATTTGTACTTGATCTGAGTTTTGTGGTAATAAGTATTGTGTATAAGTTTCATAACATTTGGTTGAGGCAAACTTAAGTTAGAGAATGGAAACGAAAAATCCAGCAATTTTTCCATTTGTAAAGGGGTATAACTCTAGAACAATAAAAGTGACACCACCAAAATTCATCCTTGATCTGTATTTTGTGGTAATAAGCATTGTGTATAAGTTTCATAAAATTTGGTTGAGGCAAACTTAAGTTAGAGAACAGAAACCAACTTTGGGACTTACGGACGGACATACGTACGGACGGATAAGGGTAAAACTTAATGCCCCCTCCGCTACGGTGGGGCCATAAAAAATATGAGAAAATAAAAGGAAATTGTGTACCTGGTAAATGGACACAGGTGTCTCCCACCCAAATACATTTAGATGACTGTTTTTGACAGTTTATATATATATATATATATATATATATATATATATATATGCAAAATAAAAACCAAAAATATGACCAATTCAATAATGCCTACTTTCGCAATATTCAGAGTAAATGCATATTATAGATCCTGAAGGATATGCATGATGTTAAAATATACTGTATTTGTATTTTGTGGTCACCTTGCTTTGTCTGAATGTGTCAAAGGATTTTGTTGAAGTACACTCAAAATTACAATCTGACAAACCCATGGCTTTTCTATTTTCCATGTTTTTAAGGGCATTAGTCTTTAATTGAGTGAAATTCAAACTATAAACTAGTGTATAGTGCTTTCAAGCATTGTGTTGTCAAATGAGTCTTGTCAAACATTCTCATGTTATCAAGTTGGAACCTCAAATTGGTCATTTTAGATCTCCTTTTTTCAACTGTTTGAATCAGAAATGTCCCTTTCAAAGTATACCAAATTTTCTTGAAGGTATATATATCTATATTAACACCATGCCATTATAGATAACCACAATAATGTTCATTCATATCAAAAGTCATGGAGATTTTCAACACTTCAAAATTAGAATCTTCTATTTTTTCTAAAAACCTATTATGACTTTTATAATGGTACATTTGTAATGTAACTTACAGTTTTTCCAAATTCTGGAGTCCTTCAAATACATTTGGTTCTATCAATGTTATTTGGTTATTACTTAAATTTCTGAAATGAGAAAAAATCAACATTTTAAATGATTGTACAAATATAAAGGTGTATCTGATAACCAAACATGTCATGTACATAAACATTTCTTCTTCTACCATCATGATAATTCTGTCACAATATAATTATAAAACTAACTAGATATGTGAATATCATAAAAATATTTAGTCAAAGAATCATAATAAAAATATCTTTTTATTTGGCGTATATGTACATATTTGTAAATTATACCTTAAAATTCATAAACAGACTGTGCTGTAAATGTGTAACTTTTAGATTGCAGTTACCCTAATTTTAACAGAAACAAGTTATAATGTAGATTTTAGATTGTAGTTACCCTAATTTTAACAGAAATAGGTTACACTGTAGATTTTAGATTGTAGTTACTCTAATTTTAACAGGCAGGTTATACTGTAGATTTTAGATTGTAGTTACTCTAATTTTAACAAACAGGTTATACTGTAGATTTTAGATTGTAGTTACCCTAATTTTAACAGAAATAGGTTATACTGTAGATTTTAGATTGTAGTTACCCTAATTTTAACAGAAACAGGTTAAACTGTAGATTTCGGATCGTAGTTACCTTAATTTTAACAGAGACAGGTTATACTGTAGATTTTAGATTGTAGTTACTCTAATTTTAACAGGCAGGTTATACTGTAGATTTTAGATTGTAGTTACTCTAATTTTAACAAACAGGTTATACTGTAGATTTTAGATTGTAGTTACCCTAATTTTAACAGAAATAGGTTATACTGTAGATTTTAGATTGTAGTTACCCTAATTTTAACAGAAATAGGTTAAACTGTAGATTTCGGATCGTAGTTACCTTAATTTTAACAGAGACAGGTTATAATGTAGATTTTAGATTGTAGTTACCCTAATTTTAACAGAAATAGGTTATACTGTAGATTTTAGATTGTAGTTACCCTAATTTTAACAGAAACAGGTTAAACTGTAGATTTCGGATCGTAGTTACCTTAATTTTAACAGAAACAGGTTATAATGTAGATTTTAGATTGCAGTTACCCTAGTTTTAACAGAAACAAGTTATACTGTAGATTTTAGATTGTAGTTACCCTAATTTTAACAGAAATAGGTTATACTGTAGATTTTAGATTGTAGTTACTCTAATTTTAACAGGCAGGTTATACTGTAGATTTTAGATTGTAGTTACTCTAATTTTAACAAACAGGTTATACTGTAGATTTTAGATTGTAGTTACCCTAATTTTAACAGAAATAGGTTATACTGTAGATTTTAGATTGTAGTTACCCTAATTTTAACAGAAACAGGTTAAACTGTAGATTTCGGATCGTAGTTACCTTAATTTTAACAGAAACAGGTTATAATGTAGATTTTAGATTGCAGTTACCCTAGTTTTAACAGAAACAAGTTATACTGTAGATTTTAGATTGTAGTTACCCTAATTTTAACAGAAATAGGTTATACTGTAGATTTTAGATTGTAGTTACTCTAATTTTAACAGGCAGGTTATACTGTAGATTTTAGATTGTAGTTACTCTAATTTTAACAAACAGGTTATACTGTAGATTTTAGATTGTAGTTACCCTAATTTTAACAGAAATAGGTTATACTGTAGATTTTAGATTGTAGTTACCCTAATTTTAACAGAAACAGGTTAAACTGTAGATTTCGGATCGTAGTTACCTTAATTTTAACAGAGACAGGTTATACTGTAGATTTTAGATTGTAGTTACTCTAATTTTAACAAACAGGTTATACTGTAGATTTTAGATTGTAGTTACCCTAATTTAAACAGAAATAGGTGGTTAAACTGTAGATCTATAGTTAATTGTACATAAATTTGATGCAGTGGCATAAATTTTACACCCAATACCCACACAATCTCTTATAATACAATTTAATTTCACATTCTGAAGACTTTCTGAGTATTAAATATTCCAGAATGCTTTTGAGATATTGATTTGAAGACTTATTTCCTTAGATTGACAAGTGCTTCTTGTTTGATTTAATTTCAAACAATTATATAATCCTGTTCAATACCCTAATCATTACATCCTAGAACAGGACTTCAGTTGTTTATACAATTAGGCCACTTTATAACAATTCTTGGTTTAATGTATACTATTGTGTAGAGTGCAACATCAATGAGACAGCAATCCAACGACACAAATAACTAAAAGACACCAATAGGTAAACATACAGTTCTCAACAAAAGACAGGTGACTGTACAAGCTCTAAATAATCTGGAGTTTTAAATTGGTGGGAAGAAATTAAACAAACTATCAAAGGTATGCCATCCGATTCAAATCCAACAAACCATCAAATGTATGCCATCCAATTCAAATCCAACAAACTACCAAAGGTATGCCATCAGATTCAAATCCAACACACTATCAAAGGTATGCCACCAGATTCAAATCCAACACACTACCAAAAGTATGCCATCAGATTCAAATCCAACAAACTATCAAAGGTTTGCCATCAGATTCATATCCAACACACTATCAAAGGTATGCCATCAGATTCAAATCCAACAAACTATCAAAGGTTTGCCACCAGATTCAATTCCAACACACTATCAAAGGTATGCCATCAGATTCAAATCCTACACACTGTCAAAGGTATGCCATCAGATTCAAATCCAACAAACTATCAAAGGTATGCCACCAGATTCAAATCCAACACACCATCAAAGGTATGCCATCCAATTCAAATCCAACACACTATCAAAGGTATGCCATCCAATTCAAATCCAACAAACTATCAAAGGTATGCCATCAGATTCAAATCCCACACACTATTAAAGGTATGATTCAAATCCAACACACTATCAAAGGTATGCCATCCAATTCAAATCCAACACACTATCAAAGGTATGCCATCCGATTCAAATCCAACAAACTATCAAAGGGTATGCCACCAGATTCAAATCCAACAAACTATCAAAGGTTTGCCACCAGATTCAAATCTAACACACTATCAAAGGTATGCCATCAGATTCAAATCCAACAAACTATCAAAGGTTTGCCACCAGATTCAAATCCAACACACTATCAAAGGTATGCCATCAGATTCAAATCCTACACACTATCAAAGGTATGGCATCAGATTCAAATCCTACACACTATCAAAGGTATGCCATCAGATTCGAATCCAACACATTATCAAAGGTTTGCCACCAGATTCAAATCCAACACACTATCAAAGGTATGCCACCAGATTCAAATCCAACACACTATCAAAGGTTTGCCATCCGATTCAAATCCAACACACTATCAAAGGTTTGCCATCAGATTCAAATCCAACACACTATCAAAGGTTTGCCATCAGATTCAAATCCAACACACTATTTAAGGTATGCCATCAGATTCAAATCCAACAAACTATCAAAGGTATGCCATCAGATTCAAATCCAAATTTGAAATACAATTTATGAAGATAGACTTTGTGAGAAAAATGTAAACCTTTGACTTCTTGCTGCATATACAATTTAAGATAAATTAAAATTTTCAACAAAGGGAATGGGGGCAACCCTTCTTATAAAACTTATATATATGCTCCTTTCACAGTATGACAAATTACACAATTTTTTATTAAAAAAAAAATCTTTTTATTACACCAAGAAAGTTTCAAAATTTTTATCTTCATGAAATTTATGCTACCAAACCATCTTATTGCAACTGTTGTTAATTTCTATAGTTAGCAATGCTCTATCTGTACAAGTATACGCTATTTTACATTACGCATCCACAAGTACATGTTTTTTTTATTCCTACACCAATTTTACAACTTTTGCTAGGGAGATACACATCAAAAAATTTTTTTTATTCTTAATTTAAAAAAAAATAAATGCGATTATTTTCATAAAGCCTAAAATGCCAGACAAGAATTAGAAAATTTTCTTCAATAAAGTTATTTCCCTAGCTGAATAGCAATTTAATAATTGATAGGTCATCTTCTGCTATAACACACTCAGTAAAAAGGAATCTGACTGAGCCATCTTGTGTAAATCATTGAATCTAAGCACCCTTGTGACCCTCTCCCTATTAAACTTGTCAAAAGAATCAATATCTAAAACCTTTTTATTGATTATACAGATAAATGTATTCAATTTGCATCACAAAACAAAAACTTTTTTTCAGTCAAAGCTAATAACCTGAATTCATTACAGAATCAAGAAGATTTATTTAAATGTACAATGGAGATTTTTCATCATTGTGGTATCATATTCTGCTCTAGTCAGCTTAATAACACTTATGTTTCATTATTTAACAATATTTCACATTTGATATAAATTCCATTATCATCTGTTGTGGTATCAGTTGTAACCATCATATTGCAGCACACTTCAATGTTATTCTTCCTTCAGCTTATATTCAATGCTTGTTATTTATTATCAATAGAGCTAAGGCTTTCCCAAGTTATGCATGCTATTATTCTACCAGCCGACCTTCAACTCTGATAGCTATCATCATGCCAACCATTATCTGACTGCAAACTTCATAATACAGCTAATTCTTTCTTCAGCTATTAGTTTCAACTTGGATTTCACCAAGCATGCTAATATGTGCTATTGACTTCATCATAAAATTAGCCATAATCAAATGTAAAAATGGTACATGTAGACAGTGATTTCATATAAATCTTAAGCCTTAGTCAAGCCTGTATAATCTAACTATTGACTTCATGCTCAACATTCTCCCAGTGTGCCAAAGTCTTATTATCTAATTCATAATAAGCCTAACCTTTATCAAGCCTGACAAAATATAGCTATTGCCTTGATTATAAAGCTCAGCCAACAGCAGATATTGACTTCAAAATAAAACTCAGCCTTCACAGACAGCCTGTCAGTAACTGGCTACTGACTTAATAATATTTAGCTCAACATTCAACCCTGACCTGTCACTATGGCGCTACTGTCTCCATAATAAATATCACTTCATCCAGCTTGCCTTTCTGGCAACTGACTTGATATCTAATATAGTTCAACCTTCACCAGTCTGTCAATTTGTCTGGCTACTGGCTCATAATAAAGCTCAAATTCTTCATGACAGCCATTCCAGGCTACTTGTACTAGAGAAGATTTCTGATAGTTCCGTCTTAATGTTTAATAACAGAATTTCTTAATACCAAACCTCATAACTTTAAAAACATTGTACTGCTGTATTGAACCTCAACTTATAGAGCTTTAAGTTTATAGTCTACTCACTTAATAATTACATTGACTAAGGGGACGACCATTTGATATTCTGGGGGGGGCCAGGAGGATTTGTTTTGGATCGGTTATTTATTTTTGTAAACTAAGAGGACAGATTATCTATTTTCTGCACTATTGAAGCAAGATTTTTCATTTTCATTAAAGCAAGGGACTGATTATTTATTTTCACAACTATATTTATAATATTCGAAAACATACAATTTTTAAATTATTTGTTTATTATAAATAATTCATGTATAGTCAAGTCATTATGTACCATTTAATCAGAATTAATTATCATCCTCTGCAGAAATGAATCTTCTATATTCCCCAATGCATATACATGTATTGCATACATACACAGTATTAAAGTTAGGTTGTAACTAAGGCTCTTTTAAAAGTATTGGCAAACATGTTTCGCCGAGCAGAGCGAGGCAAAATTTTTTTTGAAGGGTTTTTGATCCGCTGAAGGCCCAAGAAGCTATAGAACAAATGATGCAAAATCATGCCTTCTGGGTGTTTCCCCAGACCCTTTCTTAAACTGAAAATGCAAGTTCTGTTTTAATAATTTTATGACAATATTTTGGTCTCAAAGCAAAATCACGTTATAGATTCAGTGTAAGACTTAAGTTTCTAGGGACAACATCAAAAGACAAATATGCTTGATAAAGCAAAAATGTAATTCACATAGTTAAGTCTGTGGCTGCTGTGTTTTTTTAAACTCATGATCAAGTTAATAATAAAATTACTAAATTACAAAATGAATGCAACACTAACAGAAAACAGAAGGGCAATCAATGAACAAAAGACAAATAAATAAGAAACATTGATCCCAAAAAATCAGGGGCTACGTCTGAGGGAGAACAGAACTTGCTTCTTGCAAACACTCACGGTGAACACAATTTGATATGGAGACAAGCGTTTGGTTTTGAAATTTCCTACATGAGGCATTTGTCTCAATGTAGTTACGGCCCTGATTTAATAAAAGTGAGGTAAGTGTTCCTGAGACAATTAACCTCAAGTTAAATGAAACCAATTTTCTGACATTTCAAGTATATTTAAATAATATTTATACTTTAATAATTAAAAGATATGGGAAGTGTTTCCCGATTTTTTTTTGG
The DNA here is from genome assembly GCF_021869535.1 of Mytilus californianus. NCBI lineage: Eukaryota > Metazoa > Mollusca > Bivalvia > Mytilida > Mytilidae > Mytilus > Mytilus californianus. The sequence goes on along the minus strand of NW_026262679.1, from coordinate 126,153,639 downwards.
AAAAAAGATGAATTTATGAAGAATCTGGTGCCATCTCATACTTTCGATTAGACCTGCTGAGTTATTTATTTTCAATACATTGCAAGTCAGGTAATTTATTTTCAAACTACCACAGAACAAACCATTTATTTTTGTGATTATCAAGGCTGAGTTATTTATTTTCAAAATCCTCCTGGCCCCCCCCCAGAATATCAAATGGTCGTCCCCTAACAGTGGATTCAATTATTTTCATGGTTAACAATTTTCCTTGATTGAGGACAAACTGTATTTTTGAATATTAGATTTTGGGTTAACAAATTATGCATCTATCTTAGCCTATAAAAAACTTGTTTTTGATCATTTATAAGGTTAACCTAGCCTTTATCCATAATATCCACCCCATAAATAATAAGGAATCCACATTATTTGACCGCCTCTTTCCTGATAAGTAAACATAGGTGTACATGTAAGCAGGTAGCAGGGTTTTTTAGGCAAGAACTATTGTGTAGCAAAATACCACACAAGCCTAATATGGGGCCAGGTGCAATCCAAAGTAATTATTAAGGATCTAAAAGGATTACAAATCATGTATATCTTGCGACTTAATGCCAATTTTTTACAATCTAAAGTGGATTTTAGATTTAAATAACACCTGTCAAACTAAATATAGTCAATTTATTACTTTAAGTCTGCAATAACAAGTTTTTTTCTTCAAATGAATTGTACAATTTCATTCATATCTGCCCTATAACCAATATAAACTTGATGGTACAACTAGTGAAAGTGTAATTTGATGATCTTTATTGTACATTGTAAGATGCATACCAACAGAACAACTAAAAGAGGAAGAAAAGTAGTTTTATTAAAGTTGCTTTTCTTAATTGACTGTGCCAAAGCTGTGCAGCAAATCAAATGTGTATTTATAAACATGGAAGAGGGAATCTGCATTAATGGCAATGTGTATACATTGTTACTGTGCATTCAGAATCCAGCATCCCAAGTGTATACAGTGTAACTGTGCAAAATGATTTCTACATCCCATACATGTATGTACATGTACATGTATCCTAGCTGCACAGTGGGGATGCCAACATTCAATATGTATAATTACATAATTCAAATATTTGAATCCAAATAAAACCAGGTCAAACAGTTACAATGTTCACCGGTACATATGTATTGAACTGCTCTGGAGAGCTATTCACAGGTACAATTGTCTTTACACAACATTCATTCAATAAAAGATCAAAGCATGAGGTAAATATTTACACCTGTCCTGCATATAAAAATCTGTCTTGTTAGAGACCATAAAACAGACAAACTAATGGCTTCATATCCTGTTTCTGAGGAGCTTTGGTATATAACTGACTGAATAAAGATGTGTCAGTATCATTTGATCTGTTCATTTTAACTGTGAAGTAGTTCTTGGCATATAAAGAATTTAACTGGTGTGTACATAGGGAGTGTAGTTTTTGATTTGATACCTCAAATTGTAGAGAGTGCAAGCAGGATGATGGAGGGTTAAAAAGATTATGGATTTATAACCTCAAATTATTTTTATCTTCATTATTAGCAGGAACATGACAATCAAACATATATTTTGTTTTCAATTTTTTTGTATCAGTTCTGATATATGTGTTTATATGCTTTCATAATTACTCTACTTTGGAAACTTTCAGACAGAAAACTACAGTTGAAAGGGGGCAGTTGCATCTCCAACCCCATTTACCACAACAATTATTAGGAAATCAGGAACATTGTTCATGTAAAATATATAGCCATTTAAAATTATTTCATTAAAATTTCACCTGCACGTACAACCTTTTTTCAGTATATATCATGTATATGGTCCCTCATACTAGTACACACAATAAAAGGAAAGATCCTCTGTTACATGTGTATTCTCTAAAAATGTTTTAAGTCTTGTGTTCCCCCTACATACACTTGTCCCTCCCCCAACTATGTAAATTTTCTCACAACATTCGTTTTTTCATCCGTATATATACACCTTAAAATAAGCTATTGACAAATATTTATAAGATAGTTCACATGCTAATTAGCCCACTGCTTCAGGAAACACAGATCCTATCGCTCCCCTATAAAACACAATCAGATTGTATTTACGGGTATACCACACACATAAACTATTTTCATAATTTTATCTGCTAAAGATCTTTTAACTTTACACTGAAATGCAATCCTCTTTGCATAAACACCTAGGATTTCATTCTACTTGTGAAAACAAACAAAAAGCTGTTTGACTAGAACCCAAATATTTCAAGCTTTTTTCTAATTAGTGGCAGAATAAATGATTTAAGCAGTCAAGAAACCTACATAATTTTGATCAAAATAAGTAATTGTATGGAACACAGATGCCCCAGATCAAAATCGTGTCAGTAAAAATCAAAGCATCGTTGATGTTGTGATCCAGCCATATTCATAGCTAGTCTCATATTCTTTCTGACCACACTTTTTTTCTAAACTTTTTTATCTTTTCTTTTCCAATCTTACTGTAAAATTTCTATGTTATTGTCCAAAGGTAGGGAATTTCGCAATATTGATGCAAATATAGATATATATACTGATCTTTCAATTTTAGACTGTCAGATTTTATTTTTGACAAGAATGGAAAGGAAAATCGTCAAACAAGTAATATATTTTTTATATGCCATTTATAATGACAGGTTTAATAATTTCCAGAAAGAGGCCTTATAAATGCACTTTCTCAACAACAAAAATTTAAAAAAAACAATAACTACTTTTTATCTGAATTAGTGTTTATTCTTCATTAAAAGTCAAAGTCAAAGATTTTATTGATATAAAATCCAAAATATGGATTGTCATCAACACACAAAGAACAAACATTAATTATTACAATCAATTATATAACAATACAGAACATAAAAAAAAAAGAAGAAAGAGGTATATATATAAATATATAATGAGTATTTTTATTCTCCCCTTCTATCTATTTGACTGAGGAGGTACAGTTTTAGATACTAGTATTACAATTTATATAATATAAACATAAAATAACTTAAGTTAGTGAACGTCTGAACGTGTACATCTCATTAATACCTTTAATGCAACATTTACTGACATCATAATCATTACTTCGAAATATGAAATAGAATTTTTCAATGTCTGAAAGATTATTGAAAGATAGTAAAATATCAGAAATATTCTGAAAAAATTTATTCCTCAGATCATTGAGTTTGGTACATTTTATGGTAAAGTGTAATTCATCTTCAACTTCAAATTTACATAGGGGGCATAATCTGTTTTCTAAATCAATCTTTTTATGTCTGCCTTTTTCAATCATAAGAATACTATTACTTATCCTTATTCTTACAAAGTTTGAAATATCAGCTCTGTCTATATCTAATTTTAAAAAGTTCTCCATATCAAATTTCATCTTCAAATCCTTGTAGGTTCTTAATGTGTTTCCTCTTTTATCATTAACACTTTTTGAAATGGAATTCTCCCAAAATTTTATGAAATCATTAAGAAAAAATACATTTCCTGTATTCAAATCTGAATGTACAAATACCTAATGCTGAGATATTTCCAATTACTGTTAAATAGAAATATAATGGGATATAAATGTAAAACAAATAAATAAATTTTATTGCAGAAAATGCTCAGGTAAGAGTTATGCAATTTTGTTTAATATTTCAACCAAATTTCTGATATTTTTTTTCATTTTAAGTATTTTCTTTGAAAAAAAAACATAAGATTAATCATTCAGCTAGCTCAGAAGCTAGCAAAATTAATAGAATATTTTAATGTAGTGTAGATCAAAATAAATAATACATTTGTAGGTTTACTATTGGGGTCAAGAATGGGTGTATTCAGTTGGGTGTGTAATAAATTGTGTCTATTTAATTATGTAACAGGCCATGAGATATTAACTGTATTGAATTAAGCCTGGGGTTGTTTCTAATTAATATTTATTTGAAAATCATGACAGTTAATAATCATTCTGACTCTTACTTGCCTATGGAAAGAATTGGAGTAATACCATTTCAAAAAAGTGTGGGAATCAACTTAGATATATTAATACACATGTTGACCTACATTTCATTGAACAATAATTTACACAAGCACAAGATACTAATATAATACTTTCAAAATTCTTACCAACTGATTCAATTGATTTACAAATACTTTTTCATCATAAATTTTGATTTAGAAAGGAACTATATGCAAGTGTATATCTAAAATAAAGTCACTATTCGACCAATCTTTTCTTCATTTAAGGGCAAATAGCATGTCAAAAGTTTGCAGTTGACGATTAAAATGGTGTAGAAAGTTTCTGCAAGTCATAAAAACACATAATTAGTTTCATGATATGTCTTCAACTTAGTATTCTGCACCATCTCCAAAACCAGAGTGATCGCATAGATCCAGCATGGCTGAATCAAAAATAGGGTTAAACAGTAGATAGTAGAGCAATTCTATCTGTGCATCAAATGCAGAATATATATAGTTACTGACCCTTATATAAATGGAGACATAAAACAGTGTTTTTTTTTCATATTTCAAAGGAATGAAGAAATAGTTACTTTGTCTGCTTCATATCAATTTCATTTGGATATATAATATGTAAATCACATAACATGGATCTTCTATTTTTAATTTGATCATACTGGATTTTTCCAATAGTTACTCCTCAACAGTTCTGTATATATATTTTATAGTGTATGCAGAGCAATATACATACTGTAATATTAGTACATGTAGTATAAAGATAAGGGTATCTTTGACAGCTAATCATGTAGCTGAGTTTTATTTCAAGCTTCACACATTTGAGAAATAAATATATGTACTTGTGTATGAAAAATTGTCTGAATCATATAACATCTAAATATAATTGTCTATCAGATCTGAACCAGCACTATAAGTATGTAAGACATTCAAACTCTCAAGGACCATGAACAATGTAGATAAATTGTATCTCAGAAGTTATATTTATGTAAAGTTTTGTAGAAGAAGACAGTTATGAAGAACCAAAGGAAACTATTACTTTGCTATATAAGACAATACAAGATTGAGATGACACAGAAAATACAATAAGACAATACAAGTTTGAGATGACAAAGAAATTAAAAATACAATAAGACAATACAAGATTGAGATGACACAGAAAAATACAATATGAAAATACAAGATTGAGATGACAAAGAAAAATGCAATAAGACAATACAAAGATTGAGATGACACAGAAAATACAATAAGACAATACAAGATTGAGATGACACAGAAAAATACAATATGAAAATACAAGATTGAGATGACAAAGAAAAATGCAATAAGACAATACAAAGATTGAGATGACACAGAAAATACAATAAGACAATACAAGATTGAGATGACACAGAAAAATACAATATGAAAATACAAGATTGAGATGACAAAGAAAAATGCAATAAGACAATACAAAGATTGAGATGACACAGAAAATACAATAAGACAATACAAGATTGAGATGACACAGAAAAATACAATATGAAAATACAAGATTGAGATGACAAAGAAAAATGCAATAAGACAATACAAAGATTGAGATGACACAGAAAATACAATAAGACAATACAAGTTTGAGATGACACAGAAAAATACAATATGAAAATACAAGATTGAGATGACAAAGAAAAATGCAATAAGACAATACAAAGATTGAGATGACACAGAAAAATACAATAAGACAATACAAGATTGAGATGACACAGAAAAATACAGACTATTTTGACAATTAATCATATACCAGTACTAATGTTCACATTAAAAGGACAGACACTAATTTACCTACAATTTGTAAGTCTTAGGTATTTCAACTCCATACAGATCAGCAGGGATATAATTATCTACTCATGATCATGAAGGGTAATTATATCCTGGTCCACAACAGACAGGAAAGTCATATTACTCTGAAATCCAGGGACCACCATTTGTTTTGTTGTTTATCACATTTGCCTCAAGTGAGTCTAATTGTGCCTTGCTCCCCATCTAGAATTTGGGATTCATAAATAATAGCAAAGACTAGGTGACTCTGAGAAAAAAGCACGATAATATCAATTCCTGTGAATTTGTTACCATATGAACTAATACATTAAAAATCTGTCTTAAGGTGTCAGGAAGAAAAAAGGGTGTCTTCATATCAAAATAACATGTTATTGCCATAATTTTTTATGGAATATAATTTGCTACTGGACATTCAGTAGCTTTCTCACCAGGAAATTATGTCTTTGTCTTATGGGAATGCAGATCTTCATCTTATTAGATTTTCTTATAAAAGTTGATAATCTGTATATATTTCCTCAGATAGAATTTTCTTATACTTTGCCAAAATAAAGATTTTACTATGCTTTTTTTCAAAAATATAATAAAAAGTATGGGTCACCATGCTATTATTTAAGCTACAAGTCGTGCAAAATTGCACAAATTTGCAAATAGATTGTTCATAAAAAAACACATTTTTGGGAAAAAATCTCGTACGAGATAGAATATTGAAATAAAATATGAGAAGAAAGGTTTTATAATATGCTTTAAGAAAATAAAAAGGAAAAATAGGGTCACCAAACTTGTTTTCTGCTACAAGTAAAAATGAAAATTTCACTATCATTCCAGTATTAAACTATTACTATAAGACTTATCTCCCCTTACATGGCTAAGTTGAAAAATTGATTCTAAAAACACAAATATTTGGTATTTGTTTAAACATTTTTTGTTAATGCAATAAATCACTTATTTCTCTTTATACAAATGAACAGTCTTACACATAAACTGCAAATCTGTCTCAAAATTTGCAGATTTAGGAAAAGAACTAGACCGATTATGTACTGCTATTGTACAATCCAAGATGGCGGCATACAGTGAATCTACCTTAAAACTTTTTTTAAGTTGAGACCTGCATTGAGCTTTATACAAAGTGTACAAGAAGTTAAAGCTCTACTTCATTTTTTGCCAATCACATTATCATTTTCTATTCCAATTATGAGTTTTGAAAGTCTCATTGGCATCTTCAACCTCTTTTTTAACAAATGGGATAGATTTGTAAAGTCCATGCAGGTTTTTAGACAACCATAATTTTGACAAAATCCATGAGATCTTTCATATTTTAAATACATAATTACACAAAGTTTATCTTTAAATCTCAAATTCTGACACTCATTAAACATTGTAATATAAACTACTTTTTTGTCATTTTTTTAAGTTATCATGAAGGTATGAAAATAGTTTGATTTCATACACCGCTGACTCTATTCATGATGTCATGAACTACAAATAATAAAGAATTAATATCACTATTACAGAAACCACAGAAAAATTAAATTCTACAAATAATTTCTCTAATTTGTCCTTCCTATTTCTGTTAATTGATTCTAAACAAGAGGTGAATGGGGACATACATTTTAAATCAGAATGATATGGACATATTCAATTATAGTTACAATGCAAAAAATTAAGGTGGATCATCGGTATATATTTCCTCAGATAGAACTTTCTTATACTTTGCCAAAATGAAGATTTTACTATGCTTTTTTCAAAAATATAATAAAAAGTATGGGTGACCGTGCTATTTTTCAAGCTACAAGTCGTGCAAAATTGCCCAAATTTGCATAGATTGTTCATGAAAAAACACATTTTTGTGAATAAAAAGAAATCTATGAGATAGAATTTGGAAATAAAATATGAGAAGATAGGTTTTATAATATGCTTTAAGAAAATAAAAATAAAAAACAGGGTCACTGAACTTGTTTTCTTGCTACAAGTAAAAAATAGAAATTTCACCATCATGCCAGTATAAAAATGTTACTATAAGAGTTATCTCCCCTTAAATGGCTAAGTTGAAAAATTGATTCTAAAAACACAAATATTTTGTATTTGTTTACACATTTTGGATTATGCAATAAATCACTTATTTTTCTTTATACAAATAAACAGTCTTACACAGAAATTGCAAATCTGTCTCAAAATTTGCAGACATAGACAAAGAACTAGACCGATTGTGTACTGCTATTGTACAATCCAAGATGGCGGTATACAGTGAATCTACCTTAAGGTGCAAGATATTGTATTGTGAAAACTTCAGTCAAACATCAGCTGAGCTATGTATGTACAATTTTATCAGTGAGCAAAGCTTAATGTATTAATCCACAGGACCTATTTGGCAGTTTATAAGAAAATAGATTTGAGCAAAAATCAAACTTCTTTACAAAAAATACCAATATTACATTTACATGTATATCATGTTTATATACATTGTACATGTATGCAGATTTGCAGATAGTATTTTAAACCAACTCCTTTTAGAGGTTAATATATATATAAACAACCCCAGATAGGCTAAAAAATCCCAACTTTTGATGAAAGTAGATGAAAACAGCAAACTTGTATGTTAATAATAGATTTGGGTATATTTCAATGAGACAGCAACTAAACAACAAGAATAACTAAAAGACATCTAAGGGCAACATAGGGTCTTCAACAAATGACAGGTGTCAACACAATATGTCAAGCTCTAAACTGTCCGGAGTCTATACCTGGTCAATCTACTTGTATAAATCAGATGATAACCTTTTCAACAGATATTTTTGTTTTCACAAAAAACAACAACAATGCACACCTGGTACCAGTATAAAACGGAAATACCTCCTGAAATAAATGTACATGGATTTTTATGACAAAAATTAACTGCTTTTCTCATTGACACTAATGTAGATTACTTTGAACCAAAAACTCTTAAAACATCAAACAGATTTCCACCAAGATATGTAAATCTGCTATAGCAGTCATTTAATAAGTATCAAGTATGTAGTGAAGTCTGCTTAAATATGACTTATATTGTACAATGTGGAAAAAGCAGAAGATTGTTTCTATGGAAACACCTGAAAATTTGTTATGAATGGAAGATTCATCTGTATAATATTCCTGAAACAAGGGATCTACAGGTGTATCACAGAGATAGTAAACAAGAGTTTATAGATCCTAATTGTGCACTAATAATATAGTAAACAATATTTAATAGATCCATATCATGTACTAATTATTCATTGTTTCTGTGTGAAATCAATCACTATTGGAAATTATAACACAAAGAATTTTTGTGATTGTATGATCATTATACATAATGAATGTTTGCGTTTGATTTTACAATCATTTGCTAAAACACCTGGATAAATTCATTCTATGAACATTATATACATAAACATTTACTATGTTTACTACTATCAAGACTATGATAGTATGATATTCCTCCAACCCAACCAAAATCCTTGTCTTTTCACATTAAACGAAAAACATTTAATGTTGCATTATTGGTCCCTTTTAACACAACTGCTTTCTGTTTGAATAGTTTTTGAACCCCCTTCCTCTCCTCTTGTTTATTTAAATTCAAACTGAGATGACTTTTGAAGTCTTCCAACATAATAAAAGAACAAATTCAACAAACCAAACAACCTACCATAAAAAACAAAAAACAAAATACAAAAAAAATTAAATTCTACATATAGACATATCCTAAATTGAGGTAAATTATACGGCCTTCCAAATACCGTTTCGATTCCTAACATCACTGAAAAGACATTAATTGTCGAAATCTGGATATGGTGTACAAATTTTCGCACCTCATGTTTGCAGTATACCATCTTTTCTGCAAGTTTATTGTTTTCTGTTTAGTAATAAATTAATCATAAAATCCATTTTGTTACATCTTGTGATCAATTTATTTGGCAATCGCCAATGGCAGTCAGCAGGGTTTAAGAACATCAGTTGTTCGACCTGCTAGTCAAATGCGTTTTGTTAAAATATACTTTTTCACTTTTTTGGTCTTTTGGAAAATGTTGTTTTTGCTGTATTTAGACCCCTCTACCAAGTTTGTTTTGCATGCACACATATAAAAATTGCGGTTTTTATCCAACACAATCATAGGTTTGAACATTGTTTTCAATTTAGACTTTCTTATAGACCGCAAACATGAGGTGCAAAAATTTGTACACCATATCCGTTTTCGACAATTAATGTCTCTTCAGTGATGTTAGGAATCGAAACGGTATTTGGAAGGCCATTTAATTTACCTCAATTTAGGAAAGACTCTTGATTTTTGAAGAGTCGAAATAGGATGAACGAATCATATAAACCCGAAGGGAAATATAATACAAGCCCAAACGAAAAAATATAAATAAGTCTAAATTGAAAACAACGTTCAATTTTATACGTGTGCATGCAAAACAAATTTCTTGGTAGAGGGGTCTAAATACAGCACAAACATTTTCCAAAAGACCAAAAAAGTGAAAAAGTATATTTAAACAAAACGCATTTGACTAAAAGGTCGAACAACTGATGTTCTTAAACCCTGCTGACTGCCATTGGCGATTGCCAAATAAACGGATCACAATGTGTAACAAAATGGATCTTTATTTATAATTTAATACCAAACAGAAAATAATAAACTTGCGGAAAAGATGGTATACCGCAAACATGAGGTGCAAAAATTTGTACACCATATCCGGATTTCGACGGTATTTGGAAGGCCATATAATTTACCTCAATTTAGGATAGACTCTTGAACTTTGAAGAGTCGAAATAGGATGAACGGATCATATAAACCCGAAGGCAAATATAATACAAGCCCAAACGAAAAAATATAAATAAGTCTAAATTGAAAACAACGTTCAAACCTATGATTGCGTTGGATAAAAACCGCAATTTTTATACGTGTGCATGCAAAACAAATTTCTTGGTAGATGGGTCTAAATACATATATATATATATGTATCTGTACAGAAAAGACCTGGTTGAATTGTCAGAAGAAAAATATTACTAGAATCAAGATTCAGATTTTAAAAAGCTTCTTTTTTATTGTTTTTGATTGATTGCTTAATATCCAGTAACAAATATGACATGCATATTCACAACAAGATTTATTTTATGATTTCTTCAACTCTAACCAATTAACAAATCAACTATAGACAAATTGTGTTGAATGATTTTATATCTTATTCAAATCTAATTGTGTATGTGTACAATGTACACTACAATACATATCAAACATTGAAAAAATTGTTTTTCTATGCATTCATTTACAACAATGTACAAAATATACCATTCATTCCTAATTTAAAGGCTTCTTATCAAAAACACACGATCAACCTCAAAACAAGTAATACACAGAGAAATATGTACTGTTTATCAGAAACATTGTTTTTATCAGGAGAATCTGTCCATGTACATAATCCTTGAGTTTTAAAGGTCTAACATTATCAAGATATAGAGAGAGTCCCAATGAAGATACATGTCTCCAGTTTAACTGTAAAATCATTACTATCTGATGTGTCAGCCAAAAAACAAAGCTCTGGCTTTAGGAAAAGATCATTTTATTACTTGTAAGGACCAAAAGACAAAGCCCTGGCTTTAGGAAAAGATAATAACTTTAGTAAGGACCCGGGTAGAGAATCAGATCCAATGCTATTCTATATAGGAAATGTAAGGAGATTAAAATGAATACAATGTTAACTGATACAGACCCAAGTACAAATCAATTATTCATATTGCAATTTTATAAAGATTAACTTTGTCTTTTGTTTTTACACTAATAAAAAGACAATAGTGGGAGGGCTCTGATAACTAAAAGTCCCTCAGTCTGAACTAAAATCTTTTCCAACTATATATGTATACTAGCTATAGTCTGAAGACCAATGTTTTGCAAATACTCAATAGTCTAAATTAAAATTAACTAGTCGGGGGCATCTGAACAGAGGCTTATGGTGCAGACATGGTCATGTAATGGTAATGAAACAAATTGCATTGGAGTGGAATTTTAAAAGAACTGCAAAAGATGGAGAGCAACACTAGTAATCAAGTTACAGTAACACTTTTGACCAGAGAGGGTTGGTGAGGACTCTACAGAATTGGAAAATCACAATTATGAATATATACATACATGTACATGAATTATGCAGCTGCATCTCAGATAATCATTAGAAATGCATTTGTAAACACGCACTGTATATTTACACACATGGTACCTTTAATGTTAGCATGGTATATCTTTATAGTCTGTTTATTTATGATGTATTATCATTAATGTTAAGATTGACAATTAGAATCTCATTTGCATTCATCATGTGCATGTTTAATTTGAAATTACAACAATTCCTTTAAAGCTAAATAAATATGTCTATATATATATAAAACATGTAACATACATTATATTAACTTTGTTGATATATAACATATGGATATTAATTTTGCATGATGAGCTGTTTTACTTTATAAATAATATGAATAAAATGGATGTATACCAATTGACAAACAGTTTTCCAAAAATAGTGGACTGAAGGTATTAACCATAAAAATTTTGCGAAGGACCGACACAATTTTGGTATTTTGCAATAGAAATTTAGTGAAGACCAGTAAATTTCTTCATTGACCACCAGGGAAAAAAAGATTTTGATAACTGTGAAGACATTTCTCACAAGTAATATGTTTACATTAATTAGTGTCCTTCTGTTGGTCCTGTTCAAGCCATATGAATTTCTTTTGAAAAAGTTCACATTATATACATCACTATACATGTATGCCAACATATAAAACTTTTTAGCAGGTTTCTTTACCAGAGCAGAAAAAAACAGAAAAAATATGATCTGGATGAATGAAAAAATCAGCACAGAAAACATTGGGCCAGAAGAAGTTGTTCCCTGGGGGTGAATGCCAACTGTTAATCATCTACAATACCAGTAACAGACAGATGTTTTAGAGCTTCATTCTGCTGTCTACTGAAGGATGAAAATATTTTCTTCTGTAGCTACATATAATAATGATCTATCTAGAACATCAATGCTTGTTTGCTTAATTATAAATTATCTCATATACACAACACAGAATAACAAACAGAGAAATGAAGGCATGTGTGAAGATTACAGTATAGAGCTGTGAAAGTAGTCGAGTACACCTCTAATTGGTTACTTTCATCTAAATGTCTTCATAATTGTTTTAAAATCAAAACTTCTTTATGTAGATTGCATTGTTTGTTACATGTAATTGAAACGTAAATGTGGGGCTCAGAAAAGGTATTTCTTCTGTCCTACTGAGACTCTTGGAGAAGTCATTTATTTTTTTATAGCACAAAGAATGTACAATGTATGCATTCATGTACAAAATGTATATATGCTTCTTCTCCCATTATATATATTGGAATAGAATGGATATACATCTAGGGCAAGGGTGGCAGAAACAAACCTGTATTAAACATGTAACTGTACCCTTACACATGTACAGTCCTTACACATGTACAGTGTACCCCGGTACATTTTGCCCTCATGGTGAATAATAGTTGGGCTCCAATAGGTTTTCCCCTTAGGTCACAAGGTCACTTTTAAACAAACTTATATACAGTTTAAACTTCTCTGATTCTAAGATTTGAATATTTTAAAAATTGACAGATTCTTTTTAACTATGTTTAAATGAGACGATGGCCATGTTGTTAACTATGTTTAAATGAGACGATGGCCATGTTGTTAACTATATGTTTAAATGAGACGATGGCCATGTTGTTAACCATGTTTAAATGAGACGATGGCCATGTTGTTAACCATGTTTAAATGAGACGATGGCCATGTTGTTAACCATGTTTAAATGAGACGATGGCCATGTTGTTAACTATGTTTAAATGAGACGATGGCCATGTTGTTAACTATGTTTAAATGAGACGATGGCCATGTTGTTAACTATGTTTAAATGAGACGATGGCCATGTTGTTAACTATGTTTAATTGAGACGATGGCCATGTTGTTAACTATGTTTAAATGAGACGATGGCCATGTTGTTAACTATGTTTAAATGAGACGATGGCCATGTTGTTAACTATGTTTAAATGAGACGATGGCCATGTTGTTCACTATGTTTAAATGAGACGATGGCCATGTTGTTCACTATGTTTAAATGAGACGATGGCCATGTTGTTAACTATGTTTAAATGAGACGATGGCCATGTTGTTAACTATGTTTAAATGAGACGATGGCCATGTTGTTAACTATGTTTAAATGAGACGATGGCCATGTTGTTAACTATGTTTAAATGAGATGATGGCCATGTTGTAGCCACAATTGTGGTTATTCAGTAAAAAATACTCTTTCTGTTGTTGAATATGAATCACTGTGAAATAGGGTGATTGGCAGTGATAATGAGTGACAGCTTGTTTTCAACAAGTACAAATGTAGTATTATATATAACATGTATACAAACTACAATTACATAAATTTACTGTGTTGAAAAATCTAGTGGACAGCAACAACTAAGAGTGCATTTGTTTCTAACACGAAATTTTTTCATTGATGACTATCGTTTAGTAAACGTTAAGCTGCTAGAAACAAATACATCATTTAAAGAACTTTATCGACCCTGAGTAGTGAGACAGAAATACATGTAGATTACATACACGCACTGTAAACAAACAGGTAAAAGTGCAGGAAATGAATGACCAGGACTTTGCGAAAAACAACATGTGCTCGTAATTATTTAAACTACAGATGCAGAAACAAATGTATCGTTTATACATCTCAACGATAAACAATCAACGACTACGCGACTCCTTTGCACATACATCGTTTATGTGAACGATGTCAACGTTTACCAAAAAAATTTAAGAAATAAATGGATGAAACGACTACGCGCGTAATCGTTAACATCGTTTAGGTTAGAAACAAATGCGCTCTAACATGACTAGCACATTCTGTATAAACCATTGTACAAATCTTTATACTAAAGTTATATGTACTACAGTAATAGCTTCTGTACAAACCATTTTACAAATCTATATACTTAACATGCTTAATAAGGTTATGTGTACTTACAGTCTTTTGAGTCCAGACAATTTGTTAAATTCTCCTCTGTGTAATATTGTAATAGTATTCCTACTTAAATCCCTGAAATTACACAATGAAAATATCACTTTTAAAAACCAGATATACACAGAATACCTTGATACAGTACTAGTACATGTACAATTTTGTACAAGGGTGGAATCATAAACTTTTATATAGTTACATGAACAAATGTATAAATATATATTTTACTACTGTATGATCTGTATCCAGTGCAATATGATATTTCTCCACTTGAGACAATTAAATGTTCAAATTCAAAACCTGAGGCCTTTTAAATATTTAAAATAACCCTGTCCAGAGTGGAGTTATATTGTAAAATTTGTATTGGATGAGATTCGGTGGTCAGTGGTCATGATGGCAGAATCTGTTTCTCTAATGAATTTTAGACAATAGCATGTGTACATGTAGACAAAGTTCATATTTCTTTTCAAAAATTTGTCCAATGATTTTACCAAAACTGTGTTCTTTTTTGTAAAAAAAAATAAATTTTGTTTTATATTTTTACAAATAACAATAAAAAAAAAGCAATTGGATGGGCGGTCAAACTAAAAGTACAATATAAAAACACAAATTTTTTTATTAATTTTGCCTTTTTTGGTACATCTATGTATTATTTAGTACTACATCACTTGTATCTTACATGATCCATAGCTTTATTTTCATTTGAAACCAAATTACAATATATATGTTGATTTATTCAAATTGAGAAAAATTGTTTTTTCAAGATACAATAGGAAAACAAAGGTTTACATATAATTACATATATAATTTAAATAAAAATGTAAATAAATGACAAGGCATTGACTGTTAACCATTCCATATTGTATGACAAAATGTAAATTTTCATGATTAATAAAATCTCAATATGTATCTCAATACCATATATATATATATATATATATATGATTCTAATTGTATATAAAAGTCATAAGAAAACAACCACCCATTGGTATTACCATATAGGTATACATGTACCTTTGTTTTCCTATTATATCTTGAAAAAGTAATTTTCCTCAATTTGAAAATATCAACTGTTTGACATGCGGAATTCAATAATCCATGGTACTAGCATGACTAGATAGAGTGGTTCCAATGTACACTTTGTACATGTATACATGTTTATAATAATTTTGTGTTTCCTATAATGCATTACGTATACTCAAGTGTAACATTGAATCACTACATGTTTCCTTTAAATCTAGAACAATCTGTGTTTGAATTAGAAATTGAAAGAAAATTTATTTTTAGCAGAACTTCAATTTTCAGATTTCTCAAGACATACATGTGTACATGTACATGTACCTGTTTGCAAGGTTATATAATATTTTCTGTCTTTTCTCGTCATTGATTCTTTCTGTGGACATGTACAAATGTATATTACATGCATATCCTATGGTTTTTTCCCAAAAAAATATTCTGATCCCCAATTTGATGAAAAGAAATATTGTGGTCAAACAGATGACAAAAAAAAAATTTCTGACTCCGACAAAAAACCATAACCTCCCCCCCCCCCCCCCCACCCCCTTTGAAGTTAAATGGTTGCTCCCTTAAAACTCAAATTTTTGTATAAAACAAAAAATATATGTCTGTGTCCAGTCACCAGTCATTGCAAAAATAGGGTTGGTAAGTGAGGATTTCAATTTTTTTCTGTGTGTATTGACTGAATCTGTAAAAAATTATATTTTCTCCAAGTTAGGCCCAGAGATTTACCCAAGCATTGGTACATTTATATTTTTCAATGTTCTCAATAGTGATTCACTCGATTTTGGTAAATCTCATTATTAATTCAGCTGAGATACAATGTAGGATTTCCTACATGTAGCTATAGTCTACTCAAATGATACAAAAAACTTTTTTTCTTGGATATGGTCGTCGATCAATCTTAGGGATGGTCAGGAAATAGACATACACTGTATATGAATTTGGGCCTAATTCTACCAAAAATATTTTTAAAAGTTGCTGGCCCAAACAGATTTTCACTGATATGGTCATCAGCATGATAAGCCAGGGGACAAACTTACATGTACAAAGTATGTTACATGATGCTTTCACAATTTTATTTTTTTAAGGATGATTAGTGAAAATAAACCCCTTTAAAAAATGTCACACTTTAACATATTTGTAAAATATTAATTGTTGCATTTTCTAGAGGACATCCAAAACGTTAAACTCTATATTTGAAACTGAAAAAAAAATACATACAGGTTTCATCAATATAATAAACTCATATAAATATACATACTCTATTTGGGATCACTATGGGTATTGTCTTTAAATGGTTCACCTTGCCTTAGATGCAAAGGAATTTTTAAAAGAAACTACAAATTTATTTACTTACAAAATTACAGTGTCTAGCGGTAGATTTCGAATTTCAGCCACAGATGAGATTGGTGAATATGCCCCTGAACAGATCACTTTTTTGCCCTGACCAACTCTAGGCGTCTCCACAATATCTTTATTCTTGTCAGCCTTGTTCTTTATAGATGTGCATGTGCATCTTGGTGGGCAAGCCCCACATGTTGTAGGGTGTAAAATAAACAAACTCCATACCAACGTGCCCAAGAAGAGAAAGATCTTCATTGGTTCTATACTGTGTGTAATTCATTTATAATATATTTACTCCATTATTTACATGATATTCACCCTCAAATAAATAAGATCAGGTGTATACACAATCTACCTCACATCATAATACACAAATAAATTAAGTCATTCCACAGTTGTTGCTGAATAAAGTCATCAGGTGCATACAAATATTTGTAACAAAAGAGAAAACAGTTTTATTAATTAGTGTTTATAAATCACTTTTGTATCCAACATGAAAAATGATATCGAAATAATAGCTGCAAAATCTGACATCACAATAATAAAAATTGATGCCTCACACCTTGGCTTTGTATTCAGAATCCCGATTAAATGTTTTGTATTTTTTATTCAGTCCATTGATTTTTTATAACAGGATTAAATTGATTAAATGAAAAATAAAACCTTCTATCCTAATCAAATGAATATTGATAAAACAAATTTCAAAAGAAATGTCGGTACACTATATAAACAAAAAATAATCCACACACAAACATTCTGTACCTCCGTAGGCCATCTTGGAAGAACCAGTGCTTGTGACGTCACATAAGATTATTTTCGTTTTGCGTGAGGTACGCAAGGGAAAATCTTAACAAACGATATCACATATTGGTCTATTGTAATTTTGCATTTGATTTAAGTTGCAGTCAAAAGTTTCTTTAAATTTTTAAATGGGTCAGATTGACAGAAATTCGGTTAGCAATCTAATTAAAAAAGCAAAGTACTGCCGTTCTGTTGGCACAATATTTTATTGGCCGCACAACTCAGTTACAATAAATGGTTAAGACCTATTGCATATATAATACACCTATCATAGGTGTATTATAATATTAACAGAAATGATAGAATGAAAAGTTGCATACTTATATATTATATTGACTGAGAGGAAAACAGTTTAACTGGGTAATAATGCTGAGCTATTGTTTACCAAAAGGGATATTTTTTCAACAGTGATAATGTTGCGCTGTATTCTAAATATAACATATTTTTTTTATATTTCTCGTATTGAGGCAAATCTATTACATTGTAATAAGAAATGTTGTTCGTCTTCAATTTCCCCATTTTTACAGAAAGAACAGTACATTTCTTGAATCTTTCTTCTCTTGGAATATTAAGGATAAACTTTACCCTTTTGTGAAATAATTTATGTGTTTTAATGCTGACATATGGAAATTTTATTTAAAAAAATCCGCTGCCTTTCCCCTTTTAATCCTATATTTGACCAATCGGTGCTCAATAGATAAAGAATTATTGCATGTACTGCTAACAATGATTTTCCTTAGTCCTATAATATGAACTCGGGGGCATTATTTTCTATTTCTGTTTTCTTTTTACTGATTTTGCTATTTTCCTTTTTTTTATTATCAATGTGCCTAATTTTCCTCAAACAAGTATACAAATAAAGATATTTGTTTAAACAAGTATAAAAATGGACTTATTAAAGTATATCTTCTAGGGTGCGCTCGACTTTAGTGACTCTATACGATGGTTTTTTGGGACTGTGAAGGTTGTTTATGACTTTTTGTAGACAATAAACGCTAGCACATCATTGACAAACAAATGAGTAATCTGTGTTTAAAATCTTATAACAAAAATCTCTGTAATAAAGTCTGGGTTTTTTTTAAATCTTGGCTTTATTTGCCACCAAATCCCCATTTTCTATTAAATGAAATGTAACATTTAACAGTATTGCTTTGAACAACGTTTCCCTTTGGTATATGTACAAAATGGCGTCAGTTTTATTCTGTATTTTTACTGTTTTGGTATTGTAGCTATTTGAAAATTTCGTAATATACAGACCTACAGAAGGGGTCAATCATTAACCTTAAGATCTCTTCCCCTTTCAATCACCAAAGAATGTACACTTATGCGTAATTTGCATATTGCTGCTCTATCATTTAAAAGTTAAATCTAAACAATAGGACCAAAAGAATAGAGAATGGAAACGGGGAATGTGTCAAAGAGACAACAACCGACCAAACAGCAGAAAACAGCCCAAGGCCACCAATGGGTCTTCAACGTAACGGGAAAATCCCGCACCCAGAGACGGGCTTCAGATACACTTGTAACTCAAATAAACAATAAATAACAAAAATAAGTAAAATTGTCAAAAAAATCTACATTTGTTTATTTTTTCTTGTTCTTTTCTTAAATGATAGACAACATGCCTCACCTCATATAAGCAAAATAATGCTTACCTCTATTATACATGTATATTCATTCAAAAGAAAAAAGGTATCCATATAAAACCACTACATGTAAAATTTGGGAATAGAATACTGAGAATATATTATGTCCCAGGTAAAATACACAGTTCATGCACATTTACATAGAAATAAGAAAAATATTAGAAACAGTGGCGGATCCTGGGGGGGGGGGGGGGGGGGGGGGGGGTTCTGGGGGTTGGAACCCCCCTTTTTTTGACGATCAATGCATTTAGGACATATAGTTGGAAACCCCCCCTTTTATCCTGGGTTAGGAACCCCCCTTTTATAAATGGATGGATCCGCCCCTGAGAAATTTCATTAAACTTTTTCATTCTAGAGTTATTGAGTTGTGCACACATTGTTACATATATTTTTATTCTCATCACCAAATCGGCCAGTAGGATATCATCCTTAATTTTACATCAATATTAAGTGGAAAACGTCCTAGCTCACCCTATATCATACAATTGGGAGTGAAAGATTTCAGATTCAGGAGCAACTTACAAAATTTTAGATGAACATTTTCAATAATATCACAGTTACCGAATCCCTATGTTTCTGATCCATCAAAAAGGTTTAGCTGACAAAAAACTGATAGGCTATAAATTCCCCCTTTTAAGTATCTCATACATCTTTTGTCCCCTTTTCAACCTTTGCCTTTTTTTGCCTTTTTTGTAAAATACCTAACCCTTGAACGATTTCTATCTCTTGATTATCTAAAACAAAGTGTAAATTGTCTGGTAATCTTCCACATGAAAAACATCTGCATATAATAATAAAAAGATATTGAGAAATACATCAAGTTCATGTTCTATTTCTTCTGTAACTGTGAAAAGGCCTTTATAGTTTTTCTTCTGTGAAGAAATTTCTAAGGGGACTTTCCGATAAGGGACTTTATAAGCGGGACTTTCCGCTTTGAATTTTCTTTGGTATTTTTGTTATTTTACTTTTTTCCAAATCAATCTAAAATACTGCAAACAAAACAGTGGACATGTTTTCCCCTTGTCTAACCCCATTATTACACGGAAAATAACCAGACTTGCTGTTGTTATAAAAATAATACTTGATTTTATACATATTTTTTATCACATTTAACATTTTCCCATTCATATTGTTTAAACGTTACGCACGCTGTTCCTACAACCCATAGGATTTAAAATAGAATCTTCGACATTTCCTCCGCAAAACAAAAAAATAAATGTTAGCAAACACTAACCACTATAAAAACAAATTCAGTATATGTTTTCAATAATGTTCTTATAGCTCTTGGTCATATGCTTAGTAATATCTAGTATATTTGAGGATTAAAACAACAAAGCTATATGTGAACGGTATAATACTAAACCCCTAACAGGAGGGATTGTGCCTGATATTCATATGATGAAGACATAATCTTTCAATCAGTTTAATTGAGGTCTGGAGCTGGCATGTCAGTAACTGCTAGTAGTCTGTTGTTATTTATGTATTATTGTCATTTTGTTTATTTTCTTTTGTTTCCTATTCTGACATCGGACTCGGACTTCTCTTAAACTGAGTTTTACTGTGCGTACTGTTGTACGTTTGTTTTTTCTACATTGGCTAGAGGTATAGGGGGAGGGTTGAGATCTCAAAAAACATGTTTAACCCCGCCGCATTTTTGCGCCTGTCCCAAGCCAGGAGCCTCTGGCCTTTGTTAGTCTTGTATCATTTTTAATTTTAGTTTCTTGTGTATAATTTGGAGTTTAATATGAAGTCCATTATCACTGAACTAGTATACATATTTGTTTAGGGGCCAGTTGAAGGACGCCTCCGGGTGCGGCAGTTTCTCGCTGCATTGAAGACCCATTGGTGGCCTTCGGCTGTTGTCTGCTCTATTGATGGGTTGTTGTCTCTTTGACACATTCCCCATTTCCATTCTCAATTTTATCATTGAAATAATACAACCCGGGATTGTATTATCCGTTTTTACGGACAACCCAGGAGTAGATTTCTAAAATTTAAAAAGTACATCAGACGCTAGAAAACTTAAACAAGAAACTATAGATGACTGGGAAATGATTTTGAAGCTGGGGTTCAAATAATTGAAGGGCTGTATTTCGACAAATTGTGTGTCAAGGAAAGTACAATTCATTTCAAATTAATCAAGGGTAAAAAAAAATATGATTTACTTGCAGAGTGTCGGATATATTTGTATTGGGGTTGAATCAAGATATGGAAAATTTACAATGACATATGATATGCACCATAAAATTTTAGCAGCCTGTGATTAAAGTTTTGTGCTTCTAAAATTATGTTTTAATTTATTTATGGAAAACTGTATATTTAATAATTCCGTCCCATTTTGCCTTCCTACATTATTTACGACAATACAGCATTTTAAGGGGAATTAAGTGTAAACATTGTTAATCGATTTCTACAACTTGAGGTAATTCATGGTAAAAATACATCACAAAAATAACCGAGACAGAATCAACCCATAACATATATAAAAAAAACGAATGAAACTATCAAATTTAATTAATCGACGTCAAAATTTCAGAAAACACTCTTTGACGTCCCATTTTTGGTGTAACGTCGTGTTGTAGGAAAATATGTAGGAAGTTGCTTTTATGCATTCATTTATAACATCATCTTCGCCACCAGTCTTATCATTTTTCATTTTTTTTTTATACATTTCAAAATTTCTTTTTCTATGTACAAATTCAAATCATAATTCAATTGGTCAACTTGGTCTTCCTTCGGGGCAGCGTTAAGATCCTTATAAAGAAATCATAAAATTTCTCTATTAGGATATCCGGTTGTTTTTTACGCTTTCCCTAGTTAAGTACTTTCCAATAGTCTCTGGAATTCTTTGTTCTCAATTCTTTTAGTTTTTTTTGAAAGATTTTGCCGGTATAAGCTTTGATTTTTGTCGAGAGTTTTCTTATATATGTTTTCTGATCCAGGCGATCTACTGACTGCAGTTCTACTTTTTAAACATTTTTCTTAAATTTTCGTCTAATTATGAAATGGAATTTATTTTCCAACTGTATATTACAAAGGGGGCACATTCTATTCAAGTTCTGTTTTATTATATCTATATGAGGAAGAAGATTATTATAGTCAGCTGGAAGTGGGCAATTACCGGCCTGTAAGCATTTTGTCTGTTATGTCGAAGTTATTCGAAAGAGCTATATACGGAGAGCTTATAGATTTTTTAAAATTATTTTTCATCCATTTTTATCTGCTTTACACATGGGATTGACTGTCATACAGCATCAGTGCTAAAAACCATAGCGGACTGGAACTAAGTAGTCGATAAAATATGTTATATAGCTTCTGTGCTGATGGACCTTTTCAAGGTTTCAACTGCCTATCGTTGGCCAACGACCTGTTATTATCAAAATTAAAAACGGATAGTTTGTCAAAAAATGCACTTAGTCTTTGATATTGATAGCAATCTATCTAAAAAAAAAACAATGTGTCAGAGTACATGTAGGTGTTAATTTTAGTTATAGGAAAAAATATAAAGGAGTCCAACAAGGATACATTCTGGGACCTGTATTGTTTTAACATTTTTCTCAATGATATTTGTAATTTTGTAAAGGAAAAAGCTCTCTATAACTATTTTGCTGATAATACATTGTCTTGATTAAAACTAAAACTCTGGAGTCTCAGGCTATTGTCATTGGGGGAAAAAAACATAATCAGAACTTAAAAAATAAAGTGGATATATATATATATATATAGGAATGACATTTAGTATGAAAATGAAGTTAGACTCCTGGGTGTGACATTTGATTACCAACCTAATTTTGATATTCATATTTCTGTTAACAAATTTAAGAAGTTTTCAAGAGGGGTCTAAATACAGCACAAACAACATTTTCCAAAAGACCAAATGAGTGAAAAAGTATGTTTTAACAAAACGCATTTGACTAGCAGGTCGAACAACTGATGTTCTTAAACCCCGATGACTGCCATTGGCGATTGCCAAATAAACGGATCACAAGATGTAACAAAATAGATCTTATTATTGATTTATTACCAAACAGAAACAAATAACCTTGCGGAAAAGATGGTATACCGCAAACATGAGGTGCAAAAATTTGTACACCATATCCGGATTTCGACAATTAATGTCTCTTCAGTGATGTTAGGAATCGAAACGGTATCTGGAAGGCCATATAATTTACCTCAATTTAGGATAGACTCTTGAATTTTGAGGAGTCAAAATAGGATGAACGGATCATATATATAAACCCGAAGGCAAATATAATACAAGCCCAAACGAAAAAATATAAACAAGTCTAAATTGAAAACAACGTTCAAACCTATGATTGCGTTGGATAAAAGCCGCAATTTTTATACGTGTGCATGCAAAACAAATTTCTAGGTAGAGGGGTCTAAATACAGCACAAACAACATTTTCCAAAAGACCAAATGAGTGAAAAAGTATATTTTAACAAAACTCATTTGACTAGCAGGTCGAACAACTGATGTTCTTAAACCCTGATGACTGCAATTGGCGATTGCCAAATAAACGGATCACAAGATGTAACAAAATAGATCTTATTATTGATTTATTACCAAACAGAAACAAATAACCTTGCGGAAAAGATGGTATACCGCAAACATGAGGTGCAAAAATTTGTACACCATATCCGGATTTCGACAATTAATGTCTCTTCAGTGATGTTAGGAATCGAAACGGTATTTGGAAGGCCATATAATTTACCTCAATTTAGGATAGACTCTTGAATTTTGAAAGAGTCAAAATAGGATGAACGGATCATATAAACCCGAAGACAAATATAATACAAGCTCAAACGAAAAAATATAAACAAGTCTAAATTGAAAACAACGTTCAAACCTATGATTGCGTTGGATAAAAACCGCAATTTTTATATGTGTGCATGCAAAACAATCATTTGGTAGAGGGGTCTAAATACAGCACAAACAACATTTTCCAAAAGACCAAAAAAAGTGAAAAAGTATATTTTAACAAAACGCATTTGACTAGCAGGTCGAACAAATGATGTTCTTAAACCCTGCTGACTGCCATTGGCGATTGCCAAATAAACGTATCACAAGATGTAATAAATGGATCTTAATTATAAATTTGATACTAAACAGAAAACAATAAACTTGCGGAAAAGATGGTATACCGCAAACAAAAGGTGCAAAGGTTTTTGTACACCATATCCGGATTTCGGCAATTAATGTCTCTTCAGTGATGTTAGGAATCGAAACGGTATTTGGAAAGCCATACAATTTACCTCAATTTAGGATAGACTCTTGAATTTTGAAAGAGTCAAAATAGGATGAACGGATCATATAAATCCAAAGGCAAATATAATACAAGCCAAAACGAAAAAATATAAACAAGTCTAAATTGAAAACAACGTTCAAACCTATGATTCCGTTGGATAAAAACCGCAATTTTTATATGTGTGCATGCAAAACAAATTTCTAGGTAGAGGGGTCTAAATACAGCACAAACAACATTTTCCAAAAGACCAAATGAGTGAAAAAGTATATTTTAACAAAACTCATTTGACTAGCAGGTCGAACAACTGATGTTCTTAAACCCTGATGACTGCAATTGGCGATTGCCAAATAAACGGATCACAAGATGTAACAAAATAGATCTTATTATTGATTTATTACCAAACAGAAACAAATAACCTTGCGGAAAAGATGGTATACCGCAAACATGAGGTGCAAAAATTTGTACACCATATCCGGATTTCGACAATTAATGTCTCTTCAGTGATGTTAGGAATCGAAACGGTATTTGGAAGGCCATATAATTTACCTCAATTTAGGATAGACTCTTGAATTTTGAAAGAGTCAAAATAGGATGAACGGATCATATAAACCCGAAGACAAATATAATACAAGCTCAAACGAAAAAATATAAACAAGTCTAAATTGAAAACAACGTTCAAACCTATGATTGCGTTGGATAAAAACCGCAATTTTTATATGTGTGCATGCAAAACAATCATTTGGTAGAGGGGTCTAAATACAGCACAAACAACATTTTCCAAAAGACCAAAAAAAGTGAAAAAGTATATTTTAACAAAACGCATTTGACTAGCAGGTCGAACAAATGATGTTCTTAAACCCTGCTGACTGCCAATGGCGATTGCCAAATAAACGTATCACAAGATGTAATAAATGGATCTTAATTATAAATTTGATACTAAACAGAAAACAATAAACTTGCGGAAAAGATGGTATACCGCAAACAAAAGGTGCAAAGGTTTTTGTACACCATATCCGGATTTCGGCAATTAATGTCTCTTCAGTGATGTTAGGAATCGAAACGGTATTTGGAAAGCCATACAATTTACCTCAATTTAGGATAGACTCTTGAATTTTGAAAGAGTCAAAATAGGATGAACGGATCATATAAATCCAAAGGCAAATATAATACAAGCCCAAACGAAAAAATATAAACAAGTCTAAATTGAAAACAACGTTCAAACCTATGATTCCGTTGGATAAAAGCCGCAATTTTTATACGTGTGCATGCAAAACAAATTTCTTGGTAGAGGGGTCTAAATACAGCACAAACAACATTTTCCAAAAGACCAAATGAGTGAAAAAGTATATTTTAACAAAACGCATTTGACTAGCAGGTCGAACAACTGATGTTCTTAAACCCTGCTGACTGCAATTGGCGATTGCCAAATAAACGTATCACAAGATGTAACAAAATAGATCTTATTATTAATTTATTTCCAAACAGAAAACAATAAACTTGCAGAAAAGATGGTATACCGCAAACATGAGGTGCAAAAATGTGTACACCAGTTCCGGATTTCGACAATTTATGTCTCTTCAGTGATGTTAGGAATCGAAACGGTATTTGGAAGGCCATATAATTTACCTCAATTTAGGATAGACTATATATTTCATATACAAGTCTAAATTGAAAACAACGTTCAAACCTATGATTGCGTTGGATAATCAAAGTGCTGGATAGCACCTGTGGAAAGTTTGCAACGGTAGATGTGTAATATTTCAAATAGGTTGTAAATGTGTAGATTGGGTGTTTAACTTTTTTCCGACTTTAAAAAAAATTACTTAATACAAGAAATAATTGTTACATGATGCTGTTACGAAGTCTCCCAAACAAAGCTCCCATAATTAGTCATTCCCAGGAAAGGGGTGGGAGTGACCCCAGGGGATTCGCCTTTTATTTCATTTGATTTGTTTTATTGTCCCATACAAGAATATATATGGTTTCGGGGTGGGGATCTTGACCGTTTACAAGTTTTCAAAAAGAAGGGGGGGGGGGGTGACCCCTGTGGACTTCATCCATATTTCATTTGATTTGTTTTATTGTCCCATACAAGAATATATATGGTTTATGGGTGGGGATCTCGACTGTTTACAAGTTCTTAAACAGTAAGGGGGTGGGAATGACCCCAGGGGACTCGCCTTTTATTTCATTTGATTTGTTTTATTGTCCCGTACAAGAATATATATGGTTTCGGGGTGGGGATCTTGATCGTTTACAAGTTCTCAAAACAGGATGGGGTGGGGGTGACACCCAGGGACTCCCCCTATATTTCATTTGACTTGTTTTATTGTCCCATACAAGAATATATATGGTTTAGGGGTGGGGATCTCAACTGTTTACAAGTTCTCAAACAGGAGGGGTGGGGCTGATCCAGAGGGACTCCCGCTATATTTCATTTGATTTGTTTTATAATTCTGTGATCACTACTGAAAACCGCGTGTGTCTATCACTTACTGTTTTCAATTCATAGTCATTTGAAAATTTAAAAAAAAACAAATCCCATAGGGTTCTATAGTAAATCCCTCCCTTCAGTTGGCCCCTCAAAATACCCCTAAATAGACCTCAAGAAGAAAAATAATAAGAACTGAGCATAACAATAAGTCTCCAAACTTTGTTTGGAGACTTAATAGCAAGTAGTATAATTACGAATTTTGTTATAGTCCGATTTTCTGATGCCGATTATGTAATAGGCCGAGTTTATTATAGTCCGAGTTTGTTGTGGGCCGAGATGAGATACCGGGATACTTTCGATACACTCGGGCTTTTACGTCTTTAATAAACATTGTTATAAACCGTAGTAAGCGTCGAAAAATGTTCATTCATGAACTATTTTAAACACGGTATTTATTTTCTCTTCAACCGAAGGACGGGAGGAAACCCTTGAAACCGGGATTATAGTACTCCCGTTGATATGGATCTCACGCATGTCTGGGGAATACCGATAAAAGCATAACGTAGTAACTGCTGACTCGTGTAGATGTGTATTGATTTTACCTTCCGCGCAGCGCAGATCCGCGAAGTAGTGTTTGTGATAGCCATTTTCAAAATGAAGTTGAATTATTTGAATTATCGATGAATATTCAGTATATTTAATTCAAACTGTAAGCTAATCAAAATAGAAGTAACTCAAAATTTCAAAAGCATCTTCCTAGAATTAGTTGTCAAACACCAGTACTACATAATCTAGGAGTAGAACACACATCCTAAAGTAAGATAGTCTGTCACTTCCGGTTTGAGGCCGATGCCTTAGGAAAGTTTTTGCTATAGCAAGCTATAGCAAACTTTCCAAAAACCGCAATTTTTATACGTGTGCATGCAAAACAAATTTCTTGGCAGAGTGGTCTAAATACAGCACAAACAACATTTTCCAAAAGACCAAAAAAGGGAAAAAGTATATTTTAACAAAACGCATTTGACTAGCTGACTGCCATTGGCGATTGCCAAATAAACGGATCATCGGATCTAAACTGTTAATTTAATACCAAACAGAAAACAATAAACTTGCGGAAAAGATGGTATACCGCAAACAAAATGCGCAAAAATTAGTACACCATATCCGGATTTCGACAATTAATGTCTCTTCAGTGATGTTAGGAATCGAAACGGTATTTGGTAGGCCATATAATTTATCTCAATTTATGATAGACTCTTGAATTTTATATATATATATATTATTATACAACTCGTCTAATTATATATATATATACAATGTCCATTATAATCTTTCTGACATTATTTAACTAAAAAATGCTTATTATGTTTTTAGAAAAGAAAACATTGTCGAAATTCCGTGAACAACCAGATTTCGCTTACACTTCGTAATATACACTGGGGCCACACTTGGGAATGACCTGCCAAATGACATTCGCAAACAAACCATGTTAATTTAGAAACGACCATGTAAACTCAATGATCCTTTGAATACATTTATTCTTAAAGGTAATCAATCTAACGCCGTAGTAAAATCTATAAATATTGTTTTATCGGTACTAACATTGGTTTTATTTTCTAAAAAAATAAAACATAACTAAATATACATGGCCCAGTTATGATTACTCATGATCCTATACATCCTGTAGATACCGTTTACCTATATTTTGGCATTGCACAAGGTCATGAGTTTCTCAGACTGTTTATGACGTCTTTACACTAAACTCGTTGGATGTGTACTGATTGATACTTTAGTCTGGGATAACATGATTTATTTATTAGATGTAATTAGCTTTGAACTAGCTTTTTAGTAACTGTGAGATCTCCTCCATCGTTGCCTTGTGTCTATTGTTTTTATGTTATTTTTTTTAGCTTCGGTTTGGGTTTTGCTCATTGTTGAAGACCTATGATTGCTTATATTCACGTCATTTGAACTCTGGATACAATGGCACATCTCCTTATTTTTATATAGTTTAACAAAGTTCAAAAGTTCGATTAAGAACTGAAGTGGTAGCTCTTGCAGATGTAACTCTTGCAAATCTTTTGAATTCAATTATATAGTTATTATTTGATGTTTATTGTTTAATAATGTGCTTCTTATATTTGATTAATGTATATTGCATGTGCTATTTTTATTGTATACTTTGCTTAAGCGTCCGTAAAACTTTCAATATGATGACTTCAGCTTTATTCTTTTTTTTTTTGCAATTTAACCAGAGCCCCATCTCGTATACTACAATATTTGAATCTTACACAGTATCTATTCGATATCGTTTTCGGGAAGGTACATTTGCATTCCTGTAATCTCAATATATTCTTTGGTACCAAGCTTTGTATTTATGGGAAAAAACGACTTGAAGTGACAAGGAGAGGCGAAAAAGACCAAAGGGACATTCAAACTCATAAGTCGAAAATAAACTGACAACGCCATGGTTAAAAAAAAAAAAAGACCAAAAGATAAACAAAACAGTATACAAAACACAATATAGAAAACTAAATACTGAGCAACACGAACCCCACCTAAATCCGGGAGTGATCTCAGGTGTTGCGGAATGGTAAGCAGACCCTGCTCTACATGTGACACCCGTCGTGTTGCCACAACTATCTTAGTGGTCTCAAACCAGTTGATGCATTATTATTTTCTGTACGGTTGACATTAAGCTCATTGTTGGTCAGAATTATTATCTGATCCGCAACAGTACTTTGTTGTGACTAGTATAGTTTGAGAAAAAAAAATGCGGATAACATATTTGTGTTTTTAACCTTATCTGAGACCGAGAGATTATGATTCTTCTTAAAAAAAAAAACCGAATTGGGATAAACTTTCTGAAATAGTGTCAAGAAGTCATCAGTGATCACTTTGTTTTTACTGCAGATATCGATCCAGTGCCTCTGTCTTCAAGAATATATTAACCTTATTGTTGAATAATTTTGTGTAACGATATGAGAAGAAAAAACCCAACAAAAAACAAAAGTTCCAATAAAATGCTGTTGGCTAAAACAACGTCCATACTAAGGGGACGACCATTTGATTTTTTGGGAGGGGTTTTGAAAATGAATATCCTGGCCTATTTAAACATCTATTCAAACATTTTCATTTATGAAGAATTATGACAAACGAGATTTCTTTCTTTTCTTTTTAATAATTTTGCTCTTGTATTGCGATTGGCATCTTCTTATGGGGTCTACATTTCTCAGTTGGTTCGATGAATAAGTTTTGAAGTAATGTTTCAATTTTTAAATGAACATAACAGCTCTTATAACAGAGATATACCATTTTTACTGATTTATTTTAGTACACAATACACATTACAACAATACATAAGATATACTAAATGGTATTTAAAATACAAAACTTCACCATTAGATGACCCCTCAAGGTTTGACTGAAATTCTTAAGTCATTTACCAGAGCACATATAGGTTTTTTGCATTCATTTATCCATCAACATTTTTGTATCGATGTAAATGTGCACAAGTGTTTGTCATTACTAGAAATATTGAGAATATGGTTTGTACGAACAACTGACTGTTAATATACAAACTTCACCCGTATGCATAGAAAATGAAAGAATATGGAGTAAATGTACATGGGACAAAATCGCACTCAATACATAGTAAAAATAAATAGTTTATCAATGAACAGGAGTATACATTTCTCAACTCATACGATATTCAAGAGCTTGCAGCTGCTACTCAGACTCTATAAAACGTCATCGGTGTTTGAGCCAAAAAATTAATGAGCCATGGTTTTGCTATTTACTTTCAATTCCCAGTTTACTATCCACAGCGGTCACTCTCTGTATAATATATCAGTGACCGCTGTGGATAGTAAACTTGGAATTGGTAGTAAATAGCAAATACAAGTTATTTCTAGTATATTTTATTTTCATATGATATAGAAAAACGCGAAAATAATCAAAATTGATAGAAAAAAAAAAATAAAAAAAATACGGATTCTGGAAAAAAGGGGGAGGGCTTACAAAAATTTTCCTGTCCCCAAGTACCTATGGTTTCTGGCGCAGGTGGGTCCCGAAGTGTGATTCGAATACAAGAGAGTTTTTACATTGTTGTTTCTTTTATTTTTGCCCTTGTATTTATATTTTACTTAATTTTTACTTTACCAAGAAATTGTATACTATATATGGTATGTACTATCAACAACAAAACCTTTCTTATCGGCGTCCTTGTCAATTTACTATCAACGACTAAACTATTTTTTGTTTGCGTCTTTGTCAAATTCACTATATACTAGCCTGCAGCACCTTTTTTGTTGGCGTCTTGTTGACGAATTGACGAATAAAATTCCTCTGACTTAACTCGCTTCTACCAAATCCAACGATAATTTTCATTATACATTGACATCAAAATTTGTCAAACTAATCATCATTCTAAGGTTTATGATAAACGAGACAACTTTTCCTTTCCTATTGTTAATTTTCCCTTCCTTAGTGGCACTGTTCCATTAGATCCTTGATGCACTTTATGAAGTGGCGTTTATGATTTTTCCTTTTTCCTTTTTTTTTGTTGGTACAATTTATGCGACATTTTTATAAACAATACAAATAATCTGTTCTAAGATAGATAACTCTAAG
The DNA here is from genome assembly GCF_021869535.1 of Mytilus californianus. NCBI lineage: Eukaryota > Metazoa > Mollusca > Bivalvia > Mytilida > Mytilidae > Mytilus > Mytilus californianus. The sequence continues at coordinate 126,121,685 of NW_026262679.1, read as the reverse complement.
TAGTATAGACTACAAGAATGTTACACATGATATTACAACAATCCGTGTAGTCAACTGATTTTGATTTATGGGTCATTAGCTATAAAATTCGTAAGGGTTCCGCGGAACCCAGTGTCTCGCCTACTTTTTCTGTTAATCGCAGGCTCAACAAAAATGAGGAAGTAAATCAATAAAAATATTCCTCCTGATACTATCTTTTGATTGTAAGAAGCTTCTGTCCAAGTTTGTTAAAAATCCAGGATAGTTTATGAATCTAATAAATGTTTAAAAACTTTAACTGCAGACTGAATGTAATGTAATGTTAACTGGAAGAAAACAAAATTTCCTTCTAGATACTAGCATTTGATCATAAACAAGCTTCTGTTAAAGTTTGGTACAAATCCAAAATAGTATATTAAGAAAGTTATTAAAATTTTAAAAACTTTAACCACAGAATGAATGTGTTGTTTCCTGACAGAAAATTTAAGTCCATTTAAAAGTAAAATACGGAAAAAATGGATTTATTATTTTACAAAATTTCCTTCTAGATACTATCTTATGATCATAAACAAGCTTCTGTCCAAGTTTGGTACAAATCCAAAATAGTATATTAAGAAAGTTATTAAAATTTTAAAAACTTTAACCACAGAGTGAATGTGTTGTTTCCTGGCAGAAAATCTAAGTCCATTTGAAAGTAAAATACGCAAAAAATGGATTTATTATTTTACAAAATTTCCTTCTAGATACTATCTTATGATCATAAACAAGCTTCTGTCCAAGTTTGGTAGAAACCCAGGATAATTTAAGAAAGTTATTAAAATTTTAAAAACTTTAACCACAGAGTGAATGTAATATTTCCCGGCAGAAAAACTAAGTCCATTTATAAGTAAAATACGGAAAAAATGGAATTTTATTTTTACAAAATTTACTTCTGGATACTATCTTATGATCATAAACAAGCTTCTGTCCAAGTTTGGTAGAAATCCAGGATAGTTTAAGAAAGTTATTAAAATTTCAAAAACTTTAACCACAGAGTGAATATTTGTGGACGCCGCCGACGACAACGACGCCGACGGAATGTAGGATCGCTATGTCTCGCTTTTTCGACTAAAGTCGAAGGCTCGACAAAAATTGCCGTTAATAAAAAAAAAAAAAAAAAAGAAAAAGAAAAAAGAAAGAAGAAAAGAAAAATAAGAACTAAATCAATTAAAAAAAATCTAAAATTAAAAAAACGCCTGTCAAGCTGGAATTAACAATGCTACTTTCGATTCATATCACAAAACAAAAGCCCCTCATATATCAGTATGAGACAGCAATTAGAAGATTCATATCTGTCTCAGACTGATATATGAGCGGATAGAGCTTTAATTCCTACATTCTTTAAGTTTTAAGACCTTATTGCTCTATTCTATTATTCTGTATTCTTAGTCTATTATTCTCTATTCTGTAAATCCGCATCCTGACCCCCATATATCATTTCATTGAACTGTTTCTGTTAGTGTCCAGTATCTTTATGCCATTATTTATGTGTTGTCTACAAAGGTGTATTGCTAATTCAAAACCACAATATAAAGTCATTTATGAAAACTTACGGTCCTACATCCTTTCGATACTATGACTTTGTACTTATATTTTGGAGTTGCTCAAGGTTTTCGGTTGCTTTTATCTGACTGTTTATGACGTCTTTACACTTAATCCGATGGATGTGTACTGATTGACACTTTAATCTGGTAGATTAAAATTTGTCTATTAATTGTAATTGGCTTTGAAACTATAAGTACTCCCAAATCGATAATTGTGTTTTTGGTTTTTATATTATTGTTTTGTTTTGTGCTACGTGTCGATTTGATGAGTCGTTGGTTGTTGTCTGCCTTTAAAAGCTGACTATACGGTATGGGTTTTGCTTATTGTTGGTGGTCGTACCGTGAACTATAGTTGCATACAACCATGCACGTCATTTGAACTTTATCCCGTATTTTACTATCAACACTTGATTGTATCAGAGTTGATAAATTCATCCCAAACAAGATATTGTTAAGTATGTTGTATAAAAATAGAAAATAGAATATACAGTGCAAACAATGAAAAAAAAATCCAAATTCTGTACCCAAGCGCCTGTGGACTAACTATTTTCACTCGCCCCTTTTGCCTATCTAGATCATATGTCGTTTAAATTATGATAAAACAAACCTATCATTGTTGAAGGCCGTACATTGACCTATAGTCTTCTATGTCATTTGGTCTCTGGTGGAGAGTTGTCTGAATGGCAATCATAAATTATCTTCTTATTTTTATACTCACAGTACAGCTACCATCAGGATAAACACTATATATAAACAATGAACATGAACAAAAAAGGCAGCACATATTTTGGAAAATCATGATTAAATTATTCTCGCCACGACAGGAAGCTAGCTTCTAGCCGTAGATGTCGGTTAAATACTTTCAAATTGAACTCGTTCCTGGAAGGAAACTCTGAGGAAATCTCCCCGCCAAAAGGGAAATGCCAGTTTATAATCACACAAAAAGAAACCCAAATACGGATTATCTTGGAAATCATCAGAGGATCACAAATCATTCTTTCTATATTGTAGGTTAAAATAATCATAGTTTTTATAATTAATAAATCTACTTATTCAAAACAAATCTTTATTGTATTTTAAGTTAGATGAAAATCCCATTCCTTATACTAATTAAGAGTATGATCTGGGTTTTTTTTCAGTATACGAGAATATTTTAGATACAGCATTACTTAGTATTGTTTTATACTTCTTTATTTGTTGTTTAAAAGTTGAATTGGTTATTGATATCAGATCCGATGCATTACATTTGTGCGCATTACCATTACATTTGCGCGCAAAAATCATTACGTTTGCACGCAACTTTTGATTATATTTGCGCGCATTCTTTACAGGTAAACTCAGGTAAATACAGGTAGATTATACCTATTTATTTATTTAACTATTATTTTCGAAGAGATCATTGCATTCTTGTAGTCTGTTAGGTTTATTCACCGACTTTTCTATAGGCTCGAGACGATTAAGATCTTGACATGTAGGGTCTAAGGACTTGACAAGTTGTTTGCTGTTGAAAACCACGGTTATCCTCTAAATGTATTTTGTTGTTATTTTCGTCTTGTCGGGTCGTTGTCTCATTAACGTTTACCCATATCTTTTTTACACTGAGAAGCTTTAAAATACATGTATAGTAGTCAAAGAGTCAAAGGACCAAAATCTCCTGAAACCCAATCCTATAATTGTAAACAATATTAAGTCACCTTTTATGTACAGGACGACTATCCCAATCTACAATGAGCGAACATATGGTGTTAAAATTATGTCTGATTGGAGTAGTTCTGCGAGGTAGTTGATGTCTGACCATATTCGACATAGTAAAGGTAATTAAACAAGGGACCCAGTGCTTGAATGATTTTTGGCGGGATTCGTGTTGCTCAATTTATTGTTTCCTGTGCAGTGACTGTTGTTTGTCTTTACGACGGTATTTTTTTCCCACCACTGTATTGTCTGTTTTTCTTCGAATTGTAGTTCTTGATTGACCCTTGGTATCTTTTCCATCTTGAACAGTATAATATTCATGTCTGAACACAACTAGATCAATACAACTTTAGAATCATTTATATTTTCTTATTTTATTTTCATTCTATTTTTTAACAAATAATTACCGGTATTAAAACCAAGAATGATTTATTATCAATGAACGGTACTCTGTCACTTCACTAAAAAGTTGGTAGGTAATTTCAGATGACACTATATTCTACCAGAAAGTGAAAAAAATCTACAAAATTGCTTGTATAATTACTCTAAGTTTTAATGATTTACTTATTTAACCAATTCTTACTTATAAAATGATGCTGAGACTATAAGGTGTAACATATTGTAGGACTAAAAAAAGAGCTAACAAATATTTCTAGAGTTTATATATGTATACATTTAATTGAGAGTAAAAAAAAATGAAGAATTCTCCTCATTTTGCAATAATATGTAAAGAGCAATTAAAAGTTCCCCCAACTTGACAGCTGAGCCTGATACCTACAAAATGAATCTTTTATATAACCTAAAGATTTTTTGTATGCTTAACGTGATTATATACTAGTATAATGAAATAATAGCTTCTTTAAAGAGCCTTAAGATTGAGTATAAAATTTTTGCATTGACAAATAACGAAAATATAACTGAAGACATTGGAGTATATTCAGACTAAATAAAAAAACTTTAATTCTCCAAATAATTCAAATTGATAATATAAAGAAATTTGATCATGAACATTTGATTGAAACAGGTGACTTTTTTCTTTTCTCTGACGGCCTTTTTAAAAAGATTTGCTGAGCCAAGTCCAGCAAGCTTGTAACATAATACTGTACACATCCAACGAATCCCTAACCGCATTACACGTCGCTAAAACTAACAGATTTATGCATAGGTACTTGGGGACAGGACAATTACCTTTAACCTTCCCCTTTTTTCATCCAAAATCCGTTATTAATATTATATATATGATATATCAGTGACCGCTGTGGATAGTAAACTTGGAATTGATAGTAAATAGCATATACAAGTTATTTCTAGTGTAGTTATGTTCATAAAAATACAGAAAAACGCGAAAATAATTGAACTTAATAGAAATAAAAAAAAATAACGGATTTTGGAAAAAAAAGTGGGAGAGTTAAAACAAAATTGTCCGGTCCCCAAGTACCTATGGTTTTTAAGAATAAACTATTAGATACAAAAAAGTAAATAGTTTCACAAGTTTGGAGTTAATCTTAATCGTCACAATATAATGAAGATGCAGTGTTTAAAACAACATGAAAATTCAATTAAACAGTATTATCTTCACGTTAATTGTATCCACTTTTGTAAAAGTTTTATCATTGATGAAACCTCAATTTGTTGTGAAAGTATTCAAAATATCCCACACAAATCACAACCTCCCACACAAATCACAATCTCCCACACAAATCACAATCTCCCATACAAATCACAATATCCCACACAAATCACAATATCCTACACAAATCACAATCTCCCACACAAATCACAATCTCCCACACAAATCACACAAATCACAATCTCCCACACAAATAACAAAATCCCAAACAAATCACAATCTCCCATACAAATCACAATATCCCACACAAATCACAATATCCCACACAAATCACAATCTCCCATACAAATCACAATCTCCCATACAAATCACAATCTCCCATACAAATCACAATCTCCCACACAAATCACAATATCCCACACAAATCACAATATCCCAAAATTTCCCACACAAATCACAATCTCCCACACAAATCACAATCTCCCACACAAAAATCACAATCTCCCACACAAATCACAATATCCCAAACAAATCACAATATCCCACACAAATCACAATATCCCACACAAATCACAATCTCCCATACAAATCACAATATCCCAAACAAATCACAATCTCCCACACAAATCACAATCTCCCACACAAATCACAATCTCCCACACAAATCACAATATCCCACACAAATCAAAATATCCAAAACAAATCAAAATATCCCACAAAAATCACAATATCCCACACAAATCACAATCTCCCAAACAAATCACAATATCCCACACAAATCACAATCTCCCATACAAATCACAATATCCCAAACAAATCACAATCTCCCATACAAATCACAATCTCCCACACAAATCACAATATCCAAAACAAATCACAATATCCCACACAAATCACAATCTCCATCACAAATCACAATCTCCCACACAAATCACAATCTCCCACACAAATCACAATCTCCCACACAAATCACAATATCCCACACAAATCACAATCTCCCACACAAATCACAATAACCCATACAAATCACAATCTCCCACACAAATCACAATCTCCCACACAAATCACAATATCCCACACAAATCACAATCTTCCATACTTTTTCAAAGCAAACTATCAATCTCGCAACACATGATTGAAAAAGATTGAAATTGCGACTCAGAAAATATAGTTTTTGTTTGTTCATTATCATCCTTCGTAAAATACTGGTTCGTAAAATTGATTCTCTAAACTGAGACGTACAACAAAAAAAGTATTTCAGGTTTCATTGTTAGCCATCATTCTTTACCGTGTAGTTCTTGTATATTTCTCAGCACTAAAACTCTCTGGGAAGCCTAAATAGTTTGACGCCAGTAATGTATTTTCATATGGGTTTGTAGAGTCGAATGTTGGAGATACAGTTTTCCACATACGGGACATTCAGACTGATAGGAAATTTTGTGCGTCTTGCGATGAGATTGTAAACGATAGTTCTCGGGGAACCGCTTCCCACATTCTTTACATTCATAAGGCTTATCACCTGTATGCATCCTCGTATGTCTCTCTAAGTCGTACTTCCGTATAAACTGACCTTCACATGTCGTGCAGTTATAGGGACGTTCTAAATAATTCTTAGGACTGTATAGCTTCTTGCCTTTATTACATTTATTTAAATCAGTGTAGGCATGCAATTTGGAATGTGATTTACGACGACCACTATTAGATGATACGGTTCTATTGGATCGATCACAGGTTGACGGTTTCATGTTGCTACCAACACGTGTTGATCTCTTTTTAATGTTTGGTCGATGTGGCACGGCACTAACAGGAGCTGACAGCGCGGATATGGTTGAGACAAACGAATTACACGTAGATAAATGTTTTTTGTTTAAACGCGTAGAAATTGATGTTTGTGTGTTGACATTAGCTGATGTTCGTGACTTATTAAAGCCACCAGAGTTTGATAGTGAGGCTGACATAATTTTAGGGTCAACTGGAGGTAAACAATGTGTTGTCTCGTGGTTGAAACAGTTTTCCGGAGTTGCTGACCTGATTTTAGAGTCAACAGGAGGTAAACAACGTGTTGTATCGTGGTCGACAAAGTTTTCCTGAGTTGCTGACATGATTTTAGAGTCAAATAGAGGTAAGCACTGCATTGTCTTGTGATCGAAGATGTTTTCTGGAGTTGCAATAGATCCAACTGTTGGAAGTTCAGGTATGTTGATGAAATCAGAAGTTGTAAAATTCGTGCTGTTGATAACAGAAATTGATTTAAGGATACCGTTGGAGCTAGTGGTAGACGGTTCGGATGTGTTGCTCTCAACAAAAGCTGATGGTGTTGCCGTTTTAGCAATGCCAGTAGACCTTTGTATCGTATTGGCGATTACAGTAGTTGACGTAAGTGTTGTGTTAGGAACGATAGAACATGTTTGTTGAGCCGTGCTTGTTGTGATAGAAGTTGCTGGTAGTGTCAGTATGTTGTCAATATTAGTTGATGATTTAACGTTTTGACACCAGTCATGTATTTTCAAGTGGGCATATAAATTTGAATCATGGGAAAACTGTTTCTCACACATAGAGCATTTATATGATTTTGTACTTTTACTCATGGGAGTATCTGAAGAAACACTGTACAAACATTGTTTGTTTTCACAACATTTATACTGAAGTCGGAAATGATTGTTCAATGCTGAACTAGATATATACTCTTTTCCACATATTCTACATGTGTAAGGTTTAGTCACTGTGTGTACTCTCCAATGTTGTTGCAAATGACCTTTACGACTGAACTCTTCGTTGCATTTAGTGCATTGATATGGTTTGATATTTTCGTGCGTACGTAAATGACACATCAAAGAACTTTTTTGTTTAAACGTACTGGCACATTTACTACATGTATAAGTTATTTCCTCTTTGTGTGTTTTCAGATGTTTTCCTAATTTATCTTTGGAACCGAATGTTTTACCACATTCAATACATTGATTTAGTTTGTGACTGGTGTGGATTCTCTTATGAACCGACAAATTAGATCTCCATCTGAACCTCTTTTCACACAAATCACAATCACATGGTCTTTTATCTTTGTGTATTTCGGGTTGCGAATGTGATGCAGGTCTGTTATCTGTGAATGAACATCGTTGTAACTGATTTCTTCTTCGTTCCATCTGCTTTTCACACTCGATATTTGAGGAAGTTGATTGTATCAACATTTTGGAGCCAGCAGATAGTTTAAAGTTGCAGCCAGTTGCATTAGCCTGTTGTGTTATTTCGGAAGTTAAAGATTTTGTTATGTTCTTTTTACCTGAACATGCCGTAGAAGACAGTGTTGCTAGATTCGTTTCATTAAACCCTGATTTTATTATTATCTTTCTTCCATCCAAATTCGATTGCAAAGTTAAATTGGCTTCATTAAAAGTAAATGCAGATGTTGTAATGGTATCAGTAAAAGTTGGATCTATAGTAACGTTAGTTGCATTAGAAGTTGGATCTGTAATAACGTTGGTTGCATTAGAAGTTTGTTCTGTAGTAATGATTGATTCTACAGTAGTTGGATGTGCTGTTATATTTTTTCCACCAGCAGTTGAATTTTCTGATTGCGCTGGTATCTTTCTTCCACGCAAAATTGATGATGGTGAATATTTACACTTAAAATTGTGTGAAGATTGAGTCATGCACGTGTCTTGAGATGGTAGTCTATGAACTGTGTAACTTATGTTTCCATTGTGATCAGTTAAATTATCTCTTTTAAAATTGCAATAGTTATGACCTTTCACCACTATCTGTAAGCCATCCAATTCATCTAACTCCAGACAATATACATCACAGTCACGTGACTGATAGATAGTATTTGCCATTTTCCTTTACTTTGATGCACTCCACAGCTATGCCAGTATCTCAGATAGCGTTGTTTTTCTTTATCTGTATAATCATAAATGAAAACTTAATATTTTTAAAGTTGGTTAACTTGGCGTTGTTGAGTTAAGTTATATAAAATTAGTTTTCGAATCAACATACCATTCAATATGATGATATATATGATATACACTCTTTAACTATTAATTTGTAGCATTTTATGAAAAATCAGAAGTTGGGTAACTGTTATATGTTGTATTTTTTTAGAACATAAAATGTATATTTGAAATTTAATTTTTGACACTGTTCATGGTGTAATGTATCCAAAATGAGTATGTTGTTTAGTACTAATTTAGTGCAACTGTTCAACATACATTGGTGTAACTTACTCTTTAACTTACACAATGATGTCAGGTGGGAAGTAAACATTAGTTTGTTTATTAACAAATACTGTAATTCAAAAGAAGGTAGACTGTTTGCCTGTTTTGTTGATTTTCAGAAGGCTTTTGATACTGTTATACATACAGGGATCAAGATTAAACTACTAGATATTGGGGCTGGGTCTTATTTTTATAACATTATTAAAAGTATGTATGAAATTAGCAAATTATGTGTCAAAATTCAAAATCAAGTAAGTGATTTTTTCCCATTAGATATTGGAGTCAAACAAGGTGACAACCTCAGTCCGGATTTATTCAAGATATTCATAAATGATTTGCCCAGATATTTGTCAGATACTAGAGACCCAGTTAATGTCAATGACAAAGATCTACATTGTTTAATGTATGCTGATGATATTGTTTTATTATCTACATCAGCTGAAGGACTAAGAGAAAAGCTGGGAATGCTTGATAAATTTTGCAAAGATTGGTGTCTCAATGTGAATACTAATAAGACAAAGGTGCTGATTTTCAACAAGGCAGGCAGACATGTAAAACAGATATTCACATTTCAGAATATAAATCTGGAATGTGTTTCAAAATACAAATACCTAGGTTTATATTTAAGCTCATCTGGTTCATTCAGTTATGCTCAAAATGAACTATACAAAAAATCCCTGAAAGCTCATTTCAAATTAAGGAAAGATCTTTTATCACTTAATCCTGATGTAAAAACAAGTATTCATGTTTTTGACCACACTGTAAAACCTATTTTATTATATGGTAGCGAAATATGGGGGATGTTTAATTCTCTTTCCTCTAAATGTAAGAAGGAAGATATATCTTTTGAAAAATTATATTCAGGTTTACCCTGTGAGAAACTTCATATAAAATTTTGTGAATTTATACTTGGGGTACACAAGAAAACAACAAATGCTGCAGTGTTATCTGAACTTGGAAGATTTCCAATATATTTTAATATTATAAAAGGAATGTTATTGTACTGGTATAGATTAGAGAATTTAGGTAATAATTTTCCTCTATTAAAAGAGGCATATACACAATCAAAGACACTACATCACATGAATATAACATCATGGTATGGTTCAATAAATGTTGTTTTTAAAATACTTGGTATTGACTATACAAATGCCATAAATGCTCCATTTTGTGAATCCTTATACAAATTTAAGAAATATATACAAACCAAGCTATCAATATTGTTTATTAGCTGTTGAAAAAAACAAATAGATAAATTTTCAGACAGTAAACTGAAAACCTACCTTTTATATAAAACAAATTTTGGTTTTGAAAAATATCTAACATTGATCAAGAATTTTGAACTTAGAAGAAGTTTTACTAAATTACGTGTATCTTCTCATAGATTACAAAAAAATTAGGTAGATATCAGGGTATTCCCCGAATTAACAGAATATGTAATAAATGTTCTTCCAATACTGTCGAAGATGAGTCTCATTTTCTATTTGATTGTAACAAATTTGAGGATGATAGAAATTGTATGTTGGCTAGTATTGCAAAATATAATTCTTATTTTAATCATATGAGCAGTCAAAGCAAAATTATCTGGTTATTTAGTGTAGAAAATGTTGAGTTACTTAAAATAATATGTAATTTTATATACAAACATCTTCCTTAGTGAAGATTAGTTAAAGGAAATCTATGTGTGTATATACATTTGATTGGACATAGAAAATTATATTCATCTGAATATCACAAACATACAAGCCGATTAAAAAAAAAATAATAATTGTCAAGATATATTATTTATTCAAATGTTCTCTTATATCCTTGAGGCATCGTCCCCTGGTATCAACTGCATTCAAGTTTCCTATGATGCTTCCTTGTTTGCTTTTGATACAGGTAGGAAAGAGACATTTACACACATTTTACATGCCTATGGCCCATAAGGTATCGCCCCCTGGTGTCAGCTGCCTTTAGGAAACCATAATGCTTTCCTATCTGCTGCTGACACAGGATGAGTCATGGACATGCTTAATTTCTACTTTCTTTTTGGCTAATTATTATATATTTAATTGATCCAACTTTTTGTGTACTATACATATGTGGATATCTATTTTTCTTTTTTTCTTTTTGGGCTGCTTGTTTGTTATCTATATCAACCACACTTGCAATAAAATGCATTAGTATTAAAAAAAAAAAAACATACTATAGATTCTTTATCTACGTATTCTTTAAGAACTTAAATAGTTCTCGTTTAAATTTTTTTTTTTTCATCTCATTGTTTGTATTGTATTATGAAAAATTATTGATGTTGTAATGTTTATGCCCTTTGGGGCCCATAATTGGAAATAAAAATATCTCTTATCTTATCTTATCTTATATTCAAAATTAAAAACAAGTTGCTTTCTTTAAAAAAAGTAAAGCAATACATGAACCTAAGACCGCTGACTGGTCACCAAAATACTGTTGCTGAATTTTTGTTTGCTTTTGAATTGAAATAATTGACTGTGAATAGAAGGAGATAATGATGATGTTAACACACCCTTATTAAAAATATGTAATAATGTGTACATTCTTGCACAAGTCAGTTGAAAGCAATGTTGGATAGGTGTCAATAGAAAAGTGTATATATACAGCTATTTGAATATACATTTTAAGGCTCGACTATTTTAATTATTACTTGGGAGTTTACATCATTTTTTCATAATCCTATTGCAAATCCCAGTTTCTGCAAACCGGATGTCTAATGCAAATTGCACAAACCAATCGCAAAATAAATTTAAGCACTCAGTTTGCTTTATAATCTGGATGCATTTATTTTATCTATCATATCTTCATATTTTGTTTCCTTGATGCCTTCAGTTATTCTTGGTAGATGTGTATAGATAAATTTGAAGTTCAATTTCTATGTGAAGTGAAACCCTGTGGCATGCAACTTATAAGAAGGTTTCGTATATTTTTCTTGTGAGTAACACACCAGCTTTATTGGGACCTCTTATAAAGAGACTTATTTTGGTCTCATAAAACATCTCAAATTTTAAGGATTTCCTGATTTTACTTAAATCAATCCAAATATTCTACAGGAAAACTTGGTTTTGGAGAATATCTTATTTTCAGAAGTTTTATGAATACCTAAACATACTCTCAAAAGAACCAATTTATATAAAAAGATATGTAGATATAAAAAGATACCAGGATTAAAATGTTGTACCTCAGACGCGAGTTTAGTCTATACAAAGAAACATCAGTGACGCTCGAATAAAAAAAGTTAAAAAGGCCAAATAAAGTACGAAGTTGAAAGGAATTCACGACCCAAAATTTCGAAACAAAGTTTGCCGAATACATCTAAAGTAATCTATTCCTGGGGTAGAAACTCCTGAATTGAGATAAGAAAAGAGAAAATTCACATTCGCGAGCGAAATTAATATTTATGCATGCACATGGTATTTATGCGCAAGAAATAGTAAAGAGAAAGCATACGCACTGATACTCTGGATAAGAATACGCATTTGCGTCATCACATATATTAATCTAATAGTTGAATTCGAATGTCAAACTACCTACCTTAAGTGTTTTAACTCCGTTAATAGCACTATTAAATGATTACTCAAATGAGGGATTGTTACTCATTTGGGGAATAGTTCCCCATTTGGCGGGTTGTCCCCAACCTGTTTAATCAGGAATTTGTGTGAACGCAAACCGATAGTGTGCGTGTGAACAGGTTGATATATAATGTGAATGAATCAAGACGTGTAGGATAGCTGGTCAACACAATGAATACAATTTTCAAAATTGTACCATAGGGCAAATATGTAGATGCTATAAGGTTGAACTATTAAAACAAACAAAACAAACAAAAATTGAAATTTTATAATTAGCATACATTCCTGTTAATGATTTTTTTCCGAAAATTTAGAATATAATATCAATAAACACAAACGTCAAGTATTTACGGATGGACATTTTATTTATCAAATCAATCTCTTCTTAAAGTCTTTCATTCCACTATATGAATATATTGCTATACAAAATATAAGCAGAGACTTATAAATCCATACTAAAACAGTATAAAATAATTAACATAGTAATCAAATTTTGTTATGATTATTGTAAAATATTAATTACGTTTTTTGTGAGATGCAAGGATTTAAAATCCTTGTGAATTGAAACCATGCAATTCCAAGACAGAGAGGTTAAAAAACTTTTTGAAAAAGGACCAAAATATCGTCCTCCATCTAAAATAGATTGAAAACAGTGTCGTCAGGTCACAAAAGACGCTCTTTCCTCGTTTTGTAAAAACTGGTGTAAACGGGAAAAATCTGATAAAAAATCTCTTGATTCTTATTTAAATAGATTTATGAATGTTGTGGACATGGTGGATATTCGAATATCACATTTTGAAAAAAATTCAGAAATAAATAAAAGAGTACACAATACGCCTATTTCCAAAATAAGAAATAAACTTCAAGAACTTTCAAAGCAGTTTGTGTTTGTACCGGCCGACAAAGCAGCCAACAATGTGGTTGTGGTATGCCGTAAATACTACACGGACATTCTTAAGAATGAAATTTTAAATGCATCTACATTCAAGTCCATGCGCCCCACAGAGAGTCATATAGTTAACAAACATATCATAACCACATCACAGCTTAAGGCCTCTTCTGAACATTTGAAGGTCCCTACTATGTATTGGTTACCTAAACTACAATAAAAACCAGTAAAATATCGTTTCATCTCGGCCTCTAGTAAGTGTTCTACAACTAATCTTTCAGTGCTTTTAACTAGTTCCTTAACTACTATCAAAGAACTTATCATAAACTTTTGTAATAAAATATATGAAAATAGTGGAATTAACTATTTTTGGAGTGTAAAAAATTCTTTGGATGTTTTAGATAAATTACGTGTTTTTGATGGTCCTTTTGATTCTGTTGACAGTTTTGACTTTTCAACTCTTTACACCACACAAAAGTTTTCCTATTTAATTAAATGGTCGTTTGGTAAATCTGAATGCAAATATATGTGCTGCAACTCATTTAAAGCCTTCTTCTCTAATGAGAAAGGTAAATATGCTAGATATACTTACTGGAGGTGTGATGAGATGATTGAAGCTGTTAATTTTCTCATTGATAATATTTATGTACGTTTCGGCAACAAAGTTTATCGACAGATTGTAGGTATTCCTATGGGCACTAATTGTGCCCCTTAAATAGCAAACTTGTTTTTGTACTGTTATGATTCACAGTTTATGACCAAACTCAGTAAAGACCCGTTTGAATTGCATTTAGTTGAGAAATTCAACAACACTTATCGTTATCTTGATGATATTTTTTCGTTAAATAATCAAGATTTTTTTAAGTATACTGCCGAAATTTACCCAAAGGAACTTACTTCAAATAAATCAAATATAAACGCTAATAACTGTTCTTTCCTAGATTTAGATATTTCAGTTTAACACGGGAAACTCCACTCTGAAATTTACGACAAAAAGGACGAATTTTCGTTCCCTTTTGTTAATTTTCCTTTTTTGGATGGTGATGTTCCGTTGGCACCATCTTACGGTGTTTATATTTCACAACTCGTTCGCTATACCCGTGTCTGTTGTGACGTTTTAGATTTTAACGAACGTAATCTATGTATTACTGGTAAATTATTAAGTCAGGGATTTCGTTACCACAAATTACTTAAAAAACTTTTACTAAATTCTTCCATAGATATAAAGATTTGGTTTTGACACTGTCATTAGATCTTTGAATATTGTTTTATTGGTATTAATATTGATTTTGTTATCAGTAAATTAAAAGCAAACTAAATATTATTGTTATATACATATGCACTTTCATGGATCTACAATCTGTCAACTCCTTTATCTTGGCATTGCACAAGGTCTTGTTTTTCTCTGACTGTTTATGACGTCTTTACACTAAATCCATTGGATGTTGGATGTGTACTGATTGATAATTAAGTCTAAGTTGCATGATTTATATTAGTTGTTATTGGCTTTGAACTAGCTGTCAGTAACTGCGAGTACTCTCAGATATGTACTTAGTTTCTTTTTGTTGTTGGAATGTACAAGTACCCGGTCACGTCCACGTGTTATTGTTATATGTATTTCTATTTGTATCCATCTGATGTGTTAAGCCTTTTTCAACTGATTTTTATAGTTCGTTTTTATGTTGTACTGTTACACCACTGTCCCAGGTTAGAGGAGGGTTGGGATCCCGCTAACATTTTTAACCCTGCCACATTCTGTATGTATGTGCCTGTCCCAAGTCAGGAGCCTGTAATTCAGTGGTTGTCGTTTGTTGCTGTGTTACATATTTGTTTTCGTTCATTCTTTTGTACATTAATTAGGCCGTTAGTTTTCTCAATTGAATTGTTTTACATTTGTGATTTCGGGGCCTTTTATAGCTGACTATGCGGTATGGGCTTTGCTCATTATTGAAGGCTGTACAGTGACCTATAGTTGTTAATTTCTGTGTCATGTGGTCTCTTGTGGAGAGTTGTCTCATTGGCGATCATACCACATCTTCTTTTTTATAAGTATTTTTTCATTCACGTCCGTTTAAAATTTAGATATTTAGCTAACTTTGGGTACGCATCCCTGCTCATACGTTGCATATAATTTTCATAAATGTAATGACTGTTCAAACCTGTGAAAGTCAAACATAATGCACGTATATATGACAATTTTAATTATATTCTATTAAGAATAAATTCAGTCTCAGTTTAAACTTAATAATGAATATTCTCTTGGTCTGGTAGTATCTATTAATGAAATTAGATATTTTTGACAGAAAAATCCTTATGTTTAATTATCTCTCTGCTTTCCGACCACTGTGTTTCCGACCTAAAATAAATATTTATAACAGAAATATCGTTTTCATAATTTTCTTCATGCTTTCCGACATTTTCCCATGCTATGATTGAAATACAAAATATCAAATGATAAACGTTCAGAAATAATCAGTTTATTCTGGGACATTACATATCAATAAACTATTCCCAGGTTTGTTGTCACAATGCACAACAGCACTCTGTATTAAATACTACACACACAACGCGTACAGGGACCGTCTCAAAGCATGAACTAAATAATTGCGTTATCATTATACTTTATATTTTATAAACATTCGCATTATTAAAAACACTTATGTTTAGTCAAAAGGCAAATAGGTTCTAAGATATAAATGATTTTTTGACTGCAACCTTCATTATTTTACTATCATGAACTTTGATTGTTGAAATATACAATGTCACGTGGTAGTCTATCCATAGAGGGACCGTATCAAAGACATATATAACTACCTGTATAAATGATCGAAAATTTTCGAGACGTTCCGAAAATCTTGATTCCGAGTATATCGAATGGCCCATAGACACTTCCAAAACTCACCGATATATAGGAGGGGCCTGATTGGGGGGGGGGGGGGGGGGGGTCTCATCACGATTCACGAGTTGATTTTTTTGTCAATCACGATTCACAGAAAATAAATTTTCATAATCACGGATCACGAAAATATAAAAAAAAAAATATGTAGAAAAACGGATTACGATAGCGAAAATGCGCCGATCACGAAGAACGAAAATTACCCATCAGGCCCCTCATAAAGGCGTGAACCCCTCAAAAAGGGGGGGGGGGGGGGTTACGCAAAAACCTGAAATTTGACTTTTACCTATTATGGTTTAATATCCAAAATCTAAATACACCGTTAGAACCCCAAGAATTTAATTTTCATGAAATCAAACAATGTTTTAATTTTGGACCTTTTTGATAGCAGGTCCCAAAATCCAAAATCTAAATACACGGTTAGATTCAGCATATCAAAGAACCCCATATATATTAAGTTTTTGTTGAATCAAACAAAATTTAATTTTGGACCCAGATTTGGACCAACTTGAAAACTGGGCCTAAAATCAAAAATTTAAATACATGTTTAGATTCAGCATATCAAAGAACCCCTTAATAATATATTCAATTTTTGTTGAAATCGAACTTATTTTAATTTTGGACCCTTTGCACTTTAATGTAGACCAATTTGATAATGGGCCCCAAATTTAAAAATCTAAATTCACGGTTAGATTCGGCATATCAAAGAACTCCATATATTCAATATTTGTTGAAATCAAACACAGTTTCATTTTGGACCCTGATTTAGACAAACTCGAAAACAGGACCCAAAATCAAATATCTAAATACACGGTTAGATACAGCATATCAAAGAACCCCAAGAACTCAGTTTTTTTAAAATCAAACAGAGTTAAATTTTGGATCCTTTGGAACTCAATGTGGACCAATTTGAAAACAGGCCGAAAAATTAAAAATCTAAATACACGTTTAGATTCGGCATATCAAAGAACACCAATAATTCAATTTTTGATGAAATCAAACAAAGTTTAATTTTTGATCATTTGGATCTTAATAAGGACCAATTCAACAAGCATTCTGAGAGTATTGCATGGCAATACAGTCCCCTACCGGTTAAAAATTCATTGTACTGGAACAAAATGCTTATTTGATCTATAACTTGTCATGGTGTAAACTATAATATAACAAATATCAAATCAATTACTTTAAGCATGACGAAAAAAAGTGTGGAAAACTGATTATTTAAGTGAATTTTCTAAGTCCAAGGACCATAACTCTGCACAAAATCATCAGACCGGAACATAAGTCGTACTTGATCTGTAACTTTTTTTTTATAATTCTTTATTTTGTATTTCTTCATCTCATACAATAATTATATGCATTTTTTCTATCAAAGAAGAATACAATACATGTTTATTTGTTTTGACCTGCCAGTGTCAGCGCTTATATTATCCCCCTCCCCATACAAAAAAAAAAAAAAAAACTAAAAAAAAAAAAAAAAAAAAAAAAAAAAATCATTAACTTATATTCATATATGATTTATATATGATTAAAATGATATTTAAAGATTATTATTATTATTGATGCAACAATAGTTATTCTATTCGTACATGTACTCGTAAAGAAAATTATATATATAATGACATACATTTGTATTTTGTTGTTATTTTTTCTTCCCGACAATATCTGGAAATCATATAAAAAACAGTATTTTAACTCTTATTATCATAACATAGTAACACACATTTAATTCTTACATACATATATATAATATCTATAGGATGCACACTAACCACTGTCCAATTGTGATGTGCATCCAGTTGTGTTACACATTTATTTTCAGTTAAGTATGAGTTATCTTTCTTGTATCATAAAATTATTTGTTGAAATGGTTCCCATTTTTTTCCTATTTTTTCACCTATTGCAGGAGAACTGTGAAAGGTGGAAGAAAGTTTTTCAATAATATAATAATTTTTCAATTTCTTTAGTGCAATCTTAACACAAGGTAACAGTGAGCTCAATCTACAAGAATAAATATAGTACTTCATGAGAACAGTGAAAAAATTTCCAGAGATATCTATAATATCTGATCCCAAGAGGATATTTTGTTTTGATATTAGAAGCTCATAATTGCTATCTGAATGTAATGTATCAACTAGTTGAAGCCAAAAATTTTTGACAATGTAACATTCCCAAAAAATATGTTCTATTGTCTCTTTTGTTTCATTGCAAAAACTGCATAGGTGTGTTTCTTTAAGTTTACACTTATATAGCAGATCATTTGTGCATAAAATTCTGTGCAGAATTTTGTATTGAAAAATTATCAGTTTATTACTCAAAGAACACTTGAAAGGATGCATATAGAAAAGATCCCAGTGACCTATTTCCATATGCAAAATTTCTTTCCATTTATTTTGTGATTTTATGGGGTTTTCATGATAAGTAGACACAAATAATTTATAAAAATATGGGCATGATTTCTGATTTGTTTTCAAATAGTCTAAATTATCGCAAGTAATGTTGATTTTCTTTTCACAGTTTTTGATGTGGTCCTTCCAACTACTTGGGATCATATGATATATACCATAGAATTGAAGAAAATTTGTATTAATATCGTATGTTTCTTGAAATTGATTAAAAGAGAGAAATTCATTGTTCTCATTCAGTAAATCATTGACAAAAAATATTCCTGCCTCACACCATTTTTCATAGAAAATAGTTTTATTATCAATTTTTAAAAGTGCATTAAACCAAATAGGTTGGCCTATAAAGTCATTTTGGTCATGGGCAGCATTCCTCAGTTTGGCCCAATTAAGAAGGATGTCCTTCCAAAATCTATTAAAATATATTGAAATTTGTTTAATACTATCCTTATTCATCATCCATATTTTATCTGCACCATATTTTCTATATTTATCATTGAAAAGAATTTTCCAAGGAGAGAGATTGAAAGGGTCCAATAATTTATAGATCCACGTCATTTTCAGTGCATAACAGAAGGATTCAATATGAGGCATCTTTAGTCCACCAGTATCATATGATCCAATTAGAACATTTCTTTTGATTTTATCTGGTTTACCATTCCATAGAAACTTAAAAAAAATATTTTCAATTTTCTTAAAATTTTCAAAAGAGGGATTTGGCAATATTGTTAATGACTGAATGAGAATTGGCAATGCTAAAGACTTTATGACTGTAATTTTTCCTAAGTATGAAAGATCTTGGTAAATCCAAGTATTTAATAATGCATTTATCTTTTCAATTTTCTCTTCAAAATTATAGGCAGTCTTGTCGACAGCAAAAAGATCATAGTTTATACCTAAGAGTTTAAATTTCCCTGTCTGATTCCAGTTTAATCTTTCTCCTTGGTGAAATATTTCTTTTGAATGTGCTTTTGACCCAATCCAAATGGCTTCTGTTTTTTCTAAGTTTGCTCGTAAACCAGAACACTCAGAGAACTTTTCTAAAATATATAGAGATTGTTCTAACGAATTTTCATCATCATCTAAGGTTAAGGTTGAGTCATCTGCATATTGACTAAGCAAATATTCAGAGTTGTCTATCTTAATACCATTAATATCTGGGTTATTTTTCATTGCTGCACTCATCAGTTCCAAAGCCAGTATAAAAAGGTAAGGGGATAAAGGATCCCCTTGACGAACCCCTCTTTCTATATTAAAGAAGCTAGAGCAATGACCATTATTTATAATACAACTTTCGATAGTGAAATATAAAGATTTTACCCAATTACAGAAATCAGGACCAAAACCTAAGAATTCAAGTGCTTTATTTATGAATGACCATTCAAGCGTATCAAATGCTTTTTCAAAATCTAAAAGGAGTAAAAGTCCAGGTATATTTTCTTCTTCAGTTCTTTCTATTAAGTCAAAAATAAGTCTTGTACATTCCCCAATGTATCTACCTTTAATAAATCCTAACTGTGTTTCACTAATAATATGTTTGAGCAAGGGTTTAATTCTATTTGCAATAGATGCGGAACATATTTTCATATCAACATTTAAAAGGGTGATAGGACGCCAGTTTTTTAAATAAAACTTAGACTTCCCTTCTTTTGGGATGCATGTAACAATGCCTTGTCTTTGCGAAATTGATAAAGAGCCTTCTTCAAAGCTATAATTAAAGGAATTAAGTAAATAGAACTTAAGGTCATTCCAGAAAAATTTATAAAACTCTGCTGTGTACCCATCTACCCCTGGTGATTTATTATTTTTCATGTTTTTTAAAGCATTCAGACATTCTTGAGTTGATAGTTTTCCCTCAGCTTCTAACATTTGTTCTTCCGAT
Organism: Mytilus californianus; assembly: GCF_021869535.1. Classification (NCBI taxonomy): domain Eukaryota; kingdom Metazoa; phylum Mollusca; class Bivalvia; order Mytilida; family Mytilidae; genus Mytilus; species Mytilus californianus. The sequence continues at coordinate 126,100,997 of NW_026262679.1, read as the reverse complement.
AGACAATTGATAAAAGAGTTATTTTTGTTGAAAAACATATTTTCATGTTCCATTTTACAAAATGCATTTTTAGATGAGTACAAATTTTTATAGAATTTTCTCTGTTCTTCCAATATTTTGAATTGATCAAAGATTTCATCTCCATTTTCGTTGATAACTTTAGGAATAATTTTTTCATTATAATGTCTTTTTTCTAAATTACAAAAGTAGTTTGTACATTTTTCTCCTTCTGCTTCCCATTTTGCTTTTGCCCTAGCAATTATACCATTTTTTTTTTCTCTAAATGTTTTTAAGCTCTCCTCTATGTTTTGAATTTCAGGTTTTAGTTCCTGATCTGGGTGTAGGTCATATCTATTTTGTAAAATGTTTAATTGTTGTTCGAGTTCAGATTCTTCCCTTTGACTTTTTTTTTAAAATATGAAGTATAAGAGATAGTTTTCCCTCTTATTGTACATTTCAATAACTCCCAAAATATATGGGGGTCTACAGATAATTCTGTTTCTTCCCCCGTATCTGTATTTGATAGGTTATATTGATTAACAGTGTCTGATATACACTTTTTAATCTCAGCCACATAATAAGTATCATGTAGTAAGCTATTATTGAATTTCCAAGTACCCCTCCCCCTTTCTTGGTTATAAAATTTTAAGCTGAGAGAAACAGGAGAATGGTCAGAACGATAGCTAATATCTATATCAGATTTATTTACTAAGGATTCAAAATCAGTGGATATAAAAAAATAGTCTAAACGACTTTGTTTATGTTCCGGACCTCTCCATGTATATCTTTTCTTGTCTGGGTTATTTGCTCTCCAAACATCCACCAAGTCTAAGGAGTTCTTTATTTCTATAAGTTTAGTGTGCGCTTTGACATTATTTTTTGTTTTATAGTTAATTGTATCAATTTCATAATCTTGAACTACATTCCAGTCTCCCGCTATAATGATTGAAGAATTTTGAATATTTGAGATTACCTCCTGTACTTCAGAGAAAAAACCTGGATTATCATTATTTGGGCCATATATACCAGCTAAAGTTATTCGATACTCATGAATGGTCATATCCAAAATTAGATAGTTTCCCTCAGGATGACAATTTAGGTAAAAAAAAGTCAGGATAAACTATAAAAAAAAGGCAGGACCGAATAGAGTGAAAAATAAAAAGGGAGGACAGAGATTACAACTAAAAAAAAAATCATCATTAAATTCTAATCGGTGACCTTAACGCAGGACTTCCAGTATATGCTGTATTCTTCCACACTCATATTTTTGAAGAAATATGCTTGTCTTAAGTTAAATTTTCATTGATGTAATTTTTAAGTTCCTCTACATGAGGTTTTTCATCTTGCATATTTGATCTGTAGATGAAATACTTTGCTAATAAAATGACTTCATTTTTTTTTATAAAATTTAGTTTATAATTTTCATAGAGGCCAAAAATGACAAAATCCACATTAAGTGGAATTTTAATATGTGTTGCTTCGTAATTCCAAGAATTCAGATGGTTCCAAATGTCTGCTACAATATGACTGCCCCGCAGTTAGTGTTCTATAGTTTCTGGTTCTTCCAGAACCAAAAGCCATAAGCAAATTTTAGGATATTTGTAAGTGTTACTGATGAATGGAATTAATTTTTGGCAGTCAACAATCACATGAATACACTTTTACACTGACATTAACACTCGTAGGTAAGACACAATGGAAACAGGTAGGCAAGGGAACGAAAATTTAACTCAAAAAAGGGGTTTTTCTATAAAATATTCTGATTCCGAACTTTGAAGAGAAAAATATTTTGATTAGGGAGAAGGAAACAATATTGAATATAAGAGTCCAGTCCGTGGGTCAAGTCCAAGAGTCCGGTCCAGTCGAGATTTTACACTTTGTCAATAACAACCTCTATATACCATGTTAACACATTCTTGAGCTTTTGTAAATATTATCTGTCGCCGTATCACCATGCGATGACAGATTTATAGCTCTACATACCAATTATGAGAATATATGAAATATTCAGTCTCATCGGGTTTATAGCAGGAAGAAGAGGTTAATCACGTAAAAACCTGTTTTTTTTTCAAAAAACATTATATTTCAATCAACACATGTTCGGGTAATAACTGCTATGCATACATAAAAAACCCTGTCGCGGATCCTTAAATACAGAAACCGATACAAGACATACATCAAAAGACCTTTGAGGCTATGTAGAAAATAATACTCTAAACTTGCAAGTCTAGTTAAAGATTAATTTCATTCTATTAGACATTTTCAATAACTGTCAACACCTACAGTTGACAACGACACCGACAGTTAAAATGTAAGGGTTCTTCTAAAAAAAATGGTCGTATCTTTATATCACTAGTAGTTTATTGGATTTGAAAATGTTGAATATGTCTGTCTAAGTATACTAATCATAGCGATTATGATAATAAATCTCGTTTGTGATCCGACACCGCTACGACAAGAAAAGTAAAAATCACATACCGACTGCATTCAGACAATGATAGGACACTCCAGATTATTGCCGATAGTAATCCGCCTTTTTCACTTTTCGTGTCGTAGCGGTGTCGGATCACAAACGGGATTTATAAACAAGTCGGATATAATGTGAACGGCCGCATTAGGTAACACCATTTACATGTACGATACTTTAGATTAACCGTAAGTCGGAAGGTATGTGATTTTTAATACCCTACTCCTACCGGCGCGGAAATTTACGTGTCCACACCGATATTAATTACAACGAGAGAAAGTCCTATGGATGGGGAATGGTCCGGGCATTCGGGAAACCCAGCCGATTTTGTATAGTCGAATTACAACGTGTTGTTTGGTTGCTGTCTCAGTACGTGTTATTCACATTTTTAATCTCTCTGTTTTTTGTGGCTTTGGTACACATATTTTTACAAAGAACTTAATCCATAAAAACGACCTTGTACACGTGAGGTATTCAGAAAGGACATGTCAGTGTGAAGTAGATGAAACATGGCATGAAATAACATCATAGACAAAATGTACTTCGACGAAGATACACGAAAAAATCAAAGAGAACGAAACCATTCACCTACAAGATAATCAACCACTATACTGACAACTACATGGTGGTGTGTCGAAATGCATTTTGAAATATATATTGCGTTTATGAACACTCACCAAGACAATATAATATTAAACATTATTATTCAAATTTCATATATTGTCAAATATTTTTGAATAATCAACTTACATACCTTTCGTGTTGGATTTCCCAGGAATAAGATAGACATGTGAGTTAGGTGCAGCCTAGTTATACTGGTGTTAAAATATCAGGTTTCATCCCTGGGGTTCACATGACAATGTGATTTACAAAGTAAACAAATCGTCTGCAACTAGAATTAATTCACAGTGAAAATAATCCATAGTGATAAAATCACACCTGACTTTGAAATATAACCATTAATTAAAAGCTAGCCTTTTATTTTCTCGCGAATATATAAAGCCCAAATTCGAGCTTTTTAATGAAAACTCTTGTCTTCGAAAAACATTGAACAGGAATTTGTAGATTAATTTTATTTTTCTCTCGCTTACTGTTAATTCGTGATGCGACCTTATTTTAGTGGGTATATTGGTCATATGACCTTCATTTATTACACACAAAAGTATGTGGATGTTCTGAGAATATACAGTAGGTGCAAACGCGGACGACGATTTCGACGCCGAGAGTTTTTCGAGCTAACTAACTTTGCTGCCCCAAAAACAGTTTCCTTTTCCTGTTCCTATTCATGTATATTAAAAAATTTCATTATTTTTGGAGTAGAAAAGATTCTTAAAAAGATCAAAACTAGTAATTGTTACTTTGTTTTTTATTTTGCGGAGCCGGTTACCATAAATAAATGAAAGAGAAGCAGTTGAACTGTTACATAAGATATAGCAACTTTGTTTTTCGAGAAGTTATGTTAACATTTTTAAAATAATATTGCTCGACACACACATTTTCCAAATGAACTATTTCACCACCAGAATATGACCCAAAGACGTCTTATAATTGATTAATTGTTGTTTATTTTACTCCCAGTGGACGTCATGTGAACAGTCACGTTCGATATAAGTATTCTGTCCTGTGAAACAACACTGCTTTTGTAATGAAAAAGATGGGGTTTTAGATTACGTCATATGAATAGTCATTTTTGATATGCGTATCTGTCCTGTGAAATAACTCTGCTTTTGAAACGAGAAAAAAAAAAAAAAAAAAAAATTGGGTTCCCTTTTTCTCCTGTACAGTGTAAAAACAACAATTAAAGGAAATCCACGTGTTCTCATTTTCTTACCAAGGAACGAAATGTAATCAATTAATTAATAGTTTATTTTTTAAAATTTTATCTACTTTAGGCCATATTAGTGTCACTGCTGCATATCTTTATTAGGATTGTTTGAAAGATGTATATAGTTGCACCTTCTTAATTGATTTTAAATCGAAAGCCAGCGTCCGTCGTTTGTAATACACATACAGTTCCTACCACCTGGTACTTCACAAGTATTATTTAAACATCTGAGAATAAATATATACTTCAAACATTGACATAGGCAAACTTAAGAATTAAGATCAATTATTTCAAAGCTTATGACATAAGTGGTCTTTTTATGCCGCTAAGAGAATATGAGGCTATTGGTAGTGTTTCTCCTGGGTAAGTTCGCAATGGTTATATATGAAATGTATGCACTGCTACGAATTATAAAAACAAATAAATCATTTATTTTTCACTCTTATAGTTATTTTAGTGAAATTTTTGCAATAACAGTATCTGCTTCGTGATTTTGTTTTGTTCGGCTACAAGTACAAGTCTTTTTTTTCGCTTACTCCCGGTATATAGCGTGATGAAACTAACTTTTATAACATGAATTTTCAACTCTCTTGTCCAGTAAAATATGTACAATTAAATAATATATGTATGGATTCAATAACCCAGCTGTCTAGCGGTTTCGAATTCAAAAGGTGATGTTTTAAAACAAATTGGAGTAAAATGCTTAAATCCCCTCTAGCAGTATGGGGTTCTTCATAGGTGCCAATCTTAGGCATTAGCTGACTTTTATCAAATCACCATTTTTAATTCACTGGAAAACGAAGGTACATTTTCCTAATCAGTCCAATCTTTACATATACATCTCATATTATAACCATGTTTTTGCAAAGATTGTCTACAGTAGTGGACAGAGTAGCAAGATAATTTAGTTGTTTTTTTTTATAAAATGACTCTATTTTCGTATTGTCCAAAATTAAACTTGTTATTTTATCTTACAAATGTTGCACTGGTTGGGTCAAACAAAAGACTTGAGAATTGGTATTAATTTGCTGATCCCGCTTAAGCACTTACCATTTAAGAGTAAGAGAAAATACTCACGTCTGATTGACTCGTAGTCATTATAATGTGTCTGTGTATGGTGAAATGGCTTTCTGTGGACTGTCACTTTGTGAACTAGCATGTTAAAAATTCGACCAAGCGGTCTAGAACACACACGTATCCACATCAACACGTTCTTGTCCTGATATCTATGTCATATTTACCACCAAGTAGACATAAAACACCTTCAATCTTCCTACTTTTTCTGTTACATCATCCTTTTTTACCGTTCAAATTTTATGGTTATATTTTCCTAATTTTCAGCCTTAACAGGTTTGTTTTAATCAAGAAACAATATCATACTATAAATACGAATTATGATTAAATAGTTTAAAAAATACTGACAGCGTCATAAATTCCAGGGGCTTAGGAGCCGAGGAAAAGAGAAGCCGGGGGTCAAGGAATTTTTTTTAATGAAAATAGAATTTAAAAACATTGAAGAGGACACTGAATAGCTTTTAGAATATAAGACTATAAGTTTTTTTCTTTTGCTTTTCACATTCAGAAAATTTCCCCCTACTTTTCAACTCCTACGCCACTGAACACGGCAAATTATACACATTGAATCAAAGGAACTTGCCCGGCATTCGCTGTCAAATGACGGTAGAGTATTTAGTATAGACTGTTCAACATCAAGGGTTGGGAATTCAAATCCTGGACTTCTTCCCTTCGACTGTAAAACAATTGCTACAGAGGAGCGTCCATTTTGGTCATGTGGGATGTATGAATACGCAGCCACGTTCGACCGGAATGTGGACGTCAATTTAGATCCCTCGTGTAGGGAGAGTGTCCTACCCCTGCACGTAAAAGAATCATTGCAACAACTCTCCGAGTGGTCTATAGGTGGCCAGTTGCAGACAAAATTTTGCCCCTATTAAACATACCCCAATTGTTCAGTAACAGTAGAAATTCACGCCCTTCTTTCCGGTTTACCTACTATCTTTTTATTGTTAAGTTGATTTAGATTGTTGTTTGCTTAACATCCATTCTCAAAGTTTTAATGCATGTTTAAAACAAGAGCAAGTAAACAATAAATACAAGGGTCGGCCCTGCAAGGTAGGGTCTATCGGGATGGGCTGAAAATGTGAGGTACCACTGGAAAATGATTGGATAAGGACAGACTGTTTTGCCTTGCAACAGGCCATCCACAGATCCCTCAGAGTTGTTTCAAGGATTCTGTAACGTGCAGAATGCGTGGTACGATCTATACACGGGGCATCTGATTTAACCTTCCACATTCCGACGGGACATGGCATGTGTATTTATACATCCAACACATCCAAACGGACGCCCCACTTTAGCAAGGGTTTTACTGGGAGAAGTCCAAAAAAATAGCCATAAATTTAAATTTAGTCGACCTTTTGGGTTTCGTAAATTTGATATTTGGCACATTTATACTAAATGCATCGAGTTTGAAAGAATTAATTCAGTAATATTTCAGAAAATAAAAGAGAAAAATGCATTAATTTTTCCATTTTCATTCAACGAGCGAAATGTAAAATTTTACTAAAATCTGTTACATGTACCTTGGCCTTAAGCAAACTTTGGAGCCAAGTCATGTAAAATAAGCCTTTTTGCTGGAAATGCACCGGAATTTTTAGAGTTTGATATAGTATATAAATTAAAAACATTTTACATGAAGCGCTCAACTTTTAATGCACGTTTCTTGTTCTTTTATTCTCTATATATGCGTTAGATATCATCAGTTTTCTGTGTAGTATATACTTCTGGACAATATGTCAGACTCACTGCGTTTTTTCCTTTTAGATAATGGTGCTTTGTATTTGAGATGTAATTACTAGATTTAGATATCTCTTACTTTTAAAAAGAGTAACCAGAAAGGGGGTGATATGATATCATTGCATCATTTGCAATTGACTTAAAAAAAAATTACAATCGCAACCCCTCATGCACATAAGTATTCCTCATTCCTACCTTAATTAAAGAAAGACCAATAGAATTTGTCGGACTTTGTTTTATAAAAAATGGTCCTGGAACAAAGAGTTAGTTTTAAGAAGTAAAAAAAACAACTACTCTAATTCTAACAAAAGTTACTGATAACATTATCAAGAAGATTGATAAATTTTTTGTTCTGGACGTGTTTTCAACAGACATTCCAATCGGAACCACCTCTATTCATCTCTTCGCATTCATATGAAACATACATAAGGGGCATCTCAAGAAGAACAAAACACGCTAGCATCTATATAGATACTGTTCTCTCACTGAATGATTCAGTTAGGTTACTATGTTTACCGAATCTATTTCATCTGGGAACCGACATTGAGGGTCAGCTGAGAACTAATATTTAAAAAAACATATTTGACTTTAATTTTTCCATTTTGCACTTTCAATTTTTTTATATAGCAAAGAGGTAGTTCTAATTTCACCTGAATTTATTTCATGCCAAGGTCATTTTCGAAACCTCCTCCAATCTTTTCTCAAATTCACAGTATGAAAGCTTGATGTGTGTATTTTAAGGTTCTAACAACAGTTTTACCTCTTTTCTCCTGTACCTTGACATTTCAGTCAATGCGATATTTCAAAGCTTTCATTCTGCATCAGAATATTGATATTACAACATGTGTAGACTGGGGAGAGAGTAATGTTTGACATATTGTTTAAGGCTTGTCTATGGTTGTTTACATGTTTAATTTGGAAGTTATATAAGTTTTTGTGTCGTTTGGTTGCTGTCTTATTGACTTTAAACCTACATCTCTCTTAATTCAGCTTCGAAAGCCATCATAACATTTACGGAATCTTTATGATACAGATGACTTAGTATACCATTCCATCTGTCGTAGCCGCAATTCTGATGTTTTTTTTCCCTTATTTATGACTGAATTCATAAGTTATTTTTAGAAGTCAAAATCAACACTACGGAGTAGAACGGGAACTGTATATTCTTTCGGAACGATTGAGTTTTCCTAGCGGGTTTTTGTTTTCTGTGGGAAACTCGTTCTAACAGTTAAATATCAAAAGCAAGATCACCAATTGAAGATTGCTGCTTTCAAGAAATCTATTGAGAACATTATATAAAATAATTACTGACCATACCGGAGCACCTTATTCACCTCGGTTTTTTAGTAGGGTTCGTGTTGCTCAATGTTTACTGACCATACCGGACCACCTTATTTACCTCGGTTTTTAGTAGGGTTCGTGTTGCTCAATGTTTTTTTTGTGTGTAGTATTTTGTGGACTATTGTTTATTTTTCTTTGATTTGTTTTTCTTTTGACATATTGTTTTTCTTCGACCTATGATTTTTAATTGTCATAAGAACAATACTGGTGCCAAAAGTGGAACAGCCACTACGTTATCATTACCCTTTAGTGGGGTTCGCGTTGCTCCATCTTTGGTTTTTTATGTAGTGTTCCCTGAACTATTAATGATCTCTTTCTTTTTCCTTTTGGCCGTGGTATTGTCTGTCGTTTTTTGACACCTGATTAACGAACACCAGTTTATCTCCAGTTGTTCTTGTATTCTCTGTCATTGAATTTCCCAGTTTAATTGTCAAATTGGACTATAGAAGTACATTAGAAGGTAGTAAATTATTCAGAAATAGAAAAAAAAACAAAAACTAGACAAGCGTTTGACTTAGCCAAGGAGATATATTTCATACATAGATATGGTATGAGGATATATAATGAAAAAAATATATAAATACTTGTTCAGACGTCTTGAACTAACATACACTTAATAATACACATTGATTTTCCTTTAGGTGGACAACAGTCACAGGACGATGTTTGTAAATGTTTATATATAATTTTGTATATCTATACATCTTATCGGTCTGGTTTTTAGACTGATCCTGACAGTCACGTGCTTCTATCTTCGTAGTGTACTTGTTATACTTAAAGGCTGTACTATTTGTCTAAAAATAAAAGAAACAGAATATACTGCAAGTTACTTACCAGTTACTTATAGAAAATAACAATAAAAGAAACAGAATATACTGCAAGTTACTTACCAGTTACTTATGGAACATAACAATACAACTGATATATGCTGTCTGAAATCAAAATGTCTCCTAAGGTATATACAAAATATTCTACATATATATAAATACTCGGAGCGATTAATAGCTTGACCTTATGTAAACGTATGTTTCTATTATGACAGACTGGATATATGTTGACCAATATTTCTTTTAATTCGATCCTTTATTTAAATGTCTCATTAATGTATACCCCACATTTCCTTGTTAATGACTTCAAAGCTAGAGTTCGAACCACACTAAGGAAATGATATAAACTTGCAAGTGACACAAATTTTTAATTTTTTCACCAATCTAGTTCTGTTTAAAGTTTTGTTTTTAATGTTGCGTTCACACAGTGTCGATTATGGCTCCCGTTTGAGATAAGATAGCGCTAAGACACGAAATATGAAAAAGTCGGATTACTATCCCCAATGATCTGGAATGTCCTATCATTGTCTTAACGCAGTTGTATACGTTCGTAACAGATTCCTACGGATCGGGAATGGTTCGGAGAGGTCGGCAAAGCACCCCCGACAATAAGGTGCGTCCCGTAACATTCGGGGAAACTCAGCCGTGTTTGTCTAGTCGGATTACAATCGTGACAGATTCTGCTGTATCGGATCAAAATCGTAACAATGTTCTGTGTTTTCCTGACGGTGCCTTGTGGAACGGGCATGACCTGGAGAAATTTGTCTTTGCTGGTTTTTTGTCGATTGAGTCCAGATTGCATCCAGATCTTGCCGAATGCGAACCGTCTTTGTTCCGGAACAGTCCCGTTATTAACACGAAATTCGGCAATAATACCCACGTCAGAGTCCCGACAATTACAGAACACGATACGACTGAGTCTAGACAATGCCGTTTGCAATGCGGTACAGCAGACTGTGATAGCATTGCGTTCCGACAGTACCTGATCATCCCGAATATGGCGATTTTTTAGGACGGGACTATCACGTTTTCTAACGGATATCTTCCGTCAGCGTCGGTTCACTGTCTGGTCAGTGTCGGATCCCTCTCGGATCGCATTCGACAGAATCGGGATGCTGTCGGGACAGATTCGGTCGTTTTTTGCCATTCAAAAGATACTAATCGGATTAGAATCGGATTGAGAACGTGATAATCGGGACAAATTCGGCTGGAAACGGCTGAATTTGGACGCTTCCTGAACGATATCTTATTGGTGTCGTGAACAAATAAATGTTGATCCCGGCTTTATAATACATATTTATCAGTACAAAAAAGCAGTTTGAATACACTAAAACTATTTGCACGTTTAAGTATTCTACGGTGTAATGTCTCTTAAACATGATTAAATATATACGACTGCCATTGTTGGTGATTTACCGTGAGTATAAATTGCATGCCATATTTGCTGTTGATATTTTTGTAATACAACATTTTTGGAGACTGATATTTTTCTAAGTTGACGTATATGCTAAAAAGATCATATATATATATATATATTTCTCTAATTCTTCGTCAATTTATCCCTTTCTGCACCAATTGTATAAAAAAAATTTAATCAACGTGTGGTTCGTTTGATCTCAGTTCTTCATTGGTTAAAATCCGATTATGACGTCGAATTTTCTTGCTTTCCTCTGAATTTCCTATTGTGACGGCATGAAAAAAGGCGACCATGCCTGATGACGTCACATAGAAAGAACACATCTTTTTGCAGATCATTCGAAAAGAAAGAATAAATTTGCCTGCGTATTGTTTGAAAATCATTAGAGAAACAGATTCCACCACCAAATCTCGTGTAATACGATATTTATCCACTCTCGGCAGTTAAATTTTAAATATTTAAAACGCTCGGCGAGCCTCGCCTTTTAAAATTTGAAAATTTAACTGTCTCGAGTGCATAAATATCGTATCACACTCGATGCAGTGGTAGAATCTATATATATATATATATATATATATATATATATATATATATATATATATATATATATATATTATGTAATTTGATTTAAATATTTTATCGGTGTATAGTTTTTTTCAACTATGTTTTAGCATTTGGTTCCATAATTGCGTTTTATCTATAAAAAAGTGATATCTGATGTGTGCCTTTGTCTGATTATAAAAACTTAATTAGTTTTTTTAACTATTACTAACGGACTCTCGTCGCGATATACTAATAGTTATTTTGCGCCGACTCGAAGTTAATCAAGAAGCAATATAACAATCAATCATAACATGACAGTTTTTACATCGGATGTGACCTTGAGAGGTCATATCGGTGTTATGTTGCCGCAGAAATGTCCTTGCCGTTTGACTGATAACCGAACGTATTTCGTATAATTACGCGGATATTATCGAGTGAAATTAACATTCCTTATCGCTTGTTATATATTAATTTCATCAATAAATATTCATGAAAATAATTTTTAAGAACATGGATAAATGTATGAAAATATTTTGTCGTGAGAAATATATATATCAATAACAAATCATGGATACCGAAAATTTGTGTTAACGCATGCGGAAGAATATCTCGAGAACGTTTTGCAACAAAAGCGGGAAAATATGAATGCCTACTCAAATCCAATCTATTAGAAAAACGAATTATTACAGAAGAGTGTCCACCATGCACTTGCACTGCACTATCATTAGAATAGTAGAATAGAATGATATATAAATGGATGAAAATTTGCCTGTAGAGTTATTAAGACGATCTGCTATATATATAACTGGTATACACATATTAATAAAATGTATAACAACAAACCAGAGTATACTGATAACAAATGATTATATCACTACAATATAATAATTATATCGGTGAGGTTGAATTCCCTGTCATTTATTCATCATCCACACAGGAACTTGTCTCAGAAAAAAATATATCTATGTACCTTAACCTACCTTCAGGTATAGAGATGTGATTTTTTTTCTGAGACAAGTGCTTGTGACCATCCACCAGAACTTGCGGTCATCCGATGTTCAGTACTCAGTACTTTGATTATACTAGCTGTATAATCAACTGTCGGTCGATATCGGCTCGAGGGATGATATCATGACCTAAGGCTGACCAAGGAGATTATAAAACCTCCTTGGGCTGACAATTCAACAGATATGAAAATGTTATGCAACTATATGATCTGAAAATATTGAATGTCTCGTATAGCCGTTGCCTCAACTGTTGAATGAAGAAATGTTTTGTAGAGTTGTCGTAAGTAAATAGGTATTTATATAACATTTGATAATACCTGTGAGCTAAGAAATCTCGATGTAAAGCCTTCGGTCTTGAAAGTTCTTGCATTCTGATGGAAGCCTTCTTGATCTTCACAGCTCTCAAATCTGGGGATATCGCTGATGGGCGACCACAGCTGTATTTAAACAAAGGACTGAAAAAATCAAAACAAAAGAATCCCAGTATGAATCCAATAAGATGTGGTGTAAACGTTTAGGTGATAGAACCATCACAACATAACAAGATAACTTGCGGTCACTATACGGTCTTCTATGATAGACAAATGTCCATATCATTTGACATGATTTTACTAAAATATGAATAAATTCAAAACATTTCCTAAGACCTGTTATCCACATCCAATTTCTTCATAGAAGAGAGAGATAACCTGAAGACCTGTGACCATAATTAACAAAATGCTAAATGGACAGACACACTATAATAAAAATACAATCACACACACTAACATTTATTTATGGCGTGATCATAGAACACCATTTATACTTGTATTTGTACTGTATGACCTTTACGTACCGTTTGCTACAATTAACCCCGCCACAAGTTCATGCTCCTGTTCTATATCTGCAGACTCGTAAGTGAAAAATGGTAGTTTATGTTGTTTCCGTGTTACATATTACTTTTGAACTATGAACCATTCAACCAATGGTTTTCACATTTTAATATGTTGTAACTGATGACAAATGTAGGTCAAGTCTTTTATTGCCTATCTCACTTTGACCGTCCATGACATTCTATTATCCTTGATAGATTGCAATTTGAAAATATATAGGCACAGAAAGTTGCAGGTCAAACAAGCCTGAAAGCGCCATGCATTAGAAAACATAAATTTCATTCGTACTACACAGGCAAATTTTGCTCACATGAAATTCACGTCAAAACTTTCACGTGAGATTCACCTCAAACGAGCTTATACATGAAACTTACGTGAAAATTTTCATGTGAATTTTACGTGAATTTCACGTGAACTTTACCCCAAAAAAATGGTACTTTTAATGATTTTAATTAGATTTGAAAATTTAGATGTTATTTGAATACCTTTATTTCAAATTTCACGTAAATTTCACGTGAAAAAAAAATCATGTTATTTTCATGTGAAATTCACGTGAGTTTCACTTGAGATTCACGTGAAACTCACATGAACTGATTTCATGTGAGTTTCATGTATATGCTCGTTTGAGGTGAAATTAACGTGAGATTCACATGCATTTAAATTCACGTGAAATTCATGCGAGTGAAATTTCCCTGTGTAGTTACCCTCTTAAGTTCAACAATGGTTATCTTCAAGATACAGAAAATCCAGTTAGATGTCAATTTTGACAGCTCAATTCTTGTTTTAAAGTTATTTGGAGAATTTGGTGTTGATGAAAGGGATTTGATAATGAACGTATCTGTTTTATTCTTTTCACATTTCTTTTTTTTAACCTTAGGACGGTATAGTGCATGGTATATTGTATAAAAACCTGTCTATTGTCGAAGACTGTGTTAAATTGACCTCTAGATGTTTTTTGGTTATTTGTGTCGTTTAGATGTTGTTTCATTGAAGTATACACCTCAACCCTTTTCATTCGTGATGAATTTGTATAAATTTAATTGTAGTGAAAAAGATTTAGAAATGAAGCAAATGTTCTTATCGCTGTAAAATTCCCACTTCTAGTAAGTCTATGTTTTGTGTCAGCCGTTGATAGCATTGTGGTACAATATTTGTTACTAAAAGGTCATTTGAGATGTAAATGACATATAACTCGACAAGACTTGAGCAGTATGAAATTAAGTATGACTTACAGACACTTTTAAAGTAAAATTCAAACTTATATTAGATATGATGATTATACCTATACATATTACCACGGTCGTGTGTAGGTTTTGGACTGGCCAGTTCTTTGACTCTCTCGTTAGCTTCCTTAACTTTAGGTTTGGCTTCAGTAATAAAGGATGCGCGTCCAATACTGTAGTAAAACAGAGGTCTGTGAAAAGGGAAAAATTGATAAATATATATACTTTCTGTAAGAATGTTCTTTGATGATTAATCTTTTTATAATATGCCATAAAGTTTCAATAATTCAGGAAAAGCGTTACATTGTCCGATAGTAAATAGTTTGCGTTCACCCGGTCAATCAATATTATGATCATGCGAGTAGACATAGCCTAGCTATATTGTTGCCTGCATCCCCAAAGCGCATTATAAAATGTATCTATGGAAAAGGGACCCACTTGACAGTCCAGGACCTGCCTGTGGGCATTTCCGCTTAATTAATGTTAAACAAGCATTATACTACAGTTTATGCTTTCAATGACTACCGTGATGCTCTTCTAGGACAGGTTGCAGTCCTAAGTCTTCCACTCTATAGTTTCTAAGTAACACGGCGGGTGTATGACTGCTAACACTTCCAGAGCTCATGAGTTCATTCCCAGTCATGCTCAATCTTAAGTTTTCTGTGAATTAATTTGTGGTACCAAGTACAATTTTATGCATCTGAAAATTTTACGTTCCGTAATCCTTTACCGGTCTTTACGTTTTGAAGTATATTCTGTGTTTGGGCATGTCATATATTTTAGACTTCCCGTGATTTTAAGACAGGTTCTTTTCTAAGATTTACCTGATGCGTTCCTTTTGAAAATTTCTCTTGGGTTTAGAAAGGTCTTTCACTCTTTCATTTGCTTCTGGTATTCTTCCAAGTGGTCGTATCGGTTGTTGTGATCCCCATAAAACATCTAAACTATAATATAAGTCAATTAATTTGTTGATAAGGGATGTCAATTGAAAATTTACAAACAAAAGTTGAATTTGATATCCATAACTTCACAAGAATCACTAATATCAAAATGTACTAAAAATGGTATTTTAGCTTATCATAATAATAATAATGTTAGTTATAATAATTATTGATTAATAGACATAGCATAAGCCCTTTTCCGGGTGCGGGATTTTCTCGCTGTGTTGAAGACCCATTGGTGGCCTTCGGCTGTTTTCTGCTCTTTGGTTGTGTTGTTGTCTCTTTGAAACATTCCCCATTTTCATTCTCAATTTTATAGCATAGTTGGTTTGGCAAATTATCTTTGAAATGAAATGCAATAAACATGAAATGTAACAAGCAAGAAATATATCATTTCATGAGGCAAACACATAAGAGACAAAAATTGACGACAAATTATGCATGTGTTAAATGTAAAAAACGCTAAAATATGCAGTATGGATATCATTCTAATTATCTCTACAACTTTAAGAGGTAAGTGTAATAAAATGATGTAATATACATTATTTCTTATTGGTTGAATACATGTTTTTGTTTATATCCCTTTTTGATAAACTTGTAGTTTTGCAAGGATGGCGGTACTCAAGTTAAAGTATTCCATAACTAAGATTATATGAAAGATTTTTTACATCTCTGTTTTGAGTTTTGAACTTGAAACCTGCAGTTTTTTTTTATGAAAAAGTCAAGCATTATTCAAATGCTTTTTACAGTTTGTTCTTGTGTTGTTCTATTACCCCACTGTCCGAGATTACAGGAGGGTTGAGCGCTCCAAAACATGTTTAACCCCGCCATATTATTGTGAACCTGTTCAAGTCAGGAGCCTGTAATTGATTAGTTGTCGTTGGTTGTTGTCTTTCATAATTGGTTTTAGTTCATTGTTTTGTACATAAACTAGGCCGTTGGTTTTCTCGTTTTAGTTCATTGTTTTGTACATAAACTAGGCCGTTGTTTTTCTCGTTTTAGTTCATTGTTTTGTACATAAACTAGGCCGTTGGTTTTCTCGTTTTAGTTCATTGTTTTGTACATAAACTAGGCCGTTGGTTTTCTCGTTTTAGTTCATTGTTTTGTACATAAACTAGGCCGTTGGTTTTCTCGTTTTAGTTCATTGTTTTGTACATAAACTAGGCCGTTGGTTTTCTCGTTTTAGTTCATTGTTTTGTACATAAACTAGGCCGTTGGTTTTCTCGTTTTAGTTCATTGTTTTGTACATAAACTAGGCCGTTGTTTTTCTCGTTTTAGTTCATTGTTTTGTACATAAACTAGGCCGTTGTTTTTCTCGTTTGAGTTCATTGTTTTGTACATAAACTAGGCCGTTGGTTTTCTCGTTTTAGTTCATTGTTTTGTACATAAACTAGGCCGTTGGTTTTCTCGTTTTAATCAATTAACGTTTGGTCATGTCGGGCCTTTCTTTAACTTACTAAATGGTATAGGTTTTGCTCATTAGCGAAGGCCGTCCGATGACATATAGTTGATCTACATCATCTGGTCTCTGGTGGATAGCTGTCTCATTGACAATCATATCACATCTTTTTATCTGTATATCCCTATTTTACATAATTATAGTTTTTACTGTTTAAAACCTGATTGTTTAACACACATTTAGTGCTTTTACTGTACAAATAAGAAAGAATTGCACATTACATAATTTATAGTACCATGTCATTTTGTGTTATATCTCGTCTCACTATTTTCTAGTATCACTTTGTACCACCTTTGATAAGTATTAAGTATGACGATAAATTTTCACTTCTGTACTCGTACTCTAAACAACAAATATATTAATTTTGTAAAAAAAATGTTTACTTCCGTACTCCAAACATCAAAATTATTGTATTTAAATTTACCTGTATACGTTGTTTTATTCAACGCCATTTTGTCCCAGGTAAGAGTTGTCTTATTGACACTCTTCCTACATCTTTTTATCACTACCTGTAACGTCTTTGTTATATAGGCACCCACGTTTTAATATTGTATTTATATTGTGTCATAGATCAAACTCATTCGTTCA
This sequence comes from Mytilus californianus, assembly GCF_021869535.1. Taxonomy (NCBI): domain Eukaryota; kingdom Metazoa; phylum Mollusca; class Bivalvia; order Mytilida; family Mytilidae; genus Mytilus; species Mytilus californianus. The sequence continues at coordinate 126,083,670 of NW_026262679.1, read as the reverse complement.
GTGTATGTTTACTTGTTTTAGTTTAAATGTCTTTTTTTCGAGTTACGCCATTTCAATTGATATTTTATAGTGTGTATTTTTATGTTGTAATGTTACACTACTGTCTCAGGTTAGGGTGAAGGTTGGCGTCTGTTAAAACGTTTAAACCCGTTGCATTTTTATGCACCTCTCCTAAGTCAGGAGCCTGTTGTTCAGTGGTGGCGTTTGTTGGTGTGGTTCATAGGTGTTTCTCGTTTCTCGTTTTTTATATAGATTAGACCGTTGGTTTTCCTGTTTGAATTGTTTTACAGTAGTCATTTAGGGGCCCTGTATAGCTTGATGTTCGGTGTGAGCCAAGGCTCCGTGTTGAAGCCCGTACTTTGACCTATAATTGTTAACTTTTTTTACATTGTGACTTGGATGGAGTGTTGTCTCATTGGCACTCATACCACATCTTCTTATTTATATACAATATGCTACTGAAAGGTACACAATCAATGTGTATTTGGGTTTAGTACCAAAATATTAAGAGCCATGAAGCAATAGTACTGAAATGTTTTTAAAGTATACGTGCAAAATTAGCAGATACATTTGGTTGAATGCAATTTATCAAATAATTCGGCTTATTTTCATTTCTCAAGTAATACTATAAATTTTCATAACCCGTCTGTTTAAAAAAAAAAATATACATTTTCTCTACTTACCCTATATGAGTTGGTGTTCCATTGGATTGCCATCTTTCGTCGAGGTTCTTCGGGCGAGACAGAGCGTTCAAACGATCGCTGCATGAAAAAAAAAATCCATTAAACCTCGATTTAAATAATCTCTTTTTATCGAAAGAAATAAACATGTACTTCATATTATGTCAAACACTGTATATTCTTTTTCTTGGTGTATTATTATATATGTAAACTCAATATTTTTGGTATTTGTATATATTTGCAATTGTTCGGATACCCCTGTAGGGCTTTTAAAACATAAAGTTCTAAAACTTTTACAAAAAATGCATGTGTTAAACAAAACGATTGTTACTAGTGACATAAAGCCAAGTATTACGTACAATTTAAGTGTATCTTGTTGCAAACCAGCACTGCGATTATTTCTTAACAAGGGAAACATCTCGTTTGCTTCTTGCTTCTTCTTCTATGGAAATGAGTTATTTGAAAAGAGCTACCTTTTGTTATATGCTGTATAATGAAATTAGAAATAAACATGGAATAATCGAATTAATATTGAAATGACTACTTTTAGATAAAATTTTGAAACATACTCTTTTTGGAAGGGAAGGTAACGTCACTTTTTTAGACGTAAAGGACATATTATTCATTTAGAAGATATTCAAACTGAATGATAGTGGATAGTGGATAAGGATACAAGTGGGAGGTTTAGCCAGCTATAAAACAAGGTTTAACCCACCATTTTCTTCAGACAATATCTGTACCAAGCCAGGAATATGACACTTGTTTCTATTTGTTTCGATGGTTATTAAGTCGAGCGTTTGATTTTGTCAGTTTGTATGGACTTTCCCCTTTTTTGAATTAAACTTGAGTTGGATTCGGTATCGTTCAAATAGTGATTTGTGTATCATTGCCATGAAACCATTGTAAATTTAAATAATTTTTAATGTGATTAAAAAAAAAATTCCAATTTCTTGTGTTGACATAATCGATTGGAACGAGGAGTAATTATATACGAGTGCACATGATATATAACATTTAATAAACATGCATTGTTTTACACTAGTCATTTTGGGGCCCTTTATAGCTTGTTGTTCGGTGTTGAAGGCCGTACTTTGACCTTTAATTGTTTACTTTTTACACATTGTGACTTTGATGGATAGTTGTCTCATTGGCACTCATACCACATCTTCTTATTTATAATGATTTATTGATACTAAGTAAGAATTGAACTTGATACGTTGCAAGCTAAGAAAAAGAAGAAAAAACTGCTGTAAAAGCTTCAGAAACGTTGATTTGTGTGTCCATTGGATACACTATGCAGCAAACAACTTTCAAGTTTCATTGGAAAATAATCTTTGTTTCGATTTCTGAGTACAGTATGCCAAAATTGAGTTGTACAGCATAATCATTTGAAAAAAAAACAAATTATAGATCTACTTATTAGAAAGACTTTTTTTTTACTATACTCACGATATTATACTTGGGGAGGGCGACTGTGAGATCGGAGGGAGTCTAATAACCGACGCCCGGCTCCTTCGTGCATGTCCCATTCCTTAGTTCCAACACAAAACTGATCACATCCAAGATATGTATTTAACAATATTTTTCTGTATTGTAAATTGTACATATATATATTTATTAAGAGTGTTTAACAAATCCAGATTAAAGTTATTAATTACGATTAAAATGTTTTATTGATTATATGTGTTGAAATAAGCAAAAGGTAAATAATATTATACGTAAATAACTAAGATTATACGATTATCAGTCATTAATAAGGAGTTTTTTTTTCTCTCTCTGCATGGGTTTTCGACTAAAGACATCCATTTTAGATTTAAACACTCAAATGGCAAAATAATCTTCCACACATATAGTTCCTTTCTTAGAGATGGCTTATTCATCACACTGACAATTAAGGTTCTGGTTTGAAAAATTTAATTACAGGTTATAAGGTAAACTTAATTTCAATTAAGTAACGGTATTTGTACCTGCTTTTATTTTTTTCTTTAAACCCGATTAAAAAATAGCAGCTTTCTATCGAAAACTAAAGGTGATTTGTAAATTAAAAAGAGAAAGAAGACAAGTTTTGTGTAATCAACTCATCCTACAGTTTTCAACACAGATCCCTGAAATGCAAATTGGTTGAAGTTGTGCACCTTCTATTTTGGAATTGTTTGGGGAATATTTTCTCATTTTTCCAGAATTGGGAACTTAGTCATTTTTCAGCAAAATGTATGAGAAAGTACAAGTTTTATATAATCAACTCCTACAATTTTAAACCCAGATCCCTGACACTTCACAGGATGATTGCACATATTTTGAAGTTGTACATCTGCTATTATAGAATTGTTTGAGTATCTTTATATTTCATATTTCAAAACTTACAATGTTCAGTATTGAACATTCTGCATTGTGTCAGATACATTCTGCGCAAACCGGCCATTTGAGTCTTTGATCTATTTTCTATCATGTATTCTTAGTTGATTATTATATTTTTCTAGCTTTATCATAATGAAATACCTTTGTCTGATTTTTAAAACTCAACTGTTTATTTCAGCATATACAAATAAGTTCTCGCTGCGATATAGTTTGTTCTAAGGCGGCGTAAGGCACACATCAATTAACCAATCAACACAAATATAGGCTGTATTTTATGTTTATAGAATAGAATTAGATAATGGATTTCGATCAGTATGATATAATAAACTCAGAACTTAAAAGCAAATAATAAGTGTTATAATAAACAAACTGAAACCGAAATGTATAGCATGTTCAATATTATGAAGTTCTTGAATTAACGACATGGAAATCATTGATTCATAATAACTGTTTTTGTTTATTAACGCTGTTGTACGACAGATGAGGTCATGAAGTTTTATTGAATGACCTTAACCTTTTGACAGTTGTCTCTAATTCAGATCGGTGAATCATATTTTTCTGTAATAACCAGGAATCTTCAATTGCTAAAAATGTAGACAAAAAAAAAAAAAGAACACACGGGCTTACGGCTGTATAGTATGAAAAGAGGCAGAAGATGCAAAAGGGACAATAAAACATCATTATACCCCCGCTTTAAAAAAGTGGGGGTATACTGTTTTACCTCTGTCTGTCCGTCCATCCATCCGTCAGTCTGTCAGTCCGTCAGTCCGTCCATCCGTCCCATGAAAATCTTTCTCAGGAACTACAATACAAGGATTTCTGAAATTTGGTTTCAGGGTTTATATAAGTCAGCTATACCGTGTGATGCGTTTTCAGATTGATCACTCAACAACTTCCTGTTTACCGAACACTTACATCATTTTACACAACACATCCAAGTTGAAAATTTTCGTCACATTTTTCTCAGGAACTACATAACAAGGATTTCTGAAATTTGGTTTCAGTGTTTATATAATTCAGCTATACCGTGTGATGCGTTTTCAGATTCATCACTCAACAACTTCCTGTTTACCGTCAACTATTTGGGCTGGGGGTATCATCAGTGAGCAGTAGCTCGCACTTTCACTTGTTTTTCCTTTTCCAGATCAACAGCCAAAAATTAAGCATTTCTTATTTTGAAAACCATATCATATGCATGCTAATTGGTTTGTATTATATTGTGTAGCTTCAATGGCCATTCAATTGTTCTTATCTTAAAGCAAGATATTGTCTTCATTCATTCTCTGTCTAATTCTCGTCAGAGAAAATAACTGACTACATACTCCAAGTGAGGACAATTCATGTTGCTCACAATAGCAGTTTTTAGTGGTGTGGGCTCTCAAAGCTTATTCAGCAGCCGACAAACGAACCTTTAGAATTTGATTAGATTTTTATACTTTCCGATTTTTATTTAAGTTATAAAAATCGAGAGCCTGAGATGTTTCCACAACCAGAATCCACCACTTGCTTTTTCCAAGATCACTATAAACATTAGTGTTCTTTACAATCTGATAAAATACGGATCTTGTTTTTTCACTACGATTGTGTTCATTATTGTTGAAAATTGATCATTTTGTCACGTTTAAATGAATACATATGTACGTACGAAATATTTGTATGTTCATATTCGTGATAACAAAAAAAATATATGCGTACATTGATGCATTTTTTTTCTGCAAACGCGTCAATGTAGATAGACATTTCTGAATTTTAATATTCAATATAGTTTTATATTTATTTTATTCCTTTATAAAGTAAAGTGGTGTCGTCGCACTGAAACCGGTTCCCATAACTACAACAACTATTTATTCGGTCTTCTTTTCGCAAGGCGCGTCATTGTCCACGACTGTGTTTCATTTACTTCTGAGGCTCACAATGATAGCTCGAGGTCTTGATGAAATTTTGTGAGCTTTTTTTTATTTGTTGTTGATGGTTGTCTTAGTTTGAAGCTTGTTTTGTTGCCATATTACATGATCTATTATATTGACTAGGATAATGGACACATTGCGGAACATGATATTGACTAGGATAATGAACGTATAGTGGATCAAGATATTGACTAGGATAATGGACATATAATGGAACATGATATTGACTAAGATAATGAACGTAAAGTGGAACATAATATTGACTAGGATAATGAACGTAAAGTGGAATATAATATTGACTAGGATAATGAACGTATAGTGGACCGTGATATTGACTAGGATAATGGACATATAATGGAACATGGTATTGACTAAGATAATGAACGTAAAGTGGAACATAATATTGACTAGGATAATGAACGTAAAGTGGAATATAATATTGACTAGGATAATGGACATATAGTGGAACATGATATTGACTAGGATAATGAACATATAGTGGAACATGCTATTGACTAGGATAATGAACGTATAGTGGAACATGGTATTGACTAGGATAATGAACGTATAGTGGAACATGGTATTGACTAGGATAATGGACATATAATGGAACATGATATTGACTAGGATAATGAACATATAATGGAACATGGTATTGACTAGGATAATGGACATATAATGGAACATGATATTGACTAGGATAATGGACATATAATGGAATATAATATTGACTAGGATAATGGACATATAATGGAATATAATATTGACTAGGATAATGAACGTAAAGTGGAATATACTATTGACTAGGATAATGGACATATAATGGAACATGATATTGACTAGGATAATGAACATATAGTGGAACATGGTATTGACTAGGATAATGGACATATAATGGAACATGATATTGACTAGGATAATGAACATATAATGGAACATGGTATTGACTAGGATAATGAACGTAAAGTGGACCATGGTATTGACTAGGATAATGAACGTATAGTGGAACATGGTATTGACTAGGATAATGAACATATAGTGGAACATGGTATTGACTAGGATAATGGACATATAATGGAACATGGTATTGACTAGGATAATGAACGTATAGTGGAACATGGTATTGACTAGGATAATGAACATATAGTGGAACATGGTATTGACTAGGATAATGAACGTAAAGTGGACCATGGTATTGACTAGGATAATGAACGTATAGTGGAACATGGTATTGACTAGGATAATGAACATATAGTGGAACATGCTATTGACTAGGATAATGGACATATAATGGAACATGGTATTGACTAGGATAATGAACGTATAGTGGAACATGGTATTGACTAGGATAATGAACGTATAGTGGAACATGGTATTGACTAGGATAATGAACGTATATTAGTGGGACATGGTATTGACTAGGATTATGGACGTTTAGTGGAACATGATATTGTCTAGTATAATGAACGTATAGCGGAACATGATATTGACTAGGATAATGAACGTATAGTGGAACACGATATTGACTAGGATAATGGACGTATAGTGGAACATGCTATTGACTAGGATAATGAACTTATAGTGGAACATGCTATTGACTAGGATAATGGACATATAATGGAACATGATATTGACTAGGATAATGAACATATAGTGGACCATGGTATTGACTAGAATAATGAACGTATAGTGGACCGTGGTATTGACTAGGATAATGAACATATAGTGGACCATGGTATTGACTAGAATAATGAACGTATAGTGGAACATGGTATTGACTAGGATAATGAACATATAGTGGAACATGATATTGACTAGGATAATGAACGTATAGTGGACCATGGTATTGACTAGGATAATGAACGTATAGTTGAACATCGTATTGACTAGGATAATGAACATATAGTGGACCATGGTATTGACTAGGATAATGAACGTATAGTTGAACATCGTATTGACTAGGATAATGAACATATAGTGGAACATGATATTGACTAGGATAATGAACATATAGTGGAACACGATATTGACTAGGATAATGAACGTATAGTTGAACATCGTATTGACTAGGATAATGAACGTATAGTGGACCATGATATTGACTAGGATAATGAACATATAGTGGAACATGGTATTGACTAGGATAATGGACGTATAGTGGAACATCGTATTGACTAGGATAATGAACATATAGTGGAACATGGTATTGACTAGGATAATGAACGTATAGTGGACCATGATATTGACTAGGATAATGAACATATAGTGGAACATGGTATTGACTAGGATAATGGACGTATAGTGGAACATGGTATTGACTAGGATAATGAACGTATAGTGGAACATGGTATTGACTAGGATAATGAACGTAAAGTGGAACATAATATTGACTAGGATAATGGACGTATAGTGGAACATGGTATTGACTAGGATAATGAACATATAGTGGAACATGGTATTGACTAGGATAATGAACGTATAGTGGACCGTGATATTGACTAGGATAATGAACATATAGTGGAACATGGTATTGACTAGGATAATGAACGTAAAGTGGACCATGATATTGACTAGGATAATGAACATATAGTGGAACATGGTATTGACTAGGATAATGAACATATAGTGGACCATGATATTGACTAGGATAATGAACATATAGTGGAACATGGTATTGACTAGGATAATGAACGTATAGTGGAATATGGTATTGACTAGGATAATGAACGTATAGTGGAACATGGTATTGACTAGGATAATGAACGTATAGTGGACCATGGTATTGACTAGGATAATGAACGTATAGTGGAACATGGTATTGACTAGGATAATGAACATATAGTGGAACATGATATTGACTAGGATAATGGACATATAATGGAATATAATATTGACTAGGATAATGAACGTATAGTGGAACATGGTATTGACTAGGATAATGAACGTATAGTGGACCATGGTATTGACTAGGATAATGAACGTATAGTGGAACATGGTATTGACTAGGATAATGAACATATAGTGGAACATGGTATTGACTAGGATAATGAACATATAGTGGAACATGGTATTGACTAGGATAATGAACGTATAGTGGACCGTGATATTGACAAGGATAATGGATACATTGTTGATCAGGTTGGTGTCTACGATAATGGACAGTGTGTTGAGCAGAATGTTGAACTGGATATTTGACAATTTTTGAAACAGCATTTTGACATGGATACTTGCCAGTTTTGATATATTCTCGGAAGCCTCCAATAACACTGGTATAGTTAATGTTGGCATAAACTATGTTACTGCTTCTGTGTCATTTTTCTTTTTTGTGTGTCGAAGTCCATTTGAATTTGTCGATATTAGAGATGAAACTTTTAACATTTTCTTTTTTTTCAGTTCGAATGGTTTTTGGGATTGCCCCACCTGCATTCATCAGCAACTGGATAGCTGTTACAGCTAATGGAGACGCATCTGAAGTTGAATTCACAGTATCACATGGTTTAAATGAATTGCCAATGAGAGTTGATGTTCAAGTGAGAGTGGAATTTAATAATACGTACTTTTACTTCAATGCTTTGAATTCTGCACAGTCAGGAAGTTACAACAATGAATATGGTGGCATCGTGTACATGTTCAACGAGACTAATGTCAAAATAATTACTCCTGGTCCAAGTGATTGTGGAACATGCAATGGTTATGTTGTATATCTAGGTATATTTTTATGTTCAGTGATATACCTTGAAACCACTCTCATTGAATAGGTCCAAAGAGAGGAACTTTTCAAATTATTTGAGTAGATATTTGTCCTATTTTGCATCGTTTGTGGACTATGGTCCAAATATTGTTAGCGGTGCATTTATAAAATACAATCCCTGACTCATGATACATGTATTACATTTCTTCGAGACGATGTGTAACGTTTAAAATAGTAACATGGCATCTAATGTCAGTTTCAGGTAAACTTTCTTAACGCCCGCTTTAAGTCTGCAGCTTCAATTTATGCTCAAAGACACCATTTGTATTCCGAGTTTTTATCATACTAGAAATTGTTATTTGTGTAAATATACCAGTAGATTGAAAACATGTTTTGTTATTGAGTTTCCTTTGTAGGTGGTGCAAACCATGTAGGGCCACCGGAATTTCCAAGAACATTCAAGACTGGTCATATTCGTATACGTGCCTGGAAAATGTGCACATTTGGAAAACCATCGTTTTTAACCAGTATAGAAATAAACAACAGTAAGTATTGTTAATCCATGCAGTAGGTATGAATAAAAGGAAATGTGGGGTATACGTCAATGAAATGTGGGGTAATCGTCAATGAAATGTGGGGTAAACGTCAATGAGATGTGCGGTATACGTCTATAAGATGTGGATATACGTCAATGAGAGGTGGGTATACGTCAATGAGATGTGGGTATACGTCAATGAGATGTGGATATACGTCAATGATATGTGGATATACGTCAATGAGATGTGGGTTATACGTCAATGAGATGTGAGGTATACGTCAAAGAGATGTGGATATACTTCAATGAGAATATCAATCGAAAATAAACCAAATGACACATAGATAACTCGCGGTCTTTTACAATAAACAGGGATATTTATAGTATGGGAAGTTCTAATTCGCCACGAGTATGATATCACACAACCACTAGCGATATTCTTTTGATACAGCTCAGCTACAGATGTGACCGAGTTAACATAGTTGCTCTTTTTCAAAATGAATGATCGAATGATCAACACACCAAAAAAATCTTGCTTAGTGAGGGAGAAATCTTTAGTTGTAAATAAAACATATTTTTTTAGGATTTACAAAGAAAAGATAATGTGAATATAAGAAAAAGCGGAGCAATTAATGAATCGGCTGATTTTAAATTTTTTTTTGTCATCACTGTAAACAACTTTTAGCCTCATGAGGCAAAATAAAACGACGTATGTTTTTTTTTTTTATTTGTGTTGTATTTTGATTGTTTAATTGACGTTAACCACACATTTACTTTTAATCCATTTGCAAAACTGAGATGCTCACGATCCAATAATTCGTGAAAATGAAAGTAGTACTTCCAATACAGTAGTTATTTCTCATACTCCAGTTTGTATTTTGTGAGTTATAAGTACCTCTCCTATTGGGAAATAGGTTAATCCGTCTTGTGTTAATTGTGCCTTGTTAGTGGCTAAGTTTGGTTATCACTCATTCATTTGTAACTTTAACATAAGTGTTGATGGCAAACCTTTGGTGTCTTTTTAAAGTTTTTTTCACAACTCTGATTGAGGACGATTTACAGCTTACATCATGTATTTCGTTTTACAGCTTACATCATGTATTTTGTTTTACAGCTTGCAACATGTATTTTGTTTTACAGCTTGCATCATGTATTTTGTTGAAGACCGTATGTTGCAATCTAAATGTTTTTTTCCATAGCCTTGCCGTCTCACTCAGATAAATCCAAATGTATTTTATTCAAATATTTTAAATCTGCATATAACATACTTTTTATTGTTTGAAAGTATAATACATGAGATAACATTGTAGACTGAACATGTAAAAAATATGTAAAAATATTATGAGCAATTATACGCTCTCATCTTACACATACTTATCTACATTTCAGATAGGAATTCATTTGGAACAGTGCCTCATACTTTGGGCAAAATCGACTTACTGATTGTACATGTGCAGCTGCAAAATGGATATATCACTCATGCGGATGGTACTGCTTTTTGAATAATTTTATTCAGATGAGGAGATAGTGCTTTGAAATTCACTGCTAATTGTGGGGAAATTTGTCCTTGATAGTTAAAACCGTACGGCCTTCAACGATGAGAAAACCCATACCATATAGTCGGTAATAATAAGCCCGACATGAAAAATATGAAACATTTCAATTGAGAAAACGAACGGCTGAATTCATAACAAAACAATTTACGAAAAACAAACATGAACTAACGACAACCACTGAACTACAGGCTCCTTAGTTGGGACAGGCACACATAGAATTTGGCGGGATTAAACATGTTTGCAGGCGCCAACCCTCTCCCTAACCTGGGACAGTGGTGTTACAGTACAACGTAAGAACAAACTGTAAAAATCATTTAAAAAGGGCTTAACTCAATACATAGCAGAAAAAAAAATATAACAAAAACACAGACATCTCCAAAAAACAAACAAAAAAGACACAAAGTACAGTCCTGAGAGTACTCGCAGTTACTCATAGCTAGTTCCAAGCCAATAACAACTAATAAAAATCATGTATCTAAGACTAAAATATCAATCAATACACATCCAACATCCAATGAATTTAGTGTAAAGACGTCATTAACAGTCAGAAACAAAAACATGACATTGTGCAATGCCAAAATAAAGTAATCGACAGATTGTAGTACCGTGAATGTGTATAACAATAATATTTAGTATAGTTTTAATTTACTGATAACACAATTATTATTTATACCAATAAAAACAATATTTTAAGATCTAATTACAGTGTTGAATTGTTAACCTTTTGGAATGAGTTCATTTAAAAGATTGATAAGTTTACCCGGATCGTATTGAAATTTCCGGGATCTTTCCATCTTTAAAGGAAAAATAATTTGTTTCCTTCTTTCAAGTTTCGCACTTCGTGTAGTGGCTGAGGTTTGTAATTTTCACTAGATATTTTTCGGTTCTTGTTAGTGTCAAAGACCTTGCAGTTGGATGCATGTTAATACAGCTACATAAGTATTTGCCCAGTACCATTGACGAAAATAAAAAAATTATTGCATATGATACAGTTTTTATTATTCAACATTCCTAAAGAATTTCTTTTGAATTAAAAAAACCCAAAGAAATATTTAGGCATAGTTCTGTTTGTAATTAGATGAAGTCAAATTACGTGTCACAGAATTCATGTAAATCAACCGAAATAAAAGTCAAAGCCCACGATATATATATATACTAGAACCTTAAGATGATATAACAGTACAGTTGAATGAATAACAGGACATATGTGCAAGTTTAAACAATGTTCAAGAAACTAAAAAAAAAAAAACAACGTATTTTTTCAGGATCAGCATCGGTATTGACATCTGATCAGCCATTTGGAGGAATTATGTTTGCTTATAATAGAAAACTAATTAGGTTTTGGTCGCCAAAAAAGGGAACAGGTACTAGCAAAACAAACGGTAATTAGACAAAACTGTTAATTAACATGTTAACATTATTACACTTAACTGTCAAACAACCTGCGTACGGTAGTCATTTCGACGGAATTGAGAACGGTGATGAGTGTAACCGGTATTTAGACAAATCTAATCAACCTGCGAACAGTAATTACACAAAACTAAAAATTAACACGAGAACGATTATAAGCGGATAATTCACCTGCACCATGAAAAAAACTCTTATAAAAATAAGATGTGTAATGATTGCCAATGAGACAATTATCCACCAGAGTTAAAGTCAGCTATACAAGGCCCCAACATAAAAAATGTGAGACAATTCAAACGAGAATACCAACGATCTATCTATAAAAAAATCCATTAACAAAATGCAAATATGACAGACAAAAACCAACGATAACCACAGAATTACAGCTCCTGACTTGGGACAGGTAAAATAAAGAATGTGGCGATGTCAAACATGTTTGTGAGCACTCATGCAGCTCTCCCTTAAACTCTTGATAATATTTGATAGGATAAAATGTTTGTTTTGCTTATATAGAAAAAAAATAGTGTTGTCCTGTCAACGTATATTTGTTCCGCCTAACAGAAGTTCCACTGGAAACTTTGTTATAAACAATATCATAATATCTGTTCCTGTTGGAACAAATATTCTATACCATTTATTCCGTTAGGAACATTTACTGTAATATTTATTCCAGTGGAAATAATATTCCAGAATATTGTTTTCATTGGGAACTTATATTATGAAGGAACTTCTATTCCGTGACAACCCAAAACCTCCAATTAAACCCGCGTGAACAAAGTTCTGGGTTATATAGCAATAACTCTGGCTGTCTATCTGTCTATTCTAGTCGTGAATATTAATGATACTGATGTTATTGTTGTTTACCACCAGCGATAGTATCGCAAATATAGGTTAAAATGTCTGTGCACGATCACAGTCACAAAGTTTATTCAACTTTTAGATTATATCCCCATATTCAAATATATGAAGTCGTGTTCGACACTAAACTTTTTTCCACCATCAGACGGTGTGTGGCAAATTAGGTGTGAACTTCCGTCTTGAGGGTCAAGGTCACAAGCATAGTTGCAAATATGCAAAGTTCTTTTCAACCCAAATCTTTTGATTGATATAAATGAGGTTTTCATGATATTGTTATCCGACACCACAGGATGTCATGAATTACATTGTAATTGTGTCTGCAAATTCAAGGTCAGTACTTATATTAGGATTGATACAAGTGACAAGGTGTCATTTTGTGAGCTTTTCTCGCAGTACCACTAGTTTATATTAGATATTCTTTGGTGCGTATGCTACTTATATCAACATGTTGCATAATGGAATAGAAGATATGAATGAGGCAAATAGAATTCCACGCGCTTAACTAACAAAATTGAAAGCGAAGGCACAGCTCTTTCATTGCTGTTTCTCTTCAAAATCATAGTAAGGCCAGAGAAAGCGAACCTTATTTCACGTTCTAGATGGTCATTTCTCCTTATATTTGTTCCAATTTTTATAAAAAAAAACATTTTCAGGTGGACCATTTTCGGCAGTTGAAGGATGGGGAATTACTGGAAACGTTTATAATGATTCGAGTGTTGTTGCCCAGATATTTGCTTTCAAGTTCAGCGATCTTCAACATAGTCCATTCGCATACGGACAAGAAGTTCTAAAAGGACCAGGAACACAAGATTTATACAAGTTTGCACCAACAAGTGCTCCAGGGAGTAGTAGTATAATCAATTATTTAACAGTAAGTAATACTGAGGTATTGAGATCGAGGTTTTATCTACATATTAGTAGAATAAACTCATCTTAGCCACATGAAACATCCTTACTTATGTCCCTTGATCCAATAATGAATACAATTCAGTAACAGTCATCATCGTTGATAATACGCTAAGCACGTATGGAATTATGTGCACTTGCCTGATTATAAGCGACTAATTCTTAATTGCTGTACTTCTGTAATGATGATATCAGTTACCCTGGTATTTACAGACATTAATCCCGATCAACCCACTTTGAAGACCCACTATTTCTTGTCCTGAGAACGCATGACATCATAGCTAGACCAAGCAAAATTATCAATCCTTGATAAGCCACAAATGTCATGAAGTTGTTGAAAACTACGAAAGACTGGTAGGGGCGTTCTATTTAATAAATTTCTCATTTCCATTTTCATTGACATTTCTTACTTAACAGTCTTAACCAGTTTTAATTGTTTATAGAATTTCTCTATTTTAATTATGAGTTTCAAAATAATCGGTAAAACAATTGGGTAAAATCATCGTTAAAGGGTAATTACTGCTATGAGGATTTGATTAACAATTTTCTTTATTTCACTTATTTGTAAATGATATCTTACTTAATTTTATTGCTACACAGTGAAATTTCACTCGCGTGCATTTCGCGTAAAGTTAGACTCATGTGAATCTCATGTGACATTCACGTGAATTTCACCTCAAACAAGTTTATACGAGATTTGACTCCACATGAGGTTAATGTGACTCTAATGTGAAAGTCACAAGTGATGGCAATGTGAGCTAACAAGTGATGGCAATGTGAGATAATAAGAGATGGCAATGTAAGCTTAAAAGGGATGGCAATGTGAGCAAACAAGGGATGGGAATATGAACTAACAAGTAATGGCAATGTGAGCTAACAAGTGATAGCAATTTGAGCTAAAAAGGGATGGCAATATGAGCTACCAAGTGATGGCAATGTGAGCTAAGAGCTAACAAGGGATGACAATGTGAGCTAAGAGCTAACAAGAGGTGGCAATGTGAACTAAGAGCTAACAAGGGATCAGACGTGAGCTAACAAGGAATGGCAATGTGTGCTAACAAGCGATGACAATGTGAGATAAGAGCTTACAAGTGATGGCAATGTGAGTTAACAAGTAATGGCAATGTGAATTAACAAGTGATGGCAATGTGAGCTAAGAGCTTACAAGTGATGGCAATATAAGCTAACGAGTGATGGTAATTAGAGCTTACAAGGGATGGCAATGTAAGCTAACAAGTGATGGCAATCTGAGTTAACATGTGATGGCAATGTGAGCTAAAAAGAGATTGCAATGTGAGCTAACAAGTGATGGCAATGTGAGCTAACAAGTGATGGCAATGTGAGCTAACAAGTGATGGCAATGTGAACTAACAAGTGATGGCATTGTGAACTAACATGTGATGGCAATGTAAGCTAAGAGCTTACAAGTGATGCCAGTGTGAGCTGATAAGAGATGGCAATGTTAGCTAACATTTGATGTTAGTTTGAGCTAACAAGAGAGTGTAATGCGAGTTAACAAGTGATGGCAATGTCAGCTAACAAGTGATGGCAATGTGAACTAACAAGTGATGGCAATATAAGCTAACAAGTGATGGTAATGTGAACTAACAAGTGTTGGCAATGTGAGCTAACAAGTGATGGCAATGTGAACTAACACGTGATGGCAATGTAAGCTAACAAGTGATGACAGTGTGAGCTAAGAGCTAGCAAGTGATGCCAGTGTGAGCTAATAAGAGATGGCAATGTTAAATGCATCGAAAAATAACCTGTATACAAAACACAATGGGTTTTGGAAATTTCATGATGGTTGATATAACAGAAATGTGCATGGTAATTGTTTATTATAGATTACACCAGAAGAAGAGGTCGAGAACGGAAATTTTGGTTATTCCTTTTTTGTACCAGGAATGATTAATGGTTTTAATGATTCCTCTTTTTATGGAGGATTAGTCTTTGGTTTTTCGTCTGGCAAAATCTATTTGTGGCGACCTCCTGATGACGGAAGAGGTTGTTTGTTTGCCGTAGGCGGGTCATGGGGAAACGGAGTTCACAGTGAATGCAGCACGCAGGCTAAAATATATGCCTTGGGAATAGATTCCATAATTGCAGGTCAGTTTATTATTATATGAAATAGATGATATATAAAAATAGGAAGAAGTGGTATGATAGCCAATCAGACAACTCTCCACCAGAGACCAAATGACATAGATGTTAACAACTATAGGTCACTTTTACTTTACTTGGAGACAACTAGTCAAAAATAAAACAGCACCAAAAGCTTCATCTCTAGCAAAACATCGTTTTTGGTTTAAATTATGACATTTCGGTAATTTTTGAGTTTGTATTAAACACAAGAAGTTTGAACCCCTTAAGTAAATTTTCAGACTAATTTTATTGAAAGTTTGAAGAATGAAATTTGATAGATGTATAAAATAATGAAAACAACACTTTATAAATTTCATGCATCTGAAGCGCTATTCTGGATAATATTGTTAATTTCAAAATTGTGTAAATTCAACTCGACATTTCACATATACTCCTGTTGTACTCATATTCGTCCCCTTTGGTATCGGTTATTTTAACCTTATGTATCTTACCATATGTTGCGTTTTAATTTCTATGCTGGTAATAGTCCTTTTGCAGGTGAATCTAAGAAACTGTTTTATGTTGCAAAATGTAATGTGATGGCCCTCGGGTATCATACACAAGAAGACGATGCTTTGGCACAAGTCATGAAAAACTCATCATTGATGCCAGGATTGAAATTTTGTACCACAGACCCGCGTTTCGTCTACAAAGACTCGTTAGTGATGCTCGAATCAAAAAGGGTTAACAGGCAAAATAAAGTACGAAGTTGAAGAGCATTGATGATTCAAAATTCCGAAATATATTGCCATATAGAGCTAAGGCAATCTCTTCCAAGGGTAGAAAATCCTTAGTATTTCGAAAAATTCAAAGTTTTGTAAACAGTTGATTTACAATTATGACCATATCAGCGATAATTCATGTCCACACAGAAGTGCTTACTATTGGGTTGGTGATACCCTCGGGGAGGAAACCTACACCAGCAGTGGCAACGACCCAGTGGTTGTAAATAAACTCTTCATAGATACCAGGATTAAAATTTTTTATGCTTTACGTGAGCTATATTATGAATTTTAATACATTTCTTTGCTGATAAAGTTCTTTAATTTTTAACAATACACAAAGGAGTTAACTTGATTAAATATGGTTTTGGCACTTATAATTAAGACGCATATTAATCTATGAGTATTTTCTTAAATCTTTGCCTTTCAATACATTGCGATAAACGTGGTGTTCTGTTAAGATAAACGTGGTGTTCTGTTGATGCAACCTAATGATATATCAATTCATTATAGTACTGTGTCATTTGATATTTTTTTTTGTAAATGTTTTTATAAACAAAGAAATATGATACGATTGCCAAAGAGACAATTATCCACCTGGGACTCGAACCAGGGACCTCTGTGTTACAAGTGAGCGTTATGACCGACTATGCTGAGCAAGTACTCCTCTAGCTCAAACGCTTACAACTGGCCGAGTATCTACTACTCCAGAAAAGCAAACCCGTCATACTTCATGCCATTGTGACTCTCACAACACAAACCCTGGCAAGATATACTCTAACCACCGTGTGTCTTTTAATTGGGCGCCAGATGTAAACGGAGAGCATGATTCTTTATAGAAAATTGCATTGTCTCCTCCGGGACTCGAACTTGAAACTTCTATCGGAGCTATAAGCGACTGAGCTTAAGAAGTACTTCCTTAGCTCAACCATTTTCGGCTGGCTAAGTGTCTACTACCCAAGGAAATCAATTCTGTCGCACATGTAATTGTTTATCCAAAGCAATAGTGGAAGTTTGTTATATGTGCATTTGTTAATCACCGAAATCTGTTATTCAATTAATACTATAATGATTGACAAAAGTATGCAATGCTGAGCACAGAATACTGGTGGTGGTTTTATATCTACTAGGCCAAGGAAATCGCCAATTTAATTAGTATTTTTTTTTTTAAATCTGTATTTTCCTTCTGCACTTAAATACAATTATGACTGCTTTTCAGAGGATGTATGCGAAGGCAAGGGTTGTTCAGCAACAAGAGTAGGACCTATGTGTGATTGTGGTAGCAGTGGTTTTGAAGGCCAGTTTTGTGACAGTCGTACGTATTTTGATGTATTTATGTTATTTAAACGATGAACTTATTTACCGTGACATCACTGCATACGTTTTTTCATTTAAATTCAGTTGTATTAAAGAAATAATGATTAACGATAGCTTTCATAGTTGGTAATAAATTTTTTTTAAGTAGAAATCAAGACGAACGTTTTAAAATGGGTATAATTTATTGACTCATTTACATAGGGTTGATAGGATTCAGATATTAAGACAAAAATGTTTATGAACGGACATATTTACCATATATTCTTTAATTTTACGCCAAGACATCTGCCCCGTTATTGATTTATGCAAAGCAGCATATTTTGTGTTTCAGCTGTACTAACTTTTCTGTCAAACTAAAATGTAGTGGAAAAGAAATATACTATCTTGTAATTTGATCCCTTCCGAATTTGATAATTATTATTTTCAAACATCAAACAAACCGTCTTAACATTTGATTTGAGTAAAGTTTTTCTTTATTCAAGGCACAACTTAGAGTCTTGTTTGGTCATAACCATTTTACGTCGCCATTTTTTTCTCAAATTTTCTCAGTTGATGCTGTATATTTCATGATATGTGCTTTTTAAAACAAAGAAATTTATACTACGCAAAAGCAATAACTAGAAACAACTGATTTTCCACAGCCATAGTATGTACTGCACCAAATGACCATAACTCCAGCTTAGTACAACTTAGTTCATCCGCTAGGACCTTGGCTTTCAACTCTACTGTACAGTTTTCTTGTATTGCTGGATACGAACCTGTCAATGGTAGTACTGTAAGAAGATGCACTCTGAACAAAACATGGAGTGAGGAACCATTGGAGTGTGACCGTAAGTTTGTAGTCGCCTCTTTCAGTTTGAATCGTTTGTTAAAAAGTATTTGTTGCAAGCTTTGAAATAATTGCATTGATAAAGAAACAAATCAAACCTCAATGGTTTTTTAAGGCTGATGATAGTTCGGTAGCCATAACATCAACAAATTTTACCGAATCGGCTTATTTGTAAACGAGAAAGTGGAGTTCAAACGTTTTTCTTTGGTTGTGTCGAAACTTTTTAAATTTTCTATATCTATGTTTACTATTAGATAATCTTAAGACTCCTTTTGCAATCCTATTTCTTCAAGTCGTCTATTGGCGTAGGTAGCTAACATAGTTTCAATCATTCAATGCGATAGTTAAATGATTGTCAGAAGCGGCATAGTATTTGATATTCCTAATTGTATGCGTAAGATTGAATTTGATGTTACTTTTATTTTCGAAATCTTATCTTCCTATATGTATTGATAATAACTGAACATAAAGAGAAGGCAATACTAGTGAGTTTGAAAAAAATCAATAAAGAATCGTCGTTCTACAAAATTAAGAAATTTATTTTTGGAACAGGAATTTCCTGTTCGACCCCTGACGTAGAACCAGGTTCCAAAAGTTATATTGATAACATTTCATCGCTGAAGTATGAGGGTGAAGTCATTTATGCTTGTGATCCTGGCTACGGAATTATGTACGGCAATGAAAAAAGAGAGTGTGAGGCAAACGGTAACTGGAGTGGCATAGCACCATTCTGCAATGGTGAGTAAAATACCTTAAAAACTCAAGAACATTTATAATATACTGTCCTTGGTGCAAATATTGAATTTGTTTTCAAATAAAAAATAAAAAGATAATGACTTGGGGAATACGTCAGTGTAACAAACCTTTTACATCAACTGCAATGACCAACCATACAAGAACGCAGAGCTATGAATGAAGTCATAATGATGTATTGCATAGTCAACCTCCTTGTTGCGATACCAACATCTTGCTTAATTCCAACATCAGCAACCTTAAAAGGACACAACCAAAGATTCCTGATTCCTATGACAAGAACGCAGCTATACCAGCACTAATTCTTCCCAGACACCATCAGTTTATGGAACAGCCTGCCATCAACTACTGTAGCCTGCAAATCAATCGACACCTTAAAGTGTGAGTCGCAGAAAACACAGTTGTGTTAAGAACTGTTTGCGATATTTTAGTTGTATATACTGGTTTTTTTAACTGCACTGTAAATATTGGTTTGTCTGCACCACGCATCCGTTCGAAAATACTCGAGATGGTGGACTTAACTGCAAACAGAAGAATAGGACGAAGAAACAACAATCCGACTAAAATAAATAAAAAAAAAAACACGGACGATATACGATATATTGCGGCCAATATGCGGTCCTCAACTATATACAAGTTCGTGTCTATACAAAATGTCAAGATTTAAATCGCCTCGAGTTAAGCAAAGTGATAAAGAGATTTAACAGAGTATATCGAAGGTCCACAATCAACACACCATAATTTATTCCTGAGTAACAAATCACAAATCGTTAATAAATAATGCCAAATAATCACAATTAGGGATATAGATTATAAGTATACAAATAACATTAAAATAATAGGACATAACATATAAAGAACAACATGTATCAACAATCAATTGTTATTATCATCCCTTCTGCTATGTTCTTATATGACTGTAATTCATACTATTGTGTTATTATCACTTGGTTTTGAAAACTTCTTATCCTTTTTAATTTTATCAACTTTTGTTAAGTTATCAACATTTGTTTTTTACTGTATCAAAATAGCTAAATAATTGTTCATGAATATTCTCATTAAATCACAGTTCAGAAGTAAATCACATTCATCATCAATTTCATTTTTACAACTGATGAATAATCTTCTATTGAACATTTTCTGTATTTGCCAATTTCGATAAGTGTACATATATAATCACTGATTTCTAGTAATCTTTGAACCCGAAAATTTCGATAATTAAGATTATATACATAAATTTGCATAGACATATTTTGGTATTTTCCTAAAATATTTCAATTTTTAGGATAAGTTTCATTTTCTTTATAAAGTGAAGCTTTGATAAGTTTTGAAGATTTAGCATTATCACACTAAGCATGCTAAGGATTCAATATCTTTTAAATCAAAACATATTTATAATGGGAAGGCAATGTTTAAAATAACTTTTTTTATTTTCAAATATTTGGCGTCGAGCATCAATGAATTCGAAGACATTATTTGTCGAAATGCGCATCTGTTTCGATAAGATTGGTAATTTTCATGTTATTTTCATATAAGGTTTACACTCTGAAAATGCAATATTGCAAGATATTTCATACTAACACCTTTATATATACCAAAAAAGTATAATAACAAAAATACCGAACTCCAAGGAGAATTCGAAATGGAAAGTCCTTTATCAAATGGCAAAATCAAAAACTCAAACACATCAAACGAATGGAAAACAACTGCCATATTCCTGACTTGGTACAGGCATTCCACATATAGGAAATGGTGGATTAAATCTGATTTTATAGCTAGCTAAAACTCTCACTTGTATGACAGTCATATAGAATTCCATTATACTGACAACAATGTGTGAGCAAAATAAATAGACATAGTAGGTAAAAATGTCTAAAATGGTGGTACATCAGTCAATATTGTGTTTATTCTTGACCTTGATAAAGCAAGCGTAAATGTCTCTTTTTCTATTATTTTTTTTCAAAATGTTAAGGCATTTTTTTTAATAAAAAGTGATTATTTTGAGAATGCAATAGAGGGTGTATGCCCCTTTGATTGAAAAGTACATAAATTTTAGCATAAAATCGTCATATTGTTTTTCGCGTTGCTCTTTATATTTTGTAATTTAGAATTAGGTCCACCCTTTCAAAAAGAAACCTGGATTCGCCACTGACACTTACTGTTGAATCGTAAGGAGTGAATGTGCATCTCGGTTCCTGAATGTTGAATTTACTGTATAATAACTATATATGGCGGCCCAGGCCCCTTCGAAATCGTAAACTGAAATTTAAATGTTGAACAGCATATAGTATCAACTGCGTCACATATAATAGCCTACTTGGTTCCATGATATGCTAAACATATGCTTCGAAACAGAGAAACCTGAATGTCACCCACAGGCTCAATTTTCAACATGAAGTTGACTTAAAACTAAATTGATCGTAATCATTTTTTTTTGGTGATAACTATACAATCTTGATAACATCCATTACTCACTTTTTCCAACTTCCTTTGACTACATATCTCTTTCACCCTAGTGTTTTCTCTATTTTGCTCACTTTGTTATAGCTTTGAACCTTTAACCTTGTCGTTGTGATCGTTGTGCAGGTTTGTCGATTCAGTCTAGGGGTATAGGGAAAGAATGTTAGGAATTATACTTTAAATATGAACATTTAAAAAAATGCGAAATGTTTTATTCAAAGGACCAAAATATCCCGAGCTTAAATCCATCAATTGGTAACCAACCTTTAGATACTGATGTATTCAGTCAAAGATTATGCCAGGCAATTGGCTAAACGCTAAATAGAAGACGTAGATACTCTTCCCGAATGGATTAAGGCTGTGAGGTCGTTGATACAAATCTG
Source organism: Mytilus californianus (assembly GCF_021869535.1). Classification (NCBI taxonomy): domain Eukaryota; kingdom Metazoa; phylum Mollusca; class Bivalvia; order Mytilida; family Mytilidae; genus Mytilus; species Mytilus californianus. The sequence continues at coordinate 126,061,163 of NW_026262679.1, read as the reverse complement.
AATTAAAAAAAACTGAATTGGTCTATGAATACACATCGATCTTCAAAGACCCAAATTTACTAAGCACATGTCCTACCTCCATGACAAATACATTGTTAGCCCAAAGATAAAGCCCCGAATATTATCGTTTTGTGTGTATACACATTACATAAACTGCTTGATAAAGGAATTAGATATTAAAAATTCACTTGTAAACTCAATATTTACCCCCATGACACATACCAAGGAGGGAATCCTTAATAATCATAGGTCTGTTCTATGTTCCTTAAGAATTTCAACCAAATATGAAAAACTGCATTTTCTTTCACTTTATTGGATACCTAATTAAATTTCTTTCTAAATTATAAACATCCATTTTTATCAGCAATCAAAGCCGGGCTTCAAAGTTATTATGAAACTACTTTCTATAGGGGCGACATGATTCAGATTTGGATACTTAAACACTCCAAAGATCTATTAGAGTACATACAATCTTAGTCTCTTTCCTCTTGCAATAGTATAAAATCGTTGACTTTTCTACCCTTCACACAAGTATTTCCAATTCCAAGCTAAAAGACAAATTGAAAGAATTGGTCATGCTTTGCTTCATAAAACAGAATGGCCAACGTAGATACAAATATCTTGTCTTATGGAGGGATAAATCGTACTTTGTAAAAAAAAATCACTCTTATTCAAAAAAAAATTCTCTAAAACGTTTTGATGGGAGCGTTACTGATGAGTCTTTTGTAGACGAAACGCGCGGCTGGTGTACATTTTAATCCTGGTACCTATGATGAGTTTAATGACATTATCAAGATGCTTAACTTCTTGATTGACAATATATTTGTTACGTTTTGAGGACATGTTTTCCAACAAACAATCGTGACCATGATACCCAACTGTTCTCCTCTTCTTGCCGACTTGCTTTACATTTCACTGTAGTACTGGACAGGATAAAAGTTTATTCATGCCTTGTAGTTCTTTATTTGAAACAAAGATAAATTCTGCACAATTTTTTTGAAAAATGCCAATTTAACAAAGACTAATAGGGGAGAAACAATGGTGGTATTATTCCTAAATGGGAAGCTACACATTCACCATTGACCTTGTATGTACTCTCAGTTGTTTAAATCTCATGCTATTTCAGTGAAATATTGCAAAAATGAAATATTTTGAAAGGATTTAAACTCAAAAACACATTTAAGAGAAAATTGCCTTGAAATAGGGCTCTACCATGAATATTAGTACGCAGAGCAAGCCATACTCAGTGTTTTGAGGAGTGTTTTCTTACTTTTTCTCCTTATTTCCTATATTTTGAAGTAGTGATTTGTTTTTCTGGTAATTAAGATTATATTACAATGTTGACTGCTGTACCCCAATTTCTGACATTTGTACCTACAATGTCTGTTTGTTTTGCTCACACGTTGTTGTCAATATAATGGAATTCTATGCGACTGTCATGCAAGTGAGAGGTTTACCTAGCTAAAAACAAGGTTTAATCCACTATTTTCAGCATCAGGAAATGCCTATACCAAATCAGGAATATGACAGTTGTATTCCATTCGTTTGATGTGTTTGAGCTTTTGATTTTGCCATTTTATAAAGGACTTTCCGTTTGGAATTTCCCTTGGAGTTCGGTATTTTCGTTTTTTTTTTAATTTGTGTTTTAAAAGAAAACGTTTTCCTAAGTAATACTTTACGAAATATACAGTTATAATGTGGTATGATTGACAATGAGACAACTCTCCACAATAGACCAAATGACACAGAAATTTACAACTATAGGTCACCGTACGGCCTTCAACAATGAGCAAAGTCCATACCGCAAAGTCAGCTATAAAAGGCCCCGAAATGACAAATGTAAAACAATTCAAACGAGAAAACTAACGGCCTAATTTATGTACAAAATAATTAACGAAAAACAAATATGAAATACAGCAACAAACGACAACCACTGAATTACAGACAGAATGTGGCGGTGTTAAACTAGTTTGAAGGCGCTAACCCTCCCCCTAACCTGGGTCAGTGGTGTAACAGTACAACAAAAGAATAAACTATAAAAACCAGTTGTAAAGGTTTAACTCAACAGATGAATACAAATAGAAATACATCCAACATAAACACAAAGTGGACGTGGATGGGTATTTGTACATCCCAACAACAAAAAGACACTTAGCATAGATCTGAGAGTACTCGCAGTTACTGACAGCTAGTTCAAAGCCAATAACAATTAATGAAAAAAAATCATGCATTTAAGACTAAATTATCAATCAGTACACATCCAACATCCAATGGATTTAGTTTAAAGACGTCATAAACAGTCAGAAAAAAACATGACCTTGTGTTTTTGTCCCTCTCTGGAGGGCGGCGTAAACTTAAGTTTTACGCAAGGACTTATAGAAACCTTCATGGAGTCAGTATAGGGATAGTTCATTCAGCTTGAAAACTTCAATTACTCATTAATCATCACATTTCTTGCATAAACGTGTGATAGTTATCACAAAATTTTGATTTATTAGCCTAAAAAATTAAAATTTGGAAAAGTAAGAGGTATAAATGGACTAAAAGGGACCTTATAATGAAGACAAAGTGGTCCTTTAGTAATTTTTATCTTCTTGGAGTCAACATTTGTAGACGAAACGAGCGTCTGGCGCAAATATAAAATTTCAATCCTGGTATCCATGATGAGTTTATTTACAACCACTGGGTCGATGCTACTGCTGGTGGAGTATCACCAGCCCAGTAGTCAGCAATTCTGTGTTGACTTGAATTATCATTGATATGGTCATAATTATAAATTAGCTGTTTGCAAAACTTTCAATTTTTGAAATACTAAGATTTTTCTACCTCAGGTATAGATTACCTTAGCTGAATTTGGCAAAACGTTTTGGAATTTTTGGTCCTAAATGCTCTTCAACTTCGTACTTTATTTGGCCTTTTTAACATTTTTTTATTCGAGCGTCACTAATGAGTCTTTTGTAGACGAAATGCGTGTCTGGCGCAAATAGCAAAATTTCAGTCCTGGTATCCATGATAAGTTTATTTGCATCATATTCAACTGTTTGTATGAAGATGAATTTTTTGAAAAATGCCAATTTTACAAAGACTAATAGGGGAAAAACAATGGTGGTATTATTCCTAAATGGGAAGCTACACATTCACCATTGACCTTGTATGTACTCTCAGTTGTTTAAATCTCATGCTATTTCAGTGAAATATTGCAAAAATGAAATATTCTGAAAGGATTAAAACTCAAAAACACATTTAAGAGAAAATTGCCTTGAAATAGGGCTCTACCATGAATATTAGAGGCAGAGAAAGCCATACTCAGCGTTTTGAGGAGTGTTTTCTTACTTTTTCTCCTCATTTCCTATATTTTGAAATAGTGATTTGTTTTTATGGTGATTAAGATTATATTACAATGTTGACTGCTGTACCCCAATTTCTGACATTTGTACCTACTATGTCTGTTTGTTTTGCTCACACGTTGTTGTCAATATAATGGAATTCTATGCGACTGTCATACAAGTGAGAGGTTTACCTAGCTAAAACAAGGTTTAATCCACCATTTTCAGCATCAGGAAATGCCTATACCAAATCAGGAATATGACAGTTGTATTCCGTTCGTTTGATGTGTTTGAGCTTTTGATTTTGCCATTCTAAAAAGGACTTTCCGTTTTGAATTTCCCTTGGAGTTGTATGAAGATGATGAGATGCATATATGGTAATTTATTGGTCCATACTACATTTTGTTCAAATTGCTGTAAATGTTGTCTTACATTATACTAGATTGAACTGATTATGACAAAACTTGACAGTAATGCTTCAAATAACCATTATTACAAAGGAAAAAAATCACTCTCAGTTTATTCAACACAAAAGTCTTCTTTAAGTGTAATACCACAAAATCATGGTACGACACATCCTGTTTCATACGAAAAAGGGTAGAAAAAAAGGGTTTGTTGAAAATAAACTTTACGACAAAAGAGATGATTTCAGCTTCCCAATTGTGAACTTTCCATTTATATGAAGCAGCATTCCAGCAGCGCCTGTATACGGAGTATATATCTCCAAGTTTATACGATATTCCAGGGCTTGTATTTCCTATCACGATTTCCTTGATAGAGGGTTGCTGCTCACAAGGAAGCTATTAAACCAAGAGTTCCAAGTCGTGAAGTTGAAGTCATCCCTTCGTAAGTTTTACGGACGCCATCACGAGTTGGTTGACCGTTATGGAATATCCGTTTCACAGATGATAGCGGATATTTTCCTAATGTCGTAACTACAACCCCGTTCTCTTTTCCCGAATGTGACATACCGAATTAGACTTATTACCGGGTTTGTACTAACATGAGCAACACGACGGGTGCCACATGTGGAGCAGGATCTGCTTACCCTTCCGGAGCACCCGAGATCACCCCCGGTTTTTTTTATAGGGGTTCGTGTTGCTCAGTCTTAGTTTTCTATGTTGTGTTTTGTGTACTGTTGTTTGTCTGTTGGTTTTTTTCTTTTTCAGCCTTCGCGTTGTCAGTTTATTTTCGACTTATGAGTTTGAATATCCCTTTGGTATTTTTTGACTCCTTTAGGGAACTTTAAATAAGAGTTTTCTGAAACTTGTTATCAGGTTTTATGTAAGCATGGTATACTGAGTAATACGTTTTCAGAATCATCGCTCATCAACCTCCTGTTTAACGATTTCTTATATATTTACACATTACACATAATGGTCATATAGTAAAATATTCGTCATATTCTTATAGCACCTGAAACTTGTCAGTAATAATGAGAACATTTTTTACTGTGTGAAATGTTTTCAGATTCATAGCAACATCTTGTTGCCCGAATTTGTAAGGCGAAGATATCATAAGGGGGCAGTGGTTCACTGTTTTACCTGTTTCCAAATAGAAATGGAATACCATTTTAACTGTAAAAAATACTATTTGATCGTAAAATTGCAGCAAAATGATAATATGTACAGTGTGAAAGAACCAGAAATATATAATAACCATTACTGGACTAACACTTTTAAAGTCAGCTTGCAATTTGCTGCGAACATTTTCTACTCATGCTTATTAACCATATATAATTCCGTTGATGATGGAATGGGGTATCTTTAATGACGGTTAACAATAAAATTTGCTGAAATTAACGATAACGATAAATACTTTACTACATGAACATACGATTTAAAGAATGACAATACAATTTTTAGGCTCATTGATATTACAAATTGTGAAAATAGGGCGTTTGCCGCAAGTCGGCAAAGATTATTTCAACTTTCCTGACTATCTTATAATTACATGACCTCGACACAAACGAGTTTTTGTAAATATTGTTTGTTAATATCATGTGATCATCGTGTGCCAGTTATTAGTACAACGATCTGTCCTTGGATTAAATTTGGAGTTGCACAAGGCCGTTATTTCATTGTTATTATTTTCAATTCATTTTTCATCTTTTCAATAGCTAAACATATCAATGCAAATAAACTAAAATTGTTTAAATTTCAGTCTCATGTGGTCATCCGACAAATAACGGAGGTGTAAATAGGATTACATCTGGTGGTAACGTTGTTGGTGTCTGGGCTAATTACACATGCGCAACAGGACATGAGAATATGTCAGGAAGTGCCAGTAGATTTTGCCAGATGAATGGTGTTTGGACTGGTACGCCTGTGTCTTGTGCAGGTACACTGTTTAAATAAAACTGTAATACTTATGGAGCCTTTATGTTAGAAAAATATATTGTACAGTTACTTTTCTCGACCTTTAGAATGATATTGCTCTGATAACCTTTTATTCAACATTTATTTAGATGAAAATCTGCAATAAAAAACTGTTCCGTTGATATAAATCGTGATTATTTTCAATATTGTTTTTTACAAATCGCACTGAACGTTTATCCTTTCCCTTGTTTTTCAACAAAATCAGTTTTTTTGCAGTTAAATATTGTGGCATTCCAGTTACTGGCTCGAAATCTACGCTGACATATACAACTACATCTTATAACTCTGTTGCTACATACACTTGCAAGGAAGGATTTGTGAGCAATATCGATAAGATTTCAACTGTCAAAACGGCACAATGTATGGATGATAAAAACTGGTCTACTTCTCCTTTAGACTGTCAACGTAAGTATTAAGTAGACAGAATAGGAATCCAAATTAAAGATATACAGTTTTATTTGTTTGTTTCTACTTCTGGTGGTACATCATTGGACTATTTATCCATTGATTGTTTATTGAATGGTGGACATAACGTATAAACTTATCAATTCCTCACATCAATATCAGGCATAGGGAAAGTTTTAAACCTCAATGTATAAGCTATATAAAGATTTTTAATATTTTTTTGAATAATTTGCTTTCCTATAATGCGTTTTGTTTAGGAAGATGGAATTTCTTTTCACCTTTTTACTTTTATCAAGTAGTTGTCTACTGATTTAGTAGATTTGGTATTACTGATTTCTACTGTGTCATCGTCGGCTGTCAAAGATGCTCACCATACCAATTTCTAAAATTTATTTTAGCTTCTGGGGTTTAATTTATGGTCGATGTTTGAGGTTAGGAATAATGATTACAATGCACTTTCTTCGGTCTTGATGAAAAATGTCCAATTAAACATCCAGATCATGAACGTTGCATTACAAAATAATAAATATTACTAGTATCTAGAAGTTTTGTAATAAAATTATATCTGTCATAAAATACCTAAGATTGTAAAATACCAAATACCCTGTATATTCAAGAACTTTAAACCAGTATTCAGACAAATGCTTTAGATCGAATTAAAATATGTTTCACGGCAAGGTTGCAATAAAGCTGTTAAATTGTGTAAAAAAAGACACTTAAAGAAGAATGTAGTCCGAAACATTTTAGTTTTCCATACACTATTATATTCATGATTCCGACTTAATGTTATTTTGAGCCACTGAAGGAATTTAAATGATTTGAATAATAAACACATGTACAAACTTAATGTAAACAGATTTACTATAAGGGCATTCAAAATGTTATTTGGAAATAAGACAATTGAATTTATATCAGATGCATGCATTTTCAATAATAAAAAAAATATGAGGTTGCATATCAACAAAGCAGTTGTCAAAGGTTGTGTCTGATTAAATAATTGGACGGAGTACTGAACGGGTGTGTGACTCCATGTTTAAATTATATGTTTAAGTCAATTCCAATAATGAAACTATTTTGAGAATGAAGCTGTTGATAAAGATTTTATTTTAACTCCAGTCGATTAGTGTGGTACAGTCCTATGACGTTACTATAGCACATTGTTTTACAAAATTAATGTGTTTAGTAAATTATTTTATCAATTGTGAAAGGCAAAATGAGAAGTTTGCAAGACCTCTGACTTGGTTTTTATGCATTGTACATGTTGTATGATTAAAACATCTGTTTCTATACAAACCATTTTTTTATGTTTTGCAGAAAAAGAAGCGAAAACAAGAAATTGTAAAATACAAAAAAGGAAAATTATTTTTCAAATGAATATTTATTGATTGATTTGTCTTTGTAGCTGTTACATGTTCACATCCAGTACATAGCACCTATGTACAGTCTATTCCTGTTGTAACTTATGTGTATAAGGACGTAGTTACTTACCAGTGTGTTGTTGGCCACATGTTGGGGAGTGGTGACCTCATAAGAGAGTGCCAGGCTAACGGTACATGGACAGGTGATCAACCACATTGCAAAGGTGAATATTCACGATTATTTCTGAATCAATAAATAAATAAATACTTTCTCGTTTGACAATGCCTTAAGACCAGACGTATTTGATTTAAAATGTCATTACTCTTCCAGAGCACCTGAGATCACCCCAAGTTTTTGTTGGGGTTCGTGTTGCTTAGTCTTTAGTTTTTCTATGTTGTGTTTTGTGTATTATTGTGTGTCTGTTTGTCTTTTTCTTTTTACGCCATGGCGTTGTCAGTTTATTTTCGAGTTATGAGTTTGAATGTCCCTCTGGTATCTTTCGCCCCTCTTTTACTTCTTTCTCAAGATTTCTTTTAAAGCCATACTGTTTTCAAAATAATGCTATAAAATTTATTAGCATGAAATGAGAAATATAAGGTCGAAGCATTCGTTTTTCAACATTTGATTTCACCATTCAACATTTATTTTCAACATTCAACATTCGTTTTCAACATTCAACATTCGATTTCAACATTCAACATTCGTTTTTCAACATACGATTTCAGCATTCAACATCGAAATCGAATGTTGAAAAATGAATGTTGAATGTTGAAAACGAATGTTGAATGTTGAAATCGAATGATCAATGTTGAAATCGAATGATGAAAAAAAAAATTAAAATTAAAATAGAAATTTGTTTTTGAATGTTGAATGTTGAAATCGAATGTTGAATGTTGAATGTTGAATGTTGAAAACGAATAAAAAAAAATGTTTAACAAAAAAAAAATAAAAAAAAATAGAATTTTGAATGTTGAATATTGAATAGTGAACCAACTTGACATCCGTAAAATGAAAGACAAGAAAAAACAAGATAAAAGCAACCAAACACGTTTTGAAAATGTTTAAAAATAATTGACCAATCTATCCGACTGCTATATACTTCGCTAAGAATATGAGAAGGAGGTATTACTTTAGCTTTATCTGTTGGTCCTTGAAATTGCATAACAGTGAAATGTTTCATGCCGTTCACAATTCTGATAAATGAATAAATTGATATAATCTGGACGCATCATTCATTATGAGCCAAGGCTTTACCAAAAATATAATTTTCGGTAAGATGCAAATAAATTAATTTCTTTGTAAAAACGTCTTTGTAGCTAAACACATTTTTTGGGGTCAGGACTTGGCTCATATTGAAATATATGTGACACGATATCAAAATGAGGCTTATTTTGAGGTTTTAACATGAAAATTTTTGTTTTATCACTTTTGCATTACTTGTAAACTAAAGAAGTATAAAGCCTTAGAACAAATGTGTTAGAAACAATTCAAATACTTCAGAAATTCATGACACCAAGGGCACATACAGTTACCTCATCATACCTTCTCATTACAATTTCAGGGAAGAACATGGGAATAGACAATACTAAACATGCTTGTTTATCTGTAATGTATTGTGTAGATTTATTTAGAAACAATGAACGACGTTATATAAAACAAGATTACCCTCGGTAAACTAAAATAATATTATAACAATGAGTTGTCAACTTTTCACAGATATAGAATGTGCAGCACCAAACAACATAACTAAAGGTATAATCAAGACAACTGGCAAGGTTTATGGATCAGAAGCTGTAGCAGTATGCGATGCGGGTGCTGCTGTCATGTCAGGGAACATAGTACGAATGTGTGGACTTTCTGGTACCTGGGTCGGTACAGAACCAGTGTGTCAAGGTATGTATGACTGTCTGGTACCTGGGTAGGTACAGTACCAGTATGCCAAGGTACTAGATCCTCAATACATAAACATAGCTTTCAAAAGCTTTTTTGATTTTGAAAGGAAAATATATCTATTTTAGTTTTGTTGTAGACTTGAGCAAAAATAAAAATGAAATAAAACATGAGGAAAAGTAATGCATTTGAATCACTATCTTGTACATAGTCTGAGAAACTATGCAACCTGTAAAACATATACAATTGATACTCTGTATAAGGAATTTTAAATTGATGTATACATCGAAAAATTAAAGTTTTCTCTGTTTGATTTGAAAAACAATCATCAAATTGTTTAGCTTCAATTCCAATATTATCATTCAAGCCAAAAATATTTTCGATAACAAAATAATTTATGAATCATATTGTCTCAATCATTTTCCTGTTTTTTTATATATCTTATTATCTTATATTATATATATCTTGAATCGATGCTTGTATTTAGTTATTATATTTTATTATTTAATGCACACACAATACTTTAACATGCATGTATCATAGATAATTAATACGTTTCAGTTTGAAATTAATTGAGTGTTGACTTCATAATAAAGTGTTTCGAATACATCCAAATATGTATAAATTAGGCAGAATTTCCCAGAGAGAAAAAGACATCATTCAAAGTGAGACCGACAAATTCATAGCAAAAAACGAAAAACGACGAAAAGACCACCAGCAGTCCACAAATCACTTCATAAAAACTGAAGACTGAGCAACACGAACCCTACAAGCAACCGGGAGTAATATTATCATGTACACATATCCTACTCCACATGTTGCACCACTCGTATTGCTCGTATTGAGAACAAATTAGTAATTTAGTCTTTTCAATCTATTAAGTATGTTTGATTTCGAATTACGTTTAGTGTATATCAAATGTTGTGAGGAACACCTGCATTCACTTAAACATACTTTATTACAATACCATGAAATTAATCAGAATGAGATGTTTTGCAGTATATCAAGAAGACTCTTTGCTATGTATAATTGTGTATTGTTTCTGTATTAACGATTTGAAAAGGCTAATTTGATGTACAAAGTCCACACTATTGAAGACTTTTGAAGCCCAAATTTTCTACTGAGTTAAATACGCAAATGAGAGATTGGACAACTATGCCAATGCAGACAAATAGGTTTTTGTACTTCTGTCAAAAATTCGGTTAATTTTTGCTTTGTCGTAATTAGAAGTAATTATCCTGAAAATCTCTCATGTTCTCCATATCAAATTTCTCCCTTCGACTTATTTTGATATGCAGGCAAAATATTCTCAATCGTTATTGCGCTAAAGGATTTTCTTCACAACAGTACCGTGGGCGAAGGTCCACATATTGTATTCCTCTTTTTGTTCTTATAAGTTTATATAAGTTTCCATAAAAACTTGTCTAGAAACTGACATATAAAACAGACATGTTCAAAATATTTTTTTTCCTTACAGAAATTACAATTGGACCCATGCAAAATGTTCTTTCGTTCCAATACAAATTTTCTAGGACGAAAAAAATTATTGCATATTGACCTCAGTATCCTCCTTCTCTTGTAGAAACAGCTGGTGTTCTATCAAATTAACACAGAGTTTATTTTAAATCTAATTTTCTGAACTGTGAATACACCACCTAACTCAATCACACACTTATTGTCATACACTTTGTTATGTATCAAACACTCTGGACTCAATAAACGTTTTGAATTCCATATCAATAATTTCAATTTGATTAGTTTTATTTTCATAATGATATTATGTCCATCAATCTAGAATCAGTGCAGATTAATTTGAAACGAAATTGTAAAATAAGATTATTGAAGGATTAGTTAGAAATTATTTGAGTATTTGATTTTGGATTTCGTAAATCATTCATTAACAACAGAAAGGTACAATTCTGCGCTCCTTTGACTAAACAGTAAAGAATAGGCAAACTGAATTACAGACCCACTAAACATAAAATTGTCCATATTTTGAGTTAGAGCCGATAGACTTTTCTATTTCTATAATTTTGATATTATTTGTCCCAAAAGTAGTACACTACACTGTAAAAAAATGTTTTGGATAGAGCAGGTGCGATGTTTTTAATTTGCGTTTTTGGTCTAAAAAAAATGCACTACGAAATAATAATCTCGGGCCAATTCACCCTTTTCCATTTTTGTTTACATACAATTTTTAAATATTTCAACTAAGGAAGTCTTTCTGCACTTGAAATCTTTTGACATTGTGCCTATCATATTTTCATTAAATCAATATTTAACAGACTTAACTATCCATCATTCAGTTTTCCAAACATTAATTATTTTCCTTTGTTGCACGTAAAGAATAAACAAAAACTATTCTGCACATTAATTACCTATGAGTAAGCCCAATCTTAAACTATATAAAATATTAGGAATGAGTTGCAGTTGATCTTCTTAATATATTTTCTAAAATTTGGGCATTTTAATTGTAGATGTTTACCAAGTATTCTTAACAGGAAACACAACAGGTATCGGAAAGAACAATTATAGCTACGATTTAGCTAGTCTGGCTGTCGATGTTACATCCCTCTCTAGATATAAACGATCGAAGCAAAGTGTTTACTACGACAAACCATCTCATATTGCCATAGGAGCTTTTGGGCTGATTGTTATAATTGCAGTGGTGTCTTTTATTTGTTCATTGGATCTCATTAAGTTGAGTTCACAGATGAAATATTTGTTAACACTACCTGAAAAGGTATCTAAGAAGGCTGCTATGGCAAAGAGACCAAAAGTAGTACACAAAGTATTTGTTACACGGAAATAATATGATCAGATACTCAAAATATAAAAAAAGTCACTAAAAAATATGGAATACGTAACTCGGCTCTGTATTTGATTTAACGATAAACAGTTTCTTGTTGGAAATAATATTTTTCGACAAAATCATTTCTCTGAATTATTAAATTTAGGAGGCAAATGTACTGTATATAAATAGTTATGACAAACTTTAATAACTGCAAATCTTAATTGCATTTGAGATATCACAAATAACACAAAGAAGATGTCATGATAAGTGCTATTATTTAACCCCTAAAATAATAAGGTTGTTCAGTTCTTTTAAAGTAATGTTCATCATATGATTTAATAAATAGGCAGATATAATATCAGTTTGTGATTTCCTTATCATGTCGAAATTTAGAAAACTGTTTGGGTAAAGGATATCATTTGATAGATTTATGATGGTTTTTAATTTAGATTTTGAGAGGCCAAAACAATTGCCTTATCATACCTTCTATATATATATATATATATATAAACAAGTCTAAATTGAAAACAACGTTCAAACCTATGATTGCGTTGGATAAAAACCGCAATTTTTATACGTGTGCATGCAAAACAAATTTCTTGTTAGAGGGGTCTAAATACAGCACAAACAACATTTTCCAAAAGACCAAAAAAGTGAAAAAGTATATTTTAACAAAACGCATTTGACTAACAGGTCGAACAACAAATGTTCTTAAATCCTGCTGACTGCCATTGGCGATTGCCAAATAAACGGATCACAAGGAGTAATAAATGGATCTTAACTTTAAATTTAATACCAAACAGAAAACAATAAACTTGCGGCGAAGATGGTATACCGCAAACAAAGGTGCAAAGATTTTTTGTACACCATATCCGGATTTCGACAATTAATGTCTCTTCAGTGATGTTAGGAATCGAAACGGTTATTGGAAGGCCACATAATTTACCTCAATTTGGGATAGACTCTTGAATTTTGAGGAGTCAAAATAGGATGAACGGATCATATAAACCCGAAGGCAAATATAATACAAGCCCAAACGAAAAAATATAAACAAGTCTAAATTGAAAACAACGTTCAAACCTATGATATATATAATTTAAGAATGCGTTGAAAACGCTAACAGAAACACTATTTGATTAATAATGTGATGTTTTGTGTTTTTTTTATTCTTAAATTATATTGTCTATACCAATGACTTTTTATTTAAATTAATATATATACGCCTCGATTGCATGGAAATCGTGGGTTCGAACCCGGCCAGGTCAAGCCAAAGACGTTTTGTTGATTCTCAGCTAAGCACGCGGCATTCAGGAATAATATAGATTTGCTAATTCCATTCTTAAATAGTTTGGCAGAAAAATCGTTATTATCAAAAGTAATAATTTTCCATTGATTCCTGTAACTTACTTTTCAACAACCTTAACACAAGTTGAAATGATATAATATGTGGCAAAAGCAATTTTATCAAGAGTTAATATTGTTGGAATCACTAACATCAATATGATGTGGCGAATATTGATATTCGTCAATGCTGTAAAAACCAATTAAGCATTCTATATTTTCAGTGAGATCACAGGGTTCTTGTTATGTACAACAGCTTTTATGTAATAAATTTACATTAAAAAGAACACTAACATGGATTCACAATACGGGTTGTCTATTTACCGAAATATACTGAAATGTACCGATTTTTTTCATGTTCTTCTTTTGCATATACACTAATCAATTTTGAAGATGAAAAAATCAGCAAACTATGCTAACTAACTAAACTCTATACGATTCAAACGACTAACCTGCATTATTCACTTGGAAAAGAAACGGATATGAATAATATCAAACTGAATACACATAAAGCTTAAAGAAATAATGAGTCTCATATTAAACATTATAAAAGCAAATCGTAACAGTAAAAGGATGCTATCCCAGCCCCTTTTCGTAGAATAACAGTTTGCTAGTCTCTTATGATCATATATCTGACACAAGACTCGGAAAAAATAAAATTAATAAAATTGATAAAATGTGTACTATATTAGACTTATTTCTATGTGAATAGTAAAATCACAAAAATACTGAACACCGAGGAAAATTCAAAAAGGAAAGTCCCCAATCAAATAGCAAAAAAAAAAAAAAAAACAACAAACACATCAATCGAATGGATAACAACTGTCATATTCCTGACTTGGTACAGGCATTTTCTTATGTAGAAAATGGTGGATTGAACCTGGTTTTAAAGCTAGCTAAACCTCTCACTTGTATGACAGTCGCATCAAATTCCATTATATTGACAACGATGTGTGAACAAAACAAACAAAAACAATAGGTAAAAATGTCACAAATAGGGGTAAATAGTCTAATTCGGTAGGTCACATTCGTGAAAAGGGAACGGGATTGTAGTTACGACATCAGGAACATATCCGATATCGTCTGTGAAACGGATATTCCATAACGGTCAACCAACTCGTGATGGCGTCCGTAAAATTTACAAAGGGATGATTTCAACTTCACCATTTGGAACTCTTGATTTACCTAATGTTTCAAAATGTTTTGAATGATAGATTGATTGATGTTTGCTTAATGTCCAGTGGCAAATATTTCATGAATTTTCTTTTAAAAGAGTTGTTGCATGGATTTGTAACGTACAGAGAGCGTGACACTCTCACTCACTACACAACGCAACGGTATGGAACGCCACAGCTGTCTTATGTGGTACTCTGATATTACGTTATGTTATATTATTATTACCTGATGATATTTTGTCTTTACATAATATGGTTTTAACATTACGTAATGATGTTGTGATATTACTCAATATGGAATAGTCATTACTTAATGATATTTCGATATTACATGATATGGTTTCGTATGGACCTGAAATAGTTTTGTCATTACTCGATGTGGTTTCATCATTATTTAATGTGGTTGTGTTATTAGGCAATGTGGTTTTAACATTACTTGATGTGTATGTGGCTTAATGTTATGTAGTTGCTTCATTACATGATGTGGTTTTATTATTTCGTAATGATGATTTGCCAATTCCCGATATGGCTTTAAAATTACATAATGATGTTTCAATATTTGACGATTTTACACTACATGATGTGGTTATTACATTACTTGATGAGGTGTAACCACTTGACTATTTGGGAAAAACTGGTTCTATTTTTAAAACCGATTTTCTTGTTTTATTTGCCTCGGATGAGTGTGGCAATCCATCGAGTTAGAGATCAAATTAAAGTTCGGGTTACTGTTCGAATTTAACTTCGGGTTAGTCTTTGATTTAAACTTCGAGTAATTTTAGATTTTGACTTAGAATTCAAGCCATAATTAAAATTGAGTTTCGAGTTGAACTTCGAGTTTGAGTCTCATTTAGACCAAGATTTCGAGTTAAAATTGGAGTTCATATTTAAATATTGTATCGCGGATCAAGGGCTTTTGCTAGGGCTTCCGAAAAAAGGGTTAAGGGATATGCGTACAAAGATAAACAATGTTGCAGTATACAAAACACCACATATAAATCGAACTAAAGTTAGATGTGGTGTGATTGCCAATGAGACAACTATCCACCAGAGTTTAAGTACAGTGGATGTAAGCAATTATAGGCACCCGTAACTAAAAACTAAAAAATTTATGAAAAACAAATATGACACACATGAAATAACGACAACCATTGAATTACAGGCTCCTGACTTGGGACAGGCACATAAAGAATGTGCACGTGGAAGAGTTAAACATGTCTGTGACCCTAACCCTACCATGGGTGAATAGTGTAACAGCACAACACAAGAATAAACTGTAATAAACTGATGCGCCATGAGCACACGATTAGCCAGTCGCTTTTTCATAGAATAAAGTTTAATAACTTCTCAATGTTATATCAGAAATTTATGAAAAACTAAAGGGAGGTTATCTTAATAGATATAAACCAGTCACCAAAGCACTTTCAAGATATTTGTTGTGAAGGTTTTTATGGTCCTTTTTGTTGTATACTTCACAGGGGAAACACTTGTTAAGGTGGGACTATGATCATTGTGCTTTATGACTTCTATATTGATAAACATGATGGTGATTTCCCTTCTCTCGTTTGTTAAGTTCTGCTACGGTTCTTGTAGGTAGAAAGATGTCTGGGCATCTGGGGACTACATGTCGTTGTTATGGACTGGCTTGGCAGCGAGAGTGGGACTCGCGCCTTCCGACCCTTTTTAATGAAAAAAATAAGACAACTCAATTTGCTGGTAGGAACAAGGATAGTTTAATTATTCTTTTCTTTTCTTTTTGATCATAAAATATCACAGTGCATAAATCATACAGATTAACAATAAATAACATTATCAGTTGACAATAACATATGTATTTCTATTTCAAATATTGCTTGAATTACCTTGTAAACTACGTTCAGTCTATTTGTTATACATGAGTGAATAACCTCATGAAACGCAATGACTAAAATGTTATATCTGAATATATATATTTATATTTATATTTATTGAATTATATAGCAATTAACTTCTTTCTTTAAATAAGTTTAAGTAACAGTATATAACCTACCTTTTTAATGAAATAAATAAGACAACTCAATCTGCTGGTAGGAACAAGGATAGTACGGGCAGTAGACTTATATTTGCTTTTATAGTCACTATTGAATACCCGACATTCTTGTTCCCCAGCCGAAATTGAGCTTCTTTTGCAAACGATGGAATTTGCTGCCAAAACATTTATTACTTCATAATATGCAAAATGCATTTATTTGTTTTTGAAAAGCATCAGAATTATGTTTTCTAAAATTAAAAAGAATAATATTTTTGGAAGAATTTTAATTTCTGATCTTAATAATAAAAGATAATTAAAAATTTGTTAAATTTTAATTATTATCTTGTATACATCAATCTTCGTATCTCAGCTGTTTGATTGGTTGTTAATAACGTTCTCGTGTGCCTTAATGTATTACTGAATATTCATGATTCTGAGAATATGGTTATAACCTTGGATGTAATAGCAATTCGACATACATCTGTCCGGCAACCTAATAACCTTCTTTACGCGTGCCAAATAACTTATTTAATGAGGTTCTTGACTTTGTACTATTACTGACTATCTTGCATCTAAAATAAAGTTCGTTATTCTTACGAATCTTGATCTATTTTACTCATGTATTTTCTTCTTGTATCAACGAATTATTTGAAATTTATATTCCATTTTACTTTTCACTATCTTAAAAAACTAGAAATATATTTGTTTGTTTAACTAATATCTCCTTGATTTTAATTTCTAATTATTTCGAATAACGTCCTAAATCCTTTCATAACATATTGTCCGAAAACTGGAAAATCACCCATTTTTATGCCCCCGCCGTAGTTAAGGGGGCATTAAGTTTTACCCTTGTCCGTCCGTACGTCGTCCGTCCCGAAGTTGGTTTCCGTTCTCTAACTTTAGTTTGCCTCAACTAAATGTTATGAAACTTATACAAAATGTTTATTACTTCAAAACACAGATCAAGTTTGAATTTTGGTGGCGTCACTGTAAACGTTCGAGAGTTATGCCTCTTTACAAATGGAACAATTGCTGAATTTTTCATTTCCGTTCTCTAACTTTAGTTTGCCTTAACCAATTGTTATGAAACTTCTACACCATGCTTATTAACACAAAATACAGATCAAGTTTGAATTTTGGTGGTGTCACTTTTACTGTTCTAGAGTTATGTCCCTCTACAAATGGAAAAATTGCTGAATTGCCAAATAATTCGAAACTTATACACAATACTTATTACCACAAAACTCAGATCAAGTACAAATTTGGATAGCGTCACTTTTACCGTTCTTCAGTTATGTTCCTTTATAACTTTTTATGAATAATATCCCATAACTCGGAAATGTATAATCTGAAATTTATAAAAATTAAAAGGGAGCTTGCGTCAATAGATATAAACAATTCACCAAAGTTTCGAAAAACTGCTGAAAGCATTTTTGAGTTATTGTCCGAAAACTGGAAAATCCCCCCTTTTAATGAATAAAACCCAATGACTCGGAAACGTAAAATTTAAAAAAATCGAAAGGGAGCTCACGTCAATAGATATAAACACTTCAACAAAGTTTCATGCATATTGATTTAAGCGTTTTTTAGTTATTGTCCGACATGTTGACGAACGGACGGACAGACGGACGGACAGACGGACGGACAGACGGACGGACGGACGGACAGACAACGGTATACCATAATACGTCACGTAAACGGGCGTATAAAAATCAGATGCAATTGGCTTAACTCTATAGATCGGTATGACTGGGCAATATAAATCCATCAAAATCGTGGGGTGATCTCGGGAGCTCTGGAAGAGTAAGCAGATCATGCTCAACGTGTGGCACCCGTCGTGTCATTCGTGAAAGTACAAACCCAGTGATTTGGTTTATTTCGGTAGGTCACATTCGAGGAAAAAAAGGACGGGATTGTGGTTACGACAACTGGAACATATCCGTCGTCACATGTGAAACAGATATTCCTAAAAGTTTAGTTTTTTGTATCATTTTAGAGCGAAGTATATGAGAGAATAGAATTGATAAAAATATATATTAAAAGATTGATATTCGTATATGTTCAAATGATTATACACTCTAAAAAAAAATCGGAGAATTCTTATTTTATAGAATTGATGCTTTGTCGCTTAGTCCGATCCCCCATTTTCCTGTAACTTTAGTGTGAGTTGATTTAAAGTGTATCATTTGTTGACAATAAAGTACAAGTCATTTGATGTGTGTCTAGCCTGCGATATCAATGTGGAAGTGAGACACAACAAACCTATATTCCGTCGTCGGCGTCTTCATCATTTAGATAGTTATGTTACTCGTTTGGATTGTTTTTACATTTGTCATTTCTGGACCTGTTATAGGTTACTATGCGGTATGGGTTTTGCTCATTGTTGAAGACCATGCAGTGGCATATAGTTGTTAACTGCTACGTCATTTGGTATGTGGTGGAGAATTGTCTCATTGGCAATCATACCACATCTATTTTGTCATGATAAATTTTTAAACCTCCATGAATTGTTATAAAAACTTGAATAGGAGTTAATCTTCTATATCGAGATAAAGCATGTACAGAAAAACATTTTTTTAGTTTTGTTTTTACCGACAAATGGACGTTTTACAGTCAATATTACACTTTTACAATGACAGCGGCAATCTCAGGCGAAACACAGGGATCCGTGGAATTCTTCTTGAGTTTATTATAATACTGCTTCCATTTGAGAACTAAGGGGGAAAAAACGGCAGGACCAAGTAGTTTGGGGATATTCCCCTTATGTCCGAAATATAGATTATTGTTTTTCTTAATTTTGTCTGCCATTCCCCTTTATCATACCAAATAACTCTGAACAACAACTCGAACTTTAATTTGAACTTTAACTCAATGGATAGCGACACTCATCCGAAGCACATTAGACAAACGACATATGGAAATCGGGCTAAAAATAGAATTAATTTTTTTCAAAATGGTCACGTGGCTAATGCCTATTCCATATTGAGTTATATCAAAACATCATTACGTAATGCCAAAACCATATTATGTAAAGACAAAATATCATCAAGTAATAATAAAACAACATAACGTAATATCAGACTACCACATAAGACAGCTGTGGCGTTCCATATAACAGACTAAACGTCCTCATGATGACAGGACGCGGCTGCGAAAATATTCTTCCAGGACGACTAAACAGACCCTCATTTTGTGGCAAGTGTTTAATCGCCAGTAGGAGGGAGAAGGAATGGTAAGATATATATATATATATATATATATATATATATATTAGCAGTCAGCAGGGTTTAAGAACATTTGTTGTTCGACCTGTTAGTCAAATGCGTTTTGTTAAAATATACTTTTTCACTTTTTTAGTCTTTTGGAAAATGTTGTTTGTGCTGTATTTAGACCCCTCTAACAAGAAATTTGTTTTGCATGCACACGTATAAAAATTGCGGTTTTTATCCAACGCAATCATAGATTTGAACGTTGTTTTCAATTTAGACTTCTATATATATATATATCTATACCCGAGACAACTCTTTGGGTTTGCATTTTTAGAACTTGGATATATGTTTGATATAAAGACTGAGACAGACAAAGGCTTTATATTAATGTTTTCTCTTGTAGCTTATAGTTTTGTTATGTTAAACCTAAACATGGAAAAAAACATTTTTCATCTGCAATATTAAGATATGTACTTGAGGTTTGGATATTTTTTTTATCGGATATTTTTTTATCGGTATAACTATCGATTTGGTTATCATTGAATTTAAAACAATGCTAAATATAATTGTTATACATCCATGGTCATAAAATCTGTCGATACCTATATTTTGGCATTGCATAAGGTCATGATTTCTCTCTGACTGTTAATGACGTCTTTACACTAAATCAATTGGATGTTGGATGTGTTTTGATTGATATTTTAGTCTTAGATACACGAGTTTTTAATCATTGGCTTTTAACTAGCCTTCAGTAACTGCTCATGTATTCCTATTTCGTGTCTTTTAAATTTTTTTGTTACGGTTTGTTTTTGCTTTGTATCGATCTGATGAGTTAATCTATTTCAATTCATTTCTTATTGTAGGTTCTGATGTTATACTGTTACACCACTTCTCAAGTTAGGGGGAAAGTTTGGCACGAGCAAACATGTTTAAACCCGCCACATTCTGTATTTTCCTGTCCCAAGTCAGGAGCCTGTATTTTAGTGGTTGTTGTTTTTTATCACTATTCCAGAAAATACGGATTTTGTATTAATAAAATTTTCTGTTACACAATTTTTGAAATATTTAAAATTAAGGAATGTATCTCCCTCATGCAAAGCTCTGATTTTTGCCCGGCTTTGGCAATACTTCTTTGTCCTTTTTGGTTTATAGCTCTTCATCCTTTTAATTGATTGTCGAAATGCGCATCTGGTGCAGAAAAATTGGTACCGTTTATGTTATTGCTGTATATCATATTTGTTTTTCGTTTATTGTGTTGTACATAAATCAGGCTGTTAGTTTTCTGGTTTGAATTGTTTTACATGTGTCATCTCGGGGCTTTTTATAGCTGACTATGCGGTATAGGTTTTGCTCATTGTTAAAGGCTGTATATAGACTATAATTGTTAATTTCTTCTTCATTTGGTATCTTGTGGAGATAAGCGTAATTCTTTTGCAATAATACCACATTATTCACCCGGTTTTTGATTGGATTCGTGTTTTTCAGTCTTTAGTTTTCTATGCAAACTGTTATTTGTCTTATGATCGTTTTTCGTTTTTTTTCCCTTCATGACATTGTCAGTTTATCTTTAACTTATTAGCATAAATATCCCTTCCGACTTATTTTAAGGGCATTTTGACATAAATATTTTCTTCCTCTTGTAATAAATAACTGAAGTTTTTGTATCATATTTTATAAAAAGAACGCTGATGCGTTTTTGTCTCTGATTTCCTGTATGGGGAAAACAAACAACAAAACCTAAACACACACTTATTATACAACACAGTTTGGTATTTGTACTCTTGTTTATATATGGAACATTCTTATCCCAATAAACTAAAGCTGTCACTTACTTTTGGAATACCGTTTTTTATTATAAAATTTTCCTTCTATATATAGTTTCGATTAAGACGTCTTAATTCATCAGTTTAATAATGTGTGTCCATATTCCAAAAGTAGTCTTATAAATATGATATAGATGTTGATTTGGTTTTTCTTGATAGTGTAAGTTTTAGTTTACTCAGTTCATTTACCGTTCTAATAAACACTTTATTAGATTATCAATATTGCAAGTTCAGATTCTACCTGATGAGAGTGTGATGCCTAAATGCTTGTTATATTTCAACGATTTCACCATTATATACAATATTTCATTTTTATGGTTTAACATTGGAATTACCAATGTTTGTGTTTTCTTTGGGTTAAAATCTACCAGACATCGACTTATGAGATCTCAATATCTGTAAACTACTGTTGCATAACTGGACATTGTGTCCATTTTATTTGTTTCCTTATTCATTTATCTTTCTTAAATAGAATTCAATACAACCTTTATTTTTTTACACCGTCATACTGATTATTTTACTTTTTCCACGATAAAGGAAAAAAAAAGAAATTGTAAACTATGCTAAACAGAATTTTTATAGGAGTTATAAAAAATGTAAAAAACATATTTTGGTAAGAAAAAATAAACATATTTTAACAATTGTTCCTCTTAATCTATTTTTTTCAAACGAACCTTTTTCAAATTTTGTCGCTTTATTTGTAGATGCGTATCAAATGTTCTTAACAGGTAAGACAGCAAGTTTCGTTAGGAAAATTTTAGCAACGATTCAGCTAATGTGTCTGTCTTTTGTTTTTTTATGTATAAACGATCGACAAAAAAGTATTAACTATTGCAAACTTTTGCAAATTACAATATGAGCTTTTGGGCTGATTATCATTAAGTTCAGTTCACAGATGAAATATTTGTTACACTACAAAAACAAGGGATCTAAGAAGGTTTTAATGACAACCAGAACTATCGTAGTAGACCGTCATTTACTTCTGTTTTTGATAGATTAACATTTTAATATTTGATTGAAACTAGTTATTATATCGCCACCAAGTGACATAGAAGATAACAAAACAATGTAACAGTACGCCCTTCAATAAGGAGCAAAACCTATACCGTATAGTAAGCTAAAAAAAAGGCCTCATAATGACAATTGAGAAAACTTACGATCTGATTAATGTACAAAAAAATAAACGAAAACAAATATAATATACTGCAACAAACGACAACCACTGAATTGCACGCTCCTTGAGACAGACACAAACAAAATATTGCCGGCGCTGTACCCTCCACCTTACCTAGAAAAAGTGGTGAACAATACAATAAAAGAACAAACTATAAAAAAAAATTCAGTATAAATGAGCTTAACTCGTCACCCCGATACCAAGAACAAACAAACTCACAAAATCACAAAGGACATAAAGTACAAATCGAAGAATATTCGCAGTTACTGAAACCTAGTTCAATAACTAGTTAAAAGAAATGAAGAGTAAAATATCAATCAATACACATACAACAACCAATAGATTTATTGTAAAGACGTCATGATCATTAACAGTCAGAAAGAAAAAATGCAATGCAAAACTATCGTTATTGACATATTTTTTTTTATAATAGCTTCAGATTGTACATTGAACATTTAATTGAGTAATCAAATGAAAAAAAGGAGTATGCACGATAAGAACATATATTTGACGACAATTTGATGATAAAAAAGGTTGCAATTGATATATTTGACCAACATTTGACCATTAAAAAACATATCTGGATAAAGTTGGATAGGACCCAATGCCTTACCTAAATAAAATTTGTTACCATCATTAACATTTTTGTATGAATCGTCTTGTAGAAAATCATCTTTTCGGGTACGGCATTGACTCATATCTAGATATAGATAACAGATTCTTAAACGGAGGCTATTGTGGCATTTATCTTAAAGTTATACATCATACGCTGTACCTTATCCCTTTTTGGCTAACATAGAAAACAGGGGAAGTGTTTGACCGTGGAAGTCTTTCGTTGTGAATAAGAGGCGAAAGAACCTAACTTAAAACTGGATGATCTCAGGTGCTCCCAAAGGATAAGAAGATCTTGCTCCACACGTATCATGTGACTGATCTTTTACAAAAATCTGAATCGTTAATATCTTGACAAAAGTCATTGAAACAGAACATCTAACAGGGCAAAATTTTACAGAATGTTAAAAGCAACCTACTGTCTATTTCGACCTAATATTGTTTTGCCAGTTCGAGACGATTTTTTGGTTGTAATATGGAACAACTATATAGATAGTTGTGCAAATTCAACAGCAAATATGATCAATAAGACAAAATCTCGACAATAATGCAGGTAGCCGATGTCGTCAGTCTTCCCCTTATTATACAAATTCATAAAGTATAAACGATAGAGGAAGTCGAACAGCGGGAATGATCAGCAAAACAAGATATGCAATTAAGGCAACGTGGCCAAAATCCTCTGTCGACTTCTTAATAAATTGTTGATTAGAATCTAACCATGTATTAGAAAGAGTAGAGGAATTATCTACATACCATTTGTACAATATGTGGATAAAATGTGACATGAGGTATACCTCAATCCTTCACTGTATATTTTTCCTGGCACTGATCCTGGTATTCTATTATAGGTTAATTTCAAATTAACCTTTTGTTTATAATATGTATTCATGATCAATGAATGATTGCCGACATAAACATAATGTAAAGGATGAAGGCAAGTGTTAATTAAACAGGTCAATAATTATTTTGATTCTGAAAGGACAAATACGGTATTTCTATAGGTCGAAGCGTACAAAAATACCTTAGAAATGCTTGATGTTCCCTTTTCCTCCCCGTGAAGTATGTACATTACATTTTCATATTTTACAAGTTTAAAAACTAATAGCAGGGTAAATATATGTTTTAATAACAAGATATAATAAACATTGTATGTAAGCAGCTAAGATGTATATATTTTATAAGGATAACAATAAAAATAATGAGAATGTAAACGGAATGTGTGTGCGAATATGTCAAACATATTTTGTGCTAATTAGAACACAGCTTTGTTTACAAAGCATAATAAGGACGTCATATTAGAATGTGCATTTGATTGAAATGGATTTATAAATCATGTGCATAAGCCTAGGCATCAATATGGATTTATCTATAGTTGCAAATATATATATGTCATTTAGTCTATGGTGGATAGATAAAAAAAAACAAAAAAAAAAACACACATACACACACACAACGTTGGTAAATGCAAGCAACGAAAGAGAAACAACACAATACATTACATAGAAATGAGAAAAATAGAGCAATCAAATACCAGAGATAAACTCATGTAATTCTGGAGGGTAAGCAGTGACTTATGCACAAGCACATTGCATTTTGTACTTTTACATTTACTCATTAAAACAAAGAAACGTAAGACAAAAGCCATATTATCATTGGACAACATTGTTAGAATCATTAACTTCCATAAAATGATTCTTATAATGGATCTTGGGATTCCTCAGCATGTTCAAGTTGTCTGCAGCGTTCATCATTTTCAGCATGATCTCGGGATTCTAGAGATTGGTATCTAAAACAGATATAATTAAATTCATTCTGGGATGTTGTCATCGATTGTTTAATTCAATTGCAAAAAGGGAGTGAAAATACCAATGGAGCAATAAGAAAGCATTAGTCTGATAAAAGCAGTCAAGACAATGGCAAACAATTGTGTGAGGAACAAAGCAAAATATAACACAGGAAAGTTAAGGTTGAGAAATAAGAAACCCAACCAAAAAGGAGATGAACTCAGGTGCTTCGGAAGGTTAAGCAGTTCCCACTCTATATTTGGCACTCGCTAAGTTACTAAATAAAAATATATCTGGAAAAAAGTGTTCTTTTTTTTATTATAAGTGAATTGACAAAATAAATCGATTGATGAAACTATCTAGAATTTTTTTTTATACCTTGTGTGTTGCCCTTTTTGGTACATTCGATTATTTTAGAAGTTTAGATCAGCAACAAAACTGAATATTTAACACATTGTACCCCCATAAAGTTGTTTGTTGTACAAGACCTGTAATTAGATAAAATTAAGGACTTTGAATACAGGAAGAGTTGGATTCATTGTGTTTACCAACTAGAAAGGAATTTGACAAAGTTTTCAAGCAATTATTCATTCAGTCTAATATTTGTGGTCAACTGGTTCCATAGCACTACAAGTGTTAAAATGTAAACAAAACAATCAATAATAAAAAGAAATCATTCAGATGGAGTATCCGGGTTAATGAAGCTTTGTGTACTAACACAACTATTCATAAAATATGCTCTGAACTAATGCTAACGAGACCGGGTGAAGGTATCGATACTTAATGTATCTTAGTGCTCTGAACTTATGCTAACGAGACCGGGAGAAGGTATCGATACTTAATGTATCTAATGCTCTGAACTAATGCTAACGAGACCGGGTGAAGGTATCGATACGTAATGTATCTAATGCTCTGAACTAATGCTAACGAGGCCGAGTGAAGGAATCGATACTTAATGTATCTTAGTGCTCTGAACTAATGCTAGCGAGACCGGGTGAAGGTATCGATACTTAATGTATCTAATGCTCTGAACTAATGCTAACGAGACCGGGTGAAGGTATCGATACGTAATGTATCTAATGCTCTGAACTAATGCTAACGAGGCCGAGTGAAGGAATCGATAGTTAATGTATCTTAGTGCTCTGAACTAATGCTAGCGAGACCGGGTGAAGGTATCGATACTTAATGTATCTTAGTGCTCTGAACTAATGCTAGCGAGACCGGGTGAAGGTATCGATACTTAATGTATCTAATGCTCTGAACTAATGCTAACAAGCCCGGGTGAGGGTATCGATACTTAATGTATCTAATGTTCTGAACTAATGCTAACGAGGTCGAGTGAAGGTATCGATACGTAATGTATCTAATGCTCTGAACTGATGCTAACGAGACCGGGTGAAGGTATCGATACGTAATGTTTCTAATGCTCTGAACTGATGCTAACGAGACCGGGTCAAGGTATCGATACTTAATGTATCTTAGTGCTCTGAACTAATGCTAACGAGACCGGGTGAAGGTATCGATACTTAATGTTTCTGATGCTCTGAACTTATGCTAACGAGACCGGGTGAAGGTATCGATACGTCATGTATCTAATGCTATGAACTAATGCTAACGAGGCCGAGTGAAAGAATCGATACTTAATGTATCTTAGTGCTCTGAACTAATGCTAACGAGACCGGGTGAAGGTATCGATACATAATGTATCTAATGCTCTGAACTAATGCTAACGAGACCGGGTGAGGGTATCGATACTTAATGTATCTAATGCTCTGAAGTAATGCTAACGAGACCGAGTAAAGGTATCGATACTTAATGTATCTAATGCTCTGAACTAATGCAAACGAGACCGGGTGAAGATATCGGTACTTCATGTATCTAATGCTCTGAACTAATGCTAACGAGGCCGAGTAAAGGTATCGATACGTAATGTATCTAATGCTCTGAACTAATGCTAACGAGACCGGGTAAAGGAATCGATACTTAATGTATCTAATGCTCTGAACTAATGCTAACGAAACCGGGTGAAGGTATCGATACTTAATGTATCTAATGCTCTGAACTAATGCTAACGAGACCGGGTGAGGGTATCGATACTTAATGTATCTAATGCTCTGAACTAATGCTAACGAAGCCGAGTAAAGGTATCGATACGTAATGTATCTAATGATCTGAACTGATGCTAACGAGACCGGGTAAAGGAATCGATACTTAATGTATCTAATGCTCTGAACTAATGCTAACGAGACCGGGTGAAGGTATCGATACGTAATGTATCTAATGCTCTGAACTAATGTTAACGAGACCGGGAGAAGGTATCGATCCTTAATGTATCTAATGCTCTGAACTAATGCTAACCAGACCGGGTGAAGGTATCGATACGTAATGTATTTATGCTAACGAGGCCGAGTGAAGGAATCGATACTTAATGTATCTTAGTGCTCTGAACTAATGCTAGCGAGACCGGGTGAAGGTATCGATACTTAATGTATCTTAGTGCTCTGAACTAATGCTAGCGAGACCGGGTGAAGGTATCGATACTTAATGTATCTAATGCTCTGAACTAATGCTAACAAGCCCGGGTGAGGGTATCGATACTTAATGTATCTAATGTTCTGAACTAATGCTAACGAGGTCGAGTGAAGGTATCGATACGTAATGTATCTAATGCTCTGAACTGATGCTAACGAGACCGGGTGAAGGTATCGATACGTAATGTTTCTAATGCTCTGAACTGATGCTAACGAGACCGGGTCAAGGTATCGATACTTAATGTATCTTAGTGCTCTGAACTAATGCTAACGAGACCGGGTGAAGGTATCGATACTTAATGTTTCTGATGCTCTGAACTTATGCTAACGAGACCGGGTGAAGGTATCGATACGTCATGTATCTAATGCTATGAACTAATGCTAACGAGGCCGAGTGAAAGAATCGATACTAGGCCTTCTGCTGTTGTCTGTTCTGTGGTCGGGTTGTTGTCTCTTTGACACATTCCCCATTTCCATTCTCAATTTTATTAATGTATCTTAGTGCTCTGAACTAATGCTAACGAGACCGGGTGAAGGTATCGATACATAATGTATCTAATGCTCTGAACTAATGCTAACGAGACCGGGTGAGGGTATCGATACTTAATGTATCTAATGCTCTGAAGTAATGCTAACGAGACCGAGTAAAGGTATCGATACTTAATGTATCTAATGCTCTGAACTAATGCAAACGAGACCGGGTGAAGATATCGGTACTTCATGTATCTAATGCTCTGAACTAATGCTAACGAGGCCGAGTAAAGGTATCGATACGTAATGTATCTAATGCTCTGAACTAATGCTAACGAGACCGGGTGAAGGAATCGATACTTAATGTATCTAATGCTCTGAACTAATGCTAACGAAACCGGGTGAAGGTATCGATACTTAATGTATCTAATGCTCTGAACTAATGCTAACGAGACCGGGTGAGGGTATCGATACTTAATGTATCTAATGCTCTGAACTAATGCTAACGAAGCCGAGTAAAGGTATCGATACGTAATGTATCTAATGATCTGAACTGATGCTAACGAGACCGGGTAAAGGAATCGATACTTAATGTATCTAATGCTCTGAACTAATGCTAACGAGACCGGGTGAAGGTATCGATACGTAATGTATCTAATGCTCTGAACTAATGTTAACGAGACCGGGAGAAGGTATCGATCCTTAATGTATCTAATGCTCTGAACTAATGCTAACCAGACCGGGTGAAGGTATCGATACGTAATGTATTTATGCTAACGAGGCCGAGTGAAGGAATCGATACTTAATGTATCTTAGTGCTCTGAACTAATGCTAACGAGACCGTGTGAAGGTATCGATACTTAATGTATCTAATGCTCTGAACTAATGCTAACGAGACCGGGTGAGGGTATCGATACTTAATGTATCTAATGTTCTGAACTAATGCTAACGAGACCGGGTGAAGGTATCGATACTTAATGTATCTTAGTGATCTGAACTAATGCTAACGAGACCGGATGAAGGTATCGATACTTAATGTATCTGATGCTCTGAACTAATGCTAACGAGACCGGGTGAAGGTATCGATACGTAATGTATCTAATGCTCTTATATAATGCTTACGAGGCCGAGTGAAGGAATCGATACTTAATGTATCTTAGTGCTCTGAACTAATGCTAACGAGACCGGGTGAAGGTATCGATACTTAATCTATCTAATGCTCTGAACTAATGCTAACGAGACCGGGTGAGGGTATCGGTACTTAATGTATCTAATGTTCTGAACTAATGCTAACGAGACCGGGTGAAGGTATCGATACTTAATGTATCTTAGTGATCTGAACTAATGCTAACGAGACCGGGTGAAGGTATCGATACTTAATGTATCTAATGCTCTGAACTAATGCTAACGAGACCGGGTGAAGGTATCGATACGTAATGTATCTAATGCTCTTATCTAATGCTAACGAGGCCGAGTGAAGGAATCGATACTTAATGTATCTTAGTGCTCTGAACTAATGATAACGAGACCGGGTGAAGGTATCGATACTTAATGTATCTAATGCTCTGAACTAATGCTAACGAGACCGGGTGAAGGTATCGATACTTAATGTATCTAATGCTCTGAACTAATGCTAACGAGACCGGGTGAGGGTATCGATACTGAATGTATCTAATGTTCTGAACTAATGCTAACGAGGCCGAGTGAAGGTATCGATACGTAATGTATCTAATGCTCTGAACTAATGCTAACGAGACCGGGTGAAGGAATCGATACTTAATGTATCTAATGCTCTGAACTCATGCTAGCGAGCCCGGGTGAAGGTAGCGATACTTAATGTATCTTAGTGCTCTGAACTAATGCTAACGAGACCAGGTGAAGGTATCGATACTTAATGTATCTAATGCTCTGAACTAATGCTAACGAGACCGGGTGAAGGTATCGATACTTAATGTATCTTAGTGCTCTGAACTAATGCTAACGAGACCGGGTGAAGGTATCGATACTTAATGTTTCTGATGCTCTGAACTTATGCTAACGAGACCGGGTGAAGGTATCGATACGTCATGTATCTAATGCTATGAACTAATGCTAACGAGGCCGAGTGAAAGAATCGATACTTAATGTATCTTAGTGCTCTGAACTAATGCTAACGAGACCGGGTGAAGGTATCGATACATAATGTATCTAATGCTCTGAACTAATGCTAACGAGACCGGGTGAGGGTATCGATACTTAATGTATCTAATGCTCTGAAGTAATGCTAACGAGACCGAGTAAAGGTATCGATACTTAATGTATCTAATGCTCTGAACTAATGCAAACGAGACCGGGTGAAGATATCGGTACTTCATGTATCTAATGCTCTGAACTAATGCTAACGAGGCCGAGTAAAGGTATCGATACGTAATGTATCTAATGCTCTGAACTAATGCTAACGAGACCGGGTGAAGGAATCGATACTTAATGTATCTAATGCTCTGAACTAATGCTAACGAAACCGGGTGAAGGTATCGATACTTAATGTATCTAATGCTCTGAACTAATGCTAACGAGACCGGGTGAGGGTATCGATACTTAATGTATCTAATGCTCTGAACTAATGCTAACGAAGCCGAGTAAAGGTATCGATACGTAATGTATCTAATGATCTGAACTGATGCTAACGAGACCGGGTGAAGGAATCGATACTTAATGTATCTAATGCTCTGAACTAATGCTAACGAGACCGGGTGAAGGTATCGATACGTAATGTATCTAATGCTCTGAACTAATGTTAACGAGACCGGGAGAAGGTATCGATCCTTAATGTATCTAATGCTCTGAACTAATGCTAACCAGACCGGGTGAAGGTATCGATACGTAATGTATTTATGCTAACGAGGCCGAGTGAAGGAATCGATACTTAATGTATCTTAGTGCTCTGAACTAATGCTAACGAGACCGTGTGAAGGTATCGATACTTAATGTATCTAATGCTCTGAACTAATGCTAACGAGACCGGGTGAGGGTATCGATACTTAATGTATCTAATGTTCTGAACTAATGCTAACGAGACCGGGTGAAGGTATCGATACTTAATGTATCTTAGTGATCTGAACTAATGCTAACGAGACCGGGTGAAGGTATCGATACTTAATGTATCTGATGCTCTGAACTAATGCTAACGAGACCGGGTGAAGGTATCGATACGTAATGTATCTAATGCTCTTATCTAATGCTTACGAGGCCGAGTGAAGGAATCGATACTTAATGTATCTTAGTGCTCTGAACTAATGCTAACGAGACCGGGTGAAGGTATCGATACTTAATGTATCTAATGCTCTGAACTAATGCTAACGAGACCGGGTGAAGGTACGATACTTAATGTATCTAATGCTCTGAACTAATGCTAACGAGACTGGGTGAGGGTATCGATACTTAATGTATCTAATGTTCTGAACTAATGCTAACGAGGCCGAGTGAAGGTATCGATACGTAATGTATCTAATGCTCTGAACTAATGCTAACGAGACCGGGTGAAGGAATCGATACTTAATGTATCTAATGCTCTGAACTAATGCTAGCGAGACCGGGTGAAGGTAGCGATACTTAATGTATCTTAGTGCTCTGAACTAATGCTAACGAGACCAGGTGAAGGTATCGATACTTAATGTATCTAATGCTCTGAACTAATGCTAACGAGAACGGGTGAAGGTATCGATAAGTAATGTATATAATGCTCTGAACTAATGCTAGCGAGACCGGGTGAAGGTATCGATACTTAATGTATCTAATGCTCTGAACTAATGCTAACGAGACCGGGTGAAGGAATCGATACTTAATGTATCTAATGCTCTGAACTAATGCTTACGAGACCGGGTGAAGGAATCGATACTTAATGTATCTAATGTTCTGAACTAATGCTAACGAGACCGGGTGAAGGTATCGATACTTAATGTATCTAATGCTCTGAAGTAATGCTAACGAAACCGAGTAAAGGTATCGATACTTAATGTATCTAATGCTCTGAACTAATGCAAACGAGACCGGGTGAAGATATCGGTACTTCATGTATCTAATGCTCTGAACTAATGCTAACGAGGCCGAGTAAAGGTATCGATACGTAATGTATCTAATGCTCTGAACTAATGCTAACGAGACCGGGTGAAGGAATCGATACTTAATGTATCTAATGCTCTGAACTAATGCTAACGAAACCGGGTGAAGGTATCGATACTTAATGTATCTAATGCTCTGAACTAATGCTAACGAGACCGGGTGAGGGTATCGATACTTAATGTATCTAATGCTCTGAACTAATGCTAACGAGGCCGAGTAAAGGTATCGATACGTAATGTATCTAATGATCTGAACTAATGCTAACGAGACCGGGTGAAGGAATCGATACTTAATGTATCTAATGCTCTGAACTTATGCTAACGAGACCGGGTGAAGGTATCGATACGTAATGTATCTAATGCTCTGAACTAATGCTAGCGAGACCGGGTGAAGGTATCGATACTTAATGTATCTTAGTGATCTGAACTAATGTTAACGAGACCGGGAGAAGGTATCAATCCTTAATGTATCTAATGCTCTGAACTAATGCTAACGAGACCGGGTGAAGGTATCGATACTTAATGTATCTAATGCTCTGAACTAATGCTAACGAGACCGGGTGAAGGTATCGATACGTAATGTATTTATGCTAACGAGGCCGAGTGAAGGAATCGATACTTAATGTATCTTAGTGCTCTGAACTAATGCTAACGAGACCGTGTGAAGGTATCGATACTTAATGTATCTAATGCTCTGAACTAATGCTAACGAGACCGGGTGAGGGTATCGATACTTAATGTATCTAATGTTCTGAACTAATGCTAACGAGACCGGGTGAAGGTATCGATACTTAATGTATCTTAGTGCTCTGAACTAATGCTAACGAGACCGGGTGAAGGTATCGATACTTAATGTATCTAATGCTCTGAACTAATGCTAACGAGACCGGGTGAAGGTATCGATACGTAATGTATCTAATGCTCTTATCTAATGCTAACGAGGCCGAGTGAAGGAATCGATACTTAATGTATCTTAGTGCTCTGAACTAATGCTAACGAGACCGGGTGAAGGTATCGATACTTAATGTATCTAATGCTCTGAACTAATGCTAACGAGACCGGGTGAAGGTACGATAATTAATGTATCTAATGCTCTGAACTAATGCTAACGAGACTGGGTGCGGGTATCGATACTTAATGTATCTAATGTTCTGAACTAATGCTAACGAGGCCGAGTGAAGGTATCGATACGTAATGTATCTAATGCTCTGAACTAATGCTAACGAGACCGGGTGAAGGAATCGATAATTAATGTATCTAATGCTCTGAACTAATGCTAGCGAGACCGGGTGAAGGTATCGATACTTAATGTATCTTAGTGCTCTGAACTAATGCTAACGAGATCAGGTGAAGGTATCGATACTTAAGGTATCTAATACTCTGAACTAATGCTAACGAGGACGAGTGAAGGAATCGATACTTAATGTATCTAATGCTCTGAACTAATGCTAACGAGACCTGGTGAAGGTATCGATACGTAATGTATCTAATGCTCTGAACTAATGCTAGCGAGACCGGGTGAAGGTATCGATACTTAATGTATCTTAGTGCTCTGAACTAATGCTAACGAGACCAGGTGAAGGTATCGATACTTAATGTATCTAATGCTCTGAACTTATGCTAACGAGACCGGGTGAAGGTCTCGATACTTAATGTATCTAATGCTCTTATCTAATGCTAACGAGGCCGAGTGAAGGAATCGATACTTAATGTATCTTAGTGCTCTGAACTAATGCTAACGAGACCGGGTGAAGGTATCGATACTTAATCTATCTAATGCTCTGAACTAATGCTAACGAGACCGGGTGAGGGTATCGGTACTTAATGTATCTAATGTTCTGAACTAATGCTAACGAGACCGGGTGAAGGTATCGATACTTAATGTATCTTAGTGATCTGAACTAATGCTAACGAGACCGGGTGAAGGTATCGATACTTAATGTATCTAATGCTCTGAACTAATGCTAACGAGACCGGGTGAAGGTATCGATACGTAATGTATCTAATGCTCTTATCTAATGCTAACGAGGCCGAGTGAAGGAATCGATACTTAATGTATCTTAGTGCTCTGAACTAATGATAACGAGACCGGGTGAAGGTATCGATACTTAATGTATCTAATGCTCTGAACTAATGCTAACGAGACCGGGTGAAGGTATCGATACTTAATGTATCTAATGCTCTGAACTAATGCTAACGAGACCGGGTGAGGGTATCGATACTGAATGTATCTAATGTTCTGAACTAATGCTAACGAGGCCGAGTGAAGGTATCGATACGTAATGTATCTAATGCTCTGAACTAATGCTAACGAGACCGGGTGAAGGAATCGATACTTAATGTATCTAATGCTCTGAACTCATGCTAGCGAGACCGGGTGAAGGTAGCGATACTTAATGTATCTTAGTGCTCTGAACTAATGCTAACGAGACCAGGTGAAGGTATCGATACTTAATGTATCTAATGATCTGAACTAATGCTAACGAGACCGGGTGAAGGTATCGATAAGTAATGTATATAATGCTCTGAACTAATGCTAGCGAGACCGGGTGAAGGTATCGATACTTAATGTATCTAATGCTCTGAACTAATGCTAACGAGACCGGGTGAAGGAATCGATACTTAATGTATCTAATGCTCTGAACTAATGCTAACGAGACCGGGTGAAGGAATCGATACTTAATGTATCTAATGCTCTGAACTAATGCTAACGAGACCGGGTGAAGGTATCGATACTTAATGTATCTAATGCTCTGAACTAACGCTAACAAGACCGGGTGAAGGAATCGATACTTAATGTATCTAATGCTCTGAACTAATGCTAGCGAGAACGGGTGAAGGTATCGATACTTAATGTATCTTAGTGCTCTGAACTAATGCTAACGAGACCGGGTGAAGGTATCGATACTTAATGTATCTAATACTCTGAACTAATGCTAACGAGGACGAGTGAAGGAATCGATACTTAATGTATCTAATGCTCTGAACTAATGCTAACGAGACCTGGTGAAGGTATCGATACGTAATGTATCTAATGCTCTGAACTAATGCTAGCGAGACCGGGTGAAGGTATCGATACTTAATGTATCTTAGTGCTCTGAACTAATGCTAACGAGACCAGGTGAAGGTATCGATACTTAATGTATCTAATGCTCTGAACTAATGCTAACGAGACCGGGTGAAGGTCTCGACACTTAATGTATCTAATGCTCTTATCTAATGCTAACGAAGCCGAGTGAAGGAATCGATACTTAATGTATCTTAGTGCTCTGAACTAATGCTAACGAGACCGGGTGAAGGTATCGATACTTAATGTATCTAATGCTCTGAACTAATGCTAACGAGACCGGGTGAGGGTATCGATACTTAATGTATCTAATGTTCTGAACTTATGCTAACGAGGTCGAGTGAAGGTATCGATACGTAATGTATCTAATGCTCTGAACTAATGCTAACGAGACCGGGTGAAGGAATCGATACTTAATGTATCTAATGCTCTGAACTATTGCTAACGAGGACGAGTGAAGGAATCGATACTTAATGTATCTAATGCTCTGAACTAATGCTAACGAGGCCGAGTGAAGGTATCGATACTTAATGTATCTTAGTGCTCTGAACTAATGCTAACGAGACCAGGTGAAGGTATCGATACTTAATGTATCTAATACTCTGAACTAATGCTAACGAGGACGAGTGAAGGAATCGATACTTAATGTATCTAATGCTCTGAACTAATGCTAACGAGACCTGGTGAAGGTATCGATACTTAATGTATCTAATGCTCTGAACTAATGCTAGCGAGACCGGGTGAAGGTATCGATACTTAATGTATCTTAGTGCTCTGAACTAATGCTAACGAGACCAGGTGAAGGTATCGATACTTAATGTATCTAATGCTCTGAACTAATGCTAACGAGACCGGGTGAAGGTCTCGACACTTAATGTATCTAATGCTCTTATCTAATGCTAACGAAGCCGAGTGAAGGAATCGATACTTAATGTATCTTAGTGCTCTGAACTAATGCTAACGAGACCGGGTGAAGGTATCGATACTTAATGTATCTAATGCTCTGAACTAATGCTAACGAGACCGGGTGAGGGTATCGATACTTAATGTATCTAATGTTCTGAACTTATGCTAACGAGGCCGAGTGAAGGTATCGATACGTAATGTATCTAATGCTCTGAACTAATGCTAACGAGACCGGGTGAAGGAATCGATACTTAATGTATCTAATGCTCTGAACTAATGCTAACGAGGACGAGTGAAGGAATCGATACTTAATGTATCTAATGCTCTGAACTAATGCTAACGAGGCCGAGTGAAGGTATCGATACGTAATGTATCTAATGCTCTGGACTAATGCTAACGAGACCGGGTGAAGCAATCGATACTTAATGTATCTTAGTGCTCTGAACTAATGCTAACGAGACCAGGTGAAGGTATCGATACTTAATGTATATAATGCTCTGAACTAATGCTAAAGAGACCGGGTGAAGGTCTCGATACTTAATGTATCTAATGCTCTTATCTAATGCTAACGAGGCCGAGTGAAGGAATCGATACTTAATGTATCTTAGTGCTCTGAACTAATGCTAACGAGACCGGGTGAAGGTATCTATACTTAATGTATCTAATGCTCTGAACTAATGCTAACGAGACCGGGTGAGGGTATCGATACGTAATGTATCTAATGTTCTGAACTAATGCTAACGAGACCGGGTGAAGGTATCGATACTTAATGTATCTTAGTGATCTGAACTAATGCTAACGAGACCGGGTGAAGGTATCGATACTTAATGTATCTAATGCTCTGAACTAATGCTAACGAGACCGGGTGAAGGTATCGATACGTAATGTATCTAATGCTTTGAACTAATGCTAACGAGACCGGGTGAAGGTCTCGATACTTAATGTATCTAATGCTCTTATCTAATGCTAACGAGGCCGAGTGAAGGAATCGATACTTAATGTATCTTAGTGCTCTGAACTAATGCTAACGAGACCGGGTGAAGGTATCGATACTTAATGTATCTAATGCTCTGAACTAATGCTTACGAGACCAGGTGAGGATATCGATACTTAATGTATCTAATGTTCTGAACTTATGCTAACGAGGCCGAGTGAAGGTATCGATACGTAATGTATCTAAGCTCTGAACTAATGCTAACGAGATCGGGTGAAGGAATCGATACTTAATGTATCTAATGCTCTGAACTAATGCTAACGAGGACGAGTGAAGGAATCGATACTTAATGTATCTAATGCTCTGAA
Source organism: Mytilus californianus (assembly GCF_021869535.1). Classification (NCBI taxonomy): domain Eukaryota; kingdom Metazoa; phylum Mollusca; class Bivalvia; order Mytilida; family Mytilidae; genus Mytilus; species Mytilus californianus. The sequence goes on along the minus strand of NW_026262679.1, from coordinate 126,023,505 downwards.
CTAATGCTAACGAGGCCGAGTGAAGGTATCGATACGTAATGTATCTAATGCTCTGAACTAATGCTAAAGAGACCGGGTGAAGGAATCGATACTTAATGTATCTTAGTGCTCTGAACTAATGCTAACGAGACCAGGTGAAGGTATCGATACTTAATGTATCTAATGCTCTGAACTAATGCTAACGAGACCGGGTGAAGGTCTCGATACTTAATGTATCTAATGCTCTTATCTAATGCTAACGAGGCCGAGTGAAGGAATCGATACTTAATGTATCTTAGTGCTCTGAACTAATGCTAACGAGACCGGGTGAAGGTATCGATACTTAATGTATCTAATGCTCTGAACTAATGCGAACGAGACCGGGTGAAGGTATCGATACTTAATGTATCTAATGTTCTGAACTAATGCTAACGAGACCGGGTGAAGGTATCGATACTTAATGTATCTTAGTGATCTGAACTAATGCTAACGAGACCGGGTGAAGGTATCGATACTTAATGTATCTAATGCTCTGAACTAATGCTAACGAGACCGGGTGAAGGTATCGATACGTAATGTATCTAATGCTCTTATCTAATGCTAACGAGGCCGAGTGAAGGAATCGATACTTAATGTATCTTAGTGCTCTGAACTAATGATAACGAGACCGGGTGAAGGTATCGATACTTAATGTATCTAATGCTCTGAACTAATGCTAACGAGACCGGGTGAAGGTATCGATACTTAATGTATCTAATGCTCTGAACTAATGCTAACGAGACCGGGTGAGGGTATCGATACTTAATGTATCTAATGTTCTGAACTAATGCTAAAGAGGACGAGTGAAGGTATCGATACGTAATGTATCTAATGCTCTGAACTAATGCTAACGAGACCGGGTGAAGGAATCGATACTTAATGTATCTAATGCTCTGAACTAATGCTAGCGAGACCAGGTGAAGGTAGCGATACTTAATGTATCTTAGTGCTCTGAACTAATGCTAACGAGACCAGGTGAAGGTATCGATACTTAATGTATCTAATGCTCTGAACTAATGCTAACGAGACCGGGTGAAGGTATCGATAAGTAATGTATATAATGCTCTGAACTAATGCTAGCGAGACCGGGTGAAGGTATCGATACTTAATGTATCTAATGCTCTGAACTAATGCTAACGAGACCGGGTGAAGGAATCGATACTTAATGTATCTAATGCTCTGAACTAATGCTAACGAGACCGGGTGAAGGAATCGATACTTAATGTATCTAATGCTCTGAACTAATGCTAACGAGACCGGGTGAAGGTATCGATACTTAATGTATCTAATGCTCTGAACTAATGCTAACGAGACCGGGTGAAGGAATCGATACTTAATGTATCTAATGCTCTGAACTAATGCTAACGAGACCGGGTGAAGGTATCGATACTTAATGTATCTTAGTGCTCTGAACTAATGCTAACGAGACCAGATGAAGGTATCGATACTTAATGTATCTAATACTCTGAACTAATGCTAACGAGGACGAGTGAAGGAATCGATACTTAATGTATCTAATGCTCTGAACTAATGCTAACGAGACCTGGTGAAGGTATCGATACGTAATGTATCTAATGCTCTGAACTAATGCTAGCGAGACCGGGTGAAGGTATCGATACTTAATGTATCTTAGTGCTCTGAACTAATGCTAACGAGACCAGGTGAAGGTATCGATACTTAATGTATCTAATGCTCTGAACTAATGCTAACGAGACCGGGTGAAGGTCTCGACACTTAATGTATCTAATGCTCTTATCTAATGCTAACGAAGCCGAGTGAAGGAATCGATACTTAATGTATCTTAGTGCTCTGAACTAATGCTAACGAGACCGGGTGAAGGTATCGATACTTAATGTATCTAATGCTCTGAACTAATGCTAACGAGACCGGGTGAGGGTATCGATACTTAATGTATCTAATGTTCTGAACTAATGCTAACGAGACCGGGTGAAGGTATCGATACTTAATGTATCTTAGTGATCTGAACTAATGCTAACGAGACCGGGTGAAGGTATCGATACTTAATGTATCTAATGCTCTGAACTAATGCTAACGAGACCGGGTGAAGGTATCGATACTTAATGTATCTAATGCTTTGAACTAATGCTAACGAGACCGGGTGAAGGTCTCGATACTTAATGTATCTAATGCTCTTATCTAATGCTAACGAGGCCGAGTGAAGGAATCGATACTTAATGTATCTTAGTGCTCTGAACTAATGCTAACGAGACCGGGTGAAGGTATCGATACTTAATGTATCTAATGCTCTGAACTAATGCTAACGAGACCGGGTGAGGATATCGATACTTAATGTATCTAATGTTCTGAACTTATGCTAACGAGGCCGAGTGAAGGTATCGATACGTAATGTATCTAAGCTCTGAACTAATGCTAACGAGACCGGGTGAAGGAATCGATACTTAATGTATCTAATGCTCTGAACTAATGCTAACGAGGACGAGTGAAGGAATCGATACTTAATGTATCTAATGCTCTGAACTAATGCTAACGAGGCCGAGTAAAGGTATCGATACGTAATGTATCTAATGCTCTGAACTAATGCTAAAGAGACCGGGTGAAGGAATCGATACTTAATGTATCTTAGTGCTCTGAACTAATGCTAACGAGACCAGGTGAAGGTATCAATACTTAATGTATCTAATGCTCTGAACTAATGCTAACGAGACCGGGTGAAGGTCTCGATACTTAATGTATCTAATGCTCTTATCTAATGCTAACGAGGCCGAGTGAAGGAATCGATACTTAATGTATCTTAGTGCTCTGAACTAATTCTAACGAGACCGGGTGAAGGTATCGATACTTAATGTATCTAATGCTCTGAACTAATGCTAACGAGACCGGGTGAAGGTATCGATACTTAATGTATCTAATGTTCTGAACTAATGCTAACGAGACCGGGTGAAGGTATCGATACTTAATGTATCTTAGTGATCTGAACTAATGCTAACGAGACCGGGTGAAGGTATCGATACTTAATGTATCTAATGCTCTGAACTAATGCTAACGAGACCGGGTGAAGGTATCGATACGTAATGTATCTAATGCTCTTATCTAATGCTAACGAGGCCGAGTGAAGGAATCGATACTTAATGTATCTTAGTGCTCTGAACTAATGATAACGAGACCGGGTGAAGGTATCGATACTTAATGTATCTAATGCTCTGAACTAATGCTAACGAGACCGGGTGAAGGTATCGATACTTAATGTATCTAATGCTCTGAACTAATGCTAACGAGACCGGGTGAGGGTATCGATACTTAATGTATCTAATGTTCTGAACTAATGCTGACGAGGCCGAGTGAAGGTATCGATACATAATGTATCTAATGCTCTGAACTAATGCTAACGAGACCGGGTGAAGGAATCGATACTTAATGTATCTAATGCTCTGAACTAATGCTAGCGAGACCGGGTGAAGGTAGCGATACGGAATGTATCTTAGTGCTCTGAACTAATGCTAACGAGACCAGGTGAAGGTATCGATACTTAATGTATCTAATGCTCTGAACTAATGCTAACGAGACCGGGTGAAGGTATCGATAAGTAATGTATATAATGCTCTGAACTAATGCTAGCGAGACCGGGTGAAGGTATCGATACTTAATGTATCTAATGCTCTGAACTAATGCTAACGAGACCTGGTGAAGGAATCGATACTTAATGTATCTAATGCTCTGAACTAATGCTAACGAGACCTGGTGAAGGTATCGATACTTAATGTATCTTATGGTCTGAACTAATGCTAACGAGACCGGGTGAAGGAATCGATACTTAATGTATCTAATGCTCTGAACTAATGCTAGCGAGACCGGGTGAAGGTATCGATACTTAATGTATCTTAGTGCTCTGAACTAATGCTAACGAGACCAGGTGAAGGTATCGATACTTAATGTATCTAATACTCTGAACTAATGCTAACGAGGACGAGTGAAGGAATCGATACTTAATGTATCTAATGCTCTGAACTAATGCTAACGAGGCCGAGTGAAGGAATCGATACTTAATGTATCTAATGCTCTGAACTAATGCTAACGAGACCGGGTGAAGGTATCGATACGTAATGTATCTAATGCTCTGAACTAATGCTAACGAGGACGAGTGAAGGTATCGATACTTAATGTATCTAATGCTCTGAACTAATGCTAACGAGGCCGAGTGAAGGTATCGATACTTAATGTATCTAATGCTCTGAACTAATGCTAACGAGGCCGAGTGAAGGTATCGATACTTAATGTATCTAATGCTCTGAACTAATGCTAACGAGACCGGGTGAAGGTATCGATACTTAATGTATCTAATGCTCTGAACTAATGCTAACGAGGCCGAGTGAAGGAATCGATACTTAATGTATCTAATGCTCTGAACTAATGCTAACGAGGCCGAGTGAAGGAATCGATACTTAATGTATCTAATGCTCTGAACTAATGCTAACGAGGCCGAGTGAAGGAATCGATACTTAATGTATCTAATGCTCTGAACTAATGCTAACGAGACCGGGTGAAGGTATCGATACGTAATGTATCTAATGCTCTGAACTAATGCTAACGAGACCGGGTGAAGGTATCGATACTTAATGTATCTAATGCTCTGATCTAATGCTAACGAGACCGGGTGAGGGTATCGATACTTAATGTATCTAATGCTCTGAACTAATGCTAACGAGACCGGGTGAAGGTATCGATACTTAATGTATCTAATGCTCTGAACTAATGCTAACGAGACCGGGTGAGGGTATCGATACTTAATGTTTCTTATGTTCTGAACTAATGCTAACGAGGTCGAGTGAAGGTATCGATACTTAATGTATCTAATACTCTGAACTAATGCTAACGAGACCGGGTGAAGGAATCGATACTTAATGTATCTAATGCTCTGAACTAATGCTAACGAGGACGAGTGAAGGAATCTATACTTAATGTATCTTATGCTCTGAACTAATGCTAACGAGACCTGGTGAAGGTATCGATACGGAATGTATCTAATGCTCTGAACTAATGCTAACGAGGACGAGTGAAGGAATCGATACTTAATGTATCTTATGCTCTGAACTAATGGTAACGAGACCGGGTGAAGGAATCGATACTTAATGTATCTAATGCTCTGAACTAATGCTAACGAGGACGAGTGAAGGAATCGATACTTAATGTATCTTATGCTCTGAACTAATGCTAACGAGACCTGGTGAAGGAATCGATACTTAATGTATCTAATGATCTGAACTAATGCTAACGAGACCGAGTGAAGGAATCGATACTTAATGTATCTAATACTCTGAACTAATGCTAACGAGACCGGGTGAAGGAATCGATACTTAATGTATCTAATGCTCTGATCTAATGCTAACGAGGACGAGTGAAGGAATCGATACTTAATGTATCTATTAATGAATGTAAATGTGTCAATAACATTTTGTTTTAAGAGAGAGAAAGAAAAGAAAGAACTGAGACGTCATAATTCCCGTGTCTATTTGACATGCTTGGTTGTCATTAACAGACCACAGATTTATCAAAAAAAAATCGCAATTGAACAACTCATGGTAATAATACAAAAGTGTACTTAATAGTTAAAAAGACGATTTTTTCAGTAAAGGAAGGAATGCATTACTAATGAAAGTTAATAATTTAAAGATAACAATTTAATTAAGGATATGACGACGAGTTAAAGTCACCCTTACGTTGCCATGGTCACCTTGTTCAATACTTTAAATTAAATGTTTTGTTAGGATTTGGATAAACTCATACAATAACAATAAAACTGTCAATATATATTTAAATAAATGGATTATGGCAGTCTAAACAGGATGTCATTGTGAACAATGTTCGAGTTCATGTTGATACAAGGTCGATTACCTGCTTAGCATCGGTTAAGTTAGTTATAAGGAAAATAGAAAAAAAACTAGTGTAAACAAAATGCCAACATAGAAAATTCATAAAAATCTTTTCAGGAAACTAACCTAGCCTCAGATCCCTCAGGTTGAATGGAATTTGCGTCTGAAAAATACAAAACAATATTTACAAAAAACATCAATGATCAAACAAGTTAGAACACTTACTAAAAACCTGGATAAACCTATCTTGGTGGCTGGTATTGATCCAGCTTGATATTGCTAAAGCTGTGGCTCAATTAATCGCTGTTTATTATTATATTACAATTATAAGTCTTGTTTCTGTATCGTCCGATAATATTTTGTTTCATCTTTCCTGACGAAAATTGGGGCCATATGATCTGACCGTTGTTATTTTTTTTTATTTTAGTTTATTTACTTGACCAACTATTCATTATTTATATTTGTTAAAAGTTTACAAGAATAAAATTATCAAAAGATTACATTTTTTTTCACGAATAACCAGACCAATCACCACTAAGTCTGTGACAAACAGTATAATTCTAATTATTATTATCGGAACAACCGACTGATCTGAAACAAGAAAAAAAGGCATTTATAAATTTTCAAAATAGGTTACTTAAGATTTAATATATTGACTGACTGAGCATACAACGAGTATGCCCTTACAATACGGAAGCGTCTTCATATCTCCCGTTGATACGATATTCCGGGGCTTGTATTTCCTCTCATGATTTCCTTGAGGGTTGCTGCCCACAAGGAAGATATTAAACCAAGAGTACCAAATGGTTAAGTTGAAATCATTCATTAAATTGTACGTACGCCATCATTAGTTGGTTCTGGATCGTTCTGGAATATCCGTGTTATAAATGATAACAAATATGTTCCGGTTATCGTAACTGCAGTCCCGTCTCCATTTCACCGGGTGTGACCTACCGAATATGACTTGTTACCGGGTTTATACTACCTTGACTTACACGACGGTTCCCAAATGTGAAGAAGGACCCGCTTATTCTTCCGGAGCACCTGCAATCAAACCAATTTTTGGTTGGGTTTGTGTTGCTCAGTCTTTATTTTTATATGTTGTGTTTTGTGAACTGTTGTTTGTTTGTCTTTTTCTTTTTTAGTCATGACTTTGTTCGTTCATTTTCGATTTTTGAGTTTGAATGTCCATTTGGTATCTTTCGCCTCTCTTCTGTTGTTTTCTCCGAATATTTAACAAACTCATCAAAGAAAAAAGTTATCAATTATTTGTTTCGTCTTCACAATATTATCAATGGGGCGAATCAATATATGTTTAGGGCCTACTCAATATCAATGCATGGAAATCTAAATTTTACTTAAAGATGTTCAAGATCTTGCTTAGGCTAACTATGCTTCAGGTAGTAAAGAAATCAAACCATTCAATAAGCTTTCATGTTCTCTTTTACTTACAGAACTTACCATATGCCAGATTTGTCATTAATAAGAATATATCATTATATTAGAATTTGCTTACGTTATGTTGCAACTACCTTTGCTGTGTTGACCTTAAGATAAATTCCTGGTTGTCTTGTTGTCATGCAAAAAAGAATTTAACTATTCATCCTTTACTTTTTACATTTAGTTTGTTTGAGAATAACACTTTAAAACTTTTATGGGTTCGACGCATTTTCTGGATTGATCTTATCACGAACACTCAAATAATAAAAACAGGACCAAAACACTCGAAGACCTACTTGACCAAAAAGAGATTTACCGAAAGACTGACCACTGAGCTGATGATACCGTATGAGACACTCATAGGCCAAACTGTTCAATGCCAGATATATATAAGTACAGAAACACTCTAATAATATAATAGCCACAAAGAGACAGAAAAATATTGGCAAATCCACCTGAGGTAATCTTTTCCTGAGGAAGCTGGAACCTTAGTTTCATAATTATTTTCAAATTTATCAACCGATTTAAAAAAGAAGAGGTTTATAAGATATCATGCCAGTATCGAAACATTGTTTCTCTTATTTCGTTAGCAAATACTTAAATTAAATCTATTCTTACCGTGTTTTGTGTTAGTTACTGATTTATATTCCGTTGAAATTGTTGTTAACCCATCACATCTACATCCAGAAGGTACTGAACCAGGTAAACCTGGTGATCCTGTAAAACCTTTTGGCCTAACAGGACCGACTGACCCTAAATATATAAAAGATTTAATGTGAAGACAAATAAATGCTGCATATATATTCATCAAATGACACATCAACAAAATAACCATACATCCATGTGTGTGCATATATAAACGTCTTAGCATGTGACAAATTCACAACGGACGTTCTCCATCTGATAATCATCGTTTATACATGACTAACTCCATTTCGTCTCAAATTTAGCCTAATATGTTAGATCTGCCAAATTTGTCAGGAAGTTTTTGCTATTTCGTCAGCGAGATTCAAACTCTTACTTCTTTGAAACCGTGGCAACACCGCCTGCACTGTGTTCACTGCCATAAACCATTCGGCGAACTAGTCTATAACAAATATCACTTTCGTCAGTCGAAAAATACTTGTCCTCGTCGATTTATCTAAGCTTGTAACCTAGTACATGACGGAAAGTAATATATAAGATGGTGTTCTTTCAGATCAGCTATGTTCCGTCTGTCGTAGAGGATGATTATGTAATTTCCATGCCGTCACAACAAAAGTCGAAAATTAGGCTTATAGATTGTTGAAAGATGAACTGTAATCTATTGTTCAAATCTTTGTGCTTTGGTCATGGTCTATGGATGGTTGCCTTATTGGCAATCATATTCAATTCCTAGTTTTATTTAATATTTTTGTTTCTGAATCTCTCATGCAATGACATGATCTTTCCAATTACTATTTATGTGTTGCGTCTAAATATGTATTGTAACACTTTATAGTGACTGAAAAGGGTTATCATTTCATCAAAAAATGAAGGAGACACTTCAAAACAGTACCAGATCATTTGACATTGCAGCTTATAAAAGGAAACAGTTTATCTCTATCTATAATAATATTCAAGATAATAACCAATAAAATGCTCCGCTGGGGCGCAGCTTGATACCACCGCAGAGGTCGAACCCTGAACAGTTGGGGCAAGTATGGACACAACATTCAAGTTTGATTCAGCACTGAATTTGGATTGTAATTAAATATTTGACACAGCATAGGTTTCTGACACAGAATGAAAGTGGTCTAAGAACTTAAAATTTTTTAATTTACCTATTCAAACCATATCATTATTATTTGCTTTTATATATAAATCAGAAATAACCAATTTAAAATGGAAAATTTTAAAGAAAAAAAATGAAAAAAAAAATCCCCGCCCCCCTAATTTTTTGAACCCCTTATGATTCATCACCCCCAAACTCAATCCCATCCTTCCCTTTGAGGTATGGTACCTTGCAGTACAATTTCAGAGAGATCCATACACTTGAACACAAGTTATTGTCTGGAAACTAGAAAAATGCTTATTTTTTGGCCCCTTTATGGCCCCAAATTCCTAAACGTTTAGGGCAATTACCCCCAAACTCAAACCCAGCTTTCCCTTAATGATATGGAACCTTGCAGTACAATTTCATAAAGATCCATACACTTACACACAAGTTATTGTCCTGGAACTAGAAAAATGCTTGTTTTTTTGCCCTTTTATGGCCCCTAATTACTAAAATTTTGAGGGAATTACCCCCAAAATCAATCCCAGCCTTTCCTTTGAGGTATGGTACCTTGCAGTACAATTTCAGAGAGATCCATACACTTGAACACAAGTTATTGTCTGGAAACTAGAAAAATGCTTGTTTTTTGGCCCCTTTTTGGCCCCAAATTCCTAAACGTTTAAGGCAATTACCCCCAAACTCAAACCCAGCTTTCCCTTTGTGATATGGAACCTTGCAGTACAATTTCAGAGAGATCCATACACTTACACACAAGTTATTGTCCTGGACCTAGAAAAATGCTTATTTTTTTGCCCTTTTATGGCCCCTAATTACTAAATTTTGAGGGAATTACCCCCAAAATCAATCCCAGCCTTTCCTTTGTGGTATGGTACCTTGCAGTACAATTTCAGAGAGATCCATACACTTGAACACAAGTTATTGTCTGGAAACTAGAAAAATGCTTATTTTTGGCCCCTTATTCCTAAACTTTTTGGGCAATTACCCCCAAACTCAATTCCAGCTTTCCCTTTGTGATATGGAACCTTGTAGTACAATTTCATAAAGATCCATACACTTACACACAAGTTATTGTCCTGGACCTAGAAAAATGCTTATTTTTTTGCCCTTTTATGGCCCCTAATTACTAAATTCTGATGGAATTACCCCCAAAATCAATCCCAGCCTTTCCTTTGTGGTATGGTACCTTGCAGTACAATTTCAGAGAGATCCATACACTTGAACACATGTTATTGTCTGGAAACTAGAAAAATGCTTATTTTTGGCCCCTTATTCCTAAACTTTTTGGGCAATTACCCCCAAACTCAATTCCAGCATTCCCTTTGTGATATGGAACCTTGTGATACAATGTCAGAGAGATCCATAGACTAACACACAAGTTTTTGTCATGAAACTAGAAAAATGCTTGTTTTTGACCCCTTTTTGGCCCCTAATTCCTAAAATTTGGAGGCAATTACCCCCAAAATCAATCCCAGCATTCCCTTTGTGATATGGAACCTTGTGATACAATGTCAGAGAGATCCATAGACTAACACACAAGTTATTGTCATGAAACTAGAAAAATGCTTGTTTTTTGCCCCTTTTTGGCCCCCAATTCCTAAAATTTGGAGGCAATTACCCCCAAAATCAATCCCAGCATTCCCTTTGTGATATGGAACCTTGTGATACAATGTCAGAGAGATCCATACACTTACACACAAGTTATGTCTGGAAGTTACAAAAATGCTTATTTTTGGCCCCTTTTTGGCCCCTAATTCCTTAACTGTTGGTACCATAACCCCCAAAATCAATCCCCACCTTACTTTTGTGGTATTGAACCTTTTGGTAAAATTTCATTGAGATCCATTCACTTAAACTAAAGTTAGAGTGCTAAAACAAATGTGTCTTCCGACGACGACGCAGGACGACGACGACGCCGACGTCATACCAATATACGACCACAAAAATCTGCAAAATTTCCTTAATATTACCACAAAAAACTGCAAAATTTCCTTAATATTACCAATTCAGGGGCAGCAACCCTACAATGGGTTGTCTGATTTGTAATAAAATTTCAGGGCAGATAGATCTTGACCTGATGAACAATTTTACCCAGTCAGATTTGCTCTAATGCTTTGGTTTCAGAGATATAAGCCAAAATCTACATTTTACCCCTATGTTCTAGTTTTAGCCATGGCGGCCATCTTGGTTGGCGGGCCGGGTCATCGGACACATTTTTTAAACTAGAAACCGCAATGATGATTGTTGCCAAGTTTGGTTAACTTTGGCCTAGTAGTTTCATAGAAGATTTTTGTAAAAGTTAACGACGGATGACGACGACGGACGACGGACGATGGACGCCAAGTGATGAGAAAAGCTTACTTGGGCCTTTGGGCCAGGTGAGCTAAAAAAGCATAGTAAAATCTTCATTAAGGCAAAGTATAAGAAAATTCTATCTGAGGAAATATATACCGCTAATCCACCTTAAATAATTTTCAAGAGCATTTTACGGAATAAGCATTATTTTTTAAGATAAAGAAAAATACCCTAAAAATTTATAGTATACAGAAATTAAGGACGCCCATATATATGGCAAGCCGTTGAGGAATTTATTCCCTTTTTTAAATATTGATTTATATTGGAAAATCATTTTTAATATTAAAAAATGATATGATTTTCTAATATTCTAATCAAAATTCCCTAATGACAGCAGTGCTTATTATCAATTTTAAGAAATTAATTTGCAGATTAATTAGTGCAATATAGCATCATATTTTTTCAACCGCTCTCTCAACATGGGAAGGAAGTGATGATGCCCCTAAACGCACAAATGAGGTTCACTAAAACCAAAGATTTTGACGGAAATGCAACAAACTGGAAAGTGGTCTATTAGTGTGATATAACGGTCTTGCCAATCTTTTTTTATATATGTCTCTTGTAGAACTAAGTGTTCTGGTAATTTTTGCTGTTTCTCAATATCTATTATATTAGTATTCAAAAAATGAAAACACTGTAATTTTCATGCGTCCGAAGTTCTTTTCTGGAATAACCTTCTTAAAGAACGCTCAAAGCTAAATATTTGAAAGCCAAAGCTGTATAAGAACCAAAACAGTTGAGCTATGAATCACCAAAATGGACCTAAAAATAAAAGCCAAAATCTTTGTCTCAGGGAATTGAAACCTAATAATTTCTTAATAATTTTATAATTCATAAACGGACAATTTAAGAAAGGTTTGTTATAAATCATGTCAATACCCAAGTATTGATTACTGATACCCTTGGGGACTGGTAGTCCACATGCTGTGGTATCAACCCAAAATTATAAAGAAAAAATTTCAAACTGGATTGTCTTATTTTTCTGAAAATTACATAGAGATAAATCTGAACTATAGATCATTTTACTCTTGCTAACTGCTTTAATTATTGAAAGTCACACCAAAAAGTACATTTTACCCTAGGCCATGTTCTTTTTTAAGCATCAGTGGCCAAGTCTTTCTAAACTAGATACTCTAAGAAGCATTCAGATAAAGTCTGGTAAATTTGGCCTTGTAGTTTCACAGGAGATTTTTTTTAAGGTTAGGATGAAGGATGCTTAGTGTTGGTATTAAGCTACTTTTCAGCATTTTTTGTTTATTTTGTATGAAAATTCGTAAGGGTTCCGCGGAACCCAGTGTCTCACCTACTTTTTCTGTTAATCGCAGGCTCAACAAAAATGAGGAAGTAAATCAATACAAATATTCCTCTTGATACTATCTTTTGATTGTAAGAAGCTTCTGTCCAAGTTTGGTAAAAATCCAGGATAGTTTATGAATCTAATAAATGTTTAAAAACTTCAACTGCAGACTGAATGTAATGTTAACTGGAAGAAAACAAAATTTCCTTCTAGATACTAGCATTTGATCATACACAAGCTTCTGTCCAAGTTTGGTACAAATCCAAAATTGTATAAGAAAGTTATTAAAATTTTTAAAACTTTAACCACAGAGTGAATATGTTGTTTCCTGGCAGAAAATCTAAGTCCATTTAAAAATAAAAATACGGAAAAAATGGATTTATTTTTTTACAAAATTTCCTTCTAGATACTAGCTTTTGATCATAAACAAGCTTCTGTCCAAGTTTGGTACAAATCCAAAATAGTATAAGAAAATTATTAAAATTTTAAAAACTTTAACCACAGAGTGAATATTTGTGGACGCCGCCGCCGACGCCGACGGAATGTAGGATCGCTATGTCTCGCTTTTTCTACTAAAGTCGAAGGCTCGACAAAAATGAATGTTGTTTTTTTTTGTTCAACTGATACACAATACACAATCAATAGGCAATACACAATCTGTTCCTTGAACTGCTTTTTCAAATCAACATGTGACACAAGTCCCACAACATACATGTACACACAATGGCCTCTAAAAACACTGCAAAGGATCTCATTTGTGTAGAGCACAATGTAGCACAAAAGTGAATAAAAAAACCACAAAGGACCTAAACAACGTGTTTTTATCCCATATGTATGCAGTGTGCGTCTTTCGAAATATTAACTTGAATCCATTTAAACAATTTCTACAAGTTCATAAGTTGTGGCTATCACTTTTGTCTCGTTGATCAGAAATAAAATAGTCATAAACTAAACTTAACCGAGTGATTGAAATAAAATCATGTGAAACACTCCTAATTTCAGAAACCTCTTTCCTGTTACTGGCATTTGCCGTCCAGATTTAATCTAAATTTTTAGATCTAATAATTGAGCAGATACACCTGCTTGCAGAAAAAAAAACCAGTAAATGAAATACCAAAATTAAAAATGAATGAGTATTTTATGTTTCATAAATTAAGTGTTAAAATCAAAAAAGCTTTTGTCAAACATTACTTCATTATTATCTGGAAAGAAGAAAGTTAAATGTTTAAGGTAACTAAGGGGCATAACTCTTGAACGGTTATTCTCAAAACCATCAACATGGACCTTCAACAGAACAGTTTTTCGATGATCTAATAATTGAGTTGATACACCTGCTTGCAGAAAAAAAAAACAGTAAATGAAATACCAAAATTAAAAATGAATGAGTATTTTATGTTTCATAAATTAAGTGTTAAAATCAAAAAAAGCTTTTGTCAAACATTACTTCATTATTATCTGGAAAGAAGAAAGTTAAATGTTTAAGGTAACTAAGGGGCATAACTCTTGAACATTTGTTCTCAAAACCATCAAAATGGACCTTGAACAGTTTTTCGATGATCAATATTATGTACAATTTCAAAGGATTTGGTCAAGTGGTACTATAATTATCATTCAGAAATCAAAGAAATAACATTTTCAAAGGCAAGCCGCAAATCTTGAACAGTAATTGTGAAAATTAAAGAACCTTTGTGAGCACGCTCACATACCCCATGCCCCCACATTGTCACTGGACAAACAAAATCTCACCAGATTCCTAAGTTCAAAGACTCATAACTGTACAAAAGTCAACTGATAAAAATTTTCTTGTGGATATGCACATTTATATATTATGTCCTCATTACCTACAAAGTTTCATGAAATTCTGTTGTGTGGTTTCAGAGGAGTTGCGATGACAAACTGTTGCGGTAGTATATTGAGGCCACCAAGTTCAACGGGGCATAACTCCTAGAAAAAAAATTGAATCATAATTTCCTGTCGATATGCACATCTACATAGTATGTCCTTATTATCTACAAAGTTTCATGAAATTCTGTTGTGTGGTTTCAGAGGAGTTGCGATGACAAACTGTTGCAGAAGTATATTGAGGCCAATAAGTTCAAAGGGGCATAACTCCTAGAAAAAAAATTGAATCATATTTTCCTGTCGATATGCACATCTACATAGTATGTCCTTATTATCTACAAAGTTTCATGAAATTCTGTTGTGTGGTTTCAGAGGAGTTGCGATGACAAGAACAGGACTGACGGACGGACGGGTCAAAAACATTATACCCTCCGCAACTTTGTTGCGTGGGGTATAAAAATCAAAATCTAACTTGACCTTTACTTTTATGGTCCATGACATTCTCAAATAAATTTCATTAACGAGACTATTCATATAATATTACTACAACTTCTATCCCTTAAATATTTAGGCTTAAACAAAACTAACAATATATTCATGTTGCTGATAACCCAGACAGCTCATCTGGACACCAGATTTTAATGATTTTTAAAACAATATCCATGTATACAAATTGTAAGCATATATACATAAAAGATAATCATAAAATTATAATGGATGAAATGCTTCTATGCTGTATTTTAAGTTAAATACCAAATAATGACAAAATCTCTATCATCATCAATCTCCCTGCCAGGAACAACAATGACAACCAACTAAAACGAGTGAACTTGATCAAACTTCTTTAAAAACTGAATTTGTAGTGGGAAAATGTTGGAAACCTGAGTCCAAAACCTAATGCTCTGAAGACTGTCTCAGGAAGTATACTTTAGACAGTATAAAAAAATGTATAATTATTCAGAATAAAACAATTGATAAAAATATAAATTATATCAAACTCAGCTAAAAAATAAAAGAAGAATGTGTCTGAGGACACGATGCCCTTGCTCAAGCTTTGCAATTTTAAAAATTGTAAAAAGGAGCATAAATCTAGAAAAGTAAGTGACTCACTGTCCAAATTTGCAACTTTCCAACTGATAAAGGGGCATTACTCTTAAAAGTTAGTGCGGAAACAAAAATGGGACAAAAGGAACAACAAAAGGACAGAAGGACGCCAAGGGTAACACTTAATGCCTCCTTTCCCTATGGCAGGGGCATAAAAAAAACGAAAAAAGTCGGAAAAGATATATATTTAACAATGGTGAAAGCCAAAATATACATTTCTCATTTTTTTCTTTTTTTTTTTAGATTCTCCATTCTTAACTTCTGGAAGTGTTTTGACTAGACACGGACCATTATTAATATATCTAAAAGAGTAGGTCTTCAAATAAAATTGGTCCATTTCAATTCATTTTCAAAGTACCAATTAAATCTAGCCACAGGGGAAAAAAAATAATGAATACAATCTGAACTATGAACACAAAACAAAACTATACATACCAAAAACCAGTTCAGTATCAATATGCATGATAAAAAAATTGTCAAGAATGGACATGAGTAGAGCTACCTGAATATATCCTTTGGTTTTAATGGTTAAAAGAGGGATTTTAAAATTCAAAATAAGTTATCTATAACTTACAATCTTGTTGAAAATGGAGAATCTTTACACTATTTTTTTTTTTTTGTAAAAAATTATAAACATTTTCTCAAACATACACAAAAATTGTCTGAATTACATTCTTTACTGGTACAGTCACCCAATCATTTTCATGCAGCCACAGTTAAAGTTACCTGAAAAAGAAATGTTCATTCTTAAACATATCTGTCAAAACTATATTTAATGCAAAAGAATAATTAACTGGGCATTACAATTATGATGCATATAACATTTCTTTACCTAGCTTTAAAGTGACTCGTGGACATAACTTTTAGACTACCAGTCTTTGTTGGCAAAAACAGATGAAAAACAAGTCGTTGTTTGTTGTCTATCATATTTTTTGTTTTGTTTATTGTTTTATCCTATATCAAGTCATTGGTTTTCTCATCTGAATTCTTTCACATTTTGTCATGTTGGGGCTTTATATAGCTTACAATACAGAATAGGTTTTGCTCATTGTTGAAGACCATAAAATGGCATTCTATAGTTGCTAACATCCTTGTCATGTGGTTTCTAGTTGATAAATGTCTCATTGGCAATCATATTATATTTAATTTCTATATAGTGGAATTAATTTAGATAAAAAAAAAAAAACAGAGAGAAGATATCCAAAATTCAAATCTTTGACTTCCCTTATTTGTATCTTGATACCCCCTTCCAAATTATACATACACTTATAACATGAAAAATCTAGTGACATGCTCCAAGTTGAATAGTTCATAAATCTATGTACTGATTCTTACCATAAAAGTCAGCTCCAATGGCCATTCCCAACCTCAATCCTTACAGACAAGCTGTGATGTTAACCTGAAATATAAAATGCTTCATCATCAAAAATTGTTTAAACTGATCATTGTTGGTATACTTATATATATTTAATATAAATACTGGTAGTCTATAAATGTGTAATAGATGTTGAGAACATGTGGATTAGACAGCTATCCAGCAACTCAGCAAACTTTTATATAATTACATCAGATCCTAAGATTTACTTATATAATGGTAGCTGATAAACGAAAGAGAAGACTTCTGACCAACTCCTAAAAGCCTAGAGAGAATTTTCCAAAGAAATTTTATAATACATTTGTTTTTTTTTTTCTCTTCAAAACTGGAATAACATTCTGGTACTTACCTTCCTTTTAGATGTATTAGACCCCAAAGTTTTATAATCCAACACCATGAAAATCATGTCACAGAAAGGTTACCTAAAAAGGAATTAAAATTGATACACTTTTGAATTCAACATACAAACTAGCTTCTAGTTGTATAGCTGAAAGGATAAAGTCAGTTCTAAACAGAATTATTGACTCTGATCAAACAGGCTTTATCCCGGGTAGATTTATTGGGGAGAACTGTAGACTTATATATGATATTTTACACTTTACAGAAGAAAATGATATCCCTGGTATATTATTACTCATTGATTTTGAGAAGGTCTTTGACTCTATATCATGGGCCTTTCTCTTTGAAACACTGAAGTATTTTAATTTTGGAGACTCTATTATGAACTGGATAAAAACATTTTATAATGATATTACATCTACTGTCACCCAGAACTGCTGTCTGTCAGACTTTTTCCGTGTGGAGAGAGGCTGTAGACAGGGGGATCCTTTGTCTCCTTACCTTTTCTTGCTATGTGCTGAAATATTAGGCATTTTGGTAAGAAGTAGTGATGAGATAAAGGGTATTACGATAGATGATTCAGAGTATATCTTGTCTCAATATGCAGACGACACATCACTTATTTTAGATGGGTCGCCTTCCTCACTGGATGCATCTCTCCGTATATTACAATTCTATGCTGAGATATCAGGACTGAAAATTAATTTAGACAAAACAAACGTTATATGGATAGGTAGTAAAAGACATAGTCAAGACAAAATATGTGTGAAGTGGGGACTGAAATGGGGTTTCAGTACCTTCAAATTATTAGGTATCACTTTCTGTGTTGATTTAGATAGAATGTTAAATCTAAACTATGCTCCTCGAATACAAGAAATAGAAAAAATATTACAAAAATGGTCAAAACAGTCACTTACCCCGTTTGGTAAAATAACAATTATAAAGTCACTAATTATATCAAAATTAAATCATCTGTTCCTGTCCATCCCAGGTCCAGATGATAATATGATACGTCAACTTAATAGTAAAATTTATTCATTCATTTGGGATGATAAGCCTGACAAGATAAAGCGGGATCTTCTATGCCAAGAATACTTTAGAGGGGGCCTAAAAATGATTAATTTGAGACATTTTATACAAGGGTTAAAACTTACTTGGGTAAGAAGATTATTTAAGTCAAAATCCAAATGGATCCAATTATTAACCTCCACCCAAAATATAAATTTTACAGAGTTGGCTTATTTTGGAATTATTAAAAAATAAAAAAACAAATTTTGGGATGAAGTTTTTCATGCCTGGAAAATTATGTCAAAACTCAGACATCCATTTCATTTTGAGGAAGTCATTTCGACATCTATATGGCATAACAAACATATTAAAATTGATAACGTCAACGTTTACTATAAAAATTGGTCACATCATGGGGTATGGACTGTAAATGACCTGTTAGATGAACATGGAAATATATTAACATATGAAAATTTTGAAATTATGTATAATTTCAAACCCATGTTTCTACAGTTTTATGGGCTTATATTAGCACTAAAAAAATGGCTACAAGCCATTGGAATCAACACCGAAAGAGAGAAAAAACATCAGGCTATTATACCTTTCAACATTAATATTTTCATTAAGTCCGAAAAGGGCTCAAAGGACATATATACTATTTTAAATCAAGGAACTTTACCTATAGATTTTGTAGCAGAAAAAAAATGGGAAGGTATTCTTAATAAAGTTATAGAAAATTGGAAAAAAATACACTTGTGTGTTACCAAGGTTTCAAAAAATACTAGGTTATGTTGGTTTCAATATAGAATTATTCATTATATCTTAGGGACTAATGCTCTACTCTTTAAAATGAAACTTGTTAACTGTAATTTGTGTACATTTTGCAAGGAAGAGCCTGAAACTATAGAACATTTACTTTGGGGTTGTCATATTGTAGCCGACATTTGGCACAATCTAAATTCTTGGATTTTCGATATAGTTCATATAGAAATTCCACTAAATTTGAATATTGTCATTTTTGGCCTCTATGAAAATTATAAATTGAATTTTATTAAAAATAAAGTTATCTTACTGACAAAGTATTTCATTTACAGATGTAAGATGCAAGATATAAAACCTCATATTAAAGGTCTTCAAAATTACATAAAAGAAAACTTGATTTTAGAGAAACATATTTCTTCAAATATTTAAGTATGGAAGAAAACAACTTGTACTGGAACCCCTGGGCTAAGATCATTAATTAAATTTAAATTAGGTTAATGTATATACATATGTGTATATATATGAGTATTTGAAAGAACTTGTATACTAGTAGTTATACCATATGCATGCTCATATATTTCTTGCTCTACTATTACTATTATTACTATATTAATGAAAATATTATTACTATACTACATCCATAGATTTCATAGTGTTAGTCCATAGAATGCTTATCATGCTTATTTATTTCACTTGCTTGATTATTGTACCACAAGATAAATATATGTTGATACCTGTAAATTCATGAAGAAAAATAATAAATTATAAAAAAAATAAATATTGTTTTGATTTCTTACTTCATGTTCACAATAGTATAACATCAACACCTAAATTTGTAAAATTAATATATAAAGATGGAAAATTAAAAGGAAGTCAAAGAATAATGATTTGAATATCAACTGAATTAAAATCTGCATATTTTACAGAGTTATCTCCCATTGAATTAACAAATCTTGGAAGCTCTATTCCAATCTCAGGATTTACTCTTGCTATTCTTTTAGAAAATCTTGTTAATATACTTGGTACAAATTGTATCTTTAAATATTAAACTGGTAAAATAATTCTCGGTCGGGTAGATGTTTTCACAATTTTTAGTTTTCAGTTTTCTAACTTGGAAAATATGTTCTAACCCTTCACATGGCTACTGTGAGAAAAACATTTATAATGTCTAATACAGTTATCTTTTAATTATTTTTGTTTTAATTATCCTGATAAGAATTCAACTGGCCAATGTACATGTAATGGGTGTATAATATCATACCATTAGTATTTGCAGAACTTTCTTAAAATGGTGTTGATACTTTATAAAGGTATTTAAGTTGATTTCTTCTGTGTGTTTTATCCCATTTAAATCAATAGTCAATACCATATTTTATTTCTTTAAGACAAACAATTACACACATAGGACATATAAAGACCATCAGAAATAATAAATACAGTATTGTAACCTATATATCTCTGTAAGAACTCTGTAATGGAAATAAATAATAAAGATTAGTGATGTTTGAAAAATTGTTGTCACTTCTATCAAAGCAGGCTCTCTTAAAAGCTTACAGTAGATTTAGCTTCATCTGTGATAAAAATAAAATATATAGAGTATAGAGTTACGGAAATCTATATGCCACTCTTCCAGGTCTGTTAGCCATATTCAAGGTCGACAACTGAAACATCCTCTCTAAGCTGAATCTGCAAAAATCCAAAATTACAAATTAAACATCTGTGAGTGAACTCTGAAATGAAATATAAATATACTAGTCAACAAAAGTAACGATACACAAGTTTGAACTCCAATTTATCATAAAATATAATAAAATAGGAAAAACTGTTAAATTATCCAATGAAAAACATTCATTTGCAAAGCAAATGCATATGATTAAAAGAATCTGACCAAAATGGAAAGTAAGAAACTACCGTGTTATATATAACAGGGGTCAAATTTATTTTGCGGAACATAGATTTTATTACAAATTTATTTTATTGAACATAGATGGTCCTCAAATAGTCAAAAAATATCATAGAGACTTAAGAGCTACAGTTCCGCAGCTACCTTACCATCAATTCTTTGAAGAAACCTATATAAAAAATAAATATATATACAACAATATACACATGAAAATATATAAATTGAAATAAATCAACCAATCTTACTATTAAATACGGAACCATAGCTCTTAATTAGGTCCTTATGATATATTATAAAGACCTAAGAGCTAAGGTTCGGCAGCTACCTTACCATCAATTCTTTGAAGAACCCTATATAAAAAATAAATATATATACAACCATATACATGAAAATATATCAAATGAAATAAATCAACCTATCTTACTATTAGGTGCGGAACCATAGCTCTTAATTAGGTCCTTATGATATATTATAAAGACTTAAGAGCTACGGTTCCACAGCTACCTTACCATCAATTCTTTCAAGAAACCTATATAAAAAATAAATATATAAACAACAATATACATGAAAATATATAAAATGAAATAAATCGACCAATCTTACTATTAGGTGTGGAACCATAGCTCTTAATTAGGTCCTTATGATATATTATAAAGACCTAAGAGCTACGGTTCCACAGCTACCTTACCATCAATTCTTTGAAGAAACCTATTCAAAAAATAAATATATATACAACCATATACACATGAAAAAATATGAAATGAAATAAATCAACCAATCTTACTATTAGGTGCGGAACCATAGCTCTTAATTAGGTCCTTATGATATATTATAAAGACCTAAGAGCTACGGTTCCGCAGCTACCTTACCATCAATTCTTTGAAGAAACCTATATAAAAAATAAATTTATATACAACCATATATACCGGTACATGAGAATATATAAAATGAAATAAATCAACTAATCTTACTATTAGGTGCGGAACCATAGCTCTTAATTAGGTCCTTATGATATATTAAAAAGACCTAAGAGCTACGGTTCCGCAGTTACCTTACCATCAATTCTTTGAAGAAACCTATATAAAAAATAAATATATATACAACAATATACATGAAAATATATAAAATGAAATAAATCGACCAATCTTAATATTAGGTGCGGAACCATAGCTCTTAATTAGGTCCTTATGATATATTATAAAGACCTAAGAGCTACGGTTCCGCAGCTACCTTACCATCAATTCTTTGAAGAAACCTATATAAAAAATAAATTTATATATACAATATACACATGAAAATATATAAAATGAAATAAATCAACCAATCTTACTATTAGGTGCGGAACCATAGCTCTTAATTAGGTCCTTATGATATATTATAAAGACCTAAGAGCTACGGTTCTGCAGTTACCTTACCATCAATTCTTTGAAGAAACCTATATAAAAAATAAATATATATACAACAATATCCATGAAAATGTATAAAATGAAAAAAATCAACCAATCTTACTATTAGGTGCGGAACCATAGCTCTTAATTAGGTCCTTATGATATATTATAAAGACCTAAGAGCTACGGTTCCGCAGCTACCTTACCATCAATTCTTTGAAGAAACCTATATAAAAAATAAATATATATACAACCATTTACACATGAAAATATATAAAATGAAATAAATCAACCAATCTTACTATT
Organism: Mytilus californianus; assembly: GCF_021869535.1. Classification (NCBI taxonomy): domain Eukaryota; kingdom Metazoa; phylum Mollusca; class Bivalvia; order Mytilida; family Mytilidae; genus Mytilus; species Mytilus californianus. Next base: position 126,000,766 of record NW_026262679.1, on the reverse strand, counting down.
AGGTGTGGAACCATAGCTCTTAATTAGGCCCTTATGATATATTATAAAGACCTGAGAGTTACGGTTCCGCAGTTACCTTACCATCAATTTTTTGAAGAAACCTATATAAAAAATAAATATATATACAACAATATCCATGAAAATATATAAAATGAAAAAAATCAACCAATCTTACAATTAGGTGCGGAACCGTAGCTCTTAATTAGGTCCTTATGATATATTATAAAGACCTAAGAGCTACGGTTCCGCAGTTACCTTACCATCAATTCTTTGAAGAAACCTATATAAAAAATAAATATATATACAGCAATATACATGAAAATATATAAAATGAAATAAATCGACCAATCTTAATATTAAGTGCGGAACCATAGCTCTTAATTAGGTCCTTATGATATATTATAAAAGACCTAAGAGCTACGGTTCCGCAGCTACCTTACCATCAATTCTTTGAAGAAACCTATATAAAAAATAAAAATATATACAACAATATCCATGAAAATGTATAAAATGAAAAAAATCACCCAATCTTACTATTAGGTGCGGAAACATAGCTCTTAATTAGGTCCTTATGATATATTATAAAGACCTAAGAGCTACGGTTCCGCAGCTATCTTACCAACAATTCTTTGAAGAAACCTATATAAAAAATAAATATATATACAACCATTTACACATGAAAATATATAAAATGAAATAAATCAACCAATCTTACTATTAGGTGTGGAACCATAGCTCTTAATTAGGTCCTTATGATATATTATAAAGACCTAAGAGCTACGGTTCCGCAGTTACCTTACCATCAATTCTTTGAAGAAACCTATATAAAAAATAAATATATATACAACAATATCCATGAAAATATATAAAATGAAAAAAATCAAACAATCTTACAATTAGGTGTGGAACCGTAGCTCTTAATTAGGTCCTTATGATATATTATAAAGACCTAAGAGCTATGGTTCCGCAGTTACCTTACCATCAATTCTTTGAAGAAACCTATATAAAAAATAAATATATATACAACAATATACATGAAAATATATAAAATGAAATAAATCGACCAATCTTAATATTAGGTGGGGAACCATAGCTCTTAATTAGGTCCTTATGATATATTATAAAAGACCTAAGAGCTACGGTTCCACAGCTACCTTACCATCAATTCTTTGAAGAAACCTATATAAAAAATAAATATATATACAACAATATACATGAAAATATATAAAATGAAATAAATTAACTAATCTTACTATTAGGTGCGTAGCCATAGCTCTTAATTAGGTCCTTATGATATACTATAAAGACCTAAGAGCTACTGTTCCGCAGCTACCTTACCATCAATTCTTTGAAGAAACCTATATAAAAAATAAATATATATACAACAATATACATGAAAATATATAAAATGAAATAAATCAACCAATCTTACTATTAGGTGCGGAGCCATAGCTCTTAATTAGGTCCTTATGATATACTATAAAGACCTAAGAGCTACTGTTCCGCAGCTACCTTACCATCAATTCTTTGAAGAAACCTACATAAAAAATAAATATATATATACAACAATATACATGAAAATATATAAAATGAAATAAATCAACTAATCTTACTATTAGGTGCGGAACCATAGCTCTTAATTAGGTCCTTACGATATATTATAAAGACTTAAGCGCTACGGTTCCACAGCTACCTTACCATCAATTCTTTGAAGAAACCTATTTAAAAAATAAATATATATACAACCATATACACATGAAAATATATAAAATGAAATAAATCAACCAATCTTACTATAAGGTGCGGAACCATAGCTCTTAAATAGGTCCTTATGATATATTATAAAGACTTAAGAGCTACGGTTCCACAGCTACCTTACCATCAATTCTTTGAAGAAACCTATATAAAAAATAAATATATATACAACAATATCCATAAAAATATATAAAATGAAAAAAATCAACCAATCTTACTATTAGGTGCAGAACCGTAGCACTTAATTAGGTCCTTATGATATATTATAAAGACCTAAGAGCTACGGTTCCGCAGTTACCTTACCATCAATTCTTTGAAGAAACCTATATAAAAAATAAATATATATACAACAATATACATGAAAATATATAAAATGAAATAAATCGACCAATCTTACTATTAGGTGCAGAACCATAGCTCTTAATTAGGTCCTTATGATATATTATAAAGACCTAAGAGCTACAGTTCTGCAGCTACCTTACCATCAATTCTTTGAAGAAACCTATATAAAAAATAAATTTATATACAACCATATATACATGAGAATATATTAAATGAAATAAATCAACTAATCTTACTATTAGGTGCGGAACCATAGCTCTTAATTAGGTCCTTACGATATATTATAAAGACCTAAGAGCTACGGTTCCACAGCTACCTTACCATCAATTCTTTCAAGAAACCTATATAAAAAATAAATATATATACAACCATATACATGAAAATATATAAAATGAAATAAATCAACCAATCTTACTATTAGGTGCGGAACCATAGCTCTTAATTAGGTCCTTATGATATATAATAAAGACCTAAGAGCTACGGTTCCGCAGCTACCTTACCATCAATTCTTTGAAGAAACCTATTTAAAAAATAAATATATATACAACCATATCCACATGAAAATATATAAAATGAACTAAATCAACTAATCTTACTATTAGGTGCGGAACTGTAGCTCTTAATTAGGTCCTTATGATATATTATAAAGACCTAAGAGCTACAGTTCCGCAGCTACCTTACCATCAATTCTTTGAAGAAACCTATATAAAAAATAAATATATATACAACCATATACACATGAAAATAAATAAAATGAACTAAATCAACCAATCTTACTATTAGGAGCGGAACCATAGCTATTAATTAGGTCCTTATGATATATTATAAAGACTTAAGAGCTACGGTTCCACAGCTACCTTACAATCAATTCTTTGATGAAACCTATATAAAAAATAAATATATATACAACAATATACATGAAAATATATAAAATGAAATAAATCAACCAATCTTACTATTAGTTGCGGAACCATAGCTCTTAATTAGGTCCTTATGATATATTATAAAAGACCTAAGAGCTACAGTTCCGCAGCTACCTTACCATCAATTCTTTGATTTGATTTGATTTTTTTTGATTTTTTTGTGTTTTAACGCCACTTTTAAGCACCGCTTTTGGACTATTTCGTGGCGGCCAGTTTTTATTGGTGGAGGAAGCCGGAGTGCCCGGAGAAAACCACCGACCTTCGATAGGAAAACTGACAATCCTAGTCAATTAAAATTGGAGTCGAGTGCACCCGCACGAGCGGGGTTCGAACTCACAACCTCAGTGTTGACTGGCTAGTGATTACAGTAGTAACTACTTAGACCACTCGGCCACCGTCAATTCTTTGAAGAAACCTATATAAAAAATAAATATATATACAACAATATCCATGAAAATATATAAAATGAAAAAAAATCAACTAATCTTACTATTAGGTGCGGAACCATAGCTCTTAATTAGGTCCTTATGATATATTATAAAAGACCTAAGAGCTACGGTTCTGCAGCTACCTTACCATCAATTTTTTTGAAGAAACCTATATAAAAAATAAATATATATACAACAATATCCATGAAAATATATAAAATGAAAAAAAAAAATCAACCAATCTTACTATTAGGTGCGGAACCGTAGCTCTTAATTAGGTCCTTATGATATATTATAAAGACCTAAGAGCTACAGTTCCGCAGCTACCTTACCATCAATTCTTTGAAGAAACCTATATAAAAAATAAATATATATACAACAATATCCATGAAAATATATAAAATGAAAAAAATCAACTAATCTTACTATTAGGTGCGGAACCATAGCTCTTAATTAGGTCCTTATGATATATTATAAAAGACCTAAGAGCTACGGTTCTGCAGCTACCTTACCATCAATTTTTTGAAGAAACCTATATAAAAAATAAATATATATACAACAATATCCATGAAAATATATAAAATGAAAAAAAAATCAACCAATCTTACTATTAGGTGCGGAACCATAGCTCTTAATTAGGTCCTTATGATATATTATAAAGACCTAAGAGCTACGGTTCTGCAGTTACCTTACCATCAATTCTTTGAAGAAACCTATATAAAAAATAAATATATATACAACAATATACATGAGAATATATTAAATGATATAAATCGACCAATCTTACTATTAGGTGCGGAACCATAGCTCTTAATTACGTCCTTATGATATATTATAAAGACCTAAGAGCTACGGTTCTGCAGTTACCTTACCATCAATTCTTTGAAGAAACCTATTTAAAAAATAAATATATATACAACCATATACACATGAAAATATATAAAATGAAATAGATCAACCAATCTTACTATTAGGTGCGGAACCATAGCTCTTAATTAGGTCATTATGATATATTATAAAGACCTAAGAGCTACGGTTCCGCAGCTACCTTACCATCAATTCTTTGAAGAAACCTATATAAAAAATAAATATATATACAACAATATCCATAAAAATATATAAAATGAAAAAAATCAACCAATCTTACTATTAGGTGCGGAACCGTAGCTCTTAATTAGGTCCTTATGATATATTATAAAGACCTAAGAGCTACGGTTCCGCAGTTACCTTACCATCAATTCTTTGAAGAAACCTAAATAAAAAATAAATATATATACAACAATATACATGAAAATATATAAAATGAAATAAATCGACCAATCTTACTATTAGGTGCGGAACCATAGCTCTTAATTAGGTCCTTATGATATATTATAAAGACCTAAGAGCTACGGTTCCGCAGCTACCTTACCATCAATTCTTTGAAGAAACCTATATAAAAAATATATTTATATACAACCATATATACATGAGAATATATAAAATGAAATATATACTAATCTTACTATTAGGTGCGGAACCATAGCTCTTAATTAGGTCCTTATGATATATTATAAAGACCTAAGAGCTACGATTCCAGAGCTACCTTACCATCAATTCTTTGAAGAAACCTATATAAAAAATAAAAATATATACAACAATATACATGAAAATATATAAAATGAAATAAATCAACTAATCTTACTATTAGGTGCGGAACCATAGCTCTTAATTAGGTCCTTATGATATATTATAAAGACCTAAGAGCTACTGTTTTGCAGCTACCTTACCATCAATTCTTTGATTGATTGATTGTTGGTTGCTTAACGTCCAGTGGCAAATATTTCATGCATATTCAGGACTTTCAATTCTTTGAAGAAACCTATATAAAAAATAAATATATATACAACAATATACATGAAAATATATAAAATGAAATAAATCAACCAATCTTACTATTAGGTGCGGACATACTTGCCAACCTCTGACAATGAGAAATCATGTCATGACATGACATGACATGTCAAAAAGCGGTTGGAAACGCGTGACGTAGATGCAGACTTTTTAATATGAACAATGTTCATAATTTCACATTATATGCAAATTTGTTAATATAAAAACAATATTCAACTGTAAACTTTTATTGTATTCAACAGTGGTCTGTTTTGCTGCTTTTAAAGCAACACCACTAGGCACATAGTCAAAACACCTGCTGATTTGGCTACATTTACTTGATAACAAGGCACACAACATATCATTGTCAAGTTCTGATCAGAATTCAGTGTAAATTTCTTTATAATTGAAAATGATCTCTCACAGTCAGAATTGATATTTGGCTGAACTAAAATAGCTTCATGAAGCTTTGAAAGAGTGTCATAATGTTTTTTTGCCATCTAAAATGTCATCTATGATCTCTGCCATTGATCCCAACAAACTATACAATATATGTTGCTATTGCCTGGTCAAAACTGGGTAGTTCATCAGAAGACAGCTAATACTATGAGAACTGATCCAACAGTTCCGTGATATTTCCATCCCCTATGCAGGCTATGGCCTGTGGAAATCTGTTGGCTACATTTGAAATTGAAAAAGAAAAATATTTTATAATTGTTAAATGCTTAATCAAATAGCTATGTATTTTAGTTCTCCTCTCATATGTATTGTTATGATTGCAACATAGAGTGTACAATGCGTTACTCATCCCTCGATGATTTAAACTCGAACTCCCAAATATAATTTATAAATCTTGAATCTTGGTACGTACACATCGTTTTCGCTTAGAAATCGACTCTTTAGACGACGGTACAGGTCCTGAAAGCTACCTCTTTCTGTGGACATTTTCCCTAAGTGAATTTGAAAGAAAGAAAGTCCCAAAATTGTAAAAACTAATCACAAACTACTTACCTTAAGAGCTTTTGCTGTTCCTCCATATAGAGTAAACTAGAGGCTCTAAAGAGCCTGTGTCGCTCACCTTGGTCTATGTGCATATTAAACAAAGGACACAGATGGATTCATGACAAAATTGTGTTTTGGTGATGGTGATGTGTTTTGGTGATGGTGATGTGTTTGTAGATCTTACTTTACTGAACATTCTTGCTCCTTACTATTATCTCTATCTATAATGAACTTGGCCCGGTAGTTACAGTGGAAAATACTTTGTAAAAATTTACAAAAATTTACAAAATTTATGAAAATTGTAAAAAATTGACTATAAAGGGCAATAACTCCTTAAGGGGTCAATTGACAATTTTGGTCATGTTGCCTTATTTGTAGATCTAACTTTGCTGTACATTATTGCTGTTTACAGTTTATCTCTATCTATAATAATATTCAAGATAATAACCAAAAGCTGCAAAATTTTCTTAAAATTACCAATTCAGGGGCAGCAACCCAACAATGTGTTGACTGATTGGTCTGAAAATTTCAGGGCAGATAGATCTTGACCTAATGAACAATTTTACCCCCATGTCAGATTTGCTCTAAATGCTTTGGTTTCAGAGATATGAGCCAAAAACTGCATTTTACCCTATGTACTATTTTTTAGCCATGTCGGCCATCTTGGTTTGCGGGCGGGGTCATCGGACACATTTTTTAAACAAGATACCCTAATGATGATTTTGGACAAGTTTGGTTAAATTTGTCTAAGTAGTTTCAGAGGAGAAGATTTTTGTAAAAGATTACAAAAATTTACGAAAAATGGTTAAAAATTGACTTTAAAGGGCAATAACTCCTTAAAGGGTCAACTGACCATTTTGGTCAAGTTGACTTATTTGTAGATCTTACTTTGCTGAACATTATTGCTGTTTACAGTTTATCTCTATCTATAATAATATTCAAGATAATAACCAAAAACTGCAAAATTTCCTTAAAATTACCAATTCAGGGGCAGCAACCCAACAACGGGTTGCCTGATTGGTCTGAAAATTTCAGGGCAGATAGATCTTGACCTAATGAACAATTTTATACCATCAGATTTGCTCTAAATGCTTTGGTTTCAGAGATATGAGCCAAAAACTGCATTTTACCCTATGTACTATTTTTTAGCCATGTCGGCCATCTTGGTTTGCGGGCGGGGTCATTGGACACATTTTTTAAACTAGATACCCTAATGATGATTGTGGACAAGTTTGGTTAAATTTGTCTAAGTAGTTTCAGAGGAGAAGATTTTTGTAAAAAATTACAAAAATTAACGAAAAATGGTTAAAAATTGACTATAAAGGGCAATAACTCCTTAAGGGGTCAACTGACAATTTTGGTCAAGTTGACTTATTTGTAGATCTTACTTTGCTGAACATTATTGCTGTTTACAATTTATCTCTATCTATAATAATATTCATGATAATAACCAAAAACGGCAAAATTTCCTTAAAATTACCAATTCAGGGGCAGCAACCCAACAACGGGTTGCCTGATTGGTAAGAAAATTTCAGGGCAGATAGATCTTGACCTAATGAACAATTTTACACCATCAGATTTGCTCTAAATGCTTTGGTTTTAGAGATATGAGCCAAAAACTGCATTTTACCCTATGTACTATTTTTTAGCCATGTCGGCCATCTTGGTTCACGGGCGGGGTCATCGGACACATTTTTTAAACAAGATACCCTAATGATGATTTTGGACAAGTTTGGTTAAATTTGTCTTAGTAGTTTCAGAGGAGAAGATTTTTGTAAAAGATTACAAAAATTTACGAAAAATGGTTAAAAATTGACTATAAAGGGCAATAACTCCTTAAGGGGTCAACTGACCATTTTGGCCAAGTTGACTTATTTGTAGATCTTACTTTGCTGAACATTATTGCTGTTTACAGTTTATCTCTATCTATAATAATATTCAAGATGATAACCAAAAACAGCAAAATTTCCTTAAAATTACCAATTCAGGGGCAGCAACCCAACAACAGGTTGTCCGAATCATCTGAAAATTTCAGGGCAGATAGATCTTGACCTGTTGAACAATTTTACCTCATGTCAGATTTGCTCTAAATGCTTTGGTTTCAGATATAAGCCAAAATCTACATTTTACCCCTATGTTCTATTTTTAGCCATGGCGGCCATCTTGGTTGGTTGGCCGGGTCACCGGACACATTTTTTAAACTAGATACCCCAATGATGATTGTGGCCAAGTTTGGTCAAATTTGGCCCAGTAGTTTCAGAGGAGAAGATTTTTGTAAAAGTTAACGGAAGACGGACGACGACGGACGCAGGACGACGGACGACGGACGCAAAGTGATGAGAAAAGCTCACTTGACCTTTCAGGTCAGGTGAGCTAAAAATAAACAATGGCCACCAAACAATTACTTCGAAATTTAGGTATTTATCATGTTATAATAAAAAAACCCGAGAATCGCTATATCACTAACAACCAAAAAATCAAAACAACTAAAAAGCGTTTAATTGCGTGTATAGTGTCGAAAAGCGTGTACATGCCATGTGATATAATCCTCGCGTGTAAACCGTTGAAAAAGCGTGTATTACACGCGAATATCATGTCAGTTGGCAACTATGGGTGCGGAACCATAGCTCTTAATTAGGTCCTTATGATATATTATAAAGACCTAAGAGCTACGATTCCAGAGCTACCTTACCATCAATTCTTTGAAGAAACCTATATAAAAAATAAATATATATACAACAATATACATGAAAATATATAAAATGAAATAAATCAACCAATCTTACTATTAGGTGCAGAACCATAGCTCTTAATTAGGTCCTTATGATATATTATAAAAGACCTAAGAGCTACGGTTCTGCAGCTACCTTACCATCAATTCTTTGAAGAAACCTATATAAAAAATAAATATATATACAACAATATCCATGAAAATATATAAAATGAAATAAATCAACCAATCTTACTATTAGGTGCGGAACCGTAGCTCTTAATTAGGTTCTTATGATATATTATAAAGACCTAAGAGCTATGGTTCCACAGTTACCTTACCATCAATTCTTTGAAGAAACCTATATAAAAAATAAATATATATACAACAATATACATGAAAATATATAAAATGAAATAAATCGACCAATCTTACTATTAGGTGCGGAACCATAGCTCTTGATTAGGTCCTTATGATATATTATAAAAGACCTAAGAGCTACGGTTCGGCAGCTACCTTACCATCAATTCTTTGAAGAAACCTATATAAAAAATAAATATATATACAACAATATACATGAAAATATATAAAATGAAATAAATCAACTAATCTTACTATAAGGTGCGGAACCATAGCTCTTAATTAGGTCCTTATGATATATTATAAAGACCTAAGAGCTACTGTTCCGCAGCTACCTTACCATCAATTCTTTGAAGAAACCTATATAAAAAATAAATATATATACAACATTATACATGAAACTATATAAAATGAAATAAATCGACCAATCTTACTATTAGGTGCGGAACCATAGCTCTTGATTAGGTCCTTATGATATATTATAAAAGACCTAAGAGCTACGGTTCCGCAGCTACCTTATAATCAATTCTTTGAAGAAACCTATATAAAAAATAAATATATATACAACAATATACATGAAAATATATAAAATGAAATAAATCAACTAATCTTACTATAAGGTGCGGAACCATAGCTCTTAATTAGGTCCTTATGATATATTATAAAGACCTAAGAGCTACTGTTCCGCAGCTACCTTACCATCAATTCTTTGAAGAAACCTATATAAAAAATAAATATATATACAACCATATACACATAAAAATATATAAAATGAAATAAATCAACCAATCTTACTATTAGGTGCGGAACCATAGCTCTTAATTAGGTCCTTATGATATATTATAAAGACCTAAGAGCTACGATTCCAGAGCTACCTTACCATCAATTCTTTGAAGAAACCTATATAAAAAATAAATATATATACAACAATATACATGAAAATATATAAAATGAAATAAATCAACCAATCTTACTATTAGGTGCAGAACCATAGCTCTTAATTAGGTCCTTATGATATATTATAAAAGACCTAAGAGCTACGGTTCTGCAGCTACCTTACCATCAATTCTTTGAAGAAACCTATATAAAAAATAAATATATATACAACAATATCCATGAAAATATATAAAATGAAATAAATCAACCAATCTTTCTATTAGGTGCGGAACCGTAGCTCTTAATTATGTTCTTATGATATATTATAAAGGTGTAATACCACCAAATCATAGTACGTCACATCCGGTTGCATACGAAAATAGGTCGAAAAAAAATATTCCCTTGAATTTGACAGTTGTAGGTAATTGATCCTACATTTCATTGCAGTAAAACATTTCTGAGTCATAAACATATATCTTGGGTATTTCAAAGCACCATTATTTCTTTATTTGGGGTTTCTATAGAATATTTTGGAAACTTGAGGTTACATGGTTACTAAAGCTTGTACACAGGTTAAAAAAGGGGGAAAATTTGATTGGTTAACTTCCAGTGATGGTTATTTTCTTATATGCAATGAAATGTTATGTGAAATTTTTTCTATAGTACTGGACAGAATAAAACTTTACTCATGCCAAGTATTTCTTTATTTGAAACAAAGATAAATTCTGCACATTTTTTTGAAAAGTGCAAATTTAACAAAGACTAATAGGGGAAAATCAATGGTGGTATTACACCTAATATGGGAAGCTGTACATGCACCTTTGACCTTGTGAGTACTCTCATGTGTTAAAATTTCTTGCTATTTAAGTGAAATATAACAAATAATGAAATATTCTGAGTGGATTGAGTCTCCAAAATACATTTTATGAGAAAATTTCCTTGAAATAGGACTTTACCATGAATATTAGTTGACAGAACAAGCCATACTTAGAGTCTTGGGGAGCTTTTTCTCCTTATTTCTTATATTCTGCTATACTAGAAAATTTTTCCTAAGAAATACTTTAATAAATATATAGTTTTAAGTAAATGAAATTATTTTTAAAGCAGTAACAACAAATTATTCACCAAAAGAGAAGTTTTTTATGTCCCTCTCTGGAACGCGGCGTAAATTTAAGTTTTACGCAAGGACTTATTGAAACCTCCTTGGAGACAGTAAACTTTTATACGGATAGTTCAAGCAGCTTGAATACTTCAATTAATCATTTATAATAACATTTCTATCATAAATGAGTGAAAGTTACCCCAAAATTTTTATTTATTGGCCTAAAAAGTAGAAATTTTGAGGAAATGAGAGGTATAAATGGACCAAAAGAGACTTTATAAGGAAGAATTAGAGGTCCATTAGTAGTATTTATCATCCTAAAGTTATCTTTTGTATCATATTCAACTGTTTGTAGGCAGATGAGATAAATATTTGATCATTTATTGGTCCACACTATATTCTATCATGATGCGGCTTTGTTTGAATTTTTCGAAGAAATTTTGCTCGAATCGCTGTAGATGTCGTCTTACATTATACTAGATTTTTCTCAAACTATTGAACTGATTATGACAAAACTTGACAGGAATGCTTGAAATAACCAGTATTACAAAGGAAAAAAGTCACATTCAGTTTATTCAACAAAAAAGTCTTCTTTAGGTGTAATACCACCAAATCATAGTACGTCACATCCGGTTGCATACGAAAATAGGTCGAAAAAAAATATTCCCTTGAATTTGACAGTTGTAGGTAATTGATCCTACATTTCATTGCAGTAAAACATTTCTGAGTCATAAACATATATCTTGGGTATTTCAAAGCACCATTATTTCTTTATTTGGGGTTTCTATAGAATATTTTGGAAACTTGAGGTTACATGGTTACTAAAGCTTGTACACAGGTTAAAAAAGGGGGAAAATTTGATTGGTTAACTTCCAGTGATGGTTATTTTCTTATATGCAATGAAATGTTATGTGAAATTTTTTCTATAGTACTGGACAGAATAAAACTTTACTCATGCCAAGTATTTCTTTATTTGAAACAAAGATAAATTCTGCACAATTTTTTGAAAAGTGCAAATTTAACAAAGACTAATAGGGGAAAATCAATGGTGGTATTACACCTAAAGACCTAAGAGCTATGGTTCCACAGTTACCTTACCATCAATTCTTTGAAGAAACCTATATAAAAAATAAATATATATACAACAATATACATGAAAATATATAAAATGAAATAAATCGACCAATCTTACTATTAGGTGCGGAACCATAGCTCTTGATTAGGTCCTTATGATATATTATAAAAGACCTAAGAGCTACGGTTCCGCAGCTACCTTACCATCAATTCTTTGATTGATTGATTGATTGTTGGTTGCTTAACGTCCAGTGGCAATCAATTCTTTGAAGAACCCTATATAAAAAATAAATATATATACAACAATATACATGAAAATATATAAAATGAAATAAATCAACTAATCTTACTATAAGGTGCGGAACCATAGCTCTTAATTAGGTCCTTATGATATATTATAAAGACCTAAGAGCTACTGTTCCGCAGCTACCTTACCATCAATTCTTTGAAGAAACCTATATAAAAAATAAATATATATACAACCATATACACATAAAAATATATAAAATGAAATAAATCAACCAATCTTACTATTCGGTGCGGAACCATAGCTCTTAATTAGGTCCTTATGATATATTATAAAGACCTAAGAGCTACGATTCCAGAGCTACCTTACCATCAATTCTTTGAAGAAACCTATATAAAAAATAAATATATATACAACAATATACATGAAAATATAAACAAGAGTGCACACGATGAAATGTCTCGCCTTCTTTACTAATCATTGATATTATGCTGATAGTCCTAAATATAAAGCTTTATTACATTTTACTGTCACATAAACTTAACATTAACCAAGTAAACTAAACATTGACCAATGAACCATGAAAATGAGGTCAAGGTCAGATGAACCATACTAGGCAGGCATGTACAGCTAACAATTCTTCCATACAACAAATATAGTTGACCTATTGCTTATAGTTTAATGAAAAACAGACCAAAACACAATAACTTAACACTGATCAATGAACCTTGAAAATGAGGTCAAGGTCAAATAAAACCTGTGGTTACTGACATATAGATCATAAAATATTTCCATACACCAAATATAGTTGAACTATTGCATATAGTATTAGAAAAAAAGACCAAAACTCAAAAACTTAACTTTAACCACTGAACCATGAAAATGAGGTCAAGGTCAAATGACACCTGCCAGCTAGACATGTAAACCTTACAATCATTCCATACACCAAATATAGTAGACCTATTGCATACAGTATACGAAAAACAGACCAAAACACAAAAACTTAACTATAACCACTGAACCATGAAAATTAGGTCTAGGTCAAATAAAACCTGCATGACTGACATATAGATCATAAAATATTTCCATACACCAAATATAGTTGAACTATTGCATATAGTATTAGAAAAAAAGACCAAAACTCAAAAACTTAACTTTGACCACTGAACCATGAAAATGAGGTCAAGGTCAGATGACACCTGCCAGCTAGACATGAACACCTTACAATCATTCCATACACCAAATATAGTAGACCTATTGCATACAGTATAAGAAAAACAGACCAAAACACAAAAACTTAACTATATCCACTGAACCATGAAAATGAGGTCAAGGTCAGATGACACCTGCCAGTTGGACATGTACACCTTACAGTCCTTCCATACACCGAATATACTAGACCTATTGCTTATAGTATCTGAGATATGGACTTGACCACCAAAACTTAACCTTGTTCACTGATCCATGAAATGAGGTCGAGGTCAAGTGAAAACTGTCTGATGGGCATGAGGACCTTGCAAGGTACACACATACCAAATATAGTTATCCTATTACTTATAATAAGAGAGAATTTAACATTACAAAAAATCTTAACTTTTTTTTCAAGTAGTCACTGATCCATGAAATGAGGTCGAGGTCAAGTGAAAACTGTCTGATGGGCATGAGGACCTTGCAAGGTACACACATACCAAATATAGTTATCCTATTACTTATAATAAGAAAGAATTTAACATTACAAAAAATCTTAACTTTTTTTTCAAGTAGTCACTGAACCATGAAAATGAGGTCAAGGACATTGGACATGTGACTGATGGAAACTTCGTAACATGAGGCATCCATATACAAAGTATGAAGCATCCAGCTCTTCCACCTTCTAAAATATAAAGCTTTTAAGAAGTTAGCCGCCGCCACTGCCGGCTCACTATCCCTATGTCGAGCTTTCTGCAACAAAAGTCGCAGGCTCGACAAAAATGAAATAAATCAACTAATCTTACTATTAGGTGCGGAACCATAGCTCTTAATTAGGTCCTTATGATATATTATAAAGACCTAAGAGCTATGGTTCCGCAGCTACCTTACCATCAATTCTATGAAGAAACCTATATAAAAAATAAATATATATACAACAATATACATGAAAATATATAAAATGAAATAAATCGACCAATCTTACTATTAGGTGCGCAACCATAGCTCTTAATTAGGTCCTTATGATATATTATAAAGACCTAAGAGCTACGGTTCCGCAGCTACCTTACCATCAATTCTTTGAAGAAACCTATATAAAAAATAAATATATATACAACCATATACACATGAAAATATATAAAATGAACTAAATCAACCAATCTTACTATTAGGTGCGGAACCATAGCTCTTAATTAGGTCCTTATGATATATTATAAAGACTTAAGAGCTACGGTTCCACAGCTACCTTACCATCTATTCTTTGAAGAAACCTGTATAAAAAATAAATATATATACAACAATATACATGAAAATATATAAAATGAAATAAATCAACCAATCTTACTATTAGGTGCGGAACCATAGCTCTTAATTAGGTCCTTATGATATATTATAAAGACCTAAGAGCTACGGTTCTGCAGCTACCTTACCATCAATTCTTTGAAGAAACCTATTTAAAAACTAAATAAATATACAACAATATCCATGAAAATATATAAAATGAAAAAAATCAACCAATCTTACTATTAGGTGCGGAACTGTAGCTCTTAATTAAGTCCTTATGATATATTATAAAGACTTAAGAGCTACAGTTCCACAGCTACCTTACCATCAATTCTTTGAAGAAACCTATATAAAAAATAAATATATATACAACAATATACATGAGAATATATAAAATAAAATAAATCTACTAATCTTACTATTAGGTGCGGAACCAAAGCTCTTAATTAGGTCCTTATGATATATTATAAAGACTTAAGAGCTACGGTTCCGCAGCTACCTTACCATCAATTCTTTGAAGAAACCTATATAAAAAATAAATATATATACAATAATATCCATGAAAATATATAAAATGAAATAAATCAAGCAATCTTACTATTAGGTGCAGAACCATAGCTCTTAATTAGGTCCTTATGATATATTATAAAGACCTAAGAGCTACTGCTCCGCAGCTACCTTACCATCAATTCTTTGAAGAAACCTATATAAAAAATAAATATATATACAACAATATACATGAAAATATATAAAATGAAATAAATCAACTAATCTTACTATTAGGTGCGGAACCATAGCTCTTAATTAGGTCCTTATGATATATTATAAAGACTTAAGAGCTACGGTTCCACAGCTACCTTACCATCAATTCTTTGAAGAAACCTATATAAAAAATAAATATATATACAACAATATACATGAGAATATATTAAATGATATAAATCGACCAATCTTACTATTAGGTGCGGAACCATAGCTCTGAATTACGTCCTTATGATATATTATAAAGACCTAAGAGCTACGGTTCTGCAGTTACCTTACCATCAATTCTTTGAAGAAACCTATTTAAAAAATAAATATATATACAACCATATACACATGAAAATATATAAAATGAAATAAATCAACTAATCTTACTATAAGTTGCGGAACCATAGCTCTTAATTAGGTCCTTATGATATATTATAAAGACCTAAGAGCTACGGTTCCGCAGTTACCTTACCATCAATTCTTTGAAGAAACCTATATAAAAACTAAATATATATACAACAATATCCATGAAAATATATAAAATGAAAAAATTCAACCAATCTTACTATTAGGTGCGGAACCGTAGCTCTTAATTAGGTCCTTATGATATATAATAAAGACTTAAGAGCTACGGTTCCACAGCTACCTTACCATCAATTCTTTGAAGAAACCTATATAAAAAATAAATATATATACAACAATATACATGAGAATATATAAAATGAAATAAATCAACCAATCTTACTATTAGGTGCGGAACCAAAGCTCTTAATTAGGTCCTTATGATATATTATAAAGACCTAAGAGCTACGGTTCCGCACCTACCTTACCATCAATTCTTTGAAGAAACCTATATAAAAAATAAATATATATACAACAATATACATGAAAATATATAAAATGAAATAAATCAACTAATCTTACTATTAGGTGCGGAACCATAGCTCTTAATTAGGTCCTTATGATATATTATAAAGACTCAAGAGCTACGGTTCCACAGCTACCTTACCATCAATTCTTTGAAGAAACCTATCTAAAAAATAAATATATATACAACAATATACATGAGAATATATAAAATGATATAAATCGACCAATCTTACTATTAGGTGCGGAACCATAGCTCTTAATTACGTCCTTATGATATATTATAAAGACCTAAGAGCTACGGTTCCGCAGTTACCTTACCATCAATTCTTTGAAGAAACCTATTTAAAAAATAAATATATATACAACCATATACACGTGAAAATATATAAAATGAAATAAATCAACTAATCTTACTATTAGGTGCAGAACCATAGCTCTTAATTAGGTCCTTATGATATATTATAAAGACCTAAGAGCTACGGTTCCGCAGCTACCTTACCATCAATTCTTTGAAGAAACCTATA
Organism: Mytilus californianus; assembly: GCF_021869535.1. NCBI lineage: Eukaryota > Metazoa > Mollusca > Bivalvia > Mytilida > Mytilidae > Mytilus > Mytilus californianus. Next base: position 125,983,459 of record NW_026262679.1, on the reverse strand, counting down.
TAAAAACTAAATATATATACAACAATATCCATGAAAATATATAAAATGAAAAAAATCAACCAATCTTACTATTAGGTGCGGAACCGTAGCTCTTAATTAGGTCCTTATGATATATAATAAAGACTTAAGAGCTACGGTTCCACAGCTACCTTACCATCAATTCTTTGAAGAAACCTATATAAAAAATAAATATATATATACAACAATATACATGAGAATATATAAAATGAAATAAATCAACCAATCTTACTATTAGGTGCGGAACCAAAGCTCTTAATTAGGTCCTTATGATATATTATAAAGACCTAAGAGCTACGGTTTCAGCAGCTACCTTACCATCAATTCTTTGACGAAACCTATATAAAAACTAAATATATATACAACAATATCCATGAAAATATATAAAATGAAAAAAATCAACCAATCTTACTATTAGGTGCGGAACCGTAGCTCTTAATTAGGTCCTTATGATATATAATAAAGACTTAAAAGCTACGGTTCCGCAGCTACCTTACCATCAATTCTTTGAAGAAACCTATATAAAAAATAAATATATATACAACAATATACATGAGAATATATAAAATGAAATAAATCAACCAATCTTACTATTAGGTGCGGAACCAAAGCTCTTAATTAGGTCCTTATGATATATTATAAAGACCTAAGAGCTACGATTCCAGAGCTACCTTACCATCAAGTCTTTGAAGAAACCTATATAACAAATAAATATATATACAACCATATACACATGAAAATATATAAAATGAAATAAATCAACTAATCTTATTATTAGGTGCGGAACCATAGCTCTTAATTAGGTCCTTATGATATATTATAAAGACCTAAGAGCTACGATTCCAGAGCTACCTTACCATCAATTCTTTGAAGAAACCTATATAAAAAATAAATATATATACAACAATATACATGAAAATTTATAAAATGAAATAAATCAACCAATCTTACTATTAGGTGCGGAACCATAGCTCTTAATTAGGTCCTTATGATATATTATAAAGACTTAAGAGCTACGGTTCCACAGCTACCTTACCATCAATTATTTGAAGAAACCTATATAAAAAAAAAATATATAAATACAACAATATACATGAGAATATATAAAATGATATAAATCGACCAATCTTACTATTAGGTCCGGAACCATAGCTCTTAATTACGTCCTTATGATATATTATAAAGACCTAAGAGCTACGCTTCCACAGTTACCTTACCATCAATTCTTTGAAGAAACCTATTTAAAAAATAAATATATATACAACCATGTACACATGAAAATATATAAAATGAAATAAATCAACTAATCTTACTATTAGGTGCGGAACCATAGCTCTTAATTAGGTCCTTATGATATATTATAAAGACCTAAGAGCTACTGTTCCGCAGCTACTTTACCATCAATTCTTTGAAGAAACCTATATAAAAAATAAATATGTATACAACAATATACATGAAAATATATAAAATGAAATAAATCAACTAATCTTACTATTAGGTGCGGAACCACAGCTCTTAATTAGGTCCTTATGATATATTATAAAGACTTAAGGTGGTACCTAACACTACAGGGAGATAACTCTGTAAAAATCAGCTAAACGTTTTAATTACGTTGTATTGTTAAGGAAATATTAAGCTTCTCAATGATCAAAATTAGTGTTTGTCAAACTGCTATACAACCAATGAAATTTTTCTGATAAAGTGGTTTGTTCAAATTTTTTGAAATTTTTATATTTTTGTCAAAGGGTCAAAGTAAACTTTTTGTCAAAATTTTATGAAAATTAAACGAGCCAAATTAATATTAGTCAAGGTGTTGGGTACCACCTTAAGAGCTACGGTTCCACAGCTACCTTACCATCAATTATTTGAAGAAACTTATATAAAAAATAAATATATATATACAACAATATACATGAGAATATATAAAATGATATAAATCGACCAATCTTACTATTAGGTGCGGAACCATAGCTCTTAATTACGTCCTTATGATATATTATAAAGACCTAAGAGCTACGGTTCCGCAGCTACCTTACCATCAATTCTTTGAAGAAACCTATATAAAAAATAAATATATATACAATAATATCCATGAAAATATATAAAATGAAATAAATCAAGCAATCTTACTATTAGGTGCGGAACCATAGCTCTTAATTAGGTCCTTATGATATATTATAAAGACCTAAGAGCTAGGATTCCACAGCTACCTTACCATCAATTCTTTGAAGAAACCTATATAAAAAATAAATATATATACAACAATATACATGAAAATATATAAAATGAAATAAATCAACTGATCTTACTATTAGGTGCGGAACCATAGCTCTTAATTAGGTCCTTATGATATATTATAAAGACCTAAGAGCTACTGTTCCGCAGCTACCTTACCATCAATTCTTTGAAGAAACCTATATAAAAAATAAATATGTATACAACAATATACATGAAAATATATAAAATGAAAAAAATCAACCAATCTTACTATTAGGTGCGGAACCGTAGCTCTTAATTAGGTCCTTATGATATATAATAAAGACTTAAGAGCTACGGTTCCACAGCTACCTTACCATCAATTCTTTGAAGAAACCTATATAAAAAATAAATATATATACAACAATATACATGAGAATATATAAAATGAAATAAATCAACCAATCTTACTATTAGGTGCGGAACCAAAGCTCTTAATTAGGTCCTTATGATATATTATAAAGACCTAAGAGCTACGGTTCCGCAGCTACCTTACCATCAATTCTTTGAAGAAACCTATATAAAAAATAAATATATATACAATAATATCCATGAAAATATATAAAATGAACTAAATCAAGCAATCTTACTATTAGGTGCGGAACCATAGCTCTTAATTAGGTCCTTGTGATATATTATAAAGACCTAAGAGCTACGGTTCCGCAGCTACCTTACCATCAATTCTTTGAAGAAACCTATATAAAAAATAAATATATATACAATAATATCCATGAAAATATATAAAATGAAATAAATCAACCAATCTTACTATTAGGTGCGGAACCGTAGCTCTTAATTAGGTCCTTATGATATATTATAAAGACCTAAGAGCTACGGTTCCGCAGCTACCTTACCATCAATTCTTTGAAGAAACCTATATAAAAAATAAATATATGTACAATAATATCCATGAAAATATATAAAATGAAATAAATCAACCAATCTTACTATTAGGTGCGGAACCATAGCTCTTAATTAGGTCCTTATGATATATTATAAAGACCTAAGAGCTACGATTCCAGAGCTACCTTACCATCAATTCTTTCAAGAAACCTATATAACAAATAAATATATATACAACCATATACACATGAAAATATATAAAATGAAATAAATCAACTAATCTTACTATTAGGTGCGGAACCATAGCTTTTAATTAGGTCCTTATGATATATTATAAAGACCTAAGAGCTACGATTCCAGAGCTACCTTACCATCAATTCTTTGAAGAAACCTATATAAAAAATAAATATATATACAACAATATACATGAAAATATATAAAATGAAATAAATCAACTAATCTTACTATTAGGTGCGGAACCATAGCTCTTAATTAGGTCCTTATGATATATTATAAAGACCTAAGAGCTACTGTTCCGCAGCTACTTTACCATCAATTCTTTGAAGAAACCTATATAAAAAATAAATATGTATACAACAATATACATGAGAATATATAAAATGAAATAAATCAACTAATCTTACTATTAGGTGCGGAACCACAGCTCTTAATTAGGTCCTTATGATATATTATAAAGACTTAAGGTGGTACCTAACACTACAGGGAGATAACTCTGTAAAAATCAGCTAAACGTTTTAATTACGTTGTATTGTTAAGGAAATATTAAGCTTCTCAATGATCAAAATTAGTGTTTGTCAAACTGCTATATAACCAATGAAATTTTTCTGATAAAGTGGTTGGTTCAAATTTTTTGAAATTTTTATATTTTTGTCAAAGGGTCAAAGTAAACTTTTTGTCAAAATTTTATGAAAATTAAACGAGCCAAATTAATATTAGTCAAGGTGTTGGGTACCACCTTAAGAGCTACGGTTCCACAGCTACCTTACCATCAATTATTTGAAGAAACCTATATAAAAAATAAATATATATATACAACAATATACATGAGAATATATAAAATGATATAAATCGACCAATCTTACTATTAGGTGCGGAACCATAGCTCTTAATTACGTCCTTATGATATATTATAAAGACCTAAGAGCTACGTTTCCACAGTTACCTTACCATCAATTCTTTGAAGAAACCTATTTAAAAAATAAATATATATACAACCATGTACACATGAAAATATATAAAATGAAATAAATCAACTAATCTTACTATTAGGTGCGGAACCATAGCTCTTAATTAGGTCCTTATGATATATTATAAAGACCTAAGAGCTACGGTTCCGCAGCTACCTTACCATCAATTCTTTGAAGAAACCTATATAAAAAATAAATATATATACAATAATATCCATGAAAATATATAAAATGAAATAGATCAAGCAATCTTACTATTAGGTGCGGAACCATAGCTCTTAATTAGGTCCTTATGATATATTATAAAGACCTAAGAGCTACGGTTCCGCAGCTACCTTACCATCAATTCTTTCAAGAAACCTATATAACAAATAAATATATATACAACCATATACACATGAAAATATATAAAATGAAATAAATCAACTAATCTTACTATTAGGTGCGGAACCACAGCTCTTAATTAGGTCCTTATGATATATTATAAAGACTTAAGAGCTAAGGTTCCACAGCTACCTTACCATCAATTCTTTGAAGAAACCTATATAAAAAATAAATATATATACAACAATATACATGAAAATATATAAAATGAAATAAATCAACCAATCTTACTATTAGGTGCGGAACCATAGCTCTTAATTACGTCCTTATGATATATTATAAAGACCTAAGAGCTACGGTTCCGCAGCTACCTTACCATCAATTCTTTGAAGAAACCTATATAAAAAATAAATATATATACAACAATATACATGAGAATATATAAAATGAAATAAATCAACCAATCTTACTATTAGGTGCGGAACCATAGCTCTTAATTAGGTCCTTATGATATATTATAAAGACCTAAGAGCTACGATTCCAGAGCTACCTTACAATCAATTCTTTGAAGAAACCTATATAAAAAATAAATATATATACAACAATATCCATGAAAATATATAAAATGAAATAAATCAACTAATCTTACTATTAGGTGCGGAACCATAGCTCTTAATTAGGTCCTTATGATATATTATAAAGACCTAAGAGCTACTGTTCCGCAGCTACCTTACCATCAATTCTTTGAAGAAACCTATATAAAAAATAAATATATATACAATAATATCCATGAAAATATATAAAATGAAATAAATCAACCAATCTTACTATTAGGTGTGGAACCATAGCTCTTAATTAGGTCCTTATGATATATTATAAAGACCTAAGAGCTACGATTCCAGAGCTACCTTACCATCAATTCTTTGAAGAAACCTATATAAAAAATAAATAAATATACAACAATATACATGAAAATATATACAAGAGTGCACACGCTGAAATGTCTCGCCTTCTTTACTAATCATTGATATTATGTTGATAGTCCTAAATATAAAGCTTTATTACAACTGTCACATAAACTTAACATTAACCAAGTAAACTAAACATTGACCAATGAACCATGAAAATGAGGTCAAGGTCAGATGAACCATGCTAGGCAGGCATGTACAGCTAACAATTCTTCCATACAACAAATATAGTTGACCTATTGCTTATAGTTTAAGAAAAACAGACCAAAACACAATAACTTAACACTGATAAATGAACCTTGAAAATGAGGTCAAGGTCAAATAAACCTGTGTGACTGACATATAGATCATAAAATATTTCCATACACCAAATATAGTTGAACTATTGCATATAGTATTAGAAAAAAAGACCAAAACTCAAAAACTTAACTTTGACCACTGAACCATGAAAATGAGGTCAAGGTCAGATGACACCTGCCAGCTAGACATGTACACCTTACAATCATTCCATACACCAAATATAGTAGACCTATTGCATACAGTATAAGAAAAACAGACCAAAACACAAAAACTTATCTATATCCACTGAACCATGAAAATGAGGTCAAGGTCAGATGACACCTGCCAGCTGGACATGTACACCTTACAGTCCTACCATACACCGAATATACTAGACCTATTGCTTATAGTATCTGAGATATGGACTTGACCACCAAAACTTAACCTTGTTCACTGATCCATGAAATGAGGTCGAGGTCAAGTGAAAACTGTCTGACGGGCATGAGGACCTTGCAAGGTACGCACATACCAAATATAGTTATCCTATTACTTATAATAAGAGAGAATTTAACATTACAAAAAATCTTAACTTTTTTTTCAAGTAGTCACTGAACCATGAAAATGAGGTCAAGGACATTGGACATGTGACTGACGGAAACTTCCTAACATGAGGCATCCATATACAAAGTATGAAGCATCCAGCTCTTCCACCTTCTAAAATATAAAGCTTTTAAGAAGTTAGCTAAAGCCGCCGCCGCCGGATCACTATCCCTATGTCGAGCTTTCTGCGACAAAAGTCGCAGGCTCAACAAAAATGAAATAAATCAACTAATCTTACTATTAGGTGCGGAACCAAAGCTCTTAATTAGGTTCTTATGATATATTATCAAGACCTAAGAGCTATGGTTCCGCAGCTACCTTACCATCAATTCTTTGAAGAAACCTATATAAAAAATAAATATATATACAACAATATACATTAAAATATATGAGGAATGATAACAGAAAAGAGTCATGCCCACTGACTTGAAGGAAATTTTAATATTTTATGAATTAGACTAGGGATTTCTCAAAGAATTCAAGTAGGAAAATAGGTGATGAGGTACGAGGTGAGATACCTTCCCTCTATATAATATATATCAGTGACCACTGTGGATAGTCAACTTGAAATTGATAGAAAATAGCAACTACAAGTTATTTTTTGTATATTTATGTTCATACAACAGAAAATTTGTAAGGGTTCCGCGGAACCCAGTGTCTCGCCTACTTTTGCTGTTAATCGCAGACTCAACAAAAATGAGGAAAAAAATTAATAAAAATATTCCTCTCTGTACTACCTTTTGATTGCAAGTAGCTTCTGTCCAAGTTTGGTAAAAATCCAGGATAGTTTATGAATCTAATAAATGTTTTAAAAACTTAAACTGCAGACTGTATGTAATGTTAGCTGGAAGAAAAACTAAGTCCATTTATAAGTAAAATACGGAAAAAATGGATTTTTTTTTTACAAAATTTACTTCTGGATACTATCTTATGATCATAAACAAGCTTCTTTCCAAGTTTGGTAGAAATCCAGGATAGTTTAAGAAAGTTATTAAAATTTCAAAAACTTTAACCACAGAGTGAATGTAATGTTTCTTTGCAGAAAAAAGTCCATTTATAAATAAAATACGGAAAAAATGGAATTTTTTTTTTTACAAAATTTACTTTTAAATATTTTCTTATGATCATAAACAAGCTTCTGTCCAAGTTTGGTAGAAATCCAGGATAGTTTAAGAAAGTTATTAAAATTTCAAAAACTTTAACCACAGAGTGAATATTTGTGGACGCCGCCGACGCCGACGGAATGTAGGATAGCTATGTCTCGCTTTTTCGACAAAAGTCGAAGGCTCGACAAAAAACGCAAAAATAATTGAAATTAATAGAAAACAAAAATATAAGAGATTCTGGAAAAAAGGGGGAGTGCTAAAAATAAATTGTCCTGTCCCAAGTACCTAATAGGTAAATAGACTCCAAGAAAAAAAATTATAGTAACCTATTGCATAATTTTTTAATCAACAAAAAAATACTCACCACATATAATTATAGATGAGGTTCTTACCATACCCTTTGATAACTACAAAGATAGCTGTTTCACTGTACACATTGCTTGCTCTTCAAGGTCATTGAATACTGTTCTGCTCTGTTCAGTTGTTCGGTTCCTCTAAAATATCAGATAAGTATAAAATATTTGAAAGGATGGAAACTTAAAACTTTATTTTATTTATAGTTCTTTATAAAATGTTTATTCAATCTAAGACATTCATATAAAAATAAGGAGATGTGGTATGATGAGACAACTGTCCACCAAAGTTCAAATGAAGTAGATGTAAGTCATTATACTGGCAACTGTACGGCCTTCAACAATGAGATAAACCTAAATCATATGTTATATTTAAATCAGGTTTAAAAGGCCCTAAGACACTAAAAATATGAAACAATTCAATTGAGAAAACTAACAGCCTAATTTATAAACAGTTTACATAAAAACAAATATGACAAAAATGAACCAAGGACAACCACTGAACTTTCAGGCTCCTGACTTGTGACAGGCACATAAAGAATGAAATGTGTCGGGGTTAAACATGCATGTTTGTAAGTGTTCAACACTCTCCCTAACCTGGGACAGAGGTGTAACAGTACAACATCAAACTATAATAAACAGCTGCGCCATGAGCGCATGATACGCCCGTCGTCTTGTGTGTGAATTTTTATGCAATAATAATAATAGTTTCTGACATACGGCGTGACATGTGAAAACCCCCTTTTTTTTTTTTTTACAAAAAACTCAATATCTATAAAATAAAATTTTGAATCAAAACCAAAAAGTATACAGATCTTTAGATTAATATAACTAAGAAGTGTGTACAATTTTAAGCAATAATCATAAATCGTTTTTGAGATACGGCGCGACATGTGAAAACACCCCTTTTAAAAAAAAAAATCAATATCTCAAAATTAAAATTTTGAATCAAAACCAAAAAGTATACAGATCTTTAGATTAATATAACTAAGAAGTGTGTAAAATTTTAAGCAATAATCATAAATCATTTTTGAGATATGGCGTGACATGTGAAAAACCCCTCCCCCTTTTTTTACAAAATACTCAATAACTCAAAAATAAAATTTTGAATCAAAACCAAAAAGTATACAGATCTTAAGGTTAATATAACTAAGAAGTGTGTAAAGTTTTAAGCAATAATCATAAACTGTTTTTGAGATATGGCGCGACATGTGAAAAACCCCTCCCCCTTTTTAACAAAATACTCAATAACTCAAAAATAAAATTTTGAATCATCACCAAAAAGTATACAGATCTTAAGATTAATATAACTAAGAAGTGTGTAAAGTTTTAAGCAATAATCATAAATTGTTTTTGAGATACGGCGCGATATGTGAAAAAAATCACACACCTGTTTTAGTTTCTAAGTCCCGTAACTCAAAAAGTTTTAATCTTATTTTCACCAAAAAGTATACAGATCGTTTGACCATCATAAGAAACAACTATGTTAAGTTTTATGAAATTTGGATAAGTCATTCTCAAGTTACGGTGCGACATGTTTACGCCGGACAGACAGACGGACAGACAGACGGACAGACAGACGGACGGACGCCGGACATTTGTATAACATACTACGTCCCGTCAAAAATTTGACGGGCGTATAAAAATCAGTTGAAAAAGGCTTTAAATATATATACCCATCAGATGGATTATTACAGTAACAAATAGAAATACATCTAACAAAAACGGGTACTTATACATCCCAAAAGCAAAAAGGCACAAAGTACAGATCTAGAGTACTCGCAGTTACTGACAGCTAGTTCAAAGCCAATAACAACTAATAAAAAACATATCATAGGGAACATGTGTACTTAAGTTTCAAGTTCAACCTCATCAAAAACTACCTTGACCAAAAACTTGAACCTATTTAAAACTTTAACCTGAAGCAGGACAGACAGACGAACGAACAGACAGACGAACGAACAAACAGACGAACGAAAGAACTGACAGACGAACGAACCGACAGATGAACGAACCGACAGACAAACGAACGAACAGACTAATGAACGGACGAACGAACAGACCCACAGACGGAAAAACATTATGCCCATAAATGGGGCATAAAAATCATGTATCTAAGGCTAAAATATCAATCAGTTCACATCCAACATCCAATGGATTAAGGGTAAAGACGTCAATGATAGTCAGAGAAAAACATGACCTTGTGCAATGCCAAACTATAGGTATTGATAGATTGTAGAACCGTGAAAGTACATATGTGTAATATTTATATTAGTATGGTTTTAATTCATTGATGACAAAATCAATATTTACACCAATAAAAACAATATTCAAAGATTTATTTACAGTGTTGAATAGGTAACCTTTTAGAATAAGTTTATTTAAAGGATTGATAAGTGTAACCCGGATTTGTTTATGTTTTCTATTAAGTATACAAAAAATTCTCCTTTAATCAATGTTATTTCAATCAATTTCTAATATATTTATCTCAACAAGAATAACAACATATCCAACCAAATATTAATATTATTCTGTAAAACTTAAACCATAAAACATTTCTTTGCATGTAAATATCATTAAGTAAGATTAAGGTTATTGTTCTGTGACCTATTGGATGTAGATGTAGATGACTATAAATTATATAATACATGGCAAATATTTGTAAATACTGAATATCAGATCATAACTAAAGCAAAGAAACAGACAGATATTATTATATTGAAAAGATATGTTATAATTTATATCTGATTAATCTTTTTAGCTACAAGTATCCAAAAGGTAAAAAAAACAGGGTTTGTAAAAGTTTTTTTGTTTTAAGTGCCAGAAAAAAATCAAAACAAGGCAGAAAAAAACCCACTGACCTAACCATCCTATTTTGATGTTACCCTTATCCTGAGTTAAAAATGGTAGGTCTTTCATTTCTGCGTGTCTGGTAATTTGAGAAATCTCCAGATAACTTTTGGTTAGAATGATAGCAAATTATGGAGTTAGCTCCCCTTATTTGTAAATTTCTAGTGCATTTCAACCAAATTATATCTTGAATTACCAGAACAGGAAAAGGAAACGAATGTTATATTCGTGCATCATTATATATTTTGAACATAAATGAATGTCAACTTGAGTGGGTTTTTGTTCGTCATGTTTTTCACCACTGCCTGATTCTTAGGCAGATTGGCACTTAACTATTATACCTGTATACACTGGGTCTACCATTGTTGAAAGTCTATATAATGGAGTTGTAATAATGTCTGGCTATCCTAAATGCATTTGAATACAAAGTTAGACGACTGTAAGTTCATAGTACTCCAAGAACTGAAAAGAAACATTTAATATTAAAACAGGTCATCAAAATTTTCACATACCGGTAGACTAGAACAATCTACTTGCTGATGAGAGAAGTCAAACTCGCCGCAATACATTTGGATTTTCATTAATAAGTAAAATGACCCTAGAAATATTAATAAATATAAGGTTTTCAGATCCAGGATTTTGAAAAGGGGGGCCCATAAATGTAGCTCCATAAGGGGAAGGGCATCCCCTTAAATCAGCCTCTGCTTTTGCAAAACTTGTAAATTTGTAGACATGTACAGACATTTGGAAGAGTGTTTTACATCTCCAATATATAAACTAATGTGAAGAAACTGTAATAGTCACCATTTTGTTTCACATCCAACCTTATTCTGCATGAAAATTTTGTGAAATCTTTTTGATTCTATAAAAGTAATTTTCTAGGACTAAAAGCTTTCAAATCCCAAAGAGATCGCATTGAAGCAAATAATTATAACTAAGTAATACCTTAAACTCCTCATAAACCTCTGAACATATTTAGTGTACCAACAAAATTCTAAGGAAATAATCCATGTCTTTATTCAAGGAATTAAAGATCAAACTTATAATTTGGAGTCAAATTCTAACCTCTTGATCACATGATCATACAGGTAATAAATCTGTTCACTCACATCTACTCACTTCACACTTGAGTAACTGGCTGTGTACAAAAATAATTTAACCTGACAAAGGTATTTCACCAAATTATGTAACAGAATTTTGTTCAGATAATAAAACATTCCCCTATAAGGGAAAAGTTTTAATATAAGTTGTACAACTTTGCCCCCAGCATAGCTATAAAAAACAATACAATAAGGGGTGTGTAACAGGACACTTTTTATGAAGATACACACTCTTTTTTAGAATAAGTCACTCGTGCATTCATTGAGTTCATTTTTATCTTTTATCACTTTATCCTTAACGTACACCTTGTGACCTAATTACCTTGATTTATAAATATAATTTATCAGGTTGGGAACAACCCTCCAAATGAGGGATATCCCTTAAATGAGGGACTGTTCCCCAGACAAGGGGTCATTTTGCTGTTGTAGAAAAGAATAGGAGAAAATCTTAGCTTTTTTAACTTAAAAGTGGAAAAATTTATTATTTTTGGAATAACTTTTCGAAAAAAGCTAGCTAGGGGTCCACTTATTTTTAAAAATTAAAAGAAGATATATAAGTCCATCAATATTACTTCCGGTTCCGGTTGAGGAACATGTGCATTTTAATATTAGACAAACTATGATATACAATTCAGGTAAATATAGAAGGACAAAAGTTTCATTTTTGAAATAGTTTACGACGACAGATGATGACGGAACCAAGTGATGGCATAAGCTCATATGGAGCCCTTGGGGCCCCGGTGAGCTAAAAAGCAAAAGAATTCAATGAAGAAATAAAGAAATATTGCGAAAATCAATCAGATGTTAAATTCATTTTGAACAGTGACATAAGTGGTATTAACACGTCTATTTTTCAAGAGGATGGCATTCATTTTAATCAATCAGGCAAAAAATGCCTCTCAGAATCTTAAAAACACATTTGAACCCAGTATTTGGAATTAAACCTTTTAATGAGTACAAAACTTCTACAAGTAAAACACAAAATGGAAAATTTAGACATGACTCCTATGGTCGACAAAACAATGACAATCAGTCTTACAGGCAAAACTGCATGTACAATGAAAACCAAAACCCCTATAACTATTATACTGGTAGTCAACAATATCATAACGCTAACAAAAAGTGAGATGAACCTACTTTTCAGTAGACTTATTGAACTAGCTTGCACGATAATTCAGCTATAGATTTAACTGAAAAGCTATATACTACAGTACATTTAGCCATATACTTTAATTAAGGCCAATTAGAATAATAAGCATTTATTATAGTTGTTATTTTTATTTTTGTACAAAAATCACAATAGTATGTTTTCATTTTTTATTTATGTTGCTTGCAAATGTCATTAATCACATGTATATTTTAATATACACTCTTTAAAAGTATAGCACTATTACATACATATTGCTATCAATGTTTTATGATACATAAAATTAGCACACATCTCATGAAACAGAAAATTTAGATTTACTTCCCTTGTCCCATGTTTGAAACTCATTATTGTGTTTTAAGTTAAAAAGAAACTTATATATTTATATATTATTTTGATAACTAAATGAAATAGAAAATATACACATTACACATATATATCAATGACTTATATGTCCCTGCAGACATTAACTAAAAAGATCTGTAAAGTAATAATAATGCAGTTCTGCCAACTTTCAATAATGCAAATGCGTGAGATTTGGCCAAAATCGTAAAGATCAAAGAGAAAAAACAATAGATCAAAGGAAAATGCTGCCAAATAATCATGAAAATGCGTGTGTCTCACGCTAAATGCGTGAGACTTGGCAGCCCTGATAATGGAGTTATTTCCCTTTCCCCGTGTCCTTTGTAAATAGATTAGATTTTTGACTTACTATATGAATATTGCCTTTAGGTTACAAGGAAGTAATTATTTACATAGGCGACAATGGTAGCCTTTTTTGGTCCTGCGTTTTCCCTATCAAAGATCCATTGAAAAAAATGTTGAAATCTGGATTATCAACACCTTTGGGTGTAATTGAAAATGCAAAACACATATGGTGCCACAGCTTTTTTTTTATAGAAAAATGGCATTTTTTAAGGGTACTCAAGGGTTCCGGAATTTTGAAATAGTATAAATGAAGAACATGACCCCTTGCTAAATTTGGCACAGAAAATGTTTCTCATCACAGAGAGTTTTCTCTAAATTTCTCGCTATTTCTACACCAATGGCCAACACTCATTTCTCACTATTTCAATTTTGATTTCTAATTACTAGGGCAGCAGAAAATAAATTTACTTCTACCTATTATCTTGGATGTGAAATCTAGGTGGCGCCAATCATCTTTATTTACTTCCTTTTAACCTATACCGACATATATTGAAATAAAATCTGACAATCTTTACATTAGTCGATTACTATATACCACTGCTGCTTAAGTTCAAATTTTTGGATTAAAGATACAATTGTTCACTATTTAAAATGACTTTCTTTACAGGTACCCCCCTTTGCAGAAAACTTACTTTTTACAGACTTTGGGCCATTGACCAGCTTATTTTGACTGTTTGGCTATGTTTAAAACGAGGTGTTTGATTAATAAAGTATGATTTAGGCCTATTAATGACTTCAGGCTGATGATTTGATAACTGTGTCCAACTTATATGTCTTTATTGCGAATATATGAACATCATTGCATAAGAGTCAAAATATTTTATGAAATAGACTATAAAAATGTTAAAACTAAGAATTTATCATTGCTGTTATGTGTTTTATATGAATCGTGCGCAGAACATTCAATTTGACCATATTAAGGAAAAACATGTATAGCCTTTGATTTTTTAACTAATTTTGATATTTTAGGGGCATTTTGGCACATTTTAAAAACAAAAATAAACAAATATTTTAAATGCAAAAAGAAACTATACGTGTGTTTTGTAGATTTAAAAAGGCTTTTGACAGTATCTGGAGATCAGCTCTCTTCTTAAAATTACAAGATAAAGAAATCAAAGGCAAATTTTATAACATACTGCATGACATGTACTCTTAATACGTTATATTCATGTAAATATCAGAATATGTTTACTAAGCCTTTTCTTGCTAATCATGGAGTCAAACAAAGAGACAGTTTAAGTCCTACTTTATTTAATATATTTGTCGATGACATAGGAAAATACTTTGATACCAAATCAACTAGTGCAGTTAATTTACATGATCAAAAATTGAACCATTTATTGTATGCTGATGATTTGTTATTGATATCTGAATCTGCAACTGGTCTCCAGAACTGTCTTCATTATTTGCAAAAATATAGTGCTGAATGGAAACTGGATGTGAACTTCAAAAAAAACAAAAATTATAATTTTCTGTAAAAAAAAGTAAATAAAGAAACTTTCTACTTTTATTACAGTTCTAATGCAATCGAAATCTTTGATTATTATAAATACTTAGTTGATTTTCATAGCTCTGGAAAATTTATACAGGCAGTGTCAAGCCTCTCAGATAAAGCTAAAAAAGCATATTTTGCGTTGGTCTAAACTCCCATACAGCAGGCCTCTACATTATCATTTTTTCTAACTTGTCCCTTCGGATGTCCCTTCGGACAAGTTGCAAGAAAATCAACTTGTCCAACTCTTGATTCACTTGTCCGAATTCATAATTGAAAATCTTACATATTGATGATATGCACTAATAACACTTGAGCTTTAATTGTATTTAATAAAGGGAGCATTTTGTTATGTTATATGAATTTGTTTGTAAGTACAATTAAAGAATACCACATCAAAATTCATTTATATATTTCAGACTGAAAGATTATTTGCAAGATTTACTCAATGTCACTATGATGTGTTGATCATTAAACCATTATCACTTCCCAAATCATTAGGTTCTACTATGGACCTATTCGTTCTGTAGTAGTGGTATGGGTTAAACCAAGGATGTAAATACACCTGGCCACCTTGTATATAATTAAACCTTTTTAATTTTTTGATGATGGCAAAACAAGCTTTTATAATTTTATTTTGATTTTTATATACATTGATAAATGATAATGAAGTACATAAAACATTTCACTGAGAAAATCTGTCTTTTTAGATTTTAGTTAATTTTGACATCTGTTTAAACTTATTATTTTTATACATAGATCTTATCAAATAAAACCGTTTTTTTAAATGTATTGTTTTGCATAAAAGCAAAATCAAATGAAACATACTTTAATTTAAAAATTTTAAGTTAAGGTAAAACTCCATATGACATGTATGAAGGTGCTCCTAATTCCAGGAGGCTTATACTAAGAAGCAGCATTACCATTGGTGTCTTTCCCCCTTACTTATATTCCCCTGGTCATCCGCTGGTCCGAGTACAAGGTTATCGTCCTTTGATTTTCGTTGTCCACGAATATAGTCCCTAGTGTGGACAGTGTGTTACTTGCTAATTTTTTTTATACCCCTTCCAAATTTATTTCTCCATGTTTTATGACTCAAATAGCAAGTAGGGGGGTGAAATGACACTGTAAAAAAATTTGGGTCATGAATTTTAAAGTAAAGTAGTGATTTGGTCCAGCTGAAAAATGTTAAAATTTAGCACTTCGGGAGCTGTCAAAAGATTTGAAGACCCCCTTAACATAAAATTGTCCATATTTTGAGTTAGAGCCGATGAAGTTTTCTATAATTTTGATATAATTTGTCCCAAAAGTAGTACAGCACACTGTAAAAATATTATTGAGAAAGCGCAGGTGGGATTTTTTTAATTTTCATTTATTGTCTAAAAGAAATGCACTACGAAATAACTGTGTACTCGGACCTAAGAGGTGAAATCAGGAAATATAGAATCTGTACTTTGGCAACTTCCCCGAATGATTTGATGGTGTCAATTTGTCAAATAGCATAAAACTAAAGTATTTAAACTTTTATTTCATAGAATTTCGGCAAAAATGACCAATTTGGGCATTTTATGGTCAAAATAAGCATTTCATAGCTTTTTCAATTTTGATGCATAAGTGGCATTCTGACTTTCCATCCAACAGGTTTTTATGTGTAAATATTTGTGTTTCTATGCTTCAATCCAGTTGTATTACTCATTTGTGAACTCTGAATCTACAGAAAAGAAGATTATCTCATACAATATGTGCAAAATGTGTTGTGTATATGACCCTCGTCTAACGCCCTGTTTGGATCAAGTTAAATGTGAGGAGCTTGGAACATAAAAGTTGAAGTCCATAATAAAGACCTCACTAAATTTGTATAAAAAGCACTTAACAATGTCTTTTGTACCTGTTTCATGTCACATAATATCTTTCTTTTCTTCTTTAGGATAGCAAGTGGTTCAAATATTAGCCTAATGAGACTAAAATTGCATGCATGTTTTTCACTAAAAAGTGAAAAATCTTTGTATCAGACCATACTGTCTGCAAAAAAAGTTGAATGCAACAGTCTTTTTGTGCTCAGATTTATTGTATCATGTCACCTGAGTATAGAAGTGATAGAAAAGACACAAATTTTTATTTCCTATAGCTTCAATATGCATTTTTAAATGTAAATATGTGCTTCGGCCTAAATTGACCCTAAATTATTTTCAGTCTTACTTGGCCTAAGACCCTTTTAAACTAATATGATATGTTATTTGTAAGTTTTCTTTCCATTTAAAGTACATTAAATACATATATAAGGATTATTTATAACCAAAAAGCTTTACAAATTTAAAATTGCTGGAAAATATTACATCTTCATGTAAGGCCCCCCTTCATTGGAAAACCTCCATTTTTAGGCACAGGTGCATATAAATTTGACTTTTTAATGATTATGTTAAGTCTGATAAATCAAATGAGTACTCTATTGCTTTTAATACATTATATATTATATATTAAGGCATTTCAAAAGTATTTTTTTGCAATATTTTAATTTTTTAAGCCCCAAATGTTGATAGTTGAAATTTTTCAATTTTAACGTCTAAATTTAACACGCAAAGTTGAATATAGAATTAGTCATATTGTCTATAATATATATCCTATTGCCATGAAACTTTGTAAGCAGTCTTATAATTTATTAAGCTTTGGTCATACCAAGTTTCATTAAGATTGGTCAACTTTTTCTACCCTATTAGGTCCGAGTACACAGTTATCGTCCTTTGATTTTCGTTGTCCACGAATATAGTCCCTAGTGTGGACAGTGTGTTACTTGCTAATTTTTTTTATACCCCTTCCAAATTTATTTCTCCATGTTTTATGACTCAAATAGCAAGTAGGGGGGTGAAATGACACTGTAAAAAAATTTGGGTCATGAATTTTAAAGTAGTGATTTGGTCCAGCTGAAAAATGTTAAAAATTAGCACTTCGGGAGCTGTCAAAAGATTTGAAGACCCCCTTAACATAAAATTGTCCATATTTTGAGTTAGAGCCGATGAAGTTTTCTATAATTTTGATATAATTTGTCCCAAAAGAAGTACAGCACACTGTAAAAATATTATTGAGAAAGCGCAGGTGGGATTTTTTTAATTTTCATTTATTGTCTAAAAGAAATGCACTACGAAATAACTGTGTACTCGGACCCGCTGCCAGCATGTTCAAAATTATATTTCAATCAGAGACATATTATATGTCTCTGGTTCAATCAAAGAATATTTCTTTCATTTTGAATGATCAATAAAACAATCATTCAATTTTTTGGGAATGTACAAGTCTTGAATTTGATCTTTTTTACATCTGACATCGATTTTTCACTTGTCCCATCGGACAAGTAGTATGATGAATCTACTTGCCCGACGTCTGTGTCCACTTGTCCCGGACAATCGGACAAACGGTAATGTCGAGCCCTGTACAGTGAAAACTTGTCTGTTAAAACTTGTCTCCAGCTTTTTAACTCAATGATAATTCCTATTTTAACTTATGGATCAGAAGTATGGATATCAGAATTCAAACCAAATTTTGAAGCTTTAGACAAAAGTTAATTTGAAAAAACACTTAATAGATATAGGAAGATGTGGTATGAGTGCCAATGAGACAACTCTCCATCCAAGTAACAATTTATAAAAGTAAACCATTATAGGTCAAGGTACGGCCTTTAACACGGAGCCTTGGCTCATACCGAACAGCAAGCTATAAAGGGCCCCAAAAATTACTAGTGTAAAACCATTCAAACGGGAAAACCAACAGTCTAATCTATATAAAAACGAGAAACGAGAAACATGTATGAACTACATAAACAGACTCCATATTTAAAAACATACTTGGGGTTCATGGAAAGTCTTCCAATCTAGCAGTGCGGTGCGAATTGGGTACATTACCTATTAGCATTAAATGTTATCACCTTATGTATAAATACTATGTGCGTCTCAGTGATATTGGTGAACAGTCTGGTGGTCCACATGAAATTCTCAAGGCTGCTTTTAAAGTGGACAAAACTCTAACAAGTAGAGAAAATTCATGGTCTAATAAATTATCTGAGTTATCAAAATATATTGGAATATATCCCTAAACAAGCATTGTAATATTAATTTCAAACTTAAACTAGAAGATTTCTACAAAAACAAAATTATATTTGAACGATCTATAATAAAAGATGGAAACTGTGGTAAACTTTTATTTTTTAGTAAAATTTATACTAAATTTAAACAAGAATATCTAAACTATAATGTTCCTAAATATCTCAGAAAAAGGTCCCTAAATTAAGAATAAGTGCACACTCATTAGCAATAGAAACTGGTAGGTATGCAAGACCAATAATACCCTCTAATGAGAGATTTTGTAAATTTTGCACAGGACAAATTGAAAATGAGATACATTTCTTGATTGAATGTTCTCAATATAACAAAATTAGATCTAAATATAAAATCAATGAAATAAATTCAAATAATTCGAATGAAAATTTTATCAAAATTTTAAATCCCAATTCTAAAAAAGAACTGAAACCAATTTGTATGTATATTGAAGAAGCTCTTGATTTGAGAGACCACCATATGCATACTGTTTCATCAGATCTTTTATAGTATACGCTTGTGAATATACACATATATCTTATATACAGATTACTGTGTTTTTAAGTAAAATTATGAAAACTTAGAATAATCATGATGTATATGTGTATGGTATCATGAAGAATTCTGAATGTTATGGTATCCCTAGAGGTGTAATACCACCATTGATTTTCCCCTATTAGTCTTTGTTAAATTTGCACTTTTCAAAAAATTGTGCAGAATTTATCTTTGTTTCAAATAAAGAAATACTTGGCATGAGTAAAGTTTTATCCTGTCCAGTACTATAGAAAAAATTTCACATAACATTTCATTGCATATAAGAAAATAACCATCACTGGAAGTTAACCAATCAAATTTTCCCCCTTTTTTAACCTGTGTACAAGCTTTAGTAACCATGTAACCTCAAGTTTCCAAAATATTCTATAGAAACCCCAAATAAAAAAATAATGGTGCTTTGAAATACCCAAGATATATGTTTATGACTCAGAAATGTTTTACTGCAATGAAATGTAGGATCAATTACCTACAACTGTCAAATTCAAGGGAATATTTTTTTTCGACCTATTTTCGTATGCAACCGGATGTTACGTACTATGATTTGGTGGTATTACACCTAGACCATATCTAGAATTGACCTATGACTTGTTGTTACATTGATCTTTATTTCATTTATAGTAGATGTTATTGTTGAATATATTATTGTCTGTACTTGGATCACGCCTCTATTGTGCTCTTTCCAATAAAATTTTGAATTGAATTGAATTGAATTGAATATTACAAAATTCTTGGACATGTTTTGACCATATAATACCAGATAGATGTAGTTCTTTGGGAAAATATTCTTCAAATAATATAAATATGTGCCCTTTTGTACTAAGAAGTGGTTTTTACAAAAAAATATTTTTTTATCACTTGAAATGTACCCCTCATAAAAGGGATAGTCATTACATTGAGGGGTTGTTCCCAACCTGTTTATATGAAATGTGTTCATAAGAATTGTATTTATAAAAAGCTAACTATGTACCAAAATGCTGAAATTAAATAATGTGTCAACGAAGTTACTGACTACAAGAGTACTTTAACGATAAAATATTTCCATGTACAAACCTCTGCCAGGGACGTAAAATGAACAAAAATTGTATGTCACGTGATCAATATGTGGGTCTACTCGAAAAGAATAGTAAGCTGGTTCTCGGCTGACTACTACACTTTGTTCATAGTTTGAGTGTAGCGTAATACAAGCGGATTCCAGTTTAAAAGAATAGAATAGAATAAAATCACAGGCACTTGTCTCAGAATTTTTTCCGCTTACATACCTTAATACAGAGACATATAATACCAGAGACATATAATTATATGTCTCTGATAATACTGTATGTCTCTGCTTAATATAACGTTATATTAAGGTATATAGGAAATTTTTTTTCTGAGACAAGTGCCTGTGAATAGAATAGATTTTTATTTCCCAAATTACAGAGCCCATAAAAAGCATAAAATCAGTTGCAATTTGTTTGTACGTTTTTATGCTTTTTTCTTGGTGTGGAGGGGTATATATACTGAATTCAGGGGCGTAGGAGCCGGTAAAGGGTACCATACCAATTAAAGTGAGGGACAAAACTACTATAAGCCCCTCTCCCATTTTGTCAATTTGTTTTTAAATATTAAGTGACTACGAAAGAGGACATTGGCTTATTTCTAGACTATTAGACTATTATGATATAAAATATGGATTACATGTAAAGGTCTTTTTTTTTTGCTTGCCACTTTAAGAAATCCCCCCTTTTTCTCAACTTTTCTACTCCTACTTCACTGATATGTATAAAAGGAATAAGTAAAAATTTTACTCGCACATAGCTGATAGAATTGAGAAGCGCTAGTGTTAACGCAAAATCCCTAATTTATTAAAGACTAAATATCTCCAAACATCGTGATACATATAAACCAGTACGCATTTTTTTTATTTGTTTTTTTGTGTTTAATCTTTTTCATTATGGTGCAATCGTCTCAAATTTGTATAATTTTCTAATTAAAAACGTCGTACAAGTCAGATACAAAACAAAAGTAACAAAATAAAATGGATGGTAACAACCAGCCGTTTAGTTTTTCTGCACTTGTAGTCCGGTCAAGGTCCTCAGAAAAGTATACGACAACGGTTGTTACCAGACAGTTTTTTTGTTACATTTGTTCTATATCTAATACTAAAACCTAAAACCATCCCAGAGTCTCCAAGAACCTGCATTGTACTCTTGTAAACTATGCATGATATTAGCCAAAGCATTTTTAAGTAAATGCATGTCTTTGTAAGAATCATGCAGTCGGTGATACATGATAATGTCACTAAATTCCTTTTTTTGGTCCTAAATTATAATGAAAACACATGTAGCTAGATGAGTAAAATTCATTATTTTCCCTGTATGTGCATTGCCATGGCAACAGCTACACAACATTTTGCCTGAATTATAAGTTATTAAAGTACCATGGAAGTAAAGTTCATCAATTAAAACAGTATGGATTTTAACAAAGTTGACTAAAACACAAAACACCACACAATTCAAAAATGTTAAAAATTCAAATTTACCTATAGTTTATTTCCATAGCAGCTAGTTATTTATAAATAAATTAAAATTTTATAATAAAAAACTTCAAAATCGCCAAAGGATCTTCCCAGATGTAAAAAAAATTAGATTAAATGCATGTATCTCTGACTTTAGTTTAGGGAATCCCACCGAAAAGTTGAAGTCTTTGTAAACACTTACAGTAGTGTAAATATATGGCAAGAAATGAACCAAAAAATTATTACTTTAAAAATTTCCAGATTTATAATGAGATTGATTACAAGTATGTTGTTATACAGAAAAGACATAAAGACATATTGAGGGTGGGTCATAAATATCAAGGATATATATGTTAAATGAGGAGCAGTTATTTTCTTTTGCTAAAATTAATGCTCTTAGGTCTGATATTATTTCACCTTAAGATAACCAAACTTTGTTTGCTGCTTCTATAAATAAGAGGGCGCATTACGTTTGATGGCATTTGGGAATTATTATTTTTTAAGGTTTGCGCGCAGCTTTTGATTTCATTTGCGCGCATTTATTTTACAGGTAACAGTGGTAAAAATAAAGATGATTCATAATAAATATGACTTTAGTTATTTTGAAATTTGAACATATTTGTAAATTTAAATTATATATTTATACATAATGAATTCTAAAAAGATTAAAAAAACTGATCATAGCTCAAGACATACATAGAAACAAATCAGGGGAACACGTCATTAGCGTACGACGGATTTACTCTCCGTATCCACAGAACACATAAGTCAGGGATATTTTATGGAGATGCATATACAATTGCGAAGGTATTTCACCAGATTCCATTTCCCTCCAAGTCTTTAGACATCCAGGCGTGCTAGAACGTTCCGGAATCATTCCATGCTCACTGCAATGAACAATTTTATTCAAATGTGTTTTCTTAAAGTCTTCCAATATTTAGTACGTTAGTTACGATATGTAATTTTATATAATCAGTACTTTTAATCATTAGATTTGCTATGTTTTCACATTTCTATCTATATCTTATTTCCAGGACTAGTGCTTGTGCATAAAATAACAGACTTATCCTGCTCCAAAGCAGAGGCGGATTGGATTTAGAGGGGGGCTATGGGGGTCCGGGCCCCCCTTTTCTGGGAAAAAATTTGGTTGATTATATAGGGAATCACTGAAGCATGACCGGAGCGGGCCCCCTCTTAGGCAGTCAGTGCCCCCCCCCCCCCTTTTCCACTTATGAAAATTTCTGGATCCGCCAATGCAAAGTCACAGTCAAATACATATAATCTACATGTATTTACATGAGTTTACCTGTAAAAACATGCGCGCAAACGTATTGAAAACTTGCGCGCAAATGTTATGGTAATGTGCGCAAATGTAATGCACCGAAATAAGATACTTTTCCAATGTATTTGTTATAAATTATAGCGAATAGGTATTTTAGAAAGTTGATCAATACCAGAATGGAAAAGATACGAAATGAATGATGAAAATGAACCCACTTTAGGAATGGAAAAGGGAGGGGGAGTAGTTAGTTCGTACTGATATATCAGTGGGAAGTAAAACGAACCATGACATGAGTGCATGGCACTTTAGTTAGGTTAGTTTTCATCATAAATTTCTTATCAATTTTACCGAATTCATAATTTATAAAGATTCAAATAATTCCTTGTTTTAAGGTCCTGGCTGATTGGAATTGTTATGAAGTCTCCGGATAAAAATTCTATGTGTGCATTTTTCCCTGTCAATGTCCATGGCATGAAACTGATTTTGTTATACACTGAACAAATTGGTAAAATAAAGCGAGTCACACCTCACCTGTGCCTCGGTTGATAAAATAATCTGTCTATGTTACAAGTAACCTCCCACGTCCACTCTGTGTTTTTGTTAGATGTATTTCTATTTGTATCTATCTGATGAGTAAAGCCTTTTTATTCTTATGTTGTACTGTTACACCACTTTCCCAGGTTAGAGGAGGGTTGGCCCGCTAACATGTTTAATCCCGCCACATTCTATATGTGCCTGTCCCAAGTCAAAAGCCTGTATTTGAGTGGTTGTTGTTTGTTGCTGTTGATCATATGTGTTGTTTGTTTATCGTTTTGTACAGTTCTTGTATTGTTCTGTTGCACTACTGTCCCGGGATAAGGGGTAGGATTGGGCCCCCGCTTACATGTTTAACCCCGCCACATTCTGTGTGTCTCTGTCCCTAGTCAGGAGCCTGTAATTCAGTGGTTGTCGTTTGTTACTGTGTTACATATTTGTTTTTCGTTTATTATTTTGTACATAAATTAGGCAGTTAATTTTCTCGTTTGAATTGTTTTACATTTGTCAATTCGGGGCCTTTTATAGCTGACTCTGTGGTATGGGCTTTGCTCATTGTTGAAGGCTGTACGGTGCCCTATAGTTGTTAATTTCTGTGTCATTTGGTCTCTTGTGGAGAGTTGTCTCATTGGCAATCATACCACACCTTCTTTTTTATATATATTTAGAGCAAGCATAAAGATTGCAATTAGTTAAGTTTTGAACAGTAAAATTCATTGTTTACAAAGTAAATTATTTTGTACTAATATACTGCCTAATATCCTAATAATGTATCAGGCCTGGGTATTGTAAGGACGGCTTCCTGCAAGAGTGGTTTCTTGGCTTTTAGAGAATTACTGTTCCATTTTTATAATAAAACAAAAGGAAGGTTCCTGTAATAATATCGATTGGATTTATATTTAAACAACATGTGATCATTTATTTTCAAATCACCATTCAATGACATGACTAAACTTTCATAAAAGGGGGACGTTTTGGCTTCGACAAATGGAACGTTTGGGAATTCACAAAAAAGCAAGGCGCTGCTGTTTATTGACGTCTAAGACATATGGACACGTTTTGTTTTTTTTAATTTTTTTTAATTTAATTTTTTTTTAGGGGGGGTGGACATGTTTCTGAGTGTTACATACACAATACTACTTACTTGGGAGCACTCAATATGCACTTCAAAAATACATGTCATGTAAAATTGAGAACGGAAATGTTGAATGTGTCAAAGAGACAACAACCCAACCAAAGAGCAGAATACAGCCCAAGGACACCAATGAGTTTTCAACACAGCGAGAAAATCCCACAGCCGGAGGCGGGCTTCAGCTATAGTTTATACATAATACGAAGCGAAAAGGCAATACAAAATTTATATGCAACCATATATATGTATTTTAACCAAAATATCTTCACTACATGTTTTTTTCAATATATATTTATCAGGGTTGTTGAGATCATATTTTTCGAAGTGTTGCTTCATGCAGACTAATAGCAATATATGGATGATGGTGATGTTGTATTGACAAAGTTGCATAGACGTATTAGGGTCAATAGGCTATTCCAGAAATAGTTGACCCCCAGACAATTTTTTTATTCTCAAACCCATGGAAGAGGCTAGATTTCCAGATGTTTTTAGTTTTGATACAAAAATTTGGTTAGACAAAAGGGTGCAAATCCAGTACTTTTTGCAAAATCTGTAATAAAAAAAAATCCAAAATTTGGAATGGTATGGAATGGTCCGACACGTGTAACTGTTCGTTTGTTTACAAATAATAATGTCACATACTTATTAAATGATTTCACATTCAATATTTTAGAACATCGTCTTTATGTGTGCATACACAATTCCTCATCATAAAACCATTTTAAATATCTTGTATAAACTTGAACAACTTGAACAAAGTCATAGCGATGTTTTTGGGCTTATTTTGACAAATTTGTGTCAAACTGACTTCTTATAACGAAACATTATTTCAAAATTCCGCTTCTATCAATACTTGAAACAAGAATAATCGTATTTTAATTTTTTGTCTCAATCGTAGGTAATGTCCCTATAACAAAGACACATCAAAACACCACTTGATAGATATTGTTAGCAATTTAGGCAGATATATAGATAGGTTATTTATTCTCTGTAAACAATTATTTATGTATTTTCAAATATACAAATGGTATTTATCCACTTTAACTCATAATTACGAAATAAAACATTTATAGCGGCTAATGTCCTTTAGAATTTCAAATTATCCACATTTGTTTTTATAATAAACTGGATGCCTATTTCTTTCCTATTGTTACTTTCCTTTCCTTGATTGAGTGTACATTTCTCAGTTGATTTGATAAACATTTAATTGATATTTTGTCAATCTACTGATCGAGATTAAAAAGTTGGACGTTTGAGATCTGATTAAATAAACAGTTTAACTTCGCCACATTTGCACGCGCCTGTCCCAAGTAGAAACATTGTCTTTATTCAAATGCATTGTCAGATGTCAGATAAACATGTTAATCGTTATGTGGAGAGTTTAGATATCAATAACAGGTCTTTGATTGGTTCTGTTAAATTTATTCATAATTTTTTTCACCTCGGAACGCTTTAAAGTTTGACATAAAGTATGGACACTTGTCTGTAGTTAAAGATTGTATTGGTTATTTTTGTCCCTGGGATGATGTATCATCGACCTTATATCACTGACATATACCTACATCTCCCTTTATTCATATTTTGAATAAAGAGGATGATCTTCTAGTATTTGATGCTTCTCTGTAAAGGATGCGACACTCAGGAGTCTGGTAAGTCTGGTAAGCTTGGAGTCAGAATAATGTGTTACCAGATAGAGTTAGTATGTTTGCTCCGTGTTGAAAGCCTCACTGTGACTTTGAGATGAAGAACAGCAATAAAAGCGCTGTGACTTTGCTTTTTGTGTGTGTTTTTTTGTTGTTGCTGTGCATGTACTGATATTTTGTCATGGATGGATACCCCATATCCTTTGTTTTTCAATTAAATATATTCAAGTCAGCTGTTTCTCTCTGACCTAATACAATTAATACATCAAGTTCAGCGTATCGGTCTAGTGCAAAAAAGTTTCTTGTTTTTATCAGTAATTGTGATTGTCATGAATATGAAAAAGTT
Organism: Mytilus californianus; assembly: GCF_021869535.1. NCBI lineage: Eukaryota > Metazoa > Mollusca > Bivalvia > Mytilida > Mytilidae > Mytilus > Mytilus californianus. The sequence continues at coordinate 125,956,130 of NW_026262679.1, read as the reverse complement.
GCTGCTGGACGTTAAGCATTTCAATCAGTTACGTTTTTCTAAGTTACATGCTAGTAACTATGGTGAAAGCGTGAAGTCCTGTCCAATTTTATTTGGAAGATATCAGTAGTACAGCTTGTATACTTGAGCATCCACATCGTACGGTGAGCATTATTCATCATACAAAATTATCCCCTTATGGAGGGCTTCCACATCCACTTTTTTTAATCTGCTACGCAAAAGGATACACGAGACTGTTGGTTGAATTTCCTGTCAATATGAAAATGTTTTAAGAATTTTCCTTATTATTCAAGACTTTGGGAACTTAGTCATTTTCCAGGAAAATTTACCAAAAACAATGGTTCCTATTATGAGTACTTTACTCTATTTGTTTTCAACCAAGATCCTTGAAACTTCACAGACAGATTGCCCATATGTATATACGTTGTGTTCCTGCTATTATGGAATTTGTTTGGGGATTTCAGTTTCCCCGCAATCTATAGTTCCCCACTTTTTTCCTTTGTAGAATTGTTCACAAAGATTAATATATGATTATTATCGTTGTTCTCGCACAACGTCTATTGTTTTAATATTGTTTTTCATTACCATCAATTTGAATTCGCTACTAAAATATTTAGATTCATTGAAGTAAGGCTGAAATACTTCTTTTTTTATTTTTCTTTAATGAAATTCAATTTAAAATGTACGTTTAGCATTGCACAAGGCAATTCAAGTTCTTTCTGCACAATCTACTCCGAAGTTCAGTCGCCAATAATAAGGAAGTCATGCTTTATATTGAAGCAGATTATAATTAAGTACTTTGAGTTTTTCAATAGCATTCTTTTATCAAGTTTTATTTAACATTTGTTTGCTTGCACCTGTGTTTTTGTTGTCTATTCGTAGTAAAGAGTTATACCCGCAGATATTTAGACAACATATTCTCTGTAAAGGAAGAAGGTTTTTCTTTTCTTATTGTTAATATTTTTCTATCTGATGGCAATGTTCCTTTAATTGGCTCTTTCTTATATATGGACCAATCTAATTAAGATATAGACGTCTGATTTCGTTATATAACTTATATGTTCGAGCACGCGAGTTAATATACGTCTGAATTTTAACCAGATAGGTACATTTCTCAGATCGTAATTCATGTTCATGTTTGAATTAGAGTCTCATATTTCAAAGAATGTACCTTTTTATAACTTAATATAAATAAGAAGATGTGGTATGAGTGCCAATGAGTTAACTCTCCATCCAAGTCACTATGTATAAAAAGTTAAAAATTATAGGTCAAAGTATGACATTTACCACGGAGCCTTGGCTCACACCGAACAGCAATAAAGGGCCCAAAATGACTAGTGTGAAACAATTCAAACAGGAAAACCAACGGTCTCCAATCTGGAACAGGTCAGTCATTTTCTGGCATTGCACGGGGAAATTTTTGTATTTACCATTTTCAACAGTAATATAGATATCAAAATTTGTAAAAACACTTTACATGTATCTTATATTATCACAAATACAACGGACATAACGGACATAACGATCATTTAAGTTATGATGACGTCCGTAAACTTGATTTTCGAAGGGATGACCTAAACTTTACCACAAAGAACCCTTCATCCAATAGCTTCCTTGTAAGCAGTGACCTTTTATCAAGAAAAAAAATATTGATAGGAAACTCAATCCCTCGCATATCGTATCAAATAAGAGGTATACATGTATACTCCATAGTGTATGCCGGTACTGCTGGGAATGTTGCTACACAGAGGAGGAAAATTCACAATAGGAAAATTTCAATCATCTCTTTTGTCGAAAAGTGTATGTACAGATGTGAGTAAATATATGAGGCAGACTTTACTGTGTTTGTAAAATCCTTTATTTCCAGTTCATTGTGATACATGTAGTCAAAAATATTCAGTGATAGAACATCATCTATATAGCGGGAAGTGAAGGATAACGCCAGCTTCTTTTAATTTTTATAGGGTGATCGGGTATGAGTCTGCCTCATGGAAAAGGAACAAGTCGCCAATCAGTGGCATACTTAGTGCCTTTATGATAGGAATAGGGATTGTCTGTTGAAAAAAAAGCGTCCTACAATCGTAACAAATAATAATATGTTGTCAATAATAAATCCAACATTTTTTAACCATTTTTAAAAATTAACACACTGAGAATAAAAAAAACCCTAAAAACACACACTGAGAATTAAAAATCACACACTGAGATTTCATAAAGACACACTGAGATTACAAAAAAAATGAAAAACACACACTGAAAATTTAAAATCAAACACTGAGAATTGAAAATTACACACTAATATTCAAAAAGACACACTGAGATGAAATAAACTGAAAAACGCACACTGAGAATTTGAAATTACACACTGAGAATTCAAAATTACCCACTTTTTATGAGCACCGATATTTAATTAGCATACTAAATCTGAATCTACCACAAGCTTAAATCAGCTAGGTAACAGAACTCGTTAGTCTTTTCAATTTTGCGCCAAATGTTCTATAAAAAAACCATTAGAAATACAATGTAAAGAAAAACTGACTTATTACAGACCGATAGAACATGATACCCACTTACTCTCATTACAAAATATAATCAAATAATTTAATTTTGGATGTAACGCGTCTTCTGATTGGCTGACGTTGTTTTGTTTATCAGCTCATAGACATAATTTTGTCATGTGACCGTGACGTCATCAACGTTTTTTCATGGTTTACTACGGTTTAAAATGGAATTTAGAATCAAATTATAAGAAATGACTGTACTATTTTTTCTGTCTATTCGAAATAACATAAAAAATGTGGTGCACACTTTAAAATAACCCGCTACGCGGGTTATTCAGTGTGCACCACATTTTTGATGTTATTTCTTCATAGACAGAAAAAATACTACAGTCATTCCTTAAATGGTGAAAAACTTTATCTAGTTAAAATTATAAGATAACATCGGAACAATCGGAGTTCGGGAGTCCACGAAATTAATCTGTTGAATTATTCATCTCATGAATATTCATTAGTAATGTGCATAATAATCTCAGTGTGTATTTTTGAAATCTCAGTGTGTAATTAACAATTCTCAGTGTGTGTTTTTCAATTTATTTCATCTCAGTGTGTCTATTTAAAATCTCGGTGTGTAATTTTAATTTCTCAGTGTGTGTTTTTCATTTTTTTAAATCTCAGAGTGTAATTTTAAATCACAGTGTGTAATTTCGGTTTCTCAGTGTTAATTAGGTTTTTAAATCTCAGTGTGTTTTTTTTTTATTTCTCAGTGTGCAATTTTTTTCGAAAAAAGGGTTTAAACATAGTTTTGACGAGAACGGCTTGCAATAGATGTCAGTTTCAGTTGTAAGAAATCTTTTTGTTTTGTTGCTTCTTCTCTTTGGAATACATATAGTCTACCAGATCACCTTTCAGAACTTAATATGGTTGCACACATTTGAGAGACATTGTTCTGTATTGGAGTGATTATGCCTGACTGTTGTTCTGGGCTCTCGGTCATAAAACTTTACTCAATACTCGGCCGGGAGTACAAAACTTGTGCTCGAAACACCAAATCCAGGATTTTGATTGGTTGATTTCTGAGTCTGAGTAGGAAAATCGAGATAGAAAGTTTTATGACCGCGCGGCCTGGTTGTAAATAATTCGATACATTCTCAAGGGGTTTTGTGTCCTACTTAGCTTGCAATTCAAAATCTAAGTTTCATTATGCAATTTTTAAATTCAATTGTTCTTATTGATTATCTTAGTGCTTTTTCCTCTGTTTTGCGTGCGCTAGAGTTGTCACGGCTTGTTTTATTATAATGTAATTTCATGCTGTATTCTATTCAAAGTGTTTTATTGTTCAAGTTGAAACATCGATCGTTCATTTAAACAAAAGGATAGACAAAAGACAAAGCCTACACTAATCCTCATCTCACCCAAAATCTTATCTATTTCGTTACATTAATTGATTGCATTACTATTATTTCCGTTTTTGCTATACTTTGTAGTGCGTTGTTTATATAGTTTGTTAATATTTTAATACAGGTACGGTATGGTGCGTTGTTGAAAAAAAAAATGTTTTGGTCTTTATTTATATCTTAAATGATTTTATTGAGTAACAATCTTACTTTACCTTAATTGACAAAAATATCCCAATGAGGGATAGTGTTGAGACTGACGAATACTGTTTGATGCATTGTGGGAAATGCCGTTGCGACAACAACAAAGACGCCTTACTGATTTTAAAAGCAATATTTACACAAGAAGAAAAATTTAGCAGTTTAAAGGTAAACTAAAAAAAAACCTCATCCAATCAAATTGCTTAAGATTCAAATACAATGACCGTTCCACGTCATAATAAGCATTCAGGGTAAACTAGGTAGGGAGACAATGACAGATAATTTAAGTTCTTTTCTTTTGTAATAACGAATATTTGCGTATTAAAGGCAACAGAAAGCTTGGGCTTTAAAACTACATAAATCATTTCTATAGACACTGCCAATCATTCTGATTGGTATAGTGGTATTGTCATAAAGTGCGTCGAAATGAACCGTGCTAAAGCAAACATCGAATTTCCTTACAAAATATTACCACACTCTATAACGGTTTGTAATAAAGAATCGGGCAAATGGTAACGTTTATAGTTTTTGGAAATTCATAAAGTATTAATATAATTGGTCTCAAATATACAGAATAAGTTATTATTCTTTTAAATAGTAAAATACAGTTTGTCGTTCAGACTCCTTCCGAATAGCCAATATTGGTATATTACCTTTTATTCAGATTAGATTATTGATTGAGACAGAATGATTATTTAGAATGACAACTATCTTTGACGTCTTATATATATGCTAGATAGATTAAACAAATTCAGATTTGATTTTCCTAGTTGTTCAACAAACTGTCTTTGTGATAATACTTTGACTATGCTATATATTACATTTTTGAAGAGCCGTAGAGCGTAATAAGTAGAATGGACTCTTATCCAAGAATAACATGGAATGTGAAGAATGAGAGTCATTTTCGTTTTTGAGCCTAATGCTCGGGAAGATGAAACTATTTTCAATCAGTTTAGAGGGTATTATCTATCCATCCCATGTCCTAAGAACAAATTTTAAATTATGGCGGGCACAGGTATCCGCAGCAGTATTTATGGCAAGGTATAGCAACGTTATAGCCAGGATTATAGTCAGAATTATGACCTCTTTTAATTGAATTGCCTCGTTGCGCCACGGGAAATAAGTGTTTTATGTTACATCTTCTTGAGCCTCTGGCTCCATTTCTTGAATGATTCCCATCCTTCACATTTCAAGTTATGCTTTGATGAGAGTAAATTATTATTTAGTCTAGGGCCCATGTATAAGTTGTGTATTTTTTATTGAATTTAATTATTTCAAAGGGTAATATTTTGACAATTACATTAGTGGACCCTTTAACGCAAACAACAGTACAGTTTTAACATTAGAGATTCAATTCTATTCTATTCTACCATATAATGACCGCCTTCAACAAATTGAAGATTATTTCACAGGAGGAAACTTACAACAAGACATAGATTGATATATATACAATCTTTAAAAAATACGAAAAAAATATAAAAATGCTTTGTATAATTAAGTATGATGTAATAGTTGAGTTAATATTGATGCTTTGAAAATGAAGATTTGAAAGAGTCTACTGAAGTGCAATTTACAATGTTCTCCAGTAGTTTGTTCCAGTCGGTAATAGTTCTTGGAAAATAGGATTCTTTTCTGTACTACAGGATGGAATTTGGAAGCTGTTCGAATTTGAATGTCTTGTTTGTCTTTTTTGTGGGATTCATTTATTATTTTTAGGTATTGCAACCTTTTCGTGTTCAATTTTATAAAGCATTACCAATCTTGAGTCTTTTCTTCTGTCAGAGAGGCTGCGCCATTCAAGATGTTGTAACATGTTACCAACGCTTGAGGTGTTTCTGTATTTGTTGGTAACAAGACGCGCAGCCCTCCTTTGAACTTTTTCAATGCTATCTAAGTCTTGTTGTAAGTATGGATCCCAAACAGAGCAAGCATACTCTAGTGATGGTCTTACTAGGGACCTATATGCTTGCTCTTTAATTGATGTTGAGCTTATGTTCAGGTTCCTCCTTAGAAAGCCTAGGGTGCTATTAGCTTTCTTGCATATGTTGTTTATGTGCACATCCCATTTAAGGTTGGAACTGATGGTAACCCCCAGATATTTTGCTGTTGTTACATGTTCTAATGAGTGATTGTGTAATGTGTAGTTAAATGTGATTGGTTTTTTATTTCTGGTGACTGAAATTACATTACACTTATCTGGGTGGAATGCCATTTTCCACATAGTTTCCCACGATGCCAGTTTGTCAAGATCTTTTTGTAATGTGGATGCTTCGGAATTTGATTTTATTGCCAAATACACTATTTTGTCGTCTGCAAATAAACGTACTGTAGATGTAAGACCAGTTGGAATGTCGTTAATATAATACAGGAAGAGACTTGGTCCAAGAACTGACCCCTGTGGAACCCCTGACTCAACTGCAACATACTCAGATTTTTCCCCCTCTAGAACTACTGCCTGTTTACGATTGCTTAGAAAATTTTGTATCCAGTAATTTAATTCCCCCTGTATCCCGTAATGGTGAAGCTTATTAGTTAGAAGAGAATGTGAAACTTTATCGAATGCTTTAAAAAATCCATGACCAAAATATCTGTTTGTTTACCGTTTTCCATGTTAAGTGAGACATCATCTATAAATTCAAGTAGTTGTGTTTCGCATGATCGACCTCTGCGAAATCCGTGCTGTAGGGGATATAAAATGTTGTGATTATCTGCATGTATCATGATGTGTTTAACTACTATGTGTTCTAAAAGTTTGCAACAAATACATGTGAGAGATATAGGGCGGTAGTTTTCAGGGTTATATTTTTGGCCTTTTTTGTATACAGGAGAGACATGGGCAGTTTTCCAGTCATCTGGAACAACACCTGTTTTAACTGACTTCTCAAAGATAATGGTAAGTATTGGTGCAATTTCATGTGAAAGTTCTTTTAAAAATCTTGGTTTAATTTCGTCTGGTCCTGCTGCTTTGTTAGGATTTAAGTTATGTAAAAGTTTTTGTATACATTCTGTTTTTATGATTAATTTTGTTACTGGTGGAAAAAGAGTATTCTGTGGCATGTTACACTGTTTGACAAATTCTTTATGGGAGATATTTGATGCTGGTGTGAATACAGACTGGAATTGTGCGATAAGTGCCCCAGCTTTTTGTAGTGGATCAGTTAAGAGTTTGCCATCTTGTTTAATTTCAGTAATACCACTATAATCAGTTTTTTTTAATGTTTAATATAGGTCCAAAATTTTTTCATAGTGCCAAAATTTGTTCCATCTTGTGGTGGTAGTATGATGCTTTCAATGTATTCCCAGTATGATTTTCGTATACATTTCTGTACCTGGTGTTTAACCTCTTTGTATTTTTTAGTAAGAGATGCATTCCCGGATTTTTTTGATTTTTTATAAAGTCTATCTCTTTTTCTAATGAGCCGTTTTGTTTCCATTGTGATCCATGGGTGACCGTCCTTTGTTTTTGCTGTTTTATGTGGGATGTGATCTTTCACTACTTTTATTATTGTTGCTTTAAAACAGTTCCACATTTCATTTACACAAAGATGTTGCTGGTTTTCAAAGAGATGTTTATATGAAGTGTTTATTTCTTTATAATTGTGCTCCAATTTGCTTTTTTATATAATGGAATTATTCTAGGCTTTTGTTTAAGTTTTGATGAAGCTATTGCTAATTCGGCAAACACAATATCATGATCAGATAGGCCGGGAATAACTTCAACACGCTTGGTTGGTAAGTTTGTAATTATCAGATCAAGAATATTGTCTTTACGTGTAGGGACATCAACAATTTGGGTGAGACATGTGTCGTCAAGTGAGTTGCCAAAGAAGTAATGAAGGTGTGGGTAATTAGTGTTTGGTTTTAGTGATCTGTTGTTCCAATCCCAACCAGGGAGATTAAAGTCTCCCCTATAATAAGCGTGGAATTTTTTTTATTTGTGTGGCTTTTCTTATCATTAAGTCAAAGTTTATGAGACTAGTTTCGTCAGATATTATACATTTAAGAAGAGCGATCGAACCTGATGAAGGCATAAAAAAGATATAAAAAAGAAATAAAGGAACATTTAAAACTAATGAGTTTGAGCCCATTTTGTACTTCAATTATATGTTTTGGCACGGTAATTAGCACATTCAAGTATTTTAATTCATCTTCATCATCCGTAAATTTACGACCAATTTAGACTAACATTATCTGGAATGTTTGACGATAAAGATGCATAAAAGAAAAGCATGCAATGTTTCATAGTTTAGAATAGTTTAAAACAAAATTAAAATGAACCCACAAAAGATTTTGTCAATCTCAAAGTGTAATAAAGTGTTCAAAGATTGAAGCAAATAATTATCTGATTTTGTCTTCTTTCATAAACATTTTTCAAATTGATTCTTATAAACAGATTCGTTGTACTCACATGTGCTGTATGTAGTCAAAATACTTATGAACAGCATTTTCCAATACAGATGCAGCAAAGCGATTACCATATTGTACAATATCTATAATAATAGAAGATTTCCAAGCAATTCTTTTTTAATTAGATACTTAATTATTCGAAAATGTTCCTGTTATTATCACAAATAATTAATTGATGAGTTTAATTTTCTTTGTCTATTGAATTGTTAGACATATAGCTGGGTAAAGATTTTAGTTTGTTTATCATGTTTGATTTCCTAAGAATCAAAATATCTGTTTATCCCATCCTACTTTTTGTTCCTTATTTTAAGCAAGGACAATTTCGTGAAAATAAAAAAAATGATATTTACGGGGTAATTTTGGTTTGATTGACCACAGTTATGTCCCAATCGCAAACAACGGTCTAGATTGTCACAATTTAATTGAACATTTCATAATATGAAAATATCTTTGATTTTATTGATGATTATTGTGGTTGTACTGAAATAAAAAAAAATGTTACAAATTTGCAGTATTGCATACCATTAGGTAAAGATGACATTTTCCGTTTGATAATCTCATCTTTTGAATACTACTTTCTATGTATATAATATTGGGAATGCATTTCCATTGGAATTGTTTTATTCTATTTCAAATGTAAGTTTTTTTTCCAGATTTAAATCGTGCCCAAAACTTTCTTGCTATTTATTTTGACATTAAGGTACTTTATCTTTATTAATTATGTCTCGAATATGTTTGATATTCAACTCTTTAGGTTTGATATTTTTGTCGTTTTTATCTTATATGAAAATTTCATCAGAAAGTTTCAATTCTATGTTCGTATTTCCATTAATATTTCTACCAGTTTTTAAGAATTTGTATGAAATCGATTTGTGTTGAACTTTAACTCGTGAAAATTCGGATATACAATTTTTTTTTTCAACTATAGAAATGCAAGTATAAAATTCGTTGGTTTCTTAATTCCATATATCTTTGATGAATTTATGTGACTTTTACCTCAGGCAAAGTTGACCTTAGATGGATTTGGCTATTTGTTTTAGGTATTTTTGTCATATAGCTCTTCAACTGTTTCGGTACTTATACATCCCTCGGATTTCAAATGATTGGCTTTGAGCGTTCCTGATGAAGGTAAATCCAGAAAAGCGCTTCGGACGCATGAAATTATTAAACGTGTTGTTTTCAATTTTTTAAGAAAGGAAAAAAAGACAATGGCTAATTTCGGAATGAAAGTTTTGAATTAACAACTATTTTTGTACTAAGTACATCTGTTTAGATTTTGGGTTATCGCCAGTCTTTAGAGAACAAGAACATGTATAGATTACATAAAAATATTGATCATTATAATTTTAATCAAATTGTCGAAGCCAATACTTGCAAATCGCATTATATACGGTTTACCAAGGCATGCATACTTGAAGGTAATTTATTAACATCATTAATTATTCTACGGATACACGGAAATCGGTGATAAATATCATTACATTCCTGTTTAATATAAAAAAAAAAAAAAAACGATGTAATATCATTGCCAATGAGATAACTATTCACGAAATGACTACCTCCAATATGCCAAACGCATACTGTATCATATAGTTACCTAAAAAATCTTGATATTAAAAAAGAAATAAAAAATAATTCAAACAAAACAAACAACCTTAAGCTTTTTGTAAAGACAATGAAAAAAACCCAAAATATTCGTGTTGTTTAAAATTCTAAAATAAAAAAAAATAATATTTTGTCGACAACTAAACTTTTCTTATAACTGAATTACAGTAGCACTTATAACATTGTTGGCTCGTAAGAACTTATTTTCATAATCTTACTTTATAACAGCCGACAATTGTCAGCCACACAACGGGATGTGTCATTTAAATTGCATTCTTGTTCTATTTCAACATTATAGAAATTTATAACTGTTTATTCAGTATATATATGTAACAATTAAATGACACATGATGATTCTGATCTGATTTTAAATTCAAATCAAAGTCACTGTAAAAAAGAATTGAGATAAATACGTAGAAAGCGTCGAAGATACAAAAAAGTAAAATAACAGAAATACCGAACTCCAAAGAAAATTCAAATCGGAAGGTCCCTTATAAAATGGCAAAATCAAAAACTCAAACACATCAAACGAATGGAAACAACTGTCATATTCCTGACTTGGTACATGCATTTCCTTATGCAGAAAATGGTGGATTAAACCTGGTTATATAGCTAACTAAACGTCTCACTTGTATGACAGTCGCATCAAATTCTATTATATTGAAGACAATTTGTGAACAAAATAAATAGACATAATAGGTATAAAAGGTGGAAGTTGGACCTGTTAAAACGTTGAAACTAGCTACATTTGTATGCACCTGTTCTTAGTCCTAAGTCAGGAGCCTGTTGTTTAGTGGTTATCATTTGTTGGTGTGGTTCATAAGTGTTTCTCGTTTCTAGATTTTTATATAGATTAGACTGTCGGTTTTCCTGTTTCAATTGTTTTACACCAGTCATTTTGGGGCCCTTTATTGCTGTTCGGTGTGAGCCAAGACTCCGTGATGAATGCCGTACTTTGGCCTATCATTGTTTACTTTTTATACATTGGATTGAGAGTTGTCTCATCGGTACTCATACCACATCTTCTTATTTATATTATATATAATAGGTAAAAATGTCAAAAACAGGAAGACAGCAGTCAACATTGTGTTATCATCTTAATCACTATAAAAACAAACAAATGTAACGAAGAAGCACAAAAAAGTCATACATCAAATTAAACATCCTCATTTTGCTTATATTATACGATTTTATTTATCTATGAAAATCCACCCATACACGATCGAATCGAACAAGTTGAGATACGCTAACACCATGAGATGATGTCAAGGGAATTTCACCTTCTAGAAATGGATAATTAACAGTAAAAAATGAAAAATCGTCTCTTTGGTCGTAAATTTTAGTATTAAGCTTTCCGTTAAAGATATTGATATCAAGATCAAGGAAACGACAGTGTTCATTGTTAGTTTAAGTTTTATTTAAAGTAAGTTCAACAGGACACATATTTTTAGTTTACATGTTTAGAGCCAATATCTCATCCAAATATCTAAATACAGGAATCAGTAGTATACCGCTGTTCAATAGTCATTAATCGATAAGGCGAAAAAAAAAAGAGTTACAAACTTAAACCGAGGGAAACACATCAAAAATAAGAGGAAAACAACGGAACAACAAAAACACTGAACTGTAACAACAACAAACGCCAACATACATAGAAACGGACTACTTACTAACAAATTTAAAAGTGTTCATAAATGTTTGCATCAGATATTGTTTTGATTGATCTTTGCTGATTTCAGTCATAAATTGTAATTCGTTACAAGACAGAAAAAGGAATTAAATTGAAATATATTTTATCTTTAAATACAAATAGATTAGATTGAAGTAAACAAAAAAACTTACTTTTGATCCAAACGTGTATTGTTTGATGATTAATGTATATGTATGGTTTAACGTTGTAATTATCACTTTTAGATTAAAGACTGAGGACAGATGTCAAGAGGGAAGGAAAAAGTCACCGATTCAACCATCAAAATACTTTGCCTATACTTAACAGTAACGACTAGTTCAGTCAGTTTTCAATTGATGATGCAAGTAGTAATTATTAAACTTAACTAGGTCAAGATCTTTATACATATTTAGTCAAGCGTTCTACCTTTGGAATTACACTTGTGTTCAGGTTGTTTTGCTCATTTGTATCAACGACAGAGCCAAAAGCGAAATATGCGTCTTTGTTTTCCTATTTTTGCTTCTTGTTGTGCATACTTCATTAATGAAATCATTTGTAAATTAAAGTTTTTAAAGTGTTTAAAGTTATTCAATTAAGACTAGCTGTATGTAGGTCCAATTCATGTAGAAATGTTTCACTGTATATAATTATAAGCAAAACATCTTCTTGTTTGAGTATATTAAAAACCGAAGGAATATTCAAACTCATAAATCGAAACAAACTGGCAATGTCATGTCACAAAACGAATAAGACGAATAGACAAAGAACAATACACAAGACACAACATAAAAAAACTGAAGACTGAGCAACTCAAACCCGACCAAAAGCCGGGGAGAACTCAGGAGCTCTGGAAGGGTAAACATATTTTTATTTGTTGCATCCGTCGTGTTGCTCTTGTAAGTACAAACCCGGTGATGAATCTAATTTGGAAAGTCACATTCGATGGTAATGCGACGGGATTGTGGTTACGACTATCCGTCGTCGTCTGTGACACAGATATTCCATAACGTCAAACTAAGTATTTTCGGAGGAATGATTTCAACTTTACCATTTGGAACTGTTGGATAGTCTAGCTACTAACGTTGTTTATTATCTTAAGGTGGCACCAAACACCTTGACTGAAATTAATTTCGCTCGTTTAATTTTCATAAAAGTTTGACAAAATATTTACTTTGACCCTTTGACAAAAATATTAAAATTTAAAAAAAATTGAATCACACACTTTATCGGAAAAATTTCATTGGATATATAGCAGTTTGACAAACACTACTTTTGATCATTGAGAAGCTTAATATTTCCTAAATAAAAGAACGTGATTAAAACGTTAAGCTGATTTTTATAGAGTTATCTCCCTGTAGTGTTATGTACCACCCTTATTACGTGTTCTATTTTTCTTTTTATTTGATATTGTATATAACATTGATTGTTTAGTCAATTTTTGGAAATATCCTTTCGGCGTTATTCGGTATCTATGCATCCCGTCAATGTTAATGTGCTTTGGCCATTTTTTGTAGTCTTATCTTTCATTTTTGCTTATATGCTTATCTATAGAGTTTCTAGGGACCATTTTGTTTTTCTTTGTTGACATAGTTGTTTATGTTTTGAATGATTAAGATTATAACACAATATTGACTGCAATACCCCAATTTTTGACATTTTTATCTATTATGTCTAATTGTTTTGCGCACACATTGTTGTCAACATAATGGAATTTTATGCGACTGTCAAACAAGTGAGAGGTTTAGCTAGTTATAAAACCAGGTTTAATCCACCATTTTTTACATAACGAAATGCCTGTACCAAGTCAGGAATATGACAGTTTTTTTCCATTCTTTTGATGTGTTGGAGCTTTTGATTTTGTCATTTGTTAAGGGACTTTCCGTTTTGAATTTTCCTTAGAGTTCGTTGGTTTTGTTATTTCAAGATGGTATTACTTTCACAACAAAACTTAAATTAGTTTTAAGTCGACTTCATGTTGAAAATTGACACTGTCGGTGACATTCAGGTGTATCTGTCTCGAAGCATATGTTTAGCATATCATGCAACCAAGTAGGCCATTAGATGTGACGCAGTTGATACCATATATTGTTGAACATTTAAATCTAAGTTGAAGATTTCGAAGGGTCCCAGGCCGCCCTGTATAGTAGTCAAATATTAAATTCAACATTCAGGAACCGAGGGGCACAATCACGTCTTATGATTCAACAGTAAGTGTTAGAGGCGGATCCAGGTTTCTTTTTTAAAAGAGTGGATCTAATTCTAAATAACAAAATATATAGAGCAATGCGAAAAAATAATATGACGATTCTATGCTAAAATTGATGTATTTTCCAATCAAAGGGCCATACATCCTCTATTCTGAAATTATTGACCTTTGATGAAAAGATGCCTTTACATTTTGAAAAAAATAATAGAAAAGGAGACATTTATGCTTGCTTTATTAAGGTCTAGAATCTTTATAATATATACCATTTTGTTTTATTTGTTTAAATAGTTATTTGTTTTATATGTGATTAAGATAATAACACTATGTTGACTGCTGTACTCCAATTCTTGACATTTTCACCTACCACGTCTATTTGTTTTTATTCACACATTTTTGTTAATACAATGGAATTCTATATGACTGTTATACAAGTGAGTGACTTAGCTAGCTTTAAAACCAGGTTTGATCCACCATTTCCTATATATGGAAATGCATGTGCCAAGACAGGAATATGACAGTTGTTTGATGTGTTTGAGCGTTTGATTTTGCCATTTGATGAAGGACTTTCCGTTTTGAATTTCCCTTGGAGTTCGGTTTTTGCGTTATTTTAATATTTGCTATAAAAAAAAATTTTTTTTCTAAGTAACACTTAAAGAAAAAAGTAAAATAACAAAAATACCGAAGTCCAAGGAAAATTCAAATCGGAAAGTCCCTTATCAAATGGCAAAATAGAATCTAGAGTTGTAACACGTGTATCACCTTCACTGGTGATCCCGTTGATGGTTCTGTCGTATAGTTGTCACTTGTTTAGACGTTCATATCAAATAATTGGTTCTGTGACTGCATCTTACGATCCTGTATGACATTTAATGTAGCTAATCTGCAATCATTTCCATCTTCATGCTTAATATACTATGTACTGTCTTACAACTCTATATTCTACTGACAAGGAAAAGTAACACTAGGCCACCGAAAGCTGAATTTTTAGTTCAGTCTAGGTGGCCGAGTGGTATAGAGTGCTGGACACAGAGCAAGCGGTGTTGTCACGATATCCCAATAATATGAGTTCGAATTCCGGCAAGGAAAGAACAAAAATTTGCTTCCGCAAATTTGCAGATTTCACATTATTGTGCTGATATTTAGAGTAATTATGTAGGACTCGGAGGTGCGATGGGGATGCTGTATTGCGATTGTCACGCTGAAGTCCGATGGTCTGCGCCGAAGTGCGATAATCCTTTTGCTTGCGTGCGATAGTCTATAAGATGCGCAATGGCCATAGGGTAAAATATAGAGCCCGTTTATCGTCTATGTGCATTACAAAAAAATTGTATGCCCTACTATCAAACGGCATACGTTTTTTTTTTAAATTCACGTAGACGATTAACGGGCTATATATATGTCTGTAGTCAAGTCCTTATGGTGATGGCTAGTTTAAAATTTACAGATGTTCAATTATCATGAGAGCTTAATGTTTATGAATACCAAACATTCAACATTTTCTACAGTTGCATTAAAAAATTCACAGGTGATCTATCTTTTTCCTTGTTCTTCACAACAGCCGAATACATTTTTCGCTTAATTTGTTTTGTTCTGACTAACTAAGAAGTATTTGCATTTCAAAAAAAATACCACACTTTTTTTAATCATTGTAATTATTACTGCCATTTAAAAAAATTGTAGCATCAATTTCTGAACGATTAAATAAACAGCTGCTTTTTTGTCTAAGCAATTAACAAAATATAATGTGAACTACAGCGTTACAGAGAGAAAAGGTTGGTAGAAGTTAACATTTTGTGACTGGGTAAGGTGACATGTCGTCCTGCTAACCTTGTGAACTAGCACGTTAAAAATCCGGCTCAGCGTGTAGGTCTAGTACAAAACAGGCTAAATATTCATATTACATTAACATGTTCTCGTCCTGATTATGCATATTAATTAGTTGCTAGACATTTAGCAGCCATTCATCATCATCAATTTATATATATTTGGTCGGTGTAACAATAGAACTATACCACTTTGAAAATCTATAATCGTTTAGGTGATGTTGGTGCCGTCAGGATGTTCTTATATTGAGATATATTTCACAAAACGTTTCATTTTCATACCCCGCTACGAAAGGAAGGAGGAATAAGCTATTTTACGTCTGTTAGTCCGTCCGTCCAATTTCGGCGGCATTTTTCTAAGGAACTACAAATCCATGTGTCCTAAAATTATCCATTAAGATACATGTGCATGTGCTGGATAAATGATGTGATGAATTTTCAGAATCGTCGTTCATCAAATTTCTGTTTACTGCTTACATATATACTCTTACACATAATAGCATATATGAAATCATGATTGCATTTTTCTCAGGCACTACAAATCAGAGTTTCTAGGGTATCATAATTTATGTGAGCTTGCTAAACTGCATGATTCATTTTTTAGATTCATCACATAACAACTTTCTGGTTTTATCTTTGATATCATATATTCCTGCGCATGATGACCAGAAGGAACTTTTATCGAAATATTAATAAAATATCTATTGTTGACTATATAATTGTAAACAATTGGTTTTTGAAAAAGTGAAAAATATAGATTTGTTAATTCTATTCTTAAGTAGTTTGGCAGAAAAACGTTATTAACAAAAGTGATAATTTTCCATTGATTCCTGTAACTTACTTTTCAACAACCTTAACTCAATTTCAAAGGATATAATATGTGGCAAAAGCAATTTTATGAACAGTTAATATTGTTGGAATCACTAACTTCAATATGATGTGGCGAATATTGATATTCGTCAATGCTGTAAAACACCCATTAAGTGTTCCTTATTTTCAGTGAGATCGCAGGATTCTTGTTATGTACAACAGCTTTTATGTAATAAATGTACAATAGAATGAACACACACATGGACTCATCATACGGGTATTCTATTTATCGAAATATACTAAAAATGTACCGATTTTTTTCATGTTCTTCTTTTGTATGTACAATAATAAATTTTGGAGATAAAAAAATCAGCAAACTATGCTAACTAACTAAACTCTATACGATTCAAACGACTAACCTGTATTATACACTTGGAAATTAAACGGATATCAATAAAAACGTAAGCATAAAGAAATAAAGAGTCTCATATCAAACATAATACAAGCACGTTGAATCAGAAAAAAAGATGCTCTTCCATCCTCTTTTCGTAGAATAACAGCTTGGTAGTCCCCTATGATGAGATATCCGACACAAAATTTGGAAAAAATAAAATTTGTAAAATTGATAAAATGTGTGCTACTAGACTGATTTCTATGGGATTTATCTAAATGTATCAAAATGTTTTGCATGATAGATTGATTGATGTTTGCTTAAGTAAATGTCCAGTGGCAATTATTTAATGAATGTTCACGGCCAATAAATACAAGAGGTATGTCGTACAACAATGGACAGAGCGGGAAATTTGGAATGCCACTGAAAATGAGGGTATATTGGATAAGGAGAGAAATTTGGCCTTGGAACAAGTCCTCTACTGACGTTTAAAAGAGTTGTTGCATGGATTCGTAACCTACAGAGAGCGTGACTCTCGCACTCCCTACACGACGCAACGGACTGAACGTCCTCATGATGACAGGAAGCGGCTGCGAAATTATTATTCTAGCACGACC
The DNA here is from genome assembly GCF_021869535.1 of Mytilus californianus. NCBI lineage: Eukaryota > Metazoa > Mollusca > Bivalvia > Mytilida > Mytilidae > Mytilus > Mytilus californianus. The sequence goes on along the minus strand of NW_026262679.1, from coordinate 125,938,506 downwards.
AAACAGACCCTCATTTTGTTGCAAGTGTTAAATCGCCAGTAGGAGAAAGAAGGTATATATATATATATATCTATACCCGAGTCAACTCTTGGGGTTTACATTTTTAGAACTTGGATATATGTTTGATGTAAAGAATGAAAGGCTTAATATTATTGTTTTCTCTTGTAGCTTAAAGTTTTGTTAAGTTATAACTAAACATGGACATTTTTTTTTCATCTGCAATATTAGATATGGACTTAAGGTTTGGATATTTTTTTATCGGTATAACTATTGATTGCGTTATCATTGAATTTATTACAATACTAAATATAATTGTTATACATATATGTACATCCACGGTCACAAAATCTGCCGATACCTATATTTTTGCATTGCATCAGGTCATGATTTTTCTCTGACTAAATCAATTGGTTGTTGGATGTGTTTTGATTGATATTTTATTCTTAGATACATGATTTTTCAGTCATTGGCTTTTAACTAGCTTTCAGTAACTGCAAGTACTCATGTATCCCTATCTCGTGTTTTTTAAAGTTTTTGTTACGGTTTGTTTTAGCTTTGTATCGATCTGATGAGTTAAATTAAGGCAACATTAGTATACAGCTTTTCGAAATTCATAAATCGATTGAGAAAAAAAAAAACAAATCCGGGTCATAAACTAAAACTGAGGGAAACACATCAAATATAAGATGAGAACAACGACACAACAGAAACTCAATACTAAATTGCAACACACACAGAAACGAACTATTATATAACAATGGCCATTTTCCTGACTTGGTACAGGATCGAACATTTTAAGAAAAAATGGTGGGTTGAACCTGGTTTTGTGGCTAGCCAAACCTCCCGCATTAATGGCAATGTTAAATATAAAATTAAAATGACAAGATTACATGACAGGACTACAATACAAATAAACGGGAGAACATACAGGACAGAGACACACGGTCTTTTTCAGTTGATTTTTTACTCTTGGTTCTGATTATATACTGTTTCATCACTTTCCAGGTTGGGGGGAAAGTTTGGAACGAGCAAACATGTTTCAACCCGCCAAATTCTGTATTTGCCTGTCCCAAGTCAGGAGCTTTTTTTAAGTGGTTGTCGTTTGTTGCTATATATCATTATTTGTGTTTCGTTTATGATGTTGTGCATAATTCAGGCCGTTAGTTTCTCGTTTGAATTGTTTCACTTTTGTCGTTTCGGGGATTTTTATAGCTGACTATGCGGTATGGGTTTTGCGCATAGATAAAAACCGTATGGTGACCTATAATTACTAACTTCTAATTCATTTGGTATCTTGTGGAGATAAATCTCATTTTTTGCAATCATACCACATTATTTTCATATAGAAGGAAAAGAAAAATTGTGATGGACAGGTCAAGGCAGATATATTTAAAAACATAGAAATAAATAAAACAGACCGGGGATCAAACAGAGGGGTGGTTGTACGTATGTATGTAAACTCTGTGTATATTCATTGAAACCAAATGACGTCAAATATAATTGTAGGCCTATACTATTTTTTAAAATGGGAACAGGTGAAAGAAAGATAGTCTGTATGGACGTAACGATTAAAAAACAGGATCTAACAGAGCACACTGAATCTACCAGAAAATATACTGAAGATGACATTATCAAAATGCTGGACTTTTTGATCGACAATATATTTGTTGAGTTTGGAGGATTTATATTTCAACAGACAGTCGGTATTCCAATGGGAATTAATTGTGCACTCCTACTGTCCGATTTGTTTTTGTACTCGTATGAAGCGGAATTCATTCAGAACCTTCTAAAAGACAAAAAGAAAAAGCACCTTGCGAAATTCTTTAATTTTACTTTCCGATATATTGATGATGTTCTATCATTGAATAACCCATATTTCAGCCAATACTTACATCTCATATATCCCAGTGAACTTGAAATTAAGGATACTACTGATACTAGAAGGACTGCTTCATACCTTGATCTTTTCCTCAATATTGACACAGATGGACGACTTCACACTAAAATCTACGATAAACGGGACGATTTCAACTTCCCAATTATCAATTTCCCATTTCTCAGCAGTAACATAACCTCTGCCCCTTCGTATGGTGTTTACATATCTCAATTGATACGTTATTCTCGTGCTTGTTCACACTATACGGACTTCATATACAGGAGTGTGCTCCTTACGCAGAAACTGCTCCAACAAAGTTATGAGGAGGACAGATTAAAAATGACACTCCGTAAATTTTACGGACACCATCACCAATTGGTTGATCCATACGATGTGTCTTTGTCAAAACTTACTAAGGACATTTTTACCACGTGTTAGATTGTGGTTTGGCATTACGTCGTCTGATCTTTTAATTACCGAACGTGACTTATTCCCGATTGTGACTGTTTTGCTGAGTATAAAACCGCATTGCTATAAGACGTGTCACGGTACCTTTCTATCCCAAATTCATGTATTTAATTTTGATGTTATATTTGTTGTTCTCGTCGGATTTTGTCAAATGTCTTAACGTATTTTCTGTTATATTCGTGTGTTATGGTATAGATAATTAATCACCCCCTTCATTTATTAGATTTTAGTTTGGTTCAATGAAATTTATACAATATACTTGGTTTACGGTTTGATTCGGAGGAAACACCGACATAGCTGGATGATACAACTAGTTATCTAATTACTACCACAATTTGATATTAATAAGTATTGTAATTTTCATTGTTATTAATAAATGTAATGGCAGTATTGCAGATCTGGTCTTGGGTCAATCCTGGTCCTATCTTATTTTTGGGAAATATTGTTACAAATTCAAATGTGACGTCACTTTGTGTGTTTTTTTAGAATTTCAAATGTGACGTCACTTTGTGCGTTGAGGCTTTAGCTAACTCGGCTGTGTATTTTTATATGTTGGATTAAGTTGTTTTATGTAATGTATCCGTTTTTATTCTGTAGTTAGTCCCCACTTTGGTTTTATCATGTATATCTATTATATAGTCATTTTATAAAATTTACTGTTTGCAAAATTATAAATTATTCTAAATAATAAGGATGTTCTTGTCCCAGGCAGAAAATCCTGTCCGTGTTGGGCGCAACTTTTTGGAAGTTTTGGTCCTCGGTGCGATTCAGCTTTGTACTTGTTTTGGCTTTCAAACTTTTTTTATCTGAGCGTCACTGGTTGGTCTTGTGTGGACGAGACGCACGTCTGGCGTATTGAATTTTAAGCCTAGTACCTTCTGCTAGCTATTATTCGTGTGTTTCTTTGTCCTATATGTTCTCCCATTTATTTGTATTGTGGTCCTGTCATGTGATGTTGAGGTTTTGGTGTTGTGTTTGACGTTGCCATAAAAGCGGGAGGTTTGGCATGCCACAAAACCAGGTTCAACCCACCATTTTTTTCTTAAAATGTCCTGTACCAAGTCAGGAAAATGGCCATTGTTATATTATAGTTCGTTTCTGTGTGTGTTACATTTTAATGTTGTGTTTTTGTTGTGTCGTTGTTCTCCTCTTATATTTGATGCGTTTCCCTCAGTTTTAGTTTGTAACCCGGATTTGTTTTTATCTCTATCGATTTATGAGTTTCGAACAGCGGTATACTACTGTTGCCTTTATTTATCTAAGATAACCCGGTTTTGATAGGGTTCGTGTTTTTTTTAGTCTTTAGTTTTCCATGCAAACTGTTATTTTTCTTATGATCGTTTTTCGTTGTTTTTTTTTATTCGTCATGACATTATCAGTTTATTTTTAACTTATGAGTGTGAATATCACTTCCGACTTTTGACATTAATATTCTCTTCCTCTTGTAATAAATAACTGGAGTTTTTGTATCATATTTTTTAAAAAGAACGGCGATGCGTTTTTGTCTCTGATTTCTTGTACTGTGAACAAACAACCGAACCTAAACACACTAATTATACAACGCAGTTTGGTATTTGTTCTTTTGATAATGTATGGAATATTCTTATCCCAATAAAGCTGTCACTTACGTTTGGAATACCGTTTTTTATTATAAAATTTTCCTTTCTGTATATAGTTTCGATTAAGACTGTCTTAATTCATCAGTTCAATAATGTGTGTCCATATTCCAAAAGTGGTCTTATGAATCTGATATAGATGTTGATTTGGTTTTTTTTTTATTGTAAGTTTTAGTTTACTCAGTTCATTTACCGTTCTAATGCAGACTTAATTAGATTATTAATATGGCAAGTCAAAATTCCACCTGATGAGAGTGTGATGCCTAAATGCTTGTTATATTTCAACGATTTCACCATTATATACAATATTCCATTTTTATGGTTTAACATTGGAATTACCAATGTTTGTGTTTTCTTTGGGTAAAAAATTTTCGACTTATGAGATTTGAACATCTGTAAACTAGACATTGTGTCCATTCTATTTGATTCATTATTCATTTATCTTACTTAAATAGAATTCAATCCACCCTTTTAATTTTTACACCGTCATATTGATTATTTTACTTGTCCAACGCAAAAAAGTAAAAAATGATTTGTAAACTATACTTAACAAAATTTGTATAGGAGTAATAAAAATGTAAAAACATATATTGGTATGAAAAAACAAACAACTGTTCCTCTTTATCTAATCATTTCAAACGAATCTTTTTTTTTTTAAATTTTACCGTTTTATATGTAGATGTGTAGCAAATGTTCTTAACAGGTAAAACAGCAGGTTTCGTTACGAAAATTATAGCAACGATTCAGCTAGTTTGTCTGTCTATGCTTCATCGCTTTTTTTTAAGTATAAACAATCGACCAAACAATTACCAACTGTCTCAAATAACAATAGGACCTTATGGGCTGATTGTTATAATTGCAGCGGTGTCTTCTATCTATTCATTTTTTTATAAGTTCAATTCACAGATGAAATATTTGTTACACTACCCGAAAAAGGGATCTAAGAAGGTTTTAATGACAACCAGACTTATCGTAGTAACATTAGTTTCTGTTTTTGATAGATTAACTTATCATTATTTGACCTAGACTAGTTGTTATATAAAAAAAGTCTCAGAGTGTACATTGAACATTCAATTGAGTAATCAAATAAAACAAAAGTTAAAAGGGTATGCACGAAAAGAACAAATATTTGACGTCAATTTGATGATAAAAACAGGTTGAAATTGATATATTTTACCAACATTTGACCATTAAAAAAAAAATCTGGACAAAATTGGATAGGGTACAATGCCTTACCTAAATAGAAATTTTACCATCATTAACATTTTTGTATGAATCATCTTGAACCAAATCATTTATTCGGGTACGGTATTGACTCATATCTAGATATAAATAACAAATTCTCAAAAGGAGGCTATTGTGACATTTATTTAAAAGTTGTACAGCGTATGATGATCCCATAGACAAAAGGGGAAGTGTGACCGTCGTAGTCATTCGTCATGAAAAAAGCCATATTATCATTGGACAACATTGTTAAAATCATTAACTTCCATATAATGATTCTTATAATGGATCTTTAGATTCCTCAACATGTTCAAGTTGCCTTAGCATCATTTTCAGCATGATCTCGGGATTCTAGAGATTGGTATCTACAACAGATATAATCAAATTAATTCTGGGATGCTGTCATCAATTGTTTAATTCAATTGCAAAAAGAGAGTAAAAATACCAATAAAGCAATAAGAATAAAAGCAGTCAAGACAATCGCAACAAATAAATGCGAGGAACAAAGCAAAACATTACACAGGAAAGTTAAGGTTGAGAAATTCGAAACCCAACCAAAACGGAGGTAAACTCAGGTGCTCCGGAAGGTAAAGCAGTTCCCACTCCATATTTGGCACTCGCAAAGTTGCTAAATAAACATATTGCTGGAAAAAAATGTTCTTCTTTTTTATTATAAGTGAATGGACTAATAAATCGATTTATGAAACTATCTGATTTTTTTTTATTATACCTTGTGGATTGCTATTTTGGGTAAATTCGAGTATTTTAGAAGTTTAGATCAGCTACAAAAATGAATATTTAACACATTGTACCGCAATTAAGTTGTTTATTGTACAAGACCTCTAATTAGATAAAATTAAGTACTTTGAAGACAGGAGGAGTTGAGATTCATTCTGTTTACCAACTAGAAAGGAACGTTACAGTTTTCAAGCAATTATTCATTCAGTCTTATATTTGTGGTCATCTGGTTCCATAGCACTCCAAGTGGTAAGATGTAAGCAAAACAATTCATAATAAAAAGAAATCATTCAGATGAAGACATAAAAAGTATCCGGATTAATAAAACTTTGTGAACTAATACAATTATTCATAAGATATGCTCTGAACTAATGCTAACGAGACCGGGTGAAGGTATCGATACTTAATGTATCTATAATAAATGTAAAAATGTCAATAACATTTTGTTAAAGAGAGACCGTACACTGACCTATAATTGTAAACTTTTTATACATTGTGACTTGGATGGAGAGTTGTCTCATTGACACTCATACCACATCTTCTTAATTATAGAGAAGAAAAAACTGAGACGTCATCGTTCCCGTGCTTATTTGTCATGCTTGGTTGGCATTAACAGACCAGAATTTCGTAGTTCAACAACTTATTTTATGAATGCAAAAGTTTACTTAATAGTTTAAAAGACGAATTATTCCAGATAAAGAACGAACGCATTACTAATGAGAGACAATGCTTGAAAGATAACAGTTTAACTAAGGATATGACTTCGAGTTTAAGTTCTCCCTACGTTGCCATAGTGACCTTGTTCAATAGTTTAAATTAAATGTTTTGTCTTGATTCGGATAAACTCATTAAAGGACAAATAACAATGCAACTGTCAATAATCAAATAAATGGCTTATGGCATTCTAAACAGAGTGTAATTGGGAACAATGTTCGAGTTCATGTTGATACAACGTCGATTACCTGCTTAGCATCTGTTAAAAGAGGGGCGAAAGATACCAGAGGGACATTCAAACTGATTAATCGAAAATAAACTGACAACGCCATGGCTAAAAAAGAAAACGACAAACAGACAAACAATAGTACACAAAACACAACATAGAAAACTAAAGACTAAGCACCACGAACCCCACCAAAAACTGGGGGTGATCTCAGGTGCTCCGGGAGGGTAAACAGATCCTGCTACACATGTGGCACCCGTCGTGTTGCTCATGTTAGTACAAACCCGGTAAATAGTCTAATTCAGTAGGTCACATTCGTGAAAAAGGAACGGGATTGTAGTTACGACATTAGGAACATATCCGCTATCATCTGTGAAACGGATATTCCATAACGGTCAACCAACTCGTGATGGCGTCCGTACAATTTACGAAGGGATGATTTCAACGTCATCATTTGGAACTCTTGGTTTAATAGCTTCCTTGTGAGAAGCAACCCTCTTTGAAGGAAATCATCATAGGAAATACAAGCCCTGGAATATCGTATCAATTGGGAGATGTATACTCCGTATACAGCTGATGCGGGAATGTTGCTACATAGAAATGGAAATTTCATAATTGGGAAGCTGAAATCATCTCTTTTGTCGTAAAGTGTTTTTTTTCAACCGACCCTCATTGTCAATCTCTAGATGTAAGTCAAGATATGACGCAGACTTAACTGTATCTGTTGTATCCTTTATCTCTAGTTCGATGGGATAAGGGTACAACATAGTCACCAAATTTTGAATTATTCAGTTAGAGAATATCATCTATATAGCGGAAAGTAAAGTTAAAGGATACTGCTAACTTCTTTTCTGTCTTCCTAAGAAGTGCCTGTATGAAGTCAGCCTCATAAGAATAAAGGAACAAGTCAGTAAGAAGAGAGGCATTGTTGGTTCCCATGGGAATTCCGATAGTTGTTGAAAAACATGTCCTCTAAACGTAACAAATATGTTGTCAATCAAGGAATCAAGCATCTTGAAAATGTCAATTTCAGAGAATTTTTTGTTTGAATCAGAGTGATTTTTTACAAAGTAGAATTTATCCCTCCCTAAGACAAGATACTTGTATCTACGATGGCCATTCTTTTTTATGAAACAAAGCAATACCAACTCTTTCAATCTGTCTTTTAGTTTGGAATGGGGAATACTTGTGTAAAGTGTAGAAAAGTCAAATGTTTTAATACTGTTGCAAGATGAAAGAGTCTTAGATTGTATGTACTCTAAAAGATCTTTGGAATTTTTTAGTATCCAAATCTAATTCACGCCACCTCTAGAATAGGAAGTTTCACAATAACTTTGAAGCCCGGCTTTGATTGCTGATAAAATTGATGTTAACAATTTAGAAAGATGTTTCGTGGAGCACTTGTTAAGTTAGTTATAAGGAAAATCGAAAAAAAGGGTTAACAAAATGCCAACATAGAAATTTATATAAATCTTTTCAAGAAACTAACCTAAATCTGATCCCTCAGGCTGAATGGACTTTGCGTCTGAAAAATACAAAAAAAATATTTACAAGAAACATCAATGATCAAAAAAGTTAGAACACTAAACAGATAATTCCGTGACGATCATTTTCTGTACAAAAAACTGTAAGATCTTTGATCGTCGATATATAATCTTTCAAGGAACTAAAGATCTTTAATTCCTATGACGTCATTGTTTTTGTGCTGCTAGATAGGAGATTAAGAACAAATCTATTCCAAACAATAAGATATAAGGGAAGAATAACATGTCTATGACGCAACACTGTTAGAGTAGATTTCTTAAAATTTCACCTGTCTCTATTTACATCATCAATCTTCTTGTGACAATGTTTGACACTTATAGCAGGATTCAATCTTTATTCTCTACAACAGGATAATTAATAACATGTATCGTATTTAAAATTGTTTTATTGTTTATACATATATTATACTGAATTTTTTTTATGTAGAAGCTGTTTGGTCGTTTCCACTGCCAGTGGAAGTTTCCTCCCCGAGTATATCACCATCCCAGTAATTAACACTTCTGTGTTGACATGAATTATCATTGATATAACCATAATTATAAATCGACTGTTTATTAAAAACTTAAAATTTTTCAAAATACCAATGATTGTCTATCCCAGGAATTACCTGTCGAGGCATCTCATAGAAAGTGTTTGGCCGTTATAGAACACACATCTGTTTCATAGATAATCACAGATATGTTCCGAACCTTTCTCTTTTCTTCAGATGTGACGTCACAGAATGTGTACCTACCATGAAGAATCAATTGAGCAGAATCTGCTCACCATTTCGGAGAACCCGAGATCACTCCCAGGATATGTGGGGTTTATTTAGTTTTTTTTATATAATATTGTCGGTTTCTCTTCGACTCATGAATTTTGAATGTTTCTTTATTATCTGTCGACTACGGGTTTTGAGATACATCTCTTGTTCTCCACTGACGATTTAATTTTACCATCGCAAATTGGTTGATTATATCTTGATCTTGTATGTTTGTGACTTCATAAAAATTTCCTTCAATACTTTATTTCTTTTTAATCCTTGCAAAAATATTTTCATTACGACTTTTTCCACAGAGCAATTTGACGGGTTTAAATGCATGTTGGATAAACCTATCTAGGTAGTTGGTATTGATCCAGCTTGATATTGATGAAGCTGTGGCTCAAGTAATCGCTGTTTATTTATCATCATATTACAATTATAAATCTTGTTTCTGTGTCGTCCGATAATATTTGTTTTTTTCATTTCTCCTTACAAAATTTGCGGCCATATGTCCCGACCGTTGTTAATTTTTTTTCTATTTTAGTTTATTTACTTGACGAACTATTCATTATTTATATTTGTTAAAAGTTTACAAAATATAGAATTATCACAGGATTACCTTTTTTAGCATGAGTAACCAGACCAATCACCACTAAGTCTGTGACAAATAGAATAATTCCAATTATTATTATCGGCACAACCGACTGATCTGAAACAAAAAAGGCATTTATGAATATTCAGAATAAGTTTACTCAAGATATAGTATATTGACTGACTGAACACACAACGAGTATGCCCTAACAATTAAGATAACAACAGCAATGATAAAATTCGAGCATGAATTAATAAAACGAAATAAAGTATTCCATAGTTTTCATACAAATAGGAAAGGTACCCTTATTATGTTAAATATATCTATGATGTATGTATACACAACTTTGGCTGCTTGATCTCAAGTGATGTATGTATACACAACTTTGGCTGCTTGATCTCAAGTGATGTATGTATACACAACTTTGGCTGCTTGATCTCAAGTGATGTATGTATACACAACTTTGGCTGCTTGATCTCAAGTGATGTATGTATACACAACTTTGGCTGCTTGATCTCAAGTGATGTATGTATACACAACTTTGGCTGCTTGATCTCAAGTGATGTATGTATACACAACTTTGGCTGCTTGATCTCAAGTGATGTATGTATACACAACTTTGGCTGCTTGATCTCAATTATCATGATTATTGTCACGTCCTTTGAAAATATACTGCAACTGCATTTGCTACAACTTGTGAAAATCTTTCTTTTGTAACGAGAAAAAGTAAATGTTCCAGATATTCAAAACTTTTAATTTTCTCCTTAATTCCTTATATGAACTTGTTGCTACTTCAGTTCATTCACAAATTGTAGGTATTCATATTGCCACCAAATGCGCACCTATATCAGCAATTTTTCATTTATAGTTATGAAATACAGCTTATGACCAGACCAAAAGAGCCGTCTAAATTACTTTTAATTGAAGAGAAAATTAATGACACTTTCCGTTACCATCATTTCATTTTTGCTTATGATAATCAATTTCTATCTTATTGAAAGTTACTATCGTGACAAAAACGTATATAAAAAGCTATAACTGTATATAAAATATATGTGCTTATTTCATTTTCACATACGAACTCAATACAAAAGAGAAGTTTTTTCAATCCCTTGTTCTCTATTGTTAATTTTCCTTTTTGACGGTGATGTTGTTTGTCTCCTTCTTACAGTGTCTATATTTCCCAACTAGCTCGCTTGTCCGTTCTTGTTTCAATTAACGGTAATGTATATATAACTGGTAAAGAATAAGTTTAGGGATTTACTAAAAACTTTTCCCGCTATTAATCGTCGAAATATTTAATTTGGCTTGGCAACTGTTTTGATTCGAGGGCCACTAATGAGTCTTGTGTAGGCAAAAACGCGCGTCTTGCGTACCAAATTTATAAACCTAGTATCTCTATAGAGGTTTTTATATGATTTTTTGTTTAAAGCTACTATTTGGACAGGATTAATTTTTTTTACAGTTTTGATTTAGAAAAAAAAACACGACATGGTTAGAAAATACAAATAATTACACCATTACTAACACAATTCTATATTAATATTCTTGTAATGGTTAGAAAATACATAAAATAACACCACTACAAACTTAATCCCAATTTTATATTCTATTTTTAGAAATTTACTTGTGACGTCACTTTTTGTGGCGTTGATACATTCGTGTGGCACACATTTCATAATTCTATTGTGGTGTAAATGAGAGGTGTCCGTTGTTATTCTGTGGTTTACATGTTGTAATGTACTATTATATTATTCATTTATGTATGTCTCTGTCCTGAGTGTTCCTGCGTTAAGTTGTAATGTATTCCTGTCATGTAATGTTGTCATATTAGCGTTATTTGTAACATTGCCATATAAGCGGGAAGTTTGGCTAGCCATTAAATCAGGTTCAACCCACTATTTTTTCTTAAAATGTCCTGTGCCAAGTATATGGATATACAGGAATATGGCAAGTGTTATCAAATAGTCCGTTTCTATGTATGTTTGCGTTTGTTTTTGTAGCAGTTCAGATTTGATGTTGTTCCGTTGTTTTCCTCTTATAGTTAATGTGTTTCCCTCGGTTTTGGTTTGTGACCCGAATTTGTTTCAGTTAAATCGATTTATGACTATTGAACAGCGGTATACTACTATTGCCTTTATTTACCTTGTATATTCGTACAATGAAACAAACATTCAGTTTTGAGGTTTGACTTTACTTTCGGAAATTCTATGATGAGTCTATGAGCATTCATGCTATATCGATCTTTCAGGACCCAATGTTTGTTAGCACCTGTCCCAACTCCATAAGGAACATCCTTTTCACATTACGTAAACTGATTGACAAAGAAATTAAGGTATTGGCAATTCATTTGGAAAATAAATAAATACCCGACACTTACCAAAGTGGAAATCCTAAAAAATCATTCTGAACTGTGATCCTTAGGAATTTAATGTATTGATACCAAAATCATATAGGTGTCCTTATAAAGAATGTTACATTCTTTGGTACTCGTAGTGCTCCACAAAACATTTATCAATTTCATCAGTAATCGAAGCCCAATTAGAGTTATTGTGAAACTACCTTTAATAGGGAAAGTGAGAATCATATGGGCAAACTAGAAAATTGCAAAGATATGTAAGGGAACATACAATCAAAATCTCTTTCCTCTTTCAAATTATATAAAAAAGCATAGGCCATTTCTACACCTTTTACACAAGTATTTCCCATTCCCTACTTGAAGACTTATTGAAAGAAGTAGACTTACATTATTTTATGAAAAAAAATGGCCAACGTAGAAACAATTATTTTGTCTTACGGAGGGATAAATGAAACATTGTAAAACGTCTCTCTTGGTTCAAACAAAAATTATCTGAAACAAATATTATGATGATGCTTGGTGTTTTTATTGACAAAATATTCGTTCCATTCGGCTAACGTGTTTTTCAACGATCAATTGGCATTCCAATCTATATTCATCTTCTTGCCGATTTATTCTTTTATTCATATGAGGTATCCCCATACAAGAGCTTCTTATCAATAATTGAAAACGAAGATAGCATTAGCCTTTTACTTCACGTTTTGCTATAAAGATGGTGTCGTCTCACTAAACAATACAACGATTCGTCTATGTCTATCCCATCGAACAAATAAAGAATTCAACAGATGCAGTAAAGTCTGTCTCATATCTTAACAAACATATAAAAATTGACAATGAGAATCGGTTGAGAAGTTTACAGCTTCAAAATTATGAACTTTCATTTATAAGGTAGCAATTGTCCGACAGCGCACGCATATGTAGTATATGTCTCACAGTTGAAACGATATTCTACAGCTTGAGTTTCCAACCATGATTTCCTTGATCGAGGGTTGATGTTTACAGGCAACTATTCAACCAATGGTTCCAAGTGTTGTACTTGAATCCATCAACAGTTTACGTTTTAAGGTTTAACGGTTGCAATCACGAGTCGGTTGACCTTTATGACATATCTGTTTCAAAGATGATGACGGATATGTCACAATTGTAAAAAATATCAATCCCGTAATGTTTTCCTCGATTTAGACATTACTGAATTAGACTTAGCAGCAAATTTTACTCTAGAAGAGCAACATGATTTGTGTTACATGTGTAGCAGGATCTGCTTACCTTTCCGGAACACTTGAGATTAAACCTGGTTTTGTAGTGGTTCGTGTTGCTTAGTGTTTTGTTTTGTATGTCGTGCTTTGTAGAGAGTTGCTGGTATTTTTGTCGTTTTTCATATGTTTTGGGCTTGGCATTGCCAGTTTGTTCTCGAATCATGAGGAAAAAAAACCTTTGTACCTTCCCCATGTATTTTATAACAAACGGGAAATCACATCCTAATGTTCAAGGTGATATTGTTTAAAAGTCTCCATCAATTTAGAAACGATGCCCGATAACCTATTGATCCTTTTTCAATAAACTTATTCAAAAAGGTTTTCAATGTTACATTGAAGGAATATATTCTAAAATTGATTTTGTCGTTGATTAAATAAAAAAAAAAACTCAATATGTATTAATGTACAGTTATGAAGACATTGGTTCTTTCATACTGTTTTTTTCTTAGAATTTGGCATTTCACAATGTCTTGTTTTCTCAGACTTCTTTAACACGTTTAACACTAAATCCGTAGAATGTGTACTCAATGGTACTGTGTTTGAATAAACATTGCACAAGGCCATGCTTTCTTTTATTGTTAATGACGTCTTAACACTAATCCTTTGGATGTTGGATGTGTACTGACTGATAGTTTAGTCTTAGATATAAGATTTTTTTATTAGTTGTTTTTGGTTTTGAACTACCTTATAGTAACTGCGAATACTCTCAGATTTGTTCTTTGTGTCTTTTGTGTTTTTGTAAGGATATTTTTGTGCTAATGATTTAAGCTCTTTTCGACTGAGTTTGCTCTTATGTTGTACTATCACACCACTGTCCTAGGTAAAGGTGAGGGTTTGGCAACAGCAAACATGTTCAACCCGCCACATTCTGACAACAGAAATAAGCGTGTGATAGTTTAACGACATTACAAGTTTCAGTGGGATAGACAATCGCGGAATCAATATATAACGGAAGTTCACCACCGGGTGTTTTTTCTCAGAAAAACCTCAGAGACAGCTGTCTGTGCCCGGAGGTTATCACCAATCAAGTGGCCGGTACTTTGATACTAGTATGACACTACGGATATTGTGTTATTAAAATTTGCTGTAACGACATTATCTTAAATTAAGGAATATATCACTCCTTCATGCACAGACCTGTTTACCTGCCCGGACTCGTATTTACGTTTTGTCCCTTTTGGTTTTATAAGCTCTTCTTGTTTTTAAAAGATTTAGATTTAAAATACGTTTGCTTCGGTCATTACTGAAGAAACGTTTATGTCAAAAAGGGCATCTGATGCAGAAAAATTGGTACTGTTAATGTTTGATATTTTTGGTACAATTACTAAAATCAGTTGACAAATGTTCAACCTAGCTGTTTGTACCACCAATAGTAGTATTCAAGTATTTATACTGAAAACATTAAATGCAAATACACTTCTCTATTTATAATAAAATGTTGCATTAGAAAGATCACTAAGAAATAAATTGCCAAATAAGTAAATAGACGATTAACAACAGACAAGGTAAAGGGCAACAGTCAATTTCTTTAAGTGTTTCTTTTTGTTTGTTAAACTGTTAAAACATATGTTCAAAGCGTTGTGCATTTTTATTGCCTCTAAACGTTTTGCAGTTAGTCAATTCTGCAAACAATTGTTCTTGATTTTTGCACAAAATTTAGTATAAAAGTATATATCTCTCTATATATATATATATATATCATTGTTGAAGGCCGTATGATGACCTATAGTTATTAACTTCTATGTCATTTGGTCTTTGGTGGAGAGTTGTCTCATTGGTAATCATACCACATCTTCTTATTTTTATAATTGCTAATACTGGTGCGATACTATTATTCTACTCAATCGTCTCGTTGTCTTAAGAAAGTATCGCATTAAATGAATTGAAAAAAAAATCATTACTAAATAGTGAAAATCAATAATATATATATCATAAATATGGCAAATCTTTTACAATTATTTCAGCACAATTATAAAGATTTACTGTATGTTCCTCATACTGGGATTGAATACAAAGTGATGCTCCGTATCACGACTTTTATGGTAATCTATTAATTTAAAAAGTAATCACCCTTAAAACATTCTCATAAGTTTTCAAGATTTGTTGATAAAGAATTTGTTATATTGTCGACTTTAAATCACTGCGTCTGCTATTTTGCGGAATAAAAGTCATTATTCTATTTCATACATTTCTCATTGTTTTTCTGCATTGAAATTTTGCACAGTTTGTTATTGGGCATTGAACACGATCGTGTATTCCTGTACATTTTATGATGTTGTTGTGATAAATCTTGTATAGAGGAGTTTGCTTTCATTTACTGCAAGAATTCTTTGGTACCGTTTGAGGATGTATTCTTCTGATGTTTCAGTCTCCTTGAAATCTCGTTAGGGAATTATTTCCAAAACTTGTGATAAAAATGGAAAATATCAATGAGTTTAAAAATATTATAATCAAACTTAACTCTGTGAAAAAATTGTGTACTAACAATAAGAAGTGTTTGAGTTATGAAATTTTCAAATTTTATAACTAATTCGGCCAGTGTCATCAGCCAAAATGTTGAGAAAATGGTTGAAGGGTACAAAGAAATTATTTTACTAAAAATGTGTACATTCCATATCAATTTTTACTTTTTAAATTTTTTAGATATGTATTTTTTCAATTATTTATAACAAAGAATTTGAAATAATATGATTTGTGTTTTAACAAAAAGAGAAAAATCCCAAATTTACAAAATTGACAGCATGGTAATTTTGGCATAAAAAAGGAACACAATTTAATAAATGTTCAAATCTTAACACCAACCTATATTTGTTTTAAGTTAAATTTATTCAGATTGGTCAACTTCATCTTTAGTGAAAGTATGAAAAAAAATTATAATTGTGAAGCTGTGATTTTTTCATGATTAAAGCCCAAAAATGGGTAAAAATTGATGGAAAATGGGAATATCTATTTAAAATGGGGTACTTTCAAATGGCCGTAAAAAAAAAAGAAGTGCATCATCATATGATTTGTTCTACATCAATTCCTTTCTTACAGTCAAATAAAACAAAAAATCAGGGAAAAAAAGTTTAATTCTAGTAATGGTTTGCTCCTCAGAGTATACATCCTTAAGTTAAGGCAACAGTAATTTACCAATGTTCAGCTCTCTTGAAACGATTAAGTAAAGACCAAACTAGGTAAGAAACAAAAACGAATAGAATCACAGGAACTTCAAAGTGAGTGAGACGAGGTGGGTGAGTCTACAGGGATAAGCGTCTCCAGTTATGCATGCATCATACGCCATACAAAAGTCTTTCAGATACAATCATGGATAGAAGGCAATAGATTAACTTACAGATCATACGACTGTATTGGTATCTAAAGATCTCAGACCGCAAATAGGTAAGACACCGATACATCGTAATGGTCGACAAATTCGTGATGGTGACCATAACTTATATGTTGTCGATTTTTATCATTGTTCTTCCTCATTTTCCTGAGCATTTTTGGGTTATATTGTGTAATATCTTGTGTATGCACTTTTGTGTTTGTGTTGTCTGGTAAATCGTAATTTTAGGGCTTTTCATATTGATGTTAACAGCCTGTTATTTCTTGTAAATATTCTCCATCCCCTGGTCAAATTTAAAAAGGAGAGGATTGAGATCTTGAAATATTTTTTCAACCCACTATTTTTAACACTGACACATTCTTTATGTGCCTGTCCAAAGTCAGGAGCCTGTAGTTCAGTGGTTGTCGTTGGTTCATGTCTGTCATATTTGTTTTTCGTAAATTGTTTTGTTCTTAATTAGGCCGTTAATTTTCTCAATTGAATTGTTTATTTTTTTTTCATGTCGGGCTTTTTATAGCCGACCATACGGTATGGTTTTTTTCTCATTGTTGAAGTGTTGAAGGCCGTACGGTTGCCTATATTTTTTTACATCCACTCCATTTAAACTTTGGTGGATAGTTGTCTCATTGGCAATCATACCACATCTCCTTATTTTTATATACATTAATAGTGACTGTCTAAAGCTAACAAACACATCAGTGTTTTTTTCTGACGGATCTTCATGTGTTTTGCTATTTGTAGATTTGTAAACATCCTGTTTTGATGGCAGACAATTCATTTTTCTAGAATTTTTTTTTCACAATATTTTCACAGAATATGGACGATTAAGATCTTGACATTTTATACAGACATAAGCTTTTTAACCTCTAGTTGTGTTATGTGTATTCGCCTTTCAACAGAAACATCTGTAATATATGTATAAGTATCGATATGATTTATGTTTGCTTGTTCCGACCTCGACAACACAGTCAAAATACGTTTAAAACATTCATGTACGATCACGGGAAATAATTGAATTAAATTGGATTAAAAAATTACTGACAGTCTATCCTCTCGGTATTTATGATAATATCATAGGAATTGGTAATATATCAAGAACCGATTCTGTTATAATTTTGGATATCGTTTCTAAAACTGTTCGTTAAAACCGTTCTCATGAGCTTAGAATTAATCGCAATCAGAGAAAATTTCGTACCAACAATACAAATATTTCGGACCTAATTACTATTTCAAAAAACAACGGCACACATTATCTGTTAACCAAGCTCTGTTCTTTACCTGTTAAGAAATTACATCAAATTTTAGAGGATTGCAACACAATTCCATATTGCAGTCCTAAGTATGAAATCGTCCAAATTATAATTGCATACTGTTTCCCAAAATTGATCGCCATGAAGAATATAAAAAACATTTTATTAAAATCGAATATGTCAATAAAGGTTTTTTTTGTAAATACTGTCGGTATTATTAATGATCATTCCGTTAAAGAACAAATTCCTGACTATTTTGATAATACTGAGCTCCCATTTATTTGTTATGTTTACAATAGATCTACCCGGAGATATGTGATTAATTATAGCGAAGTGTGTAAAGATGTTAATATCAGTGTCAATACACCGTCGTCATGAAATTGCAGTAATTCCGAATACATTTATGGCCCCAGTCCCATGTTATAACAGGAGACCTTAACATCGTCCATGACCCAGAGTTGAAATCATTCCTCAGTAAAGGACCTACATATCGCCCCCCGTTAATTATTAATTGGAATGAATGTCGTTATATCATCCACGACTCGATCCATACGTACTGCACGAAATAGATAAAACGAGAAAAAGCTGACAGAAAATCCTCTTTACAAGCAGAACCAAATACAATGAAAGTTCCAACTGTGTACAGGCTTCCAAAGCTGCTCAAAACACCTTCCAAATATAGATAAATTTCGTCTTCAAGCCATTGTTCCACTACTAAACTGTCTATCATACTTACTTGTACACTTGGTACATTCAAAAACCTGGTAATAAATTGTTCAAATAAGGCCTTTGAAACAGTGGAATTAATTACTTTTGGAGTGTCAAAAATTCGTTTGAAGTACTTGAAAAATTGCATACTTATATTGGTGATTTCGAATCTGTTCAAAGTTTTGATTTTTTTACTCTGTATACCACTTTGCCCCATAATCTCTTTAAGAAAACCTAATCCCTTGTCACCATCTTATGATGTTTATATATCTCAACTTGTTCGATTCGCTCGTGAATGTAATAACGAATTTGATTTTAACGAAAGAAATCTCTGTATTTCTGAAAAATTTATACACAAGGGTTGTCTATATCACAAAACATTTACTAAATTTTATCATCGGTACAAGAACATCATTCGTAAATATGAATCAACATGCAGATATCTTCTACGTTCAGGTATTGCACATTCAATCTTTTATGGTAATATTCTATACAAAGCACAAAAATGTAGTCATTCACCTCAAAAGCTAACCAAACCTTTAAACAGACTTATTCAGAAGGGATATAGTTACGATACTGTTGTCAGATAGTTAAAGATGGCATATTTTGGAATTAATATTGATTCACTCATAGGGTCTTTGCATCAAAAATAAACACATTTATTCCAAAACTAGTTGTTGGCATGATGCGGGTTATCTTCTCATATATTTTATGATGGTATGATACTTAACACCTAACGGGAGGGATTGTGCTTGATTTTCATATGATGAGGACATAATCTTTCAATCAGTTAAATTGAGGTCTGGAGCTTGCATTTCAGTAACTGCTAGTAGTCCTTCGTTAATTTATGTATCATTGTCATTTTGCTTAGTTTCTTCTGTTACCTATTCTGAAATCGGACTCGGACTTCTTTTTAGCTGAGTTTAACTGTGCGCATTGCCGTGTGTTTGTTTATTCTACATTGGCTAGAGGTATAGGGGGTGGGTTGAGATCTAATAAATCATGTTTAACCCCGCCGTATTTTTGCGCCTGTCCCAAGTCAGAAATGAAATGAAAACTGTACGACAAAAGAGATGATTTCAGCTTCCCAATTGTGAATTGTCCATTTCTATGTAGCAACATTCCAGCAGCGCCTGCATACGGAGTATATATCTCCCGTTGATATGATATTCAGGGGCTTGTATTTCCTATCATGATGTTCTTGATAGAGGGTTGCTGCTCACAAGGAAGCTATGAAACCAAAAGTTCCAAGTGGTGGCATTGAAATCATTCCTACATGTTCGTTAATTTTACGGACGCCATCATGAGTTGGTTGACCGTTCTGGAATATCCTTTTTATAGATGATAGCGGATATATTCCGGTTGTGGTAACTGCAGTCCGTCCCCTTTTCCCCGGGTGTGACCTACCGAATTGGACATGTTACCGGGTTTGTACTAACATGAGCAACACGACGGGTGCCACATGTGGAGCAGGATCTGCTTACCGTTCCGGAGCACCTGAGATCACCCCCATTTTTTGGTTGGGTTCTAGTTGCTCAGTCTTTAGTTTTTCTATGTTGTGTTTTGTGAACTGTTGTTTATAAGAAAGAAGGAGTGGTTTGATTGCCAATGAGACAACTCCCCACAAGTTTATTTGTCTTTTTTTTCTTTAGTCATGTCGTTGTTAGTTTATTTTCGACTTTTGTGTTTAAATGTCACCTTGATATATTTCGCCTCTCTGTTGTTTTCTTCGAATATTTAACAAACGCATCAAAGAACCAGGTTATCAATTATTTGTTTCGTCTTCACAATATTATCAATGGCGCTCGAATCAATGAATGTGAAGGGCTTACTCAATATCAATGCATGGAAATCTAAATTTTACTAAAAGAAGTTCAAGATCTTCAAAATATCATTATATAAGATTTTGCTTATGTTGTGTTGCAGCTACCTTTGCTGTATTGACCTAAAGATAAATTCCTGGTTGTCTTTTTGTCATGCAAGAGGAAAAATCTATAAGAGTTTAACGATCCATTCTCTCCTTTTTACATTTAGTTTGTTTGACAATAATACTTTAAAAATGATTCTTGATTTTTCTCAACAGGAACACTAAAATAAAAAAAAAAAAAAAAACCAAGGACCGAAACACTCGAAGACATATTTGACCAAAATGGATTTACCAAATGACTGACTACTGAGCTGATGATACCTTATGAGACACTCATAGGCAAAACTGTTCAATGCCAAAGATATATAAGTACAGAAACACTCTAATTATTTAATTACCACAAATAGACAGAAAAATAAAAGCCAAATCCATCTAAGGTAATCTTTTCCTGAGGAAGTTGGGACCTTAGTTTCATATTTAATTTAAAATTTATCAACAGATTTTTCAAAAAAAAAAAGGTTTATTATATATCATGCCAGTACCCAAACACTGTTTCTCTTATTTCATTAACAAATATTTAAATTAAATCAACACAACTATTCTTACCGTGTTTTGTGTTAGTAACTGATTCATTTTCCGTTGTACTTGTTGTTAACCCATCACATCTACATCCGAACGGTATTGAACTAGGTACACCTGGTGATCCTGGAAAACCTTTTGGCCCAACAGGACCGATTGACCCTAAATATAAAAAAGATTCAATGTGAATAAAATAGATGCTGCGTATATATAAATCAAGCGACACATCAACAAAATAACCATACATCCATGTGTGTATACACATATACGTCTTAACATGTGACAAATCTACAACAGACGTTCTCCATCGGATAATCATCGGTTATACAGGACTAACACCATAATATATATAATTCGTCTGAAATTTAGCCCAACAATGTTAGATCTGCCAAATTGTATCAACAAATGTTTGCTCTTCCGTCAGCGGGATTCGAACCCTTGTTATGTGAAATCGTGACAACACTGCCTGCACTGTTTCTAGCGCCCTAGACCACTCGGCCAACTAGTCTATAAAAATATCGTTTTCGTTAGTCGAGAACTATCTTTCCTCGTCGATTTATACAGGCTTGTAACCAAGTGCATGATGTATAGTAATATGTAAGATGATGTTTTCGTTATAGAGAAAGTCCAAATAACCGTCCATTCCTGGGAAATAATGGAGCTCAGTAGTCAGTACTTCAGTATTAACATGATAAATAACAAACATAACTAAATTTGCCCGTTTAAAAATTTTGAAATTATAAAGAAACTAAGGTTTCAACTCCCTCAGGCAAAGTTGGCCTGAAAAGGATTTGGCTATTATTTTAGGTCATTTTTGATTATATAGCTCTTCAATTGTTTCGGACTTATACATCCTTGGTTTCAAATATTCGCCTTTGAGCGTTCCTGTTGAAGGTAAATCCAGAAAAGCGTTTCGGATGCATTAAATTTATAACGTGTTGTTTTCATTTATTTACAGCACTGGGTCAATACCTCTGCTAGTGGACTATCAGCCCCCGAGGGTATCATCAGCTCAGTAGTCCGTACTTCGGTATTGACATGATTAATAACAACCCTTTCTAAATTTGCCCGTTTGTAAATTTTGAATTTATAAAGAAACTAAGGTTTATATATAATTACTCTAAAAATCAGCACAACAATGTTAAATCTGTAAATTTGCGGAAGCAAATTTCTGTTCTTCCCTCGCTGGGATTCGAACTAATGCTATTGGGATATCGAGACAACACCGCCTGCACTATGTCCAGCGCTCTAGACCACTCGGCCACCTAGACTGAACTAAAAATTCAGCTTTCGGTGGCCTAGTGTTACCTTTCCTCGTCAGTAGACTCTAGAATTGTAACACAGTACATGATATAATAGGCATGAAGATGGAATTGATTGCAGATTAGATAAAAAAATATCGTAAAGGATCGTAAGATACAGTCACAGAAATAATTATTTTGATAAGTACGTCTTAACAAGTGACAACTCTATGACAGATACATCAATTGGATCACCAATGAAGGCGATACACGGCTGAAAACACATATTATATTCATAATTACTCTAAATATCTGTATATATAAACGGCAAAAGTCAATATATAATATAATTATATATAATATAATTATATATAATAATGAAAATTGATTATTTTATTAAACAAATTAGCATCACACAACACCAGTTAAATGTCAATGCATCAATGAAATGTCTCTCCAGCCGGTTTTAACTATAGATAGGTTTCGATAGGACATAATTTGAGTTTGAGTTATTTCCTTTGGGCCGCCATTTTGGAATGGGTAAATGGATGATTTCTCCATTTATAGATGAGGACTTTGTGTTAAGGAAATTGTCGTTTACAAGGTAATATAGATACAGACTATTCATCAGTTTGTGGGCATGGTAGTGCAGATAATCATGACGTCTGCTGGGGGTATTTATCGATTTTGATTTACATAGATCCCGTATGAAGGTGTCAAAGCAAAATTTAATATAGTCTTCTAACACGTCATTCTACTAATTACACTCTTCGGCTCTCCGAAAATGTAACATATCTGACTTATTTTCCGTGGTGCAACAAGGCATCTCAATTGAAAGATGTCAAAATTCTGACCAATGACTATGACGTAACTTTACCTTGCTATAAATACTGCGGCGGGAAAGTTGCGTCATCAAAAATGTTTAATAAACATTTAAAATAAACTGAGAAGTGTTCCAAGTCGGTTAAATACAACGTATTTTATCGTTGTCCTCTTTTCTAAAGGTGTTTTGAAAACATGTGTGAACTGTAGTGTAAAACACACAGATGCTGGTCAATGTCACGCAATCAAGTGTTGATAGAACGTGTTCACCTTGTATTTATTTGAACGTTTTTTTTTGTCTTAAATAAATTTATAAAAAAAATGTCGTTATTAATTTTACACGGAATAAAACTATTACAGGAGTTATAAGAAAAAATATCTTTATTGATTTTCAAGGAAAGTACGAAAGTGTACTCGTATTCCTGCCATAATGTACCCAAGTAGTGATGTACAATTTATAACAAAATTTAAAATATTTTTACGAGTATTATTATCACAAAATGTTAAGAATATATTCAAAATTCTTATTCCAGTATAAGAAATTATAATTGTAATGCATTGGAATATGCAACTAGCGAACGTTCAACTGTTTGTATGTTACTGTAGATAGACACTGGAAATGGCAATACGGAACGCTATGTGGGGTATTTCTCATCAAAAGTATTTTGAAACCTTTCCTAAAGATATGATATATCAAATTATGTTCAAATAGCTTGTTTTAAAAAAAAGTAAATTTTCTAAAGTACTTCTTCTGAACATACAATATAAATGAAACTACCAAGATAATATGAATAATATGGCAGGTTTATGAATTTTAACAAGCTCTTAGTGAGATAATAAATGTAAACAGAGCTGTGTTACAGTTGAACATAAAGAGACATAATATAAATGATGTGATTGGTATTTAGTTGTGAATGTTGAGTGAACAGTCGAAAAAATATTAAGGCAATCTTCACGAGCAAGAAGCAGTTCAAAAGAAGTTCAATCGAGAATATTTGTTGGTGAAGACGTTTACATTCTCCCTTGTAAAGCAAATAAGATTCCACTAACCAACAGTAGATGTTGTTTGAGTAGAAGAATGAAATTTAAAAAAAATATTATTGTTTTAAATGTTGCAATACTGCAATATTTTAAATGGAAACTTTTGATGCACAATTCTATACATGAAGGTAATCTCATGTCTGTGACTATGATTCAGTTACACGAACTATCCTGCAAGATTTAGATCCTGTCAAATAAAAAAGCTGTAAGTTCCTTGCCGTTAAAGAAGAAATTAGCATATGGTGTTAGATTAACCACAGACTATTTATTGTTTAGATTCAAAGACGATGTGAATTTGAAATGGAATTAAAGTGACGAGGATATTGGAACATTCATCACTCATGCCAACAATATACATCAATGTATCAAATCTACTCACGAGAGATCTAATGTCAAAAAATCACCTTCCTCGACACTTCAAGCTCTCTTACATATGACATGATATCTACAAACCTATATTCTAAGCCTACTGATACTCACTAACAATTGTCCTCACAACGTTACCATCCTGCTCACCATACAGCCAGGCACTCAGAGTCAAGCGAATATGTTCCAACACAGAAACAACTACAAATCGACCGAGTCAACTCGAAACCCGCTTGAGGAGAAGGAGCTATCATACAAGAATAATTAAAAACGTTTTCAGAAACATATCCCATTTAGCATACTGCTTTAATACAAAGATAGAAATAAGAATAAAAAAAGTCTACAGATGCATAAAAAAAGTAAATTAACAAATATAACAGGCATTTCCTTATGTAGAAAATGGTGGATTAAACCTAGTTTTTGTAGCTAGCTAAACCTCTCACTTGTATGACGGTGATGAGCGTTATTAACAGAATGAACTGTTATCCAAGCATAACTTGGAATGTAAAGGATGGGCGAAAGATACTAAAGGAACATTCAAACTCATAAGTCGAAAATAAATTGACAACGCCATAGCTAAAAAAGAAAAATACCAACAGACAAACAATAGTACACAAAACATAACATAGAAAACTAAACTAGAAAACATGTAAAGGATGAACCGAATTACAGGATCCTTACTTGGAACAGACACGTGCAGAATGTAACGAGGCTAAATATGTATGTGAGCTTCCAACCTCCATAAGCCTTAAACAGAGGGGAAACAGCACGACATATAGAACTTTGTATTATTAGTCTTTTGAACATTACTAGGATACATTTTCAATAACCCTTGCGAACGACTAATGACACCTTCAGTTAATAGCAGAAATGGAGGGTTGGTATCAAAGAAAGCATTCACTTACGCATAACATTTCAAATATATACTTGAATTCGATTTCACCGAAGAAGACTATTTTGGAAAACATCTATTGCAAACTTTTCTCTCTTTCTGTCTCTTAAACACACATGTTGACAGGGTATGGCTTGTATTTCACCCAAACTTCACAACACCTAATGAACACATTTGTTATAGGCATATAACGCCCTAGTCATTAGAAGTAAATAATTGTTTGATTAAACATCAAAACTAAAATACGGGTTATTTCATCTTCCCAATTTCTTCAAGAGAGCTATCTATATAGAAGTTCATCGTCTATAAAGATGAAATAGATAATTAAGACACTTCCGGTATTTCGTTATACTCAATTAAAAAAAAATATATGTAAATCTTAATTTACAAAGGAGTAGGTTCAATAAGACCCCTTTTTGGCCCCAAAATATAGCAGTTTTACAAAATTTTGAAAATGTAATCTTTTAGCTATTTATTGGAAAGTAGAATGCTTCTGCTACATAAATATGGAATGTTTTTGACAATACAATGCACATATATCGGGTACTAGCATCATGAAGTCATGCTAAATTACTGAAATCTTCACAATTTTAGCATTTTGGTTAGATTTTAGATGGTTTCCATCTTAAATGAAAGTGGCCGCATTCGTGTTCATTCATAATATTGAAATGTAAGTTCTATTTGATGATAATACATAACATATATAAAGGTTGAGGATGAACACGGATGCGGCCACTTTCATTTTTGACAAAAACCATCCGAAAAGTGACGTTTTCTGGCATATTTGATAGATTTTTCATATTTTAGCTTGAATCGAAGCGTTTTTAATGACTACATCAGTTAAAATATGTCACATAAACTAATTGAATCAATTGAAATAGACACTTCAGTGTTTAAAAAGTGTCTAAAATCTTTCGTTAGATGAACCTGAAATTTGAGGCCAAAATCGGCCCTTACTGGACCTACTCCTTTACATCCACAGTAAGAACAATATCGTTGTGGTAAATATAACAAACGTACAGGAAAACATTTTTTTTTGATATTTTTTCCACTGTTCACTCAACATTAACATTCTAATCATATTCATAAACTCATAAATACTGTTATCGAGACAACCTTTTACATTTTACGCTCTTTACCTGTTGGTTTCGTTGTCGACGGAAGGTGAAGACAGTTTTTGAAAAGGTCTAGTATGATGTCATCGATACGACTTTAGCGTAAAATATAAAAAAAAAAACCAGTTCGAAATAAAAGATATGTGTCAGGTGAAATATCTTGTTATTTTGTTTACTAACGACGTAATCACTAACCATAAAAACCGTGGAATTTATTCCTTCCAATTATATGACGTTTTCCATCAAAATCATGCTTATAAATCAATTGCATTAGAATGCAGATTGACCATGTGAGCAGCAATTACCTGTATTCCCTTTCCCTCCTTTTTCACCAGTGTCACCTTTAAAACCAAGACCTCCGGGTAAGCCATCTCTACCAGGATTACCTTTCACTCCAATCGGACCTTAACACATGCAAACGAAAAAAAAAACTCCCATTATAAATAATCCTATTTTATCTATATATTTATACATCACATCAAATGTAATCATTTGAAAATATATTTATTGTATCTGTATTTTTTCTCCTAAGAGTAACTGTATATTTAGCAACTTTGCTTTTAATACCAGTTTCGATCGTTTGTTATACTAGTTACTATTACATTCCGGTCGAATGATCTTTTACTACGTGCTAGTCGTAACAAAATAATGAAAGGAAATTTGTAATTTATTCATAAAAAGTAGGGTTTTCATTTTTGTGTTTTTTCTTCAAAAAGGAGTTATTTTAAAAGTTTTGTGAGTAAATATTAGCTTTTAATATGTATTTGTTAATATCATTTATCTTTTTGTTACACATATTTAATAGACATAGTTGATATACACAACAGAACAGGCATATAACATAGCGGGTGTTGATTACTATGTAAATAGTTATACAGTATTGAAGTGATCATTACATTAACCCGACCAAGCAAAAATATATAGTTATCTACATAAAGCCTCAATTGAAATAGAAAAGGTTTAAACAAAAATTCAATTTCATGTTTTATCCTATCATCAATTTTGTTTTCTCTTTCTTTTGGTATTTTGTGATGGTTCTTTTTTTCCAAATAACCCACTTTGCTACAAGAACGACCGTATCTAGAATTTGAAAAGGAATATCTGCATTTATAACACCCGAAAGGATTCGCATTTCTAATTTTTGTAAATATTCGATTCTCAATGTTGTACAAAATTCCCACATTTTCTCAAACATTTCCCTCCAAACTTCTTCCAACAGTCAACAGTTACACAAAAAGATGAAACAATGATTATGTTTCATTATAAAAGTGACTCTTCGTTTGAACGATTCATCTTTTGTAATCTTTTTTCCAAGTAAACTTCCATTGAAGGTGTTTTGCTTTCTTGTTTGGGATACATTTTTATTCAATTAAAAGTGTGCTGAATAATCTTCTAGGCACAATTGTTTGGCTTCAACGACAATTCCGATTTTTTTCTAAATTGAAAAGATTTTATAATTTTCGGATTGACTTTGGGGTGGCACGGTAGTATTTACATTCCGGAATTTAGGTTTCTCTTTTGTGTACCCTACTTAAGTCAATGTATCTGAACAGTATGATTGGACAAAAAATACAGTATCTTATGGAACGCCACAGCTGTCTTATGTGGTACTCTGATATTACTTTGTATTGTTTTATTATTACTTGATGATATTTTGTCTTTACTTAATATGGTTTTGACATTACGTAATGATGTTTTGATATAACTCAATATGGAATAGTCATTACTTAATGATATTTCGATATTACACGATATGGTTTCGTATTGACTTGATATAGTTTTGTCATTCCTCAATATGGTTTTGTCATTACTCGATGTGGTTTCACCATTATTTAATGTGGTTGTGTCATTAGTCAATGTGGTTTTAACATTACGTAATGATGTTTCAAAATTTGACGATTTTACACTACATGATGTGTTTGTTTCATTATTTGATGTGGTCCTGTCATTCTTTGATGTGGTTATCCCATTACTTGATGAGGTAAAATCACGTGACCAATTCGGAAAAACCTGTTCTATTTTTAGATAGATTTCCATGTTGTTTGTGCCTTGGATGAGTGTGGCCATCCATCGAATTAGAGTTCAAATTAAAGTTCGGGGTTACTGTTTGAGTTAAACTTTGAGTTAGTCTTCGATTTTGAATTCAAGTCATTATTAGAATTAAAGTTTAAGTTAGCATTGAGTTTCGAGTTGGACTTCGAGTTTGAGTCACATATAAAGGTAGAGTTCTAGTTACAACATTAAATTTGAGTCACCTTTTGAGGTAGAGTTTGAGTAAGATTCGAATTTACGTCTCATTTAGATTAATTAAGATTTTGAGTTGAAATTCGAGCTATCTTATATGAGTTCGTAATTAAATTTTCTATCGCGGAACAAGGACTTTTGCTCGGGCTTCCGAAAAGAGGGCTCCGGGGTATGCGTACAAAAGATAAACAATGTTACAGTATACAAAACGCAACATAGAAGTTGAAATAAAGTTAGATGTGGTGTGATTGACAATGAGACAACTATCCACCAGAGTTTATATGCAGTGGATGTAAGAAATCAGATATAGGCAACCGTACAGCCTTCAACACACCGTATAGTCAGCTACAAAAGGCCACCATGCACCATGTGAAAAAATTCAAACGAAAAAACAAACGGTCTTATTTATAAATAAACAATCTACAAAAAAAAATTACACACATTTATACAACGACAACAATTGAACTTCATGCTCCTGACATGGGGCAGGTACATAAAAAAAGTGCACGTGGCGGAGTTTAACATGTATGTGAGCGCTAAATCCTAATCTTTCATCGGACTGTTACAGTTGTGTAACAGCACAACACGAGAAAAAAATGTAAACTAGACAAAGTGATGCTCCCGCACTCAACTCATTTAACCGCTTATACCCCCAAAATGACAAAAAAACGTTCAATTATCTCCCAAAAGAGCAAAAGATAATAAAAATAAAAACCCTGACCACATGCACACCTTCAATATATGTACAAACAGACAGTAAAGAGAAAACTTCCTAGGATTCAAACTGTAGGAGGAGTTATGCGGAATAACTATATACCCATAATGGGACGGACAGACGGACGGTCGGGCAGACGGACGGACGGACGGACAGGGGTAAAACAATATGCCCCCCAACTTTAGTTGCGGTGGCATACAAAACAGTTTCATTTGGCTGATTCAATAGATCGGTATGACTGGGTAATATAAATCCTTCGGGGTGATCTCGGATGCTCCATAAAGGCACCCGTCGTGTTATTTGAGAAAGTACAAACCCAGTGATTTGGTTTTATTTGGTAGTTTACCATCAAGGAAAAGATGACGGTATTATGGTTACGACCACTGGAACATGTCCGTCGTCACATGTGAAACAGATATTCCAAAAAGTTTATCTTTCAATTAGTGCGAGGTAGATCAGGGAATTCAATTGATTACAAATAAAAGATTGATATTCGTATAAGTTCAAATGATCATTTACGCTTAAAATAAAATCGGAGAATTCTTTTTTTATAGTATTGATGCTTTGTCGCTTAGTCCGAGCCCCCCTCCCCCCGTTTCCCTGTAACTTTAGTGTGAGTTGATTTGAAGTGTTTCATTTGTTAACAATAAAGTTCAAGTCTTTTGATTTGTGTCGAGCCTGCGACATCAATGTAGGGGCAGTGAGAAACAACAAACCTATATTTCGTCGTCGATTGTGGCGTCGGCGTCTCCATCTTCATTTTTTTTAATTTCTATTGAGTTTAACCTTTCATTATACATGTTACTAAACATGTATGCCATCATAATTTTGTACTTATAGAATATCATACTGTATTTGTTTACCTCGACTATTGTATCTGTATTTATATTGTATGTTTCTCTGTAAACTTGTATTTAGTTTTTAGAAGATAAAGTATCTATCTATCTATCTATAGATCGTTAGGTTTCAATATTTTAACTTTTTTCATTTCGGGACCTTTTATAGCTTACTATAGGGTATGGGTTTTGCTCATTGTTGAAAACCATACAGTTTTGTTTAAGTTAAATAAAACCGAATTAAACTGTTTTGACATGATACATTTGTAAACCTCCATGAAGTGCTTTAAAACTTGCTTAGGAGTTGTTCCTAAATTTCAAGAAAAAGCATCTACAGAAAAACATTTTTAAAAAATTTTTTTTTTACCGATTAATGTATTATATATAAATGTACAGCCGACCAACATGACGCTTTTACACTTACAGCAGCAATATCAGGCGAGTCACAGGGTTTCGTGGAATATTTTACAAATTTATTACAAAAATACTGCTTCCGTTTGAGAACTTAGGATAAAAACAACAGGACCAAGTGGTTCGGGGATATCCCAATTATGTCCGAAATACTGTAAACTTTTGAATACTTTTTTTCTTATTATTGTCTGCCGTTCCCCTTTTTCATACCAAATAACTCTGAACAACCACTCGAACTTTAATTTGAACTTTAACTCAATGGATAGCGATACCCATCCAAAGCACATTAAACAAACGATATATTGAAATCTGTTTAAAAATAGAACATATTTTTTCCGAATTGGTCACGTGGTTTTACCTCATCAAGTAATGGGATAACCACATCAAAGAATGACAGGACCACATCAAATAATGAAACAAACACATCATGTAGTGTAAAATCGTCAAATTTTGAAACATCATTACGTAATGTTAAAACCATATAAAGAATAGGCAAATCATCATTACAAAATAACAAAACCACATCATGTAATGAAACAACTACATAACGTTAAGTCACATTCACATCAAATAATGTTAAAACCACATTGACTAATGACACAACCACATTAAATAATGGTGAAACCACATCGAGTAATGACAAAACCATATTGAGGAATGACAAAACTATATCACGTCAATACGAAACCATATCGTGTAATATCGAAATATCATTAAGTAATGACTATTCCATATTGAGTTATATCAAAACATCATTACGTAATGTCAAAACCATATTAAGTAAAGACAAAATATCATCAAGTAATAATAAAACAACATAAAGTAACATCAGAGTTCCACATAAGACAGCTGTGGCGTTCCATAGTATCTACTAAACATACTTTCCCAAACTGAGGGTTGAATCTGGTGTAGAAAAATATGAAATAATTTTACATACAGGTGAAAATGAATTTTTGAGAATTTTTGAGAAAGTTGTATTCACTGCATGATAAAAGACATAAAAGGCCTTAGGTTTATAAAGATAGCAATAAAAGTAAACGATCATCATACATATTCAAATTAATTTTTGAATATCATAATGAAAGTACTTCAGTTAACTGTGTATGTAGAATTTTGGGCAGTGCTAGAAAGTGGTCAAAATTCTAAAAAGGCTATCATTATCCCTATGGGCCAGGAAATACTACCGTGCCACCTTAACTGGTATGTATATGATAATCACTAAGTTAATTAGGGTATTTTTTTTACCTATTCACTTTGTAAGTTTATCAATAAAAATTTGATTAAGGACCACTAGATTAAGAACAGCCCTTAAATTCCAACCATAGGAGTGAAAATAGCTGATTCTGCAAATTTTGCCTTATCTGTGGGCATTAATGTCAAAATTTACCTAGAAAGTAGAACTTTATAAATTTAATGTAACTTGCAATAATTTCTTAATTATAATGCTCGCTTTAACTTTTCGAAGTGTCTGACACATGTGCAACCACTGGATTTGAGACTCGACATAATTTAGTTGCCTGTACATCCTATAATTTTTACCGAAATACATAAAGTGCATAATTTTTTATTTTTTCCACACAAGTACAGCTATACTAGTTTTCTTCAAGTTTAATTTGTAGTTCTGTGGTAACATGACACCTGTTTGAGCTTTTTTGGGACCAGTCAGTGGTAAAGGGGTCCTTACTTATTCAATTAGCCCCCATATTTAGCTGAAATAGAGTTAGCATTAGGGGTTTCTTTACATTGATAAGACAATTTTTTGGACAAAGAATGTGATTATCATTGTATATCAGATATATTAGATAGCTTATTTATTTTCTATGCGAATGTCAGGAATTGTTTTGATTTTCTGACCCTGAAAAGCACAAAAAGGTAAATTGATTATGTAAGGGGACATAATTTAACTTAATGCATACATGAGAAAGAGACAAACAGCCAACTTAGAGATATATTCTAGTACATGTATTGTCAAAAAGATTTTAGAATAATAGTCAAATGCCATCTAAAGAATCTTGTTATGTTGCTTACATAAAACTGGAAATGCTTAAAGGAATGTAAGGCATGCTGTAAAAATGGGGAATGGACTTTATTAATTTTTTTCATGATTTGGTACTTATACTCTTTCTTTTAATCAGATTAACTAGAAATAGTGTTGGCAATCCAATAATTCCTCCTGAATCACCATGTTTTACCTCTGTGCTGATTCAAAACATTATATATTTGGTTTTTGTTCACTCCTTAAGTAAAAGTGGTAAGATGAAAAAAAATTGAAAATCTGCCAGCAGGGGTATGGGTATAATCTTTTATTTTTTTTGGTAAGAAATAAGTGCAGACTAGTATTCTTTATTGTAATATGTTTCCTAGTAAGAAGTCTATGCATCATAGGTGTCATAACTGGTTTCAAGTTTGTGATGTCTTTGTTAAGGTGGCACGGTAGTATTTACATTCCGGAATTTAGGTTGCTCTTTTGTGTACCCTACTTAAGTCAATGTATCTGAACAGTATGATTGGAAAAAAATACAGTATCTACTGAACATACTTTCCCAAACTGAGGGATGAATCAGGTGTAGAAAAATATGAAATAATTTTACATACAGGTGAAAATGAATTTTGAGAATTTTTTTAAATTTTGTTTAAAAGCACAAGTGGCCTTAGGTTTATAAAGATAGTAAAAAAAAGTAAACGGTCATCATACATATTCAAATTAATTTTCAATATCATAATGAAAGTACTTCAGTTAACTGTGTATGTAGAATTTTGGGCCGTGCTAGAAAGTGGTGAAAATTCTAAAAAGGCTATCATTATCCCAATGGGCCAGGAAATACTACCGTGACACCTTGAACGATAATGTCGGATTTTAAAAGGTCAAATTGTTCGGGTTTAAATAAAGATTTAATGCGGTTATATTGTGCTAGTTCCTTTTATCTATTGGATTGTTCAAAATTTCGAAAGAATTTTTCAAAAACTTATTGAATAAGTCACACCTTTCTTTTAGTTATTTTTATTTCGCTGGAGGCAACATTTGCTTAATATAAAGCACAACCTTTGAACATTAATTTACATTTGCCAAATATTTTTCTTCTAAAAAGTGATTGAGTTTTTAGTTGTCTTACACATTTTTATTTGCCTAATATCTCTTTTTTTTTTTTTACTCAAATTGATTCTTTATTGCACATATTGCTGTTTTAACAATAAAACTTGGTGTACAGCATTCCATCAAGTATCCCTGCTAAATTTACTACTAAATATCCAGGGAGAATATTCCGTAGAATTAACAATAAATAACATTGGTATAAATATCTGAATAAATAAATTACTGTTACAAACAGTCTTTATTAATACAAAATTTGTATACTATTTATATTTATAATAATATCTGTAATATTCCAATATCTATAATTACACAAGTTTGTCGGTATTTTTACGGAAATTATTCTTTACTCCGGAATTGGTTTTTTTATACTATCTTTAATGTATCAGAAACGAAATGCGGTCAGTGACCTCGCACGTTCTTTTCAATCTTTCAATTTTGAGAATACACAATTTTCAATCCTGGTGTTTGCATATATTATTTAATGATTTGAAAATTTGGAATAATGATTCGAAAAAGGTAAGTTGTTGTACTAATATAATTTTGTGTTTACAACTTAATTTATAATTATTAAATAGATTCGTTATTGATTTGACCCAAATAAATATTGTGTCGTGACCTTTACCTATCAAATGTTTGTAAACATTTAAAACATTGGTACAGCATCAATATATTCAAAGATCACACACACGCCTACATATACCAATGCATCTGAAGTATCCACAGGAACATACTTTGGTACATACATACTTTTGCAATTACAACATTGTACAATGTACAGCATCACATGCCTATGCTTTTTTCTACAGTACAGGTACTACAGCAAAAATACTTTCTGTAGCTCTATTAATAGTACCAGCTTAATTTTATAAAATTACATCAGTTTTTGCTCAGAATATAGAGTCCTTTTTTTTTGTAAACTATTTGATACATACATTTCATACTGTTTTATTTTGTACTCATTTCTTCATATCAGAGGTGAATTATTAAGCTAGTCCAAACAATTATGAGTCTCAAAAGACCAACCCAATCATTTTTCCCTGACACCTTCCTTCGACGTAGTTTAGCCTCACAGAAAAAGAAACTAAATTAGCCCTGCAAGACGTCACAACCATTTGGACTAATTTTTTGCGAACAAATTTATACACAACTCACACACACCCAAAGTACATACCGTAACATATATAGATACATGTAGGTACTTACATTGTACATTTACAATTAAAGTATCACAAGCATTAACACATTAATTGATAGCCTCTGTTTTTTTTTTACTATTAGCTTAATGCATTTTAATACCATAAAATGACATCAATTTTTTCTCAAAATATTCAACACATTTGTTAATAAGCAGCTTATCTCTATATTTGCTATACTATATAATTCTACTATATTTTCTACTTCATATTTGAAAATTCTTAATGTGTCTACCATTTTAGCCTTTTTATTAGAGACATAATGTGCTTTATAAACTGAAAAGAACATTAAGCTAAGCAGATGATTTAGTGCATAATATGCCTCATCATAAATTTTGTATCCTATTACAAGAGAATGGAGACTTATTACATGTTCATCAATACAGACTTTTTGAAGTAAACCTTTCATTGATTTCCAAAATGTTTTATGATATGAACATGTAATGAAAAAATGATTATAATTATCTAGTTTATTACAGTATGAACAAAAATTGTTTGTTGAAATTTTCCACTGGAAAAGCAGCTCCTCGTTTGGCAAAATATAATGCATTAATTTCCACCTGAACATTTTTATTTTATTATCTTTAAGATACTCAAAAGTAAATTTAATAGAGTCTTTGAATTCATTTTTTAGTCTTCCTATACTTAAGACTCTTTCCCATTTTAAAAAACCGGTTGGTATTTCTATTTTTACTAGACTTAGTACAATTTTGTATATGTCTTTATTATTGATAGTTAGTACATTATTATTATCTCTAAGTTTAATTTTAGTTCGGTTAATATGGACTTTAGTTTTGAATGATTCCTCTGTTTTTAATTTGTCTGTCCATTGTTTTGGTATGGATTTTTTTAGTTTTGATAGTTCAGAAATCCAATTGCTTTTATTTCTTAATTTTGAAATAATTATTTCTTCTGATATATTTCCCCTATTATCAATTATGTCATTTATATATAATATATCACTATCAATCCAATTATTAAAGAACAGACATTTAGCTTGAAATTTTATGGATCTATTGCCCCATATTACTTGTTTTCTGATATCTAAATAATTATCGATTTGATCATGATGATTGTTTTCATAATTGTTTACAGTTATCCATTTTTTTATCATCTCTTGATAGAAGATTGGTGTATCATTCCATATTTTTCTATCTAGAAGTTTTGTGCTATTTAGATTCATCTTGAAAATACGCAGGTTTTTTCCAAATTTATTAAGGTGTAATTTTGATAATACAGACCAGTTTGCATTTCCTGATTGTAGTATTTTTAAAATCCATTTTAAATGTATTGATTTTATATAAGACTCCATATCAATCATTTTTAACCCCCCCCTCAGAGAAATTTTTAATTATTATTGACCTTTTTATTTTATCTTTTCCTCCATTCCAAATGAATTTATATAAGATTTTATTTATATTTTGTAGATAATCTTTAGTTATGATACTGTTAGTAGCAATGTACGTTATATTTGGTAACAGAAGAGCTTTTACTATTAATATTTTTCCAAGTAGTGTTAACTTTCGTTTTGACCATCTTTCTACAAGTTTTGCTATTTTGTCTATCACCTTTTCCATATTTAATGCTTGACATTCTTTTCTGTCATACCCAAAATAGATACCGAGGCTTTTAATTGGTTTGTTTGTCCAGTTTATATTTTCATATTTATCTTTTGAACTTTTTAATCTCCCTAACCATACCCCTTCTGTTTTGTTTCTATTAAGTTTAAGTCCTGAAAAACTTCCAAATGTTTCAATTATGCTAAGAGCCAAACTTATTTCTTTTCTTGACTGTAGAAAGAGTGTTGTATCATCCGCTAATTGGCAAATTTTTAAATTACAAGATTTTCCTTCTAATTTTATTTTTATTCCTTTAAAATCTTTATTACTTCTTAGTCTTATTGCCATTAATTCTACTGTTATGACAAAAAGGAGAGCTGAAATCGGACACCCTTGTCGTATTCCACGATATATTTTGAAAGGACCTGAGACCCACCCATTATTTAAAATACATCCCTTTATGTCTTTATACATAGTTTCAACCCATCTGATAAAACTAGTTTTAAATCCAAACTTTTTTAGAGTTTCCGTCATAAATGTCCATTCTAACGAGTCAAAGGCTTTACTAAAATCCAAAAAAAGAATTGCTCCTTCTATATTAAATTTCTCAGAATAATCTATAATATCTTGTATTTGTCTGATGTTAAAACCAATATATCTGTTTTTAACATATCCGGTTTGATCTAGACTAATGATAGATGGTAGAACTTTTTTAAGTCTCTGAGCTAACACATAAGCTAATAGTTTTGTATCAATATTCAATAAAGTTATGGGACGGTAATTATTTAATGAAAGAGGGTCATTCTTTTTAAATATTAGTGAAATTGCACCTTTCTTTTGAGAGTTTGTTAATTCTTTTTTTTCATAGTTATAATTAAATACCTTGACAATAATATTTTTTAAGCTATTCCAAATTTGCCTATAAAATTCCACTGTTAGACCATCTAGACCGGGGGATTTATTTAGCTTCATTTTAAATATTGCAGCTGTACATTCAGTTTCTGTTACTTCCCCTTCACATTGATTACTATCTGAGTCTTTTAGCTTTTTTGGTAGCTCTGTTTCTTTAATATACATTTTAACATCATCATCACAAGGGTTAGTGGACTCATAGAGAGTTTTGTAGTATTTCACTTGTAGATTTAAAATTTTATCTTGGTCTGTTGTAGCAGACCCATTTTCATCATATAGTTCAGTTATAATCTTTTTTGTTTGGCGACTCTTTTCTAGTCCCAAGAAGTATGCACTATGTTTTTCTCCTTCTTCAAACCATTTTACCCTTGACCTTATTTTTTGTCCCTTAATTTTGTCTTTATACAAGCCCTCTAAATAATTTTCCACATTTTCAATTTCTTTTTGTAATTTTTGATTTATAAGGGTACTATTATTTATTTCTTTGTTGAGATAATTCAGCTGTTTTTCTAAAATATTTATTTGATCTTTTTTTAATTTGGCTTGTCTTTTACAATAGCTTAAACTTGCATCCCGCACTTCTATTTTCAAGTTATCCCAAAGTATCCCCAAATCATTACAGTTAATTGATTCCTTTTCATATTTAATTATTAGATTTGTTATTATATTTACATAGTCCTCATTGTTTAATATACTGGAGTTTAATTTCCAGTAGCCACGCCCCTTATTTCCTCTATCAGTATTGATTTTTAAAGATACTGCATTATGGTCAGTTAGTTTTTGAACAATAGGTCTAATATCACAACTTTTACAATTTTTTAGTACTTCCTTGGAAATCAAGAAATAATCAATCCTGGTGGCCTCTGATCTATCTTTCCTACTCCAAGTAAATTGTTTTAGGTTTTTATTTTTGTTTCTCCAAATATCTATTAATTTACATGATTTTATAAGCCCCTTTAAACTTGTAACTGGTTTATCAATTTTTTTGGAAGATTTAGTTTTATTTTTTGTATCTATCAATGACCAGATGTCGTTGAAATCACCCCCAAGAATTGTTTGACCTAATCCATATTTATTTATATAAGATTTAACTGTTTTGAAGAAACTATTTCTTTCTCTTAATTTATTTGGAGCGTAGATGTTTACTAGCGTGTAGATATTTTCATTGATTTCAATATTAATCAGAATAAATCTCCCTTCAGAATCTTTGTGTTCATCAATAATTTTGAAATTAATTCTATCTTTTATCCATATTGCTACCCCGCGTGAATTACTTGTACCATCACTTCTGAAAAGATTCTCGCCAAATTCTTTATTCAATGTATTTTGCATTAAATTGATAAAATGAGTTTCTTGAATGAATATTACATCACATTTTTGCTGATTTGCCCAACTTACTATTTTATTTATTTTTTCAGGTTGCTGTAGGCCATTAGCATTGACCGTGCATATATGCAGATAATTTCTCATGGTGGTTTATAGTTGGATATTTTAAATTTCATACATGGTGAGTAACATTTTTTTACATTAATAATGACACATTCTATATATTTGTTCTTTGATATTATTTTTTTATTACTTTTGACTGCCTTAAAACTAAATTCGTTTAGTCCTGCTTCTTCACAAGAATAATTTAGAAGACTGTTTATATACTGATGAAACGTTTGTTTCACCTTAGTATTGACATTATACGCTTCACTGATTTCTATTAACTTTTCGAATCGTTGGTATTTAAATTTTGAATTTACATCAATCACGTCAATAACTAAGATTGTTATCACCAGTAATACCGCTTTGTTCACGTTATTCTCTATTTTTATCCTTTGTGTATTCCTGGTTGATATTTTAAGCAGTTCATTTTCCCGTGTTTTAACGTATTTAACATGTATTATTTTATCGATCTTCTCTAGCATTAGTTTTGATAACCTATGATCATGCTGATTATTTTTATCACTTTTATGGTGTTTATTTTGTATAAAAAATAGACTTCCGTGTTCCAGGTACACTCGATCTCTAGTTTCAATTTCGTTCGCTCTATATCTTGACCTCATCGTATTAATAGACTTTTTGGTCAAGGTTTTTTCGGAAGACTTTTTAAATAGGATTAATTGTTTTTCCATTTCAGGATATTTTTTATCAAATGATAAAGACATTAATTTGATTGTATTGTAACTTAACCTACA
The DNA here is from genome assembly GCF_021869535.1 of Mytilus californianus. Lineage (NCBI taxonomy): Eukaryota > Metazoa > Mollusca > Bivalvia > Mytilida > Mytilidae > Mytilus > Mytilus californianus. Next base: position 125,898,794 of record NW_026262679.1, on the reverse strand, counting down.
TATTCTCAACCACGTGCCTGTGTTCATAAACATAAGCACATGTTGACTCAATTTATGTTTACGTGTTAGTTTGTTATTTACACGTGCACGACGCTTTATGTTTGGCTGTAAAGGTGTATACAACCACACACTTAATACAGTAAAATACAATATATACCATAAAAACATTTTGTATTATATAATGTCTATATTACTGTTGTTAAATTTGTTTTCAACTTTTATTTTATTTAGCATGTTTAACTTAGCGCTATGGTTTACATCTTCTATAAAGATAATTGTAATAGCAAGGTATAGCTTTATACATATTTTAGACATCAGTGTTATTAAACAAATAACTACCTTTACACAACTTACTATGTTTTTAACTAGACTCTCAGAATAAAAGTTCTTTGCTATATTATTACATACATGTACATTAATGTACTTTGATTCATACATATTTTGGTTATTCCTATATACGAATTGCTTAATTTTTTTATTTGTTTTTTTCTTTTTCAGGATAAAAATTTCATGAAGAATAGGCTGTTTATGATCTTCATTAGTGATATGGATTTGACTCTCTATCATTCTGCAAAGTTTAAGTGGACAACCTTCAACAGTTATGTCACACAAGCATACTAAGACATATTTCAAATAAAATATACAGTTAAAAATAAATGAAGACAGTGCTATACATACAGTTTTGTGAAGAATATGGTTTTTACAATGCATATTTTTAGATTTTTTTTTAATAATTTATAATAAAAGAATTCTAGTCTTAGATTTTGTAATTCATTTAACAAATATCAAATTAGCGCTTCTTTTTCGGCTTCTTTGCAGCCTCATCTCTTGTTGCATCATGTAAATTCTCTGTTGGAGTAACTGGAGATTTTTCAATGTTTTGTGTCCTGGTTTTTGACTGTTTTGGTGTGCTATTTGTTGTATTGCTTTGTTCATGACTAGGTTTTGTTGTCAGATACTTTGAGATACCCGGTCTCCTGTCAACACTTCCTATGTTTTTTGGTTTTTGGTTTTGTTGTTGTGAACTGTCTTTTCCGTAAGACCTTCTCTCCTGAGTACCGAGGATCAATTGCGAATGTTCCCTGTCACTATCTGACCTACTTCTATCCTCGGTATTCACGAGAGGTTTTGTCCTGCGCTGGGAATAGACTTCACTTTCTTGGAATGACTTATCACTATTATCGGTACAGTCTTTGTTGTGTTCATCATTCTCACTTGCATTGGGTACATCTTGATTGCCGACATCATCCATGTTTGTCATATATGTATCATCTTCATCATATTCACCATCCGAATGCTCATTGCACTCATATTGCTTGTGGCCTAGTTGACCACATTTTCTACACTTCCATCCATTCGGACAAGTGTTTGCTGAATGTCTTTCTTCGAAGCACTTGCTACACTTCATATTTGGTCTGTTTGTGAACGATTGGCCAAAGTGGTTGATTGTTGCCCAATATTTGCCTATCTGCAATGACTTTGGCAGCGGGGGATTAAACGGTTTGCATATTACAATCCGATCGCCTGTTCTTCAATTTGTAAGGAGATTATCAATTCTTAATCTTTCCCTGAAATGAGTAATTACCTCACACTTGCTAGCTGTAGTTTCAAGAGTTCTAATTATCTGATCGTCATCTGCGGATAGAGGCACATTTTTGACTCGTACCTTCATTGTATCTTGTTCTTCATCCATTGTTATTTTTGGGTTTCTAGAGTACAGGGCTATAGATTTTGTTCTTATGGTTATCCCCAAGGACAGTAGATCTTTTTTGTCATATTCATTGTCGAAATATATTCGCCAGACGCCTCGAACTCTCTGTAGTCCAATTAAAGCTCTTACTGGCACCTGCTCGTTTATTGCCTTATAGACCTCTGTGTTTGTAAGAAAAAGTCGTTGGCCTTTATAATTTACAGCATTATCACCAAAGACGTCTGCTTCAAGGAGAAATATTGGTTTGACATTACCAATCTTGCCTAATATCTCTGGTGTCCGAACAAGAACATAGGAACAAGTCTGTATCATATTTTTTTCGTCTAGTGACGTTAACCAACTATTACCTTTTGCATTTCATTTATATGTTTTTATAAATAATAATATTGTACATACTTTTCACCAGTTTTGATTTTATACAGTCTGTCAACTTTATCAATTTATCAAAATTGAACGAACTAAGCGGCCCCCATAAAAGCATTAGGGGTTCAACACGGATATGGAATGGATTTAGATCAAATTTGGTGAGAAAAAAATAAATAATTATAAAGTTGTAGAGAGGCTTGGAAATTAAGAGATCACATATGTACGGGAAAAGTTTTAATTATCAAATCATTTATACTGTCTTGATTGGATACGAAATTGAAATAACAGGTACTCTAGATATATACGAAATTGAAATAACAAGTATTCTAGATATATACGAAAAACAAATCAATAATATTATTTGGCCCTTTATAAGGGACGGAAAAACAAACTAAATCTCAAGAATATTGTGTTATTCACCGAACAAAAAAGTAGGTTGTGGATGATAAACTTAAGGCACTTAAATTAGCCGTGTCTTAACCTATCATAAATCTGGTGCAAATTGAAGGAAATGTTATGGAAAGGACAGACTATGGCTTACCAATATATGAATCAGGTGATGTGATATGATTGCCAAACAGATTAAAACGATAAAACCCAACGGCATGATAATAAACATTACTAGTAGAACTTTCCAATAACACTTGAGATCGACTAATGACACCTACAGTTAACAGCAGAAATGGAGGGTTGGTATCAAAGAAAACATTCAATTACGCATAACATTTCAAATAATACTTAATATTCGATTTCGCCGAAGTAGACTAATTGAAAAGAATATATTTGCGGACTTTTCCTTATTTCTCTCTCTTACACACATGTGGATACTGTATGGCTTGTATCTCATCCGATCTTTACAACACATAATGAACACATTGAATATAGTTATATACCGCCCTTGTAATTAGATGTTAACAATTGTTTGATTAAACATTCAATACTAAAATACGGGTTATATTTCATCTTCCCAATGTCTGCATTAGAGCTAACTATATAGTAGCCCAACGTCTAAAAAGATGAGCGAAATAATGAAGAGCCTTCCGGTCATTTCTTCATTCTCAATTAAAAAATATATGTGAACTTTAATTAAAAAATGATTAACATCCACAGGAAGACCATTATTGTTGTGGTAAGTATAACAGACATACAGGTTACCTATAATTGCTTACATCCACTTTATTTGAACTTTGGTGGTTAGTTGTCTCATTGGCAATCATATTCTTATTTTAATATACAGGAAAACTACTAATAATATTCATAAACGATAATTACTATTATTGAGACGAACACTTACATTTTACACTCTTTACCTGTTGGTGTCGTTGGCAACTGTGGGTATAGACAGTTGTTGAAATGGTATAGTATGATGTAATCTATACGATTCCGTCGTCAAACATAAACAACAGCTAATTGTGGGCTTGACGTATGCTTCAGACGGAAAAAATAATTACAAAAAAGATATTTGTCAGGTGAAATATCTGGCTATTATGTTTATCAACGACGTAATCACATACAATATAAACGGTGGAATTAATTCCCTCCAAATATTTCGTTTTCCTATTGAAATCGTGATTATAAATCAATTGCCGTACTTACCTCGTGCTCCTTTATTTCCGGTCATACCGACATAACCTATACAAATGCAAACGAGAAAAAACTCCCATTATACGTAATCATATTTTATCTATTTATGTATACATCACATCATATGTAATCATTTGAAAAAGTATTCATTGTATCTGTATTTTTTTTCTCATTAGAGTTAAAATTGAAAACGGAAATGGGGAATGTGTCAGAGAGACAAGAACCCGACAAAAGAGCAGAAAACAGCCTAAGGCCAGTAATGGGTCTTCAACACAGCGAGAAAATCCAGCACCCGGAGGTGTGCTTCAGCTGGCCTCTTAACAAAAATGTGTAATAGTTCAGTGAAAATGGACGTCACACTAAACTCCGAAACATATAAATGAACTAAAATTGAAAAAAAAACATACAAGACTAATAAAGGCCAGAGGCTCCCGACTTTGGACAGGTGCAAAAATGCGGCGGGGTTAAACATGTTTTGTGAGATCTCAACCCTCCCCTTATACCTCTAGCCAATATAGAATAAACAAACACACAACAATACGCACAATAAAACTCATTTTAAAAGAAGTCCGAGGCAAATGTCAGAATAGATAACAGAAGAAACTAAGCAAAATGACAATGATACATAAATTAATAAAAGGACTACTAGTAGTGACTGACATTTAAACCCGCTGCATTTGTTTGCACCTGTCCTAAGTCAGGAATCTGATGTTCTGTAGTTGTCGTTTGTTGTTGTGGTTCATAAGTGTTTCTCGTTTCTCGTTTTTTATATAAATTAGACCGTTGGTTTTCCCGTTTGAATGGTTTTACACTAGTAATTTTTGGAGCCCTTTATAGCTACTGTTCGGTGTGAGCCAAGGCTCCGTGTTGAAGACCGTACTGTGACCTATAATGGTTTACTTTTATAAATTTTGACTTGGATGGAGAGTTGTCTCATTGGCACTCATACCACGTCTTCTTATATCTATATTAAGCAATTTGGATTTTAGTATCACTTCATTTCGATCCTTTGTTATACTAATTTCTATTACATTCCGGTCGAATGATATATTGCCACGTGCCATTCGTAAACAATTATTTGAGGTCAAAGTTGACCTTAGTTGGATTTGGCTATTTGTGTATGTCCTTTCTGATCATATAGCTCTTCAACTGTTTCGGTTCTTATACATCCTTGGCTTTCATATATTCGGCTTTGAGCGTTCCTGATGAAGGTAAATCCAGAAAAGCGCTTCGGACGCATGAAATTTATAACATGTTGTTTTCAATTTCTTATTTTTATTTTTTTCAAAAAGGAGTTATTTCAAAAGTATGGTGAGTAAATATTTGCTTTTAATACCTACCTATTGATATCATTTATCTTTTTTTTAGAAATATCCAATAGACATAGTTTATAAACACAACTGAACAGGCACAGTACATACGGAGTGTTGATTACAATTTGAATGATTACACAATATTAAGATGATCATTTTACTAACTCGACCAGGCACAAAGAATAAAGAATTTGTAACAGGCATCAACATGACTAAAATTCAGAACAGATTTCTAACGACTGAAAACCAAAGGCATGATTAATGTTTAATAAATAAACATAAAACAAAGATGACACAATTAAGCAAACCCCACCCACTGAATTGCAGACCCTTAATGACTTGGGACAGGCACATACCGAATATGTGACGAGGTTGAATATGTTTGTAAGTGCCCAACCTCCCAAAGTCTTGGAATGTGTTGAAACAGCGCAACATATTGAACATTGTTCTCGTCTTTTGAACATTACTAGTAGACCTTTTACTATATAACACTTGACATCGACTTATGACATCTACAATTAACAGCAGAAATGGGGGGGGGGGGGGGGGGGGGGTGGGGAGGGGGGGGGGGGTGTAGGGTGGGGGGGGGGAGTGTTGGTTGGTATCAAAGAAAATTCATTTACGCATAAACTTTCAAATACATACTTAGTATTCGAATTCACCGAAGTAGATTAATTTGAAGAAAAAAAATCTCTTTGCCGACTTTCTTTCTTTCTCTCTCTAAAACATATTTCGACCCTGTATAGCTTGTATCTCATCCGATCCTCACAACACATAATGAACACATTGCATATAGTTATATACCGCCCATGTAATTAGATGTTAACAATTGTTTGATTAAACATTCAAAGCTAAAATACGGGTTATATTTCATCTTCCCAATGTCTGCAATGAAGCTAACTATATAGTAGCTCAACGTCTAAAAAGATGAGCGAAGTAATGAAGAGCCTTCCGGTCATTTCTTTATTTTCAATTAAAAAATGAATGTGAACTTTAACTAAAAATGATTACCATCCACAGGAAGAACATTGTTGTTGTTGTAAGTATAACAGACATACAGGAAAGTATTTTTTGCCCGGTAAACTACTGTTGTTATGCGTTTACTTTTCTACATTGGCTAGAGGTATAGGGGGAGGGTTGAGATCTCATAAACATGTTTAACCCCGCCGCATTTTTGCGCCTGTCCCAAGTCAGGAGCCTCTAGCCTTTGTCGGTCTTGTATTATTTTTAATTTTAGTTTCTTGAGTACAATTTGGAGTTTAGTATGGCGTTCATTATCACTGAACTAGTATATATATTTGTTTAGGGGCCAGCTGAAGGACGCCTCCGGGTGCGGGAATTTCTTGCTGCATTGAAGACCTGTTGGTGACCTTCTGCTGTTGTCTGTTCTATGGTCGGGTTGTTGTCTCTTTGACACATTCCCCATTTCCATTCTCAATTTTAATGATATTCATAAACGATAATAACTATCATTGAGACGACCTCTTTTATTTTACACTCTTTACCTGTTGGTGTCATTGTCAACTGTAGGTTTAGACAGTTGTGGAAATGGTATAGTATGATGTCATCGATACGATTCCGGCGTCAGACATATACAACAGCTAATGTTGGCTTTACGTATGGTTCAGAACGAGAAAAGAAATTGCAAAAAAGATATTTGTCAGGTGAAACATATGTTCATTTTTTTATAAACGACGTAATCACATACCATATAAAACCGTAGAATTAATCCCCTCAAAATATATAACGTTATCCGTTCGAAAACGTGACTATATATCAATTGCCGTACGTACCTGGTTCTCCCTGCCACCCCGTTTCACCTTTACACATTGGATCTGGACAAACTCCATCTAGAATGGGAAAAAAATACATGGTTATTGTTGATAATAAATAAACTCATCATAGATACTAGGATTTAAATTTTGTACCTACGCCAGACGCGCGTTTCGTCTACAAAAGACTCATCAGTGACGCTCGAATCTAATAAAGTTTTAAAGGCCAAATAAAGTACGAAGTTGAAGAGCATTGAGGACCAAAATTCTTAAAAGCTTTGCCAAATACAGCCAAGGCAATCTATTCCTGAGGTAGAAAAGCCTTAGTATTTCAAAAATTCAAAGTTTTGCAAACAGTTAATTTATAAATATTACCATATCAATGATAATTCATGTCAGCACAGAAGTGCTGACTACTGGGCTGTTGATATCCTCGGGGAATAAAAACTCCACCAGCAGTGGCATCGACCCAGTGGTTGTAAATAAACTCATCATAGATACCAGGATTTAAATTTCGTACCTACGCCAGACGCGCGTTTCGTCTACAAAAGACTCATCAGTGACGCTCGAATCCAAAAAAGTTTCCAAGGCCAAATAAAGTATGAAGTTGAAGAGCATTGAGGACCAAAATTCCTAAAAGCTTTGCCAAATACAGCCAAGGCAATCTATTCCTGAGGTAGAAAAGCCTTAGTATTTCATAAATTCAAAGTTTATATATATTCAAAGATAAATAATTGTATACCTCATCCACATTTTAACCAAAAGCCACCCGTTGTGTTCACAAAGCTTAGAAACTTGCATGATTAAAATTACATATTATCAAAGAAATTTCGGGTTTCCAACACATGTTTATGTCAGACAACAAATACTCAAGAAAATAGTAATTTTATAAAATTATATAGACTTTATTAAGTTTTTATGATTATATTGCACTTACATTATTTAAATCTATGATGGAAATCAAAAAAGAAAATAATGATCTTTTTAGACTCCGAGAACTTGAAAATAGTATTGTTATATTAAGGATTTTGTTTAAACAGTTTAAAATTAACTATTCATATAAAATTGAGAATGGAAACGGGGAATGTGTCAAAGAGACAACAATCCCAAGGCAACCAATGGGTTTTCAACACACCGAGAAAATCCTGCACCCGGAGGCGGGCCTAAGTTGGCCCCTAAACAAAAATGTGTACTAGTTCAGCGAAAAAGTACGTTACACTAAACTCCGAAACATATTAATGAACCAAAATTAAAAAAATATACAAGACTCATGACTTGGGACAAGCCCATAAATGCGGCGGGGTTAATAGATATAAGAAGATGTGGTATGAGTGCCAATGAGACAACTCTCCATCCAAATCAAAATTTATAAAAGTAAACCATTATAGGTCACACAAACATAAACATGTTTTGTGAGATCTCAACACTCCCCTATAACTCTAGCCAAGGTCGAATAAACAAACACACAGCAATACGCACAGTAAAACTCAGTTTAAAAGAAGTCCAAGTCCGATGTTAGGTAACAGAAAAAACTAAGCAAAATGACAATGATACATAAATTAACAAAGGACTACTAGCAGTTACTGACATGCTAGCTCCAGACCTCAATTTAAGTGGTAGAAAGAGTATGTCTCCATCATCATGATCATATGAAAATCAAGCACAATCCCTCTCTTTAGGGGTTTAGTATCATACCATCATAAAGTATATGAGAAAAACATAACCCGTAACATGCCAATAACTGTTTTTAGAATTAATGTGTTTATTTTCGATGCAAAGACCCTGAGTGAATCCATATTAATTCCAAAAAATGCAATCTTTAATGATCTGACAACAGTATCGTAACTATATCTCTTCTGAATAAGTCTGTTTAAAGGTTTGGTTAGCTTTTGAGGTGCATGACGACATTTTTGTGCTTTGTATAGAATATTACCATAAAAGATTGGATGTTAAATACCTGAACGTATAAGATGTCTGCATGTTAATTTATATTTACGAATGATGTCCTTGTACCGATAAAATTTAGTAAATGTTTTGAAAAGTTTGTGATATCGAAAACCCTGGTGTAATAGTTTTTCCGTAATATAGATATTTCTTTCGTTAAAATCAATTACGTTGTTACATACACGAGCGAATCGAACAAGTTGAGATATATGAACACTATAAGATGGTGACAAGGGAACGTCACCATCTAAAAATGGATAATTAACAATAGGAAATGAAAAATCATCTCTTTTATCGTAAATATTGGTAGTAAGCTTCCCGTTAAAGATATAGATATCAAGATCCAGAAATTGGCAGTGTTCATTGTTAGTATTAGCTTTATTTAAAGTCAGTTCAGCAGCATAAATCTCTTCAGTGTACATCATTAGTGAGAGCCAAAATATCATCCAAATATCTAAAAGTGTTATTTAATTTTTGTATCAGATGTTGTTTTGATGGGTCTTTGCTGATTTTAGTTATAAATTGTAACTTATAACAATACAGAAAAAAGGTCGGCAATAAGTGGCGCACAGTAACTCCCCATTGGAATTCCGTTATCTTGACGATATACGGAAATTCCATAGCGAAATAAATGTTATCAGGTAAAAATTCAAGTGCAGTTATCGATTCAAAGTAGGTCCAATTGACATACATGTAGTTAATACACACATATATATATATGTTGGAAAATGTTGTTTGTGTGGTATTTAGACCCCTCTACCAAGCAATTTGTTTTGCATGCACACGTATAAAAATTGCGGTTTTTATACAACGCAATCATAGGTTTGAACGTTGTTTTCAATTTAGACTTGTTTATATTTTTTCGTTTGGGCTTGTATTATATTTGCCTTCGGGTTTATATGATCCGTTCATCCTATTTTGACTCTTTCAAAATTCAAGAGTCTATCCTAAATTGAGGTAAATTATATGGCCTTCCAAATACCGTTTCGATTCCTAACATCACTGAAGAGACATTAATTGTCGAAATCCGGATATGGTGTACAAATTTTTGCACCTCATTTTTGCGGTATACCATCTTTTCCGCAAGTTTATTGTTTTCTGTTTGGTAATAATTTAATAATAAGATCTGATTTGTTACATCTTGTGATCCGTTTATTTGTCAATCGTCAATGGCAGTCAGCAGGGTTTAAGAACATCAGTTGTTCGACCTGCTAGTCAAATGCGTTTTGTTAAAATATACTTTTTCACTCATTTGGTCTTTTGGAAAATGTTGTTTGTGCTGTATTTAGACCCCTTTACCAAGAAATTTGTTTTGCATGCACACGTATAAAAATTGAGGTTTTTATTCAACGCAATCATAGATTTGAACGTTGTTTTCAATTTAGACTTGTTTATATTTTTTCGTTTGGGCTTGTATTATATTTGCCTTCGGGTTTATATGATCCGTTCATCCTATTTTGACTCTTTCAAAATTCAAGAGTCTATCCTAAATTGAGGTAAATTATATGGTCTTCCAAATACCGTTTCGATTCCTAACATCACTGAAGAGACATTAATTGTCGAAATCCGGATATGGTGTACAAATTTTTGCACCTCATTTTTGCGGTATACCATCTTTTCCGCAAGTTTATTGTTTTCTGTTTGGTAATAATTTAATAATAAGATCTGATTTGTTACATCTTGTGATCCGTTTATTTGTCAATCGTCAATGGCAGTCAGCAGGGTTTAAGAACATCAGTTGTTCGACCTGCTAGTCAAATGCGTTTTGTTAAAATATACTTTTTCACTCATTTGGTCTTTTGGAAAATGTTGTTTGTGCTGTATTTAGACCCCTTTACCAAGAAATTTGTTTTGCATGCACACGTATAAAAATTGAGGTTTTTATTCAACGCAATCATAGATTTGAACGTTGTTTTCAATTTAGACTTGTTTATATTTTTTCGTTTGGGCTTGTATTATATTTGCCTTCGGGTTTATATGATCAGTTCATCCTATTTTGACTCTTTCAAAATTCAAGAGTCTATCCTAAATTGAGGTAAATTATATGGCCTTCCAAATACCGTTTCGATTCCTAACATCACTGAAGAGACATTAATTGTCGAAATCCGGATATGGTGTACAAATTTTTGCACCTCATGTTTGCGGTATACCATCTTTTCCGCAAGTTTATTGTTTTCTGTTTGGTAATAATTAAATAATAAGATCTGTTTTGTTACATCTTGTGATCCGTTTATTTGGCAATCGCCAATGGCAGTCAGCAGGGTTTAAGAACATCATATGTTCGACCTGCTAGTCAAATGCGTTTTGTTGAAATATACTTTTTCACTCATTTGGTCTTTTGGAAAATGTTGTTTGTGCTGTATTTAGACCCCTCTACCAAGCAATTTGTTTTGCATGCACACATATAAAAATTGCGGTTTTTATCCAACGCAATCATAGGTTTGAACGTTATTTTCAATTTAGACTTGTTTATATTTTTTCGTTTGGGCTTGTATTATATTTGCCTTCGGGTTTATATGATCCGTTCATCCTATTTTGACTCTTTCAAAATTCAAGAGTCTATCCTAAACTGAGGTAAATTATATGGCCTTCCAAATACCGTTTCGATTCCTAACATCACTGAAGAGACATTAATTGTCGAAATCCGGATATGGTGTACAAATTTTTGCACCTCATGTTTGCGGTATACCATCTTTTCCGCAAGTTTATTGTTTTCTGTTTGGTAATAATTAAATAATAAGATCTGTTTTGTTACATCTTGTGATCCGTTTATTTGGCAATCGCCAATGGCAGTCAGCAGGGTTTAAGAACATCATATGTTCGACCTGCTAGTCAAATGCGTTTTGTTGAAATATACTTTTTCACTCATTTGGTCTTTTGGAAAATGTTGTTTGTGCTGTATTTAGACCCCTCTACCAAGCAATTTGTTTTGCATGCACACGTATAAAAATTGCGGTTTTTATCCAACGCAATCATAGGTTTGAACGTTATTTTCAATTTAGACTTGTTTATATTTTTTCGTTTGGGCTTGTATTATATTTGCCTTCGGGTTTATATGATCCGTTCATCCTATTTTGACTCTTTCAAAATTCAAGAGTCTATCCTAAACTGAGGTAAATAAAATGGTCTTCCAAATACCGTTTCGATTCCTAACATCACTGAAGAGACATTAATCGTCGAAATCCGGATATGGTGTACAAATTTTTGCACCTCATGTTTGCGGTATACCATCTTTTCCGCAAGTTTATTGTTTTCTGTTTGGTAATAATTCAATAATAAGATCTGTTTTGTTACATCTTGTGATCCGTTTATTTGGCAATCGCCAATGGAAGTCAGCAGGGTTTAAGAACATCAGTTGTTCGACCTGCTAGTCAAATGCGTTTTGTAAAAATATACTTTTTCACTCATTTGGTCTTTTGGAAAATGTTGTTTGTGCTGTATTTAGACCCCTCTACCAAGAAATTTGTTTTGCATGCACACGTATAAAAATTACGGTTTTTATCCAACGCAATCATAGGTTTGAACGTTGTTTTCAATTTAGACTTGTTTATATGTTTGTATATATATATATATAGTATATCTTAAATTCAGATTATTTAAAATACAGTGAATGTCATGCTAGTAGAGTATAAGCAAGAAGAGCTGAAAGAAATTAAACTCTTCCATACATTTAAGAATTGTGTTGCAAAATAATTAGCAAAATAATAGTCAATAAACATTATACAATTATAGTGCATAACAAGATTTTGTAAGGTTGACGAAATTGACCATAAAACGATCGTATTAAATTTTGATGTCCAAAACTATGCAGATCGGACATATTTTGTCATTATTTACTGCCTAATTTTGTTTAGGTTTAATTGTAATTATAATATTATTATGAGAATGAAAAATGTTATTTTTTGTTAAGATAAACAATAACTTACCCTGGCGTAACCGTGCGTAAAATGTATTTCGGCATTTGTCTTCGAAAAATGACTTAAGGGAATAAAAGATATGATTTGTAAATTTTCTCTATTTTTCACGAGAATAGGCTATTAAAAATGATTTATCTACTCTATATATTGAAAATTTGTGAAAAAATTATAAATGGTAATTCTTACCTTTCATACCTTTAGTTTCATTGATGAAAAATGATACGGACTTGTCCAGTGTCCAGTTTGAAGGTCATTTAGTTACTGTACACGTGTGTGTACATGAAAAAAGAAAAGCCTTTATAATTTAGTTTTAAGTAAAAACTAATTCTTAAAATACATTTTGTTATAAATTTTTAGCTTAATAGATTAAAAAAATAAATAAATAAGGCACCGACTGTTCATCTTTACTGTACCATTCATGCACGTTCTGATTTAATCAATATACAAGTATGAAAAATTTAAACAGTTTAAGAGTAAACTAATAATAACTTTATCAAATCAATGACCGGTCCACGTCTTAATAAGTAATAGGGTTAGATTAGGTAGGAGAAAATGACAAATATTTTAAGTTCATTTTTTGTAATAATTAATAAAATTTGTCAACAAAAAGTTTTTTATATATTTTTCAAAAACATGTCGTTCTGTATTGGTATAGTTTTCGGATTGTTTATTTGCGTATTTAAGGCAACAGAAAGCTTGGGCTTAAAAAGTCTACATAATTATTGACTTTATACAGAAAATTCGCCCTTTTAAAACATTTATTGTTTCATAAATAATACGTGGTTACAAAGTAAAATCATTTCTAAGGACACTGCCAAAAAATAATTCTGATTGGTATAGTGGTATTGCCATAAAGTGCCTTGAAATGAACCGTGGTATAGCAGACATCGAATTCCCTCACAAAATGTTATCATGATTATGGTTTGTAATCAAGAATCGGGCAAATGGTAACGTTTATAGTTTTTGGAAATTAATAACTTGTTATGCTCTTTACAAATTAAGAGAATTGGTCTCAAATTTACAGAATAATTCATTATTCTTGAAAATTGTAAAATTTAGTAAGTCGTTCAGACTCCTTCAAAAATAAAAATAAGAGAAATAGATATTTTTTGTTGTATATTTTTATACTAAATTACCATTACTATTTTTGAAACTATTTGTTTATACCTGGACTTATAAGATATAATCTGAATAGGCAATATTGGTATATTACCTTTTATTTAGATGAGATTATTGATTGAGACAGAATGATAATTTGGAATGTAAAGAATGAGAGTCATTTTAGTATTGAAGGCTCAGGAAGATGAAACTATTTACCCAATCAGTTTGGAGGGTATTATTTATCCATCCCATATCCCAAGAACAAACTTTAAATTATGGTGGGCACAGGTATCCGCCAAAGTATTTATAGCAAGGTATAGCCAGGTCATAGCCTTGATTATAGTTAGGATTATGACCTCTTTTAATTGAAATGACTCGTTGCACCACGGGAAATAAGTGTTATATGTTACATCTTTTGAGCCTCAGGCTCCATTCCTAGAATGACTCCCATCCTTCACATTTCAAGTTATGCTTTGATGAGAGTCCATCATTATTTAACTAGAGGTCGTGAATGAGTTGTGTGCTTCTTAATGAAGTTTATTATTCCAAAGGGAAAGCTTTGGCCAAATACAGTAGTGGACCCTTTTACGCAAACATTAATACAGTGTGAACAATAGAGATATTATACATTTTAGAAGAGCGAGCCTGATGAAGGCATAATAAAAGAAATAAAAACGAAATAAAATGTTTGAAGATAAAGATGCATAAAAGAAAAGCATTCAACCTTTCATAGTATAGAATAGTTCAAGTTAAACAAAATTTAAGTGGTCCCAAAAAAGAAATCAATAATTAAAAGATTGAAGCAAATTCTTATCTAATTTAGTTTTCTTCCAATTATGCAAAACTTGTATCCGTTTTCCTCTTATGGTTGATGTGTTTAACTCGGTTTTAGTTTGTAACCCGGATTTTTTATCTCATGACAATCGATTTATGACTTTTGAACAGCGGTATACTACTGTTGCCTTTATGTATCGTGGCATATGTATCATACATTTTTAAGATTGATTCTTGTATACAAATTCGTTGTACTCACATGTGATGTGTGTAGTCAAAATACTTATGAGCAGCATTTTCCAATACAGATGCAGCAAAGCGATTCTCATAATGTACAATATCTATAATAATAGAAATTTTTCATAATTAATTCATAATTTATAGATTTTCAGGTATTTAAAAAAAATTATAACATAATCGATTGCACCGCTTAGCAATGGTCTACTAATAAAAATTAAAGAGTACATAAAAGGCACATCACATAACCTCGTGAAAGGTAAAATAACAAAAATACCGAACTCCAAGTGAAATGCAAAATGGAAAGTCCTTTTTAAATGGCAAAATCAAAAGCTCAATCGCATCAAACGTATGGAAAACAACTGCATGTTACTTGGTGCAGGACTGTTCTCTCCTTTACGGTTAGTTATTATCACAAATAATTAATTAATGTGTTTAAGTTTTCTCTGTCTATTGTATTAATAGATATATAGCTTGATACAGATTTTAGATTGTTAATAATGTTAGATTTTAAAGATTCAAAATATCTGTAGATAACATTTTTATCCAGTCATATTTTTTGTTCCATATTTTCCATCAGGACCATTTCGTGAAAATTAAAAAAAGAGATTTACGAGTAAATTTTGGTTCGATTGACCACTGTTATCTCCCAACCGCATACAGTGTTCTAGATTTTCATAATCTAATTGAACATTCCATTATATCAAAATATCTTTGATATTACTGATGATTATTTTGGTTGTTCTGTAATAGAAAAATAAATGTTGCAAATTTCCAGTATTATTTACCATCATGCAAAGATGACATTTTCCGTTTGACAATCTCATTTTTTGAAGCCTACTTTCTATATATATAATATTGTGAATGCATTTCCATTAGAATTGTTTTATTTCAATGCCAATGTTAGTTTTTTGATAGGTTAAAATCGTGCTTAAAACTTTCTTGCCATTTATTTTGACATTTAGGAACTATATCTTTATTAATCATGTCTCGAATATGTTTGAGATTCAATTCTTTAGTTTTGATATTTTTTTTGTATGAACATTTCATCAGAAAGTTTCAATTCTATGTTTGTATTTCATATTAATATTTCTACCAGTTTTTAAAACTGCAACTATTAAATCATAAAAATTAACACATAAGTACATCTGTCTATGTTTTTGGGTTATCGCCAGTCTTTAAAGAGCAAGACCATGTATAGATTACATAAAAAATATTGATCGTTATACTTGTTACCAAATTGACGAAGCCAACGCTTGCCAATCGCATTCCAGCTTTCTAACGGTTCATAAACTATGCGATAAAGAGACTTTATTTGTTAACTTCTAATGAATAAATCGATACTAATCAAATCATTTCCATTCCACCCTTTGTTACCTGAAGACAGCGAACCCGTCTTTCTATTTGGTTAACTTTCCCATTCCATATTAAATTCCAAATAATATTGTATATTTCTTTTGAATATTTTTTAAGAATTCCCCGCATTTATTTCATGAGAGCACATAGTCAATATGTAATTTTTTACTATTAAAGTTTTACCACAAAATGAAAGTTTCCTGCTTTTCCACACGTGGACACAGTTTTTTGTTAATCTTTTCTATAATGCTTGCCATATAGCATCATTATCAATATCATAACCGTGATTTACTCCGAGGGTTTTTACATTACCTGTTATCCATTTTATATTGTTAAATTTTAGCTTTTCCCTTTGAAGAGATCTGATAAGTAAACCTTTTGTTTTGTCGTAATTTATTTTAGATCCTGAAGCTTTTTCAAAAAGTAATAGGACATCAACAGATTTTTGTTCTGATTTCTCATTTTTATTAGCAAGTTATGTGTCATCAGCAAACATGCATAATTTAGTTTCAATACTTTTACACCCCTCACCAGGTATCTGAATCCCTTCAATTTCCTTGTTACTTCGTATGGCACATCCATTGGTTCTGCTTGCAAAATGTATATAAGGGGCGCTATTGGACAGTCCTGTTTAAGCAAATTATCAAAAATATTGTTTAAAATGTCCATTAGTTTTGATGCAAGTTACAGCACCATAAAGTAACATTTTAATTCATTGTAAATTTTCCCCAAATTTGCCTTTTCTAAGACAAAATCTACCCAATCCCATTCAAAACTACCTATTTCCAGGGAATTAAAAAAGTAAGTATACCCTATTTTTATAAAAATTAAAGTGTAAAATCACAATAGAGCTTTCTTACATTTTAACGAAAGGTACGAAAAAAGGTAAAAGGAGCATGTATTAATTCCCACA
This sequence comes from Mytilus californianus, assembly GCF_021869535.1. Taxonomy (NCBI): domain Eukaryota; kingdom Metazoa; phylum Mollusca; class Bivalvia; order Mytilida; family Mytilidae; genus Mytilus; species Mytilus californianus. The sequence continues at coordinate 125,881,806 of NW_026262679.1, read as the reverse complement.
ATAAGAAAGAGAGTCTATGTTTTATCCGGAAAAACGGCAATCTTTTCTGAAATAAATGTATCTTTAAAAATTTAAGCATATCGCAAATAAAACACGCATTTTATTTTGAAAATAAAGAATAAAATTGAGAATGGAAATCGGGAATATTTGAAAGAGACAACAACCCGACCAAAGAGCAGACAACAGCAGAAGGCCACTAATTGGTTTTTTTTAACGCAGCGAGAAAATCCCGCACTCGGAGGTGGTCCTCAGCTGGCCCCTAAATAAAATTGTGTACTAGTTCAGTCAAAATGGACGTCACACTAAACTCCAAAACATATAAATGAACTAAAAATAAAAAACATACAGGACTAACAAAGGCCAGAGGCTCCTGTCTTGGGACAGGCGCAAAAATGCGAGGAGTTAAACATGTTTTGTGAGATCTCAACCCTCCCCCTATACCTCTAGATGACATTTATGTAGAATAAAGAAACACATAGTAATACGCATAGTAAAACTCAGTTTAAAAGAAGTCCGAGTCCGATGTTAGAATAGGTAACAAAAGAAACCAAGCAAAATGACAATGATACATAAATGAACAAAGGACTACTAGCAGTTACTGACATGCCAGCTCCAGACCTCAATTCAACTGATTGAAAGATAATGTCTTCATCATATGAAAATCAAGTACAATCCCTCCCGTTAGGGGTTAAGTATCATACCATCATAACATATATGAGAAGAACATAACCCGTATCATGCCAACAACTGGTTTTAGAATAAATGTGTTTATTTCCGATGCAAAGACCCTATGAGTGAATCAATTTTAATACCAAAATATGCAATCCTTAATGACTTGACAACAGTATCGTAACTATATCCTTTCCTAATAAGTCTGTTTAAAGGTTTGGTTAGCTCTTGAGGTGAATGCCGACATTTTTGTGCTTTGTAAAGAATATTACCATAAAATATTGGATGTGAAATACCTGAACGTATAAGATGTCTGCATGTTGATTTATATTTACGAATGATGTCCTTGTACCGATGATAAAATTTAGTAAATGTTATGACTAGTTTGTGATATCGAAAACCCTGGTGTAATAATTTTTCAGTAATACAGATATTTCTTTCGTTGAAATCGTTTACTTTGTTACATACACGAGCGAATCGAACAAGTTAAGATAAATAAACACCATTAGATGGTGACAAGGGAACGTCACCATCTAAAAATGGATAATTAACAATAGGAAATGAAAAATCATCTCTTTTATCATAAATTTTGGTATTAAGCTTCCCGTTGAAGATATAGATATCAAGATCCAGGAAATGGCAGTGTTCATTGTTAGTATGAGCTTTATTTAAAGTCAGTTAGTGTACATACTGAAGTCGTCATTATTGAGAAACATAGTTTAAAATACACTTACGTCCGATACTTTGCTTAGGTTAAGCACGATTACACACATTTGTGCGGGAATTGTTGAAGCATGATTTTTTAAAATGTATAAACCATTAAAGTTTTAATGAAATTCTTGCAGTATGATTATTAAAATTATATTTTATTTATTAATGAGTATTTCATCAACAAATTGCTAACGTGCATCATCGAGATTGTCAAAACAAAGAAACTACAATTAATGAAAAAAAAAAAATGAAAAACAAATCTGGAAGAAGGAATAAAATGAAATAGTTTCCATTTATTTAAAAGTTAAAGGTTAAACAGAAAACATGGAAAATTTCCGATCGCACAAAAACATGAAAAAACAAGTGGAATAAAAACTATAATCCCCCCTGAAAGTTAAATGGTCGTTGCCTTTGTATTCCCCAAATTATTGTTTAAATCTGTTTTGAACTAGTAAAATCTTCAGTTAATGCTAGATGCACTAGACTGACTGCTAAAATCTGTGTTTTGCATAACTTGATAGCACAGTTATTGTCTTCTATACAAAAGACCTATATAATAATAAAATAATAGCCTTTACAGGTTAAATTATCTATTTTATGACCCCGGAGTAAGGGATTTTTCTCTGTTTTTTTTGTTTTTTTGTTTTTAATTTTTCATATTTTATTGAAAACTGTACATTTGTTAGTTATAAAACATCTAGTACCGGTACCTTATCCCGGCCTCGTTAACATTAGCAAAAAACGTATTTATACAGCTGTTAGTATTTTTTAATAATGTACATACAATTTTCCATTTTGAAAAATTATATACCATTTCAGTAATATCAAAAAGAAGCTTGCCATTAAGTTTATCAAACATATAACTATCTTATATAACATATGCACAGGATATGAAAAATATAAAGTTTGTGTTGTTTTAGTAGTAAGATATAAAGATATATGTTAAAGTATGTCTATAGATTTTTTTCGTAATCAAATAATGAAGGAGAGAGATAAAAAAAATAATAATACTAATAATTGAAAGAAAAATAATCAGAAGAATTTTATTGAAATTAAAAGTTGTTTTGTTTGTTTTGGGTATTTATTGCAAAGATGAATTATGTTGTATTTTCTCATATAAGAGCCAATATAGCATATGACAATTCTATTTCTACTCATTTATGTACACATATACATTGTAAAAATTAACTGATAATTCACTGAAAAGAGTGAAAAAAGCATTCCAACTCTTGTCCAAAATATCTTCTCTTTTATTTTAAACAGCAATTAATTTTTCTCTGTTTTTTTTTTTTTTGCCACTGGGGCCTTACATTTGCCAAATAATTCTGTTGTTTCTGTGAATATCGAATATATAGTACATTTGTTGGATAAAGCACATTATTGTTATTTTTATTGCGGTATTGCTTGTATTGTTTTATGCCGCGGTCACAAGAAAGCATTTCAGGTGTTACGGCTTACTTATGGGTATTCGACAGGACAGAAACACTACAACAACAATATTCATTAAGGATTTACAAGTTTCAATGACTGCGAAGAGTAAATATAAGCACTAATTTATAATTCAAATTACAAATATGGATATATTTAGAAATTACTTTGCATACAGGGCTTTAGGTGAACCGAGTCAAGACCCAGGACTTTCTCAATCTTCATGAAATATTAATCAAACTTTATATTTTAGTTTACTTCATTAAAATATCCGAAGATACACCAGATTTGGTGAAATTCTACAAGTTCTCTTTTTTCACCCAATATAGGTTGCGATTCTAGATTCTGCAATTTCCCATAGGAACTCCTTTTACGGCTAAAACTAATGCCACTTTTACTATGAAGTTTCGTAAAAATTTAAATCCTAGGATGGAAAGTTCATATGCACTACTATATTTTTCAAAGGTCAAAACATAGGGCTGTGCGACATATTTTTAACATTTATATGCCCCGAACTCTCAAGAATTTAAACTTATACTTAAATAGTGTAATACCCCTCCCTTCACTTTGGGTCTTCCTCAGAATTCAATTTAGCAGCTATCCATGTGTATTTATACTGGTAACATTCCCAAGTTATGTCTCTATGAGATGAAACATAGCGATCATATCTTGGAACCAGTATGTAAACAAACAAAATATCTATGAATATTATATATCTCCCCAAAAGAGGTGTGGTTTATGAAACAGCTGTATTTACAAAGCGCAACCTATACTAAAATTTATTCAAATAGAGAAATCTTGGAAAACATTTTTTTCTCTCAACAATACTCATTTATCAGAATCATAGCCTAAAAAAATCACTGCTTATAGTATAACTTTTCTTTTACAGTACATTCTATACCACCACCCCTGTCTCAATCTTAATGAATTTGAAAACAAAACTTTAAATATTGTCAGCTTATCCTGTATGCTTGTTGTCTGACATGAAATGCCTAGAACATGTATGAAACTATTCTGATAAGGAATTGAAAGCATTTCAGAATACTATAAATGTAAAATTTAGTAGTTAATCATTCCAGCTTTCAAGATTATATAAAGTATCCAATCCTGCCTCTGTCCCCAGTCCACATCTTACTGTATGCCTATTTATCTGTAAAAGTTCACAATTTATGCCTCAAATGGTCAATTTAGAAATCTTGTCACAATAAGATGATCTCTTACCATATATCTACATAATTTGGCTAATATATGAACTAGATGTGTTAAGTTATACTTAAACAAAGCCTTATTTGCAAAAGTTGTATGTATGAAGTTACCAGTCTGATATATGAATTCACTAAAAGTTTTATAGAACTGACTGCTAAAATCAGTGTTTTGCATAACTTGATAGCACAGTTATTGTCTTCTATACAAAAGACCTTTATAATGATAAAATCATAGCCTTTACAGGTTAAATTATCTATTTTATGACCCCGGGGTTAGGTATTTTTTCTCTGTTTTTTTGCCACTGGGGCCTTACATTTGCTTAATAATTCTGCTGTCCTGTGAATATCGAATATTTAGTACATTTGTAGGATAAAGCACACTATTGTTAGTTTTATTGCGATTTTTTTGTATCTCCAGCTTGTATTGTTTTATACCGCGGTCACAAGAAAGCAGATTCTGGTGTTACAGCTTACATATGGGTATTCGACAGGACAGAAACACCCTAACAACAATATTCATCAAGGATTTACAAGTTTCAATGACTGCGAAGAGTAAATATAAGCACTGCTTTATAATTTAAATTACAAATATACATATATTAAGAATTTACTTTGCATACTGGTCTTTAGGTAGACTATGCATACTGTAAACTGTGAATTTATGATGAGTCAAGTCCCAGGACTTACTTTCTCAATCTTCATGAAATATTAATCAAACTTTATATTTTAGTTAACTTCATTAAAATATCCGAAGATACACCAGATTTGGTGAAATTCTACATATTCTCTTTTTTCACCCAATATAGGTTGCACTTATGGATTCTGCAATTTCCCATAGGAACTCCTTTTACGGCTAAAACAAGTGCCACTTTTAATATGAAGTTTCGTAAAAAATTAAATCCTAGGATGGAAAGTTCATATGCACTACTATATTTTTCAAAGGTCAAAGCACATAGGGCTGTGCGGGATATTTTTAACATTTATATGCCCCGAACTTTCATGAATTTAAACTTATACTTAAATTCTGTAATACCCCTCCCTTCACTTTGGGTCTTCCTCAGCATTCAATTTAGCCGATATCCATGTGGTAACATTCCCAAGTTATGTCTCTATGAAATGAAACATAGACATCATATCTTGGAACCAGTATGTTAGCAAAACAAAATATCTATAAATTTTATATATCTCCTCAAAAGAGGTGTAGTTTGTAGATCAGCTGTATTTACAAAGTGCAATCTATAATAATGTTTCAGTTATACAGAGATTTCTTTCGTTAAAATCAAATAGGTTGTTACATACACGAACGAATAGAACAAGTTGAGATGATGCCATGGGAACTCTACCTTCTAGAAAGGATAATTAACAATAGGAAATGAAAAATCATCTCTTTTATCTCAAGTTTTAGTATTAAGCTTTCCGTTTAAGATATAGGTATCAAAATCCAGGAAAGGGCAGTGTTCATTGTTAGTATTAGCTTTATTTAAAGAAAGTTCAACAGGACACATTTTTTTTTAGTTTACATATTAAGAGCCAATATTTTATCCAAATATCTAAAAGGTTTCTTTAATTTGTGTATCAGATATTGTTACGATGGGTCTTTGCTGATTTTAGTCATAACTTGTAATTCGTTTCAAGACAGAAAAAGGAATTATAATTGAAATATAATTTATCCTAAAATACAAATAGATTAGATTGAAGTTTTTGTGTATTGTTTGACGATTAATGAATATGTATGGTATGACGATGTAATTGTCACTTTTATATTAAAGACTGAAGACTGACGTCAAGAGGGAAGGAATTATTCTCCCATTAAATCATCAAAACACTTTGCCTATACTTAACAGTTACGTCCAGTTAAGTGCGTTGTTTTGATTTATAATGCAAGTAGTTATTATCAAATCTAACTAGGTCAAGATGTTTATGCATCTAGACTCTTACATATCTAGTCAAGTGTTCTACCTTTGGAATAACACATGTATCAGGTTGTTTTCCTCATTTGTATCAACGACCTCAGAGCCAAATACAATTTGAAAAAGTGTCTCTTCTTTTTCCTATTTTGCTACTTGTTGATCATAGTTCACTAATTAAATCATTTGTAAATTAAAGTTTTTAAAGTATTTAAAGTTAATCAATTAAGACTAGCTGTATTTAGGTCCAGTTCGTGTAGAAATGTTTCATTGTATAAAATTATAAGCAAAATGTCTTTTTGTTTGAGTAAATTAAAAACCGAAGGAATATTCAAACTCATAAATCGAAACAAACTGGTAATGCCATGGCACAAAACAGACAAACGACGAATAGACAAAGAAGAATACACAAGCCACAACATAAAAAAAACTGAAGACTGAACAACAAAAACCACTTCAAAACCGGGGAAAACTCAGGTGCTCTTAAAGTGTAAACAGATTTTTGTTGTGGCATCCGCCGTGTTGAATGTCCCCCCGGTATCTTTTGCTTCTCTTTTGCTCCTGTAAGCACAAACCCGGTGATAAATCTATAATTCGGTAAGTCACATTCGATGGAAAGGAGACGGGATTGGGGTTACGATTATTCGAACATATCCGTCGTCATCTGTAACACAGATATTCCACAACGATCAACCAATTCGTAATCGCGTCCTATATATTTTAGGACGAATGATTTTAACATTAACATTTGGAACTCTTTTTTCGATTTTGATTTTGAAATTATAAATTTCCGCCTACCTTAGCAGCAATTTACCAACTTCACCTGCATATGGGATATACATTTTCCAACTCATTCGGTATTCAAAATCTTGCAGCTGCTACTCAGACTTTGTAAAACGTCACCAGTGTCTAAGCAGAGAGTTGATGAACAAGGGTTATGTCAAAGAACGTCTCGTCATTTTAAAAATTTTTTTTATTGGAAGATAACAAGACCTTGTTGATATATATTCCGTATGAAGTTAACAAATAATACATGACGGTCTTGAAGTATAGATCTTGCCGTTTATCATCTTAATTTCGTGTTCAGGTGTTATTTTTATTTGTCATTGTATATTTTTAATCTTGACTGTTTTGTCCATTTTTGAAAACAAAATTTTGGCGTCGATCTGTATTGATACATCCCGCCATTGTGTTATTGTATAAATAAAGGCAACAGTAGTATACCGGTGTTCAAAAGTCATTCATCGATTGAGAGAAAACAAATTCGGGTTACAAACTTAAACCGAGGGAAACACATCAACTATAAGAGGAAAACAATGGAAGAACAAACACACTGAAGTGCAACAAAAACAAACGTCAACATACATAGAAACGAACTATTTGATAACAACAGTCATATTTCTGACTTGGTACAGGACAGTTTAAGAAAAAATGGTGGGTTGAACCTGGTTTTATGGCTAGCCAAACCTCCCTCTTATAAGGCAATGTTAAAAATTACGCTAAAATGACAACACTACGTAACAGAAATTGTGCTATGGTCATTTTTTGTATTCTTGTCTTTCCTTTTCCTTATCTGCTTTGTCTATAGAGTGTCTAAAGGCCATTTTGTTTTTCTTTGTTGACATAGTTGTTTGTTTTATAGGGATTAAGATTATGGCAAAATGTTGACTGGTGTACCCCAATTTTTTTACATTTTTATTTATTATGTCTGTTTGTTTTGTTCACATATTATTGTCAGTATAGTGGAACTTAATGCAACTGTCATACAAGTGAGAGGTTTAGCTAGCTATAAAACCAGGTTTGATCGACAATTTTCTACATAATTGCCTGTACCAAGTTAGGAATATGACAGTTGTTTTCCATTCGTTTGATGTGTTTGAGCTTTTGATTTTGAATTTGTTAATGGATTTTCCGTTTTGAATTTTCCCCGGAGTCTTTGATAACACATGTTAAGAAATAATATATATTTATTGGCGAAGTTAGATCACGGCTTCTGTCGGTTACCAACCTATGAACAAAAGGTCTTTAGGTAACCGTAAATTAAAATTGCAAATCAAATCTTTAAAATAGAATTGATAATTAAAATTGAAATAAAACTAAAATATTTAATGAATGGCTATTATTTATTTTGAATTTATCGAACCATAAAATAAATTTTTGACTCTTCACATTGAATAATCCGCGAAGCGGATTATGTAAAATGTGAAGAGTCAAAAATTAATTTTATGGTTCAATAAATTCAAAATAAATTATTGTCATTCATTATAAATAAATTTCTATCAAAAATAAGGCTCAAAGAGCTTTTTATATTATTTATTTTAACAATAATAACGTACACACATGTTGGCGTATGAATACACAACGTCAGAGTTGGCGTGTCGCCATAAAAATTGACAACATTGAAAATAAAGGTAATACTTTTAACCAATCAGAAGACAGTAAATACACCAAATTTATTTATTATGAAATATGAACTAAGAGTGTGCTGAATTGGACCCTAGCAACAGATGTCAAAATCAACATGAGAAACTACGTTTGAAGTGTAAATGAAGATTAAATGGATTAATGTTCTAAATTAAATATTAATAAATCAAGTTTATCGGTACAGGTGGAGCCTAAAAAGTCCGCCGCCCATAACCTCTGTCAACAGACGGTCATAAGATCGTCTTTTGTCAGTGCATTATTATTGTCAATACATTATCACTTCACCAGATGGAATTCATAGTTCGGTTAATTGTGTTTATATAAACACAGACGAAAAGTTGTGATCCAGAAGCCGTGACAGGTTTTCTTTAAAGGAGCATTAGCTACGAGATATAAAAAAAAATAAAATATGATTTTTGTTTGTTCAATCATTAATGAAATTAAAATAGTGAAATCACAATTCGCTTTAAACAGCCAGTTTGGTTCAATTTTGTCAAAATAAGCTAAGAAACATCGCTGATGAATTATTCACTTGCAAGTGAATAATTCAACCTCATTGAATCCGTATTCATGTGAGCTTCCATTTTTCCATTTAACCGCTAGAGATTGGTTACGCATGTATTATGCGTGTTCAGCCATTAAAAGGAAAAGAATGTCAACATTGAAAGTGAAACAAAGGTGAACCATTTCGATGACTAATTCGATTCACAAAAAATCAATCTGATACAGGTAAAAACGAAATCTACTAAATTTTTTAACCTAAAACATAAAGTCAAACAGACCTAGATAAATAAAATTGCACGCGGTTACAATTTATTTATATTTATGTTTATGTTTATATCGGATTATGTGACCGTCGGCAGTCTTCGGAGGTCATCCCGATAGTTAATAAGATGGCGTCTAGACTAAAATACACACGAAACGCTGATATGTTTTATCGAGTCTATGCATTGTTAATTGATCATTTCAGACTTATAGTAATTTGGATATACGTTTTTGCTATGTTATAAATCAAATATGAGAATTTGAGTCAATTCGGTTAAAATTAATTTAACAGCAAATGACCCTTTCAAGTTGAAGTATATGTACAGATAACATACATAAATCTGTAAAATAAAAACAAAAACAGCAGTTTTAAAATAAAAGGAGAGGAAGGGTGGGTAACAAGTGATCATGTGTATAATAAATTAACTCAAAATTCTGACCTTAAATCAATATAAATCCTTAGAGACAGCGTTTTCAAAAAATTTTGAGGAGTGCAAGAGCAGGTAATTTATATATACTTTACATGCACGTCAGCTTTGATCAGCTAATGAACTATTGCTGGTCTTCCTCTGAAAACGCGATTTAATGGTCGAGCCCTCTAAATCGAATCATAAGAGATAAGACATGTTAAGAAATAATTATATATCTATTTGCGAAGTAAGATCATGGCTTCTTTCGGTCACCGACCGACCTACATCGCCGTTTTGTGGACAAATTGTATGTGAAAATTTTATAATGTCATATAAACCTTGCTGTAACCTACACAAAACAAATCATTTCCGATATCTGATAAATGAACACCGTCTAAAAATAAATCTGGGTTGTCTTCGGATATTTCTGGATACTTAATATAAGCACTGCCATGTTTAATGATATATGTAGCTGCTGGACTATTTAATCTAACTCTAGTTCTGTTCAAAGATCTGTGTACAATCTCATTCTTATATTTCAATCTAGGCAAAATTTGAGACCAAACAAATTTTGGCTGTGGTGATAAAACCCGGAGGCAACCAATTACTTTTAAAATACACACGACACATTATGTCCGATATCATTTCCACCACAGGGAAATACTAATACTTGCGGGGGGTTCTTCGAATGTAAGCTAATGTTTTACTCTGGCTATTATCTCACAAATCCTCATTCCACTTTTTCCTTGCCACCATATTGTAGTTTTTATTCCTTCAAAACCAAAATTTACACCATCGACAGACTTTCTAGCATGTACAAATGCATGTTTGATGATTGAAGAACCCACCAATCAAACACTCTTTTGTTGACCTGAAAGTCTTAAAGTGACGATTAGGCGAGTATTCAAATTTCAAATTAATAATGTACAATATATAAAAAAAAAAAAAAATGGTGACACATGTTAAATTTGACTTTCGAATTTTAGCGTTGGTATTCTGATTTATGTTTTATAACCTTCGATTTCCTACGACCAAAATCCTGAATTTCATCATCAGAAAACCCAATTTTCACAGACTGAGATGCAGCTCCGATTCTAAAACTGTGACTTTGAAAATAATCGATGAAATATTCGCCACATTCAGAGCCTTCTTCAAAACAGCATTAAACGGATAACGTGTAACATACTTTCATCCGATATGTATGAATGCAGGACCAATACTTTTGGGTCTGGCATTGAAATATTTCTTTAATAAATGAACAGGACATACAAGGGAATTAATTGAAGGTATAATTAGGAAACTACCTTTGCCTAACTGATCAGTCTTTTAAAATTTAAGGTTGATAGAAACATTATTTTTCGAGAAACTAAAATCATCTAACGACAAAGTGTGAGTATGTGCCAATGATTTATTGACTACCAATTCTCCTATCCGAAAAAAGCCAAAATAGGCCAAACTAAACAACCTTGAAAACAAAAAGGTCTCATACTGTGAAAGACATACAGATGGTAATAGTGAAATCAATCTATCTAAAATCTGTGGCGGAATTGGCAATTTTTAATCCACTCGTTTATCAAGACTTTCCATCCACTCGTTTATCAAGACTTTCCATTCCAATTAACATTTTACATTTATAGGCTTTACCAAAAATATAAGACTTGACAGTTGACGGAGCATAACCTCGCACAGATAAATATGCTATGAAGTTACAGATAACATTAAGTGAGGGTGGCCAAACAATTGCATGTCCGTGTGAAGATCTAAATTTATCAAATGACCTGACAGCAGTTTCATCAATATCACTTGTGTTTGGTGAGATTGACGTCGTTAACACCTTGTTGGATTCACATTTGAGATCACTTGTAGAAAAGACTGTTGGACCTTTTCTGGTTTCTGTAGAGCATCTGGAGGCAAACGACGAAACCGTGGCCACTGTCGAAGAGAAATTGCATCCGCAACACAGTTTTTGTTTGATGTAATATGCATTGCTTTGAACTACATATTATAAACCATAGATTATAAAATTAAATGACGAAGAAAATGCATTACCCTTCTTAATCTAGACGTTTTAGAAATCAAGATATGAACAAGTGATTTATTGTCAACGTGTAAGATAATTTTCTTATTCGCAAAGGTTTCATACCATAAATGAAAGGCTAATACAATAGGTAATTACTCTAAAAATGTAATATCCTTTAATATATCACAACTTAATCAAAATAACGACTAAGGAAAGAAAGCCCAATAAGGGCGTAAATACGAAGCACATCATCCAAACGCACTCCCAGCACTATCAGTAAATAACTCCATATCAACATTTGATATGCAATCGGAATCAGGGAAATACAATTTGCTATTAAAACAAAGCCTTATATCTTCCTTAATTGACGCAGTGAGCCTTATATGGTGCTGATGACTTGATACTCCTGACTTTGCATCATAAAAACGTCTGTTGAATGATCCGTGGGGATCACTCTCGAAGAAAAATTCAAAATGCCTGTAAAAGACTGGAGAACACGTAATGTTATTCTTTTTTTGCCAAACAAGTTTGAAATTATAATTTTTTTTAATTTCAGCAATTAGTCTCGGGGAATTTTGGCTGACATTTCAATTGTATTAATTTCCCAACTCATCAAATAAACGATCAAATTTACTCATTAGGTTAAAGCAAGTTAAATCAGAACCCGGGCTTGAAAAAAGTAGTGTATACCACTATCCGACCCCGTTTTGTCCTAAAAAAAACTTCTAGAAATGTTGAGAATTTCTCAAATGTTGCACAAGACAGACTACAACCTTGCGGCAAACAGCGGTCCAAGAAGTAAAAGTCCAAAAAGTTGGTACCCAATGGTTGAATACCTGCACAACGCAAACAACTATGTGAAATGTGAATAATGACAGTTAGATGTGGTACAGGAGCCATTATTATAATCATAACATTTGAATACATTAGTGACATACTTTTGGTTATTTTGTGTGTTATCATCATACATGAAGAGTAATCAAAGCTCTAATTCAACGGTTCCCTAGATACAATACAATTGAGAATGGAAATGGGGAATGTTTCAAAGAGGCAACAACCCGACCAAAGAGCAGAAAACAACCGAAGGCCACCAATGGGTCTTCAACACAGCGAGAAAATCCCGCACCCGGAAGCGAGCTTCAGCTGGCCCCTAAACAAACAGTTGTACTACTTCAATGAAAATGGACATCACACTAAACTCCAAAACATATAAATGAACTAGAATTAAAAAACATACAAGACTAACAATAGCCAGAGGCTCCTGAAATAGGACGGGGTTAACATGTTTTGTGAGATCTCAACCCTCCCCTTTATCTCTAGGCAATGTAGAATAAACGAACACACAGCAAAACTCACAGTAAAACTCAGATTAAAAGAAGTCCGAGTTCGATGTCAGTATAGGTAACAAACGAAACTCAGCAAAATGACAATGATACCAAAATTAACAAAGGACTACTAGCAGTTACTGACATGCCAGCTCCAGACCTCAATCAATCTGATTGAAAAATTATGTCTTCATCATACGAAAATCAAGCACAATCCCTCCCTTTAGGGGTTTAGTATCATACCATCATAAAATATATGAGGACATAACCCGTATCATGCCAACAACTGGTTTTATAATAAATGTGTTTATTTCCGATGCAAAGACCCTATGAGTGAATCAATATTAATACCAAAGTATGCCATTTTTAATGACATGACAACAGTATCGTAACTATATCCCTTCTGAATAAGTCTGTTTAAAGGTTTGGTTAGCTTTTGAGGTGAATGTTTAAATTTTTGTGTTTTGTATGGAATATTACTATAAAAGATTGGATGTGAAATACCTGAACGTGTAAGATGTCTGCATGTTGATTTATATTTATAAATGATGTCCTTGTACCGATAATAAAATTTAGTAAATGTTTGGACTAGTTTGTGATATCGAAAACCCTGGTGTAATAATTTTTTAGTTATACGGAGGTTTCTTTCGTTAAAATCAAATACATTGTTATATACACGAGCGAATCGAACAGGTTGACATATATAAACACCATAAGATGGCGACAAGGGAACGTCACCATCTGAAAATGGATAATTAACAATAGGAAATGAAAAATAATGTCTTTTATCATAAATTTTGGTATTAAGCAGCTTCCCGTTAAAGATATAGATATCAAGATCCAGGAAAGGGCAGTGTTCATTGTTAGTATAAGCTTTATTTAAAGTCAGTTCAGCAGGATAACCATCTTTAGTGTACACACTGAAGTCGTCATTTTTGAGAGCCAATATATCATCCAAATATCTAAAAGTGTTATTAATTTTTTGTATCAGATTGTGTTTCGATGGGTCTTTGCTGATTTTAGTCATACATTGTAACTCATAATACAGAAACAGGTCCGCAATAAGTGTTGTACAGTAAGTCCCCATTGGAATTCCGATAACTGGATGATATACGGTATCTCCATAGCGAACAAAAATGTTATCTAATAAAAATTCATGGGCTGTTATGGTATCGAAGCAGGTCCAATTGACATAGTTCTTTGTCTGTTGTTACAAAAAAGAGACCTAAAAGAGTAGGAACTTATATTTTCGCATTCTGATTTTTTAAATGCCCATTTATTTAGGTGAGTGATTTTTTTCTTAATAAGTTTATGAGGTAAAGTGGTATATAGGGTAGAAAAATCAAAACTTTCAACAGATTCGAAATCACCAATATAAGCATGCAATTTATCAAGTACTTCCAACGAATTTTTGACTCTCCAAAACTAATTAATTCCACTATTTTCAAAAGCCTTATTTGAACAATTTATTAGAAGACAGCATTCTTATTTTTTTTAACGAAATTGCTTGTCATACCTCTTCCAGTCTAAACCGGGAACCCTACTAGCTGCAAGTCGTATGTAACTCATGTATTTTAGAAGCCCTCTTGTCTCTCTCAAATGACTTGACAAATAAATGTTAATGAAAATCAGAAATGCATCAGTCCACTGACTAATATTATTCATCTTTACGGTTGATGCTTTTGGTTTAGATTGTATGACACCATCTTTTATTATCAAAGTATTGGAATTATCATCAATAGGTACTGGGTTTGACAATAAACAACCCAGATCAATATATTCACCATTTAAGATTTTTTGTCTAATATTGCTTGAAACATTACTACCTAAATCATTGCTGATGCTGGGAATTTCATGTACAGAATTGACATTGGATTCAAAATTTTGAAATGTACCTTGTTCATTGATTTTTGATGTTTTGTGAATGATCCACAGGACTTACAGACTCTTCGTTAATTGCCAAATCCTTTAAACTGTTAGGTGGTCCTGGTACATTAGATGTTGAAATTTGCATCCGGGGTATTTCATCATGTTTCTAATGGAGACGGTGCAGCTGTCCTGTCATTCTCAGCAACACGGGCTGTTCTCCTTCTTTTAACTCCTTTTCCCCTCGCCGCAGTTTTCCCCTAGGCATCACCAAACTTCCAATAAATGAACACAGTATAAGTAAGAATAATTATAGTTGTAAATCTTTAAATATATGTATAACTAAATATAAAAGTGAAGATGAAATGAACAACGCAATATCTGTGTCGGAAAAAAATGGTAATAAAACAAGTAATTAAATGTCAATTTAAAGCATTTACCAAATATTTCTTAACGGAAACCCAGTTAAATATAATTCACTGAGATAATTCACAACATCAAATAATAATTAGGTGTGCCATGGATAATTTTATTGTCTAGCAATGTTAAATGACTCACAGCGCGCATCGAATATTTAGTATAAATTACATACCTGATAATAGAAACTACCAAATTATTCTGCATAACAAAATGTAATTAGCATAGATAGCCTCAATATTAGATGCATCAATAAAAGACAAATCAATAATGTGAATGAAGCTAAAAAAATTATTAAATGAAACGTATCACAATTCGTTTATATATATAATAAACATAAACAAACAAGCATTGCAAAAATCGATTGAATGTATTAAAATGAAATATCAGGTAATTATGTGTATAATAAATTAACTCAATAAACTTACCTTAAATCAATATAAATCCTTGGAGATAGCGTTTGCAATTGTTCGTCTACTTTGACCCGCCAATAAACTATTGCTGGTCTTCCTCTGGTAACGCGATTTAATTATCGAGCCCTTTTAATTGAATTGTTTTACTTTTGGTTCAATAGCTTCAATGTAAGCAGTAACCCTCTACCATAGAAATCGTGATAGGAAAAGCAAGCTCTGGAATATCGTATCAATTGAGAGATATATATTCCATATGCAGGTGTTCCTGGAATGTTACCAGCTGATATCATCTCTTAATAAAGTGTCAAATGATTAGCTATGTCTTTTTTAGTAATTATGATTTGCTTTATATGGATATCTAACTATACTAAATTTTTTATTCTTTCGTTAAAAGGGCAGTAAAATCAATCTGAACTGAGACTTTTGAATGTCCTAATTAAATTTAAGGGAACAACTTTCAGGTGTTTTTGTTCGTCAATGCCCTTTAATTACATTATTTCAAACCAGCTTGATTTACAGTACAACTGCATTCGTATGTACTCAAAATATGCATCTGGCGTTCTTACTTATAAGCCTGTTATCTTTAAAACAAATATTATACTTTTAACCTCATTTAACAAAACATATTGGGCAATGTTGTAATTGGTGACCATAAACTCATTATAGTTAGCCGGCTTCAAAATGTGTATGCCAGACGAGCATTTCGTCTACAAAAGACTCATCAGTGACGCTAGAATCAAAACATTCTTAAAGGACAAAAAACATTAATATCATGTTAACTTACTTTATGATTCAAGAGTCTTTATCTATGTGGTTAGTTAAAAATGTAACTTCTTAAAGCCCTTTTCAGCTTCCAATATCTTTGCTTTCTATGGACAATGAAAGGCCTTGAATGATTTGACAAATAAAACATGGCAACAAAAAACAAACAACATTTAGATTGATATTTACTTTACCCTTCTGGAGCACCTTGGATCACCCCAAGTTTTTGGTTGGATTCATTACCAGTTCTTAGTTTTCTTTTCGTCGTATATCGTGTGTTGCCATGGCGTTGTAAGTTGCTCCTCAACTTATGAGTATTTTATATCCCTTTAATATCTTCTGCCTTTTTCAAACAACTTATTATCTCATAATTCATATCCAATAAACAAAAATATGGAAGGAAACGAGCTATTGTCAAAATGGTTGTACTCTGTATTTCCAATCAGCTGTCTAGGAAAGGATTAACTCATTTCGACTTGAATAAACTGGCAACGCCATGTCAAAAAAAAAGACCAAAAGACAAACAACAGTATACAAAACACAACATTGAAAACTAAAGACAGAGCTACACGAACCCCAACAAAAACCATATAGGTTTTATCTTATAAAGATATAAGACCGCGAAAACATGTCACTAGTGTTTATAGAAACAGACAGATCGTACTGGTCAACCAATTCGTAATGGTGACTTTAAAATGTGTTGTCGATTTTAGTCGTTCTTCTTTATTACTATTGTATTCACGCCCCGATAAATTAAGTATGCAATTTCGAAGCATGGTAGTTGAGATATGTCAACACCACACAACGGGGCAGAGGGTACGAAGCTGCTAAAAAAATGAACACAGGTGAAAATTGAAATCATATCGTTTGTCATAGATTCTAGTTTGAAGTCGTCCATATGGGTCAATGTCGAGGATAATGTCCGGATACGAAGTATACCTGCTAGTTTTAGTAGTATCCAATAGAGGTGTATACGATTTCTTCATAGTTACGTCTGTATAACAAACACAAATAAAAAAATAGATATCATAATGAATGTATTTGTTAAGGTATACCATGCATGTGTTTTTTCCGGAAAATGTCTGTACCAAGTCAGAAATATTAAAGTTTGTTTTTCTATTGAACTATTGTTGGTTGATATAGTCTCACGCTTGACTGTATCAATTTTGTTACATTACAGTGTCGGGTTTTATTTACCTCCTCCTTTTTGAATATACTTGGAGTTTGTATTTTTGTTAATACTTTTTTCTGTTGTTATACAAAACATTCCGAAAGGTTTTGCCAAATACAGTCAAAGTAATATTAATTTACATTGGTAAGAAAATCCCTAGTTTATAAAACAATTTAATTTTGTTAACATTTAATTTATTATTGCCACCATATCAATAATAATTTATACGTTATAAGAAAAGAAATGAAGAACTGAAGTTTATCGCATTCATTTCTTATGGTATAAATGCGATTAAATAGTTACCAAACGTTTAGTGAGATGATGTCATATGTATACTAGTATAACGGCAAAATTAAAGCTCAAACACATCAAACGAACGGAAAACAACTGTCATATTCCTGACTTGGTACATGTATGATCGTATGTAGAAATTGTGGATCAAACCTGGTTTTATAGCTAGCTTAACCTCTCCCTTGAATGACAGTCGCATACAATTCCATTATATTGACAAAAATGTGTGAGCAAAATAAACAGACATATTAGGTAAAATTGTCAAAGATTGGGGTACAGCAGTCAAAATTCTGTTATGGTAGTTATCACTATGAAAACAAACAATTATGTCAACAAAGAAAAACAAAATGGCATATAGATACTCTATAGACAAAGCACATAAACAAAAATGAAAGACAAGAATACAAAAATTGACCATAGCACAATACCACAATGGCAGGATGTATAAATACCGATCCACGCCAAAAGAATATTACTAAAAATGAACTAAACAGTAAAGATATAGCTCTATTTGCCGATATAAGGACATGGATTCTGAAAAAAAAACACCCGATTTTTCAGCCGACGGTGAGTGAATAATCTTATATCAAAATAGTAAAATTTAACTAAAGTTCAATGAAGAAGATCAAATATATTAATTTGAAAAAAAAAGATTTGGTACGATTGCCAATAAGACAAATGAAAACATTTCAAACAAGAAAATTAACGGCCGGAATTATGTACTTTACAATAACCAAGGAACAAATATGATATACAGCAACAAACCACAACCACTGAATTGCAGGCGATTATAGATAATGTGCGGGGTTTAACATTTCCCCTAACCTGGGACAGTGTTGTAACCGCACAGCATAAGAACAAACAATACAAATCAATTAAAAAGATCTCATAATTCATCAGATCGACACAAGGTACAGATCTGAGAGTACTCACAGTTATGGAAAGCTAGTTCAAACCCAATAATAACTACTAAAAAGCATATATCAAGGATAAAACCTTCAATCAGTACACATCCAACATCCAATATATGACATAATCTTTCAATCAGTTAAATTGAGGTCTGAAGCTGGCATGTCAGTAACTGCTAGTAGTCCTTTGTTAATTTATGTATCATTGTCATTTTGCTTAGTTTCTTCTGTTACCTATTCTGATATCGGACCCGGACTTCTTTTAGACTGAGTTTTACTGTGCGTATTGCTGTATTTGTTTATTCAACATTGGCTAGAGGTATAGGGGAGGGTTGAGATCTCACAAAACATGTTTAACCCCGCCGCATTGTTGCGCCTGTCCAAAGTCAGGAGCCTCTGGCCTTTGTTAGTCTTCTATGTTTTTTTTTTTAAATTTAGTTCATTTATGTGTTTCGGAGTTAAGTGTGACGTCCATTTTCACTGAACTAGTACACATTGTGTTTAGGGGCCGGCTGAAGCCCGCCTCCGGGGGCGGGATGTTCTCGCTGTGTTGAAGACTCATTGGTGGCTTTCGGCTGTTTTCTGTCCTTTTGTCGGGTTGTTGTCTCTTTGACACATTCCCTATTTCCATCCTCAATTTTAATATTAAAAACGTCTTTTAACAGTCATAGAAAAACAAGATCTTTAACAAAACCAAAATATAGGTATCGACAGAATGTTGAACCTTGAATGTTCTTAGGTGTATTTGTTCCCACAAGACACATTGAACTGAAAATCACATATTAAACGATTCCGATTATACACATTTAGTGCAAGTTGCAAATCCTTCTATGATAGATAACCAAAACAGGATCTACTGAACTTTATGACATATATCTTCATATACCAGACATTCTAGCTAATACAGTATTTCTTAGACATAGTGCAAAAGTTCAGTTGTCCAAAACGTCTGATATACAATGAAGCCGCGCAATGCATATCAGGTTAATCATTAACAAGCGCAAACTTTGACCAAGCAGTTATACTTCTAAATGAGCATTATGGACAACAACCGGTTGAAGTTTCTGTTTTAAAACCGCGAAACACAATTTGCAGACCTATTCATGTGGATGTGCACGTTACTAAACTGCATTGTGGATAATGTGTAAAGAGTATAAGAAACTAACTGTTGTATCTTGAAACACTTCAAAGAGTTGTTTTGGAGATTGAACGACAGACCACAAATGTTTGTATTATGAAAATCTTGTCATTTAGATGCATTAACACCATCTCGCCTATTTTACAGCTTGAGAAGATTCCATCAACTAAATTCGTAAAAACCAAGTCGAAAATCTGGACAAGTTAACGGTCACCACTTCTACTACATTGGTTCGTCGAGCAAATAGACGACATGAACAATAAATATCTTCCCTCATTAAGATAATTTTACACGATCGCCAGGACAAACAGTAAAATTATCAAAGTGATTCAGTGGTCGAGATCCTTGAGGATTACATTGAAGGGATGTGTCGTACACGAACTTTTTCATGGATATACGAGATCAGTGAAACTTCGAACAATAAAACAAGTAGTCTTATTTCAATTCCACCATTGTTGTTTCCGATCGTACAGTGTTATCAACAGAACATAAGTTGCGTAAATCAATTAATGAAGCCAAGCTAAAGGTTCGATAATGGACTTTAGTTTGGGATTATAATATATAGACTGTAACTAGCTATGTAAATACAGTGTACCGTTATTTTGATAATGAACATAATGATTATACAATTCATTGATTTAATGTTTCTCACGATGTTTTTACATGGACTAAAAATAGTGAATGATTATTTAGCATTTGTATGTTAATTTGTCTTTAACAAAGTTTTTTTTATCAACTTTCACTTTTCGACGTCCCAATGTCTCGGATATAATATTATTCAAGAACTATACAACTAACTAACGTAATCAGTTGCCAACGTAAGGCCGTTGTACACGTAGTGTTGCCTTGCGAGCAACTTGTCATAACATTAATATATTGTGTATAAAACACAAGTCTTCAATTAGAGTAAAGTTCTGTTTTATTTCGAAGATTTGTAGATATAAAATTGAATGCTGATTTTTTTCTTGATTGTTTTCTTTTTCTTTTCTTTATTGTAAGCAAACCTTACTTTGAGTGTTGCAGAATTGATGCATTCGAAAGAAATAAAAAAAAATGCTACATGTATAATTAAAAGAGAGGTGAAAGATACCAAAGGGACATTTAGACTCATAAGTCGAAATAAACTGACAACGCCATGGCTAAAAAGGAAACAGACAAACAACAGTACACAAAACACAAAACACAACATAGAAAACTAAAGACTGAGCAACAAGAACCCCACCAAAAACTGAGGGTGATATATCACTAACTGCATGAAATGTTTTTTGTGCAACATTGCAATAACCTTAAATCCCCCCCCCCTTATTTTCAACAAGTAACTGTCAAGAGATTCCATTTTGAAAAGTAGTTGGGTGCTCTGATTTTTCAACTTTATACAATATGAAAATATTTATTTCTAACATAAACGTCTACCATAAGTAGCTTGTGTTAGTGTTTTCTTAGACAGTTAGAAAATTAAAGGTCATTTCAAACCGAATTCGAAACCTTGATACAATTTTGATATGACAGCCGAGTGATAATATTTAGTAATTTTGTTCTTAATTTCCGCTTGTACTACGACAAGAGAAATATCACAACGTATTAACCAAAAGGTCTTTGGGAATAGATTTTTAATGTTAACTATTCATTGTTCTGTCGCTCTCCGTGTTATTTATTGATATTACATTGATATTATATTTATTTATTATAACCAATATAGTTAAAAAACGAGTGGTGAAAATAGTTTAGTACGGCTGTGATGTATAATAATAGAGGATATTTTGAAATTGATTTGATGACATTTGTGTTGAAACATAAGGTAGTGTATGTAATTTATAGTTACAATAACCGTTACAGTTATTACGCCTTGTTTTAGATTTGTGATCATCCATTAGGTTCATTGAGTTGGAGGGAGGACTGGAAGAAAATATATACAATTTTTTTTTTAATTAAAACAACAGGATTTTGAAGCTTTATTTCATTAGAGGTTTTAGATAAAAGACGTGCTTTTGATGGTCCTTTTAATTATGTTGACAGTTATGATTGTTCTACTCTCTACACTAAACTTCCACACAATCTTATCAAGAAAAAGTTTTCATATTTAATTAAATGGTCTTTTGAAAAATTTCATTGCAAATTTATTTGCTGTAACTCGTTTAAAGCCTTTTTCTGTGAAAAAAAAAAGGAAAGTATGCTATATACACTTACTGGAAATGTGCAGATATGATTGGAGCTTTAAGTTGTCTCCTGGACAACATATATGTACGTTTCGGCGATAAAATGTATCGGCAGGTAGTAGGTATTCCTAAGGGAACTAACTGCGCCCAGTTAATAGCAGATTTATTCCTGTATTGCTATGAATCTCAGTTTATGACGAAACTCAGTAAAGACACGTCATTGTTACATTTGGTTGATACATTCAACAATACCTACTGCTATCTTGATGATATTTTTTCGTTAAATAATCCAGAGTTCTCTAAATATAAACTACCGAAATTTACCCAAAGGAATTTACTTTAAATAAATCTAACATAAACAGCAGTAGTTGTCCTTTTCTAGATTTAGACATTTCAATTTTTAAAGGGAAACTCCATACTAAAATTTACGACAAAAGAGACGATTTTGCATACCCTTTTGTTAATTTTCCCTTTTTAGACGGCGATGTTCCTTTGGCTCCATCATACGGTGTTTATATATCCCAACTCGTTCGTTATGCCCGGTAGTGTAGTGATGTCATAGATTTTAACGAACGTAATCAATGCATCACTGGTAAATTACTAAGTCAGGGATTTCGTTACAATAAATTGCTTAAAACTTTTACTTAATTCTTTCATAGATACAAAGATTTGATTAGTAAATTTGGCTGTACCTGTAGAAAACTTATTAAAAACGGTATTTCACATCCTAAATTTTACGGTAATATTGTACTAAAAGCGCGGAAATCACTATGTGATCCGTGTAAACTCATTGAACCTTTAAACAAACTTATAAGTAAAGGTTATCTTACCAATGTTGTAATTAGATCTTTGAATATAGTTTACGTTGGCACAAATATCAATTTTGTCATCAGCAAATTAAAATAAAACTAAATTTGTATTCTTTTCAGACGTTTTTTGGGATGTATATATACACATCCACGTTCATTTTCTATATATATATTACTCTATCTATATATAACATTATACATATTTATCAACAGGTTTTCTCCTGACTATCCTATTGCCTGTCGATACTTTTATTTTGGCATTGCAAAAGTCATGTCTTCTTTGACTGTCCATGACTTTAAAACACTAAATCCGTGAGATGTGCTTTAGTTGATTTTAGTCTCTGATGCATGACTTTTTATTATTAATTGTTTTTGGTTTAACTAGCTTGCAGTAACTGCGAGTACTCTCAAATCGTACTTTCGTGTTAATTTCACCTGTTGATACAATTTGTAATGTATGTTATTTAATGTTTACTTATTCAGTGTTATATCTAGTCTCACTATTTTTAATATATACCACCTTTGATAAGTGTTTAGTATGACGATAAATTTTCACTTTTGTTCTCGTACTAGGAACAACAAAATTATTTATTTTGTAAAAATTATTTCCGTACTCCATGTATCCTTACAATAAAATAATTTTTATTTATCTGTGTACGTTATTTTATTTGGCGGCATTTTGTCCAAGGTTATGATTGTCTTTTTAGATATTGTTTTACATCTAACCCCCTTGTTTTATTAATTTTGTATTTACATTGTGTCATAGGTCAAATTTATTCGTTCAGTGTATGTTCACCTGTTTTTGTTAATATGTCTTTTGATTGAGTTAAGCCATTTCAATTGATATTTTATAGTGTGTCTTTCTATGTTGTGATGTTACACTATGTTTCAAGTAGGTTGAAGGTTGGCGCCTATTAAAACGTTTAAACCCGCCACATTTATTTGCACCTGCCCTAAGTCAGGAACCTGATGTTCAGTCCTCAATCCACAATCAGTGGTTGTCGTTTGTTGATGTGGTTCATAAGTGTTTCTCGTTTTTTGTATAGATTAGGCCGTTGGATTTCCTGTTTTGAACTAGTCATTTTGGAGCCCTTTATAGTTTGCTGTTCGGTGTGAGCCAAAGCTCCGTGTTGAAGGCCGTACTTTGACCTATAATGGTTTACTTTTACAAATTGTGACTTGGATGGAGAGTTGTCTCATTGGCACTCATACCACATCTTCTTATATCTATTAAGTCTCGAATTAAAGTAATCTCCTTTTTTCTACGGACAGGTGTTGTAAGGTGCAACTTGCTAATTTGAATATGAAACTACTCAAAGAGAAAAACGAAATGACCATGCTGTAGCCTTTACAGTTATATCTTGGTGGCAAAAGGGGAATAATTATATTTAAGAATTTTTCTTTTACGAGTGACGGATAAATTCCGGATTGTCATGATTTTTCAGCACTAGTTGTTTTATCAATGTGTTAGAGTATGGACATATTGTAAAGGGTAAAATCAATGATAATGTATTAATACAAATCACCGATGTATGCTTTGCATTAATTTTACAATTCATCTTTCAAATTGGTATTCGTTTACAATAGACATTAAACAAAATTAAAGATTCTTTTTACACATTCGGTAACTTGCTCAAACATTACTTAAAGGTTGAGAATAAATGTTGTGAAAATATAAAGATTTTACTTACATTTTTTGTGTGTTCCGGTGTGATAGTTATATTCTTTGAACCTAATGTTTTTCCTATGAGATGAATATCAGAAATTGCTTACCGTTCATCGTGGGTTTGACTACGTCAGGCTTTACATTTTACCACGAGTAAATTTCTCCCAGTAAGATCATTTTTGTTGTGGACAGACAATGTAAGCTTTATTATCATCATATAACATAAAACAACTGAAAATGAAATAAATTACACCCCTATTACGGACTTTTTAATTGTCATTCCTTAACATTGACTGAAATAAAACAGAATTTCAAATAGGTGATAAGGGTACATGTTGACTGAAATACTGATCGAAAAAATCATTACCATTATTATAGGTCTGCAAGATAGTTGTTATGCTCTTTTTGTTTCATCAATACAAGTTAATAAACATTTCCCACAAACTCAAAAATATTGTTATTACATGAATTTAATTGTCTTGAAGTATTTGTGTCGTTGGGTTCCATCTCATTCCTTACATGTTCTTTTTCTCTGTGTAAATACATTTATGGTGGTACCAAACACCTTGACTAAAATTAATGTGGCTCGTTTAATTTTCATAAAATTTTGACAAAATACTAACTTTGACTCTTTGACAAAAATAGAAAAGTTTCAAAAACTTGAACAACACACTTTATCGGAAACATTTCATTGGATATATAGCAGTTTGACAAATACTAATTTTGATCATTGAGAAGCTTAATATTTCCTTAACAATAGAACGTGATTAAAACGTTAGGCTGATTTTTACAGAGTTATCTCCCTGTAGTGTTATGTACCACCTTAAAGATTAAATAATTTGAAACCATTGTTAAAAGTCTGACAGAAAATTAAATCGTTTAATTTGAAATCTAAAATATTGAAAAGATAAGACACTATAATTTATTCAGATATAAGATTACTACAAGTGCACTGTTTGTCAATTAGAGGCAACAGTAGTTAAAATTTTAAGCCTGGTATATTGATGGTTTTTTTTCTAACGATGTTAAAATGGTCTCGTGTATCATTAATAAAAGAAAAGACAATTCAACCGAGGAATTCAAATGAGCTCCAAAATAATTAGAACGGTTTTGTCGACAGGTTAAGAATCTCCTGCAATGGAAGTTAATTTAAAGTAGTGTAAAAAAATCTTTGCTGTTTTGATACATCCAGAAAACAACGATTAAAATCCGAATTATCAACAAAGGTGAAGTATACATTGAATAAAGGTAAAACGAGCATATATACAAACATGGTTATATATTTTCATAACATTAAAAATGAATAAGTAATAATTATCAATTAAGGATACATCGGTCACATAGTTTATTGATATAGACAAATTGTTTTGCTGTTTGACGGGAAGCACTTTGTTAGATGATTATTAATGTCTATCAGTGGTACGTCTTATTAATTATATAACTTAAGAAACTGTTCATCATATACAATTTTACAGAAATTGTCACTGCGGAAATAAGCCCTTGAACAAGAAATTTAGAACGATTTGCATTTTTTCACAAACCACATTTTGCTTAACCATGCATTTTTTTATTTTCCCACGCGTGAGATAAAATATGTCTTCGTGGGTTGTTGCTTACCTGTTTTCTTTTTAATTCGCAAAGTTTCTCTATTTTTATTTAGAAATCCTATTTTTGCGAATAAGTGTTACATTTGTCACAGAATATTATCAATATATCTGAAAGTTAATTTAAAGAATTTTACAAGATGCTTTTTAATATCGTCATTGAGAAAGTTCTGTATGAACTCTGCTTCATATCAGTACAAAAACTAGTCGGCCAGCAATCCACCAAACTCAGCAAATATGTTGTCGATCAAAAGGTTTAGCATGTTGATGATATCATCTTCGGTGAATTTGTTGTGGGAATTAGTGTGGTTCTTGATAAAGTAAGATTTTTCAGGATCTCATACAATGAACTTTTATCTACGTTTTCCATTTTTGTAGGAAGAGATCTGTTAAATGAGACGATTTAGTCGATCTTTCACCTGCAACGGAAATAATTGGTTTTGATATAACAGAAACATTATAAAGACTATGATTGACGATTTTGGAGTAGATCTTTAGATTTGTTAATAATCCAAACCACATTTGATTGACACCGTTGGTGGAATATACATTATCACAATATTTCAAAAGGCCATGTTTTACTGCAAAAATAATGCTGCTAAGAACTTCAGACAACTTTTTAGACGACCCGGCTATATATGGTGTTGTATAAAGAATCCAGTGAAATTTAGTTTACGTAGTGGTATTAACCATATGTGGATTCTAAAAAAATCTAAGGAACTTCTTGATAATTTTAAATCTCGATCTTTCTCTGAAATTAATTCTATCAAGACTTTTGATTTTTCAACCCTGTATACCACCATTCCCCATGTGAAATTGAAAAATCGTCTAAAAGAAATAATCCACTATGCTTTTCAATATAAAAAATGTCAGCATACGCTATAAATTTATTGCTTTGGGATACCACACGGTATATTTTGTTAATAGTGAACAAAAAGGTTAAACATGCTACACAGAGGAACAAGTATGCTGGAAAAAAAACATGACAACATATTTGTTGAATTTGGAGGTATACTTATTCAGCAAGTTGTCGACATTCCTATTGGAACGAACTGTGTTCCTCTTCTTGCCGGGAGAAATTAAAAAAACAACAGACACGGCTTCCTCCGTTTCATTTTTAGACTTATACCACGAATTTGACATAAGTGGTCATCTCAATATTATAATCTATGACAAGCGAGACGATTTTAATTTGAAATTATAAATTTTCCCACCTTAGCAGCAATATACCAACTTCACCTGCATATGGGATATACATTTCCCAACTCATTCGGTATTCAAAAGCTTGAAGCTGTTACTCAGACTTTATAAAACGTCACCAGTGTCTGAGCAGAAACTTGATGAGCCAAGGTTATGTCAAAGAACGTCCTGTTTCTAAAGAAGTTCATTAAAAGATACCAAGACCTTGTTGATAAATGATCCGTATCAACTTTACAAATAATACATGATAGTCTTGAAGTAAAGATTCTAGGTACTGACATTTTTTATCATCTTAATTAAGTGTTAAAGTCCCCTTTTTTGTTCTTGTATATTTTTAACCTTGACTGTTTATTCATGTTTGACTTATGACGTGGATCGGTACTTATACATCCCGCCATTGTGCTATGATCAATTTTGAGTTCTTTTCTTTCGTTTTTGCTTATATATATTACGTACATATATGTTTTCCAGGAGAAAATTTAAAGCTTCAATCATTTCTTCACATTTCTAGTAAGTGTATCTAGATATAATAAACATTTGAAAGCTCTCTCACAGGCAAACAACCCATAATTGAAAAATATAAGGGCATACACCACAAGTACGGGGACACATTCTACTGCATCCACACAGCACGAGCAACAAACCCTGCAGTAAAGATATAATAAACATGTGAAAGCTCTCTCACAGGCAAACAACCCATAATTGAAAAATATAAGGGCATACACCACAAGCACGGGGACACATTCTACTGCATCCACACAGCACGAGCAACAAACCAAGCAGTAAAGATATAGTAAACATGTAAAAGCTCTCTCACAGGCAAAAAAAAAGCTTCAATCATTTCTTCACATTTCCAGTAAGTGTATCTAGCATACTTTCCTTTTTCGTTACAGAAAAAGGCTTTAAACGAGTTACAGCAAATAAATTTGCAATGAGATTTTTCAAAAGACCATTTAATTAAATATGAAAACTTTTTCTTGATAAGATTGTGTGGAAGTGTAATGTAGAGAGTAAAAAAATCATAACTGTCAACAGAATTAAAAAGACCATCAAAAGCACGTCTTTTATCTAAAACCTCCAATGAATTAAAGCTTTCAAATCCTGTTGTTTTAATTAAAAAAAATTATTGTATATATTTTCTTGTAGTCCTCCCTCCAACTCAATGAACCTAATGGATGATCACAAATCTAAAACAAGGCGTAATGACTGTAACGGTTATCGTAACTATAAATTACATACACTACATTATGTTTCAACACAAATGTCATCAAATCATTTTCAAAATATCCACTATTAGTATTTCATCTAAAAGATTATATTACAATATTGACTGCTGTACCCGAATTTTTTACGTTTTTACCTATTATGTCTGTTTGTTTTGCTCACACATTGTTGTCAATAAAATGGAATTATATGCGACTGTCATACAAGTGAGAGGTTTAGCTAGCTATAAAACCAGGTTTAATCCACCATTCTCTACATAAGGAAATGCGTGTTCCAAGTCAGGGATATGACAGTTGTTTTCCATTCGTTAGATGTGTTTGAGCTTTTGATTTTGCCATTTGATAAAGGACGTTCCGTTTTGAATTTCCCTTGGAGTTCGGTATTTTTGTTATTTTACTTTCTGTAGGTATCGAGTATAAAGACTAAAGATTTTCATCGTCCTTTTATATGTTAACACCGAATAAGAGAAGTACGAATTTGTGATTTTCTAAAATCTCCTTTTTCTCGAATGAGATAGAGATATATGTGAGACTATCTGTTTTTGTGTGCATTATTAGCTGTGTATAACAAACTCATCATAGATGCCAGGATTATAATTTGTAAACGAAAGACGCGCGTTTCGTCTACAAAAAAGCCATCAGTGACACTCGAATCAAAAAAGTTAAAAGAACCTAACATTCCGAAAGGCTTTGCCAGCTAAGGTAATGTATTGCTGGATTATGCATATGACATCAATATTGTTTGAAGCTTTGTCTGCTGGTGCAACAACGTATTTATCGTAGAGGGAGGATAAACTATGGAAATCTCGGTATTCTGGAAAGGGTCAGAAATCCGTGAGTTTATTGTACATCGTAGTACCGATGCACGAAGTTGCAAAGATTGTGTTACACCGTCAAATTAATAACCTTCAGCATCTGTATTTCACTGGTTCAACAAATGTACTCAACATGGCAGTAAAAATTAGGATGTGATCTCCCGTTTGGGATAATGATTCTATAATTTGCCAGAAATTGTTCACACATCTATGAGTTGCCGCTAACATTGGATATGACTGTTATGAACATATCATGAGATGTTTATTCTAATGACATAACTGGTATCAATCCAATTATTTTTTGTTTAAAAACTAGGACTGATTTACTTGTACAAAAATATAATATTTGATAATATGATTCTACTGATAAATGTGATATTATTTCCTCTTACATAAATGTTAATTTTATATCTATTGTTTTCATACTTAATGTGCGTTTGCGCTTGGTTTGTGTATTTCTATATCGTCGATCTCTTTTACTTTTTTGTGTAGAAATCAGTGAATAGGTTTTTTAAATTTTCTTCATTCTTTAAGACATAAAATATCATTGTTAGCATTTTTAATGTATATAATAATTTGTAAATTGCAGCATGCAGAAAAGCATTTAGATGAATACCGATAGCATGTTGATTGTGCGATAGAAAAACAATATAAACAAGCCGAAATCTTGTTCTATCGTTCTGGTCTGTCTAATTATTTAATGATAACACCTAAATACATGTCTCTGCCCTGAAATAGACACTGTTTGAATATTGTCAAAGAAAATAACACTATATAAATGTCGTGTGTCCGAGGCGCTTTTCTGGATTTATCTTCATCAGAAACGCTCAAACTAAAACATTGACAGACTTGTGTGTTGAAATACGTAAAACACTAGAAACTATATGATCAAAATGGACTTTAGTGAATATCAAATGAATACGGTCATGTAAAAGGTTTTAAGCAATGTTTTAGTCGAGCATATTTTTCGATGTCAAACATTGTCAAATATAAGTATAATAGCAAATGGAGGTTTTATATCATGTTTCTAATATATTAAATGTAGATTTGATAAAAGAGGTTACCGATATAGGAGAATGTAATGCATTTTATTAAATTTAATAATTCTTTAAAACAGCACAAAACCAACTCTAAGAAACGATCACATCTGATATTTATTTCTGTAATTATTAACATAAAAAATCGTAAAGAACCCAGACAGAGGAAATGTTCTAGGGACAGGAAACAATTATGTGTATGGCGACCAATGTTTTTACATTATTTGTTTGCACTTTTATTTTACCAGTTTTCTATACGTCTAGACCATAGACATAAACAGTTATTCTCGTTAGGTTTGTACTGAGTTGGCTAGATTAATTTACACAAATCAAATAATTGATTATAAAATAAAACCATTACGAAAGATGCAGATCATTCAGATTTATTGGTTAGGCTCAATCATATATCATTTTTATGCATCTTTGAAAAGAGAAATAGAAACTTATATCATTTTTGATTAGATAAACACCTACAAATACTAATTACTAAATTCATCCAGACAAGGTACGGTGACCTATAGTTGTTAACTCCTATTTCATTTGGTCTCTGGTGGAGAGTTGTCTCATTGGCAATTATACCACATCTTCTTACTTCTATATGGTAACATTGACTGAAGTAATACTATCTTCTCTGGTTTTGTTTTATCTAGGTCTCTTATACTCTGATTTTTCAATACAAATAACAATTTTCACAATATTCTTTTTACCTTGAATAAAAGTAAAATACAATACAGTTGTCTTGTTTGGCCCAAGTTCTCGTTCACTCTCTTTAAAACCATTGCAATATATTTAACACTGAGCAACGTTAAACTGATTTGAAACCAGGTGCTCGCTTATAATTCATTGTTCTACTATACCCAGTGGTGTCCTTCGTGAATCCAACGACATGTAAAAACTACTGGTTAGAGAACAAAGAAATGTAAACGGAAACGTAGACCAAACAAACAATCTTTACACAAGATCTCTACGTACATAAACTAACTCATCATAGATACCAGGATTAAAATATCCTTAAACACATCTAAAAGACAAAATGTAAATGATTTTTCCTCGTTTTGTCTATTCTGAAACAGGAGAAGTCTATACGTTTTAAAAGTAATCATTGAGACAGATCTTGATAGTGTGTATATCAGGTCATAAGAAAGTGTCAAAAAAAGTAAAATCACAAAAATACTAAAAAACTCCGAGTAAAAATTAAAAAAGGAAAGTCCCTAATCAAATGGCAAAATCAAAAGCTCAAACACATCACACGAATGAATAACAACTGTAAAGTTCCTTTGAATTGCACTGATGTAGCTACCTGCTTGTTTACAGTATAAAGTATAAATTTACAATATTGAGACAACAATTGCCATAAAGCATTCTAGTATTCATTACCTCTCTAATCACGACCAATTAATATTGTTCCTTGTTTGTCTTCTGTATCTTTAATAATATGTAATGTAAAGAGGAAATGATTTTATGTCGTCTAGCGCACTTACGAATGTAACTTGGACGATCCGTAATAATTATTCCTTTTTCAATTGCAAAACAACATCAGGAAGTAGATCGGGAATAAAAAGATGACACAAACGGGGAAAACAACCAGTATATGTTTTGCAATTTCAAAAATAATCCCAGATGAAAACAATTTTCATTTTTGAAGGAAAGGTATTTGAATTTGCTAAACTACATTTGGAAATACTTTTTCTGCATATTGATGAAAAGAAATTAAAGATAGAAAAAAAAATTGAATGTAAACAAAAATTCGCTTCAGATCCTTCCATACGTCAGTTTTCAGAACATTCTTTGTAGTCTTTGATAATAGATTGTTCTTAAATCTGCCGATCTAAGTGTTCGAGCAAACTTAGCTTCTTTATATCAATTTACTAAGCTACTACTATTTATAGAGGTAACAAGTTAAGCCATTGTCTAATTTTTATTTTTTTTTATGTATAATCTTTTATATATATAAATATATAAAATATATATGTAAGACTGTCTTTCAATATCTGCGTTTTGTATTTATTAGGACAGGCATCTTTTGCTAATTCAAAGTTGTTTGATTCAATGTATAGTTGTATGTTTCACTTATTATTCGGTAAAGCTGTTGTATAAATTAACTCAGCATAAATACCAGGATTAAAATTGTGTACGCCAAAAGACTCACCAGTGACGTTCGAATCAAAAACTTTAAAATGGCCAAATAAAGTTAAAAGTTGAAGAGCATTGATGGCCCGAAATTCTTTTGTCAAATACATCTAAGGTAATCTATTCCTAGGGTAGAAAATCCTACGTATTTCGAAAATTTCAAAGTTTTATAAACATTTAATTTACAATTAATACCATATCAATGATAACTCATGTCAACACAGAAAAAAGTGAAATAACAAAAATACCGAACTCCAAGACATAATAGGTAAAAATGTCAAAAAAGGGGAGCAGCAGTCAACATTGTGTTATAATCCTAATCGCTTTAAAAACAAACAAATATGTCAACAAAGAAAAACAAAATGGCATTGCCTCCATATTTTGATAATACAGAACCACCTATTATTTCGTATCCTTATAAAAAAAAAACAGCAGAAGTTTGATTTTTAATTATACGTCAGTTACAGCAGACGTCAATATAGAAAATAATGCTCTTTCCACATAAGACTGTGAAACATCTAGTTCTAGATATGTTCCCAATAGTCATGTCATTACAGGAGGCCTCAACATCGTCGAAGACCGTGAGGTCAAAACTATTCTTAAGAAAGGACCTAAATATCGTCCTCCATCTATAATAGATTGGAAACAGTGTCGTCAGTTCATTAAAGACAAAATCTGATAAAAATCTCTAGACAGTTATTTGAATAAAATTATGAATACTGTTGATATTCGTATATCTCATTTTGAAAACAATTCTGAAATTAATAATAGGGTCCATGATATACCCATTTCTAGAATAAAAAATAAACTCAAAGTACTCGCAAAGCGGTTTGTGTTCGTACCGGCAGACAAAACAGCCAATAATGTAGTGGTGGTGTGACGGACACGGAAGTTCTCCAAAACGAAATTATCAATTCGTCTACATTCAGGTCCGTACACCCCACAGAGAGTCAAATTGTAAACAAGCATATCACTGCCACTTCCCAGCTTAAAGCCTCTTCTGAACATTTGAAAGTCCCGATTATGTACTGGTTACCTGAATTACAAAAACAACTATTTAAATTCCGTTTCCTCTCCGCATCTAGTAAGTGTTCTACTAATCTGTCAGTGCTTCTAACTACCCCCTTACTACTATCAAATAACTTGTTATTAATTTTTGTAATAAAGCTTATGAAAATAATGGTATTAATTATTTTTGGAGTGTTAAAAATTCATTAGAGGTTTTAGATAAAATACGTGCTTTTGATGGTCCTTTTAATTCTGTTGACAGTTATGATTTTTCTACTCTCTACATTACACACTTCCACTTATTACGAAAAAAGTTTTCATATTTAATTAAATGGTCTTTTTAAAAATCTCATTGCAAACTTATTTATTTATTTATTTGCTGTAACTCTGTAACGAAAAAGGAAAGTATGCTAGATACACTTACTGGAAATGTGAAGATATGATTGGAGCTTTAAATTTTCTCATGGACAACATATATGTACGTTTCGGCGATAAAATGTATCGGCAGGTAGTAGGTATTCCTAACTCAGTAAAGACACGTCATTGTTACATTTGGTTTATACATTCAACAATACCTACCGTTATCTTGATGCTATCTTTTCGTTAAATAATCCAGAGTTCTCTAAATATAAATTACCGGAACTTACTTTAAATAAATTTAACATAAACAGCAGTAGTTGTCTTTTTCTAGATTTAGACATTTCAATTTTGAAAGGGAAACTCCATACTAAAATTTACCATAAAAGAGACGATTTTTCATTCCCTATTGTTAATTTTCCCTTTTTAGACGGCGATGTTCCTTTGGCTCCATCAAACGGTGTTTATATATTCCTACTTTTCGTAATGCCCGTGTGTGTAGAGATGTCATAGATTTTAACGAACGTAATCAATGCATCACTGGAAAATTATTAAGTCAGGGATTTCGTTACAATAAATTGCTTAAAACTTTTACTAAATTCTTTCATAGATACAAATATTTGATTATTTAATTGGCTGTACCTGTAGAAAACTTATTAAAAACAGTATTTCACATCCTTTAACGAACGTAATCAATGCATCACTGGAAAATTATTAAGTCAGGGATTTCGTTACAATAAATTGCTTTAAACGTTTACTAAATTCTTTCATAGATACAAAGATTTGATTAGTTAATTGGCTGTACCTGTAGAAAACTTATTAAAAACAGTATTTCACATCCTAAATTTTACGGTAATATTGTACTAAAAGCGCGGAAATCACTATGTGATCCGTATAAAGTCATCGAACCTTTAAACACACTTATTAGTAAAGGTTATCTTACCAATGTTGTAATTAGATCTTTGAATATAGTTAACATTGGCACAAATATCAACTTGTCATCAGTAAATTAAAACATAACTAAATTTGTATTCTTTTCAAACGGTTTTTTGGGATGTATAAATACACATCCACGATCAATTTCTATATAGAGATTACCCTATCTATATATTACATTATATATATTTATAAACAGGTGAACTCCTAACTATCCAACTGCCTGTCGATACTTTTATTTTGGCATTGCACAAGTCATGTCTTTTTTGACTGTCCATGACGTTAAAACACTAAATTCCTGTGATGTGTTTTAGTTGATTTTAGTTTCTGATGCATGATTTTTTGTTGTTAGTTTTTTTTTTTTGCTTTTAACTAGCTTTCAGTAACTGCGAGTACTCTTAAATCGTACTTTCGTGTTAATTTGACCTGTTGGTACAATTTGTAATGTATTTTTTGTTATT
Organism: Mytilus californianus; assembly: GCF_021869535.1. Taxonomy (NCBI): domain Eukaryota; kingdom Metazoa; phylum Mollusca; class Bivalvia; order Mytilida; family Mytilidae; genus Mytilus; species Mytilus californianus. The sequence goes on along the minus strand of NW_026262679.1, from coordinate 125,846,574 downwards.
GAATGTTTACTTATTCAGTGTTATATCCAGTCTCACTATTCTTAATATATACCACCTTTGAAAAGTGTTTAGTATGACAATAAATTTTCATTTTTGTTCTCGTACTAGGAACAACAAAATTATTTATTTTGTAAAGATTATTTCCGTACTCCATGTATACCTTACAACAAAATCATTTGTATTTACCTGTGTACGTCATTTTATTTGGCGGCATTTCATCCAAGGTTATGGTTGTCTTTTTTATATTGTTTTACATCTAATCCACTTGTTTTATTAATTTTGTATTTACATTGTGTCATAGATCAAATTTATTCGTTCAGTGTATGTTCACTTGTTTTTGTTAATATGTCTTTTGATTGAGTTAAGCCATTTCAATTGATATTCTATAGTGTGTCTTTCTATGTTGTGATGTTACACTATTGTTTCAATTGGGGTGAAGGTTGGCGCCTATTAAAACGTTTAAACCCGCCGCATTTGTTTGCACCTGTCCTTAGTCAGGAACCTGATGTTCAGTGGTTGTCGTTTGTTGGTGTGGTTCATAAGTGTTTCTCGTTTCTCGTTTTTTATATATATTAGACCGTTGGTTTTCATGTTTGAATGGTTTTACACTAGTCATTTTTGGGGTCCTTTATAGCTTGCTGTTCGGTGTTAGCCAAGGCTCCATACTTTGACAATGATGGTTTACTTTTACAAATTGTGATGTGGATGGAGAGTTGTCTCATTGGCACTCATACCACATCTTCTTATATCTATTTAGACAAAGCACATACGCAAAAATGAAATACAAGAATACAAAAAAATGACAATAGCACAATTACGCAATGGCAGGATACATAAGTACCGAGCCACGCCAAATGGACACTACCAAAAATGGACCAAACAGTAAAAGTTAACAATTTACAAAGACAAATAAAAGAGCACTATAACACGTAAATTAGATGATAAACATCGTCAGTACCGAGAATCTATACATCAAGACTATCATGTATTAATTGTGAAGTCGATACCGAATACTTATCAACAAGTTCGTGGTATCTTCCGTAGAACTTTTTAGAAAAAGGACGAGACCATATTTGACATAAGCCTGGTTTATCAGCTTTCTGCTCAGACACTGGTGACGTTTTATAAAGTCTGAGTAGTAGCTGTAAGCTCTTGTTGTTATGCTGTGGTGTTCTTGTCTTTCATTTTTGCTTATGTGCTTTGTGTATTTGCCGTTTTGTTTTTCTTTGTTGACATATTTGTTTGTTTTTATAGTGATTAAGATAATAACACAATATTGACTGCTGTACCCCTATTTTTGACATTTTTACCTATTATGTCTGTTCACACATTGTTTTAAATATCATGGAATGTTATGCGACTGTCATACAAGTGAGAGGTTTAGCTAGTTTTAGAACCAGGTTTAATCCACCATTTTCTATATAAGGAAATGCCTGTACCAAGTCAGAAATATTACAGCTGTTTTCCATTCATTTGATGTGTTTTAGCTTTTGATTTAAACCATTTGATAAGGGAATTTCCGATTTGAATTTTCCTTGTAGTCTGTTCTTTGTTATTTTATTTTTTTTGAATACCTAATGACTTGCGAAATGTATATCCCATATGCAGGTGAAGTTGGTATATCACTACTAAGGTGCGGGAAATTAATAATTTTAAAATTAAAATTGTCTTGTTCGTCATAGATGAGATGATCGCTTATGTCAAATTCGAGGTATAAGTCTAAAAATGAGGCGGAGGAAGCCGTGTCTGTTGTTTCTCTAATTTCTTGTTCAGAAATGCTGACTACTGAGCTGGTGATACCCTCGGGGAGAAACCTCCACCAGCAGTGGATTCGACCCGGTGGTTGTAAATTAAATCATCTAGATACCAGGATTAGTTGAGTGTCTATTGTTATGATATTGTTTTGTTAAATTTTCGATTTAATACAGCAACTTATAATAGGGTGTTGAAAGGCATGATTACATCTCAACAGGTTAGAACTTTGAGCTTGCTTTCACTCAATAAAATTACCAACAGTCTATGGTATGGTATGCTACTGTTTATCATATTCATATAAGTGGTGTTTTTTTTCTGTACTGATTGCATTGTATGTTCTGTTGTGTACCTTTTGGTAGTCAAGTGATCGACATAGAAATGGTAAGGAATAAAAATATATAAAACATACTTTTCACAGTGTTGTATATTTTTTTCTTTTACTTATATTTTTTGGTTTCTTCTGCTGCTTCTGTATATATAAAAAAAATAAGGAGATGTGGTATGATTGCCAATGAGACAACTATCCACCAAAGTTTAAATGAAGTGGATGTAAGCAATTATAGGCAACCGTACGACATTCAACAATGAAAAAAATCCATACCGTATGGTCGGCTATAAAAGTCGCCGACATGAAAAATATGAAGCAATTCAATTGAGAAAACTAACGGCCTAATTCATAATAAAACAATTTACGAAAAATCAAATATGACAGACATGAACCCGTTTCAAGTCAGAAAGCTCGTCAATATTTTTCTTGCCATACTTTGCTATCTAGAGGTTCCAATTTGTAAAACCTTCTGTCAAATTTATTCACACCGTTTTAGACTCTAGTCGATTTATATATAGACTTATTTTGTAGACCCGGTGTATTCCTCGAGATGTCTTTTGGTAATTTTTGTCGTATGATTGTTGTCTCATTGCCAAAATTAAACCTCGCATCTTTTTTTTTATTCATATTTGTGGATATAAGCAAAAGGAAAAATTTAATGTTTTAAAAGTTTCATGATTTTGAACGTTTTATTTGAAAACATGGTTGACTAGATATTTTTTGAATGTTTTGAGGAGACCCTTTTTTGATTGTTCATTACTGCAATTTGTATGTTTCTCTTCTTAAAATTTTAATCTAAATCATACCTGATGACTATCTCAAAAACAAGAGTCGGAAACATTGAAATCAGTAACATTTGAGTTCTTTTTACTACCCCTGGATTCGTACCACTGCTTGGGGACTGTCGGTACTGAATATCAATCCATACATTAACCAGCACTGCAATACTCTTATAATTCAGATGATACATTTTTTAAAATCAGTTTATGAATTATAAGCTATATAAAGAGTCAAGTTACAGCTTCCTATAGCAATGTTTCGTCAGATTTTGTATGACCTATTTCATGATTATGGATCTAAACGCTTACATATCTCAGGCGTACTTAATGAAGGTTATTCCAGACATATGTATTGGGATCAAAGAAATTCGAATCGTATTTTGTTTTCATATTCTAACAATGTATTTATACCGTTGTACTTTTGCCAGGAAAATATAGGCCAATATAATGCATATACTTGGGTTTTCTGCTTTCGAAAAGTTCAATATCTACTAAAAAGATTAGTTCATTGTTAAAAGGTTAAAAGAAACAAAATAGTTTGTTATTCATTGCACCGCACAGACTGCTTGATAGTTTTTGTTTAGTTTTGCCATGTAGCTGCTGTGTATAGAAAACAGAAATCAGATTTCACTTTTGGTTCAGAGGATCAAATGCTCCTTACGCTATATACCATCCAAATAAAACAAACGAGTAATTCTTATAAAAAATGCTTCAAACATTTAGAAATGATAAAAAAAAATCAAGAATTGAATTCTGTCCGATCGATTTATATATAAAGGACTTTGCATGTGATAAATAGATAATGTTAACCTTTTGAAGCTAATGGTTTATTTTTGTAACAGCTTATATAAATAGAAAAAAAAATCATAAATGTATGTACACTTGGTGCATAAATAGAAAACATTCATCTTTAAATATATATACTAGGAGACAAATAAGATGTTTTTTTCACACTTATGTATAAATAAGAAACTAAAATTATCAGATGAATATAACATGAGACATATATAACCTGATTCACGCAAACTTACGTATAAATAGATAAATATGGAACAAATGAAGGACGTCAAGTCAATATAAAGTCTTAAAATAAACAATGTTCCTCTTTGGTTCTAAAGTCAATTGTCTATTGTGATATTTAGATTTATCATAACTTTGTTATTAATAACTGTCTATATGACTAGGAGATATTAACCTTTAAAGAGTTTTATTATATACGTAGTAGCAAATACAAGTACATTCATGTGTCATACAATCAAAGGCAATTGTTTTGTATCAACCACCCGTGATGATATCGATATCAGTCACGGTTGCAAGTCTTTATCAAACCCGAAATCTTAAATACGTCATGTCTCGTGAAAAAATATATTTATGAAATATATATAGTTAATTTTATATGATAAAGCTTTCTCAATATACTATATCGTATCAACCCTCAACCAACAGTAGCCCTCGGACAGAGCCCTCGTGGTTAAAAGTGGTGTGTCGGGTCGATATGGGTACGAAATTGAAAAGCCATTTTTAAAAATATTCATGGTTTATTACTATGATTAGAATGGGTCTGAGAATAAAAACTTGAAGACCAGAAATTTGAAGCTTTAATGATATTGAGAAAGATGCGTATGACGATATCAATGTTCATAAAAATAACACCACACAGAACACAACTATCCTAAATGACAGTTTGGGAGTTAAAGGATCAAACAAATTACGTGCCTCAGGTTCATAAATAATTCGTAATTCAATCAATACAATACGTTCATGTGAAGAAAGAAGAAAATTACCGCAAATTTTGTGAATTGTTCATTTTTACAGGCTGTCAACGCTCGATTCTCTCTATTATTTGATAATAACGAAGCATGAACACTTCCTAATACAACTAATGCTTTTCCAGAAATTTCAAATCACTTGAGCTGATGACGTTTATTGTATATGTAGGCTGCCTGTTATAATACCAATATCTAAAATGCATATAGATTGTCGTCAATGTACATAAAACAACTATGCAAAGTCATCATCCCTGTGATGGGTGAAAATCGTTTATTTAATTTGTTAAGTATCGATCATATTATCGATGAAATGTCATTTATTAGACAATGAAGCTTTTTTTCCCTACTGAATGCAACATCATTCATCTATTGGGTGAAGAATCACATATTTGGTGAGGCAAGGCTTTCTTATTCATTTGGTCATTCACGGTATTTTGATCGTTCAAGTACAGTATATCTGATCATTCAAGTTACGTTTTGAATGGTTAATGGATTACTATTATTTTTAGCGTCGTTAAAGATCAAGCAAGGTTAATCTCATTAGCACACACTCGTTATACATGTACTAGTAGGTCAGTTCTCGATTAAAGCGTCGTCAGTTTGATCGTCTATGGTAGTCGGTCGCGAGGATCGTCGATAACCTACGGGATAAAATAAGGGATACATCATCATCATTGGATAGAAAGAACAAGCATACTAAATAAAAGTTAAATCGTATATCACTTGATTTGTCTGGTTTTGTGATTTATCAGACATGGAACATCTAACTGGCCAATCATTCTTTTTTAAATAAGGTACTCGTAGTTTTATCTGATTAAGATATGCATCAATTTATCTGAAAAGACAACATTTAGCATGTGTATCGATGTTTATACTTCATTTATCTAAATGGTAACGAAAATATCTATCTCATTCACTTAATCTTGTTAATAAGCATAATGCTTACATCCACTCCATTTGAACTTTGTTGGATAATTGTCTCATTGGCAATCATACCACATATCCTTTTTTTATATAAGAAGTAGTATATTGTATATAAGCATCGCTCACAAGATGTGTCATTAACGGTCATTTGATTGGTGACACATTGTTTACCTAAGGATGCAATCATAGTTTGTCGATGGAGTAATGATTAACCTTTAACAAATTGTGCATTGTACAGAGATATAATAGTAAACATAAATTGTTAGCTCTGCTTGCATTCCATTTTTTTAACTACAAAAGACAACGATGTTCAATATTATCAAACATATCGTTATGGCTGCTTAACGTCCACCGGCAATTTAATATGCGTCCATTATCACTGAACAAGTACACATTTTTGTTTAGGGGCCAGCTGAAGCACGCCTCCGGGTGCGGGATTGTCTCGCTGTGTTGAAGACCCATTGGTGGCCTTCGGCTGTTTTCTGCTCTTTGGTCGAGTTGTTGTCTCTTTGACACATTCCCCATTTCCATTCTCAATTTTATATTCAGGACGAGAACATGTTAATGTCATATGAATATTAACCCCGCTTTGTACTAGACCGACACGGTAAGGCGGATGTTTAACGTGCAAGTTCACAAGTTAACAGTCCACAGGAAGACAAGCCACCTTACCTGGACACATTATTCTGACTCCGAGCCGACCAGTCTTTGCCCTTACTCCTAAATGCGTGCTTAGCGGAGAAGCAGCAAATACCAATTTTAAAGTCTTTGGTTTGACCCGGCCGGGGTTCGAAACTACGACTTACCGAACTCGAGGCGATAACGCTTCCACGAGACCACCGAGGCGGTTCAAATCTTTATGTCATCGGTATAAATTCCGAAAGATGATAAAAGATGTTTCCATAAATAACCCTTTGTTGGTCTACCTTAATATGTTAACTAAATAAATATTGATTTTTATTTTACGTCGTCCTTTCAGCGTCCTAATTAATACTTTTATTTTTACAAAAAGTTATAAGACTGTGAATCTGGCTTTATAACAAATATAGATATATAGGTTAACGTCTTTAACATTGATTTTAGGTTAAAAATAGAAATTAGATCAGATAAAATGATAATTGACTCGTGTTTAACGTTCAATGCCATGGCAACATATATACACTATGTATATCAGGACGAAAACATGCTATACTAATCTCAAATGATTATGAAGTCTGCTTTGTATATATAGGAATACCCAGTATAATTTTTCACATGCTATTTCACAAAGTAACAGGCCATAGGAAGGAATGTCACCTTTCCTCGACAAAACATACCAGTGTTATTTAGACTCTGAGCCGCTTTTACGCCTAGATGACGCCTGCTTCGCGGAGATCAAAACAACGAATCCCGCACTCGAGGCATGCGCGCCATCATGATATTTTTCTGTTCAAGTCTATGATTAATTTCAACTTTGTTTTATCTCAGTTGGTTATTTTTTTGTTTTTTTTTTTTGCTTTTTTGGGGGGAAGGGGGGGGGGGGGGGGGGGTATTTCAGAAACTTAATGAAGCGTTGGTAAACGTCTTCTTATGTTTTCAGGTATTTCAGCATCTTTTGTGTTTTCTATATTTCAAAATCTGATTTCTCATGAACTTTTTATGCACTTAACTTTATATCTTCTTCCTACTATGTTAAATGTTTGAGCATTTGAAATAATATTTAAACGATGGTATATTCGAAGACTTATTACAGCATATTAATCTAAAAATGATCAGAACTTTTATGTTCTATTTTAGATCATATAATTCTGGTAGTCATCGATCAAATTTTCTCTTACTTTGTACTTCAAATAAAAAGTGTTTGAGGAAACCTTTTAGTTTTAATTAATTTCCTGCAAAAGACATTTTCGTTCTTAGTTCAGTCCTTTCTTCGTTTTTCACAAAGGAAATCAGACATGTTTTTTTCTGTTTTAAACGGATTTTCAAGATTATGCCTTACGACAATAGACGTATATAAATGTCTACAAACAGATATTTGCCAATTTATCTGAATTGAGTTTGTTAAACTTTTCTTAGATTCAATATATAGGTTTGTATGTAGACAATTTAAAAAAATAATGTGATTAAATAAATGTAGCAATCAAATTGCTCTATCTTTTTTCTAAACCTACATTGTTTTGTAATCAGTAAAGAAATGTTACTGAACGAAAGGTGACATTCTAGTAGTTTTCTGGTTTTCATTCTTACATATATGTTTTGGAAAAGATACTTTAAAAGAACCTTATCTTTTGATTTCACAATTGTAAACCAGTAGAATGCGTACTTAACTAAGTATTTTTGGAATAACCAACGATGACCCAACTTAGACAATAGTAAACTGTTCATTTATATACAGACCTAATACTCGGCATGCTATATTTAGTTCTGATCTCTTGTGAAGAAACTATTCTATATTAGGAATTATCAATCTAATCTGTCTTCCTCTGCGCGATGGTTTAACACAAACAGACATTTTAATTCGGTTGTTCAGGTTAAGGTGCCTTGTTGATTCTTCAAAATGTCAATGGTTTATAATAAAAAAGTAAAATAACAAAACTACAGAACCCCAACGATAATTTGAAACGAAAATTCCTTTAAAAAATAGCAAAATCAAAAGCTCAAACACAGCTAACGAATGGAAAACAAATGTCATATTCCTGACTTGGTACAGGTATTTCCTTATGTAGAAAATGGTGGATTATAATTTACTGCTATGAGTTATGATTTAATAACACTCATAGTAAAGAGGCAAGTGAAGCATTTACAGCAGATCAAATACATAAAAAATACTTTTTTTAATTTAACATCATTTGCGTTATTTACCAGAAGTTGTTTGTAAAATATCAGGATCTGAAGTTATAATAAAAAGTAAAATACCACAAATACCGAACTCCAAGGAAAATTCAAAACGGAAAGTCCCTTATCAAATGGCAAAATCAAAAGCTCAAACTAGACAGTGTCCCAATACTTCGGTACTGATACGAATTAATTTGAAAAATTTTCCAGTTCACCGATAATGTGGTTCTAACTAATAACATTAACGGTACCAATTTAACTGCACCAGATGCACATTTCGACAACAAATGTATCTTCAGTCATGATAGAGACCAAACAATTTGAAAATCCAAAACTTATTAAACAATGGATGAGCTGACAAAAAGGACAAAAAGTATAGCCAAAGCCGGGCAAGGAATCAAAGCTTTTTCTGAGGAAGGTATATACCTTAATTTGAAATAATTTCCAAAATGTTGTTGTCACTCCCTACGACCTCCCGCAGGTTTTCACTATAAATTTTGAAAATAAAACTGGCACTTTGAGCCCTCCATAAACATAGAAGACGAAAAGTTTACCCAAATTCCTTTTGATGTCATTTATATCTATATATTAACTAACTATATGCATAATATTATGAAGATTGAGAGATCGGGATGTTCTAGCCAATGCCCTGTGCCCTTTCATCTGAATTTTTGACAATTTTTTTTAAAAGTGACACTTTAAGCCCTCCGTACATATCGAAGATGACATTTTTTTCTGGGAAATCCTTTTAATAGCATCTGTATATACAGAGCCTAAAAGATTAATAAATGTTGTGGATATTGAAAGACCAGGGGGTCTCAGTGTTTTTTTCAGCAGTCTCCGGTAGGTTTTCACTATGAATTTTGAATATCAAACTGGCACTTCGAGCCCTCCGTAAACATAGAAGACGAAAAGTTTACTCAAATTCCTTTTGCTGTCATTTATATCTATATATTAACTAACTATATGCATAATATTATGAAGATTGAGAGATCAGGAAGATCTAGCTAACCCCTTGGTCCTCGTTTCTGTATATAGTTGAATATTTAGTCAATCGAAAATGTCTTTTTGTGGCTTTCCATAGTTGTTTTTATTAATATTTTCAAATTTTATTAGATATATCATCTTTTAAATATACATCTTTGATTATATTTTATTGATAAAAATCAACAGTTCATAAAGAAAAATATTCGATTTACATAGGGGTTTATATTTACGAATTTACGATAACTTGAATTGGTCACAAAAAGATTTAATTCCTATATCTCTTAATTTTTACTACTTTTAACTAATAACTATCATGCTTTTAATGTTATCGAATGTATAATTTTTTATTATATTCCACTTATAAAATTTGAATATCGAACCGATCGACTACTAGCAGCCGGTTGGATATTGAATATCGAATAAAGAATATCGAACCGGCTGCTAACTTCACATACATATATTAATCACCTAGTTCATTTACATGATTTTTAGTTTAAAGCAACTATATGCACAGAATTTTTTATTTTTTACACAGTTTGATTAAGAAGAAAGACCGAAATGGTTAAAAAATACAAATAATTACACCATTACTTACACAATTCTATATTAAGATTCCTGGAATGGTTAGAAAATACATCAAATAACACCATTATAAACTTAATCCCAATTTCATATTCTATTTTTAGAAATTTACCTGTGACGTCACTTTTTGTAGCATTGATACATTCGTGTGCTGTATTTGTGTTCTGTCGTAAATAATGTTTAGGTGTTCGTTGTTATTCTGTGGTTTACTGTTGAAATGTACTATCATATTATTTATTTATGTATTTCTCTGTCCTGTATGTTCTTGCATTTATTTGTACTGTATTCCTGTCACGTAATGTTGTCATTTTAGCAGTATTTTTAACATTGCCATATAAGCGGGAGGTTTGGCTACCCATGAAACCAGGTTCAACCCACCATTTTTTCTTAAAATGTCCTGTACCAAGTCAGGTATATGGCAATTGTTATCACATAGTCCGTTTCTATGTATGTTGGCGTTTGTTTTTGTAGCAATTCAGTGTTTCTGTTGTTCCGTTTTGTTTCCTCTTATAGTTGATGTGTTTCCCTCAGTTTTGGTTTGTGACCCGGATTTGTTTCAGTTAAATTGATTTATGACTATTAAACAGCGGTATACTACTATTGCCTTTATTAATTACATTCGTTCTACTTTAATGTATTGTGATGTCCATCATTTATATTGCCATTGTGTATCATTAAATTCAAAACATGATTAATAATTTGTCATCGAAACAATATTGGCATACATTAAAGGTAAACATAATTTCCTTTGCATCTATTTCAAAAGAAGAATAATGAAAATGCTATGGTAAATACAATAAAAAAAATAGGAAGAAAACTATATAGGCTCAAGAAACTCTTTATAAAATCAATCAAAAGAAAAAATCAGAATTTTCAATTTAAAGACGAGACAAAATGTCAGGTCAATAAATAAGATGAAAAATACAAAGGGTTGAAGAAAGAGAACGATCTTCGAAATATTTTCATACTTTAGAAACGAAGTTTTCTGTTAACAAAACAATACTAACACCACGACAAGCTTATAATGAAGTTAACAATTATTACGAAAGTTTTTTTTTAATTCTTTGTTCTTTTTTTTGGGAGAAGGAAAAGATAGAGCAAATAGACCTTTTACGGTCGATCAGCTTTGGGTATAAAGGTGAACAATCTGTCAAACCTGTCAAAGAACCAATAAACATATTACGAATGAATAAGCAACCTTTTTGGATTGTCTATTTGACAAGTTGACCACGCAGATATCCAATGTTTTTTAGCGACAACCCTGTCTTTTTTTCCTCATGATGTCACCTAATACTCCTTGTTGCCGAATCTGAGTAACACAATAAGGAGTAAAACATTAAAAGCAACATATGGCCCTTTATAATCTGATACATATAGATCTTCCGAATATTTCCATACTTCAGAAACTGATAATTTTTTTTTCCAAAACAATACCAACACCACGACAAGCTAATCATAAAGCGAACAATTATTACAAAGATTTATATCCAAGAAAAAAAATAATAAAAGAGAAAGCATGTTTAATATGAGGCATACTAGTACTTACTGTCGAGAAAACTTTGTTACTTAAAACTAATATTGTATTCGTTTAATGTATAATTTCCATGAAGCGTTATCATATGAAGTTAGATTCGTTTTATAACTACATTGGATGTAAAAGTACAGTTTAAAATCTAAAATGTATCCTAAAATATTGATATTTGTTTTAGCAATAAAGGGGCCTAATGATTACTTTAATCATACCTCTTACGTTATATAACAATCCCTTTTGTATTGTGGCGTCAGACGACGAATACTTTTTTTTCTTTTGTGACGTCAAAACCGTTATGATGTCTAGTTAGGACGCGTCTATATGTGTGATTTAAATAATACATTCAAACAAACGATACAAATCATGTCATTTAACGATTTACAGATTTTATAAGTTACGTTTCTGTAGGTTACATTTGGATGTTCAGGATGAATTGAACCTCACATCTCAATAATTTATAACCTTTTCATCTCACACTATTTTTTATGAATTTTTACAAGGGAACAATTAAAATGTACACAAACAAAAGTCACCATATTACCATGAATTACATGCGGTTTTCTCTATGAAGAATGCTATAATATAAAAAAAAATAAAAAATATGGTTAATAACCTAAGAACATAACTTCACATTTAGTGAAAGCAGGTGTTTGGTTCTGATTTTTGTCAATACTTCTGTAACCGATCAAAGAAATGCATATGTGATAGAATACATAATGTATCTTTATGATATTTCAGAAAACAAATTTAAATAAGACATTTACTGGAAAACAATATAAAAAGCCGTACGGTGACATATAGTTGTTAGCTTGTAAGTCATTTGGTCTCTAGTGGAAATCTGTCCCATTGGCATTTATATATCACCTCCTCTGATTTGTATATTAGTTGAAAATATCTGTACACGTTTTGGAAAGAACAAAAATAATAACCATAATAAGAAATATACACGCTTACATTAACATTTAGAAAATGACGCATCAGATAAACTCTAAAGGTCGGTTTGATGATAACAAATGAAACACAGAGTGTTAATTAGCGCCATTGGTATTCAACAGTCTGAGGGGGTGTTCAACTGGGAGGGAACCGCCGTTACACCGCTAAGAAACATATTTATCCCGCTACATTCCTTATGTGCCTATACCAAGTCATGAGCCTGAAAAAGTCGTTAGTTGTAAATTGCTGTCCGTCGTTTATAGTTGTAGTATACATTAAGCTGATGTGTTTTTTTCTAATTGATTGATTCACATCTTTTCATCGATCTCAGTCTTCTACAGAGTGTTTTAGTATGGGCTTCGATAATTGTTGAGGACCGTGCGGTGACCAGTATTGTTCACATCTTTATCCGGTCTTTAATGTATAGTTGTATAGTTTTTATATTGGGATTCAAATCACAAGCTCTTATTTTGACATTCAATTTAAGTCTTGCACTACTAAAAAATAAGTTCAGTTCTTTGACACACGTACTGTTCATTCTCAACTTCAAGACAGATTGGAAAAAAAGTTCCAGATTTGATTCTTAAAAGAATATCTAGCGTAGATACAAATATCTTGTTATAGAAACGTACAAATACATCTGTTATTCAAGCCAAAAACATTTCTGAAAAGTAAAGCCTCAAGATGATTGACTTGTTTCATTGGTAATATACTTATTACGTTTAGATGGTGTGATTTATTGGCATTCCGGAAAGGTAAAGAATCAGTTAAGATAAGATAAATTTATATGCCTTATAATTTATCTAACCGAATTTGCATTTTGTAATCAATTCCTGATTCACTAGTTGCACTTGTCCTGTTGCCTAAGGCAAGGAAAATCCACTGGCAAGTACATTCGATGATGTCACTATGGTCAACAGAGAATTGAACCATAGGAATCGCTAGTGGAACATATCCGTAGTCATCTATGACACAAATATTCCAAAATGGTCAACCAAATGGATTTGACGTCCGATTTTACTTCTTAAACACTTCTTTTAATAGCTTCCATGTCAAAATGCGAAAAACAATCACCCAACTATTTTCCATTAAGTTTAACGTCAAAAGATTATACAACCTTTCATTTCATTATTCAGAAAATGTTTCTTTTGAACGAACGTAATTTAAAACAAATAAAGTCATTTACATTTCGCAAGTTTGTACACTAACATCTTCAGTCAACCTAATTGCTTTTCGAAGCTATAAGCACACTTTTTTATTCAATCGAATAGAATTAATCAAAATTTCGTGATATATCGTAAAAGTTTTAGGCTTTTTGTGAAGAAGGTATCAAACTTTCCCTTCAACTTTGTATTTTATTTGGCCTTTTTTACTTTTTTTCTTTCCGAGCGTCACTGATGAGTCTTCTGTAGAGGAAACGCGCGTCTGGCGTACACAATGTTAATCCTGGTATCTATGATGAGTTTATTTACCACTATTCAAGCCCTGTTGGTACTCCGATTCAATAAAACAAAAAAACATACAACTCTAAGCAGAAACTATGTTTATAGATTTTCAAACTAAATGCCATAAAAATTTCAAGGGGTTTGTTTATTCAAACATGTTTAGATAAAATATCTACACATATTAACTTTCTTTCAAATACTACATGTATTACTAAATATGTAGTTACTCCACTTTTAGTTTTCAACAAACATGTGTCATTTAGTGTCTACAGATGAAGGCTATGTAATAAACATAGATTTTTTCTTCAATCCCACCAATGTGAATGTCATGCTCTTTATTTCGAATAAACTGTTCGTGGTCCCTTTGCAGAATTGCAAAGTATTAACCTAAACTCCACCTTCTCTGTTCTTTTTTTTTTAAACTCTGTTGAAAATCCAAGATTCGCCTTTGCTGACTCGACAATTTCGAAACAACATACGTTTTACAGTCGCCATCATGAATTGGTTGACCGATACGACACGTATGTGTCCCAACTCACTTTCAACATATTTTCACAATCAGATCTTTGGATACCACGATAGTCGTCTAGTCTGTAGTTTTGCCGATTGTATCCTATTCTCGATGGTAACATTTTTTGTAAAACAAAAAAAAAAAAACAAAAAAACACACTCTGATTTAAACAAAACAATCTGTGAAACTGACGTCATCAAATTATCGTAACATTTTGACAACATATGTGTTACGTTTTGAGGACGTGTTTTTCACAAACAATCTGTGCTACTGTTGAAACCAACTGTGTTCCTCTTGCTACCGACATTTATTCATATGAGGCTGACTTCATACAGGAGTTTCTCAGGAAGATTAAACAAGCACATAATCCATTAATATCACGTTCCAAAATATAGATGATTTCCACTTACTTAATAATTCAAAATTTGGTAACTATGTTAAATGCATCTAACTCATCGATACCACAGATACCGCTTAATCCACCTCATATCTTGAACTATATCTAGAGACTGACCATGGGGTCGATAGAGTACTTATCTTTACAACAAAAGGGCTGATTTTAGCTTTCTTATTGTAAATTTTTCATTCATATATAATTATATTCCAGCATCGCCTGCAAATACTTTAATTATCTCCTTAGTTGATACCTTTCATGGTTTACTTGGTGAGTAGCTGCTTTTGAACCAAGAGTTCCAATTGGTCAGTTGAATTCATCCATTCGAAAGTTTTACGAACGTCTGCATGAGTTGGTTGACCGTTATGGAATAACTTTGTCATATATGACCGCGGATTTGTTCTATTTGCCGTTCCTATAGTCCAATCCTCTTTTGCCCATTGTGACATCAACGAATATAATTGCCACCCGATTTTACTTGTCATGATCAACAGGACAAGTGCAACTAGTGCAACAGGAATTGCTCACAAAAAAACTGCGAGTTCCGTTTAATAAATCTAAGATTGGTATCTTTAATGAATTTTCACCTTTCCAGACTGTCAAAGAAATCACACTTTACAAACGTAAACATTATGTTATCAATGAAACAAAGCAATCATCTTAGGGATACCAGGTCAGAGATATGTTCATTTGAATACAAGATCTGATGTTACTTATAATAGATATTTTTTCAGAATAAAATTTGGGACTAATTCTTTCAATCTGTAAGTAAATTGAGAATGAAGAGTACGTGTGTATAAGGTTGATAATTCAAATGTTTTTTAATATTGCAGGTGAAATTTCTTAAAATGCATATTAGATAAGGACATGTTAGTTGAATCCTAATGAAACAACTAACCATTAAAGAACAGACAAACATATTACAAATTCGGTCACTGCGTGGTCTCCAACAATAAACAAAGACCACATTGTATCTTAATCTTTAAAAGACCCCAAGATCGATGACAAAATGTAAAACTATCAACTGAAAATAGAAAAAAAAAACTTATTTATACTACAAGAATAATAAAAGACAGCTGCAATCAACGGCAACAACTGTATTACATGAGTAGTGATAAAATGCCGATTCTGCCTATTTCCAAATTTTGAAAATGTTTAACATTTTTTAATTTGTTGTGTAAAATTTGGATAGAAGTAAGAATTAAAATTTCAAACATATTGGTTAAATATTTGAATATAGTCCGAGATTACTCTGACGTCCAACGGTTGTTTTGCCAGACAAGCTGGGGCCGTGGGACGTCAGAGCTCGTCCCATATCAAAAAGTGGATATTTGCCCGTCCAAAATAGATGCGCTGCTTCGTCGCTTCTGGTGCCAACGGACGGCCTTGGAATTATATAAATCGGGTATTAATTTGTTCATTTTTCATTTATCTCTTCATTTATGTAAGTTTCACCTACCTGCCACCCTTTATTTTCTCATATTTTGACAGTTTGCACAGTGACCCACCGATTCTGGCATTTTGACTTTCATTTTGAAAGATTGTCATGTGATCACGAGAAAAAGGTAAGGCACAATGGACTATGGGAATTGATGTATGCATATGACCCTAGGTCAATATGAATATATAATCTAACACCTCGCTCATTTACGATGCAAGCAATGTAAATATCCGAGAGCTTCCGAATGTTATCGTGGTTGGCACTAAATGCTTAATACCGATCTCCTGTAAAGGAGGTGAAAAAAACGTGGTTGGCTACTAATGTTAAATATCGATCTCCTATAAAGGAGGTGAAAAAAGTATAAATATTTGCATATTTGAGTCTCGAGGTCGCAAAATCTCTCGTAACTTGACGTCCATTTGAAAATAAAAGTAAAAATGTCTGAAACGATGGGTCACTGTGAAAACTGTCTAAATATGAGAAAATAGAGGTTGGCAGGTAGGTGAAACTTACATAAATGAAGAGATAAATGAAAAATGAACATGATTTATATAATTTCAAGGCCGTCCGTTGGCACCAGAAGCGACGAAGCAGCGCATCTATTTTGGACGGGCAAATATCCACTTTTTGATACGGGACGAGCTCTGACGTCCCACGGCCCCAGCTTGTCTGGCAAAACAACCGTTGGACGTCAGAGTAATCTCGGACTAATTTGAATAGGAGTAAGAGTTGAATTTTGAAAGTAGTAATACAAAATTGAAAAAAAAAAAACTAAAAAGAGTTGAGTAATATAGTATTATATTATGATGGCTTTTTTTGACAATGAATTTATGAGTGTTAATGCGTTTGAAGACATGGTACAGGAACAAAAAATGAAGTAATATTAAAATGGAAAGACTCTTCACCGGGGTTATTTACCAAATTGTAGAAGTGAACAAAGCAGATGGCAAGTTTGGTAATAGTAGTATACTTACCATGAACACAAGTGAAAATGACACAACAAGGGTGTAAGCTTGCAGTGGGTTAAACAGACAGAAGGAACCCTTGGGAGGTGCCTTTGTAAGAAGTACAGGGAATATCGCTTCATTTTTTAATCTAGGTAACACGAGATTAAAAAAATTAGTGGTGAAAAACGAGAAAACATCATAAAGAAATGAGTTAGTAATAGTAAATAAAGAAATGAATACAGACAACATGCCTGGTCCATCTGGATTACCATCTACAACACATATACCAAGTGAAAGTGGTGGTGCTAGGTTTGTAAAACCAGATGCACCTAATGTAAAGTTGCAAGTGAACAAGACTGTAAAGCAACTTCGACAATTGACTAAGGATAAGGGGTTAAGTGGGTATAGCAGGAAATCCAAAGATATGTTAATTAAATTCATTGAAGAAAAAACCAACCATAAGTTTACACGTAAAGAAGTGTTTACTAAAAAGGAATTAAAACCACTTGCAAAAAATAAAGGTAAAACTAAGTATTCTCGGTTAAGAAAGGATAATGTACAAGATTTAGTAAACCCCCCTTAAAAGTATATGATAGAAAAAAAGCATTAAAAGGTACGTTTCGTACAGTTATGATTGAACCTTAAAAACCTTTTGATGTAGATATGTTTTTTAAGGCAAGTAAAAGCAAAATGATCACTAAAATTACAGAGTCACTTATAAAAAATAAGGCTTTGAAGCAGCAACTTTTAATTCCAGTAGAATTGGTAAAAACTCACCCAGCCACAGGTCGCAGCACTTATGTGACTCCTTATTTTAGATCAACAGTTGTGACTATCACAAAAACAACAGACCTTGATTTAGACATTGCATTTATGATGGAAAAGGTAAAAGAAAAAAATGGTAAGATAAATGCGTGAAGGTAGTAGTTAGACATTTAGTCACATTGAGGAATTAGAAATTCATATAAATAAATTTATACTACCCAAGGGGAATTCATATATACCTCTTCCAGCTAAACTGACTAAAAAGAAGGCCATTATTCACATACGAAATGAAGACAACAAGTGTTTTCAATGGGCAGTATTATCAGCGTTACATTATGAAGAAGTAGATCAAAAACAAACTAATCGAGTAAGTCAGTACATTAAATTGGAATACGACCTTAACTTTGACAGCATTGATTTTCCAGTATCATTAAAATCCATTAACAAATTTGAAAGACGAAATACAGACCTTAACATTAATAAGTATGGTTATATGGCAGTGTAGAAATAGATGAGTATGGAGAAGAAAAGTTTCAAACAATACTGACACAACACATATAGATCGTTTGTTTTAAACCAACATTGAAAACAACATTACTATTGGATTAAGAGTATATCACGTCTTTTAAGTGTTCAGGTAACCTCAAATGGCCATGAACTGTTTTCTTTTTTATCGAAGATGTTTAAACTACTTTACAAGAGACGACATTTTAAATGAACACATGGAGTATTGTTATTCAATGGATGCAGAAAAAATCAAGATGTCAGATGCATGTCAGCGTATTTATTTTCAAAACTATAAACGTAATATGCGTGTTCCTCCTGTTATTTATCCTGATTTCGAACATAGATACTTGTCAACCTAACGCACCAAAACCTTACACCATAGCTTTTTAACGGCATACACCTTCAGGTTTTCATTGCCAATGCAATTTGTTTATACACATAAGAAAACTAAAAAAAGGACTACCGTACAAAGGGAAGGAGGTTGCTAAAAAGTTTTTGAAATGTATGGAAGAAGAAGTGAAAGACATTGCAGACATGTACCAAGACACAAAAGATATGGTGATGACAAAAGATGATGATGCATGTTTTAAAGCGAGTTCACGTTGTCATATTTGTGATGATGAATTGGGGACAGACAAAGTGCGTGACCAACAGGTAAGTATCGTGGTGCAGCACATAAGAAGTGTAATTTAGAATTTCAACTTCCCACCTTTGTTCCTATTGTGTTACACAATTTAACAGGGTATGACGCCCACTTGTTTGTAAAGGAATTGGGGTTTACCGAGGGTAAGATTGATTCGTGTATGTTTATGCCGGACTCATTAGACACCTTAGCAAATAATTTAACCGAAGACAAATTTAAAGCAGCAAAGGAGTGTGTTGGTGACCATAATGAACTGATGATTAGAAAAGGGTGTATCCTTATGATTACATGGATGGTCCTACAAAAATGGAAAAAACAGAATTACCACCATCTCAAGCGTTTCACAACAGACTAAACAGTGAAGACATTAGTGATGATGACTATGCACATGCACAACATGTATTCAACACATTTAACTGTAAAACTATGCAAGAATACCACAATTTATATTTGGAAGGGGATGTGGCACAACTTCAAGACGTTTTTGAAGATTAAGAGACATTTGTTTACAACATTATGGACTTCACCCTTTACATTATTACACATCACCAGGATTAGCGTATGATGCAGCTATAAAAATTAGTAAAGTTAAACTGAAATTATAACACGATGTAGATATGTTACTGATGTTTGAAAAAAAGACTCGAGGAGGTGTGTCTCAAATATTGTCATCTACATGGGAAGGCGAACCATAAATACATGAGTCACCACGATACTACACAATCTACTACATACTTAACGTATTTAGATGCCAATAATTTATATGGTTGGGCTTTGTCAGAACCATTTTCCATTGGGAAGATGGTAGTGAGGTGAGGTGTATGATTGAATGTGATTTGGAGTATCCATCAGAGCTTCGTGATAGTCATAAAGATTACCCCTTTCTACCTGAAAGTATAAACATGAATAGAGTTGATAAATTTATTCCCCATTTGAATTCCCGTCAGCAATATGCACTTTATTATAGAAATTTGAAACAGTGTCTTCAGAATGGCATCCTATTAACCAAAGTACATCGTGTTATCACATTTAAACAATTACGTTGGCTTAAGTCTTACATTGAGAAAAATACAAAACTAAGAGCGGTATCCAAAACAGAATCTGAAAGGGATTTTTTTAAATTGATGAACAATTCCATGTTTGGAAAAACGATTGAAAACATTCGTAAACGTGTAGATTTAAAATTAGTGACGACAGAGAAACAAGCATTAAAACTAGTAGATAATCCCAACTTTGACCGTCGAGCCGTATTTACTGAAATCATGGCAGCTGTGCATATGAAAAAAACCAAACTCAAATTTGACAAGCTTGTTTACTTAGGGGGTTGCATTTTAGACATTTCCAAAGTTTTAATGTATGACTTTTAATATAAGTTTATACAAAACATGTATGGGGATAAGGCACGACTTTTCTTTACCGATACCGATAGTTTAGCCTATGAAATTCAAACAGAAGATTTTTACAAAGACATGATACCCCACGTAATCAAATGGCAAAATTAAAAGCCCAAACAAATCAAACGAATGAATAGCAACTGTCATATTCCTGACTTGGTACAGGCATATTCTTATGTATACAAGACAAGTTTGACACGTCTAATTATGAAGCAAATAACCAACAGGTGTTAACCAAAAAATAATTGGTAAGTTTAAAGATGTGGAGGTAAGTGTATGGCTGAGTTTGTGGGTCTTCGCGCTAAAATGTATTCGTATAAGATGGACGATGGTATAGATACCAAGAAAGCCAAAGGTATGAAAAAGGCAGTCATCAAACGTAACATTACGTTTAAAGATTACAAGACGTGTCTTACCACACAACAACCCTCTTATAGAACGATGAATGTCATTCGTAGTCATCTCCATACCATGTAAAGTGACAAAATTAACAAAGTAGCCCTTTCAGCGAACGATGACAAACGGTACATTTTACCCGATGGCATTTGGACCCTGGATCATGGACATTACAAAATTAAAAAAAAAATACCTTAAAGACGTGTGTTAGTAGAAGTAACAATGCCTAGAGCACACAAACCTTATAGATATAGTAGTACAACACTAGGTTAAGAACGAAAAATTCAAAACATGTAGACAAAAGATGAATCTTTTAAAAAAACGAATAAAACTTCGCCTTCTTTATGTGGCTCGAAAAATAAATGATACAAATACACAACGTCAAACACCCCAACAAACCCCTGTCCAACAGTGAGTTGGAGAAAGCAGTAAAAGCCCTTAAGATACCTCATTTTAGAGGTGTATTCATGCGGGATACCCTACCTTCCCAACCACACAGTAAAGATTGTGGTATTTTAAACCACGATACCTTAAAGGGGCCGGGAACCCATTGGAAATGTTGGTATGAGACGACAACTAGCAAAGTGTATTTCGACTCTTACGGACTTCCAACGAAACGATGGGTCATGGAACAAGTGAGAGACGTGACGAGTAAAACCGAAGCATTACAATCCGAGAGTAAACGGAAATAGGATATGATGCAGCAATCAAAGAACTCGAGAAAAAATTGGTTAGAGTCTAATACTACCATGCGACAAGACCTCGAGAAAAAAGTGGATGAGAATGAAACCTCCACACAACACAAAATCGATGCATTGGTGGATCGCATGTTGGCGATTGAAGAGCAAACCAAAGAAGATTTGGATGGTATAAGGATGTTCATGCGATTGAAACATCCTGCTTGGGATGAAACCATAAAACTGTGAGTGGTTCGGTATCTAGTAAAGACATAGCTCAGTTGTTTAAGCCTTCACCACCATGATATAAATAAAAATGACAGACAAATTTGGAATGTATGGACATCCCAGACATCAATAAGGATAGTTTCCTCAAAGACCTGAACATGAACAACAATCGCATTACTAACTTAAAATCTCCGAGTCACGGTATGGATGCTGCAACGAAACAATGGGTCATGCAGCAAGTGAAATACAATACGAGACAATTAGAATTACAATATCAATCCGAGTGCGAGCAAATAAAAACGGATATCAAACAAATGGAAAAACAAGAAAGATATAAACGAATTAAGGATATACCTTCGATTGGTGAAACGCTCGTAATGGGAAAGAGTTAACCTTTTTGTTTTTGGAACTCAAGAACAAAAAGCTTACACATTCTTATTTTGTATCTTAACAGCGTTCGACGTTCAACGCTCAACGCTCAACAGCATTCAACGTTCAACGCTTGACGCTCAACGCTAAACAACGTTCAACGCTAAAGGTCGTTCCACGCTCAACGTTTTAAATAAATGACGTTTATAAGCATCACCCATCCAAACAACGTGAAGCTCTTGCTAAGGAGTTACACGATATCATGCGTAACATTCAAGCTAACAACTTACAATAACGACTGAACAAACAAGGATTGAGTCGTGATCTTAACAAGTTTTTTAACGGCTTCTCAGATCATTAAAACGATTGAAGATCTCCAAGCGATCCTACTTGCATTGCCCTAAGATCCTCCCGAATTTTCAGTTCCGGAACCTTTTAAGCTCGCAACTCCATTACCTATCGAACCACCTACAAACATCATTAACGTGGGTCCTATAGCACAATAGTATTTAAAACTTTGTTCAACCCATCAAGCTGATCACACTTTTGGGTTGCGTGTTGAAAACGATGAATACTTAATTAGAAATTCACCGTTGACGTTTGATAAAAATGATATCTTCGTGGGAAATATCAATGGGGTGAGGTACAAAGGAACGCCTGGTTTATGGGAACTCATGGTCATGAAGGTACCAGACATTTACGAGCCTAATGATTTGGATCAGTATGCCGAGATCTTAAAAAGCACAGGCGCCATGTACCATAGAAACTTAGTCCTTTCTAAAACTACTAACTCGAATAAGAGTTACATATGGGGAAATATCGTCAAACCTATCTACATCGAACATAAATATGGTTATGCACTGTAACAACCCATATTTCTACCTTCAAACCTTGATCAATTCTTGGATCGATTAGACCTTTGTACTACCTCCTATTCTTTCGTGGTATATATGCAATGATGAAATCATAGCCATTCTTGATACCATGAAAAAGAGTGGTTTTATTAACAGTAAGGAGTACAAACAGTTTCATCGTAAACTCCTATGAATAAATGTTTAACATAAAGACAGGATACGAACGTTAATATGTGGTGGGCGGTAGTGGTCTGTTTAACACGATCGTTAGTTTAGCCGGACGCGCGTTGACCTCTTCTACCGCAAAGACTCTAGGAAGTAAAGCCATGACTGCTGTCAACTATGCAGCTCCTAAAGGTGTAGTAAAACGAGCTACAAAAGCTATAAATCGTGTGGTTCGTGGGAAACCAAAAACAAAGCCCGTTTTAACAACATCATCTTATCTTCTAAAAGCAAAAAGAAGAACAACTTTATCTCAAGCAGTGGTATTGTAACCATTCACGACTTCGTTCAGCGTTATAAATAAATGAATGATATACTTAGTAACACAGAAGATTTGTCTTTTGATGAAAGTATTCAGGAGTATCAAGTCCATGAATACGAACCCCAAACTGGAGCATTCATAAAAGGTTCCGGTGCTGAAATATGAATCAACATCGAAACCCAGGATCTGTTTGTTCATTTATCTGAAAGTTATCTCTTGGTGGAAGGACAACTTCTAAAAGCCGACAATACAGCGTACGCCGATGCAGATCTGGTCTCCAATGTCAACAATGGTATCATGTATCTCTTCAGAAGCTTCGGATACAAACTGTCCGGTCAGCAGATTGAATACCTCAATGATCCAGGTATAGCGACTACACTTTTGAGGTTGTTGATGTATCCCGACGACTTTAGCAAATCACAAGGTCTTAACCAATTGTGATATAAAGATTCTATGACTAACACCGAGGCGGAAAACACCGGTTTTCCAGCTAGACATGAATACATTATTACCAAACCTACCCCAAAAGTAACGTTTTCGTTTACCCTACCTTTAAAACATATCTTTGGTTTTGCAGTAGATTATACCAAAATCACATATGGGTTTAAACATGAACTCACATTGGTACGAGATTCTGATGAAAACGCAGTGTTCAGAGCAGAGGAACAGATCGAGCAAAAATCGTATTTAGTAAACTATCCTGGTTCGTTCCTCATGTGATTCCCTCCGATGACAACAAGATGACACTATACAAAATCAGTCAAAACAAGACTAAACTCGACTGTGGTTTCCGCATGAGACAGTGCGATTCCATATCCGTTCCCCAAAGTAGATAATTTACCTGGCGAATCTCTGCTAAAAGTGGACGGAAAAAACCTAGATACATCATCATAGCCGTCCAAACCTATAAAAGTAACAATCAAGTAAAAAACGCAGCATTATTCGATCACTGTTATTTTAGAAACATGTATGTCACCTTAAATGCACAATTTTATCCAGCTGTAGACTTTAACACCCAATTTAATCAGTGTGAAATATCTAGAATATACAAAGAAGCCGCCGATTTTCGTAAAAAATTCTTCAAAATTGATCATCTCATAAGTAATAATGATATCAACCGTTCCGACTTTACAGACCTCTATCCTTTGTTTGTGATCAATGTGAGTCACCAGTCTGAAAAGATAAAAGAGTCAGTGGTTGACATTCAAGTAAGGATAGAGTTTGAACGCAATGTTCCAGCGAACACTGAATCCTTTGCACTGGTGATCTCAGATAGAATTCTACAGTTCGAGTCTGATGGACAAAAGATGAATGTTGTGTTCTAAAGATAAGCTGAAAATACAGCACCTAGGGAGAGTTTCTGTTTCATCGTATCGGCTAATAACAACAAAATCGGTACCAGGTTCAATCCACCTATTCACTTAATAAATGAAAAGAGTTATGAAATAGCTCTGGTCTACCTGGAGACTTACTACTATTTCCCAAATATTCATGCAGGGAACAACACGTTTCGTTATTCTAATCATAATGGTGCTACCTGGTTTACCGTAGCGTTAAACACTGGCTCTTACTCTATCGAAAACATCAACAACGTGTTACAAAGAAATCTACAACTCAACAAACACCTCACCAAAATCCAGATAGGTGCTAATCACAGTACACTGAGGGCACCACTTACTTTAGCTAGAAACTATCAAGCGGATTTTAATGTTGACAATAGCATCAATACAGTACATGGCTTTAACAAAGAAATCTACACGTACTATCGACCCACAAACGGTTACACAGAGGGGGAGACCATTGTCAACATTATCAGCATCAACAGCATTCTCGTCAATAGTGATATCATCAGTGGTAGCTATGTTAATGGATCACAACAACCCACCATCTACAGTTTCTTCCCAAATGTATCCCCGGTATGAAAATCATTCAAACTTCTAATAACTTGGTCTATTTACCAGTCACACTGAACACCATCAATAGTATGAGTACTACTCTGACGGATCAAGATGGAACTCCCATCGATCTGAGAGGTGAACATTTAAGCATACCATTTCATCTTTGTGAGATATAAACCACCTTAAAGATAAAAAAGCTAATGACTTAATATGAAACACAACAAAATATGTTATTGGTGTGTGTGTAAAATAAACTCTGACGTTGACTCAGTGTTTTGTCCCATATACAAACATTACCAATCCACTTTTTGTAAGTATTGGAGTAACATTACAGTAAAAGATTACATGGTAAATCATCAAAAGTACGTAGTGCTTCCCCAACCATTTTGTTCGTTTGAATGTTGTTTAGCATTCATTGAAGACAATACGCATGATTACGCGTTTGTTAGGAGTAAAGCGTTAGTGTTGGACATGTTTAAACAACCAAGTCAGAAATGAACCCTTACCTTGTCGTGCTAGTCATCGGTCGGTGTTAAGTGTGTTTGGAGGACCCATGGGGTATGATGAATTTAAAAAAACTGTTCGTGACTAAAACGTATTACATGCAACGTGCTTTACTACTGAAACCCCTTCAACACGAGTATGCTGTAGTGAAAAAAAAAACAAAGTAAAAACAGTTTTATTTTTTAGGGAATTTAACCAGTTCTTAAAAAAAGAAATCTTCCTTAGGTATAAATAAATGAACTATCATACGCATGGTTTAAATTTGACACAAGGTCATAAATTACAAAATGCAGTCAAGAATGATTGTCCTGTTAGTATTAACCAAATATATTCATAAAAAAATGTAAAAAAACATAAAATTACCGTACAATTCATTAGAACCTCTAGATCTAAGATTGAAGATGCAGTTAGTAAAGCTTTGGATGATGATGACATTAGTGACATAGAGTTTACATGTATTCTTGTAAACATAAAAACGGGAAAAGGAGCACGTGTAAGACATGTGATATATTAATCACGACTCCTGATTTTACCAGTAATTTAACAGCTAAAACATATTATACTAAATCTTTCGAGCCTCTGGACTGTTCCACGGACAATGTCGTGTACGGAATCGAATGTACTTTGTGTGGACTACTTTATGTTGGTGAAACTCGACAAACTTTGCGTAAAAGAATGAATCAACACCGGTCTGATAATAAAGATCCGCAATTCAGGGTTCTTTATAACCATTTTAATCAACCGGACCATGATCCTTCTTTATCTATGAAAGTACGCATCATCGAGAAAAATTTATCACCATACAAATAGCCCTGTACTAAGTACTCCTTTCCGTAAAGATAGAGAAAATTTCGGGATAAGGGAATAAGGGACTGCAATGCCATATGGTTGCAATGATGATGCCAAAGGAGTAGGAAATTTGTCAAGTCCTGCCTGCAGTGATGTTAATGTAATGAGTTTATTTAATACTACCTTACGACAACGACGTAGTCATGGACAAAAACATACCATCGGCCTGATGTAAAAAAGTCTTCCAAATCTAGATCGCCCTCTGGGAGCTTTGATGACTTCTTTCACATCCTTATCATCCACTAGGGTTACATTACATTAGAACTATTCTTTTTTCACTGCCTGCTAATTTTCTTAAATGTTTGAGAGATTATGCACTTGACAAA
Source organism: Mytilus californianus (assembly GCF_021869535.1). NCBI lineage: Eukaryota > Metazoa > Mollusca > Bivalvia > Mytilida > Mytilidae > Mytilus > Mytilus californianus. Next base: position 125,819,540 of record NW_026262679.1, on the reverse strand, counting down.
GGATGCATCAATACATTTTCTTCAATATACAAACTTGTCAGTATAATTTGTGATGTAGCACTTTTCCGTCTTTTCAAACCAGTAAGATCGGAACCTTTATATGAGGAAAAGAGGAAATTCCTTCCTGTTCACTTTACCAATAGAGGAATTGATGCAATCAACATCTGCAACGTTCTACATCACAAGGAGGTCACATCTAAAATTCCTATTTATTTTCAAAATCAGTCTGTTCCTATTGTATCCTACAGTTACACCAAAACCATTGCACCCAAAGTATTTACCTAACAAGCATTGCAGGGCCTTAACTTAGAACAATACTTAAAAAACCCTCTGACATGTGACTGTTCCCACTCGCCTTATAAATACAGTTCCTCTGGTCATGTTATTACTGGGGATCGAAACATAATTCAACATGAAAATCTCCGAAAGGTATTGTCTCATGTTCCTAAGTTTAGAGAACCCCAACACATCAATTGGAACCATAACTTCAAAATAATTATGAATTCCATTGAGGACTACGCCAGAGCATGGACTAAACGAGAAGAAGTTGAACTGGACACTTTGTCAGAATCGGTCAAAATTGTGCAAAAGCATCATAGTTCAATCCAATCAAATCTTAGGTCACTAGATGTCAAATCATGGCATATCAATTTCCGGTGTATTAACTTAAACGTCATAAAGAGTAGATGTTCAATGAATAAAATAATATCACCGAATTAAAAGACATAAGGCATAGAGACATTTCATCTCTGGTGCATTCATGTTTTGTTTAAATAATGTTGAAATAAAAAGTAAAATCACAAAAATACTGAACTCCGAGGAAAATTCAAAACGGAAAGTTCCTAATCAAATGATAAAACACATCAAACGAATAGAAAACAACTGTCATATTCCTGACTTGGTACAGTCATTTTCAAATGTAGAAAATGGTGGATTGAACCTGGTTATCATCGTATATTTCGAAAGTTCTGATTATAAGATGGATATTTTTAACACAAAACATAATGAAAAATATTCAATTAAGTACAATTAGTTCATGTGTATGAATATTATTTTTAATTTGGTATCTTATATTTAGTTTCATGTCTAAAATCATGCATTTTACAGATTTCATTGAAAGCGAACATATTTCATAAAATTCAATAAAACTAAGTACATGTACGGATAAAATGGTGGAAAAACCTGGTTTTATAGCCATCCCGCTTGTATGACAGTTACTTGTTTATAGTTCCCTTATATTGTCGAAATTGAGTAGGAACACAAAGAGACAGCTGCCAAAAACTGTTTAAACATGCATCGCAGACATACAACACAACTGACTTAAAAATTCAAACACACAAACAAATAAATCTAACAGAGACGCCAACAAAAAACTTGTTGTAGTAGATTCAGTTTTGAATATTAAATTAACCGTCGTAACCACAATCCCGTCCTCCTTTTCCCGGAGTGAGACCTACCGAATCAGACTTATGACCGGGTTTGTACTTACATGAGCAACACGACGGGTGCCACATGTGGAGTAGTATCAGTTTACCCTTCAGAAGCACCTCGGTTTATGATGGAGTTCAGCTTGCTCAGTCGTTATTTTTCTATGTTGTGTTTTGTATACTGTTGTTTGTCTTTTGGGTTTGTTTTTTTTACCATGGCGTTGTCAGTTTATTTTTGCCTACAAGTTTGAACGTCCCTGTGATATCGTTTGCCTCTAGCTTAGCAGTCATAAATATTATGAAATGTTGTTTCAATTTACAAAATGAAACTAAAATTCTTTTTTTCCAAAATTGTGCAAAAGCATCATAGTTCAATCCAATCAAATCTTAGGTCACTAGATGTCAAACCATGGCATATCAATTTCCGGTGTATTACCTTAAACGTCATAAAGAGTAGATGTTCAGTGAATAAAATAATATGGGTCATCACCGAATTAAAAGACATAAGGCATAGAGAAATTTCATCTCTGGTGCATTCATGTTTTATTTGAATAATGTTGAAATAAAAAGTAAAATCACAAAAACACTGAACTCTGAGGAGAATTCAAAACGGAAAGTTCCTAAAACACATCAAACGAATAGACAACAACTGTCATATTCCTGACTTGGTACAGGCATTTTCAAATGTAGAAAATGGTGGATTGAACCTGGTTATCATCGTATATTTCGAAAGTTCTGATTATAAGATGGATATTTTAACACAAAACAAAATGAAAAGTATTCAACTGTCATCAATAAAAGAGTCAGAAATCATCATAGACAACAGCAGTTGATCGATGTTTAAATCTCACAGACCTATTAAGAAGAATCAAAGTAAAAAGTAAACACGAAGGAAATCCCATGAACTTCAAATGAACTGGAACAAAATGCGTCGAAATGGACGGTGTCACCTATTATGCACGCAAATACAGATTGTAACCATGAACATCTAAAAATTGAAAGCTCATTATTTACATACGCTTCGAACAATATACACAAATCAATAGATATAAGAAGATGTGGTATGAGTGCCAATGAGACAACTCCCCATCCAAGTCAAAATTTATAAAAGTAAACCATTATACCACAATGTACAGTTTATAAGGTTTATTTGTCTTAATTTCCAAAAGTGGCTAAAAAAAACTTCTTAGTAAAAGACAGACGGTTTGTTCAAAATTGGTATGTTTGAATAAATTACACATGCTTTTCTTTAAATTGTTTTTTTATGTTGTTAAATATTCACTGAAAGTACGTTTAGCACTTTTTGAGTTGAGTATTTGAAAATGTGCACGATAAGAAAAGGGAGATCTGTATTCCGGAGCAGGCTGACGGTGCTGAATATATCTTCAAACACATTAAAACACAACAGCATTTAGATTAAACACTTTACATTTCAATCTATACAGTTTAACCTTTTCGTCGAAAATAAGTTAATTTTTACACCCTGTTCTTCTGTTTTAAAGAAAATAATCTGCCGTACCATTTACTTACTTTCTACATATTTTCTAAGCTAAAGTCTTCGTTAAAATATTTATAATTTTGTAATTATTTAATATACCAGTAGTTTTAAGTGGATTTCAAATATTGTACACAAACCACTTAAATGAACAAGGTCACAAATATTGCCAAAATTCTTGTTTTGTTTGACATTGTTATCGCCAAAATGCAGTACAACCAACAAAAGAGGAAACAACATAAAGAGGTTGTATAAAAATACGTTTTCTAAAATAGAAGAAAGATACATACACGAATTGACGCATGTCCCTAACTAAAAGATAAATGTAACAAATTAAAAGTTTAAATTTTCTTGGTATTAAACCTGACTGGTTTTTCAAGTTTCAAGTAATAACTCTAATTTCTATGTCATTTGGTCTATTGAGGAGAGTTGTCTCATTGGCAATCATACCACATGTTCTTTTTCTATCTATAGTTATCACCGAAATTTTAACTAAAAGTCAAAAGGTGTAAGCATGGTAAGTCTGGTTATGCATTAATCTATAATGCATATATATATATATATATATATATATAAACAAGTCTAAATTGAAAACAACGTTCAAACCTATGAGTGCGTTAGACAAAAACCGAAATTTTTATACGTGTGTATGCAAAACAAATTTCTTGTTAGAGGGGTCTAAATACAGCACAAACAACATTTTCCAAATGACCAAAAAAGTGAAAAGGATATTTTAAGTATATATATATATATATATATATATATATATATATATATATATATATATATATATATATATACGAGGGAAGAACAAAATTTGCTTCCGCAAATTTGCAGATTTAAAATTGTTGTGCTGATATTTAGAGTAGTTATACATATAATTATATAAGACGAGAACAACTACAAATTTATAACAAAAGTACTTGGATCCCTAAACCGAGCAAAAATGCCACATTGGAATCATTTATTGACAATTTTAAGTCGAACATTATTAGAAATACGAGAGAAAACAATAAACCTTTTGACAATATTACCAACGAAGAACGAACTACACTGAAAAACTTACGATCCCACAACAATACCGTCATTAAACCTGCAGACAAAGGCAGTGCAGTGGATGTCTTGGATAAATCTGCCTATATTCAAGAGGCTGAACGACAACTTGGCGATGCAGGGTTCTACCGAAAACTAATGTCTGATCCCACTACATCTTTCGGCAGAGAAATAACTGATAGTTTGGTAGAAATGCACGATGATGGTTTCATAGATAAAACTCTTGAGTATTTGAAACCAGAAAATCCAAAACCGGGCAGATTTAATCTTTAACCTAAAATTCATGAGGCCAATAATCCGGGAAGACCTATTGATTCAGAGAACGGTCATCCGACGGAAAAAATGTATGAATTTGTTTGACTTCCATCTTCGTCAACATGTTGAAGACTTACCATCTCACATTAAAGACACAACCGATTATCTGAGAAAAATGCAGGCGTTAAATCCACTTCCCTCTGACACGAGTCTTGTCTCTTTGGACGTCACATCCCTCTACACGAATATTCCCCAAGTAGAAGGCAGTGATGCATGTAAAGAAGTTTGGAATTCCCGACCAGTGAAAATGCTCACGCTAGTGCTAAAGAACAACAACTTCACCAGTGATGGCGATCATTATCTGCAAGTTAATGGAACTGCAATGGGCACCAAAATGGCTCCATCATATGTCAACATATTTATGGGCAAATTAGAAAAACAACTCCTTGAATCTTCCATCGAAAAACCGCTTTCCTGGTTTAGATTTATAGATGATGTGGATATGAAATAGAATAAAAGTGACGAGGATTTAGATACATTCATCACTCATGCCAACAACATACATCCAAGTATCAAATTTACTCATGAGAAATCTAAATCCAAAATAACCTTTCTCTCGATACTTGCAAAACTTTACGACAAAAGAGATGATTCCAGCTTCCCAATTGTGAACTTTCCATTTCTATGTAGCAACATTCCAGCAGCGCCTGCTTACGGAGTATATATCTCCCAATTGATACGATATTAACAGGCTTGTATTTCCTATCATGATTTCCTTGATAGAGGATTGCTGCTCACAAGGAAGCTATTAAACCAAGAGTTCCAAATGGTGAAGTTGAAATCATCCCTTCGTAAATTTTACGGACGCCATCACGAGTTGGTTGACCGTTATGGAATAACCGTTTCACAGATGATATCGGATATGTTTCTTATGTCGTAACTACAATACCCTTCCCTTTTCACGAATGTGACCTACCGAATTAGACTATTTACCGGATTTGTAATAACATAAGCAACACGCCGGGTGCCACATGTGGAGCAGGATCTGCGTACCCTTCCGGAGCACCTGAGATCACCCCCAGTTTTTGGTAGGGTTCGTTTGCTTAGTCTTTAGTTTTCTATGTTGTGTCGTCTGTACTATTATTTTGTCTGTTTGGTTTTTTTTATGGCTCCCTCTGGTATCTTTCGTCCCTCTTTTCCAGCTCGCTCACAGATGGCATCATATCCAAAGATCTACATTGAGCTATTCCAGAAATAATCCATCCCCCCTATGGAAGACATTGGAATTCCAGATTTTTTTTCTCGATTTTTTTCTAAAATTCCAGACAAATTTCAAATCTGGACAAAAAATTTCCAAACTTCTTGTCTGTAAGTGCACAAGAAATTCCATGAATTTTCAAAAAGGTAGAGTAATTTCCATATAATTTTAACTGGTAGTCGTTAAGAATTTCAGGAACAGAAATGCTTTGCAACCCATTATTTCCAGGTATAAAACACAAGAGTTCTGATCAATACCCTATGTATGTACATTTCTTAAAAGACTTAAAAATAATGGGGGAGGGGACAAAACTTTGATACAGTGATAGTAGTTTAGAGTGCAGAAGCATTCAAAATATTGTTTTATTCATTTTATAGGTTGCACTTAGTAAATACAGCTTTTTCACAGACTATGCCTGTTTTGGGGAGATATATACATTATTCGTAGATATTATAATTTTGTTTTGTTTGTGTACAGGTTCCGAGATATGATTCGGGGGAGGGGGAGGGGGGTATTCGTTTAAACTAGTTTAAACTCTTAGAAGTTTGGGGCATGTAAATGTTGAAAGTATGCTGCACAGCCCTTTGTTTTAACCTTTGAATAAAATAGTAGTACATATCAACAACTTTCCATTTTAGGATATAATATTTATGAAACTTCATAGTAAAAGAGGCACAGTTTAAGATGTAAAGGTAGTTCCAAAGGGAAATTGCATTGTATATATTTACAGAATTGCAACCTATAATTTTTATCTTGAATTGTTTCATGTATCCAAAACTGTTGAATGTTAATCAGGGGGAAATGTCAAAATGATTGGATTAATAGCATCTATGACTACTCACTAGTGGAAATTATATCACATGGAAAGATAAAAACAGAGAAAATTTGGTTTAATAAATATTTGATGCCTTAATGACCTTTGTTAACACATCAAAAATAAATCCTAACATATGATTTGTTTCAGACACTTGTGATGTAATCAAGAAGATGATAATTTCAACCTAGTTATATATATAAAAAAATCTGTATTTTTCACCTTTTTCATATATATGGATCAATTAACAACAATAAATTGTGCAATTTGATATCCTAAATTTTATGACGAAATTTCGGGTTTGTCCTTTAACATTATTAACAAATGCCAGATTTTCAGTCACTTCAACTAAATAGGCAGAACATAAACCAATTAACAGATAATTGATACATTATTTATTCAAACACACTTGTTTGTCTTCACAGCAGGAAATTGTCTAATTACCACAATATTGTAGAAGACTGACCAGAAATGACCAGCTGTGTACTATGACTCTACTATGGATTGCAAAATACTGATACAAATAAATAGATTGTTATCAGAATCAGTGGCAAACTGTCTACTGACTTTTTAATGTACATACAGAAGATCACCCTTTTTTAAATTAATAGTCTTAATACAAGGCAATAGTTGCGTATTTGTGGTTAGTGTTTTATTTTCATATGAAAGTATATAAGTTTTAACTAAGATAAGAAAAATGGATATGAATAAGAAATGACTGATATTTTATGAATTAACCTATAATCAAAAATATTTTTGTTGTGTACTGGAATGAAACTTTAAAGATATTGAATGCAATGTTCTCCTACCAATTGCATAATCTGAAAATGTATTTTCTTAACAATGATGTATAAAAACCCCAATGAGTTATGAGAATTTAAAAAGTTGATAAAAATTCATTTCACAAAAAAAAACTTGACATTCTTAATACATCCTGTTTTACAATTTACCATTTGTCTAGCCTGTGAGTAGAGTCGCCAAAGCTAGACATAGCAATACTCTGCTCTAGTATCATCAACATTTAAGTTCATTTTTGTTTAATTTTTTTTAAGCGTCAAAAGCTTTGTTAAATCTTCATGGAATTCTGCTTAACTGACAGACACTTCTTCTTTACAAAGATAGAATCCAGAGATTTTTATTCATTTTTATACGACAGAAAAAAATTTTGCGGTCGTATATTGGTATGACGTTGGCGTCGTCGTGGTCGTCGTCGTCCGAAGACACATTTCGCACAATAACTTTAGTTTAAGTGAATGGATCTCTATGAAATTTTACCATAAGGTTCAATACCACAAAAGAAAGGTTGGGATTGATGTTTGGGGTTATGGTATCAACAGTTAAGGAATTAGGGGCCAAAAATAAGCATTTTTGTAACTTCCAGACAATAACTTGTGTGTTAGTACTTGTGTATGGATCTCTCTGACATTGTACCACAAGGTTCTATATCACTAAGGGAAGGCTGGGATTGATTTTAGGGGTAATTGCCTCAAAAGTTTAGGAATTAGGGGCAAAAAAAGGGTAAAAAAACAAGCATTTAATAGTTTCATGACAATAACTTGTGTTTAAGTGTCTGGATCTTTCTGAAATTGTACTACAAGGTTCCATATCTCAAAGGAAAAGCTGGAATTGAGTTTGGGGGTAATTGCCTAAAATGTTTAGGAATAAGGGGCCAAAAAGGGGCTAAAAATAAGCATTTTTCTAGTTTCCAGACAATAACTTGTGTTCAAGTGTATGGAATTGTACTGGAAGGTACCATACCACAAAGAAAAGGCTGGGATTGATTTTTGGGGTAATTGATTCAAAATTATAGGGATTAGGGGCCAGCAAAAAAGGGGCAAAAACCAAGCATTTTTCTAGTTTCAGGACAATAACTTGTGTGTAAGTGTATGAATCTTTATGAAATGGTACTACAAGGTACCATATCACAAAGGAAAAGCTTGGTTTGAGTTTGGGGGTAATTGCCTTAAACGTTTAGGAATTTGAGGCCAAAAAGGGGCCCAAAAAACAAGCATTTTCCTAGTTTTCAGACAATAACTTGTGTTCAAGTGTATGAATCTCTCTGAAATTGTACTGCAAGGTACCATACCACAAATGGAAGGCTGGGATTGAGTTTGGGGGTGATGAATCATCAGGGGGTTCAAAAAAATTTGTTTTTCTTTAAAATTTTCCATTTTAAGTTGGTTATTTCTGATTTATATATAAAAGCAAGTAATAATGATATGATTTGAATAGGTAAATTAAAAAAATTTAAGTTCTTAGACCACATTCATTCTGTGTCAGAAACCTATGCTGTGTCTAATATTTAATCACAATCCAAATTCCGAGCTGTATCAAGCTTGAATGTTGTGTCCATACTCACCCCAACTGTTCAGGGTTCGACCTCTGCAGTCGTATCAAGCTGCGCCAAGCGGAGCATTTTATTCATTTTATTTCATTGATATAATGGACTATGTTTGTTTTGCACTAACATTGTTTACAAAATTTTGAATTTTTCAAAATACTAAGGATTTTTTTATTCCAGGAATAGATTACCGTAGCTGTATTTGGCGAAACCTCTGAAATTTTGGGCTAATGCTCTTCAATTCATACTTTATTAGGCCTTTTATAAAACGTTTTGATTCGAGCGCCACTGTTGAGTCTTTTGTAGATAGAACCCGTATCTAGTGATTCCCTATATAAGCAACCAAATTTTTCCCACCAAAAGGGGGCACAATCCCTGGATCTGCCTATGCAATGAGCCAATGATACAGTAGTTAGAATACTTAGACACTTGGGCATTAAAGCCCTTGGAATGATATAAATAGCTTCTTCAAGATCAAGAGTAAAATTTTAAAACATTGGTTTCAATTTTTATAGTTTACTGATATTAAAATGTCATTTTTGAAGTTATCATTTAGATATAGTATTGGGTTAAAGTATTAGGACATCACTATAACTATAGAATTTCAAGATCAAGGACAGACGTTTCTTCTCGACAAAAACAGCAACTTTAGAAAAAATGTTTTTTTTTTTTTTTATCTCTTTTGTAGTTTACTGATGATTAGACTTACTTTTGTTCAATAAACATTTAGATACAGCCTAGTGTTGAAGTTAACAAAATATCAATAACCTCCTCAAACCTTTAAGCAATATCAGGAAACTTTTAAAGAAGATTCTTCATACTCTATAAATACCTGACATGTAGAGTAAAAATTAGAATTTTTTTAAATAGATTCAATATCCACCTATAATTTTTAGTGCAAATCATTTATCTGGTCTTTCATTGATACTGTGCTATGTTGCAATGTTTTGGGTTTTTCCGGAAATGTGTTAATTAAAGGGAAATTTTCAGCAGAGACCACCTCTTCTGTTTTTAATTTTTTTTTTAATTTTTTTTAATTTTTTTTTTTCAATTCTATTAACATTTTTTTTTATTTATTATAATTTTAAAATTTGTTAATTTAAGTTTGAATTTGAATTTGATTTTTCGATTTTCAACTATTTCAACCTATTTCAATAAATGTTGAATTAAGTGTGTCATGGTAAGAACTTTGTCCTAAGAATATCAGTTTACTTGTGTGGTTTACATGATGAAGGTCATTAATTAGTTCTGCACAGCGAAATATTTTGTATGAACTGTGATGTTCATTCAAACTATTTTATAGCTCATTTCAGTAATTCACCAATGTTCTATTTCTTTTGAGTCCTATGGATAGGTTTTAATGGGATTTAGCACCAATTGTAGAATCTGTTTTAATAAGATGCCAGTATTTCCTGAATACTTTTTGAAGTTTACTGCTTGAGGATGATAATATGTAATGAATGATACATTACATCTATTTTCATCTTTGTTCTTTTTCTTTATTTTATCTTGTCTGTCTTGGAATTTGATTTTTGATAGAGTTTGTTTTACCAATTTCAGTTAATAAAATAGTCTTTCAATAAAGAGGTTTTTTTTTCTGGTTTGTGTTTCTATGTATATGAATATCTTTGCCTTTAATAAAGGATTTAAAGTTCCAAATGGGCTGGTTTGAGTTTTTATGAAGATATAGGAACTTTTCTGTAATATTTTAATAGCATTTCATATCTAAAACACCAGTATTTTTGAAATGTTCGTCTTTGAAGATTTCAAGGTCTAGAAATTTTATGGAATGAATATTGCATTCATAAGTGAACTTTAGCAGGTTGCATTTTCAAACAGGAAATCCAATTTCAATGACTATGTTTTGAATGGTAGGGATGAGCTGGTCACCATGGTCACTATTTCAAGCTTCATTACATATGATAAAATCTGTAAATTTAGATGAAGGTCAGGTTTTTAACTTGCCTGTTTATATCACAAGTGTCTGAAACTTATTAGATGTTAGAATCTTTTGATGTGGTAAAACAACAGTTGTAAATGTATCCAATAGAGGTCAAATCAATTATCTCTCTATTAATTTTCCCATGCAATTTCTTACCAGCTATTAACTTGCTGTTTGTGCTTTTAATCCCATTATTTTGACATTGTCATCTAATTAACATTAAAAATATGTAATAATGAAACACTACATTACTATCATAAAAAGAAATTCTGATGTGTGTAGAGGAAATGGCAATGTAACTTTCTTAAGTTTAATATACTATAGGTCTATTATTTGTTCATGAATACATTTTTATGCTTTTATGACAGATATACATTTTTGATAAGTAAAAATATGAAATGAAAAGGGTGGGGTATGTGCAGTGCTGGATCCAAGTTCTCCTGGAATAGTGGTGTAGATATATACACGGGTAAACATACAAAAATGTAGTTTCTAGTCAGGAATATGTTTGCGCTTAACTTTTAAATACGCTTCTTTTGGTTATGGCTGCATATACATGTATTACTAAGAAAATTCTAGGATTTTTTTGCATATTTAGACAGAAACAGATAAATTCCAGACAAAAAATATAAAACTGATGTCTTCCATAGGTATTGCCTAAATACACTCAAATTTCCAGACATATTGACAGCATCATGAGAAAAATTCCAGGATTTTTAAGTTGTATTATGATTCTAAATGCTGGAATTCTGGAAAATTTTGGTAATGGTGAAAAATATTTCCATGGATTTTTTTTTTACAGCTGATGTCTTCCATAGGGGGGATGGATTATTTCTGGAATAGCCCATTCTAAGCCTACTGATACTCACCAATATCTGTCCCCTAAATGTTGCCATCCTGCTCATTGTACTAAGAGCATCCCGTACAGTCAGGCACTCAGAGTCAAGCAAATTTGTTCCAACACAGAAACAACTAAAAAACGACTAAGTCAACTCGAAACTCGCTTAAAGAAAAGTGGCTACAAACACAGAACTATCCAAAAAAGTTTTCAGAAAGCGGAAACTATTCCAAACAGTAAACTGTTAGAATACAAAGATAAAAAGAAAATTAAAGTACTCCATGTGTTCTTACTTACCACCCATCTCTCAAAAACAGCTTCGGTGTCATTCGTGAGCATTGGAAAGCAGTTGAAAAGAATTCCAAACTATCCAAGGTTTTTCCCGAGCCTCCTATGATAGCTTTTATGCAACCAAATAGTCTGCGGAAACTGCTGGTGCGGGCTGAAGTGTCTGATAATAGAAGTACTGCTGGAGAATGTCGTTCGTGTGATAAAAAACGCTGCAAATGCTGCCTACAGATGCATCACTTGTCAACTTTTCACAGTAAGGCAACCGAAAATAACTATAGGATATTTTGCAAAAGTATGAATGATATTTACATTCTAGAATGTTCGGTTTGTGGTTTCCAATATGTTGGTGAGTGAAAGCAGCCTTTCCACAAACGCCTCAATGGCCATAGGAGTGATATCTCTAAGAAGCCACTTCTCCAAGTTTCTCAGCATTTCAGACAATTAGGTCACACACTTGATGACTTTGTGAAAATCCTAGTGATTGAACAGAACACTGGAGTGATGCCCAGCGACAGGTTCGGGAAAGCTTTTGGATAAAGGAACTAAATGTTTATTATCCAAACGGCAACAATAAGAAATACTAGCAGTTTTATTTTCACTCAATTTGGGATGTAAATATACACAGTCACGTATATTTGAGTATCGAGTTTTGTTTTATATTATGATGTTCAAGATTTTGGATTAAATCAATAGACCAAAACTTACCTGTATTACTATGCTATTTTACACATACAATCAGTATTGTGAAAATTATTGACACTGACAAAGGCTATTTGTTAAGCCAAAATATTTGTCAACACGATTTTATAACATCATCTTCGTATATTACCATCTTATATTAGTACCGTTGTGCAAATCTATATATGTATGTATAAACAAGTCTAAATTGAAAACAACGTTCAAACCTATGATTGCGTTGGATAAAAACCGCAATTTTATACGTGTGCATGTAAAACAAATGTCTTGGTAGAGGGGTCTAAACACAGTACAAACAACATTTTCCAAAAGACCAAAAAATGTGAAAAGTATATTTTAACAAATCGCATAAGAAAATTTAATACATATCGTCTAACGACAATTCAACACAAACAAACAAAATTTTAAAAGTCTTACGATTCTTTTTGTTTCAGAAATAAATAAATGCAGTAATTTGAAATAATATTTCGTCATAAGCAGTCAGTTTGGCCCAAATTTGTCAGAATAAGCTGAAAAACATTACTGATGTCAATTATTTAACTCATTGAATCCGTATTCATGTGACCTTCAATTTGACCCCTTATCTGAAGATGGGTATGCATGTACTAGGCGCGTTATTTTTTATTAAAAAGAAAAGAATGTCAACTTTAAGCTGATTAACCTATAGAAATTTCATATGTGTTATATCACAGTTTGCAGAATAGAATTTCCGCTACAGTTTCTGTCTAATATTATGAATAAACGAGATGTGGTCTACCTCAATGAGACAGAATCTCAAAAACCCAATAACTTGAAAGCAACATTTGTTCTTGAAATACAGACTAGTTAAATTCTGGTAACGAGTTGCATCGATTTCAACTTGCATATTTATTCAATATATCACCTATCCAGTAAAAGTTAGTTTATCCGTGCGAAAAACAGAATCTTTATCAAAATTGAAAATAAAATTAAAAAAGAGTTCTAGAGTAGGTATTAAAACAGTGCCTATTTACTATGCATTTGTTGTCTGCTCTGTGGTCGGGTTGTTGTCTCTTTGACATATTCCCCATTTCCATTCTCAATTTTATTTGGTCAAAGAAACCTCAATATTATTTTAACGCAATTTAGATGTTCAGCTACATTCCGTAATTTTGATCTCATTTAATTGAATATTGTATCAGATCCATCTTGTCGCTGTGGGTTTCCCCGCGAAGATTATAATCCTTTCTTTTTTAAATGTCCTTTATGTACAAATTTACGTCACATTCTTAGGAATGGTCTTAGTTGGTTACCAGATGACCTTGTGTTTGGATCTAGAGATCAGAACATCTGGTGGTATAAATATGACAAATGAGCTAAATGAAGAAATATTTAGAAATGTTTTTGATTATATAACAAAAGTCTTAAAGGTTCCTTATTTAATCATGTGTATAAGCTGAATGTACTGACCCACACACACATTTTTATTCTTCCTGTCTTTTCTCTACTGTTTCTAAATACGTCTCTTAAATTACAGATGTTTAATTATGTATTGTGTAATAATAAATTTGATATTTACATGCTATGAAATTCTATTGACTAATAGTGTATCTTAGGAGGAGACGATCTAAGTTGGACTAACTTGTGTCTAATCCTTTTTGTAATTTTTCTTTCAAATAAATCATGAAGATGTGGTATGAGTCACAATGAGACAACTCTCCATCCAAGTCACAATGTGTAAAAGGTAAACAATTATCGGTCAAAGTACGGCCTTCAAAGCGGAGCCTTGGCTCACACCGAACAGCAAGCTATAAAAGGCCCCAAAAATGACTAGTGTAAAACAATTCAAACAGGAAAACCAACGGTCTAATCTATATAAAAAACGAGAAACACTTATAAACCACATCAACAAACGACAACCACTAAACAACAAGCTCCTGACTTAGGACAGGTACATACAAATGCAGCGGGTTTAAACGTTTTAACAGGCGCCAACCTTCAATCTAACCTGAAACAGTAGTGTAACATTACAACATAAAAAGACACACTATAAAATATCAATTGTAATGGCTTCACTCGATCAAAAAGACATATAAACAAAATCAGGTAAACATACACTGAACGAATAAGTTTGATCTATGACACAATATAAATTTAAAAAAAAAGTTGTGGAGCAATGTCAAAAAGACAATCTACTCTGGGACAAAATGGTGTTAAATATAAAACGTACACAGGTAAATTTGAAATATGTTTAAACTAAATCAAAGTTCGTTATTATCCGACATTTATATTTTCAACAGTAAATAATAGTGTCCACATATAATAAATCCAGTGATGATAATATAAAATCTATAATATACTAGGACAGTTATAATTCTTTTTTCTGACTTTGAATATATATACTGATTTAAACAAAAGAAAACAAGAATTAAAACTATATTTGGCTTTGAGCATTCCTGATGATGGTAAATCTAGATAAGCGCTTCGGACGCATGCAATTTATAACGTGTTGTTTTATTTTAACAGCACTGGGTCGATACTTCTGCTGGTGGACTATCAGTTCCCTATGGTATCATCAGTTTAGAAGTCATTACGTTAGTACTGATACGATTTATAACAAACCTTTCGTAAATTATCCGTTTATAAATTTGAAATATTACGAAATTAGGGTTTCCCTCTTCTGGCAATGTTGAGCTACGACGCATTCGGCTATTATTTTTAGGTGTTTTTGTTTTGTCATAAAGCTGATTCGGTTCTCATACATCCTTGGCTTTCGAATATTCGGAATGGGAAGATAAATCAAGAAAAGCGCTTCAGACGCATGAAATTTATAAAGTGTTGTCATTATTTTTAAGCTTTCTTAACAATCAGCGAACTATACCATTATACCATTAAATCATTGGAGCGTGACAATCAAATTACTCTACATATTAATAATGTAACAACGATACAAATACCATTTTTATATAAATGGACATATGTGATAGGTTCATATAACAGATTTCATATTTATTAACTCCGACTTGTTCATATCATGTACTTTATTGTCCCATGAAACTCTGAAATATAAACAAATACCATAAGCAATTTTACAAATGTTATAAAGCATGATTTATCACAAACACGATTAAACACAAACATGATTAAAACTATAATAAATAGTTAAACTTAAAAGTACATACTATCAAAGTTCGGATTGCATTGTACTCTACAATTGTGTTACATTTCAAATAGCTTCAAGACGCTTTCCAGTTTCACCGTTAAATCATTAAAATGTGCCGAAAGATACATTGGGATTAAAATACAATTTCATTGACAATTTGGCTGTGAAAGCAACTATTACGAAATGAACAATCTATAAAGAATAAGGAATGAATCCCTACTAATATGTTGGATTGGGTTTACAAACTTCATTGCCATAAATCATTACAAAATAGTATTCCTAGATACTACATGGTATGATCTGAAAATAATATACGATCATAAATGCACTTGTTCAAAAGGAACATTTAAATAACTGTGACAAATCAACAATTTCAGACAAATTGAAATATACGAATTCAGTTATTTGTCATCAAGACGTTCGTCATATTCAACGATTTCAAAAGATACAAAAAATCAATTTATATTTACAACAGTTGAAATCGTAGAAATTTCAATCTTATGAATTCTAAAAAATATACTTTAAAACAGTCAGTTACAAAAATGTGAGAATTATTCTTACCAAAACTCTGTTCAAAATAGATTATTGGAAAGAGTACTTCTTTACAAAGTATATAAAACTCACTGTCAAAAATGTCCAGAATAGTATTCAGAGAAAACAGGTACAAATTACGTCCAACTTTTAAAAAAAATGCCAAATGATATGAATCTCACATAAAAAACCGCAAGTGAAATAGTAAAACAAAGTCTTTAGTGAAATTTGCAATGCTATAGCGTGATGAGTTCTGAAAATTTCTTCATAATATTTTAACAAACAAAATTAAATTAATTATTTTCATAGTTTATCTAACTAATTTGCTGAAATTAGAAATTATTTAAGTAATACAAATGCAAAGTAAATCATAAATCCAAACACTGTACTTGTAGTCAAATTAAGTTTTGTTAAGTCTCTTTTTCGAGAATATTCAGTAGCTATTGTTCATCTGTGTAAATCAGTTTATACTACATAGTCCGAAAAAGGTGATATACAGTACTACACCAAATGCAAGAAATAGTCTCCGAAGAGCATCAGTTTATCACTAGAACAATATCTAAAAATATGTCAAACACTTCATGCGACTGAAAACTTCATATTTTAATATTTCAGACGATGTTATGATAAATATGGCCGTGTCCGACTAGAGTATTCAAACATCACTGATATATCGTTGTTTGGTAAAATTGATTGCGGAAAAGTGTGTTCCAAATTGTCAATCAACTACTATAACTACATGAAATGAATGTCCACTATTAACGAAGCGGAGGTTTAATGATTGAAACAAAATTCGGATATCGTCCAAAAGCTGATTTCAGATTTCTTTATATAAAGCTAAGAAATAAAAAAAAATCTAGTTTTAAGAATAATACTGTGTCATACTCCACCTCGTGAGTGACTTCTTAAGTAGCAGGTCTGCTTTTTCTCGATATTGACATATATGGACGACTTACCACTATAACAAACGTGATGATTTCAACTTTCAAATTGTCAACTTCCCATTTCTCAGCAGTAACATACACTCTGCTACATCTTATGGCGTTTACAAATCTCAGTTAATACCTTACACTCCAACAGAGTTATAAGAAAATCGATACACCATAACGATAGGTTGTAAGATATGGTGTGTTTGTGTCTTAACTCAGTAGCGACACGTTTTTGCTGTAGAAAATCTTTAGGTACCAGCATAATCTTCTGATCTGTAATTGTACTGATTGAATCCTATTCCCGATTGTGACATTTTTATTGAGTAAGAAATTGGATGGCGGATGCTTAACCCTGTCGACACACCGTGTCTCGCCCCTTCGAAGTTCGTGCAATTTTTTACGGTTGTTTGTCTGTTACCTTGATTTGTTTCTCTCTAATCGAATTACGAGATTTGAACATCTTTAAACTACTGTCCGGACTATGTAAGCATACTAGGAAACGTTTATCCTGTCTAAGTACCCGGTCCACTCCGTTTGGATTTCTCAGTAATTAAAAACGTGCGTAAATAAAAATTGTATTTTAAAAATGTGGTGCTGTCTTCATGTACATTCATCACAAATATAAAAGCCAAAGATGTATATGATTTAAAGGACCTAAAATGTAGAAAACATTATATAAGATCAACTTTATCTGAGGAAGTTGGAACATTGGTTTATGAATAATGTCTTAATTTAACAACGGAGAATTTAAGAAAGGCATCTGCATGTTATAAACTATGTTAGTTCCGAAGAATTGACTACGGAACTGATGATATCCTCGGGGAATCTCACGTAACTTTGTATGTTATTATCCTCTTGATTTTTTTATTGATTTTCTTTAAAAATATATTTCAGTTTTTAATATTGTTCTTAGGCGTTTTCACATCCGATGGATTGCTCATATAATAACAGGAAGTGTTGTCTATTAGCCGTATTGCTGTTCCAAATGATCAAATACTAGAAGTTAATTCTTAAAATGATTAGAAATAAACTAATCACTGCAGTAAGTGCACAAAAAGCGTCAGACCTTAAAGTACAGATATTAACAAAAAGATTGAATACAAAAGACAAAAGATCAGATAAAACTATCCAGGAAATAATTGACTTGGGATTGAAACATAGACAAGATTCACAATAGAAAAAGGACATACCCAACAGGTATGTGGATGAAATAAAGGAAAGATGACAGGAAAGTGTATTAAACTTTAAAACCTAACAGATAGTCTTTTAAAAAAAATTTTAAAAATGATATTCAGTAATCAAAGACAGTTGTTGGGACTAGTTGACTTTCCGCTGGAGTATATTTTAGAAAATGTATTCCTCCAATAATCAAAATTTCAATCAACTCATAAATAAGTATATTCATTTTTTATATGTTTAACAGTGTAAAAAGTAAAATAACAAATATACCAAACTCCAAGGAAAATTTAAAACTGAAAGTCCGTTATCAAATGGCGAAATCAAAAGCTCAAACACATCAAACGAATGGAAAACAACTGTCGTATGACTTGGTACAGGCATTTTTAATGTAGAAAATGATGGATTAAACCTTGTTTTATAGCTAGCTAAACCTCTCACTTGTATGACAGTAGCATATAATTCTATTATCTTTACGAAAAACAAATATGACAGACACGAACCAACGACAACCACTGAATTACAGGCTCCTGACTTGGGAAATGCCCATAAAGAATGTGGTGGGGTTAAACATTTTTGTGAGAACTCAACCCTCCCTCTAACATGGGACAGAATGTAACAGCACACACTAAGAAAACACTATAAAAATCCGTTGAAAAAGGCTTAACTCATCAGATCGAAACAAAGCAGAAACACATCAAACAAAAACACAGACCGGACATGGCAGGGTATTTATCCATCCCTCATCCACAACAACAAAAAGACAATAAGTACAGATCTGAGAGTAATCACAATTACTGAGAGCTAGTTTTAACCTTGTAACAACTAAGGAAAAATCATGTATCTAAGACTAAAATATCAATCAGTATACATCGAACATCCAGTGGATTTAGTGTAAAGAGGTCATTAACAGTCAGAGAAAATAAACATGACCTAGTGTAATGTTCATTGAAGCCATGAAGGACTAATTATAATGATTCGCCAAAATGTCATCCTTGTCAAATGATATGTTTTTTTTATGTGGGATTACCTTAATGGTCATTTATTCCTTATTCTTTAACAAGACAATTGTAGTAGTACGATTAACATACAAAAACAATATCATCTGAAGCTTTGTTCGCAGGCACAACACCATATTCATCGTGAATATACACATTTTACAGCTTCTTTGTCTCTAAGTACGGATTTGATGGTTTATCAGAGACCTGATTGCTTTAACCCATTCTGACAAAGCGTCCAGTTCAACTTTTTCTCGTTTAGCCCATGTTCTGGTGTTTTCTTCAATGAAATCCATATTAAGTTATGGTTCCAATTGACGTTTTGGGTTCTCTTAACTTAAAACCATGAGATATCACCTTTCGGAGATGTTCATATTGAACTATGTTTAGATCCCAGTAAAAACAGGGCTAGAACAATCACATGTCAGAGGGTTTTTTTGAGGTATTCTTCTATATCAAGGTCCTGCAATGCTTGCTTATTGTTCCATATTTTAGGTGAATTGGTTTTGGTGTAACTGTGGGATACAATAGGAAGAGATCGATTTTGAAAATAAAGTGGAATGTTAGATGTTACCTCTTTGTGATGAAGAATGTTGCTGATGTTGATAGCATCGATTGCTTTATAACAAAAATGAGCTGGAAGGAATTTTTCCGATCTTACTGGTTTAAAAAGACGGAAAAGAGCTACATTTTATATACACAAATTGTACTGACCAGTCTGTTTATTACAAAAAATTTAGTTATGCATTCCTTGTTAAGTGTACAATCTCTCAAACATTTTAGAAAAATTAACATGCAGGGAAAAAGAATAGTTTCAAGTAGCGAAACAAATGTAACAGTCTGTTTTATTCTAAGTAAGCAAATTCACCAAAGCGAACTGTTATGATAGGTGATAACAAATAAGTAAAAGAAGTTACATTGCGAACAATTTAATGAAATTTAAAGAATTCTTCATATAGCAAAGACTAAATTGATATCCGTTCAAGTAGCTAGACATTTCGTGCATTTATTCTTATAATTTAAACGATATTCAGATTTATATCAACATTATCATTTCTAACTTAATTTTATTAACTGATGTTGACAGTATTGTTAATGCTTCTGTGTTTTATGCTATCGCACGGAAATAATACCAAATTTAATTTGTAGCAGTACACAATGGAAGCTCGTATAGAACTCAACACTTATATGTCACCAAAGTGCTTTCAATATAGATTGATCTGATAGATGACTGTACATGATGATCATTAACAAATATGACGATCATTTCATATAGTATCAATATAAAACAGATAACAATTCGACAGAGGTTAGGTACACTCAAGCCACTGACAACAGAAGAACTTCAAAATATCAGTTGCATTGTTGATTCCCATCTTGAAAGTTTGTTTTCGTCAACTTTAATATCGGTATAACATGTTACTTTAATTATTCTTCCCTTATTTTATTTATTTTGTTTTTACATTGTATCATAGATCAAATGTATTTGTTCAGTGTATGTTCACTGGTGTTAGTTTGTCTTTTGATTGAGTTAAGCCATTTCAATTTATATTTTATACTGTGTCTTTCTATGTTGTGATGTTACACGATTGTTTCAGATAAGGGTGAAGATTTAGTACCTTTAAAACGTTTAAACCCGCTGCAATTGTTTGCACCTGTCCTAAGTCAGGAATCTGATGTTCATTAGTTGTCGTTTGTTGATGTGGTTCATAAGTGTTTCTCGTTTCTCGTTTTTTTATATAGATTAGACCGTTGGTTTTCCCGTTTGAATGGTTTTACACTAGTAATTTTTGGGGCCCTTTATAGCTTGCTGTTCGGTGTGAGCCAATGCTCCGTGTTGAAGACCGTACTTTGACCTATAATGGTTTACTTATATAAATTTTGACTTGGATGGAGAGTTGTCTCATTGGCACTCATACCACATCTTCTTATATCTATTATCATTTTTTTCATGTCTTTATGACTAATTGAAGACCACTTAATCATGGATGATATGTTTTATTCTTTCATTGTGGAAACATACCTTTGAAGTTTGTTTCCCTTAAGTTTAATTTGGTTTTCATTTATAATTGCTTTCTGACATATTGAAGCTTACTTAATTTTTGAGGATTTTTTTTTGCTATTGTAAGTAATGGTAACCAGGGTAGCAAAGTTACTAAATATCTTCATCAATTTTGGAAACATTAATTAATTTAAAAACAAAAATATCTTTTATCATTATTTTGGTAAATTCTAAAAATTATATTGCATTGGTTTGCCTCTGAAGTGGTTAAAAGACTCCTGCAACCTCCTTTCATTTTAATACGAAACGGACAAAGTGCGGTAAGGACCTTGCTCAGCTTATTTTCTCAATGCAATCTTAACGTTTAATTCATTACTTTTGATGCCCTTATACTCATTTAAGGTTAAAATGAATATATTTTGATAAATGTTCAACGAGTTTTGAACCTCCAAACATAGAGAATTCGCTTGTACAAATTTAATAATTTATCATCATGATTATCAAAATGAAAAACATCTCTAATGTTAATATTTTTATGGTACTTTGTACTTGCACAAAATTTCCGATCCACAAGTATGTTATAGTTGCTGTCTCATTGGCAATCATACCACTTCTCAGTCATTTATCATTTGTATTTTTAACCTTGCCATATAAGCGGGAGGTTTGGAAAGCCATAAAACCAGGTTCAACCCACCATTTTTTCTTAAAATGTCCTGTACCAAGTCAGGAATATGGCAGTTGTTATCAAAAAGTTCGTTTCTATGTATGTTGCATTGGCGTTTGTTTTTGTTGCACTTCAGTGTTTTTGTTGTTCCGTTGTTTTCCTCTTATAGTTGATGTGTTTCCCTCGGTTTTAGTTTGTAACCCAGATTTGTTTTCTCTCAATCGATTTATGACTTTTGAACAGCGGTATACTTTCTTTATTTGTGTATGTTAGAATTTCAAATGAAAAATAGTCATTATTTCACAGGGTAAAAAGTAAAACTAATCAATTATTCATTTTGTATTTTATGACTATATTATATTCTTTTTATTGCCCATCATATAGAAAACTGCATTCATCCTGGTCAGCCTGACGCATGTTTGTAGAAAACTAAAGACTGAGCAACACGAACCCCGTCAAAAACTGGGGATGATCTCAGGTGCTCCGGAAGGGTAAGCAGATCCTGCTCCACATGTGGCACTCGTCGTACAAATGACCAAATAAAGTACAATGTTAGTCGCAAAAAGGACCTAAAAATTATATCTTAGGTAATCTTTTCCTGGGTTAGAACATCTTAAGTATTGAAAGCATATTGCCAATGTCCAATGACGTGTGGCGGTAAAAATTGAACGACACCGAGAATAATACCTTGAATTTTTGGGTTAATTTTTTTATGTTTTATAATATTTCAACTATTTTTGAGGTTTGAACATCGAAAAATGACTGTCGTCTAACTTTCAAACATCAACACCTCGCACTTGTATAAAATATTTATAGAAACTTTTACCAAATCTGCAATACTTTATTTGCAATGAATCAATGCAGTACTCATCTTATATAAACAACAAAACTATTAATAACAAAAAATAAAATATTGATAGTTTTAAAGTTTTGTGATATATATTTGTATCTGATGGCCAATGTACTGCAAATTGATATACAATACATGAAATAAAATTAGATCTTTCTTCATTTGAAAACCAATGCGGAAGAAGCATTACAAGATTGCTGAAAGTTTCTTTTAATGTTTCGTCTAATGTTATATAAATGAATCCCAAAATAAAACTGTTATCAAATGCGATCAATATTTATAGAAAGAAGCCTTTTAAGATTTTTTTAATTGCCTATAGACGTATGAATGATGAGAAGCACTTAAGTTTGAGGGAAATGGGGGCCTAAAATTTCCCTGGATTGTAGCATTGATTTAAGATTGAAATTTATAACCAATGTATAACATTGGTGACTTTCAATTGGAATTACGTAATGAGTTTTGCAGTAATCTTTCCGTTGGAGCCATGTTAATGTTACGGAAACTAAATATAAAACTAGTATCATCCTTACAGTTCATATTCCACTATTCAGATTGTGTCTTCTCACAGAGTAATTAAACCTATGATTACATTGTTGACTACATCTTTCCCACTTAACTTGCTAACATTAAACCACAAATACAGCTAGAAATGTGTCATACATTGACTTACATTTAACAATTGACAGGGTGGATTGAAAAAGGAAATGTTAAGATAGAAGATAACGTTTCCACTTCCTTCAACCTTTACATGCTGATCGTATTTTAAGCGTTTTCTTGAAATAAGAGGAATTTTTATTTAAAAAGATATGTTTGGTCCAATTAGAAAGATCTTGTAACATACAAAATCTATCTGATGATTTCAATCTGTCTTTTTAAAAAAGTTTGAAGAAGCGAAGAGTAGATATGAAAAGAAGGTAGAAGAGCTATATTTCAATATAACATGAGTAGATATGAGGGTATCATGTTATTTAACACGGATCGATGTTAAAAATTTGGTTTTAAAATTCATGTCTTATTCACACTGTCTTTAAATCATTGAGTTTTACAGTAAATCTTAAGTCCGAAGAAAATAGCTGATAACCTAGAACTTAGGAATCTTGAAAATATTTTAGAGGATCATATTGCAGACCCTGCCATGTAATATTGTTTACAACATTTACTTTGGAAAAAAGTAAAATAATAAAAATATCAAACTCCAGGGGAAATTCAAAACGGAAAGTTCTTCATCAAATTTTCAAAATCAAAAGCTCAAACACATCAAACGAATGGAAAACAACTGTCATATTCCTGACTTGGTACAGGCATTTCCTTATGTAGAAAATGGTGGATTCAACCTGGTTTTATAGCTAACTAAACCTCTTACTTGTATGACAGTCGCATATAATTTCATTAGACTGACAACAATGTGTGAACAAAACAAACAGACATAATAGGAAAGAATGTCAAAAATAGGGGTACAGCAGTCAATATTGTGTTGTTATTTTACTCTTGATAGAGAGTTGCTGCTCACAAGGAAGCAATTAAACCAAGAGTTGGAGTTGAAATCATACATCGAAAGTTTTACGGACGCCATCACGAGTTGGTTGACCGTTCTGGAATATCCGTTTCACAGATGATAGCGGATATTTTCCTAATGTGGAAACTACAATCCCGTCCCCATTTCCCGAATGTGACCTATCGAATTAGACTTATTACCGGGTTTGTACTAACATGAGCAACACCACCAGGGTTCTTTTCATTTGGTAGGGATATACAAGTACGCATCCACGTCCAACTTTTAACCTTAGCCCAAATTTACTATTATTTTTTCTTTTCATTATAAAACTGCTATTTATTTGGAATGATAAATACGCAGCCTCTGTTTGTCATATTTTACCAGCTTATATCGATCAGTGCTGTTCTTTTGGGAATGTATTTACACGCAGATGTTGTAACATCTTAACTGACGTCATTTTGGAATTTTATAGTTGTGCCAGTTCATATCTATAATTACTATTTTCATTTTAGGCATGTCTTTGAGTCGTTTTTTGGAAATTTAAAAAATTTATTAGCGTCTCTACATATGGTGTTCGGGTGAAACTGTTTGACTTTTTTTATTGTATAGAATTCAAGATTGCTATAGTTTAATAATCAGAATAGATTTATCTGATTCATTTTAGATCGTGCTCATATTGATGAAGGATATCTGTTATCCGAAATATTTATAGTTACATTTGTTCGTTTATTGTCATTTTTTGGTGATGTTGTACCCTTTTAGACTGGTTATATATTATATTTTGTAGTGTACTGTATCATATTTATATGATCCATCGCCCCGTAAGATTTATCGTTGGCTATTATTTAGTCATTTTATATATATATATATATATATTCAAGAGTCAATCCCAAATTGAGGTAAATTATATGGCCTTCCAAATACCGTTTCGATTCCTAACATCACTGAAGAGACATTAATTGTCGAAATCCGGATATGGTGTACAAATTTTTGCACCTCATGTTTGCGGTATACCATCTTTTCCGCAAGTTTATTGTTTTCTGTTTTGTATTTAATTTATAAATTAAGATCCATTTTTACATCTGGTGATCCGTTTATTTGGCAATCGCCATGGCAGTCAGCAGGGTTTAAGAACATCTGTTGTTCGACCTGCTAGTCAAATGCGTTTTGTTAAAATATACTTTTTCACTTTTTGGTCTTTTGGAAAATGTTGTTTGTGCTGTATTTAGACCACTCTACCAAGAAATTTGTTTTACATGCACACGTATAAAAATTGCGGTTTTTATCCAACGCAATCATAGGTTTGAACGTTGTTTTCAATTTAGACTTGTATATATATATATATATATATAAGTGCCTATAAATAGCAGCACATGACATACAAATATATGGGAGTGTGGATTAATCAGTACAGAGATTAATTCAATTACACAAATAAAATTATAGATTGCCTAACAATGTAATTTTAACACACTATTTAGTATGTAAATATAAGAATGTTTAAAATATTTACAAAATGATGAAAATAAACGCAATATTTCGCTAGACTAACTAGCTTTATCAAGCGTGCATCTTTCCAGGTGAAATCGGATGTAGATGATAAGAAACTTTTGCAGCTCAATGTATATGTTGCACTTGAATTTAGCTGCCTTGAAAATAATACATAATTTGGATGAAGTTCAAGATTTTTACAAAATTGGTAGTTGAAGTTAGCAACGTCCATTGGCCAATATTACAGGATAAAAAGGACGATGCTGTGTACTAAATTATTCTTTATCTTTCCTGTATCTTTTCTCATCTTTTTCGTTAAGACCATCAGGTTCTAAAGTGTGGAGTTGGTGGATCCAAAAATTTTCCATCTCCCGGTTGCTACAAACAATGTGGTCGAAGGAACTGCTTGTGTTGTAAAGCTGCCAATACAAGCAGTTCTTTCATCAGCTCCGTTACTAAACAAAATTATACCATCTACTCAAATTCCAACTGTAAAACGGAGAACTCAATTTATATATTAACATGTGACACTTGTGGCATTCAGTATGTGGGAGAAACAATGGACAAATTTAATATTCGGCTCAATAACCATCGTTCATGGTACAAAACCAACAAAAACTGTCCTCTCACAAGACATCTTCGTTCAACGAAACATTCTTTTGATAATGTTACTTTCCAAATCAGAGAAGTCAACACCGAGTGGGACACCACGGCGAGAAGGAGAAGAGAAAATTTTTGGATCCACCAACTCCACACTTTAGAACCTGATGGTCTTAACGAAAAAGATGAGAAAAGATACAGGAAAGATAAAGAATAATTAAGTACACAGCATCGTCCTTTTTATCCTGTAATATTGGCCAATGGACGTTGCTAACTTCAACTACCAATTTTGTAAAAATCTTGAACTTCATCCAAATTATGTATTATTTTCAAGGCAGCTAAATTCAAGTGCAACATATACATTGAGCTGCAAAAGTTTCTTATCATCTACATCCGATTTCACCTGGATAGATGCACGCTTGATAAAGCTAGTTAGTCTAGCGAAATATTGCGTTTATTTTCATCATTTTGTAAATATTTTAAACATTCTTATATTTACATACTAAATAGTGTGTTAAAATTACATTGTTAGGCAATCTATATATATATATATATATATATATATATATGAAGAACAGTTTTCTACTTTGTTATTGATTTTTTCTTTCAACTGTTTTGATCAGGGTCACTGAAAATCTTTTATGGACGAGGGTCTGACGCACAGAATTGTAAGATTGATATCTTTGATTTTATTTTAGGAAGCGTTGCTTTTTTAAATTCTTGTATTGTAGTTATGAACAAGAGTTTTTTATAAACGTATTGATCTTTAAAATAGTCATAGTAATGATTAAAAATATACTGAATCTAAATTAAAGAAATTAACATTCTCTCTCCTCACGTTCCCAATGACAACATATTTTTAAATTCAATGATGATCATTATCCTAGATAATATCTGTAAATTAGGGATTATTAAGAATGTTCGCAAGCATCATATCTAAATACAATGCAATTTTAAAGAGCGTAAGTTTGTTGGTATAGGATGTATAAAAGTAGTGTAAAATTGTAGAAGGTTAATTTCTTAATCTTCATGAAGATGGTGAGGTTTAATGACGATGTCCGTGGATGTGTTTATGTGTCTATGCCGAAGATCATACATAGATGAAATTATTGTTGTACATTAACAATGGTAGACATGTCACAGTTCTGGAAACCAAGAATCCAACATATATAATGTGCAATAGTATGAAAACATTTGACATCTCTCGTTATTTTATACCATAAGAAAGATTGAACAAATAAGTCAAATAAGAAATAAGTAGATGTGGAATGATTGCCAACAAGACAACTATCCGCCAGAGACCATATGATAAGAATACAAACAAATATAGATCATCATTGTTTTACCATATATATACGGCCAACGTAGATACAGATATATTTTATTGGAAGGAATAAATCATACTTTGGAAAAAGAGACCCGGTTCATTTAAACAAACAAAAAAACTTTGAAACTTACATTATCAAAGATGTATGATTTATAATTTACAAAATATTTATGGTAAGAATCTGCATGACCACGAATATGCTCAAATTGCCGTAGCCGCAATCCCTATTCTCGTTTGCTCGATCATGACATCACCGAATGCGACTTATCACCGGATATTAACATGCCAAGAAAACCATGATGGGTGCCACTAGTAAATTAGAATATGCTTGCCCTTCAAGGGAAACAGAGATAATCGGCTTTAGTTATTTGTGGTTTGACTTGTTGGATCTCAGTTTTCTTATAGTGTTTTGTGGACTGTTGTTTCTGTGTTCTGTTTTGTAGACTGTTGATTTGTGGGGCTTTTTTTTGTTGCTTTTTTTCTACTTTTTATTTCGAATGGCCCTCTTGGCATCATCGGCCTGTTTTATTTTTCCATTGTACCATGAAGACTTGATCATTGATCATAATCTTTTACTATTATTTACACTGTGTACTGATTGAAAAGAAAGCATATGGAGTATTTTCATTAAACTAATTTACTATACGCATTTAATAATCAAAGGAACAACAGTTTTGTAACAGTTCATCTCAAAGTCCCCATGAGATCTTAAGGAAAATGCTCATACCTCACTGAAATTTCAAAGCGGTCCCCTATCAACGGTTTAAGCATAATTTATTGCTACATATTGACAACTCTTATTGAAGGTTGACATAGATACATGTTATAACGGCCAAGGAATTCCACCAAATACTAACATAATTTGCAAAATAAAATCATTTAAAAATATAATACAAACATTAACACAACAAAGGGGTTTATAAAGATATGTGTTAGATAACTTGATATCAAATAAAGTATGTATCTGCAAATATTTCATTACAATGAATAAAACAGACCAATAAAGCGAAACCAATTATTAAAGCGACATAACAAGATTAATTGCGCTTGCAGAAATTGAAAAGGAAATAAATGTCTGAAAATTTTTTCAATAATAATTCTTTTGAAAAGCTATTAAATTAAGTAGATGCCTTTTGAAACTTTTAGTTTGTGATGAATGTTCTACAAATCGATATAATCCTTTCATTAAGTAGACAGTGCTTCGATACTATAACGATTTTAATGATATTTCTTATTCATTAATTTACATTTTTTGTTTTGGGGTATGAACGTTGATATTTTAATAGTTATAAATTAACTGTTACAAAACTTTGAATTGGTCGAAATACTAAGGATTTTTTACTCCAGGAATAAATTACCCTAGATGTATTTGGCAAAACAATTATCGAAATCTTTGGCCCTCAATGTTTTTTAACTTTGTACTTTATGTTGCCTTTTATCTTTGCTGTATTCAAGCGTCACTGATGAGTCTTTTGTAGACGAAACGCGCGTCTGGCGTACAAATTCATAAGCCTGAAGGGAAATCCAGAAAAGCGCGTAGGTTGCAACAAATTAATTTTATTAGTGTTATCTTCTTGTTAAAGATTTTATTTCACCCAGAGAAAGTATACACAAGCTCTGTTAAATTTCGTAACAAGGGATTGAAAATTTCAATGATGAACATGTACTTTGTGTTCAAAACTTTTGTTTTAAGTTATCTGATAATTATTTATTTCTTTAGTGAAAGAATAGCAAAAAGCGTATGGTCAAAGCAATAAGTCATTCTTGAATGAAATCTACAATGATAAATATAAACGTTCATTTAACTGAGTTAACTGAGTGGCGTCAGCCACGAAGATATGATACGACTACATCTGATTTACATAGAATTAATACATATTTTTTTTTATCTTTCCTCTTGTTCTAAAAAGAGCAATTAGTTTTGATAAAAACATGAATAGTTTTATTATCTCAAATTCTTCAGATGCAGTAACACTTTCAGAAGATGTTTAAAAGTCAATTCCATCTATTTTTCTGTCATCAAGTTGATACATTATCACTGCTTTTGTATGGAAATATGAATCGCTGCACTATGTCTTTGTCTGGTTTATATCTAAAACCTGTATTTTTTCCTGATAAATGATAACACTTCAATGCTAAGTATATAAAAAGAAGAAGATGTAGTATGATATTGCCAATGCGACAATTACCTATCAACAAGAGTCTGAAAACTAAAGGTAGACGTCCCTCTGACAAGAAAATTTCGCATGACTGTAAAATATAATGGCATACACCACAAGCAAAGCCTATCATAATTGAGAAATAAAAGGGCGTGCTGAATATTCGTCAATGAGATAGAAACTTACAACACAATTTAACCAAAAACGGCTCTTAGTTTGTTGTTATCGTTGGATTACGAATTCCAGTTTGAACTAGTTAGTACTTGAATGGAGTTTGACTAGGAAATTCAGCCAATCATAATCCAGTTTCCATGTGAGTTTGATTAGATGCATTCAAAACAAAGGGAAGGAAGACGATTAGACTTTGCGAATTTTAAGAATGCTGATTTTGTTGAAAGATTTGCAATTTTAATTTTGTTGTGTTCATAACTAGAATGTAGAATGCACAAAAAAGGGCTCTGGGAGGGTCAACGAAAGTACACAATGAGACTGAGAGTGCACACCCTTTTTGTTTGTTATTCACCTGTCTGGACACTGTTTGTGCACTATTTGAAATGATTAGAACATGTAGTACCAGCACAGACAAATGGCTGGGGAAGAAGCCCATATTCAACATAACAATAACAAAAAATAAAGAAATGGACTAAATTAGAGTATATGTTGAATGATCATTTTTGAAAGATAAGTTACAGCTTTTGAATAATATTATGTTATAATAAAACAATTGCAGCCTTTGCATATCGGTCAAAAATGTTTTTTTTTTGTTTAATCAATAAAAGTATATGGACTTGGGATTGTCTTCAGTCAACAGACTTTAGTAGGGTCGATATAAACATATATGAACGCATCAACGAGCTCTAACTTTTTATTATGTATAGCGGATCCTAGAGAAGGTATTTACATAGTGTACACAATACATTTATCATGAATCGTTATTGTACGCTACATCATCACATAAATACAGACATCTCACACCTTCGCAATTTCTTTTCCTTAACGTTATACCACACCATCTCCTTCAAATGCATTCACATTTACTTTTCCCCTGGTAGATCAATGTAAAGAAAACAATCTTTTGGTTAACAATAACTTTATTTCACAACCATTCAATATCAAGTTCACAACGCTGTCAAAATAGATATATTTTTCCTTAATCAAAATATACAAGTTATTTACAAATGTAATTCAGAAAATGAAGTAAAACACCGTGATTAGAAAGAACGTAAACAGATTGCTAAAATTATATATGCTATTATTTCAAGAAATGTCTAATATTTTATAATGTCGTCGTTTTCTCTACAAAAGGTCCCTTATCAAACCTGAAGACATATTTCTAACAAATATAACGCATCACAATTTGTCTTTTCAATGAACAATTAATAATGTAACAAAAATAGGTAATCATGGACACCTTGCCCCGCTATCGATTTTCAATGTTCCGTAAATCATGAGATCTTGGTCAAACCCTAATTGTGCATATATTTTTGAAAGTTGCGTGTTCTAACTTTCAAGTTAATGTGACCACAACTACATGTTTTTTTTTTTGTAAATAAGCGTAAACCATGACATTAACCTGCTTATCAAGCCGGAATATCCTGGTCATACTTCTAATTTGGCACATATTTCTGAATGTTTACTTCAAAATGTACATTAAGGTTGAAGTTGGTGACCAAAACTTTATGTTAAAAAACATTTAATCATAAATTTCATTTCGGCGAAACCCGACCTTTTCATGTATTTTTTAAAGATCACATAGTAGTGAAAAAGTTTGAAGTTTGAAATTGATGTATATCATGGTAAACTCCACTATTTTGTACATACGAAAATACCTGTACCAATTCAGGAATATGACAGTTGTTTTCCATTCGTTTGATGTGTTTCAGCTTTTGATTTTGCCATTTGATAAGGGAATTTCCGTTTTGAATTTCCCTTGGAGTTCGGTATTTTTGTTATTTTACTTTCTACCTAAAATCACAATTTTCACCTTATATGGGAAGACATTCTTACAGAAAATATATTACGCTAAAAGATATATTATGTTCAAGAAGGGTATTATTAAACATTTTCCTAATGTACACTTAGAAAATAAAAATAAAATACAATAGGTATCATTTCAGAATAATGATCGTGATTTAAAAACCTTCTTGCTTAAGGATGCTTTGTTATGCCGGTATTAATGACAATTCCATGAACGGACGTTTAGTAAAGTTTCTTTTTTAAATCTCCGGCTTGGGCTTTTTATATATGTAACCAATAAAACCATTTCTAATTGATACAGAAAAATCAATATTTAAAACAAATAATCGTGTATCGTTTCTTGTGTTGACTGGTGTCTAAATAAATAGCTTGAATTTATCCATTTACCTGATAATAAAGTGTTTTTTACATTCTACAGAGTTTGTTTACTTATTTTTTTGTAAAAAAATGTGATATCAGGCTTAAATAATACTGAATAACAACTACACAATTTCTAACAGATATCTATCTTTATTTTTATTGGTCAGGTTATTTTGCTCTTAGAATATTTTGTTGGCATATTTTTTATGTGTTTTAAATTTAATAATCAGGCTGAACTTTGTGTACGGATATGAGCGTACCAATTGCAAATAAAATATGGTTTAACCCCGTCGCATATGAATGTGTTAGTTAAGAATCTTGAATGTGTCTGTCTTGAAATTTGTTTAATATTTGTTTTGTCTTTTAGTAAACGGGTGTTCAAAACAAATCTTCCTATATACACTTATATACAGTAGTTTACCAATCTTCAAATCGCATACATCGATTTAGAAATTACAAATCAAGGTTACATACAGCCACTGAGGGCATCTCATGAACCCTCAAAGAAGCGAAACCGAGTGCGTTGACAGGTTTAGTGTCTCTTGCTATGCTATACATGCACCAACCGCCATGTAAATCATCATTCAATCAAAATATCAAGGGCACAATTGGTAAAATTACAGATCAGACAAATGTACTGGTATTTGCAGACCGCGAAAACATATCGTTAGTGATTTGAGACAAGACATGTCGTAACATTATAAACTATCTATAATTCGTGTTTTAACATATTGATTCAAATTATTTATATTCAAAACATATATATAAAAGTTCAAGCCAATTAGTATTTCCATTTCTTCCCTTTAATCCTGACGCGATAAATTGAGATAAATTACCTATATTGCATGCAGTGTAATTAAACGGCCAAAGTGAAAAGATAACTGAAATAAACTCATCAGTATCTCTACATTCTCTATAAATCAATATGACATAATGAGGAAATCAATCTAAAACAAAATAACACAAATTTAGAACTACAGTATTAAAATTTTGTATTTATACAGGATTCTTTGTTTGGTACAGTTTCTTGTTTCTTACAAATATATGAATATTCTACCAACAATGATAAAATAAAGATATTGAAAAATATACAATACAATATATGAAGAAATATAATACACAAATAAGTTAAAATGTAGTGACAACTATTTGCATGACAAAATCAGAAAGTCTAATCAAAACTAACATTCATAGACACAGATGTCAATTAAAGTCTGATGCAGGAAAAAAAATATCGACCACAGGAAAATCAACATCAGAAAAATTATTCTTTCCATATTGTTATTCATTGTAATTGTTTCGGTAGAAATTCATAATAGGCTCAAAACCAAACTACATGTCGACCCTCATTCAGAACAAGAACACCCTTCTTTTTGTTTATTATCAACTCCGATTTGAAATTATGTTCCATGATGGCCATCGTATATAATTTGCTGACATATAGCCATTGCATTTATCTCCCTCATCCAAAACATTGATTCATTGTCCGGATTTGGCTATATTTCAGATCCTGTTTGGTTTAATCAGCATTTCATTTTTTCGGGATTATGATTTGGATTTAAATGTTTTGCATCACTGAAAAGACATTAATTGTCGAAATGCTCATCTGGTGCAGTAAAATTGGTACGGTTGATATATATCTATCAAAGTAGTATATACACTAATCGAGGATACCAGGCTTGAAATTAAGTACACCAGACGTGCGTTTCGTATACAAAAGACTCATCCGTGATGCTCGAATAAAATAGTTAAAAAGACCAAATAAAGTACGAAGATGAAGAGCATTGAGGAAAATCTAAAACATATTTAACTGTCCTAAAATGTTCATGTTATTTCTTAAATCACAAACAATGATTATATGTTATCAAATCATATCAGAACTTATTAAACCATAGGTCATCTTTTTATATAGTGTAAGCAACCACAAGTAAGAACTTGTATCATGTAACTTCAAAAACACCAGTATACAGAAAGTTAAACAATTAGATAAGTTGTTATTTAAGGATGTATTTGACCTGAGCATATGATGACATATACATGTGTTTATTTGACTTTTTGCAAATGCAAATACTTAGGTTATAAACAAACAGCATATGAACATCAATATATATTTCCCTCCACATATCAATACAATTTGTGCTAAATTGAAATGTCTAAGACTGGTCAAAATCCTCAACTTTGTGAGATAAACAGTGACAGTTATTTAAATTAAAATCGCAATGTTCTCTCTTGTAGTGAACTGTAAACAGTATTCACTGCTCAATGACTTGTAGTGGACTGTTAACAGTATTCACTGCTCAATGACTTGTAGTGAACTGTTAACAGTATTCACTGCTCAATGACTTGTGAAATCAGTGTTTTTGTTTACAAATGCATGATAAAAATTACAAAAAAAATAATATTGAGCAAGTTTACTTTGGTCACTAAATTATCAAATATCCTTCGTGGTAAATTAGTGAGTGTCGCGGCCGAACAAACCATTTATACTAGCTTTTTTTCCTTCAATAAGTTGCAATGCCTTTATTAGTTCCATTTAAGACAATAGCATCACTGCAGTAACAAATTTGATCTCCCTTACTAGTATCACTAAGAACGCGTTTCTGATGTGAAATTAGACAGCGCATACTGAATGAATCTTAATGACGAAAACGACAGCAGATCATGATTACTTTTCACAAAGTTATCGAATTACAATATTCTTTCTGCGTATGATACAATACTAAAATAACATATATTTCATATTGATTAATATTAATGGTATATACATATATTTATTTTAATAAAACCATGTTTGATATGAGGCACCACTCATAGTATTGGATATCACATCACTGCAGGCGGATTAGTCTTCGTCAAATAAATATCCATTCAATGCTTTACGTCAGAAAGGAACCCCATACAAGATTATCTTGGTTGGATGCTATAGATCATTATTTTGTACAGTATCTAGTAAATTATTGAAAATTGTTTTGGAACATTATGTTATTGTGGATGCAAACGAAGTAATTTCTGGTAAAAAAACCTGATATCGATTATTTAAGGCAAGTATGTCCTCCATGACCTTATCGGTACTCTAAATAAACTCATAGATACCAGGATTACAATTATGTACGCCAGACGCGCGTTTCCTCTTCAACAGACTCATCAGTTCGCTCGGATCAAAAAAGTTTAACAGGTCAAATAAAGGACGAATATTGAAATGTTCCTTTTTGGCAAATTTCTATACAAGTATATAAATTTCTATGTTGTATTACTAATTGATATTTTTCAACTAGTCGTGTTGATTTGAATATATACACTATAATTTGTCATAAAATCACTGCATCAAAATATTCAAACGATTATAAATATTCTCTTTAGATTTATATGACGCATAATGGATTCATCTCATTCTTAGGACAAAAGTCACTGTTCAAGCAAAAAAAGAAATGCTAACCATTCCGGAGCTCAAGAGCTCAAAATGACACATCCGGCTTTTTGTATTATTCGTGTTGCCCAATGACCAATTTTCCGTAGTGTTATGATGACATTACTTTTTTAATTGCCCCTTGGTATGTTTTCCCCCTTTTTCTTATTTGTTTTACCTGCTGATAAATGTAATATCAAGTTAATAAATATTTGTAAAACTATGGTTACAGGACAATTTGTGAATTTCCAAATAACGAACCAGATTTATTGAAAATATCCTGCTTTATTTAGAGTTCCATTCTTTTTTTTTTAATATGTGTACAGGTATAGAACCACTAATTCAGGCCCGGTCGGAAAGAACATACAAGAAAGTAGTACATATTTTAAACAAAATAGTTCCTACGCATAGCTGTATCTTTGTCAATAGGTGGAATATTTGGGTAGTTTTGGTATCAAATGAAAGCTTGGGTACTTGGGATCACTGTAGAATCCTTGTTGAAAATTTCTTTTGAATAATAAAGAAGTATATACAATTTTAATAGGAGGCACATTTGCCCTGTTGTTCAGATCAGAAGTACCTGTTTTTGTACTATCAAACTTCCGGGAACAAGTACGCTCTAATATGCAATTAAAGGTATGTTGAATTTTTCAGCACAAGTCAGGATAAGGTATAGTTTTGAGATGAAATAACTGCTACTTTATTTGAACTTAAGACAAAGTAGCCATTTATGCTTGAAATTGCAGAATTTAACATAGAAAGCAATGGGGCTATGAATTAGTGGTTTTATACCTACTGAGAAATGGAATGTAAAAGCAAAGCTGCTAAAAAAGTTAATTTTAACAGAAAAAATTAATGTCAAATATAGAAACCGTTTATCCATTTAACATCATTCACCTTAACCAGTACTTTTGATAACAGACAATCGATTTGTTTTTTTTTCTGAAATAAATCAGTGGTTCGCATGCAGATAACAATTCACTAACTTAATACAAAGAATACAAATTAAATTTTCCAACCCGTCCTGTATTTGACTATTATCACACACTATCAACACGTTGACCTTCCACGCGGTGTTCAAATTCGAAACTTTCTCTTGGATCCTGTTTTCCACGTCTTGGTGGCTGTAAAAAATGTATATATATTTACATTGATACTTTAATACAGTTTCACTTATTAATTATCAATTACAGTTAGGTTGTTTGTTGACACAAATTGTTCACTTTCTTATAGGATAATAAGACTACAGATAATGTTTCATCGTTTCTTTATGTAATCCATCTTAAGTGGTTCTCAAAATCCATTATTATCAAGCAGACATAGATACAATAAAAAATGAATTATGGCGTGTCATTTATTAGTCATAGTGTTAGTAAATAAATTTTATGATATATACTCTCTCGCTTTACTTCCTTTTATCTATTAATGAGAAAAAATGAAATAAAAATATATTTTTTATGGAACAATCTTTTAAAATTAACATTCTGAATTAGTTTGTAGCATATCTGTATTTTCTGTATAATTTAAACATTCATGCATTCTCACATTTGTGAACGATGGCTACTTGCTTTTCTTTTGAAAAATAAAAATCCGATCAAAAGTATAAAATATATGAAGACCAAAGTTACAGTAATGCAAAAGGATTCTGTTCCATTTTTACGAAAACTGTTGAGAAATTCCTCTCACAGATCTCACATGAATTAGAATAGAACGGGATTACATTACCTGTATAATGAAAATTACAATATTAGAACTATGTGCTTCGATACTGACATGATTTATAACATACTTTTTTGAAGTCTCCGTTGATAAATTTAGAAATTAAAAAAAAAAATTAATGGTTATACTCCCTCAGCCAAAGTTGACCTCAAATAGATTTTCTAATTGTTTTTTTCTGTTATTTTTGGTAAAAAGGAAAATGATAACAAAAATACCGAACTCCAAGGAAATTTCAAAACGGAAAGCCCCTTATCAAATTGCAAACTCAAAAGCTCAAACACATCAAACGAATGGAAAACAACTGTTATATTCCTGATGTAGCTAATATACCTCCTCATGTATTCAGGTACTAGTGCATCCTTGGCTTTCATTTTTTTAGACTTTGATGAAAGTAAATCAAGAATAGCGCTTCGGACACACAAAATGTATAAAGTGATTCTTTTCATTAAATAAATAATTAAGTTCTTATAGCCAAGAGTGTCCAACATACGAAAAACCTGAAACCGTTTAACTTAGACCATCTGTGAAGAAATCCGTATCATTTAATTTTCATCAGAGTTGGGGTAACATTCAGCCTTATTCTAGTCGAAAAGAACAAGTTAAATGTCTTAATATATAAGAGACATATTTACGCAATGTTTCTTGTCATATTTCCCAATAGGGGAACAAATGTAGAGACAATACAGCATGAAAAGGGCCCTGAAGACATATAACAGTCCAAAAACAGCACAAAGAATTTGAAAAATTGAGTAATACGTGCATCATTAGAAAAACGATGGGTCAGGCACTCCTGAAAGATCAGCAGTAGTTCAAACTAGAGGAATTGATTTTGTAAAACAACGACAAGATGCTACGTTATAGAATTAAGTAATACACACCTTTCTTATTGTCCTTTTTAAAAGTTTAAGTATCTTTGTTCATTATGTAGTTCCGATGGGATGCAAAAGTGTTTACCAATTATGAAGAATTTACTTTTTAATAAGACGAGTGACTGTATGTCAATTAGATTGCAAACAGTCATTATTCATTGATTGTAATTATGTAATAGAAAACTTAAACAGTATATAAATTTCTAAAGTTAAAGTTGCATACCTTTTGTTTCCCTTTTGTACTAAAACGGAAATAGCCTTTTAATCGATCTTTGGTAGAATCTGACATGTGACATGATGCAAACAATACGGGATTTGTACATGTTGACAGAAATCCAAACCACGTAAAGGTTATATATGTTATATCAAAATGACCGGTGTTGTCCCCATTCTCGTGAACGAAATACTGCACGAGGATAAGAATATTGAGAGGACACCAGCACATGGCAAATAACGTTACCATGGTTATTATATAGTTCTGAGTTCTCTTTTCTTTGTCAACATCTATATCATCATCGGTGTCTTGATTATTGTTTCCTTGATATGTGTGTTTAGGTTTATATTCATTACTTGCTGTTGATGAATCATTCTTCACATTACCATTTTGTTCCGGCCAAGTTACTTGAGATGAATTTGTATTAGAGGAATAATGGACGCTGTACATTGGACGAGTTTCTAACATTTTTAGTTCTGCAGAAACCTTGACGCAAAGAAACCCAATAACAGCTAAAGGCATAGCATACAATGTAACAAACATGGCTCGGATGTACTCTTCAATATGTCGCTCTTGGTTAACGTAACAGATTCCAACTCCTTCAAAACGATATCCTAAAATAGCACCAAGATCTATAAATTTTATATAAACCGCATAAGGCAAAACGACGCATACAGCTGCAACCCAGACCCCTATGATACATAGTCCAGCAGGTGCTCTCGTCTTAAATGGTGTAACAATAAAGCGATATCTGTCAATGGCAATCATAAGATATGTCAACATGGAAGCGTGTATTGGAAAGCATTGAATCATAGGCAGAAAGAAACAAAGGAAACTTCCAAAAATCCAATTGTGAATGAGCAGATTTGCAAGTGTTATTGGTAGTACAACAACACATTTAATAATGTCAGCAAATGCTATGTTGCCCAAAAAGAAATGTGTTTGGTCGCGGTATAGACGGTGTTTTCCAATGATAAACAAAATTCCAACATTTCCAACAAATCCAGCAATGCCAATTAACGCATGAAGGAACATAAACATGGGATATACATACCGAAGTGACGGTCGAACATGAGGTCTAGTGAAATCTACATTATCTGTTTCATTGTTGTCTTGAAAAAACTTAAAGATAAGTTCTATGTAGGTTTCTTCAGCATCCACTAGAGCCATTTCTAGTTTTTAGTTTTACAAGAAATATTGCATTTCAAAACATCCTCAAGTGTGAATCTGTAATAAACAAAATTATTTCAGCTTTGTATTTAACCGATAATAAAGTACAAAATTTAAAACAAAATTGTTTGCACTAAAGAATATCATATTCTGCGTTGCATGATACGTTAGGTAAAAAAACTTCAATTTTGAATTTGAACCGGACCAAGAAAAAATTCAGCGAACCTGTATTTTTTTTTATTATTTTTTTTTAGTCATAAATAATAAAATAGATCAATTAATTGGTGGGAAATGTGTGAAAAGTGCGAAATACACCATAATACTGAACAATTGTGGTTTCCATGGTTTTTTTCACGTTTTTCACTCAAACTTAGATGATTTAAACAACAAAACAAAAACAAAATAAGAAGCCGTCGACCCCTACTACTTTCATTTCACAGCAAAAACATGTCATTTCACAACAAATTTTTTAAGTCAGCATTTTGGACAATGGAATTTTAATGGCGAAAACGATTCATTTTCATATAACTCTTTAACGTGAACTCTCCACTTTTTCATTTTTGTCACACATTTTAATCGAATGTATGTCTGGAAAGTAGATATGCTACATATATATATTCTTTTCGATATTTGGACGGATGGAGTTCAACGAACTCTGAATGACTAATTCATCAACAAAAAAGAAATAATACCGCCCAATTACGTATGATGACAGAAAATAAAAGGAATACACCAAAAACGGGCACAACTCGGTCAATATTGAATCATTCTAAATTTCAAAAAGTGCAACAACACAAATATCTTATTTGTTATCAAATATAAGAAGTTATTGTGTATGGAACGCCTCAGCTGTCTTATGTGGAACTCTGATATTACTTTATGTTGTTTTATTATTACTTGATGATATTTTGTCTTTACTTAATATGGTTTTGACATTACGTAATGATGTTTTGATATAACTCAATATGGAATAGTCATTACTTAATGATATTTCGATATTACACGATATGGTTTCGTATTGACTTGATATAGTTTTGTCATTACTCAATATGGTTTTGTCATTACTCGATGAGGTTTCACCATTATTTAATGTGGTTGTGTCATTAGTCAATGTGGTTTTAACATTACTTGATGTGAATGTGACTTAACGTTATGTAGTTGTTTCATTACATGATGTGGTTTTGTTATTTTGTAATGATGATTTGCCTATTCTTTATATGGTTTTAACATTACGTAATGATATTTCAAAATTTGACGATTTTACACTACATGATGTGTTTGTTTCATTATTTGATGTGGTCCTGTCATTCTTTGATGTGGTTATCCCATTACTTGATGAGGTAAAACCACGTGACCAATTCGGAAAAAAATATGTTCTATTTTTAAACAGATTTCAATATATCATTTGTTTAATGTGCTTTGGATGGGTATCGCTATCCATTGAGTTAAAGTTCAAATTAAAGCACGTTTGGTTGTTCATGGTTATTTAGCATGAAAAAGGTAACCGGCAGACAATAATAAGAAAAAAAGTATTAAAAAGTTTACAGTATTTCTTACATAATTGGGATATCCCCAAACCACTTTGTCTTGTTGTTTTTATCCTAAGTTCTCACACGGAAGCAGTATTTTTGTAATAAATTTGTAAAATATTCCACGGAACCCTATGTCTCGCCTGATATTGCTGCTGTAAGTGTAAAAGCGTCATGTTGATCGGCTGTACATTTATCTATACATTTATCGGTAAAAACAAAATAAAAAAAAATGTTTTTCTGTAGATGCTTTTTCTTAAAATTGAAGAATAACTCCTATACTCCTATACAAGTTTTAAAACACTTCATGGAGGTTTACAAATTTATCATGTCAAAACAGTTTAATTCGGTTTTATTTGACTAAAACAAACTGTATGGTTTTCAACAATAAGCAAAACCCATACCCTATAGTAAGCTATAAAAGGTCCCGAAATGAAAAATGTAAAAAACTAGAAACCTAACGATCTATAGATAGAAAGATAGATAGATAGATAGATGGATAGATACTTTATTCTCTAAAAACTAATTACAAGTTTACAGAGAAACATACAATATAAATACAGATACAATAGTTGAGGTAAACAAATACAGTATGATATTCTAAAAGTACAAAATTATAATGGCATACGTGTTTAGTAACATGTATAATGAAAGGTTAAACTCAATAGAAATAAAAAAAGAATTGAGATGGAGACGCCGAC
Source organism: Mytilus californianus (assembly GCF_021869535.1). NCBI lineage: Eukaryota > Metazoa > Mollusca > Bivalvia > Mytilida > Mytilidae > Mytilus > Mytilus californianus. The sequence continues at coordinate 125,777,842 of NW_026262679.1, read as the reverse complement.
GCCACTATCGACGACGAAATATAGATTTGTTGGGTCTCACTGCCGCTACAGTGATGTCGCAGGCTCGACACAAATCAAACGACTTGAACTTTAATGTTAACAAATGAAGCGCTTCAAATCAACTCACACTAAAGTTACAGGGAAACGGGGGAAGGGGGCTCGGACTTAGCGACAAAGCATCAATACTATAAAATAAGAATTCTCCGATTTTTTTTTAGCGTAAATGATCATTTGAACTCATACAAATATCAATCTTTTATTTGTAATCAATTGAATTCCCTGATCTACCTCGCACTAATTGAAAAATAAACTTTTTGGAATATCTGTTTCACCTGTGACGACGGACATGTTCCAGTGGTCGTAACCATAATACCGTTCCCACTGTCCCTATCTACTATCTAGCGAAACCACAGCCAAGGGAACGGGCTTGGCAGAATCAGCGGGGAAAGAAGACCCTGTTGAGCTTGACTCTAGTCCGACTTTGTGAAGAGACATGACATCTTTTTCTTGAATTTGAACTACCAAATAAAACCAAATCACTGGGTTTGTACTTTCTCGAATAACACGGCGGGTGCCTTTCTGGAGCATCCGAGATCACCCCGATGGATTTATATTACCCAGTCATACCGATCTATTGAGTCAGCCAAATGAAACTGTTTTGTATGCCACCGCAACTGAAAGTTGGGGGGGATATTGTTTTACCCCTGTCCGTCCGTCCGTCCGTCTGTCCGTCCCATTATGGGTATATAGTTATTCCGCATAACTCCTCCTACCGTTTGAATCCTAGGAAGTTTTCTCTTTACTGTCTGTTTGTACATATATTGAAGGTGTGCATGTGGTCAGGGTTTAATTTTTATCAATATTTGCTCTTTTGGGAGATAATTGAACTTTGTAATTTTTTGGGAAATTTACTTGCATAAGAAGAGCGTTTCCAGATAACTCTTCCTACAGTTTGAATGCTAGGAAGTTTTTGCTCTGCTGGCTGTTTGTACATATATTGAAGGTGTGCATGTGGTCAGGGTTTTTATTTTTATTATCTTTTGCTCTTTTGGGAGATAATTGAACTTTTTTTTTGTCATGTTTGGGGTATAAGCGGTTAAATGAGTTGAGTGCGGGGCATCACTTTGTCTAGTTTACATTTTTTTCTCGTGTTGTGCTGTTACACAAGTGTAACAGTCCGATGCAAGGTTAGGATTTAGCGCTCACATACATGTTAAACTCCTCCACGTGCACTTTCTTTATGTACCTGCCCCAAGTCAGGAGCACGAAGTTCAATTGTTGTCGTTGTTTAAATGTGTGTCATTTTTTTTTGTAGATTGTTTAAATATAAATAAGACCGTTTGTTTTTTCGTTTGAATTTTTCACATGGTGCATGGTGGCCTTTTATAGCCGACTATATGGTGTGTTGAAGGCTGTATGGTTGCCTATATATGATTTCTTACATCCACTGCATTTAAACTCTGGTGGATAGTTGTCTCATTGTCAATCACACCACATCTAACTTTATTTCAACTTCTATGTTGCGTTTTGTAACATTGTTTATCTTTTGTACGCATACCCCGGAGCCCTCTTTTCGGAATCCCGAGCAAAAGTCCTTGTTCCGCGATAGAAAATTTAATTACGACGAACTCATATAAGATAGCACGAATTTCAACTCAAAATCTTAATTAATCTAAATGAGACTTAAATTCGAATCTCACTCAAACTCAAAAAGTGACTCAAATTTAATGGTGTAACTAGAACTCTACCTTTAAATGTGACTCAAACTTGAAGTCCAACTCGAAACTCAATGCTAACTAAAACTTTAATTCTAATAATGACTTGAATTCGGAATCGGAGACTAACTCAAAGTTCTACTCAAACAGTAACCCTAACTTTAATTTGAACTCTAATTCGATGGATGGCCGCACTCATCCTGTCAACGTATATTTGTTCCGCCTAACAGAAGTTCCACTGGAAACTTTGTTATAAACAATGATAATAATATCTGTTCCTGTTGGAACAAATATTCTATACCATTTATTCCGTTAGGAACATTTACTGTAATATTTATTCCAGTGGAAATAATATTCCAGAATATTGTTTCCATTTGGAACTTATATTATGAAGGAACTTCTATTCCGTGACAATCCAAGTCACATACAACATGGAAATCTATCTAAAAATAGAACAGGTTTTTTGCGAATTGGTCACGTGATTTTACCTCATCAAGTAATGGGATAACCACATCAAAGAATGACAGGACCACATCAAATAATGAAACAAACACATCATGTAGTATAAAATCGTTAAATTTTGAAACATCATTACGTAATGTTAAAACCATATAAAGAATAGGCAAATCATCATTACAAAATAACAAAACCACATGATCATGTAATGAAACAACTACATAACGTTAAGCCACATTCACATCAAGTAATGTTAAAACCACATTGACTAATGACACAACCACATTAAATAATGGTGAAACCACATCGAGTAATGGCAAAACCATATTGAGTAATGACAAAACTATATCAAGTCAATACGAAACCATATCGTGTAATATCGAAATATCATTAAGTAATGACTATATTCCATATTGAGTTATATCAAAACATCATTACGTAATGTCAAAACCATATTAAGTAAAGACAAAATATCATCAAGTAATAATAAAACAACATAAAGTAATATCAGAGTTCCACATAAGACAGCTGAGGCGTTCCATAATTGTGCATCAACCCTATTATCAGTGTGCTCAAATAACCACCTCATTATTTTGAACGATTCTCAAGACACTACCATTATTTAGAGGTAGTGAATATAAATAATAGAAAATAATAAAACAAAATCGCATGCATTTTTAGTAAACTGTACTGAACTTTCAATTGAATTATTATGAATCTGAATAATATTCGTTATTTACAAAATAAGGCATATTCGAAATAATTTTGAAGTACATATAAACATATGTTACCGAGTTTCTAGGAAGAAACCTTATACGAGCCACATCACGATTTCCACTATAAACCAATAGAAAAGGGAAAAATAGTCCTCATTGCATAAGTGTCAACAATAACACGCAAAATAGGAAAAAGGAAAAAACAAAAAAAGATGGAAAAAAGAGAAGAAAGGGAATCGAACTTACATCGACAGATTTTGAATTGCAACGTTTACTCTACAGCTCATTCATCTAAACTTTGCGGCTACCAACTTAAATCATAATAATGTCGATTATTCATATTATACAAAAGTGCAAGCCATATGTGTCCATTGTTCCATTGTGTATCGTATCTTAATTAATTTGTTTTAATATTAATATATATATAACATAGACATCTTAATTGCAAACAGTTTGTAGTTTCGTCGAGGTATTTGATATCAGTCATACATACACTCATCATAGATACCAGGATTAACATTGTGTACGCCAGACGTGCGTTTCGTCTACTAAAGACTCATCAGTGACACTAGAATACAAAAAAGTTAAAAAGCTCAAATAAAGTACAAAGTACATAAAGTACATAACAGATTTCACGGACGGGTTCGATTCCCAGTGACGGTAAATAAAAATTATAAAGGTTTAAATTAATTCGATTAGTGAACAGAAGTCAGTAAAAAGTAAAATAACAAAAATACCGATCACCAAGGAAAATTCAAAACGGAAAGTCCATTATCAAAATTAGCCAATCCAAAAATTCAAATAACGCATACAAAGAAAAATATTTAATATGATTTTGTATAGTGAAATATATATATAAAATCTATTTTAGCAGCAGATTTAAAAAGTGTTGTTTGTAGGGAAAAAAACACCTCAGAAATGAATAGGCTGACGTCACGACAATGGTTTTAGTACTTTGATCTTGTAAAAATATTTTTATTTGATTCTAAAAGCATTAATTCATCTTTATTTTCTAACATCTTTTATTCAATAGGAATAGTCAACGATATTTATTTCAAAGCATAAACTGTTGTAAAATGAACGGATTTACAGACATCAGACTCAGTATTTCAGGTTTTTTTTTTCTTTTCTCGTCTTACTAAGTTTTTTTTTGTAGTTTTATTTATTTATACCATACAAGTAAAGTACAAAATATTAGTAAAAAATCTCGCCACCTAACTTTAAGTAATAAAAACGAAAATCATATCAGTCAAGAAACAACAACTGATAAAAGCTATTTTTTATATTTATAAGTTTTCAATATAAGTACATGAGGATGAATTAATATGATCACATATTCATTCTTTTCCATTATTAACTTATATCTAGAACTTAAAGTAAGTGCACGAAGATTGTGATTGTTTCTTTGAAAATAACTTTATGGGAAATCACTACGTGCGCATGAAAACAACCCAAAGCAAACGAATAGCGCTTTTATCGTTACTGCTGACCTCAAAGTGATCACAGTGAGGTTTAATATGGAGCAAAAATGATCATGATTGCAGGTCCCCCAGCATCGGATTGAGCGAAATTCTTTGTTACATGTCGATCAGTCTACATTATTGTATTGAAGAGCACATTATACAAAAAATCCATCTGTACCGTAGATACAGATCCTTTTAAAAATCGGTCTAAGTCAAATTAAAAAAACCCTTTGGAATTATTTTTCGAATCTTTATGTTATAAATCCACAGGATACTAGCTGAAACTGATTAGATTAAACATATGTATAAACCACAAATATATTCAATATATTTTTGAAAATTAAAACATAACTACATAGATATTACTATATATGCAAGTCTAAATTGAAAACAACGTTCAAACCTATGATTGCGTTGGATAAAAAATTGGTAGAGGGGTCTTAATACAGCACAAACAACATATTACTATATATGTACATATGAGACATCTTGATCCTTCATCCTGTCGATACTGTTAACTTATAGTTTGGCATTTCATAAGGTTGTGCGTTTTTCGGACTATTTAGTACGTTCGTACACTAAATATATTGGATGTGAACTGATTAATAGTTTAGTCTGTTAGATCATGATTTATTCATTAATTGTAAATATCTTTGAACGATTGAGCTTTCAGTAACTAAAAGTACTCTTATATCGGTGCTTTTTGTCTACTGTTTTTATGTTACTTTTTTTCTTTTGTACCAATTTATTTATGTAAGCCAATTGTAAGTAAAACGTACAGTTTGTTCTTATGTTAAGATATTACACCACTGTCCCAGGTTAGGGGAGGATTGAGCCTTCACAGACATGATTAACCCCGCCACATTCTTTGTGTGCCTGTTCCAAGTCAGAAGCCTGTTGTTCAGTGGTTGTCGTTGGTTCATGTCCGTCAAGTTTGTTTTTCATAAGTGTTTATAAATCAAGCTGTTAGTTTTCTCGGTTGAAATATTTTAATCCACCATTATCTTTTAATCCACCATTTTCTACATAAGAAAATGCCTGTACCAAGTCAGGAATATGACAGTTGTTTTCCATCCGTTTGATGCGTTTGAGCTTTTGATTTTGCCAATTGTTAAGGGACTTTCCTTTTTGCATTTTTCTTGGAGTTAGGTATTTTTGTTGTTTTACTTTTTATAGCCGACTATTTGGTATTGATTTTTCTCATTGTTGAAGGCCTACGGTAACCTATAATAGCTAATATCCACATCATTTGAATTCTGGTGGCTAGCTGTCTCATTGGCAATCATACCACTTCGACTTTTTTTTATATAGTCATATCTATAAAATTGCAGTTGAAGAAGCGTTATAGTCTAACGTTTTATTAATTGATATTGACATTTTAACACACACACACACACCCATACTAAGAATGAATTTCATAACAGCGTGGACATTGACACATGGTAATTAAATGTTATCGAGTGTATCACTGGCTGTCGACAATAAAGACTTTACGCAATTACAGAATGTCAGGGACCTCATAATAGGGACATATATAATTACTACCTTTACACATGTCCATTCAAAAAATTAAAATGTTTGCATGAAAGTTTATAGGAATTTGTTTTAAATATATTTATATACTCACAACAAAAAGTTTCTTTTGACAGAATGAGTATATTCAGAAGTGATATCACCAAGTAATCGAGAAAAAAAATGTTATGTTTTTTCTTGCACCAACGTTCTGTGGCTCCTTAAAAAATAAGAAATCATTTATTCGTACGAGTTGATATAGATTAACCTACGATAAACTTTCATACTAAAATTATTTTTGTTGGTAATAAGATATCCGGACCTTCATAAAAAATAATTTTTTAGTCCTCTGGGCTGCATAACTTTTTGCACGGAAAAAAATTGAATTCCCATCGAAGACGCCAACGATCAGATTTTCGTGAACATTTAAATATCATTCTAACAAAAATAACTCGTGAAAATATCAAGAAGCATATGAATACGGTCTTGTGTTCAAAATTTACGTTGATGAGAGTCAGAATAGCTTTTGTGGAAACATTGATATTTATTTTAGATTTTGTTATACCTGATCACGTATAACAAAATTTACTGGATCTATATTCTTTTACTACAAATTAAGCAGGTAATTTCAATGAATTTGATCTTACTCACCTATTTGTTTTTTGTTATTTCAGGACGCATATTTGGGACAATTCTGCATAAACGTTTATTTACAATTTTATTCATGCTGATTTCATGCCTCTTGCATAGCCACCCCCTTCTTATTTTAACTGAATCAGGAATGGTCGCCCCCTTACAATTTGAAATTGTACTCACTTCTTTTTCGGTTTCTGTGTTTCAGTAACTGCGAGTACTCTCTAATCGTACTTTCTTTTTAATTTGACCTGTTGATACTATTTGTAATGCTTTTTTGTTATTTAATGTTAACATGGATCTTGTCTATATACCAGCTTTGATTATTTGGTATTTAATTTACTACAAATTTTCACTTCTTCGTACTATGAACATCAAAATTATTTCATTTTTCCTTAGATGCTGTTCTTGGACCTGTACAGGAAGTTTTATCTAGCACTAAATGTATATTTTTATTGTTGATATTCACCCCATATGTACCAAGTGTTAGATTAGTTTTATTGATATTAAAGAAATTTCTTGGTATTCCTAAACGGAAGATTTTATACACACAGAAGAAGAAGTATACTTAACAACAAAATTATTTTCATTTACCTGTGTATAATATGACGCAGGTTTCTTCAAAAGTGGTGATTTTCTAAAAAATGTTTGAAATTTCACAGTGATATCATACTTTAACTTTGTTTAAACCTGTTTATTTACTTTTGACTTCAAATTTTTATCCCTTGTAATTTTTTTTTTAACTGTGTATTTGCATTCAGGTGTCACAGGTCAAATTTATTCGTTCATTGTGTGTTAATTTACGTTTTTTGATTGAGTTAAGCCTTCCAATCGATATTTTATAGTGTTTTTCTATGTTGTGATGTTATACTATTGTTTCAGAAAAGGGAGAAGGTTTGGTACCATTAAAAATTCCGCTGCAAATGTTTGCACCTGTCCTAAGTCAGGAATCTGATTACAGTAGTTGTCGTCTGTTTATGTAGTTCATACGTGTTTCTCGTTTCTCGTTTTTATATAGAATAGACCGTTGGTTTTTCCGTTTGAATGGTTTTACACTAGTAATTTTTGGGGCCCTTTATAGCTTGCTGTTCGGTGTGAGCCAATGCTCCGTGTTGAAGGCCGTACCTTGACCTATAATGGTTTACTTTTATAAATTGTAACTTGAATGGAGAGTTGTCTCATTGGCACTCATACCACATCTTCCTATATCTATTCAATATGTATCCATGAATTTAATGATATGTTCACAATACATCTGTTTTGGAATAATAAATCATGTGAACAAGACTGAACTGGTCAACTGTAACACGAGATAATGTACAGGTTATTATGTCAACAGTAACAGTGTAATAATAACCTTTAAACTTGGTGCACTCGTTTAATTATTCTGGTATAAAAGGTATTGTGAACATATTTAATTCATGGATAGAAACTGAAAAACAAGTTTAGAAAAAATAAGTACAATTCTAATTAAATCGCTGTGATCCGTCCATTCGTTTTTCAAATCAACAGAACAGCTGCATTTAACAGGTCGGGCACATTTCCTTATACGGACATGTATCATTTATCATATTTATGCCCCTGTAAATGCAATGTATGAGCGTTTGATTATAAATTTTGGCGATTGACCATTCCATTGAATGATTTGCAATACATGATGGACTACTTGTCTCTACCTGACACACTACTAATATTTTTCACTTATTGCCAGAAAAGAATTTTTCTCACTTTTTTTCTCTCGATTACTTGGTGATATCACCACTGACTGTACTCATTCTTTCAAAAGGAACTTTTTGCTGTGAGTATATAAATATATACAAAACAAATTTCGATAAACTTTCATGCCAAAAAAAAATTATTTTACGAATGGATATGAATAAAATAGTAATTATTATATCCCCATTGAGAGACATACTTAATTGCGTGAAGTCTTTGTTGTCGACAGCCAGTGACCGACACGATATCATTTAAATATCAGGTGTCCATGTCCACACTGTTATGAAATTCATTCTATATAATCTGTTTGAATGTAGTTAGATTTATTACAAAAATTGTTGCTACAATTTAGGTAGTAATTCAGCTATTACAACCGTATAACTATCGGGTAGATAAATTGTAATTTGGTGGCATATTGCTTTATTCGGTAATGGGCCACCGTCAGTCCGTTTTTGTCTACGGTAGCTTAGCATAAAGTTATGGTCACGTCAAAATGAAACTTCGTGTATGTCTTCATTATAACTTTTCATTTCAAATATATGCCAAACTAGGGTTTCGATCCAGATTTCGCGGTTCAATGTAAATGAAATTGTAAAATTTTGATCGGGTATGAGTAGGGCTTAGTGCCATAAGGACATATATTCAAGTTTATTAATCATTAAATATGTCCACCTAGATTGAATTACTGTGTGTCATTTGAAATAATGTAAACATGATTTACTAATGTGTCATTAAAATATGATTCACTGTAGAGAAAAAGAGATAATATGACTGTATAAAAGGATATTGTGATTATTATGAATTGCAGGTAAATTAAACAAGCTACTTATAAAGGCAACCGACCTTATATTTGAAAATTATATGAAAATAAGGAGATTTAATACGATTACCACTATCCAGTAAAGATTAAAGGATAGTGATGTAAGCAATTACAGGTCATTGTTCTACCTTCAACAATGAGCAAACCGCATTATGTTAGTAAGCCATAAAAGGCTCATGGGTGATACAGAGTGAATCAATTGAAAAGAGAAAACCAATGGCCTGATTTATACTTCAACAATACGTTGTAAAAGAAAACAATTACGGTAGAGATAAAACAACCATAACCTTTGTACTACAGGCTCGTGGCTTAAAAATTACATATATAGATTGTGGCATGGTTAAACATGTTTATGAGCGCTCTACTCTCCCTTTCTTAGGCAGTGGTGTGACAATATAACAAAAGATCACACTGTAGAAATCAGTTGAAAAGGGCTTGACTCGTCAAATCGGCACTAAGCACAAATAAAAAATAACATTAGGACAAAAGACACATAGTACCGATCTAAGAAAAGTCGCAGTTAGTGAACGCTAGTTCATAGCCCAGTTTCAACTGATAAATAAATCATTTCCTAAGACCAAAATATCAATCTGTACGCCTTGAACGAGTTAAGTGTAAAGACGTCATCAGCAGCTTGACAAAATCATGACATTGTGCAATGCTAAGATATACGTATCGAGAGAATGCACGACCATAATTGTTGTTATCTGGGTAGTAATACATATTTAGTTAAGTGTTAAATTATTAAAAATGAAATCAATACAAGTACCGATACAGATAATATTCAAAGATCTTACAACAACGGTAAATAGATAATCGTCCAGAATAAGTTAATGCAAATTTAATGGACCAATAAATGTACATTGATCGGGTTTTAATTTACAAGCTAAATACATAGCATATTTTACCTCTTATACATTTCTAGAAATATCATTGGTTAAAATCTACCGCGTTGATACAGTGCATATTTCATATGTGGTTAGTAGGCGGGGCTTATTCTAATACACGGTTAGTAGTGGTGTTACGTCCCTTTATAAAAACAATACGGCGTTGATGAAAAATCAAAAACGTTTCTACAAACAAAGAAATTGATGATTAACGATTGACACAAATGCAGAAAACACATTAAAAGCTCACAAGTTGTTATTGTTGGCATTTATTTTTTTATATGCCAATAGAAGTAGGCTCTTTATATTGAAGACTTGATCACTTTGATAGGCCACTAGTCTAGATGCCAAATGTTAAGATAGTCGGTAAGACAAATTCAAGCTTCGAGCTTCGCTCTCACCCCATATGGAATTTACTGCCCCCATATATATCGTATTAGGTCACTACCACACTATGTTACTAATAATATCCTAAATATTAGCATGTGAAATCCCGTTTATAATAATATACAGCCAAAATGTCAAACCGAACTGTTAAATCTATGAAAGAGTTATGTGGAATATTTAAGACATTTGTGATAACGAAATCCTTACCTAAATATATACCAGTTATACAAAGATTACGTTCATTGCTATCTGAACGTCACTTCAGACATTGGCTTAGAGAACGAGTTGGGAAATATACACACCGTCAGAAGTAGTCAATGGAACATCGGTGCAAACAAAAGGAAAATTTACCATACTATAAGTTTAGTGTGGAATATCCCGTGTGAACTGAAATAAATAAATGTATCTAAATCATGAAGGGGACAATAGTTTCTCTTCATATTAGATTTATCTAAAGTCAGTTCCCTGGGGTAAATTTCCGCAGTCTGATTAGAGAGTTCTTGATGATTTAAAGCTAATATCAAGGAATGGTATGTGTTATTGAATTTTTCTATTAAATAAAATTTAGACGGATCTTTACTGAGTTGGTTATACACTTTTATTCATAACATTATAGGGACAAGAATGCAATTAAAAGATGCAACTATTTGTCGCATATTGTTCTCATAAAATGTGATAAATATTTATTTTTAAGAAACAAGCATGCACACTTACTTGAAAAAATCAAAGACTTGTACTTCAAGTTTCATAGAAAATCTTACTAGGTGAAATGTGTTTTAACGTTAAAAACTTTGCAATACAACTTGTATGAAAATACTTGCCCACTAAGGGAAACAATTTTTACAGCACATTATGGGTTCTCTTGTTTATTGTTGGTCCTGTAACTGGCGGCTTGAATAAGACCTATTTTTTTAATTTCATAATGTTTTGTCTGAGTATATCATAATGGTTTTTTTTTCTCGTGTGAATTCGTTCCATATCCTGAACCTTTTCAAAGGAATTTCAAAGAAAATCAAAACTGTGCTATGAAAATAGACATATATTAATATCTTGAATATATAGCAACATTTTCTTTACAACTATGAGATAAAACTATAAAATGTTACATAGAGAGAAATTAAAAAAACTCAACAAAGTTAAATAATTTTAAAATCATTTGACATTTCAGTCTTTAGTTTTCTATGTTGTGTTTTGTAGAATGCTGTTTGTCTTTTGGTCGTTTTTCGTTTTTTGCCATGATATTGATAGTTTGTTTTTTGCCATGATATTGATAGTTTGTTTTTTGCCATGATATTGATAGTTTGTTTTTTGCCATGATATTGATAGTTTGTTTTTTGCCATGATATTGATAGTTTGTTTTTTGCAATGATATTGATAGTTTGTTTTTTGCCATGACATTGTCAGTTCGTTTTTTGCCATGGCATCGTCAGTTTGTTTTTCGTCTAATGAGTTTGGCTATCCGTTTGATATCTTCCGCCTCTCTTTGTCAGCAAAAGAGGACAAAGGAATATGTTCATTCGTTATGCATTATATAATCGTACAAATGTATATACACATACAAATATACCATGACAGTTAATATTGATTAGAGTAATCAAAAGCTATAAAATACGGATGTTAGATTTTAGAGATTTTTTAATAATCGTTTTCCGTTTTGATTAAAGTCTACTTTTAACAAAAACGGAAAAAAATAATTGTTTTTTTTTTTATATTGTTCCAATAAGTACACATGTAAAAACTATTCTGTTTTTTAGAAACACAATGTCAAATGTGAATACAATAAATAATTCTATACATAGTGTTTTATCACAATATGTATTAGTATATCGTGCCTTACTATATTTTCGTTTAAATTTGAACTATATCTATTTATTTATTTATTTTTTATTTTCAATAATTGAAACATAATATGTATCATATAATGACAGTGCATCATAAGTCTATTTGGGTAGCTGAAAATCACTTGTATATTTGAATATAAGTGTTTGTTATAATTCAGGTTGCACTTTAATATTAAAATATTCATTCATTCAGTATAAGGTTTTGTATCATTGGTTTATACCATGTAAATACTATAATGTCACTATAGTACTTTCATTTTCATTCTAATTCTTAAAAACAGAAAACCTTTCATTATGATCATTGAATTTATTAAATGAAATGACGTCGATTCCCCTCTCTCTTAATTATTTATTTTTCGAAGCAATAAACATGCATACACTATTTGCATGTTCAATTAATAAATATATGATCGTGATAAAATTATCTATTGATTGTATAATGAAATAATTGTATTAAAAAGAACTAAAAATACATCACCAACCTTAATCCAGAATATTCCTCACTGAGATCTTCTTCTTCTCCGAATAAAAACTATTATCTAAAACAGACAGGAATTGGGGTTACGCATCCGTTTATGTCATTTTCGACGTGTATTTTGATTCCGATTGTGATTTTTTGTGATAAACAGTCTTAATATACTAGCACAAATATTGATTGCGAGGCTTCCTTGTAATGATAGCTGTTCTGTTGACAGCATGCGTTTCATTAAATATGACGAAAATCAACTTTGATAACGAGCGTATGGTCCACCATAAACGGAAATGTATAGGCGTTCTGAACACAATATACTTATATACAGTTTAACCATCACCATGGCGATTGAAATTTAAGACGAATGGTTATATAGGGGAAAAAACAGTTGCTATTTAATACATATTGCCATGGCCTTTGAAATCCTACCTTAGTATTTAACTGTAAATTGAACGTATTGATTTAGACATTTTCACTTGATTTTTGTTTTATCTGTTACAGATACTGCATCAAAAGGCGAGACGGTTTCCGAAAAATCTCTCTTCTCTTTCGTTTGTGTGGAAGTGATTGGTTCCATCCACCAAATACATGTACATGATAAATCATTTCCAATTCATCAATAAATGCATTCATCAAAATTTAAGAACAATTAGAATTTGTCTTTTTTAGACATAATTTTGTACGGTTTCGTATACATGTGCTGTAATTAGAGTTTCTTGTGTAAGCTGAGGACACTCGCTACTGTATGACAGTACGGAACCAAATAGTTTAGATACTTTTATGATCAAATGTTCAAACTATTTTTACTTTGGCATACCGAAGATACCTAAATCATATATATTTCATTTTATATTTATGAATGCAAAGTTGCTTTTTCGATATTTCAGCTACATTATATCTATAGTTTACTGCATTTTGTTTGTTAATGTGAATATTTTTTAAAGAGTTCGGGGAAGAGTAACATGTTTTCATTAAATGCGGTACCTGCGTTAAATAAAAACAAAATATCACTAGAATTGTATTATTATTGATGCAAGTATTTCAAGGATGACACTGCATGTATGTATGCAAAATAGTCAATTGGACTCAATGAGACTCTTATATGCTTAAAAAAAGCTCAGAAAAAGGGGAGGAAAAAGATTTATTTTCACTTTGTCAGAAAATCGTTATGAGTCATAAATATTCGCAATTTTAGGGGTGGTTTTAATTTTGATATCTACACTGTTAAGGGGTTACATATGAAATCCACATGTTATATAGGGATAACAGATCGGGTGGCACTTAAAACATATCTACACTGTTAGGTGGTTATATATGAAATCCACATGTACTATAGGGATACCAGATCGGGTGGCACTTAAAACATATCTACACTGTTAGGTGGTTATATATGAAATCCACATGTACTATAGGGATACCAGATCGGGTGGCACTTAAAACATATCTACACTGTTAGGTGGTTATATATGAAATCCACATGTACTATAGGGATACCAGATCAGTTGGTTCTTAAAACATATCTACACTGTTAGGTGGTTATATATGAAATCCACATGTACTATAGGGATACCAGATCAGTTGGTTCTTAAAACATATCTACACTGTTAGGTGGTTATATATGAAATCCACATGTACTATAGGGATACCAGATCAGTTGGTTCTTAAAACATATCTACACTGTTAGGTGGTTATATATGAAATCCACATGTACTATAGGGATACCAGATCAATTGGTTCTTAAAACATATCTACACTGTTAGGTGGTTATATATGAAATCCACATGTACTATAGGGATACCAGATCAGTTGGTTCTTAAAACATATCTACACTGTTAGGTGGTTATATATGAAATCCGAATGTACTATAGGTATAACAGATCAGATGGTTCTTAAAGCATATCTACACTATTAAGGGGTTACATATGTCATGAAATCCACATGTAATATAAGGATAACAGATCGGTTGGTTCTTAAAGCATATCTACACTGTTAAGGGATTACATGTGTACATGAAATCCACATGTAATATAGGGATATCAGATCGGGTGGCTCTTAGGCTTATCTACACTGTTATGGGGTTATATGTGAAATCCGCATGTAATATAGGGATACCAGATCGGTTGGTTCCTGAAGCATATCACCTACACTTTTGAAGGGTTACATATGAAATCCGCATGTAATATAGGGATACCAGATCGGTTGGTTCCTAAAGCATATCACCTACACTTTTGAAGGGTTACATATGAAATCTGCATGTAATATAGGGATAACAGATCGGTTGGTTCTTAAAGCATATCTAGACTATTAGGGGGTTACATATGAAATTCGTACGTAATAAAAGGATAACAGATCGGTTGGTTCTTAAAGCATATCTACATAGTTAAGGGGTTACATATGAAATCTGCATGTAATATAGGGATAACAGATCGGTTGGTTCTTAAAGCATATCTACACTGTTAAAGGGTTATATATGAAATCCGCATGTAAAATAGATACCAGATGGGGAATGTTGTTCTAAAAGGACACTCAAATACTTGATCGTTAGTTTGCCCGGAATTATTTCAAACCCTTAATCATGTAAAATGGTTTTGCACTTTAAATATATCAATCTTATTCAAGTTTATAGAACATAATAAGTACTGTGACCCCTGGCAGTTTTCAGCCGACCAAGGTTGGGGAGAAGATTGTATGGTCCATAAACTGACATTAGGACCGAAGTAAAAAGAAATATGTGTTATATTAGACTGATGAACTGTCAAAGTAATAAAAAAATCCAGCGCGATTTACATGTTTTACATTGTACACGTTGAATTAAGCCATATTTATCTTTCAGTGTTAGATAACGGCACAACACATATTTAGATGCAATTGCTCTCTTGATGTTAACACGTAGAATAATTTTTTTTATTACAATGGATTATCATGACTACTACTCATCATCCTAATTATCCAGTGAAGCATACGATATATGCCTTATAATATAGATCCGAACTGGTGTTCGATTGATAAAAAGGAGAACTATCATTACATATTGATTATGGCAATGATCAGGTTCCGTCTATCATATATAGTGTTATGTTTTCAATATACCAGTAAGGCAAACGTTATTACTATTCTCATTTTCTTGTTCTTTGTAAAAACAAAGTAAGGGTTTCTAGTTACAGGAAGCTATCGGTAAAATTTACATATTATTTCTTAAATTTTTCTCATGTGAATCAGAAAAAAATCGTGAAGCTCAAATACGGTACAGTCTAAATCTACAGAGCGGTACTTCATATAATACGTTTAGTTATAACAGAGACATATAAAACAACTAATTACCATAGAAATCATACAAAAAATTGAGATTTTTTCTTTAAGTTATGCATTTTTATAATCCAAAAGTAAAGTATGTTGTCAAGGGTTCCATATGTCTCTGGTTATACTATTGTAACTTATGTTATAATAATAATCAATAATAATAATAATAAATAAGTTTTATCTAGAGTCGGCATAGTATACTAATAAGGACATAACATAAGCTCTTAATGTTACATGTACATTTCTTTGTTAGCATTTTTTTTTTACTGGTCTTCCTTTATAAATGTACCTACACAGTAGATCATTTCCGATTATTTAAACAAAACTGCATTTTGACAGATAATGAATTCTATAATTTCTCTTTAAATTTTGGTGCATATTAAAGAGGTTACGGGGAAAACAATATTTGAACGCAAGCGCAAGCATACGAAATATAAACAAAATGGCATAAATGGACATTGCGTCCTTACTGCAGAAGTCAACGCTACAGAATTTGTACAAAGTATTCATAAATGTTGCTTAAATATTTGGTACTACATTATAAAAAGGATTATTTTACTTATATTGAGAAATAGTATCGTTTGTAGTATATTAGCGAGTGCAATATAATAAACTGTTCGGGACAATTTTCCTGAATGTTATTGCAATCAACCTATAATAAATCCAAATATTGGCTATAATGTTATTGACATACTTTTATTCAGCTGTCGAATCACATAGTCAACATTTTTACTGGCAGACATATTATGGTTGATGTGGTGCATTTCGCTCCCCATTGATCACGGTCACCATGTTTATTTAATAACCGATTTGTTTTAATTCTGGAGAGTTCATGCAATTCATATATTAGGGCAACGATATGTTTGTCTGTACAAAACAGTGATCATATTCATACCAAATTAACAATTTTCAGTTCTGAATATGTCTTCAGTATTTGTAGCTTGACGTGAAGCCTTTGTTATCAGTCAATATACATTCATATAAATTGTCGGTGAGTTTTTCGGATAGTTTGATTCGTCAATTTAACCTATATACTTCCGGCTTATTATATTTTCATCTTTTCTAAAAGGTAATCTGAGCTACTATATCGATTTGTATTGTCTTAGATATCACCATTGAAAACAAGAACCCTGGCTACGATTCTATTATCACAATGTTCAACACATTTAAATGGTTTAATTCATACCCGTTATGTGCTATTCGTAACAGTAGTTCCCTGCATTTATTTTGTATGCTATTTAATGGTCACTGGATGAGTTGTCGGATGAAGTAAAATTGTTTATTGAATACAGGATTTCATAGGAAATTCCAGTTTTTTACAGATTAAAAGTATTACTTTTTTATGGATGAAAAATATGTCAACTCGGCAGTCTCGAATATGTCATGTTCGTAGTTGTCTTTAAACATGTGTAACTGAATTCTGAAACGCAGCCTTTTCCTTCCTCGATGTTTCAATAACCGATCAGGCTACTGTTTCCTTTATTTACTTTGTTGCATTGTAAACCTTAATATTTTCAATCTTATTGGATATCTATTTTATTATCGAAATTGACGTAATCAATAGCAAAAAAAAAAAAACTTTAAAAATTCGACTAGCTATGCTCGGTAGCATTATACATGTAAGGGTCACCCTTTTTTTAGTTTCTCATCTTGGATCCATTGCCTGAAGTGTCTTGATCAAAATTATTCTTAGACGAATGATCTATGTTAAAGAGAGGCAGAGGATACCCAAGGGATATTCAAACCCCGCCATAATCCGTGGGTGATCCCATGTGCTACGGTATGGTAAGCAGCTCCTGCTCCACATTTGGCATCCGTCGTCATCTGAGAAACACATATTTCATAACGGCCAACCAACCCTTGTTTGGTATCGTTACAATTTTTGAAGGGATGACTTCAACTTCAGCACTTGGAACCCTTTATTTAGATGAGATCAACGAACTCCCAAATCCAGTTTGTATTTTATAAAATTCTACAAGAACGAGAGTAAGGTATTCGACCCCGGGTTTTGGTAATACATTTTGTACCTTTATTATTTTTTTCCCATACTTTCGCCTCCTCTTCTACAGTTGAATTAAAAGTAGTGTGTGAGACCTGATGAAAAGATTTGTAATTTCACTAACAATACACATACAATTTGCTGAAGTAAAAAGGAACTAAAACTTAAACAAAAAAAAACCCTAAAAATTCTTGAAAAAAAAATATATTCCAAATAGGTCTGTTCCATAAATTTCAAGAAGAAAGGAGGTAAAGAGAAAAAACAACCAAATTAGCCAGCAACCAATTCGTCAAAATTACTATACTGTTCGGTAATCATTTGTATTTTCCTAATTCTGGTATTAACAAACACGAATTGGATGACTCTTTATTGTATATGGGAGCATTTTGGTAGACTTCAAGTTAAAATCCATTTACCTCCTTCTCTTAAAAAAAAGAAAAGAAAACCAAAATATGGAATACTTAGATATCAGGTGCTAGTTTTTATTTCAACAGAAAATAATTACTATGACAAACGTTTAATTATCTCCCTGTTGCAAACATTCGAACTCATAATAGAATATTAGACTTCTTTTTTAGATTGATTTAAAAATGAGATATACAGTCAAGTCCTTCAAATTTAATGAAATTTATCCAATTATGAAATTTAAGACCAGAACCCAAATAACTGCAATAAAATTAATGAATAAAGTAGGAATAAAACCATGCTTGGGAATGATTTCATGGTATTAATATAGAATTATTAAATTTTTCAACACTATTAGATATCATACGTGACAGTTATAACGACATCACGAATCATATTTAATTTCATACCAGATGTTACATCGTAAAGACGGGAAAGGTGATAAATAATTCACAGAGAATTATGACGTCTGTACAAGGTTTTTTTAAAGTTGTTTTGTTAAGTACACGTAGTTTTTAGTTATATTTAGTAAAACGTTCTTGATGATAACTTTGTTTTAATGCCAAAGAAACTGTCAATGACGTTTGATTTTCACCCTCAGATATTTTTTTTTTTCGAAGGTCATTCTTTTTTTATTTTTTTATTTTTTTTTGTCAAAGTTCTTAAATCAGACTTTAGTTACTTTATTATCATTGAATTGATGATATTTCAAACTTTGAAAGAATTTTTTTTAAACTGGTTAAAACCCAGAACCTGTTTATGTGCCTGTACTAGTTCAAGAACCACGTTCTAAATATGCATGAAATATTTGGTCCTGGACGTTTAATCAGTAGTTGTTTCACTGCAGACCGGAATGTTACGTAAAACCGGAATATTTTTTTTTTTTTGTGTGTTTCCGTTTCTTAATGTTATTTGTTGTTGATCATATTATTTTTTCGTAAGTGTTTAAGGTTCGATGTTGTTTTAGCTCGACATACTGTATAGTCACGTGCAATTGGATTTGTCTGTTTGATTTTATGTTATATTTTAAAAGAATATGTTAATCGTCGTTTTTACTGGTATAAGAATGATTCTTTTGTGTATCGAACAAGTCAACGGAATTGTTCACCCTTGTTTCACTTTCAATGTTGACATTCTTTCCTTTTAATGAATGAACACACCTAGTGCATGCGTAACCCATCTCCAGCGATGTTTTTGATCTTATTTTGACAAATTTCGTCCAAAATGACTGCCTGTAACGAAATATCATTTCAAAATTCCGCTTGTATTAATACTTGAAACAAAAAAAATCGTATTTTATTTTTTTGTCTAAATCGTAGCTAATGCCACTTTAAGTGAAATCCATGTAAATTCGACCAATTTGTGTATTTCCTAAAAGCCGTTTACGCTATTTGCTGAATTTCTATCAAAATCTGTTTATCAGGTAATTGGGTTATTGTTGTGTATGTGATAATTTTCACCTTTCTTTATTTCAATGAATATTTAACTGAATTCTTTCTTTAAATGACAAAATTAACAAGTCATAAATTCACACCCAGGCTGATAGCCCATATCAGCCCTATGTGAAGTCACGTGGTCGGGTTGATATGGGGTTAACAGCCTGGTGCGTTCGTACATCGATAGTTTGTGATAAAAAGATTTGTACATGTCCTTGTCCATATCGGCTCGGGTATCAGCCCTAAGCCCATATCAGCCCTCGACTAACGTACCGGGATGATACCCGCGGCGATAAGGAAAAGGCCATGTCTTAATCATTATTTATTAAACATACCTTGAGGCACACAATGGCAATATGAACTAAATATTCTGTGACGGTTTTATTGAAATCAAATCGTCCGAGGTTTAATAAAAATTGTGTGCACAATATGCCTACCCCGTTGTAGATACTATTTGAATAGAAAATGCACAATTGCATGATGTAAAATATTCTGGAAATAATAATTGAAATCCAGTAAGTGGTTTTGGTACAGTTCCATAAGACCGGATATGAGGCAATGGCAGGACGCCAGTACAAAATCACGAAATAAAACTCATACAAAAGACACACAACGCATACCTACATAAGCACAACAAACCAAATTTGTACTATTCAGGCTAGATCCTTTGAATTCAATATTTTCGCGTTGATTTATAAATTAATAATAAATAAAGTCAACTTATAAATGGTCCTAATGAGTAAGTATAAATACAAAATTGAGAAATACTGAGTGTAAGCATATTAGTCAATAGCGAGCTGGTTCTGTGATCGCACAGGTTAGCACATAAACAAACATTTGTTTTGCATTCATTCTTTTCATGGCTGTAAACTGCACAAACTTTTCCAAATATCTTTAACAGCCTGATTTCATGCTGAATAAAATCTCTATATATCCTTAGTGGTTGGGATTGTTTTCTGACCTCTACGCTGATTCCTTGACAAAAAGGGTTAATGGGTATGATACCAAATCTGGACAGTGAAATCAAATATTATAGAGAAATATACGTAGTCACATTTGTGCTTCTTCTAAATATTTTGAGAATAAGAATCATTCAGTCAGTCCGTCTGTTTGTTTCTGTTTGTCTGTTCACGAATATTGTTAGCGCAACTTCTTCTTAACCGTTCACTGGATTTTAATTAACTTTACTTTAAAAGAATAAGATGCTTCATTTTGTAATTTTATTTGGGGGTAAAAGTACATTTTTTATGAAGTGTTCAAGCGCTTCGTACTAAAAATGTGCACACGATCAATGCTTTTACAACCCTATAAAATTACAAAAAGAATCATTCAATTCTTAGAACTACATTTTATGCTACAATCACGGAATTACCAGTTATATCAAATTCTTCGTTTGCTTTCCTTTGTATTGTTGTGTCATTGGAAGCACGTGCTGTCACGAATGCTGTATTTTATTGGGAAATAAAATCTAATTTTGGACTTCCCCTCAATTGTTGTCAGCTAATTAGAAATAAGGATTCTTATGAAACATACGTGTAATGTAATTACTTCAATAAAATACACAATATAGCAATATAAGTCTGTTCGGACAATGCGAGAAGATTTGATATTTTGTGCATGTGTAGTACGACATATGAAATTGAAGCTGACCAATTGGCGACTGTGATCCGAAATCTAAGTAGAGCATTTAAAAATAAACAGATTCAAATTAATCAGCTGCCCCAGAGTTTCTAAGAATGATCTCGGTTCGTTATTCTCTGAAAAGAGTTCATTTATTACATGAGTTATTCTCGCAATTGTGGTCATATTATTTTATCATATCACCATGCAGATACGTATACGTCAACGTATATGATACAATTAGATGCGTTTTAAATTGACCGACCTCTTTTAAAAGGAAAATGGTATGATAATAGATATATTTTGCTTTTTTGATTAATTGAGCATTTAATTGACACAAATACGTATTTGTTTTGGTTTAGACATTGTCGAGGGATATATAAATACAATTCCCCAAAATATGTGAGAAAATAAAATTAAGCAACCTACATGTACAATATGTGATAATAGAACAGCTGTTATTCTACCAACTGCGATAATAAGCAGGGGTTTGAGAACTGATGAAGGCACGTGTTCCTGTTTCAATCCACCAATCTTAACTGTTGTCATTATATTTTGGCGCCCTTTTATGGTTTTTCTATATCAAATTTAACTAGAACGTTTTCTTTTATGAGGGCTTACAAGAGGTCTTACATAATATTTCGTCATTCAATTGGTTTTCAAGATTTTTAAGTTGTTTATATAATAATAATTTATAATCATTTGGGGTGTCATGACCAACTTTACATCGTATAAAAGTCAATGAGACGGTAATGCTCTTCAGACTTCATAGCTAAAATACAAGATGAAGACTTTCCTATTCATATGTCTTTTACCAGGTATGTTTGATAAAATAATCGAAATTATTGTAGTTTGAACACGAATTATTCTGTGTTGCTGAACATAGGGAAATATTTCGCAGTTTTCTTGATGAATTGTGAAATATTCAATTTTTTTTTTATCTTATACCATATTATATTCTTTTCTGAATATAAACAATAGATTCTATGTAGTATATGGTAGGCACAGAAATTGCAATTTGATTGCATTTGTGTATTCATGTTCAAAGGTGGAAAAAAGATACGAAATAGATGTTTTGCATGACATACTAGAAAAGATACGAAACAGATGTTTTGCATGACATACTAGAAAATATACAAATTATAATAAGTAAAGTGTTTTTTCATTGCTTTATAATGGTTTTACTTTAGGCTTTTTGTAGTAGGCGCTAACGAGTAACTTTCATTCATTGACTTAGGAGCTTATACGTAATATTAAGCAAAACCATGATGATCTTTAACGTAGATTTAAGGTTAAGTCATTGATAACATATGTTAATGTCTGTACGGAAACAGGTTTAACACTGTCACTTAGTCTTGATCAGTAATCATTGATAACAGATGTTAATATTTGTAAGGAAACAGATTTAACACTGTCACTAAGTCTTGTTCATAAATCATTGATAACAGATTTGTGTCTGTAAAGAAACAAATTGAACACTGTCACTAATTCTTGTTCATTATTTATTAATAACAGATGTTAATATCTGTAAGGAAACAGGTTTAACACTGTCACTAAGTCTTGTTCACTAATCATTGATAACAGATGTTAATGTCTGAAAAGAAACAGGTTTAACACTGTCACTTAGAATATAGCAAAGTGCTCTCGACCAATGAAAGTGTAGAATTTGGTGTTCCTTACTTGTGAAGAATGCATGTAAATCATGTTCTTAATAAGGGATTGTCCTTTTGTTTACTTTGAAGTTTACTTGTGCAGTACAATTGATACCGTTTGTGTTATTATGTGAATATTTAGAACTTTCAAATTACAAAAAAGTAAGCAATATCAAAGAAATTCTAAAGAGAAGAAAAAGAAAAAAAAACTTTTAAAATTAAATATAACCTTAATCTTTAGCTATTACGCTTATCAAAACTCAGATTACTGTATTCGCAGTTAAAAAAATAGTCATTTCCAATATACCGGTACATACAGGAAATTGAATTTACTTTTGAATTTCCTATAAAAAGCATTTCCTTTTAACATTTAAATTTTAGTTGATTATGTAGTATTTGATGTAAAGAGCTGGAATAAAATTGGCAGTGAAATACCATTTAGTTATAACTCTGATTTTGAATTTATTAAATTGAACTGTAAATACACAAAAAGATACTTCCTCACTAAAACATAATTTACACTCATACTCACAATTAGGAAACTTATACGATTCTTCCATTTCATTGTAACGTTGTGTCATCTAATGTCTAAAATACAAATTATTAAAATTCCCCAAATCAAAAGTAAGTCCTTACATCACTAAGACCAATACATAAATGAAATGCCTAAAAGGGAAGTCGTCCATTAATTATAAACATTGCAGTGACAATGAAACAAATTCTTGAATAAAACCAATCAAGAGATCATTTAAGCCTCTCATGATAAGTACTTGCTAACGCTTGTACTTAATAATGAAGAAAGGGATTATCATTCTCTTACATATACTAAGTCTTGTTCACTTGTAATTTCACTAAGTCTTGTCCATTAATCATCGATAACAGATGTTAATGTCTGTACGGAAACAGGTTTAACACTGTCACTAAGTATTGATAGTGTCTTATATTGAGGTAGTCTAAGAGTCAACTTCCGCTGGACTCGCCAATTCAATTGGAGCCTACACAACGTAGCTTGCATACTGAGAATTTAGAGAAGAGTGAAGGACTTTTTGGAAAATCCCAGATATGAAATAAATATGGGATAAATTGGCCCTCCGTTTTTATTTATGTTTTTTATTACACTTGGGCGGATTTAAAGCGTAACATTTATTATATACTCTTTTTCATATCCGCCTACTTTTATAACTTAACACGACGTAAACAGTACAGATAAGTGATTATTTATTCTATGATTCCTTTTTTCTGTTTTGTTTTTAAGTCTGAAATGATTTTGAACCGATAATGACTAAAATATAGCTATTTGGAAACGTTCAAAACGTTATGATCATTAACCGCGCTGGACGTGGCACGAGGTTGTCCGTTGTCCAGAGGTGAATATGATGGTAAGAGGGGTATATAAAGTTTTGTTCTACGTCACGGGGGATAGTCTCAACCAATTAAATATTTATTTCGCTATCAATGTTTACATACAGTGGAATTATATGATTTATAACGCTAATAAATTTAGGTATTGTTCTTCAATTTTCTTTTTGGCTGTATAGACTGACTGGTCAAGATTTTGATTTATACAGTCATAGTTTTAAAAGCATTTCGTCTGATATAGATATGGAATGAACATCTATTCTCTTATTCATAATTTGCAGCAAGACTTAAATATTTCGCTGAACCCTTTTACATTTGTTTTAGAATTAATTCCCTAATTTGTTGTCATAAGCACTTGGCCAATCTATAAAGACTTAATTTATTTTGGTAAGCATCCGCTTATTTTTTCAAACTTTTGTTTGTTTATTTTCTATTGATTTTTATTCTAAGCTGTTTTTGCTGACCCGCAGACAACATTCCTCTCTATTTTCTATTGATTTTATTCTAAGCTGTTTTTGCTGACCCGCAGACAACATTCCTCTCTAGAATTGTCAACGGACAAGATGCTGAACCTAATGAATTTCCATGGCAGGTATCGCTCCAGTACCGGTCTGATACTACCCAGGAATACAGTCACATATGTGGTGCCGTAGTGTTAGATGCAAACAGAATTTTAACAGCAGCTCATTGTGTTGAACATGAGTAGGTTTTTATGATACTTAAACACACCCACAATTATTTGGTATTGAGATAGTTTGGGGCTTATTCATAGCCTGTTGGTTTCAAGTCCTGAATTGATAAGTCTAAATTCAAAAGACAATCGTTGACAGTGAAACAACTATTAAGCTAATTAATACATACAACTACATAAACAGTGTACATTGTGCTAATTGTCCTATTTTACGGTTGATAATGGTGAAAATCCAACTAATCATTAGTGAACATAGTTAAAAAGCTGCTCACGATAGAGTCTTTTGCAAAATTAAAAAAATTCTTAAAATTTAAACCTAAAATACGTCAAGGATACACAACTTTAGATACATTTTTATTCTGTCCTACTGAAGCATTTGCAATACAACATATTAACAAATTCTTGGTATATTAAACTCTTAGTGTTATACGTTATCTACATGTATACATTAGAATTCCATATAAATTGTAACCTACATACATGCATGTGACTGAACGTAGACAGGGAAGAAGAAAAAAGAACGACTTTTGCTTTATACAGTCGATTCGATACTACCTGAACTAATCCATGTATGCTCATATGATCAAACTAAAAAAATTATCAAGAAGAAATTTCCGTTTAAATTTAGGCACTGAAACTTAGGGATGAAAGAATTAACCTTAGACTGTATTGGCTGTATGCTAAGGTTAAAGTTGATTTGAGAGCTGTCAAGCATGTTTTGCATATGCTATGATATAACTTATCTTATGTTTGGACCTAATCGTTTTGAATATTTGACACGTTTCATCTCTTCGTAATTGTGATAAGATTGTTTGTTAGCGCCCAATTACCACAAACTTGAGACAGTGGTGTAACCGCACTATATAAGAACCAACAGAAGGAAAGGGTTTGACTCATCAGATCGACACATAGCAAACAAACCACACAAAAAAGACAAATTAAGTTCTCACCGAGATATTCAAATAATCTAGCACAGTGAATATCATTTATGATATTAATACAAACTAAGTTGAACTACACAAAAAATAAATGAAATGAACTCGACAAACAATTGTGAAGGGTGTTGTCTGTATACCTTATCAGCTTTTCACTCTTTTTTAAAGTAATTGAAAACTAGAATAAATTTGATTTTTTTTCACTTTGCAGTCCAACAATTTCAAATTACGAAATTGTTGTTGGGGGACACAGTCTTACTGAACAGAATGGGAATGAACAACGTAGGAAACTCAGCGACTTAAAGATAGTAAGTTATTATTTCATAAGAATATTTTTTTATATAACGGGCGTCATTTTGGATACTCGTATTGATTTATGATTCATCTAACTAGCGTTAACGCTATTTTAATTGTTTTCTTATAGTAAACGTTACCTTGATCAATCATATCACGTTATGATTTGTTTTATTACTAAAATCAATCTAAAATTGCATATTATTTGTAGCACGCATCTTACTCAAATAGCGGCGGATATAACAATGACATTGCAGTTCTGATACTTTCCAGTAGTTTGACGCTTATAACTGACATAGTGGAACGAGCTACACTTCCTTTATCGGCGCAAACTTTTACCGGAAAGAACTGCTACATTTCCGGATGGGGAAGAACAGTTGCGAATGGACGTATGTATATATATACTTTCACGAAGCAACTTTAACGTTAAACTGAGAAAGAGGTATTGTCAATTTGTTTCACTCACAAAGTCCAAATCCTAGGTACAACTTGGCAAAACAAAGTGGAATTAGATTATTAAAGAGTCGGAAGAAAAATACAACAATATTTACATCAATCCGTAAAATCGAAATGGTATTCAGCATGTTGCAGTCAATTCGGACAAAACATTACATATTTTATATATTTTAAACGTAGTATTTTGAATTGTAGGCTTTCAAAAAGTAAAATGAATGTATTTGTATCTGAAACCAAAAGGGGCCTAAAAATATCAATACATATTATGCTATTGCCAAATATCATTTCCTTGAATGGCCTGTCGCAAAAACAAAGGATCACATTTCTCTCTTGCAGAATTAAGTCATGTGTCCATGTACTTTTGTGAACAGTAATAAACAAGATGTGTCTGTGTTTGGAGGTGATGTTATTTTTAGAAATGGCAGTTGCCTTGAACTTATCATTGTGGGAGTATATGTTGCCTATATTCCGTGTAAATAATGTTTTATGATTTGACCTCAAATGGTGTTCAAATATTTTATTTTCATACCTAGCTTTTTTAAATTACACCAAAACGGAGTTCCAGTCAATACTAACAGCAAACTCAGTTTTCCATTGTATGTGTGCCTTCCGTGTGAAATTTTGATGAAGTACCTATTGGAAATCTCTCGGTTTTAATTTTTTTGGGTGTTATTTTACCACGAGAAATTGTGTACTACTCTAATTTGTATAAATTGGTAAAGTGTTGATTCCCTTTAATATATAGTTCGTGTTAGGTATGACATTTTCCAAATTTCGAATATTCGGTAATGACTTTTATCAGTAAGTACGTAAAACATTGAATTACAGACTTCGAAAGTATTCATTTAATTATTCCATACATAATAATTGTTATTTTACTCTGACAAATGATTCTAATGTCCGAGTTGCAAGTAGTCTAGTTTTCAGTATGTCTTCCTTCGTATTAGGTGTATATGTTACAGTGAATTTGTATAATCAGGGATTATTTAGAATCCCAGATTTTTCAGGGACTTTGCATAATCACTAAAATCATTAGTGATTATATATAATCACTGAAAATGACTAATGATTTTACATAATCACTGAAAGTTTTAAGAATAATTTTACAAATTCCCTGAAATGATTTTAGGGATTATTAATAATACACTGTTGTATTGCTTAATAAGAATAAATATAGACAAATAAATCATATGTATAACCCGGGGGCTCTTTATGGTTTAAGTGGACAGTTTTAATTCCCTGTCCATTTATCAAATTCTTATTAAAGTGAACAGTTTGTTCGGTGATATTCTATTTAACTGTGTTGAATAGATATAAGAAGATGTGGTATGAGTGCCAATGAGATAACTCTCCATCCAAGTCACAATATGTAAAAGTAAACCATTATACTGTAGGTCAAAGAACCACATTAAGTCATAAACAAAAAGTATTTAAAATTGAAATTAATGATACCAACATTAATGCACAGATTATATAATTTGCTGTAAAACAAAGCGGATAAAAGTTATTGAGCATCAATTGTATGTTTTACATTGGCTGTAATGTAATGATACCGATTCCGCATGTTGATCAATGAAAAGGAGATCCCAAAAATATAATGGCCATTGTTCATAAAAGGACTGAAAACGATAATGCCTGGCTACATGTACGAACTATGAATATTTATGTTTCTAAAGATGTTAAATATGATTTTATAGAATAAATTATTTAACTTTTATTCATTGTCTCTTAATTTCAGTTGTTATGTATAATTCCTGACATTTTTGATAGTGATTATACATAATTCCTGAAAATTTTAGTAATTATACATTTCAGGGATTCTGCATAATCCCTAATTATATACATTTATTGTAACAAGTCTAAATTGAAAACAACGTTCAAACATGAGGTGCAAAAAATATCCGGATTTCGACAATTAATGTCTCTTCAGTGATGTTAGGAATCGAAACGGTATTTGGAAGGCCATATAATTTACCTCAATTTAGAATAGACTGTTGAATTTTGAAAGAGTCAAAATAGGATGAACGATCCGTTTTACACCTCATGTTTGCGGTATACCATCTTTTCCGCAAGTTTATTGTTTTCTCTTTGGTAATAAATCAATAATAAGATCTATTTTGTTACATCTTGTGATCCGTTTATTTGGCAATCGCCAATGGCAGTCAGCAGGGTTTAAGAACATCAGTTGTTCGACATGCTAGTCAAATGTGTTTTGTTAAAATAAACTTTTTCACTCATTTGGTCTTTTGGAAAATGTCATTTATTGTAACATATGTATATTTTTCTTAATTCCGATAAAGAGTTGAGGGCATTTTTATAAAACGATGGAATGTATGATAATTTAAAATTAGATAGATCTGTGCATCTACATGATAAATTCTCTTCATCAATTATTACGTCTCATTTATTAACAAGCTTTTACCTCAAGTTACGTGTCATGTCAACAAAACACAAGTTTACGAAATCTCTTGATATATAAACAGGAGTACACCTAAATATCTTAATATATAAACAGAAGTAAAAATAAAACCTAAATCTCTTGATATATAAACAGAAGTAAACCTAAATCTATTGATATATAATTAGAAGTACACCAAAATCTCTTGATATATAAACAGAAGCACACCTAAATCTCTTGATATATAAACAGAAGTACACCGAAATCTCTTGATATATAAACAGAAGTACAGCTAAATCTTGTTTTTGTTCAAATTTGGGTTCTATGTTATTAGTTTTAACAGCAATAATAATAAATTCGTTAGATATACATACCTCTAGATGTTTTTTTTTTTTTAGTCCTTACGTTGCTGTCTCATTGACACACTTTAATCATAACATTTTTATAAAACGACTCATAATATTTAATACTAGTATCAGATCTCTTAAATAAATGATGACCTGTTCACTTCAAAATTAAGAGATGAAGGTTTTAACATTTCATAGTTTAACTTTACTTTTTCAGCATTACCAGACATTCTGCAAAAAGCAGCTACATCTGTAATTACACACAGTGATTGTCGCACTAGACTAGGTTTTACTGGAATCTTGTACCTGAGCGCACAGGCTCACATCTGTATATATTCTGGATCCAATTCAGCTTGTAACGTATGTCTCTTTATTTATAATTCATATTTATGCAGCTGCAAATAATGCAATTGGCTTTTTATTTGTTATTTTTTTTATTGAACTATTCACCCATTCATTTTTGTTAGATATGTATGTTCTTTGTATACGCAATCTGGATGAAAATAAATCGCGGTTATGGTAGGTACGACAAGTGTATGTACATGTTTAAGTCAGACAAGTGTATTTACAAAAAAATGTACAAGTCATGTATAAGTCTGTATGACGATGATACACAGATATGGTACGAACAACAAATGTACGTACATGTATAAGTCTGTATGAAGATAATACACGGTTATGGCAGGAACGCCAAGTGTATGTACAGGTATAAGTCGATATGTATGACAATGATACAGGGTTATGATAAATACATCGAGAGTACGTACTTGTATAAGTCTGTATGAAGATAAAACAGGTTATGGTAGGTACGTATAGTGTATGTAAACGGTAAGTACCTCAAGTGTACGTACATGCATAATTCAGACAAACGTATGTACAATTCATGTATAAGTCTGTATGACGATGGTACATGGTTATGGAAGGTACCTCAAGTGTACCAACATGTATGAGTAAGTCAAGTGTATGAACATTTATAAGTCAGTCAAGTGTTTGTACATATAGATTCTACCACTGCATCGAGTGTGATACGATATTTATCCACTCGAGACAGTTAAATTTTCAAATTTAAAACGCGAGGCTCGCCGAGCGTTTTAAATATTTAAAATTTAACTGTCGAGAGTGGATAAATATCGTATTACACGAGATTTGGTGGTGGAATCTGTTTCTCTAATGATTTTCAAACAATATGCAGGCAAACTTCTTCCTTCTTTTTGAATGATCTGCAAAAAGATGTGTTCTTTCTATGTGACGTCATCAGGCATGGTCGCCTTTTTTCATGCCGTCACAATAGGAAATTTAGAGGAAAGCAAGAAAATTCTACGTCATAATCGGATTTTAACCAATGAAGAACTGAGATCAAACGAACCACACGTTCATTAAATTTTTTTTATACAATGGGTGCAGAAAGGGATAAATTGACGAAGAATTAGAGAAATATAGATTCTACCACTGCATCGAGTGTGATACGATATTTATCCACTCGAGACAGTTAAATTTTCAAATTTAAAACGCGAGGCTCGCCGAGCGTTTTAAATATTTAAAATTTAACTGTCGAGAGTGGATAAATATCGTATTACACGAGATTTGGTGGTGGAATCTGTTTCTCTAATGATTTTCAAACAATACGCAGGCCAATTTATTCCTTCTTTTCGAATGATCTGCAAAAAGATGTGTTCTTTCTATGTGACGTCATCAGGCATGGTCGCCTTTTTTCATGCCGTCACAATAGGAAATTCAGAGGAAAGCAAGAAAATTCGACGTCATAATCGGATTTTAACCAATGAAGAACTGAGATCAAACGAACCACACGTTGATTAAATTTTTTTTATACAATGGGTGCAGAAAGGGATAAATTGACGAAGAATTAGAGAAATGTGTATAAACTCATGATAGATGCAAGACGCGCGTTTTGTCCATAAAAGATTCATCATTGACCTCGAATTAAAAAAGTTAATAGGCCAAATAAAATACAAAGTTGAAGGTTTTGCCAAATACAGCTTAGAAAATCTATTCCTGGGGTATAAAATCAGTAGTTTTTCGTAAAATGCAAGTGTTGTTAACAGTTGATTTATAATTATGACCATGTTAATGATACAGATAAATCGGTCAAGTGTATGCATATGTATATAAACTCATGATAGATGTAAGACGCACGTCTTGTCTACAAAAGACTATCAGTGACGCTCGATTTAACCGCTTTAAAAACGCCAAATAAAATACAAAGTTCAAGAGCACCGAGGACCCAAAATTCCGAAAGGTTTTGCCAAAAATAGCTTAGAAAATCTATTCCTGAGTAGGAAAATCCTTAGTATTTCGAAAAATAAGTCAGTCAAGTGTATGTACATGTATAAATCAGTCAAGTGTACGCACATGTATAAGTTAGTCAAGTATATATACATGTATTAGTCATTCTAGTGAATGCACATGTATAAGTCAGACAAGTAAATATACATGTATAAGTCAGTCAAGTGTACGTACATGTATAAATCAGTCAAGTGTATGTACATGTATAAATCAATCAAGTGTACGCACATGTATAATTCAGTCAAGTAAATATACATGTATAAGTCAGTCGTGCATATATAAGTCAGACAGGTGTATGTACATGTATAAGTCAGTCAAGTGTATGTGCATGAATAAGTTAGTCAAGTCTATGTACATGTATAAGTCAGTCGAGTGTACACACATGTATAAGTCAGTCAAGTGTATATACATGTATAAGTCAGTCTAGTGTATGAACATGTATATGTCAGTCAAGTGAATGCACATTAATTAGTCAGTCTAGTGAATGAACATGTATAAGTCAGATAAGTGAATGTACATGTATAAATCAGTCTAGTGAATGCACATGTATAAGTCAGACAAGTAAATGTACATGTATAAGCCAGACAAGTGTATGTTCATGTATAAGTCAGTCAAGTGTACGCACATGTTTAAGTCAGTCAAGTATATATACATGTATAAGTCAGTCAAGTATATATACATGTATAAGTCAGTCGTGTATGTGCATGTATAAGTCAGTCAAGTCTATGTACATGTATAAGTCTATGATAATGATCGATACACGGTAATGCTAAGTACGTTAAGTGACGAGTTTATATTTCTCAGTTTGAATATACGCATGTTTTCGGTGAATTTTTAAAGATAACAAATCTTAAATACTTATTGTGAAATTATGATTATACCCGCTGAAATGTAATAAAAGTGAAATTTCGCAATCTGCTTTTCAATGCAAAATATTTGTCAAGCTCAAAAATTTACAATTGTTCTTTAAATATTTCTTTTTTGGCTTTTTGCTAAATAGAGTTATTGTTAGGGGTTACTGTAAATTCATAAATTATTGCGTTATTAACAGTCAGAGAAAAACATGACCTTGTGCAATGCCAAAATAAAGGAATCGACAGACTGGTGTGCCGTTAAAGTGACTATGTGTATAACAAAACTATTTAGTGTAATTTAATTCACTGATAATAAAATCAATATTCATACCAATAAAACAATATTCAAAGATCTAATTACAGTGTTGAATTGGTAACCCTTTAGAATATGTTCATCTAAAGGATTGATAAGTTTACCCGGATCGTTTATAAATTTTCAGGCTCGGTAAACAACATCACCGTAAAATTTAGGATGTGCTATTCCGTCTGAAATAAGTTTTTTATAGGTACAGCCAAACTTGCAAACCAAATCTGTGTGTCTATGAAAGAATTTAGTAAAGGTTTTAAATAATTTGTGGTAACGCAATCCCTGACTTAATAATTTACCAGTAGTACATAGATTACGCTCATTGAACTCCAAAACATCACTACAGACGTGCATAACGAACGAGTTGGGATATATAAACACCGTAAGATGATGCCAGAGGATCATCACCGCCCAAATAAGGAAAATTAACAATAGGGAAAGAAAATTCATCCCTTTTGTCGTAAATTTTTGTGTAGAATTTCTGGTGTAAAACTGAAATGTCTAAATCTAGGAAAGTTAATATTTGATTTGTTTAAGGTAAGTTTCTGTGGGTAAATTTCGGCAGTTATTTAGACAATTCTTGATTATTTAACAAAACAATATCACCAAGATAACGGTAAATGTTGTAGAATTATTAATTAAATGAAATTCAGACGGGTCTTTACTGAGTTTGGCCATAAACTATGATTCATAACAGTACAGGCAGAAGTCTGCTATTAAAGGGGCACAATTGGTGCCCATAGGAAAACCTACAAACTGTCTATAAACCTTATTGCCGAAACGTACATAAACTCATTATTTTTTTTTCTTTTGGTCATAGCATAGTCTTTATCTTTTTCGACTCATGTTTTTTGTTTACTTAAAGCAAGATTAAAATGTTTCTCTTTTTTTACTGTATTGGAATTCTGGGCATTGTATAAGCTTGTGCCTTCGTGCAATGGTAATGATTGATTGATTGGCGTTTGCTTTAACCATATGCAATGGTTATGACGTTGCTGTCTGAAATCTTCTAAGAAGTACAACCACTGATAAGAGAAGGACTTCAACTAAGCAGGATAGGTACTTTGAGCCTTCTTTTGAAAGGCACGATTTCTGTCCTTACCCAATACATCTTTCTCCAGTACTATTAAATTCACCACCGTTTATCCTAGTCGCAACTCCAACTCAAATGGTTATTTTCTAATTTATTCTCGTCTTGAATACAAGGATGAAATCATGTTCAAATGTATCAATGAGTTGGAAAATGCAGATTATTTTGTTTTGACATATCCTTTTAAATTAAAAAAAAAACGTATGCAGGTAAATTTGGGAATGATAAAAGACAAAAATTGCGAAGGCAAAAAATGAAACAGAAAAAAGTGTTGCACATGACCTTAAATACATGCTCGAAAGAAACAATAATTCTAATGATAATTTTAAAAACTTTTATTAAAAAAGTTTCAAATGTTATGAGGGTGTGGATGTGGGTTTACAAAACAGAGAATAATGGGCAAAAATATAAAGACTAGAGAAAAATGGACCAAAAAATAAAGAATAGAGAAAAATGGCCTAAAAATTAAAGAATACAGAAATGAAGGATCCCCCATCCAGACCCTCTGATTTGACCACCTGTGTATTCATAGTTTAAAAAGATCACGACGTTAAAATTTCTCTGTTTTGATTTATTTACCTAATAGATTAATATCAACCTAGTACACTGGCTGCTTATTATCAATACCTAATAGATTTATATCAACCTAGTATACTGGCTGCTTATTATCAATACCTAATAGATTTATATCAACCTAGTACACTGGCTGTTTATTATCAATATCTAATAGATTTATATCAACCTAGTACACTGGCTGCTTATTATCGATACCTAATAGATTTATATCAACCTAGTACACTGGCTGATTATTATCAATACCTAATAGATTTATATCAACCTAGTACACTGGCTGTTTATTATCAATATCTAATAGATTTATATCAACCTAGTACACTGGCTGTTTATTATCGATACCTAATAGATTTTTATCAACCTAGTATACTTGCTGCTTATTATCGATACCTAATAGATTTATATCAACCTAGTACACTGGCTGCTTATTATAGATACCTAATAGATTTATATCAACCTAGTACACTGGCTGCTTATTATCGATACCTAATAGATTTATATCAACCTAGTACACTGGCTTCTTATTATCGATACCTAATAGATTTATATCAACCTAGTACACTGGCTTCTTATTATCGATACCTAATAGATTTATATCAACCTAGTACACTGGCTGCTTATTATCGAAACCTAATAGATTTATATCAACCTAGTACACTGGCTGCTTATTACCGATACCTAATAGATTGATATCAACCTAGTACACTGGCTGCTTATTATCGATACCTAATAGATTTATATCAACCTAGAACACTGGCTGATTATTATCGATTCTATAATAGATTTATATCAACCTAGTACACTGGCTGATTATTATCGATACCTAATAGATTTATATCAACCTAGTACACTGGCTGATTATTATCAATACCTAATAGATTTATATCAACCTAGTATACTGGCTGAATATTATCGATACCTAATAGATTTTTATCAACCTAGTATACTTGCTGCTTATTATCGATACCTAATAGATTTATATCAACCTAGTACTCTGGCTGATTATTATCGATACCTAATAGATTTATATCAACCTAGTACACTGGCTGATTATTATCAATACCTAATAGATTTATATCAACCTAGTACACTGGCTGATTATTATCGATACCTAATAGATTTATATCAACCTAGTACACTGGCTGATTATTATCAATACCTAATAGATTTATATCAACCTAGTATACTGGCTGATTATTATCAATACCTTATAGATTTATATCAACCTAGTACACTGGCTGCTTATTATCGATACCTAATAGATTTATATCAACCTAGTACACTGGCTGCTTATTATCGATACCTAATAGATTTATATCAACCTAGTACACTGGCTGATTATTATCGATACCTTGTAATTCTATTTTATGCTTTTTAATTTATTGATATATTTAATTTACATAGGGCGACTCGGGAGGACCTCTTGTTTGTGACGTCAGTACAACCAATACTGAAAATTGGCAATTAGCAGGTGTGACGTCTTGGGGATTAACTGATTGTCCAGTTGGCTCTCCGTCTGTTTACGTTCGAATCAGCAGCTATATTGACTGGATTAGTATGCAGTAAATGTTATTCGGGAATAGTTGTGTTGACACATAAAAAGAATAATTGCGTAATTAATTATATCTCTTATTCAACTTATGAAATAAAATAAATCATTCACAATGCGCTTTGTCACCTTTTGTTATAGTCTGACTGATATTGTTCCTATGCTTTATGTATTACCTATGAAAGACATCATACGATTTTGGCCAGTTATCACGCTGTGCTAGCAATTTTTGTCACTGTAGACTCAAATACTTAGTCTACTGTTTACAAAAAAACAACATTACCCCCTTACCCAACCGTCTTGAAGGTTTCGTGGTAACATGATCGCATTGAGTACGGGAGGGGGTGTCAACTCCCGGTCGGGTCAACCAAATACTTTAAAACTGGTATTTGTTGTTTTATCGTTAAGCGCGCAGCATTAATGGACTAAGAGAAAAGCCTGGTAGGGTACTAGATTTACGTGTTTTCCTATGGGCTGTTACCCTTTCAACGAACAAGTTAAAAATCCGACTCAGCTTGTCCTAAGTCAGGAGCCTGTTGTTCAGTGATTGTCGTTTGTTGGTGTGCTTCATAAGTGTTTCTCGTTTCTCGTTTTTATATAGATTAGACCGTTGGTTTTCCTGTTTGAATTGTTTTAAACTAGTCTTTTTTGGGGCCCTTTATAGCTTGCTGTTCGGTGTGAGCCAAGGCTCAGTGTTGAAGGCCGTACTTTGACCTATAATTGTTTACTTTTTACACATTGTGACTTGGATGGATAGTTGTCTCATTGGCACTCATACCACATCTTCTTATTTTTAAGTACACTTCTTACCGCCCTACGTGACTTTTACTTTTCACTGTGACCAGGAATTAACTTTTCATGATACAACTAGATGCGGGATATTAATAAAATTCCTATATAGGTATCTATCTATTCAATATATGTCACCATTTCATGGGTTCAGGTCAGTAAAGTTTAATGACACACATGTATAATACCTAGTGGAATGAAAAATGGTCTGTTAATGGGCGATACATTCTGAGAATACCAGAGACGAGGTAATGACCGTTCCAATGTGTTTTGATAACGAAAGGTATAATGCAATGGTTTAACAACAACGAAAGTGTGAGGGAATAACCGAAGATTCTTGAATAAAGTTTGCAATTGGTTATTAATATGGATTGACAACTTAATCATTGATTTAAGCTAATTATCATACCTTACATATATAATAAACAATTATCTATGGTAGTTCATCATGACTTGACATGAAAAATTGAAGTAATTTTCTATTTTTCATTGAAATGATTTTAAAACTTTATAATTGTTCATAATATATGCATGTTGTCTTTTGTCAATCTCTTATAGGAGGAAATAAAAAATGATGAGCCAATTTACACATTACCAATTCCAATAGTTCAGTTTCCTAGCTCAACTTTGCTGTTCTCTATACTCTTATTTAATCATCAAACCTCTTGCACATAATTTTAAATTTAGCCTCTTGTTTTGTTCATCTGCACCACACAACACTCTGTACAAAATAGTACTGAATTTCCCTATTTTTCTTACTTGATTAATTTGTGTTAATAGGTCACGCATACAACAGTAATTAATCATCAGCCTGCCAGCCTCTTGGTTTGTACACGAGTTATCTCCCGTCATTGATGTCTGTAAACCAAGGTTTGAAAATTCGACTTAGAAATTTTTGTGACAAAGATGCTTATAACACAAACATCGACCAAAGTAACTATAGTAACTATACGATATCTTAACTTTAGACGCATGAAGAGATAGCTTGAAATTTGATACATAGTACTCACGAAAGCTTTTTTAATCTAGCCCAAAATCAATTTTTATATGCCTACCCATATTGCCACCCATTTGCGTGTTTTGGCTATTTTTTTTAAAAAACTTTGATTTTGGAGTGAAACTAAAAATCAAGTTGTTTCGACAAAAGACGATCGTCAAAAAATAAGTCAACCAACTTAAAATGTCAACCCAGTCCTTAAAGGAGTCTTATCTCTGAAATGATGAGTTTGACAACGGTTTCCGCAGCTGCTTATATGATTTTAATCAGTGGCGTAGCTACCTAAGGCTCGACTAGGCACGTGCCTATTCATAGATTTGCCAATTAGAGGGTTCCGATCTAACACTCTAACATTTTACACAGAAGACAGGCGCGAGGTTTTCAATATGATGAGCATTTTTTTCTAAACAATGTAAGTATTAAACTGGTCACAGAATCTAACCTGCACACAGAATATGCGTCGATTGAAATGAAAACATTTTTTTTTCTCAATTAATGTGCAGCTAAAATCTGCTTGTTATTTTCTTTAAATATACGTTTAGTTGCACATCTTTCTAAAACAACCATTATCATGATAACAAAATAAAATTTGAAGAATGTCGAGTGCCTTTTACATCTTTAATCATTTGTCCATTCATTGCTGTTATTTATGTGATCATTGCAACTGTCCAACAGACAACTTTGTGTGTTTAGGTGTAGTCTATTTAACGTATACAAAACGTGTTTAACCCCGCCACATTCTACACATATACCTGTCAAAAATAATTAATAATAAATAAAGATTTATTTAATGTCGGGTATACATATAACCAAGCATATCCAACTAAGTTAGACATCAAGTGACATCGATGACGTAGCAATCCGCCATCTTCAGTAAATTTGTCTTAGGCCTTTCAATAAACTTTAATTTTTCCGTTAATCCTGTCCAACCCGTTTTCTAACTTCTGCAGCTCTTTTCTTTGTCTGCGAACATAATCTTTCTTGAAATGTTTAAATTTAGATGAAATTACGTT
Organism: Mytilus californianus; assembly: GCF_021869535.1. Classification (NCBI taxonomy): domain Eukaryota; kingdom Metazoa; phylum Mollusca; class Bivalvia; order Mytilida; family Mytilidae; genus Mytilus; species Mytilus californianus. Next base: position 125,738,856 of record NW_026262679.1, on the reverse strand, counting down.
CCTGGTCAATTGTTAATATTGTTCTTTTTCTCCTCCTTTGCCCGTTAACTGTATTATAAAACTAACAAACTTTTGTCTTCTTATATTATACATTAATTTCACAAATTTCATTAAACAAATGTTTAACTATGCAGCTATATCAAATTATCTGAAACATACGTCTAGCGCTGCTACCTATTTTTAACAGTTTAATTAGTTGGCAAATTACGTCCCTAGTCGATTTTAAACCATGAATTTTTCGATGATGTCGGGATTTTTCAAAAAGGCTCAGGGTAATTGCGTTGTTTTCAAAAGGCCATATTAGGAACCCGTATCCAAAAACGCAGTTGCATGCACATTGAAAATTATTTTCTGCATAAAATGGTCTAAAATGTTTTCAATAAATCGTTGTCCAATCCTATCCCAGAACCCCAACTCCATAGATCACAAGGTGTTTCGAACATCTATTTTAGACCAATTAGAATAAACTAATTGACCATGGCCATGTCCATCGTAAGGAGCCCAAGCCATTGCATGGTGACACTTAATCTTAAAAATACTGTAATTTTTATAATGGGTTCTAATATTTATAATAAGTCGTTATCAAATACTTTCTGCATAAAATGGTAAATTTTTTTTTCGCCTCGCTACGCTCGGCGAATGGTGCCCACACCTAAATACTGGACTAGCTACGCCTCTGTTAATGTTGCAAATTTATCCAGACGAGCAATTCAGATTCATATAGTCTGTGGTGGTGTTGTTTTGACACACACTAGATAATTCGAAATAACACTGTTATATACACTGTCCTTAAGTTTCCTTTGTTTTTAGACAGCCACTAGAAAACATCTTGAGGAATGGTTTCAGACACTGTTAGTCATGCATGGTAAAAGAATGTGGCCCTTGGACAGAGAATATCCAAAGTTGGCGACCCTTATATGTTATTTCCATTTTATACTACGCCTTCAGGATTAACCTTTACGGGTTGACACTTTGGGAATATACCTTTTCTGATACTAACACAACTATGTCAAGTCTGATAGAAGTAAGTGATACTCCTGTCACATGACATAACTTACTTTAGATTGATTATTACATATTTACACGTGATTATGACGTTGTAATTCCGTTGCTTTTCCTGTCGCAATGAAATTACAGACTTTACTAAAAGAAAAGAGATGTTATAATAAGCTGACAACTTCCTCATGCCTTAACAGCAGTGTAAGAGTTTGTTCAATAAATAGAAACAATTTACAGAATAATGAAGGGTCCTGACTAAATAACATCCTTTTCAAGTTTACCACCGTTTCGGAAATTGTCAACATCTAAAGATTCAGACAAGTAATACTTCCTTTAGTTCCAGACATATTTCGTCTCTATTACATGTAAAAATAAGTTCATAAATTGTCGTGGTGTATATATCGATTGAAAAGCAATTATCTGTTTTATGAAAGCCCGTAATTAAACATGAAATACGATTTATAATGGTATGGTGAGTTAGTTAATTTATTAGTTTGAGGGCGACACAAGTTCCTGTATTTGCCTTAAAATGGATCTATTCCAACCATAAAACGTGACAACCATATCAGATGGAAGCACACAAAAATCTTTTTTAAATCATACTAATAAGGAGATGTGTTATAATTGTTGATGTAAAGCTGAAAGACATAAAAGTATTTAACCTATAATTACTCTGCAACATTTAGTTCTAGGCAGAATTGTTACTGATTTCTAAAGCCACAAAAGACCGACACTTGTTTAAGGAAACAATTTGTAAAACATTTGATAAAATCCATTATTTTTCTAATCATGAATTTTCAAATCATATAATAAAGCTTGTTGTTATCAATTTTCATTGTAAGACGTACATTGATTGAGAATGCGATATTCGAAATTATTATTTTATCTCTTACAAAAATACAACAGAAATATAAACTTCTTAATAATACGTCTATTACTTCTAACGATGATATTAAAAAAACACCCTCCCAGGCATTAAGCATTTAGAACATAGACTGGTATATCCGGGGTCAGAAAGATAGTTTTTCCTGATATGTTGACATATCTTACTGTTTACTGTAACCTCGCGTAAAAGCACGTTAAAACTCAAGAACCATTATATTGATATAGTTCAAAGCACAGGTCATAATCATATCAAATTAATATTCTTTCAATCCATCCATGGAGCTAGTACTCGAATCGAAAATCGAGGTTGTGATATAATCGTTGGCATGTGGTTACACATAGACATTAAAATTGTCCATTCAGATGAATTTTCTTAAAAGCAGACCTTTTCAAATTAAATGCAGACCTTGTTGCAAAAGGGTAAAAGCTGATACAAAAATTGTATTGAATGTTTCAAACGTAACTTTATACAAACTCGTTCTTAAAAATTATATCAAGTGAAGACAGAAAAACAAATACAAAAATCGAAAATCGTTTGTACCAGTTGAAAACGCAGTCAACAATGTTGTCGTTGATTTATATGAAAGCTCCCTCAATCTTTTAAAAGAAAATTAACACACTTCGCCTGACATTTGAAACCAGTAAAATTGTCAAACTGCAAGTTTCAGTTCATCAGACTAATGTTCTATAACAACCGTTCTGAACCTCGATTTTAAATATTGTGACATTTGCAGTATTAATTATTTCTGGAGTGTTAAATAATCTTTTTGAAGTCTTAGATAATATGTATTAGCACATACTTACAACTTCTCGTCCAATCAAATTGCTTGAATTTGCCTTCTAATTTTCATAGTGCATACTTTTTCTGTGTACTAAGTAACTACGCATGAATGACCACAAGTGTAAGATTTCATTGTATCGTAATCAAGATATTAAACAAAAGTTGCTACTGGCTATTTTGAAATAAATGCTGTGTTCTAAATTAAACTAAATAGTTTTTAATTAGTTTTCAAATTGATTTTTAAACATCCTACTTATTAATCTTTGAATCTTAAAATGTTTTTGACGATTAAAAGTTTCTTTCATTTAAATAAAAAGTAACAAATATGATTCTTTATACCTTGATTAGAGTAAAACGCCATCTAAAAATTGTAATCATTTATTTTTCACGCAAGTACTTTGTACCCAAAAAAGAGTGAACCATGAAACCTTGTGAAGGGAAATTAAAGCAATTTGATCTATTTCGTCATGAATTTATTGATTATTGGTTGCTTAATGTCCAGTGACAAATATTTCATGCATGTAAACTACCCACTAGACTACCTATGGGGCAGATCCAGCTATTTTAAAAAGGGGTTCCAACCCATTGATCATCACGAAAAAGGCGTTTTTCCACCACCACGTCATCCCCCTTTTTGGATCCGCCACTGCAAACTATCTATATGTGTAAAATTTATAGTTTTAGTTTTCATGTGAAATAGAAAAATGTTTTTAAAAATGTGAAGCCTCCACTGCAATTTAATTACTGCCTGCTTTTGGTTAATTTATTTTGTCATCTTACCATGTAAAGAAGTACATGTGTCGTAAAACACCGCTTTAATTCAATAAACATTCTTACACCAGCAGCTACCAACTTTTCATTCTGGAGTCAAGGGCCTTTTGAAATCACATATTTTACAATGATACTAGTGAGTAGATTAACAAAACTACGTAAATGAGCTACACCTAGTCAGCCAAAACATATCAATAGACTAATTACAGGATTACTCAAGTTGTACATATGTGCTAAATTGAATAGTGTATCGAAAGGTATATACTATGAAAAAGAGCTCGGGGCAAGCCCCTCGCTCTAAATTTCATAGTATATACATTTCCATACACTAACCGACACTTATTTTAAATGCATTAAGACTAAGCGAAATCAACAATTGATAGATATATTAACAATACCTGCAGACATTTAGACGATACGTTTTGTGACAACAATTCATATTATTATACAATGTATACAAATAAAAATTTTACCATCTTAGCTAATTGTTACTTAATCCATTTCATGGGTTTTAAGTTTTTCGCTATTATAATACTTTTTATGTTTTAGTATCAGATCTTAATTATTGTAGTCTTCATTCAAACATTTATGACAAACCAGGCTTTTCTTTTCTTTTTGTCAACTTTTCTTTCCTTAATGGTGATGTTCCATTGGCACATTCTTGTATTTCAACATTTATCATTACTTTAACAACGGTGATCAAGATATAATTTAAAATTCGCCGTTCAAAATTCTAATGCATTCTTGATAATATTCACACAAGCGTACATCAAAACGTTGTGATTGGCTCATAACGTCCTAAACAATGGAAATTCAAAAAATGACGTGACGTTATTTTTTATTTTTTAAGAACAATGAGATTACCCACAATTCGTCAACATTCTTATTATAGATATAGGAATACATTGTGAAAGATTGATTTCCCCTTCCAATACAAAGCTGGATATTCTGTTCATACCAAGCTTTTAAGTTAAATAATATAAATACCTAAAACAACCTTAGTTATTTTTTAATAGATGTCTTAGTTGTATTATTTGCAATCACAACCTCTCTTTAGTTGTATTATTTGCCATTACAACCTCTCCTTATATTGATGCTGTTTTGGATTTGACTTTTAAATATATCTGTTGGCCTTATTAACTTATAGAGGATTGGAGGATTATTTCTTTTTTAATTCTTGTATCTGGCAAAATGTCTGGTATATCTTCGTGGCATATGTTTTTATTAATGATTATTGAAACGTCATGTAAATAAAACTACATTTTAGCAATTTATTTTAAAAATCGATTATTTCTTGCTTATGCTTCGCCCTTTTTTCATATTATATACACTTGTTTTTTTCTAAGTAAAGATATTTTGTTTGGGATTATACTTTGAGGTAAGGCTCTCAATTATATGTGTTCCCCATTTCCCCCTGTCACTCTATCTTCCTCTTGAATTAAGTAACGACATAAAACCTCTGTATGCAAAAAAAATGTCATATTATTTTCATTTCTAATCTTACGGAAATATATCTTTATTCAACATTATATAACATTCAACCCACTGATATATAATCATCAACCAAAAATTCGCACTATTATAGAATAGACTAGTTGTGATAACTTCCCGTTATCTGTGTTCTATGAAAACAAATAATTATTATTTAATAATTTCACTGACCTTTATGTCCCATGTATTAGTTTTTCCAGTTGTCTTTAGTTTCTGCGTTAAGATCGTTGATTCAGAAATCCAGCAATTAATTGGGAATTTTTTATATCAAGAAACATAGAAGAAAATGCTGAAGTCTCGTCTAACAGATCGATTTTTAGTTTATTTATGTCTTAGTTTTAACCTGTTTGTATACAATAATTGCTTGGATATTCGTAGAAATTGTCGCCATAGAAATATCTGACGTTCAAATTTAACTGTCCACCATAAAATACTATAATAGGTTCAATGGAGAATATCAAATATTTTTATTTGCATACTAAATTGAATTTAAATGTATGAAATATATGTTTATATGTACGAAAACGTTAAACCTGTTTGTCCCCCTCCTTAAGCATGTAAAGAGTATGTTTGGAACATTGCTGTTAATTTTTTACGTTATATAATCGAACCTTTAAAAAAGAATTGAAATGAAGATCTTTACAACCGAATTGTAGCAGCTGCTATTATAGGCAATATCCAGCAACTAACAATCAACATGATCAATTAATAATATTTCGATTTTCAATATAAGAATACGGAGAATGGTGTCTATGGTTTGTCATGTTTATTATTGAGTGACTATTATCACACTGACATGATTTACTAGTGTAAAGTAGGATTTTTATACGCCCGTCAATTTTTGACGGGACGTATTATGGTATACAAATTCCGGTGTCCGTCCGTCCGTCCGTCTGTCTGTCCGGCGTAAACATGTCGCACCGTAACTTGAGAATGACTTAGCCAAATTTTATGAAACTTAACATAGTTGTTTCTTATGATGGTCAAACGATCTGTATATTTTTTGGTGAAAATAAGATTAAAACTTTTTGAGTTACGGTACTTAGTAACTAAAACAGGTGTGTGTTTATTTCACATGTCGCGCCGTATCTCAAAAACAATTTATGATTATTGCTTAAAACTTTACACACTTCTTAGTTATATTAATCTTAAGATCTGTATACTTTTTGGTGATGATTCAAAATTTTATTTTAGAGATATTGAGTATTTTGTTAAAAAAGGGGGAGGGGTTTTTCACATGTCGCGCCGTATCTCAAAAAACAGTTTATGGTTATTGCTTAAAACTTTACACACTTCTTAGTTATATTAACCTTAAGATCTGTATACTTTTTGGTGATGATTCAAAATTTTGTTTTTAAGTTATTGAGTATTTTGTAAAAAAAAAGGGGGAGGGGTTTTTCACATGTCGCGCCGTATCTCAAAAACGATTTATGATTATTGCTTAAAATTGTACACACTTCTTAGTTATATTAATCTAAAGATCTGTATACTTTTTGGTTTTGATTCAAACTTTTATTTTTGAGATATTGATTTTTTTTTAAAAGGGGGGTTTTCACATGTCGCGCCGTATCTCAAAAACGATTTATGATTATTGCTTAAAATTTTACACACTTCTTAGTTATATTAATCTAAAGATCTGTATACTTTTTGGTTTTGATTCAAAATTTTATTTTAGAGATATTGAGTTTTTTGTAAAAAAAAAGGGGGTTTTCGCATGTCACACCGTATGTCAGAAACTATTTATGCTTATTGCATAAAAATTCACACACAAGACGACGGGCGTATCATGCGCTCATGGCGCAGCTGTTTATTAGGATTATTGGTCATGTTACCTTTTTGAAGATTCGACATCTAATTTACTCAATCGTAAATCCCTGGATACTTTTGCCTTTTTTGTAGTTTTTTTCTCAGTGCACTTAATTAGTGGATTAATGGTTTAACATGTACATTTTTCGTTCTTTCTGCATTTGAAAAAATAGAAATATGAAATTATAACAAAATAAGGAGATGTGGTATGATTGTTAGTTGTCAAGGAGAGAGCCATAGAATCAAGCCACCCACTAACTAATCTAAGATAGTGGGGTAACAGAACATAAGAACAAAAAGACTTGAGTCATTAAAGCTGTATTTATCACAAAAACTGGCGCTAAATGGGAGAACAAAAAAAAAGTACTAAGATTTTATCAATTTATTAAGAATTAGATGATAGGAAGTCTAAAAATCATTAATTGATGAAATGTGCGATGACATGTCTTATCTAATTCCCATATATAATGTTTTATTAATGGAATAATAATGACGCCTTGTGCTTAACGACTCTTGAAATTAAGTTTTTACTGTCACTCATTTGAGTACTCTTGCATCCTCTATAGCAAACTGATTTAATTTTCTAGTTGTAAGACCAAATACTTTGATTTTAACATGTTCACTTATTTCTGAACTGCAGGGTATGTATGCCGTATCACTGAAGTATTGAAGATAATAGATAAATTAATATAAAATGCTTTCAAAGGAATTTATTGTTAGTTTTAGAGAACATAACTAAAAACTATATACCTGTGATTAATGAATTCAAAAATTGAAATGTCTATGGCAAAAATAGCTCTCACTAGTCCTTGAAATAGGAGAAAAAATATAACTGAATGGAAAATGAACACAAATTCATGAAGAAAAAAACATTTGCCTGCAACAAATTAATGGAATTAATCTATAGTATGCGAAAAGGAATTAATCTATGGTATGCGAAAAGAAAAAAGTCCAAATAGAATGACATAACGAACAACAGAATAACTCAATAACAAACAACAAACAACGGAATAACTTAATACATACAACAAACAACAACAAACAATCGAATAACTCTATAACATACAACACATAACGGAATAACTCGATAACATAAACAGAAAACGGAATAACTCGATAACATACAACAGACAACGGAATAACTCGATAACATACAACACATAACGGAATAACTCGATAACATAAACAGAAAACGGAATAACTCGATAACATTCAACAGACAACGGAATAACTCAATCACATTCAACAGACAACGGAATAACTCGATAACATGCAACAGACAACGGAATAACTCAATAACACACAACACACAACGGAATAACTCGATAACATACAACATACAACGGAATAACTCAATAACATACAACCAACAACGGAATAACTCAATAACATACAAAATCAAACGGAATAACACGATAACATACAGCATACAACGGAATAACTCAATAATATACAAAACAACAACAAGCAACGGAATAACTCAACAACATACAACACACAACGGAATAACTCAATTATATGCAACAAACAACGGAATAACTTAAAAACATACAACAAACAACAGAATCACTCAATAACATACAACACACAACGGACTTACTCAATAACATACAACAAACAACAAACACTTGAATAACTCGATAACATACAACAGACAACGAAATAACTCAATAATATAATCAGACAACAAATAACACAATAACATACAACAGACAACGGAATACCTCAATAACATGCAACACAGACAACGGAATAATTCGATAACATACGACACACAACGGAATAACTCGATAACATACAACACACACAAAAATACCTCAATAACATACAACAAACAACAACAAACAACAACAAACCACAACAAACAATTTAATTTAATAACTCGATAACATACAACAGACAACGGAATAACTCAATAGCATGCAACAGACAACGAAATAACTCAACAACATACAACACACGAGGGAATAACTCGATAACATGCAACATACAACGGAATAACTCAATAACATGCAACAGACATCGGAATAACTCGAAAACATACTACAAACAATGAATTATTAAACCAATAATACGCACTGAGAAACGATTGAGACAATACCATGCAGTAAAACGTCATTCGGCTTTATTTATGATGTGATATCAGTTAGATACTAAAGTGTTAATCCATAAACATTTGTGAAACCATGAATTGTACAACAAATTATAGGTTACAAGAGCGCAATTATTCGTAATGCATTTTCCATAGGGTACCAGTGGTGTTCCGTATTTTTTTTTCTCGAAGACTACAAAAACTAGGGAAAAACGGGTAGCAGTTCCTGTTAATAGAAATGCCAGTGTTGCATTACAACCAAAAAATTATATATGTTCATGCGGCAAACATTTACTTAAAATGAAGTTGAAAAAGATCGTCTATTTTTTTTTTCGCTTAATGAAAAAGGCATATTTTTAATGGCCCCGACGTGCAGAAACTTGCCGGTAAAATGTAAACAAATAATTGTGCTCTTGTAACCTATACGGTAATGCAAAAAAAAAATTCTAAAATTAAGTGCCCGGGCCAAATGAAGCGCTAGCGTCTATCTAGCTCATATCACATCTTCAAAACATTATCTGATCACTCTCTGAATTTGGAGAATAATTTATTGTCCGTCGATCAGGCCAAAAATTTGAACTTATTTTTTGACCAAATACGGTACTGTTCAAAAAGACATGAAGATAATGTTTATTTACTGCCCTAATTTTTCAAAGATCATCCAGCACTGATCATATTGCCGACAAAACCATTCTAATATGGAAAATATACATAGAATTTTGAAGAATGGCTTTAAATGAAATCATTTCCTGAAAAATACGTTTTTGAAACAGACTATTATAGTTTTTCCAAATTTCGAATATATGATAATATTACTACTTTGGCAAGAAAAACTATTCTTGAACTACAATATTCAATGCCAAGATTAATTTTTCTACTTTGCAATTCAACTAAATCGTTGGTGTTTGCTTAGGGGCACTTTTTGTCAATTTTCATCAAATTTGCTTTTTGCTACAATAGCAAATAAGTCACGATCATTATGTTTAAAAACCAAAATGTATCTCCAAATTCAAGATATATACTTGTTTTTCCCAATAAAAACAGTAGATATCACAAAAACGTTCTATTCTCTTTATACTGTGTCGACATTCGAGCCCACCCTAGTTTCAAATATGGAAATCTATACAAATAGGAAACAGACTATAGCTTGAATGCACGTTGATGAAAAGTCCATTTGACCCCATTAATTACTGTTTCGCATTTTTTCCAAGCAAAATGGCTATTTTTAACATTTTTCAAAGCCTTATTTAAAAAAATGACATTTTCCTATAGGTTACAAGAGCGCAATTATTCGTAATGCATTTTCCATAGGGTACCAGTGGTGTTCCGTATTTTTTTTCTCGAAGACTACAAAAACTAGGGAAAAACGGGTAGCGGTTCCTGTTAATAGAAATGCCAGCGTTGCATTAAAACCAAAAAAATATATATGTTCATGCGGCAAAAACTGACTTAAAATGCAGTTGAAAAAGAACGTCTATTTTTTTCGCTTAATGAAAACGGCATATTTTTAATGGCCCCGACGTGCAGAAATGGAAGATATTTTCTATACTTTGCAAAATGTGAATTTGATTTTCTGGATTTTTTAAACCTAATTGGATAAGCTTTCGATTGAAAGTAATTCCAATTCTGCATCATCCAATCAGAAGCCGTACAGGATTTTATTCTGAGTACCATCTTTAAACAAATAATTGCGCTCTTGTAACCTATAGTACTTTGAAACAGACAGGAAAACCACAAAAAAAGACATTTTTATTTCAGAGTATGATATGAGTTTATTTCAGAGTATGATATGAGTTTATTTCAGAATATGATATGGGTTTATAACAAAAAACACATGATACCCTTCGTATCATGTCTTTCATTGAATCGTGAAATTTCGTTTGTTAAACATTTTTTTAAAGCGTTGTCTTTTTGTAACTTTGGGTTGCCGTGTCGTTGTCGTTTACTTCACACCTGTTATTATTACCATTGTAATAATGTAATCAAAATCCGATTTTAGCCAATCACATGTTAACCAAATCATGTTTAGTTTTGCCTGTTTGTTTGGTTGTTCAATTAAATGTCGAATTGTTATGAAAAAAATAAATCTCTCTACAAAAAACAAGACCATTCGACCGCTGATAAAAAACCCGAAAATCTATTGCATAATCGATCACGATCAATTACAGAACAATTTTTATTTTTATTCTAAAATTTGTTTTGCGTGACAGCTAACTCAACTGACGAGGAAAAAACTTTTCCTTTTCCGCATGCGGTGCGTTAAAATCTGTTTTGAAGAAAAAATGAAGTTTGTAAAATCGATGGAGAAACTAACGAATAATTCATATTTGAAATGTCACGTCTGTTAAAATGTAATAAAATAATCCTTGTTATTGCTTTTGTTTTTTAAGGAAACACCATCAAATTGGAACGCTTTGACATTTTCAGATAAAAATATCAGCATTGAATGTCATAAAATTATTTGACATAAAATAGGATTAATGGTTTAATGGTTTGAACATCATTATATAAATTGTTTCAACAATACAACTATGTCTATATGAGAGAAATTCTCACAAATTTGTTTAAAACTGTCATGCAATCGATATTCGTATTGTTGCTCAGTCTTTAGTTTTCTATATTTTGTATACTGTTGTTTGTCTTTTGGTGGTTTTCGTTGTTTTGCCATGGCTTTTCATGTCGTTTTTCGTTGTTTTGCCATGGCTTTTCGTGTCGTTTTCGTTGTTTTGCCTTGGCTTTTCATGTCGTTTTTCGTTGTTTTGCCACATGTCGTTTTTCGTTGTTTTGCAATGGCTTTTCATGTCGTTTTTCGTTGTTTTGCCATGGTTTTTCATGTCGTTTTTCGTTGTTTTGACATGGCTTTTCATGTCGTTTTTCGTTGTTTTGCCATGGCTTTTCATGTCGTTTTTCGTTGTTTTGCCATGGCTTTTCATGTCGTTTTTCGTTGTTTTGCCATTGCTTTTCATGTCGTTTTTCGTTGTTTTGTCATGGCTTTTCATGTCGTTTCCGACTTAAATTTGAGTTTGAATATCCCTTTGGTATCTCCAGCCTCTATTTTGGTAGTAAAGTTCCGTATAACTTTTGAATTGTTTTTGTATCCATGATTGATTGATTTTCATTTACATAATTTCCAGTGGCAAGTATTTACTGCATGTTTAAAATGAGAACAAAGTAGGCAATTGTACATTAAACAAGTATACACTTCAAAATAGGGAGGAAAACATGACTGTCGCCGAAAAAGATAGTATTAGCGAAAAGTTACCCTTGACCTTTATAGAGTTATTTCAAGGTTTTAAACGTGAAAATCTACCAAACACGATGTATCAAATTTAACGTCATATTCCAACCGGACAATTATCAATGCAATTTGTATTATTAATTTGTACAGTTAGATTTTATGTGCTTTTGATGAGTTGAAACCTTCATTCAAATTCGAAGAAAATAAGACAAAAACTTATTTTGTGAAGGCGCTATGATGGTGATAAATGAATAATGACTGACAGATTGAAGGATATGGCAAAAAATATTACCCTTGTCATTTACATAATTACCAATGGCGAAAAAAAAATATTACCCTTCGCATGTACAAAAATAAAGATAAATCACCAAACCTCGAAGCTTTCATGAAAAAGTCAAAGGGTAAAAAAGCTGACCTCCCTGTGAACAAAAATCCCAACGATCCCCAAGTATTTAATGCAATACATGAGTGCTATAATTTTGTTCGAAAGGTTTTGCAAAATACAGCTAAAGTAATCTATTCTTGGAATATAAAATCCTTAGTGATTAGAACAATTAAAAGTTTGTAAACAGTTAATTTATATATGAGTCACTGACCGTTCTCCTTATATGTATAATTAAAATGTTTGATTTGTCATTCATCAGTTCATTTATTTCATCCATTCCACTTTCTGTTTCATCATACTCATTATGACGTTTGACTGAGACTGACGACCGTTCAATTACACGTCACTGCACAATTTTAAATACATGTCACTACACACATGCATGCTTCAGAAAAAATAAAAATATGATTATACGCACGCGGGAAAATAGATGTACGCCTTATAATTATATGTTTTTTTGTATTTCATTAACTGCTTAACGGCCTTTCTTAGTGGACACAATATTTACAGGTATGTTAATTTTGTTATTTGAAAAAGTATTATTTACAGTTTCCCGATAGAATCTCATTCAGTAAAAGTTATATGGAAATATATGATAGTTATATCGTTAAAATCTATAATAAGATTCGATAGGGCTTTTCCGTACTTTTTACATAGTTCTCTAGTAAAGTTCAAAACTACTGAACTACAGCTATAAATTGTTTTATTTGCATTATTAGTTCACGGTGTAACTTTATAGTGCTTTGACGAATTTATTAGTCCGTCAGTTCTTGGTCTCTTTTTAGTTTGGGGTATTATATTTGGGTTATGAATGAATGTATTTGTTTTCCGAATTTGTTGAAAGATTTGTATATGTTGAAATAAATATGTATTTACAGTTAATAAAAGTGGTACCAAGTCACTGTCTAATATTTCCCATAAAACGTAAATCTGGTGTATGCTCAGTCCACTGTGACATATATGTGACCATATCGATGATATTTCTTATCCAAACAGAAGTGCTGACTACATTATTGGTGATACTCTTGGAGAGGAAACTTCCACTAACAGTGTCATCGACCCTGTGGTTGTAAACAAAATCATCAAAGATAACTTGCTTATAATTTTGTATGCGCGTTTCGTCTACTAAAGACTCGTCAGTGACGCTCGCATCAACAAAGCTGAAAGTTCAAATCAAATACGAAGTTGAAGAGCATTTACGTCCCAAAATTTCGAAAGGTTTTGCCAAATAAAGATAAGGCAATCTATTCCTGGAGTAGAAAATATATTTATGCCACGGCTGTGCATTTTTACACTCTGAGAAGGGAAGGTGTACGTAGATTTTTTAGGAATATAATTTTAGGTTTGCTAGTTTGGCATATGTGTTTCTCAGTACCGCTAAAATAAGTCATATCATTATATTATGATACCAAGGAACTTATTTGTGCTGGCCTACTATCCGAATTTTGATATAATCTAAAACGTTCAATATTTTGGACTTTCCTAAATTCTGTCTATGTTAACGCATTTACACGAGATAGGATTTATACGAAGAAGTTATTTGCAGTGTTCAGTACTAACTACAGATGTTGGATGTATAAAATAGGACCGTTTTGAATTTTTCCTAGATAGCTTCAGTGTATATAGACTTTGACTTTTCCTTTACCTTAAGGATTTGGTCTTTTTTCCTATCCGTATATTTCGTTTATTGTATTCCGTTGGTAATGGCACATTATTTTTCCGTTTATCCCATATCAATTCAAAATGTTTGTTTCAGATAGTTAACCATAAAGTTATGGACACATCATCTTGAAATGTTCAAAATGATATAAACTTTTAAAAATATATACTAAACTACGGTTTACCCAGATGTTTTCGTGTTAGGTACGCCATTAGAACTTATTAACAAAATTCCATCTTCTATCAAACCTATACCACTACATACCAGTATGTAGACATGTGAACGTCGTGAAAGAAAGCATGTGCCCTATGGGTGCTACACGCTAAAAGGTGAAAGGGAATATGTTCATTTTCCACAAATGAAAAAGGGTTACACATAGTTAAAATAATAATAGAAAATACCGTTCCAGACATTTAAGAATGAGTATGATTGTTATGCTAAGTTGAGTGTAGTACTAATAGCGAGCTACAAAAGAGAGACGAAAGACACTAAAGGGACACTCAAACTCATAAGTCGACAAAAAAACTGACAATGCCATGGCAAAAAACGAAAAACGACCAGAAACAAACAACAGTAGAAAAAAACACAACACAGAAACCAAAGACAGAGCTACACGAATCTCAACAAAAACCGGAAGTGATATCAGGTGCTCCGAAAGGGTAAGCAGATTCATCTCCACATGTGACACCCGTCGTTTTACTCCTACAAAATATGTTGATACGTTACATGAAGTGATACGTCATCATGCAATAGCAGATTTGGCAATTGACTCCAATCTAACCGAAAACAGAGAAGAAACCAGACTACTAATCAAGGAAACCGATCGTTCTTTTATAATGAAGTGTAATTCATGGTCAGTAATAGATCCTGTCAAAAGACAGTACTCAAATTCAACAAAGGAGAAATGTATTATAGATGACGCATTTACAGTCCAAGGAGACAGAAAGAACAGACCAATGTTGACATATAGAAGAAAATGGTGAATATGATAAAGTAATATGTGATGGAGAATGGGTAATAGGCTGAGAGGATTGAGGAGAATGTGACAGTATAGAATCTGTAGTATGATGCAGCGAGCATTTGAGAATAAAAACTTTTATACAAAACTTACAGAATGATGTCCCGTTCTGTGCATGCAAAAAAACCTCATATATGTCGTAACCGCTTCTTGCCGATGAAAAATTATTTCAGAATAGAAGTTTTTGGTCTTAGGTTTATGTGTATTCTACAGTGGCAATATAAATTTGAATTCGGCTTAAAGTCATCTTGGACCAAACGTTACATAATTCCAATAGTCAGTAGCTTTGTTTTATATCGAAAACTGTTAACTTTGAATCATGAAGGAATTTAACCAAATATTTAGTATGTTTTGTCTGTCGAGAGAAAGGTAACGACACTGTTGGTAGACTCTTGGAGGTTTAGGGCATACGTGACGTTGATTTCTGTCGAGAGAAGCTGAAAGGTAACGACACTGTTGGTAGACTCTTGGAGGTTTAGGGCATACATGACGTTGATTTATGTCGAGAGAAGCTGAAAGGTAACGACACTGTTGGTAGACTCTTGGAGGTTTAGGGCATACGTGACGTTGATTTCTGTCGAGAGAAGCTGAAAGGTAACGACACTGTTGGTAGACTCTTGGAGGTTTAGGGCATACATGACGTTGATTTCTGTCGAAAGAAGCTGAAAGGTAACGACACTGTTGGTAGACTCTTGGAGGTTTAGGGCATACATGACGTTGATTTCTGTCGAGAGAAGCTGAAAGGTAACGACACTGTTGGTAGACTCTTGGAGGTTTAGGGCATACATGACGCTGATTTCTGTCGAGGGAAGCTGAAAGGTAACGACACTGTTGGTAGACTCTTTGAGGTTTAGGGCATACATGACGTTGATTTCTGTCGAAAGAAGCTGAAAGGTAACGACACTGTTGGTAGACACTTGGAGGTTCAAGGCATACATGACGTTGATGTCTGTCGAGAGAAGCTGAAAGGTTACGACACTGTTATTAGACTCTTGGAGGTTTAGGGCATACATGACGTTGATTTCTGTCGAGAGAAAGGTAACGACACTGTTGGTAGACTCTAGGAGGTTTAGGGCATACATGACGTTGATTTCTGTCGAAAGAAGCTGAAGGGTAACTACACTGTTGGTAGACTCTTGGAGGTTTAGGGCATACATGATGGTATGATACTAAACCCCTAACGGGAAGGATTGTGCCTGATATTCATATGATGAAGACATAATCTTTCAATCAGTTTAATTGAATTCTGGAGCTGGCATGTCAGTTAACTGCTAGTAGTCTGTTGTTATTTATGTATTATTGTCATTTTGTTTATTTTCTTTGGTTACATCTTCTGACATCAGACTCGGACTTCTCTTGAACTGAATTTTAATGTGCGTATTGTTATGCGTTTACTTTTCTACATTGGCTAGATGTATAGGGGGAGGGTTGAGATCTCATAAACATGTTTAACCCCGCCGCATTTTTGCGCCTGTCCCAAGTCAGGAGCCTCTAGCCTTTGTCAGTCTTGTATTATTTTTAATTTTAGTTTCTTGTGTACAATTTGGAGTTTAGTATGGCGTTCATTATCACTGAACTAGTATATATATTTGTTTAGGGGCCAGCTGAAGGACGCCTCCGGGTGCGGGAATTTCTCGCTGCATTGAAGACCTGTTGGTGACCTTCTGCTGTTGTCTGTTCTATGGTCGGGTTGTTGTCTCTTTGACACATTCCCCATTTCCATTCTCAATTTTATGATGTTGATGTCTGTCGAGAGAAGCTGAAAGGTAACGACACTGTTGGTAGACTCTTGGCGGTTTAAGGCATACATGACGTTAATTTCTGTCGAGAGAAAGGTAACGACACTGTTGGTAGACTCTTGAAGGTTTAGGGCATACATGACGTTGATTTCTGTCGAGAGAACCTGAAAGGTAACGACACTGTTGGTAGACTCTTGGAGGTTTAGGGCATACATGACGTTGATGTCTGTCGAGAGAAGCTGAAAGGTAACGACACTGTTGGTAGACTCTTGGAGGTTTAAGGCATACATGACGTTGATTTCTGTCGAGAGAAGCTGAAAGGTAACGACACTGGTGGTAGACTCTTGGAGGTTTAGGGCATACATGACGTTGATTTCTGTCGAGAGAAGCTGAAAGGTAACGACACTGTTGGTAGACACTTGGAGGTTTAGGGCATACATGACGTTGATTTCTGTCGAGAGAAGAAGAAAGGTAACGACACTGTTGGTAGACTCTTGGAGGTTTAGGGCATACATGACGTTGATTTCTGTCGAGAGAAGCTGAAAAGTATCGACACTGTTGGTAGACACTTGGAGGTGTAGGGCATTGATGATTGATTTCTGTCGAGAGAAGCCGAAAGGTAACGACACTGTTGGAAACTCTTGGAGGTTTAGGGCATACATGATGTTGATTTCTGTCGAGAGAAGCTGAAAGGTAACGACACTGTTGGTAGACTCTTGGAGGTTTAGGGCATACATGATGTTGATTTCTGTCGAGAGAAGCTGAAAGGTAACGACACTGTTGGTAGACACTTGGAGGTTTAGGGCATACATGACGTTGATTTCTGTCGAGAGAAGAAGAAAGGTAACGACACTGTTGGTAGACTCTTGGAGGTTTAGGGCATACATGACGTTGATTTCTGTCGAGAGAAGCTGAAAAGTATCGACACTGTTGGTAGACACTTGGAGGTGTAGGGCATTGATGATTGATTTCTGTCGAGAGAAGCCGAAAGGTAACGACACTGTTGGAAACTCTTGGAGGTTTAGGGCATACATGATGTTGATTTCTGTCGAGAGAAGCTGAAAGATAACGACACTGTTGGTAGACTCTTGGAGGTTTAGGGCATACATGATGTTGATTTCTGTCGAGAGAAGCTGAAAGGTAACGACACTGTTGGTAGACACTTGGAGGTTTAGGGCATACATGACGTTGATTTCTGTCGAGAGAAGAAGAAAGGTAACGACACTGTTGGTAGACTCTTGGAGGTTTAGGGCATACATGACGTTGATTTCTGTCGAGAGAAGCTGAGAGGTAACGACACTGTTGGTAGACACTTGGAGGTTAAAGGCATACATGACGTTGATGTCTGTCGAGAGAAGCTGAAAGGTTACGACACTGTTGGTAGACTCTTGGAGATTTAGGGCATACATGACGTCGATTTCTGTCGAGAGAAGCTGAAAGGTAACGACACTGTTGGTAGACTCTTGGAGGTTTAAGGCATACATGATGTTGATGTCTGTCGAGAGAAGCTGAAAGGTAACGACACTGTTGGTAGACTCTTAGAGGTTTAGGGCATACATGACGTTGATTTCTGTCGAGAGAAGCTGAGAGGTAACGACACTGTTGGTAGACTCTTGGAGGTTTAGGGCATACATGACGTTGATTTCTGTCGAGAGAAGCTGAAAGGTAACGACACTGTTGGTAGACTCTTGGAGGTTTAGGACATACATGACGTTGATTTCTGTCGAGAGAAGCTGAGAGGTAACGACACTGTTGGTAGACTCTTGGAGGTTTAGGGCATACATGACGTTGATTTCTGTCGAGAGAAAGGTAACGACACTGTTGGTAGACTCTTGGAGGTTTAGGGCATACGTGACGTTGATTTCTGTCGAGAGAAGCTGAAAGGTAACGATACTGTTGGTAGACTCTTGGAAGTTTAGGGCATACATGACGTTGATTTCTGTCGAGAGAAGCTGAAAGGTAACGACACAGTTGGTAGACTCTTGGAGGTTCAGGGCATACATGCTGTTGATTTCTGTCGAGAGAAGCTGAAAGGTAACGACACTGTTGGTAGACACTTGGAGGTGTAGGGCATACATGATTGATTTCTGTCGAGAGAAGCTGAAAGGTAAGGACACTGTTGGTAGACTCTTGGAGGTTTAGGGCATATGTGACGTTGATTTCTGTCGAGAGAAGCTGAAAGGTAACGACACTGTTGGTAGACTCTTGGAGGTTTAGGACATACGTGACGTTGATTTCTGTCGAGAGAAGCTGAAAGGTAACGACACTGTTGGTAGACTCTTGGAGGTTTAGGACATACATTACGTTGATTTCTGTCGAGAGAAGCTGAACGGTAACGACACTGTTGGTAGACTCTTGGAGGTTTAGGGCATACATGACGTTGATTTCTGTCGAGAGAAGCTGAAAAGTAACGACACTGTTGGTAGACACTTGGAGGTTTGGCGCATACATGACGTTGATTTCTGTCGAGAGAAGCTGAGAGGTAACGACACTGTTGGTAGACTCTTGGAGGTTTAGGGCATACATGACGTTGATTTCTGTCGAGAGAAGCTGAAAGGTAACGACACTGTTGGTAGACATTTGGAGGTTTAGGGCATACGTGACGTTGATTTCTGTCGAGAGAAGCTGAAGGGTAACGACACTGTTGGTAGACTCTTGGAGGTTTAAAGCATACGTGACGTTGATTTCTGTCGAGAGAAGCTGAAAGGTAACGACACTGTTGGTAGACTCTTGGAGGTTTAAAGCATACGTGACGTTGATTTCTGTCGAGAGAAGCTGAAAGGTAACGACACTGTTGGTAGACTCTTGGAGGTTTAGGGCATACATGACGTTGATTTCTGTCGAGAGAAGCTGAAAGGTGACGACACTGTTGGTAGACTCTTGTAGGTTTAGGGCATACATGACGTTGATTTCTGTCGAGAGAAGCTGAAAGGTAACGACACTGTTGGTAGACACTTGGAGGTTTAGGGCATACGTGACGTTGATTTCTGTTGAGAAAAGCTGAAAGGTAACGACACTGTTGGTAGACTCTTGGAGGTTTAGGGCATACGTGACGTTGATTTCTGTCGAGAAAAGCTGAAAGGTAACGACACTGTTGGTAGACTCTTGGAGGTTTAGGGCATACATGACGTTGATTTCTGTCGAGAAAAGCTGAAAGGTAACGACACTGTTGGTAGACTCTTGGAGGTTTAGGAAATACGTGACGTTGGTTTCTGTCGAGAGAAGCTGAAAGGTAACGACACTGTTGGTAGACTCTTGGAGGTTAAGGGCATACATGACGTTGATTTCTATTATTACAATTTTTTCACCTGAAAATCGGATGCGTGATTATTTTACCAAAATTCTTTCGAAACATTGAAAACATCTTTGAGACAATTGAATACTATAGTCCTGCGAACTGTACAAAGTCAATAGTGTCGCGCATCGGGTCTCAATTTACCAATTGACTACAGGCTGCTAGGTATATGTTTACCTTCAATATTCGGGGATTTCCCAGTGTTTTTTTTTATCGAGATCCGCTTTAATGGTATATATGTAAATCGACTAAACCGGAAAATTGTCATATTGCACAAAGCATTCAAGGTGCAAAGAATTCATGGTAATTAACTCATTATTTAGAAGGAGCGGGACTAAAAATTGATCTAGATTCATACGAATAGTTTAGTGTCTGAAAACTGCTGGCGAAAAATAGTTCAGTGTCTGAAAACTGCTGGCAAAAAATAGTTAAGTGTCTGAAAACTGCTGGCGAAAAATAGTTATAACGTTTCTGAGGCTGAGACATTTAGTTTGGTTGGTGCCAAGGCTTTGCGGTTTTCACATCACGCACTATTGCAGTGAGTGTACAATGTATTCATTATCATTCGTTGGATCAAAATTTTCGTGGATTTCGTTGGTATAGGAAATCACGAATTAAAATGTCACATGAAGTACAAATATTATACAGGCTTGCATGCTTACTTAGACAAAACCACGACTACAAATATCCGTGAAACTTTCCATCAATCGAAGAAAAATTAGTATCCATGAAGAAAAATTAATCCACAGTATGCTAATCAGACCATACCTTGGTGCTATGTTTTTGTACATTGTTTTGGTTTTAGAAACAGGGATCTGACAGCTTCCTATGTATTATTTCCTAGTTTACAGAAAACCCATTAAACAACAGGTTCAAAACGGGACTGAAAATGAAAATAACACATCCCGGAATAAAGTTCAGGGGCATTCAAACACAAACATTTCAAAGCTAAGGATGTGTAAATACTTGGAGGTCAAAGGTTGAATCAAGTTTGCATCGTACTTTTTTTGGCCTTCTTTAAATTTTTTGATTCGAGCATCACTGATGAGTCTTTTGTAGACAAAACGCGCGTCTGGCGTACGAAATTTTAAACCTGGTAATGTATCTATGATGAGTTTATTTGGATTTATCTTAAGAATTGTTATATTGGTATCACTGCTTTGTAAATGTTTTTGAAATACCAGGAAACTGGTAGGTATCCGTATTGATTTGAACGCCACTGATGAGTCTAATGTAGACAAAATGCGCGTCTGGCGTACCAAAGTATAAAGTTAAGAAGATGCGGTATGATTTCCAATGAGACAAATCTCCTCCAGAGAACAAATGACGTAGAAATTAGCAACTATAGGTCATCGTACGGCCTTCAACAATGAGAAAATCCCATGCCGCATAAAAGGCCCCGATATAACAAATGTAAAACTTACAATTCAAATGAGAATACTGACAGCCTAATTGATTTACAAAACACAAAAAAAATAAATGTGATATACAGCATAAACCTGGTATCTTTGATGAAGTTTAACAACCACTTAAAAGATTACCAGCGCTGTTCATTACTGTTCTGTATGAAATATTCAATTTGAATATCAAACAGCTGGTTTGTGCCTAATCTTTATTTTTGACTCGTATATTCCCTTTTTCCATTGTTTCCTATCGCATCAAATTTTTAATTAACAAATAACGTCATCCCGAATAACAAAATTGACTTTTAAACAATATCAAGGTCTGACATTTTCTTATTTTAAGCTCAATTGTAAATTAAAGTGTTTATGAAAAAGTAATGATGAAACCTTGAGAAATTGATGTTTTCCAATATTGAAGAGCATTTGTTAACAAGAGGTGACAAGCTAGGTGCTACTCGCATTACCAGCAGGTGGCTTCATTGTATAACAGTAGACAATAAAATAGTAGAGTTATGTTTCAGCCACTTGTAACTATATATAATTCAGTGTTTCAAAAAGATTTATTGAAAAAATCCAGAGAAAAATACCGGTATTCGAATTTTTATTATTACGTAATATATTACGTGTCAATGTCTTAAGCTAGGAATATATATATATAACTTTGACCAATGTCATTGACTTTAGCTAGGAATCTATATGGCTAAAAGCGTATTAAATCACTTATAACAAAACGATATTTGTATATAATTGTAATTGTAATGTATTATATATAATTGTAAGTGATTTGATACGCTAAAAGCTAAAAATATTCCTAACTTTTATTACAACTAATTGGTCTTGGCGTATGCTATTATACAGCTAGATACAAGTTTTAAATTACATTCAATGTAGTTTCCATAATAATGTACGTCATTAAACCAACGCGATTGCCATAATAAACTTATTTGATAGATTAACAAGACTTTTATAGAATATATGTACTATTCGGTAGTATACCAATGCCAAATAAAGTATCGGAATACTAGTTATAAACAGGAAAACATCATTTGATTATGAGGAATTTGTAATTCGTTGAAGGTCGTATAGTGACCTCTAGTTGTTTACATTTTTTTTTCTTTTTGTGGGTGTTTGCCTCATTGGCAATCATATCACATCTCCTTATTTTCATGTTGGGGTAAACACCATTTGGAAGAATTTGAAAGAGTAAGACCAGGTGTGATCTAGAACCTATATGAGATTAAAGCAAAAACCTAAAAGGGATATTAGCTACGATTTAGACAAACAATTAAAATAGAATGCGTTTTGTTTCAAGCATTTATTAAAGTGGAATTTAGAAATAACATATCGATATTATTTTAATCCGTTTTCATGCTACCTTCAATTTACCCCCGAGGTGGAGATAGGTTACGGATGTGATAAGCATTTTCAGTTATTGAATAGAAAAGAAAATCAACATTCAAAATTGAAAGAATGAGCCACCGGAAGAACCGCTTCGTCGACTGATTCGACTCACAAAATATTATTCTTCTACAGGTAATATGATGATTTCATATTTTATCATCTATAACATGAAATCAAACAGACCTAGAAAAACCGTCAATATACGATTGCACGTTCCTGTCTAAGGATTTACATTTATGTTTATGTTTATATCGGTCCATGGTCAATTGTGTGGCGTCTAGTCAAATATACGCATGAAATTCCGATACTTTATAACGAGTCCAAGTACTGTTAATTTAAGAAATAATACATGGGGGCTTGAATTTATACTGATTTTGTGTTAAATGAAAAACTGTTCTAAGTCTCTTTGGGTGATATCTTCTTATAGGTCTTTATCTTTAATCTTCCAATAATAGAGTCGTCGTCTCCCTGGTGGAATTAGGGGCATTCCTCCTGCCTTCAATAATGCTTCAGCTCTCTCTGCTAAGGAGTCCTTAACATTATCCTCCTCATCTGTCTCTATATCATACACCTCTTTTTTGTGTTTATCTGTACAATCCTTTTGTCTGAATTGATAATTTTGAGCTGTCCTGATTTTTCTTCCTCATCTGTCTCCACATCGCTCAGCATAGGGATGTAATCATCTTTCAGTATTGCATTACTTTCATTATTTACTGGTATTTTTGGATGCTGCTCCTTGTCTGGTGTTGTTGACTTAGTAGTCGTTGATAGATGTTCCTTTTCTGGAAGACGTACTTCACTTCTTGCAGGTTGGTGAACTTCTGCAGTGTTTCGTGCCTGCTTTGATGTTAATTTTTGAACATTCTCTGACCTTCCTTGGTTTTTTTTTTCGTTTTGTTCCTCTTCAATCATATCATCAACTTCCCCAATAGAGTCCATAATCTCATACTAATGCTCCTCTCCTATGTCTGATCTACACGAGGTTTCATCATTTACTGGTTCCTCAGTTGTCCTTCTTGATTTTACTTTAAACGTTACTTTCCCCCTAAACAGCTTCCTGGTATGCCTTTCTCCAATCCTTAATGCTTTGGTCACCTGATTTAGTGTATGTTTTGATTCCATCAACTTCATTTATGTCTCAAAAATGTGGGGAGGCTCATAATCCACCTTGGCAATGTCCATTCTTCTTAACAGGTTGTCTTTAGCCTTTGAGTCCTCCATGATCCAACGAACTAACTCTACCTTGAACCAAATTTCATTCGAAGGTAGGCCGTTTTTCCTCTGGAAGACAGTGCTATCCTGGCCTCTGTGAGTTCTGGTAAATCCACCAGAGACCTGGATGAACTATATTTCCGCTTCCTGGAGCTGACAGGCTGTTCACTAAAAACAGAGTGACTCAGTGCTTTTTTCCATCCTTCTTCCCATATCTTCTTGAACATGTCAGCTCCTTCCTTCCACCCATCCACACAATGCAGCTCTCGTTCTTATTGCAATGGTACTGGTCCGTTTTGATGGCTTGATAATCTTTAGGTAATCTTCCGGCCTCTTTGACAACCAAAATCCATTTGGCTTCGTGAAAAAGTTAACCTCTAGTAAGTCTATGGTGAGATCATTGTGTTTCCTGTTACTGTGTTTTGTCAGTTCGGACAGCCTACCAAACGTTCTTTCACTGTCCACACACTATGGACATACTACTCTGCACACCGAGTGCTCTGAGATGGCATGGTTCTTAAGGTCCTCCTTCTTCTCGAAAGTCTCTGGACGCATCCAATATTTTGTTGATATTACCGAACTAATTCTGAAATACAAGGAATAATGCTATCAATTCCCTGTATTGTATACAAAAAGTTAAATCCTCCCCCGTCCCGTTTTATGATTGTGTACATGGAAGGCCAGCATCCGTATGCAAGTAAACCCAACTCAAACCATGCAAATAACGCCAACAATAGTTAACTCAAAACAAATGGAAATCCGTAAAATAGCTGTCTGTTCATATGTATCCAAAACAAAACACTTGACTAGGCTCCTCCTTAGTCAGTCAGGATCTATCCTGTATCTCAATGATTTGGCTAATGGTTGGCCGGACCACCCCCAAATTTCTCTACGACAGATCTGTAATAAAATAAATACTGCAGTATATCCCAAAATAAAAGTATAAACAGGTACAGAATGATGAGGATCCTAAATTTTCCTCCAACACTTAGCCAACTGGCTTATCCAATTGCTGGTGGTTATTCGCTTCCTCCATGTCCATCATTCTTCGAAATCTGCTTGCCCACGATGGAACATTCCTCCCCTGATATAGTGCCAAACGATCTACTTGATAAACAGTAGAAGGCTGAGTCGAGCTTCTCTTTACTCGGTAAGTAAAATCTGTTCTTTTTTTCTATTACAAATGGTCCTTTCCCTTTAGGTGTTAGTTTTGAGCATATTCTATTTTTTTCTTTTAGGGTCATAAATCCAAACAGCTTCCCCCTTTAAAAGTATCGTTTCTTTGCATTAAGATCATATCTCTTTTTCTGTTAGATAGAGACTTTTTTGGGTGCGTTTCTTGCATATACATGATTTTCTCTTCATTTATTTTGCAGGTGTGCAACATAGTCATCTGGCGACCAGTTTTCTTGTATTTCAGCAGCTGGCTGTGGAATTACAGCTTGAAGTGGCATAGTTACCTCCCTTCAAAAGAGCATGGAATTTGGTGTCCTTGAAGTAGATGCATGAACAGAAGATCAGGACGCCATCATCACCTATGCAGATGCTGATCCCATTGATTTTGATTTTGTTTACAATACATTGATAACATTGAAGCAAGCGTTCTATTAAATCTGTCCACGCCACCATTGGATTGTGGTCTGAAACTTGTTGTTATTGTTTTATGAATGCCAAGTAGTTTGAACATTCTCTGGAATATATCATAGATATAAGAAGATGTGGTATGAGTGCCAATGAGACAACTCTCCATCCAAGTCAAAATTTATAAAAGTAAACCATTATAGGTCAAAGAAACTGTCTTCAACACGGAGCCTTGGCTCACAACGAACAGCAAGCTATAAAGGGTCCCAAAAATTACTAGTGTAAAACCATTCAAACTGGAAAATCCGTTAGTCTGAAAATTTCTCCCTTGATCTGTGTGTAATTTAAGGGGTGCTCCAAATTGTGTTACAAAGTGGTCAATGAATGCAGAACAAATAGTTGAGCTTTCCTGGTTTGTTATAGCTATAGCCTCTGTACATACCACTTAGTGAACAGATCTAAGATGACTAAGATTTGAGCTTCTCAAGTATCTGGTCAACGCCTAAATGAGCAGCTGATGGCATATCATGAAATTAGTGCAAGAGATCTTGTTTTCGGCTCCCAGGGACAATCATTTGTTTTCCAACTTCTTGACCAATGTTTGTCTCAAACCCTCTGTATAAAACTCCTCCATGCGTTTCTAGACTGTCACATGGCGGTTTTTGAGGTCCAGCTTCAAGGGCAACAAAGACTCTTCCTATATTTTCATCTGCCAATTGCTGTTGTCTTATCTCTGATGGTTCCCAACCTCCTAAACGTTCCTCATTCGTGCTGTTGTTCCTTGAGTTCGCTCCTAGTGAAAGATCTAATAATTCCAGGAATTAGCCCTGTTGTTTCAGTATCCTTAATATCTGATAATTCATCTGCCTCCTCAAGGGGAGTAGCAAGGTGTCCAACTGTTGCTATTTGTTTTTCCAAGTTTGATCGGCATTCTACAGGGTGGTCACGTACCTCCCAAGCATCAAAATTTTCATTTAAATCCTCTTGTCGTTTACATGATTTACATGGGTTTCTTGACATTGCATCAGCATTTGTATGTTTCCTCCTTGACCTATGAGTAACCTCAAAATTATATGTCCCCAATGTCTGAAGCCATCTTGCTACCTGACCCGTAGGATCCTTTAGACTGATGCCAACTGACCGCTGCATTGTCAGTCCTAAGTAAAACTGGTCTACCGTAAACATATAGCTGAAAATTCTTTAATGCAATGATTCCAACTAGTAACTCTGTTCGAGTTATACAGTATGAAATTTCGTGCTTATTGAGTGCCTTGCTCATGTATGCAATAACATGCTCTCGACCATCGTGTTCCTGGCACAGAACGGCTCCCACTTCGTAAATACTGGCATCTGCGTCCAAAATGAAGTGCTTATCTGTAACTGGATTAACTAGTTTTGGCGGCCTAATCAGTGCTTGTTTTAATGAGTTAAAAGCCATCTGGCAGTTTTCTGTCCAAATGAAATTTGTCCCCTTTTTGCATGCCTTATGTAAAAGTCAAGATAAATCAGCAAAACCCTTGAAAAATTTCCGATAGTAGGAGCAACGTCCTAAAAAACTTTTTATTTCCTTTGCATTCCGAGGGACTGGCCATTTTTGAACTGCTCTAGTTTCTCAGGATCGTTTTGAAC
This sequence comes from Mytilus californianus, assembly GCF_021869535.1. Taxonomy (NCBI): domain Eukaryota; kingdom Metazoa; phylum Mollusca; class Bivalvia; order Mytilida; family Mytilidae; genus Mytilus; species Mytilus californianus. The sequence goes on along the minus strand of NW_026262679.1, from coordinate 125,711,470 downwards.
TCCCTGCTCTAAAACTACATGTCCGAGAAACTTGACGCTTTTCTGAAACAAAATGCATTTAGAAGGTTTTAATTTTAAAATGGCCTCTCTCATTCACTGAAATACATGCTCTAGTCTAAGTAGCTCCTCTTCAAATGTTGCTCCGGGAACAATTATATCATCCATATACAAGAGACATTTCTCCCACCACTGTAGTCCTCTCAGTAGGTCCTCCATTAGCCTTTCAGAAACTGCTTGGCTAGTGGCTCAACCAAAAGTTGTAACTGTAAACTGATGTAGTCCTTGGCTGGTCGAAAATGCTGACATCTTGATAGAGTTTCCCCTGATAAAACCTTGGTTTAAGTCCAGACATCCAAACCACTTGGCTTCTACTACAGAATCTAAGCAATCGTCCACACGGGGCAAAGGATAAGCGTCTTTATTGATTATCAGTTCATTTAAAGCTCTGTAATCAACACTTGTACTTCCATCCTTCTTGGCTATAAGTACTGTTCTATAACTCCAAGGGCTGTCTGATGGTTCAATGACTCCTCGGTCCAACATTTTGACTATTTCCTTTTTCTCTATTTCCCTTTTTCTTAATAGTAGTCTTCTATGTGTTTGTCTTATTGGTAGGGCAGTTCCTATATTTATTCTATGCTGTACCCTATTAGTCCTCCCTAATTCATCAGCTGATTTTGCAAAAAAAAGTTTGAATATAATTGAAGAAGTTCTTTGAGTCGTTGCTTTTCCTTTTCTTGTAGATGTACAATACTTCTGTTAGATGAGTCCTCAATATGTGATGGTAGCTTGTCTGATCTGGTTCCCTCTGTTCCAATGTGATTGCATACTCCTACAGCTGGAATGTTGTAGTATGATTCACATACCCTATATGTTCCTTAGCATGGACAGTAACTGGTTCCTCTCTAAAAGTATTAATTGGACTCGAATGTCTGCTTGATGCGGATACAAAATTCCCCTAATTATGTTAAGTTCTGTTTCCTTTTTCTGAGTTTTATCCACGTATCCTAGTGGTTCTAAGTGTTCTGCGTTTTATATTAATACTGGAATGAGCATTTTAGATTTTCCAGGCAATGTCTCCTTGGAAATGATTTGATAGATGTTACGTAATGTGTCATGATAACGTTTAAAACGGTACGAGTTAGGAAAATATTCAATTGGATCAATTGGATCCCCATAATTCAAGTTTGCCAAAGCTGTCTTAGTGCATAAAAATCAGCTAAGACTGTTATTTTTCAGGTTAACAGATATTGATCCCAAATAAATTTTGAAATATTAAATGTGTTGTTTCTTTGTCATTATTGGTAATACCCATCTATAACAATATACTAGAGGCAATAATAGTCAAAAGTCCACAAGAAAACTTATGATAGAATAGAACATATACTAGGGACAATAATAGTCAAAAGTCGACGACAAGTAAACTTATAATAAAATAGAACATATACTAAGGGCAATAATAGTCAAAAGTCGCGGAAGACAGACAACACAAAAATCAAAGGTTCAAATATGAATAAACAACAGTTTACAAACACTACACAGAAAACGTAGGATTAAGCAACACGAATTACCACGAAAACCTGGGGAGAATTTAGGTGCTCCTAAAAAGTTAGTAAATTTCGATGATTGATTAGTCGAAATGACAATAGGATACTAATTGCCTTAGATGTACTTCTTTCGATTTTTACCTTTCAACACAGCTGTGATTTAAATTTAAACGGATTGCCTCTCACGTACTTCCTTTTTAAAGCATCTTAGTTTCAATTATGATGAAAACATGTTAAGTTCTCCAGCCACTTATATAAATTTGATTTTACTCTGGTATGTTTTTTTCTCTATGTTGTTTTTGATAGTTTGTTAATAGTCGTGGTATGGCTTTTTTAATTACTTATTTTTATCTCAGGCTATACTAAATAACGTTTCGGTTCTTATACATCTTTGGATTTAAAATTTTCGGTTTTAAGCTGGTTTTTACTAGGATGATCTTGAGAGACATTGAGAGATCATCCGTAGTAATGCTATGGCAAATTCAGAGTATACTTTTAAACGCGCATTACTGTGTGTACATTTTAATAAATGTGCTGACTTTATCGAGTGGAAAATAGCATTCTTCATCGCTTCGTATATATTAATATCATCAATGAATTGCACGAGAATATTTCTTTAAGAAAATTTATTTGTAATATTAACATGTTTTGTCGTGAGAAATATATATCAGTAAAAAAACAATAACTTGTGCGTACGTGGGTTATTCTTGATTTGAAAATAGTCGAAATCGGTTTTGTACCCATAATGCACGCGGATGAATTTCTCATTTGTTGATGTATCAGCATCAGCAGTCAAAAGTTACAACTGAGTGCTTTTAAACACGCATTACTGCGCATACATATCTATAAATACGCTGACTTTATCGAGTGCAACATAGCATTCTTGCCAAAAAATGACTTACATGTCCCCGTCTTTCCACCAACAATACGGTAAGGTCCACGTTTAATGGTCGCACATTTTCTTTAAATTTTGAAACTGATATAACTTGAAAAACAAACAGTATAATTTATTTACTCACATGAAACAAACCGGGATGCGGTATTCAGTACGTAGGTGAAACTGGACGATATTTATCTAAACGCACTCAAGAACATCTGTATCGTTTTAAATGACCCCATAAATTCAAAAGTATCATTTATCAACACCTTAAGAAGCACAATCATCCTATTAAATATTTAGCAGTTCAACCTTTAGAAGTAGTAAATAAGCAGCCTGGTGAATCTCATTCAAAGTTTGTACGATCGCGGAAAATAATTGAATTAAATTGGAGTAAAAAATAACAGACAGTCTACCCTCTCGGTCTTAATGATAATATCATGGGAATTGGTAATATATGAAGAACCGATTCTGTTAACATTTTGGATATAGTTTCTAAAACTGTTCGTAAAAACCGTTCTCATGGTCGTAGAAAAAATCGCAATCAAAGAAAATTTCGGACCAATCATACCAATATTTCGGACCTAATTTCTATTTCAAAAAACAACGGCAGACATTATCTGTTAACAAAGCGCTGTTCTTTACCGGTTAATAAGTTAAATAAAATTTTAGAGGATTGCAACACAATTTCATATAGCAGTCCTAAGTATGTTATTATAAACTGTTTCCCAAAATTGATCGCCCTGAAGATCATAAAAAACAGTTTATTAAAATAAAGTATGTCAATAAAGGTTTTGATTTTGTAAATATTGCCGGTATTTTTAACGACCATTCTGTTAAAGAACAAATTCCGGGATATTTTGATAATACTGAGCTCCCTCTTATTTGTTATATTTACAAGAAATCTACCCGGAAATTTGTGTTTAATTATAGCCAATTGTGTAAAGATGTTAATATCAGTGAAAATACACCTACTTCATGTAATTGCAGTAATTCCGAATACATTAATGGACCCATTTCCCATGTTATAACAGGAGATCTTAACATCGTTCAAGACGGAGAGTTAAAATCATTCCTCAGTAAAGGACCTAAATATCGTCCCCCGTCAATTATTAATTGGAATGAGTGTCGTAATATCATCCACGACTCACTCCATACTTACTGTTTGAAATGGATAAAACGGGAAAAAGCTGACAAAAAATCTTTGGACTCTTTTTTTAAATCAGTAATGAACATAGTTGATATACGTATTCAACATTTTAAAGAACATTTTACTCTTAACAATAACCACAATAAACCTATTTCTCGTATCAAACATAAACTAAAAGAACTAGCCAAGGAATTTGTTTTTGTCCCGGCCGATAAAGCTGCTAATAATATTATTATTGTTTGACGTAAATTTTACATTGAGGTTCTGAACAAAGAAATCACCAATTCACCAACATTCTAACTGACTCCATTTTCAGAAAACGACATTTGTAACAAACATAAACTTTTAGCTACCGCTCTACAAGCAGAACCAAATACAATGAAAGTCCCAACTATGTATTGGCTTCCGAAGCTACACAAAACACCTTACAAATATAGATTCATTTCGTCTTTAAGCCATTGTTCCACTACTAAATTGTCTATTCTTCTTACCAGTACACTTGGTACAATCAAAAACCTGATAATAAATTGTTCAAATAAGGCCTTCGAAAATAGTGGAATTAATTACTTTTGGAGTGTCAAGAACTCGTTGGAAGTACTTGATAAATTGCATGCATATATTGGTGATTTTGAATCTGTTCAAAGTTTTGATTTTTCTACCCAATATACCACATTGCCTCACATTCTCATTAAGAAAAAATTCACACACCTAATTAAATGGGCATTTAAAAAGTCAGAATGTGAATATATATGTTCAAACTCTTTTAGGTCATTTTTTAGTAGCAATAAACAAAAAAACTATGTCAATTGGACATGCTTTGATACTATATATGCCCTTGAATTTTTACTAGATAACATTTTTGTTCGCTTTGGAGATTCCGTATATCGTCAGGTTATCGGAATTCCAATGGCGACTAACTGTGCACCACTTATTGCAGACCTTTTTTTGTATTGCAATGAGTTACAATTTATGACAAAAATCAGCAAAGACCCATCGAAACAACATCTGATACACAAATTTAATAATACTTTTTGATATTTGGATGATATTTTGGCTCTCAATAATGACGACTTCAGTATGTATACTAAAGAAATTTATCCTGTTGAACTTACTTTAAATAAAGCTAATACTAACAATGACCACTGCCCTTTCCTCGATCTTGATATCTATATCATTAACGGAAAGCTTGATACTAAAATATATGATAAAAGAGATGATTTTTCATTTCCTATCGTTAATTATCCATTTTTAGATGGTGACGTTCCCTTGTCACCATCTTACGGTGTTTATATATCTCAACTTGTACGATTCGCTCGTGTATGTAACAATGTTTTAGATTTTAACGAGAAAAAATTTATGTATTACTGAAAAATTATTACACCAGGGTTTTCGATATCACAAACTAGTCAAAACATTTACTAAATTTTATCATCGGTATAAGGACATCATTCGTAAATATAGCTCAACATGCAGACTTCTTATACGTTCAGGTATTTCACATCCAATTTTTTATGGAAATATTCTTTATAAAGCACAAAAATGTCAGTATTCACCTCTGAAGCTTACAAAACCTTTAAATAGACTTATTAAGAAGGGATATAGTTACGATACTGTTGTCAGGTCATTAAAGATTGCATATTTTGGCGTTAATATTGATTCACTTATAGGGTCTTTGCATCGGCACTAAACACATTTATTTAAAAACCAGTTGTTGGCATGACACGGGTTATGTTCTTCTCATATATGTTATGATTGTATGATACTAAACCCCTAACGGGAAGGATTGTACCTGGTATTCATATGATGAAGACATAATCTTTCAATCAGTTTAATTGAAGTCTGGAGCTGGCATGTCAGTTAACTGCTAGTAGTCTGTTGTTATTTATGTATTATTGTCATTTTGTTTATTTTCTTTGGTTACATCTTCTGACATCAGACTCGGACTTCTCTTGAACTGAATTTTAAAGTGCGTATTGTTATGCGTTTACTTTTTTACATTGGCCAGAGGTATAGGGGGAGGGTTGAGATCTCATAAACATGTTTAACCCCGCCGCATTTTTGCGCCTGTCCCAAGTCAGGAGCCTCTAGCCTTTGTTAGTCTTGTATTATTTTTAATTTTAGTTTCTTGTGTACAATTTGGAGTTTAGTATGGCGTTCATTATCACTGAACTAGTATATATATTTGTTTAGGGGCCAGCTGAAGGACGCCTCCGGGTGCGGGAAATTCTCGCTGCATTGAAGACCTGTTGGTGACCTTCTGCTGTTGTCTGTTCTATGGTCGGGTTGTTGTCTCTTTGACACATTCCCCATTTCCATTCTCAATTTTATTCATCGCTTCATATATATATATTAATGACATTAACATTATCATTGAAATTTCACGAGAAGATTTGTGTTAAGAACATTTATTTGTAATATTAACATGTTTTGTCGTGAGAAATATATATCAGTAAAAAAAATGATTAATTTGTGTGTACGTGGGTATTCTTGATTTGAAAATAGTCGAAATCGGTTTTGTACCCATAATGCACCCGGATGAATTTCTCACTTGATGACGTATCAGCAATCAGAGGTTACAGGATTAGATTGAGTTGAGAGGCGATCGAATAGATTTTTTTTTTCACAGAAAAGGTGAGCATTTTCACTTTATAGATTTTTTAGCGATTCGACTTTTTTAATTGAGTTTAGCAGAAAAGTTCCTAGCGAGATATTATCGTGGAAGAGCAGTAATTATTGAATCGGGCACATTTTTCTCTGTTAGTCAGATGATGCATATAAGTGAATTATCACAACAGTACAGTCAGTTTTACAGCGAGATAAAAAAAATCCCTATCATTTATTCCTCAACCAACATATCTTAGGTCATCCGAGAAGACAGTACTTAAGTACTTTGATTATATACAAATATTAAAATACATTTAGTCTGATGTTATAGTTTAAAAAGACACTGAAACACGATTGACATTTTCGCTTCAAACACTGGATATTTGTGCTTTTCACTTTGATACACCTGTGTTAAATTGATAGAACATTCGCGCTTTTACCTATTGAAAATATTAAAATGATTTGTAGTCATTACGCAAATTAAAATCAACTTATATTTGTACCATTCATCGATTTATAAAGGGAAACAACATTCCTCTTGTGTTCATCCTATTACCTGTTTCTACATATTTGTACATCTCTGGCTTTCAAATGTTTGGAATTGAGCATTCCTGATGAAGGTAAATCCAGAAGAGCAAATTGGACACACGAAATCCATATTTTTTTTTCTATTTTTTTTTTCTTTTACAGTTCACGTTGACTTTTGAAAAAAAGTCATGATTGTTATTAGCAATTTATTTGTATTCGATGAAGTGTTGTCGTTTTCATATGACACAAGCATGGTGGCGAAATATTTGGTCATTATGACTCTACAAGGTATAGAACACGTGAAGTAGGGAAATGGTTTTATTAATTTCTCCAAGCGCGGGTAAATGAGAGGAGAAATCATCAAGCACCAACACTAAAATGTTACGATTGTGAAACGCAAATGTCCTTTTTTTAAATCGCAAATGTCCTATAAAAATGCGCAAACGTCCCGCGCCGGATAAAATAAGATCTACAATCTAATAAATTCATCATTAAAAGAGAGGCAAAGGATAGCAAAGGGACAGTCAAACTCATAAGTCGAAAATAAACTGACATCGCCATGGCTATAAAAGAAAAAGACAAACAACAGTACATAAAACACAGCATTGAAAACCAAAGACTGTTAACCGTTGCTCAGTTATTTAGTGGTCACATATATGTATAGCAAATTAAAACGAAAGTATTTTATTACTGTAACACCAGTTTGGCCGTTTACCAAAAAAACTCGAATTTGAATTTTGTCTCCCGTTGTAGCAGGAGTAAAATGTTAAATAAAGGTATGATATATTAAGTAAAGGTTAAATCATACTAATGAAATGGGCGAATAATAAAAAATAAGTAAATAAATAAAAGGCACGACAGCTTGTGGTAATGGAATAGCCTGCATCCTACGCGATCGACACTAAAGTAAAGTATAGAATAGCAAGTCAAGGAAGGATAAAAAGAAGCATTCTAATTCTTTTTTATTCAAACTAAAATAGCGAATGATATTTATTCATTCCTTACAATGCCAGACTATATGAATATGAATTATCAATAATTGGTCAATAAATTTTTAATCAATAAATCTTTTAAGACAAATAGAACAAAGTTTTAAAGGACAATTCGTGTACCTTTTTTATATTAATACCATGAAACTTATGGTTTATTATACCAATTTTTATTGAATTCCTTCAGGGGCATTCATACTTCCGAAATAACGCTTTATATTAGAGATCAAACTATGTTATTTAAATTATGTATATAAAAAAAGTATTCCTGAAATGTTAAAAAAAATGAAATACAAAATTTAATAGAAATGTTGAAGAGTAGATATAACCGATTAGTACCAAAAATGTATGGACAAACCCAGACACGGAATAAAAATAGATACGAAAGCCACAGGGATATTCAAACTCATAAGTCAATGATAAACTGACAACGCCACGACAAATTATTGGAAATGCTATTAATTGTGTGGCCAGAACTTGGATACTTTTACCAATCATTGTTTAAGTATAAGAAATCACCATAGACCCCTCACAAAGGATGTCATGAAAATGAAAGCAACCTGTGAAGACATATGTTATATTAATAGCATGAAATATAAAATAAAATAAAGCAGGCAAATTTCAGAATTATGAATCCCCTTAAATATTTGAATTTGGAATCTATATGAAATCCTTAGACTATCTTTAATGTCGTAAAATGTAAAGTAAAAACTTTTTTTACCGATCAGTACAAAAGGATTGAAGAGAGTCATATTCCACAGAAAAACTAATATTTGATAGCTTCAAGCGTACGATATTATTCTAACTTTCAGACTTATGTTGAATTGGATTTATTACGGAACTATGTCAGATGTGAAAGTTATATTTCACTGAAGCTGTTGCAAATATTGCTTATAAAAATAAGGAGAAGTGGTATATTTGCCAATGAGACAACTATCCACCAAAGTTCAAATGAAGTGGATGTAAGCAGTTACAGGCAAGCGTACGGCCTTTAACAATGAGAAAAAACATACCGTATATAGATATAAGAAGATGTGGTATGAGTGCCAATGAGACAACTCTCCATCCAAGTCACAATTTATAAAAGTAAACCATTATAGGTCAAAGTACGGTCTTCAACACGGTGCCTTGGCTCACATCGCACAGTAAGCTATAAAGGGCCCCAAAAATTACTAGTGTAAAACCATTCACACGGGAAATACAACGGTCTAATCTATATAAAAAACGAGAAACGAGAAACACTTATGAACCACATCAACAAACGACAACTACTGAACATCAGATTCCTGACTTAGGACAGGTACAAACAATTGCAGCGGGTTTAAACGTTTTAATGGTACCAAACCTTCACCCTTATCTGAAACAATAGTATAACATCACAACATAGAAAGACACAATAAAAAAAATATCAATTGGCGTATAGTCGGCTATAAAAGGCCCTGACATGAAAAATATGAAACCATTCAATTGAGAAAACTAACGGCCTAATTTATAACAAAACAATTTACGAAAAACAAATATTACAGACAACCACTGAACTATAGGCTCCTGACTTAGGACAGGCACATAAAGAATGTGGCGGGGTTAAACATGTTTGAGAGCGCCCAACCCTCCCTAACGTGGGACAATGGTGTTACAGCACATCATAAGCACAAACAATAAAAATCTGTTGAAAAGGGCTTAACTCATCAGATCGATTCAAAGCAGAAAAATAAAAACACAGACCGGACGTAGCAGAGTACTATACATCTCTAACAAAAAAATAGTCTAAAATACAGATCTAAGAGTACTCGCAGTTACTGACAGCTAATTCCAAAGCCAATAACAACTAATGAAAAAAATCCTGTATCTAAGACTAAAAAATTAATCAGTACACATCAAACATCCAATGGATTAAGTGCAAAGACGTCATTAACATTCAGAGAAAAAACATGACATTGGGCAGTGCCAAAATATAGGTATCGACAGATTGTAGTACGGTGACCGTGAAAGTGCATAGTATATTTTTGATAATTATAAACTAATCAAAGTACTGAAGTACTGAACATCGGATGACCACAAGTTCTTGAGGATGGTCAAAAGCACTTGACTTAGGAAAAAACAACATATCTTTTTACCTGAAACTGAGGTTAATGTACAGAGATATATTTTTATCTGAGACAAGTTCGTGCGTGGATGATGAATAAATGACAGGAAATTCAACTTCACCGTAATAACTATTATATTGTAGTGATACAAATCAGTATACACTGATTTGTTGTTATATATTATATTAAAATAACAGTTACATATATATATGATTTGCATCCATTTGTATATCATTCTATTCTACTATTCTAATAATAGTGCAATGCAAGTGCATGGTGGACACTTTTCTGTAAAAATTCGATTTTTCTAAGATTGGATACGAGTAGGCATTCATATTTTCCCGCAAAAACAATTACAGAGTTACCGGTCCTTGCCGGTATTGTCGCAAAACGTTCTTTGAGATATTCTTCCGCATGCTTTAACACAATTTTTCGGTACGTGTGCATTGATATTATCAGTGATTTTTTACTTATATATATATATCTAACTACAAAACATTTTCATATTATTAATTTATGTTGTAAACAAAAATATTTTTATCAGTATTCATTGAAGAGATGTATTTATATCAAACAATAAGGAATGTTATTTTGCATTCGTTTATGTGCGCATATTTATCATGTTTATAGATCGGTTACAAACCCAAAACTAATTTACATAATGGAAATCTAGGCGATAGCAATACATCGGAATGACCTCAAGGTCATCGCGATGGAAAAATGATACAACTAAAGCATAACCATATAAAATTATTCCAAATGAATCATAAAAAGGTATCATCGCAGCGCTTTTGCTATTTGGCGATTTTTTATTCTTACGACTGCTTTTTTTAAACCGAATCGACTGTAATTTTATTCAAACGTTTTCAACTTATATATGGATATCTCTAAAATGCCTGAAGACTTCTATATTGGTGAATTCGTGGTGTTCGGTTGCTCTCCATAGACATTTATGCAATAACTCTTAAAGGCTATTTTATTCGGGGAAATTAGTTTAATAGTAAATGCATCTGTCAAGCAGACTCTAAGCTTAACTTACATGACTTGTTGATGTCTTGACGAAAATATTAATTAAACAAAGACAGCTGTGTAATACCAGAGATGAGAGTTCTTCATTTATAACCATCTGAACGTGGGATTAAAATAATGATAACAAAACTTTTCACTGATCCAATATAGAAAAACATTTGTTTCAGTGCCTTTGATGTAGTAATTGTTAAATGTACTTCAGAATTTCACAAAAACACAAAACATGAAAGTGAGCTCATGTTTCTTGAATGCAAAACTGATCATTAATCTTCAAATGTCGACAGAAAAATTAAAATATTAGACTTTGAAGAGCTAAAGTGTGAAACCTACGCATAATGTTTAATACTAATAAATCATAATCAATATATTCAAAGTCTAACGAACAGACGATTCGGAAATCCGAGATCCGTATATTTTTTCGCCTTGTCATGTAAATTTTTGAAAGATTTCCCTTCTTGTTCTTCGTTAATGGTCCAGCTTAATGAATATTGATAGATATTATACCAGACGCAGACGGATAAAACCTAATTATTCTCTCATAAAAAATGTTATAAAATTCAAAATGCGCACGAGGGATTCAAAATTCACATATCCAAAAAGACGCGTACGGCATCACCTCAAAACCGTTCCCTAGTTACAATAAAATAGAGAATGGAAATGGGGAATGTGTCAAAGAGACAACAACCCGACCAAAGAGCAGAAAACAGCCGAAGGCCACCAATGGGTCTTCAACACAGCGAGAAAATCCCGCACCCGGAGGCGGGCTTCAGCTGGCCCCTAACAAAAATGTGTACTAGTTCAATGAAAATGGACGTCACACTAAACTCCAAAACATATAAATGAACTAAAATTAAAAAAACATACAAGACTGGACAGGCGCAAAAATGCGGCGGGATTAAACATGTTTTGTGAGATTTCAACCCTCCCCCTATACCTCTAGCCAATGTAGAATAAACAAATACAGTGATACGCACAGTAAAACTCAGTTTTAAAAAAGTTCGAGTCCGATGTCAGAATAGGTAACAAAAGAAACTAAGCAAAATGACAATAATACATAAATTAACAAAGGACTACTAGCAGTTACTGGCATGCCAGCTCCAGACGTCAATTAAACTGATTGAAAGATTATGTCTTCATCATGTGAAAATCAAGCACAATCCCTCCCGTTAGGGGTTAAGTATCTTACCATCATAAAATATAACTGGTTTTAGAATAAATGTATTTATTTCCGATGCAAAGACCCTATGAGTAAATCAATATTAATACCAAAATATGCCATCTTTTATGACCTGACTATAGTATCGTAACTTTATCCCTTCCGAATAAGTCTGTTTAAAGGTTTGGTAAGCTTTTGTGGTGAATCTTGACATTTTTGTGCTTTGTATAGAATATTACCATAAAAGATTGGATGTAAAATACCTGAACGTATAAGATATCTGCATGTTGATTTATATTTACGAATGATGTCCTTGTACCGATGATAAAATTTAGTAAATGTTTTGACTAGTTTGTGATATCGAAAACCCTGGTGTAATAATTTTTCAGTAATACAGAGGTTTCTTTCGTTAAAATCAAATACGTTGTTACATACACGAGCAAATCGTTGAGATATATAAACACCATAAGATGGTGACAAGGGAACGTCACCATCTAAAAATGGATAATTAACAATAGGAAATGAAAAATCATCTCTTTTATCATAAATTTTAGTATTAAGTTTCCCGTTAAAGATATAGATATCAAGATCCAGGAAAGGGCAGTGTTCATTGTTAGTATTAGCTTTATTTAAAGTCAGTTCAGCAGGATAAATCTCTTTGGTGTACATACTGAAGTCGTCATTATTGAGAGCCAATATATCATCCAAATATCTAAGTGTTATTAAATATTTGTATCAGATGTTGTTTCGATAGGTCTTTGCTGATTTTAGTCATAAATTGTAACTCACAACAATACAGAAACTGGTCCGCAATAAGTGGTGCACAGTTAGTCCCCATTGGAATTCCGATAACTTGACGATATACGGAATCTCCATAGCAAACAAAAATGTTATCTTGTAAAAATTCAAGGGTAGTTAACGTATCAAAGCAGGTCCAATTGACATAGTTCTTTTGTCTGTTGTTACTAAAAATGACCTAAAAGAGTTGGAACATACATATTCGTATTCTGACCTTTTAAATGCCCATTTAATTTTGTGTGTGATTTTTTTCTTAATAAGATAATGAGGCAAAGTCGTATATAGGGTAGAAAAATCAAAACTTTGAACAGATTTAAAATCACCAATATAAGCATGCAATTTATCAAGTACTTCCAACGAATTTTTAACACTCCAAAAGTAATTAATTCCACTTTTTTCAAAGGCCTTATTTGAACAATTTATTACCAAGTTTTTTTATTGTACCAAGTGTACTAGTAAGTAGAATAGACAGTTTAGTAGTGAAGAAATGGCTTGAAGACGAAATAAATCTATATTTGTAAGGTGTTTTGTGCAGCTTCGGAAGCCAGTACATAGTTGGAACTTTCGTTGTATTTGGTTCTGCTTGTAAAGCGGTAGCTAAAAGTTTATGTTTGTTACAGATGTCATTTTCTGAAAATGGAGTAAGTTTGAACGTTGGTGAGTTCGTGATTTCCTTTTGCAGAACCTCAATGTAAAATTTTCGTCAAACAATAATGATGTTATTAGCAGCCTTATCAGACGGGATAAAAACAAATTCCTTGGAGAGTTCTTTTAGCTTATGAATGATACGAGAAATAGGGCTATTATGGTTGTTGTTAGGAGTAAAATGTTCTTTTATCCATTTCGAGCAGTTAAAGTACGGAGTGAGTCGTGGATGATGTTACGACACTCATTCCAATTAATAATTGACGGGGGACGATATTTAGGTCCTTTACTGAGGAATGATTTCAACTCTCGGTCATGAACGATGTTAATGTCTCCTGTTATAACATGGGAAAGGGGGCATAAATGTATTCGGAATTACTGAAATTTCATGACGTAGGTGTATTGTCACTTACATTAACATCTTTACACACTTCGTTATAATAAAACACATATTTCCGGGTAGATTTTTTGTAAACATAACAAATAATAGAGAGTTCAGTTTTATCAAAATAGCCAGGAATTTGTTCTTTAACAGAATGATCATTAAAAACACAGGCAATATTTACAAAATCAAAACCTTTATTGACATATTTGATTTTAATAAAATGTTTTTTTTATGATCTTCAAGGCGATCAATTTTGGGAAACAGTTTAGAATAACAATATGCAATTATAATTTGGATGATTTCATACTTAGGACTGCTATATGAAATTGTGTTGCAATCCTCTAAAATTTGATGTAATTTATTAACAGTTAAAGAACAGAGCTTGGTTAACAGATAATGTTTGCCGTTGTTTTTTGAAATAGTAATTAGGTCCGAAATATTTGTATTGTTGGTACGAAATTTTCTCTGATTACGATTTATTCTACGCCCATGAGAACGGGTTTTACGAACAGTTTTAGAAACTATATCCAAAATGTTAACATAATCGGTTCTTGATATATTACCAATTCCCATGATATTATCATAAAGACCGAGAGGATACATTAGATTGTCTGTATTTTTTTAATCCAATTTAATTCAATCATTTTCCGTGATCGTACAAACTTTGAATTAGATTCCCCAGGCTGCTTATTTACTACCTCTAAAGGTTGAACTGTTAAATATTTAATAGGATGATTGTGCTTCTTAAGGTGTTGATAAATGCTACTTTTGAATTTATGGGGTCTTTTAAAACGATAATGGTGTTCAGATTGCGTGCGTTTAGACAAGTAGCGTCCAGTAATAATAATACTTCCAGATAAAAAAAAACAAAAAAAAAGTTCTAATAAGAAAAACTGAGTAATGAACCGACATAAACATGCTGCAGTTTTTGTGCTTATATATATAGAAAGTAACTATTATTTAATTCAATATTCGACAAACATGATATTTATAAACGTCTAAAACTCAAAAACAAGCAACAATCACGCCACATCTTATTTTTAGAAACGAACCAATTTTAATGTTATACTGATACATCGGATTTTTCATTACATGTATCTATTAAAAAGAGATAATTCATGAAAATTTATTTAAATGAGATCTTTCATTTCCATTATTCATTGAAATCATGTGAATAAAACTAAGATGTAAAAATTGCTTATTTGAATTTCTTATATTTATTGTTCAAGATGGCAAAGTAATTACTCCTGGACAATGGCCTCCATCTGGTATTAAGAAGTTCAGACATTTTCTCATTAAGTTTCTCGGGGGTTTCGTGGAAGAGATCCACTGTTTTTTTTAAAACTTCATCTGGAAAAACATCGTCGGGGATGTCATTTGTGTAAATGATCATATCATCACGTACAAGAAGACGTCTAATATTTCTATTGAGACACGCAATCAAAACTAATGAAGCACTAGATAAAGGTTCTTTAACAGTAAGCCATTTCAGTTTCTGACAGTTTCTGGCAATGTTAATTACCCAATTGTCCATTCTAGAAAGAAATGATTTGGCATAGCCTTGTTGATATGTCAGTTCGGATAAACTATAATCTACGAATTCTTCTAAAGTTTCACAATATGCCGACATAAAATCAGAAATAAAACAAGGATATCGCAGCCAGACGTTCTTTCTATAAACAAGCGAAGCCAAGGGCATACTGGGTTTAAATATAACATCTTTTTCAGCCCATTCATGAGTGCAGCTAAAGTAACAATGAACTCGAAGGGTTGGGCCATTCCTCCTAATATCTTTCCACTGTATATCGTTAATAGCTTCGTTGTAAAATTCCCGCGTGTTTTCGTTAGCAACAATGAAAAGATCTCTTAGAGAGTTTGAAGCTAGGTGAACTAAAAGACTATGATTAAGTTGTTGTGGATTAATAGCTAATTCTGTCAGATTAACTAAGTACAAAATATTCCTTAAAGAATGCAACTTAAAGGAATTTACAATCCATAGCTCATTGAGATATTGTGCATGAGAAGTTCCGAATGGAACTGTAGGATATGTTGACTTCGACACATTCCGTCCTGGAATAACATCACCATCAAGGAATGGACTTTGATCTATAATTTTCGATGGAAAACCACCTAAAGAAACATCGTAGATTCGGACGACTTTAATGTCTTTCTTTTTGATAAACAAATTGTGTATACAATCGTGAATCATCATGTCTAATTTCTCTTTCGTATTGGACCATATGGATAATTGTAAAGATGTAAGATTTCGACAATCGGAAGTTAACTTTTTAAAAAGTTCAATGTCAAACGGTCTGCAAAACGTTATATTTAGATTCTTTATAAGATGACTTCCCTTTTGAACAAAACATAAAAGTTCTGAGCTAAACTTTTGGTCTGAAATCATTTCGTCAAGACACATCATATTACATGTTATCTGAAGTAAAAGCTTTTCTCCAGAAACACATACATTCGCCCATGCCTCGGGTCTGAAAGCAGCACATTCCCACGAACGGCATGTTTTACTAATACAGAATTTATCGAGTATTTCTGAATAACTGAGTACTATTCCAAGTACTACTTCTGGTAAACCTGTCCAGTCAGCCATTGTTCTTAAGCTGCAAAAACAAAAAAGAAAAAGAAATATTGAAGGCTATTCTGAATTCAAAACTTGTACGATAAACGTCTATTTAACAACAACCTAACAGTATTAAATCCAGTGGGATATACCCTTCATAAAAATATCCTTTAAGATATTTATATTTTCAACTGAAAATATTTTGATTTTAAATATTGGACACATCATACCATATGTATTGTATAAAATAAGATGTTGAGTGAACGTCAATGAGACAGCAAACCACCAACATAAAGCTTTCCACCTTCAATCTCAAATATTTCTTTTCGTTTTAAATATTTAATTCATCGGCACCAATCTTTAACTTTATGAGATTTTTGTATCTTAAATCTAGTGCCAGAATATTAATATATTTTCAAAAGTAAACTTAGTCTTAGATGCATGATTTTTTTCATAGTTGTTAGTGGCTTTGAACTAGCTGTCAGTAACTGCGAGTACTCTCAGATCTGTACTTAGTGTCTTTTTGTTGTTTGGATGTACAAGTACCCGGCCACGTCCACTTGTATTTGTATTCTTATCCATCTGATGAGTTAAGCCTCTTTCAATTGATTTTTATAGTTCGTTCTTATGTTGTACTGTTACACCACTGTCCCAGGTTAGGGGGAGGGTTGGGATCCCGCTAACATGTTTAACTCCGCCATATTCTTTATGTATGTGCCTGTCCCAAGTCAGGAGCCTGTAATTCAGTAGTTGTCGTTTGTTTATGTGTTACATATTTGTTTTTCGTTCATTTTTTGTACATAAATTAGGCCGTTAGTTTTCTCGTTTGAATTGTTTTACAATGTCATTTCGAGGCCTTTTATAGCTGACTGTGCGGTATGGGCTTTGCTCATTGTTGAAGGCCGTACGGTGACCTATAGTTGTTAATTTCTGTGTCATTTGGTCTCTTGTAGAGAGTTGTCTCATTGGCAATCATACCACATCTTCTTTTTTATATTTGATACTTTAGAAACTTCAATAGAGGTTCTCAACTTAATGTGTGACAAAATGAGTTCCACATGTTCCATCAGAATTAAAGTTGTTTTTGGAAGTTTTACTGTTTAGGATTTTTTTTACCTCGACACCAACAGGTGTATAATTATAAACATGATAAATCGCATACAAAAAATTAGAACAGAAAGCTGATATTTTCCGGCAGATTTTCTTTAATTAAATCAACGGGTCAAAAGTATAAGACTCTTCAAAAATAAATACTTAATTAATATCAGTACGATATCCCATGAGCTACTGGAGATAGATCAAAGCTAAGATTGACATACAGTCACATGGAAAAAAAAATTCTTTCATTTTTTAATACCAAATAATTATAGTTTACAAGACCTTTAATAGATTTTACTTTACCTTTTGTTTACTTTTTATAAGTAAATAAGTTTGCTTCGAGACCGTATATGTTGATGTCTTTTGTGAGTGTTTTTTTGTTGTTGTTTTTTTTGTTGTTTTGTGTTGTAATTGATGGGAATCAATATAGACACATAATGTTTTCCGGGATAAATAAGTATACATATGTTATATTTTGGATATTATGTATATTTTCATGTGATTTTCATAAATAGTTGTATAAAAATAAAAAATATAAGTTACTTTATTAAGGTACCCACCGGTACCCCCCTTTCATGCAGAGTTAAAATATGTCTAGTATAGGCTAATTTGACACACTCCGCTCTGGTTTCCAACGTTCTGGATAAGCTACACCTATATGAACCTTTTTAAATTTCATGTTTAAGTTTTTAATCAATAAATATTCAGATTTATCCAACATGCTAACTTTTGGAAACACTCCAAGTTCATTCAAGACGTGCTATGTTTAATAATTGTAACTTAAAGACAAACTGTCAAACAAGTTTGATTAATGTCATGAAGCAGGTTTACGGGGGGAGGGAAAGGTGGGTGGTGGTACCGATCCTCCAAATACGTTACGTTTTCTTGTCAAATAACCTCTGAAAATGTTAAGAAAATATGATAAATACATTCTAACATGTCTAAAATGCCTAGTATGATTTTTTTTTTATGTGAAATGTACACAGGCACTTGTTTCCATCCACAAATATGGATAGTCGACCGTCCCATGGATAGAAACAAGCGCCTGTGAAAATTTATGAGCATTGGTAATTTGCTGGAATTCATGATTTTTTTTTTCTTAATATAAATACAACGTACCATTACATTCTTTAGCATAATATGTAACATATACAAAATATATTCCAATAATAGAATTATTCATCACGAGACAATATTACACACAAATATATATATATATATATATATATATATATATATATATATATATATATATATATATATTAATAACACGGAAGTTTATTGATACGGGTTTCCGAAGTGGTCATTTCTATAACCGAAAAACATAACTAAATGACAATGAACAAATACGGTCTTCTTGGTGTCTTGTCGGTGGAAATGTGAATAATTTAAGTTTATGGAATTTTCTACTTTACTTAATTCCCAATTATTCAGTTTAACCCTCGTATAAAATTTTCATTAGATGCTTTGATTCCTATTTATGCCTTAAATTGTTAATTTTTTAACTATTCTTCGAATTAAGACCACTTGATTAGATAAACCTTTGAGAACATTTTATATCAATTTCTAGGTGAAATTTAATGCTAAGTAAGATTTTAAAAAAAACGGAGCGTTTCTGTAATCTCTGCGATTAGGGACTGATAGGAAATATATTTCATTCTTTTTGTTTGTTCAAATGCAAATATTAGCGGCTTCCGGTCAAAATACTTTCCTGGATACTATATCTTTGGAAAAACCCAACTGAAGTCAAACTCAATGGATTATTGTCGTTGTGTAATTTATCAGTATTGAATAACCTTTCTTTTTCTTAAAAATATATCAGAAGAATGTTGTAACTCCATGTAACTTACACTTTAAATATGGATCATGCAATAATTCACACATATTTGTGTCGTAATATATATGTTGTAACTTTTGTAAATTTCTGTAGAAATTGTTTGTATAATATTTATTCGTGCCACACTGTTCTGTTCGTCATTGTAATGTGTATACTATTGTCTGCCTCTTTTTACATTGCAAACTGTTTTAGAGTGAAATATAAACTTGAAACTTGAAACTTGATCCGTATTCATTATAAAGGGGAGATATAAGAGTATGGTGTTCGATGAGAAAATCATACAACAAAGACCAAATAACGGCAAGGTCGATATTTACAGGTCACAAATAGGCAAAGCCCACTAGTGTCAAGCTATCCAGCAATTCTCATCCTGCAATTCTCTTTATAAAAAGCTATCCTGTAATTCGTTATCCTGCAATTGCGTTTGAAAAACAACTTGAGCGACAATTTTTTTTTTTTTTCAAAATCATGGTTTTTGACTTATTTTGTTGAAAGAAAGACTTATAAAAAAAATCAAAGATTTTTATATCCAATTAAACAAAATTCTAACTTTAGTTTACAGATTCCTAACTCATATTTACGGTTTTGTTACTAATATTTACAGTAAAAAAAAGCATGACGACGATTCAAAGTATAATCTGTTAAGTCTATGATGTAATTCGTATAAACTCCTATTAAACCCACATTTGCGATTTTTCAACTCACGTTAACGACTAAAAAATGTAGAATTTTGACGTATTTTTTTCATGGAATAACGACAATACAACTCCATAATTCACATTTGCGATTTTGTAACTCACATTTACGGTTTTTAAACAGCAATTTTAAAAGAAAAAATCGTGTTGGCGATTTTAATAAATTGCATGATGTTATTCGTATTAACGCCTCTTTGACCCATATTTGCGATTTTTAAACTCACATTAACGACTTAAAATGTTATATTTTGATGTAAAACTAATTTTCTCGTGGAATACCGACAATACAACTTCTATTTGATATTTCATATCCCACATTTGCGATTTAGTAACTTACATTTACGGTTTTGAAACCAGCAATTTTAAAAGAAAAATTGTGTTAACGATTAAAATAAATTGCGATATATTTAATCCATAATATAAATCGTATTGACGACTATTTTTCCCACGTTTGAGATTTTCTTACTCTTATCAACAACTTAAAAATGTAGAATTTTGGTTTTAATTCATTTTCCCATGTAACACCGACTATTTTACTTTTCTATACGACTTCAAAACTCATTTTTTGCGATTTCTTGACTCATATTTTTGACTGAAAACTTAAAAATTCAATATTTGAAACATAAAATAACGAAAATACATGTTTTCTTTCAAATTCTTGACTTTTAACCCATATTTGCGATTTAAATGTTTAAAATCGATGTTAAACTTATCTTTACATTTATTACCGACTATTACATTTGTGTTTACATCAAAAATCATATTTGTGACCTTTTGAAAATTGTTAACGACATAACAACTCACAATATTTAGTAAAAACAAAAACTTGCAACTTTGAAATTCATACTTGGCCAGTAATTTACATTTAAGATGTCTAAAAGCTATTTACCTATAATACAGTATGATAGTATCCGAATTCTGGCAACAGAAGTCTTATGAACCATAATATTCCGTCCAAAACATGATAAAAAAGCCAAATTCTATAAAATGCGCATTAAGGGCACCTAATAAGTTCTTTATGACAAGAGATTAAAGACTCTACTTTATTGAATAGCTATTGAGTAGTACTACAACGGGGGATAGAATCGAATTTCTAGGGTAGGCATTCTTAAAAGCCGAAAAATGCGTCCGAAACATTGAAAAAAGCCAAATTCTTAAAAGTACGAATTTGAGGTACCCACTTTCAATCTCATTGTCTCGGCCGTTTTTTAATTTATGACTAGCAATTATAGACTCTGCTTTATAAAATGGCTATTGGTTAGTACTAAAATTGGATAGTAAAGAATTGCTGGGGTAAGCATTCTTAAAAGCCAAAGAATTTCGTCCGAAACACTGAAATAGCCAAATTCTATAAAATACGCATTGGGTGTGCCCACTTTCCAGCTCATTGTCTCGGCTGTTCTTTAATTTTTAAGCTAGGGATTATAGACTCTGCTTGAATGAATAGGGTACATTCTTAAGGCCGAAAATTTCGTCAGAAACATTAAAAAAAGCCAAAATTCGTAAAAAATACGCACTTTACAACTACTTGTCTCCGGAGTTTTTTTATGGCTATGGATTAAAAACTCTGCTTTAATGAATAGCTATGAGATAGTTCTACAATGGGATAGCAAAGAATTTCTAGGGTTAGCATTTATAAAAGTCGAAAACTTTCATCCAAAACATAGAAAAAGCCAAAATTCCATAAAATACGCATTTGGTGTACCCACTTTCCAACTCATTGTCTAGAGAGTTCTTTATGACTAGAGGTTACAGACTCTGCTTTGTCATGAATAGCTAATAGATAGTGCTACAACGGAATGGCAAAGAATTTCTGGGGTAAGCATACTAAAGACGTGAAAATTTCGTCCATAACATAGAAAAAAGCCAATTTATAGAAAAAAGCCAAAATTCCAACTCATTGTCTAGGGATTTCCTAATGACTAAGGATTATAGACTCTGCTTGAATGCATAGCTATTGGATTGTACTATAACAGGATAGCAAATAATTCATGGGTTAAGCATTCTAAAAGGCGGAACAATTTCGTTCGAAATATTAAAAAAAAGCCAAAATTCCATAAAATACGTATTGAGTGTACCAACTTTCCAACTCATTATCCTGGGAGTTCTTTATGGCTAGGGATTATATACATTCTACTTTAATGATTAGCAATTGGATAGTACTACTACGGGATAGTATCAAATTTCAGGCTAGGCATTCTTAAAGGCCAAAACAATTTCGTCCGAAACACTGAAAAAGCCAAAATATACAAAATAAGCATCCGGTGTACCCACTTTCCAACTCATTGTCTCGGCTGTTCTTTAATTTATGGCTAGGGATTATAGACGCTGATTTAATGAATAGCTGTTCGTTACAACTAAAATGTGATAGTTAAGAATTTCTGGGGTAAGCATTCTTAAAGTCCGAACAATTTTGTCCGAAACATAGAAAAAAACAAAAATATAGAAAAAAACAAAATTCGATAAAATACGCACTGTGTGTACCCACTTTCCAACTCATTGTCTAGGGAGTTCATTTTCGTTAGGGGTTATAGCCTCTGCTTTAATTAATAACTATTAAATAGTACTACATCGGCATGAAAAAGAATTCCTGGGGTATGCATTCTTAAAGGCCAAAATATTTCGTCCGAAACATAGAAAAAATCCAAATTTCAATAAAATACACACTCTCCAACTTCTTGTCTCGGGAGTTCTTCATGGCTAGAGATTACAGACTCTGCTTTCATGAACAGCCATTGGATAATTCTACAACGGAATAGCAAAGAATTTCTGGGGTAAGCATTATTTAAGGCCGAAAAATTTCGTTCAAAACATTGAAAAAAAAAACAAAATATAGAAAGAAGCCAAAATGCCATAAAATACTCATCGGGTGAACCCACTATCCAACTCATTGTCAAGGGAGTTCTTTAAGGTTAAGGATTATAGACTGCTTTAATGCATAGCTATAGAATAGTACTACAACGGGACAGCAAATAATTTATGTGGTAAGCATTATTAAGACCGAAAAATTTCGACCTAAACATAGAAAAAAGCCAAAATTCCATAAAATACGCACTTGTCAACTACTTATCTCGGGCGTTCTTTATGGCTACGTATTATAGACTCTGCTTAGTTGAATAGCTGTTAGATAGTACTAAAATTGGCTAGTTAAGAATTTCCGGGGTAAGCATTCTTAAAGGCGGCACAATTTTGTTCAAAATATTGAAAAAAGCCAAAATTCCATAAAAATACGCATTGGGTGTAACCACTTTCCAACTCATTGTCCCGGGAGTTCTTTATGGCTAGGGATTATAGACTCTGCTTTAATGATTAGCAATTGGATAGTACTACAACGGGATAGTATCGAATTTCTAGGGTAGGCATTGTTAAAGGCCGACAAAATAGTCCGAAACATTGAAAAAAGCCAAATTCTTAAAAATACGAATTAGAGGTACCCACTTTCCAACTTATTGTTTCGGCTGTTCTTTAATTTATCGCTTGGGATTATAGAAAGCTTAGACTCTGCTTAAATGAATAGCTGTTGGATAGTACTAAAATGAGATAGAATTGCTGGGGTAAGCATTCTTAAAGGCCGAAAAAATTCGTCCGAAACATAGAAAAAAAACAAAATTCCATAAAATACGCACTTTTCAACTCATTGTCTCGGGAGCTATTTATGACTAGGGATTATAGACTGCTTTAATAAATAGCTATTGGAAAGTACAACGGGATAGCAAATAATTTCTGGGATAAGTATTCTTGAAAGGCCGAAAACAGCAGACACATCTAATATTTTCAAAGATGTAGTATTTTCTAACAGATTTTTCATTAGAAATAATTGTCCAAATCATACTGTGAAATGACTTTCCATTCTCTTGGCATCCTGTAAAGTAGTTCCTAAAAATAACAATTTGTCTATGTTAAATGAGTAAATGATGTCATCTATATTCTAACAAATGTGTTGTAAAACAAAAAAATGTACGAATGAAATACACCCTATTTGTATTAGTGGCTTTCGCTTGATTTTCATTAGATAATGGGTTTATTTTTTGTAATCAAAGTAAGGCAAGCAAGGAAATAATTCATCACTACGCGTAGTAAGTTTTTTCCTTATGAAACAGAAATTTCGGTCGAAATTATCGGCCTTTAAGAATGCTTACCCCAGAAATTCTTTACTATCCCGTTGTAGTACTATCTAAAAGCTATTTATTGAAGCAGAGTCTCTGATCCCTAACCATAAAGAACTGCCGAGACAATTGGTTCGAAAGTGGGTGACCCCAATGCGTATTTTATAGAAATGTCAAAAGTAGTTTTTCAAACGCAATTGCAGGATAGCTTTTTCGCAAGAGAATTGCAGGGTGAGAATTGCTGGATAGCTTGCCACTAGTGCAAAGCTCTGCATAACAAATCTGTACATATCATTTTGTGAGTTTGATTAACACGATCGATTTAGCTTTCAGATACACTGTATGGCTTTTAAAACCATCAGGTGAGGCTTTTGATTGAACTTGAATTGTAAAAAAAAATCATTTGAGTAACACGTCATACATGTGTTGCGTCCGAAACGCTTTTCTAGATTTACCTTCACCAGGAACACTCATATCCCAAAAATTTGAACCCAAGGAAGTATTAATACCTGAACACGTGAAGAGCTATATATGTTGAATTATAAAAAGCAATTTGATGACATAAGTGCATATTTTAAAATGTGTTCAAACGAACTAGACATAGGCATAGAAAACTTTATTTGAATTCGGTATAGCGTTAGCATATAAACATTAGCCCGAATATAAAAAGCAATTTGATGACATAAGTGCATATTTTAAAATGTGTTCAAACGAACTAGACATAGGCATAGAAAACTTTATTTGAATTCGGCATAGCGTTAGCATATAAACATAAGCCCGATCATAAAAAATAAGTTTTAAGATATAAACATAAGACAAATATTAAAAGCAATTTGATGACATAAGTGCATATTGTAAAATGTGTTCAAATTAACGAACTAGACAAAGACATAGACTTATTTGACTTCGGCATAGTTTTAACATATAAACATAAGAATATAGAAAGCAATTTGATGACATAAGTGCATATTTTAAACTGTGTTTAAACGAACTAGATATAGGCATAGAAAACTTTATTTGAATTCGGCATAGCTAGTTAGGGTGAAGGTTGGCGCAAGATAAAACGTTTAAACCCGCTGCATTTGTTTGCACCTGTCCTAAGTCAGGAACCTGATGTGCAGTGGTTCTCGTTTCTCGTTTTTTTATATAGATTAGACTGTTGGTTTTCCTGTTTGAATGGTTTTACACTAGTCATTTTTGGAGCCCTTTATAGCTTGCTGTTCAGTGTGAGCGAAGGCTCCGTGGTGAAGGCCGTACTTTGACCTATAATGGTTTACTTTTACAAATTGTGACTTGGATGGAGAGTTCTCTCATTAGCACTCATACCACATCTTCTTATATCTATATAGCGTTAGCATATAAACATAAGCCCGATCATAAAAAGAAATTTGATGACATAAGTGCATATTTAAAAATGTGTTCAAACGAACTAGACATAGGCATAGAAAACTTTATTTGAATTCGGTATAGCGTTAGCATATAAACATAAGCCCGAATATAAAAAGCAATTTGATGACATAAGTGCATATTTTAAAATGTGTTCAAACGAACTAGACATAGGCATAGAAAACTTTATTTGAATTCGGCATAGCGTTAGCATATAAACATAAGCCCGATCATAAAAAATAAGTTTTAAGATATAAACATAAGACAAATATTAAAAGCAATTTGATGACATATGTGCATATTGTAAAATGTGTTCAAATTAACGAACTAGACAAAGACATAGACTTATTTGACTTCGGCATAGTTTTAACATATAAACATAAGAAGAATATAGAAAGCAATTTGATGACATAAGTGCATATTTTAAACTGTGTTTAAGCGAACTAGATATAGGCATAGAAAACTTTATTTGAATTCGGCATAGCTAGTTAGGGTGAAAGTTGGCGCCAGATAAAACGTTTAAACCCGCTGCATTTGTTTGCACCTGTCCTAAGTCAGGAACCTGATGTGCAGTGGTTATCGTTTGTTTATGTAGTTCATAAGTGTTCTCGTTTTTCGTTTTTTTTATATAGATTAGACTGTTGGTTTTCCTGTTTGAATGGTTTTACACTAGTCATTTTTGGAGCCCTTTATATCTTGCTGTTCAGTGTGAGCGAAGGCCCCGTGGTGAAGGCCGTACTTTGACCTATAATGGTTTACTTTTACAAATTGTGACTTGGATGGAGAGTTCTCTCATTGGCACTCATACCACATCTTCTTATATCTATATAGCGTTAGCATATAAACATAAGCCCGATCATAAAAAGCAATTTGATGACATAAGTGTATGTTTTAAAATGTGTTCAAACGAACTAGACACAGGCATCGAAAACTTTATATGAATTCGGCATAGCGTTAGCATATAAACATAAGCCCGAATATAAAAAAAGCAATTTGATGACAAAAGTGCATATCTTAAAATGTGTTCAAACGAACTAGACATAGGCAAAGAAAACTTTATTGAATTTGACATAGTGTTAGCATATAAACATAAGCCCGAATATAAAAAGCAATTTGATGACATAAGTGCATATTAAAAAATGTGTTCAAACGAACTAGACATAGGCATCGAAAACTTTATTTGAATTCGGTATAGCGTTAGCATATAAACATAAGCCCGAATATAAAAAAAGCAATTTGATGACATAAGTGCATATTTTAAAATATGTTCAAACGAACTAGACATAGACATAGAAAACTTTATTTGAATTCGGCATAGTGTTAGCATATAAACATAAGCCCGAATATAAAAAGCAATTTGATGACATAAGTGCATATTTTAAAATGTGTTCAAACGAACGAGACATAGGAATAGAAAACTTTATTTGAATTCGGCATAGTTTAAAGATATAAACATAAGACAAATATAAAAATCAATTTGATGACATAAGTGCATATTTCAAAATGTGTTCAAACGAACTAGACATAGATATAGAAAACTTTATTTGAATTCGGCATAGTTTTAAGATATTAACATAAGACAAATATAAAAAGCAATTTGATGACATGGAAAACTCTATTTGAATTCGGCATAGTTTTAACATATAAACATAACATGAATATAAAAAGCAATTTGATGACATAAGTTGCATATTTTAAAATGTGTTCAAACGAACTAACATAGGAATAAAAAACTTTATTTGAATTCGGTATAGTTTTGAAATATAAACATAAGTCAGAATTTAAAAAACGTATACATACCAATTACAACAAAGCATTATGCACATATACCGGTATAACACACAACTAAATACGGCCAGGTTTCAACCAACACAAGCAGATTCCCAGCAAGCTTATATAAAATAGATAAGATCGTCTGACAATCTCTAACAACAGGCCATATGGCAAGCGCCTCTCATGAGTACCTGTTTGTGACACTCTGCAGCAGAGGTAACAATGAAATAGATTAGTTTAAAACAAGCACTAGATATATAGCAAAGCAATAATGCAATTCACTATAAGCTAACAATTTGAGTTAATAAATATATTTAGAAAGCAATTTGATGAACAATTAAATAAAAAGAGTTGCAGATCTGAGAGTATAATAGCAAATATTAGAAAAAAAATGTTTATGTTTGCCAATGGTCCGGAAGGGGATATACATTGATTCAAATACGTGTAGCAATAAACAGTAATGCAATTTCATAAAGGACTTTATTCTTTATGGTTTAAGAATTAAAAATTAAAAAAAAACAAATGTTTAGCAGGAGATTCTAACCATCTATAAAGTCAATTACAGTAATGCGAAAAGATTATAACCATCTATAAAGTCAATTACGGTAATGCGAAAAAAATCAAAGCCACAACGACACAAATATGTAAATCAAAATTACAAAATATCGAAAGACATTTTATGTACATGTTGTTTCAAATTAAGACAAGATGTAACAAAAAAAGTCAAACATAACTTGTATTAAATCGGGACTTTAGAGCTTCGATGAGTACCATATGATCAAACATTTTAGTAACCCAGAAAGTTGTGTATGACACGAAACACATATTATTGTTCCTGCTCTATATCTGTATTTGTCGACGTAGCTTCTGATAAATTTGTATCCTCATGCAAACATCTCTTTGTTGGAAACCTTGTTAAAGAACCATTAATCTGTATTTGTCTCCTTTGTCATAAATATCTAAGAAGTGGATGTCGATCTTCTTTCTATATACTTTACTACAAGAATCAAAATACGGAATTTTATGTACAATGATAGGTGTTCTGGATTGTCCGCTAAAACCCTTTCGAAGATTTTGACCAGCCTGAGTATTCTCATTCCTCTCAGATCGAAAATGCCCCCAAAAAATGTTTGCAGGTGTGTACTCTGACATAACAAAGTGGCAGAAGATGTCAAGAGAGCAATCAAATACAATAGGTCGAAGAAAAACAAAAACACCAGGCAAACATCTCTTTTTGGTA
Organism: Mytilus californianus; assembly: GCF_021869535.1. Lineage (NCBI taxonomy): Eukaryota > Metazoa > Mollusca > Bivalvia > Mytilida > Mytilidae > Mytilus > Mytilus californianus. The sequence goes on along the minus strand of NW_026262679.1, from coordinate 125,682,965 downwards.
TACAGCAATGTCAATTACATAATTATATATTCTTAAAAAAAATGTCATTCTTTACCTCGAGGATCGACTTGAGTATTGGTTACCTCGAGGCTCGACCTGAGTATTATGACTTCAGTCAAAGTAAATAAAATAGCTGAAATACTGTACCAGAGTTAAACCGTTAACCCTTTTACAGCCGATTTCATTGAGTGTGTAGGAAAAGGTAATATCTTTGGTTAGCTTGCTTGCTAGCTGAACCGTGAAGTCATAATTAGGTTAGGTAAACCACCCTCCTATATGAGTAGACTAGTCCCACAGATAACCAATTCTATCAGTCTGTCGGACTAGTCTACTCTTAAAGGAGGATAGTTTACCTAACCTAATAATGACTTCACGGTTCAGCTAGCAAGCAAGCTAACCAAAGATATTACCTTTTCCTACACACTGAATGAAATCGGCTGTAACTCTACATCGCTATTCCCGTTTTAATCTAAAAGATCGTCTCCATTTTCTCAATAATCCGAGTTTATAATTACTTTGCAGAACAGTTAACGTCGATACCAGTTTTTTGTTCTATGTTTAAAAAAAAATATTCAGAACCACATTAATTCAAATGACAAATATACCGAAAAAGAAATCCTGGAGTTTATTCTATCGATGTCATTATTAATTTATTTTCTAATAAACAGTCTTAACAGACATGCACACAATGTGAATCCCTGTTAATCTACCTGCTTTGTTCTCGGTCCCAGGAGGCACAGGTTATACGAAACCCCTTAAATACAAGAAGATAAAAAAATAAAAGTAGCAAAATCATTGAATTTCTTTACATGTATTTTCCTTTAATTTTTTTCTTCGGATATATAAAATTAATGATGTCCTTTCAATCTACAATATAGATAAGAAATCAGTGGAAAAATGCATCGATATGGAACAATTTGTCGTCGCGAATAATAACAGTATATAACACATAGCTGAGGGTGATAGAGCAGATTGTTACCCCGAAAAAACATTGTCAACTGAGGCGAAGCCACATTCTGTATGTCCTATTCCAAGAACCTGTAAATAGTATTTGTCGTTTTTTATTGCCTTAGTTCAGACGAACGTATTTCTATACCACAGTCAATCCTAGTGGTCAGTGTCATATTTGGCAGAATCTGTATTGCGCAATCTTTGTTTTTGAAGCCACGCTCTACGCGCGTTAAACAACCATCGCAACAACCCTGTGAGGGTGTTTCAATTCAAAATCTATGTCTCTTTTCAATAAATCCTCTTCATCCGATGGCAGTTTTAAGTTCCCTCCTGTCATTCTGATCAACCCACTTTGTTGAATCTTTATATAAGATTTCTCGTCATCAATTTGCATTAAATATATATTAATTCACAGGCAAACAATCAACCAACCAGAAAAATGCAAATAATGCTAACCTCCTTTCCTGGTTTACGGCATCACAGAATGAGATTTGTCTCTACCACTTGTTGAGCTCATCCTTAATGAAAAGTCACTTCATCCAAGTTTTTGACAATGTTTTTATCGCATTATCTTATTTTTTGAAATGTGCGTCTTTGTTTTCACGGTTCAATAGTAATACAGTTCACTAAGCACGATTCATTATTAAATTTACTGGAACAATTTCACAAGACATATTAACGTTATTTGGTCTCTGATTGATAGTGGTCTCATTGGCAATCATTCCACATCTCTTCATACGGTTATAAATATTACTGACACAATTTCGCCAAACATATTCCACGTTTTACTATCTTACAATTCGTATTACAATTATTTGGTCGATTGCACTGCTGGTGTACTAAGACACCGAGGTAACCCTTATAGTCGATGATTTGTACTTTTATGTTATTTGAAATTGATACTTTTCGTATGATATTCAGTTTATTTGGTAAATTATCAGGTAGGCCTGATCATCATGTATGGCTGAACTGTTTGTGACTATCATTTTATGTTCTGTTTGGTTTTTTGCTATGAAGCAAGTGGTTTCTAGCACTACTGGCTAAAAACTTTCGAGATGAGCGTATGGTATTCATTTTGGAATTTTATAATTTTGTAGTATTTACCATCATCATTATTGTTATTTCACTAGGTCTATTAATATGTTTTATTGTAAACAAAACCTATAAAATATTATATACTAAAGTATGAAAACAAAAAGAAAACTGACAAAAATTAGCGAATTATTCGACTAAACAATGTCTGCAATGGTCACTTAAATCATCAATGGGCAAACTAACTACAGGAGTTGCAGAATATTCACTAGGAACATTAACAGGATTCAACACAAACTTTACTGTTTAAGATAAGGAGATGTGGTGTTATTGCCAATGAGACAACTATTCACCAGAGACCAAAGGATGTAGATGTTAGCAACTATACTACTGCCCTCAACAATGAGCAAAAGCCATACCGCTTAACAGACGTTAACAATTCAAACGAGAACATCAACGTCCTGTTTAATGTACAAAACAACAAATGAAAAACAAATATGTTACAAGGCAACAAAAAAAAAACAAAGAAAAAAAAACGACAACTCCATAATTCTGTTGATATACCTACACCATTTCATGAACAAATCCACCTGATATATTATAAACATGGTTTACTAAAATCATTACTTACACACTGCATTTCTTATATCATGCATCTTGCGGGTTCGGAATTTGAAGTTAGAAAAAACTTTATTCTCATTCTTTACCCCGATGGTCGACTTGATTATTGGTTACCTGAACATCTTCCATCCAGAATTTAAACCTATGCTAAACAGAGGCGTCCGTATGGTTGTGCGGGAATTTTAAATACGCAGCTACGTCCGGTCGATATTCGGACATTTAATCCGATGCCTCGTGCCAATCACTCTAGAAGTAAAACGAACGTTTGCAGAGTTCCTTAGCAAAGCAAAATTGTTGGCCTATTGCAAAGGCAAATTTTCAAGCCTTAATTGCGGCCATATACCATTTTATAGAGCAAACCTTTTATATGTGTAGTTGAGTTGATTATTTCTCGTCTTAAGGATGTTCGCTCCTCTATTTCAAAATAACAATTTTTTTAAAAGACTGTTAATAAATTGATAATATATAAATACCGGAACTTAAAAAGTAGAAAAAAATGACAGGTCCGTGTCCTTGCTTTTGAGATGTAATCAATTGAAAATTTGGCGGGAAATGATTCTCTCTAGATTTTTCATACACTTATCTTTAACATAAGCACCTTTTTTTCTTTCAAAATCTATAAAAAATAACAAGGATTTTATAAGATTTTCAAAAATGGCTCTTTAAACTATATGTGATAAAATTATGAAAAGAAAAGTAGGGGTTAGCGGGAAAAGTTTTTATTGGTACTACATGGATTAGAATAGAGGATTCCGAATATCTGACAAATTATCAAAAACAATAGTAGCGAACATCCTTAAATAAGCCTGTCGTATGAACTATTTGCCAATGGACGTTACGCCAATTACCCTTTAACGTGGGTCAAACTACATAAAACGCATATATGATATTAACCCAACCGAGACACAATCATCTAGCTCGTCTCATGTTGTTTCGCAATAATCAGAGATCAAAGATCAAGTTCGCGTGATAATTACTGATTTTAAAAAATCCTACAGAAAATGACTAGTCAGAAAATGTTCTCTATGATTTTCAAGTTTTGATAAAAAAAAAAAAAAAAAAAAAGGTTGCACGAAAAATGCATTTGCTCTATTATGTCAAAAACATTTAGAGGAATCACGTCTGATGAAGTTAAGAAACAAGAACAATTCCCTAATGATTCAACATTACAACAATAACATCTGCAGTTTTATTTTCTCTAACTTGGAAATTAAGGAACAAACAACTAAATTAAACGGATATGAACGTCCGGAATAGACTGCGTTTGTTTATTCGGAATGTACTCTAATCAATATTTAAAATACTGACAAATGAAAAGAAATGGAAATGAAGCAAATTAAAAAATCTCTTCTCATATATAATGTTTATAACTACAGTCGGAATCATAGGGGAATAATCTTCAAAATAAGACATTGCCTTCTAAATTACAAAACAAAATGCTTAACTAGTATTCTTTAGTTGAAAGAAGCTGTGCAGATTTCTTGCTGTGAAGTTTTAATCATTTCCCCTAATGATCTATTCAGAATTCCCAAGTCGAATATAGCTTTAAATCTTTTTATAAATATACTCATAAGACTGCCAGTGAAAGTTGCCATTGTCATTAAGAAGGAAATAGACGCGAGAGTAAATTACAAGTGTAATCCTTCTATCAATTCTCTCCACTTTAAGTAAAGTTTTAAATCAATCATCACAGATAGGTTCAGTTTAACGTGCTGAATGAAGAGCAATATTGTATAAGTTAAATAAAGTTAAATCTTCATCAAGCCGATTAAAATCCATACATAATAGATTCTGTTTGCACATGTTAGCAATACTATATGTACTTAATAAAATTGAAAATTGAAAGAGACAACAAACCGACCAAAGAGCAGAAAACATCCCAATGCCACCAATGGGTCTTCAACACAGCGAAAAAATCCCGCACCCGGAGGCGGGCTTCAGCTGGCCCCTAAACAATAATGTATACTAGTTCAGCGAAAATGTACGTCACACTAAACTCCGAAACATATAAATGAACCAAAATTTAAAAAAAACATACAAGACTGGACAGGCGTAAAAATGCGGCGGGGTTAAACATGTTTTGTGAGATCTCAACCCTCCCGCTATATCTTTAGTCAATGTGGAATAAACAAACACACAGCAATACGTACACTAAAATTCAGATTAAAAAAAGAAGTCCGAGTCCGATGTTAAGACATCATTTAAGAAGGTAAATAAAAAAATCATAAGTCTAATAAGGACAGACACAACTACATCAAAAGAAAATAACGGTAAAAATTCAAAAAAAAAAATACACAGAAAACAATATCGAGCCATACAAACCATACAAAATCCAGAGGTAAACTCAGGTGGGCTCTTAATAGCCTACGGTGTTTATATATCCCAACTTGTTCGTTATGCCCGTGTGTGTAATGATGTCATAGATTTTTACGAACGTAATCAATGCATCACTGGTAAATTATTAAGCCAGGGATTTCGTTACCATAAATTACGTAAAACTTTTACTAAATTCTTTCATAGATACAAAGATTTGAATAGTAAATTTGGCTGTACCTGTAGAAAACTGATTAAAAACGGCATTTCACATCCTAAATTTTACGGTAATACTGTACTTAAAGCGCGGAAATCACTATGTGATCCGTGTAAACTCATCGAACCTTTAAACAAACTTATTAGTAAAGGTTATCTTACCAATGTTGTAATTAGATCTTTGAATATAGTTTGCATTGACACTAATATCAATTTTGTCATCAGCAAATTAAAACATAACTAAATGTGTATTCTTTTCAAAGGGGATGTATAAAGACACACCCACGTTCATTTTGGTCTATAAAGAGGTTATACATTTATTTTTGGCATTGCACAAGCCATGTCTTCTTTGACTGTCCATGACGTTAAAATACTAAATCCCTTGGATGTGTTTTAGTTGATGCATGATTTTTTATTATTAATTACATGTTTTTGGCTTTTAACTAGCTGTCAGTAACTGCGAGTACTCTCAAATCGTACTTTCTTGTTTATTTGACCTGTTGATACTAATTGTAATATTTTTTTTGTTATTTAATGTTTACTTATTCAGGGTTATATCTGGTCTATATACCAGCTTTGATAAGTTTTTTGTATTACTATAAATTTTCACTTCACTTAAAATTATTTGTTTTGTAAAAATATTTCCTTTCTCCATTTGAACTGTACACGTTTACCTAACAACAAAATTATTTTCATTTACCTGTGTTTAAAGTAATTGCAAATGGCTGATATTTTTGTTCAAGCATATTGTTTTTCTTAAATTGTTTAACATTTCACAGCGGTATAACATGTTACTTTAATCATTCTTCACTTAGTTTATTTATTTTGTATTTACATTGTAACATAGATCAAATTTATTTGTTCAGTGTATATTCACTGGTGTTAATATGTCTTTTGATTGAGTTAAGCCATTTCAATTGATATTTTATAGTGTGTCTTTCTATGTTGTGATGTTACACTATTGTTTCAGATAAGGATGAATGTTTGGTACCATTAAAACGTTTAAACCCGCTGCAATTGTTTGCACCTGTCCTAAGTCAGGAATCTGATGTTCAGTAGTTGTCGTTTGTTGATGTGGTTCATAAGTGTTTCTCGTTTTTTATATAGATTAGACCGTTGGTTTTCCCGATTGAATGGTTTTACACTAGTAATCTTTATATCTTGCTGTTCGGTGTGAGCCAAGGCTCCGTGTACTTTGACCTATAATGGTTTACTTTTATAAATTGTGACTTGGATGGAGAGTTGTCTCATTGGCACTCATACCACATCTTCTTATATCTAAGTAAGCAGTTCCTTCTTCGCCATTGACATTCATAGTATAACTTATCATTGATGGCAAAGGAACATCATGTAATGGATTGCATTTATTGACACTCATCGTATTGCTTATCATAACTCATGGCAAAGGAACAACATGTAAAAGATTGCATTCATTGACACTCATCGTATTGCTTATCATTACTCATGGCAAAGGAACATCATGTAATAGATTGCATTCATTGACACTCATCGTATTGCTTATCATTACTCATGGCAAAGGCACATCATGTAATAGATTGCATTCATTGACACTCATCGTATTGCTTATCATTACTCATGGCAAAGGAACATCATGTAATAGATTGCATCCATTGATTAGTCTTATAAAAGGAAAGGCGTTTTTAATATACATGTAAAACGTAAATTGGGGATAATCTATATAAATGTCAAGTCTCCTCTCCTCCATAAAAAAAATATGTTGCTTTTAAATTAAAGACAATCGCCATTGTCTTGTCTTGTCTTGTCTTTTAGTAGATCCGTCCTATATAGGACCACTTCAAGTAAACGGAGTAGAGTATTAGTCACAATTGTTCTATTTAAAAAAAAAATTGTTTAGGAACAGTACTTTACAGAGGGGTGGCTGCCCTGCCGTGACTATTGTACAGGTTTTGCAGTATTAAGCAATTGTGTAGTTGCTGTAGAGAGGATGGGTTCCTTTAAATCACTAGACTTCTGTTTGGGTCTAACGCCTGAATCTCTAGTATCTATTTGTTCGTTAAGGATATCTACTGCCAGATCACGTTCATTTGTAGTTGGTATTACTAATGCTTTTGAACAATTAGCTTTGACTTCTAGCGTATCTGATGTGTATTTGTCTGTCAATATGCATATTTCAGTCCTATTAGATATCTCTGGTGTTTGAGAGCTGTTACTTGAGCTTGGCAGCGTTGCAGTTTGCTGTTGACATAATTTACATGTATATGGGGAATCATCCGGTTTACTTTCTAGCAGGGTTATCTCCTCTTTTTAAGTTTGTCACAGGAGAAGTGGATCCAGTGGTTACCTGTATTGCAAAGTATGCATTTGGATAGGCAGGTTTTCTTACATTTTGGGCATTGATTATCAACACCATTGCTGTATACTGATGTTGATGGATCTTTCACAAAAATGCTGTTTGTCCGAGTTATTGAGATGGCAGGATTTTTCTGTAGCAGGTATTCTTGGCATTTACTCTTTATGATCTCATTTAAGTTCTGCAGATTTTGGTTTGGTTGTTCTATGGTTTTCAGTTCTTGGATGAATTGTTCTACATGACGCCCATTTATTTCCAGTCTGCATGTGGTATGGTACATGTTAATTCGATAGAGTTGTTCTGATGGTCTCGAGGCCAAAGCTACAGATATTGATCGTTCTACTACCATCTCGCCAGTATCATCCACTTTGTTCGTATGGACTAGTTTGAGGTTCGGACTTGAGCCTAGATGGTTGTCAAGACTGTCTATGAAAACAAGAAAGGCCCCTGGTGTGAGTTCCATAATAATATTGCCATGTTTGAACTCTATTTTGTAGTCTTGGAATCTGTCGGTGGCTGCTATTAACTTCTTTGCAGCTTTGGACTGGTTTAATTTATATCCCTGTGGTTTCTGTTTGATTATTTGATGGTGTAAATATTTGAGTCGGAATCCTGTTCCTAGATCTAGTTACTAATGCCATTTTAAGTGGATGTTATGGTAAAACTTATATTTGCCAACGTGGGGAATGTATCTTATGTATTATGGCCGAGCGTGGTGTTTCCCACACTGACCCCAAATTTTGATATATGCACTATTGTCAGCTAGTGAGTGCTCAAAGGATTATGCTTAGTAACACTTATTTTGAGGAGAGGTCTAGCATAGAGATTCCCACACTGACCCTGGATAACAAGTGTTATGGAGAGACTAACATCTAGTTGAGTAGGAAGTAAATAGTATGTGTTATAGTCAAGCGTGCATGATGTTTCCCACACTGACCCTGAATTAGATATAAACTCTGACGATCGCTAACAAGTGTTTATAAGTTGGGGCTTAGTAATGCTAATTTTATGAGAAGAGGTCAAGCATGGAGGTTCCCACACTGACCCTGTGGAAGTAGTCAGGTATGAAGGATCACCAGTTCTGGCTAACTATGATGGACTTGGACTTCTGTAATACAGCAGTAATTTCAGTTCAACTTTACCAAGAAGGGAAGAAAGACAAAATCTTGGTTCATGGATCAGAGTTCTATGTCTGTAGTGTGTTGACGTATTGTCAGGCGTAGTGTTATGCACACTGACATGCGATGTAAATAAAATCTTAAAGTAATGTAGTGTTAAAATATAATATTAAAACCTAGTACTATGTTTATATGATGGGATCGGTATGAGCGCATTTATTTTTTGTGGTCAAGCGTAGAGAGTCCCAAACTGACCTATAATGGAATGTTTGAAAAACTTCTAAGAACGATGCTAATAAGTAAAACTATATTTAAATGCGAGGTTATATATTCTTTATTCAGTCAAGCATAGTGATTCCTACACTTACCTATACTGGAATGTTTTTTACAACTTCACAACTTGATGTTAAAAAATAAAACTATTTAGATGCAAGGTTAAATTATCTTTGTTCGGTCAAGCGTAGTGATTTCTACACTGACCTATCCTGGAATGTTTTGTAAAAATTCTAAACTTGATGTTAAAAATAAAACTATTTAAATGCAAGGTTAAATGATCTTTGTTCAGTCAAGCGTAGTGATTCCTACACTGACATATACTGGAATGTTTTGTAAAACTTCTAAACTTAATGTTAAAAATAAAACTATTTAAATGTAGGGTTAATTATTATTTGTTCAGTCAAGCGTAGTGATTCCTACACTGACCTATACTGGAATGTTTGTAAAAACTTCAAAACTTGATGTTAAAATCTAAAACTATTTAAATGTAGGGTTAAATAATATTTGTTCAGTCAAGCGTAGTGATTCCTACACTGACCTATACTGGAATGCTATATATATATGCCGACTAGAGAGTTTTAAGAGATAAAACTTCAGTATGCCATATATGATATGTAAATGTGATGTATAGGAGGCCGAGACTGGAACTATTTCTCTGTGAGGAGACGTGAATAATATGGACGGTAAGATGTGGAGGCTATATATACAGTCTAAAAGCAAGGATAAAAGGTAAAAGAAGATATTTATATGTTTGAGACAATGTCAACCTTGACTCTTGTGGTTAAGCGTAGAGTATCCTACATTGACCTTTTTATACAGCTTTCTTTTATCTTATTGAGACCAGCAGTCTAAGAATATCTGTTTTTCCCGTTTTTGTAGCCAGACCCTAGAAAGTAGTAGATTTGGATGTAGGCCGTCAGTGTATAGCGAGAAGGCGGTCTTTATTTTTGGCGTTGGTGGTTCTGTTCTTTCTTGAGAGCGCACCTTACAAGATTTAAATAGGTCTTTATTGAGGTCTGGAGTTACAGCTTTTTCTTCCAGTTGCAGTTGTTTGATTCTAGAATTTACATTGAGGATTCTTGACCTTTGCTCTTTATCTTGGTCTGTAAAGTCTGGTAGGTTCTGAGGTGACTTGTTTTTACGGCTCAATATTATACGCTATTATACTTGGAGATGGAAGATAATGGAGTCGGCAGAATGGTAACTGAGGAAGGTGGGTATTGTTTTAATAGATGGCTTATTTGGTGATAATTGTTAATAGTGTAATCTGATGTGTCTTGCTGGTGTAAGGCTATTATTCCGTCTTTGGTTTTTGATGTAAAGTCACATGTGCCGACCCAAATATAGAGATGTATGTTACCTAATAGCCTGATGTTGTTCTTGAGGTTTTCTTGCAGCCACTTTAATGACTGTTCCGTAGTTCGACCTTTGACACACCACCACAAGATATTATTTTCTACATGGGTTGTCACACAGTTTTTCAATCAGAGACCCTTGCTGTCTGATATGATGACTGGAACACTGAATTTTCTAGAATTTACAGGGACTTCTACCGCGGGATGGTCATTGAGGTATTTTGTCAGCTTACTTAAACTCATGTAGAGAACTAGATTTAACTTTAGTTATACTAGAAGTAAGTTAATATATCAGTTAATAAATCAAAGATGGCGCCAACTATTCTCGTGAAAAAATGGCGTCGATGTTGAGAAAGAGACCGTTTGGTATTTCGGAATTAAATTGTTATATTAGATCACACAATTGGTATAGCTGATTATGAAATGTAAGTTCTGATACGAGAGATATAAGCAGTTATATACAGGGGGAAAAGGGGCAGCCAGCCCTCCGATGGTTTAACGAGAGACCATCAAACACAAGTGCAAGATAATTTAAAATTTGAGGCAGAAAGTTATTATGTACAGTTCAATAGTTACACAAACACTAAAACGTGTTATTTATCAATGTTTGAGGTGAACATATTTGTGTTGGATTGTGAAAACTTAGAAAAAACTCTAAATTCTGTGCTCTGGTGAAAACGTGTCCACTTCGTTCTGTGTCTCGTTCTCGTTTTCCAAACATTACGAAATCAATCAAATGAATGTTATATTACGCGTCATTGTTATCAAATGATATCAAATACAAGAACAGGTCTTGTGGACTGCAGAACAAATTTACAAAACCAATTTTCAAATAACTCGACATCCATATATATCAATTACCGGATGTCCCATAAATACAAGTATTATAGGAACTCCGTCTTTAAAGTTCCTGTGCGGAAAGCAGTCATCAAAAATAAGGAAGGATATGTCGATCAGCTGACATGCACATATTGACAGTTATGCCTTCACTCCAGATTTTATAAAGAAGGTACCACACTCTGAATTAAAAGTATATAATAAAACCATAGATCTGTTAATGGCATGTAGAAAGTATAAAACACTATTTTTGTCATCTATTACCAACTTTTTAAATGGAATTTGTCCTTATAGATCCTTATAGATGAAAAAGAGTGATGCCTATCTACACAAATTTTAAATGAATGCACTTTAAAAAAGTGTTATACATTTATTTCCCTTGCCTGGGGGAGATGTGAAGATTTGTTAGTATTTCCCGATGCCATGGCCCGGGGGAAATATGATTTTTCGAGGGTGAAGAAATCTTCATATCTCCCTAAGCTAAGGGAAATAAATGTTTTATTCCACTGTCTATACTTTTTGCAACTTCCTGAACAGAAAATATTATTTCACTAGAACATGCAATGTTTCTTATACGCTTGCTTTTATAAGTAAACACGACATAAACATTGGTAAATAACACCGATCAAAAGTTAATCATTTATTCTTGTATGGCAAGTTTTTCTCTGTTTTATTTTTACGCCAGAAATAATTTTTAACAAGATAAAGACTATAATATCGCTATATCTATAAAAAAAAACGTTCAAAACGTTATGTACATTAACTGCGAATGTCGCACGAGGTAGTCCAAATCTTCAGAGGGGAATATGATACTCAGAGGGTAATATGAAGTTTTGTTCAATGTCATGCGGGATAGTCTCAATATTTACATACATTAGAATATATCTTTTATAATTTGAAGCAAACATTTTACGTATCGTTTTTAAACAGTTCATTATAAGAATTGTGATGATATGTTATCTAAAAGTAGCTTATGATTGTAGAAGTAGTTGAATAAAATTCAGTACAAGCAGCACATTGATATTGAATTGCATTTCCCACACTTTTTTCAAATATATGAAGAACTCACCGCAAAGTGTCTTTAAATGGTCATATTTGCCTATAATGGCCAGTTTTTTTTTACCGTTTGTATGGCAGGATTTAAAATCAAAGGGACTTGAAGAATGGACTTTTCAAAAATAAAATTAAAAAAATAGTATTCAAACTTAGGATGGCATTTTTTTTTTTTATCGATATCGTGAAAAATCAATTGCCAAGCAGATAAACAATACATCATTTGCTTCCTTATCTTGTTCTGTCTGTATCTGCATGAGTACATTGTTGATACCAATACTGGCTTTAGTACAAGATCGAGAGAGCGCCGTCCGTGTTTTGAAGCTCTCAACGTTTTGTGCGAACACTACTGATGTCTTCTAGATGGTTCAAATCGATTGATCACTGTTTTTCTCAAAGAATAAGTTGAAATTTTGAGAGGTTTATTCCCGATTGTCCCACTTTTTAAAATTTTAGAGTTCTGATTGTCCCACATGAAAAGTTCTGATTGTCCCACATTATTTTATTATGTAAAATGTTCTTAAATAAACAAGGTATTTGTTGTTTGTTTTACTAAATAAACAAGAATTAAAATATGATCTTTTAAATTATCACATTAAAGCACTTTTGATGAAATAATATAAAATTTCTGAGTTATAAAATATAATGTTACTCTTATTTGTAAAACAAATATCAGTATTGTATTTTTAATTACATTTTTTTATTAAAATTTTTAAATAAATTTAAAAATGATACATGCAATGATTCTAAATGCTCCTTCGGTTCTCCTGTTGAAGATGCCATCCATTACTTTCTAGAATGCCAAAGAACGCTATTGTTTGGAAAAGATGCATATAATTACGAAACTAACTCTAAAATTTTTGATAAAGTTCGTTATTTCATTAAACAGTCAAAAAGATTTTAACGTTTTAAGTCAGCAGCTTTCTTTTTTCTCTCTGTCCTATTTGCTTTTTTTTGTTGCCAAGCCAATATGTGACTCCTTCCTTTATAACTGTCGCCATACTATGTATGTGTTTGCTGTCATCATATATGTGTATTGTGTATGTAAGGAGAGGACTTAATATAAGTTGTAATAACTTGTGTCCAATCCTATTGCTTGATTAATACAATAAAATATTATTAAATTAAAATTAAATTAAAACGTCAGATTAACCTGAACCCAACAACTTTCTTCATTGATTACGAAGCTGCTGTTCAGAATTCTGCCAGAGTATCCTTTCCAGGAAAACTATTGAAGGACATTTTGTTTCACTATACTCAGTGTATTTGGCGAAAAGTGCAGTAAGCAAGACTCGTCTCTTAACTATAAAGGAGAACCAGACATTCATCAACTTATACGGTTGGCAGCAGTTCTTCCTCTGGTACCACATACAGAAAAAGACGACGTCTGGTTCCATACACTTGAAGACCTGGAAAATTTGGACTCAACAGCAAATATCACTTCGTTTACGGATAACGTCACAACATACTTGATTGAAAGCAACAGGCAGCTATGGAACCATTACCAAACCGAAGGACCAAGGACGACAAACCACCTCGATGGATGTCACAGTAGCTTGAAGAAGATGATCTAAGTACCACTCCCAAACATAGTATAAAAGCTACTGAAATATCTTAAAGAAGAGCAGGCAGGAAACGAAATGACTATCATTCAGTACCAAGATTGGGGAGTAGGACCAACATATAGAACAAAATACAAACAAGTCAACCAATGCCTACAGGAACTCAGACCATCTTCAGAATAGCGAAGTTATTGTGTTTCAGTATGCTGACATTGCTTCTGACTTATTTGTTACATTTTGACTAAGTTTGTTGCAATTATATGATGTGTTGTGATGTTTAAGTTATGAATCATGTGTGCTTTATTGTTGTACCTTATGCATTGTGCGTGCTTAATAGTATCTGCTCTTTGTGTCATGTGTCATGTGTGTGCTTTAATGAATTAATTTGTTTATTGTGTGTACTTTATTGTATTTAGCTGTTTATTATGTGTGCTTAAGTGAAACTCTTTTTATTATATATCAATGTAGAATTGAAAAGTGCTTGATATGTGCTATTTTATGACTAAATATATATTATAGTCTGTGTTTGATGATACTTTGTTGCTAATATATGCAAAAAAGAAATATGTTAATATTATTATTTGTTCATATTTCTTATTTTATAAGTTACTTTGGTTAGTTACCTTTAATTACCTGCTACACACTATAAAAACAATTTAATTACTATCAAAACAATTCCCAATTGTCCCACATTTAAACTTCCCAATTGTCCCACAAACATCTTCCCGATTGTCCCACAAAATTTCATTACTTTTTTACCTGTAATTTCAAAAAGTGGGACAATCGGTGTCTTGACTAAAGTTGTCGTCAATTTATTTCCTATGGAAACCTTATAAGAAATATTTTCCTGAGAAACTATAAGATTTCGGGTGCAAAATATCGGAAATACCTAACGCGTAAATAGTACCATCTTACACATGTACTTTCTATTTCCCTGGGAAACTTTTCATGAATACCAGGGGAATATGTTTAGTTCCTCAGGGAAATATTTGTGTTATCTGTTTCCTATGGAAATTATTCATTTTCGTTAAAAAAATATTTTTTTTGTCTATTCCTTTTCATAAAAAATAACCCTATATGAGATATTCCTTTTTGTTCGTGTAATCTTAAAATTAAACTTTTAAAGTTAAGTTTATTCATTGATAAAAAAATGAAAATGTATAGTTTTTCAAGGAAATATTTTCTGGTTGTTAGTTTCCCGGGGATACTATTCATTGATAATAGATGAACATGTATTGTTTCCCAGTGAAATGTTTGTTTGGTAGTTTGTTTCCTGTGAAAACTGGTCAGGGGTAATAGGTTATATATAAATAACACATAGCTGAGAGGGTGATAGAACAGATTGTTACCCCGAGAAAACATTGTCAACTGAGGCGAAGCCAAGGTTGACAATGTCTTTTCGAAGGGTAACAATCTGCTCTATCACCCTCTCAGATATGTGTTATTTAATTTATTATACTGAAAGTTCTGTTATTACTGTCTATTAAATTTCAAATTCAAAGTAATAAACTATGTCGTCTTGTACATAACAATCATCCGTATTTATTAAAGCGCACACTTGTGCAAGCGTCTCTGTGAAGGGTAATAGAGTATTTGCCATGGGATAGAGTAAATTGTCTCCCTCGTATTAACCAATCAAAATGTGGCATTTTGACGTGAAGTATAATAATAAAAGATAAACGTTCGTATCAACAACGTATCATTTTTAAAGAAAAATCTATGGATTATTAATTGGAGATTTGATGGTTTTCAGACAAATTTAAGAGAGTTTGGCCAATTTTATGTGCTTTTTATACAAATATTTAACTTTTTGAAAAATTTATTCAGTAATATTTAAGAAAAATAAATAGAAAAACGCATTATTTTTTTTCGATTTTCAGTTAAAGTTCAACGAGGCCGAGCTAAATCTGTATGCACAATTTTACCAAAATCTGTGACATTGCCCATGTACTGTACCTTAGTCTTAATGGCTTCATGGAGAATGTTATTGTATTTTGATGTTTATGGTTTTATAGAGTAGGCAATCATCGGCCAAAAGTCGCAATGAAGATTTTACTGCATCTGGGAGGTCGTTTATATAATATGGAAAGTCCTTAGACTGTACAGTTATCTTGTGGAACCCACGAGTCGAACTGTTACTTCTGATTTTTCTTTCTCTACCACCACTTTCATTTTCCTGTATGCCATGAATTATGAACATAATTATTTTGCCAGTATGAAACTTTGTTAGAAGCTTTTTTATAATCAATAGATAAATAGAATTAATGTCTGAAGACGGCAGCCATTACAATAGGATTATATAAGCCCTTTTAATAAAAATGTCAATTTGCAAATACCAATGTCGAATGAACAATTTGTTCGCATATAGGTGAATTGTACATGTTATTAGGCTTCTGTCCGTGTACAAATGGACATTGTCTACTCTGAAATCTTTCGGCCTTTTTAGTTTAAAAATCGGAAGCGTAACCATTGTGTAATTGCTATATAAGATCAAATAAAATGACGTAAAATCGTAAAATAGCAAGATTCAAAACAGAAATACACATCATGCAAGAAGATATTGTTCATGATTTGTTCGCATGTAGGGGAACACCTTGTAGGTTGAATTTTAAAGTTAAATAACTTTTAACTTACCTGCTTTCTTAAGTTTTTGGCCAAATTCTTTTAAAAACATGATGATTTCAACCTTCCCATTTCGTAAAAAGTCAAATTTTAAGCATTTTCCCATAGAATTACACAGCATTTTTGTAAATATCCGCCAAAGGAAGTTTTTAAAGAAACATTATAGATACATGACGGAAAAGGACTGGATTATCCGCAAATCTATAATAAATTATATTTTCAATCTTAAGCTAAGGGAAGTAATTTGATCAAAAGGGACAAAGTCACGTGGTGCAAATGATTTAAATAAAGTACCTTTGATTTTGCCATATGCTCTGCGCATTTCGAGTCATCTTCCGTTGATGCATTTAGAATGAGCCGATCAGTAAATCCTTTGTTTCAATTAGTGTATCTTAACCGATTTGATTTTGCACTTTTTGACGAAGGGAGCATACATAGTGGAAGGAATGATTTGTGTCCTTAATTACCACTATGGTACTTTCACCGACAACTTGGCGGGCACCCGGATTAAACTCTAGATTTTTAGTTAAAACATCTTTATCATAGGTGCATAATACATTTATTTGCAAATGTACTGAGGAGCATACGATTTTCCGCAAATCATTGCTCAGGCATCAGGTAGCACCTCACCCGGCCGCATGAAAAACCTAAACACATTTAAAATAGAAAAAAAAATCATTTAAATAGAACAATGCATATAGACCTATATACATTTGATAAATCTAGAACTATTCTTTTTATTTTCTTTACATCACAACTATGAAATAACAAAACAGATTACAGACTTTTATATATATGGGACTCAGTATAATCCGTAAATGGTTGAAAAAGGGATCAGAGTCTGAGAAGATCAGTCTGGTAACATATTCTATCACATTTTTTATCAAATGTAGGTATTTTTTCAGAGGAAAGGGGTCAACCGTGGTTTAGGAAACTCAAAACTAGATTTGTATTGCTTTTTGACAATCGAAATAAACCATAGGTACATTGTTGTTGATAATTTGGTTACTGTATTATTGGTACTGAGATAGACCTGGATTCAAGCATCTAAAGAACTTTCTCAACCACTTACGTGACCAAGATGTTTAGACACGTTCACTTCCGGGAAAACAAAAAAACGTGAATCTTGAATCTTTGAGGATGGGTGCTACTTTTATCATTTTAGGTAAACACAGAGTCTGGTCACGATTATCTGTTTTCCATTTTACTATTTCATCTAAATACCATGTAGTGTTAAAGGCTTTAATTCCATAAAAAAAACCGAAACATTTGAAACAGGAGTTTGGAGATAGTACTATGGTCAAGTAACATATGGTGGTGTCTGTTAAAAAAAAATAATATATATATAGTCATAATTATATTGTATTGTCTGTATCTGTAACTTGATTAAAATGCTTGTAATGAGCCCTATGATTAGGAAAATGTAATATATTCTTTTTCTGTAATGATTTTCCGATTTTGACGTCTGGGTTGGAATTACCCGTTTTTTACTAGTATATAAGGAGGATATTGAAATATGATAATCTTGCTCAAGCCAGGATGAAAATGAATAATCTGTAACACAAAATGCAGGAGAGAATAGGTAATTTCACAGTTATTCCAGCCATATTGAATAAGAGGCAAATTTTTTGGATGGAGCCATATGAGGGGGAATTAGAAAGAAAGTATGGAAAACCTACATTTATGGCATGTTTCCAAGCAATTGGACGGTTTCAATGATGTTTATGTGCTATATATATGTACTAGCACAGTGATCTCCATGACCTGTTTTATGATGGAGGACCACCATCATTAAATTATATTCCACATCGTTATATGATCCCAGCCATTGTTAAATCATCTTCCGCCATCGTCAAATGATCCTCGTCATTGTCATGTAATTGTGCTATGATTGAAAAGTGAAGTCAAAATTTGTTTTTTGTTTTGCTAGCCGCCATTTTTGTTAGCAATGAAAATGAATTGCATAACCCTTATTGTATTATACAGGTTGGGAACAAACCCTCTATATGGTGTTTATACCTTTAAAGAGGGATAATCCTTCTATAGAGGGATAAAATTATCCCTCTATAAAGGGGTATTTTTGTTTAGACTGGATTTAAAGCAAAATAGGGCATATTGGCATTTTCTAGTTATACTGGCTATAATCTATAGCATTATATGCATCAATAATTGCACTTTATTAAAAATTGGGATGCCCACTTTTCTGCTAAAGTGACAGAACTTGAAATCTATTGTATATCAATCTGAACTCCTGATCAACAACAAAAGGGACAGTTGACCTTTAAATTTTATGTTAAATCTAACAATAGAAATTCTGTTCAGTGAGGCATAACTGAGTAGAATTGACCTGATCATCACAGCTTTCAATCATGGTCAACAATGGATTGTATAAATAATATTCAGTCAGTTTAGCAGTAAACTGGGCATGTGCATATTAAACTGAGTACATCGATTGGTGCATCAAATGTTGCAGGTTACTGCCATAATAAGTAGAGAACGCCAATATGCCCTATTTTGCTTTAAGTCCAGTTTAAACAAAAATACCGCTCTATAGAGGGATAATTTTATCCCTCTATAGAAGGATTATCCCTCTATAAAGGTATAAACACCATATAGAGGGTTTGTTCCCAACCTGTTATAATCCAAATGGTCCTCCTGATTCAGTTTACAAGTCCTGAGGGATATTAGGCTTACGATCCCTATTCACTTGTAGAGGTAGATCGGCACACCTGACAGGAGAACACTTGATCAAGATAGACAATTAATTGCATTATTTAATTAAGTTTCAGCTAATGCTAATGAAAATTTAAATTAAAAAATACATTTTAAATCCAGTTACCAAGAAAAAAGTTAATAATTAGTTTAACAAGTCAAACGTGCTTTTATTGACTTACGCAATCAGCATCCCCCTTTTTAAATAAGTGTCAAATAAGACGTAAAACAGAACATAATTTCATGCCAAATAACACAAGTACAACAATTATCGATAACATTGAATCACTTTATAAGTTTAAAAGTAAATACATGAATATTAACTGCAACTTGAAAATTTTAAGAAATTTCGTAATGTAATTCTGAATTTTGCTGGTTACTACTAGGGAATCTGTCTGACTTAAACACTTGCTTGTTCAAAACGGTAGGCACTAAAAAGTAGGGTAGGTAGGGTTAGCGGAAACACACATATTATTTTTTTTGGCCTAGATTTTTGTCCTGAACAATTCCCAAAATAGCAAGAAAATAACTTGGGAACATTAATTTAAGGACAGCAAGTGGTCATTCTTGACTAAGGGGAGCCAAGTAGGCTTGACATTGAAATTGTTACAAATGACAATAAATGAAAATATTGGTTATTTTATAATGAAATAAATATAATGAGCAATATATATATGGTCTGTTCACTATTCCTTACAATTTAATGGAGGGATGAAATACTTTCGATCATGACACACAGGGTTTTGTCCTGGTGAAAGTTCCTCCATCATTAAATATATATATATTCATCCATGGAGATCCCTGAGCACTGGTAGATTTTTATGTTATTCAGAGCTGATAGGGTACAGTGGAAATCTTTGTTTACTTCCTATCATGATTAATAAAGGTGTGTCCGTAACGTATTCATAACAATATTTACAAGGACAATCCTCGTCCCAACACAAATTTAAAGGAAGTGCTAGGACACTGGGAAGTCTGTAATTATAGTGGAGGAACCAGAAGTCCAAGAGCACCGCTGGGCTACTCAGCAGGAACAGAAAAACCTAAGAGATATCAGCAGATAGATCCTCAGGTCTAAGTCGTCGGGAAATTTTGACCAACCAAGGCTCCTAAAGTACCCATTCTAGTTTAAACTCTGGTCTTGATACCAGAGATGTGGTTGGGAGGATGAAAATCACCCTTCTGATGTATTGAAATTTCCAGCACCCTGATTCAGAATTGTGTTTTGGTCTGTTTTCAAGTACTATAAGCCAGTAAGCAATAGGTCTACTATATTTGGTGTACAAAATGTACATGTATGTAAAGATTTTAAGGTGTACATGTCTGTCTGGCAGGTATCATCTGACCTTGGCATCATTTACATGGTTCATTGGTCAATGTTAAGTTTTTTGTGTTTTTGTCTGTTTTTCAAGTACTACATGTATAAACAATATCAACTATATTTAATGTATGAAATGATTGTAAGGGGTACATGTCTGTCTGGAAGGTATCATCTGACCTTGGCCTCATTTTTATGGTTCAATGGTTAATCGTAAGTTTTTATGTTTTGGTCTCTTTTTCAAATACTAATAGCAATAGGTCAGCTATATTTGGTGTATGGAATAATTGTAAGGTGCACATGTCTCTCTGGTAGGTGTCCTTTGACCTTGACCTCATATCTGTATGGTTCATTTCAATTTTAAGTTTTTGTGTTTTGGTCTGTTTTTCAATTAGCATGATTAGCATATGCAATATATATAGGTCAACTATATTTGGTGTATAAAAAATTGAAAGGTGTATATGTCTGTCTGACACAATTTATCTGACCTTGACCTCATTGTCATAGATTTTTAAAAATGTTAAGTTTCTGTAATGGTTTTTAGTAAAACCTTTCTCTTTAAGACTTTCAACATAAAATCAATGGTCAGTAAAACAGGCGACACATTTCAGCATGTGCACTCTTGTTATTTTTTGCTAAAAAGTGTTTACACACTTTAAGCATACATGTACTTACATGTACACATAGAAAAATGGATGTGTGGTACAAATGTGTGATTGTCAATATACATATATATCATGTATATCAAAGGATTTTGATTTTAATTTGTTGGTTTACATGTTTACGAATGCCCCAATTTTTCCGACTTTCAGAGGATTTTTTTTTGAAATTTCATGCTTTTTTTTTTATTTCAGCCTTCTCTACTAATTCATCATCCCTGAAATAGAAATAAAAAGATCTTTGTACAAAATGTAGTAATATATACCCTCATATTATTTGCATTATTTTATCATGTTTAACATGTTTAAACATAATAAAAATAAGGAGATACAGTGTATGGTATGCTTACCAATGAGACAACTATCTATCAAAGGCTAAATGAAGTGGATGTAAGCAATTATAGGCAACCGTATGGCCTTCAACAATGAGAAAAACCCATAGACTGTATAGTCTGCTATAAAAGGCCCTGACATGAAAAATATGAAACATTTCAGTTGATAAAACTAGAAACGACATAAGCAGGTTTGATACGTGTATGTAACACATTTCCCTTTGTGTTTCTAGTCTTAAAAATAACTTTAAACAATCTAATGTGTTTCTGGTCTTAAAAATAACTTTAAACAATCTAATGTGTTTCTGGTTTTAAAAATAACTTTAAACAATCTAATGTGTTTCTGGTCTTAAAAATAACTTGATACAATCTGATGTGTTTATGGTCTTAAAAATAACTTTAAACAATCTGATGTGTTTCTGGTATTAAAAATAACTTTAAACAATCTAATGTGTTTCTGGTCTTAAAAATAACTTTAAACAATCTAATGTGTTTCTGGTCTTAAAAATAACTTTAAACAATCTGATGTGTTTCTGGTCTTAAAAATAACTTTAAACAATCTAATGTGTTTCTGGTCTTAAAAATAACTTTAAACAATCTAATGTGTTTCTGGTCTTAAAAATAACTTGATACAATCTGATGTGTTTCTGGTCTTAAAAATAAAAATCTAAAAATACACATTTAATTCTTTGGGTCAACTATATGCACATGATACATAGATTGCATTCTACTGTCCCTTTCACCAAGCTTAAACATGTAATTACTGACAAGAATATACTACAGCTGAATGAAACCGTGTCCATGCCATATACATGATATAAGAGGTTTAAAAGGATCTTAAAACCCATATATTTTATTTTGTAGGTACATCAATACTTGCTATTTTTTTGGCTGGATACTTTGCTCAGCATTATTTGCCCCCACCGAAACCAAAGATAGTTGGTATAGATCTTGGTAAGTATTTTTAATGGAATAATATTTACATCTATCTTCAACCTTGTCTACCCTTTACTGTGTGACTAAAAACCAGAAATAGTTGGTATTTAGAACTTGGTAGAAATATAAGTAATCCTGATTGAATTAGATCAGCAGAATTTATACCCTAACCTAAACCATTTGAAAACCAAAGATTTTGATGAATTATTTTGAATGGATACATTTTTGTACATTATCATTGTTAATAGACTTTTTTATGTAGCTACATGTAAGTATTATTTATCTCGTACATATGTATCACATGTCGTTGATCTATTGCAATTGGAAAATGGCACTTTTAAGTCGTTTCCTTGCAATTACTTATGAATCACTTGGTTTTGTTAAGCAGAATACAATGTATTACTTATCATGCTTATAGCAATATCTTAAAAGAAAAAGTTTTGAAAATAATTATGCAATGTCCTTTGTAACAGAAATATCTGAATAGACAGGTTTGTAATAGAAATATCTGAAAAGACAGGTTTGTAATAGAAATATCTGAAAAGACAGGTTTGTAATAGAAATATCTGAAAAGACAGGTTTGTAACAGAAATATCTGAATAGACAGGTTTGTAATAGAAATATCTGAAAAGACAGGTTTGTAACAGAAATATCTGAAAAGACAGGTTTGTAATAGAAATATCTGAAAAGACAGGTTTGTAATAGAAATATCTGAAAAGACAGGTTTGTAACAGAAATATCTGAATAGACAGGTTTGTAACAGCAAGCTGTGAATGGATTGGTTTTCTGAAACAAGTGAGGATCACACTAGTGCAGGGTTAAAGAATTTAAATAAAAAGTAATACTTGTATACATCAATAAGACAGCAACATAACAAAACTAGAATACAAATGACATCCATATCTTTTATATGAAGCTTGCTAGACTGTTTTATCAGGATTTGAAGATTTCATAAAGAGCTGTTAGTCTGTCCTCCTTAAGATGTAAAGAAATATCACCTGTGATTATATTTCAGGTACTACATATTCATGTGTTGGTGTATATCATGCAGTCAGTGGTAAGGTGGATATCCTAGAAGCACAAGATGGACATAAATGCATCCCTAGTGTTGTAGCATATAGGTATTAATACATAATCAGGAATAAATATAAGAATTGAGAATGGAAACAGGGAATGTGTCAAAGAGACAACAACCCGGCCAAAGAGCAGAAAACATCCCAAGGCTACCATTGCAAATTATGTCTTCAACGCAGCGAGAAAATCCTGCACTTGGATAAATTGATATTAATAGCTTTGATGTTTTTGCTTAGACTCAAATTATTAAAAAAACAGAATGTAATGTATATTCTCTTATGATTGTGGCCTATTATCCATTTCCCACTTGAAGAAATATTTTCTTATCACACTGTACTGTATACAAAACACTAAGAACAGATTTTAACTCATTGGGGGATGCATATAGGCATGATGGGAGTGACTCAAATTAATAAACTATGGGTGGTTGATTTTTTTTTTTAGAAATTTGTAAGAATTATAATTCAAATGTAAATTTAATATTATGGCTGGTTTGGGGTCTACAAAAGTGCCCCCTCCCCCTCATGCGTTTGAATCTGGAACAGTCCTGACATGTTTCACTCGAAAATGTTTTTGTTAAATTTGATTCTATTCTGTGGCCATGGTGTACATTGTAGAAAAGCTTGAAAATGTCTGATGATAATGTTTGACACTTGAAATAGACTTATGAGGTAATTCTGTTTCTGTGAAAAGATAAGCACAAAATTTCATGGAATTTTCTTTTTTTACACTGGTCAAGATAATGTTTGGGAGTAATAGGTTTAACAACTTGTGAGAATTGGATATTGCCTAGGTCTTGTTTATTATTTCTAAATTGAATAACTCCAGTATGTACCAAGCGATATCCAATTTTCAATCGTTATGGAAACTAAAAATATTCCACTTGTAAAATGATATTCGATTGGACACTGGTAGTAGATGTAGTAAATATGAATTTATTTTTTAATGAAAATGGGACACTGATAGGGTAATCTTAATTTATTTTGTTTTTATAGTGATGTTGGTGCACTGGTCATGCTGGTAATATAATGGACATTTTTTGTATATTTCATTAATGATAGGACACTAGTGGAGTACCGGTACTCTGATTTTTCTTTGTGGATGATGAGGCTTTTGATAGGAATTTCTTTGTTGTTTTTAGTAATAGTGGACCCAGGGCTTATGATGGGTAATTCTATATTTGTCCATTCTTTGTTGTTTTTAGCAATGATGGAATACTTGTGGGATATAAAGCAGTAGCTCAGTCAGAACATAATCCTAGAAATACCATCTACGATGCCAAGCGTTTTATTGGTAAAGTATTCAGTAAGGAAGAGTTACAGGAATTACAGAAAACCTATCCTTTTGAGGTATGATGTACTTTTATGATAAAGCAATACCACCATTTCTATATTTGTATTAAGAGTTTTACATTGGAATCAATATCTTTTAAAAAGAACCAATTATCCTACGATCTTTATATATCAACCTTCTCAGTCGCTCTGTAATTCTGGTATCAAGTCTTTGAGACGTTAGCAGAACCTATCAGTGACTTCACAATAAGAAGTTATTGGTTTATTATAGATATTGTGTGTCAGGGACTTTACTCAATGTGAAGCTTTTTTGCTAGCTCATTCATGACCACTTGTCCATATTTTTCAATTATTAATGTGAAGAAAACACAATATTCTTTACTTATAGCTGTTTTCACAAATTTTCTTTTGAACTTTATGAAGATAAATCATTATCTCAAGCAAATCTAATAATGTGGGTTTTTCTCAGTCTAAGAATAAAGAGAATGCATGACATCATAAGCCTAGATCATTGACTTTGCCTAAAAACAGCATTTAACTGATAATCAATGGTCTTTCAAACTTGAAAATGTTTCTGATCAGCTATATCTCATCTCAGGGCTGTTGAACTACAATGATATTGTAGCTGAGGAACTCTCATTTATAGAACCATAGATAATCTATTATAGATATCAGAATAAGGTAATGTTTTTTATGCCACCGCCGTAGTGGTGGGGGCATTAAGTTTACCCTTGTCAGTCTGAACGTACGTCCGTACGTCCCAAATTTGTTTCCGTTCTCTAACTTGAGTTTGCCTCAACTAAATATTATGAAACTTATACACAATGCTTATTACCACATAACACAGATCAAGTTTGAATTTTGGTGGCTTCACTCTAACTGTTCTAGAGTTATGCTCCTTTATAAATGGAAAAAATGCAAAATTTTTAGTTTCTGTTCTCTAACTTAAGTTTGCCTCAACCAAATGTTATGAAACTTATACACAATGCTTATTACCACAAAACACAGATCAGGTTTGAATTTTGGTGGTGTCACTTAAACTATTCTAGAGTTATGCCCCTTTATAAATGAAAAAAATTGCAAAATTTTTATTTTCTTCTAAATATCAAGTAATTTTTAAAATTGGAGTTATCACCCTTTGTCCATGATTGGATGTTGAATCAACTACAATCAATGCTTTATACAATGCAATGTTTAATTTTGACTTCCACTGATAAAACACAGATCAAGTTGAATTTAGGTAGTGTCACTTTAACCATTATTGAGTTATACCCCTTTATAAATTGAAAGATTGCAAAATTTTTAGTTTCCATTCTGTAACTTAAGTTTGCCCCAACCAAACATTATGAAACCTATACACAATATTCATTACCACAAAACTAAGATCAAGTACAAATTTTTGTTTCCGTTTTCTAACTTGAGTTTGCCTCAACCATGCATGTTATGAAACTTATACACAATGCTTATTACTACATAATACAGATTAAGTACGAAATTTGGTGGCTACACTTTTACCATTCTTGAATTATGTCCCTTATAAACATAAAGATTGCTGAATTTTTCGTTTCCGTTCTCTAACTTTAGTTTGTCTCAACAAAATGTTATAAAACTGTTCTAGAGTTATGCATGTTTACAAATAGAAACATTGCTGAAGATTTAGTTTCTGTTCTCTACTTAAGTTAGCCTCAACCAAATGTTATGAGACTTACACACAATTCTTATTACCACAAAACTCCGATCAAATTCAAATTTGGGAAGCGTCACTTTTACCGTTCTTCAGTTATGTCCCTTTATAACTATATGATATGCAAGTGGGGGCATCATCTGTGTCCACATGGACACTATCCACATTTATTTTGTTTTTTTTTCAAAATAAGCATCTTTGAACAAAAATGTTTTCCTTTGAATATTTATTATACATTCTTGATATGGTTGGTTGTTGTTAAACAACCTTTCAGCATGCTTGACAATATTGGTCGGCCAGTTTTATTGCTGAAGGTCCCCATTGAGAACCATCAACCTTCAGCAGGAAAACTGGCATTCCTAGTCAATTAAGACAAATGTACCTGTCGTGAGGGGGTTCAGACTCACAACCTCGGTGTTGACAGGTTAGTAATCTCTGTAGAAAACTGGCATTCCTAGTCAATTAAGATAGGAGTCAAATGTACCTGTCGTGAGGGGGTTCTGACTCACAACCTCAGTGTTGACAGGTTAATGATCTCTGTAGAAAATTGGCATTTCTAGCTATATATGTAGGACTCTAAAGTGCGATGGTCATGCTAAAGTGCGATTCTATACGCTAAAGTGCGATGCCTCCATACGCTAAAGTCTGATGGTCCGAGAAAGTATAGACGTAAGAAACGTAGTTTGATTATGAAGTTAACAATCGTTTATACAAACTAAAAATGAACACGCCGGAAGATAAATTACTAATACATTTTGTATTTGATTAACAACTGTTAAACCAAATGTCAATGACTTATTAATAATTAATTTAAACCTAACCGTGCTTTGACGTCCTAAGCAAATGTGTTTTTTTTTTCGGTAGCTGGAAGAAGAACTTGTATCCTGCAGTCGACCATTTTACTATTTAGATACAAAATAGTATTCGCATAAATATCCTGTATCGTGCTTTTATTGGAAGCAAACAGATACATTTAAATCATTGTTTATGTTGCAGTTTACTTTGCGGTCCCTGTTAAAATATTGTTGCGTTAAAAGTAACATCTGTAAAATAAAGGTACATGTTTGCATGCGTAAATTATAAATTGTCGGCTAAAAAATTAGTTTGTACATTATAGGAAAATATAACATGTATGTGTAGTCGCTACGAAAAAGAAGACAACTCGGCGAACATCGCCCTTTTCTCTCATTTAAATTAAAGCTTAAACAAATAAATGTTACATATTACGACAATAATCGAATTTTGTATTTGTAATTTACAATGACGACTGTAAGGGAAGGTGTTCCCATTATTGATAGACTGTGTGAATGGCAAGCTACGCCAATTATCACAATATTTAATACACCCGAATTGTTTAAATTCATTTACAAGAAATATAGTATTTTGTGAAACCTAAATTACCTTTTTAGCAATTATTACGTGGTCGGTCTTCTAAATTTAGAAACAATCACTTCAGCCTACCAGTAGATTATAATGCCTATCACATATGGTATACCTTAGAATACTAGATTTTACAAAAGGACTATTTTTACAACTTTATATTCTTTAACGTTTTTAAAGACCTCGCACCTTACCCTATTGGTCCATCGCACTTTAGCTTGATATACCACCGTACTTTAGCAAACAAACAACCATCGCACTTTAGCGTGAGACACCATCACACTTTAGCGTAGACCATCGCACTTTAGCGTGACAATCGCACTTTAGAGTACCATCACACTTTAGAGTCTTACATATATATATTCAATTAAGATAGGAGTCAAATGTACCTGTCATGAGGGGGATAAGACTCACAACCTCAGTGTTGACAGGTTAATGATCTCTGTAGAAAACTGGCATTCCTAGTCAATTAAGATAGGAGTCAAATGTACCTGTCATGATGGGGTTCAGGCTCACAACCTCGGTGTTGACAGGTTAGCAATCTCTGTAGAAAACTGGCATTCCTAGTCAATTAAGATAGGAGTCAAATGTACCTGTCGTGAGGGGCTTCAGACTCCATGGACTCACAACCTCAGTGTTGACAGGTTAATGATTGCTTTAGAAAACTGGAATTCCTAGTCAATTAAGATAGGAGTAAAATGTACCTGTCATGATGGGGTTCAGACTCACAACCTCGGTGTTGACAGGTTAGCAATCTCTGTAGAAAACTGGAATTCCTAGTCAATTAAGATAGGAGTCAAATGTACCTGTCATGATGGGGTTCAGACTCACAACCTCAGTGTTGACAGGTTAGCAATCTCTGTAGAAAACTGGCATTCCTAGTCAATTAAGACAATTGTACCTGTCGTGAGGGGTTTCAGACTCACAACCTCGGTGTTGACAGGTTAGCAATCTCTGTAGAAAACTGGCAATTCCTAGTCAATTAAGATCGGAGTCAAATGTACCTGTCGTGAGGGGGTTCTGACTCACAACCTCAGTGTTGGCAGGTTAATGATCTCTGTAGATGAACTACTTAGACCACTCTGTCACATAGACCACCATTGTTGGTATGAAAAAGGTTTTCAAATGTTTTGAATCATAAAATAAATAGGATTATCTATGTCTTAGCCCACTAGTACAGAACTGGTTTATATTTTTCTATGATTTATTTTGCAGTTGGAAGCAGATGAACATGGAATGATACGATATGTTTTATCAGTCAATAACACAGAAAAAAGGGTTAGACCAGAGGATATAGGATCCACGATAATAGAATTTCTAAAAAATGCTGCAGTCCAGAATCTGACATCTCCAGTTACTAAAGTAGTTATGTCAGTACCAGCTGAGTTTGATCAGCTTCAGAGAAATTATACCAGGAAGGCGGCTAATAATGCTGGTATGTTTTATTATTAGAGTATTTGGTGGCAAGAGATTCTGTACTATGATATATATAAAAGAGTAGATATGGTATGATTGCCAAAGAGACAACTATCCACCAGAGTTTAAATGATGTGGATAAAAGCAATTATAGGTCACCATATTGTCTTCAACAATGACGAAAAATCAAACAGTATAGTCAGCTATAAAAGGCCCAACATGAAAATTTTTTAAACAGTTCAAATGAGAAAACAAACAGCCTAATTTTAGCTTGCTTTCGGACAGTATTTTCAAGCATTCTTTCATACCGTATAATTTATCATTGTTTTCCTTGTAATAGTTTTTTTGATGTCATAAATATATTTGTAAATTTGAAATGATTTTTAACCGGATTTACGAAGTAAACTTTGTGTATTGATTTGGGGATGTACGGCGGGCGGGTGGGCAACTGCCAAACAGTGTCCGTGCATTTACTCATGAACCGTTCAACCAAAGCTATTTAAATTTTAATATGTTGTTACTGATGACAAAAGGGAGGACAAGTTCAAGTTTTGACGATTTTCACTTTCACCGTTCAGGAGTTATGGTTTTTGAAAGATTGAAAAATGTTGTGTCCAGTATTGTCCGTGCTGTAACTCATGAACTGTTTAACTAAAGCTTTTCAAATTTTAATATGTTGTTACTGTTGACAAAATGGAGGTCAAGTTTGATATTGGCGATTTTCAATTTCACCGTTCAGGAGTTATGGTTCTTGAAAGATTGAAAAATGTGTGGTGTCAGTGCTTTAACTCATGAACCGTTCAACCAAAGCTTTTCAAATTTTAATACATTGTTACTGATGACAAAATGGAGGTCAAGTTCAATATTGATGATTGTCACTTTTACCATTCAGGAGTTATGTTCCTTGTGACATTGAAAAATGCCAGGATACAAATAAATGTTAAAAAAATCCAGTTTGCTGTCACTCTGACAGCCTCTTGTTATTAATAGTTTGTTTATGTATTTTTTGTTTAATCCACTGACCAAGATAAAAAAAAGGGGGAGAATTGAGTATGAATCTTGTTTAATTGTTATGTGCATTTCCTGAGTCAGGAATCTCATTCAATGTTATCTTTTAGTTTGTTAGAGCTTTACAAAATCACACACTTCAAAATGGAAGACCATATGTTGAACTCTAGATGTAGTTGGATTATTATTTAATAAAATGATGAAGTCTACTTTTAATGACTTTTTTAGATCTCCCATAAGATTTCCCACAAAAATGTCACCCTGATCATGCTAATCTGATTTCAGAAAAGTTTGCTGATATGTAAATTAAACATGCAAAATCTACTTGTTAAAGACCAAAAACCTTGTTATATTTTAGGTTTAGAGGTATTTAGAATAATAAATGAGCCAACAGCAGCAGCATTAGCTTATGGACTGCACACTAAACCAAGTCTTAGTAATGTTTTAGTGATAGATCTTGGTGGTGGTACGTTGGATGTATCATTACTCAATGTTCAGGGAGGAATGTTTCTAACACAGGGTATGGCTGGTAACAATATACTAGGTGGAGAGGATTTCAATGAGAGACTTCATTCTTATTTAAAGACTGTGATAGAAAAACGACACAAACAGTCACTGACTGACAAGGAAGATCTACAGACATTACGTTTAGCAGTGGAAGATGCTAAAATAAATCTCACATCATCTGACCACACATTTCTTAGTATACATTTGCATTCTTTAGGTAAAAATTCATTATTTCAAGAAAGGATAACTAGATCTAAATTTGAAGAATTAAACAATGATCTTTTCAAAAAGGTGATAGATCCTATACAGACAGTTTTAAAGGCTACTAATCTACCTCCTGAAGAAATAGATGAAATAGTGTTAGTAGGTGGGTCAACTAGAATTCCAAAGGTTAGGCAGTTGATACATAAATTTTTCAACAAGAAACCGAACACAAATATAGACCCTGAACTGGCAGTGGCAATGGGTGTGTCTGTACAGGCTGGTATTATTGGAGGAATGTGGCCATTGACTGTCAGTGCAGTAGAACTACCTACCAGAGTCAAGAAAATACAAATTAACTGATCATTATTATTTAGTTTTTAAATGGGGGGGGGGGGGGGGGGGGGGGGATGGAAATCAAAATGTGTGAGGGATGATAGGATGACATGGTGTCAGAGTGAGAATTATAAATGAGAGAGGGCTATGACAAGGAAAAGAGAAAGAAAAATAATCTGAGTGTTTAAGGAAGATTGTTAATTTTTAAATGGTATTAATAATGTCATGAATGTATTGTACAATGATCTGAAAAATATTTCTGCAGTAAGCTTTATTTTGCATTCAAATAACTATTTAATGTATTTGATCACTCTTTATTTTTTGTTACAGGTACATTGTATTTGTTTTGTTAACCATCACATTATTATTGTTTACTTTTCATAATTTATGACGAATCAAGTACATTGTATATGAATATTTCCTATATATTACTGTTATTCATTTTTTCCCCTGACTTTTTCAGGAATATTAAATTATATTTCTAATTAACAAACAAAGAAGCTAATACATTAGTCCTGATTTATAGTAATGTAATTTCAAATTCTAATTCATATCTGAAGATATTTTTTTAAATCATATCACAGCCCTTCCTTTTATTTATTTCTTTGTTATTATTTAAAAAATGATCATATTTAAACGTCTAAAAGGTCTTTTCTAAATAGTAATTTTTTGCACTAAAAGTGTTTGTTTTTATGGTAAAAAAAGTTGGGTTTTTTTCTAGAATTTTTTATCTGTTTGATTTATTTCCATGACAAAGATTTACCTTTGCCTTTTCAATAGATATCAATAATGCATTTAGTTCGAATATTTAGTTGTTATTCAAATTTTAAAAAATTGGCACAAGTCATTATATTTCTTCTGCTTCACAAAGCATGCAACGAGGGAATATACAAAAATTTTAATTGTATTATATACAGAAATATTTAAAATTTTAAGAGTATTGATATATTTTCAACCTTATCATTCTTAGGTAAAATGAAATGGAAAATTCTGCAATTTAAAGGTAAAATTGTAATTAAACTACAATGACAAAATCAGTGTAAAAATACTGGAAAAATTAGAAATTAAACTTTTGTCTACTCAATTCCATTTTTTTATTCTAATTGATATAAGTAGAAATTGTATTGGTTTGGACTAAATAATCACCTTTATCAAATTTGAGAGAGTTTTCTTGTTTCATAAAGACATCACCAGTTACTTTAAATACTGTATTGATAACCCATGCACATGGTGCATCTTATAATTTTTATCTTTGGACATAAAAGAAAGTTCAGTCTCAATCTGAATTTTCCATTATAATGTAAGTTTTTTAGTTTGTTTTTTTACAGACATTCCATGATGAAGAACAGCATTTGATTCCATGAACTGAACTGTTATTATGTGGTTTGACCATATTCATTGCTTAATTGGTGTTGCTTTTGTAAAATTTGTCTTTGTACACATGAATTAGCTTCAAGATTGATAGATGGTCAGCAAACTAATGTAAAGCAAAAATAAACTTGCATTAGTCTGTTTCTACCTATTATTAAAAGCCAAGTACACATTTCCTATTTTATGTCTGACAACTTTCAGCGAACTCACATGTATACAACAATCAAGACCACACTACTGTTTAGTGGAAATAGTTGAAAACCCACCTTTAAATGTTAATATTTTTTGTAACCTTTTATATATTACAAATGCCAAAAAACATGGCTTTAAATACTAAATAAGTGCTAAAATAGTCTTATGATCCTTAGAGACTGAGATGTTTCTATAAAAACTGGAGAAACTCAGATAATAACCAATTACATTAAATCCTTTTTAGGTTGAAAAGTGATATATATCAATTTGTAGATTTTTATCTAGTAGTTATATTCCAATTGTGTTGATGAAACACTACAGTACAATCTGCATCTCTATATAGTTTCCCTTGAAGGAATGTTGTAAAGTGTTAGATTTTCCTACAAAATTGGTTTTAGTGAACAAAAATTAACATTTCATGTATGTTTCATAAGAATACGTAGTTTGATTGGCTGATAACAATTGTGAGGCATTCCATAAACAAATTGTATTTTTCAAATGAAATGCAACGTTCATGACTGCATGTGATTCCCATGACAACATCGCTATAATGCATAGGAAAGCAAACCAAAAGCTTGATATAACTTGTAATTTCTGAGTTGTAGCATATAAATGCAATTATAAAAATTGAATGCTTCTTTTTGTAATTTTATAGGGTTGTAGTAGCATTGATTGTGGCTACATTTATAGTATGAAGTGCTTCCACACTTCATACAAAATGTGCTTCAGTCAATGCTTTTATACCCCAATAAAGTAACAAAAAGAAGCATTCAATTATTTAGATAAGTTTTAATTCCCAGTTTTATAGACTGTTGGTTATTTTGTCTCATTATACAGGACTGTAGAGTAAGTTAAGAGGCCTGTTAAGACTGTGATATATTTATCTTGCCTTTTTATTGTATATACGATCCAGTATGTAGATCATAGTAGATAATATCTGTAGATATGATGTGATCAAAGTTATTTTTTCAATTGAAAGTTGATAAGTATGTCACAGTAATTAATTTGTGTAAATTGGTCAACTGATAAAAAGCACCATTCTGACAAAAATATTAGCAACACATATGTCACTGGTTAGGTTCAGAATACGCATTGACATTTAATGTTAGTAGATTTCTTAAAATTATTGTTTAATATATTGTAGAGAACATTCCATTTGATTTAATTATATATTGAACGACCAATATATATATGCTTGATCATGTACCTACGAGATATTTTCATTCAATGTAAACCAGGAAAATCATACTTAATTTGGCTCATGAATGCATTTAGCATTAGAGCATTTTGTTATTTCAATCGACATGTTATCAAACAGATGAAAGGATGAAAAAGATTTTTTAAATTTGCAAGCAGAACTTTTTTTGGAAAAGATATACATTTATAAGCTAGTATCCCACCATCTTTGTTGTTCTTGTCATTATCATCACATTAACATAATACCCACAATTCATTTCACTAAACAAATCATGGGGATCGTCATTTCTTATTATGGGAGATAGGCATTAAAAGTTCAGATATTAGAAAAAAGGATAAAAATTACACATCTTCCAAATAAGACTGACATTTAAATTATTGTATATAACTTCGAATTCTGATTGATAAATGTTTTCAAAAAATCAAAATACAATGATGTAGATCTTTTCCATTTTGTGTCATCAATTTTTTGTATTTTAAAATGAACTTTTTTTTAAATGCATTGCTAGTTATTAGACATGATAGAGCAAAAATTGTATCTGGCAAGTTTAAAGCTGATTTATATTACTTTTTGTCTTGTCTCAGTAAAGTTTAAAAAGCAATACTTAGCGTGCTGTTTCCGGCAGTGCCTGCTGCTGCATCAACAATGTAATAGTATGAGATCAGGTCAGTTTAGGGGGACCACTAATTGAGATCAGTGATATTTGGTATGCAGATGTATTAACATTGGCACATCTCATTTCCATGGAGATTATATGACCCTGCCCCTCACCATAGTTAATTGAAGTTGAAACTTTTGCATAGTTTACAGGGAACCACTTATGATAAGTCAATGGTTTTTGGTATGCAATTATCAGTATTAACATTTCTCATATCCACAGAGGTTGTTTAGCCTTGCATAGTTTATATGTTCACGTATTGCTGTTTAAATTTTAACAATTGCATTATACTTTCAAAATTACATAATGGTGAGATATATCTCTGTGTCAACAGTTTATTCTAATTCTTAGCCCGATTCATACTTTTCTCTACCAGTTCAATATTGCTTTTATTGTTTGGATCACTTTATCTGAGGGCTGTTACTGAATTAAACTAATGGGAACATTGGGAAGAACTTTTTTTAAATCCCATAAACCCATAATATAAAATTTTCATTTTACTAAAATCTTTCAAAATTCTATAAATGAAAATGCAACTATCCACAATAATTAATGTAAGTGCCTCCAATCCTCCCACCATCGCTATCAATTTTGGAATAGCCCTCAGCTTTTTATTGGTCAGAATTTAATCATTTAAATATAATAATGAAGCCATATTTTCGTCAGATTTAAAGAACACAATTTTTTGGATATCATTTAAAGGGAAATAGAAAGTTTGCCTTCACATTGTCAAGATATCATTTGAGAAACAGATTCAACCACTGTATCATGTGCAATAATTGATTTCTCCATTAATGACAATTAAGTTTTAATATTTTAAATCCTAGGTAAGCCTCATGTTTTAGAAATTCAACTGTCTCAAGATGAGAAATATTGTATAACACATGAAGCAGTGGTAGAACTAAGTATATGTAATTTATCAAACATTGACTGATTTACTACCATATTTCTTAGTGAATGATTTTCGTGTTTGTTAAGGATAAAAAATATCATTGAAGAGATATGAAAGATGTTAGCGCTTGTGTTTTGAGATAGTGATATTTTTATTGTATGTATGTGATATTAACTGTTATTTGTTTTATAGAGACGTTATTATGATACTGTCTGTTATTTAAGCATTTGTTAAATCTTGTCATGATGTGCAATAAATGACTTTGAAATGGTTGTTCTGTTATTTCAACCTTTTAACCTCTGTTCAAATAATATGCTAAGTAAGGAGCCTGAATAGCTCACCTGGCATCAATGCAGACAATTGAGAAACAATTTCATTTCAAAAGCAACAAACTAGTAAGATCATTCCTTTATTCTGTAGGTTTTTTTTCCATTTCAATTCAACTGTGAAAAACAAATCATTAAAAATCGTGTTTATAGGTCAATAACTCTTCAAGGAGCAATCCGAGGATTTCTGCCTAATGAAGGCTTTGGTAAATGCTGCTGCACTGATCATTTTTGCAATTCTAGCTTTTGTAGTTTTTCAGATATAAGCCAAAACAACATAGAAATGTATTACAGGGAAAACAAATCTTTATTATCAAGAAGTGGTAAAATTTCAACATATGGCAAGTTTTGTAGATAATCATTTCCATGGAGATTTCTTTACCCACTGACCTCAGTGATGGTCCTTTGACTTTGAAACTTTCCATAGTTTACATGTTAAAGTTTGTGTTTATGTGACTTTCAGGGAAAACACTAATGAAAAGATACATTGTAGCAAAAGGATGATTTAAGCCAAACTAAGCAATGGACCTTCAGTTGAGATGAGCCACAATATATGGGGACAAATTTCATACTTAGTTCATTCAAGCAGAAGTACGTCAATGTATACTCACTATGTAACTTACCATTTAACTATACATACAATAGCTTGAAGACAAGGTCATATTTATATGACATGTCAGCCAGATATATATTACTCTTCATTGCAACAAATTTACCTGCTGTAACTTAAGGAATTATTGCTTTGTTTTTATCATTACAAAAATTTGAACCAGATATGTTTCACAAAAATATATTTGCCTTTTAAATTTAGATAGCATTATTTGTATGTAGCATTTCCTGAAATCGCAATAACTAATCACTTATTTGTGTCAGTCTCAATAACTAATCACTTATTTGTGTCAGTCTCAATAACTAATCACTTATAATATTTGTGTCAGTCGCAAAAACTAATCACTTATTTGTGTCAGTTGCAATAACTAATCACTTATTTGTGGCAATAGCAATAACTAATCACTTATTTGTGGCAATCGCAATAACTAATCACTTATTGGTGTCCATTGTTCAACAATGGCAATAACTAATCACTTATTTGTGGCCATTGGTCAACAATAGCAATAACTAATCACTTGTGTCCATTGGTCAACCATCACAATAATAAATGCACTGCCTGTTTTAATAACCATGATTGATTTTATGTCGAAAGTCCTAAAGATAAACTTTTACTACAAGTATCACATAGATTTAACACAATCAATTATCTGTGAAAATGAGGTCAAGGTCAGATAAACCAAGCCAAACAGACATATACACTTTACAATCATTCCATACACCAAATATAGTTGACTTTATTGCTTGTAGTGTCTGAGAAACACATTTAACCAGGAAAGCTTAACATTGTCCATTGAACCATGAAAATGAGGTCAAGGACAGATGATACCTGAAAGACAGACATGAACATCTAACAATCATTCCATACACCAAATATAGTTGACCTATTACTTGAATATTATAATAAAATGCTCCGCTGGGCGCAGCTTGATACGACCCAGAGGTCGAACCCTGAACAGTTGGGGCAAGTATGGACACAACATTCAAGCTTGATACAGCACTGAATTTGGATTGTGATTAAATATTTGACACAGCACAGGTTTCTGACACAGAATGAATGTGGTCTAAGAACTTTGAAAATTTTAATTTACCTATTCAAACCATATCATTATTATTTGCTTTTATATATAAATAAGAAATAACCTATCTATTCCATTATCACTGAACTAGTATACATATTTGTTTAGGGGCCAGCTGAAGGACGCCTTTGGGTGCGGGAGTTTCTCGCTGCATTGAAGACCCATTGGTGGCCTTTGACTGTTGTCTGCTCTATGGTCGGGTTGTTGTCTCTTTGACACATTCCCCATTTCCATTCTCAATTTTATCTAAAATGGAAAATTTTAAAGAAAAATAAAGGAAAAAAAAATCCCCCCCCCCAATTTTTTTAACCCCCTTATGATTCATCACCCCCAAACTCAATCCCAGCCTTCCCTTTGTGGTATGGTACCTTGCAGTACAATTTCAGACAGATCCATTCACTTGAACACAAGTTATTGTCTGGAAACTAGAAAAATGCTTGTTTTTTGGCCCCAAATTCCTGAACGTTTAGGGCAATTACCCCCAAACTCAAACCCAGCTTTCCCTTTGTGATATGGAACCTTGTAGTACAATTTCATAAAGATCCATACACCGACACACAAGTTATTGTCCTGAAACTAGAAAAATGCTTGTTTTTTGGCCCCTAATTCCTTAAATTTTGAGGCAATTAGTATTATTACCCCCAAAATCAATCCCAGCCTTCCCTTTGTGGTATGGTACCTTGCAGTACAATTTCAGAGAGATCCATACACTTGAACACAGGTTATTGTCTGGAAACTAGAAAAATGCTTATTTTTGGCCCCTTATTCCTAAACGTTTTGGGCAATTACCCCCAAACTCAATTCCAGCTTTCCTTTGTGATATGGAACCTTATAGTACAATTTCAGAAAGATCCATACACTTACACACAAGTTATTGTCATGAAACTAGAAAAATGCTTGTTTTTTGCCCCCTTATTCCTAAAATTTTGAGGCAATTACCCCCAAAATCAATCCCAGCATTCCCTTTGTGATATGGAACCTTGTGGTACAATGTCAGAGAGATCCATTCACTAACACACAAGTTATGTATGCAAGTTACAAAAATGCTTATTTTTGGCCCCTTGTTGGCCCCTAATTCCTTAACTGTTAGTACCATAACCCCCAAAATCAATCCCAACCTTCCTTTTGTGGTATTGAACCTTATGGTAAAATTTCAAAGAGATCCATTCACTTAAACTAAAAGTTAAAGTATGAAAAACAATGTGTCTTCGGATGACGACGACGCCAATGTCATACCAATATACGACTGCAAAATTTGTTTGCGGTCGTTTAAAAACAGATCAAAACACAAAAATTTACATTGACCAATGAACCATGAAATGAGAGCAAGGTCAGATAATAACTAACAGACAGACATGTACACCTTACATCATTCCATACAACAAATATAGTTGACCTATTGCTTATAGTCTTCGAAAAAACAGACCAAAACACAAAAACTTTACATTGACCGATTAACCATGAAAATGAGGTTGTGGTCAGATTAGACCTGCCAGATTGACATGTACCCTCTACAATCATTTCATACACCACATATAGTTGACCTACTGCGTAAAGTATATGAGAAACGTTTGATTTTTCAATTTCTATTTTCACACCGCAAAATTGACAGTGCTTGTACAAGGATTACAATACATGTAGATTTACAAGGGGGTAAACTGTAACAGCCATACATATGTACATCTGCTATAAATCACTAAATATAGATATATTTAGAATTTTATCACTTGGGGTTTACAAAGTGAAAGCAGCATGTCATATCTGAAGAGATAATTGAACATTAATTGATAACAGAGAAAACACCATTGTCAACATGATTCATGCCAGGAAAGAAACACCCATATCTTGCTTAACAATAATAATTGTTGGCAAGATAAAGAACTATAATAAAATTCAACTAACATATTTATTCACACAAATCAATTATTCAATTTTATTTTGACATATATTCAAGGAACAAATTTTGGTTTTTGTATGTCCAAACCAAACTTTTCCATTTTTGTTCTTTTTTCATAAGGTTCATAAGGATCATCAACGAAGTAGGTTTTCTTCTTCCAATATTTTGTGACCATTTTGTCAAGAAGTGTAGATTGTGAAGCATTACATACAACGTGAAGTCTGTGTCTCCACTTTTTTTGAGGACCCATTCTCCATAGTTTTTTACTTCTTCCAGCCCTGGTTCGGATCCATAATCCACAATTTAGTCTTTTAAATCTTTTGAGAACATTTTTATTTGATTGAGGTTTTCCATCTTTTTTATCACAAACTATTGTAGGCTCTGCCCAATCCATTCTGGTTCTCACAGAAGTTTGAACAAGTGGCGTGTAATTCTGTAAAATGCTTCTCCTAAATAAAATAAATCACAGAACATCTTAAATTTGTTTAAAAAATCAATTATTTCCACACTTCTGTTAACATGTTAAGGACAAAGATTTTGGATTAAAAGTTTGACTATCACCACTGATCACTTTGCACAGAACTAATAATTGATTTTGAAAACATATTTTTTAATCGGTATACATGTTTTCAATAATACAAAATTTTATGTTCGACAATAAATGCAAATTTTGACAAAGTCTGGATCTGCAAAATTAAATAGACAACCGTTTGACATAATTTACACTATTTAAACTAAAAACACTACATGTCATTATCTTATGATATAAATATTTCCTTTAGATACTAAACTTGTTCCCTGTTGACTGGAACAGTAGGCAGGTCATATTATAAATAAATGAAATTCTTTCATATTTTTAAATGTATCATGCCAGAGTTCTCGAAAAGTGTAGTAGCTAAATTCTACGTCATTTGGTCTTACAGAGACCTATAGTAGCTAACTTCTACGTCATTTGGTCTCTGGTTGAAAGTTGTCTCATTGGCAATCATACCTCTTCTCATTTTTATTCTGTAAAGCCACAGCAGGGCAGATTTTAAAAAAAAATCATCCCAAATCAGCACTTAAGTCTTTATCCTTTTTTTTTTTTTTAACATTATTCCAATTTTATGTGCAGGATAAGATAACCCATCTTAGAATCACCCAGTGGAATCTCTACATCCCTATTTAATTAGCCTTAGAATCACCCAGTGGAATCCTTACATTCCTAACTAGAATCACCCAGTGGAATCTCTACATCCCTAACTAGAATCACCCAGTGGAATCTCTACATCCCTAACTAGAACCACCCAGTGGAATATCTACATACCTAACTAGAATCACCCAGTGGAATATCTACATACCTAACTAGAATCACCCAGTGGAATATCTACATACCTAACTAGAATCACCCAGTGGAATCTCTACATCCCTAACTAGAACCACCCAGTGGAATATCTAGATACCTAACTAGAATCACCCAGTGGAATCTCTACATCCCTAACTAGAATCACCCAGTGGAATCTCTACATACCTAACTAGAATCACCCAGTGGAATCTCTACATACCTAACTATAATAACCCAGTGGAATCTCTACATCCCTAACTAGAACCATCCAGTGGAATATCTACATCCTTAACTAGAATCACCCAGTGGAATATCTACATCCCTAACTAGAATCACCCAATGGAATCTCTACATCCCTAACTAGAATCACCCAGTGGAATATCTACATACCTAACTAGAATCACCCAGTGGAATCTCTACATCCCTAACTAGAACCACCCAGTGGAATATCTACATACCTAACTAGAATCACCCAGTGGAATCTCTACATACCTAACTAGAATCACCCAGTGGAATCTCTACATACCTAACTAGAATCACCAAGTGGAATCTCTACATACCTAACTAGAATCACCCAGTGGAATCTCTACATCCCTAACTAGAACCACCCAGTGGAATATCTACATACCTAACTAGAATCACCCAGTGGAATATCTATATCCCTAACTAGAATCACCCAGTGGAATCTCTATATCCCTAAATAGCCTTTGAATCACCAAGTGGAATCTCTACATCCCTAACTAGCCTTAATGTTTGATTGTGTGTTTTTTAATTTTAGTTCATTTATATGTTTCTGAGTTTAGTGTGGCATCCATTTCCCTGAACTAGGATACATTATTGTTCAGGGGCCAGCTGAACCCTGCCAACTGAAGCCAGTCACCCGGTGCTGGATTTTCTCGCTGTGTTGAAGACCCATTGGTGGCCTTGGGCTGTTTTCTTTTCTTTGGTCAAATTGTTGTCTCTTTGACACATTCCCTGTTTAATTTTCCATTCTCAATTCTATTATTTGTACTAAGATGTTCTTTGGTTAGTTTACATGTGTTTATATAAGCTGTTCATATCTACTAAAAATATGTGAAATATATAAATTAGTCAGCTTGCCCATCCCATTTTATAGAAAACTGAATAAGAATAAAAATATTTTTGCAACACCTGAACAGTGTAAGGTTCTAAAGACATAAACAAATTTTCTGTTTTTAAAAAAGTTGTATACTATATATTTGTTGCATTAAAATCATCTGACTTTCAAATCATTTTTTTAATTGGTGGCATCTGTGACTTCCATTCAACAATGTTCAATATACATCACCTTATGGGAGATGATCCATTGGGAAGAATACTGTAGTTTCGAGCAGACTGTATTGGTGTATACAACCTATTTGATATGGTTAATGCTGGCTTCACACGACAACATGCTGAGAATGCTTTGCACAGGGGAGGAATAAATCCTGAAATAAAAATGAAAAGAATTATAGTTATCTCGTACCATTGCAAACTAGTACCAATGTCAACTCATTCCACTAAAAGCAAACTCGTACCACGTTAAATTTGTACCATTGCAAACTCGTACCAACTTATTCAAATGCATTCAAATGGTGTTAAATGATGAATAAAGATTTAAATTTCACTAAATAACTCATAAGTCTGTAAAGGTATATAATTTGAAATCACAATGACCAATTTGTAGCTGATTTGGCTTTGATGTCTCCCATGAACAAGACCATTTTTTAACTTTTACTGATAAGAATATGATTTAATGTTTAATCATTTCAAATTAGTTAAATTGAATAGATTTTGGTATTTGTGATTTGTCTTATTTATTTAGAGATATTATTTAACTTGTTTTGAAAAGTTTAAAATTGTTTATGACCAAAATTTAGAAAGTTTGAAATTTCTATATATAAAAGATATTTCGCTATCAACTGAGCTTATCTTTATTTTATTTATTAATAGACATTCCAAGCTGATAAATTATATAACACCAATCATAATTTAATAATTGGATTAAACATGTTGATAAATTAACTAAAGACATAATCACACAATGAAAGGAAAATAATTTCTTAATTAGAATGGTAATTAAGAAATTCAATTTTTTGTTAAAAAGATTTGACAACACAATTCATAAAACATTCGTATATTGTATTTTTTTCAAAAAACAATGCATATAATTATAAATTAATATATTTCTAATGGTACGAGTTTGCAGTGGTACGAGTTCGCAATGGTAGGACTTCGCAGTGGTACATAATCATTGTACGAGTTAACATTGGTAAGCAGCCTTCACGATCAACTTTTGAGTCCACAAGCCCACAGCTCAATTTTTTGAAAATCTTAGTTGGATTCTGTTGGCTTGTAGAGAAGAATTTTACAAGTCCAAAAGCAATTTTACAAGCCAATGCCGTAGGACTTGTGGTTAAGCGTGAAGACTGGGTAAGAGTTGACTTTTAGTGGTACGAGTTGATGTGGTATGAGTTTGCAATGGTACAAGTTGACTTGCTTCCAAATGAAACATTATGACAAATGTAAGAATATAATGTATGGCTGTTGCAAAAAAATCATTTTTTAAATAGTTTAAAGAGACTTGGTCCTCTTTCACAGGTAACACCTGCCTCATATTATCAATAAAAGGTAATCATGGGTTGTCATACACATTAACATATTGCTTTTATCAATTTGCTTGAAAATTAGTGCAGAAAATTATAATTTATATAGAGTAAACCAGTAAGTGAGTGTGATACGAACAACACACTTAAAATAATGCTGTCTTTTGTTCAGGATAAATAACTAACATATGCCTTATGGAAATTTCACTGGATTTTACAAAATTGTGCCTACATATTGATAAATTTTCGGTCTCTGTTACCTGTAATTTTTTTCATGGGCGCAGCCATTTCTGCAGTTGATCTAATACACTACAAAGATTAGGTCTCTTCTGGTTGTTCATAGCTGGGATCATGAAAAATTTGACGGTTACCTTATTAAAGTTTTTTTCACAACGCACCACATCGGATTAATTTCAAATTAAGGGATACTTAATACAGAGACATATAATACTTTTATATGTCTCTGCTTAATATCACATATCAACAAAATGTCCAATAGGAATAAACTTACTTTGGTGATTTCATTATTACTATACAAATTTTAACCTTTTATCCTATTTAGACAGAAAGATTTGCTATACCGAAGAATTGTTAAACTAACAGGAATGAAAAAAAGTAGACTGACAAAAATACCGTAAACTCCAAGATAAATTCAGAAAGGGGAAGTCCATATAATATAATAATAATAATAATAATAATAATAATAATAATAAAGCTTTATTTAGAGTCGGTATGTGCTAATACAAGTATAAAACATAAGCTGTGAAGAGCTTTTAAAACCGACAGAGCAACAAATAAAACAAAACATACATACATATCAAGTCATGCACACATAAATTAAACATATAAAGCAAGAGTTCATATCAGTATATAAACATGCAGCACAAAAGTTCTTAAAAGCATCTTACAAGTTAAACACACACTGAAACATGCACTTTTGAGATAAAAGCACAAAAGCAAAAATAAAATGGTTTGCACATTAAAAGCACATATAGATTAGTTAGTTACTAAAACTAGCACAAAGCAGCAGAAGCACTATAGTAAAGATAATAAAATAAAATTGCCATGCTGAAAATAAAGCATTAAACCAAAAATAATGAACAGAAATTAACTGGTTTTGCAGGCAAAACATTGGCATGAGCTGCCAGACCAAGAATTTATCAAGTTCTTGAATTGATTTAAAGATGATA
This sequence comes from Mytilus californianus, assembly GCF_021869535.1. Taxonomy (NCBI): domain Eukaryota; kingdom Metazoa; phylum Mollusca; class Bivalvia; order Mytilida; family Mytilidae; genus Mytilus; species Mytilus californianus. The sequence continues at coordinate 125,638,480 of NW_026262679.1, read as the reverse complement.
ACGAGTAGAAAACAACTGCCATATTCCTTACTTGGTACAGGCATTGCACGTTGCCTTCAGAGAAAAAAAGAATTGCATGCATCTCTATCTCGGGTGATGTATTAAGTGACGGTAGAACAACAGTCTATCTTTTAAAATCCAACCGTTTTGTTTTGTCTAAAATGCTGTATTATTTTCATATGCTGAGATATAAAAACTCATAAAAAAAATCCAGGATTATAATTTGGTACGCCAGACGCACGTTTTGTCTACATATGGCAAAACAGTTGGAATGCCAAATCGATTACGAAGTAAAGGCAATCTATGCCTGATGTAGATATACAGGCTTAGTATTTCGAATAATTCAACATTTTATAAACGGCAATTTTACAAAAAATGAACCGAATATCAATAATATTTCATGTCAATACAAAAGAGCTAGCTATTGGGTTTGTGGCAACCTCGGGGACGTAACGTACGTTTGGAAGACATATGGGATAATAAGAGAATCAAGAATCAATGAACCACTGTTTAAACACAGTGCTAGTCATATTGCTAGACTATTTTTCTTAATATTTCTCATTTTTCGTAATTAGCACTTTTAGTTTTGCAGCAACACAGTAGTTTTATATTGCACAAATAAACACATGATACAAGTCCCCAACCGTGTCTCAGGTAATTTTTTAATATCTATTTTGTATTATTATGGAGTATTTTTTTGTTCCGCTGACCTTATATATCACAAATATTAACAATTGATTTACACTTCTGACACCGACTATTCATTCATATGTGTTTAGTGTGTGTGTGGGGGGGGGGGGGGGGGGGGGGGTTATTTATATGTTTTTGGATTTTAGATATCTTGAAGAAGAAAAAAATCTGTTTCACGGGTGCCACATGGAAAGAAGAATCTACTAATCCTTCCAGAGTACTTGAGATCACACCGTTTTCTTTTGTGGTGTTCGTGATGCTTAATCTTTAGCTTTCTATGTTGTTTTTTGCAGACCGTTGCTTGTCCATTTGTCGTTTTTTGTTTGTTTTTGCCATGTCGTTGTCAGTTTTTCTTCTGCTTATGAGTTTGATTACCCCTGTGGTTTTTTCCATATCTCGTTTTTTTCAGAAGCGAAGTGAAAAAGTAATTTGTTTCCATTTAAAATTAGGGAAAGAATAAATACAACATTGCATGAGTTAAAAAAAAAATTTTTATTATCTAAGCCGAAAACATGTTTGTCCGAAGAAAAAAACAACCATGCACCTCACAACAGATGAATGGTCGGTGCCTAGCTGGAATTTATTTTAAAAACATGAGACACGGTTTTAAAGCTTGTGATACAACAAACATACATTTAGCCTCTGTTAAACTAACAACGCTAATTATATAATAAGAATGGTGTTATTTTCTTCAGTAATTTTTCAAATATGGTCAGTTATAAACATGCAGGAAATGATTTTCCAACTCTTTTTGAAATGCTTCTTTGTCATCTCTCCTTTCAAATGAACTTCATTTGTCTTAATATCTTTAAAAATGACAAAAGTATAGCTATTTAAATATGACAACCCCAAATTTTCCGGAATTAGACTGTAGGCTGGAATGCTGATTTACTTCTCGTCAGCTTCCATTGAACGAAAGACTCTAACCACGAAGTAAGAACATAAGCATTGTACGGGAAAATGCATAAATGTGAAAGTCGTCAAAACATGGAAACATAAACAAACGATCATACGAATTTGTTGAAAAACCAATTTCTTAGATAAATATAATAATATGTAATTCACTCTGTTTCAGTAATCATGCAAGTAAGTAATTATACTAATGAAATTGATATAAGTCTAAAATATTCAATTGTGCTTTGTATACACTGGCAAATACCTACTACATTGGACAGTGCCATTTTGATGTAACGAAGATACATTCCTTCTTTTCAAAAAACTCACACAATAATTAATTTTCATAATCATTTTACTTTATCCTAACCTGTCTAAGTATGATATTAAATATAATTATAATATATATATTTAATATTAAAGAATGTCACTTATTCAGTTTTCTTCGTCTGTAGGGTCAATATTAATAGTCTGTTCAATTACGGGAACAGTCACTATTTGCCTTCACAAAAACTACTTCGATCCAAAAGACCTTAATTTGTCCTATTAGAATAGAAATAATCCATGTGAGCTTTAGTTTAGTTTAGTTTAGTTTAGTTTAGTTTAGTTTAGTTTAGTTTAGTTTAGTTTAGTTTAGTTTAGTTTAGTTTAGTTTAGTTTAGTTTAGTGTTTAGTTTAGTTTAGTTTTTCCACACTATTACTGACGTTCTATTGCATGACTTATGTACATTGGGAAAACACAGCACCCTAAGATTATTTGCAGATGACAGTATAATTTATAAAACAATACGAAACAAAGAAGACACACAAAAACTGCAAGAAGACCTTACATCAGCAGCAAAATGGGAGAAGGACTGGCTCATGTCATTCCATCCAGATAAGTGCTCAGTCCTCCAGATAACAACCAAGAAAAACCCATTAAAATTTGACTATACTCTCCACCTACATGTACTGCAAAAAGAAACATCCACAAAATATCTGGGCATTACTATACAAACTGACCTAAAATAGAACAAGCATGTAAACAACATCACAGCTGCAGCCACACAAAAGCTGAACTTCATTAAAAGAAATTTAAAGGTAAATTCAAAAACAGTTAAAGAAAAAGCATACATACCACTTGTAAGACCAAAGCTAGAATACAGCAGCTGCATCTGGGACCCACACACCAAATCACAAACACACCAACTTGAGATGGTCCAGCGCAGAGCAGCAAGGTACACATGCAACAGATACCATAACACCAGCTCAGTCACTGAAATGCTGCAAACACTAAATTGGGCAACTCTTGAGAAAAGGCGAATAAGAACACGCATCATATTCTTCTACAAAATCATACATTATCTTGTAGCCATACACCCGACAAATCTACTCACACAATCCGATACAAGAACACGACAACATTCACATATTTATTCTTTCAGACCCATACAAACCACCAAAGACTCCTACAAGTACTCATTCTACCCAAGAACAATCTTACAATGGAACCTTCTCCCAGTAACTGCAGTTCAATGTACTACTCTTGAAAGTTTCCGAGAACATATTCCAATATCTGTTCTCAATAAACATCTAAACATTTAAATAAATTCTACAATGTATATAGTTTTAACCAAAATGTATAGTACAAAAACAGAAGAAAAAGAAATTAAATTTTTATTTTTATTTTTGTATATTATTCACTGTAAATAAAATTAGATCCCACGCACGCGCGGCATAGTAAAATCAGTGCCCGGCACGTTATCATCAGTATGTTGATGGAGTGTTGAATTATAAAGAAGAAGGAAACAGATCTTAAGTAATATTACGTTCCATTGGTGCACAGAAAATAAGATATACAATATGATTCATTAGTTTAGTTAAGCTTCTTGTTGTTTTGTTTTAATTTGTTGATACCAAACTGTACATTGTGGTGCTTTAAGATTAAAATTTATTTTGTGGTATTTAAGTTTTATCCGTTACATTTCAGATTGTGGACAATCTTGCAAAGTTATTCATCTGCTGAGTACAAAAGTCGTTGATGAAGGTTACCGGAAGTCAAATTGAAGAGCCGGTGTCCTACTGATTAGCAATGTGGAGGACAACATCTAGAGTGCCCCCCAAAATCAAGGTTAGCAACTGGACCGCAGATGCAAATTGTCTTTTTTACTAAGGGTTCCCTTTTGAATTGATAAAAATCAGTACTGGACAACATGTCATGCATTACTGTTATAAAAAGGCTTACTGGTCTACAGGGGGCCCTTATTTAATAACGATCTGTGCTATGGACTGCTTAATGAATGAACATACTGTGAAAAAAACATGTTTCTCAGTTTGTCCATTGATTTTTTCCCAGTGTGTTCATTGGTTTTATTCCCAGTATCTCCGTTGGTTAGGTAGTGCATATCATTTGGAAATTAAGATTTATATCCACCCATTAGAATTCTTGCAATCCATGACAACTTGCCCTATTGCCAAATCTCCCTAGATCAACTAGCCCCAACCTCCTACCAACTTGCCCCACTTTCTACCAACTCGCCCAGTCACTCATGTTAACCTACTCACCCTAATCACGAAAAGGGTTTAAATCATGCTGAAATTAGGCCTGCAAACTCGCCCCACTTATGGTCCCGCTAATTTGGCCATACTAAATCGCTCTACATATGAACTATATTGTAATCCGGATGATCATAGGCCTACAAAGTCACCCCACTATTGAAAAGTAGTTTAATACCATGAATACTGATGAATAAAGGTCTGCCAAATCACCCACTTATGGAAAAAGAATTGAATTCCACTGAATTTAGGCCTATTAACTAGCCCCACTCATGAGAAGGAGTTAAATCCCACTGAATTTAGGCCTACAAACTCGCCCTACTATTGAAAAGTAGTCTGGTCAATATATTAAATGGGTGTTTTATCTTTATTAAACTACTTTTCATAAGTGGGGCGAGTTTATTAGGCCTAAATTTAGCAGGATATGACATCTTTTCTTTAGTAGGGCTAGTTTGCAGGCCTTAATTCAGTGGGAATTAACTCCTTTTAATTGTGGGGCCATTTGGCAGTGGGGTGAGTTGTCTTGCTTCCTAACCATTATCAGCCGTATATTTCATATTATTCTTATAAAGTTCACATTTACCCAAATTTTCAGATTATCTATTTATAAAGACACAAAAGAAGAATACATGTTACTGCCAAAACTAAATTTTTTTCTCTCAAAACTGTGGACACCTTGTGCTATTTCATTCATTCTGGTTTTTCAATGGTGCAAGGTAGTCTAAAACTGACTAGCCTAAAATAACCATGTGATGGCAGGTCAATAGAATGGTATTTTTTATGCCCCACCTATGATAGAGGGGCATTATGTTTTTTGGTCTGTGCGTCCGTTCGTCTGTCCTGCTTCAGGTTAAAGTTTTTGGTCAAGGTAGTTTTTGATAAAGTTGAAGTCCAATCAACTTGAAACTTAGTACACATGTTCCCTATGATATGATCTTTCTAAATTTAATCTGAACATAGAAAATGATAGTGCTAGTGGGGCATCCATGTACTATAGACACATTCTTGTTTAATAATGTTTTAAATTAGAACTTGTGTATTTACTTAAATTGTTATATAAGGGGCCTCGGTGGATGAGTGGTCTAAGTATTCGAACTACTGTATCAATAGCCTGTCAACACTGAGGTTGTGATTTCAAATCCCACACGTAGCAGGTGCACTCGACTCCAATCTTAACATGCTTAATTGACTAGGATTGTCATTTTTCCTACTGCAGGTCTGTGGTTCTCTCCGGGCACTCTGGCTTCCTCCACCAATAAAGACAACTATGAAATAGCACTATTGTGTTGAAAGTGGCCTTAAACAACAATCAATCAATCAATCTATTTACTGGTATATGAAATTAAAAAATATACTAAATATGATATAGTATGTGTATGTTTCTTACCACAACTGCAACGAATAAAAGTAAGATGCAAAATCAAACTGGCAAAGTTTACGTCTTTCTGTTCAATATTCAACCCATCTTTAATTCTAAAGTGGTGAAAGAGAGCTAGGCTGGTAGGTTAAAAATCATCTCTTTGGGTGACAGATAACAAAAAACATTTTCTGGTCTGTTGTATATATAAAGTGCTATATATATACATGTATTCACAACAGACAGAAAAGAATATCCAATACACTTATAATCATTGAAATCAGAGTCATTAATGCAACTTGTGACAGTCCAGTCCACTAAAAATCCAAATTATCCATTCATTTTTTTAAGTTTATAGGTCCAAATGTCATAAAGTATGCTTGAAACATTTGAATCTCGATAAGATTTTGAGAAACATGAGAAAGATTTACTATTAATTTTTGTTTTGTTTTAGATCCATGGAAGAAGATCTAGATGTACAAAGCCACCAGTGGTTCCTCAACCTCCTCTATCAACACCATTTGAAGCTCACCCACCACAACAACCACCACCACCACCAAAGTATAGTTTATCTATCAGCAGGATAATACCTGTAAAGCAAACTCATCTACAAAAATATTTTGTCAAAAATTCCCAAACTAAGTGGTGCTGTCCACATGGATAGATTATTGATGGAATTGGTTACTTATTTAAAAAATTTGAATGTACTAGACACATTTTGATAGGTATTAAATAACATCAATACTCAACCAAGTGTAATTTGCGTATATACATACCATGCATATAGAATATATACAATAGAAGGAAAAATAAGTGCTTAGGAAATTAAGATATATATATATATATATATAAGTACGTCTGAACCAGTGACGACTCTACAACAGATTTTATCCATCGGATCACCAGCAGTGATGGTGATACAAGGCTGAAAATACATTCTGTATATATATATATATATACTAGGACTAGGACATCATAATCATACTGATGAAGGATATCTGTTATCCGAAATATTTATAGATAATTACATTTAATGTTTCCTTTTTTTGTTATTGGTGTTGTTTTGCACACTTTTTATGCGTTTATATAATATATTTGTTGTGTACATGTATCGTTACTCGTAACGATCCAGTGCCCTCGTGGGAAAGATCGTTGACTTATATTCAGACGTTTTATATATATATACTAGTATATATAAAAATTGATACAAAAGATACAAATTTGATGCATATCAGACATAAACTTCTGATACACCAACACCACAAATAAAACAATTCGGGTAGTTGGCTACATTTAAAAGTAATTAGGGCAAGGGAACTGAAATTGAATAAACAGAACAGCTGACATCATTTTACACACTCCCCAAATAATTGAGTAATGGTATTTTTACATGTACAATAATATTTTTTCCAGGAAAGGTGGAGGTTTCTTCAAATTTCTTGGTGTGACAACATTAGCAGCTGGTGGTGTGGTTGGGTATGCATGGTATGATTCTAACTTCAGGAAACAGATTGAGGACAATGTACCATACAGTAAAGATGCTTTTGATGCACTGTTTCAGTTAATACCAACATCAGAAACTCCTAAGTAAGATAAAAACGGATATGTAAATCACATAAGTAAATTATTATTAAATATTAAAAGCACAAAATATTTTAGTAGAATATGTACATTCCAATGTGTATGAAAAAAACAACAAAAAAACACCGTTATATTGTCTTACTGAATGAATGTTATCCCTGTCCTACATGTTAAAATGGAGATTATCAAATTTACTTACTTCCATAGTGACCAACAGTGTGATACTTGCCTTAAACTGTTTATACACAATATTTCCATCACATGGTGGGTACACATGTTCAATGTTTTAACATTATATTAAACATAGAGTTTTTTCCCTTAGCCATTATTTTTTTTTTACTTATATAATATAGTATAGCTAGAGATTGTCAACTATGTACTTCAATATTGAAATATGTGGTAATAACTTGTAAGCACAGCTCCTCCTTATTGGCTAGACTAATTTTGATGAAACTTTACACAGTGGTATAACACTATCTGAGGATATGCATAAAAGAATATTATCCATGAACTAGATGTTAAAGGGGACTCTGCCTCCTAAAAACTGTAAAACTGTTTGTGCTCTGCTTTCTTTTTTATAAATTTAGTACTTTATATTTTAAAGAAACTAAAAGTATTGTGGGTTGAGGGTCTTCCTTTTATTAGTTCACACCCAGTTCTAGTTTTGTTCTATTTTCAAGGACTGCTTCATTTAAATGATTGTAGTTTAATTTCCTGACCACGTGAAGTGCCTTTGTTCAGAATACTGTAATCTAACTAATGCAAGAGTGATTTATTTTCTGGAATTTTTCGAATAAGAAAATTACGTGAATATAAATCATGTAAATGTCGCAAATATGTAAAACTTGGATCCTCTCTCCTATAAATCCTTAAAAAAAATATTAGAAAATAGCAAAAATGAATTGCCACAAAGTTGGCTAGAAAGGGCTAAACATGAAATAAAGTATCCTCCGAAACAAGTTGGTAAAGTAAATACAAACAGAATTTTAGATACAACTGTAGTAAAAATTGAAGTTTGATTTATTGACACAATAGAGAAACTACAAAAACTGATTTTTTTCCAGGAGCACAGATAAACCAGGTCCCCTTATTCCAAATATTTCTCCTAAACCTGAAGAAGAGAGTAAAATGAGAAGGAAAGTTCCACAAAATCAGGTATGTATGGTTTTTGTGTGATATTTGGATTCATAAATTCCATATGGAATGACAGTAATAGTTTTTATGTGTCAAAGGTCAAGTCGAACTTGAAATTCTTTTCTGCCATCTAGTGTTAACTGTGTTTTGTAGTATATTTTACATTGAACTTGATCTTGATTGAATTTCTGTCTGCCATAACATAGCTCATGTGTACTGATATGCTTTTGAATTTCATTATTCATAAATTGATAAACTATTAAATCCATATTTCATTTAATATTCAAATTAAAGTGTTACATTTCTTAGCAGTCTGATATACCACCTATGCCAGCTCCACCCATGACTTCCCCACCCCCTGCAGCTACCACTCCTGTTGCCACTCCAGTAAAGACAGAAAAAGAGAGAAAGAAGGAGGAAGCAGAACGAAGGCTGAAACAGAAAGAAGCAGAAGAAGCTGCTGAAAATGCAGGTATGGATTGACTGTAACCAAACAATAAAGTATTGTTTTACAGGCCAGTTATTTTAAGCAAGGTTGTATGAGGTGGTAAAAGTACTTTAAAGTAACATGAATGATTGGTGCAGATGGATGGGCCTCAGGGAAAAGAGGGATACTAGTTTTGTGTAATCAAGTCCTCTCACTGGTTAAAACCTAGAGCCTTCAAACTTTCTCAAATGTTTGTGCATTGATAGAATATGTTAGTAGTTAAAACAATTGATTCGTTCACAAAAAGTTTATGGTGAAGAAATCATCCGTAGCGGAGGGGGCATTAAGTTTTACCCTTGTCCGTCTGTAAGTACGTACATACTTACGTCCCAAAATTGGTTTCCGTTCTCTAACTTTAGTTTGCCTCAACCAAATGTTATGAAACTTATACACAATGCTTATTACCACAAAAAACAGATCAAGTTTGAATTTTGGTGACGTCACTTTTACTGTTCTAGAGTTATGCCCCTTTACAAATGGAAAATTGCTGAATTTATCGTTTCCGTTCTCTAACTTTAGTTTGCCTCAACCAAATGTTATGAAACTTATACACAATGCTTATTACCACAAAACACAGATCAAGTTTGAATTTTGGTGGCGTCACTTGTACTGTTCTAGAGTAATGCCCCTTTACAAATGGAAAAAATGCTGAATTTTTCATTTCCAATCTCTTACTTAAGTTTGCCTCAACCAAATGTTATGAAACTTATACACAATGCTTATTACCACAAAACACAGATCAAGTTTGAATTTTGGTGGCGTCACTTTAACCATTCTAGAGTTATGCCCCTTTAGAAATGGAAAAATTGCAAAATTTTTATTTTCTTCTAAATATCAAGTAACTTTATTAAAATTGGAGTTATCTTCCTTTGTCCATTATTATAGTTGAATCAACTACAATCAATGCTTTATACAATGCAATGTTTAATTTTGACTTCCACTGATAAAACACAGATCAAGTTGAATTTGGGTAGTGTCACTTTAATCATTATTGAGTTATGCCTCTTTATAAATCGAAAGATTGCAAAATTTTTAGTTTCCATTCTGTAACTTAAGTTTGCCCCAACCAAACATTATGAAACCTATACACAATATTCATTACCACAAAACTAAGATCAAGTACAAATTTTTTGTTTCCGTTTTCTAACTTTAGTTTGCCTCAACCAAATGTTATGAAACTTATACACAATGCTTATTACTACATAATACAGATTAAGTACGAAATTTGTTGGCAACACTTTTACCATTCTTGAGTTATGTCCCTTTATAAACATAAAAATTGCTGAATTTTATGTTCCATTCTCTAACTTTAGTTTGTCTCAACCAAATGTTATAAAACTTATACACAACCGTTCTAGAGTTATGTGTGTTTACAAATAGAAAAATTGCTGAAATTTTAGTTTCTGTTCTCTACTTTAGTTAGCCTCAACCAAATGTTATGAGACTTACACACAATGCTTACGAGTTGCGGAGGGTATAATGTTTTTGACCCGTTCGTCCGTCTGTCTGTCTGTCAGTCCGTCCGTCAGTCCTATTTCTTGTCATCGCAACTCCTCTCAAACCACACAACAGAATTTCACGAAACCTTTTTAGATAATAAGGACATACTATGTAGTTGTGCATATCGACAGGAAATTACGATTCAATTTTTTTTCTAGGAGTTACGCCCCTTTGAACTTATTTACTTTAATGTACTACTGCAACCTTTTGTCATCGCAACTCCTCTCAAACCACACAACAGAATTTCATGAAACCTTTTCAGATAATAAGGACATACTACGTAGATGTGCATATCGACAGGAAATTACGATTCAATTTTTTTTCCAGGAGTTACGTCCCTTTGAACTTATTTGCCAAATATACTACTGCAACTTTTTGTCATCGCAACTCCTCTCAAACCACACAACAGAATTTCATGAAACCTTTTCAGATAATAAGGACATACAACGTAGATGTGCATATCGACAGGAAATTATGATTCAATTTTTTTTCCAGGAGTTACGCCCCTTTGAACTTATTTGCCAAATATACTACTGCAACTTTTTGTCATCGCAACTCCTCTCAAACCACACAACAGAATTTCATGAAACCTTTTCAGATAATAAGGACATACTACGTAGATGTGCATATCGACAGGAAATTACGATTCAATTTTTTTTCCAGGAGTTACGCCCCTTTGAACTTATTTGCCCAATATACTACTGCAACCTTTTGTCATCGCAACTCCTCTCAAACCACACAACAGAATTTCATGAAACTGTGTAGATAATAAGGACATACTATGTAGATGTGCATATTGACAGGAAATTATGATTCAATTTTTTTTCCGATACAATTTTTTTTTCTTACACTTATTTTATTTCTCCAATGACAATGTGGGGACGTGGGGTATGTGAGCGCGCTCACTAAGGTTCTTTAATTACCACAAAACTCAGATCAAGTTCAAATTTGGGTAGCGTCACTTTTACTGTTCTTCAGTTATGTCCCTTTATAACTATATGATATGCAAGCGGGGGCATCATCTGTGTCCACATGTGGACACTATCCACATTTATTGTTTAATGCTTCTAAGTTCCAACTGCATAGTTCCAAGATGGATACTCTGCACAAAACTTTTACTCCCTTTAAGGGGCATTAGCTATCGAATTGAGCTATTCGAGGTGAACTACGAAGACTGCCGACGGTCATATAACCTGATATAAACATAAATATAGATATGAATAGATAGCGAACACGTGCAATTGGATTTTTGTAAGTCTGTTTGATTTTGTATTACAGGTTTGAAAAATATGTTAATCATCGTTTTTACCTGTATAAGAATGAGTTTTTGTGGAACAATCAGTCAACCAAATAGTTTACCATTGTTTCACTTTCAATGTTGACATTCTTTTCCTTTTAAAAGCTCATCTCGCCTAGTTCATGTGTTGCCCATCTCTAGCTAAGGGGTTAAATTGAAGGTCACAAAAATACGGATTGAATGAGGTCGAATTATTCACTTGCAAGTGAATAATTCATCAGCGATGTTTCTTAGCTTATTTTGACAAAATTGAACCAAACTGGCTGCCAAAAGCGAATTATTATTTAACTATGTCACTTTCATTAATGATTTAAGAAAAAAAATCATATTTTATTTCTCGTAGCTAATGCCCCTTTAAGACATTGTCTCTTTAATAAATTAATGATAACTGTTAATTTTGCCTTTGCAGCTTTAGAAGTTTACATAGAAAATATGACAGACAGGTGTAACAAGATCATTCAACAGGCTTTAGAAAAACAAACTGAAGTTATCACAACCACTAAACAACATAATGAGGCCCTGAAGAAAGCCATGGATGACACATCTGAGGTTTGTTTTACTGATTGCATAGCCCGGTCCACACATACTGGTCAACATGGTCAATGTCTCTTATCTTACTTTGTCATTCTATTTTTTATCAGCAACTCCTCCTAAATCACTTGACATAAACCATCAAATTTACAGACTCTTGTTTAGGACACATCAAACACTTTGAAAAAATAATCCATTATTGTAAATCATAGATCATGTAGATCAGTCATGCAAATCTAGTGGATATTATATCCATTGCGCCAAAGTTGAGGGTATAATGTTTTTGAACTGTCCCTCTGTCATCACTTTGCCACCTTTTATGTTTTAATGAAATAGCCCACAGCTAAGACATGTGACAGAGTTTAACTAGTTGGACATTTTGAAGAAAAAAATTGCTAAAGTTTGGGTCTCATTATGATATTTTTATCAAAATTTTTATGGATGTTTTTGGTGTTCATTTTTTATCATGATCATGACCAATGTACATGATTATTTTGAAAATTACAATGATTCCATAGTTTTACACTCTTGCATAACCTTTTGTACTTTTATAGTTTTCACTGTCTTCAAACTATATATCAGATTACATATACCTATTCATTTTGAGATCACTGTGTCAAAGGTCAATATTACTAAAATAGACTGAAAAAGATTTTTAGATAAAGGTCAATATTACTAAAATAGACTGAAAAAGATTTTTAGTTAAAGGTCAATATTACTAAAATAAGACTGAATGAGGTACAGAAAAAGATTTTCGAGATAATAACTCAAGATCCTTAAATGGAATTGCAAATAAACAAGCATAAAAAATTATATGGTTACATATTAGTGATCAGAATCTAGGGTTGGTCATAGCTACTAAAATAGATTGAAATTAGTGCAGAAAAGGGGTTTCCAAGTAATAACCTCAGAACCTTAAATTGGATTGGACCCAAACTTGCAAATATGGTTTCATATGAAAGGAAGGCCGCTATTGGTTCAGAGGTCAAGATATCAAGGTCATAATTACTGGGTTTTTTTTAAATAATGCAGAAAAGGGAGTTTCCCCAATGATCAACTCAAGGACCTCTTACTTGGGTTCCTAAATTCCTCTTGTTAATAAATTTTTAACATAAGTCTTGATGGATAAGTGTTTGAATTTCGTAATTAAAACTCCCAACTATAGTGAAATGAGTGGAGACCATTTTGCTACTGAAAATTATTTGTATAGTTCTATGTCCTATATTACAGATTCTGAATAAAGATAGTCAGTGGCAAGAGGTATCCTCTGCATATGGAGCCAGGCTTGATGCTGTTACTTCTTCTGACAGACTTGTTACTCAAGCCAGGTAATAAGTAATCCTGTTATGACAACTGTATGACTTCAAAATGAAAACAAACAACTTACAGATTTATAGATACTGTCAGACTAAATAACAAAAATGTCTTAAATGTTTTGAAATGGAATTTAATGAATTATTCAAACTGAAAAGTCCTATTTTACAAAAAACAAAGTTAACTTATTAATTTGGCTTTTTGAAATTTTCTTTGAATGTAGACGTAAAATCACACATTTTTTTTTTCCATTGTACTGTTTTTATTTGTATGTGTCTTTAATAAACACTTCATTTATTAATCTTTTACAGAGAACAATTACAAAAATTAAAGAATGCCATCACTGAAGGGAAATCACAAGCAATGACAAAGAAGAATAAAATTCTGATCTCAGCACAAGAAACGTTCAACAAATTAAATAGTGAACTGAATAAGCAGGACTCACAGGTGAAGAAGGTGGAATCCCAGTCTAAAATGATGTTAAAATATAAAGACCTTGTTGAACAAGGAAAGAAACAGTTCCAGAAAGAGTTAGAGAGTATCATGCCTGATGTTAAACTAGGTCAAGCTAGAGGTAAATACTGTTTAGAGAGTATCATGCCTGATGTTAAACTAGGTCAAGCTAGAGGTAAATACTGTTTAGAGAGTATCATGCCTGATGTTAAACTAGGTCAAGCTAGAGGTAAATACTGTTTAGAGAGTATCATGCCTAATGTTAAACTAGGTCAAGCGAGAGGTAAATAGCATTTAGAGAGTATCATGCCTGATGTTAAACTAGGTCAAGCTAGAGGTAAATAGCATTTAGAGAGTATCATGCCTGATGTTAAACTAGGTCAAGCTAGAGGTAAATACTGTTTAGAGAGTATCATGCCTGATGTTAAACTAGGTCAAGCTAGAGGTAAATACTGTTTAGAGAGTATCATGCCTGATGTTAAACTAGGTCAAGCTAGAGGTAAATAGAGTTTAGAGAGTATCATGCCTGATGTTAAACTAGGTCAAGCTAGAGGTAAATACTGTTTAGAGAGTATCATGTCTGATGTTAAACTAGGTCAAGCTAGAGGTAAATACTGTTTAGAGAGTATCATGCCTGATGTTAAACTAGGTCAAGCTAGAGGTAAATACGGTTTTTGGTAGGAAATACAGGGTTAAGAGGCCACATTTATTGGAGGATCATAATGCTGTCAAAATAAAGGTATTTCTTAAACATTTTAGACAAGGAAGCACATTTAGTCACACTCAGTCAGTGCATAAGGATAAAATAGATCAGTGTACAGATCAATTCTGTAACTATTAAAGCAAGGGTTTAATGTTCTATCAAGACTGAAAATGATATCAAATTCTATTTAAATAAAACAAGGATATTCAAAGAGCAGAGGTAGGACCTTTTTAGGAATTTGGGATTGAGCAGTTTAATTCATGTGAATTTGGGAATTATTTCATGATGTGGAACGAACACATTTTTTTTTAACTGAAATTCAGGATTTGGCATTTATTTTCTCAGCAATTCAAAATGGGACCCCTCCTGCCTCCCCTCTTTGAAGTAAAAGTTAATATTTTCTGACAAAAAGTAGCTGCATAAAACATTTTATAAAAATTTTGTGAATTTTTTTTCTGTTTTGCAACAGTCATCTGATAGTGTATAGGAAAAATTGAGGGATACTTTTTGCATTTTGTATACAATATGAAAAGAATATACTGTAAATTCTGAATTTTTTGCACTGTTTTTATTATTACAAAAATTGTGATTGGTTAGGTGTTGCAAAAATAAAAAATAAAAATTCTGGTTGCATTATTTGCATGCAGCATTTCCTGAAATTGCAACAATCTATCTTGCATGTTAGCATTGTTCAACATCCGCAATAATAAATATATGCAAATATTTCTGAATTTAAAGTACACCAAATTAATTTAGCATCACTTATAAATGAATAACCCTCAAATTAGTACTGTATAAATCAATTTGAAGGGCCTATGTAGAAAAGCCCAACTATCTTAGGTCATCTTTCATGTACTAGTTTTACAGTCCATGAAAATACTGGCTAAACTGTTTGTAAAAAAGTCAAATAAATTTATGAATGGGTGCATCTTGTAAAATTAGCAGGAAAATAATGTACTATTATATAAAACCTGGGTAGAAAAAAATCACTTCAGTACAGGTATAAATAAACAAAAATGTGTACATTAAGGTGGTAGATTTTTTCTAGCTTTCTCAGTTGTTGTCCATTCGTTTGATGTGTTTGAGCTTTTGATTTTGCCGTTTGATTAGGGACTTTCGTTCTGAATTTTCCTCGGAGTTCAGTATTTTTGTGAATTTACTTTTTTCCTAAGGATCAATCCATTGAGAGGATCTATTCACATTGAGATTTGTTTACAGTTTTGCCTTATTTTCATAATTATTATCTTACTATAAACTCATATTTATTCCCAATTACAAAAAACTTCAAAATAACAAAATATGGCTTGTGAAACACATTGACAAACTTGCAGGAATTAAAAAAGCCATTAATCCTTTATAGTGTATGTATGTTATAATGCTGATTTTGTTACTAAATTATATTTTTGAAATGAATAAAAACGTCTTTTTTAGGTAAAAAATTAACAGAGGAAGAATTAAATTCATTGATTGCTCATGCTCATAGAAGGATTGAACAGCTTCAGAAACAGCTTGCTGAACAGATAGCTTTAGAGCAACAAAGAATACAGCAGGCTTTAGAGCAACAAATACAAGAGGATGACAGGCTATCTGACCAGAGAGTGGCCAATGAACAGCAAAAACTTAAAAATGAGTTTTTAATACAGAAAGAAAAATGGGTAAGTTTTCCAAATTAAATAGTATGGTTATACTGTAAATTTAGAAATTAATGCATTCATTTATTATTGTGAATCCTTGACCACTGGTAAAAAAGCTACATCTTATAAATGAGATTGCAAATCTTTTATGAATGCAAGTTTTTATTATTGCGCACCTGATACTCTTGCATTTTTACCATCAATAAAAACATCGCAATAATTTCTGAATTTACAGTATCACTCAGTTTAAGTATTGTTCAATAAGCTTAACAAATATTCCTATCAATCTTTAATAGTAATTGGCTTACCATAAACAATCAAATACCAATTACATATATTCTATTGTAGTTCTATAGTCACAGAAGGAGGAAGAATTGTCAGTGTCGAAGTCATATAAATAAATCATAGAACTGAAAGAAACTTAACACTATATGACCTTTTTATTTTAATACTTTGGATTCATGATTATTAGTGGCTAACTTATTTTTGTGGATTTGATGTTAAAGGTGAAAAGTTCATACTTTTGCAAAACCAAATATCTACACAAATACAATTTTTCCTCAATCTATGAAAATTAGTACCCAAGAAAATGAAGTAATCCACAGTATCTTTTGGCCATATTCACATTGTAAAGGAACGTTTCAATTTTGTTACAAGATTTTTTTGTTATCAGTGATAATAAACTCAGCTGCAATTTTCCCTGTTTTTTTTTACCATTGCAAAAAGACGTATAGTGTAAATACCCAAAAAATATTTTAGAAAATGTTTGATTTCAGGAAAATGATTCTAGGGTTATGTTTGAACAAGAATTACGTCAGCATTTAGCCAGACAAGCAGCTGCACATAGTGATCATTTGAGGGATGTACTTAAAATACAAGAAAAGGAATTAGAGCAGGTTTTCGAAAGAGAGTTAAATACCAAACTGATTGAGGAGCGACAGAGCTTTCATACTGAAGTAGCTAACTGGATTGCTAGATTGAGGGGGATAGAAAGTGCTGTAGAAGGTAATCTTTATAATTATTGTAGTACATTGTATTTATTTAAACATTTTGTTCTAGATATTTTTGGGTTCAAATCTTGTTCACTAATGGATGCAACATATTTTAGATCATCTGAGGTCACTGCATAGGATTGTCAAGGTCATGAAACATGTTGAAAAGGCTCATCTTGCATGGAAACATGTTAATAACAAAATTGGCCAACACACTGCACCTAAATTATCATTTTCACTCCAAACAATGTGAATATTTATATTAAGTTTTAGATATATCTATATCTTGTGAATTGGTAATGTTTTTGGTTGAAACTAATAGTAGTATCATTTTTATAGCCCCTACCGCGGCCGAAGGGGCATTAAATTTTACCCTTGTATGTCCATTCTGTCTGTTGGTCCTAAAGTTAGTTATGTTCTTAACTTTAGTTTGCCTCAACCAAATGTTATGAAACTTATACACAATGCTTATTACCACCAAATATAGATCAAGTTCAAATTTGGGTTGCCTCACTTTTACTGTTCTCAAGTTATGTCCCTTTGTAAATTGAAAAATTTCTGTATTTGCAGTTTATTTACAAGGGGGGGGGGGGGGGGGGGCATCTGTGTCCCATGGACACATTCTTCATTGTTGTAAGAGATACTTTATGTACGCTTTTAAAAGAAATATTTTTTGGAAACTGTATTTCAGGAAGGGCTGAATCAGAGAGAGTATCACGGAAAGCACAGCAGCTCTGGTTGGCCTGTGTAGCACTTAATAAAGCTCTGATGCATGGAATAGAGGATATAGAAGTTTGGGAACTTAAAATTAAACCACTAGCCAATGAAATTGCAGCTGTATCTGATGCAGCTGGAAATCATCCTTATGTAAAAGCAATTGTGAAAAGTATCCCAGAGGTATCATACAAGAGGGGAGTGTGGACTGATGACAGTTTGATCCAAAGATTCAACAAAGTCCACCGTGTGTGTCGGAGAGTTGCCATGATAGATGAGACAGGTGGTGGTCTCGGGAAATATTTCTTATCCTACATTCAGTCTTTCTTTATTTTTGAATCTGTATATGCAAGAGTAACGAGTGATGAAATAGAACTAGACAAACTATCTACATACCAAATTTTAGCAAATGCAAAATATTGGATGGACCGAGATGATCTGGAGATGGCTGTTAGATATATGAATCAGTTACAAGGAGAAGCTCGGAGAGTGGCAGAGGAATGGTTAAAGGAATCAAAATTACATTTAGAAACAAGGCAAGCTACACAAGCACTCATGGCATTTGCATCAGCCAGTGGTTTGGGAACAATATTTTAAACATTGTAACTTACACTATTTAAATATTTTATAAATTAAAATTATGTTTGAAATAATGAAAGAAAAATATAAAAAAAGAAATAAAGAATTTTAAATTCTTTTGTTTGTGAAAAAAATTGTTAAAAATATCAAACTTTTCAGTGTTTCATCCCTGTAAAGTCTGGTATTAGTAAAACTAAAATAAAAAAATCACATTGTATTAATGAAGTGTATAACAAAAACCTAACCACTCTGACATTCCATACTTCAAAGTATGTATACTCACAGTTCCAGTATCAATGTACACCTATGTACACTCACAGTTCCAGTATCAATGTACACCTTTATCATTTCAAGTGGTATGTCCAACTTCTGTGCTCTTGATCTCTTGATCTATGTTTTGATTGGCTTGAATTTGTTTAGTTTCAAATATAAAAATAGATTTAAAGTTGGATAAAAAAATATCTGGCTAGCTCATTTTTGTCAAGCCTGTGACTTTTGTCGCAGAAAGCTCGACAAAGGGATAGTGATCCGGCGACGGAGGCGTTAACTAACTTCCTAAAAGCTTAATATTTCAGAAGGTAGAAGACCTGGATGCTTCATACTTTGTATATAGATGCCTTATGATATGAAGTTTCCGTCTGTCATATGTCCATTGTCCTTGACCTCATTTTCATGCTTCAGTGACTACTTGAAAAAAAAGTTAAGATTTTTGTAATGTTAATAAACTTAATTTCTCTCTTATTATGAGTAATAAGATAACAACATTTGGTATGTGCATACGTTGCAAGGTCCTCATGCTTGTCAGACAGTTTTCACTTGACTTCGACCTTATTTCATGGATCAGTGAACAAGGTTAAGTTTTCGTGGTCAAGTCCATATCTCAGATTCTATAAGCAATTAGTCTACTATATTTGGTGTATATAATGATTGTAAGGCGTACATGTCCAACTGGCAGGTGTCATCTGACCTTTACCTCATTTTCATGGTTCAGTGGTAATAGTTCAGTTTTTGTGTATTGGTCTGTTTTTCTAATACTGTATGCAATAGGTTAACTATTTCGGTGTGTGGAGATATTTTACGATGTACATGTCAGTCTGGAAGGTTTTATTTGACCTTGAACTCATTTTCAAGGTTCATTGCTGAATGTTAAGTTTTTGTGTTTTGGTCTGTTTTTCTAATAATGTATGCAGTATGTCAACTATGTTTGGTGTATGGAAACATTTTACGATGTACATGTCAGTCTGTCAGGTTTTATTTGACCTTGACCTCATTTTCATGTTTCATTGCTTATGTTAAGTTTTTGTGTTTTTTCTGTTTTTTTTAAACTTTAATCAATAGGTCAATTATATTTGGTGTATGGAATGATTGTAAGGTGTATATGTCTGTCTGGCAGGTATCATCTGACCTTGACCTCATTTTCATGGTTCATTGGTCAATGTTCAGTTTTCCTGGTTAACTTTGTTTCTTAGAAACTATAAGCAATAGGTCAACTATATTTGATGCATGGAATGATTTTAAGGTCAACATGTCTGTCTGGTGGGGTTTATCTGACCTTGACTTCATTTTCATGGTTCATTGGTCAATATAGAATTTCCATGGTTTGGTCTGTTTCTTTTATACTAGAAGCAATAGGACATCTAAATTATGTGTATGAATGATTATATTAAAGGTGTACATGTATTTCCGGCTTGGTTTATCTGACATTGACCTCATTTTCTTGGATCATAAATGTTGATCTGATACTTGTAGTAAAACTTTATAAGTAAGACTATCAAAATAAAATCAATGGTCAGTATAGTAGGTGAGACATTTCAGCATGTGCACTCTTGTTTTATGAAATCCCTGGGTTAATAGAGTTGAATCATCTTCATAATGATTTAGTTTGTGATACTGTAATTTATGTAAGGCTTATTATAAATGTATAAATTCTGTTAATTTACCAATGTAAGCACATAAAAAATGACAATTATAAATTGTAAAGTGAAACATCAGCACCTATGAAGGGAGAAAACAAAATGAATGACATTGGTATTCATCACACAATAAGCAATGTGCTGTTTTGATTTTTATAAGCCTGTCTTATAAGATGGGATGTTTTACGGTATACCAATGTCCATCCATCAGTCAACACTTAATACCATAACTCAAATTCACTTTAACCAATTCTCATGTAATATATACAGTCCGCCAAAAGTTAAGCACCACCTATTTTTATTGCATCGATTTTTTTTTCATTTAAAAAAATCAGGTAATCCTCGAAAAAGAGAAAATATTCATGTAGCAATTTTGCTAACATATGCAAATAAACAAACCGTAGACTTAAGTTTGTGCACGTATGCAGGTTCTATGCATTTGAAATTTGCGTTCATAGAAATAGCGATAATTACACAAATCAGAAACGGATTTTAAGTTTCACTGTGATTTTATTTTTTTACAACAACTAATCACCCAATATCATAAAAAGTCTCTACAAATAATCTTTGGTATGTTCGGCAAATTTCATGTCAATATTTAAGTCAATAGGATGTGTAACACCCTCTCTTCCGGTACAGTTCCATAACACGGAGTCTCATACTCTGTACAAGCCTTCTGAACTTTAGTTGAGCAAATTTATTCCATTCAGCAATAATTGCGCTTCTTAAATCGCTAAGATTTTGCAAAGGTGGATCTCTGCGATTGAGATTTCTTCCAATGTCATCCCAGACATGTTCGATAGGGTTCATGTCTGGAGACATGGAAGTGTCTGGAGACATGGAAGGCCAACAGATAGTGTCAATGGCTTCTTGCTCTTTGTACTCTTTGTGCTCGGTTACAATCCTTGCCCTGTGTGGTCTAGCATTGTCGTACATGCACAAGGGTTTTGAAGCAAGTGGAGGATTATCAAACTGAGGGACTACAATGTTTCTAAGCACCAAATCCCTGTATGTCTGTTCGTTCATGTTACCCTGCAGAATATGCATACCCACCTTACAACAGTATGAGAAGAAACCCCATACTGTAACATCACCAGCAACATATGCAGTTGTTGGGCAAATGTTGTTTTGGTCATTAGCAGTTTTATTTCCACGACAAACTGGTATTCTGCCGTCTATTGGTCGTAACAGAAACTGACTCTCATTTGACCAATGAACATTTTGCCAGCTTCTCATGTTCCAGTGTCGATGGTCATTAGCCCTTTGAAACCTGATCATACGGTGCCTGGCTGTTAGAGTAGGTCTCTTGACAACATAGGTAGCCGCTATGAAGTCGACGGACCAATGTTCGAACACCAACATGACCACCTTGACGCCAGTGGTGTCTAAGTTGTGGGATAGGAGTAAATGGGTTGGCTTTAGCACAACCAATAAGGAGTCTGTCATCACGATCGGTAGTTAAACGGGGTCTTCCGGACCTTGGTCTATCATTTACAGTTCCTGTGTCAACATGACGTTGAAAGAATCTGACAATAACGGTATTATTAACATTATGCAACTAGTGCTCCTACCGGCATTTGACATGTCAATTGCTTGTCAAGGTTCAGTCACATATAACTTACCCCTTGCCATATTTCACAGTGACTTGGTGAAGATCAAATTTCACCTGTACGCGGGACAGTAGGAAGATGATTTAAAGGCATCGAAACAGTATTCGAAAAAGTGCAGATGACCTTTAATAAAAAATTGCTTGGAATGTTGATCGGAGTTTATTTTTTCTGGTTGTAATGAATTTTCTTAGTGTATGTTATAAGCAATTCATAACATCAAACATGAATATTTTTTTCGCAATAGTTAAAAAAAATATTGCCAGTTATATTTAGGTGGTGCTTAACTTTTGGCGGACTGTATATATACAACATTAGGATTGACAGAAGAAAGTTACTTTTCAGCTATGCCATTCCATAGCTACAGGTTTGGTTTGTCCACAATAATTATACTGTAAGGGTATTCTAACTCATGGTTTTCTAAAGAGCAATTTTTCTCTCATTTGCCACGAAACGGAAGGCGAGACATAGGTATTGCTTTTCTGGAGACGACTTTTGTTGTCGTCATCGGTGTCAACAAATGTTATGCTTTCTGCTTATGTTAATTATAAGAACTATTTCTGATAGATCAATGATATTTTGTATGAAGATGCATTACTGTCAGTACATAGTTTGACAACTATTTTGAGGCCCTACCCCCTAGGTCATGGTACAGTGATTTGGATTAATTAGCAATATTCAATGTTTCTGCTTAAGTTAGTTCGCCAGGAACTACTTACAATAGACAACAATATTTTCTATAAAGTTACATTACTGTCTGTACATCTCAGTTTGTTCACCATTTCGAGGCCCTGCCCTCTAGTTCATGGTCCAGCCACTTTGAATTCATTAGCAATATTGCAGGCGAGACATATCTCTGTGTCAACAGAGAATATTTGCTTCTAATTAAATGCCTTCAAAATGTCCAATTTTATTTTTGCAACAATCTCAATATGCACAATAAAAGTGTATCATGCATGAGCTCTTGGTGCAGCTGTTTATTATACAAACGAGAAGGTGCACAATATCCCTACAACGTCATACATTGTTAATCTTATGTATGTATGTATATGCAGGATATTCAAGTAAATTGTTTGGAGGGTATGTCCCATTAAATTTGTTTTAAACTGGTTTTAAACTGTACCTATTTTTCTTTAATAATAGTTACAAAAGGTGTCTTGGGTTATAATATATGTTAGACTCAGATCAACGTCCAGTCTCTAATCAACGTCCTTTTCCTCAAATGTACATCCATGTGACGGCATGTTCTCTAATAAGTGTTTAATATTTTTACCCTCTAATTGACGTCCAATGTGACATCATATATTACTAAAACGACGTCCGGTTGATCAAAGTCTCCTCTAATCGATGTCCAATATCATAATAATTCACTAAATATAAACAAGACAACCACCGAAATATTACATATACAATTTGGAATCATGACTGTTTCTCTTACAACAAGAAAAACTGTGGTCCGTAGCGCTTCATATATTGTATTAGCCTTTCTGTGGTCTTTCTTTTGGTTTTTTTTATCATATGCACTAAATCATCTTGCTCTCGCATCTTCTAAGGTAAACAATCAAATCAGCTGATATCCTGAACATTAATTCTTATCATGGTCATAGAAATATAGACCCAGGACGGTCATCACAACTCTCACGGATAATCCAAATTTTAGTTTTGTTATGACTATTGTAGGTCCCCTTTTACTGTTTTGTTGCTTTGCGTTTGTTATTTACTTGCATAACGGCATGATGGCCCGAAACTTCTCGGCGTTTTGGATCCTTCACTGCTTATTACTTTTTTTACCTTTTTTCTCTAAAAACATATCCATCATTAGGAACTGTGTCTTGTTTCATTATTGAGCCGTCAATGACGTCTTTTAGTAAAGTTGAGACGTCATTACAGCGGTTCCGTAGAAAGGACGTCGATCTGATTGGCCAAGAATTGGATATCGATTTGAGAACAAAAAACAAAAGACGTAGATTCGAGTGACATAGAATTGGCCATCGACTTGTAATCTTATTTTATTATGACGTCAGATTTTACGTCGATTTGAGGAACGAACGTCGATTAGATACCAAATTTTTTGATCCGAGTCTTACATGTATTTAAAGGAATATGGTTTTACAAAAAAATAATAGATATTGATAGAATAACAAATATGGGGTTCATGAACATGGGCTTTAGCCAGTTGTATTAAAGAACAATCACATGAAATATTGGGTGATAAGTAAAACAAAACATATGTTAGCCTACAAATATCCCCTGAAAACAACTGCAGACCATTTAGTATAGTTTTTTTATTTGCAATCATGCCCCTGATCCAACAGAGTTGAATACTGGTTTCTTTAATTCAGTTTGATAAACCACATGTCTCCTGTATATTCCAGCCGTATCCATTCAGAGCATTCCACTGGACTTTTATCCATTCAATCACTAGAGATACAATTTCTACCGCTTCACCCTGTTGACAACATATATATTCTTGACATTGATGATTGCATAAGAAAGTTTCTTCACATTTTTCTCTACTACAAATAAGAGGTTCTTGTTATTTGTAAGCTTTACTGTGTGACACATTGTCAGATAGTTAAACCTACTCTATTAAATATTATTGCTATACATGATCTATAACATTCACAGTCCTACATTTTGTCGATACCTATATTTTGGGCATTGCACAATGTCATGTTTAACTCTTTAACTTTTTATGACGTCTTTACACTAAAACCGATTGGATGATGTGTACTGATTGATGTCAGTCCTAGTCTTGGATACTGGGACTGTTTTGTTATTAGTTGTTATTAGCTTTGAACAAGCTTTCAGTAACTGTAAGTTCTCTCAGATATGTACTTTGTGTCCTTTTGTTAGTTGTTTTAGTCCTTTGTATTGATTTGATGAGTTAAGCCCTCTTCAACAGAATTTTTAAGTTCTTATATTGTGTTGTTACACCACTGTCCCGGGTTAGGGAGTTGTAAACTCTGCCACATTCTGTATGTGCCTGTCTCAAGTCAGGAGCTTGTAATAAAGTGGTGTTTTTTTTTCTGTATATCATATTTGTTTTTCGCTTATTGTTTTGTACATTAATTAAGTCATTAGTTTTCTTGTTTGAATTGTTTAACAATTGTCATTTAAAGGCAGTATGGGTTTGCTTATTTTTGAAGGCCGTATAGTGACCTATAGTTGCTTTCTTCTAAGTCATTGGACCTCCGACGACATCTTACCTTTATATGAAGCCTTCAAGGTCATCCCTTATAAACAAAAACCGTTCTTGTAAAGTCACCATTATTCTCCTTGTCCGTCTGTAATACTTATGTGTTCATGTTTGTCTGATACATGCATGTTCTAAACATTGAAGTTTATAAATCATGTAAATGAAATGTTTGTTCCTTTTTCTAATCAGCTACAAATAAAAGCGCTTCAACAGTTTAATATAAGTACACTAAACCATGTGCTTATCTGATTTTTATTGTCTGATTCAGTATGTATTTCCTACAATGCAAACGAGAGAGTTGGTGTATAAATAAGTGTTTTGAATTCAGTATTAATGTGTTAAAATTGCCTGAGGATTGGTCATGTATAACTTAAGTAGTTTACAAAACATGGAGTTGACATGAGGAAATACACGAGGGTAAATTATGCGGAGACATGCAGGCAGATGCCTCCTATAGCTGGCAGACCAAACAATTATAATGGTAATAAAAGCAAGAAGGAAAAGAACCACAAAGAAAAAAATTTATTTATAGAAGCTGAAACTCTTGCTTTAAGTGGCCTCTTTTATAGAGCATGTAAAATCGTCAATAGGAATGAATTAAGGATCAACAAACCGGCTAACATCTGAATGTCAAATGTAGTAGGGCAAATACTGTAGCTGAAACATTGGAAACCCAATTCAGGATAACAACAATTATCCAACTTGTTGATCACACCTTCAAACATTTAAACAACAGATGCCTTCTAAGTCATTTGGTCATTGGAAATCCGACCACATCTTACCTTTATATGAAGCCTTCAAGGTCATCCCTTATAAACAAAAACCGTTCTTGTAAAGTCACCATTATTCTCCTTGTCCGTCTGTAATACTTATTTGTTTGGAACTATTCAAAGGTCAACTCTCTTCTAAGGTCAGATTTCTCTCGTTTTCATAAATTGCCTTTATATACAGGTTTGAATGTGTTCATGTTTGTCTGATACATGCATGTTCTAAACATTGAAGTTTATAAATCATGTAAATGAAATGATTGTTCCTTTTTCTAATCAGCTACAAATAAAAGCGTTTTCAACAGGTAAATATAAGTACACTAAACCATGTGCTTATCTGATTTTTATTGTCTGATTTAGTATGTATTTCCTACAATGCAAACGAGAGAGTTGGTGTATAAATAAGTGTTTTGAATTCAGTATTAATGTGTTAAAATTGCCTGAGGATTGGTCATGTATAACTTAAGTAGTTTACAAAACATGGAGTTGACATGAGGAAATGCACGAGGGTAAATTATGCGGAGACATGCAGGCAGATGCCTCCTATAGCTGGCAGACCAAACAATTATAATGGTAATAAAAGCAAGAAGGAAAAGAACCACAAAGAAAAAAAATATATTTATAGAAGCTGAAACTCTTGCTTTAAGTGACCTCTTTTATAGAGCATGTAAAATCGTCAATAGGAATGAATTAAGGATCAACAAACCGGCTAACATCTGAATGTCAAATGTAGTAGGGCAAATACTGTAGCTGAAACATTGGAAACCCAATTCAGGATAACAACAATTATCCAACTTGTTGATCACACCTTCAAACATTTAAACAACAGATGTGCCATGGAACCAAATTGAATGCTTTATGGATGCCATTTATTTCCACGGTATTTCCAAAATTTGATGAATGACATTCTAGATTTTATCTTGATGAATTTCGAAATGACATCCCATAATATAAGGACTCACCCCAAGAGCTTCACAAAATAATTTAAAAGACACAATATCAAAAAGTCCCATATAACAAGCGATTGCACATCCTTCCAAAATAAAATAAAAATACATGTATTATTGTTTCTTTTAGCGCTGTCTGTATGTTCTGTAGTTCTGAGCGAATGTTTCCCGAACATTGCCGACTTAAAACTTGAAACAGATCAATAATGGTCACTATAAGACTGGGTTGCCTTGCTAAAATACACATATGCACACAAATCATTTTTTTGTCTCAACTGCGACGAAAGTCGCGGAAGGCGAGACATAGTTGTTGCTTTTCAGGCGGCGGCGTCGTCAACAATTGTTACGTTTTCTGCTTAAGTCAGTTTGATAGGAATTACTTGTGATAGATCGATGATATATTCTATAAAGTTGCATTACTATCAGTACATATTAGTTTGAAGCCTATTTCGAGGTCCTGTCCCCTAGGTCATGATATAGCGACTTTCAATGAATAAGCAATTTTCAATGTTCAGTGTTCTGCTTTTGTTAATTTGACAGGAACTACTTGTGATAGATCAATGATATGTTCTATAAGATTGTTTTACTATCAGAAAATGTCCGATTGACGACTATTTCGAGGCCCTGCCCCTAGGTCATTGTCCCGTGACTTTGAATTAATAAGCAATTTTCAATGTTAAGTTTCCTGCTAAAGTTAGTTTGATAGGAACTTCTTATGATAGACAAAGGTATTTTCTATAAAGTTGCATTACTATCTGTACATCTCAGTTTGTTCACCATTTCGAGGCCCTGCCCTCTAGTACATGGTCCAGCCACTTTGAATTCATTAGCAATATTGCAGGCGAGACATATCTCTGTGTCAACAGAGAATATTTGCTTCTGATTAAATGCCTTCTAAGTCATTTGGTCATTGGAAATCCGACCACATCTTATATTTATATGAAGCCTTCAAGGTCATCCCTTATAAACAAAAACCGTTCTTGTAAAGTCACCATTATTCTCCTTGTCCGTCTGCAATACTTATTTGTTTGGAACTATTCAAAGGTCAACTCTCTTCTAAGGTCAGATTTCTCTCGTTTTCATAAATGGCCTTTATATACAGGTTTGAATGTGTTCATGTTTGTCTGATACATGCATGTTCTAAACATTGAAGTTTATAAATCATGTAAATAAAATGATTGTTCCTTTTTCTAATCAGCTACAAAGAAAAGCGTTTTCAACAGGTTAATATAAGTACACTAAACCATGTGCTTATCTGATTTTTATTGTCTGATTTAGTATGTATTTCCTACAATGCAAACGAGAGAGTTGATGTATAAATAAGTGTTTTGAATTCAGTATTAATGTGTTAAAATTGCCTGAGGATTGGTCATGTATAACTTAAGTAGTTTACAAAACATGGAGTTGACATGAGGAAATGCACGAGGGTAAATTATGCGGAGACATGCAGGCAGATGCCTCCTATAGCTGGCAGACCAAACAATTATAATTGTAATAAAAGCAAGAAGGAAAAGAACCACAAAGAAAAAAAATATATTTATAGAAGCTGAAACTCTTGCTTTAAGTGACCTCTTTTATAGAGCATGTAAAATCGTCAATAGGAATGAATTAAGGATCAACAAACCGGCTAACATCTGAATGTCAAATGTAGTAGGGCAAATACTGTAGCTGAAACATTGGAAACCCAATTCAGGATAACAACAATTATCCAACTTGTTGATCACACCTTCAAACATTTAAACAACAGATGTGCCATGGAACCAAATTGAATGCTTTATGGATGCCATTTATTTCCACGGTATTTCCAGAATTTGATGAATGACATTCTAGACTTTATCTTGATGAATTTCGAAATGACATTCCATAATATAAGGACTCACCCCAAGAGATTCACAAAATAATTTAAAAGACACAATATCAAAAAGTCCCATATAACAAGCGATTGCACATCCTTCCAAAATATAAGAAAAATACATGTATTATTGTTTCTTTTAGCGCTGTCTGTATGTTCTGCAGTTCTGAGCGAATGTTTCCCGAACATTGCCGACTTAAAACTTGAAACAGATCAATAATGGTCACTATAAGACTGGGTAGCCTTGCTAAAATACACATATGCACGCAAATCATTTTTTTGTCTCAACTGCGACGAAAGTCGCGGAAGGCGAGACATAGTTGTTGCTTTTCAGGCGGCGGCGTCGTCAACAATTGTTACGTTTTCTGCTTAAGTCAGTTTGATAGGAACTACTTGTGATAGATCGATGATATATTCTATAAAGTTGCATTACTATCAGTACATATTAGTTTGAAGCCTATTTCGAGGCCCTGTCCCCTAGGTCATGATATAGCGACTTTCAATGAATAAGCAATTTTCAATGTTCAGTGTTCTGCTTTTGTTAATTTGATAGGAACTACTTGTGATAGATCAATGATATGTTCTATAAGATTGTATTACTATCAGAAAATGTCCGATTGACGACTATTTCGAGGCCCTGCCCCTAGGTCATTGTCCCGTGACTTTGAATTAATAAGCAATTTTCAATGTTAAGTTTCCTGCTAAAGTTAGTTTGATAGGAACTTCTTATGATAGACAAAGATATTTTCTATAAAGTTGCATTACTATCTGTACATCTCAGTTTGTTCACCATTTCGAGGCCCTGCCCTCTAGTACATGATCCAGCCACTTTGAATTCATTAGCAATATTGCAGGCGAGACATATCTCTGTGTCAACAGAGAATATTTGCTTCTGATTAAATGCCTTCTAAGTCATTTGGTCATTGGAAATCCGACCACATCTTACCTTTATATGAAGCCTTCAAGGTCATCCCTTATAAACAAAAACCGTTCTTGTAAAGTCACCATTATTCTCCTTGTCCGTCTGTAATACTTATTTGTTTGGAACTATTCAAAAGTCAACTCTCTTCTAAGGTCATATTTCTCTCGTTTTCATAAATGGCCTTTATATACAGGTTTGAATGTGTTCATGATTGTCTGATACATGCATGTTCTAAACATTGAAGTTTATAAATCATGTAAATGAAATGTTTGTTCCTTTTTCTAATCAGCTACAAATAAAAGCGTTTTCAACAGTTTAATATAAGTACACTTAACCATGTGCTTGTCTGATTTTTATTGTCTGATTCAGTATGTATTTCCTACAATGCAAACGAGAGAGTTGGTGTATAAATAAGTATTTTGAATTCAGTATTAATGTGTTAAAATTGCCTGAGGATTGGTCATGTATAACTTAAGTAGTTTACAAAACATGGAGTTGACATGAGGAAATGCACGCGGGTAAATTATGCGGAGACATGCAGGCAGATGCCTCCTATAGCTGGCAGACCAAACAATTGTAATGGTAATAAAAGCAAGAAGGAAAAGAACCACAAAGAAAAAAAAATATATATCGAAGCTGAAACTCTTGCTTTAAGTGGCCTCTTTTATAACGCATGTAAAATCGTCAATAGGAATGAATTAAGGATCAACAAACCGGCTAACATCTGAATGTCAAATGTAGTAGGGCAAATACTGCAGCTGAAACATTGGAAACCCAATTCAGGATAAAACAATTATCCAACTTGTTGATCACACCTTCAAACATTTAAACAACAGATGTGCCAATGAACCAAATTGAATGCTTTATGGATGCCATTTATTTCCACGGTATTTCCAGAATTTGATGAATGACATTCTAGACTTTATCTTGATGAATTTCGAAATGACATCCCATAATATAAGGGCTTACCCCAAGAAATTCACAAAATAATTTAAAAGACACAATATAAAAAAAGTCCCATATAACAAGCGATTGCACATCCTTCCAAAATAAAATAAAAATACATGTATTATTGTTTCTTTTAGCGCTGTCTGTATGTTATGCAGTTCTGAGCGAATGTTTCCTGAACATTGGCGACTTAAAACTTGAAACAGATCAATAATGGTCACTATAAGACTGGGTTGCATTGCTAAAATACCCATATGCACACAAATCATTTTTTTGTCTCAACTGCGACGAAAGTCGCGGAAGGCGGGACATAGTTGTTGCTTTTCAGGCGGCGGCGTCGTCAACAATTGTTACGTTTTCTGCTTAAGTCAGTTTAATAGGAATTACTTGTGATAGATCGATGATATATTCTATAAAGTTGCATTACTATCAGTACATATTAGTTTGAAGCCTATTTCGAGGTCCTGTCCCCTAGGTCATGATATAGCGACTTTCAATGAATAAGCAATTTTCAATGTTCAGTGTTCTGCTTTTGTTAATTTGATAGGAACTACTTGTGATAGATCAATGATATGTTCTATAAGATTGCATTACTATCAGAAAATGTCCGATTGACGACTATTTCGAGGCCCTGCCCCTAGGTCATGGTCCCGTGACTTTGAATTAATAAGCAATTTTCAATGTTAAGCTTCCTGCTAAAGTTAGTTTGATAGGAACTTCTTATGATAGACAAAGATATTTTCTATAAAGTTGCATTACTGTCTGTACATCTCAGTTTGTTCACCATTATAGCGACTTTCAATGAATAAGCAATTTTCAATGTTCAGTGTTCTGCTTTTGTTAATTTGATAGGAACTACTTGTGATAGATCAATGATATGTTCTATAAGATTGCATTACTATCAGAACATGTTCGATTGACGACTATTAGGTCATGGTCTCGTGACTTTGAATTAATAGGCAATTTTCAATGTTAAGTTTCCTGCTAAAGTTAGTTTGATAGGAACTTCTTATGATAGACAGAGACATTTTCTATAAAGTTGCATTACTATCAATTCATCCCAGTTTTCGACCGTTTCGAATCTCTGCCCCCTAGGTCATGCATGGTCCAGCAACTTTGAATTAACTATCAATGTGGCTGTGCATCATATTGATTTTAACTGAATTTTCTGTCAATAGGCGAGACCTATCTCTGTGTCGACAGTTTATTTAGTTATTTCTTGAATTGTTTCACATTTTGCAATACTATATACTGCTTATCATACAGTATGTGGTTTGCCATTTGTTAATGCAGGCGTCACACTGTCCCGAAATGGACACCAGATGGTCATACAAATATAGAATTTTGAATTTCGGGCGAAGATAGTCCCGAACTTAGTCAACAGCCAATAATCAGCCTAAAGAAGGCCACACGATGGAACCCGAACCACACACGAAGGAAACACAAAGATGTGAATTTTTATTTCGATCTTCATACGCAAGACACAAGAGGGCAATACGATGGCTATACGATGTCGTATTGAGAGTACGAGGTCGTTCACGAGACCTTCCAATGGTATTAAACCTTCGGCCGACCATGGGGAATTTAATTTGATTACCTTATTTTTAACTTTATCCTTACTTAATAGGTTATAAAGTAATTTTCAATCCAAATTTCAGAAATAAATTTATTACTCCACCCATATTGCCTCAAGCATTTTGCTTTAAGTTACAATGCAATATGTGAAAATAATTTGTTCGTCATCACAATGTTTGTGTCTCTGTATTTTCCTCCCCTCCTGTGTTCCAGTGTTCCTTGCCATCTCATGGTAAACATCCAGAAGTACTTTGTCATCCATGCCCCTGTGATGACATTATAGTTCTGGTCCTATGATATCTCAGTCTGATGAGATAGCTAATACAAATTACGACGATTTTTCTGCATGTCTCTGTCCTCGGATACATTGTCCTTAGCAAAACCCGAAACTTTTGCACGTCTTGCAGAATACCAAAGGTTTTTTCCAATACACGCCTGGCTCTGGAGAGTCTATAATTAAATATTTTCTCATGGTGCTCCATTTTTCTGAAGGAAAACGGGTTCATCCGTCCCCAAAGCATTGTCCCCTGCTATGAAGTATGAGACAGGAACGTCATCACCAGGTAGAGACTTCTCTTCATGGAGATTGAATATGTCGTTCGAACTTTCCAGGCCTTCCTTCAGTTCTGAACCATTATAGGTACTGGCACGTTAACGTTGCTGGAAGCATCAGAGCCGACATCAATCGATATAAATTTGTAGTCTGCGTCAACCATGGCCATGAGAACAATGGAGAAAAAGCCCTTGTAGTTTCTGTACATGGAGTCAATATTCCAAGGACTGGTGACCGCCACATGCTTGCAATCCAGAGCAACACAGGACTGTGAAAATTTCCATTTTTTTTCAAGCCTCTCAGCAATGGCATTCCCCATCTCAATTTTAGTAGGACATTGAATCCCCTCAACAGTAAACTCGGCTTTGGTGGCATCGCAGGCATCATTGATGATAAGGGAGATTATGTTTGGAGCAACTATGAAGTTGAAGGACAGGCTTGGATAATTGTCACCGCAGGCCATGTGTCGTAGTGATGGACATCTTGAGACGAGGAGGGTAGAAACTTTCTGTACCAGGTGTCCTTCTCTATTCTGCCTCATTTTAGACGCCTCTGGGAAGTCTTATGTAGTTGTAGAAACCCTTCTCATTTTCAGCTCCTTTAGAAGAGTGCTATAGTGGCAGACAGCCAATTTGTGACTGACCCACATAGACCTCGGTTTCTTCCTTCTTCTCAGTTTGTCCCTACATTGGAAAATAAAAAGCAAAATAAGATAAGGACATTGTCGAATATTAGAAAGGCAAATAACAAGATATGACAAATTGAAATAAGACAACTTATACCTGTAAGATGAGTTGCTGTGCGTGTAAGTGTTGCTCGTCATTTTCTCCGAGATGCATCAAAAGAAGAAATGCTGCTGCCTTCTTTTTCCCGATTGTCTCATCATCAAAGTATGCCATTTTGCAGGAACTGAATTGTGATTAATTGTGATTGAACCTTGGTTACACACGCCTCTGTCCTGTAGAGTTGCTCAGGACTGTCTGAGGAAGATGCTCTGAATCTAGCCTTTAATATGTCCAAGCTACCATGACATATGTGAAATGCTTGAGCTACTCAAATTCGGCTGTTTTCGACGACACGGTAGTCCCATCTCGATGTCATCGTATTATAATACGATGGCTACACGACGTCAATGCGAGAGATCCACGTAGTCGTGTGGCCTTCTCAAGACAATTGGGCAGCTTCTTCTTTCCTTCGAATTGTCTTCGTGAGACGAAAAATGCCCGATGACACCGATGATCATACGAAGTAAAGACGAAGATGACGCGATTTGACAAGATGCCCTCACAGAGGCGTTACAAAAGACAAAATGGACATACGAATTCAACACGAAAAAAAACCCTTCGCAAGGTCTTTCGGAAATTTTTTGGCGTGCCATAGATTTTGCAACCCCTCATGAATTTGCTGCCGGAGCCTGAAAATTTAACCGGCGTCATACGATGGCGTAATTAAGATGCCCTCACGAATGGCCCGATGTGTTTACGATCGCACCCGAATTTGAACATTTCCTTTATCCTTTACCGTGTGTCCATCTGGTGTAAACTTCGGGACAGTGTGACGCCTGCATTAAGATGAACGAAAACCTATAGTTGTTTATATCCTCGTTCTTTGGTATATGTGGATACGTTTGTCTTATTGTCAATCATACAGCGACTACTAGCTTCATACAGAAATTACGATGTTTGACAGATTAAATGTGTGGTAATTCTGAAGCGCTTGAACTCATGAAGGAAAGCTGCACTAGTCTTCTATAGACAATAATAAAACCATACATATGATCCAACTATCTTCACTAAACTTGAAAAGCCAAATATTACACTGTGATTTCAATAATTAAAATTATCAGTTATATAGAGTACTTTTTAAATTTTAAAGTACAAAAAGATTTTTTCAAAACCAATTCAAAATATCTGAGGAAAACCAGAATAAAGCATGAATAGACTGTTGACACAAAGATATGTCTCGCCTGTTGGCATAAAATTCAGAAAAAGACAATCTGGTAGACAGCAACATGATTTATTAATTCAGTCGCTGGACCTTTATCTAGTAGGCAGGGCCTCGAAATAATCGTCAAACTGATATGTACTATAAGTAATGCAACTTTATACAAAATATCATTGATCTATCACAAGTAGTGTTTATCAAACTGACTTAAAGCAGAAAACTAAACATTAAGAATAGCTTATTAATTCAGTCACTGGAGCACGACGTAGTAGGCAGGGCCTCGAAATAGTCGTCAAACTGATATGCACTGATAGTAATACAACTTTACATTAAATATCATTTATCTATCACAAGTATTTCCTATCAAACTAACTTAAGCAGAATACTTAACATTGAAAATTGCTAATTAATTCAAAGTTGCTGGACCATGACCTAGTGGACAGGGCATCGAAATAGTCGTCAAACTGATATGAACTGATAGTAATGCAACTTTATTCAAACTATCATTGATCTATTACAAGTAGATCCTATCAAACTAACTTAAGCAGAATACTTAACATTGAAAATTGCTAATTAATTCAAAGTTACTGGACCATGACCTAGGGGGATGGCCTCGAAATAGTCGTCAAACTGATATGAACTGATAGTAATACAACTTTACATTAAATATCATTTATCTATCACAAGTATTTCCTATCAAACTAACTTAAGCAGAATACTTAACATTGAAAATTGCTTATTAATTCAAAGTTGTTGGACCATGACCTAGGGGGCGGGGCCTCGAAATAGTCGTCAAACTGATATGTACTGATAGTAATGCAACTTTATATTAAATATCAATGATCTATCACAAGTATTTTCTATCAAACTAACTTAAGCAGAAAACTTAACATTGAAAATTGCTAATTAATTCAAAGTTGTTGGACCATGACCTAGGGGGCGGGGCCTCGAAATAGTCGTCAAACTGATATGTACTGATAGTAATGCAACTTTATATTAAATATCAATGATCTATCACAAGTATTTTCTATCAAACTAACTTAAGCAGAAAACTTAACATTGAAAATTGCTAATTAATTCAAAGTTGTTGGACCATGACCTAGGGGGCGGGGCCTCGAAATAGTCGTCAAACTGATATGTACTGATAGTAATGCAACTTTATATTAAATATCAATGATCTATCACAAGTATTTCCTATCAAACTAACTTAAGCAGTAAACTTAACAATTGTTATCGCCGTCAAGGCCGTAGCCGTCGCCGGAAAAGCAATCCCGATGTCTCGCTTTCGGCGACTTTTGTCCCAGGCGAGACAAAAATTTCTCAGTCCGACCTTAGTTGGCCACAAAATCATGCCTATTCTATACCATGGAAAAAAATAGAATCCATAAAGCATTCAATTGGGTTTCATTGCAAATCTGTCGTTAAGATGCTTGAAGGTGTGATCTACAAATGGGATAAAAATCCTCATCCTGCAATGGTGATCGAAAGTTTTAGCTGCTGCATTTCCCCCTTTTCAGTTGACGTTCATATGGTCTGCCAGCAATAGGAGGAATGCCTCAACATAATTTACAGCCCTGATGACCAATCCTCGTGTAATTTTAACACATTAAGCCTAGATACAAAACACTAATTTATACCCCAACTATCGTGTATTGGTTTCAATTCTTGTGACCATATTCAATTCTGAGAGAAAAAAAACACATTTTAAGTATTTTAAAACAGTGGAATAAATGTACACAGCAGTCTTCTCCCCATATTTTTTTAAGTGTTTTGGTAAGAATACGAAATAAGACTAGTTCACTTTTTTGTGTTGCAATGTGATGTAACATTTGTACTGCCATGGTTATATTATAAAAAGTTGGGGGGAAAAGCTGTGTACATAAGCATTAACAGAAATAGAAATGCTTTTACTTTCAGTATATTTAGCATTGAAAATTAAATGCATAAATCATATAAATAATTGAAATGCTTGTGTAAATATTTGTACCCCGCTTTTTTTAAGTGTAAATATTTAGCAGAGTATGTTTACACTTTCAGTTGTCTACACCAGGGACTTTCTATACAGTTAGTATAGACTGTCCCTGTCTACACATATATTTATATATTGTTCCGCCCCTGTGGTTTGACAGTTTATCTTTCAGTTGTCTACACATATATTTATATATTGTTCCGCCCCTGTGGTTTGACAGTTTATCTTTCAGTTGTCTACACATATATTTATATATTGTTCCGCCCCTGTGGTTTGACAGTTTATATCAGTATTACTGTGACTTTAACTTGTGTAAATTACATAGTTGTGTTCATATTATCACTGCGGTCTCCGTTCCACACTGATAGATGCAGATGTCCGTTGTTAATTATGTTCTGATCCGTATTTTACAGAAGGAATTGCTTACCTGGACCTAACATTATTGAAAGCCTTCCTTAAATCTGCATATCGACTTTATTTATGGGTATAATTGTTAATTTTGTATTTGTTTACATTTAGTTTCAGTGTAACGCGCCAAATGTAGCGTTACGTGTTCCTGTTCTTGTTTATGAATAACTTGTGTATTACGTCATCAGTAAACAACGCTTTTGTATAAAATACGGAACGCATGTTCTTACTGTGACCTTCTCTTCAAGCATCTCCATGCGGTTAGCAGTATATCTCAAACTATAATTTACTGCACCAAGTAAGAGTGGCTTGGTGATAATATTTAATAGACTTGATAATTAACCAAGTCTTCATATAAAAATGCTGACGTACTGTTTGCTCGGGTAAATCGCTAACCATGCACCTAGTATGCTGAGTATTTGAATGCACTGCACCAGGCAGATTTTCTTGCACCAAGTATGCAGTGTCCCAAGTAGGTTTTCTCGCACCGAGCGCTAGAACAATTGTTTTATTAAACTTAGTTTAACTTGAGTAATGCACCTGGCTATTTTACTTATTATATATTGTTATATGTTTTATGAACCACTGTATTTGTTGTATTGCATATTACTGAAGCAGAAAATAATACAATTTATGAACTTCCATTAAGATTTTTATTATTACTTACTTCACCAGAGGCCCACATAAGTAACACGGGTATCCTGGCTCAAACCCCCGGAACGTTACAATATTTCATTAACAATTTCATAATTCTAAGATTTGATTTTTTGCTCTTATTTCATTTTAAAAAGATTTCCTACATCTTTCTCACAAATTTCATTCTGAAAAAACACAGACATAAAACAGCATGGAAAGAACACTGATGGGCAGCATTTACTTTTCCTCAGATTTTGATGGAATTTTTCTTTTGAATTCTTCATGAAATAAATTGATACTCTTTTAATATGTGGATATATGGTAGTGTCTGCCAGATCTTGGAATTATTTTCATATTAACAGTTTTATAGTATTTGTGTCACAGATTCCCATGGCAGGTGATGCAAGCCTATCAGGAGACATTTACCCTTTCAACACACCTAGTCTTGCTTCTTTTAGAGTTCATGTGATTACATCCGTTTTTTCACTTGATTTGAATTTCTAAATGGATTTATGAGATTTGAACATCAGTTAACTACTGTTACTTCTTATATACCCTCTCTATGCATCTAGTCTCAGTACATTTTGGTTCACATGATTTCCTCTGGTCTTTTTTTTTCTTTTGTTTTTATGTATTCAAAATGGATTTACCAGTTTTCACTCATCTGTAAACTACTATTGCCTCTAAATTATACATACTTTTACTCCATATCTCTCTTCCATATAAAACAATATTCTTTTAGCAAAAATATATTTTAATTTAAATATGTGTATACCTTAAAGCATATAAAATTCTTCATTATGAAATTAAATAACAACATCTGATCTTGTTCAAAATAAAAGTTATATCTTTATCAACAGACTTGCCAAACTAAATAACAAAAGCTTTGTACACACAAAAATGATGTGACCAAAACACACACTTCAAGGTAAATTGTATTAATTTTCTCTAAATTATAATTAATATCTGATAATAAATTGTTTTGCAAAGTACTACACCCAATGATAGTTACCTCTTAATGTTATTGAAGTCCTAAACAAATGTTAGTTTCTCAAACACTTCTAGTTCCACTCAGTAGTTTGTTAAGAAGTGCTATCTGTCACATCTGCAGCCAAAATACACAAAAAAAGAAAATTATCAAAGCAGACTGTAATATTTGTGATATATACTCTGCATTTGCATCTAATGGACAAAATATTGCATGTACATTGTACCTTCGATTGAAAACTCTTTGAATTTAAGGTATAAACATTATGTTTACTAAAAATGTTGTTGTACAGACTCACATTAAAATTTTGTTGACACTTTATGTAAGCATGTTAATGACTTCAATGACAGATGCTCACTCTAGTTCAATAAACTACTTTGCACAACAATTTACTATGCAATATTATTGTACTCAAAAAAACAAAGACAATTTATAGAGAAATGAAAACACCACATGTGACTTGGGTTTCCCACCCTGTAAGTACTCAAAGTCATATAAATTAAATTTTTAATCAATTTTCTAGGGTCAGTATCTTTCCTTGAAAAATTTGATATACACAAACATATAAAAACCATATAACTGAAGAGATTTAAAAACAAGTGGGCAAATGGAAACTAGCCAATGAAATATTGGGATATAAGAAAATAAATTGTTTATCTGTATATCAGAACAAGAACTTGAACCTAAATGTCATTTGTTGGTGTGTTAAAAGCTTTGACCTTTAAAGTTCAGTATCAAAATAAACAAAAACATGAATGTTTGATACCTAGTACTGTATCAATCTCTTTTATACAAGAATGGATGACATTTAGTTATTAATATTATAACCATGGTCTTCCTTTTTCTTTTTTTTTTTAAATTGCGCCATACTTTCTTGAAAATTTTAACAATTGTTACTTGGATACAGAAAATAGTGGTGCTCCTTATCCAGGCCTTGTCAAACGTTAGTAGTATATAATCAAATAGAACTAGTTAGTACTTGTTAGTAATCTAAATTCTGAAATATACATTTATATATTATTTTGTATCCATTATTTCCATAGTATTGTGCAATAAAGACCTATATTTTAGCTAAAGAAAAAGAAACGAGAAAATACAAATTAAATAAATAATAAAAACCAAAGCAAAAAACAATAATACAGAAATTTGGACTTTTGGCAACAGTATATATTCACAGATAAATGTGTCTTAAACTACAGCATTTAATACACTTGGCAAGGATGGTTTTCTGTTATAAAAATTCATACGAGCACAAACAATTATTCAAACATACAAAGGTATAAGCACAAAACAATAACAAAAAAAAACATATAACAATATAAAATGTATAATATATAAAATAGGTAATTCTTTAGTAAAAATATTCTTGTAATGGAAGACATGGCCTACATAAACTTTTGGTATTAGATTTTTTTGAAGATTTTTGAGTCCTGTAAAATTTTACTTGATTTTCACATAGTTTTGTTCTAAGAATGAAGAATTTCCTATTTTTCCTAAAATATTCCAAATCAAATTATATCCATGTTTAACGGAATTATTATTTGTGTTGGGTTATAAATCCAGTCACAGAGTTTTATCCACAGCTTTGCTATTTTATGACATGTCCAAAATATGTGCTCAATATCTTCAATATCTTCAATAGCTACATTACAGAAAGTACATTTATCGCTTTGCTTTATCTTAATTCTAAAAATAACATTTGTGCTCAAGATTCTGTGTATTATTCTATACTGGAACCAACGAAGTTTTGTGGAGTAAAAAGCCATATTATGAACGTTTTTCCAAACGAAGTTTTGTGGAGTAAAAAGCCATATTATGAACGTTTTTCCTATCAAAGTGTTTGTTCAAACTTAAGGACCATCTATCTTCACAGCTATTAAAGTTTAGTATTATAAATATAATATATAATATTGAATATATTTCTAATAAACATACATCTCTTTGAGCCTTTTTAGAGAAAAGAAATATTCTTATATTATTTGGAATTATTGGTCCTGGAGTTTTACAAAGATAGTCTATAGATATAATATTATTGAGAGATTTTTTATATGACTTTTTTGCAGAAATTACCCCATTTAAGTTAGAAAATTTACCTAAATGTTATGCACATTTTGGAATTGTTGAAAAGTTATTAGATCATGTATCAAAAAGATCCCTTCATCTGCCATATCTTTTATAGAAAATAGATGATGTTCCTGTTTTGATATTTTCATTATTCCAGAATGAGTTTGATACAAACTCGTTTTCATTTTTTGGTATAAGTTCATTTTGCAATTCTGTCCAAGTCTTAAAGACCTCTTTCCAAAAGGGGTTTTACATGTTTTTGTTGGGCCTAGATATACAATATTTTTTCTTTGGTATTTTCTAATAGCTTATTTATTTTCTGGTTGCTTTTTAACAATAAAAGTCGAATCCATATTTATTTCAACTCCTTTATATATGTGCCAATATCTAGCACTTTCAGCCCTTCAAATTTATGTTCAAGACATAATATTTCTCTTTTTTTATTTTTTCAGGTTTGTTTTCCCAATTAAATGAATAAGTTCTATTAATTAGTTGTTTTATAAAAGTATTTTTGTATGGTGCTTGATATATTAAAAACAGTCAGTTTAATTGTGAAACAATCAGTGTCTTGATGATTGTTATTTTTCCAACTGGTGTTAATGTTTGTTTAGACCAAATTTTTATTACAGTATATTTTCAATATCTTTTTATTCTTGAAACATAGTTCAAAAATTCCATTTCATGCAAATAGACAGAAAAGTTTATACCTAGTAATTTAAACTTACTTGAACCCCATTCCAACCCCCACTTTCCACACATGGTGTCTCAGGTTAACTATAGTTCTTTTTGCCTATCCACACCACTTCCGTTTTGTACACGTTCATATGGAGACCAGACATTTCAGCATATTTTACAGTAAGCGAAGAGATTCATACAGAGATTTGGGAGAACTACCAAGTATTATAGGTGTCATCTGCGTATTGGGAAATGAATTAGTCTGTATCATCAATTTAATTACTTTAAGTTCTTTATTTATTTCTGGTAAAATTTCTAGAATTTCATCGCATAAAAGAAAGATGTAAGGTGATAAAGGATGTATGATCTTCGTTTCAATTATCAAAAGGATCCATGATCTTTGTTTTATTATCAAAAAGATCCATGATCTTTGCTTTAATCATCAAAAGGACTATATATAGCATTGCACCTAGAGTTTTTTGTTATAAGATTAAAATGCCACTGGAGATTCAAGTTATGAGAATTATCACATATCATCAATCCCTAAAAGTTTTGTAACATTTTGCCTGATTGTTTAGAGGTCATTGATTTTAAATGTCAAATTAAGATGAAAGAGTTCCCTGTAGGTTATTTGTTCATTTGATCAGAACCTTTAATCACCAAAAGGACTATATATAGCATTGCACCTAGAGTTTTTTGTTATAAGATTAAAATGCCACTGGAGATTCAGGTTATGAGAATTATCACCTATCATCAATCCCTAAAAGTTTAGTAACATTTTACCTTATTGTTTAGAGGTCATTGTTTTAAATGTCAAATTAAGATGAAAGAGTTCCCTGTAGGTTATTTGTTCATTTGATCAGAACCAAATGAGAATTTGTAATGGACCTTCTGTACAGTATTTCTGCCAAGTTTGTTTGAACCTTTCTTAGTAGTTTCAGACTTTGAGGGAAGATATTATAAGTGCTTTTCCAAAAATAAAAATGTGTGCCAACATTGCTGCCATGATTTTCACTGGATCAACATTCACTTGTTCTGTTGATTGATAGCGTTTGATTTTGTCAGTTTTTATGGACTTCCCTTTTTTGAATTAGCCTTGGAGTTCAGTACTTTTGATACACTTTTTACCCCACAGTTCATGAGGACCATTTGTACAGAGCTGTCCAATCATCAATTCCCTTAAGTTTCAAAATATTTCAAGTGTAGTTTTTTAAACTTTCTAATGAGAATCAACATCTGTTTGTTGTTTCTTCCTATCCTCATTCTCTTGATTCTACAGCTGAGAACATTTACAAAAATTGGTTTATAAGGATCAAAGAATAAAAAATAAGGTTTTGTAAGAAGGACTTTCCGTATATTTTTCCTGCCAATTTTGATGAAACTGACTTGGTTATTTCAGAAACATGAAAATGTAAATTGTCTAAAGACAGACTTTTTTATGTGATGACTATAGCTTATTATGCCCTATATATGTTCCCCATGAAGATCAACTAATAAACTGTTAACACAGAGATAAACTGTATGTCTCGCCTGTATATAATTTTTATAGTATAATGCAAACAAGAATGTGTCCACAGTACATGGATGCCCCACTCGCACTAACATTTTCTATGTTCAGTGGACCGTGAAATTGGGGTCAAAACTCTAATTTGGCATTAAAATTAAAAAGATCATATCATAGGGAACATGTGTAATAAGTTTCAAGTTGATTGGACTTCAACTTCATCAAAAACTTCCTTGACCAAAAACTTTAACCTAAAGTGGGACAGACAGACGGACGGACAGACGCACAGACTGAAAAACATAATGCCCCTTGGTGGGGCATAAAAATGAAA
Source organism: Mytilus californianus (assembly GCF_021869535.1). Classification (NCBI taxonomy): domain Eukaryota; kingdom Metazoa; phylum Mollusca; class Bivalvia; order Mytilida; family Mytilidae; genus Mytilus; species Mytilus californianus. The sequence continues at coordinate 125,595,283 of NW_026262679.1, read as the reverse complement.
TTGAAATACGGCAACACTTAAATATTTAAATTATGCATAACTTGTATAGTCAATGGATTATGACTGAGGGTGTTTGGTCATAAAATCTTCATGGAAATGATGTGTTCCAATGCTTATACGACTGAACTGCATCCCAAATATCAATCACTTACCTTAATTGGTTCCCTTTAAACCAACCTCATCATGTAAACCAATGCAAAAGTTTCAAATTCAATAGACCATGACTAAGGGGTCATGGCCTAAAAATCCATGAGATCTGTCAATGCTAATACAACTTAACACCACATATCATTGATTTACTATTAGATGTTCCCCTAAGACTAACCTAATCACAAAGTTCAACAATTTTTTTATGTTTCTGTTGTCAGAAATAGCACAAAAAAGTCTTGCTTCCGCGACATTTTTGCAGGCATGAGATACATTCCAAATGACTAATATCATTTTACAGTCTGACAAGCTTCAGCTTAAGAATTTGGTAGAACAATAAATCCAAATGATTGTGGTGGGAATGTTACATTTCCTGTCCTTATCACAGGGATCAACACATTTGGTAATGTGAAATCTTCATTCAGCTTTAAATGTCTCCCATTCAGTGTTACTGCCCTGAAAAGTAAAGAAATAAGACTATTTTACCTAAGTATACCAATATTCAAATGACTTAATATGAAATCAATTCCAAATTTCAAGTAATATTTGAAATCCTTTCGCAGTGATAGTTCATTGTAGGAAACATAAGAACCTTTTGGATGTTGCACCATATTATATACTTTTCATCTGCGATGACTGCTACATACAGTGTTCTTGCCTCAATTATAAAGAACAGACATGTTGGGCTCCTTTTGTATATAATGCATATAAAAAACTATTTTGTATAGCCATTTTTTCCCACTCATCATATTTTTCCTGAATAGTCTAATCTTTTTTTTGTTTTCAGCAATTAGCTTTGTCTCTTCCACTTCTGTGTGAATTTTCTTTTTTTATCTTTTGTACCGGTAGTTAATATTCTGTGAGAATTTTTTTTATCTTTTGTAGTTAATATTCAACACTTCATTAGAAAATTATGGAATTTCTCACACTTATCTAAAGAATGAAGAAAAAAATATAATAATATTTCAGGATATATCATGTATATAGATATAAGAAGATGTGGTATGAGTGCCAATTAGACAACTCTCCATCCAAGTCAAAATTTATAAAAGTAAACCATTATAAGTCAAAGTACGGTCTTCAACATGGAGCCTCGGCTCACACCGAACAGCAAGCTATAAAGGGCCCCAAAAATGACTAGTGTAAAACAATTCAAACGGGAAAACCAATGGTCTAATCTATATAAAAAACGAGAAACAAGAAACACTTATGAACCACATCAACAAACAACAACTACTGAACATCAGATATGTATATTTACTGTGATTTTAAGCTCTCCTGGGGTTGTAATACATATACATGCAGTGTAACATCATCTCCATATTGTGGGAAATTTATTGTTTTAAAGCTGTTACCAAGATTCATTCCACATACTGTTATACTTCCAGCAGTATAATTAGACCTGAAAAATATATTATACAATTATATCCTATTGTCATAGTCAATGTAAGTTTTTATCGACCTGATTAAAGTATATTGACTGAGGGTGCAGACCTTAGTCAATATACTTTAATAAGACAATAATAAAAATAGTATTGACCGATATTAAAAGGCTACATCTGTTTTATCATAATATTATGTTATTTAAAAGTTGTGACCTTTCATAAGTCATGCTCCACGGATATTGCTACGATATACAATGTCTCCTACTGGCTGTAATGTTTACCACAGGTGTTTTTTAATTTATATAGGACTATCCCTAGCATTTAGTTTTTACTGATGAAAGAAAAAATGCTTAACCAGAACAAAACTCAAACTTGATCTCTATCTTTTTATGCTAGAATTCTATACAAAATATCTAATCATTTCAAATTCAAACTCTACATGTAAATTCTTATGATATGACTGTTTACCAAATTCCTTTTCAATTGAATAAGGCATTACTTAATAAAGTGCAGAAAACTGAGATTTTCAAGAAATTAGGCCACAACTTTAGCAAAAATTACTCACCCAAACAAAACTCAAAAAAGATATGTAACTTCTCATTGAATAAGTTAATAATATTGGTGGTTATAATGATGTCTTCAAATGGCAGGTAAATGAAATTTTCTTTGCTACGAGTGGACTATATATCAAGTATTTAACCAATAGATAGTATTCCAGAAAAAAGAGTGCAAATAAACTATAATTAAAAAATCCTTTAACAGGAACAAAAAATAATCCAACTGCAAGTTAAAGATGACTGTAGCACTGTTTAAGGGTAATTTTTTTTCTGGTTGCTAAAAATGTTACATCTGTGCATTAAGAACATAGATAAGGGTGTTGATTTTCATAGTGAATACTGGTACATGTGTGTGGTTCATTCGTCATAGTGAATGGTTGTACCTGTTGGTGATTTATACTAGAAATCTTTATGTATAGATTATACATATACCTATTGAATGAGAAGGTTGAAAATAAGATATTTTCTATCATCTAAAACTATCAGCAATCACCCTGTTTCACAGTGATTCACTCAACATAACCAATTGAAATATGTAACTGAATCAGATTGTGTGTAGTATATAATTAGTTATTATACCAACCTTTTTACATTAGTACAATGGGAGTACATTCTAACCAAGCCTTCTGGATCATCAACTGAAACATTCAGCACTGATCTCCCAACTAAAGTTTTATATATATATGATAACCAATAATCCTACAAAATACAGAAAGGTTTTGTTAGTTTTATATTGTTTTAAATCTATTATAACTCCTTAAAGTTCCATGGCAATTGTTATATGTAAATCTATTGGTGCTGATATATATATCACTCATCTTAAGTGGCATTCAAAACAAAGGTGAACTTAAGGTATCTATATAATAAATTATGTACTGAAAATATCAGATCGTTAAGTTTTCAAGAGGAACTTACCCAAATCTAGGTAATCGCTCAGTTTTTAAACTAAATAATATCATAAATCAGGCTATTGGTTTTCTTTTTTGTATGTTTTACATTTTGTAAAACGGAATCATTCTATAGCTTACTTTATAGTATGGTTTTTGCTCATTGTTGAAGACCTTTAGTTGCTTAAATCCATATCCTTTGATCTAACCATCTCTGGTATCCAGTTCATTTACAATGATACCCCATCTCCAAATTTTCATATTGGCTTCTGAAGGTAGATTGAGGGAATTTGGGGAAGAATTGCTATGTAGATATGTTATTTTCAGATTTTTTTAATATCTTTAGCTTCTTAAAATGGATTAAGGTAAAAGATCAAAAGTTTCAAAACCTATGTCACCTGTATTACTACGGTAGCAAGCACTTTTAAATAACATATCACATCATCAATAAGGACATACTGACTTCATAGATATTCTGTCTTACGTTTCTATGGTTACAAGTACTTACAGGTAATGGATCACTAGTTTTGTCATCAATTATGGAATAATGACCTCCATAAAAAGTTTGTCTGATTAAAACATCTAATCCACCCACTGCTGATATTCCTAGTTTATCTAACCACCTAATGGAAAATATATGTGCATTGGATTAAAACATATAACAATTTATGATTTAAAATAGTTACCTATCATAAATGCATCCATTAATGTAGTACAAAAATCAAAATAAGCTGAGCTTGGATAAATAAAAACATATTCTAAAGTTTATATCAAACTCTATTCTAAAACAATAAGGATCATTGTAGTCAAAACACTGACTTCAAGTTTTGAACAATTAACATTGAATTCATTTTCAGCAGCACCTGCATATAAACTACACATTTGACAATTAAATCAATACCCAATAGCATAATAATTAAATAAATGTAGAAAGTGTCCATGGGACACAGATGATGCCCCTGCTTGCATATAACGTTACAAAAGGACATAACTAGAGAACTCTAAAAGTGACTCCACCAAAATTTGAACCTGATCTGTGTTTTATGGTAATATGCATAGTATATAAGTTTCATAACATTTGGTTGAGGCAAACTAATGTTAGAGAACAGAAACCAATTTTGGGATGTTTGTACGGACGAACAGATGTACGGACGGATGGATGTATGGACAAGGGTAAATTTAATGCCCCCGTGGCTAGATAAAAATCTTCTGAATATAGGGTTGTTTGAAAAGAAAGTGCTGGACAATCCTTAGCACCTCCATAACAGACTATAGTCCCTCAACAATGTTAAGTATGAGCCAAACAACACTTGAGTGAATTATCTAATTTTCTCAAATGGGTCAATATCCCTAATGTGCCTCAAAATGAAGAACACAATTCCATTATGCAAACTAAAAACCTGTGTGCAATGACATTGTACATGGTTCTATTTTTAACAATTGACTGAGCTGAACTACTTGAGATGTTTTGAAGACCAGAAGACCATACAATAAAGATGCAAAGCTTTTAGAGTTATTGAATGTGTGTAAATAATCGAATTTCTCTAATTTTTTCACTATTTTCTTAAATAGAATGTTCTTAATCTCACCAACATAAGCAACTAGGCACCATTACTTACATAAAACCTGCCACATAGGTATCAGACAGTCCTGGAGCACCTCCTCCGTAAGCTGATCCTGTTTCACCAAGCCATGTTTTCCCAAATGGAGGATGTTTTGCTATTTCATTGCCTTTATTTATCTCAGGCATTAAACTATTCAAGATGTCAATATCCATGAACTGGTCAATTGTAGCTTCTCCTCCATTTATATAATAGCTGTTTCAAAAAAAATATATAGCAAGCATATAGAACAACCCATTGTAGTTGGGATAAATTTGGGATAAATTCAAGCAATATCTTGTTTTTTTAAATGTCTAAAATACTGAGAGCCTTGAATTGAGCAAACAAGATTCAAAACACAGATATTAACTGTATAATAAATTAAAAGATCAAAAGCAATTATTCCTTCATAACACAATGGCAAATGATATGTTTAGTATATAAAGATCTGATAGAAGTGTATTTGCTTTTTTTTTGTGAGTGTGGTATTTATTGCTTTCCATTTGTTTTGATTTGGTTTTATTTTTTAAAGTTCAAGTTGTTTGTTTTCAAAATCAGTTTCATTACATTTTCACAAGGTAAGTAAAATAAAACTTACTGATGAAATGTTGGATTTGTAACAATATCTGGTCCTCCCGTTTGTAAAAATCTGAAAAAGCAATATTTTAAAATCATTTCTATGAATTAAACAAAATGTAATAGTAATTTTAAATGTACATGTCTAATAAGCAGAGTTGAAATTAATTTCATATTCACCATGTTCACATGTTCTCATTCTGATATGCATGTAATATTTGCCACTGGACTGTACACAATTCAACCATCATTTACTGTCAATATGAGGGTTTCATAATTATATTGAACAGATAATCAATCTCATTTTTGTGATTTTCACTCTGTTGCTTATGAATTTCAAAACAGCTTTGAGGAAGGAATTATTTTATCTACAAACACATTGTTCTTTATCATTAAATCAGTAACATACTCTGTGAAATATTTCTCAGCTGATGTCTTTGATAGCTGTGTGGTACTAGGGCCTATTATGACACTTTTTCTCCACTGTGGGTACTGGTTTAACAGACTATGAAGTTTGCTGTAGTCCTTAGCTCTCTGTGAACCAGATATGGAATATCCCACATGGTGTTTGTATGAGTTAGGCTCTACAAAGATATCAAGAAACAGTATACATATTTTGGACACATATGCTGGGTGTTTAATTGCTTGATTTTAATTCACTTTTAACTTATGTAATTCCTTGTAGATCCATTTTCTAAATTAAGGTCAATTCCATTTATAGTGAGGTGTTTTATAGTTTCCCTCTGCTAAATAATACTTGATCATCTTGTGAAGTAAAACTTATGTTTACATCAGTTCCAAAATATGCTGCATTTCCCCCTATACAGTTGACGTTCATATGGTCTGCCAGTAATAGGAGGAATGCCTCAACATAATTTACAGCCCTGATGACCAATCCTCATGTAATTTTAACACATTAAGCCTAGATACAAAACACTAATTTATACCCCAACTATCGTGTATTGGTTTCAATTATTGTGACCATACTCAATTCTGAGAAAAAAAAACACATTTTAAGTATTCTAAAACAGTGGAATAAATGTACACAGCAGTCTTCTCCCCATATTTTTTTTAAGTGTTTTGGTAAGCATACGAAATTAGACTAGTTCACTTTTTTGTGTTGCAATGTGATGTAACATTTGTACTGCCATGGTTATATTATAAGAAGTTGGGGGGAAAAGCTGTATCTATGTACATAAGCATTAACAGAAATAGAAATGCTTTTACTTTCAGTATATTTAGCATTGAAAATTAAATGCATAAATCATATAAATAATTGAAATGCTTGTGTAAATATTTGTACCCCGCTTGTAAATATGTAGCAGAGTATGTACAACTGTTTACACTTTCAGTTGTCTATACATATATTTATATATTGTTCCGCACTGTGGTTTGACAGTCCTTAAATCTGCATATCGACTTTATTTATGGGTATAATTGTTAATTTTGTATTTGTTTACATTTAGTTTCAGTGTTACGCGACAAATGTAGCGATACGTGTTCCTGTTCTTGTTTATGAATAACTTGTGTATTACGTCATCAGTAAACAACGCTTTTGTATAAAATACGGAACGCATGTTCCTACTGGGAGCTTTTCTTCAAGCATCTCTATGCGGTTAGCAGTATATCTCAAACTATAATTTACTGCACCAAGTAAGAGTGGCTTGATGATAATATCTAATAGACTTGATAATTAACCAAGTCTTCATATCGAAATGCTGACGTACTGTTTGCTCGGGTAAATCGCTAACCATGCACCTAGTATGCTGAATATTTGAATGCAGTGCACCAGGCAGATTTTCTTGCACCAAGTATGCAGTGTCCCGAGTAGGTTTTCTCGCACCGAGCGCTAGAACAATTGTTTTATTAAACTTAGTTAAACTTGAGTAATGCACCTTGCTGTTTTACTTATTATATATTGTTATATGTTTTATGAACCACTGTATTTGTTGTATTGCATATTACTGAAGCAGAAAATAATACAATTTATGAACTTCCATTATGATTTTTATTATTACTTACTTCACCAGAGGCCCACATAAGTAACACGAGTATCCTGACTCGAAAACCACGGAACTTTACAATATTTCATTAACAATTTCATAATTCTAAGATTTGATTTTTTGCTCTTATTTCATTTTAAAAAGATTTCCTACATCTTTCTCACAAATTTCATTCTGAAAAAAACAGAGACATAAAACAGCATGGGAAGAACACTGATGGGCAGCATTTACTTTTCCTCAGATTTTGATGGAATTTTTCTTTTGAATTCTTCATGAAATAAATTAATACTCTTTTAACATGTGGATATATGGTAGTGTCTGCCAAATCTTGCAATTATTTCATATTAACAGTTTTATAGTATTTGTGTCACAGATTCCCATGGCAGGTGATGCAAGCCTATCAGGAGACATTTACCCTTTCAACACACCTAGTCTTGCTTCTTTTAGAGTTCATGTGATTACATCCGTTTTTTCACTTGATTTGAATTTCTAAATGGATTTATGAGATTTGAACATCAGTTAACAACTGTTACTTCTTATATACCCTCTCTATGCATCTAGTCTCAGTACAGTTTGGTTCACACGATTTCCTCTGGTGTTTTTTTTTTCCTTTGTTTTTATGTATTCAAAATGGAATTACCAGTTTTCACTCATCTGTAAACTACTATTGTATCTAAATTATACATACTTTTACTCCATATCTCTCTTCCATATAAAACAATATTCTTTTAGCAAAAATATATTTTAATTTAAATATGTGTATACCTTAAAGCATACAAAATTCTTCATTATGAAATTAAATAACAACATCTGATCTTGTTCATATCTTTATCAACAGACTTGCCAAACTAAATAACAAAAGCTTTGTACACACAAAAATGATGTGACCAAAACACACACTTCAAGGTAAATTGTATTAATTTTCTCTTAACTATAATTAATATCTGATAATAAATTGTTTTGCAAAGTACTACACCCAATGATAGTTATCTCTTAATGTTATTGAAGTCCTAAACAAATGTTAGTTTCTCAAACACTTCCAGTTCCACTCAGTAGTTTGTTAAGAAGTGCTCTCTGTCACATCTGCAGCCAAAATACACAAAAAAAGAAAATTATCAAAGCAGACTGTAATATTTGTGATGTATACTCTGCATTTGCATCTAATGGACAAAATATTGCATGTACATTGTACCTTCCATTGAAAACTCTTTGAATTTAAGGTATAAACATTATGTTTACTAAAAATGTTGTTGTACAGACTCACATTAAAATTTTGTTGACACTTTATGTAGGCATGTTAATGACTTCAATGACAGATGCTCACTCTAGTTCAATAACTACTTTGCACAACAATTTACTATGCAATAGTATTTTACTCAAAAAAAATTAAGACAATTTATAGAGAAATGAAAACACCACATGTGACTTGGGTTTCCCACCCTGTAAGTACTCAAAGTCATATAAATTAAATTTTTAATCAATTTTCTAGGGTCAGTATCTTTCCTTGAAAAATTTGATTAACACAAACATATAAAAACCATATAACTGAAAAGATTTAAAAACAAGTGGGCAAATGGAAACTAGCCAATGAAATATTGGGATATATGAAAATAAATTGTTTATCTGTATATCAGAACAAGAACTTGAACCTAAATGTCATTTGTTGGTGTGTTAAAAGCTTTGACCTTTAAAGTTCAGTATCAAAATAAACAAAAACATGAATGTTTGATACCTAGCACTGTATAAATCTCTTTTAAACGAGAATGGATGACATTTAGTTATTAATATTATAACCATGGTCTTCCTTTTTCTTTTTTAAATTGCGCCATACTTTCTTGAAAATTTTAACAATTGTTAGTTGGATACAGAAAATAGTGGTGCTCCTTATCCAGGCCTTGTCAAACGCTAGTAGTATATAATCAAATAGAACTAGTTAGTACTTGTTAGTAATCTAAATTCTGAAATATATATTTATATATTATCTTGTATTCATTATTTCCATAGTATTGTGCAATAAAGACCTATATTTTAGCTAAAGAAAAAGAAACGAGAAAATACAAATTAAATAAATAATAAAAACCAAAGCAAAAAACAATAATACAGAAATTTGGACTTTTGGCAACAGTATATATTCACAGATAAATGTGTCTTAAACTACAGCATTTAATACACTTGGCAAGGATGGTTTTCTGTTATAAAAATTCATACGAGCACAAACAATTATTCAAACATACATAGGTATAAGCACAAAACAATAACAAAAAAAAACATATAACAATATAAAATGTATAATATATAAAATAGGTAATTCTTTAGTAAAAATATTCTTGTAATGGAAGACATGGCCTACATATACTTTTGGTATTAGATTTTTTTGAAGATTTTTGAGTCCTGTAAAATTTTACTTGATTTTCACATAGTTTTGTTCTAAGAATGAAGAATTTCCTATTTTTCCTAAAATATTCCAAATCAAATTATATCCATGTTTAACGGACTTATTATTTGTGTTGGGTTATAAATCCAGTCACAGAGTTTTATCCACAGCTCTGCTATTTTATGACATGTCCAAAATATGTGCTCTATATCTTCAATATCTTCAATAGCTACATTACAGAAAGTACATTTATCGATTTGCTTTATCTTAATTCTAAAAATAACATTTGTGCTCAAGATTCTGTGTATTATTCTATACTGGAACCAACAAAGTTTTGTGGAGTAAAAAGCCATATTATGAACGTTTTTCCAAACGAAGTTTTGTGGAGTAAAAAGCCATATTATGAACATTTTTCCAAACGAAGTTTAGTGGAGTAAAAAGCCATATTATGAACGTTTTTCCTATCAAAGTGTTTGTTCAAACTTAAGGACCATCTATCTTCACAGCTATTAAAGTTTAGTATTATAAATATAATACATAATATTGAATATATTTCTAATAAACATACATCTCTTTGAGCCTTTTTAGAGAAAAGAAATATTCTTATATTATTTGGAAGTATTGGTCCTGGAGTTTTACAAAGATAGTCTATAGATATAATATTATTGAGAGATTTTTTATATGACTTTTTTGCAGAAATTACCCCATTTAAGTTAGAAAATTTACCTAAATGTTATGCACATTTTGGAATTGTTGAAAAGTTATTAGATCATGTATCAAAAAGATCCCTTCATCTGCCATATCTTTTATAGAAAATAGATGATGTTCCTGTTTTGATATTTTCATTATTCCAGAATGAGTTTGATACAAACTCGTTTTCATTTTTTGGTATAAGTTCATTTTGCAATTCTGTCCAAGTCTTAAAGACCTCTTTCCAAAAGGGGTTTTACATGTTTTTGTTGGGCCTAGATATACTAGGCTTTCAATATTTTTTCTTTGGTATTTTCTAATAGCTTATTTATTTTCTGGTTGCTTTTTAACAATAAAAGTCGAATCCATATTTATTTCAACTCCTTTATATATGTGCCAATATCTAGCACTTTCAGCCCTTCAAATTTATGTTCAAGACATAATATTTCTCTTTTTTATTTTTTTCAGGTTTGTTTTCCCAATTAAATGAATAAGTTCTATCAATTAGTTGTTTTATAAAAGTATTTTTGTATGGTGCTTGATATATTAAAAACAGTCAGTTTAATTGTGAAATAATCAGTGTCTTGATGATTGTTATTTTTCCAACTGGTGTTAATGTTTGTTTAGACCAAATTTTTATTACAGTATATTTTCAATATCTTTTTATTCTTGAAACATAGTTCAAAAATTCCATTTCATGCAAATAGACAGAAAAGTTTATACCTAGTAATTTAAACTTACTTGAACCCCATTCCAACCCCCACTTTCCACACATGGTGTCTCAGGTTAACTATAGTTCTTTTTGCCTATCCACACCACTTCCGTTTTGTACACGTTCATATGGAGACCAGACATTTCAGCATATTTTACAGTAAGCGAAGAGATTCATACAGAGATTTGGGAGAACTACCAAGTATTATAGGTGTCATCTGTGTATTGGGAAATGAATTAGTCTGTATCATCAATTTAATTACTTTAAGTTCTTTATTTATTTCTGGTAAAATTTCTAGAATTTCATCGCATAAAAGAAAGATGTAAGGTGATAAAGGATGTATGATCTTCGTTTCAATTATCAAAAGGATCCATGATCTTTGCTTTAATCATCAAAAGGACTATATATAGCATTGCACCTAGAGTTTTTTGTTATAAGATTAAAATGCCACTGGAGATTCAAGTTATGAGAATTATCACATATCATCAATCCCTAAAAGTTTTGTAACATTTTGCCTTATTGTTTAGAGGTCATTGTTTTTAAATGTCAAATTAAGATGAAAGAGTTCCCTGTAGGTTATTTGTTCATTTGATCAGAACCTTTAATCACCAAAAGGACTATATATAGCATTGCACCTAGAGTTTTTTGTTATAAGATTAAAATGCCACTGGAGATTCAGGTTATGAGAATTATCACCTATCATCAATCCCTAAAAGTTTAGTAACATTTTGCCTTATTGTTTAGAGGTCATTGTATTAAATGTCAAATTAAGGTGAAAGAGTTCCCTGTAGGTTATTTGTTCATTTGATCAGAACCAAATGAGAATTTGTAATGGACCTTCTGTACAGTATTTCTGCCAAGTTTGTTTGAACCTTTCTTAGTAGTTTCAGACTTTGAGGGAAGATATTATAAGTGCTTTTCCAAAAATAAAAATGTGTGCCAACATTGCTGCCATGATTTTCACTGGATCAACATTCACTTGTTCTGTTGATTGATAGCGTTTGATTTTGTCAGTTTTTATGGACTTCCCTTTTTTGAATTAGCCTTGGAGTTCAGTACTTTTGATACACTTTTTACCCCACATTTCATGAGGACCATTTGTACAGAGCTGTCCAATCATCAATTCCCTTAAGTTTCAAAATATTTCAAGTGTAGTTTTTTAAACTTTCTAATGAGAATCAACATCTGTTTGTTGTTTCTTCCTATCCTCATTCTCTTGATTCTACAGCTGAGAACATTTACAAAAATTGGTTTATAAGGATCAAAGAATAAAAAATAAGGTTTTGTTAGAAGGACTTTCCGTATATTTTTCCTGCCAATTTTGATGAAACTGACTTGGTTATTTCAGAAACATGAAAATGTAAATTGTCTAAAGACAGACTTTTTTATGTGATGACTATAGCTTATTATGCCCTATATATGTTCCCCATGAAGATCAACTAATAAACTGTTAACACAGAGATAAACTGTATGTCTTGCCTGTATATACTTTTTATAGTATAATGCAAACAAGAATGTGTCCACAGTACATGGATGCCCCACTCGCACTAACATTTTCTATGTTCAGTGGACCGTGAAATTGGGGTCAAAACTCTAATATGGCTTTAAAATTAAAAAGATCATATCATAGGGAACATGTGTAATAAGTTTCAAGTTGATTGGACTTCAACTTCATCAAAAACTTCCTTGACCAAAAACTTTAACCTAAAGTGGGACAGACAGACGGACGGACAGACGCACAGATTGAAAAACATAATGCCCCTTGGAGGGGCATAAAAATGAAATTGAAATACGGCAACACTTAAATATTTAAATTATGCATAACTTGTATAGTCAATGGATTATGACTGAGGGTGTTTGGTCATAAAATCTTCATGGAAATGATGTGTTCCAATGCTTATACGACTGAACTGCATCCCAAATATCAATCACTTACCTTAATTGGTTCCCTTTAAACCAACCTCATCATGTAAACCAATGCAAAAGTTTCAAATTCAATAGACCATGACTAAGGGGTCATGGCCTAAAAATCCATGAGATCTGTCAATGCCAATACAACTTAACACCACATATCATTGATTTACTATTAGATGTTCCCCTAAGACTAACCTAATCACAAAGTTCAACAATTTTTTTATGTTTCTGTTGTCAGAAATAGCACAAAAAAGTCTTGCTTCCGCGACATTTTTGCAGGCATGAGATACATTCCAAATGACTAATATCATTTTACAGTCTGACAAGCTTCAGCTTTAGAATTTGGTAGAACAATAAATCCAAATGATTGTGGTGGGAATGTTACATTTCCTGTCCTTATCACAGGGATCAACACATTTGGTAATGTGAAATCTTCATTCAGCTTTAAATGTCTCCCATTCAGTGTTACTGCCCTGAAAAGTAAAGAAATAAGACTATTTTACCTAAGTAAACCAATATTCAAATGACTTAATATGAAATCAATTTCAAATTTCAAGTAATATTTGAAATCCTTTCGCAGTGATAGTTCATTGTAGGAAACATAAGAACCTTTTGGATGTTGCACCATATTATATACTTTTCATCTGCGATGACTGCTACATACAGTGTTCTTGCCTCAATTATAAAGAACAGACATGTTGGGCTCCTTTTGTATATAATGCATATAAAAAACTATTTTGTATAGCCATTTTTTCCCACTCATCATATTTTTCCTGAATAGTCTAATCTTTTTTTTGTTTTCAGCAATTAGCTTTGTCTCTTCCACTTCTGTGTGAATTTTCTTTTTTTATCTTTTGTACCGGTAGTTAATATACTGTGAGAATTTTTTTTATCTTTTGTAGTTAATATTCAACACTTCATTAGAAAATTATGGAATTTCTCACACTTATCTAAAGAATGAAGAAAAAAATATAATAATATTTCAGGATATATCATGTATATAGATATAAGAAGATGTGGTATGAGTGCCAATTAGACAACTCTCCATCCAAGTCAAAATTTATAAAAGTAAACCATTATAAGTCAAAGTACGGTCTTCAACATGGAGCCTCGGCTCACACCGAACAGCAAGCTATAAAGGGCCCCAAAAATGACTAGTGTAAAACAATTCAAACGGGAAAACCAATGGTCTAATCTATATAAAAAACGAGAAACAAGAAACACTTATGAACCACATCAACAAACAACAACTACTGAACATCAGATATGTATATTTACTGTGATTTTAAGCTCTCCTGGGGTTGTAATACATATACATGCAGTGTAACATCATCTCCATATTGTGGGAAATTTATTGTTTTAAAGCTGTTACCAAGATTCATTCCATATACTGTTATACTTCCAGCAGTATAATTAGACCTGAAAAATATATTATACAATTATATCCTATTGTCATAGTCAATGTAAGTTTTTATCGACCTGATTAAAGTATATTGACTGAGGGTGCAGACCTTAGTCAATATACTTTAATAAGACAATAATAAAAATAGTATTGACCGATATGAAAAGGCTACATCTGTTTTATCATAATATTATGTTATTTAAAAGTTGTGACCTTTCATAAGTCATGCTCCACGGGTATTGCTACGATATACAATGTCTCCTACTGGCTGTAATGTTTACCACAGGTGTTTTTTAATTTATATAGGACTATCCCTAGCATTTAGTTTTTACTGATGAAAGAAAAAATGCTTAACCAGAACAAAACTCAAACTTGATCTCTATCTTTTTATGCTAGAATTCTATACAAAATATCTAATCATTTCAAATTCAAACTCTACATGTAAATTCTTATGATATGACTGTTTACCAAATTCCTTTTCAATTGAATAAGGCATTACTTAATAAAGTGCAGAAAACTGAGATTTTCAAGAAATTAGGCCACAACTTTAGCAAAAATTACTCACCCAAACAAAACTCAAAAAAGATTTGTAACTTCTCATTGAATAAGTTAATAATATTGGTGGTTATAATGATGTCTTCAAATGGCAGGTAAATGAAATTTTCTTTGCTACGAGTGGACTATATATCAAGTATTTAACCAATAGATAGTATTCCAGAAAAAGAGTGCAAATAAACTATAATTAAAAAATCCTTTAACAGGAACAAAAAATAATCAAACTGCAAGTTTAAGATGACAGTAGCACTGTTTAAGGGTAATTCTTTTTCTAGTTGCTAAAAAATGTTACATCTGTGCTTTAAGAACATAGATAAGGGTGTTGATTTTCATAGTAAATACTGGTACATGTGTGTGATTCATTCGTCATAGTGAATGCTTGTACCTGTTGGTGATTTATACAAGAAATCTTTATGTATAGATTATACATATACCTATTGAATGAGAAGGTTGAAAATAAGATATTTTCTATCATCTAAAACTATCAGCAATCACCCTGTTTCACAGTGATTCACTCAACATAACCAATTGAAATATGTAACTGAATCAGATTGTGTGTAGTATATAATTAGTTATTATACCAACCTTTTTACGTTAGTACAATGGGAGTACATTCTAACCAAGCCTTCTGGATCATCAACTGAAACATTCAGCACTGATCTCCCAACTAAAGTTTTATATATATATGATAACCAATAATCCTACAAAATACAGAAAGGTTTTGTTAGTTTTATATTGTTTTAAATCTATTATAACTCCTTAAAGTTCCATGGCAATTGCTATATGTAAATCTATTGGTGCTGATATATATCACTCATCTTAAGTGGCATTCAAAACAAAGGTGAACTTAAGGTATCTATATAATAAATTATGTACTGAAAATATCAGATTGTAAAGTTTTCAAGAGGAACTTACCCAAATCTAGGTAATCGCTCAGTTTTTAAACTAAATAATATCATAAATCAGGCTATAGGTTTTCTTTTTTGTATGTTTTACATTTTGTAAAACGGAATCATTCTATAGCTTACTTTATAGTATGGTTTTTGCTCATTGTTGAAGACCTTTAGTTGCTTAAATCCATATCCTTTGATCTAACCATCTCTGGTATCCAGTTCATTTACAATGATACCCCATCTCCAAATTTTCATATTGGCTTCTGAAGGTAGATTGAGGGAATTTGGGGAAGAATTGCTATGTAGATATGTTATTTTCAGATTTTTTTAATATCTTTAGCTTCTTAAAATGGATTAAGGTAAAAGATCAAAAGTTTCAAAACCTATGTCACCTGTATTACTATGGTAGCAAGCACTTTTAAATAACATATCACATCATCAATAAGGACATACTGACTTCATAGATATTCTGTCTTACGTTTCTATGGTTACAAGTACTTACAGGTAATGGATCACTAGTTTTGTCATCAATTATGGAATAATGACCTCCATAAAAAGTTTGTCTGATTAAAACATCTAATCCACCCACTGCTGATATTCCTAGTTTATCTAACCACCTAATGGAAAATATATGTGCATTGGATTAAAACATATAACAATTTATGATTTAAAATAGTTACCTATCATAAATGCATCCATTAATGTAGTACAAAAATCAAAATAAGCTGAGCTTGGATAAATAAAAACATATTCTAAAGTTTATATCAAACTCTATTCTAAAACAATAAGGATCATTGTAGTCAAAACACTGACTTCAAGTTTTGAACAATTAACATTGAATTCATTTTCAGCAGCACCTGCATATAAACTACACATTTGACAATTAAATCAATACCCAATAGCATAATAATTAAATAAATGTAGAAAGTGTCCATGGGACACAGATGATGCCCCTGCTTGCATATAACGTTACAAAGGGACATAACTAGAGAACTCTAAAAGTGACTCCACCAAAATTTGAACCTGATCTGTGTTTTATGGTAATATGCATAGTATATAAGTTTCATAACATTTGGTTGAGGCAAACTAATGTTAGAGAACAGAAACCAATTTTGGGATGTTTGTACGGACGAACAGATGTACGGACGGATGGATGTATGGACAAGGGTAAATTTAATGCCCCCGTGGCTAGATAAAAATCTTCTGAATATAGGGTTGTTTGAAAAGAAAGTGCTGGACAATCCTTAGCACCTCCATAACAGACTATAGTCCCTCAACAATGTTAAGTATGAGCCAAACAACACTTGAGTGAATTATCTAATTTTCTCAAATGGGTCAATATCCCTAATGTGCCTCAAAATGAAGAACACAATTCCATTATGCAAACTAAAAACCTGTGTGCAATGACATTGTACATGGTTCTATTTTTAACAATTGACTGAGCTGAACTACTTGAGATGTTTTGAAGACCAGAAGACCATACAATAAAGATGCAAAGCTTTTAGAGTTATTGAATGTGTGTAAATAATCGAATTTCTCTAATTTTTTCACTATTTTCTTAAATAGAATGTTCTAAATCTCACCAACATAAGCAACTAGGCACCATTACTTACATAAAACCTGCCACATAGGTATCAGACAGTCCTGGAGCACCTCCTCCGTAAGCTGATCCTGTTTCACCAAGCCATGTTTTCCCAAATGGAGGATGTTTTGCTATTTCATTGCCTTTATTTATCTCAGGCATTAAACTATTCAAGATGTCAATATCCATGAACTGGTCAATTGTAGCTTCTCTTCCATTTATATAATAGCTGTTTCAAAAAAAATATATAGCAAGCATATAGAACAACCCATTGTAGTTGGGATAAATTTGGGATAAATTCAAGCAATATCTTGTTTTTTTAAATGTCTAAAATACTGAGAGCCTTGAATTGAGCAAACAAGATTCAAAACACAGATATTAACTGTATAATAAATTAAAAGATCAAAAGCAATTATTCCTTCATAACACAATGGCAAATGATATGTTTAGTATATAAAGATCTGATAGAAGTGTATTTGCTTTTTTTTTGTGAGTGTGGTATTTATTGCTTTCCATTTGTTTTGATTTGGTTTTATTTTTTAAAGTTCAAGTTGTTTGTTTTCAAAATCAGTTTCATTACATTTTCACAAGGTAAGTAAAATAAAACTTACTGATGAAATGTTGGATTTGTAACAATATCTGGTCCTCCCGTTTGTAAAAATCTGAAAAAGCAATATTTTAAAATCATTTCTATGAATTAAACAAAATGTAATAGTAATTTTAAATGTACATGTCTAATAAGCAGAGTTGAAATTAATTTCATATTCACCATGTTCACATGTTCTCATTCTGATATGCATGTAATATTTGCCACTGGACTGTACACAATTCAACCATCATTTACTGTCAATATGAGGGTTTCATAATTATATTGAACAGATAATCAATCTCATTTTTGTGATTTTCACTCTGTTGCTTATGAATTTCAAAACAGCTTTGAGGAAGGAATTATTTTATCTACAAACACATTGTTCTTTATCATTAAATCAGTAACATACTCTGTGAAATATTTCTCAGCTGATGTCTTTGATAGCTGTGTGGTACTAGGGCCTATTATGACACTTTTTCTCCACTGTGGGTACTGGTTTAACAGACTATGAAGTTTGCTGTAGTCCTTAGCTCTCTGTGAACCAGATATGGAATATCCCACATGGTGTTTGTATGAGTTAGGCTCTACAAAGATATCAAGAAACAGTATACATATTTTGGACACATATGCTGGGTGTTTAATTGCTTGATTTTAATTCACTTTTAACTTATGTAATTCCTTGTAGATCCATTTTCTAAATTAAGGTCAATTCCATTTATAGTGAGGTGTTTTATAGTTTCCCTCTGCTAAATAATACTTGATCATCTTGTGAAGTAAAACTTATGTTTACATCAGTTCCAAAATATGCTGCATTTCCCCCTATACAGTTGACGTTCATATGGTCTGCCAGTAATAGGAGGAATGCCTCAACATAATTTACAGCCCTGATGACCAATCCTCATGTAATTTTAACACATTAAGCCTAGATACAAAACACTAATTTATACCCCAACTATCGTGTATTGGTTTCAATTATTGTGACCATACTCAATTCTGAGAAAAAAAAACACATTTTAAGTATTCTAAAACAGTGGAATAAATGTACACAGCAGTCTTCTCCCCATATTTTTTTTAAGTGTTTTGGTAAGCATACGAAATTAGACTAGTTCACTTTTTTGTGTTGCAATGTGATGTAACATTTGTACTGCCATGGTTATATTATAAGAAGTTGGGGGGAAAAGCTGTATCTATGTACATAAGCATTAACAGAAATAGAAATGCTTTTACTTTCAGTATATTTAGCATTGAAAATTAAATGCATAAATCATATAAATAATTGAAATGCTTGTGTAAATATTTGTACCCCGCTTGTAAATATGTAGCAGAGTATGTACAACTGTTTACACTTTCAGTTGTCTATACATATATTTATATATTGTTCCGCACTGTGGTTTGACAGTCCTTAAATCTGCATATCGACTTTATTTATGGGTATAATTGTTAATTTTGTATTTGTTTACATTTAGTTTCAGTGTTACGCGACAAATGTAGCGATACGTGTTCCTGTTCTTGTTTATGAATAACTTGTGTATTACGTCATCAGTAAACAACGCTTTTGTATAAAATACGGAACGCATGTTCCTACTGGGAGCTTTTCTTCAAGCATCTCTATGCGGTTAGCAGTATATCTCAAACTATAATTTACTGCACCAAGTAAGAGTGGCTTGATGATAATATCTAATAGACTTGATAATTAACCAAGTCTTCATATCGAAATGCTGACGTACTGTTTGCTCGGGTAAATCGCTAACCATGCACCTAGTATGCTGAATATTTGAATGCAGTGCACCAGGCAGATTTTCTTGCACCAAGTATGCAGTGTCCCGAGTAGGTTTTCTCGCACCGAGCGCTAGAACAATTGTTTTATTAAACTTAGTTAAACTTGAGTAATGCACCTTGCTGTTTTACTTATTATATATTGTTATATGTTTTATGAACCACTGTATTTGTTGTATTGCATATTACTGAAGCAGAAAATAATACAATTTATGAACTTCCATTATGATTTTTATTATTACTTACTTCACCAGAGGCCCACATAAGTAACACGAGTATCCTGACTCGAAAACCACGGAACTTTACAATATTTCATTAACAATTTCATAATTCTAAGATTTGATTTTTTGCTCTTATTTCATTTTAAAAAGATTTCCTACATCTTTCTCACAAATTTCATTCTGAAAAAAACAGAGACATAAAACAGCATGGGAAGAACACTGATGGGCAGCATTTACTTTTCCTCAGATTTTGATGGAATTTTTCTTTTGAATTCTTCATGAAATAAATTAATACTCTTTTAACATGTGGATATATGGTAGTGTCTGCCAAATCTTGCAATTATTTCATATTAACAGTTTTATAGTATTTGTGTCACAGATTCCCATGGCAGGTGATGCAAGCCTATCAGGAGACATTTACCCTTTCAACACACCTAGTCTTGCTTCTTTTAGAGTTCATGTGATTACATCCGTTTTTTCACTTGATTTGAATTTCTAAATGGATTTATGAGATTTGAACATCAGTTAACAACTGTTACTTCTTATATACCCTCTCTATGCATCTAGTCTCAGTACAGTTTGGTTCACACGATTTCCTCTGGTGTTTTTTTTTTCCTTTGTTTTTATGTATTCAAAATGGAATTACCAGTTTTCACTCATCTGTAAACTACTATTGTATCTAAATTATACATACTTTTACTCCATATCTCTCTTCCATATAAAACAATATTCTTTTAGCAAAAATATATTTTAATTTAAATATGTGTATACCTTAAAGCATACAAAATTCTTCATTATGAAATTAAATAACAACATCTGATCTTGTTCATATCTTTATCAACAGACTTGCCAAACTAAATAACAAAAGCTTTGTACACACAAAAATGATGTGACCAAAACACACACTTCAAGGTAAATTGTATTAATTTTCTCTTAACTATAATTAATATCTGATAATAAATTGTTTTGCAAAGTACTACACCCAATGATAGTTATCTCTTAATGTTATTGAAGTCCTAAACAAATGTTAGTTTCTCAAACACTTCCAGTTCCACTCAGTAGTTTGTTAAGAAGTGCTCTCTGTCACATCTGCAGCCAAAATACACAAAAAAAGAAAATTATCAAAGCAGACTGTAATATTTGTGATGTATACTCTGCATTTGCATCTAATGGACAAAATATTGCATGTACATTGTACCTTCCATTGAAAACTCTTTGAATTTAAGGTATAAACATTATGTTTACTAAAAATGTTGTTGTACAGACTCACATTAAAATTTTGTTGACACTTTATGTAGGCATGTTAATGACTTCAATGACAGATGCTCACTCTAGTTCAATAACTACTTTGCACAACAATTTACTATGCAATAGTATTTTACTCAAAAAAAATTAAGACAATTTATAGAGAAATGAAAACACCACATGTGACTTGGGTTTCCCACCCTGTAAGTACTCAAAGTCATATAAATTAAATTTTTAATCAATTTTCTAGGGTCAGTATCTTTCCTTGAAAAATTTGATTAACACAAACATATAAAAACCATATAACTGAAAAGATTTAAAAACAAGTGGGCAAATGGAAACTAGCCAATGAAATATTGGGATATATGAAAATAAATTGTTTATCTGTATATCAGAACAAGAACTTGAACCTAAATGTCATTTGTTGGTGTGTTAAAAGCTTTGACCTTTAAAGTTCAGTATCAAAATAAACAAAAACATGAATGTTTGATACCTAGCACTGTATAAATCTCTTTTAAACGAGAATGGATGACATTTAGTTATTAATATTATAACCATGGTCTTCCTTTTTCTTTTTTAAATTGCGCCATACTTTCTTGAAAATTTTAACAATTGTTAGTTGGATACAGAAAATAGTGGTGCTCCTTATCCAGGCCTTGTCAAACGCTAGTAGTATATAATCAAATAGAACTAGTTAGTACTTGTTAGTAATCTAAATTCTGAAATATATATTTATATATTATCTTGTATTCATTATTTCCATAGTATTGTGCAATAAAGACCTATATTTTAGCTAAAGAAAAAGAAACGAGAAAATACAAATTAAATAAATAATAAAAACCAAAGCAAAAAACAATAATACAGAAATTTGGACTTTTGGCAACAGTATATATTCACAGATAAATGTGTCTTAAACTACAGCATTTAATACACTTGGCAAGGATGGTTTTCTGTTATAAAAATTCATACGAGCACAAACAATTATTCAAACATACATAGGTATAAGCACAAAACAATAACAAAAAAAAACATATAACAATATAAAATGTATAATATATAAAATAGGTAATTCTTTAGTAAAAATATTCTTGTAATGGAAGACATGGCCTACATATACTTTTGGTATTAGATTTTTTTGAAGATTTTTGAGTCCTGTAAAATTTTACTTGATTTTCACATAGTTTTGTTCTAAGAATGAAGAATTTCCTATTTTTCCTAAAATATTCCAAATCAAATTATATCCATGTTTAACGGACTTATTATTTGTGTTGGGTTATAAATCCAGTCACAGAGTTTTATCCACAGCTCTGCTATTTTATGACATGTCCAAAATATGTGCTCTATATCTTCAATATCTTCAATAGCTACATTACAGAAAGTACATTTATCGATTTGCTTTATCTTAATTCTAAAAATAACATTTGTGCTCAAGATTCTGTGTATTATTCTATACTGGAACCAACAAAGTTTTGTGGAGTAAAAAGCCATATTATGAACGTTTTTCCAAACGAAGTTTTGTGGAGTAAAAAGCCATATTATGAACATTTTTCCAAACGAAGTTTTGTGGAGTAAAAAGCCATATTATGAACGTTTTTCCTATCAAAGTGTTTGTTCAAACTTAAGGACCATCTATCTTCACAGCTATTAAAGTTTAGTATTATAAATATAATACATAATATTGAATATATTTCTAATAAACATACATCTCTTTGAGCCTTTTTAGAGAAAAGAAATATTCTTATATTATTTGGAAGTATTGGTCCTGGAGTTTTACAAAGATAGTCTATAGATATAATATTATTGAGAGATTTTTTATATGACTTTTTTGCAGAAATTACCCCATTTAAGTTAGAAAATTTACCTAAATGTTATGCACATTTTGGAATTGTTGAAAAGTTATTAGATCATGTATCAAAAAGATCCCTTCATCTGCCATATCTTTTATAGAAAATAGATGATGTTCCTGTTTTGATATTTTCATTATTCCAGAATGAGTTTGATACAAACTCGTTTTCATTTTTTGGTATAAGTTCATTTTGCAATTCTGTCCAAGTCTTAAAGACCTCTTTCCAAAAGGGGTTTTACATGTTTTTGTTGGGCCTAGATATACTAGGCTTTCAATATTTTTTCTTTGGTATTTTCTAATAGCTTATTTATTTTCTGGTTGCTTTTTAACAATAAAAGTCGAATCCATATTTATTTCAACTCCTTTATATATGTGCCAATATCTAGCACTTTCAGCCCTTCAAATTTATGTTCAAGACATAATATTTCTCTTTTTTATTTTTTTCAGGTTTGTTTTCCCAATTAAATGAATAAGTTCTATCAATTAGTTGTTTTATAAAAGTATTTTTGTATGGTGCTTGATATATTAAAAACAGTCAGTTTAATTGTGAAATAATCAGTGTCTTGATGATTGTTATTTTTCCAACTGGTGTTAATGTTTGTTTAGACCAAATTTTTATTACAGTATATTTTCAATATCTTTTTATTCTTGAAACATAGTTCAAAAATTCCATTTCATGCAAATAGACAGAAAAGTTTATACCTAGTAATTTAAACTTACTTGAACCCCATTCCAACCCCCACTTTCCACACATGGTGTCTCAGGTTAACTATAGTTCTTTTTGCCTATCCACACCACTTCCGTTTTGTACACGTTCATATGGAGACCAGACATTTCAGCATATTTTACAGTAAGCGAAGAGATTCATACAGAGATTTGGGAGAACTACCAAGTATTATAGGTGTCATCTGTGTATTGGGAAATGAATTAGTCTGTATCATCAATTTAATTACTTTAAGTTCTTTATTTATTTCTGGTAAAATTTCTAGAATTTCATCGCATAAAAGAAAGATGTAAGGTGATAAAGGATGTATGATCTTCGTTTCAATTATCAAAAGGATCCATGATCTTTGTTTTATTATCAAAAAGATCCATGATCTTTGCTTTAATCATCAAAAGGACTATATATAGCATTGCACCTAGAGTTTTTTGTTATAAGATTAAAATGCCACTGGAGATTCAAGTTATGAGAATTATCACATATCATCAATCCCTAAAAGTTTTGTAACATTTTGCCTTATTGTTTAGAGGTCATTGTTTTTAAATGTCAAATTAAGATGAAAGAGTTCCCTGTAGGTTATTTGTTCATTTGATCAGAACCTTTAATCACCAAAAGGACTATATATAGCATTGCACCTAGAGTTTTTTGTTATAAGATTAAAATGCCACTGGAGATTCAGGTTATGAGAATTATCACCTATCATCAATCCCTAAAAGTTTAGTAACATTTTGCCTTATTGTTTAGAGGTCATTGTATTAAATGTCAAATTAAGGTGAAAGAGTTCCCTGTAGGTTATTTGTTCATTTGATCAGAACCAAATGAGAATTTGTAATGGACCTTCTGTACAGTATTTCTGCCAAGTTTGTTTGAACCTTTCTTAGTAGTTTCAGACTTTGAGGGAAGATATTATAAGTGCTTTTCCAAAAATAAAAATGTGTGCCAACATTGCTGCCATGATTTTCACTGGATCAACATTCACTTGTTCTGTTGATTGATAGCGTTTGATTTTGTCAGTTTTTATGGACTTCCCTTTTTTGAATTAGCCTTGGAGTTCAGTACTTTTGATACACTTTTTACCCCACATTTCATGAGGACCATTTGTACAGAGCTGTCCAATCATCAATTCCCTTAAGTTTCAAAATATTTCAAGTGTAGTTTTTTAAACTTTCTAATGAGAATCAACATCTGTTTGTTGTTTCTTCCTATCCTCATTCTCTTGATTCTACAGCTGAGAACATTTACAAAAATTGGTTTATAAGGATCAAAGAATAAAAAATAAGGTTTTGTTAGAAGGACTTTCCGTATATTTTTCCTGCCAATTTTGATGAAACTGACTTGGTTATTTCAGAAACATGAAAATGTAAATTGTCTAAAGACAGACTTTTTTATGTGATGACTATAGCTTATTATGCCCTATATATGTTCCCCATGAAGATCAACTAATAAACTGTTAACACAGAGATAAACTGTATGTCTTGCCTGTATATACTTTTTATAGTATAATGCAAACAAGAATGTGTCCACAGTACATGGATGCCCCACTCGCACTAACATTTTCTATGTTCAGTGGACCGTGAAATTGGGGTCAAAACTCTAATATGGCTTTAAAATTAAAAAGATCATATCATAGGGAACATGTGTAATAAGTTTCAAGTTGATTGGACTTCAACTTCATCAAAAACTTCCTTGACCAAAAACTTTAACCTAAAGTGGGACAGACAGACGGACGGACAGACGCACAGATTGAAAAACATAATGCCCCTTGGAGGGGCATAAAAATGAAATTGAAATACGGCAACACTTAAATATTTAAATTATGCATAACTTGTATAGTCAATGGATTATGACTGAGGGTGTTTGGTCATAAAATCTTCATGGAAATGATGTGTTCCAATGCTTATACGACTGAACTGCATCCCAAATATCAATCACTTACCTTAATTGGTTCCCTTTAAACCAACCTCATCATGTAAACCAATGCAAAAGTTTCAAATTCAATAGACCATGACTAAGGGGTCATGGCCTAAAAATCCATGAGATCTGTCAATGCCAATACAACTTAACACCACATATCATTGATTTACTATTAGATGTTCCCCTAAGACTAACCTAATCACAAAGTTCAACAATTTTTTTATGTTTCTGTTGTCAGAAATAGCACAAAAAAGTCTTGCTTCCGCGACATTTTTGCAGGCATGAGATACATTCCAAATGACTAATATCATTTTACAGTCTGACAAGCTTCAGCTTTAGAATTTGGTAGAACAATAAATCCAAATGATTGTGGTGGGAATGTTACATTTCCTGTCCTTATCACAGGGATCAACACATTTGGTAATGTGAAATCTTCATTCAGCTTTAAATGTCTCCCATTCAGTGTTACTGCCCTGAAAAGTAAAGAAATAAGACTATTTTACCTAAGTAAACCAATATTCAAATGACTTAATATGAAATCAATTTCAAATTTCAAGTAATATTTGAAATCCTTTCGCAGTGATAGTTCATTGTAGGAAACATAAGAACCTTTTGGATGTTGCACCATATTATATACTTTTCATCTGCGATGACTGCTACATACAGTGTTCTTGCCTCAATTATAAAGAACAGACATGTTGGGCTCCTTTTGTATATAATGCATATAAAAAACTATTTTGTATAGCCATTTTTTCCCACTCATCATATTTTTCCTGAATAGTCTAATCTTTTTTTTGTTTTCAGCAATTAGCTTTGTCTCTTCCACTTCTGTGTGAATTTTCTTTTTTTATCTTTTGTACCGGTAGTTAATATACTGTGAGAATTTTTTTTATCTTTTGTAGTTAATATTCAACACTTCATTAGAAAATTATGGAATTTCTCACACTTATCTAAAGAATGAAGAAAAAAATATAATAATATTTCAGGATATATCATGTATATAGATATAAGAAGATGTGGTATGAGTGCCAATTAGACAACTCTCCATCCAAGTCAAAATTTATAAAAGTAAACCATTATAAGTCAAAGTACGGTCTTCAACATGGAGCCTCGGCTCACACCGAACAGCAAGCTATAAAGGGCCCCAAAAATGACTAGTGTAAAACAATTCAAACGGGAAAACCAATGGTCTAATCTATATAAAAAACGAGAAACAAGAAACACTTATGAACCACATCAACAAACAACAACTACTGAACATCAGATATGTATATTTACTGTGATTTTAAGCTCTCCTGGGGTTGTAATACATATACATGCAGTGTAACATCATCTCCATATTGTGGGAAATTTATTGTTTTAAAGCTGTTACCAAGATTCATTCCATATACTGTTATACTTCCAGCAGTATAATTAGACCTGAAAAATATATTATACAATTATATCCTATTGTCATAGTCAATGTAAGTTTTTATCGACCTGATTAAAGTATATTGACTGAGGGTGCAGACCTTAGTCAATATACTTTAATAAGACAATAATAAAAATAGTATTGACCGATATGAAAAGGCTACATCTGTTTTATCATAATATTATGTTATTTAAAAGTTGTGACCTTTCATAAGTCATGCTCCACGGGTATTGCTACGATATACAATGTCTCCTACTGGCTGTAATGTTTACCACAGGTGTTTTTTAATTTATATAGGACTATCCCTAGCATTTAGTTTTTACTGATGAAAGAAAAAATGCTTAACCAGAACAAAACTCAAACTTGATCTCTATCTTTTTATGCTAGAATTCTATACAAAATATCTAATCATTTCAAATTCAAACTCTACATGTAAATTCTTATGATATGACTGTTTACCAAATTCCTTTTCAATTGAATAAGGCATTACTTAATAAAGTGCAGAAAACTGAGATTTTCAAGAAATTAGGCCACAACTTTAGCAAAAATTACTCACCCAAACAAAACTCAAAAAAGATTTGTAACTTCTCATTGAATAAGTTAATAATATTGGTGGTTATAATGATGTCTTCAAATGGCAGGTAAATGAAATTTTCTTTGCTACGAGTGGACTATATATCAAGTATTTAACCAATAGATAGTATTCCAGAAAAAGAGTGCAAATAAACTATAATTAAAAAATCCTTTAACAGGAACAAAAAATAATCAAACTGCAAGTTTAAGATGACAGTAGCACTGTTTAAGGGTAATTCTTTTTCTAGTTGCTAAAAAATGTTACATCTGTGCTTTAAGAACATAGATAAGGGTGTTGATTTTCATAGTAAATACTGGTACATGTGTGTGATTCATTCGTCATAGTGAATGCTTGTACCTGTTGGTGATTTATACAAGAAATCTTTATGTATAGATTATACATATACCTATTGAATGAGAAGGTTGAAAATAAGATATTTTCTATCATCTAAAACTATCAGCAATCACCCTGTTTCACAGTGATTCACTCAAGATAACCAATTGAAATATGTAACTGAATCAGATTGTGTGTAGTATATAATTAGTTATTATACCAACCTTTTTACGTTAGTACAATGGGAGTACATTCTAACCAAGCCTTCTGGATCATCAACTGAAACATTCAGCACTGATCTCCCAACTAAAGTTTTATATATATATGATAACCAATAATCCTACAAAATACAGAAAGGTTTTGTTAGTTTTATATTGTTTTAAATCTATTATAACTCCTTAAAGTTCCATGGCAATTGCTATATGTAAATCTATTGGTGCTGATATATATCACTCATCTTAAGTGGCATTCAAAACAAAGGTGAACTTAAGGTATCTATATAATAAATTATGTACTGAAAATATCAGATTGTAAAGTTTTCAAGAGGAACTTACCCAAATCTAGGTAATCGCTCAGTTTTTAAACTAAATAATATCATAAATCAGGCTATAGGTTTTCTTTTTTGTATGTTTTACATTTTGTAAAACGGAATCATTCTATAGCTTACTTTATAGTATGGTTTTTGCTCATTGTTGAAGACCTTTAGTTGCTTAAATCCATATCCTTTGATCTAACCATCTCTGGTATCCAGTTCATTTACAATGATACCCCATCTCCAAATTTTCATATTGGCTTCTGAAGGTAGATTGAGGGAATTTGGGGAAGAATTGCTATGTAGATATGTTATTTTCAGATTTTTTTAATATCTTTAGCTTCTTAAAATGGATTAAGGTAAAAGATCAAAAGTTTCAAAACCTATGTCACCTGTATTACTATGGTAGCAAGCACTTTTAAATAACATATCACATCATCAATAAGGACATACTGACTTCATAGATATTCTGTCTTACGTTTCTATGGTTACAAGTACTTACAGGTAATGGATCACTAGTTTTGTCATCAATTATGGAATAATGACCTCCATAAAAAGTTTGTCTGATTAAAACATCTAATCCACCCACTGCTGATATTCCTAGTTTATCTAACCACCTAATGGAAAATATATGTGCATTGGATTAAAACATATAACAATTTATGATTTAAAATAGTTACCTATCATAAATGCATCCATTAATGTAGTACAAAAATCAAAATAAGCTGAGCTTGGATAAATAAAAACATATTCTAAAGTTTATATCAAACTCTATTCTAAAACAATAAGGATCATTGTAGTCAAAACACTGACTTCAAGTTTTGAACAATTAACATTGAATTCATTTTCAGCAGCACCTGCATATAAACTACACATTTGACAATTAAATCAATACCCAATAGCATAATAATTAAATAAATGTAGAAAGTGTCCATGGGACACAGATGATGCCCCTGCTTGCATATAACGTTACAAAGGGACATAACTAGAGAACTCTAAAAGTGACTCCACCAAAATTTGAACCTGATCTGTGTTTTATGGTAATATGCATAGTATATAAGTTTCATAACATTTGGTTGAGGCAAACTAATGTTAGAGAACAGAAACCAATTTTGGGATGTTTGTACGGACGAACAGATGTACGGACGGATGGATGTATGGACAAGGGTAAATTTAATGCCCCCGTGGCTAGATAAAAATCTTCTGAATATAGGGTTGTTTGAAAAGAAAGTGCTGGACAATCCTTAGCACCTCCATAACAGACTATAGTCCCTCAACAATGTTAAGTATGAGCCAAACAACACTTGAGTGAATTATCTAATTTTCTCAAATGGGTCAATATCCCTAATGTGCCTCAAAATGAAGAACACAATTCCATTATGCAAACTAAAAACCTGTGTGCAATGACATTGTACATGGTTCTATTTTTAACAATTGACTGAGCTGAACTACTTGAGATGTTTTGAAGACCAGAAGACCATACAATAAAGATGCAAAGCTTTTAGAGTTATTGAATGTGTGTAAATAATCGAATTTCTCTAATTTTTTCACTATTTTCTTAAATAGAATGTTCTAAATCTCACCAACATAAGCAACTAGGCACCATTACTTACATAAAACCTGCCACATAGGTATCAGACAGTCCTGGAGCACCTCCTCCGTAAGCTGATCCTGTTTCACCAAGCCATGTTTTCCCAAATGGAGGATGTTTTGCTATTTCATTGCCTTTATTTATCTCAGGCATTAAACTATTCAAGATGTCAATATCCATGAACTGGTCAATTGTAGCTTCTCTTCCATTTATATAATAGCTGTTTCAAAAAAAATATATAGCAAGCATATAGAACAACCCATTGTAGTTGGGATAAATTTGGGATAAATTCAAGCAATATCTTGTTTTTTTAAATGTCTAAAATACTGAGAGCCTTGAATTGAGCAAACAAGATTCAAAACACAGATATTAACTGTATAATAAATTAAAAGATCAAAAGCAATTATTCCTTCATAACACAATGGCAAATGATATGTTTAGTATATAAAGATCTGATAGAAGTGTATTTGCTTTTTTTTTGTGAGTGTGGTATTTATTGCTTTCCATTTGTTTTGATTTGGTTTTATTTTTTAAAGTTCAAGTTGTTTGTTTTCAAAATCAGTTTCATTACATTTTCACAAGGTAAGTAAAATAAAACTTACTGATGAAATGTTGGATTTGTAACAATATCTGGTCCTCCCGTTTGTAAAAATCTGAAAAAGCAATATTTTAAAATCATTTCTATGAATTAAACAAAAAGTAATAGTAATTTTAAATGTACATGTCTAATAAGCAGAGTTGAAATTAATTTCATATTCACCATGTTCACATGTTCTCATTCTGATATGCATGTAATATTTGCCACTGGACTGTACACAATTCAACCATCATTTACTGTCAATATGAGGGTTTCATAATTATATTGAACAGATAATCAATCTCATTTTTGTGATTTTCACTCTGTTGCTTATGAATTTCAAAACAGCTTTGAGGAAGGAATTATTTTATCTACAAACACATTGTTCTTTATCATTAAATCAGTAACATACTCTGTGAAATATTTCTCAGCTGATGTCTTTGATAGCTGTGTGGTACTAGGGCCTATTATGACACTTTTTCTCCACTGTGGGTACTGGTTTAACAGACTATGAAGTTTGCTGTAGTCCTTAGCTCTCTGTGAACCAGATATGGAATATCCCACATGGTGTTTGTATGAGTTAGGCTCTACAAAGATATCAAGAAACAGTATACATATTTTGGACACATATGCTGGGTGTTTAATTGCTTGATTTTAATTCACTTTTAACTTATGTAATTCCTTGTAGATCCATTTTCTAAATTAAGGTCAATTCCATTTATAGTGAGGTGTTTTATAGTTTCCCTCTGCTAAATAATACTTGATCATCTTGTGAAGTAAAACTTATGTTTACATCAGTTCCAAAATATGCTGCATTTCCCCCTATACAGTTGACGTTCATATGGTCTGCCAGCAATAGGAGGAATGCCTCAACATAATTTACAGCCCTGATGACCAATCCTCATGTAATTTTAACACATTAAGCCTAGATACAAAACACTAATTTATACCCCAACTATCGTGTATTGGTTTCAATTCTTGTGACCATATTCAATTCTGAGAGAAAAAAAAACACATTTTAAGTATTCTAAAACAGTGGAATAAATGTACACAGCAGTCTTCTCCCCATATTTTTTTAAGTGTTTTGGTAAGAATACGAAATTAGACTAGTTCACTTTTTTGTGTTGCAATGTGATGTAACATTTGTACTGCCATGGTTATATTATAAGAAGTTGGGGGGAAAAGCTGTATCTATGTACATAAGCATTAACAGAAATAGAAATGCTTTTACTTTCAGT
This sequence comes from Mytilus californianus, assembly GCF_021869535.1. Taxonomy (NCBI): domain Eukaryota; kingdom Metazoa; phylum Mollusca; class Bivalvia; order Mytilida; family Mytilidae; genus Mytilus; species Mytilus californianus. The sequence goes on along the minus strand of NW_026262679.1, from coordinate 125,563,437 downwards.
ATATTTAGCATTGAAAATTAAATGCATAAATCATATAAATAATTGAAATGCTTGTGTAAATATTTGTACCCCGCTTGTAAATATGTAGCAGAGTATGTACAACTGTTTACACTTTCAGTTGTCTATACATATATTTATATATTGTTCCGCACTGTGGTTTGACAGTCCTTAAATCTGCATATCAACTTTATTTATGGGTATAATTGTTAATTTTGTATTTGTTTACATTTAGTTTCAGTGTTACGCGACAAATGTAGCGATACGTGTTCCTGTTCTTGTTTATGAATAACTTGTGTATTACGTCATCAGTAAACAACGCTTTTGTATAAAATACGGAACGCATGTTCCAACTGGGAGCTTTTCTTCAAGCATCTCTATGCGGTTAGCAGTATATCTCAAACTATAATTTACTGCACCAAGTAAGAGTGGCTTGATGATAATATCTAATAGACTTGATAATTAACCAAGTCTTCATATCGAAATGCTGACGTACTGTTTGCTCGGGTAAATCGCTAACCATGCACCTAGTATGCTGAATATTTGAATGCAGTGCACCAGGCAGATTTTCTTGCACCAAGTATGCAGTGTCCCGAGTAGGTTTTCTCGCACCGAGCGCTAGAACAATTGTTTTATTAAACTTAGTTAAACTTGAGTAATGCACCTTGCTGTTTTACTTATTATATATTGTTATATGTTTTATGAACCACTGTAATTGTTGTATTGCATATTACTGAAGCAGAAAATAATACAATTTATGAACTTCCATTATGATTTTTATTATTACTTACTTCACCAGAGGCCCACATAAGTAACACGAGTATCCTGACTCGAAAACCACGGAACTTTACAATATTTCATTAACAATTTCATAATTCTAAGATTTGATTTTTTGCTCTTATTTCATTTTAAAAAGATTTCCTACATCTTTCTCACAAATTTCATTCTGAAAAAAACAGAGACATAAAACAGCATGGGAAGAACACTGATGGGCAGCATTTACTTTTCCTCAGATTTTGATGGAATTTTTCTTTTGAATTCTTCATGAAATAAATTAATACTCTTTTAACATGTGGATATATGGTAGTGTCTGCCAAATCTTGCAATTATTTCATATTAACAGTTTTATAGTATTTGTGTCACAGATTCCCATGGCAGGTGATGCAAGCCTATCAGGAGACATTTACCCTTTCAACACACCTAGTCTTGCTTCTTTTAGAGTTCATGTGATTACATCCGTTTTTTCACTTGATTTGAATTTCTAAATGGATTTATGAGATTTGAACATCAGATAACAACTGTTACTTCTTATATACCCTCTCTATGCATCTAGTCTCAGTACAGTTTGGTTCACACGATTTCCTCTGGTGTTTTTTTTTTCCTTTGTTTTTATGTATTCAAAATGGAATTACCAGTTTTCACTCATCTGTAAACTACTATTGTATCTAAATTATACATACTTTTACTCCATATCTCTCTTCCATATAAAACAATATTCTTTTAGCAAAAATATATTTTAATTTAAATATGTGTATACCTTAAAGCATACAACATTCTTCATTATGAAATTAAATAACAACATCTGATCTTGTTCAAAATACAAGTTATATCTTTATCAACAGACTTGCCAAACTAAATAACAAAAGCTTTGTACACACAAAAATGATGTGACCAAAACACACACTTCAAGGTAAATTGTATTAATTTTCTCTTAACTATAATTAATATCTGATAATAAATTGTTTTGCAAAGTACTACACCCAATGATAGTTATCTCTTAATGTTATTGAAGTCCTAAACAAATGTTAGTTTCTCAAACACTTCCAGTTCCACTCAGTAGTTTGTTAAGAAGTGCTCTCTGTCACATCTGCAGCCAAAATACACAAAAAAAGAAAATTATCAAAGCAGACTGTAATATTTGTGATGTATACTCTGCATTTGCATCTAATGGACAAAATATTGCATGTACATTGTACCTTCCATTGAAAACTCTTTGAATTTAAGGTATAAACATTATGTTTACTAAAAATGTTGTTGTACAGACTCACATTAAAATTTTGTTGACACTTTATGTAGGCATGTTAATGACTTCAATGACAGATGCTCACTCTAGTTCAATAACTACTTTGCACAACAATTTACTATGCAATAGTATTTTACTCAAAAAAAATTAAGACAATTTATAGAGAAATGAAAACACCACATGTGACTTGGGTTTCCCACCCTGTAAGTACTCAAAGTCATATAAATTAAATTTTTAATCAATTTTCTAGGGTCAGTATCTTTCCTTGAAAAATTTGATTAACACAAACATATAAAAACCATATAACTGAAAAGATTTAAAAACAAGTGGGCAAATGGAAACTAGCCAATGAAATATTGGGATATATGAAAATAAATTGTTTATCTGTATATCAGAACAAGAACTTGAACCTAAATGTCATTTGTTGGTGTGTTAAAAGCTTTGACCTTTAAAGTTCAGTATCAAAATAAACAAAAACATGAATGTTTGATACCTAGCACTGTATAAATCTCTTTTAAACGAGAATGGATGACATTTAGTTATTAATATTATAACCATGGTCTTCCTTTTTCTTTTTTAAATTGCGCCATACTTTCTTGAAAATTTTAACAATTGTTAGTTGGATACAGAAAATAGTGGTGCTCCTTATCCAGGCCTTGTCAAACGCTAGTAGTATATAATCAAATAGAACTAGTTAGTACTTGTTAGTTATCTAAATTCTGAAATATATATTTATATATTATCTTGTATCCATTATTTCCATAGTATTGTGCAATAAAGACCTATATTTTAGCTAAAGAAAAAGAAACGAGAAATACAAATTAAATAAATAATAAAAACCAAAGCAAAAAACAATAATACAGAAATTTGGACTTTTGGCAACAGTATATATTCACAGATAAATGTGTCTTAAACTACAGCATTTAATACACTTGGCAAGGATGGTTTTCTGTTATAAAAATTCATACGAGCACAAACAATTATTCAAACATACATAGGTATAAGCACAAAACAATAACAAAAAAAAACATATAACAATATAAAATGTATAATATATAAAATAGGTAATTCTTTAGTAAAAATATTCTTGTAATGGAAGACATGGCCTACATATACTTTTGGTATTAGATTTTTTTGAAGATTTTTGAGTCCTGTAAAATTTTACTTGATTTTCACATAGTTTTGTTCTAAGAATGAAGAATTTCCTATTTTTCCTAAAATATTCCAAATCAAATTATATCCATGTTTAACGGAATTATTATTTGTGTTGGGTTATAAATCCAGTCACAGAGTTTTATCCACAGCTCTGCTATTTTATGACATGTCCAAAATATGTGCTCAATATCTTCAATATCTTCAATAGCTACATTACAGAAAGTACATTTATCGCTTTGCTTTATCTTAATTCTAAAAATAACATTTGTGCTCAAGATTCTGTGTATTATTCTATACTGGAACCAACGAAGTTTTGTGGAGTAAAAAGCCATATTATGAACGTTTTTCCAAACGAAGTTTTGTGGAGTAAAAAGCCATATTATGAACATTTTTCCAAACGAAGTTTTGTGGAGTAAAAAGCCATATTATGAACGTTTTTCCTATCAAAGTGTTTGTTCAAACTTAAGGACCATCTATCTTCACAGCTATTAAAGTTTAGTATTATAAATATAATACATAATATTGAATATATTTCTAATAAACATACATCTCTTTGAGCCTTTTTAGAGAAAAGAAATATTCTTATATTATTTGGAAGTATTGGTCCTGGAGTTTTACAAAGATAGTCTATAGATATAATATTATCGAGAGATTTTTTATATGACTTTTTTGCAGAAATTACCCCATTTAAGTTAGAAAATTTACCTAAATGTTATGCACATTTTGGAATTGTTGAAAAGTTATTAGATCATGTATCAAAAAGATCCCTTCATCTGCCATATCTTTTATAGAAAATAGATGATGTTCCTGTTTTGATATTTTCATTATTCCAGAATGAGTTTGATACAAACTCGTTTTCATTTTTTGGTATAAGTTCATTTTGCAATTCTGTCCAAGTCTTAAAGACCTCTTTCCAAAAGGGGTTTTACATGTTTTTGTTGGGCCTAGATATACTAGGCTTTCAATATTTTTTCTTTGGTATTTTCTAATAGCTTATTTATTTTCTGGTTGCTTTTTAACAATAAAAGTCGAATCCATATTTATTTCAACTCCTTTATATATGTGCCAATATCTAGCACTTTCAGCCCTTCAAATTTATGTTCAAGACATAATATTTCTCTTTTTTATTTTTTTCAGGTTTGTTTTCCCAATTAAATGAATAAGTTCTATCAATTAGTTGTTTTATAAAAGTATTTTTGTATGGTGCTTGATATATTAAAAACAGTCAGTTTAATTGTGAAATAATCAGTGTCTTGATGATTGTTATTTTTCCAACTGGTGTTAATGTTTGTTTAGACCAAATTTTTATTACAGTATATTTTCAATATCTTTTTATTCTTGAAACATAGTTCAAAAATTCCATTTCATGCAAATAGACAGAAAAGTTTATACCTAGTAATTTAAACTTACTTGAACCCCATTCCAACCCCCACTTTCCACACATGGTGTCTCAGGTTAACTATAGTTCTTTTTGCCTATCCACACCACTTCCGTTTTGTACACGTTCATATGGAGACCAGACATTTCAGCATATTTTACAGTAAGCGAAGAGATTCATACAGAGATTTGGGAGAACTACCAAGTATTATAGGTGTCATCTGTGTATTGGGAAATGAATTAGTCTGTATCATCAATTTAATTACTTTAAGTTCTTTATTTATTTCTGGTAAAATTTCTAGAATTTCATCGCATAAAAGAAAGATGTAAGGTGATAAAGGATGTATGATCTTCGTTTCAATTATCAAAAGGATCCATGATCTTTGTTTTATTATCAAAAAGATCCATGATCTTTGCTTTAATCATCAAAAGGACTATATATAGCATTGCACCTAGAGTTTTTTGTTATAAGATTAAAATGCCACTGGAGATTCAAGTTATGAGAATTATCACATATCATCAATCCCTAAAAGTTTTGTAACATTTTGCCTTATTGTTTAGAGGTCATTGTTTTTAAATGTCAAATTAAGATGAAAGAGTTCCCTGTAGGTTATTTGTTCATTTGATCAGAACCTTTAATCACCAAAAGGACTATATATAGCATTGCACCTAGAGTTTTTTGTTATAAGATTAAAATGCCACTGGAGATTCAGGTTATGAGAATTATCACCTATCATCAATCCCTAAAAATTTAGTAACATTTTGCCTTATTGTTTAGAGGTCATTGTTTTAAATGTCAAATTAAGATGAAAGAGTTCCCTGTAGGTTATTTGTTCATTTGATCAGAACCAAATGAGAATTTGTAATGGACCTTCTGTACAGTATTTCTGCCAAGTTTGTTTGAACCTTTCTTAGTAGTTTCAGACTTTGAGGGAAGATATTATAAGTGCTTTTCCAAAAATAAAAATGTGTGCCAACATTGCTGCCATGATTTTCACTGGATCAACATTCACTTGTTCTGTTGATTGATAGCGTTTGATTTTGTCAGTTTTTATGGACTTCCCTTTTTTGAATTAGCCTTGGAGTTCAGTACTTTTGATACACTTTTTACCCCACATTTCATGAGGACCATTTGTACAGAGCTGTCCAATCATCAATTCCCTTAAGTTTCAAAATATTTCAAGTGTAGTTTTTTAAACTTTCTAATGAGAATCAACATCTGTTTGTTGTTTCTTCCTATCCTCATTCTCTTGATTCTACAGCTGAGAACATTTACAAAGATTGGTTTATAAGGATCAAAAAATAAAAAATAAGGTTTTGTAAGAAGGACTTTCCGTATATTTTTCCTGCCAATTTTGATGAAACTGACTTGGTTATTTCAGAAACATGAAAATGTAAATTGTCTAAAGACAGACTTTTTTATGTGATGACTATAGCTTATTATGCCCTATATATGTTCCCCATGAAGATCAACTAATAAACTGTTAACACAGTGATAAACTGTATGTCTCGCCTGTATATAATTTTTATAGTATAATGCAAACAAGAATGTGTCCACAGTACACGGATGCCCCACTCGCACTAACATTTTCTATGTTCAGTGGACCGTGAAATTGGGGTCAAAACTCTAATTTGGCATTAAAATTAAAAAGATCATATCATAGGGAACATGTGTACTAAGTTTCAAGTTGATTGGACTTCAACTTCATCAAAAACTTCCTTGACCAAAAACTTTAACCTAAAGTGGGACAGACAGACGGACGGACAGACGCACAGACTGAAAAACATAATGCCCCTTGGTGGGGCATTAAAATGAAATTGAAATACGGCAACACTTAAATATTTAAATTATGCATAACTTGTATAGTCAATGGATTATGACTGAGGGTGTTTGGTCATAAAATCTTCATGGAAATGATGTGTTCCAATGCTTATACAACTGAACTGCATCCCAAATATCAATCACTTACCTTAATTGGTTCCCTTTAAACAAACCTCATCATGTAAACCAATGCAAAAGTTTCAAATTCAATAGACCATGACTAAGGGGTCATGGCCTAAAAATCCATGAGATCTGTCAATGCTAATACAACTTAACACCACATATCATTGATTTACTATTAGATGTTCCCCTAAGACTAACCTAATCACAAAGTTCAACAATTTTTTTATGTTTCTGTTGTCAGAAATAGCACAAAAAAGTCTTGCTTCCGCAACATTTTTGCAGGCATGAGATACATTCCAAATGACTAATATCATTTTACAGTCTGACAAGCTTCAGCTTTAGAATTTGGTAGAACAATAAATCCAAATGATTGTGGTGGGAATGTTACATTTCCTGTCCTTATCACAGGGATCAACACATTTGGTAATGTGAAATCTTCATTCAGCTTTAAATGTCTCCCATTCAGTGTTACTGCCCTGAAAATTAAAGAAATAAGACTATTTTACCTAAGTAAACCAATATTCAAATGACTTAATATGAAATCAATTCCAAATTTCAAGATATATTTGAAATCCTTTCGCAGTGATGGTTCATTGTAGGAAACATAAGAACCTTTTGGATGTTGCACCATATTATATACTTTTCATCTGCGATGACTGCTACATACAGTGTTCTTGCCTCAATTATAAAGAACAGACATGTTGGGCTCCTTTTGTATATAATGCATATAAAAAACTATTTTGTATAGCCTTTTTTTCCCACTCATCATATTTTTCCTGAATAGTCTAATCTTTTTTTTGTTTTCAGCAATTAGCTTTGTCTCTTCCACTTCTGTGTGAATTTTCTTTTTTTATCTTTTGTACCGGTAGTTAATATTCTGTGAGAATTTTTTTTATCTTTTGTAGTTAATATTCAACACTTCATTAGAAAATTATGGAATTTCTCACACTTATCTAAAGAATGAAGAAAAAAATATAATAACATTTCAGGATATATCATGTATATAGATATAAGAAGATGTGGTATGAGTGCCAATTAGACAACTCTCCATCCAAGTCAAAATTTATAAAAGTAAACCATTATAAGTCAAAGTACGGTCTTCAACATGGAGCCTCGGCTCACACCGAACAGCAAGCTATAAAGGGCCCCAAAAATGACTAGTGTAAAACAATTCAAACGGGAAAACCAATGGTCTAATCTATATAAAAAACGAGAAACAAGAAACACTTATGAACCACATCAACAAACAACAACTACTGAACATCAGATATGTATATTTACTGTGATTTTAAGCTCTCCTGGGGTTGTAATACATATACATGCAGTGTAACATCATCTCCATATTGTGAGAAATTTATTGTTTTAAAGCTGTTACCAAGATTCATTCCATATACTGTTATACTTCCAGCAGTATAATTAGACCTGAAAAATATATTATACAATTATATCCTATTGTCATAGTCAATGTAAGTTTTTATCGACCTGATTAAAGTATATTGACTGAGGGTGCAGACCTTAGTCAATATACTTTAATAAGACAATAATAAAAATAGTATTGACCGATATGAAAAGGCTACATCTGTTTTATCATAATATTATGTTATTTAAAAGTTGTGACCTTTCATAGGTCATGCTCCACGGGTATTGCTACGATATACAATGTCTCCTACTGGCTGTAATGTTTACCACAGGTGTTTTTTAATTTATATAGGACTATCCCTAGCATTTAGTTTTTACTGATGAAAGAAAAAATGCTTAACCAGAACAAAACTCAAACTTGATCTCTATCTTTTTATGCTAGAATTCTATACAAAATATCTAATCATTTCAAATTCAAACTCTACATGTAAATTCTTATGATATGACTGTTTACCAAATTCCTTTTCAATTGAATAAGGCATTACTTAATAAAGTGCAGAAAACTGAGATTTTCAAGAAATTAGGCCACAACTTTAGCAAAAATTACTCACCCAAACAAAACTCAAAAAAGATATGTAACTTCTCATTGAATAAGTTAATAATATTGGTGGTTATAATGATGTCTTCAAATGGCAGGTAAATGTAATTTTCTTTGCTACGAGTGGACTATATATCAAGTATTTAACCAATAGATAGTATTCCAGTGATGCTTTGGAAATCATGTAAAATAAGGTTAAAATCATAATTAATAGTATTAGATATTAGACATGTTAGATATTATAATGATATCTAAGATAATAACAAAAAACTGCAAAATTTTTGTAAAATGACTATCTCAGGGTCAGTAACCCAACAACGGGTCGTCGGATTTGTCTGAAAATTTCAGGGCAGATAAATCTAAATCTGATGAACAATTTTGCCACCTGTCAGATTTGCTCTAAATGCTTTAGTTTCAGAGATATAAACCAAAAACTGCATTTTACCCCTATGTTCTATTTTTAGCCATGGCGGCCATCTTGGTTGGTTGGCGGGGTCATTGGACAAATTTTTTAAACTAGAAACCCTAATAATGATTATGGCCAAGTATAGTTAAATTTGTATCAGTAGTTTCAGAGAAGAAGATTTTTGTAAAAGATTACAAAAATTTACAAAAAATTGTTAAAAATTGATTATTAAGGGCAATAACTCCTAAAGGGGTCGACTGACAATTTTGGTCATGACAACTTATTTGTAGATCTTACTTTGCTGAACATTATTACTGTTTACAGTTTATCTCTATCTATAATAATATTCAAGATAATAACCAAAAACTGAAAAATTTCCTTAAAATTACCAATTCAGGGGCAGCAACCCAACAACAGGTTGTCAGATTTGTCTGAAAATTTCAGGGCAGATAGATCTTGACCTGATAATCAGTTTTACTCCATGTCAGATTTCCTCTAAATGCTTTGGTTTTAGAGATATAAGCCAAAATCTACATTTTACCCCTATGTTCTATTTTTAGCCATGGCGGCCATCTTGGTTGGTTGGCGGGGTCATCGGACACATTTTTTAAACTAGATACCCTAATGATGATTGTGGCCAAGTTTGGTTAAATTTGGCCCAGTGGTTTCAGAGGAGAAGATTTTTGTAAAAAGCTAACGAAGACGGACAACGACGACGACGGACGACGGACGCCAAGTGATGAGAAAAGCTCAATTGACCCTTCGGGTCAGGTGAGCTAAAAAGAGTGCAAATAAACTATAATTAAAAAATCCTTTAACAGGAACAAAAAATAATCAAACTGCAAGTTTAAGATGACCGTAGCACTGTTTAAGGGTAATTCTTTTTCTAGTTGCTAAAAAATGTTACATCTGTGCATTAAGAACATAGATAAGGGTGTTGATTTTCATAGTGAATACTGGTACATGTGTGTGATTCATTCGTCATAGTGAATGCTTGTACCTGCTGGTGATTTATACGAGAAATCTTTATGTATAGCTTATACATATACCTATTGAATGAGAAGGTTGAAAATAAGATATTTTCTATCATCTAAAACTATCAGCAATCACCCTGTTTCACAGTGATTCACTCAAGATAACCAATTGAAATATGTAACTGAATCAGATTGTGTGTAGTATATAATTAGTTATTATACCAACCTTTTTACATTAGTACAATGGGAGTACATTCTAACCAAGCCTTCTGGATCATCAACTGAAACATTCAGCACTGATCTCCCGACTAAAGTTTTATATATATATGATAACCAATAATCCTACAAAATACAGAAAGTGTTTGTTTTATATTGTTTTAAATCTATTATAACTCCTTAAAGTTCCATGGCAATTGTTATATGTATATCTATTGGTGCTGATATATATCACTCATCTTAAGTAGCATTCAAAACAAAGATGAACTTAAGATATCTATATAATAAATTATGTACTGAAAATATCAGATCATAAAGTTTTCAAGAGGAACTTACCCAAATCTAGGTAATCGCTCAGTTTTAAACTAAATAATATCATAAATCAGGCCATTGGTTTTCTTTTTTGTATGTTTTACATTTTGTCAAACGGAATCATTCTATAGCCTACTTTATAGTATGGTTTTTGCTCATTGTTGAAGACCTTTAGTTGCTTAAATCCATATCCTTTGATCTAATCATCTCTGGTATCCAGTTCATTTACAATGATACCCCATCTCCAAATTTTCATATTGGCTTCTGAAGGTAGATTGAGGGAATTTGGTGAAGAATTGCTATGTATATATGTAAATTTTCTGATTTTTTTAATATCTTTAGCTTCTTAAAATGGATTACGGTCAAAGATCAAAAGTTTCATACCTATGTCACCTGTATTACTACGGTAGCAAGCACTTTTAAATAACATATCACATCATCAATAAGGACATACTGACTTCATAGATATTCTGTCTAAGGTTTCTATGGTAACAAGTACTTACAGGTAATGGATCACTAGTTTTGTCATCAATTATGGAATAATGACCACCATAAAAAGTTTGTCTGATTAAAACATCTAATCCACCCACTGCTGATATTCCTAGTTTATCTAACCACCTAATTGGAAAATATATGTGCATTGGATTAAAACATATAACAATTTATGATTTAAAATAGTTAACTATCATAACATCCATTAATGTAGTACAACAATCAAAATAAGCTGAGCTTGGATAAATAAAAACATATTCTAAAGTTTATAACAAACTCTATTCTAAAACATTGAGGATCATTGTAGTCAAAACACTGACTTCCAAGTTTTGAACAATTAACATTGAATTCATTTTCAGCAGCACCTGCATATAAACTACACATTTGACAATTAAATCAATACCCAATAGCATAATAATTAAATAAATGTAGAATGTGTCCATGGGACACAGATGATGCCCCTGCTTGCATATAACGTTACAAAGGGACATAACTAGAGAACTGTAAAAGTGACGCCACCCAAATTTGAACCTGATCTGTGTTTTATGGTAATATGCATTGTATATAAGTTTCATAACATTTGGTTGAGGCAAACTAAAGTTAGAGAACAGAAACCAATTTTGGGAAGTTCGTCCAGACGAACAGATGTATGGACAGATGGACATACGGACAAGGGTAAATTTAATGCCCTAGTCGCTAGATAAAAATCTCCTGAATATAGGGTTGTTTTGAAAAGAAAGTGCTTGACAATCCTTAGCACCTCCATAATAAGCAGACTATAGTTCCTCAACAATGTTAAGTATGAGCCAAATAACACTTGAATGAATTATCCAATTTTCTCAAATGGGTCAATATCCTTAATGTGCCTCAAAACGATGAACACAATTCCATTATGCAAACTAAAAATCTCTGTGCAATGACATTGTACATGGTGCTATTTTTAACAATTGACTGAGCTGAACTACTCAAGATGTTTTGAAGACCAGAAGACCATACAATAATGATGCAAAACTTATAGAGTTATTGAATGTGTGTAAATAATTGAATTTCTCTAATTTTTTCACATTTCCCAACCGATTCCGAAAAAAATGTTCTCCTGACTAGTGAAATAGCTGTTCTCTGCAAATGATTGGTGGAAATTTAATTATGACGTCAAATTTTCTTGGTTTCTTCTGAAAGGAGACTATGGCTGATGACGTCACATGTAAAGAACACAACTTTCTACAAATCTTTGAAAAGGAAGGATAAAAATTATTAGAAAAACAGATTCCACCATTATAACTCGTGTATTACGATATTTCTCCACTCTCAACAGTTAAATTTTAATTATTTAAAAAGCTCGGCAAGCCTTGCGCTTTAAATATTAAAATTTAACTGTCTCGAGTGGAGAAATATCGTAACACACTTGTTGCAGTGGTGGAATCTATATTTCCATAATCACACTTGTTCACTGAAAAATTAACCACATCTGTGAAAAAGTCTCAGTTTCTAAACAAGCCATCATCTAAGTTTACGATATGACAGAGGAATTGGTGAGAAGACTACTATCATAGTCTACCTGAAATTAAATGTGCATATTGACCTAAATGACTTGCAACATAAAACCAAAACAATGTAATTCCAGTTATCATATGAATTTATAATTATCAAGAAAATTTGTAATTATTGGTATTTATGTTTACCAATCCCACAAAGACCAATGGTCAAAGAGGTAAATACCTATACAAGCCATCATACAGCCTTCATGGTCATGAATGTAAATACCTATACAAGCCATCATACAGCCTTCATGGACAAGGATGTAAATACCTATACAAGCCATCATACAGCCTTCATGGTCATGGAGGTAAATACCTGTACAAGACATCATACAGCCTTCATGGTCAAGTGGGAAAATACCTATACAAGCCATCATACAGCCTTCATGGTCAAGGATGTAAATACCTATACAAGCCATCATACAGCCTTCATGGTCAAGGATGTAAATACCTATACAAGCCATCATACAGCCTTCATGGTCAAGGATGTACATACCTATACAAGTAGCCTTCATGGTCAAGAATGTGAATACCTATACAAGCCATCATACAGCCTCCATGGTCAAGGATGTACATACCTATACAAGTAGCCTTCATGGTCAAGAATGTGAATACCTATACAAGCCATCATGCATCCTTCATGGCCATGGTCAAGGATGTAAATACTTATACAAGCCATCATACAGCCTTCATGGTCAAGGATGTAAATACCTATACAAGCCATCATACAGCCTTCATGGACAAGGATGTAAATACCTATACAAGCCATCATACAGCCTTCATGGTCAAGGATGTAAATACCTATACAAGCCATCATACAGCCTTCATGGTCAAGGATGTACATACCTATACAAGTAGCCTTCATGGTCAAGAATGTGAATACCTATACAAGCCATCATACAGCCTTCATGGTCAAGGATGTACATACCTATACAAGTAGCCTTCATGGTCAAGAATGTGAATACCTATACAAGCCATCATGCATCCTTCATGGCCATGGTCAAGGATGTAAATACTTATACAAGCCATCATACAGCCTTCATGGTCAAGGATGTAAATATCTATACAAGCCATCATACAGCCTTCATGGTCAAGGATGTAAATACCTATACAAGCCATCATACAGCCTTCATGGTCAAGGATGTACATACCTATACAAGTAGCCTTCATGGTCAAGAATGTGAATACCTATACAAGCCATCATGCATCCTTCATGGCCATGGTCAAGGATGTAAATACTTATACAAGCCATCATACAGCCTTCATGGTCAAGGATGTAAATACCTATACAAGCCATCATACAGCCTTCATGGTCAAGGATTTACATACCTATACAAGTAGCCTTCATGGTCAAGAATGTGAATACCTATACAAGCCATCATACAGCCTTCATGGTCAAGGACGTAATCAAAGAGCTGAAAGCTCTGAGGAAAAATGACGCCACTGTCTCTAATATTGTGATATTTTTTATGCAAGTCTTGATTTTCACATACCGTAATAAGTTTAACATTGCAACATGTCTCGTAAGCATATAATTGATATTCGTATATGTGTCTGTTTTTTTCAGTACAAATGAATAGGTCAAGACTACCTGAATGATCTACAGTATCCAATTACTACTGGCTGTTTTTTTTGTATAAATAAATAGGTCAAGACTACCGGAATGATCTACAATATCCAATGACTACTGGCTGTTCTTTTGTACTAATAACTAGAGGCTCTCAAGAGCCTGTGTCGCTCACCTGACTCTACTTTGGTTTTAGAAATCATGTAAAGATAGATAAAAATCATAACAGATACCCAAATAATGATTGAGGCCAAATTTTGATTAATATTGGTCCCATTATTTAATAAAATATCCTGGTGGCCATCTTGAACAGTAAATCGGCAACAAAGTAGCAACACTTGGTCAGCACTTCATAAGGAACATTCATGCCATGTTTGGTTTCATTCCATTCAGTGGTACTCTAAAAGAAGACATTTGTATGTATTTCCCATAGGGTCCTATGTTAAACTAAGCCCCCCCCCCCCCCCTAGCGGCCATCTTGGATGATGGATCGACTGCAAAGTAACAACACTTGGTCAGCAACTCATAAGGAACATTCATGTCATGTTTGGTTCAAATCCATTCAGTGGTTCTCTAAAAGAAGACAATTGAATGTATTTCCCATAGGGTCCTATGTTAAACTAAGTCCCCCGCTGTCGGCCATCTTGGATGATGGATCGGCTGCAAAGTAACAACACTTGGTCAACATCTCATAAGGAACATTCATGCCATGTTTGGTTCCGTTCCATTTTTTGGTTCTCTAAAAGAAGACATTTTTATGTATTTTCCAAAGGGTCCTATGTTAAACTAAGTCCCCGGCTGGCGGCCATCTTGGATGATGGATCGGCTACAAAGTAACAGCACTTGGTCAGCATTTCATAAGGAAGATTCATGCCATGTTTGGTTTCATTCCATTCAGTGGTTCTCTAAAAGAAGACATTTGTATGTATTTCCCATAGGTCCTTTGTTAAACTAAGTCCCCTGCTGTAGGCCATCTTGGATGATGGACAGACTGCAAAGTAACAACACTTGGTCAGCACCTCATAAGGAACATTCATGCCATGTTTGGTTTCATTCCATTCAGTGGTTCTCTAAAAGAAGACATTTGTATGTATTTCCCATAGGGTCCTATGTTAAACTAAGTCCCCCGCTGGCTGCCATCTTGGATGATGGATCGGCTACAAAGTAACAACACTTGGTCAGCACCTCATGAGGAACATTCATGCCATGTTTGGTTTCATTCCATTCAGTGGTTCTTTAAAAGAAGACATTTGTATGTATTTCCCATAGGGTCCTATGTTAAACTAAGTCCCCCGCTGGCGGCCATCTTGGATGATGGACCGACTGCAAAGTAGCAACACTTGGTCAGCATCTCCTAAGGAACATTCATGCCATGTTTGGTTCCATTCCATTCAGTGGTTCTCTAAAAGAAGACATTTTTATGTATTTCCCATAGGGTCCTATGTTAAACTAAGTCCCCCGCTGGAGGCCATCTTGGATGATGGATCGGCTACAAAGTAACAACACTTGGTCAGCACCTCATAAGGAACATTCATGCCATGTTTGGTTTCATTCCATTCAGTGGTTCTCTAAAAGAAGACATTTGTATGTATTTCCCATAGGGTCCTATGTTAAACTAAGTTCCCTGATGGCGGCCATCTTGGATGATGGATCGGCTACAAAGTAACAACACATGGTCAGCACCTCATAAGGAACATTCATGCCATGTTTGGTTTTATTCCATTCAGTGGTTCTCTAAAAGAAGTCATTTGTATGCATTTCCCATAGGGTCCTATGTTAAACTAAGTCCCCCGCTGGCGGCCATCTTGGATGATGGATCGGCTACAAAGTAACAACACTTGGTCAGCACCTCATAAGGAACATTCATGCCATGTTTGGTTTTATTCCATTCAGTGGTTCTCTAAAAGAAGTCATTTGTATGCATTTCCCATAGGGTCCTATGTTAAACTAAGTCCCCCGCTGGCGGCCATCTTGGATGATGGATCGGCTACAAAGTAACAACACTTGGTCAGCACCTCATAAGGAACATTCATGCCATGTTTGGTTTCATTCCATTCAGTGGTTCTCTAGAAGAAGTTCAAAATGTAAAAAGTTAACAACGACGGACGACGCCGGACGACGCCGGACGACGACGGACGACGGACGACGGACGCCAAGTGATGAGAAAAGCTCACTTGGCCCTTCGGGCCAGGTGAGCTAAAAAGGTCAAGACTATTTGAATGATGATCTACAATATCCAATGACAACTGGCTGTTCTTTTGTACATATAAATAAAGACTACCTGAATGATCTAAAGTATTCTAAGTAATGTGATTTTTTTCTTGCAATTACATTTTTCTAAATCAAGAATATAGACTACTAGTATCCTTTTCAAACCAAATGATTATGAAGAGCCTGTTGTTAGCAAGCTCTTATACCCCACATACTCATTAAATAAGTTACTAGTGACCTAGTTATTTCTGTTACTTGAAGCAAATTATATTTCTGTATATTTAGACAATAGTATAATATTGTTTTACTAGTTTTATTTCACCTTGAAGATTAGACAAATAGGGATACTCCTTCGATTTTTTATTTCATGTCAGTCAGGTCGCTTTATATGAAACTTGAAACCACTACTCTGCCATATTGTTATTTTATAATAACTCTGCCCTTGACCATGTTGACCCATGTAATTGATATTCATTCTTTAACCATATATCATAGTCAGTTAGTTTTTGATTTTGCACTCCCACATCACCTTTCATGTCTTTCAGGTCAAATGTCTGTCTCCATTTAAGTTAATGGCATTGAACAATCATGGTACTAAACACAATTTCAATAGTGATAATGCTGTTCTCGTGGGTCACCATATATTCAACTTGGGTAGCATTCCAGTTATTGAAATTTGTGTCAGATTAGAACAATGATCTAGATCTTTAGGAATGGATCTTATAATTTAATATGGAGCCATAGTATGGGACCCCTACACGGTAACAAAAAAAAAAACAAGCTTGAAAGGATACAATGTCAAGCGGCAAAATCTATCACCAGAGATTACAAGTCAAAAGAGGATGGACGGGATACATCTCTAAAATGCTTGCTGAACTGGAACTACAGCAAGATCTCCAGACAAGACGAACAAAGCGTTGAAGCCAGAAGTTAATTTTTATGTAAAAAGTAGTTGAGGTGCTGATTCCTGCTATTGAACCATACTGTCATTCTATAATATCATTGAGTAAGTATTTCTATATTGGCCTTGTTATTGGTCCATGTCTTGGGTGTATTGGTCTGAGGCGAAGCGGAAGGCCAATACTGCTGGCCGAGGACCAATAATAAGGCCAATACAGAAATACACGTAATAGTATCTTTATTAATTAACTACAGTGTTACAATATTTTTTTTATTTCATTTCACAAGAGATAAACATTTTTACCTTGAAGTGGAACTATCCAAATCTCAGTTTCCTTTTATAAGATGCAATATCTAATGATTCGGTGCCGTTTGAAGTATCTTCAGCCTTTTCTCATCTGATGAATTTTTCTACCCTTTCCAGTCACTATAAAGTGTTACAACTTTAATTTAGACACAACACATAAATAGTAATTGGAAAGGTACTGCCATTGCATGTGTAATGCAAATATATTTTTAAAAAAAATAATGTAAGAGTTGAAATTGATACAACTATCCATAAGCCAATTGATCAAAGAACGAAGATTTGCACAATTACAGAATGCATATGCCTGGTTCGGGTTTAAAAATAAACGACCGTTCAAATACAAAACATGAGAAGCGACAGTAAACAGTAAAAATCGATTTGTACCATCCACATGATGAAATCATGAGGTCGTCAAGAAATGAACTTTGTGATAATTTACTCGTTCCCCAAACCTGAAATAATCCCATCGTCTACTTTCAAAATGCTTTTTAAATGAATGGGACCGTCTTTAACCTAAAATATATGCCATACTGAACGTTTCAGCTTGTTTATGGTGAGTAAACCTGCGTCTTACAAACAACTGTTTACTTTCAGTTTGAGTTTATCGTGACTTACGATCTAAAAACTAGAGACGTTCCGAAATCCTGTTTTGTAAACAAAGATTCATACGCACCGCGTGGGTATAACCGTATTACTAATTTCCGATTTGTAAAATCTTCGTAAATCTGGATAAAGACCAGTTTCTATCCAATAGATATCAAAATGATTCCGATTTTCACTTTTTTTAATGATTGTAAAGTTGAAATGACATGAAAGGCTGACATTATTTAGGAGAACTATTTTGTCTAGCGATTGCTGATCATTGGAGGGTAAAAAGTCCAACACCATAACAAAACGGATCTATTTATCATGTATACATACCGATTGTTTACAATTGTAAGACATGTGCATAAAAGTGAAAGCTCGAATAAATATGAAAAATATAACAAAGGGATAGCTCCAAATAGCATTTTATAACAAAAAACATATGGACAGGTCAAGATATCTTTTTGGTAAATAAAATAAAGTATGTAAACTGGTTCCAGTCCGACTACAACACTTTGTTCGAGTGTAGCGTAATACAAGCAGATTCCAGTTAGTATGTAAAATAGTAAATATGAAACTGAGTGCGTGTAAGGATGTAAGGATGTAAATACCTAAACAAGCCATCATACAGCCTTCATGGTCAAGAATGTAAATACCTATACAAGCCATCATACAGCCTTCATAGACAAGAATGTAATTACCTATACAAGACATCATACAGCCTTCATAGACAAGAATGTAATTACCTATACAAGCCATCATACAGCCTTCATGGTCAAGGATGTAAATACCTATACAAGCCATCATACAGCCTTCATGGACAAGGATGTAAATACCTTTACATGTCATCATACAGCCTTTATGGTCAAGGATGTAAATACCTATACAAGCCATCATTCAGCCTTCATCCAGGTTTCTTCATGTAAAACTGTACATGTCTTGTTCTAAATCTCACCAACATGAAGCAATTGGGCACCATTACTTACATAAAACCTGCCACATAGGTATCAGACAGTCCTGGAGCACCTCCTCCGTAAGCTGATCCTGTTTCACCGAGCCATGTTTTCCCAAATGGAGGATGTTTTGCTATTTCATTGCCTTTATTTATCTCAGGCATTAAACTATTCAAGATGTCAATATCCATGAACTGGTCAATTGTAGCTTCTCTTCCATTTATATAATAGCTGTTTAAAAAAAAAAAAAAATACAGCACGCATAAAGAACAACCCATTGTAGTTGGGATAAATTTGGGATAAATTCAATATCTTGTTTTTTTAAATGTCTAAAATACTGACAGCCTTGGATTGAACCAACAAGATTCAAAACATAGATATTAACTGTATCATAAATTAAAAGATCAAAAGAAATTTTTCCTTCATAACACAATGGTAAATGATATGTTTAGTATATATATAGATCGGAAAGAAAGTGTATTTGCTTTTTTTTTTTGTGAGTGTGGTATTTATTGCTATTCATTTGTTTTGATTTGGTTTTATTTTTTAAAGTTAAAGTTGTTTGTTTTCAAAATCATTTTCATTACATTTTCACAAGATAAGTAAAATAAAACTTACTGATGAAATGTTGGATTTGTAACAATATCTGGTCCTCCCGTTTGTAAAAATCTGAAAAAGCAATATTTTAAAATCATTTCTATGAATTAAACAAAATGTAATAGTAATTTTAAATGTACATGTCTAATAAGCAGAGTTCATATTAATTTCATATTCACCATGTTCACATGTTCTCATTCTGATATCCATGTAATATTTGCCACTGGATGTTGTACACAATTCAACCATCATTTACTGTCAATATGAGGGTTTCATAATTTTATTGAACAGATAATCAATCTCATTATTGTGATTTTCACTCTGTTGCTTATGAATTTCAAAACAGCTTTGAGGAAGGAATTATTTTATCTTCAAACACATTGTTCTTTATCATTACATCAATAACATACTCTGTGAAATATTTCTCAGCTGATGTCTTTGATAGCTGGGTGGTACTAGGGCCTATTATGACACTTTTTCTCCACTGTGGGTACTGGTTTAACAGACTGTGAAGTTTGCTGTAGTCCTTAGCTCTCTGTGAACCAGATATGGAATATCCTACATGGTGTTTGTATGAGTTAGGCTCTACAAAGATATCAAGAAACAGTATACATATTTTGGACACATATGCTGGATGTTTAATTGCTTGATTTTAATTCATTTCTAATTTATGTAATTCCTTGTAGATCCATTTTCTAAATTAAGGTCAATTCCATTTATAGTGAGGTGTTTTATAATTTCCCTCTGCTAAATAATAGTTGATCATCTTGTGAAGTAAAACTTATGTTTACATCAGTTCCAAAATATCTCACCATTGCCAAGTTCCCATCCAGTTATTTTGTAACCTTTCTGTGAAGTATAGTCCATCAGTAGTTTGGCATTATCTGGTAGCCATTGTCCATTCTCTCTCAGTAATGAGTTTAGGTCAAAGATCAGACTCCAACCAACCTTTGTCACAAAATGATTCAGCTCATCCCATTGATTTGCTGAAAAAAATAAAGTGAAAATAAAATACAAGGACATGTTTTAAAGATGTAAGCAATTATATTAGGCTTGCAGTAAAAAAAAACAGATAATTATGCTTATGTAGACCAGTGACAAAATTTGTCAAAAAGCTATGCTACAAAAAATGAATATATATATATTCAAAACAATATCACAAATCAAAATCCTAAAATTTTAGAGGCTAGATGTAAACTGGTTTATTAGTTTTCAGGACTCCTAAAGACAATTCTCTTCCTATAAAAAGTTTCATTGTTCTTTATATAAAATTCTTTCCTTTTTAAAGTTATTAAGTACATGTATGGCCTAATAAGAAAATTTTAAATAAATACATATTTCCTAAATACGAAAAAAATAATATAAATAAAATCATCACAGATCTTCAAAAGAAAAAAGTTAACATTCTTCATTACTTACAAAACATCGTAAAATTAACAAATTTATTATCATAATAATCTGACATATACAGGCCACTTTGGTTGTAGAATCTGACATTGTGTGTGTCTGGTGAAAACTTCATAAAATCAGCCTCTGACCCTCCTACACGGAGATAACATGGAGACAAGGCTCTGGCTAAAGACTCTACCTTTGGTGAGCTACAAAAATTACATGTCACTGGTATTAAGCTCAGAAGAAAAAAAAATCTGATAAAACTTTTTCTGCGAAGGTCAGAATACTGTGGATTCATTTATTTTCATGTGTACCAATTAACATGTGTACCAATTTTCATGTGTATCAATTTTCATGGATCCGGGGAAGGACTATACAAGACTATATATTTTTGTACTATACCTATGTTGCTTTGGTTTATCTGTAGATCTGTATTTTTATAGTAAAACGGTCCATTGCAGCATTATATATTTTGTATCCAGTTTAACAGATCAGGCCAGAGAACTTTTGTATTGGCTGACATACTCTGAGTCCCTGGCACAAATATTTGACTACTTTCTTCAGTTGTTGTCATAAATAAATACCATAATCGATCATTTTTATGTAAAAAGACTTTGAACCTATATGCAAAGCAGCCTTGATGACTTATCTACATTCATCTTGTACATTTGTTGTAGGATTCAAACAGGTTTAAATATCTAACATGTAACAAAATTGGCACATAACTCACAATTATGTTTCTTTGCAGGATTTATACAGGTTCACACATCTAAAATCTATCAAGGTTGGAAACACTTTTCATCTAGAATATTTTCCTTGTTGAATTTATATATATATAAGTTTTATAACAGTTTGTAATACTTAGGAGCTTTATATTTGTCTGAAATAAAGTGAATGACTTACAAGCATGTTTTAATTAATTTTTCCAAAAGTCCAATCATATGTCTACTTGTTTGTTAATGTCCCTGATGATGCATACCCGAAATTCAAGTTTTCCCAGTTATGTCGGATGATACCAGT
The DNA here is from genome assembly GCF_021869535.1 of Mytilus californianus. NCBI lineage: Eukaryota > Metazoa > Mollusca > Bivalvia > Mytilida > Mytilidae > Mytilus > Mytilus californianus. The sequence continues at coordinate 125,541,513 of NW_026262679.1, read as the reverse complement.
ATCTATGGCAATACTCAGGTATTTATCTGAAACGATCTGAACAGCTCTGTCTGTGGCTATCTTCAGGTTGATGGCTTCAATTAATATTACAGCATTCAAAAAGGACAAAAGAATGAACTGTTTCCATCCAAATTCCATTCTTTTTTCCTGTTTTACGATCTTTAATTACTTATCCTGTAACGAAAAATATATGCAACTTGAATGAATTGCAGCGTTTCCTTCTGACCAAAATAGAAGAGCAATACCTTGATTTCCCTCAATAATAAGAATATATGTTGACATTATTGAAAGAAATTACATACAAAACTAGAATGATAATATCAGGCCTGAGACAGAGTTATGACACCACTAGAGACTAAATATGAAACATTCAGCTGCAGGTTGGGTCTCAGAACTGGAGATATTTTGAAACATTTTTAATCAATTTTTAGTTTAACTTTGTATGTGCATAATTATGTAAAGGTTTATTTCTTCCGACGATATTTTTTCCGGTGGAGAATTTGTCACAGTAAATTTTTTCCAGACATGGCATTTCACGGGTAGATTTTTTTCCAGAGGAGTGAAATTCTATCCACCTTATACCGATAGTATTTAATAGTAAATCTTTTCCATTCCATATTTTACAGAAGCTTGTGAAATACAATCCCATTGTCTACTATGTAAGGTACTTGCAATCTATATATACCTGACCATAATGATAAATGTGTCACCAAGGTAGAACATAGTTACATAATTTATCAATCAAAGGGAGGTAATTATGAGAAATTTTCATTTTATAGATGTTATATTTCAAAATCAATTTCATAGTGAAATTTTTCCTTTAATCTTAATATTTTATATTACTTAATAAGAAAAAGTGACAATTAATAAGACAGAAATTATTTCACAGGTAAATACTATCCAGCTGTTGACATTGTTTTTGTTCCTATATATTGTTGTGTTATGATTCATCTTCTTTTGTCACATTATCACCAACTACATAACAAATTAAACTGCACTTTTAATAAATGTACACATTAATAAAATTTAAAGTTTATTTGTACTGAAATCTGAAAATAACTCACTTTTACCAGTATTTCACTTGCCTTATTTTCTTATTGATCTTGATATTATTTCACAATTAAGATATGTGAAATTACTTCTGGTTTTGTTTCATATGTTTCATGATAATTGTCTTTTAAACATGTTAAAAGAATTATATTTACTTAAAAATTAATTCAGGATATTGTTTTTAATTATAATCCGTGAAATTATTTCCCATTATAATACATTTATTTGTTTTTTATTCACTAATTTAATTAGCTTATATTCAAATACACTATTATTCATGATTAGTCCATAGTATTTGCAAAGATTTAGTTTTTTTTATAAACAATTTAATATTTTCACTTCCAGGATAAAATGTCATGGTAATGGAAAATATCTCAGAATGAAATATTTTCCTGCGAAAAAAATCTTACGACATCATCTGTAACATTTTTTCCGTCGGATGATATTTCATCCTTAGAATTTTGCTTTACACATAGAGTGGGGCGCTAATTTTCGCCATAATTTTCCATGTTTTCTGCAGTTTATGTTCAGACCTTTAAGTTTTTGAAGTATACTGATATTTCTATATGAAGATAATGTAACAAAAAATTTGTTCTGGCATGACATTTGTTCTGCCGGAACAAATTTCATCATTGTTCATAGGAAATATGTTCCAACGGAATTTATATCACAGAAAATATGTTCCAGCACTGTAAAATTTGTTCCAGAACTAATTTTTTGGCCAAATGTGAAATAAGTTCCGGAACAAAAATCAGAGCTCCATGAATTTTGTTTCAATTAATATTAAAAAGTTTTAAATGAGTTCCTGTGACATTAGTTTTAAACGATCATGTAAATATTTCATAGAAACTAATGAAAAAGTTCTGCTCAATCATTATTGCACACAGAAACATTTTCTTGTTACAATTAAATTATAATGCAAGCTGAATGCTGTACTGAGTGTACTTGCATGGGATACATTTGCAATTGAAGGCATTTACTGTAACTATAGGATGAAGATAAGAAATAAAAGCGATGGTAATGTATCATAATTTGTATTTTTATGCTTTATGCGGTATTCCTCCTTGGTTCCTGTTAACTGTCTGATGGCCCCGTGTTCTAGTCATACATGTACTTAGGACATGGCACAGTTTCAAAAGAGTGTGTCTTTTTTTTCCTGCATGTCTTTTGATATTTATAAATGATCAAGTCACTTTGTCCTTTTCAAATTAGTACATATGTTCCTCTTAAACTATATTTTTTTTTCTGAATGATTTTTCTTATTCTAATCTTTTCTGGTTCGGTGCCTCGGTGGCCGAGTGGTCTAAGTAGTTACTACTGTAATCACTAGCCAGTCAACATAGAGGTTGTGAGTTCGAACCCCCGCTCGTGCGAGTGCACTCGACTCCAATCTTAATTGACTAGGATTGTCAGTTTTCCTATCGAAGGTCTGTGGTTTTCTCCGGGCACTCCGGCTTCCTCCACCAATAAAAACTGGCCGCCACGTTGCTTAAAAGTGGCGTTAAAACACCAAACTAGAGGCTCTCAAGAGCCTGTGTCGCTCACCTGATTCTACTTTGGTTTTGGAAATCATGTAAAAATAGATTAAAATCATAACAGATACCCTAATAATGAGTGAGGCCAAATTTGGTTTAATATTGGGCCTGTAATTTAATAAAAAAATCCTGGTGGCCATCTTGAACAGTAAATCGGCAACAAAGTAGCAACACTTCATCAGCACCTCATAAGAAACATTTATGCCATGTTTTGGTTTCATTCCATTCAGTGCACCTCTAGAAGAAGCATTTGTATGTATTTCTCATAGGGTCTTATGTTAAAGGAAGTCCCCCCATTGGCGGCCATCATGGATGAATGATCAGCTTCAAAGTAACAAAACTTAGTCAGCACCTCATAAGGAACACTCATGCCATGTTTGGTTTCAATCCATTCAGTATGTGGTTCTCTAAAAGAAGACATTTGTATGTATTTCCCATAGGGTCCTATGTTAAACTAAGTCCCCCGCTGGCGGCCATCTTGGATAATGGATCAGCTTCAAAGTAACAACACTTGGTCAGCACCTCATAAGGAACATTCATGCCATGTTTGGTTTCATTCCATTCAGTGGTTCTCTAAAAGAAGACATTTGTATGTATTTCCCATAGGGTCCTATGTTAAACTAAGTCCCCCCGCTAGCGGCCATCTTGGATGATGAATCCGCTACAAAGTAACAACACTTGGTCAGTACCTCATAAGGAACATTCATGCCATGTTTGGTTTCATTCCATTCAGTGGTTCTCTAGAAGAAGTTCAAAATGTAAAAAGTTAACGACGACGACGGACGACGAACGCCAAGTGATGAAAAAAGCTCACTTGGCCCTTCGGGCCAGGTGAGCTAAAAATCAAAATCAAATCTTTTCTGGTTCAGAAGTGTCATTTAGATATTTTTTACAGAGTATATATTTAAACATTTGCTATACTCCATAGGATCCAAACTGGATGATTTACACTTTTTATCTATTATATTATTATTAATATAATACTTATTTTTATAATGCACTTGAATGATAACTTTAAACTCACTGATGACAAATGCTCAGTATATAAGATAACTTGTTTAACCAGTCGAACATATTTCACAGACAAGGAACTTATTTCACCAGGTGAGGAACAAATCTCACAAACTCAGAACTTATTTCACCAGGTACATGAGGTAAGGAACAAATCTCATAAAACCCAGAACTTATTTCACTAGGTAAGGAACAAATTTCACCAACCCGGTACTTATTTAACCAGGTAAAGTGTGGAACTTATTTTATAGAGATGGAACAAATTATATAGAAATTACCTGTGAAAAAAGTTCTCCCAGAACATATTTCCTGTGATATAAATTCCACTGGAACTTTTTTCACAGGAACAAATTTTGGATCACATTAACATCAAAAGCAAAATATTCTTAGCTTGAAAACGTGTTTCTCTGAAAAAATTCATCTGAAAAGTTAGATTAAAGGCTATTAGAAATTTCCTGATGTTTTGTCATAGGGGGACACATATTCGCCGTTTTTACACATCTATTTAAAACCAAATAACTGCAGCTTTAAACAATATTTATCAAATCAATTTCATTATAGATGAATAGCAGACATTTTAAAGGTGTAAAGAACTGAAATTTAGGGCAATCAGTCAAAGAATTACTTCTTTGAAATCTTTTTTTCATTCAGGAAATTGGCCGAAAATCGTTGTCCGTTTTTCAGTCCTTTGCGGTACTTAAGTGCTGAAATTTTTTCTAAGTTTAAAAAATAATCATATTTGTTATAAAAATATAATTTACCAGCATATTTCTTACATTTCAGCAATCCTTTGAAGTTTTTACACCTCAAAATCATAAAACGGCGAAATTGTGTCCCCGTCGAATATGTGCGCCCCACTCTACTCCCCTTTTCTTAAATGATATTTTAGTTTTCACCTTGTAGAACCTGCGTGTGATAATTAATTGTTAAAAGGGAGAAGGATAGAACTTTTCGGGACGTCAGGATTGGGCCTTTATTCAGGAAAGAATACTTCATTTTTTTCAGGAATTCATGATGACACCCCCCACGGCCCTACTTGAATTAACAGATTATGCAAGTAACTATCAATCATTCATACTTATAATCAGCAAGGTGTTAGCCTTAACTTTCTTGTTAACTGAGATTACTATCACTATATTCTAGCTGTGTTACAGTTATCTCAGTTGTTAACCATGATAATAACCATGATAATTTTTCTATAAACAGGATAAATAAAGATTTAGATTTGCTTATAAAGATGGTGGTTTTAACATGACCCAATTACAATCAAGATAACGTGACAGTCACTTCTGGTTATTTTTCAAATTTGTCGAGATTCTACATTCTGTATCCATGGACTTGATGAACAAATGGAAGTTTTTAACGACCTTGACTGGCTATACAGCCCTTGCGGACTTGATGAGGAGGTGATGTTCAGTCTTTATATTTGACGATCATTACCTTTCAATACAGGGTCCATATTAGGCTAGGGGAATGAAACGAAGTGTAAAGGTTATCTAAGATAAATTTATATCAAATCAAATCAAATCAAATATTTTATTGTCGTATAAACTTTACAGTTTGGGACCAACATGTATTAACACAATAAACATATATACATACATATCAAACATACACAATAAAAACAGCATCAAAATTTATAAAAACAAACAAGCTGTTATTAAGAGTCCCCTGCCCTCAGTTCTAATGACTTTTTCAAGAAGGATCCTAACTTATTTGTTTGTAAAGGCGTTGATAGATTTAGTAAATAATGATTTTTTTCTTCTTCATTTAAATTATTAAAGTTACTATTTCATTACATATGTGTTCAAAAAAGGTATTTCTTAGTGTTTTATTATAATCACAATAGAGTGAAAAATGTTTCTCATCCTCTAGTATTTTACATTTATGACAAAGTCGTTCCTCTCTTGGGATTTTAAAATATCTCCCCTTTTCAATTAAGAGGGAGTGATCACTTAGTCTAAATTTAGTGATCAATCTCCTTATCTGAAAATTAGATATATTTAGATAAGATTCTAGTTTGCAATCTTTTTTAAGTTTTTTTATATAGATAAAATTTATTTTTATCATCAATGTTTTCAAATTTAGTTTCAATTAAATCTTCATATCTATTTTTCATTTTTAACTTTATATCGTTTTTTATTTTATTTACATCTTTTATGTCCTTACAAGTAGAAAGAATATTAAGGTCAATATTTGTCTCTTCAACAATATATTTTGCATATGTATACTATGAATAAGTTCCAGTCAAATCTAGAGACTGTGCTAGAGAAAAAGCTTCCGTTATCAATGGATTAATATTGTTATTATATAGTCTAGCTAAATATAAAAGGGTTTGTGTTTTAATAAAACATTCTATAGGCAATCTTCCCAATTCAACTCTTGCTCCTAAATTGGATGCATTTTTTCTTATTCCTAGAGTAGATTTACAAAATTTAAGATGCATATTTTCAATAGGGGTTTTGTCTATGAAAAGAAATATATGTATCCAAATATGTTACTTCTGAATTATAGGTCATAATTGGTTTTACTAAAGAATCAAAAAGATTATTTGCTACTTTTATAGGTAGATTTTTCAATGATTTAGTATAGGATTTTATTGCAAAAAATACTTTTTTGCCTTTTTTGTCAGCTCTAAAGTACTTTGTGATAAATTTCCATTACATTTTATCAACATTCCCAAAAATGAATATTCTGATACGCTCTCTATGACTTCATTATCATAGTAAATATGTGATGTTTCACCATTTTGTTTGGACTGACTGAAAATCATGGATTTTGTTTTATTTGTATTTAAAGAGAGTTGCCATTTGTTGCAATATAATTTAACATTATTTAAACTGTTTTGAAGACCTTCTTTCGATTCTGATAGGATCAAAAGATCATCCGCAAAAAGGAGGTATCCCACCTTACTATTTACAAGCTTAAGCGGACTTGAATCATTTCCTTCAAAATTTTTTACAATATCATTTATGAAGACATTAAATAAAGGGTGTCTCCTTGTTTAACCCCTCTAGCAATATTAAAAAAATTCTGAGACATAATCTTTGTATTTCAAAGAGGTTTTAGTATTTAAGTATTGTTGTTTTATAACTCTGTAAAAAAACCTGCCAACTCCCATTTTGCATAATTTATAAAGTAAAGCAGTTCTCCATACTGAATCAAAAGCCTTTTCAGATCTATAAAGCAGGCATAAATCTTTTTTTTTTTCTCTTTATGTAAATATTTATTAATCAAGGACTTCAATAAAAAGATGCTATCAGCTGTTCTGTGATTTTCTCTGAAACCAAACTGACAATCACTTAATTGTTTGTCAACAATCTTGATAACCTATTATTCAATATGGCATTAAAATTTTTTGGTAGATTACTTATAAGAGAAAAATAAGTTACAGCAAGGATCTTTGGTTACAGTGATCTATAGTCGGCATAATGATATGGATCAAAGGCTAGCTTTTTACGGAGTCCCTCACCAAAGGTTACTGTATGAATTACGATACTACGGCATAGACAATAATACTTTCAGAATTCTTAAAACAATTTTCTTCCTACCAAAACGTTTCATTGTTTTTTTTATATATAAAATGCGTTCCCTTTGCACTGGGACAAAAAGTCATTTTTATATGTAGTAGGTAATGTTTTTTTTTTAAGAAACGACATCCGATTGATTCCGCTTGAAATGTACAACCTGGGAACAGTATATCTAACTGTCAATATATATGTTCCTGGTACAACTAATAAAAAATAACACAAAGAAACTAAATTACTTTATTCTAATGAATCTTCAACATTAGAAAAACAAACTTTAACTCGTTTTTAGAAGAATTATTTGTATATAGAGGCTAATACGAACGTCGTTCAACTACAAAATGCACGATTAGCTTCCACGACTAGTACATTTAAACGCTTTATGGAAAACACAGTATATTAAAAAGTTTACCGAGAAGTTTGTGGTTTGCAGAAAATTAGTCACTGACTTTATCATATGTAAAATATGAGTCCTTTTGTCTGATTCCTCTGCATTTAAAGTATAAATAAACTTGAGTATTTCTGACGGTGCCACAAGTACAAGGAATGTACCACAAATGGCTATCAAGATGGCATTCATGTTACCTTTGCTTTTGCTTCTAGATGCTTTATATTGCAAAGAACTGCCATTTCTCTTTAGATGGCCAATGATTGGCTCAGTATTGCACCGTCTTATTATATGAGGCGTAGGATGTCTTTTGCCACATTTTTTAAAACCAGTTTTGCACGACCCGTCTGTATTCTTGCAGTCATCTTGTTTGAATGCTTCGTCTTTGTGATGGAAAGAATATGTTGAACCTGTGTGTGTTTTATGTTTCATTGAACAAGAGTTACGTTCTAGGGGTTTATCCGATTCGGTACATATTTTTCTACTAGACTTATCTGTAAAACTGCTGCTTCGACTCCAAAAGGCTAAGTCGGATTTGTTTGAATGTTTTGTTTTATTACACGATACATGAATATTACATGTTTCTAAGCTTATTTGTGAGGTGGAATTCGAGCGGATTTTTGTTGAAGTTGTATCAGAACTAATACTGCTATCGCTTTTTGACACTAATAAATACGGCCTTCTTTTCCTTTTTATCAAATGAATGCCTTTGTTTAAGAATAGCCGAGACTCCGTGCCTACACATTTACGAAGAGATGATTTACTTTGCATAATTTCAGATGGTTGGAGTCTAGCAAGAGAACACACACTTTCAATACTTGTTAATCGGATTCTACGCTTTTTCATTATGATTATCGTGAATATGATAGATATGTTGAAAAAAAACAAAGCAATGCATGGTATGAAGTCAAATATTATCGCCCATATTATCCGTCTGGTCGCTATATGTGTGTCGCTAACCCTTTGCTTCAGCTGATAATTTGTTGTTCCATTTTTGTGTAATATATCGATATCATGTTCGAATAAAAGGAACAAATTGGCAAAAACACAGAGGAAAAAGACAGTTAGTATGGCTACTTTGGTTTTCCTCAATGATATTATCCGTTTTGCTTTGAGTGGAAAACGCACCGCAAGATATCTCTCTCCTGACATAACAACAGTAAGCCAAGTGCTTGTTGATATGAAATATGTTATCAAACATGGTGCGAAAAAGTAGAAATATGTCATAAATAAATTAACTCGTTCAGGTAACAAAGTAAACATAGACACGAGTAAACAAAATAAGAGATTAGATGCTGACAGGAATATTAAACCTAAATTTGATGATCTTTCCATAACTTTTCCAGACTTCCGCACATGCAATGATATGAACACAACCAAGTTCAAAGCATTTCCAAGTGAGCCGATTATCGACATTAATGGTGCGCCAACTTCCATGAAATAAAAATTAATAACTGTCTGAAGTTCATAGTATACATCACTGTTCTTGCACGATGAAGTAGCGTTGAACTGAGATAGGTTAGATGATTGAATCATATCTGAAAAAAAAAATACAAATTGTTATCTAATCGTTTTTAAACGATAAAAATAAATCCAAAAAACCAGAATTTACTTTTCAATAGCAGCAATATTGAATCTTCTTGGGTTTTTTTTTAATTCTTCTTACCTGCATAAAACTGTCGGATCCTTAAAATGATTATATGTCTGATTTTTCTTATATACATACAAATTAATAACAAATTCGTTTTGTCCAATCATATTGTCTTATCGATAAATGTGATTTTAAAGATCATGTGCCAATGACATTTGTTTTACCCAGCTCATGTATAGAAGAACGACAGTAGTGGACACGTCACCTTCTGTAGAATAGGTGTTTAAGTGATGAAGAAGGAGAGCAAGTATGAACATGATGACGGAATGCAAATTGAAAAGAATATCTATTACTTAATCAATGTGTAGCATCACCACCGTATATAGGTACTCCGAAGCAAAGACATAATAGCAAAAGGTATATATTTTATTGGGACAAGCACATACAGAATTAGTCCAATTAATTATGACGTCTTGAAAGGCTATTTTAATTTTTTTCTGTGACGCCTTCGAAGTCCTAATAGTCCTTCAAGACGTCATGATTATTTGGACTAATACAGAATGTTGCGGGGTTAAACTAATTTAATGGCGCCAAACCCTCCACTTACCTGGGACAGTAGTGTAACAGTACAACATAAGAATGTTCCCTATATTTCGTATTCCTCCTATTTAAAAAAAAAACCCAAAATATTCACCAATGACGTCCTTTTGGATAAAGCATAAAATAAACTACTGTCCTGTGATTCATCTACCGTTGAAGAGATTTTGATGAAATCTCAAGGTAACATGCACAAGCTGAATTACCAAATAATATGTTGAAAAATATTCTTCTCGGTATGCAAGTATAAACCTCACAGGAACATCGCCGTCCAGAACGGGAAGTTTTAAGCAACATGTGAAGCAGGATAGGCTTACATTCTAGAACACCTGTTATCACCCTCGGTTTTGGTTTTCTATGTTGTGTTTTTTATAATGTTTGCCTTTTGTTCGTTTTTAACTTTATGCCATGACATTGTCAGTTGTTTGTTTTCGACTTATGAATTTGTATATCCCTTTGGTATCTTTCGCCTCTCTTGTAGAACACCTACTATCAGCCCATGATGAAATAATATTTGATGAGGTTTTTAGTGTGTAGTTAAGGTAGCCAATACATAATAGGGACATACAATTGTTGAGAGGAAACCTTAGCTGAGATGTTGTGATGATACGACTGTTTACTATTTAAGTCTTCTTGGAGCGCAAGAACATGAATCTAGAAGAATTAATAATTTCCATCTTAGAAGTTCGGTGTAATATTTAAGTCTCTACTGACTGTATTGTTGGCTTGTACGAACACGAACAGCATTGCGAGTACCTGAATTTTGTAACGTATTCTAGACACGGAGTATGAGCAACCCTTTTATTTTAAAAATGTGATATTCAAATGTTCACAACATTCATACAGTTATCCAGATAAGAACGAAGAGGTTTATATCAGATTTCTCCCGTCAAAGCCAATTTCAACTCATAGATAAACATAAGAAATGAATCAAAACACATCCAACAGATTTGTGGTAAAGTCATAAACAGTCCGAGAAAAGTGTGATAAGTTGCCTATAATTCTGTTGAAAAACAAACTCCTATATCGGTACTTTTATTTATTATATATTTTGTGGGAGGGGGCACATTTAATACCCCACACAACAAAGTTTTTGACAGGTTCGTCTGTTCAACCGTCATCACTTTGTTTGCGTATTGTAGCGTCTTCATTTTTTGTTAGATAATCTTCACATTTTGAAAAAGATTTAAATCCAAAGTATGGACGAGTTTGTTAATCAGAAAAAGTCTGAAATGGCAGACCACTAACACAGAAGTAAAGATATGTGGTATAATTACCACTAAAACTATACACAAGAGACAAAAAGACGTGGCTGTTGTAACTATAATATGTCACCGTATGGCCTTCAACAATGAGCAAAATCTGTACCGTAGAGTAAGTTAAAAAAAAATGCCCAGGAATGACTCATTTTCTAAGGACAGTAGTAAGTACCTTTAAGAAGCTTGTAACTTCCTTCTCCTTGGTTCTGATGTTCATTCTTTCGGTACCACCATAACTCTTCTGGGTTCTGATGTTCATTCCTTCGGTACCACCTTTGCTCTTCTGGGTTCTGGTGTTCATGCCTTCGGTACCACCATAGCTGTTTTGGGTTCTGATGTTCATTCTTTCGATACCACCATTGCTCTTCTGGGTTCTGATGTTTATGCTTTCGGTACCACCATTGCTCTTCTGGATTCTGGCGTTCGTTCCTTCGGTACCACAATTGCTCTACAGTTTTACTATATTCACAACTGTAGTACCATCATCGATATTCTAGGTTCTGATGATCATTCTAGAGAATATCACCTTCGGTACCACCATTACCCTTCTGGGTTCTGATGTTCATTCCTTCGGTATCACGATTGCTCTTCTGGGTTGGGTTCTGATGTTCATTCCTACTGTACCACCATTAGTCCTCTGGGTTCTGATGTTCATTCCGTCGGTACCACCATTGCTCTTCTTGGTTCTGATGTTCATTTCATCGGTACCACTATTGGTACTCTGGATTCTGATGTTCATTTCTTCAGTACCACCAATGGTCCTCTGGATTCTGATGTTCATTTCTTTGGTACCACCATTGGTCCTCTGGGTTCTGATGTTCATTTCTATGGTACCACCATTGATCCTCTTGGTTGTGATGTTCATTTCTTCGGTACCACCATTGCATACATCGAATGAAATACAGTAAAATGTTACCTAGTTTTGTTGCAATAGCGTTATCGGAAATAATAGAGAAGCCGAGTGCAGTATGGGAACGTTCTTCAGTTAAAGCGTCCCTTTCCCCTACCGACTTAAAGTATAACTGTTTATACCAACGACAAGACCATATCTACTTAAAAAAGACAAAATAACTATTAGTTGAAGGCCGCACGGTTGCATAGTTCGTGTGTTATGATAAAGATAATTAATCACCCCCTTCATTTATTAGATTTTAGTTTGGTTCAACGAAATTTATACGATATATTCGGCTTACAGTTTGATTCAGAAGAAACACCGACATAGCTAGAAAATACAATTAATTATCTAATTACTACCACAATTTGATATTAATAAGTATTGTAATTTTCATTGTTATTAATAAATGTAATGTCAGTATTACAAATCTAATCTTGAATCAATCCTAATCCTATCTTATTTTTGGGAAATATTTTTACAAATTCAAATGTGACGTCACTTTGTGTGTTTTTTTAGAATTTCAAATGTGACGTCACTTTGTGCGTTGAGGCTTTGGCTAACTCGGCTGTGTATTTTTATGTGCTGGATTAAGTTGTTTTATGTAATGTATCCGTTTTTATTCTGTAGTTAGTCCCCACTTCGGTTTTATCATGTATATCTATTATATAGTCATTTTATAAAATTTACTGTTTGCAAAATTATAAATTATTCTAAATAATAAGGATGTTCTTGTCCCAGGCAGAAAACCCTGCCTGTGTTGGGCGCAACTTTTTGGAAGTTTTGGTCCTTGGTGCTCTTCAGCTTTGTACTTGTTTTGGCTTTCAAACTTTTTTCATCTGAGCGTCACTGGTAAGTCTTGTGTGGACGAGACGCACGTCTGGCGTATTGGATTTTAAACCTGGTGCCTTTTGTTAGCTATTATTCGTGTGTTTCTTTGTCCTATATGTTCTCCCGTTTATTTGTATTGTAATCCTGTCATGTAATGTTGTCATTTTAATGTTATATTTAACATTGCCATAAAAGCGGGCGGTTTGGCATGCCACAAAACCAGGTTCAACCCACCATTTTCTTCTTAAAATGTCCTGTACCAAGTCAGGAAAATGGCCATTGTTATATTATAGTTCGTTTCTGTGTGTGTTACATTTTAATGTTGTGTTTTTGTTGTGTCGTTGTTCTCCTTTTATATTTGATGCGTTTGCCTCAGTTTTAGTTTGTAACCTGGATTTGTTTTCATCTCTATCGATTTATGAGTTTCGAACAGCGGTATACTACTGTTGCCTTTATTTATATGGTCCCTTTTTTTATAAATTTACTTTGCAAAAGTATGAATTATTCGAAAAATTAAGGATTTTCTTATCCCAGGCATAGATAACCTTAGTCGTATTTGGCACAACTTTTTGGAATTTTGGGTCAGCAATGCTCTTCAACTTTGTACTTGTTTGGCTTTCTAACTATTTTGATCTGAGCGTCACTGATGAGTCTTATGAAGACGAAACGCGCGTCTGGCGTATTGAATTTTAAGCCTAGTACCTTTTGTAAGCTATTATTCGTGTGTTTCTATGTCCTATATGTTCTCCCATTTATTTGTATTGTGGTCCTGTCGTGTGATGTTGTCGTTTTGGTGTTGTGTTTGACGTTGCCATAAAAGCGGGAGGTTTGGCATGCCACAAAACCAGGTTCAACCCACCATTTTTTTCTTAAAATGTCCTGTACCAAGTCAGGAAAATGGCCATTGTTATATTATAAAATTGAGAATGGAAATGGGGAATGTGTCAAAGAGACAACAACCCGACCATAGAACAGACAACAGCAGAAGGTCACCAACAGGTCTTCAATGCAACGAGAAATTCCCGCACCTGGAGGCGTCCTTCAGCTGGCCCCTAAACAAATATATATACTAGTTCAGTGATAATGAACGCCATACTAAACTCCAAATTGTACACAAGAAACTAAAATTTAAAATATAGTTCGTTTCTGTGTGTGTTACATTTTAATGTTGTGTTTTTGTTGTGTCGTTGTTCTCCTCTTATATATGATGCGTTTCCCTCAGTTTTAGTTTGTAACCCGGATTTGTTTTTATCTCTATCGATTCATGAGTTTCGAACAGCGGTATACTACTGTTGCCTTTATTTACATCCACTTTATTTGAACTTTGGTGGACAGTTGTCTCATTGGCAATCATACCTCATCTCCTCATTTTTATATATAAGACCAAAATAGCTCAAGAAAAACAGGTCTGATCCACAGGATCCCATGGGGAAGATGATTTTTGATAAACATTGATGTTCCACTGAGATACCACATTATTCACAAGACTCTGCAGCTGGTGTTTGTGAATATGATACAAAAATATCCTTATATATCACAACTGTAAAGCCAGCCATTGATATCAGCCGACGTAAATATTCATGAGACGACTTGCGGCTTTTAACAACTTAGAAAATGAAAGTAGAAAAGAAAGGAATGCTACAATAAAACCTATTACCGATTCTTTAAAACTTATGTGATTAATGAAAGAAGTTATATATTCAAAACTACAATGAATAAAATGATTTTTAAATTTAGAAATTACTGTAAACCAACTTATTTTCGCGAATACTTTTTTTTCGCGTTTAACCCTTTCTAGTCGACATAGCGGCGATGTAATTAAGCGATTTTCAAATTTACTTGATGTAGCTATATATAATTAATAACATTAACGATGCCAATTTTTCTGCACCAGATGCACATTACGACAATAAATGTCGATTCAGTGATGTTCGAGGTCAAAATATTTGAATATCCAAAACTTATTAAAAAGTTGAAGAGCTTATAAACCAAAAAGGACAAAAAGTATAGCCAAAGCACGGCAAGGAATCTGAGCTTCGAATGACTAGATATATTCCTTATTTCATAACAATTTCCTTGAATAAGAATGGAAAGATTCAAGTTTTATATATTCGCGACTATTTATATTCGCGTTATTTAAGTCGCGAAAAATAGTTGGTTGACAGTAAGCGGAAGTGGTAAAATATGCAACTGGTTCTCGAAAATTGACATTCCAACATCAGTTTGCATAATCCATGTAATCGTTTGTCAATTGGCTGCTGATTCCTGAACGAATACTTTTAGTCTGTTTATTCATCCTTGCGGTTGTTGTTCGGGTATTTCGCTTTTGTTTTTAAGACAGCATCAATATTTTTCAAATCTGATCATTCAGCTAATGCTTTATACCATGGACTGTAAGGTTTAACGTAGACACAAAAGAAAAAAAGTCTGATGAATACCATTCCGGTAATCTGTGAAAATTTGAATTGGAGGTCACTGAAAAAACACACTCAGAAAAGATGAGTGGTCGGTGCATATTCATGTATTTTCTCTTAATTAAAGTGGTTAATAGAAAAGTTCTAGTTTCCTATACATCAAACTATAATGTATTATCCTAGATAATGGTCAAGACCTAGTCTGATTGCCGAGTAAGTCAGATTAACGTCCGACCAATTGATTCTAACATTCCAGTAAATAAATTACTGCAACCAATAATTATATTTGGATATTGAAATGAATGATCATTCCAATTTCATAAAGTAAATGCAAATTATATCAAGCTAGGTCCACATAGCTTTCTACTGTCCAATATCTTGCAAGTACGAAAAAGAACGTACGAAAGTATACTTTTTTCTATTTTTTAATTGCACCAGGATTTAAAGTGAATCATGCATTTGTCCTTAAAATAAAATTTTAGACATGATATAAACTGAAAGATACAAAGAGCAAGAACGAATTTTAGACAAGAGTGCACACGTTGAAATGTCTCGCCTGCTTTACTGACCATTGATTTTATGTTGAAAATCTTAAAGATAAAGGTTTTACTAAAAGTATCATGTAAGCTTAACTTCAAAAGTGATGATTTTCTATAAATTGTTTGAAATTTCACAGTGATATCATACTTTAACTTTGTTTAAACCTGTTTATTTACTTTTGACTTTAATTATTTATCCCTTGTAATTTTTTATTAACTGTGTATTTGCATTCAGGTGTCACAGGTCAAATTTATTCGTTCATTGTGTGTTAATTTACGTTTTTTTATTGAGTTAAGCCTTCCAATTGATATTTTATAGTGTGTTTTTCTATGTTGTGATGTTATACTATTGTTTCAGAAAAGGGAGAAGGTTTGGTACCATTAAAACGTTTAATCCCGCTGCAAATGTTTGCACCTGTCCTAAGTCAGGAATCTGATTACAGTAGTTGTCGTCTGTTTATGTAGTTCATACGTGTTTCTCGTTTCTCGTTTTTATATAGATTAGACCGTTGGTTTTTCCGTTTGAATGGTTTTACACTAGTAATTTTTGGGGCCCTTTATAGCTTGCTGTTCGGTGTGAGCCAAGGCTCCGTGTTGAAGGCCGTACCTTGACCTATAATGGTTTACTTTTATAAATTGTAACTTGGATGGAGAGTTGTCTCATTGGCACTCATACCACATCTTCCTATATCTATTAACATTTTTTAAATTCTATGAGATGAGGTCAAGATCAGATAAATCCTGTCAGACAGACATATACACCTTACGATTCTTTTATAAACCAAATATAGTTTTATTTTGTAATTTTTTATTTTATCAGAAAAAAACTCCAAGCATTGAGATACATAGATATATAAATAATTTATGATATAAGTATTAATATTAAATTTTTCAATAGCAGTCAAAAGTTTAAATGTTAGTTACGCTAATTCTGTGCATATATACGGTAATTATCTACTAGATCCTACTCATCTTTTATCACTCAGGAATAAATTACACGAATACCTCAAAAAAGTTAATGATGGCACTGGCCTCCTCTTCTTACCACATGCATCTCTGTCAATACTATGATGTCATAAATGAAAGGCACCAAGAGAGGCCACCAGAGATCATTAACATAAGGGTCAGATATGACATGTTGGACAGAATTACAAAGAACCAAATATAGTTGACCTATTGCTTATGGTATTTAAAAAACAGACCAAAACACAAAAACTGAAGATTGACCAATGAACCATGAAAATGAGGTCAAGGTCAGATGAAACCTGCCAGACTGACGTGTACCCATTACAATCATTCCATACACCACATATAGTTGACCTACTGCTTATAATATTTGAGAAACGACCTAATCACGTAACTTTAACCTTTATCACCGATCCATGAAATGAGGTCGAGGTCAGGTGAACCCTGGCTGATGGACATGTAGACGTTGCAAGGAACCCATATACCAAATATAGTTATCCTTTTATTCATAATAAGTGAGAAATTCAAATGACAAATAAGCTATAATTATTTGTCAAGCAGTCGCTGAACCATGAAAATGAGGTCAAGGACAATGGACATATGACAGACGGAAACTTCGTAACATAAGTTATCTGCATACAAGATATGAAGCATCCAGGTCTTCTACCTTCTGAATTATAAAGTTTACATCGCCGCCGCCGGAAAGTTATACCTATATCTCGCATACTGCGACTTTCGTCGCAAGCGAGACAAAAACCACAATTGTAAAATCGCTTTGAAGTTAGGAATGGTAACTGTTTACACATTCATTACTACTTTTAAAGTTAGTTACATTTTATTTTTATGTTTAAAGAACGTGCGATATCATAAATAATTTGTTTATCGAAACTTAACAATCACGCCAGTGAAGAATGTCAAAGTATTCAATGTAAATCAAAATTCAAGGTGAACTCCTGTAGTATTGTTTCGAGTTATTTGTTTTAAGGCATTGAGAAACCTGTGGCGACTCCGTAGGTTTAAATGTCTATTTTAAACAACGTATCAAGTGGGCATAACAGACGAGCGTTAAACTTAACAAATCCCACCTAGTCAATGTATGACCTGAACGCGCCAAGGAATCAACGCTGGGTTTAATAATATGTTGTTTTAATAAAAGATCATTGGCTTTCTTTGATATTAAATGGCACATAAACAAATGATAAGTTCAGACGAGGAATCAAAACAATGAGAATGACAATCATAAATATTGTAATTGAAAATAAAGTTTATATTTCTCTTGATATGATTATCACATTATAAAGATGAATTTTCATTGTCTTATAAAACCCAAGAATATCATTTTACTAAAGTAAGCAAACTCATCATAGATACCAGACTTACAATTTTGCACGCCAGAGCACGAGACTAGAATGAGATCAAACTCCGCTTATTATGCCTGGAATATAGTTTTTGTCTTATAGATCATTGTTATTTTTCCCCTACTAAATGACCTATTTATAGTGCTCTTCTCCTCATATTTAGCTCTCCCAATGTATTTCGATGTATAAATTGAAAGTCGCAATACTTTCATTTACGAATATACCTCTCTCATGCAAAGCTCTGATTTCTTGCCCAGCTTTGGCTATACTTTTGTGTCCTTTTTGGTCTATAGCTCTTCATCTTTTTAATAAGCTTTGGATTAATATTTTGGCCTCGAGCATTACTGAACAGACATTAATTGTTGAAATGCTCTCTTCTAGATTAACTGTCACCCAGGGCCGTAAATTATGTGGAGGCATGTAGGCAGTTGCCTCCTATTGCAAGCCGACCAAAAAAATAATAATCGATAATAAAAATGATATATTATTTGAGAGTTCTTATCTTGACACCGTATGCCTGTCATGACACTGTAGAATATCTATCGTGCCCCGTGACCTCTTAAACATGCATGTCAAACCCCATTCACAAATTTCATTCATCATGCTTCCAAAAAATTGTCTTTGCATTCGTCCTCACAATCCACAAAAAAACTTATCACATGGCATTTCGAATTCAGTATAACAAAACCTAACGCAGAATGAAAGCTGGACTTTTTTTCAATACTTTCCAAATGTGAAGTAGAACATTTTTTGTACCCTTTCGGTTGTACTGCCTAAATCTTGGCCTTGTCAACAGTTGTCAAGTCAGTCGTAGATTTCAGAATTCTGGTGGCAATTCTAGGTACAATCACGATTACCAGGTCATCAATGCGTCGAGTAAGCGTAAAAATATAAGGAAACCTGTTATGAAAGATAAATCCCAAGTCGCCATTGAATTTAAGTTGATGCATGATCAAGGAGAATGCCCATTGAACCAGGACAAACAGTTCCTATGAACTCTTGCAGAAACTGGATAGAGATCACAAACGAATACATAAGATTGGCTGTTGAAACAGTTTGAACAGGTTCATGATACAAATGATATGAAGTTCAAAAACAAACCACTATCGACAAGTCAGATACTTCTTAAGGCGAAGTACACATCATTGGATGATATATCGGATTTTTACGAAATTTGGCATGCATTTAAATCTTGTTGAACTGCATTAGAATATTGAACAAATGGTACATGTTATAGATATTTCATATCCGTTTTGGCTAGGTTTGCGGTGTTTTGTAAATTTTACCATAGTTTTTGGTAAATCCGCCGGCAATAACCGCACGAGACGACATATAGATTCTAGAGATACAAAGAACCAGAGGTATTTATTACATGTCTCTAATAGAGTTCTACCTTCAAATTTAGAGGTAAAAAGTGACGGAAAAAATGCATTTTATTCGATTTAATTTGTGATTTCTCATAATTCCGT
Source organism: Mytilus californianus (assembly GCF_021869535.1). NCBI lineage: Eukaryota > Metazoa > Mollusca > Bivalvia > Mytilida > Mytilidae > Mytilus > Mytilus californianus. Next base: position 125,522,086 of record NW_026262679.1, on the reverse strand, counting down.
CAACATTATTTGTTTTAAATTATATGTTATCGCTGCGAACATTTTCGGTTTAGTGATATGAAAATATCAGTGGTCACCAGATCAATTTTGCAATCTTTTAAAATCATTTTAAAGTTTGAGTGATGTATGAAAAATATGATATTTTTTTTTTCGACGCTTTTGTCACTTTACATTACCGAGACTGTATTTGATTTTTGACTGAACTTGAAAACGAATCCGTGTAATTCTGTGGCTGGAATTTCGAGATATTCAAGGTGCATACAATATATTTTATCAATGATTTTTTTACATTCATTCTATACATTTATAGATCCTTTTCATAATGTTTTATTAGATATTATCTCTAAAAATATACACAATTCACTTTTTAGATATTCAGACGCAGTTCAATGAGTTTCCAAATACATTCAAAATTTATATAAAAAAATCTTACTTGAGTAAAAACGCTGTCCATAGAACTTGAATCTGAAAATGTGACCTTGTGAAGATTCGTATCTAAGTTCGAACACTAGGTATATCATTTCTCCGGATACGAAAAATTAGGAGCAAGTTAATAAGAACGAAATTATGAATTTGACACATTATGGTCATAAACTAACAATGTTCAAAATATGAAAATGAAATTATCAGTGATGAAGATTGCAGTTTCAATTATGACGTTTGACAGTTTTTTTTTTCTGAAACCAAGTCAAAATATCTCCAGGGTGAGACAAACAAGCAAGATAAAACATAAAAACTTCATATCATCTGGGGATCTGTAAGTTCCCAAGACCCCCGCATATTCTAATGCCTCCTATTATACAAGTTCTAATTAACGGCCCTGGTCACCAGAAACTATAAGCGTAATTCCACAAAAATTTATAAAACCAAAGATGTAGGTTAAAAAAGGATTTTTTATGATATTTGCCTTAAAAGATGACCTGATATTATCTTTGGAAGCGGAGTAACCAAATCTCAATCACACCTTAACCTTTAGATGAAGAAAATAAATCATTTTCTTGGCGTGTGAATGGTACCTTCGATGTTTAAAGTTACAAATTTGCACTTGTACATTTAGCACAGGTGATGTTGAATAAATATCAATGAGGCATTGACCTTATAAAGCAAAGGACAACATGTTAGTAATAAGAAGATATATTTGGCTCATATAGAAATCCATATGTTCCAGTGTCTATTGTTTTTATCACGAAAAAGGTCAGTTGGTAATATGGCCAATATTGTGAATGAAAATTAAATTGAGGTTTACAATGTATATCTATAGTGAGATGTATAATGTATATCTATATTGAGATACACAATGTATATCTATAGTAAGATTTTGTCGTCAACTGATGTTGCCTCTACTTCATGAGTGTTACTAACAGTTCTTAAGTTATGTTTCTCAGATGAATATAATCATTATTCTTGTATACATAAGATTGTGCATCTCTTTAGCACTTGTTTTAAATATAAGTCATTCACCTGACCCACAGATCTAGGTGAATACTTATAAGAATTATTGTCCTTTGATGACACATTTTAGCGTTTTTGCTACTAGTATCTTGTTTGAAAACGTTGATAAGACAGGATAATATTCATCGAAACTGTTAACAGCAAAAATGATCAGCAAAACAAGAATTTCAAAAAAGCCATATGATGAAACTTTTAAACGACTCCTACGTATAAGAGTATTGGTCCTTTTTTGACCATTCTAGTATTTCTGCTTATAAACTTTAAAGGGTGTATTCGGGTGTATTCGTTGAGAAGTCTTGCTGTTTCTTGGATCTTGGTTGCATTAAATGTTGAACTTCTCTAAAATAAAAATTAAACTACAGGTATATAAACTGATCATTATAAATGATCCATGAAAATCAGGTCATGGTCAATTGTTAAACACACATGCAGACCTTAAACTTATTCCATACACCACATATAGTAGACATATTGCTTGGATATCTGGGAAACGGACAAAACCACAATAACTTAACCGTAGGACAATGTACCATGGAAAATTATCAATGTCAGATAAACCCTACCAGATGGACATGTTCGCCTTACAATCGTTACGCCAAATATAGTTGACCTAATGCTTACAATATCTGAGAAACCAACCAGACCAGGAAACCTTTACATTGATCAAGCTCGAGGATTCATGAGAATAAGGCAGAGGTCAGATAAATACTGCCATGATGTTATGTATACCTTACAATAACCAAATGCAGTCTATTGCTTAATATATCTGAGAAACGGACCAAACCACAAAACCTTCTCGGTTGACAATGAATCATGAAACTGCGATCAAAGTTAGATTTAATACTTTGACACATAATTGAAATGAACATATAAACGACCAAAACTTCAAATTGACCAATGTTCGATGAAACTGAGGTTAAGGTCATATGGCCCCTACAAGACAGACCTGAACATCTAAAAACTATTTCATTAACTAAATATAGTTACCATATATTGCTTATAGTCTGTGTAAAGGACCTAATCACAAATAAAAGAAGAATGTTTCTGAGGACATGAAGGCCCTCGCTCAAGCTTGCTTAATTATATGTGAAAATACTTTTGGAACGGACGGAAGGACGGACGGAAAGAAGGAACGGAAAGACGGACGGAAGGACGGCCAAGTGTGTTATATTGGCGAGGCAAATATATACTCTTTTGATATATACATATGTTTTATTCTAATCTAAACTATATACATTGTACATGTTTACTTGTCAAGTATAAAGCACGCAAGTGATGTTGATCTGGAAACAGTGCTTTTATAAAGCTAGTAACAGTTAGGATCTGATAAGAACTTACATTTGATAGTAAACAGATGCCATGACCTTGGTGTTTTCCCAGACTATAGGATTACTTATAGTTCATTGACTTAATATTACAAAGTGTAACACATAATGCCACCTTCGCCTAGCGCGGGGGCATACAACTTAACCTGACGGAAATGTACACCTTACATTCATGTCTAACATTAAATGTAGTTGACCTTTTGCTTAAAGTATTTGAGAAGTGGACCTTAACTAGAAAACGTAACATTGACCGAAGAACCATGAAAATGAGATCAAGGTCAGATGAACCCTGCCAGACAGATAAGTACACCTAACAGTCATTCCATACATTAAAAAAATAATTGACTTTTTTCCGACCGTGCGAGACCCTCATGGGTAGTCAAGGTCGTTAAACACCCCCTAGTAGTAATTGTTGTATCTGAAAAATGAACCTTACGAAGAAATCAAAACATTGACCAATGAACCATGAAAATATGGTCAAGGTCAGATGAACCCTGCTGTCTGACTGACATGTAGATCTTTTAATAATTCTATATATCAAATAAAGTTATCCTATTATTCACAATAAGTAAACAAACGATGTGATAAACACTATGTTTTAAGCAGTCATTGAACCATTAAAATGATGTCAAAGACAAGAGACATATGCCAGACGGAAACTTCAGAAAATAAGGCATCAAATACAAGATATGATGTGTCCTGACCTTTTACCCTCTAAATTATAAACAGTATAAACAACAGAAAATCAAATAAAAGAACAACATTAATTCAAACTATAAATGGACCACTCATATATTTACAATCCAAGCATCACAATCAGTCAAACATAAAACAGTTGACAGTTAAACATATTCTGTACCAGATCTGAGATTTTGTATAAAAGCTGTCATATGGACATATACAATTTAAAAACCTGTTTTTACATGCAGCAACATTTGCATCTGATATGACTATAAACCCAAACGATTAATTGCTGGGAAATGTGAATGTTCCATTAACCATTTCAGGAATGTCTGTGACTTGTGACATAGTAAAGTCAGGACTCACTTTTAATGTTTTCCCATTCAAGGCAACTGTCCTGAAAATAGAACAAAGATACATTTGATGATTGAGTTTATATAGTTCTTTTCAGAGTAACCAATTTAACAAATATCCACACCTTAACAATACATGAAGGTTTACGAATTTATAATGTCAAAAAATCAATCCCCGACTGTTTTGCAAATGTTGACTGCAAAAATCTTTACTGAAAAAAAAAAATATATATATTTTCAAAATTTTGCTTCAGACATTATCTCTTAATCTTAAAGAAGCTTCCGCTAAAAATTCATAAAAATCTATGAAGATTTCAAAGTAATTGATGTCTCACAAACTTTAACACCAGACTGTATCTAATGTTAACCGCCAAAAATCTAAGTCCTTTCATTAGAAAAAAACAGGAAAGTTAAAAAAGTATTTTCATTTATTTTGCTCTGCATGGATACTCTCTTTAGTTCATAAAAATTCTCCTGTCCAAATGTCTGAAATTCCACGAAAGTAAGACAAGTTACTGGTGTCTAAATAATTTAACAATAGACAGAACCTAAATGTGATGCCACCAACCCCAATAGAATGTAGGATCACTATGTCTTGCCTCTGCAACATAAATGTTGCAAATAAAGGCAATCGTAGTATACCGCTGTTCAATAGTCATAAATCGATTTAACTGAAACAAATCCGCGTCACAAACCAAAACTGAGGGAAACACATCAACTATAAGAGGAAACAAAACGGAAGAACAGAAACACTGAACTGCTGCAAGCTAGACAATACAAGAGTTCCAAAGTCCCCTGTGTTGCACATATTTGAACTGTCCAAGGGTAATGTATAAATGATTTTCTTTTCTTTTAAACTTTTAATAAACATCTTTTACAAGAATGAAGAATTGACATTGCTAACAATGTTGTTTCCATATATTTCTATATCCAAGGGCATAACTCCTGTAATAAACAGCTGCACAAAGAGTGCATAATATCCCTTATTGTGCATATTGAAATTGTTGTAAGAATAAAATGGGATATTTCGAAGGCATTTACGCATAAGCAAATAAAATGGCTCAGTAGAAGAACATGTCTGAGGATACCTTTTTTGAAAATTGAACAGTTTGTTTTGTTCCCCAATACCAACAGTTATGTAAAGTTCCCACTAAATCAATCCAAGCAAACTTAAGTTATAGTTCAATACGTGAAAAATTTGTGAATCTGACAATTATTGTCCCATAACTCTGGAGCGACAAACCGGAAAATAAAGAAAATTACAAGGGAACTTCCTTTCATTAATACCAACAATACTGTAAAGTTTGGATTAAATCAATTTAGGAATACTGGAGTTAGTGTGTGATTTTCGAAAAAAAATAATTAAATATAAGGGGAGTGTGTGATTTGTGAAAAATTGACTTAAATATAACAGTTAAAGTTCTATAACTCTGGAACAACAAACCAGAAAATTAAGAAAAAATCCCAAGAAAGCTTCCTTTCATCAATCCCCACAATAAAGTAAAGATTGGAGGAAATCAATTCAGGAATACAAGAGTTAGTACGCGAAATTGCCTTACATCAAAGCCAAAAATTATAAAAAAAAATTGAAAAGGAGTTTTCTTCTGTCAATTCTTCTGTTGTGTTAAAGTTATATGATATATGGTTAAAGCAAACTTTAGTCATAGTACGAGGTGTTGATGGACAGACATTGGTGTACCATAAAAGTGCCTTCTTCGACTGGGGTATACAAATAGTTGGTCAGAACTCTTCTAAAACCTTGCTGATACAAGCCTTTGATATAAATATTTGACAAGAATAGTAGTTTCAGGAGTGCTTAAAATGCAATCTTAAATATATATCATATTTCAAAGAGACATAATCCTGTTAGAATAACAGATCAGTGCTGATTTTCAAACTCACAAGAGACATTACTGATATACACCTTTGATAGAAATTTCAAAGCAAACCTACAAGAAATGTAAGTGTGAGAGTGCTTACAAAGCAGTTTTCTATAGATCTGTAATTAATATTTCTGAATCTTAAAAATAGTTGATCTGTATTGACTTTGAAATCTGTCTGAGACATTGCTATTATAAAACTTTGATATGAATTTCATAAATATCTGTCAAGAGTTGTATACTTGAGAGCGTGTAATTGCAGTTAAAAATTAACTGTTTTATGTTTTCTATACACTACAAAATCATTGGATCCCCAAGTTGAACCAACTGTAAGCTTGATTTTACTTCTTTTAGTTGCTCTTACTTGACTGTGTACCAGAAGGTCCTATCACAAAGTAGGTAACCTGTCAAAAATTATACAATCCAGTGACATTGTGTCTAAAGCTGGTTAAATGAAATAGTCTATTACCAATATACCCTTATAAAAATGATGACCAAAAGTATACCTTACATAGCAATTTATTCAGTGAAAACTGATAGACAATCAAAATGGATATTGTCATTTCGGGGCCTTTTATAGCTGACTATGCGGTATGGGTTTTACTCATTGTTGGAGGCCGTACGGTGACCTATAAATTTAATTTCTGTGTCATTAAGTATCTTGTGGAATGTTGTCTCATTGGCAATCATACCACATCTTCTTATTTTTATATAAAAATCTAAGTTTACATACTATATATTGAATAACAAATTTTACATAATATATAATAAATAAAAAAAAATTACATAATAAATAAAATATAACAAATTTTATTTTACATATTGTAAACAACAAATATTAAATGACATGCATTTTTAAAGTCTTACGCCTGGGTAACATAAAAAATTCTTCCCCTTCCATTTTTGCATCTTGTGGAACATATACATAGCTACTTTAGTACATGCAATCTTGATGTACATTTAGTAAGATGCATATAAAATTTAAATCCGTTGAGATAGATATAAACTGTGCATACGTGAAAATGTATGTAAAATGTTAATCCGTTGAGATGCATATAAACTGTTCATACGTGAAAAGATGTCTATACACAGTTAATATATATCTTTACAAATATACAGCTAATATACGTCTTTGAAGATGTACATATTATATACATCTTAACAGATGCAGTCAGTTTATATGCATCTCAAGAGGTGTACAGTTTATATGCATCTCAACAAATGTATAGTTTATATTCATCTTTACAAATGTACAGTGTATATGCATCTCAACAGATGTACAGTTTACATGCATCTCAATAGATAAAATTGAGAATGGAAATGGGGAATGTGTCAAAGAAACAACAACCCGACCATAGAGCAGTCACAGCCGAAGGCCACCAATGGGTCTTCAATGCAGCGAGAAACTCCCGCACCAGGAGGCGTCCTTCAGCTGGCCCCTAAACATATATGTATACTAGTTCAGTGATAATGGACGTCATACTAAACTCCAAATTATACACAAGAAACTAAAATTAAAAATGATACAAGACTAACAAAGGCCAGAGGCTCCTGACTTGGGACAGGCGCAAAAATGCGGCGGGGTTAAACATTTTTTGAGATCTCAACCCTCCCCCTATACCTCTAGCCAATGTAGAAAAAAACAAACGTACAACGTACAGTACGCACAGTAAAACTCAGTTTAAGAGAAGTCCGAGTCCGATGTCAGAATAGGAAACAAAAGAAAATAAACAAAATGACAATAAAACATAAATAACAACAGACTACTAGCAGTTACTGACATGCCAGCTCCAGACCTCAATTAAACTGATTGAAAGATTATGTCTTCATCATATGAATATCAGGCACAATCCCTCCTGTTAGGGGTTTAGTATTAAACCGTCATAAAATATATGAGAAGAACATAACCCGTGTCATGCCAACAACTGGTTTTAGAATAAATATGTTTAATTCCGATGCAAAGACCCTATAAGTGAATCAATATTAAAGCCAAAACATGCAATTTTTAATGATCTGACAACAGTATTGTAACTATATCCCTTCTTAATAAGTCTGTTTAAAGGTTTTGTTAGCTTTTGAGGTGAATACTGACATTTTTGTGCTTTGTAAAGAATATTACCATAAAAGATTGGATGTGAAATACCCGAACGTATAAGATGTCTGCATGTTGAGTTATATTTACGAATGATGTCCTTATACCGATGATAAAATTTAGTAAATGATTTGACTAGTTTATGATATCGAAAATCCTGGTGTAATAATTTTTCAGTAATATATAAATTTCTCTCGCTAAAATTTAATACGTTGTTACATTCACGAGCGAATCGTACAAGTTGAGATATATAAACACCATAAGATGGTGACAAGGGAACGTCACCATCTAAAAATGGATAATTAACGATAGGAAATGAAAAATCATCTCTTTTATCATAAATTTTTGTATTAAGCTTCCCGTTAATGATATAGATATCAAGATCGAGGAAAGGACAGTGGTATTGTTAGTATTAGCTTTATTTAAAGTAAGTTCAACAGGATAAATTTCTTTAGTATACATACTGAAGTTGTCATTATTGAGAGCCAATATATCATCCAAATATCTAAAAGTATTGTTAAATTTTTGTATCAGATATTGTTTCGATGGGTCTTTGCTGATTTTAGTCATAAATTGTAACTCATAACAATACAAAAAACAGGTCCGCAATAAGTTGTGCACAGTTAGTCCCCATTGGAATTCCGATAACTTGACGATATATTTATATGTGCAGTTTATATGCATCTAAACAGATGTACATATAAATTGCTAGTACTAAAGCAGCAGTGCATTGTATGGTTTATTTGTTTATGATGGGTGTCTGAGAAGGTGTTTTGAGAATGGAAAAATGAATATCAGTATTATGGCACATTTTGTGTCTGAAACGAGAAAGGCTTTAAATATTCTTCGTTTATCCTTTTTTATTGTTTTTTTTTTTTGGTATTTGTTGTAGCTTTCTGCTGAGCGCGTTAATAACTGGTATTTTGTGTAGATTGCGGTGTTGTTCAATACTTGTAGTGATTTATAGAAATATATATCCGCAAGAATAAAAACGAACTTACCCCATTTTGAGAGAGGTCCAAACAAACGTCTTATTCGTTTTATATGGCGTCCTAAGGTTGTGTTTATATTCTAATACTTTACTGATTACACATGAACTGGTTTAACATATCTAAAATATTATACCTAGAAGCCATATATTGTTATGTTGTTGAATTACAATGAAATATAAAGGAAACACGGTTAGCATCCTTTATTTCATCGCGATTAATGTTTTAAGAACACATATAGGAAAAAAAATATAGAGCTAACTGAACAAGAAAAGTAAAAGGATATTAAACAAGCGAAGTGCAAATGGAAACAACATTAAATGGGTTCTACATTCAAAATAGAATTGTCCAATAAAAAATATGAAAATACCTCAAAATATCTATTTTATATTGTAATGCACAGTCTACTTAATTTTTGTACTTATACCTAATGAAGGTAACTGGAGTAAGTGTACCAATTAACTCCCAGGCTTCTTTAATATCGTAGCCATTATGATTCTCTTTGATTACTTTTTGATTTTAAAGTAGTAAGATGATTCACTCGGAGACGCGAGGTGAGTGGGTGAGTGAATGAGAGAGAGAATGAGTGTATGAGAGACAGTTTGAGTGAGACAGTGACAGAGTGATTCAGATAGTGAATGATAGTGTGGGTGAGAGAAAAGGAGTCTGTGTGAGACAGATCGTGTGCAAATGAGTGAGTGATACAGACAGTGTGTGTCTAAGTGAAGGTAGGTGATTGTGAGAGAGGTAGTTTGTGAGTGAATGAAGGTGCAAATAAATGAGAGAGTATGTGTTATTAAGATAACAAAAAAGAGAGTGAAAAAAGCTTGTGAGTGAACAAGAGATTAACTGATTGTTCAAGAGAGTGAAAGTGCCAAAACACTTGTGAGTGAAAGCGAAAGAACGCAAGTGATTGATCGAGACAGAGAGCGAAAAATGCTTACAGAATGAGACAGAGAGCGAAAAATAGTGACAGAAGAACGAGTTAGAGTGTGTGCATTTACTGATTTTGGGTCATAGATGGATACCCCATATCGTTTATTTTTCTATTAAAGAGACTGAGTCAGTAAACGAGACATTGAGCAAACAATAGTTAGTATGTCAACGAGAGAGAGAGAGAGGAGAGTGATTGGACGCGAGGGAGTAAACGAGATACAGAGGAATATATCCAGTTAGTCAAAACGAGTGTCTAAACGAGATGGAAAGTGAGTGAAAAAGATAATGAATAAGAGAGAGAAAGAGAGACGCCATCTACGCCATTCATCCCCAAATCCGCCATTAGGGGTCCAATTCGTCATATTTATTTTTCTATATTATCATGTTATTATAACATATACTACAGGCATAGTAAAGTGTTATTAATTTGAGAATAGTTGCGCTTTAGAAGAGGTTATTCAGGGGAATGGAAATCAGTTCATACGTTTTTTTTTTCAGAAAGTATAGATGAAGGTTTTCCTACCTACAAAAGCTGAAATTAAAAGCTGGACCTTTTGTCTATTTGTGTACCGTCGGACAACTCTGCATCACATTGATTATATAGCATTAAATGGGCAGGGACAGGGAAAAACTGTATTTGTTATCATTATTGATAATCTACCATGTTGAAATACAAAATAGTGTTTTATGTATATTTCAAAGGAATGAGTCCAATCGATATTAACTGTATAACAACAATAGAAGGAATGTACCAGTTTACATATGAGGTCGGAGGTGCCATGTCGAGAGGGGGGATCTGTAACAATTCCAACAGTATAATAACTGCTTGTCAAGATCCAGGATCAGCATATGTAGACAACAAGTATTTCCAGATGAATTATTCCAGATGCTATGATGTTTCTACATCCAAGGATCAAAGTATGCTTAAAATATTTCGGTACTCCTAACAACAAAATTAATATATTTAAATTTTCCTGTGTACGTTATTTTATTTTATGCCATTTTGACCCAGGTTACAGTTGTCTTTTTGACATTGTTTTAAATCTTTTTTCTAATAATATTGTATTGGTATTGTGTCATAGATCAAATTTATTCGTTCAGTGTATGTTTACTTGTTTTTGTCTATATGTCTTTTTGATCGAGGTAAGCAATTTCAATTGATATTTTATAGTGTGTCTTTTTATGTTGTGATGTTACACTACTGTTTCAGGTTAGGGTGAAGGTTGGCGCCTGTTAAAACGTTTAAACCCGCTGCATTTGTATGCACCTGTCCTAAGTCAGAAGCATGTTCAGTTGTTATCGTTTGTTGATGTGGTTCATGAGTGTTCTCGTTTCTCGTTTTTTATATAGATTAAACCGTTGGTTTTCCTATTTGAGTGGTTTTACACTAATCACTTTGGTGCCTTTTATAGCTTGTTGTTCGGTGTGAGCCAAGGCTCCGTGGTGAAGGCCGTACTTTGACCTATAATTGTTAACTTTTTATACATTGTGACTTGGATGGAGAGTTGTCTCATTGGCACTCATACCACATCTTCTTATTTATATAAAAATATAAAAGAATGTGAGAAATTTGATCTCAAACTCAACACATAGACAGGAGTTTAATTCTACTTACTCTTCTTAATATGAGCTTCCGGTCGCCATCGTAGATACTGTTTAAAGAATTATAATTGAAAGTGAAATACATGTATAATTCCTATTTGGCGCAACTTTTAGAATTTAGGTTTTCAATGCTCCTCAACGTCTAATGCATTGGCCTTTAAGTGTTTTGATTCGAGCACCACTGGTGAGTCATGTGTAGACTAAACACGCAACTCGCGTCTTGCGTACAAACTGGTAACTCATTGAGTTTGAAGTTATGTACTTAACTATTCAAAATGATATGGTTATAGTACAGATAAAGATAATATTTAAAGATCTTTCTGTAATGCAAAATTGGTGACCTATTAGATTGAGTTTATTCAAAGAAAGAAATGGTTTATATGGATCGAAACTGAATTAATGAGGTGTATAGAAAATATCACTGTAATGATATTGATGTTATTTGGAATAAGATTTCTACGGGTACAGTAAAAATTCAAGACCCAATCTTGAATTATTTCAGCTTGTGATTATGTTTTATATCATGCCAATAACAATAAACTCACCATAGATACCAGGGTTAAAATGTGTGTACGCCAGACGCACGTTTCGTGAGACTCACCAGTGACGCTCTAATAGAAAAGTCTAAAAGACCAAATAAACTACTTAATTGAAGAGCATTGAGGACCCAAAATTGCTAAAAGTTTTGCCAAATACAGCTAAGTATAAAAAAGAAGATGTGGTATGATTGCCAATGAGACAACTCTCCACAAGAGACCAAAGTACATTTAATCTATTCAAACATTGGCTACTGTAATTCTATATATTTTTTTTATCAGTTACTTGCATACAAATAGTGAATTTAAATTAGTAAGGGAATGAACCTAGGTTAAGGGAGGTAACCCTTTAAATCGGTAATGTGTTTGTACGGGCAGTTTCAACAATGCATTATAGGCACTCATGTCAAGCTTAAGTTAACGCCGAAAAATCGTTGTTAATTGAAAGTGTACAGTATATTTATGAAAATGGTAAACATATCCGTGATTTTTAAGGCCTATGTACCTTAGTTTAGGTCTACCTTCTTAAATTCCAGACACAGTGATTACTGGAGTATTTATCAGTACAATAGTGCTGGAACTGGTACTCACTGAACGCAGATGACTGCATCAATTTTAGTCAGTTAGATGTAACGGTTCGAAACTGAAACTCATTAAAGTTAAGGACTTAATTCTTTGATAAAAGACAAGCTCAGAACTGAGACTAAAGTTAAAGGCTGTAAAATGCTTCTTTAGGTGTAATACCACCAAATCATAGTACGTCACATCCGGTTGCATACGAAAATAGGTCGAAAAAAAATATTCCCTTGAATTTGACAGTTGTAGGTAATTGATCCTACATTTCATTGCAGTAAAACATTTCTGGGTCATAAACATATATCTTGGGTATTTCAAAGCACAATTAATTTTTTATTTGGGGTTTCTATAGAATATTTTGGAAACTTGAGGTTACATGGTTACTAAAGCTTGTACACAGGTTAAAAAGGGGGGAAATTTGATTGGTTAACTTCCAGTGATGGTTATTTTCTTATATGCAATGAAATGTTATGTGAAATTTTTTCTATAGTACTGGACAGGATAAAACTTTACTCATGCCAAGTATTTCTTTATTTGAAACAAAGATAAATTCTGCACAATTTTTTGAAAAGTGCAAATTTAACAAAGACTAATTGGGGAAAATCAATGGTGGTATTACACCTAATATGGGAAGCTGTACATGCACTTTTGACCTTGTGAGTACTCTCATGTGTTAAAATTTCTTGCTATTTAAGTGAAATATTACAAATAATGAAATATTCTGAGTCGATTGAGTCTCCAAAAGACATTTTATGAGAAAATTTCCTTGAAATAGGACATTACCATGAATATTAGTTGACAGAACAAGCCATACTTAGAGTTTTGGGGAGCTTTTTCTCCTTATTTCTTATATTCTGCTATACTAGAAAATTTTTCCTAAGAAATACTTAAATAAATATATAGTTTTAAGTAAATGAAGTTATTTTTAAAGCAGTAACAACAAATTATTCACCAAAAGAGAAGCTCTTTATGTCCTTCTCTGGAACGCGGTGTAAATTTAAGTTTTACGTAAGGACTTATTGAAACCTCCTTGGAGACAGTAAACTTTTATACGGATAGTTCATTCAGCTTGAATACTTCAATTAATCGTTTATAATAACATTTCTATCATAAATGAGTGAAATTTACCACCAAATTTTTATTTATTGGCCTAAAAAGTAGACATTTTGAGGAAATGAGAGGTATAAATGGACCAAAAGAGACCTTATAAGGAAGACTAAGAGGTCCATTAGTAGTATTTATCATCCTACAGTCATCTTTTGTATCATATTCAACTGTTTGTAGGCAGATGAGATAAATATTTGATCATTTATTGGTCCACACTATATTCTATCATGATGCGGCTTGGTTTGGATTTTTCGAAGAAATTTTGCTCGAATCGCTGTAGATGTCGTCTTACATTATACTAGATTTTTCTCAAACTATTGAACGGATTATGACAAAACTTGACAGGAATGCTTGAAATAACCAGTATTACAAAGGAAAAAAGTCACATTCAGTTTATTTAACAAAAAAGTCTTCTTTAGGTGTAATACCACCAAATCATAGTACGTCACATCCGGTTGCATACGAAAATAGGTCGAAAAAAAATATTCCCTTGAATTTGACAGTTGTGGGTAATTGATCCTACATTTCATTGCAGTAAAACATTTCTGGGTCATAAACATATATCTTGGGTATTTCAAAGCACAATTAATTTTTTATTTGGGGTTTCTATAGAATATTTTGGAAACTTGAGGTTACATGGTTACTAAAGCTTGTACACAGGTTAAAAAGGGGGGAAATTTGATTGGTTAACTTCCAGTGATGGTTATTTTCTTATATGCAATGAAATGTTATGTGAAATTTTTTCTATAGTACTGGACAGGATAAAACTTTACTCATGCCAAGTATTTCTTTATTTGAAACAAAGATAAATTCTGCACAATTTTTTGAAAAGTGCAAATTTAACAAAGACTAATTGGGGAAAATCAATGGTGGTATTACACCTAATATGGGAAGCTGTACATGCACTTTTGACCTTGTGAGTACTCTCATGTGTTAAAATTTCTTGCTATTTAAGTGAAATATTACAAATAATGAAATATTCTGAGTCGATTGAGTCTCCAAAAGACATTTTATGAGAAAATTTCCTTGAAATAGGACATTACCATGAATATTAGTTGACAGAACAAGCCATACTTAGAGTTTTGGGGAGCTTTTTCTCCTTATTTCTTATATTCTGCTATACTAGAAAATTTTTCCTAAGAAATACTTAAATAAATATATAGTTTTAAGTAAATGAAGTTATTTTTAAAGCAGTAACAACAAATTATTCACCAAAAGAGAAGCTCTTTATGTCCTTCTCTGGAACGCGGTGTAAATTTAAGTTTTACGTAAGGACTTATTGAAACCTCCTTGGAGACAGTAAACTTTTATACGGATAGTTCATTCAGCTTGAATACTTCAATTAATCGTTTATAATAACATTTCTATCATAAATGAGTGAAATTTACCACCAAATTTTTATTTATTGGCCTAAAAAGTAGACATTTTGAGGAAATGAGAGGTATAAATGGACCAAAAGAGACCTTATAAGGAAGACTAAGAGGTCCATTAGTAGTATTTATCATCCTACAGTCATCTTTTGTATCATATTCAACTGTTTGTAGGCAGATGAGATAAATATTTGATCATTTATTGGTCCACACTATATTCTATCATGATGCGGCTTGGTTTGGATTTTTCGAAGAAATTTTGCTCGAATCGCTGTAGATGTCGTCTTACATTATACTAGATTTTTCTCAAACTATTGAACGGATTATGACAAAACTTGACAGGAATGCTTGAAATAACCAGTATTACAAAGGAAAAAAGTCACATTCAGTTTATTTAACAAAAAAGTCTTCTTTAGGTGTAATACCACCAAATCATAGTACGTCACATCCGGTTGCATACGAAAATAGGTCGAAAAAAAATATTCCCTTGAATTTGACAGTTGTAGGTAATTGATCCTACATTTCATTGCAGTAAAACATTTCTGGGTCATAAACATATATCTTGGGTATTTCAAAGCACAATTAATTTTTTATTTGGGGTTTCTATAGAATATTTTGGAAACTTGAGGTTACATGGTTACTAAAGCTTGTACACAGGTTAAAAAGGGGGGAAATTTGATTGGTTAACTTCCAGTGATGGTTATTTTCTTATATGCAATGAAATGTTATGTGAAATTTTTTCTATAGTACTGGACAGGATAAAACTTTACTCATGCCAAGTATTTCTTTATTTGAAACAAAGATAAATTCTGCACAATTTTTTGAAAAGTGCAAATTTAACAAAGACTAATTGGGGAAAATCAATGGTGGTATTACACCTAATATGGGAAGCTGTACATGCACTTTTGACCTTGTGAGTACTCTCATGTGTTAAAATTTCTTGCTATTTAAGTGAAATATTACAAATAATGAAATATTCTGAGTCGATTGAGTCTCCAAAAGACATTTTATGAGAAAATTTCCTTGAAATAGGACATTACCATGAATATTAGTTGACAGAACAAGCCATACTTAGAGTTTTGGGGAGCTTTTTCTCCTTATTTCTTATATTCTGCTATACTAGAAAATTTTTCCTAAGAAATACTTAAATAAATATATAGTTTTAAGTAAATGAAGTTATTTTTAAAGCAGTAACAACAAATTATTCACCAAAAGAGAAGCTCTTTATGTCCTTCTCTGGAACGCGGTGTAAATTTAAGTTTTACGTAAGGACTTATTGAAACCTCCTTGGAGACAGTAAACTTTTATACGGATAGTTCATTCAGCTTGAATACTTCAATTAATCGTTTATAATAACATTTCTATCATAAATGAGTGAAATTTACCACCAAATTTTTATTTATTGGCCTAAAAAGTAGACATTTTGAGGAAATGAGAGGTATAAATGGACCAAAAGAGACCTTATAAGGAAGACTAAGAGGTCCATTAGTAGTATTTATCATCCTACAGTCATCTTTTGTATCATATTCAACTGTTTGTAGGCAGATGAGATAAATATTTGATCATTTATTGGTCCACACTATATTCTATCATGATGCGGCTTGGTTTGGATTTTTCGAAGAAATTTTGCTCGAATCGCTGTAGATGTCGTCTTACATTATACTAGATTTTTCTCAAACTATTGAACGGATTATGACAAAACTTGACAGGAATGCTTGAAATAACCAGTATTACAAAGGAAAAAAGTCACATTCAGTTTATTTAACAAAAAAGTCTTCTTTAGGTGTAATACCACCAAATCATAGTACGTCACATCCGGTTGCATACGAAAATAGGTCGATAAAAAATATTCCCTTGAATTTGACAGTTGTGGGTAATTGATCCTACATTTCATTGCAGTAAAACATTTCTGGGTCATAAACATATATCTTGGGTATTTCAAAGCACAATTAATTTTTTATTTGGGGTTTCTATAGAATATTTTGGAAACTTGAGGTTACATGGTTACTAAAGCTTGTACACAGGTTAAAAAGGGGGGAAATTTGATTGGTTAACTTCCAGTGATGGTTATTTTCTTATATGCAATGAAATGTTATGTGAAATTTTTTCTATAGTACTGGACAGGATAAAACTTTACTCATGCCAAGTATTTCTTTATTTGAAACAAAGATAAATTCTGCACAATTTTTTGAAAAGTGCAAATTTAACAAAGACTAATTGGGGAAAATCAATGGTGGTATTACACCTAATATGGGAAGCTGTACATGCACTTTTGACCTTGTGAGTACTCTCATGTGTTAAAATTTCTTGCTATTTAAGTGAAATATTACAAATAATGAAATATTCTGAGTCGATTGAGTCTCCAAAAGACATTTTATGAGAAAATTTCCTTGAAATAGGACATTACCATGAATATTAGTTGACAGAACAAGCCATACTTAGAGTTTTGGGGAGCTTTTTCTCCTTATTTCTTATATTCTGCTATACTAGAAAATTTTTCCTAAGAAATACTTAAATAAATATATAGTTTTAAGTAAATGAAGTTATTTTTAAAGCAGTAACAACAAATTATTCACCAAAAGAGAAGCTCTTTATGTCCTTCTCTGGAACGCGGTGTAAATTTAAGTTTTACGTAAGGACTTATTGAAACCTCCTTGGAGACAGTAAACTTTTATACGGATAGTTCATTCAGCTTGAATACTTCAATTAATCGTTTATAATAACATTTCTATCATAAATGAGTGAAATTTACCACCAAATTTTTATTTATTGGCCTAAAAAGTAGACATTTTGAGGAAATGAGAGGTATAAATGGACCAAAAGAGACCTTATAAGGAAGACTAAGAGGTCCATTAGTAGTATTTATCATCCTACAGTCATCTTTTGTATCATATTCAACTGTTTGTAGGCAGATGAGATAAATATTTGATCATTTATTGGTCCACACTATATTCTATCATGATGCGGCTTGGTTTGGATTTTTCGAAGAAATTTTGCTCGAATCGCTGTAGATGTCGTCTTACATTATACTAGATTTTTCTCAAACTATTGAACGGATTATGACAAAACTTGACAGGAATGCTTGAAATAACCAGTATTACAAAGGAAAAAAGTCACATTCAGTTTATTTAACAAAAAAGTCTTCTTTAGGTGTAATACCACCAAATCATAGTACGTCACATCCGGTTGCATACGAAAATAGGTCGAAAAAAAATATTCCCTTGAATTTGACAGTTGTAGGTAATTGATCCTACATTTCATTGCAGTAAAACATTTCTGGGTCATAAACATATATCTTGGGTATTTCAAAGCACAATTAATTTTTTATTTGGGGTTTCTATAGAATATTTTGGAAACTTGAGGTTACATGGTTACTAAAGCTTGTACACAGGTTAAAAAGGGGGGAAATTTGATTGGTTAACTTCCAGTGATGGTTATTTTCTTATATGCAATGAAATGTTATGTGAAATTTTTTCTATAGTACTGGACAGGATAAAACTTTACTCATGCCAAGTATTTCTTTATTTGAAACAAAGATAAATTCTGCACAATTTTTTGAAAAGTGCAAATTTAACAAAGACTAATTGGGGAAAATCAATGGTGGTATTACACCTAATATGGGAAGCTGTACATGCACTTTTGACCTTGTGAGTACTCTCATGTGTTAAAATTTCTTGCTATTTAAGTGAAATATTACAAATAATGAAATATTCTGAGTCGATTGAGTCTCCAAAAGACATTTTATGAGAAAATTTCCTTGAAATAGGACATTACCATGAATATTAGTTGACAGAACAAGCCATACTTAGAGTTTTGGGGAGCTTTTTCTCCTTATTTCTTATATTCTGCTATACTAGAAAATTTTTCCTAAGAAATACTTAAATAAATATATAGTTTTAAGTAAATGAAGTTATTTTTAAAGCAGTAACAACAAATTATTCACCAAAAGAGAAGCTCTTTATGTCCTTCTCTGGAACGCGGTGTAAATTTAAGTTTTACGTAAGGACTTATTGAAACCTCCTTGGAGACAGTAAACTTTTATACGGATAGTTCATTCAGCTTGAATACTTCAATTAATCGTTTATAATAACATTTCTATCATAAGTGAGTGAAATTTACCACCAAATTTTTATTTATTGGCCTAAAAAGTAGACATTTTGAGGAAATGAGAGGTATAAATGGACCAAAAGAGACCTTATAAGGAAGACTAAGAGGTCCATTAGTAGTATTTATCATCCTACAGTCATCTTTTGTATCATATTCAACTGTTTGTAGGCAGATGAGATAAATATTTGATCATTTATTGGTCCACACTATATTCTATCATGATGCGGCTTGGTTTGGATTTTTCGAAGAAATTTTGCTCGAATCGCTGTAGATGTCGTCTTACATTATACTAGATTTTTCTCAAACTATTGAACGGATTATGACAAAACTTGACAGGAATGCTTGAAATAACCAGTATTACAAAGGAAAAAAGTCACATTCAGTTTATTTAACAAAAAAGTCTTCTTTAGGTGTAATACCACCAAATCATAGTACGTCACATCCGGTTGCATACGAAAATAGGTCGAAAAAAAATATTCCCTTGAATTTGACAGTTGTAGGTAATTGATCCTACATTTCATTGCAGTAAAACATTTCTGGGTCATAAACATATATCTTGGGTATTTCAAAGCACAATTAATTTTTTATTTGGGGTTTCTATAGAATATTTTGGAAACTTGAGGTTACATGGTTACTAAAGCTTGTACACAGGTTAAAAAGGGGGGAAATTTGATTGGTTAACTTCCAGTGATGGTTATTTTCTTATATGCAATGAAATGTTATGTGAAATTTTTTCTATAGTACTGGACAGGATAAAACTTTACTCATGCCAAGTATTTCTTTATTTGAAACAAAGATAAATTCTGCACAATTTTTTGAAAAGTGCAAATTTAACAAAGACTAATTGGGGAAAATCAATGGTGGTATTACACCTAATATGGGAAGCTGTACATGCACTTTTGACCTTGTGAGTACTCTCATGTGTTAAAATTTCTTGCTATTTAAGTGAAATATTACAAATAATGAAATATTCTGAGTCGATTGAGTCTCCAAAAGACATTTTATGAGAAAATTTCCTTGAAATAGGACATTACCATGAATATTAGTTGACAGAACAAGCCATACTTAGAGTTTTGGGGAGCTTTTCTCCTTATTTCTTATATTCTGCTATACTAGAAAATTTTTCCTAAGAAATACTTAAATAAATATATAGTTTTAAGTAAATGAAGTTATTTTTAAAGCAGTAACAACAAATTATTCACCAAAAGAGAAGCTCTTTATGTCCTTCTCTGGAACGCGGTGTAAATTTAAGTTTTACGTAAGGACTTATTGAAACCTCCTTGGAGACAGTAAACTTTTATACGGATAGTTCATTCAGCTTGAATACTTCAATTAATCGTTTATAATAACATTTCTATCATAAATGAGTGAAATTTACCACCAAATTTTTATTTATTGGCCTAAAAAGTAGACATTTTGAGGAAATGAGAGGTATAAATGGACCAAAAGAGACCTTATAAGGAAGACTAAGAGGTCCATTAGTAGTATTTATCATCCTACAGTCATCTTTTGTATCATATTCAACTGTTTGTAGGCAGATGAGATAAATATTTGATCATTTATTGGTCCACACTATATTCTATCATGATGCGGCTTGGTTTGGATTTTTCGAAGAAATTTTGCTCGAATCGCTGTAGATGTCGTCTTACATTATACTAGATTTTTCTCAAACTATTGAACGGATTATGACAAAACTTGACAGGAATGCTTGAAATAACCAGTATTACAAAGGAAAAAAGTCACATTCAGTTTATTTAACAAAAAAGTCTTCTTTAGGTGTAATACCACCAAATCATAGTACGTCACATCCGGTTGCATACGAAAATAGGTCGAAAAAAAATATTCCCTTGAATTTGACAGTTGTGGGTAATTGATCCTACATTTCATTGCAGTAAAACATTTCTGGGTCATAAACATATATCTTGGGTATTTCAAAGCACAATTAATTTTTTATTTGGGGTTTCTATAGAATATTTTGGAAACTTGAGGTTACATGGTTACTAAAGCTTGTACACAGGTTAAAAAGGGGGGAAATTTGATTGGTTAACTTCCAGTGATGGTTATTTTCGTATATGCAATGAAATGTTATGTGAAATTTTTTCTATAGTACTGGACAGGATAAAACTTTACTCATGCCAAGTATTTCTTTATTTGAAACAAAGATAAATTCTGCACAATTTTTTGAAAAGTGCAAATTTAACAAAGACTAATTGGGGAAAATCAATGGTGGTATTACACCTAATATGGGAAGCTGTACATGCACTTTTGACCTTGTGAGTACTCTCATGTGTTAAAATTTCTTGCTATTTAAGTGAAATATTACAAATAATGAAATATTCTGAGTCGATTGAGTCTCCAAAAGACATTTTATGAGAAAATTTCCTTGAAATAGGACATTACCATGAATATTAGTTGACAGAACAAGCCATACTTAGAGTTTTGGGGAGCTTTTTCTCCTTATTTCTTATATTCTGCTATACTAGAAAATTTTTCCTAAGAAATACTTAAATAAATATATAGTTTTAAGTAAATGAAGTTATTTTTAAAGCAGTAACAACAAATTATTCACCAAAAGAGAAGCTCTTTATGTCCTTCTCTGGAACGCGGTGTAAATTTAAGTTTTACGTAAGGACTTATTGAAACCTCCTTGGAGACAGTAAACTTTTATACGGATAGTTCATTCAGCTTGAATACTTCAATTAATCGTTTATAATAACATTTCTATCATAAATGAGTGAAATTTACCACCAAATTTTTATTTATTGGCCTAAAAAGTAGACATTTTGAGGAAATGAGAGGTATAAATGGACCAAAAGAGACCTTATAAGGAAGACTAAGAGGTCCATTAGTAGTATTTATCATCCTACAGTCATCTTTTGTATCATATTCAACTGTTTGTAGGCAGATGAGATAAATATTTGATCATTTATTGGTCCACACTATATTCTATCATGATGCGGCTTGGTTTGGATTTTTCGAAGAAATTTTGCTCGAATCGCTGTAGATGTCGTCTTACATTATACTAGATTTTTCTCAAACTATTGAACGGATTATGACAAAACTTGACAGGAATGCTTGAAATAACCAGTATTACAAAGGAAAAAAGTCACATTCAGTTTATTTAACAAAAAAGTCTTCTTTAGGTGTAATACCACCAAATCATAGTACGTCACATCCGGTTGCATACGAAAATAGGTCGAAAAAAAATATTCCCTTGAATTTGACAGTTGTGGGTAATTGATCCTACATTTCATTGCAGTAAAACATTTCTGGGTCATAAACATATATCTTGGGTATTTCAAAGCACAATTAATTTTTTATTTGGGGTTTCTATAGAATATTTTGGAAACTTGAGGTTACATGGTTACTAAAGCTTGTACACAGGTTAAAAAGGGGGGAAATTTGATTGGTTAACTTCCAGTGATGGTTATTTTCTTATATGCAATGAAATGTTATGTGAAATTTTTTCTATAGTACTAGACAGGATAAAACTTTACTCATGCCAAGTATTTCTTTATTTGAAACAAAGATAAATTCTGCACAATTTTTTGAAAAGTGCAAATTTAACAAAGACTAATTGGGGAAAATCAATGGTGGTATTACACCTAATATGGGAAGCTGTACATGCACTTTTGACCTTGTGAGTACTCTCATGTGTTAAAATTTCTTGCTATTTAAGTGAAATATTACAAATAATGAAATATTCTGAGTCGATTGAGTCTCCAAAAGACATTTTATGAGAAAATTTCCTTGAAATAGGACATTACCATGAATATTAGTTGACAGAACAAGCCATACTTAGAGTTTTGGGGAGCTTTTTCTCCTTATTTCTTATATTCTGCTATACTAGAAAATTTTTCCTAAGAAATACTTAAATAAATATATAGTTTTAAGTAAATGAAGTTATTTTTAAAGCAGTAACAACAAATTATTCACCAAAAGAGAAGCTCTTTATGTCCTTCTCTGGAACGCGGTGTAAATTTAAGTTTTACGTAAGGACTTATTGAAACCTCCTTGGAGACAGTAAACTTTTATACGGATAGTTCATTCAGCTTGAATACTTCAATTAATCGTTTATGATAACATTTCTATCATAAATGAGTGAAATTTACCACCAAATTTTTATTTATTGGCCTAAAAAGTAGACATTTTGAGGAAATGAGAGGTATAAATGGACCAAAAGAGACCTTATAAGGAAGACTAAGAGGTCCATTAGTAGTATTTATCATCCTACAGTCATCTTTTGTATCATATTCAACTGTTTGTAGGCAGATGAGATAAATATTTGATCATTTATTGGTCCACACTATATTCTATCATGATGCGGCTTGGTTTGGATTTTTCGAAGAAATTTTGCTCGAATCGCTGTAGATGTCGTCTTACATTATACTAGATTTTTCTCAAACTATTGAACGGATTATGACAAAACTTGACAGGAATGCTTGAAATAACCAGTATTACAAAGGAAAAAAGTCACATTCAGTTTATTTAACAAAAAAGTCTTCTTTAGGTGTAATACCACCAAATCATAGTACGTCACATCCGGTTGCATACGAAAATAGGTCGAAAAAAAATATTCCCTTGAATTTGACAGTTGTAGGTAATTGATCCTACATTTCATTGCAGTAAAACATTTCTGGGTCATAAACATATATCTTGGGTATTTCAAAGCACAATTAATTTTTTATTTGGGGTTTCTATAGAATATTTTGGAAACTTGAGGTTACATGGTTACTAAAGCTTGTACACAGGTTAAAAAGGGGGGAAATTTGATTGGTTAACTTCCAGTGATGGTTATTTTCTTATATGCAATGAAATGTTATGTGAAATTTTTTCTATAGTACTGGACAGGATAAAACTTTACTCATGCCAAGTATTTCTTTATTTGAAACAAAGATAAATTCTGCACAATTTTTTGAAAAGTGCAAATTTAACAAAGACTAATTGGGGAAAATCAATGGTGGTATTACACCTAATATGGGAAGCTGTACATGCACTTTTGACCTTGTGAGTACTCTCATGTGTTAAAATTTCTTGCTATTTAAGTGAAATATTACAAATAATGAAATATTCTGAGTCGATTGAGTCTCCAAAAGACATTTTATGAGAAAATTTCCTTGAAATAGGACATTACCATGAATATTAGTTGACAGAACAAGCCATACTTAGAGTTTTGGGGAGCTTTTTCTCCTTATTTCTTATATTCTGCTATACTAGAAAATTTTTCCTAAGAAATACTTAAATAAATATATAGTTTTAAGTAAATGAAGTTATTTTTAAAGCAGTAACAACAAATTATTCACCAAAAGAGAAGCTCTTTATGTCCTTCTCTGGAACGCGGTGTAAATTTAAGTTTTACGTAAGGACTTATTGAAACCTCCTTGGAGACAGTAAACTTTTATACGGATAGTTCATTCAGCTTGAATACTTCAATTAATCGTTTATAATAACATTTCTATCATAAATGAGTGAAATTTACCACCAAATTTTTATTTATTGGCCTAAAAAGTAGACATTTTGAGGAAATGAGAGGTATAAATGGACCAAAAGAGACCTTATAAGGAAGACTAAGAGGTCCATTAGTAGTATTTATCATCCTACAGTCATCTTTTGTATCATATTCAACTGTTTGTAGGCAGATGAGATAAATATTTGATCATTTATTGGTCCACACTATATTCTATCATGATGCGGCTTGGTTTGGATTTTTCGAAGAAATTTTGCTCGAATCGCTGTAGATGTCGTCTTACATTATACTAGATTTTTCTCAAACTATTGAATGGATTATGACAAAACTTGACAGGAATGCTTGAAATAACCAGTATTACAAAGGAAAAAAGTCACATTCAGTTTATTTAACAAAAAAGTCTTCTTTAGGTGTAATACCACCAAATCATAGTACGTCACATCCGGTTGCATACGAAAATAGGTCGAAACAAAATATTCCCTTGAATTTGACAGTTGTGGGTAATTGATCCTACATTTCATTGCAGTAAAACATTTCTGGGTCATAAACATATATCTTGGGTATTTCAAAGCACAATTAATTTTTTATTTGGGGTTTCTATAGAATATTTTGGAAACTTGAGGTTACATGGTTACTAAAGCTTGTACACAGGTTAAAAAGGGGGGAAATTTGATTGGTTAACTTCCAGTGATGGTTATTTTCTTATATGCAATGAAATGTTATGTGAAATTTTTTCTATAGTACTGGACAGGATAAAACTTTACTCATGCCAAGTATTTCTTTATTTGAAACAAAGATAAATTCTGCACAATTTTTTGAAAAGTGCAAATTTAACAAAGACTAATTGGGGAAAATCAATGGTGGTATTACACCTAATATGGGAAGCTGTACATGCACTTTTGACCTTGTGAGTACTCTCATGTGTTAAAATTTCTTGCTATTTAAGTGAAATATTACAAATAATGAAATATTCTGAGTCGATTGAGTCTCCAAAAGACATTTTATGAGAAAATTTCCTTGAAATAGGACATTACCATGAATATTAGTTGACAGAACAAGCCATACTTAGAGTTTTGGGGAGCTTTTTCTCCTTATTTCTTATATTCTGCTATACTAGAAAATTTTTCCTAAGAAATACTTAAATAAATATATAGTTTTAAGTAAATGAAGTTATTTTTAAAGCAGTAACAACAAATTATTCACCAAAAGAGAAGCTCTTTATGTCCTTCTCTGGAACGCGGTGTAAATTTAAGTTTTACGTAAGGACTTATTGAAACCTCCTTGGAGACAGTAAACTTTTATACGGATAGTTCATTCAGCTTGAATACTTCAATTAATCGTTTATAATAACATTTCTATCATAAATGAGTGAAATTTACCACCAAATTTTTATTTATTGGCCTAAAAAGTAGACATTTTGAGGAAATGAGAGGTATAAATGGACCAAAAGAGACCTTATAAGGAAGACTAAGAGGTCCATTAGTAGTATTTATCATCCTACAGTCATCTTTTGTATCATATTCAACTGTTTGTAGGCAGATGAGATAAATATTTGATCATTTATTGGTCCACACTATATTCTATCATGATGCGGCTTGGTTTGGATTTTTCGAAGAAATTTTGCTCGAATCGCTGTAGATGTCGTCTTACATTATACTAGATTTTTCTCAAACTATTGAACGGATTATGACAAAACTTGACAGGAATGCTTGAAATAACCAGTATTACAAAGGAAAAAAGTCACATTCAGTTTATTTAACAAAAAAGTCTTCTTTAGGTGTAATACCACCAAATCATAGTACGTCACATCCGGTTGCATACGAAAATAGGTCGAAAAAAAATATTCCCTTGAATTTGACAGTTGTAGGTAATTGATCCTACATTTCATTGCAGTAAAACATTTCTGGGTCATAAACATATATCTTGGGTATTTCAAAGCACAATTAATTTTTTATTTGGGGTTTCTATAGAATATTTTGGAAACTTGAGGTTACATGGTTACTAAAGCTTGTACACAGGTTAAAAAGGGGGGAAATTTGATTGGTTAACTTCCAGTGATGGTTATTTTCTTATATGCAATGAAATGTTATGTGAAATTTTTTCTATAGTACTGGACAGGATAAAACTTTACTCATGCCAAGTATTTCTTTATTTGAAACAAAGATAAATTCTGCACAATTTTTTGAAAAGTGCAAATTTAACAAAGACTAATTGGGGAAAATCAATGGTGGTATTACACCTAATATGGGAAGCTGTACATGCACTTTTGACCTTGTGAGTACTCTCATGTGTTAAAATTTCTTGCTATTTAAGTGAAATATTACAAATAATGAAATATTCTGAGTCGATTGAGTCTCCAAAAGACATTTTATGAGAAAATTTCCTTGAAATAGGACATTACCATGAATATTAGTTGACAGAACAAGCCATACTTAGAGTTTTGGGGAGCTTTTTCTCCTTATTTCTTATATTCTGCTATACTAGAAAATTTTTCCTAAGAAATACTTAAATAAATATATAGTTTTAAGTAAATGAAGTTATTTTTAAAGCAGTAACAACAAATTATTCACCAAAAGAGAAGCTCTTTATGTCCTTCTCTGGAACGCGGTGTAAATTTAAGTTTTACGTAAGGACTTATTGAAACCTCCTTGGAGACAGTAAACTTTTATACGGATAGTTCATTCAGCTTGAATACTTCAATTAATCGTTTATAATAACATTTCTATCATAAATGAGTGAAATTTACCACCAAATTTTTATTTATTGGCCTAAAAAGTAGACATTTTGAGGAAATGAGAGGTATAAATGGACCAAAAGAGACCTTATAAGGAAGACTAAGAGGTCCATTAGTAGTATTTATCATCCTACAGTCATCTTTTGTATCATATTCAACTGTTTGTAGGCAGATGAGATAAATATTTGATCATTTATTGGTCCACACTATATTCTATCATGATGCGGCTTGGTTTGGATTTTTCGAAGAAATTTTGCTCGAATCGCTGTAGATGTCGTCTTACATTATACTAGATTTTTCTCAAACTATTGAACGGATTATGACAAAACTTGACAGGAATGCTTGAAATAACCAGTATTACAAAGGAAAAAAGTCACATTCAGTTTATTTAACAAAAAAGTCTTCTTTAGGTGTAATACCACCAAATCATAGTACGTCACATCCGGTTGCATACGAAAATAGGTCGAAAAAAAATATTCCCTTGAATTTGACAGTTGTAGGTAATTGATCCTACATTTCATTGCAGTAAAACATTTCTGGGTCATAAACATATATCTTGGGTATTTCAAAGCACAATTAATTTTTTATTTGGGGTTTCTATAGAATATTTTGGAAACTTGAGGTTACATGGTTACTAAAGCTTGTACACAGGTTAAAAAGGGGGGAAATTTGATTGGTTAACTTCCAGTGATGGTTATTTTCTTATATGCAATGAAATGTTATGTGAAATTTTTTCTATAGTACTGGACAGGATAAAACTTTACTCATGCCAAGTATTTCTTTATTTGAAACAAAGATAAATTCTGCACAATTTTTTGAAAAGTGCAAATTTAACAAAGACTAATTGGGGAAAATCAATGGTGGTATTACACCTAATATGGGAAGCTGTACATGCACTTTTGACCTTGTGAGTACTCTCATGTGTTAAAATTTCTTGCTATTTAAGTGAAATATTACAAATAATGAAATATTCTGAGTCGATTGAGTCTCCAAAAGACATTTTATGAGAAAATTTCCTTGAAATAGGACATTACCATGAATATTAGTTGACAGAACAAGCCATACTTAGAGTTTTGGGGAGCTTTTTCTCCTTATTTCTTATATTCTGCTATACTAGAAAATTTTTCCTAAGAAATACTTAAATAAATATATAGTTTTAAGTAAATGAAGTTATTTTTAAAGCAGTAACAACAAATTATTCACCAAAAGAGAAGCTCTTTATGTCCTTCTCTGGAACGCGGTGTAAATTTAAGTTTTACGTAAGGACTTATTGAAACCTCCTTGGAGACAGTAAACTTTTATACGGATAGTTCATTCAGCTTGAATACTTCAATTAATCGTTTATAATAACATTTCTATCATAAATGAGTGAAATTTACCACCAAATTTTTATTTATTGGCCTAAAAAGTAGACATTTTGAGGAAATGAGAGGTATAAATGGACCAAAAGAGACCTTATAAGGAAGACTAAGAGGTCCATTAGTAGTATTTATCATCCTACAGTCATCTTTTGTATCATATTCAACTGTTTGTAGGCAGATGAGATAAATATTTGATCATGTATTGGTCCACACTATATTCTATCATGATGCGGCTTGGTTTGGATTTTTCGAAGAAATTTTGCTCGAATCGCTGTAGATGTCGTCTTACATTATACTAGATTTTTCTCAAACTATTGAACGGATTATGACAAAACTTGACAGGAATGCTTGAAATAACCAGTATTACAAAGGAAAAAAGTCACATTCAGTTTATTTAACAAAAAAGTCTTCTTTAGGTGTAATACCACCAAATCATAGTACGTCACATCCGGTTGCATACGAAAATAGGTCGAAAAAAAATATTCCCTTGAATTTGACAGTTGTAGGTAATTGATCCTACATTTCATTGCAGTAAAACATTTCTGGGTCATAAACATATATCTTGGGTATTTCAAAGCACAATTAATTTTTTATTTGGGGTTTCTATAGAATATTTTGGAAACTTGAGGTTACATGGTTACTAAAGCTTGTACACAGGTTAAAAAAGGGGGGAAATTTGATTGGTTAACTTCCAGTGATGGTTATTTTCTTATATGCAATGCAATGTTATGTGAAATTTTTTCTATAGTACTGGACAGGATAAAACTTTACTCATGCCAAGTATTTCTTTATTTGAAACAAAGATAAATTCTGCACAATTTTTTGAAAAGTGCAAATTTAACAAAGACTAATAGGGGAAAATCAATGGTGGTATTACACCTATATCAGTTAGCTAACCTGATTAATGTTATTCCAGATAGTGTCATGTACACTGATATTGTTATCACCCATTTTTATTCTACGAAGCATTACCTATGAAATCAGTCAACGTGAAGGCTGCATAATTTTTATACAAGTCTAAGTCTTTATCAGTAAAATTGTGATATCACTGATACTCACTGAAAGTAAATGACTGCATCAGGTTTTATCAGTTACGCGTAACGAGGCAGCAGTCAAACTCACTAAAAGTTAGAGACAAGTTTTTTTAAAAATGACATTACCGAAACGTTACCTTATATATTATCAGATGTTGATAATTACTATCAACATCATAAATTGGGCGACCTATATTTGCGCGAATTTGAATGTGACAAGCATTACATTTGCGCGAAGAAATGGAATTATGTTTCCTGTTCCTGAATGTATCTGTTATTTACCTGAGTTTTTACCTGCATTTTTTTTTTCGTTTATTGTTTTGAACATAAATTGGCGATCATACTACATCTTCTTCTTTTTCATATATATTAAGAAACTTTTAATTTTTAAAACATAATCGTAAACATAAAATGTTTTTTTATAGATGATTTTTACCTTAAATTGTTTTGACTTTGATTTTATGTATCTTAATTCGTTCACTTCTAGGATCTTTTTATTGGACGGAAAAAGGGGGATGGTGATTTGCAGAATGTGCATAGTTTGTTTATGATAATTGATTTTTTTCGATATCAGTTCAATTTGAATTTTTCGCAGTATTTTTCAGGCATTGTCACGGCTTAGGCATGGTGTCTTTGAACCCTATTGCCTTCATTTTTTTCGAAAAAGGGAAGTGCGATTTTTATAGAGTTTGTTTATAATTAATTTTCTAAGGTTATCTTTTATTTTATATTTATTTTGTTTACCTTTGTTTGTCTCTATTTTCAAATACTGCAAGCAGCCATGGACCTCTTCCTTGCTTTTGGGTAGGCTTGGGTAATTCCTTCTTCGTTCTCTATACAAAGACAGTGATTGGCTCTTCAAGTATTGTTGCAGAAGATGACTTTCACCATTTGTCTGTAGTTCTAGGCGAATAATTTTCGACGGACGTGTGGAAATGTCCGACTGAAGCATTCTTCTTTATTTTGTTACGAATTTGATGTCTTTTTAATTTGCGCTCATCAAAATCATGTTTATGTTCAGTTGTTCCCTTTAATAATATTTTGTATTCTCGGGCAGTCCTTATTCTACATTTGCACATTTGTTTTTGTGCATCTCCAGGAAATGTCTCCATTTTTCATCTTAGTATCTATACGGAAAGTAAATCCATCTAAAATCAAGGACTTTTTTCCTTTATTTGTCTTAGAGATAATAAAGTCCATTTTGTTAGTGGACATTTCAACTTGTATATGGGAGGACAATTGGTTAGTACAGCTCAATCATTAACATGTGTATATATGTAAGATGCCCGATAAAACAGTTCAAATTAATTTAATTTATTTTTTTTTTTATTTATACAAGTGTGGACACAGATGAATGTGGATAGTATGTTTGGATGTTTGACAGTGTTTTTTATATGACAAAAGGAGTTCTATGTTTTTCCTATATGGTGTTATTAACTGTGTTGCACGATGATAACCAACCTGAGCATGAGCAGTGTTGTTTATTTAATATTTAGATTTTATGTTCAAGAGGGCATGGAAGAGACACTAATTGCATTAATGACCAAATGATTATGATAGAATATTTTCCACATCTTTGATTTTGGATACATTTTGTAGCTAGGAGAGCAACACATAATAGGTTCATTTTTTCATGTGATTTTTTTTTTAAATGGGAGATGATATCTGAGAACATGATATCAGGAGGCTGTAATTCAGTGGTTGTCGTTTGTCTATGTGTTACATAATATTTGTTTTTCGTGTACATAAATAACATAAATGACTATGCGTTATGGGCTTTGCTCATTGTTGAAGGCTGTACGGTGACCCGTAGTTGTTAATTTCTGTGTCATTTTGGTCTGTTGTGGAGAATTGTCTCATTGGCAATCATACCACATCTTTTTTATATGTATTTGCTCACTATTTGTATGGTTCTATTTATATTACTTTGTGGTGGATTGTCAGTATCATTAGTAAAATATTTTGTTAAAATGTCGAAATTGTTTCTCAGATTAGAAGACATTTATTGGTTTTTAGTAATGAAAATGCCTGACATGATGATTGGGGCTAGATGAGCTAGACAGTAAACTTCTGTGTTGTTTTTTATCAATTCTTTGATAACATCTCCTCCAAAGCTGGCCCAAGCAAAAAAAAGTTTTGACCAATATGAAAACGATATCAACAAAAAAACCTTTGTGAGCATGCTTCAAAGACTCATAACTGCTCCAAAAGTAATCTGATAGAATTTCAAGCATGTCAAGTGGGTATTATGAAAATCTACTTAATATGTCTAAATATCAAAAAAGTTATAGTATTCAATATGAAAAAGGTATTGCAAAATTATTTTCTTTTCAATTTCTTTTGTTATATGGATACAAATATAAGTGATACCAATACAGTATTTGTTGTGGTATGAAAGTGTAGTAATTAACATTTACTGTAACCAAGGATTTGTATACAAATATACTATACAAATCCTTGCTGTAACAATGTTAATTCACACAAATTAAGAAATAAACAAATGAATGAAAAGTGTTGAACATGTACAATGAAATATAGTTTTAGAAATCAATTAGGCCAGATAGGCCTTATAATTTTTTTTTTTTTTTTAACATACTGAATGACCATTTACACTCAGGACCGAGTCATCAGTAGGCAGTACAGATGTATTAAAACAACCTAGCATCATATTGCTAGTAGCGAGTGTAGCATTGTCGGGTAAATTTGTTCTTTTTTTAAAATTTGGTTAATAGACAAAAAATGTTTGGTTCAAATCATAATAAAATGCTTTTATCGCCTTATAACTTACATTGTACATAGAATGGATACTACCCTGACAAATCCTTGTACATGAGAGTTGTCTGTCAAATCTTTATTTCACAAAGAATGAATTGCATAACAATGAACTGAGCTCAAAGCAAAGCACTTTAATAATACACTTAGACAAAGAGCTCAATCCAGTGATATACTTTGTACTACAGGTCCTTCATGAACATCCTATCCACCAAAACCATATCTGATAAACATGCCATGCTACATGGTTCGATCAATAGTCCTGAAAAAGACATGAATTTTATTATCATATTTTAATTATATTTACACAGGTTAAAAGTTATATACTCCAATGGCAGTCTTTCCTGCTAAAATGTCATGTGTAGAATGTGATATACCATTTTTGGGTCTATATGGGTACTGTCCTTTATATTCATTAGGTCATTTTGACACAGCAAAATATATAGAAAATGTTAACTTTGATCTGGAAATTGAGTTCTTTTTCGCAAAATAAACCCACTAAAACTAAACTTTGAATGCAAAAGACCCCTAAATGGCTAACTGATATTGCTATAAAGAATAGTCCATGATGATTATTGTTATTAAAGAGTTCATGAAATGTACACCGATTCTGTCAGTTGAATGGACTAGAATGAGATAAGTTATATAAACATAAAGGTTTTTTCAACAGTTGTGTAAATAAAATCAGTTTTATTTTATGGTTGACATATTTAAGTATATATGTAGATCATTGGCTTTTCAACACATTGATATTTTACAATATCGATTATCTATTTATTAGGTCTTTCCACCTTTCCGTGGAAAGACCTATTGGTTTTCTTCTGATTATTAGGTCTTTCCACCTTTCCGTGGAAAGACCTATTGGTTTTCTTCTGATTATTTTTTTTTTCTTCCGCCTAATTTTTTTCTTGCGGTGTATTTTTGTTTCAAAAGATGTCGCTTAGTTTTTTGGTATATGATATCATACAGTCTATACGCTTTTGAAACTGACCCTGTTTAAACGAACACTTTTCTTTGTAAGAGTTATCTCCCCAAACACTGTTTTTCTTGTTATGAGATCTCCTCTGCAACCATAAAAGAAAGCGACAAATTTATTTTTTCCAAATTGCTCGTTATATCCTCAGGATGTTAGGTTTTATTTAGACCGAAGCTTTACAAAGACTCCATATGAGAGTTATTTCCCCTTTTGTATTTGATAAATGTGAAATGTATTTGTAACTGGAAAACCATAAGTGATAGAGGCCTAGGGCCTTTTGATTTGAGGTCCTTAGTCCATAAAAATGAAAATAAGGTCAAGGTCAAAGGTCAAGGTCATGTTAAAAATTTTGATTTTGGCTTGTTATCACTAATTTCAGAAATCTTATAAGTTATCAACAAATTTTTTTTACAGAATTGTTAGTTGCGACATGTCGTAACAGGTAAATTTGAGTTGAAAGGGTACGGAGACATTTAATGGGAGTTTTCTCCCTTTTTATATTAAAAATTACATGTATGGTGATATAACTCATTCATCTTATATAATTGAGACCTAGGGTCTTTTGATTTGAGGCCCTTGTTTCATGACCTTTAAATTAGGGTCAAGGTCAAAGTTTTATTTGACGTTCTATTTTTTTTTTTTTTCTTCCGCCTAATTTTTTTCTTGCGGTGTATTTTTGTTTCAAAAGATGTCGCTTAGTTTTTTGGTATATGATATCATACAGTCTATACGCTTTTGAAACTGACCCTGTTTAACCGAACACTTTTCTTTGTAAGAGTTATCTCCCCAAACACTGTTTTTCTTGTTATGAGATCTCCTCCGCAACCATAAAAGAAAGCGACAAATTTATTTTTCCAAATTGCTCGTTATATCCTCAGGATGTTAGGTTTTATTTAGACCAAAGCTTTACGAAGAGTCCATATGAGAGTTATTTCCCCTTTTGTATTTGATAAATGTGAAATGTATTTGTAACTGGAAAACCATAAGTGATAGAGGCCTAGGGTCTTTTGATTTGAGGTCCTTGGTCCATAAAAATGAAAATGAGGTCAAGGTCAAAGGTCAAGGTCATGTTAAAAACTTTTGATTTTGGCTTGTTATCACTAATTTTCAGAAATCTTATAAGATATCGACAAATTTTTTTACAGAATTGTTAGTTGCGACATGTCGTAACACGTAAATTTGAGTTGAAAGGGTATGGAGACATTTAATGGGAGTTTTCTCCCCTATCATATTCAAAATTACACGTATGGTGATATAACTCATTCATCATATATAATTGAGACCTAGGGTATTGTGATTTGAAGCCCTTGTTTCATGATCTTGAAATTGGGGTCAAGGTCAAAGGTTGATTCGACGTTCTATATTTTGACCTTTGCTTTTACCTCATATATGTACATGATAAAGCCATGGGACTTTTTGCATTAGGTTGCAAGCCATTTGACCTTGAAAAAGCCAACCGGAAGTGACCTTTTGTAAACCGGAAGTAGCTATTTATTGTACTAAATTAATGTAAAAGTATATAGAACGATATATTTTTGGAATCAGTGTCAAGTAAACTATCAAACAATACCGGAATGACATTTTTTAAACCGGAAGTCAAAAATTATCTCCCTTATTTATCTTTTTTTTATAGAAACCATATATTTTTGGAATAAGCGTACATTAAGCTGTCATTTGACGCTGGAATTGACATTTAAAACCTAATTTTAATGTTTTTCATATCAAAATAGATCCTTACTGGTGGAAAGACCTTCAATTGTTTATTTATATTAAATAAATTTGTGCAAATTAACTTCAGTTTTTCTTTTTAACCATATTAAGTAAATTTTGTTTTTAATAAAAAGTTATGGATTTATTTTTTTTATATTTTGTTGTAATAATCCGCGCAAACATAATGACTTTTCAACAGGTAAATTTCGCGCAAACGTAATGCGTTTTGTCGCGCAAACGTGGACTTTTTTCGCGCAAACGTTGGACGAATTCGCGCAAACGTTGGACGAATTCGCGCAAACGTAACGCACCGCATACATTACATTCATAAAAAGGTAAACAATGGTAATTTGGAACTTTGGAAGAAATAATATTGATTTTTGAGAGCAGAATAAATGGTTCTTATATGTATAGGAAATGATCAGAATAATCATAATGCACAGCAAATGATAACATGGGTGTCAATTAAAAGAAGACCGTGTATTCAACAAAATTCGTAGTTTTTTTATTAGGCACATATTTCACAAAACCGCGTAATGAATATTTCGATAATGAGAGATTCATAAATGTATACATTTCTAATTACAGTTGATGACTGTCCACAAAGATTCGATCCTGGACTTGATCCTTACAGAAAGCTAACAATTATCTACATACTAAACAAAGCCAAAGGTAAACAATGGTAATTTTGGAACATTGGAAGAAATAATATTAATTTTTGAGGGCAGAATTAATGGTTCTTATATTTATAGGAAATGATCAGAATAATCATAATACACAGCCAATGTTAAACATGAATGTCAATTAAAAGAAGACCGTGTATTCAACAAAATTCGTTGTTTTTTTATTAGGCACATATTTCACAAAACCGCGTAATGAATATTTCGATAATGAGAGGTTCATAAATGTATACATTTCTAACTACAGTTGATGACTGTCCACAAAGATTCGATCCTGGTCTTGATCCTTACAGGAAGCTAACAATTATCTACATACTAAACAAAGCCAATGGTTCAACTCCTTCATACTGTGTATTACTTTTAACCATGTTTGCAATACTCTTTACAGTAAAATAAAACCAAACGGTCCAAACTATGGACAACAGATGAATATACTTTATTTAAGATACGACTTCCGATTGATGCATTTATTACAATAGAACACAGCACTGAAAATTTAAAGTTTGACGTTTAAATGTACCATGTTATATTAAGCAAGTTATTAATGTTTTCAATAAAACATGTATGATTGATTATGGAGGCGACTTTGATTTTGGATGTTGAGAACAAATAATATTCTTGTGCAGTGAAATACTGCGAAAAAAATGTTCAGTGGTACCTTCAGTGAATGGTGTGAGTTGCTTTAATCTGTTTTTCTACACTTGAGATTTTTCAGGAAATCGTAGTTTGATTTTAACTTGTTTAAGCATCAAATCTATGTATAAAGTGCAAATTTTCTTGTTTTATACATATATATATATATATTTCAATTCATCTAATTAATGGTCTAACTGTGTTGCAATACCGTATCATCTCATCATGAATATACACTTACCTCGCATTATTCTGAGATAGAGAAAGAGAGATAAAGAGAGATTGTGATTTTAGAAGTATGTTTTAACGCGTTAAAGGTTAAAACGTACGATGTCAAATTGTATACGGTATTATTGTGCCTCTAATGACACGAATGGCCCCTCCCTTTTACCTTTCATATTTGTTGAAGCTTTAAATGTTGTAATATTTTATTGTATATTGTTAACCATGCACAATTCATTTTAAATATAATGTAACTATGAGGATAAAATATGGTAATTTTGAGAACAATATTTATACATGATATGTTTGTGTTACCTCCAATCCTTGACTTTTGAAACATTTCCAAAATATGACAGTGACAAAAGGTCAATGAAAGCATCAAAATAATAGTACTTTTCCATTTTTCCTATCATTTGTAGCGTTGAGTATGTTCCCGTTTTTTATAAAAAAAAATTCTTTCAATTTAGACACGAGTAAGAAGCTTAAAACATTAGTGATGTCTTGGTTTGCTTTTTTAATAACAATAAGAACATCGTAAACTAATAAGTCAACATTAGCTGTTATGTGTTGAATAAATCCTCCAAGAATAATCATATTAAGGTGGCTCGGGTGTCTTCCTCCATCTTGGATTTCGAAGTAGCAGATAACGTTGGTCTAGATATTTCATGAAATGTGCAAATTTTGAGAGTAGTATGTAATTTATTTTAAAGACTTTTGATGTAAATATAGAAAATTGTGTGTTATATCATAATTACGGCTGTAATTTCTCAAAAACACCTTATTTGTGTTTGATTAGATTTTTTTCAACTATGCCAAATAAGGGGAGATAACTCAGATAAAGTAATTTTTATAATAGAAAGTGTTGTGAATTAACCTATTTTCATATGTAGCAAGAAAACAAGTTCGGTGACCCCATTTTTTCTTTTTCTTATCTGAAAGCATCTTATAAGAGCTATCTTCTCACATTTTATCTTAAAGTTCTATCAAGTAGTTTTCTTTTTATTACACAAAATTTGATTTTCCATGCATAATCTATACAAAATCTGACAATTTTGCACAACATCTAGCGTGAAAAAAAGTTCGGTGACCCATACTTTTTGTTATATTTTTGAAAAAAGCATGATAAAAACTTCATTTTGACAAATTATCAAAAAATTCTATCAATTTTAATTAAGACGCCCTAGCCACCTTAACAAGCCCTAATAAAACTTTATGCTCGTCATTAAATCAACACTTTAGATATATAAAAAAAGTATTTATCACGATAGCACTGTATTAAGAATTAAAAGTTTGTATATTTAAATATTCGTTGCTGTATCTAGTAAGCAATACAATATTTATGATTGAGTATTGATCCAATTATGATTTTAGATGTTGAAAACATGTACCATTCTCGAGAGAGAGAGAGAGCTTTATAATTCAACGTACTCATTACATTCTGTATGTCGAAAGTACAAATGTTCCATTTCATTGTATATTTTATGAAATTTTGATTAATTCATTATATAATAATAAGAATAAAGTACTAGTATATTTTGTCTATTACCTTAAACCCGTGGAACGTGAAAAACGTGTCCTAAATATAGCAGTGAAATAATTGTAAAGTAAAACTTTAAAAAAAAATTATTTGTTCTATGATATAAATTTGGCTGTGTTTGCATTTAACAGGGTTATTATTGACTTTTCCATTCAATTTGTTTTATATATGGTTATAATTAAGCACATCTGTAATTTCTCAATCTCAAATTTGAATAACAATACAAATATTTTAGTTCATATACTAATAAATCAACATTAGTTGTTATGTATTAAAAAAAATCTGATCTCTTCGAACAATAATCTATTTACAAGTTTCCATACAGTACGGTCGTCAAAGAATTAATACTTGCGATCTAGCATAAAAAAAAAATTCTGGTATGTGTCACAAAAAAATCTGGCTTTCATCTCAGATTTTTAATTAAGTCTTTGTTTTTGTCCCTGTTTCTACTTTTGACTGTGTATATGGAATTAAGGCCATGAATGTCTCCTTATCTCTTGGTCCAAAAAATGTAAGGGACAAACCTCCATTGTAGTCAAAGCATTCTGACTGGTCTGAAATTGGAAAACAAAAATTATTACAATATTTTTAAACTGCAACTGAAAGTATTAAGCGTTCCATGTCGCTTTACGCTTTACAATGTATGTTTAGGACATGAATATAAAATAACAAAACATTTCAAAGGAACTTCTTCAAATATTATATAGCATAAATCATAATGTTAAGTCCTCGTGTGTGGTTCCTGTGGATTGTTAAAGAAATATAAACACATCAAGTTTCTAGAAACTAACACTTTGTACTTTAAATCGAACTCTTACTCTCACTTGTGTGGTAGTGCATTAGACATGCCTGTCTTTGAAAATGGTATGTATTTAATTCAAAGTTGAAACTTGTTTTAATTGTTGTTGAGAGGCATAGATGGTTCGAACAGAAATTAACTGGCATTACAATCGGAGGCTTGGCTCTATGAAACATTTGTTAGCCAAAACTTTTTATTGTAGAAAGCATATACCAAGTTAGGGCTATGTCGATCATTGTGGTATTATTGCTTTACTAATACATGTGTTTCGAATGGCCATTTGATAGGTATTATGGAGTTAGTGCTTTTCTGAATTGATCCTTACACTACGTTCTTTTATGTATCGTTTGTGTTATGATAGAAATAAGAGGGGAGTCGAGTGGTTAAAACTAGTTAACCTCCGAAAGCGCCAGCAGCTACTCCTAAACTAATGACGACTATTAAAATACCTTGATGAGTAAAATACGGCGACTAGGCATCATTCAAAAGCAGATTGTGAAATTTGTCTTGTTTGGTCTTAAGACATCAATTAATTCATTAACCAGCTGAATTCATAAATTCTATAACTCTCAAACCTAACCGAACGTGAAAATTTAAAACGAAAACATGGTTATATACGACAAAGGATTAAAATGACTGTTACCTATTGAAACAACACAGACATTGAAAAAAATATTTACAACATCAAAAAACTAAGGAAAAAACAACAGGGTCCCCTTTTAAACAAAAACTGAGGGTGACCTCATACGGATGGGTAAGCATTACCTGCCCCACAAGTGTTCCCCGTCGCGTTGTTCATTGCAAGAAAAATGTGGGGATAAATCTTTTTCAGTGATGTTAATATCGAACAATAGAGGGCGGAATTGTAGTCTTTTGCTGAAGATATTATGTTGTCAAGTTGTTCTTAATAATGTATACCGGACTTTTATAATTCATACTTGCTATTTCTTTTATTAAGTTTATATTTTGATTTTGCTGCATTTATTGTTATACATTTTGATCAAAATCGATGCTTCAATTTCTTGTCTTATCAACTCTTGATTAAGGATCATATTTCTAGATCTTAACCATGTCAAAGCCAAAAAATTGACAATAAAAAAAATAATGAAATAAAA
Organism: Mytilus californianus; assembly: GCF_021869535.1. NCBI lineage: Eukaryota > Metazoa > Mollusca > Bivalvia > Mytilida > Mytilidae > Mytilus > Mytilus californianus. The sequence continues at coordinate 125,482,040 of NW_026262679.1, read as the reverse complement.
TAAGACTAGGAAGATACAGTATGTAGAATGACTGTTAAATCGTCTTTCCCAAAAGCATACCTTTCTTACTAGGAAGATTGATTTCCCTAGATCCTGAACGGGAAGTTATCCGTGCCTTTTTTACAACTGGATCATGAACATATCCCACACAAAATGTGAACTTCCCATTTTCTTCTGGAACAACCACTTTCAATGTCCGTTCTGGATAGTTCCAATATATCGTACCTTCTGTGCAATTGGATGGCAGAACAACTCTTTGTACACTGTAAATAATAAAAGTGTTAAGAATCTGAACACTTCTTGAACGCCCTTTGTAACACTGTTCTAAATATTAACATTAGTGTTCAGATTTTTAACATCTTGTGTGCATCTTTCGAACACTATGTGAACTTCTTGAACAAATAAAAAGTGTATACTCCTGAACGCCTAGTGTTTCATTCTGGAACATGTCCTGTGTTCCAGAAATATGTGTTAATATCATGAACACTGTCCTGTGTTCCAGAAATATGTGTTAATATCCTGAACACATAGATTGTAATACTGGAACACATTTTTACATGCTCCAGAAAAAAAGTCTTCCATTCTCTGACATTTTTGTGGTCAAGTAAAAATAACAATTGAATAATTAAAAAAATCTTTAATAGACTAAAAGGGCATAATTCAAAAAAGGACAATATAATGAGAAACATTTCAAAATAACAAGTTAGACAAGTTAGAAAGATAACATTCGAAATAACATTATAATTAAACGGTCAAAATGTGTCCAAATTTATTTATAGTGCAGATTCTCTACCTTGCCTCATCCATCTCTGGTGTTTTAATAATGTAAAAGTATCGTCACATCAAAAGTGATTATTTTGCAAGAAAGTCTACTGGAATAAGAAACAATAATAATTGGCTTTTCTTCTGTCAATAAAATTGAGAATGGAAATGGGGAATGTGTCAAAGAGACAACAACCCGACCATAAAGCAGACAACAGCCGAAGGCAACCAATTGGTCTTCAATGCAGCGAGAATTCCCGCACCCGGAGGCGTCCTTCAGCTGGCCCCTTAACAAATATGTATACTAGTTCAGTGATAATGGACGTCATACTAAACTCCAAATTATACACAAGAAACTAAAATTAAAAATGATACAAGACTAACAAAGGCCAGAGGCTCCTGACTTGGGACAGGCGCAAAAATGCGGCGAGGTTAAACATGTTTTTGAGATCTCAACCCTCCCCCTATACCTCTAGCCAATGTAGAAAAAACAAACGTACAACAGTACGCACAGTAAAACTCAGTTTAAGAGAAGTCCGAGCCCGATGTCAGAATAGGAAACAAAAGAAAATAAACAAAATGACAATAATACATAAATAACAACAGACTACTAGCAGTTACTGACATGCCAGCTCCAGACCTCAATTAAACTGGTTGAATGATTATGTCTTCATCATAAGAATATCAGGCACAATCCCAACTGTTAGGGGTTTAGTATTATACCGTCAAAAAATATATGAGAAGAACATAACAAGTTGAGATATATAAACACCATAAGTTGGTGACAAGGGAACATCACCATCTAAAAATGGATAATTAACAATAGGAAATGAAAAATCATCTCTTTTATCATAAATTTTTGTATTAAGCTTCCCGTTAATGATATAGATATCAAGATCGAGGAAAGGACTGTGGTCATTGTTAGTATTAGCTTATTTAAAGTAAGTTCAACAGGATAAATTTCTTTAGTATACATACTGAAGTTGTCATTATTGAGAGCCAATATATCATCCAAATATCTAAAAGTATTGTTAATTTTTTGTATCAGATGTTGTTTCGATGGGTCTTTGCTGATTTTAGTCATAAATTGTAACTCATAACAATACAAAAACAGATCCGCAATAAGTGGTGAACAGTTAGTCCCCATTGGAATTCCGATAACTTGACGATATACGGAATCGCCAAAGCGAACACAAATGTTATCAAGTAAAAATTCAAGGGCAGATATAGTATCAAAGCATGTCCAATTGACATAGCTCTTTTGTTTGTTGCTACTAAAAAATGACCTAAAAGAGTTTGAACATATGTATTCGCATTCCGACTTTTTAAATGCCAGTTTAATTAGGTGTGTGAATTTTTTCTTAATAAGAATATGAGGCAAAGTGGTATATAGGGTAGAAAAATCAAAACATTGAACAGATTCAAAATCACCAATATATGCATGCAACTTATCTAGTACTTCCAACGAGTTTTTGACACTCCAAAAGTAGTTAATTCCACTATTTTCAAAGGCCTTATTTGAACAATTTATTATCAGGTTTTTGGTTGTACCAAGTGTACTAGTAAGTAGAATAGACAATTTAGTAGTGGAACAATGACTTGAAGACGAAATAAATCTATATTTGTAAGGTGATTTGTGTAGCTTCGGAAGCCAGTACATAGTTGGGACTTTCATTGTATTTGGTTCTGCTTGTAAAGAAGTAGCTAATAGTTTATGTTTGTTACAGATATCGTTTTCTGAAAATGAAGTCAGTTGGAATGTTGGTGAATTCGTGATTTCCTTTTGCAGAATCTCAATGTAAAATTTACGTCAAACTATAATGATATTATTAGCAGCTTTATCAGCCGGGACAAAAACAAATTCCTTGGCTAGTTCTTTTAGTTTATGTTTGATACGAGAGATAGGATTTTTATGGTTGTTGTTAAGAGTAAAATGTTCTTTAAAATGTTGTATACGTATATCAACTATCTTCATTACTGAATTAAAAAAAGAGTCCAAAGATTTTTTGTCAGCTTTTACAAAACAGTTTAACTTTTTCAAAACAGTTTAACTAATCTTTTGCTGCCTCTGTCAGGCACTACTGAATTTCTTTACAAACACCTTTAACTTCATAGAGAGCTGGGATGTACATGACTAATTCATCACTCATATTTTCCATAATCCACTGCCTGCATATCACTTCAGATAGGCAATATCCATCCAAAAATACCCTGTAGTTTGCTAGTTATTGAGTCGGTGCTGATGTAACACTGCTCTAGGCATTTAACATCATTTGAGTCACCTATAACTGTTTTTGAGCTTACATTTTGAAAATCACAGGGTGAGGTGGGTTATAACTACTCATTGGCCTTACCATCAATTGTACGTTCTAAAATGTAAAATAAACAGTGTATGAGTAAATAATTTATTAACCATGTCGATATTACTAAAGAATTATAAATTCTTATTCTTTTTTGGCAATTCCATTTAAGTCGTCATCATTATTAGAGATTTTTTTTTTGAATCTATGCAATATTTCAGAAGTTGTTACAGATTAATTTTTACTGTTTTTACTTTTTAATTGTTAAAGGGTGGACTGTTTTCAAGTAAGAAGTTCTCCGATTCTACAATGTATAGCTTTCAAAAAAAGTCAGATTACAGCAAATTATCATCACTGTTTTAGACAACATTGTGTCTTTAAACAAGTGTAAAGAGACTAAAATAAATTGACTGAAGTCAACTCAGAAATCTAATGACTATTTGCTAAATATATATTCTTCAAGTCCCGAAGACCTCTTTTCAGAAAATGTTTAGGGATTTTTTCATTGGAACTACAATTTACAAATGTGCATTCCCAAAAGTGTGAGTAATCGTCGAACTGCATTTTGCTTTATATTCACACAGTGACAATATGTGCTATGTGTTTTTTTTTATTTTTTTTTTACTTTAAATGTTTCCCATCTGACGGTTGTGAACGTGCATATACCAACTATGAAAGACACAAAGAAATAGGATCATTTTCGTGTATTCTCACAAAGAACCTGCTTATTTCGTTAAAATGAATTGTGGCATAACATGTATACTTCCATTTACTTCAACAAGGATTTGTATACAACTCCTTGACTTCAATGTGTCTGGTCAGAGGAGGAAATTTTTCATTGAAATCCTTAGACAAGAAATGATTAAGTTCGTAATTTGTTATTAAGATTGCAAAACATACCTATTAAATCAAGTTGTGATGATAATGTTTTTCAGTGATGCTTCTTCTGGATGTTTTATTCAAAACAGGCGCTTATTAGTATTAACTTATTTACATTGGTTAAAAAATAAATCCAAATGTCGTTCAGAAAAGGATATATATATAAAATTTCGAACATTTCCAAGTTTCCAAATATGCCCCTGAGACATGATTCAAGGTTCCTTTTTCTCAACTATAATTTGCTTATGTGGATGCGGCTAAAAGACATTTGTCGTCAATTTCTGATAATAAACATCATTAATCATCGTCTGGTGGAGTCAAGTGTTCAAATTCAGAACACTGTTCTTGAACATGTGTGTTAAAAGACTGAACACAATGTGTTATATATTTTAACGCTTGCGACGAAAGTGGAACACTGGTGTCATAAACCGAACATATTGTGTTCAAAATTGGAATTGTGTTCAAGACGCGTCAGGCGTCCGCAAAATTTACAGTGAACACGTCGGCTGAGTAAATATAATATGATACAATGATGCTATTTATAGATGTTCGATCGTGAACAGATGAATTGTACAAAAAACATGAGTTAAACAATTGTGTAAAAGGAAGAAATAGAGGTTTTGATAGACGGGGCATTTGATTTTTTTTTTAGTAAAAATGAAAAATTGTAAAAAGAAAATGTGCAAAATTTATAGAAAATGGAAAAGTGGAAGGACACAGATAATTTTAATGTCTCTTATCTATACTAATAAAGGAAGAGACCGATTTCATTGAGCCGCAATTCCTCTGAAACCACACAAAGTCGGAAACATTTGTGATATGACGTATAAATGTAGTGTTTTGTACTTCTTAAATTTGTCTTTGAAACAATCTTTTTTCCACAGAAAACGCCAATTTTTGAGAAAATATCCAAATTCGGAGACCGTTATCAATCCGTGTCTTATACGCTTTCGCGCATGCTCAGTCGACGTACTATCCGCGAAATCCAAGTGAAAGTAAGGAGAAAGGATAGAAAAAAGGACAGTTAGGCCTATAATGATCATGTATTGTATTGTTAGTGCATCATTTTGCTAAATTTAACGACATCCACCCTTTTTACTCAGATGCAGAACTGTCCAAAAATGAAATGGGCGTTGATCGTGTCGAAGTGATCCTCCCCCCACCCCACCCCCTTTTATGTGTAAACACAGACACCCGACGTCCGGACCCCTGCCCCCTTTTTTATGTGTAAACACAGGCACCCTTGACACTCTTTGTTTCAACACTTGCCCAATTCTACCGCGATTTCGCGGGCATCTTCTAGTTGTGTCTAATATTAACGAAGATGAAAGGGAAAGGATTTTATGAATTTCTATCAGGTCGTACATGCATACCTCTGCATTTGAAAGAAAGTAGTGTGCTTTCGGAATTTAATAAATAAGTTATGAAATACTACTAAACATTTACAAAAAAATGCATACATAATGCGATCAATATACGTTGAATAAAATCTGAATTTACCAAGAGCCATTTTTTTTTGGTTATTCGAACGCTCTAATTAAAATCGGAATTCAGTCTTATATTGACCAATATTGAAATTCTTACAAGAAAAGAATCTATAAATCAATTTGTGTATTCTATGAAATATCTGTCTCCTTTTGCTTATCGACCATGACCATAAAAACTACAACCTCATTTTTATTTAAGTCATGTTTTATAACCCTGAATGTTATGGTGATTTCGTTTACTCGTATTCGTTTTTTTTTTCTTCAGTAATATTGTATATAAGCCAATCAATGAGCTAAATAAAAAAAAGTATATACATGTACTTACGGAAATCAAATTTGTAAATAATAAAAGATACATACTTTTCCTAATTCGATAAAGATTTCAGCTTTTATAAACATTGTAGTAAACGCCATCGTCATAAGTCATTCCTTTTCATAAATAATATTTATATTTCTTATGTCTCACTAATATCTGCTTCGAGGATGAAGTAGGATTTTTTGGGTAAATATATGTAAAACCGTTAATAATTGCTGTCACTGAATAATTTCTGAGCATATCCTTTTGTACAACCATTTTTTCAAACATTTTTTGTTCTAAAAAAAAACCCAATTGATTTCTTTAAGTCATACACAATACTTTTCGTATCTTTTCCCATTAATCATCTATATATACAGATCATTTTTACGAAACCATCGGATCGTTATAAAAAATAAAGGCAACAGTAGTATACCGCTGTTCGAAACTCATAAATCGATAGAGATAAAAACAAATCCGGGTTACAAACTAAAACTAAGGGAAACGCATCAAATATAAGAGGAGAACAACGACACAACAAACACACAACATTAAAATGTAACACACACAGAAACGAACTATAATATAACAATGGCCATTTTCCTGACTTGGTACAGGACATTTTAAGAATAAAATGGTGGGTTGAACCTGGTTTTGTTGCATGCCAAACCTCCCGCTTTTATTGCAACGTCAAACACAACACCAAAACGACAACATCACATGACAGGACCACAATACAAATAAATGGGAGAACATATAGGACAAAGAAACACACGAATAATAGCTAGCAGAAGGTACTAGGCTTACAATTCAATACACCAGACGCGCGTCTCGCCCACACAAGACCAACCAGTGACGCCCAGACAAAAAAAGCTTGAAAGCCAAAACAAGCACAATGCCGAAGAGCACCGAGGACCAAACTTCCAAAAAGTTGCGCCCAACACGGACAGGATTTTCTGCCTGGGACAAGAACATCCTTATTATTTAGAATAATTTATAATTTTGCAAACAGTAAATTTTGTAAAATGACTATATAATAGATATACATGATAAAACCAAAGTGGGGACTAACTACAGAATAAAAACGGATACATTACTTAAAACAACTTAATCCAACATATAAAAATACACAGCCGAGTTAGCTAAAGCCTCAACGCACAAAGTGATGTCACATTTGAAATTCTAAAAAAAAACACACAAAGTGACGTCACATATGAATTTGTAAATATATTTCCCAAAAACAAGATAGGACCAGGATTGACCCAAGACCAGATCTGAAATACTGCCGTTACATTTATTAATAACAATGAAAATTACAATACTTATTAATATCAAATTGTGGTAGTAATTAGATAACTAATAGTATCATCCAGCTATGTCGGTGTTTCCTCCGAATCGAACCGTAAACCAAATATATCGTATAAATTTCGTTGAACCAAACTAAAATCTAATAAATGAAGGGGGTGATTAATTATCTATACCATAACACACGAATATAACAGAAAATACGTTAAGACATTTGACAAAATCCGACGAGAACAACAAATATAACATCAAAATTAAATACATGAATTTGGGATAGAAAGGTACCGTGACACGTCTTATAGCAATGCGGTTTCACACTCAGCAAAACAATCACAATCGGGAATAAGTCACGTTCGGTAATTAAAAGATCAGACGACGTAATGACAAACCACAATCTAACACGTGGTAAAAATGTCCTTAGTTAGTTTTGACAAAGACACATCGTATGGATCAACCAATTGGTGATGGTGTCCGTAAAATTTACGGAGTGTCATTTTTAATCTGTCCTCCTCATAACTTTGTTGGAGCAGTTTCTGCGTAAGGAGCACACTCCTGTATATGAAGTCCGTATAGTGTGAACAAGCACGAGAATAACGTATCAATTGAGATATGTAAACACCATACGAAGGGGCAGAAGGTATGTTACTGCTGAGAAATGGGAAATTGATAATTGGGAAGTTGAAATCGTCCCGTTTATCATAGATTTTCGTGTGAAGTCGTCCATCTGTATCAATATTGAGGAAAAGATCAAGGTATGAAGCAGTCCTTCTAGTATCAGTAGTATCCTTAATTTCAAGTTCACTGGGATATATGAGACGTAAGTATTGGCTGAAATATGGGTTATTCAATGATAGAACATCATCAATATATCGAAAAGTAAAATTAAAGAATTTCGCAAGGTGCTTTTTCTTTTTGTCTTTTAGAAGGTTCTGAATGAATTCTGCTTCATACGAGTACAAAAACAAATTGGCCAGTAGGGGTGCACAATTAGTTCCCATTGGAATACCGACTGTCTGTTGAAATATAAATCCTCCAAACTAAACAAATATATTGTCGATCAAAAAGTCCAGCATTTTGATAATATGATCTTCAGTATATTTTCTGGTAGATTCAGTGTGGTTTTTCACAAAATATGAATTATTGTAACCCAAAACAAGAAATTTGTATCTACGATTCCCATTTTTATAGGAAAAGCTCTGTTTAATGAGATGGTGAAGTCGTTCTTTCAACTGAGCATGGGGAAAAATATTCCAGGCTTAGTTTGAGAACCTCTTAAACGTGTCAACACAACACTTAAAGTAAGTAAAAACAAGAATGTGTCCATAATACACGGATGCCCCACTCGCACTATCATTTTCTGTGTTCAATAGACCTTGAAATTGGGGTCAAAACTCTAATTTGGTATTAAAAAGATCATATCATAGGAAACATGTGTACTAAGTTTCAAGTTGATTGGACTTCAACTTCATCAAAAACTACATTGACTAAAAACTTTAACCTGACACGGGACAGACGCACGGACGAACGAACGGACGAAAAAACGAACGAACGAAAGAACGGACGCACAGACCAGAAAACATAATGCCTTTACTACTATCGTAGAAGGGGCATAAAAAAATTCGGACGCCCCAAGTTTAAAAAATGGTGTTGCATTAGTGACAGAATTTTTTAAATTGCATATCAAACTACCCATCAGTATCTAAATGGCATCCTTATTTAAAATTAGTTTACTCTCTTTGATACTAACAGTTTATATAAAAAAATCATTACATTTTTTCATAAATCATTTAAAATATAGTTGTATTTCATATAGTACTCACTTATAGGTAGTTACTATGTTGCATCGATCAATCCCTAAACCATATGATAAACCGATATACACACAGACAAGAAATACGAGGATTCCTTGTGAAGTCATCGTTAATTACATTTGCAAGTGAAAAGGCGCAACACGTTTTATACTAAAAATGATAAATATTTTGGGACACTTAGCTGTAACCGGAGGTTTCCAAATATGCCGGTCATTTATCGTAAGCAATAAAACGTTTGATCATTTCCTTTACTTATTGAAATTATGAATTGTCGTGACATGTATTGGAAGATACAAATTTTATACAAAATGAAAAGAACTAAAAATACATGTTGAAAAGTCAAAAGGTTGGAAATTTACGTAACTTACACGGTGAAGCATTTATGTATAGAGTACTAAATAACACGTTGATATTTAACCATAGAAAGATGATATTATTGTAAAGTGACAAATGTTTTAGCCATGGCGTTTTCAGTTTATTTTCCACTTATGATTTTGAATGTCCCTTTGGATCTTTCGCCCATCTTTTGTGTTTTAGTCTTATTCGAAAAGCTCTTTTTGGGAAATTAGATTAATGGTGTAACTTAGTTTAACATCATCGAGACATCACAATTACCAGTTGACTGTTATTCCACGGTGGTATTTTTCGGCTAGTGGTCAGCTAAGATAAAATGAAAGACTGCATGTACATAATTAAACAAATATTTACTCGTGCAAACTTGAAATTAAATGATTTGTCTTTTTTGTTGTATTCATATTCCTTACTTTTTGACATGTGACCATGAACCTGTTTGTGTTCAATCCAGAAAACTGAATGTCAACAGGATATATTGGTATTCAATGTCAACAGGATATATTGGTATTCAATGTCAACAGGATATATTGGTATTCACATTGTGACAAATCCTTCTAATGTTAGACAATTGATTAGATACATTTGGTTGAAATTCAGATTTCAGATAGTGTGTGATAGATTAAAACTTGCCAGTAAAGAATTACCTTAAAATAATTTTTACTTTTCAGTTATGGTTTTAAATTTTGTTTAACAGACCAGTTTGAGCTTCCTTATTGGTTTTTCGTGATTCAAAGTTATTCTACATCAATATGATTTCTTTCAAAATCTTAGTGACTACAAGCGTAACAGAAAAAAGTATTCGAGTGCAGTTGAATAAAACTAGCAGTAAATAAAGTATTCAGTCTGAAAATTTGATTTGACCACTTGCAGTCACAAGTGTAGCACAGGATGTATACACTTCGAAAGTATGTTCATTCAATGTATTAACTTGAACATTAACCTCGTTTTGTTACGCCCATTTGCTCCATGGTACTAGTACTTGTTATCCGTTCACTAGGAGTTATTACAGAGCTATTTTATTTGAAACTTTTTTCAGTTCGTGTGTTGTCCTCTGGTTTTCAATAGTTGGTTAGGCACCTTCCATCCTTTATTAAGTACAGTTTTGTAGATATTTGATCAGTGATAGATATGAGTCACTTAATTTGGAATACACACTTTTTGTATAATACATATCTCTCTAAGACAGGGATATTGACTTAATGGAGTCAAAATTAAACATAAACGGTTGAATAGACCTGTTACGCTTGTAGTCACTAAGATTTTGAAAGAAATCATATTTATGTAGAATAACTTTCCCATCTGATCGAAGGATTTGTATATAAATCCTTGACTTCAATGTGACTGGTCAGAGGAGGACATTTTTCGATCATTTTATATTTGATTTACTGTAAGTCCAAAATAATTAATCAATCATGTCCTTAAGTAACCTATATCTAATTTGTTGTTTTCATACAAAATTTAGTTGTGACATCAGTAAATTATCACATTTAGTAAGCTGCTTATAAACTGTATATCTGTATAGCTGTAAAATGTAAAGCCGTTGAGATGCATTTTAACCGTGCATACCATAGATTAATTGTATCCAAATATTAATCGATGACAAGTTTATATCAGTTTTTACTTAACAATCTGTTTACTCTGCCATGATACCACAGGGTAAGATTTATTGTATCCATACATTATGTGATGACAAGTTTATATCAGTTGTTACTCACTGTGATTTTAATTCATCTTTATCAAAGGGTTCTAACACATTAAAGTAAAGTTTGACATCAGGTTTGAACTGTGGGAATACAACTGGTGTAGGTCCTGTAAACAAGTTCATTCCAAAAATACCAAACTCCATAGTTTATATTTTGTTATATAAAGAACATTATTATTACATAGATGAAAAACTCAAATGTTGTATGTTAAGTCCTTTTTCAGTACATTTGTGAGTCACCTAGTAACCAAGAAGCTTTTACCGGTATCAACCTGTTAACCTGTTTCAAGACGGTGTTAACCTATTTCAAGACGTCAAGCATGAACTCTTCACCAGAACAACATAATTCTGCAAGTGTTGATGATAATTATTAACACTTTTTGACAGCAGCTGATGTTATTAATGATTTACATAGTTTTGTAAGTGATGATGAACAAAATAATAAAAAAAAATCACACTTTTTACAACCATTGAAGAGATTTTGTACCCAAATTGTGTTTTTTCTTCATTTTATTATTTTTAGGTTTTTAATTATACCCCATGCCAATTTACTGTTCTGATCTGTCAATCAGTCTGTCTGTCCCCTTGTCGATTTTTATAACTTTTGTTGTCACCATGCTAGTGCCTACACTTTTTTGTTAGATCCTCTTCTTAGGAGTAAGTTCACAAAGGGTTAAAAATGGACATAAGATTTTAAGTTTTTTAATCAGGTCAAAATACTTAAAATTTCACATAGAAATAGTTGTGATATATCCATTAATACAAAATAACTTCTTTTAAGGCACATCCCATTTAAAATGACGAAGTAATGATGCCTCAAGTATGCTAGTAAGCCTAGAATCCAATCCAATGAAGAAGAAAATGATTAACCTAGAAGTAAGACTTTTGAAATAGATCCGTTTAAGAACCAAGTTATGGCCATTTTGGAATTTTATGATAATAAATCATATTGGGCCTAAAGTGAATATTGTCCTTTTTTGAAAGTTTCCAAAAATTAAAACCTTCGATGAGTTTATATAGATTCCACCACTGCATCAAGTGTGTAACGATATTTCTCCACCCGAGACAGGGAAAAATTTAAATTTAAAACACAAGGCTTGCCAAGCTTTTTAAATATTTAAAATTTAACTGTTGAGAGTGGAAAAATATCATTATACACAAGATGTAGTGGTGTAATCTGTTTCTCTAATGATTTTAAGAGAATATCTAAACAGAAATTATCCTTCCTTTTCAAAGATTTGTAGAAAGTTGTGTTCTTCATATGTGACGTCATCAGGCACTGTCGCCTCTTTTTATGACGTCATAATAGGAAATTCAGAAGAAACAAAGAAAATTTGACATCATAATTGAATTTCGACCATTCATTAGCCGAGAACAAAGTTTAATCTAGAGATGAGAAATATTTTTTTTACACCAAAATTTGAGAATAGCATGAAAATGAGAGAATTAAAATTTTAAGTTGGGGAATATCTAATCAGGAAAGGAATTAACAATATTCAATACTAATTATGCAGGGATTTGGGTCATGTGAGCTTTCTACGTAATGTTCTTTCATTTCACTTATTCTACTAGGAATATTATTTGTAATCTCTTTGAATACAAACTTTAATTTCTACATCATAATTACAATTCAACTATAAAAAAGTAGCATAATCGTAATATCAAAATTTAAAAGTTCTTGCATATTCGGAATGATTGGTTTTGAAGTTCCCATTGAATGAACTCAACAGAGAACAATAACTAATGTATTTATCTTATGGGACAACTCAACGTGCAAAAATTTGAATACCTAAATGAACAGGTACTGATTCTTGGGAAAGATCTTATTTCATTTGCAATAAACATTTTCTCCATGTTGTGAACAGTTCAATATGCTTGAATAATAAACGTTCTGATACATCTGCTGGAATGCAATACACATAAAGATAGTCTTTGTTTAACTTGAAATAGGTTAACAAGGTAATTAAACGAAACAGCAATATGAATATATTCCTTAAGTTAAATAACAAAATTGTTATTACATGAAGAAAAAAGAGACAAAGATCAATAAAAACATAGAAACTTCTCTGATGATAGTGTGAATTGTTTAGTGTGAAACTCACACTTTATTTTTAATAGTTCTATAAAATTATTTTTAAGTTCATATAGCAGGAATCGTAATTTCCTGTAAGAATTTTTCCGTAGTGCAAGTGTACTACATGTATGTTCGTTTAGTTTTGTAAAATCAGAGTACAAAGAAAAACAAAGAACAAACAAAATTTCAATAGTTAAAAGTAGCTGTAGTAACTGCGTACATCATGTAGCTTGTGCATATATATTGGTAAGATAGTGGGAAAAAAAATCTTAGAGTCAAATAAGCTCAAATGTTATATTACTTCGCAAGAAATAATGTATGAATTGGACAATAATTTGGATGGACTGCATTTCAATTGTTTTAAAAGATAACAAGACAAAAGAGAAGAGTCAAGTTTTACCACCAAAAAGTATAACTATTCATTAACTATTTTTGCCGAGTAAAATTTTCTTTGGATGCATTAGATAAATTACATGCTTCCGATGGTCCTTTTGATTAAATTGACATTTTTGACTTTTGACTCTTTATACTACATTTCCACTCGAACTTATCAAACAAAAGTTTTCTTAAGGTTTTTGTAGAATAATCTGATTGCAAATTTATTTTCTGCAACTCATATAAAGCCGTTTTCTATAACGAGAAAGGTATAGATACTAGATATACTTACTGGAGGTGTGATGAGATGATTTAGGCTGTAATGTTTCTCCTTGACAACATTTATGTACGTTTCAGTAATAAAGTTTATCAACAGGTTGTTGGCATACCCTTTAATAGCACACCTGTTCCTGTACTGTTATCAATCACAATTTATGACCAAACTTAGTAAAGATAGATTCAACAACACTTACTGTTATCTTGATGATATTTTTTCTTTAAATAATCAAGAGTTCTCTATTATATACTGCAGAAATTTGCCCAAAGGAACTTACTTTAAGTATATCAAATTTTAACAGGAATAACTGTCCTTTCCTAAATTTAGATATTTCAGCTACAAAAGGGACAATTTTTCTTTTTCTATTGTTAATTTTCCTTTTTTGGAAGGTGATGTTCCTTTTGCACCATCTTACAGTGTTTAACATGTCTCAACGTGTTCCCCAAGCCTATGTCTGTAGTGACATTTTGGATTTCAATGAAAGTAATCTATGTATTACTGGTTAGTTATAAGTCAGGGATTTTGTTACCACAAATTCATTAAAACTGTTTCAATATTCTCCCATAGAAAAAAGATTTGGTTTGGAAGTTTAGCTGTATCTGTAGAAAAACTTATTTCAAACGGGAAAGCACACCCTTAATTTTACAGTGATGTTGTTAACCGAGCCCGGCAATTAAGATGTGATCCGGTGTCATTTTCAATACCATGACTCAGTAAAATAGTCCAAACATCTTTTTCAACATGTTTTATATATACCATATATTTATTAGAGTATTAAAACTTTGAAAAGCAGTTTGAAATAATTTGATTTTTGAAATGGGAGGTGTATAGACAAGAGGGTTCAATTTACCATGGATGGGGGTCAAAATACCATGGATAAGTAAACTTGTTTCATATATACCAATATGCCTATTTAATAATTTTGTGACTTTCATTTTTCTTCCACATGTAAACGAATTAAACCTGACAGGAGTCTTATATAGTGAGAAGTAAGGATTTTTTTAACTTTATATCAATAAAAGACTTATCCAGCAGAAAGTCATTTTTACAATGTTTTACATTTCCCAGTGGGATGATACTTTTACCCGGCTTACGGCCGAGGCAAATATATTTGAGGAAACGTATAACTCCCAAAAAAAATCATAATAGATTATCCCCTGTAGAGTGTTTTTTACTGGGAAATAATTTACATGACAATCCACGCACCTGACTTCATTATCTTTATTGCTTTTATATTGATTTTATGTATATCATAATTGGTTTAAATTTAACTATTCCGTTGATGATTTCAACTTTCAACACGTTGATCACGCATTACATAAAACCAGAGTCGTGACGAAACATTATAAAAGTAAATAAAAAGATAATCTGGATTTAACATACGACAAACAGGAACACTCTTTCAGTTAAATGTTTTCGATTTTTAAAACTTCAGAATATAAAACACAAAACTTTTTAATTCTCCAGGATTACATGTAATCATTTTCAATTGCATAGAGGATCATTATGACATTTGACACTGTCTGGAGAAGTAACCTTGATCAGTTGATCATTATATCTTTTCATTGTTTACAGAGTGGAGTCTATCAGTATCAACCAGCAATTAAGGAAACCCTTAAAAAAAAGGGCCCGTAATTTCAAGGAAGCATATAAAACCAAGTGTAATCAAAACGTGTAAATTGTGCTACTTTTAATTTAGACATAAGATAACATGACTATAAACTGAAAAAGAAACACGAATTAAACAACATAATTAGTTATCAAAGGTACCAGGATTATTTAATACGCCAGACGCGCGTTTCGTCTACATAAGACTCATCAGTGACGCTCAGATCAAAATAGTTATAAAGCCAAAACAAGTACAAAGTTGAAGAGCATTGAGGACCCAAAATTTCAAAAAGTTGTGCCAAATACGGCTAAGGTAATCTATTCCTGGGATAGGAAAATCCTTAGTTTTGAAAAATTCGAAGTTTTGTAAACAGGAAACTTATAAAAATGACCATATAATTGTATTATGTCAACACCGAAGTGCTGACTACTGGGCTGGTGATACCCTCGGGGACGAAACGTCCACCAGCAGTGGCATCGACCCAGTGGTGTAAATAGTTATCAAAGGTACCAGGATTATTATAATTTAATACGCCAGACAAAACCGTATAAGAGATAATTCAGTTAAAGTTTCAATATTAAATCGATAACTGACATGATCCGATATTTTGTTGAAACACGTGAAGAACGAAATCGCAGGTATAAAAATGCACTTTTCACTCGGACTTCTATGTTCTTTGATAGTCAAACGGTTATCCCCTTAAATACGAAAATACATCTACAGGAACATATGCTGAAACTTTACAAATCCACTGTTTTTTTTCAACTGTTTCAATTCAATCATACCACATCTTCTTATTTTTATATTGTGATTCTTGTCTAGTACAAGTTATTGGTGAAAACGTTTTAACTTATACACCATCCTCACATGCATGTACATTATATCGTAATTAATATCTAGTTTGTACTCTATCCTCACCTATCATAGTAAATTTAGTCAGTATCTTGTTTATACGGTATGTTAAAATTAACTCTTTTGTCACGTTTTGGTAACTTTCACTTTGAGACGATGGATCAAACTGGAGATATTCTGCTGAGCTTCCTCCAACACGTAAATAACATGGTGATAATGCTTTGGCTAATACCTGTAATTTTGGAGAACTAAAAAAGAAAAAAATATGTTGTCTGATTTTGGTCAAATTTTTCACTCATCAGGCTAAAGAAATACAATCTAAAATGAGATGTATAGTATCATGTTAATCTCATCTTTACCATACCTTATGGCGCATTATTTAAATGTCAACAATATCTTTAATCATTCTAATCATTTACTGTGCTTTATTGTGTAATAATTCATTTGATTGTATTGCTAAAATTTTGGGCACCATTATTGGCTAACAAAAATATCTTATCTTATCTATAGAGGCTTCTCTTACATTAAATATTTATCTGATAATGAATCTCTTTACGGTATACCTATAATTGAGTGTCACCCCATTTACATGATAATGAATCTCTTTACCTGTGATTGAGTGTTGCCCAATTTACCTGATAATGAATCTCTTTACCTGTTATTGAGTGTTGCCCCATTTACCTGATAATGAATCTGTTTACCTGTAAATAGTCATCAAAGGTACAAGGCTTATAATTTAATACGTCAGACGCTAGTTTCGTCTACATAAGATTCAGCAGTGACGCTCAGATCAAAATAGTTAGAAAGCTAAACAATTACAAAGTTGAAGAGCACTTATGACCTAAAATTCCAAAAAGTTGCGCCAAATACGGCTAAGGATATCTATGCCTAGGATAAGAAAATCCTTAGTATTTCGAATAATTCATTCTTTTGCAAACAGTAAATTTATAAAAATGACCATATAATTGATATTCATGTCAACACCGAAGTGCTGACTACTGTAATTGAGTTTTACCCCTTTACCTGAAAATGAATATTTTTACCTGTGATTGAGTATTGCCCAATTTACCTAATAATGAATCTCTTTACCTGTAATTGAGTGTTGCCCCTTTACCTGATAATGAATCTCTTTACCTGTGATTGAGTGTTGCCCAATTTACCTGATAACGAATCTCTTTACCTGCGATTTAGTGTTTCCCCTTTATCTGATAATGAATCTCCTTACCTGTAATTGAGTTTTGCCTCTTTACCTGATAATAAATCTCTTAACCTGTAATTGATTGTTGCCCAATTTAACTGATAATGAATCTCTTTACCTGTAATTTGGTGTTGCCCCATTTAACTGATAATGAATCTCTTTACCTGATAATGAATCTCTTTACCTGATAATGAATCTCTTTACCTGTGATTGAGTGTTGCCCAATTTACCTGATAATAAATATCTTTACCTGTGATTGAGTGTTTCCCCATTTACCTGATAATGAATCTGTTTACCTGTGATTGAGTGTTGCCCCTTTACCTAATAATGATTCTCTTTACCTGTGATTGATTATTGCCCAATTTAACGATAATGAATCTCTTTACCTGTGATTGAGTGTTGCCGAATTGACCTGATAATGAATCTCTTTACCTGAAGTTGAATGTTTCCCAATTATTCTGTATAAATGATGTATCTAATGTAACACTAAGGAATCTATCTGATACTGTTTCTATTACTGTATCGGTATCAATCATTACATTGGTTTTTCCCATACTAAAGACCTTTAAAATGGTCTCACAACTATCGAAATTGTTGATCGACGCTTCAACTCGAAATTCAAAAATAATATAAAAGAACTAAGTGTTCACCGTGTGAAAACAAATCTTGGAGTGAAGAAAAATGGTGTGTAATTTAACAGGTAAATGAAAGTGAGTAGAATTCAACTGATAATCCAATAAGAACTTCGGTGACGAATTTAATTCGTTAAGGGCAGAAAAACTTCAATCTAGCAAGAATGGAAATTTCTTTTTCAGTAATTAATCATTTTATATTAAGATAAAATTTCTTAATCTATAGTGCTTGACTACCGAAAATCTAGCTCTCCCAATATTTCAATGTATCAATTAAAAGTCGCAATGCTTTCAATCTGCATATAAAGAGAGACTAAACCTACCAAACATTTCAAATTTTATATATTAACATTCGTATTTCAAATGAGATCTTCAACATACTGATAATCATATGATAATCTTTAAATTATACAGTCTCAACTTCAGGTTCAATAATACACATAATAAATAAAATCTACCGATATACAATATACAACATTTCTAATGATTACTTTGATCTGGGAAATTTTTGGGATTTTTAGTTTTCAATGCTCGACAACTGTGTAATGGAATGTTATTTCGAGGACGTGGTGTACTTGATTGTAAGCCAATACATTTGATTACTGTTTTTTCTCAGTTTTATGTTCTAATGATCTAAAATTCTTAATATCTTTATTTCTATGTTTTCTATGTCAACGTATAGATGAACGTCATGCTATGAATCTGACCTGACGGAGCGTATCTGTGTTATACTTTATTGTCATAAGATTTGTCAGTTGCGCACGAATTCAATCAGTTGACAGTCCAAATCTAATACGAAGTTGAAGAGCATTAAAAACCGAAAATTTCAAAAAGTTTGCAATCTGTGTCGTATGGGTAGAAAAACTTTGGTGTTTCGAATTATTCAACATTTTATAAACAGAGAATTAACCACAGAATGAACAGATCAATATTATGTCATGTCAACACACAAGTGCTGACTACTAGACTGGTGATACACATGGACATGATACGTCCCTCAGCAGTGGCATCTTATTATTCGGTAGAAGAGACTTTGGTTGAATATAATTTTATACATCGTTTAAAATAATAGCCAGGTAAACTTATCTTTAGAGAAATAGATTACACTAACGAATTCGCGTGAAATATGATATTTATCCACTCTCGACAGCTTTAAAATTTTAAAGTAAAACAACATATCTGTCTCAAGTAATGAAATATTGATATCACGTAATAAATCTTAACAACATGTGTTAATAGTTATCAAAGGTACATGTGTTGCATGAAATGCTCTCTACTAGATTAACTGTCAGCAAAAACAATAGAGTTATTCCCTCAAAATTAAAAATAAACAAAAATAAAGTTAAAAAAAAAAGGATTTTTTAATGATATTTGCTTTAAAAGATGACCTGTGTATCATCTTTGGATGCTGAATAACCAAATCTTTGTCACACCTTAACCTTTTAATGAAGAAAATAAGTCACTTTCTTGGCGTATGGCTGGTACTTGCGATGTTTAAAGTTACAAATTTGCACTTGTACGTTTAGCACAGATGGTGTTGAATAAATATTAATGAGTCATTGAACTTGTTGAAAAAGGACAACATCCTAGTAATAATAAGATATATTTGGCTCATGTAAAAATCCCGGTGTCTATTGTATTTATCACGAAAAAGATCAGTAGGTATAATTATGCATACCGCATAGTCAGTTATAAAAGGCCCTAATTTATGTACAAAAAAGTTAAATAACAAAAATACTGAACTCCAAGGAAAATTCAAAACAGAAAGTCCCTTATCAAATGGCAAAATCAAAAGCTCAAACACACCAATGCAAACGAATGGAAAACAACATTCATATTCCTGACTTGGTACAGGAATATATATACATAATGTATATCTATCATGAGATGTACAATGTATATATATAGTGAGATGTACTATTTATATCTATATCGAGATGCACAATGTATATCTATAGTAAGATATACAATGTTTATATGTAGTGAGATGTGCAATGAATATATGTAGTGAGATGTACAATGTATATCTATAGTAAGATGTACAATGTATATTGGTCATGAGATGTACAATGTATAACTATAGTGAGATGTTAAATGTATGTCTATAGTAATATGTACAATGTATATTTATCATGATATGTACAATGTATTTATATTATGAGATGTACTATTTATATCTATATCGAGATCTACAATGTATATCTATAGTAAGATATCCAATGTTTATATGTAGTGAGAATACAATGAATATAGGTAGTAAGATGTACAATGAATATCTATAGTGAGATGTACAATGTATATATGTAGTGAGATGTACAATGTATATATGTAGTGAGATGTACAATGTATATACGTAGTGAGATGTACAATGAATTTATGTAGTGAGATGTACAATGAATATCTATTGTGAGATAAACATAACCCGCTTGACTTCAGTATGTACACTAAAGAGATTTATCCTGCTGAGCTGACTTTAAATAAAGATAATACTCACAATGAACACTGCCCTTTCCTGGATCTTGATATCTGTATCTTTAACAGGAAGCTTAATACCAAAATTTACGATAAAAGAGATTTTTCATTTCCTATTGTTAACTATCTATTTTTGATGGTGATGTTCCCTTGTCACCAACTTATGGTGTTTATATATCTCAATTTGTTCTATTCTCTCATGTATGTAACAACGTATTTGATTTTAGCGAAAGAAATCTCTGTATTACTGAAAAATTATTGTCCTAGGGTTTTCGATATCACAAACTAGTCAAAACATTTACTGAATTTTATCATCGGTACGAGGACATCATTCGTAAATTTAAATCAACATGCAGACATCTTATACGTTCGGGTATTTCACATCCAGTATTTTATGGTAATATTCTATACAAAGAACAAAAATGTCTTCATTCACCTCAAAGCTAACAAAACTTTTAAACAGATTTATTCAGAAGGGATATTGTTGCGATACTTTTGTCAGGTCATTAAAGATGGCATATTTTGGAATTAATATCGATTCACTCATACGGTCTTTGCATCGGAAATAAACACATTTATTCTAAAACCAGTTGTTGGCATGATACGGGTTATGTTCTTCTCATATATTCTATGATGGTATGATACTAAACCCCTAACGGGAGGGATTGTGCTTGATTTTCATAAGATGAAGACATAACCTGTCAGTTTAATTGAGGTCTGGAGCTGGCATGTCAGTAACTGCTAGTAGTCCTTTGTTAATTTATGTATCATTGTCATTTTGCTTAGTTTCTTTTGTTACCTATTCTGACATCGGACTCGGACTTCTTTTAAATTGAGTTTTACTGTGCGTATTGCTGTGTGTTTGTTTATTCTTCATTGGCGAGGCCCCTCAATGGGGTGTCCAAGTAATCACATAATCACAATTTTTTGGGGAATATAATCACATAATCATTAACTATATTTTTAAACATAATCAAAAATAATCAAAAATACAGTCATAGATTATCAAATAATCAAATAATCGTGAAATATTTGGTCTGGTAATCAAATATTCATTATAAAAACGGCCAAGTAATCACATTATCAAAAACCCCATGACGAGGCTCATTGGCTAGAGGTATAGGGCGAGGGTTGAGATCTCACAAAACATGTTTAATCCCGCCGCATTTTTGCGCCTGTCCAAAGTCTGGAGCCTCTGGCCTATGCTAGTCTTGTATAATTTTTTAATTATAGTTCATTTATATGTTTCGGAGTTTAGTGTGACGTCCATTTTCAGTGAACTAATACACATTTTTGTTTAGGGTCCAGCTGAACCCGCATACGGATGCGGGATTTTCTCGCTATGTTGAATACCCATTGGTGGAGTTTGGCTGTTTTCTGCTCTTTGGTCGGGTTGTTGTCTCTTTGACACATTCCCCATTTCCATTCTTAATTTAAATGTATATCTATAGTGAGATGTACAATGTATATCTGTAGTGAGATGTATAGTGAATATCTAAAGTGAGATAAACAATGAATATCTATAGTGAGATGTACTATGCATATCTGTAGTGAGATGTACAATGAATGTATGTAGTGAGATGTACAATGAATGTATGTAGTGAGATGTACAATGAATATCTATACTGAGATGTACTATGTATATCTATAGTGAGATTTACTATTAATATCTATAATGAGATAAACAATGTATATCTATAGTGAGATGTACAATGAATATCCGTAGTAAGATGTACAATGTATATCTGTAATGAGATGTACAATGTATATCTGTAGTGAGATGTAAAAAAAATATATGTAGTGAGATGTACAATGGTTATCTCTAGTGATGTACAATGAATATATGTAGTGAGATGTAAAATGAATATCTATAGTGGTATGTACAATGAATATCTATAGTGAGATGTACAATGAATGTATGTAGTGAGATGTACAATGTATATCTATAGTAAGATAAACAATGTATATATATATAGTGAGATGTACAATGTATATATGTAGTGAGATGTACAATGTACATATGTAGTGAGATGTACATTGAATATCTATCGTGCGATGTACAATGTATATCCTTAGTATACATACTCATATATTGTCCATATCTTATAGGTTACTAATGTGGACATTTCTTTACTAGCATGTAACCCGGGTCCAAGGAGAGCATATAATGTTTACCTGGCTACTTTAGTTGGTATTCAGTGTTTAATCTGTTTTTACTTCTTCTTATCAATCCTAGGTGTTATGTTTCACACTTTTAAATTATATTATAGTTTCCAAAGAATGAGGTTAAATTGCTTTGACATTTAATGGTTGGTAACAAATTTGATTGATTCGGATTTATAGTTACTACATATGTCTTTGTACAGTTGACAATAATATCCAATTATGCTTGTGTTCATGTCTGTTTTCTGCCAATACGGCTATATCATCAGATCACATAAGGACCATTATATTGATGTTGATGTTTCCTATTCTGGATGTAATGTCAGATCTTTCAACTGCTTGACGTATATTGTTAGTATACCTGTTGTAAAGAACGGTTGACAATCTTGTTCCCTGTCTGTCTTACGAATTGAGTTACGTTCACTTCATCTGAAAGACTGTTATTACAATAAACTGTATAGGCATATGTCTGTATAAATTATATTACGTTTAACTATTTTCTTTATTTGTTGTTGTTGTTTTTTTTTCATTGTTCCTGAATCTTCGGTCATAACAATTGGGATGGGTCAGAAACTTTTAAAGGTTCAATGTCTAATTTAGTTAATTTTTCTCCACTCACTTGTGTGGAAAATAGTCTATCTGTGATTTAGATATTTTATTATGGTTATAAGAGGTTGGATTTAATTGGATATTTATTTGTTAATTCTAATTCATTGTTTGTTATGAATGCTTTAAAACACACGTCTCTTTTTCAATTATCTCTATGTAGTGACGTATTTCGTTCTTCCAGCTGAGCTAACATATCTTTATACATGTCAGCACGGTTCTACTTTCCTGAAAGTATGTTAACTAAAGGCAACAGTAGTATACCGCTGTTTGAAACTCATAAATCGACAGAGATAAAAACAAATCCGGGTTACAACCTAAACTGAGGGAAACGCCTCAAATATAAGAGAACAACGACACAACAAAAACACAACATTAAAATGTAACACACACAGAAACGAACTATAATATAACAATGGCCATTTTCCTGACTTGGTACAGGACATTTTAAGAAAAAAATGGTGGGTTGAACCTGGTTTTGTGGCATGCCAAACCTCCCGCTTTTATGGCAATGTTAAATATAACATTACAA
This sequence comes from Mytilus californianus, assembly GCF_021869535.1. Taxonomy (NCBI): domain Eukaryota; kingdom Metazoa; phylum Mollusca; class Bivalvia; order Mytilida; family Mytilidae; genus Mytilus; species Mytilus californianus. The sequence goes on along the minus strand of NW_026262679.1, from coordinate 125,458,355 downwards.
TGACAACATTACATGACATGACTACAATACAAATAAATGGGAGAATATATAGGACAAAGAAACACACGAATAATAGCCAACAAAAGGTACTAGGTTTAGAATTTAATACGCCAGACGTGCGTCTCGTCCACACAAGACTAACCAGTGACGCTCAGATGAAAAAAAGTTTGAAAGCCAAAACAAGTACAAAGCTGAAGAGCACCGAGGACCAAAACTTCAAAAAAAGTTTCGCCTAACACGGCCAGGGTTTTCTGCCTGGGACAAGAACATCCTTATTATTTAGAATGATATATACTTTTTCAAACAGTAAATTTTATAAAATGACAATATAATAGATATACATGATAAAACCGAAGTGGGGACTAACTACAGAATAAAACATTTATCACATATATAGGGTGTTCAGTGTTAAAACAATTATCATTTCATTTCCATCAGCCATATATTCCACTGCATAATCAATGTCCTTTTTCCAGAACGTAACCGCCTCCGAATCCTCAGCCACAAATAGTGAAGTGTCAATTTTGTCGTCAACTGATGTTGCCTCTATCTCATGAATGTTACTGACAGTCCTTACATTATTTTTCTCAGATGAATATAACCAATATTCTTGTAAACTTAATATTTCGCATCTCTTTGGCCCTTGTTTTAAATATAAGTCAGTACCTGACCCATAGAGCATTTAGCCCTTGTTTTAAATATAAGTTATTCACTTGACCCATAGAGCCTTTGGCACTTGTTTAAAATATAAGTCATTCACTTGACCCATAGAGCCTTTGGCACTTGTTTTAAATATAAAATATTAAGTTGACCCATAGAGCTTTTGGCACTTTTTTAAATATAAGTCATTCACTTGACCCATAGAGCCTTTGGCACTTGTTTTAAATATAAGTTTATTACTTGACCCATAGAGCCTTTGGCACTTGTTTTAAATATAAGCCATTGACTCGACCCATATAGCCTTTGGCACTTGTCTTGAATATAAGTCATTTACTTGACCCATAGAGCCTTTGGCACTTATTTTAAATATAGTCATTCACTTGACCCATAGAGCCTTTGGTACTTGTTTTAAATATAAGTCATTCACTTGACCCATAGAGCCTTTGGTACTTGTTTTAAATATAAGTCATTCACTTGACCCATAGAGCCAGGTGAGCTGGAAAAAAAATATTTTGATGGAAACCATTAGTGAATTCTTACAAGAGTTATTGTCCTTGGATGACACATTTATAGCGTTTTTGCTACTAGTAACTAGTATCTTGTTTGAAAACGTTGATAATACAGAATAATATTCATCGAAACTGTTAACAGCAAAAATGATCAGCAAGACAAACAAGAACTTCGAAAAAGCCATTTGATAAAATTTTCAACCAACTCCCAAGTAAATGAGTATTGGTCCTTTTTTGAACATTCTAGTATTTCTGCTTACAACCTTAAAAATGTGTACTCGCTTCAAATGTCTTGCTGTTTCATAGATCGTGGTTGCTGTTAACGTTGAAAGTCTCTCAAATAAAGGTTTTCCTACAAGTATAACATAAACGATTCATGAAAATCAAGTCATGGTTAGATGAACCCTCCTAGACACACATGCAGACCTTACTCATTCCATACACCACATATAGTAGACATCTTGCTTGGAGTATCTGGGAAACGGACAAAGCCACAATAACTTAACGGTAGGCCAATGAACCATGGAAATGATCAATGTCAGATAAACCCTACCAGATGGACATGTTCACCTGAAAATCATTACGCCAAATAAAGTTGACCTATTGTCTACAATATCTGAGAAACTGACCAGACCAGGAAACTCATGAAACAGGGATCAAGATAAGATGAATCCTGCCAGACAGACATTTACACCTTACCATCATTCAATACTTGACACATAATTGAAATGGACATATAAACGACCAAAACTTTACATTGACCAATGTCCTATGAAACTGAGGTCAAGATCATATGAACTGTACAATACAGCCATGAACACCTCAAAATTATTCCATTAATTAAATATAGTTGCCAGGTTGTTTTTAGTCTGTGTAAAGGACCTAATCACAAAAAACTTACCATTGTACAACGAACCGTGAAAATTAGTCTGAAGGACATGTACACCTTACATTCATACCTAACATTAAATGTAGTTGACCTTTGGCTAAAAGTATTTGAGAAATGGACCTTAACTAGAAAACATAACAGTGACCCAGTATCTGAGAAACTGACTGAACAACACAAACTTAAGTTGATCACTGACCAATAAAATAAGGTAAAGGTCAGGTGAACCTGTCTGATTGAAATGTAGACCTCTCAATAATTCTATATATCAAATAAAGTTGTCCTTTAACTCGCAATAAGTAAAAAAATCCTGATATAAAACTAGGTTTTTTAAGCAATTATTAAACCATTAAATGATGTCAAGAGACAAGAGAAATATGCCAGACAGGAACTTCAGAAATTAAGGCATCTGTATACAATATATGTGTTATCCAGGTTTTTACCTTCTAAACTATAAAGCTTTATACAACAAGCATTCTGAGAGTATTGCATGGCAATACATAGTCCCCTAACGGTTAAGAATTCATTGTACTGAAACAAAATGCTAACTTGATCTATAACTTGTCATGGCGTAAACTTTATAACAAATATCAAGTCAATATTCTTCAAGCATGATGAAAAAATCGGGAAAACTGAGTATTTGAGTGAATTTTCTAAGTCCAAGGACCATAACTCTGCACAAAGTCATCAGACCGGAACAAAATTCGAACTTGATATGTAACTTGTTATGATAAAACTATATACCAATTATTAAAATCAATATCTTCAAGCATGACAAAAAAAAGTGTGGAAAACTGATTATTTGAGTGAATTTTCTAAGTCCAAGGTCCATAACTCTGCATAAAATCATCAGACCAGAACATAGTTCAAACTTGATCTGTAACTTGTCAAGATGAAACTATATACCAAATTTCAAATCAATATATTTAAGCAAGAAGAAAAAAAGTGTGGACAACTGATTTGCTGGACTGACAGACAGACAGACAGACAGACAGACGGACGGAGTGCAAACCTACAGTCCCTTTCGACTTCATCGGTAGGGGACTAAATAGTTAATAACACAACTGGATAAGAATCTTTATGCCTCCCGTTCTTTGACAATAGATGGACAGCAACTGTAAACATTGGATCCAGGTTAAAAGATTAAGTAAATACTAATTTTGAGGTTTAAGGTAAATACCAACAAGAAAATTTTTTCCAAATAAACATTTATATTGTAATATTGTAGTTAAATACTTTTAGCTGTAGTTATTATCATGAACTTTTGAACAAGAAGTCACTTTTAAGAAAAATTCAAATTTTTTTGCTGTTTTACTGTTGCTTTTATGTTTTCATTATAAGTAATAAGACCTCTATCAAACAAAGTGTAAAAGTTCTCTGCCTCTGCAAGAAGTGTTTTTTAAAGCTATCAACTCAACAAATGCAATCGAAAATTACAAAAGATTGCAAGATGAAAGATGATTTATTCCTTCCATCTGGCATTTACTAATACCTCATTTCTATCAGTAAGTATTTGCATTGCTTACACTTATGAATGTCCTGTGAAATTGTCAACAGACAATAGTGAAAATTAAAAGAACAGCTTAGAAAAATAATTTTTGAGAACTATGTTTAATAAACTTATATAATATAAAGTAAAATATTATGCATGAAAAAGATAATACATGTAGATAATAAGAATCTAGCATTGTAAAAACTTAAGTGTATCTATCATATGTTCTTACAAGAGGTTTAATTACATCAGTTCCAATACAAATATAAATGTCTTGTTAATAAGTTAAATTGAAATTGGAAACGGGGAATGCGTCAAAGAGACAATGTAGTGACCACTTGTAGCATTTTGATTTCCTTTGCCCTTTCTTTGAACATAGACCTGAGTGAAGTTTAGCACCTCCCAGTTAGGAATATCCCATTAATAAGTTATTAATTAAAAACCAGTACATGCTGCCTTTAGTATCCAGTTTTTCAATGAGGGTTAAGCAGTAAAAAGACAAATTTTTGCTCAAATAGTGTCTTAGCTAAAATCTTGCCACCCATCAAATAATCTTTATAAAAGATTTTTATTGATTTATTGGTCAGTAGATTTTAGCTACAAGCGGTGCTAATTTCAATTTTAGGATGAATTTGTTGAATTGGTGTATTGTCAAACCAAAAGTCTATTTTTGATACTTAATATGCACATAGACTGCTGGTTTAGACATAGATAAGAAAAATAACTACAGAATCTGAGGCCAAAGTCCATCATGTCTGGACATTTTTGAAATTTTATAACTGGTTGTTTCCAAAATTTTACTCATCCCAAAATATTTCTGGGGATAAACTGTCAAATGTCATACAAAATCATTCCAACGTCAATTCAACAATTTTTCCAAGGAGGTATACATTATTGCTAGATGTTTTAACTCATGTGTTATATTCCATTCATTTTTATATAACATACTATATAACACCTCATTGCACTGACCCAAAGATACAGTATAAACAACAGAAAATCACACAAGAACAACATTACAACAAATTATAAATTGAACACTAATATATTTACAATCCAAGCATCAGAATCAGTCCAACATAAAACAAATGACAGTTAAACATATTCAGTACCAGTAGTGAGATTTTGTATAAAAGCTGTCAAATGAACATTTACAATTTCACACCTTGTTTTTACAAGCAGCAACATTTGCATCTGATATGACTATAAACCCAAAAGATTGCTGGGGAAATGTGAATGTTCCATTAACTATTTCTGGAATGTCTGTGACTTGTGACATAGTTAAGTCAGGATTCACTTTTAATGTTTTCCCATTCAAGGCAACTGTCCTGAAAATAGAACAAAGATACATTTAATGATTGAGTTTTACAGTTCTTTTCTGAGTGACCAATTGAACAAATATTCACTTGTATATAACAATACATGAAGGTTTACAAATTCATAGGTCAAAAATGTTGACTGCTAAATCTATACTGACAAAAAAATAAATATATTTTCAAAATTTTGCTTCAGACATTATCTCAATCATAAAAAAGCTTCTGGCAAAAATTCATACAACTCTATGAAGATTTCAAAGAAATTGATGTCTCACAAACTTTAACACCAGACTGTAACTAATGTCAACTGCTAAAAAATCTAAGTCCTTTTATTAGAAAAAAAAACAGGAAAGTGAAAAAAAATATTTTTATTTTTTTGCTCTGCATGAATACTCTCTTTAGGTCATAAATTTTTTTCTGTCCAAATGTCTGAAATTCCATGAAAGTAAGACAAATTATTGGTGTTTAAAAATACTTTAACAACAGACTGAACCTTAATGTGATGTCACCAACACCAACAGAATGTAGGATCACTTTGTCTTGCCTCTGCAACATAAATGTCGCAAGCTAGACAATAAAAGAAGAGTTCCAAAGTCCCCTGTGTTGCACATATTTCAACTGTCCAAGGGTAATGTATAAATGATTTTTTTTTCTTTTAAACTTTTTAAGAACATCTTTAACAAGAAATGAAGAATTGAGATTGCTAATAATGTTGTTTTCCATATATTTCTATATCCAAGGGACATAACTCCTGTAATAAACAGCTTCACCAAGAGTGCATGATATGCCCTTATTGTGCATATTGAAACTGTTGTAAGAATAAAATGGAATATTTCGAAGGCATTAATACATAAGCAAATAAAATGGCTCTGTAGAAAAACATGCCTGAGGATACTGTTTTGAAAATTGAACAATTATGTAAAGTTCCCACTAAATCAATCCAAGCAAACTCAAGTTATTGTACAATACATGAAAAATTTACTAAAATCTGACAATTAAAGTCCCATAACTCTGGAGTGACAAACCGGAAAAAAAAAGAATATTACAAGGGAACTTCCTTTCATTAATACCAACAATAATATAAAGTTTGCAGGAAATCAATTCAGGAATACTAGAGTTAGTGTGGGAAATCGCCTTAAATCAAAGTAAAAAATTATTAAAAAAAATTGAAATTACAATATGTTTTTAGTAAGTTTCCATGGGAGATAATCAATTTTTCTTTCGAAAAGTCTTCTATATTCAAAAGAATAATGTTTTAGGTTATCTCCCATGGAAACTAATTAAAAACATATTGTAATTTCACATATATTTTACTGAATGTAAGATGTTTTAATTCAAATGATGTTTAATTCTTATGAATATAGAAGACTTTTCAAAAGAAAAATTTTATGAAAGCTTAGTTTGGACATTTTTATAGCAATTCAAAATGACTACACATCAATAACAATAAAATTTCTATACAAACTGTTAGACTGATTTTTCATAATAACATTGAAGTGGAATTAAAGTCTTATAGGATTGTAAGTATTGTTTATATTATCACCTTGTACTTTCACGACTTGACTGTGGTTTTCTACAGCTGTTTGTTCAAATTTCTGACCAGTTGAACAGTTTGGTTTTATAAAACAAATTGCAATTTGGTCAGTATTTTGAATAAATTGCAATAGGTGGAGAGCAACACTAACAGACAAGTCACAGTAAAGTTATAAGCGATTTGATTAAAGCAAATTTGAGTCATCATACGAGGTGTTGATGGACAAACATTGGTGTACCATTCAGTCCCTTCTTCGACTGGGGTATAAAAATAGTTGGTCAGCGCTCTTCCAAACCTTGCTGATATAAGCCTTTGATATAAATATTTGACAAGATTAGGAGTTTCAGGAGTGCTCACAATGCAATCGTAAATATATATCATATTTCAAAGAGACATTACTCCTATTAAAATAACAGATCAGTGCTGAATTTCGAAGTCATGAGAGACATTGCTGATATAAACCTTTGAAATTTTATAGCAATCCTACAAGAAATGGTGGTGTGAGAGTGCATACAACGCAATTTTCTTTAGATCTATAATTAATATTTCTGAATCTTATAAAAAAAGTTGATCTGTATTGACTTTGAAATCTGTCTGAGACATTGCTATTATAAAACTTTGATATAAATTTCATAAATATCTGTCAAGAATTGTATACTTGAGAGCATGTTAATGCAGTTAAAAATTAACTGTTTAATGTTTTCTATACACTACAAAATCATTGTATCCCCAAGTTGCACCAATTGTAAGCTTGATTTTGCTTCTTTTAGTTGTTCTTAATTGACCATGTACTAGAAGGTCCTATTACAAAGTAGGTAACCTGTTAAAAAAGTATACAATCCAGTGACATTGTGTCTAAAGTTGGTTATATGAAATAGTCTATTACAAACATACCCTTATAAAAATGATGACCAAAAGTATACCTTTAGTCAGAGAAAACTGATAGAAAATCAAAATGGATATATAACCTTTATAACTTCATCATTCCCAGGCTATCACACAGTTAGTTTAAACAGAATACTAAATCCCTGGGATGTGTTTTAGTTGATTTCAGTCTTTGATGCATGATGTTTTATTATTAATTGTTTTGGCTTTTAACTAGCTGTCAGTAACTGCGAGTACTCTCAAATCGTACTTCTTTTTAATTTGACCTGTTGATACTATTTGTTATGCTTTTTTTGTTATTTAATGTTAACATGGATCTTGTCTATATACCAGCTTTGATTATTTGGTATTACTACAAATTTTCACTTCTTCGTACTATGAACATAAAAATTATTTCATTTCTCCTTAAATTCTTGCACCTGTACAGGAAGTTTTATCTAGCACTAATTGTATAGTTTTATTGTTGATATTCACCCCATATGTACCAAGTGTTAAATTAGTTTTATTGATATTAAAGAAATTTCTTGGTATTCCTAAACAGAAGATTTAATACATACAGAAGAAGAAGTATACTTAACAACAAAATTATTTTCATTTACCTGTGTATAATATGACGCAGGTTTTTTTCAAAAGTGATAATTTTCTAAATATTGTTTAACATTTCACAGTTGTATCATACTTTAACTTTGTTTAAACCTGTTTATTTACTTTTGACCTTAATTATTTATCCCTTATAATTTTTATTAACTATGTATTTGCATTCAGGTATCACAGATCAAATTTATTCGTTCATTGTGTGTTAATTTATGTTTTTTTATTGAGTTAAGCCTTCCAATTGATATTTTATAGTGTGTCTTTCTATGTTGTGATGTTTTACTATTGTTTCAGAAAAGGGAGAAGGTTTGGTACCATTAAAACATTTAATCCCGCTGCAAATGTTTGCACATGTCCTAAGTCAGGAATCTGATGTACAGTAGTTGTCGTCTGTTTATGTAGTTCATATGTGTTTCTCCTTTCTCGTTTTTATATAGATTAGACCGTTGGTTTTCCCGTTAAAATGGTTTTACACTAGTAATTTTTTAGGGCCCTTTATAGCTTGCTGTTCGGTGTGAGCCAATGCTCCGTGTTGAAGGCTGTACCTTGACCTATAATGGTTTACTTTTATAAATTGTTACTTGGATGGAGAGTTGTCTAATTGGCACTCATACCACATCTTCCTATATCTATTTATTGTTCAAAATGACAAATGGATCAGACACACAGTTAACACTTCCCACGGCTGTTACACATAAATCAAATATTTTTTTTAATTTAATAACAAATATCAAACTTCGTATTTAAATATCTAATTTCACATAATATATATTAAATAACAAATTTTACATAATATATAATGATAAAAAAAATTTCATAATAAATAAAATATAACAAATTTTACTTTACATATTGTAAATAACAAATGTTAAATGTCATGCATTTTGAAAGTCTTAAGCCTGGGTAACATAAAAAAAAAATCCATCCCCTTCAAGTTTTACATCTTGTGGAGCATATACATGTATATTTCATTTCTAATCCAAGTTTATACTGATATCAGACAGTTTTTAAACAAAATCAAATATATTACATAGAAATTGCACACCCATACTTGGGGTGTTAAATTTCTGTCTTGAAACCATAACAGATCTATTGTCATGCAGACAAAACATACACCATTATTTTCTTTAATCATTTCCCTTTATCAAAATGTACCTTTTATTCACCAATAAACCCCCGGTAGCACAAACAAAAGCTTTATTTCCCTAAACCCTCTATTTTCATATTAGGTAGCACTCCACAGTTAGGTGTGTAGTTTCGCATTTTGGCCCCTGTGGATTTTTCAAATATGAGAGCTAGTGTGCAATAAAATTCATTTTTGGATAGCTGATAATCAATATAGCCTTCGAAGTGGGTTTATAGGAACATCCAGATTGTGTCATGCATGTATTATGGGCTGTTTTCTGTATGACAGTCCGTATTTTCCTATCCATACCAAACATCGGTCCGGCAATTATTGCATTGTTTTTTTCTAACTTTTTGTCGCACAAACTTTGTGATTAAATTTTACAAAAAAATGAGGCGAAAGACACCCAATTTTTATTTGATCATTTGGTAGATTAATGTCAACAGTTTCAGAAAAGGTATCACTCATAGGCATTGAAATTCTTGTTTAAACCAAATTTTTGGGGAATATGTGACATTTTCATGCCACTTTTTGCAATATTTTATGATAGATAAATGCAGAATGTTGCTATGGATACACAAAAAAGGAATTATTTTTCACCATTTTAACTTTTGAAAATTAAATCTATGGAAGATACTGATTACATACATATGCACATGTATGACACAAACATTTGGCTTAATGTGTATTAGAAAGCCAGGAATAGAAGATGATAAAACATTTTGTGGTTCAATTTTAATTTTATTTTCTAACTGTGGAGTGCTACCTTAGGTGTACTTTGGCTTTGGGTATGAGATTGTTATTTCCTCAGATCAGTAATTATGTGTGTTAATTTGTGCAAATAAGTTGTCAAGCGGCAAGTTTCCATACAGACTATCAAACAGAAAATAGCCCATAAGCCATAAAGTGTAAATCCTAATGTTCATAGCTATCAAAAATGAATTTTATTGCAGAATAATTCAAATTTTATATTTGTAAAATTCAATTGGATTAAAATGAGAAACCACATGCCTAACTGTATATTGTTACCTAAGATGTAATTCATTCAGTTGAAAAGAGTTTTATGTTTGCCTAATTGCTTATTTATAAAAAAAAAACATTTTTCTGCGCCTTTGAAAATCTGTCAAAAGGGCAAATACCACCATTTAAACAAACCTTACAGTGAGTTCTATGTATAATAGAAAATTGTGGGAAATTCACTTTGATATCAATGCACAACTTATACTGAATTTTAAACAAATTATTTCACAAGCAAAAGATATGGATAGAATACTATCATATTTTCTATGGACTGTCTAAAATGATACCTTAGATTTTTAGATTCTCAAATCAAAAAGATTATTTTTTTATAAATTTTGATCTATATAGGAATTATATATGCAAGTGTGTTTTTATTAAAAACTTGGGCCATTGGACACTAGATAGATCTTGACATTCTGAACATTTGTGCTTGGTAACTGTTTTCAAGGTGAAAGACAATACTTGCATTTTAATGAATATGTTGTTTGTTGACAAACTTCCTTTCATCAAGCTAATATCATATCGGGTCTGTATGATGTATATCAATATTTTACAGCATTTGCTACTCATATTATTATGAAAATAACATTTCTAATTTTACACCAGTTATGAGTATGTAAACATACATAAGAAAACATTTCTTTTCAGCACATAACTTTAGCATGCTGCAGAATGAAAATTTCTTCCTATCTTAATGATCTAGCTAATCAACCATCATACCATAGGGCCAGGTTAATTGTATCTAAAGATTATGTGATGACAAGTTTATATCAGTTGTTATACTTACTGTGATTTCAATCCATCTTTACCAACAGGTTCTAACATATAAAGGTAAAGTTTGACATCAGGTTGGAACTGTGGGAAAACAACTGTTGTCGGTTCTGTCATCAAGTTCATTCCATATAATGTTATACTTCCTCGCTTGTAATCAGTTCTATAAAATAGTAATTACATAGTAATGTACTTCAGCTTACGTCATCAGAAATATGAATAAATACAAAAAAAAACTCAGAATACTGTGTAGGTTTTTCTCATTGTTGAAGGCTGTACTGTGTTCTATAGTTGCTAACATCCACTTCATTTGAACTTGGATGGATAGTTGTCTCATTGGCAATCATACCACATCTCCTTTTTTTTATACTGAATCATTTTCACTGCAATTTTTTCTCCGATAAAGTTAAGAGAAATTCAGCAAAAGTGACATGTCTATCTACTACCAGATTATACTTTTATAGCATTTGGCTGGCTTATTCAAGCCTAAGAAAAGAGATTTGAAACATTAAGCAGTAGAGTGATGTTATAAAAGCATTTTTTTTCTGAATACTTACCTTAGGGTGTTAGTACAGTGGGCATACATTCTTACATATCCAGACTGATCATCCATGGTGACATTCAATACAGATTCTCCAACTAGTATTTTAAACAGGAATGATGACCACAAGTCCTGAAATATCAATTCTCTTAAAAAATTAAAACATACATTACAAATACAAATATTTTATTGGCACAAACACAATTACAATAATTAGCAATGGCCCATATTTCAGAACATTTTTACAATGAATACAGCATAAAAAATAATATGTTATAATTAAGGAGAAAACATCTCATTTCTATAACCTAGACAATTACATATATAAGAACTACTATAAATTCAAAAATCAGAGATTGACCTTTATAAATTCTTTTATACTCTGTGACATTAGAAAACTAAACTTGATTAATATCAGTGTGGCAAACTATGATACATGTAATTGTTATTCAACATTTGACTATCAATATTGTATATTAAAGTGTTTTTTTGGAAGAATGATGTGCAAATTAAGCTCAATATAGATCATCAAGGTTATTTTTTTTAGAATTGTGGCAGGTTTTATACTTGTTCATTGCCTTAAAGGGGATACCAGTAATTAAACAAGAACTGATTTGTGTTAATGAAGGCATCCCATAAATATATATAATTTCATAATGTACAAAATTGTTATTATTAATACATAGATGAAAAAATAATGTTGTTTGTTAAGTCCTACTTCAGTTCAGTCATCTGGTAACCAAGGAGTTTAAACAAGTATAACCTCTTATAAATACAAACCACATTGTGCACATAGTTCTGTTAGTCTTGGTGAAAATATTTATACTTTTTTACCACCAAGAGAGTTTGTAACCAAATTTGTTTGCAGTATTGAAATTTCATGATTTCATCTGCCAAGCCTGCTTTGGGAAAATTTTCATGTTTTAATTGTCTGTGATTCTCATCTTCTTAGAACAGAGAATGTTTTCAAGAATTTATCTTAATCACAAAAAATAAACCCAGGAAGAAAATTTCCCAATCTACTGTAATTTCCTCTGGTTTGTACATTCAAAATATATTTACCAGTTTTTAACATCTGTATACTATATTTGCATTTTATTTTAATAATGCATTATATATAGGTTACAATGTAAAGCCTGCATTGAACATAGAAGATATGTATTGGATACAATTACTTATGTTAGAATCAGAGATAGACCTTCATAGATTCTCTGTGACATTAGAAAACTTGATTAATATCAGGGTGCCAAACTATGATACATGTAATTGTTATTGAACATTTAAATATCAGGATTGTAAATTTAGGTGCTATTTTGGATGAATAATGTACAAATTAAGCTCAATATAGATCATCAAGGCTATTTTTGTATATATATGTGTTTTTTGGAAGAAAGATGTGCAAATCAAGCTCAATATAGATCATCAAGGTTATCTATTTTAGCACTGTGACAGGTTTTATACTTATTCAATGCCTTAAAGGGGATACCAGTAATAAAACAAGAATTGATTTGTGTTAATGAAGGCAAACAATGGTTTAAATATGTTTTCATAAAGAACATTATGGTTATTATAAATGCATATATGAAAATCTCAAATCTTGTTTATTAAGTCCTATTTCAGTACATTTATGAGTCAATGGTAATCAAGAAGCTTATACCGGTATTAACCTGTTTCAAGACTTTATATTCCTGTTTCAAGACATCAAGCATGAACTCTTCTCCAGTTTTGATGATAGTTATTCACTCTTTTTGACAGCAGCTGATGTTATTTATAAACACATAGTTTTGTAAGTGTTGATGAAAAATAAATCACACTTTTTACAACCGTTGAAGAGATTTTGAACCAAAATTGTGGTTTTGTCTCAGTAATCCTTTTTTTTTTTTCTTTATTTCATTATTTTCACTTTTTTATTAAATACCATGCCACTTAACTGTTTTGACCAGTCCATCAGTCTGTCTGTCACCTGTCTGTCTATCAGTCTGTCTGTCCCCTGTCTGTCCACCAGTCTATCGGTCTCTTGTCTGTCCATCAGTATGTCTGTCTCATCTGTCCATAAGTCTGTCTGTTCCCTGTTTGTCCATCAGTCTGTCTGTCACCTGTCTGTCCCCTGTCTTTCTACCAGTCTGTTGGTCTCTTGTCTGTCCATCAGTATGTCTGTCCCCTGTCTGTCCATAAGTCTGTCTATTCCCTGTTTGTCTATCAGTCTGTCTGTCACCTGATTGTCTATCAGTCTGTCTGTCCACTATCTGTCCCCTGTCTGTCCACCAGTCTGTCGGTTTCTTGTCTGTCCATCAGTATGTCTGTCCCCTGTCTATCCATAAGTCTGTCTGTTCCCTGTTTGTCCATCAGTCTGTCTGTCACCTGTCTGTCTATCAGTCTGTCTGTCCACTGTCTGTCCCATCTTTCCATAAGTCTGTCTGTTCCCTGTTTGTCCATCAGTCTGTCTGTCACCTGTTTGTCTACCAGTCTGTCGGTCTCTTGTCTGTCCATCAGTATGTCTGTCCCCAGTCTTTCCATAAGTCTGTCTGTTCCCTGTTTGTCTATCAGTCTGACTGTCACCTGTCTATCAGTCTGTCTGTCCACTGTTTGTCTCCTGTCTGTCCACTAGTCTGTTTGTCTCTTGTCTGTCCATCAGTATGTCTGTTCCCTGTTTGTCCATCAGTCTGTCTCTCACCTGTCTGTCTATCACTCTGTCTGTCCATTGTCTGTCCCCTGTTTGTCCACCAGTCTGTCGGTCTCTTGTCTCTCCATCAGTATGTCTGTCCCCTGTCTGTTCCCTGTTTGTCCATCAGTCTGTCTGTCTTCTGTCTGTTCATCAGTCTGTCTGTCTCCATAAATTTTATTTTATATTTTTATTTGTTAGAACTCTTAAAATTAGCTTGTAGGTTTCCAAAATCAAAACCTTCCATGAGCTTGGTCATCATAAATAGGGGACTAAAAATATCCAATACTAATCATGCAGGGATGTGGGTCATGTGAGCTTGCTTCTAAATGTTATCTCATTTAACTTATTTTTTGGGAAATATAATCTGTTAACTCTTTGAATATAATTTTAAATGTCTATATCATAATTACAATTTAACTAGAAAAAAGTAGAAATAATTATAAACAATATCAAAATATTAAAGTTCTTGCATATTATGAATGATTGGTTTTAAAGTTCCCATTGAATGAACTCCACATAGAACAATAACTACTGTATTTATTTAATGGGACAATTCATGTTGCAAAAATTTAAATACCCAAACAAACAGGTACTGATTCTGGGGAAAGGTTTTATTTCCTTCGCAATTAATATTATCTCAATGCTGTGAACAGTTCAATATGTTTGAATAATAAACATTATGATACATCTGCTGATGTGCAATACACATAAAGATAATCTTTTTGAACACAAAATAAGTTTAACAAGGTAATTACATGAAACAGCAAAATATGAATATATTCCTAAAGTAAAATGACAATTTTAATTACATGAAGACAAAAAATAAAACTCTCAAAATACATAGAAACTTATAACCAGGACATCAGGTGTAAACAAGGATTGATTTTCAACAAACTTGTGTGAAGTGTTGAACTGAATCTGTATATGATTGTGGCTATTCCACCAAGGGAACAATAATGTAAATTAACATCCATATACCCATGATCATTGTCTCACATGTTATGTTCAAGCTCTTAAGCTTTTCTTTTTCATGGCCATACATGTTTGTTTAGTTTGTTGTATTAAAATTCATGTTAATCAGTTTTAGTTAGTTGAATCACAGTTGTCCAAATAAACATCACACCAACTTTAAACTGAAACTATTTTGAATGAAGTAGAACATGAACAGAGCTCTACATGAACAGTCTTAAACTTACTTCTTCAACAGGTAAAATTGTCATTCAAGGGCAATAACTCCTACAATGAGTCAACTGTTGATTTTGGCTACAGTGACTTATATGTAGATCCTATTTTCCTGATTATTATCCAAATCACCAGTAACAGGAAAAAGTGACATGGAAATAGAGAGAATGACTTAATAAAATTTAGTCCAGTGTCCGATGGGTTACAAAAATTACAAGATTTAGGATCCCAGCAATCTGGTTAGCACACATGAACAACTTACACACTTTCAAACTTTAATCATGTCGAATGTTACATTTTCAAGCAGTGTAGAACTATCTTACTGTTGTACTTACAGGATTAGGGTCTAGCGTCGTTGGATCAATTAAACCATAACTATTTCCATAAAAATCTTGTCGTATAACAGCTTCTATTCCTAAGGATGCTGATATACCTAATTTATCCAACCACCTGTAGGAAAAGAAGATTACAGATTAACATTCCATAAAACTGATGAAGAGTAGTATAAATAAGTATGTCATAAAGAAATGAAAACATCACTTTATAAATTGCATGCGTCTATAGCGCTGTTCTGGAGTTACCATCATCAGGAAACACTTAAAGCTGGATATTGAAAAGCCAAGGATGAATAAGAACCAAAAATGTTGAAGAGCTATATTAGACCAAAATGGACCTAAAAAATAGCCAAATCAATGTAAGGTCAACTTTGCCTGAGGGAGTTGGAACCATAGTTTCTTTATTTCAAAATTTATAAATGGACAATTTTAGAAAAGGTGTAAACCCATCCTACAAATCTATAGTTTTCATTTGGATTTTTCCAGTTAGGGAATAAGGGTTTATACAAACATAACCTGTTCATAACACTTATTTTAGTGGGTAACAATTTCATTGGATTGAGGAAAACTTGCATTTTTGTGGATATTTGACTTCTTGGTTTTGCAAAAGTCTGCATACAAGCATATAGAAAATTTGGGATTATTTGAACATTTAAATTAGTGGTTCACCTGTACCAATGAAATCCATGAAAATTGGTATCCCGCAAATAATCATCAATCCACAGTATTTGATTTGCTTTCTCCATAGGACTAGGTCATGATGCTGACCTGACATGGACTAACATTTAAACCCACTTATCTGTCACTTGAAACATCAAGTCCTTTCCACCATACTGAACTTGTTTTTTCCTAACTGGAAATTGTTATTCAAAACAGCAGCTCATTTTGCCCAACAGATGAGCTTATTTTTCAAAACCAGAACTTACATTTAACCATTTACTTCTCTATTGCTCAAAACAGTAGCTCCTTGTCCCAAGGCTGAGCTTATATTTCCAAACCAGAACTTACATAAAACCAGCCACATATCTGTCACTCAAACCAGCAGCTCCTCCTCCCCATGCTGAGCTTGTTTCTCCTAACCAGACTTTGCCATATAACGGATATGGTGCTAATCCCTGAACCAACTTTATCTGATGCTTTAGACTGTCCAGGAGTTTAGGATCCATGAACTTAGCAACAGTCATGTCTGGACCATGTCCATAATAACTGTAGAGAAATAAAATATGATGTGATGGCATTTATTATATGTAACTTTGCATTTCCTATTTTTGCTGAAATCAAAGTTTTAATGATGTGCATAATTTTTTAATCAAAGTATTTGTTAACATCGTATTGGACAGTTGTAGTATGCTACAAGTTGATTTGACAACAACCATATGGCAAATTAACTTAAAACAAACTTAAACCTGATTTGGGATGGACAGACATGCAGAAAACATAACAGCCCCTACCATTGTATAAGGGTCATAAAAATCCAATTTCGTATTGTGGTAGCTGATTTCATGTCCAAAATTTCCTCGCTGTTACATGTATTTTACAATCCTAGGCATTAAACTCAAAAACAGCAACAAATTTTATTAGATTCCAACATATCAAACTTGAGTCATCATTAAAAGTGATAAAGATAAACATAAAATGTTTTAATTTTTTTTTAATGAAATAAAAATGGTCCGCTGGACGCAGCTTGATATGACAGCAGCGGTCGAATCCTGAACAGTTGGGGCAAGTATGGACACATCATTTAAGCTTAAAACATCTCTGAATTTGGATTGTTATTAAATATTTGACACAGCATAGTTTTGTGACAAAAAATTATTGTGGTCAAAGAACTGAAAAATTTGAAATTGGACATTGGTGCAGAAAAAGTGGTACTGTTTATGTTATTACCTATCATGGTCCAACATCCAAAATCTAAGTACATGGTAAGAATCATCATATCAAAGAACCCCAAGAATCCAATTTTTGATGAAATCAAACAAAGGTTTAATTTAGGACCCTTTGGATCTCAATGTGGACCAATTTGATAAAGGAGCCCAAAATCCAAAATCTAAATACATGGTTAGATTCAGCATTTCAAAGAACCCCATAAATTCAATTTTTGTTGAAATCAAACAAAGTTTAATTTTGGGCTCTGATTTAGACCAACTTGAAAACTGGGCCCAAAAATCCAAAATTTAAATACAGGTTTAGATTCAGTATTTCAAAGAACCCAATATATATTCAATTTATATTGAAACACAGTTTAATTTTGGACCCCGATTTGGACCAACTTGAAAACTGGGCTCAAAATCAAAAATCTTAATACAAGTTTATTAATGGACAATATAAGCTTAGTTTTTAAAGGAATTGGCTTCATCAAAATAAAAATATATAGTATTCAGAAAATTAGTTTATACAGAATAACAAACAAACCTACCACAAAATTCTTCGAACAATTTACTAAAGAAAAGAAAAAAATAATTTCCAAAATATCATTTATCATTAATACAAAATCCTTAAAAAATCTATAAACCTATCTGTTATTATCTTCAAAATATCTAATAATGAACAGTAAATTTTCAACTATATTTATACAATCCTTCAGAGCTTATCATCAACAACACTTAGGAAACACAAAATTTTCAAATAAATCTTTCACTCCAATTATAATTGTGTTATTGATAATTACCACATGTTTTGTTATCTTAATAATAGGTGAAAATTATTGCATGAATAAATTAATAGTAAATAGTTAATTGTAAAAATCTATTATACAAATTGTGTGTAGTTTTATAGGAAGAAAAATTAAATTTTCAATTTCTTTTTGTTATGTGTAGTGGAATTTCATTATAAATTTTCCTTCATTCTTTTTTATATTTAATTTCTATGATTAGGTTATAAAGATTTTAAATATTATTCAAAATATCTAATAATGAACAGTACATTTCAAACTATCTCAATACACAATTTCTTCTCTAAAATTAGATATGATGCTGTATCTTTTTTTAACTATGACTCAACTAAAATTTGGATTAATCGTGCAATACATCTCTAAATTTAGATTCTGATTAAATATTTGATATAGCATAGTTTCTGACACAGAATGAATATGGTCTTAGTACTTAAATAATTTAAAATTGAACCATTACCAACATGACCAAGTATGGTCCCATTTCCAAATTCTATGGTTGGAATCAACCAGGGGTTTTTCTGGGTATTTTGGGAAAAAGGACCCTGGCTAGTTTTGGGAATTTTTTTACGCAATTTTCAGTGAAATTGGGAAAACAACAAATATACCAGATGTGAGTTTTAGTGTGTTTAGTTCATTAAAAATGATATTTTTTTGTGAAAATAAAGTAAGAAACTACATGATTGCAATTTATAATTTCATTTTCTGTTCTTTTTGTTTTTAAACTTCACAACAAGGCACTCAAGATTATTTTAGTATTAAAATGATGAGTTCTTAAGGCACACATGTGATTAAAATTTATCGCTTTTTTTTATCTTCAAAGACAGTTACAGTTAACATGATTAATATAATAAATAATTCAGGGATATATGTACATGTAAGATGTTTTTACAGGCCAAGCAGGATAACACTTTTTGAAATTCACTTGCTCTTCCAGATTTTTACTGGCCCTTCAAAATTGAGAAGAAATTACCTCTTGGATCTGTAGTTATATGTTTACATTATAAAATCATCTAATATCAACATTTTTCTTTGATAAAGAAAAGTAATGTCACATTTTATTGGATTTTGACATGAAAATTTGTGAACTAAAAATAATTGAGTTTCTGTATAAAATATTTCCTGTTTCTTCTTTCTTTTTCATCATGTTCATATATCTTTTTGTTTTCAATTCTAGTGTTTATATTTCATAGCTGTATTTTGTGACCTGCTTGGATTTTTTTATATTCATTTATTGTATTAGATCGGCAAACCCGGAATTAGTCTTATCCGTTCCCAGAAACTGATCCAGTATTGTAATTGTCTACATTTCTGGTTTATGTCAGCCATTGTTGTTGATGTTGTTTTTGTCAATCAGATATGTTTTTACTCGGATTTACACATCACTTGTTGGCTATTTTCGGCATAAAGCTAGCGGCTGAACAAAATAAACATAGCTGTCATGAGTAATAAAGATGAAAATGAATTTTGAGATCATTTGGGAATTTTGCTCCCAAAATTGGGAAAAATGTAGGGTTTATGCCATTGGGAATGGGTCCGAATAACGGACCCTGTGGAATGCTAGAAAAATCCATGTCAACATATCAAAGAACCCCAAGAATTAAATTTTTGAAGAAATCCAACAAAGTTTAATTTTGGACCCTTTAGACTTCAATGTGAATCAATCTGATAACAGGACCAAAAATCCAAAATCTAAATACACACTTAAATTCAGCATATAAAAGAACCCTATATATTCAATTTTTATTTAAAATCAAACAAAGTTTAATTTTGGACCCCAATTTCAACCAACTTGAAAACTGTTCAAAAAATTTAATTATATGCTTAATAGATTCAGCATGTCACAGAATCCCAAAATTTAGTTTTTGTTAAAATCAAACTAAGTTTAATTTTGGATACTTTGGACCTTAATGTGGACCAGTTTGAAAAACAGGCCCAAAATAAAAAATTTAAAACACTGTTAGACTGCACACATTAAGGAACATCAATGATTTATTTTTTTATGAAAACAAACAAAGTTTAATTTTGGACCAAAATTTGGACCAACTTTAAAAACCAAGCCCAAATTCAAAAGTTTAAAACATGTTGGATTGGGCATGTCAAATAACACCAATAATTTAATTTTTGATGAAATCAAACAAAGTTCAATTTTGGACCACAATTTGGACCAACTTGAATACTGTGCCCAAAATCAAAAATCTTAATACAGGCTTAGATATAGCATATCAAAGAACCCCAACCATTCATTTTTTTCAAATCAAACAAAGTTAAATTTTGGACCATTTGGACCTTAATGTCGACCAATTTCAAAACTGTCCCCAAAATTAAAAATCTAAATACATGGTTAGATTCAGCATATCAAAGAACACCAATAATTCAACTTTTGACGAAATCAAACAAAGTTTAATTTTGGAACCCTTTTTGGACGCTAATTCCTAAACAGCTATGACAATAACCCCAAAAATCAATCCCAACCTTCCTATTGTGATGTGGAACCTTGTGCTAAAATTTAAGAGAGATATATATACTAAAGTTATTGTCTTAAAACCAGAAAAATAATTGTTTTTTGGCCCCTTTCTGGCCCCTAATTACTAAACAGCTTTGACTATAACTCCCAAAATCAATTCCAACCCTTCTATTGTAGTATGAAACCTTGTGCTAAAATTTCTTACACATCCATACACTTATGCTAAAGTTATTGTCTGTGAATCAATTTATTTTCTATGAACCAGTAAAACTGACCTTTTTTGGCCCCTAATTACAAAACTGCTTGGACAATAACCCCCCAAAACAATGCCAACCATCCTTTAGTGGTATGGAACCTTGTGCTAAAATTTCATAGAGATCCATGCACTAATAATTGTTATTTTCTGCGAACCAAAATGTCTTCAGATGCAGTATTTGGTAGATATTATGTCTGATGTAACTGGGACCAAAAGATCTGTTGTAGCATGGAAGTATTATATTAATATGAACTACTGCAACCCAAATTCAAATGTGTAATCTGCTATTACTAGTATTAGAGTTAAATTTCCAAACATATCCCCATTCATGAAGCCATTGTGTTTTCTTTTTCAGATGTGCTTTGAGTGTCTACTAATATAGTTATGCACCTACACATACTTATATAAGTACATATATCAATATTTTAGATCCCATCTTAGCTGTACATGTAATTCTCCTATTTAAGTGTTAATTGGTTAGTGTGAAACTCACACTTTATTTTTAATAGTTCTATAAAATTGTTTTTGAGTTCGAAAGATAGCAGGAATCATAATTTCTGCAGTGCAAGTGTCCTACATATACATTCTTTTAGTTTTGTAAAAATGGAGCACAAAGACGAACAAAGAACAAAAAAAGTTTTAATAGTTGAAAGCAGCTGTAGTAAACGAGTACAACATATAGCTTGGTAAGATAGTGGAAAAAAGAAAAAAATAGTGGGAAATAAGCTCAAATGTTATATAACTTGGCAGGAAATAATGTATGAATTGGACAATAATTTGGATGGACTGCATTTCAATTTTTTAAAATGAGAACAAGCCAAAAGAAAAAAGTGAGGTTGTACCACCAAAAAATATAACTATTTATTAACTATTTTTGGAGTGAAAAAATTTCTTTGGATGTATTAGATAAATTATATGCTTGCGATGGTCCTTTTGATTCAGTTGACAGTTTTGACTTTTGCACTCTTTATACTACACTTGCACACAATCTTAACAAACAAAAGCTTTCCTATTTAATTAAATGGTTGTTTGAAAAATCTGATTGTAAATTTATTTGCTGCAACTCGTATAAAGCCTTTTTCTCCAAGGTATAGCTACTAGATATACTTACTGGAGGTGTGATGAGATGATTTAGGCTGTAAATTTTCTCCTTGACAACATTTATGTACGTTTCGGCAATAAAGTTTATCACTAGGTTGTAGGTATGCCCTTTAATAGCAGTCTTGTTCATGTACTGTTATCAATTACAATTTATGACCAAACTTAGTAAAGATAAATTCAACAACACTTACTGTTATCTTGATGATAATTTTTCTTTTAATAATCAAAAATTCTCAAATATATATTGTCGAAATTTATCCAAAGGAACTTACTTTTAATAAATCAAATTTTAACAAGAATAACTGTCCTTTCCTAGATTTAGATATTTCAGTATTACACCAGAAACTCTACATAAAATGTTACAAAAAAGGGATGATTTTTCTTTTTCTATTGTAAATTTTCCTTTTTTATAAGGTGAAGTTCCTTCTGTGACATCTTAACGTGTTTATATATCCCAACTTGTTCACCAAGCCTATGTCTGTAGTGACATTTTGGGTTTCAATGAAAGTAATCTATGTATTACTGGTTAGTTATAAGTCAGGGATTTTGTTACCACAAATTCATTAAAACTGTTTCAATATTCTCCCATAGAAAAAAGATTTGGTTTGGAAGTTTAGCTGTATCTGTAGAAAAACTTATTTCAAATGGGAAAGCACATCCTTAATTTTACAGTGATGTTGTTTACTGAGCCCGGCAATTAAGACATGATCCTTTAAATTAACTTACTCTAAAAGGTTAACAATTCAACACTGTAATCATATCTTTGAATATTGTTTTATTGGTATAAATAATGATTTTGTTATCAGTAAATTAAAACCATACTAAATATTATTGTTATACAAATATACACATTCACGGTTCTTCAATCTGTCAATACCTTTATTTTGGCACTGCACAAGGTCATGTTTTTCTCTGACTGTTAAAGGCATTTTTACACTAAATCCATTGGATGTTGGATGTGTACTGATTGACATTTTAGTCTTAGATACATGATTTTTTATTACCGGTAGTTGTTATTGGCTTTGAACTAGCTGAGTACTCTAGGGCAGGGCTTCCAAAATTATTTTTAGCCAGCCGGACATTTTATATATTATCCCGATTTTAATCCCTTAAGACTAAATAAACAAAAGGCAATTATGGTATTCAGTTGCTGAGTTGGCCATCCCAATGATTAACATTAAAAAAACCCGATATTAAACTTTCTTGGATTCAAATTCGAAGTTCTGACGTAAACTGTTAAATTGGCAGTGCATCATTCGAAGTGTGCAACATCAGCGTACTTATATCTGCCTTAGACTCTTTATTTGTGCAAAATAACGTTGCCATAAACTTTACATTCGTTAAAATCTTATACCGGATGTTATCTTGACAATGGTAAAACATGGACCAGAGACGGATACGTAAATTCCGTGTACGTTTGCAAAGCATGAATGAGTGTACGTAGCTCTTTCTACGTTATTTCTTCAAGAAAATATTCGAAATAAACGTGAGATAAAGGTATCAATGACAATTTAAGCATTTTTTGAAGAAATTAGGATGCATAATTAAATTTCACACCTGCGCACACGTGTACTAGTTCAAACAGAGACATGTCTCTGGATCAAACAACGTGGTTATGACGATTTTTCATTTTCACCTTTTTAATTTTTTCAACAAATCATATTTGTAAACGTATTTCTAATAATTTAAATCTTTTTGACTAAATTAATGAGATGCAAACCGCTGAAATGTAAGAAAATAACTTTGAATAGACTGATCAATGTCCGGTTCAAAATAGTTTACCTGTCACCTGAACAGGTAAATTTCAGCTGTTCGACAACTAATTAGCCTTGATTAAAATTAGAAGGTATTAAAGTAGAGGTTGTTTTGATAGTACTTAATGATCATGTCACTTTTATGACCGGAAATGTGTGGCTGTTAAAGGCAAAAGGTTGGGTCAAAAAGATCGTGAATTATGTTGAAATGACCGTCTGTTTAGAAAGCCTTGAAAACTAAAAAGTAGATGACCGTTTCATGCTTTACCCAGCCGGACTTTTACCGGACATTATACAAATGTCCGGAATATATGACCGTTTTGGAAGCCCTGCTCTAGGGTCTGTTCTTAGTGTCTTATTTGTTGTCCAGTCTGTGTTTTTGTTATTAGTTTTTCTGCTCTGCATTGATCTGATGAGTTAAGCCCTTTTCAGCTGTTAGTTTGTTCTTATGTTGTACTGTAACACCACTGTCCCAGGTTAGGGAAGTGTTGGGCGCCTGCTAACATGTTGAACCGCCACATTCTTTATGCGCCTGTCCCAAGTAAGGAGCCTGTAGTTCAGTGGTTGTTGTTGGTTCATGTCTGTCATCATTGTTTTTGTTATAAATTAGGACGTTTATAGTTTCTCAATTAATTTGTTTCACCTTTTTCATGTCTGGGCCTTTCATAGCTGACTATACGATGTGTTTTTCTCATTGTTGAAGGCTGTACGGTTGCCTATAATTGTTTACATTCAATTCATTTGAATTTTGGTGGATAGTTGTCTCATTGGCAACCATACCACATCTCCATATTTTTATTAGGTCTTTGTCTTCTTTGGTCACTTATAGGTTGTAAATAGATGAAGCGTCAATTTTTCATAACATCAGTCATTTTGCCTGGACTTCAAAAGTCAGACACAATTAAACAAAATGTTTTACCTTTTATCCTGTTTAGATCTGAAGTGCCATATCTCATATTTTCAATGTTTTTAATTTATAGGTTAGACAGGGATAATGAAAAAGAATTTGATTAAAACAAGCATTCTGTGAGTATTGCATGGCAATACATAGTCCCCTACCGGTTAAAAATTCATTGTAATGGAACGAAATTCTAAATTGATCTATAACTTGTCATGGTGTAAACTACATAAAAATATCAAGTCAAAATCTTCAAGCATGACGAAAAAAACTGTTGAAAACTGATTATTTAAGTGAATTTTCTATGACCAAAAACCATAACTCTGCACAAAATCATCAGACCGGAACAAAATTCCAACTTGATCTGTAACTTGTCATGATAAAACTATATACTAATTATCAAATCAATATCTTCAAGAATGACAAACAAACTTCCACTAAATTCTTCAAACAATTTACCAAAGACAAGGAAAAAATCCAAAATAACATTTTGTCTTTTAAATTTAAAAAAAAAAATGAGTTATTTCCCTTTGAACAGAAATCTACTAATTATAAGTATTTCATCAAAATCAAAAATCTAATTCTAGGTAAAGGGCTTTAACTGAACAAAGAGAAAAGCTAAAATCATGAAAATTGAACTTGACCTGTAACTTGTCATGATAAAACAATAAACCAAATATCAAATCAATATCTTCAAGCACGAAGAAAAAAAGTCTGGAAAACTGATTTGCTGGACTGACAGATGGACAGACAGACAGACAGACAGACATACGGACGGAGTGCAAACCTAAAGTCACCTTCGACTTCGTCGGTAGGGGAATAAAAAGAAAATCAATGAAAAAAGTGTGAATGATAACTTACTGATGGAATGTAGGGTGAGAAACAATGTCTGGTCCACCAGCATCAAGGAAACTGAAAAAAAAATATTAAAAAATTTATATAAAATGAGGCAATTAAAACAAACATTTTATGTATATATGTATTTGCTTTTATATTATTGTAAAACATCTCTTCATCGATTCTTTTATATGTGAATCAATTCATAAATGTTACTCAGACAATGCTAAAATGTGGATACAGAACATAACAATAATAGGGGGGTGGGGTAACTAACAGGAAAAAACATTAAAGCTGTAAGCAAGGAAGTCAAATAGAAGTATAAATCTATATATTTTTACAAAAACAAATACATAAATAATTCATAAATTATGAAATAACTAAAAAAAATAAAATAAAAATACAAAAAAAACAGTACATGATACAAATTACAACAAATATTTTTTTTTTTCAGATCTGTAAAAGATTCCCTTTTTACCATGTAATCCACTATTTTACGTCTTTTGTTTACATTTTATCTTCAATAATTTTATTTGTTACTATTATCTATTGTTTATGTTATTTCAGGTTCTTTCATATTCATTTTTAGTTTATTTAGGTCCTATCATATTCTCTTTTGTTTATTTGTTAATTTTCTTTTTTTATTTCAAATACATTTCAAATACATAATTTTGGGGTTGTTTTATGTTGTAATGTACATTATATTAACCCCCTTTTCTTACGTTTATAGCATTGCATAACTATATATAAGTATAAACATCATGAAGACTCCATAATATACTTTCACCACCAAAGGAAGGGACATAACTTAATTCTAGATTTTATGAGAGAAAAAAATGAAGAATTGGTGCTTTAATCCAGTTGCAATTATTACATGCACATCATGACTAGAAACTGTTAATACAATTTGAATATGGACCCTGCTTTGTACATGACTGACACAATGAGACAGTTAACCTGCTAGTTCACAAGGTAACAATAACAACATGTCACTCTACCTGGGCACAATTTTCTGACTCAGAGCCAACCTGTCTCTGATCTTATTCTTTAATGCCATGTGCTTAGCGAAGAAGCAGCAAATACTGATTTCAAGTTTTTTTGTTTGACCTAGCGGGGGTTCAAACCCACAACAGTCCACACATGAGCAACTGCCCTGAAACCAATGATTATTCAAATTAGAATATAAATATGGATGAATTTGTTTCCACCAATGGCAATGCTCACACAACAAACAGTATATACATGTACATGATAACTAAATCAATGTTTGAATTTGTAAAAACATATATGGTCTATGCAGAGTTCAACCTATATCCTGATGAAACAGGTGAATACAGAACAGTAATACAAAATTTGTTTAAAAGTCCATTTCAATTTCAATCCTGATAAAATGCACATGTAAAAGAAATGGTTTATCTACTCTACAACACAGTAACACCCTCTTAATTAGATACCCTAGCTATTTTAAAGTACCTAATAAAGAGTACAGATGTTTTCAATTGGTCATTAATGTGATAGCTAAAATTACAACTACACAATTATTTTGAATTATAATAAAGAAAAGATTAATTTTCTTTTCACTTAATTTCTAAATTTCATGCACTTGGAATATTGTAAAGAAATCTGAAATTTCAGGACTTTTGCACCAACTTTTTCTCTTTTTTTGGCTCAACTTTTGGGTAAAATATCAACAGGATAATAAATTTTGAAATAGCACAAAAGAAATTAACAAATTTTATTTAAAATGGTTATGTACATTTTTATTTAATATCTATATATAGCAAGACCATTTGATTTAAATCAAAATGCTTGTAAGCACTGAAGGGTAAAGATTGCTTTAATTTACCAGTGGGAAGTAAAATCAAACATTGCATTGTATTTAGCATTGGTTGTAGTTGATTCAACTGCAATTCTGGATAAGGGAAGATAACTCCAATTTATAAAAGATGACATCATTGATATTTTAAAACAGATATTAGATTCCTGCACCTTGCAAAAGTTATGTAATTTTCTTGACAAGTATAACATCATTTTGTGACTTGAATATCTGAGCATATATTACATTGATAAATTTCTGGAAATTTTCATGGATAGCATGTATAGAATGTTATAATCAATGCACTATATTTTGTGTATCTCAAAGATAGTGATAAACCTTGGACGATTTAGATATCAAGTCAGTACCATAGGGTTTTGATTGCATTTCATGCAATCTTTACCCAAAAATCAGAAATAAGGGGACCCACATGAAAGTACATGTATTTGTAAAAATATAGATATTGAAATTAGGCAGGTTGAATATTTTATTCTGTATCCATTAGTTTATATACATATACAGGCATCTTTACTTATGTTTACCCACTCTTCAAGATGCTTGTATGAATGAAAGGAGATGTGGGGTATACATCAATGAGACAACAGCAAAAGGACACAAAAACATACAAGTACATGATCTAATGTCTTCAATAATACACAAATTTCAAGTTAACCCATGACTAGGAAGGTTGAGAGTGGTATATATGTATATATCTGTGTTAAGCTACTAATGTTAGCTTATTGTGGATTCATTCATATTTTGGGGTACCAATTTTGGTAGATTTAGGAAAAATTGTACTTTGTGGATATTTGATTTCCTAAGGTTTTGCAAAATTCTGCACACATGCCTATGCTAAGTTTGTACTTCGTTGAAGAATTTTAGTTTGTGGTTCACCTTAACTCACACTATCCATGAAAATTGGTATCCCACGAATAATAATGAATCCAAAGTATGATAAATACATTAGTTTACCTACTCTTTAAGATACATATATGTGTAAAGATTTGTCATCATGGTAACACTAGGTCCTATAACAATACTGTTTCTCCATTGGGGATAGTTGTCTAGAAGCCTGTGAAGCAATCTATAGTCAGCAGCATGCTGGGAACCATTTATTTTATAACCAAATCCTCTCCAAACATCAGGCTCTGAAAAAATATGTCATTAAGTGACTTACTTCTTAAGATATGTGAATGAAGGCCAACTTCCTGTTGTGCTTGGTCCAATCACAATACTGTTTTTCCATTGTGAATATTGATTAAGAATATTGTGAAGTAGTCTATAGTCATTAGCATGCTGAGAGGCATTGATTTTATACCCAATATTGCTCCATGCATCAGGTTCTACAAAATACATAATGTACATATATGTTCTTATTCTGCAAACATTTGATACTTTGGATTTGTGATACTGGTACCTTATTTCAAGAGCCAAATGTGCAAATGGTGAACAAAATAAGATTCAATATTATGCAGTAGTACTGCTACCACCAGTTCAAAGCCACCCCTGGTGGACTATATAATTAGCCTGTGTGTTAATACAGCCATTGTATTTCTTTGATTTTTACAACTGAATAATTAAATTACATGTATGTTTCATTGTAATATGTTACTTTGATTAGCTGACAGCAATCTCGTGTCATTCTGAAGTAAACCTTCATTTCAAAATGAAATGTAACATCCATGATGACACAAGCTTCCACAATAAAGTGCACAGGTAAATAAAAGAAAAACTTGATATAAATCGTGTTTTCATGATCCTAGCAAAAAAATGTAATTATAAGTATTGAATGCTTCTTTTAGTAATTCTATAGGGTTGTAAAAGCGTTGACCATGCGCACATTTGTAGAATGAAGTGCTTCCGCGCTTATATAAATTTAAAAAAGAAGCATTCAATTCTTAAATAATTTGCTTTAACAAAAAATTCTAGATTTTATAAAGATGTACAGGTCTTCAGCTGGTTTAAAAATCCTTTATTTTTATTTTCCGCTTCAAGAATTTGGGATTCCAAATACTAGGTTTGAAAAACAAACTGGTGAAAAGTTTATTTTCTAAATGTCAGAGTCTTCTAAGGATGAAATGTGTCACCTGCTGTCTCCAAATAAAACAAGGAACAATGGTGAAGTCTGTTGATATTTTGGTATGAGAAATCCCCAAAATACAAAAATTTAATTGGCAGATGTGCAGCTTACTTTAATGTAAAGGAATCTGTGGAAATTTGGTAGAATTCTATCATACCTTTTTCAAGGAACTGTGGATTAACAAACTGATATAAACAGAAATGGCTTGGTCCATGTTTCTGTTTTGGAAACAACAACAAATCAGTCAGATCAAGAATTTAATTAGCAAGTGCTGTAGAAGAATCTTTGCATTTTTTTTAAAATTCTGTTGAACTGTTGTCAGGGAATTAAAAATATAGGACAACAGATCCCTAATGTACAGCTTGGCTGTTAGGTGACAACATTAAGCTCAATTTTAGTCAAAATCAGCCATGTAAGCATGTGGCTACAAAAGAAAATAAGACTTTAAAATTTGGTGAGTATGAAGCCCTTTTCTGGATATACCTTCTTAAGGAATTTCAACTCAAATATTTTAACATAAACATAATTGAATAGTTGAGGAGCTATATAACCAAAGAGTAGCCAAATCCAAGCAAGAAGAATTCTCCAACAAACAAATAATAAAAAAATAATAATACATGTAGTATTTGCATATGTTCCATAGTTTCTTTAATAACAATTGAAATATTGCAGTAAGCAAAAACTTCAAAATAATGTTTGCGTTTTGATTTTATTTCTAAATAATTACCATTTCCAAGTTCCCATCCAGCAATTTTATATCCTTTCTGTGTTGTGTAGTCCATGAGCAATTTAGCATTATCTGGAAGCCACAGCCCATTCTGCCTTAAAAGGCCATTCAAATCAAATATGAGATCCCATCCTACCATCTCTACAAAATGGTTCAGCTCATCCCACTGCTTACCTGTATACAAATACAAATGTATATGCCCTTTATTTTATCATTTTGCACAGTGATGACTTGACTGGTTTTTCTATAGCAGTTGGTTAAAAATTCTGACATGTTGAAGAGTTTGATTTGATGAAACAAATTGCAATTTGGTCAGAATTTTGATTGAACTTCAAGGTGGAGAGAAACACGTATAATCAGGTTACTGTTACAGCAAATAACACATAAAAAGTTGGTAGTAAATGATTCAAATGGTGTTTTATAGTTTAAACAAGTCATTTTATCATCTAAAGAACCATTGCTTTCCTAAAAATCAAAAATATGTCCCATCTTAAAATAATCAGAGTAATGACATGGAGTTTTGGTTTTCAATGCTTTTCAACTTTGTAATTGATTAGGTCTCCTACTTGTTTTGCTTTCGAGCACCACTACGAATTAATTATTCTAATGTAGACTTAATGTGCATCTGACATGCTAATTAATAAACCTTGTGTCTGTGATAAATTTTTACATAGGAATTTTGTGTGACCTTCAACAATTGTCAATAACTTTTATATCTCTTTTTTCAAACTCATGTTGCTAAATGAATTTTTAATGACCATCAACAATTGTCTATAACTTTTGAATATCTTTATCAAAACACATGTAGCTGAGTGAACTTTTTTGTGACTTCAATACTCCTACATCCAATGGTAGAAATGCCATCAATATAAGCATTAGTTTAGACATCACTTGATTAATTACCTGACATGGTAAAATTTTTTAATTTCTGAATTTCAAATGCATCAGTAAGCTTATCTTCATATTGAATGTTTCTCTTTGCATATGGACTGAATTTTAGATATTCCTCTTCTGATCTTTGAATGTTTTTGTCTCTCTGTACCCCAGGATTGAATTGTAAAAAGTCTGCTGATGATCCACCTACACGAAGATAACATGGTGCTAAACCTCGAGCTAGGCGCTGTATCTTTGGAGAACTTAAACAAAATAAATTCAAAGTGGTTAATGATGTTAAAATTGACAAAACTTAAAGCCACAAAATGAAACAATTTTGATACAACTGTCTGTTTATAGCTGTATCCAAGCAGAATCACTAAGGATTTTATTATTTGTATATACTCAATGATAATATACTTAAACATGTTGCCTAGTTTGCCAGATTTGTGCTGTATTTTTGGTAATGTTTACATAAGTTCAATGTTGTTGAGTTTATAATAATAATAATAATTCTTTATTTAAAATAATCTTTGTGGTAGGATAACCATGGGTCTTTTAATTCAAGATCCATATCTGGTAACTTTGATCTTGAAACTGAGGTGGAGGTCAAACATCAATTTGACATTCCAGATTTTGACATTTGCTATAACTTCATACTGGCGCATGATAAAGACATTAGGTCTTTTGTATTAGGTTGGATGACATATGACCTTGACAAAGGTCAACCAGAAAGTGACCTCTTGTAAACTGTAAGTCACCATTTTAAAACTAATTTCATATAAAAGTACATGTACCTAGATACCACAAATATTTAGAATCAGTGTGAATTAACCTATCACATGAAACCTGAAGTGGCATATTTAAACTAGAGGTAGCAAATTATCTCCATTTTTTCAAGAAAAGTATGTAGAAATTATATATTTTTTGAAGTAATGTATCATATAAGCTATCATATGAAACCAAGAGTGGCATTTTGTAAAACTGTAAGGAACTAGAAACATATATATATTTTTGGAGTCAGTAAAAAGTAAACTATCAGTTGACACAAGATGTTACTTTTATAAACAGGTATTAGATGATCATCTCTCTTATTTAGAAATAAAAGAACTGCAAACTATACATCTTTGAAATCTGTGATTTTCTGACTCTGTTTTTTTATACACAGGTTACTATTTTGTACTTAATAAAAAGTTTTTGAATATATATCTGTATAATAGTTCATTTAAACCTTAAATATTGACATGTGTGATGGAAAGACCTTCAATTGTTCTCTGAATAATTGGTTTTTAATTTCTCTTAATATTTCTGCCATAATCATGTTATTTATACCTCAGTGAATGTTGTCAGATTGTACCATATTTAATGTAACATATATGCCAAGATTTAAAAGTTAACCAATTTTCCTGCATCTATTATTATAGTATATGGTATTAAATACCTGAAGTTTAATGTTGCCCAATTTGCCTGTATTTGTGCTGTATCTATGGTAACACTTAGGAATCTGTCTGGGATCGTCTGTATAACATTGTCTGTATCAATAAACACTTTAGTTTTTATTGCATTTGAGTAAGCAATATATAGTAAATACCATACGGTTATCACACACACTTGAGAATCCATAGGCTTTACTTTTCCTGAAAGACACAATTTGACATTTTTAATTCTTTTTTCAGGTATAATTTTACCCTGTTTAATGACCATATGAAATTTCAAGACATCAACTACAAATCTCCTCTTAAGAAATTAAGTTCTATTCTACCTTTTTGTTTTAGGGTTTTTTTCAGAAAATGTGCTGAAAATAACATGTATAAAGTGTAAGTAGCTTTTGATAGTTGTTCACATGTTCTTTGATTTTTTATGATTTTGGCAATTATACAAAGCTCTTTTCTTTTTGTGCTTGATAGTTGATTAAGGCACATATTGAGTTTAAAATATTTATACAGATGCAAAAAATCAATGTTTGTTTTATAATGTATACCTTTCTAACATCATGAACATTGCAGGAGGTAATAAATTGAAATTACAAATAACAAAAATTTGTAAGGGGTTCCACAGAACCCTGTGTCTTTCCTACTATTGCTGCTGTCAGTGTAAAAGTGTAATGTTGACTTAAAAAGTGAGTCCATTTATCAGAAAAATACAGAATGTTAAAAAAGATTCCAACTTTCTCTTTAGATGCTATTTCTTGGTCTTGAAGATTAGCTTCTGTCCAAGTTTCATAACAATCCATGAAGGTTAACAAACTTATCATGTCAAAAAAAATTAATCCCAGACTGTCAGTAAATGTAAACTGTAAAAAAAATCCAGAAAATACTGAAATTGAAAATATATTTTCAAAAGTCACAGTACTCCAAACATTATCTCTTAATTATAAAAAAGTTTCATAAAATTCTATGAAGGTTTGACAAAGTATTTGATGTGTAACAAACTTTAACCCTATACTGTATCTATTTGTTAAATGTAAAAAAAATAAGTCCATTTATCAGTAAATTATGGAAAAATGAAAATAAATGTTTTCAAAATTTTGCTCTTGATACTGTATTTTTGTCATAAACAAGCTTCTGTCCAAATTTCATTTAATTCCATGTAGGTTTGACAAAGTTATTGATGTCCAAAAACACTTTAACCACAGACTGAACCTAAATGTTGATACCGCCGATGCCGGAATATAGGATCGCTATGTCCTGCTTTAGACTCATCAAAAATCAATTTATCTGACAAGGGAGACAACTCGTTTGTTTTATCAAGTGCGATTATATGACACGCTAAAGTGCGTTGGTATAATGCGCTAAAGTGTGATGGTATAGCTCGCTAAAGTGCGATGGTGTAACGGAAATGGTGTTCAGGCAATGGTTTCTGTTTTTTGCTGTGTTTCTGTTAGTTTTTCGTTTTTTTGTTTAATTTATAAATCAAGCCGTTGTCTTTCTCTTTTGAATTGTTTTACACTGGTCATTGTGTGGCCCTATATAACTTCCTATGCGACGTTGGCCAAAACTCCATGTTGAAGGCCATTAGGTTATTAGTTGCAAACATCAACGACATTTGGTGTTGGGTGAATAGTTGTCTCATTGAAAATGATACATCTTCTTTTTATTTAATGTACAATAGTTATTAAAAAAGTGAAATGGTTACATTCCAGAAGCCAATATGTACTTTTTGAACCTGTTTCAAGCCAGGAACCTGTAATTCAGTGGTAATCGTTTGTTGCTGTATTTATATTTGTTTTTTGTTTATTGTTTTGTATATAAGTCAGGCCGTTATTTTTCTTGTTTGAATTATTTTACACTGGTCGTTTTGAGGCCCTTTTGTAAACACAAATTAGCCAAATCAAGTTAACCACTTCCAGCACCAACCAAAACTTCCTGATGGGATCATTTGTTTTTTCCTTTTTTCTTTTTCTTTGTCTTATAAAAACAATGGACAAATATTCTGGTTTTCCAGCAGGTCCATTTTGCTAACGTTGCTAACTTTCTTACTTTCATGAACAAACGCACATTCGTGAAAAAACGCACTTTAGCGTATTGAGGCATCGGACTTTAGCGTGTTCTGTTGAACAGCACACACCTCAAATTTTGGCGTATCAAACCATCGCACCTTAGTGTTGACCATTGCACTTTAGCGTGACCATCGCGTTTTAGCACCCCCATCACACTGTAGTGTCCTACATATATATACCCATCAGACACAGGCACTTGTATTTATCAATGGGAAGGTCCACTATCCATATATATAATGTCGGTAGCTAACAAATGTCACTGCTTTGGAAGCTTATTATTACCATTAACTTAATGTAAAAAAAAATATGACCTTATATGAATCATTTCATTGAATGTTTTCCTTGAATGTGATACAAATGTAACATACCCCCTCAGTGTTCCTCTCCATGACAATCTTACTAATATTAACTAAACCATGGTGACATCTTGACCAGCATGCAAAACTTCAAGTGTTTATTAAACATGTTAAACTGGACATTTCTTAAAATTTTTGTGGCAAAATATTTTAATTTTTTTTTAGACGAAATTTTCCCACTTTTTCATGAAATGTCAAATGACAGCACATATCATTGATTTTAAAACTCTATAGATTATTATCTGAATGAATGTTCAAATGTTGAAGGATTTTTACATAGGCAGTATTGCAACATTGGTGAAATCAGTTCGAATTTGTTATTCCATCTCTCTGCTTCCAACTTCAACTTCCCGTCTTTCTACTTAGGGACGATAACACGCGGGGGAAGGAAACGAGATTTACATCCTGAAAATTTTGTCCTGAATATTGAACTGATGTGTAAACCATGTCCACCCAGAAAGATTTATCGATAACAGAATTCTGCTGCGAAATGCCTAAAATTGAACTCCATGCACACATAAATGGATCAATTAGTGAAACAACAATGAAGAAATTATTGAAAAAGAAAAATCGTGAGGGAGATAAGTTGTCATTTCAGAAAGACCAGATTGCAACATTGGATGACTGTTTTCAAATGTTCAAATTGATACACCAAGTGTCCGATAATACAGAAGCAGCTTATACAATAACTTATGATGTTATTCATGAATTTGCAGCAGAGAATGTAAAATATCTTGAACTTAGAAGTACACCAAGAGAAGTTAAAGCAACAGGCATGACAAAGTTGGGATATGTTGAGGCTGTGATTAAAGCTATACAAGACTGTAATGACCTGGACATAATTGTTAAGTTTATTTTAGCTGTGGATAGGAGAAATGGTATAGATGTAGCAAAAGAAACAGTGGAATTAGCCGCTAAATATAAAACTTTAAGTAATGGAATTGTCATTGGGGTGGATTTAAGTGGTGATCCTACTGTAGGAGATGCAAGAGACTATATTCCATTGTTCGAGCAGGCTAAACAAGCAGGATTAAAACTAGCACTCCATTTAGCCGAGGTTCCAAATATTGAAGAGACACTGGCCATGCTAAAATTACCACCAAATAGAATAGGTCATGGTACATGTTTGCTCCCAGATGTTGGAGGATCAGATGAATTGACAGACTATGTGTATACACATAAAATACCTCTAGAACTGTGTCTAACATCAAATGTTATTGGCCAAACTGTTCCCAACTTTGACAACCATCATTTTTTAAACTGGTACCAGAGAAATCATCCATGTGTGATTTGTACAGATGATAAAGGTGTATTTAATACTACTCTGTCAGAGGAATATCAGATTGCAGCTAAAACATTTGATCTTAGTGTGGATAAAATTTGGCAACTTTCTTTTGGAAGCATTGACCATATTTTTGCTGACGAGGAAATTAAGGAACAATTAAGACTGAAGTTTTTACAATTTAGACCATTATAAACCTTAGTTATGTTCATGATGTTAGTGTAAATATGTTAAAATGTTGTAAACAGGGATTATTAATTACCAGAAACTCAGAAGAATGTGTATAAGTAGATCAAAGTTTACAAATGTAGTTATGCATCAAATAAATATATTACACTTTTTTTTTAAACTTAATTTCCAACATAAAAAAAAGAGAAGATTGAACTCTTCATGTATATGTCTTCTGCATTTCTAACATGGCTAATATAAAAATCTTGCACATAAAAAGTGCATATATGCATGAATTTAGCAAAATTCTTGGAGGAGTCAATTTTGAAAATTAAAGTGTGTTCCATTTGTATTAGATACTTGTATTCCCTCTTGTTCTGAAATCAGTCCAGCAGAACAACTTCAACAAGGGCAAAAGAATAAAATTTTACACAAGCACATCCTGATCTTTATAAGAACATTGATGAATGCAAGGATCAGATATCTATTCCATAAAATATTACATTAAAACCTTGCAAACTTGACTGTTGACAACAAAACTTATCACGAATGATGCAAAAAATGTACTTCTAGCCAAGTGTTAAATTGCCTTTATTAATGAAACTTATATTAATTTTTTGTAGGTTTTTAAACTTTCACCTTAAAATTATGCCTAACTGGCATCAAATTGTGCATGATCTATTGTAGGACTAAATTATCTGATCTAAAAAATTCTAGACCAATCATTTAACCATGCATTACAGTTTACATGTATATTTGTCTTGAATTCACAGTGATGCACAAGTTTTTGTCTCATTTTGAAGGCTTCACTTTGACTTTCGAGATGAAGGACAGCAATACAAGTGCTATTCCTTAGCTGTGGATTTTCAAAGTGTCTGTAAGGATTTGTGACATGAATTTACACACAATATCCTCTTTTCCCATTTCCCCATTATTTTTTATTGTATACATGTAGTTATACAATATTTCCTGCAGAATGTAACAAAAAGTTATTGTGCAATATTCTAGGATATTACACATGCAAATGTAGCCTCAAGTTATCAACCTTATCAGTGACAATAATATGTTTGAAAAAGTTTTTCAAGCTTTGCTATACAGTAAAAGAGTTATTGCATAGATAGTGGTGAATATTATCCATGGTAGAATATATAAAACATTATATATTACACGCAAAAATAGATTAAATGTTCAATTTATTAATTGATGCTGAATGTCCTGTGGAAGTAAATATATGCATGTTAGAACAATAACATACTAATGTGATATAATCCTGAAACATATGGTTTACTATTCAAACAAACTTAGCTAAATGTTTAAACTGCTTGCACACAAGATGACAAGTCTACAGAAAGTCATTGCAAAATACACAGACACATTACTCTTACTCCTCGAAGACCTGTAATTTTTTACCTGGTGGAGGGGGTGTGCTCATCCTTTATGGAATCAATGCATAGTAATTTACTTGTCAATTGGACATACATTTTCATCATCTGATAAGATGTCTATAAAAACTTTGCACCACTCCATACATTTTTAATCAATTTAAATGATCCCATATGGATAACATCTGTATCTGCTAAAACTTTTATTGACATATGTTGCAGTCCTTTTACATCTATCTAAATAAGGTGTCACAGATTGTATTATTGAAATATGGGAAAGAGTCATGAATTTCTTATATGAGGTGGGATTTTTGCACAACTTCAAGCCTGTACCAAAACTTGTATGTTGAGGACCCTTTCCCATGTCATTCTTTTCTCTTATATTCCTAGCTGACTTTTCTTTTCTCCTAATTAACTTTTCACTTGATTAACTCCTAAGGACTGTTAGCTCTAGGGGGAAGCAAATACCACTTCTAAAGCTACGGTCCCCCATCCTGAGGAGGGCATACTGTCAGCTTAGGTACCATGTTTTGAATGGATAGATTTACAGTTAGACAAAATTGTTTAAGATGCTGACTTAAAATAACAATCTAATGTACCGATGTTGTTGACATGATATCAAATGAACAAAAAAAAATTACAATTTTAAGACACAAGATAATGCAAAACCTTAACCTAGTTATATGACTCTCCTATACCAACCTGTTATCTTGTACAAGGTTTCCAGTCAATATAATCAACCTATTACCACAATTTGAAATTCAATTAACATAAAAGCATAAACAACCATCGACAATTGAAGATATATTTTTATTTCAAATAATAATAGAAAATATTCCCTAAAGTGATAGGTCAATAAATAATCTATAAAACATATGTTGTATAAAATATAAATTTGGAAATTGCAAAAAAAAAGAATAGCAAACAGTTATACATGCATAAGACGAAAAGTAATTTGTAGTTAGAATTTGGAAACCTCAAAGAGTAAATGACTTTGAAATTAAGTATTTTTTGCATTCAAATTTTTAGTTTTCAAACAACCCTGCATAAGAGAAATTTATAGCATTGGTCTGTTTATGCTGATAGTAAATAAATGATATTTTTAACATGGGTCTGTATACAGAGGATTTGTTTCTTGGCATAGAAAATTATGTTAGAATATCATCCAGCATTTAGCATTCAAGAAATAAAGAAAATATTACAATCAAAACTTAATACAAGTTGTATCAAAATACTGTCAAATGGGAGATAACTACAACAAAACATAATACAAGGTGTATCTAAATACTGCCAAAGGGGAGATAACTATAACAAAACTCTTGATATGAAACAGATTTTTTAAAATAATATTTCTAAGGATTAAAGAAAAATGCTAATAATGACAATAAACTTCTTTATGCAATTTTTTCTTTCAAATTATTTCCATAAAAATATCTGGAATGACACAGAAACTAAAGTGGTCTGCACAAAAAGGTGATGACCAGTTATTAAGACAATACAATAACAATAGATCTCTGATAAAATGTGTCTGTCTTATACAAAAAGACTAGATCTGAGTAAATAGACCATAATATGGGCACAGTAAATATCTGAATGTTATGCATAGGAAAATATCACAAACATTACAACACACAAAGTATGTCAAACTAACTGCCATACATTTTATCGATTGAAAAATTCATTGAATATGGTATACAATACATCTTAAAATATACAATACATGTAGTACAGAACACGGAATATTAAGTACAAAAATTGAATATGTAGAAATTTAAAATTACAAAAGAATTGTTTGAACATGATGGTTTGATTGAAGGGTATTGGCTATCTAATTTTCAATATCTATTGTTTATTACACTCCAGTTACTGTATTTGTATGTAACATAATATACATCTAAAGGGAATGGAACAATATTGCAACAATTCAATTAACTGTCATTGTACTGCATATGGGATGCAAAAACACATAAAAAAAAGTAAACAAAAACAATGCTGGAAAAGTAATCAGATGTTCTCAAAATTTTACATGATAAGTATATATCTGATAGAACAAAATATTAATTTGGTCGAATTGAAGGGGTATTAGAAATAAATATGTACTAGCTCAAAATGAAAGGAAGAAAAGCATTAATTGGACTGTAACATTAAAAAGGTGTATAACAGTTCTGAATTGTAAGAGTTGCCAATTGAAAAAATAACTTCAACTGTTACAAATTTGTAAAAAATACTGATTTTTTAATAGGGACAATATGAAGACATTAGGCTGATATAATCAATCTAATTTTTGAAGTGCTATAAGCTCTGTCTGTAACTGCCAATTGGAAAGGACTATAAAAGTCCTAAGCTTAACAGTTGTTAAATATTTTATTGAATACTAATTCTTAAATAATAAACAAACTAATATTGCAAATTAAGTGGTTTTGTTTCAGATGGAAGAACTTAAGAGATGAATGGATCATGGATTTGATATGCAAAATGACAAACTGTTCATATTTAGTAGTTACTACAAAAATGAAAGTATTATTATAGAACATCAAACAAGTTTTCAGAGGCCGATCCAGGATTTTAGAATAGGGGGCGCAAACTTAAATTTTTTTAAAATAAAAATTCTTTATTAAGCTGAGGACAACCCATGCTTTGCAAATTTCAGGGGGGGGGGGGGGGGGGGGGGGCACACGCCCCTACCTGAATCCACCCCTGGTTTTAATGTTTCCTTTGAGCCAATCAATATTCTGTAGTGAATTACTTTTACATTAAACATTAAAGCATATGAAAAAAAAATATTGGTTATAAAAATTAGCTTCAAATCAACAATAACAAAGAACCATGAACATAAATAAACATTTGTATAAACATGTTGCATTGAGCACCACTGAAATGCAGTATACAATACTTCATCCTGTTTCAGCTTCAGTTCTTATTTCTCCTTATTTTCCTCTTTCTGAAAAAATTCCTTTGATTCAGAAAAATGGTACCATGAACCTAAACAACTATACTGTTTAATATGATGCTGTACAGAAAAACATTGGCAGCCAAATTATCATTTTAATTGCAATCTCAGGAAAACCTTTCTTAAACTGTCATCGGATGTAAGTTATAAATCTTTCTTTAATACATCTGATGCAACTGCAACGTTTTAGCTTAACATCTGTTCAAGTTGTGTTTTTATTTTCATCAACTGCTCACTTTACAAGCTGCAACATTAGCTTCAGGTATAACAATGAACCCAAAAGACTGTTGAGGGAATGTAAAGTTAGAAGTAACAACTTCAGGGTAGTCCATACTTGGTAATGAAAAATCAGGATTCAGGCTCAAAGTTCTACCATTTAAAGCAACTGTTCTGTAAATAGAAAAAAAAATCACTGATAATTTGTGATGGTATAAAAATTGCCAAATTGACATTAAATTTATGTTTCTTAATTTGAAAAGGGTATTTTATTCTAATTATTTTCTTGGATCGTAATTGTTTGATTGTGCAGTAAAGAATGAAAATTCTGGAAAGGTTTTCAATGACTTGTTGACATATTTGGCTACAAAGGGCACAAATCAAATACAAAGAAATATACAAGATTCACAAAGATTTTTCTGACTGAAATCAAATTCTTTGTTTATTCTTTAAAAATGGGTCATGTTTCAAATGACTGGGTTACAATATTTGTGACTGATCAATGTAGAATGTTTACAATCTTCCTGTGAAGTTTCATGGAAATGGGTTGAAGACTGTGGGAGAAGTTGATTACACAAAACTTGTACCCTCTTTCATTAATCTTGCTGACGATTGACTAAGTTCCCAAGTCTGGAAAAATGAGAAAAAATTCCTAAAGAGATTCCATAATAGCAGGTGCACAACTTCAACATATGTACAATCTTCGTGTGAATTTTCCTGTTGACCCACCCGCCTGACATCACCATACTATAAGCCGGTTTTGGACTTTGTCCAGTCCAACCAAAAATGATTGAAATCATGTCATTCATGACTGACAATTAAAAGGCAGTTGAGATGACATACTGATTTAAATCCATAAAACACACAAACATTGCTTTAATTTCAGCTCAAGTAACCAGGTTCACATTCATGTTTAAAATCATTACAAATTACCAGCTTTTCTGTTGAGGTTCCCCCTTAAGGTCACAGGTCCTTTTAAATGAGACCAGTTCACAAGGTCTGATTTGACCATGTTGGAGCCCTCTTTTTTGACAAGTTGATTTTTCCCATGTTCTGATTTTTCTTGTTATTAAGATAGCAGAGAAACCCTTATCTCTTAAGGTAAAAATCTACTGAGACCTAAGGCTATCTACACCAACAGGTTCTAACTTACTGAGACTTAAGGCTAATATATACACCAACAGATTCTAACTTACTGAGACTTAAGGCTATCTACACCAACATGTTCTAACTTACTGAGATTTAAGGCTATCTACACCAATGGGTTCTAACTTACTGAGACTTAAGGCAATCTACACCAACGGGTTCTAACTTACTGAGACCTAAGGCTATCTACACCAACAGGTTCTAATTTACTGTGACCTAAGGCTATATACACCAACAGGTTCTAACTTACTGAGACTTAAGGCTATCTACACCAATGGGTTCTAATTTACTGAGACTTAAGGCTATCTACTCCAACAGGTTCTAACTTACTGAGACCTAAGGCTATATACACCAACAGGTTCTAACTTACTGAGACTTAAGGCTATCTACACCAACAGGTTCTAACTTACTGAGACTTAAGGCTATCTACACCAACGGGTTCTAACTTACTGAGACTTAAGGCTATCTACACCAACGGGTTCTAACTTACTGAGACTTAAGGCAATCTACACCAACGGGTTCTAACTTACTGAGACTTAAGGCTATCTACACCAACAGGTTCTAACTTACTGAGACTTAAGGCTATCTACACCAACAGGTTCTAACTTACTGAGACGTAAGGCTATATACACCAACAGATTCTAACTTACTGAGACTTAAGGCTATATACACCAACAGGTCCTAACCTACTGAGACTTAAGGCTATCTACACCAACAGGTTCTAACTTACTGAGACCTAAGGCTATATACACCAACAGGTTCTAACTTACTGAGACTTAAGGCTATCTACACCAACAGGTTCTAACTTACTGAGACTTAAGGCTATCTTCACCAACAGGTTCTAACTTACTGAGACTTAAGGCTATCTACACCAACAGGTTCTAACTTACTGAGACTTAAGGTTATCTACACCAACAGGTTCTAACTTACTGAGACTTAAGGCTATATACACCAACAGGTTCTAACTTACTGAGACTTAAGGCTATCTACACCAACAGGTTCTAACAAGTATAAGTGAAGTTTAACATCTGGTTTAAACTGTGTGAAGACAACTGTTGTAGGTTCTGGTCTAAGGTTCATACCATATACTGTAATACTACCTGGCTTATAATCACTTCTACAAAATAGAGAAAGACCAGGAAAAGTTAAACCATGATGACATATAATATACAAAAAGTTATGACAGCTTATCCTGGACTTCTGGACCATATTTTTTTTAAAAAAGATTTAATGTCTAAAAAATTTCCACATATATGACAGAAATTAATGTTTGTCCTGCTTCAACATTTCCTTTCTGTAGCATCTGAGTTCACTCCCAGTTTTTGGTTGGGTTCATGTTGCTCAGTCTTTCTGTCTTTTCATCGTTATTCTTTTTGTCCATGGTGATGTCTGTTTTATATTGGACTTATGATTTTTGTCCATGGTGTTGTCTGTTTTATATTGGACTTATGATTTTTGTCCATGGTGTTGTCTGTTTTATATTGGACTTATGATTTTTGTCCATTGTGATGTCTGTTTTATATTGGACTTATGATTTTTGTCAATGGTGATGTCTGTTTTATATTGGACTTATGATTTTTGTCCATGGTGATGTCTGTTTTATATTGGACTTATGATTTTTGTCCATGGTGTTGTGTGTTTTATATTGGA
Organism: Mytilus californianus; assembly: GCF_021869535.1. Classification (NCBI taxonomy): domain Eukaryota; kingdom Metazoa; phylum Mollusca; class Bivalvia; order Mytilida; family Mytilidae; genus Mytilus; species Mytilus californianus. The sequence continues at coordinate 125,414,713 of NW_026262679.1, read as the reverse complement.
CTTATGATTTTTGTCCATGGTGTTGTCTGTTTTATATTGGACTTATGATTTTTGTCCATGGTGTTGTCTGTTTTATATTGGACTTATGATTTTTGTCCATGGTGTTGTCTGTTTTATATTGGACTTATGATTTTTGTCCATGGTGTTGTCTGTTTTATATTGGACTTATGATTTTTGTCCATGGTGATGTCTGTTTTATATTGGACTTATGATTTTTGTCCATGGTGTTGTCTGTTTTATATTGGACTTATGATTTTTGTCCATGGTGATGTCTGTTTTATATTGGACTTGTGATTTTTGTCCATGGTGTTGTCTGTTTTATATTGGACTTATGATTTTTGATTGCTTCCTTTGTATCTTCACTCTTTCAAAGTTTAAAGTATGAGTAAGTTTAGATTGTAAGTCGGGAAATTTTCTACAAGATAACAGAATAAAGAGCTGTGCCATGAGCCCATGCTACGCCCATCTCCCTTTTAGCTCGTCTTTATGCTTTAAATGAATTTATATGATCAACTAGAAATACTGTGAGAACTGTTCAAATAGACCCCCTCCCCCAAAAAAAAGACATGCACACACAGTGGTACCTAAAGAAACAAAATTAAATAATTTGGCACTATTTAGGTTACCTCAAGTTTATCTAAGTTTGGGGCCTTGATTATTCATCTATACACTTCTATCTTGTTCACAACACCATTTTTGAAAGAATTAAATTCTATATACTCGAAAACCAAATAAAGCGTGAAAAATGGAAGTTATCAACAATTTTTCAACAAATAAAGTTCTATAACTCTGCAATGTCATATAAGAAATTTATAAAAAGCAAAAAGGGGCTTATTTCAATAAATATAAACAGACAGACAGATGGACAACGGTATACCATAATACCTCCTGTCTTAGACAGCTGTATAAAAATGTATGTTCATTCTGCTGCAATTGGGAAAGTTTCAAAAATATCTTCTTAGTTTAAAACGTGAAATTTTTTAACTGCACAGTAAATTAAGGAAGGTGTTAAAAACAACATATAAAATTAAATAAACAGTCGAAGTATCCTTACAAATGACCCTCCATTCGAATTCCCAAAACATCTTTCAAATTGATCCACTATCCTACATGTAAAACTAACCTTAGAGTATTAGTACAGTGAGTATACATTCTAACATATCCTTTGTTATCATCCATTGTCACATTAAACACAGACCTTCCTACTAACTTCTTGTACAGGTAAGACAACCAAAAATCCTGCAAAATCAAGTTCATTTCTTTGTTATTATAGTGTACCGAAAATCAACAATGGAGTGTGTATCTTACTAACAGTGATGCACATTTAATTCTGTTAGTGGATCATTTTGGAGTGAATTGATTTCAAATTACAATCAATTTAAATATTGCATATGAGGAATGTTTAATCGAATTTAAATAATACTTAATATGAAATCAACCAAAAATATACTTTAAAACTAGTCTTTTACTCCATCTTGAAACAATTAAAGAATGAAAAAGCAATGAAAAAATTGTGCACTCTACTACAGGTAATAGTCCATAAATAAATTGGCATTAGCTTTATCATAAGAATCAAATAGCAATGAAAATATGAACAGTTCTTTCGGATTTACACATGCATGTAAACAAAGATCAAATTTAAAGTAATTCATCGGTTGCCACGGCAATTAATATGTGGCCACCCAATAACAATAATATCAATGCTTTAGAAAAATGAGCAAATATTTATTTCTTGTTCAATTTTTTAAGAACATTTTATAACAGTCAGAAATTTGTACACAATTACTCTATACATTTATACCAGAGCAATGTCAAAGTACTTTCACCTGCACTTTTAAAAGAGAATCACTATTTTTCTTGATATTGTAATTCCAAGGTTGACTTTTCATTAATCTTTAGGACTGTTTTTTTACTTTTTTATGTTACTCCTCTAAAAATTTCTTCTTTTTTTTTTATATTTGAAATTTACATTTGTTAGAGATACATAAAGTACCGGTATCTTATCCCGGCCTTGTTAAGGTTAGTATATAGCATTTCAGTGATAAGGTAAGTAATTGTTAGTACACAATATACAGTTTAGCTAATAAATAATATGCAACAGATTAAAAAGAAAGTAATATGATATATTATAAATTTTAGTTTAAGAAGATAAATTAATTTTTTCTGCAACCAAATTGTAGAAGTTTTCATATTTGCCTTCTTTATTTGTCAATATTTTGTAATTTTGGAGAAGTTCATTTTCAAAAATTTCAAGCACATTAATTTGTTTTGTTTTCTGCTAGGATACATAATATATTCTATATAGTAACAAGAGTGCCCATGCTGAAATCTCTCGCCTGCTTTACTGATCATTGATTTTGATTTTATGTTGATAGTCCTAAATATAAAGCTTTACTACAAGTATCACATATAAACTTAACATGATCCAAGAAAATGAGGCCAAGGTCAGATAAACCAAACCAGAAATACATGTACACTTTACAATCATTCCATACACAAACAAACTTAACCAGGAAAATTTAACATTGACCAATGAACCATGAAAATGAGGTCAAGGTCAGATGAACCATGCCAGACATGTACACCTTACAATCAATCTATGCATTAAATATTGTTGACCTATTACTTATAGTACCTAAAAAACAAACTTAACTATGAAAATTTAACAATGACCAATGAACCATGAAAATGAGGTCAAGGTCAGATAATACCTGCCAGACAGACATATACACCTTACAATCATTCCATACACCAAATATAGATGACCTATTGCTTACAAAGAAAAACAGACCAAAACACAAAAAACTTAACACTGAGCAATGAACCGTGAAAATGAGGTCAAGGTCAAATAAAACCTACCAGACTGACATGTACATTGTAAAATACTTCCATACACCAAATATAGTTGACCTACTGCATACAGTATTAGAAAAAAAGACCAAAACACAAAAACTTAACTTTAACCACTGAACCACGAAAATGAGGTAAAGGTCAGATGACACCTGCCAGTTGGACAGACGGAAGCTTCATAACATAAGGCATCTATATACAAAGTATGGAGCATCCAGGTCTTCCACCTTCTAAAATATAAAGCTTTTAAGTAGTTAGTTAACGCCGCCACCACCGTTGCCGGATCACTATCCCTATGTAGAGCTTTCTGCGACAGAAGCTCCACAAAAAGTATAATTGTTAGAAAATTGTTAATATTTTAATAATTTGTATCGTTTATCTTATATCAATACAAAAGTGATGCATATTATATTATATATGATGTCCTATTTTAAGTTTATCTAGTATTAGTTTTATTTGATCCCAAAACAATTTCAGATATTTGCATGTCAAAAAGTAATGTTCATAATCTTCAATGACATTACATATATTACATAAAGGAGTTTTAGTTATTTTCCAAGAGAAAAGTAATTGTTTGGTTGGTAAAATGTAATGTAGAAATTTCCATCTCAACATTTTCAATTTATTATCTTGGATATAGTTAAAGATAAAGTACAACATTTGTTGTCTTTTCCTTATATTGTTATCTAAATTAGTATTCTGTCCCATTTTTGAAATCCTATTGCCTTCTCATAATATGTATTTAAAAGGGAGATGTAAATATCTTTGGAGGAAATTGTTTTTACTGATACCATTTTTCCTTTTCTATCTTGAAATTTAGATTCGGAGTCGGTAGCACATTTTGTTTTAATTGATTCTTCTTTTGTTAGCTCTTGTAACCACTGTTTAGGTATTGCTTTTGTCAATTAAGAATATTCTGAAAACCAATTAGCATGGCAAGATAGTTTATCTGGAAGCATATTTTGATTAATTTTTCCTTTATCATTAATTATGTCATTTACAAATAAAATTTTACTGTTTATCCAATTTTTGAATATAAGACATTTACCATTTAATTTGATATGTTTATTGCCCGTATAAGTTGCTGCCTAATATGTTTATATGATAGTGAGTCTAAATCTTTTTCAGATTTTGAATTTATCCATGATATGATTATTTTGAAGTAAAATTCTGGAACAATTTCTTTTAGTTCATCATATTTATTAATGAAATTAATATTGTTAAAGTTCATTTTTAATACTATATAAGGAATTCTTGTCCAAATTTGTCTAAGTAAAATTTTGGTAAGACATTCCAATTGGGTGATTGGTCTTCGCTATCAATGAGTCTTTTTACCCAATTAATATTTATGGATTCTATATATTTATCTATGTCTATCATTTTAAGCCCACCAGCATGATAACTTTAACTCTTTTAACTTTTTCTGGTTTATTGTTCCATATAAAACTATATATGATTTTTTTTTAATTTTGCAAGGTATTCTTTATGAATTTCTGTTACTGATGCAACATGAGTGATATTCGGTAGGATTAATGATTTAACAAGAGTTATTTTACCTAACATAGCTAATTTTCTTTTATTCCAGTCTATAATTATTTTTTCAGATTTTTTGTATTGTCATTACAAGTTTAATTTTTAACACTTATTTTTATTAAGTCCAAAATATATTCCCAATAATTTTATCGGTTCTTGTGTCCACTTAATATGGTCAACCTTATCTTTACAGGACTTTAAATTTCCGAGCCATATCCCCTCTGTTTTTCTTAAAATACTTACAGGATTAGGGTTTGAAGTCTTTGTATCAATCAGACCATAACTTCCACCATAAAATGTCTGCCTCACTACCACATCCACTCCTAATGATGCTGATATTCCTAATTTATCTAGCCACCTGTAGAAAACAAAATATAAATATCAGGTATTTTCAAATCTAGGTCTCTTTCCAGTGGTTGAAAAACAGACAAGTTGTTGACATTCTGTCGATTCTTATATAAAGGCATTGCATTAGGTCATGCATTTTTCCGACTTTTGATGACATCTTTACCATGTTTACCCTAAATCTATTAGATGTGTATTGATTGATATTTTAGTCTGGAAGACATGATTTAACTATAAGTTGCAATGGGGTTTGAACTAGTTTGCAGCAGCTGTTAAATACTCTAAGATCAAAACTTTTTGTCTTTAGCCTTTCGTAATTTATATTTTGTGCTTTGTACCAATCTGAATAGTAAAGCTCTTTTTAACTGATTTCTATAGTTTTTTCCTATGTTGTACGGTTACCGTATTGCCCTAGGTTAGTGGGAGTGTTGAGTGCTCACAAACTTGTTTAATCTCGTCGCATTCTGTATGTGCCTGTTCCAAATCAGGAGCATACAATTCACTGCTGTCTGCAACAATTGTTTTTCTTTAATTGGTTTAGTATAAATCAGGTTGCTAGTTTTCTTATTAAAAACTGTTTCACTTTTGTAATGGCAAAATCTTTTAAAGTGAACTATACAGTATTGGTCTTGCTTATTGGTGAAGACAGTCCAGTGACCTATAGTTCCTTATATCCAGATCCTTTGGTGGATAATCGTCTAATTGGTAATCATACCACATCCTCGCATCATCATTATGTAATCTAATCTGTTTACAAATCCATGTTGTTTCTCCTAACCTTAACTTCATATCTTCCAGACCTACACCTCCTCCAAGGGCTGACTATGTGTCTTGTAACTAGAAAATCGAGTCACACATCTGTCACATAAACAAACAGTTCAACTTTGTATCTCCCCAACTTACATGAATCCTGCAACATATCTGTCAGATAATCCTGCAGCTCCTCCTCCCCAGGCTGAGCTTGTTTCACCTAACCAGAATTTGCCATATAAAGGAAATGGAGCTATCTTCTTTGCAACATTTATCTGCCAAGGTAGATTACTCAGAATGTCTGGTGCCATGAACTTTGGGACAGTCATTGATGGACCATAGTCATAATAGCTACAAAAACATATTATAAGTATGATCTTTTTCATGGGATCAGTTGGGGAAGCATTGTGTACATTTTTCATAGATAAAAAGGGAAAATGAAAAGATTTAAAAGTGATCCATTTCTAATATCCCTAATAATTTTAGAATAAGTTGTATACAATATGCTTTAGATACCCTATTACCTGCTATGCAAAATGGTGAAATCTCATGCACACACAAAATATATAATGGACAACTTAAACAGAAACAGAAAAAAAGTTAAACAAAAATATGTTTTTTTTTTCTAAATACATTTTTGATCATTTACAAATGTATTGTAGATTTATTGATTGTATGAAGGGTTGGTTACCTCACTTTTTTTCTTGGGGTACCTCTCAATACTTAGAACTGACTGACATCATCCTAAAATTATTTTACCAGTGCCTTTTAATAAAAGTAAAATAGAATTTTAATTATACAATCTTATAGGCATACACATGAACTAAATCCACCTGCTATCATAGTACTTTAATATTCTGATATATATATCTCTAAAAAAAAAAACACTGCTTCCCTCTGTGGAGCTTTGCCAACTTTGGAAAGCTGAAATTTATTCCTACCCCATTTTTGCTTTGACCATATCACCACTTTTATGTGTTTAACTTAAAAGTTTTTCAACAAACATGCAATTTACCGGTAATATAATTTCAGGGCCTTTAGTTCACTTTTTAAAGAAAACAGTAAAAAATGTATATATCAGAATGATACTCCCACATAATACACGGCAACTTTATGGTAGATCAATAACAAAGGGAACACATTATGGTTGTATGCCTAATGATGGAATGTAGGATTGTTTACTTCCTTTAGTTTAAAAGACAAGTTACCTCCCTTAACCCTTTCGTACCGAAATGATCCTTTTGGCACCCTGGAGCGCGAGCCGAAATTATCCTTTTGGCACCACGGAGCTGTGGGCGAAATTATCCTTAAGGATACCTAAAATTCTATTTTTAGAACGACAACTTCAAAAGTAAAAATACTAAATTCTAACCATAGGTTTCGGTTCATGGTGTAAATAAAGTTAAAATAATATAACATAATTTTAGTTTTACAATGGTTGAAAGGATATATTGTTCATCAAATGCGAAAACTGAAAATAAAACATGAAAAAATATCGACTCCATTTGCAAAATGGCGAAACGAAAAACTCCTCGTTGAATCGTTTTTTTTCATGAAATTAGTGTAAGTATTCAAAGCAACAACGAATCAAATTAAATTTATAATATAAAATTACAAACTTCAGGTTATTTTTGCTTTAACTTCAGGATCGTAGTTTATTTTTAAATGCTTAAAATGTCGAGCAGGTGCTTGTACGATAGTAAAATTTATCTCGGTGACATCACATTTGCAAACACAAATAAAGCTAATTAAAAATAGTTCTTGTCGGTCATTTTACATATCAACGAATTGATAAAAATCTCGAGAATTTTTGCATATTAATGTAATCCTTAATTACTTTTTTTGTGTGCTAAAAATACAAAAATTCTAACGACCTTAAATTGAACCGGAAATAGACATCGTTATGGAAAATATGTCAACAATCATGGCGGAAAAATATTACACAATTTATGCAACCCGGTAAAAAGTTTGTTTTCGCTTATATTTCGTTTACTTAGAAGTAAAAATAAAATTATCAACTAAGTAAGACATGTAACCTGACACTGTAGTGGTGTTTTCTGCTATTTTAATCTGTTAATTTAAGTAAAAGAAGTGATGAAAGGTAAGTCTCGTATCACCGTTGGGTCACTTGTTCAGTCAAAAAAGGTTAACAAAATGTCGTCTGATGAATCTGACGAATTTGAAGGCTTTTCTCAAGGTGAAATAGATGAAGCTGAAGCTAGATACCAGCATCAGTTACTTCAGCAGGGTTTAGGTGATGACAGTGACGGCTACATAGAATCCGGTGATTCAGACGATGATATCAATGATGATATCCCTGGACCTGCTGGTGATGCTGGTAATGTCTTTCATAATCATAATGGTTGGCATGAAAACTTTATATATCATGAACGAGGAATGCCTCACCTTTTCACACCCTCTGGAATCTCAGGGCCAACTAGGATCATGCCACAAGACAAGGATCCTATAGATTTCCTTAAGCTTTTCCTGACTGACATGCTAATTGAAAATTTGATTGATGAAACTGACCGCTATGCCCTTCAACAGAAAGAGCAACACCCAAATCAGAACAAAATGGCCTGGGTAAGACCTTCAGTTGCTGAGATGAATGCTTTTCTTGGACTCTGTTTCCAAATGGGTGTTGATAGGAAACCATCTACCAAAATGTACTGGTCAACTGATCATTTTTTGCATACACCTGTATTTCCGCAAACCATGAGTCGTGACAGGTTCACACAGATAATGAGATACCTCCACTTTTCAAACTCAGAGTTAGAACCATTACCAGGTGCTGAAAATTATGACCCCTTGTTTAAAGTCAAACCATTAGTAAATCACTTCAATGCCTGCTTCAACCAGGAGTATAACCCTAAAAGAAATGTCACTATAGACGAGAGTATGATTCCGTTTAAAGGTAGAGTTCAGTTTCGACAATACATGCCAGCAAAGCCACATAAATGGGGAGTGAAGGTGTGGATGCTAGCTGAGTCTCAAAGTAGCTACATACAGTTTGTAGACATATATCCAGGGAGACGTGCAACTCCTCAATTACACCTAGCCAGTAATGTTGTCAAAAGGTGTCTACAGGGAGCACAACTAGAGGGTAAAGGGTACCATGTGTATACTGATAATTATTTTTCAAGTCCAGAGCTTTTTGTAGATTTATTTGAAAATTATGGTACAGCAGCGTGTGGAACAGTCCGAATAAACCGTAGGGGACTACCCGTTGATATAATTTGTAAACGACAAGAAGGCATAAATCAACGTGGGGATATGAAGTTCCGCCAAAAAGGATGTCTTGTAGCTTCAGCTTGGAAAGATAAAAAAATTGTAAATGTCTTGTCAACTATTCATGACAACAGTACATCTGAAGTGCAGAGACTAGTCAATACAGATGGCAATTTTTCTAGGCAAAACTTTGTTTGTCCAAAAATGGTTGCAGATTATACTAGTAATATGGGAGGTGTGGACCGTGCCGACCAGTATATCCAATATTACTGCTACAATCATAAAACAATCAAATGGAGTAAGAGGGTTTTCTTTGTACTACTGGAAATGGCAAAATTTAATGCTTTTAAACTGTTTATCATGAGCAATAACCATCCATCTTCAATGACATTCCTTGACTTTACTTTAAATATTGCAAAAGGATTAGTCGCAGGCTATTCATCTGACATCCGCAGGGGAAGACCATCACAAGTTCCACTTGAAAACAGACTTGTTCAGAGACATATGCCATCTAGTTTCAACAAGAAGTCAAAATGCCATTTATGCTACATGAGGACAAAAAATGGAAATCAGGAGACGGTTAAACAAACCAAATTTGGCTGTAATGATTGTGGAAAACACCTGTGCCTGCCTGAATGCTTTACCAAATTCCACACTGTAAGGAATTGTTACAACTGATCAAGGAAGTGGATCATAGAACTGTTTTGTTAATGTTGACTGTTACTTTTAAGCTGTTTGGACGTCTGTTAAAGTTTTAATTGTTGACTAGTTGTTTTAAAAAAAACCTGAACATTTACCACATATAAACAATCCTTATTTCCGATATCAATTCATGCAGGCAGGCCAGTGTTGACATTCAAGCTAGAGGATTTATCTGTAAATTTTTGTAAGTTATATGTTACATTTTAAACATATATTTTTGTTAAAAATCATATGAACTGGCAGAATAGTTTTAGTTAAAAAAAAATTATAGACAGAAACTTTGAAGTATGAACATGAAAAAGATATGAATTTTAAAATATGCCAAAAATTTTATAAACTATTAAAAAAAAAAAATTCAACATTAAAACTTTTTCTCATGAACTATTAATTATGAATTTAATCCAGTCTTTTAATGCATGCACGTATATACAATAAATTTTCATCAAGTAAAAAAAAATCATAGATCTGTATAATTATCTCATACAGCATGTACAGTACATATATGAATTTACTGAAGTATAACAAATGGTTTGTGTAAGGTAAATTAATTTGCTGAACCAAATGGGGATGAAAATGATAAAATACTGCAACATTTTATTGTTTGTCTCGATAAAATATTTTGGTTTTAATTTTGCTTGCAATTTTGCACGGATTTTGTTAGTTTCCAAATTCAAACTCTTGCTTATGGTAGGATTAATGTTCCTGATTTTGTTGGAGTTGTCTCTCTTCTTTAACCATGTAAACAATATGGCGGTCGCAATTTTCTCGTAAACGACAGACACTTTATTAAGCATTTTTTTGTCTGGAAGACATCGATTGGAACACTTTTTACGGATAAGGAACTTGAGTAGTACGACTGTTATTCGTTTGCATGACACTTGTTTGAAGTAAAATTGGTTCAAACGTAATTTAAGCGCATTTAAACAGTACCGAGGTAGAAAAAATTCCGTACGCAAATTTTCAACGGGAAAGTAGAATAATTTTGCTTTAAATCGCAGTCAATCAACAAAATGGCATTAACCCTCCTTGGAGAACAAACTTTTCTTTCACCACGTGGCTTATGAACGACCAATTTACTGTCGTTTGCTGAAATTCGACGATTTCCGTAATCACGATTTTTTTCTGTAGAACCTTGCAAAATGAAACCCGGTCGGGGAATTAGCTCGAGGAAATAAACTTCGGCCACCAAATCCCGCGAAAAAAATTTAATTCAGGAGCGAAAGTGTTAATATGTACATAGCTTTTGTGTACTTACTGATGGAATGTAGGATTGGTGACTATATCAGGTCCTCCTGCATCAACAAAACTGAAATTAAAAACAAACTTATAGAATAACTAATAGAAATGCTTCTTTCCATACACTGAAGATGAAATAATCTTTGACATGGATTTAAAATTAATTTCAATGGGGCAAAGGGAAATTTTCTAACTATCAGTAACCAAACACTGACTTAATTTTTCAAAAGTGTTGTATTATTACTGGTCATATAATGATAAAAGAATATTCATTGTCTGGTCTGTAATTTTAATTTCAGAATTGGTCTGATCAAAATCTAAAGGATTATGGGTAACTTCATTATATGTACAACAAAATGGAAATTCAACCAATGACGTAACATTATTTTTCATTTTGCTGTCCATAGTAACGTTATGCAATTAGTTGAATTTCCATTTTCTGGACGGCATCAACCAATCACCAGCTCTTGGAAATATTAACTATAATGCCTTTGATTCTGTGAATTCATGTCAGGTTACTTACAAAATGATGTATGAAATCATTTTCTTTCACTTTTTAAAAAAAGATGTTGCCATTTAGAAATACAGTGAAATTGAGTGTTGTATATTATACATTTACTTCCCATGCCTGAGGGAGATATGAAGATTTGTTTACCCAAGAATATTCATATTTCACGAGGGCTCTGCCCAAGGGAAATATGATATTTCGAGGGTGAGCAAATCTTCATATCTCCCGAGGCAAAGGGAAATGAATGTTTTATTCCACTGCCTATGCTTTGTTTACTATCAATACATTAATTATTATTTTGCATACATTTTTTTTCTTATCCGCTTGTTTTTATAAGTTAAACTAAACATGACATACACATTGATGAACAGTACGGATCAAAAGTTCATTATTAGTCTTTTTGTTTTATCGTCTGAAATAAATTTGAACATGATAATGATTTCTGCTATCACTATTTTAAGAAGAATAAGAAGTTCAAAACGTTATGTACATTAACTGCGCGTAACGTCGCACGATGTAATCCCGACATTTCAGAGGGGAATATGATCCTCAAAAGGGAATATGAAGATTTGTTCAATGACACGTGGGATAGTCTCAACCAATCAAATATTGATTTAACTATCAATATGTATAAACAGTGGAATAATACAGCATAAGACATTATTATTTCATTTTTAACAGATGATTCAGTAATGCTACATTGTCTTCAGAACACATTGGTTCATACAGTATTACATTGTTTTATTATTTTGTTCTGTTTTAAATTCTGAAGTACATGACCATGAAGTATAAATGTAATTGAATTAAGTCATGTCAGAAGTCAGGAATCTAGCCACTAGTTGTCATTCTCACTCCCTGGGTTATTTGTCTACCAAGGCCAATGGTAGAAAGTTACATATATCTGCAAAACTTCTATCAGGGAAATTTTAGACTGATTTCGATCACATTTGATTCAACTGGCCAAGTGGTTTCAGTAGAGAAAAACATTTAAATATTCATGGTCAACAACAATAGATAATACACAAACACATCATACCTTCATACTGACCCTGTAGACTAGGTAGGGCAACAACAATAGATAATACACAAACACATCATACCTTCATACTGACCCTGTAGACTAGGTAGGGCAACAACAATAGATAATACACAAACACTTCATACCTTCATACTGACCCTGTAGACTAGGTAGGTCAACAACAATAGATAATACACAAATACTTCATACCTTCATACTGACCCTGTAGACTAGGTAGGTCAACAACAATAGATAATACACAAATACTTCATACCTTCATACTGACCCTGTAGACTAGGTAGGTCAACAACAATAGATAATACACAAATACTTCATACCTTCATACTGACCCTGTAGACTAGGTAGGGCAACAACAATAGATAATACACAAACACATCATACCTTCATACTGACCCTGTAGACTAGGTAGGGCAACAACAATAGATAATACACAAACACATCATACCTTCATACTGACCCTGTAGACTAGGTAGGGCAACAACAATAGATAATACACAAACACATCATAACTTCATAATGACCCTGTAGACTAGGTAGGGCAACAATAATAGATAATACACAAACACATCATACCTTCATACTGACCCTGTAGACTAGGTAGGTCAACAACAATAGATAATACACAAACACATCATACCTTCATACTGACCCTGTAGACTAGGTAGGGCAACAATAATAGATAATACACAAACACATCATAACTTCATAATGACCCTGTAGACTAGGTAGACTAAACTAGAGGCTCTCAAGAGCCTGTGTCGCTCACCTGATTCTACTTTGGTTTTGGAAATTATGTAAAAATAGATTAAAATCATAACAGATACCCTAATAATGAGTGAGGCCAAATTTGGTTTAATATTGGTCCTGTAATTTAATAAAAAATCCTGGTGGCCATCTTGAACAGTAAATCAGCAACAAAGTAGCAACACTTAATCAGCACCTCATAAGAAACATTTATGCCATGTTTTGGTTTCATTCCATTCAGTGCACCTCTAGAAGAAGCATTTGTATGTATTTCCCATAGGGTCTTATGTTAAAGGAAGTCCCCCCATTGGCGGCCATCATGGATGAAGGATCAGCTTCAAAGTAACAAAAAAGTAGTCAGCACCTCATAAGGAACATTCATGCCATGTTTGGTTCAATCCATTCAGTATGTGGTTCTCTAAAAGAAGACATTTGTATGTATTGTCCATAGGGTCCTTTGTTAAACATTGTCCCCATCTGGCAGCCATCATAGATGAAGGATCAGCTTCAAAGTAACAACACTTGGTCAGCACCTCGAAAGGAACATGCATGCCATGTTTGGTTTCATTCCATTCAATGGTTCTCTAAAAGAAAACATTTGTACGTATTTCTCATAGGGTCCTATGTTAAACTAAGTCCTCCGCTGGCGGCCATCTTAGATTATGGATCGGCTTCATAGTAACAACACTTGGTCAGCACCTCATAAGGAACATTCATGCCATGTTTGGTTTCATTCCATTCAGTGGTTCTCTAAAAGAAAACATTTGTATGTATTTCCCATAGGATCCTATGTTAAACTAAGTCCCCCGCTGGCTGCCATCTTGGATGATGGATCGGCTTCAAAGTAACAACACTTGGTCAGCACCTCAAAAGGAACATTCTTGCCATGTTTGGTTTCATTCCATTCAGTGGTTCTCTAAAAGAAGACGTTTGTATGTATTTCCCATAGGGTCCCATGTTAAACTAAGTCCCCCGCTGGCGGCCATCTTGGATTATGGATCGGCTTCAAAGTAACAACACTCGGTCAGCACCTCATAAGGAACATTCATGCCATGTTTGGTTTCATTGCATTCAGTGGTTCTCTAAAAGAAAACATTTGTATGTATTTCCCATAGGATCCTATGTTAAACTAAGTCCCCCGCTGGTTGCCATCTTGGATGATGGATCGGCTTCAAAGTAACAACACTTGGTCAGCACCTCATAAGGAACATTCTTGCCATGTTTGGTTTCATTCCATTCAGTGGTTCTCTAAAAGAAGACATTTGTATGTATTTCTCATAGGGTCCTATGTTAAACTAAGTCCCTCACTGGCGGCCATTTTGGATGATTGAACGGCTACAAAGTAACAACACTTGGTCAGCACCTTGTAAGTAACATTCATGCTATGTTTTGTTTCATTCCATTCAGTGGTTCTCTAAAAGAAGTCATTTGTATGCATTTCCCATAGGGTCCTATGTTAAACTAAGTCCCCCGCTTGCGGCCATCTTGGATGATGGATCGGCTACAAAGTAACAACACTTGGTCAGCACCTCCTAATGAACATTCATGCTATGTTTTGTTTCATTCCATTCAGTGGTTCTCTAAAAGAAGTCATTTGTATGCCTTTCCCATAGGGTCCTATGTTAAACTATGTCCCTCGCTGGCGGCCATTTTGGATGATGGAATGGCTACAAAGTAACAACACTTGGTCAGCACCTTGTAACATGCTATGTTTTGTTTCATTCCATTCAGTGGTTCTCTAAAAGAAGTCATTTGTATGCATTTCCCATAGGGTCCTATGTTAAACTAAGTCCCCTGCTGGCAGCCATCTTGGATGATGGATCAACTACAAAGTAACAACACTTGGTCAGCACTTCCTAATGAACATTCATGCTATGTTTTGTTTCATTCCATTCAGTGGTTCTCTAAAAGAAGACATTTGTATGCATTTCCCATAGGGTCCTATGTTAAACTAAGTCCCCCGCTGGCTGCCATCTTGGATTATGGATCGGCTTCAAAGTAACAACACTCGGTCAGCACCTCATAAGAAACATTCATGCCATGTTTGGTTTCATTCCATTCAGTGGTTCTCTAAAAGAAGTCATTTGTATGCATTTCCCATAGGGTCCTATGTTAAACTAAGTCCCCCGCTGGCGGCCATCTTGGATGATGGATCGGCTACAAAGTAACAACACTTGGTCAGCACCTCATAAGGAACATTCATGCCATGTTTGGTTTCATTCCATTCAGTGGTTCTCTAGAAGAAGTTCAAAATGTAAAAAGTTTACGCCGACGACGGACGACGCCGGACGACGCCGGACGACGACGGACGACGGACGCCAAGTGATGAGAAAAGCTCACTTGGCCCTTCGGGCCAGGTGAGCTAAAAATAATGCTGATGTCACTTACTCTTGTAAATATTTCCTACTAATTTCCTTTACTAACATTGTAACACTGGGACCTATAACAATACCATTTCTCCATTGTGGATAGTGGTTAAGGAGGCTGTGTAGTATACTGTAGTCCTTGGCTCTCTGGGCTCCTGTTATGTTAATACCTACGTCTTTATAAACATCAGGTTCTATAAATACAAAATATATTTGGATTTTTACATGGCATTTTCCATATCTGTAACACATATGTGTCATAATACTGGTGTGGTAATTGGTGGATGTGTATGATGAATCAGAATGAAACCAAGTTGATTAAGAATGAGACCATGATAAATCACGATGAAGCCATTTGGTGATTCATGATGAAACCATGTTGATTAAGAATAAGACCATGATAAATCAGGATGAAGCCATTTGGTGATTCATGATGAAACCAAACCATGTTGATTCAGGATGAGACCAAACCAAGTTGATTCAGGATGAAATCAAGCTCATTCAAGATGAGATCATGTTAATACTATAAGAATATTAACCCTCCCTTGTAAAAGATTGATTTTCAACATTCTACTTGGATTTTTTTTACCAGGTGAGAAAGATATATCTTCATAGCAAGACACATAATATTGATTTAAAGCTGACTAGTCACTTTAATCTTTTTATACCGACATGCTAAATGAAGAAGCAGAAATATCAATTTTAGATTCTTTAATTTCATTGTGCCAGGAATTGAACAACATCTAACACTGCAAGGAAAGCATGCTACATCATATCAACAGAAGCAGTTGTACAGATTTGTCCACTGCAGGGAAAGCATGCCACATCATATCAACAGAAGCATTTGTACAGATGTGTCCACTGCAGGGATAGCCCTAGCTTTCAGTGACAGTGTTTCTTGTAGTTTCAATGTTAAAATTTTAAATATGATGGATATACCGGTATGCATTTATTGATTAACGGCATATGATACAGTTTTGATCCCACAGTGATTTTTTTACGAAAATTTACATACAAGCTATTTTTCACCTAATCAATTCAAATATGTAATAAAAAATATACCTTCATGTGCTACTTTAAGAGATAAATGGGGTATAAATTTTAGACATCTACTCAAAATTTCGTTTTTTGGGCATTTCTATCCTTTGAATAGACATACCTAACTTTTTTGTTTCAAAAGATAAGCAAAAGCGGATTTTTGTAAAAACATTTGGAAAATCTTCTTTACATAAGTATGCTGTAAATTTGTATAATAATTTTTTGGAAATAATTAAATTTTATCAAAGTTTCATGATTTTAGTCAAAAATGGCATTTTTTCCTGTATATTTATCTAATTTAAAAAAATTTCATCTGTGACTTTTTAATAAAAATTGGTACAAAAATCTTCATATGTAATCAAACCTAATGTCATTTTAAAAAAGAGGGGTCCATGATTTCGTTTTCAAGTTCAATCAGTTTGAATGATAAAAATCAGTTGAAAAATGCATCTTTTCCAGATATGTCATAGTTTGACGTCGCGAAAATAACATTTTACATATTAGCAACGTCATTACCTCCCCTGTAACTGTATTGTATGCCCTTAAGCTTTAGATTTGTTGTTCCTGAGGGGAAAAGTCTGACTAAAAAAGGTCAATTCATTTCTGATTATATTCTAGGTTTTCTTTCTTTATATTATTATTGCATACACTCTTTAGACCCATTGGACAGAACTTACAACTTCTATTGGAAATAAAGGTGTCAAATATCAGACATAATTGGACAAATTTCAAAGTATAAAGAATTTTTATTTCTTTTTACTTACATCGCATATTATTTTGTTACACCAATGTGGACATACACTGACCTATAGTTTTAACTTCTAAGTCATTTGGTCTCTGGTGGAGAGATGTCTCAATGGAGATGTCTCAATGGCAATCATACCACATCTTTTTAATTTTATATAATCTTTTAATGGCTCTTGATAGAAATTGTCCTTTGAATTATACATACATGGAATGATTTTACATTAATATTATCTTTTGGGGGGATATTTTTTGGTGTTTATTTGGATGAAGGTGGAATATAGTTTGATATTAAGGCCTATATTTTTTGTAAGACAAATTACCAAAATCGTTATACAAATACATCCATGTATTAACATTAATAATTAATGTTACCATTGCCAAGTTCCCATCCAACTATTTTATATCCTTTCTGTGATGTATAATCCATGAGTAGTTTAGCATTATCTGGTAGCCATTGTCCATTCTGTCTAAGTAATGAGTTCAGGTCAAATATAAGATCCCATCCAACCATTTCTGCAAAACCATTCAGTTCATCCCACTGTCTTGCTACAAAGGAACAAAAATAGGACTAAACTGTTCATTAGATCAATTGCCTCATAAATATGTATGTTTGCTTCACATGCTTCAAGCCTTAAAAAGTTAAATTTGTTAGACAGACAGAAGTTTCTATGAAAATCATATTTGAGATCACAAGAATTTATGCTGACCTCTAGTTGTTGTTGGTTTTTTGTGTTGTTGAGTTTCTGTCTGATTAAGGTATGCTTTCCTTTTATTCATAAACATCAATTTGCCCAACAATTCATTTAATTAAAAATCAATTTAAATTTTCTCAAATACCACAAACGTAAAACGATTAATCTAACCTTTTTTCAATTTTAATAGATTTGATATCAATGTGTATTGAAACCCTAAATAATAAACAGCTGCGCCATGAGCGCATGATACGCCCGTCGTCTTGTGTGTGAATTTTTATGCAATAATCATAAATAGTTTCTGACATACGGCGTGACATGCGAAAACCTCCCTTTTTTTTTACAAAAAAACTCAATATTCTTTAGATTATTATAACTAAGAAGTGTGTAAAATTTTAAGCAATAATCATAAATCGTTTTTTAGATACAGTGCGACATGTGAAAATCCCCCTTTTTAAAAAAAAAAAATCAATATCTCTAAAATAAAATTTTGAATCAAAACCAAAAAGTATACAGAGCTTTAGATTAATATAACTAAGAAGTGCGTAAAATTTTAAGCAATAATCATAAATAGTTTTTGAGATACGGTGCGACTTTTTTTACAAAATACTCAATAACTCAAAAATAAAATTTTGAACCATCACTAAAAAGTATACAGATCTTAAGATTAATATAACTCAGAAATGTGTAAAGTTTCAAGCAATAATCATAAATTGTTTTTGAGATACGGCGCGACATGTGAAAAAAAACACACACCTGTTTTAGTTACTAAGTCCTGTAACTCAAAAAGCTTTATGAAATTTGGATAAGTCGTTCTCAAGTTACGGTGCGACATGTTTACGCCGGACAGACAGACGGACAGACGGATAGACGGACAGACGACATTTGTATACCATAATACGTCCCGTCAAAATTTTGAGGGGCGTATAAAAATGTTAAATCTTAAATTAAGGTACTCTACGAAATCAGTTGTCTGGTATATTGATTACTTAATCAACAATGAAAACATTCCAATTTTACATAATTAATTTGCACAATTAAGACATCTTGTATATCAGCTTTTTGCATAATTATAAGTATTCACAGAATAGGTGTGTAAAATAAATATACATTGCACAGGTGTAAACTGATTTTAATTTAAGTCAATTCATAGTTTCATTTTGACTTTCAAATTTTGTGGACGTACATGTAAAAATGTCAATCATCCACATCCAAGGTTGGTCATATTTCTAACAAAATTCTGATTAAAAAATTGTTCAATGAAAATTTAGTGTATACTGGTCCGTGAACAAAACAAAGTGGTCTGTAGGAAGGATGTAATGATAAACTTCAATATATCGTTCATATAACCATATATATGCTGAAATACTGCAGAAATTGTCTTTGAACATCATCTTTACTACCAGTTGACTTGTTAATCGGTAAAAGATTATCTGAGTAACCGAATTAGTTTGGTAAAATTGTTCTATTTGACAACAATAGAAGACAAACATTTCACTTAACATAAATTTTGTAAAAATTGGACCTTCAAAGAATACATGTATATCTGGTCTTGTTTAACAAAAATGTGATAAATTTAATGGCAGCAGTCAGATTTTAAGGCAGGTTGGGTCATCTATATGACAATTTTGACAGAAATTCATGGTTCTTTTTGAGCTAAAAAGCATCCCTACTAGAACTTATCATTCCATTTATTTATTCTAGTCATGTTTTTGTTGCTTTGTTCATGTGATTTTTTTTTTAAATTTAACAAAGAAAGTAAGAACCTTAGGAGAAATGTAATACTTTTTCTACAAACAGTAAAATAAATTTTGAAGCATTTTCAGGTAAACAACAGATTTTTGACTGGTTTTGCTTATTGTTGAAGGCCGTATGGTCTCCTATAGTTGCTAACCTTTTACATCATTTGGATCTGGTGGATAGTTGTATCATAAGCAATCATACCACATCTATTTATATTGTGATTCTTGTCTGGTACAAGTTATTAAAGAAAACTTTTTGACTTGTACACCATCCTCACATGCATGTATATTATATCATAATAAATTTCTAACTTGTACTGTATCCTTACCTATCATAGTAAAATTAGTCAGTTTCTTGTTTATACGGTCTGTTAAAATGAACTCTTTTGGCACTTTTTGGTAACTTTCACTCTGAGACGATGGATCAAACTGGAGATAATCTGCTGAGCTTCCCCCAACACGTAAATAACATGGTGATAATGCTTTGGCTAATACCTGTACTTTTGGAGAACTAAAAAAGAAAAAATATGTATTATCAAAACAATGTCAGAGTTTTGGTTCAATTTTTCATTTGTTAAGATAAAGAAATACAATCTAAAATGAGATGTAATGTATCATATTAATCTCTTTTTTCTAAATTTAGTATCAATCATAACTTATGGTGACTTCTCTTACTTTAGATCTATGCCATGATATGTTTAGTGACTTCAATAAATTTAGATCTTACCATACATTTGTACCTTATGGAGGCTTCACATAATTTAGATGATCTCTGTTACATGTTTAGTAACTTCTATAAATTTAGATCTTTACCATACAAAAATGATACATTTGTATCTTATGGCGACTTCTCTAAATTTTAAGATGTCTACCATGCTTTATGAAGGTTCTTCACGAGTCGTGTCACTCACTCATATCAAAGTTTATTGCTGTCCTGTTTTCCTGAAGTATTGTGAAGCTTACCTGATAATGAATTTCTTTACCTTGATAATTATTGCTTAATTTGACAGACAAATAATCTCTTTATCTGAGTTTAAAGTGTTATCTCATTTGCCTCATAATTTTTGTCATTACATAAAGTTAACTGTTGCCTCTTTTGCCTGATAATGAATCTTCTTACCTGAAGTTAATTACTGTCCAGTTTGTCTGTTAAATTCTATAACACTAAATAATCAGGTTTACTGTTGCCCTAGGCCTATTTACCTAATAATGAATCTCTCCACCTAAAATTGAGTGTTGCCTAATTTACCTGATAATGAATCTCTTTACCTGTAATTGAGTGTAGCCGAACATACCTGATAATAAATCTTTTTACCTGTAATTGAGTGTAGCCCAATATACCTGATAATGAATCTCTTAACCTGTGATTGAGTGTTGCCCAATTTACCTGATAATGAATCACTTTACCTGTGATTGAGTGTTGCCCAATTTACCTGATATGAATCTCTTTACCTGTAATTGAGAGTTGCACAATTTACCAGATAATGAATATTTCTACCTGTAACTGAGTGTAGCCCAATTTACCTTAGAATGAATCTCTTTAACTGTAATTGAGTGTTGCCCAATTATCCAAATCATGAATCTCTTTACCTGTAATTGAGTGTAGCCTAATTTACCTGATAATAAATCTTTTACTTGTAATTGAGTGATGCCTAATTTACTGGATAATGAATCTCTTTACCTGTAATTGAGTGTTGCCCAATTTGCCTGAAAATGAATTTCTTTAACTGTAATTGAGTGTTGCCCAATTTACCTGAAAATGAATCTCTTTAACTGTAATTGAGTGTTGCCCAATTATCCTAATCATAAATCTCTTTACCTGTAATTGAGTGTTGCCCCATTTACCTGATAATGAATCTGTTTACCTGTAATTGAGTGTTGCCCATTTACCTGATAATGAATCTCTTTACCTGTGATTGAGTGTTGCTCAATTTACCTGATAATGAATCTCTTTACCTGAAGTTGAGTGTTGCCCAATTATTCTGTATAAATGATGTATCTAATGTAACACTAAGGAATCTATCCGATACTGTTTCTATCACTGTATCTGTATCAATCATTACATTGGTTTTTCCATGCTCTGAGTATGTCATCTTCATCATGTACAGCACTAACAGCAGTATCATTTTATAAAGCATTTTTTTGTCCTTCTATTTTCTTTGATCCTTTAAATAAAAATAACAACAAAATAAATTACATATATGAATATTATATAACAGTCATGCCAGTTTAGACCTCTTCAATACATTCAGGTCATTCAAAGCCAGGGCTTTGGTATACTGTAAATTCAGACACTTTGCAAATGTTGATCAATGAACAAAAAATTGAGATTAATTATTTCGATTACAGGAAATGCTGCAAACAAATAATGATATGAAAATTCAAATGGAAGTTTTATTTTTGCATAACCTGTTCCATTGCAAATTTTGCAATTAAAAACATACGAAAAGGCCAAATGTATGTCTTGTTTGTTGGAATATAGTCAATTCTAAAAAAAATTATTTTAATTTCAGTAAGATTTAATTTTTTTCCAGCACATTTTTGGATGTAAGTTATACAAAAACTTTTCAAGTTCTTATTGAAATTGCGAAATTTTGGTTGACAACAGAAATTGAAAGGTATCCCCAATGCTCTTTTGAAGATTAAGCAATTCCTTAGAAGCTCTGATTGGCTTAAACTGGCTTAAAACATAAAGAACTCTACAGTCACTGCAACATTAACAGAGAATAAGTGATACATGGGATAAATCACAGCCAGGATACCATGCATGGATACCTATATAATAAGACAAAAACTAAACTCTAACTGAAATTAATTTCTTTTTTTAATCATGCTAATGCTACGTTTAATGCTTGCCACCCCTTTAATCTCTATTTTCATTTGAAATATCCACAGAACAATTAAATTTTTTGGAGTGGCCAAATTTCTAAATTTAGAGATATCTTCAAAAAATTTTCATAAAACTTTTCTTTTATTTGCTATTTCTATGGACGATTATGATCAAATGGTGTGTCCCACAAAAAAATACTAATTTTAAAAATACAAAATGTACATGTTTCTAAATAGAAATATTAACATACAAGTTCACCTTATTTTTTTCGATAATTTTTTCACCACCTTCATGGTCTTGTGGTAGTGTGTTCGCCTTGAGTGTTGGAGGTTATGGGTTCGAATCCCAGCTGGGTCAAACCAGATTTGAAAGTTGGTATTTGCTGCTTTTCTGCTTAGCATACAGCATTAAGGAGTAACAGCAAAGACTGGTCTGCTCAGAATAGTTGGTCCAGGTATTGTAACATGTCTTCCTGGGGACTAATGTTCAAAATCTGGTTCAGCATGTGGGTCTAGTACAAAGCAGGGTTAGTATTTATATTACATTTACTCATCTCTTCAGTATAAATACAGGATGCTATTCTATTTTTAGAAGCATACAATCACTGTAGATTTATATATATATGTCTGCCTATGTGTAGTGACTACTGTAAATTATACCTTGTCCATCACTATGAAGTCAGTCTGTCGGCCAGTTTTAGGGATTTAAATAGCCAGCAAGATTATGGCCTGATAGGGTTTGTGACATAATTGGTAAATTTACAGATTGAAGACTATTCTGGTAAAATGTATATCAAGATCTAAGCACTACAAAAGTCAAAAAGTCTGAAAAGACCAGTTTTTGTCGGAATTTGCATGAATTTTTACTCGACATTCTTAATTTGTCTGAATAATTTTTAAAAATTCTTGACATAGTATGAATTTGTCTAATAAGGTTCTTGATTTTTCTTGACATGTGTCTTGACAGTATGAGCATTGTCTTAAAATTTCTCGACACTTCCTGTATCATCTGATAAGAGTCTGGATTAGTCTCGACCAACTCTTGACTGTCTTAAATTTGTCTCGATCTGTCTTGACATATTCTTGACATTCTTAATAATGTCTGAATATGTCTCGACATATTCTTGACATTCTAAATAATGTCTGAATATGTCTCGACACATTCTTGACAGTCTTAAATATGTCTTGACACTATCTCAACAGTATAAATTTCGCCTGAAATGTGAACAGACGTATTCTGCACTGTTTATGACATTCTATTGCTGTTATATACTCCTTTTTATCATGGCTAAACTTAACTTTGAAGAATCAAGGATTAATTTGGTATATATAGTAAGATTTTTTGGTGCAACTAAGTTGTAATACCCTGAATAATCCCCCATGTAGTTTAATTTAGTTTAGGTCAAAGAATTTGTTCCCATCTTGATTCAAAAACATTATTCATTTTTTAGAACAACCTAATAACATTTTTTATTCAAATTTGAGTGTTGAATTTTATAATTTTTTATCAAAAATAAATATTAATAAATAATAAAAAAAACTCCTTCCTGAAAAGAAAAAAATGTTTAGATCTATATTATGCATGTCTGTTTGAGAACCATTTCTATAGAAATCATTGATGGGACCCATTATAAATACATTTTTTTTATTATTCCTGGAGTAGATAATAATTTTCTTTTAATCTTTGGGAATTATTCAATTTGTTTTTATGTTAAAATAATTAACTTCATAATTTTGATGAAGAAAATCCATTTCAATTCAATTTTTTTTCATCAAAATGATGATTTTTATTTCCATCTATCAACAAACGTTTTAATTGTAGTGGCATGGTCGGTCAACTGATAAGTTGTATGGCTGATTACAGGTAAAGCAATAACTTCTATTTGACAGTTGCGTGTACTCTGGGGTGTGGAATACCTTAATTTTATGGGGAACAATCCGAACATCCTGTCCATGTGTAATACTTAATATATTCCAACAGATGACATTACACAAATTTTTCTTCTGTTAAATGAATGATTTGTATATCATCATAATTTGCTATTTATATAAACCACATTTTGGTATAATAATTATTTACCATATCAACATTGAATATTATGAATGTAGAATGAAATATGTCTACAGTATGATTGGTTTGAATCATTTAATTTATAAGATTTAGGAATCAAAATTTGCAATTATTTAAAAACCCACATTGAAATTGTTTTATATCAACACAACCACATTTGAATTATTTTATACTTTAGATTTCATAGCCATATTTGCATTTGTAAAAATATTTATATACCCAAATTTTCAATTATTTTACATGCCCAAATTTTATTTTTGTTGTAAAGAAGTGTAACTTGAAACAACAGTATATCATATAAAGAGAAATAAAGATTAAAGTTATATCATGAATATTGGTCATGATTTGTAAAACTCAGAACTGTCAAGTAAATTTAAGACACGATTCAAAATGTTCAGAATATGTCAAGCCATACTGAGAAAAAATAAGAATGTCGAGAATATGTCGAGAAATTTCAAGACAGTATTCAAATGTCAAGAATTTGTCAAGAAATTTTAAGACCATATTCAGAATGTCGAGAATATGTAGAGTAAATTTCATACAAATTTAATATAAATGAGAATTTGTCAAGAAAAATTAAGACACAAGCCATACTTTTGGAGAATGTCGAGTAAAAGTTCATGGGAATTAAGACAAAAACTGGTCTTTTCAGACTTTTAGACTTTTGTAGTGAAGACTACAAAACAAGTGTCTTGTTTGTTGAGATACAGGCATGTTGTATCGGTCATCAAATTAGTGAAGGTGACTGTAAGACTTGTGTACCTGGTTGTTTGTTGAGATACAGACATGTTGTATCGGTCATCAAATTAGTGAAGGTGACTGTAAGACTTGTGTACCTGGTTGTTTGTTGAGATACAGACATGTTGTATCGGTCATCAAATTAGTGAAGGTGACTGTAAGACTTGTGTACCTGGTTGTTTGTTGAGATACAGACATGTTGTATCGGTCATCAAATTAGTGAAGGTGACTGTAAGACTTGTGTACCTGGTTGTTTGTTGAGATACAGACATGTTGTATCGGTCATCAAATTAGTGAAGGTGACTGTAAGACTTGTGTACCTGGTTGTTTGTTGAGATACAGACATGTTGTATCGGTCATCAAATTAGTGAAGGTGACTGTAAGACTTGTGTACCTGGTTGTTTGTTGAGATACAGGCATGTTGTATCGGTCATCAAATAAGTGAAGGTGACTGTAAGACTTGTGTAACTGGTTGTTTGTTGAGATACAGGCATGTTGTATCGGTCATCAAATAAGTGAAGGTGACTGTAAGACTTGTGTACCTGGTTGTTTGTTGAGATACAGGCATGTTGTATCGGTCATCAAATAAGTGAAGGTGACTGTAAGACTTGTGTACCTGGTTGTTTGTTGAGATACAGACATGTTGTATCGGTCATCAAATTAGTGAAGGTGACTGTAAGACTTGTGTACCTGGTTGTTTGTTGAGATACAGGCATGTTGTATCGGTCATCAAATTAGTGAAGGTGACTGTAAGACTTGTGTACCTGGTTGTTTGTTGAGATACAGGCATGTTGTATCGGACATCAAATTAGTGAAGGTGACTGTAAGACTTGTGTACCTGGTTGTTTGTTGAGATACAGGCATGTTGTATCGGTCATCAAATTAGTGAAGGTGACTGTACGACTTGTGTACCTGGTTGTTTGTTGAGATACAGGCATGTTGTATCGGTCATCAAATTAGTGAAGGTGACTGTACGACTTGTGTACCTGGTTGTTTGTTGAGATACAGACATGTTGTATCGGTCATCAAATTAGTGAAGGTGACTGTAAGACTTGTGTACCTGGTTGTTTGTTGAGATACAGACATGTTGTATCGGTCATCAAATTAGTGAAGGTGACTGTAAGACTTGTGTACCTGGTTGTTTGTTGAGATTCAGGCATGTTGTATCGGTCATCAAATTAGTGAAGGTGACTGTAAGACTTGTGTACCTGGTTGTTTGTTGAGATACAGGCATGTTGTATCGGTCATCAAATTAGTGAAGGTGACTGTAAGACTTGTGTACCTGGTTGTTTGTTGAGATACAGGCATGTTGTATCGGTCATCAAATTAGTGAAGGTGACTGTAAGACTTGTGTACCTGGTTGTTTGTTGAGATACAGGCATGTTGTATCGGTCATCAAATTAGTGAAGGTGACTGTAAGACTTGTGTACCTGGTTGTTTGTTGAGATACAGGCATGTTGTATCGGTCATCAAATTAGTGAAGGTGACTGTAAGACTTGTGTACCTGGTTGTTTGTTGAGATACAGGCATGTTGTATCGGTCATCAAATTAGTGAAGGTGACTGTAAGACTTGTGTACCTGGTTGTTTGTTGAGATACAGGCATGTTGTATCGGTCATCAAATTAGTGAAGGTGACTGTAAGACTTGTGTACCTGGTTGTTTGTTGAGATACAGGCATGTTGTATCGGTCATCAAATTAGTGAAGGTGACTGTAAGACTTGTGTACCTGGTTGTTTGTTGAGATACAGGCATGTTGTATCGGTCATCAAATTAGTGAAGGTGACTGTAAGACTTGTGAACCTGGTTGTTTGTTGAGATACAGGCATGTTGTATCGGTCATCAAATTAGTGAAGGTGACTGTAAGACTTGTGTACCTGGTTGTTTGTTGAGATACAGACATGTTGTATCGGTCATCAAATTAGTGAAGGTGACTGTAAGACTTGTGTACCTGGTTGTTTGTTGAGATACAGACATGTTGTATCGGTCATCAAATTAGTGAAGGTGACTGTAAGACTTGTGTACCTGGTTGTTTGTTGAGATACAGACATGTTGTATCGGTCATCAAATTAGTGAAGGTGACTGTAAGACTTGTGTACCTGGTTGTTTGTTGAGATACAGACATGTTGTATCGGTCATCAAATTAGTGAAGGTGACTGTAAGACTTGTGTACCTGGTTGTTTGTTGAGATACAGACATGTTGTATCGGTCATCAAATTAGTGAAGGTGACTGTAAGACTTGTGTACCTGGTTGTTTGTTGAGATACAGACATGTTGTAACGGTCATCAAATTAGTGAAGGTGACTGTAAGACTTGTGTACCTGGTTGTTTGTTGAGATACAGACATGTTGTATCAGTCATCAAATTAGTGAAGGTGACTGTAAGACTTGTGTACCTGGTTGTTTGTTGAGATACAGGCATGTTGTATCAGTCATCAAATTAGTGAAGGTGACTGTAAGACTTGTGTACCTGGTTGTTTGTTGAGATACAGACTTGTTGTATCAGTCATCAAATTAGTGAAGGTGACTGTAAGACTTGTGTACCTATCTACCTATTTATCTAAGTCACTCTTACTCATGTAAGACAAAAAAAATATATATGTCTGTTTACAGTTACCAGATCGACCCTAATTTGAGCGTCGACCCTAAGCCGTAAAGTGAAAAACTTAAATGGAGAATGTGTCACAGATGCCCCCACTTGTAAATATGCACAAGTCAACTTCCACATACAGATTCAGGATTCATGTAGTTGAGACCGTTTTGTAATTTTAAGCATTGGGTATAAGTTTCATAAAATTTGGCTGAGGCAAACTAAAGTTAGAGAACAGAAACGAAAAATACAGCAATTTTAATGTTTATAAAGGGGCATAACTCATGAACAGTAAAAGTCACACCACCCAATTCAAACTTGATCTGTGGTTTATGGTAATAAGCATTGTGTATAAGTTTTATAACATTTTGTTGAGGCAAACTAAAGTTAGAGAACAGAAATGAAAAATACAGCAATTTTAATGTTTATAAAGGGGCATAACTCATGAACAGTAAAAGTCACACCACCCAATTTCAAACTTGATCTGTGGTTTATGGTAATAAGCACTGTGTATAAGTTTTATAACATTTTGTTGAGGCAAACTAAAGTTAGAGAACAGAAACCAATTTTGGGGATGTACAGACGGACTGGACGGACAAGGGTTACACTTAATGCTCCCTCCGCTATAGCGGGGGCATAATAACTGAACTGGTGTCAGAGCAAAGTTACATGTAAAGATACTAATAAATTAAATCAATTGCCTGATACATCCCAATGTTTGCAATCATGAATATGATAGCTGTTTTAAGGAAACTACAACTTGTGTGATGAAACAAAAACTTTGCAGCCATTTTTCCCAACCAATAACCAAGGAAAATATTAATCCAATCATTAAAAATAAAGGAAAATTTGGCCCATGGACAACTTGGACATGGGCAAAACGGACTGCACATTTCAAAATCATGTCGCAAAAAACCTACCTATCCTATTTTTTTTTATGACCTTAAACAGACATATATTTTTTTTTTGCTTAACAGGAGAGCATGATTCTTATCAGAAAATCACATTGTCTCCTCCAGGACTCGAACCAGAAACCTCTAATTACAAGTCAGCACTCTATTCTTAACTGACTGAGCTAAACAAGTCCTCCCTAGCTCAACAGCTTACAGCTGGCTAAGTATCTACTACTCAAGGGAAACAATCCTGTCATTACACATGTACCCTGCTGGAGCAGTATTTGTGTAATTGGCACAACCATGTTACTTAAATCCCCTTTATATGAACATGAATGTCTGTACCATTTAATAAGTGTAAATAATAATCCATCTACAAAACTTTAAATGTTGTTTATCATTAAATCTGACAAGGCAAAGCTACTGATGGCAAACAGGAACCAGGGCAAAAAAGAAACCTGAATAGTCACAGGCACTTGTTCCATGTGATGGTAAAGGCCACTTGTTCTTTCTTTCCACAGGTCTTTACCATTGAATCAAACAAGTGCATGTGGGATAATTTTATGCCCAAACAAGCAACAAAAAACAGAACCATTCTTAACTTTCAGTTCTATAGAGTTGACTGGGAGGTAAGCGGACAGAAAGTCACAATTATGATAGGACCAAAAGTCACAAAAATTTATTTATAATTGTATGAATATAAAAGAGAAAGTTCTTGAAATAATTTCTTTATATTATATATATTCATTTTACCTTGGTAAATGGCTATTGAGACATTTAGGCCATAAAACCCGTTCGGCCATATAGACCACTTTGGCATAGGTAGTTTCGGTCCATTATGCCTTTTTCTTTATGTCCGTTCCTATCAATGTTTTGAATAAAAAAAAAAAGAGGTAAGTAAATATTTCTGAACATATGAATAAACTTAAAAAAAATGTCACTGTCGGCACAGCCAGGTAAAGATTAAAATTTTTTTAATTTTTATTAGTAGATTGAAGTCTCGCTTAAATAGTAGATCGAAATATATACCCCACATCGCCAAATGATGATAAAAAATTGATTTGAAAAATGTAAAAAAATTTGTGTTTTTCTTCAAAATATTATAATAATGTTGTACTGGATTAGATAATAATTATTATATAAGATCATCTATTCCATAGTAGGCCATGCAAAAATGATTGTTGGTTTCCCCTAACCCTGCCGGGTCTGTTTTTACGCTGTGGGTCAATCCCTTTTTTTTTTTTTTTTTTTTTTTTTTGGGGGCAGAGGAAAAAAAATGTGTTGCTCTGGTTTCTTTTGACAATTTTCAATGATGCTTTTATTTAAAATTGTCTGATAATCATTTAATAGTGTGTCAACATTATGCTCAATTATTATTCCTTTAGTTTAAATACATGTACATGGATAACAAATTTACTTCAGGCAAATTTCATCACGTTCTAATGAAGTAACAAGCTTATTTTGCCGAAAGTTAGAATGATTTGATGTACGCCTTGAGAGCAAGTACCGGAAGTGATAAAAAATTGTTTTTATGAAATAACAACCAACTTTAAAATCAATGCTTTAATCATTTTCTGAAGAAAATAAATCGTTTATGTCCTTGAATTTCTTTACTTTTAAATGAAAAATTGCTGTTCATCGACTTGGTAAAAAGGAATATTGCCGATGACAAAAGCGACTGAAAGCGAGTATCGTAAACAACAGGGCGACTAGATTTCGCTTTTGATGGTCGGGCAAAGCGAAGTGACGGCTGGGAAAGCGACTTTGTCGCCCCAGTCGAATGGTAGTGTGAGCCCTGTATAAATAAATTTTAATCATGTAAGGCTTGAAAGGATATATTTCTTAGACACCATGAAGCCATTTAAGTACCATGCTATTTAGCTGCGGAACCATAGCTCTTAGGTCCGTATGATATTTTTTGACAACTTGAATCAATTTTGTTAACAAAGTTGCTTTAACGTATATACATTTGCAATAAAAATACAAAAATGTTTTTAAAAATAAGTGTATTCTTATGACTTATGTAAAAAAAAAATTAAAAAAACTGTTTGTCTTGAGACTTTTTGTCCGTGACTTTCTGTCTGCGACTTTCAGTCCTACATTCGACTGGGAGACCCAAATGTGTATTAATTCATACAATTTTAAAAGACAAGTTAATAACAATACAACATAATAATCTGTAGATGATACACAAATTCATTATGTTTACCCAGGGTTTACCTCAGATTAAGTTGACATTTTTACGCGCTGAATGGGAGGTAACTCTACCTGATAAAGCTAAGTACCACCACACCTAGATTTTAAAAACAATGCTGGCCGATAATTCCGTACGTTTTGTAAGTCCGATCATTTGACGTGTCGGGAGAATCCCCATCTTTTTAAATATTTAGAATTTTCAATTATCCAACATGAACAGATATTATGGCAATGTTTATAACAAAGTTTCCAGGGGAACCAAGTTCTATTAGGCGGAACAAATATACTGTATACATATATACATGTTACAGTGAATTTGTAGAATTAGGGATTATGTATAATCAATGGTAACTTTAGTTATTATATATAATTACTAAAATTTTCAGGAATTATGCATAATCACTAGAAAAAATGTCAGGGATTATACATGATAACTGGAATGAAGAGACTATGAATCCATAGAAAAGTAAAAATAATTTATTCTATAAAATCATATTTTAACATTAAGAAACATAAATAGTAAAATCTTAAGCACAATATTCTTATACAAATCATTTATTTTTTTAAACTACATTGTAAATTTCGATGATACTAAGAGTGTCAGGATGGGGGTCCCTCATTTCTTTATTCTTTATTTTATTAGATCATTTTTCTCTTTAAGTTTTCTTTGTTTATTTTGCCCATTATTCTCTATTCTGATATTTTAGCACCCTTTTACTCTCTCTTTTTGTGTTTTTTTTTATCCATTATTAATTTAGCCCTTTATTTTGCACTGGTTGTCCGAGCGATTATTCTCTATTCTGTAAATTCCACCCAGACCCTCTACTGTTGAACTCGTTGTTTATGGAACAACAAAAAAAACTTTAAAAAATGTCCTTAGCCTTCACATATTGAATCTGATTTTACTGCACTTTGAAGAGAAATAAAGTGTTCATTAGAAACATCTGAAGGTACTAAAAAGGTCAATCAGATACCTCAAACTGATTCCTTGTGTATTATCTGAGCATAATTTCATGTTTCGTAGTCAGTCATTATCATTTTCAGCCCTTTTATGAACGATGGCCATTATATTTTTGCGGTCTCCCTTTCCAAGATCAACATGCGGAATCGGTATTACAGCCTCCTCCAAAATTATGTTCAATATGTCAAGCATGTGTTCTGTTTGTGTTTCTGGACGTGTTGTTGCATTTTTTTGCATAGTTTGAATTCCATGTTTTTTTAAAATTCATCCCCTTTGTTTTACAGCAAATTACATGATCTGTGCATTTATGTTGGTATTATTATTTTCAATTTAAAGGGGCACTAGCTGTCAAATTCATGTTCACCAATTTGACTCAAATATTTATATTTGATTTATAACATACTATATCCAAATTACAAATAGTCTAAAATAAACAATTAAAATTGCATGGACTCGATAATATGTATCAGCATTTTGTGTGAATTTTTGTCTAGACGTCATCTAATTAACCACCGTGATGACCTCCAAAGACTGCCGACGGTCATATAACCCGATATAAACATAAATATGAATATAAATCGATAGCGGTTACGTGCAATTGCATTTTTATATGTCTGTTTTATTTCATACTGTAGGTTAAAAAGTATGTTTATCATCGTCTTTACCTGTATAAGAATGATTTTTTTTTTGTGAATCGAATCAGTCAACCAAATGGTTCATCCTTGTTTCACTTTCGATGTTGACATTCTTTTCCTTTTATATAGCTGAATACATGCGTAAACTGTCTCCAGCTAAATGGTTAAATTATTGAATGCCACATGAATACGGATTCAATGAGGTCGAATTATTCACTTGCAAGTGAATAACTCATCAGCGATGTTTCTTAGCTTATTTTAACAAAATTGAACCAAACTGACTGCTAAAGTGAATTATTATTACACTTTTTCACTTTCATTAATGATTGAACAAAAAAATAACATATTTTATTTTTTTTTATGTCTCGTAGTTAATACCCCTTTAAAATACTTTTTTGTTTATGAGTTAATGTGGTTTAACACAGTTAAATAGAATATCACCAGAAAAAATGTTCACTTTAATAAGATTTGATAAATGGACAGGGAATGGAAACTGTCCACTTAAACCATGAAGAGGTTATAAATATGATTTAATTGTCTGTATTTGAGATAAGATTAAACGTGGGATGTCGCACTCAGCTTTTTTGTTGTTATTTCAATAAGTTCAAATCTTTCTGTTTTAGACTTATCAGGCGCGGATCCAGAGTTTAAAGCGGGTTTTTTTTTGAGAATCGTTTTTGAACATTATAGAAGTTTTCTTGTTATACCAAACCTTATGTTTTTCAATAATTGGCACACGCTTTGTTGTTCCGGCATATTGTTACTAAAATAAACTTTTTAGATTAGTTAAATGATTTAATTACAGATCTTATCCACCCGTTTTGTAATTGCTGTATCAGCCCTTGTACTATTCCACTAGCCGGCTTATCATGTGCGTGAGTAAAGTCTTGTGCTCTTAATAAGGCTGTTTCGTGGTATATTAATTTTTTCGTGAGATTTTCATTCGTCATTTGCTTTAACCCAATTCTGAACTGATTTCTTAACAAACTGTCCGAGGTTGTGGTCAGTAGCGAACAAAACGCCAAATTTGCAGTAAATTCCGTCCTGTGAATTTGAATAGACAATCCATGGGAAATAGTGCAGCCACGCATATTTGAAACATCTTTTAAACCCGTACATTTCTCGTTTCGGAAAAGGAAAAGATCTTGGTGGGTTCCAGTATTCATTTAGTATGCTATACATTTGATCACTAGGTACAGATGTGGAAATAAAGTTTGCAATACCCTTAGATTCAGCAGTTGTCCCACCAGTTGCTAAATTTTCTAAAAAAAAATCTTATGGATATGATAGGGTGAGAAATTATTTTATCTTCAAATCAAGCTAACAGAAAACGTCATTCTATTTACAAAAACAACAAAGTAATAATAAATAGGGATAGCAGCCTTGGATTGTCTTAATTAAATCCTCTGATCCTCTTATTATTTCCCCCAAGGCCAATGTAATTATGACATGTGTACATGTAACGGTCGGGAGTGTAGCGACAACGTGTCACCCTATGTAGTGCTCACTGTATATTCAATTTATAGCAAAGATAACATTAAAACAAGAAATGATTAATATACAAATTATTTTAAGATTTTCAAGTGGGGGGTTTTCCCGACCCCCCCCCCCCATAAAGATAATAATTCTATTGTTTTGTTACATTGCGCCTGCTTTTTTATTTTACGTTTGTTCGATTTTTTATTTGATTATATATAATTGAAACTTTTCCTTTGCAAATAATCGTCTTCCTGCAGTGTTCATGGCGTTATTGTGTGAGAAAAATGTACTAAAACAAACAGACGTCTCTATCACGGTACTAGGCGACAAAGTTAAACTGAATGGCGTAAAACTCTTGAAGTGATATTTTTATCTTTCTTTGAAGACTACTTGGTTCAGTAGTTTGTTAAAATATTGTAAGCAACATCTATCAAGAAAATCCTGATAGGAAACAGAGGTTATATATGGAAAAGTAGTTTAGAAAAAAAAAATATACAAGTGCTGGTGGAATTTTGCTACATATACAACTGGAAAGTTCACTACATGAGAAAATCGAAGTAATAATAAAGATGATTAACAACGATATAATAGTTGAACAAATTTGGCAGTCTTTCAGCGGGAGAATACTTTGCCCCGTCATATGGTAAAATTGAGAATGGAAATGGGGAATGTGTCAAAGAGACAACAACCCGACCATAGAACAGACAACAGCAGAAGGTCACCAACAGGTCTTCAATGCAGCGAGAAATTCCCGCACCCGGAGGCGTCCTTCAGCTGGCCCCTAAACAAATATATATACTAGTTCAGTGATAATGAACGCCATACTAAACTCCAAATTGTACACAAGAAACTAAAATTAAAAATAATACAAGACTAACAAAGGCTAGAGGCTCCTGACTTGGGACAGGCGCAAAAATGCGGCGGGGTTAAACATGTTTATGAGATCTCAACCCTCCCCCTATACCTCTAGCCAATGTAGAAAAGTAAACGCATAACAATACGCACATTAAAATTCAGTTCAAGAGAAGTCCGAGTCTGATGTCAGAAGATGTAACCAAAGAAAATAAACAAAATGACAATAATACATAAATAACAACAGACTACTAGCAGTTAACTGACATGCCAGCTCCAGACTTCAATTAAACTGATTGAAAGATTATGTCTTCATCATATGAATATCAGGCACAATCCTTCCCGTTAGGGGTTTAGTATCATACCATCATAACATATATGAGAAGAACATAACCCGTGTCATGCCAACAACTGGTTTTTAAATAAATGTGTTTAGTGCCGATGCAAAGACCCTATAAGTGAATCAATATTAACGCCAAAATATGCAATCTTTAATGACCTGACAACAGTATCGTAACTATATCCCTTCTTGATAAGTCTATTTAAAGGTTTTGTTAGTTTCAGAGGTGAATACTGACATTTTTGTGCTTTATAAAGAATATTTCCATAAAAAATTGGATGTGAAATACCTGAACGTATAAGAAGTCTGCATGTTGAGCTATATTTACGAATGATGTCCTTATACCGATGATAAAATTTAGTAAATGTTTTGACTAGTTTGTGATATCGAAAACCCTGGTGTAATAATTTTTCAGTAATACATAAATTTCTCTCGTTAAAATCTAAAACATTGTTACATACACGAGCGAATCGTACAAGTTGAGATATATAAACACCGTAAGATGGTGACAAGGGAACGTCACCATCTAAAAATGGATAATTAACGATAGGAAATGAAAAATCATCTCTTTTATCATATATTTTAGTATTAAGCTTTCCGTTAATGATATAGATATCAAGATCGAGGAAAGGGCAGTGGTCATTTTTAGTATTAGCTTTATTTAAAGTAAGTTCAACAGGATAAATTTCTTTAGTATACATACTGAAGTCGTCATTATTGAGAGCCAAAATATCATCCAAATATCTAAAAGTATTATTAAATTTGTGTATCAGATGTTGTTTCGATGGGTCTTTACTGATTTTTGTCATAAATTGTAACTCATAGCAATACAAAAAAAGGTCCGCAATAAGTGGTGCACAGTTAGTCCCCATTGGAATTCCGATAACCTGACGATATACGGAATCTCCAAAGCGAACAAAAATGTTATCTAGTAAAAATTCAAGGGCATATATAGTATCAAAGCATGTCCAATTGACATAGTTTTTTTGTTTATTGCTACTAAAAAATGACCTAAAAGAGTTTGAACATATATATTCACATTCTGACTTTTTAAATGCCCATTTAATTAGGTGTGTGAATTTTTTCTTAATGAGAATGTGAGGCAATGTGGTATATAGGGTAGAAAAATCAAAACTTTGAACAGATTCAAAATCACCAATATATGCATGCAATATATCAAGTACTTCCAACGAGTTCTTGACACTCCAAAAGTAATTAATTCCGCTATTTTCGAAGGCCTTATTTGAACAATTTATTATCAGGTTTTTGATTGTACCAAGTGTACTGGTAAGAAGAATAGACAATTTAGTAGTGGAACAATGGCTTGAAGACGAAATGAATCTATATTTGTAAGGTATTTTGTGTAGCTTCGGAAGCCAATACATAGTTGGGACTTTCATTGTATTTGGTTCTGCTTGTAAAGCGGTAGCTAAAAGTTTATGTTTGTTACAGATGTCGTTTTCTGAAAATGGAGTCAGTTGGAATGTTGGTGAATTGGTGATTTCTTTTTTCAGAACCTCAATGTAAAATTTACGTCAAACAATAATAATATTATTAGTTCACATATCTCAATTAATACCTTAAGCTCGTACATGTCAACACTATTTAGGCTTCATTAACAAAAATACTACCGCTCATGTCAATAACGAGGGGAAAACGCAGAAATTGTCGCTACATATTTTTATGGTCACCATCACGAATTGGTTGACCGATAGGATACGTCTGGTCTCAACTCACTAGACGTCTGGTCTCAACTCACTAGTGACATGTTTTCGCGGTCTAAGATCGTTAGATATCAGAATAGTCGAGTGATCTGGAATTCTACAAATTATGTCCTGTTCCTCATCGTGTTATACTGGGTGTGGATTCGCATGGCGGGTGATGCTTGCATAGCAGAAGACGCCTACCCTGTCGACGCACTCGGTCTTGGTCTTTTTCAACGGGAGTTCATCATCATGCAATTCCCTCAGTTTTTTTTGTTACCTTGAATCAATTTATGAGATTAGAAAATCGGTAATTGAGTGTTGGCTAAATTTGGATTGATTGATTGTTATTTGCCTTAAGTCCAGTGTCAAACATTCAATGCAAAACGAAATAGTTACTAGTATCAAATGATAACTGTAAGCAATTTAAATGTAATAGAAAAACACATAATACACTTGCGTATTGCTCGATATACATTTACCAGGAAGACAAAGTCGCACATGCAAAGATGCATAAATACACGGGGTGATACGTCATCAAAAAGGATCTAAAAGAAATGGACACACATGTCATCCTATAGTTTTTATCAAATGTTAAATTTATCAGCTCATACATTATCTAAGTATAGGTAAATATTGAGGTCAATGCATATATTTGCTATATTGGGATGAAGTCTCCAGAGGTGTAGCAGTTCAGTTGCGCTATTAACAAAGTACTAAAAAATTATCAACTCGGTGCTGTTTTCTTGGTACATCTTCATCAGAAACCCATTGAGAACAATAAAACAAAAAATACGGGACAGACAAATAAATGGTGAAATTTTGAAGGATACCATATGTGGACAATTAAAACCCACGAAACGATGAAAGATTGACAACACCATGATAAAATAAAAAGGAATAAGAATGAACAGACAAACACAAGTCCAAGAACACTACACCGAAAACGGGTACTCTTATTGTAGGTAAGCAGTTACTGCTCTAATTGTAGCATCTGTAGTGATGCTCATGACAAAAATAGATTAAGAAAGAAGACGAATTCGGTGAGGCAATAAATAAGAGGAGGAACACGGGGTTGTGGCTACGACAAGTAGAATAAATGCGTTGTCATTTGCGTCACACATATTCCATAACGGATCATATCATAGTGGCATCTTTAACATTAGAAGGGAAAAGATGACTTCGATTTCACCCGTAAGAACCTTTGTTCGATAGCTCTTTTATGTTTTTTTAGCGGTTGTATAACTTTATTTGCTAGTTTTAAAGATAAATATGACATTATTTTTTTTTTAATTTCATCATATAATGATTTTTCTCATTCGTCTTGTAACATATGTTTTGTTTGCGCAAATAATAATTCAATCGAGAACTGCAAAGATGCAATTAACTTGGTTGGTATATCCCACACTACTTGAAAAGGTAATTACTTTGAAGTCACTTTTACTGCCACAAATCTCTTAGTTCAAAGAGCATAAAAGGGGAAGTGGTATAACGTTAAAACTACACGGAAGTTCTCAAGAAATTCTACTACATTCAAAGCCTTGTGCTCCACAGAGAGTCAAATAGTAAACAATGAAACCATAGCCACTTCTCAGCTAAAGGCTTCTTGTGAACATTTGCCGTGACGGTCCCTAAGTAATATGTGTTGGCTACCTAAGCCACACTAACAAACCTGTCAAATATCGTCCCATCTCGGCTTCTAGTAAGTCTTTTATTATTAATATTTCTGTCTTTTTAACTAGTTCTCGTACTACTATTAATATAAGCTTTTGTACTAGAGCCTATGGAAATTATGGAATTAATTATTTTACCAGTGAAAAAAAAACTCTTTGGAAGTTGAAGATAAATTAGATACAAAGATTTGGTTTTAAAGTTTGGCTGTATAGAAATCTTATTACAAACGGGAGATCACATCCTATTTTTTCACTAGGATGTTGTTTAAAGCCCATAAATATAGATACGAACCTTTTTAACTAATGTAAACTTATTCTTAAAAATTAACAATTTAACACTGAAAAAAATAATATATAAAAAATACCGAGCTCCAAGGGAAATTCAAAACGAAACAATGGCAAAATCAAAAGCTCATACACATCAAACGAATGGAAAACAACAGTCATATTCTTGGTACTGGCATTTCCTTATGTAGACAATGGTAAATTAAACATGATTTTATATCTAGCTAAACCTCTCACTTTTGTGACAATCGTATAGTTCCATTATATTTACAACAATGAGTGAGCAAAACAAACAGACATAATAGGTAAAAATGTCAAAAATTGGGGTACAGCAGTCAACATTTTGTAATAATCTTAATCACTATAAAACAAATAACTATTAAATCAAAGAAAAACAAAATGGCATATAGACACTCTACAGATAAAGTACATAAGCAAGAATACTTCCCCATTTCCATTCTCAATTTTATAAAATTACCATTGCAGAAGTAAGATATTTGAATACTGTTTTTATCGGTACTAACACTACTTTTGTTTTTAATATTTCAAAACATAACACAATATGCATTGTTATACAGTTATGAAAATGTATGGTCCTACCTCCTGCCGATAGTATATTTGGCATTGCATTAGGTCGTGCTTTTCTCTGACTGTTAATGAGGTGTCCACCACTAAATTTGTTGGATTTGTACCGAGCGATATTTAGTGCAGGGAGAACATGATTTATTACTTAGTTGCAATCGGCTATACACCACTTTTCATCAGCTCAGAAGTCAGTGCTTCGGCACTGACATGATTTATAACATATTATTCTTAAATTCCCCATTGATAAATTAAGAAATCATTAAGAAACTAAGGTCCAAACTACCTCTTGCAAAGTTGACCATAGATGAATTAGGCTATTCTTTTTAGGTACATAATGGTTATATAGTTCATCACGTTTCTACGTATATACACATCTCTTATTTTTGATATTCATATAAGAAGATGTGGTAAGATTTAAGACACGTTTGGCGGGATGGACACGTTTGGTTGGATGGACACGTTTCGCGGGATGGACACGTTTGGGGTAAGACACGTTTGGCGGGATGGACTCGTTTGGGTGTAAGACACGTTTGGCGGGATGGACACGTTTCGCGGGATGGACACGTTTGGGGGTAAGACACGTTTGACGGGATGGACACGTAAATTCGACTAATATGTTTATGTTCCTCTTGGTTAGATAAGTCCTTACGTATTCAGGTGTTTATACATTCTCGCTTTTCAAATGTTTGGGTGTATCTTTCGTGATAGAGGTAAATTCAAAAAAAGCGCTTAGGACTCACGAAATTTATAAATAGTCCCAGATATAATCATGTCATATGTATACATACTATGAATATAGACTTCACCTGGAAACGGGTTAATGTTGTAAATATTATTTATTGTCTGTGGTTTAGGCATGGGTAAACTACACAAAACTAACAAACTATTATGTTTATTATAGAAAAAAGGGCGGGTTATGATCCGTCTACGTAAAAATACAATACAAAAAAAACCTCAAATTTCATTACAATTAGCTCATGACATTGATGTCAATAAAACAAAAGGTGTGGTAATAAATAAGTGATTGATCTAATCAACAAAAGGCGTACTAATATACATACATACGTGTGATATCAAACTGATGGGAAATCGTGTCAAATTGTAAGAGAAATATATTAGTATATCATAAAGTCTAAACAGTCATGGTAAGTTTTGTTATTTTTTTGAAAATGCAAAAAAAGGCTAATATAGTATTTTAGTTAGATTTGAGACAATGAGACAATCACACAAAACATACCCTGAAATCGTTAACGATGACTTTATATCAATTTAGACTGTATTTCCTTTCTATTTTTGTTGTTGTTTTCTTATAGACGTATACCCAAACTTTCCCGCAGAATGTACAGTTTAAGAGAAAACTTTGTTCAGGTCAGATTTTAGTCACTTTGTGAAGTAGGAAAATACGTCCCTCGTATCTCGCACAACAATTTCCGTATAGTATGTAGATTAATATATCATAAATGTTGTATAAAAAATCGAATTATTTTAGTTCTTCCTTATACAGATACATTTATGCGACATTCAAATAATCGCTATCATTATAAATCACAAATGAAAACTTATTAGTACGAAATATACATAGTTATTCTATGTCAGTCCATTCACGTAAATCATTGAAGCGTACCATTTTAATGATATGCTGTTTTTTGAAATTGTTATATTTCATATATAATATATTTTGTATTATATGAACACACATAATAGAGATTCCTGAGTTTAACCAGGTCGTCTAAACGTTCTTACTTTGCTAAATATGCGGGTATCGGCTTAAGGAACCAATTCTTCTGAGTCCAGTGATAACCCGAAATGTTATTCTTAATTTCTTACTTCTATGACTTCTATGTGTTAATGTAAGAACGCCTTTAAATTATTTCATAAATGTATCAAAAGTTCTGTTTTTACATTGAATGTAATAAAACTAAACATAAAACTACATATATGTAAAATAGAGGAGAAAGATACCAAAGGGACATCCAAACTCATAAGTCGAAAACAAACTGACAACGTCATGGCTAAAATCGAAAAACGACCTAAAGACAAACAATAGTATACAAAACACATCATAGAAAACTAAAGACTGAGCAACACGAACTCCATCAAAACGATGGGATCTTATGTGCTCCGGAAGGGCAAGCAGATCCTGCTCCACATGTGGCACCAGTCTTGTTACTCATGTAAGTACAAACCCGGTGATAAGTATAAATCAGTAGGTCCTATTCGAGAAAAGAGGACGGCATTGTGTCTCGGACAATTGCAACATATTCGTCGTCAACTGTGAAACAGATATTCCATAACGTCCGTAAAATGTTCGAAAGGATGATTTCAACTTCACCACTTGAAACTCTTGTTTTTTAGAATAGCTTCCTTGTAAGCAGCAACACTCTATTAGGGAAATATTTATAGGAAATGCAAGCTCTGGAGCATTGTATCAATTGGGATATATACTCCGTATGCAGGCGCGGCTGTAATATTGCTACATAGAAATGGAAAGTTCACAATTGGGAAACTGAATTCATATCTTTAGTCGTGTTTATTCTCAACTGACCCTCATTGTCAATTTCTACATGAAAAGCAGACTTAACTGTATCTGTTCAGTACTTCTGTGTTGATGTGAATTATCATTGATATGGTCATAATTATTTATTAACTGATTACAAACTCTGAATTTTTCGAAATACGAAGGATTTTTAACTCCAGGAAAAGATTACCGTAGCTGTACTTGGCAAAACCTTTCGTAATTTTGAGTCTTCAATGCTCGTCAACTTCTTACTTTATTTGACCTTTTCAACTTTTTTGATTCGAGCGTCACTGATGAGACTTTTGTAAATGAAACGTGCGTTTGGCATACAACATTTTAATCCATCTATTTCTATATGATGAGTTTATTTGTATCCTTAATTTCAAATCGATGGGATAGATGCGGTCAACATAATCACCAAACTTTAAATATATGGTGAGAGAACATCATCTAGTTAGCGGAAAGTGAAGTTAAAAAGGCTAGCTTCATTCTTCATAATAAGCTCCTGTATGAAGTCAGCCTCATATGAATAAAGGAACAAGTCAACAAATGGAGGAGCACAGTTAGTTCCCTTGGGAACTGTTTGCTTAAAAAACAGGTACTCAAAACGTAACAATTATGTCGTCAATCAGAGAATAAAATTGTGAATGGAAAAGGGGAATTTGTAAAACAGTCAACAACCCGACCAAAGAGCAAAAATTGTTTGAATAAGAGTGATTTTTTTTTACAAAGTACGAATGATCCCTCCCTAAGACAAGATACTTGTATCTACATTGGCCATTCTTTTTAATGAAACAAAGATGGACCAATTCTTTCAATTTGTCATTTACTTTGGAATGGGGAATACTTGTGTAAACGGTAGGAAACTCAAATGTTTTTTTTTTTATACTATTGCAAGATGAAAGTCTTAGATTGGATGTACTCTAACAGATATTTAGATATTTTTAGTATCAATCAGTAATTTTGAGAATATTATACAAACATGTAGACGAAGGTGGAATATTAATGTATGCTTCGGAAGTAAATCCTTGCTTTGGTCATTGTTGTATGTTCGCTTTCAAATTCACACTCCCGTTCCCGGAGAAGGATTATAGAGAAATTAGCAAATTCATGCGCATGTTGTTTGTTGCATTGAAACAGAGATATATGGTGTAACTGGCCAAGGCTATCACCTTATGCATAAATACAATACTGTAAATATATAAAAAAAAATTCTTTATGTCTACATAGGTTGCTCTACATGTTGGTCCTTGCAAGGGAATCCTTTATAAGGTAGCCACTTTTTAATCATTGAACTAGCTCTTAGCTAATTTGTGCTTTAATTTTCTCTTAATCGCAGTGTTCATAGTATTTAGGATATATGACTACAAAGATATTATGTTCGAGGTCAAAGTTATTAAAAAGAAAACCCAAAAAGGATGCGAAAATAATCCAAACCAAACCGAATCCAAACCGCATCAGAGAACAATATTTAGTACGGTCATTGATCTTAAAACATGAATTCACAGTAATTTTCTTAACTTCCTATTTATATATTATTATTGTTTTGCGGTCTACCCATGTGTCACGCCCAAAGTCAAAACTATAGCTTGAAATGTCATTAATGATTTTGACCATATTAATGAATTTGTAATACATGTCAATTGGCTTGACGTACAATTAAAGTAATCATGATGTAATATGTAACACAAGTACATGAACATAATATTGGAAGGGCTATTCAATCTTGTGTGTGTGTGTTTTGTTTTTTAAATAACTACGCAGGTATAGAGAGCTAGTCTTCATTCTGGCGATATTTTTGTTATCTTCTTTTTAAATTCTTTTACGTTGAAGCTAATGATCAAGACTGTTTTGTAAAGGAATCGTAAAAATAGTTATCGGGTAACAAAATCACACTCTTGTTGGGACAAGCTAATTTTCTGAGAACTTATAACTTTTACTACAATACGGACTATAATCTATACAATAATGAGATCACAGATAACAAATTAACAATAGCCTTGAAAATCATAAAGGACATAACACATTACCACTAACCAACAACTGAGTGTCGTATTGGTGTACAATTCAAAGTTTAGATATGGGTGTCAAATTTCAACAGCGTAATGCTTTTATTACTAAACACACTTTACAGGGATATTATTACCGTTGACAGGTTGACTGCCATGCTTTTGGAAATTTATGTTTTCTATTAATTCGATGAAACTTCTATTAAATC
Organism: Mytilus californianus; assembly: GCF_021869535.1. Lineage (NCBI taxonomy): Eukaryota > Metazoa > Mollusca > Bivalvia > Mytilida > Mytilidae > Mytilus > Mytilus californianus. The sequence goes on along the minus strand of NW_026262679.1, from coordinate 125,370,631 downwards.
TGATCACGTACCTCAGTTGCACTTGACTGGCTTTTTTTGTAGTTGCTGCACCTTTTGCTTATCGCTAATCGCTTGTGGTCAACGTTTGAGTCATTTTCGTAGGGAGGATTTCCTAGGGAGTAATCAAACCCACGTTGATGCTAACCAGGTTGACTCTCTTCTTTATTGTAAATATTCCTTTCTTTGAAGGTGATGAATGAGCCATTATGTTTAAAATTGAAAATGTTTTAGATAAGTTAACGCGATTATCCCTAGTGGTATATGGATAATTCCCCATCTTTCATTGACGTTGATAATGCTTAGTTGTGGACACACAATGCTTTAGATATCAAGAAATAATCATTATAACTTAAAATCCAAAATTTGAAAAGATACGTTAAAAATCAAAGTTAACATGTTTTTCTATATATAGATAAGTATGTATGCTATATAACATAGTGGAACTACTGCTCAGATGATGCTCTCGGTGACTAAACATCCATTTTTATCTAGATGTCGTGTTATAGCATTAATACCATTAGTTGAAGACGTTTATATTATTTACCAGAGTTGAGTTTAACGAGGGACACATCTTTCATTTTTATCTATTTATGATCATTATATATAGCATGTCCTATAGTGGCCGATGATGGGATTGATAAAGTTTTCGTAATAGTAAAAAGCACTAAATGGTTTTGAAATGAACTCACCTCTAACTTTGAAATCATCAATCCTGCATAGCACATTGGTATGATATTATATCATTTAAATTCAATGCTTTGATTTATTTCCATATAGTCAATGCACCCAAGCATAATGACTCCGAGTCGGTAAACTTAAATATTAAGAAATATTTTAAGGTTAAATAAGCCACTTTCCGGACTAAGTGTTAAAATAAGGTCATTGTTCTTATCTAAATATGACTGTAAGGTCATTAAAATTGATTTTCATTTCAAATAAATAAGATAAACAAAATCTTTTTTTTGACAAACGCTTGTTTTACAGGTTTTTGCACATTATTTATCAAATTATGCCGGATGCATATTTGTATTGTCCAACAAACCTTATTTGTGAAATAATCACAGAAATTTACAATTTTGGATATTTACACATTTGAAATATTTTCAAAACGACAGTGGCTGTGCAAATTTGAATAATTTGCACATACAAACTGGATAACTTAATCTTAAAAAATAATTAAATTCCCTGTATTTAAAAAGTAGATACAATAACGGCAACAGTAATAATCCGCTGTTCAATAGTCATAATTCGATTAAGCAAAAACAAATCCGGGTAACAAACTAAAACGAGGGAAACACATCAACTAGAAGAGGAAAAAAACGGAACAACAGAAACACTGAACTACAACAAAAGCAAACGCCAACATACATAGAAACATATTCACCATTGTACACTTGTTGCCATACATAGAATAAGATTTTCAGTGGTCAAAACTCGTTTAAAATATGAGTCTGTTAAACTTGATGATTGTACTTTCTATACTCTGGTAGAATATAATATCGCAAGCTTGACCGTGGATTAAAGAAAGTCTCTATTGATAAATTTGATGTGAGGCAACAGTAGTTTACTGATGTTGAAACCTCATTTTGAATAATAAAAAATCAAGACAGAAAAAAAAACCCGAACAAAATCTGCATTCCACAAACAGGTCACTATAGGGAATACGCCACAATTGGTAACTTTACATTAATGAGTAATTTATTCCCTGTATGTAAGAAAGTGTAGGTCAAACAGAGTAGTTGGTGTGCTCCTTTTGGTATCTATGATGAGTTTTGTGTAATTTCTAAAACTTTTTTCATGTTCTGAACATACATTTGCCACTGTCCAAGCAGGAGAAACTGTAAATTTTATTTTTTTACATAATACGATGCTTCTTAAAATGTTATTCCATGTGAAAGTAAGGAGTTAATGTATATATGTGTTTAATTGAGGCCTGGAGCTGGCATGTCAGAAACTGCTAGTAGTCCTTTGTTAATTTATGTATCATTATCATTTTACTTAGTTTCTTTTGTTACCTATTCTGACATCAGACTCTGACTTCTTTTAAACTGAGTTTTACTGTGCGTATAAATGTGTGTTTGTTTATTCTACATTGGCTAGAGGTATAGGGGGAGGGTTGAGATCTCACAAAACATGTTTAACCCAGCCGCATTTTTGCGCCTGTCCCAAGTTAGGACCCTCTTGCCTTTGTTAGTCTTGAAGGTTTTTTAATTTTGGTTCATTTATATGTTTTGGAATTTAGTGTGACGTCCATTTTCACTGAACTAGTACACATTTTTATTTAGGGACCAGCTGACACCCGCCAGCGGGTGCGGGATTTTCTCGCTGTGTTGAAGATCCATTGGTGGCCTTCGGCTGTTTTCTGCTCTTTGGTCGGGTTGTTGTCTCTTTGACACATTCCCCATTTCCATTCTCATTTTTATATGATAAATGCAAGACCAAAGTGTTTCTCTTCGCACATCATTACTGACACTTTAGGAGTCACAAGATCTTTCACATGATGACAATAGTCGGAAACACTATTTTGCGGTAAGCAATATAATCAGCTGCTGTAGAATCTAGTTTTATAATATTTCAAAATTTCAAATCTTTTGCACGTGTCAATAGGTTCGATTGGGTGAATGATACTTGATCTAGTTTTATTTGTAGTTTTTTGGACTGTTTGTCGATTCCTTTTTTCATGGAGAAATCTCTTTTCCTTCGACTTCTTTATATTGACATTAAGCTTTTAGAATCTTCTCCCCTTTTTAACGAACAGTATACAATTTAAACAGTTCATACATTAATGGACAATAGTTTGACAAAATGTAAAACATTGAAAAAAAAAGTTAACTGACGACCTTGTTTATGCTTGAAACAATAAACAAATATGGCAAACAGCGACCAACCAAAAACTACTGAGTCAGAGGCTCCCTCCAATGGATTTGGTGTAAAGACGTCATTCTGAGAAATTGAAAAGAAAAATGGGTCATACTTAATCAGGCAAAGTTGGCCATCTAATTCTATAGATTTGGTTATTCGTTTAGGATCCTTTTGGTCATATAGATCTGCAAGTGTTTAGGTAATTTTAAATCATTAACTTTCACCTTTAAGGGTATGAACGTTCCTGATGAAGGTAAATACAAAAAAGCTTTTCGGACACAGCAACTTTATAAAGTGAATTTCTAATTGTCCAGAGTGGAGACATATCATATCACATGAGCTATAGTAATGGGATCTTTTTCTGTGATAATTTTTCCTGAAATATTTACGATGTTTAGACAACCTTACGAGTGTTTTTCTTCAATAAATAATGAATAGACGAACAAAGAAGAATAAATAATCTCAATAGCATCCAGTGATTTATCAAATAGCAATTTCCTTATAATGGATTTTGGATTTTTTATGTAGAAGAAATTGTTTTGAAAACATAACATAGTTTAAACATAACATAAGTTTTGATAGACGCACACAATATATCTTCAATATTAACAGAAAGATGGTTTTCTTAGAGTATTAAATGAGTATAATTGTCTTCGCGACTTTAGTCTTATTATAATTAATGATTGAATAAAAACAATAGCAGACACAATAAAGAACGTAGTACAAAATATGATTACAAACGCAGGACAAATTTGTCAAACGGTTTGACATATTTTTATAAGTTTGGCGACAATTTTATGATTAAGACGCAGATGTGCAATGTAATAAACTTAGGAAACGTTTTGTTTTGCTGAAATGTCACTCCTGCCGAGTCATGTAAATTGAATGAAATTTATCTTTTACCTATGATTTATTTATCTTTATAACGCAAAATCACCGTAATAAATAATATAGGATTAGCGGTATTGCTAAAAACACCATCCCACGTATGCATGTCAATGAAAAACTTATATATGTCCGACTGTTCGTACATTATTTTCCTTTTTAACAAATGTATTGAACCATGAAATGCCATTGAACAAAGGTTACTGGTTTGCTTTTGGTCAACACGTATTCATTTTTTTCAAAATGCAATTCATTGAAAAATGTAAAAAACATTTATATTGCTTCATATTGATAGTTCGAAAATCAAATATTTAAAAATGGACTTAATGTTTTAACAGGCTCCCTAGAAATAACTTGGTCATCAAAATTCTGAATTCCCTTTTTTACTTTTAATTTATTGAAATGTTAAAGCATCATGTAAACTTAATTATTTGTATAAAGACTATTAAAAACTTGTCAGTTAAAATGATCTATGCAAGGAACACTATACAAAACAAAACTATTGCAGAAACCTACTTTTAAAATTTTATATTAGGAAAAAATAGCTAGGATCTCATGGATAATGATTTTATATTTTAACCCTGCCTTTGTAAATATATTAATGTAATGCATATCATTTTATATGTGTACTTCTTGGCATCATTTTACTTTGGTTTAAGAGAATAACGATATTATAATGTATCAAAAAACATATCTCAATATTGATCTTGAAGTCAACTTTGTGTTTTGGTCTACGTCAAGAGAATGATAGTGTTGACAATTTACTATAATATTTGTATGCTTCATGTATTCAAAATCCAAAAATAATTTAAATGGATAATAACTTAGTAAATGTATACTATTTACAAGTGAGATGCCTCTTTATCATCTTTACCACTAGTCACAAATAGCAATTACAGATGAAGGTCGAAAACAGTGACAGTATGCGTGATTTTTCAACATGTGGCTTTATCATATTTTGAGCCAGTTTGAAAGAATAAAAATTTCAACATTTTTTTAAAAAAATGCAAATATTTAAAAAAAATACAAAAATACATTTGCCTAGTAATTATATAAATATATCTGGTCTTGAATTGTTATGTAATAAAATTAGTAATACGTCGGTACTGACATGATTTATAACTTTGTTTTTGTTCAGTTCTCCTTTGATAAATTAAGAAATTATTTAAAAACTAAGGTTCCAACTCTGTAAGGAAAATTTGACCCTAGATGGACCAATCTGTTCTTTTGATATGCCTTTTGTTCATATTATATCACTTATCACCCTATCATGATTTCCTTGATAGAGGGTTGCTGCTCACAGGGAAGCTATTAAACCAAGAGTTCCAGATGGCGAAGTTGAAATCATCCCTTCGTAAATTTTACGGACGCCATCACGAGTTGGTTGACCGTTATGGAATATCTGTTTCACATATTACAACGGATATCTTCCAATTGTCGTAACTACAATCCCGTCCCCTTTCCCCGAATGTGACCTGCCGAATTCGACTTATCACCGGGTGTGTACTAACATGACCAACACGACGGGTGTCACATGTGGAGCGGGATCTGCTTACCCTTCCGGAGCACCTGAGATCCCATCGTTTTCGTAAATCGTTTATCTATCATTACGTCTTTCAAAAAAGGCAAAATAGTTTCCTTATCTTATGTTCTAAGCTAGTAAATAAATTTGGAAAAGATCAACCAAGAGAAAGAGAAAAAAAAAAAAAAAAAACTAGCCGTGCGAATCCAGTCTCAGTAAAAACAATCATGTATGTAATGTTCATTATGTAAAAATAAAAACGTAAACACATCGAAAGGAAGAATCGACTGATAGATTATTTTGAAGCAACCAAAGAAATACCACTTTAAAGAAACAGAAAAATGATCCAAGTAGTTGATAAATGATAAATATAAACATAAACTATATTTCAAACAAATTGATATATTTTTTTGCTCAAACTGTAACGCTCTCTCTTCTAAGCGACACAGATACGTTTTTTTTAATTTAATTTTTTAGTCGTTAAAGAAAAATTATTGAGATTGCATTTTGATAAACACGTGTGTACAGTATATCAGAGTGCAAATACTACTACTACTATATTGTTCATATTGTTTATTAGTTATCGAAGTTTTATATCCGCCCCTTCTAATAAGTGACTGCATTTGTGTACAGATATCTCACTTATGTACATACATCCTTATACGTCATTTGTTTAGAGTGGAAGGTAATTAATCAGTTCAAGACGTAACACACAACCTTGTACTGTTTCATAAGAATATTGCCAATTAATTAAGTCGAGTGCCGTAGGCGGAATACATCAAGTAATAAAAGTATCGTTTAGCTGGAAGTTAAGGATGTTTTGTGACTGTACAATCCCATAAGAAGATGTCTGGTATCGTTTAACAATGATAAAAATGAATAAATTTGAGCCAGGCTATTACCCCTTCATTTAACCTGGTTGTAAGGTAAGTTTAATAAACCTTTTGTGATAAATGTCAACGATTCTAGCTAATAGTCTTCATTGTGAATAAACTCATCCATCATAGATACAAGTATTGAAATTTTGTAAGCCAGACGCACGTTTCGTCTACAAAAGACTCATCAGTGACGCTCGAATGAAAAAGTTAAAAAGGCCAAACTTTAAGGTGAAGTATAGTAATGATAGCGTATTGCTTTGCTGTGGGATTTCTAAGTGCATACACGAATTTAGATTTAAATCAAGAGCTGTGAAAATAACGCTTTGTATATTTGGTGTGTCCGAAACTCTTTTTATGGATATACCTGAGCAGGAACTCCAAAACCTCACTAATTGAAAGCTAATGATACTTATTCCAATACGCGAGGAGTTTCATGATTAGAATTAACATACACAGATTATCCAATTATATGCAAGGTCAATTTTGCCTAAGAGAGTCGGAAAATTCGTTTCTTAATTATTTTAGATTTATCAATGTTAGAAGATTAATTTCAAAAACTTTAAGCCTTATAAAAATTTAATATACTATATGTTCGTAGGTTATTCGACTTTCACGAACGATCACATCTTCAGCAAGATTCAACTTATGAGCAGAATATTTGAAATCCTAAATTCATTTCAGTTGGAGAAATCAGTAATAATAACTGAATTTAAGAATTTGCCTGAGGTAGTTAGAACTCTAATTTCTAAATAATTTCTAAATTTACCAGCGAATATGTTACAGCACAAATTGAAATTAAGAAGGATCCAGAATCCTCTTACTATAAATCGGAATTCCAATATCTACTAGTAGAAATTGGAATATCCAGGTTTATACTAGGATGGTTCTGGATTGTATTAAATTTCTTATAGGACCCATGATATTACCCAACACTAGTTAAAATATGATTCTGTATTCTATTCTATTTATTTTAATTATTTTTTATTGAAAAGACGAAAAACAAAATGAATGAGATATAACTGCCACTTTCAATACTTTATTACAAGAACAATATGGTAAATTAAATAAGCTTTCAAATATATCCTTTATTTATAATAATGATTACTTATATTTTGTTTATGGTATTTGGATAAGCAAAGCATTTTGACAATACAACATGAAGAGAGTTCAGTGAAACAGATTTTACGTAAATTAACAAGCTGTCTTCTGAATATTAATTTTGAGACATACAATTGAAATTGTAATTGAAAATTTTATATGTTCTTGTTAAATTTTGTATCGATAGACATCATTGAGATAAATGAGTTAATATCTATCTAAAAGATAATATTTAAAATACCTCCAACAAACTTGTGGTTTTTGTTAAGAATGTCTTCAATATAAGTGAAAATTTGCAAAAAACTGACATTTGTAACTATATATAGGTATTCATTATTTGTTCTGACATACATTTCACTATTAAATTGTTGTTAAAACCTTAAAGTACATAATATGAACTTGTGATACTGTGACGTTTAGAAACGATTGAAGGACTTTTTGAAAAAAGGCTCTGCTAAGAAATAAAATCATGGAAATTGGTCCTGCCTTTTTCTTTTTGATTCATACATGCTTGACTATATTAGTTTATTTCGTTATGAAGAAAAACAAAATGGAGCTTGTAAAAAGTCTTTTTCTGTAAACATCCAATTGCTCAGTCTTTAGTTTTCTATGTTGTGTTTTATGTACTGTTGTTTGTCTGTTGGTCTTTGTATTTTGTGCCATGGCGTTGTCAGTTCATTTTGGACTTATGAGATTGAATATCCCTTTGGTATCTTTCGCTTCTCTTTTTTGATTAAAATGCATGATTTTTATTGTCCAATAATGGACCCTGAAGGGGCTTTTACGTATTATTTAGAATACCAGTATCGTTTTAATTGTCTATTTACTATCAACTACGAAAACCTTTTAATTGGCGTCTTTGTTTTGTCAAATTTACTATCAACTACAAGAACCTTTTTGTTGGCGTCTTTGTAAGATTTATTTGTATGTTTGTTTGAATGTTTTAGTCAGTTGTGTTATATGTCTGTGATGTATGTTAACACAGTTTTGGCTGCTGGATCCCAATTATTGTCATCTTATCCTAGTATGTCTGTTTGAGGTGCTAACCAAATTTTGTCAAAATTAAAAATACACAAAAATACCGAACTCCAAGGTAAATTCAAGAAGGGTAGTCCATAAAAACATACATATTCAAACCTTAGACTTTATCACCCAAGGGAACGAATGGAAAACAAGTCTCATACCTCTGACTTTTTTAAATGCCTCTAATTTAATACTAAACTTACAAGAATTTATAAATCATTGGTACATAAAATTCGTTACCTCTAAACATGACTGAACGGAAGAGTCCAAGCTAAATTAGTTTTCAATGCAAATGAGAGACGACACCATTACTTGTAGGAACTATACAGAAACAAAAAAAAATAATATACTAGTACCACAAAAGGCAACACTCATGAATAAAGCAAAGGACACGCAAAATCTTCTTTAAACAAATAAAGGTTTAGTTCAAATTCAGCAATGTCATAAAGTCAAAAAAGGGAAGAATTGAGCCTATGACAGAGGAAATATGTTTGTGATCATCTATGGCACATATATATATGATAGCTGTCAACTACAGAATGATGGCATCCGCAAACAAATCAATTAAGAAAGCTAAATTTTGTTATAAAAAGTGATTGATAGTCAAAGTTTGTTATTTATTGAAAAACATTGTTATTGTACTTTTCATTCCCAAATTCATAAAAATGTAATTAACGACAAAATCACGTAAAACTGAAATAAATATATTAATATATATATATATAGATTGACGATTTTGTACTTTTCACCTATTACTCATAATTTGTATTATGTTTTGGATGGGCGTACTGCAGGATTGAGGAACATTTTATAGTTAACATCTTTTTACGAGCATATCATTACAATATTGAAAAATTCACATAAAGATTTTTGAATTCCAATAAAAAAATAAATTATTTATAATATTCGATGAATAACTATAAACGCCAATGCATCCTTCTCATGGTCCTAGCCGTAATTGTATTTTTGATGTTCTAACACATTTTTTGTAATGATTGATTAAGAACAAGTGATGGAATTCGATATTCTTTTCAGATGGGCGGTGTTTTCTGGAGTTGAGCTTTCGCATCGGTTTGTATTTGATTTGTCTTTGTATAGATAATTCTTAAGATTCCTTTTCCATGTTTCCCAGCTATTTCTACATGCTCTCAAGAAAAAAAATCTGATATTTTAACTACACTCAGGAAATAATGTGATTGGTAATAATCTGCTTTCTTAATGTCAAAATCTTACTTCATTCTATTTTTTTATAATTTAATTGATCGTTTTTTCTTTTATTTTCAGATAATGTTTTTGGATACGTAGATTTACCGAATTAATTGAAAGGAGACAAATCTGAAGAAAAGAACGCTACCGAATTAAGATGAACAGAATAACAAGAGTATACTTGTATTTTACGACTTGGGTGTCCTTGGCTTTTATTGCTATAATCCTGAACGTTATAAATGTGGATTGGGAAAGAACCAACTACATAAACGGAATTATTATTGTAGTTGTCCTTGGTATTTTACAAGGCAGCGTAATGGAATTTCCTACTCAAACAATGGCCACTCTCTTGATAGGAGGCGATAAAAGACGATTAGATAAAGCTAAATCCGACAGATTGACAATAGCTCTCAATTACAATTTATTAGCAATGAGTAGAGATGAAATAGACGAATGTATGGAAACAATGTACGAAGCTTACATGGGAAACCTTAGCCCCAATGTGTCCGCTGTTTTAGTAAGTGCAACGGGCGACGAAAGTTTAAAAGACTACGAATTAGAAGTTCGAGACCGATTCAGATCCGCCATTTTCGATGAACTGTTTCATGAAGGATCTTGTTTCGCAAAAGATGATTTCCAATCTATTGATTCCATCCGTTTAGAGAATGTGTGGAGTTTGTATGGAGACGTGGATAAAACATTATTCTTTCACGAATATTTACATGATATCTGTGATCGATATGCTAGAGAATATATGGTAATACACCGGGTAAGTCGGGTGCTGAGAAAATGTGGTCAGTATCAAGACCTGATGCTTTTGTCTGAAGGCGAAGACGAAGCATTCTCATACTGTGATCCATTATTTTATGGCAAAGGTGCTAGAAATGAAGGCGAACAACTGTTTTATGATTCGGATGACGTCAAAAATATATTTGGTAGAAAATTTGATTATACACTGGTATTAGACGGAGATACTGGTGTTCCGAAAAAATGTGTCTTCGATCTGTTAGACATTGCCGCCGCCAATCCAGAAAAAGGCATCATTCAACCGTCGATAAAAATTCATTGTCAACCGACGGATACCATATTCATGCATATTGAAACAATACGCCAGCAAATATATGAACCAATGACAAATGCTGTCATGGAATTATTAGGACAATCAGCTTATTTTGGCAAAGCACTGCTTAAAAACAGAATTTACATAGATAATGTTATTGGCAGCAGAGATCATCCAATTGAAAGAGTTCCGATCGATGTTCTCAGTCATGACACATTTGAGGCTGCCATTTTAAAACCGCTTTATGCAGGATCAGTCTGTCTTCTCGAAGCACCGTCATTAAATTTTGTGACATGGAATATTCGTGAACGTCGATGGAACAGGGGAGAAGTTTTGCTAGCTATGTATTTTTGGAAAAATGGCATTGGAAAGCCTATGCGATGGATTAAAAAGAAAATTCAGGGAGAGAACTTTAATTCAACCAAACTGAGAACAGAATCTACCCTGAATTTTGCTAGCAGTTACATTGCCTATTCAGCACTAAGACAAATGGTAATGAAACCATTGCTTATGTTATATGTAATTATTCACATCTCGGTACATTTACGTTATAGATATGCGTCAATTATTCTGATTATGTTTCTCGTACTAGTGTTCCCAAAATTTGCAACATGCAATAGACATAATTATAAATATGTTTTGCTGGAAACGATCGCATCGATGTTCCAATTTACACCTGAAGCTATGGTAGGCTGTGTGAGAATCTTTAAGGCTGTACAAGCAAATCTTGCAGCGAATGTTAAATGGATTCCTCAAAGGGCAGTGGAAGATGAGTTCAGAAATAGCAATCCATTTATATCTAGTTTCCATCACTTATGGGGATATTCTCTATTTGCATTAGTATGCGGAGTACTTGTGGTTTTATTCATTCCTCGAGCAATGTTGATTTTAATCATGTTGACAACTTTATTTATACTTCCTCTTTATACCGGAATTACCTCACTTCCACTCCAGTCTCCTCGGAGTAATAATGATGACACCTCTTTTTTAAATGGAGACAAAGAAATTGCCATTAGCGACGCCGAAATGCCAGGGACGTATAGGAGTGTTGACGGAGGCGTCATCAACGAAGGTTTTAGTAAATATTAAAGAGAAAAATAAACAGAAACATAAATTGAAATCCAGAATTATATCAATTAAACTATGTGTTAATCAAACCATTAAATGTTAATAAAACTATTTTTTACATTATCGACATATTCAGTTGAAATCCATTATATTGTATGTACTAAAAAGTGTGTCGGAATGTGATAGTAATAATAATTTTCATAAATGTCACTTCAAATCGGTAATTATGTCAGGCAATGATTAATTTGAAGTTTGATATTGGAATTTCTGTCTTAGTTCGGAAAAGACAATTGTCGAATAGATTTTCAAATAATTTTCATGTTTGTTCTTCTTACATCGAACGTTTTTATTATATCACATAGTATCATGGTCTAAATGATAATAAGAAATATTGAAAATCAAAATCAAAACTAGAAATAGAAGGCTTCATAACTGCTTAAAACAAAGACGTATAAATATTTTCAGTGGACTGAAAAGGTCTTATTAAAATATTTGAATACCTACCTTCGAAATAGAGCTTTCTCATTTTAGTCAATTCTCGTCATTAGCGCCTTGTTAAGAAAATAAGAAAAGAGTAGTTATGATGAATGAAAACGTTGGATTTCAATGAACGTAATTAATATAATACTGGTAATTTATTAAGTCATGGATTTAGTTACCACACATTACTTAGAACCTTTTCTAAATTCTTTCATAGATATAAATATTTAGATTGGAAGTTTGATAGTAAAAATTTATTTTAAACGGGATAGCACAGCCTAATTTTACGGTGATTTGTTACCGAGCCCGTAAATTTAGATACGATCCGTGTAAACTGATCTATCCTTTAAGAAAACGTATTATAAAAGGTTACCAATTTAATACTGCAATTAGATCTTTGCATAATGTGTTTTAACTTTATATATATTTATGTATAGATATTTATTTTGTTGTCAATAAATTAAAACCCAAATAAATATTATGTTGTTTTTTTTTTGCACATGTAATTATTGTGATAGAGTTTAATAGCAGTGCATCATAAATCTTTAAAGGCTGGCTGATATGTAAATACTGTACTTAAATATGTTGAAATATTATGTAATATCAGTTTGCACTATAAATTGAATATATATATATATAAGTACGTCTGAACCAGTGAAAACTCTACAACAGATTTATCCATCGGATCACCAGCAGTGATGGTGATACATGGCTGTGTACATTCTTTATATACAACTCGTCTAAACATTAGCCCAACAATATTATATCTGTAAATTTGCTTTCGCAAATATTTTGTTCTTTCCTCGCCGGGATTCGAACTCATGCTACTGAGATATCGTGACACCAAACCGAAAGCTTCTGAAATATTTTTATTTTATACCTCTTGATTTAAATCAAGAGGTTATAAGAACAAAAATATTTCAGAAGTTTTCGGTAAAGCAAAAGAAAAAGACCGAACAAACCAACTTGAATACAAAGAAAAGACGGCCCAGACAAATAAAATCCCGTTTGTTGTTAGCTTTCATCTTGACCTGACAAATCTTTCTTCTATTGTCCACAAACACTGGCGTCTTATTGAAAATGATCCTACCTTTAAAGAGATTTTTCCATCACCTCCCGTCATGGCTTACCGCAGACCCAAAAACCTCAAAGATATTCTAGTAACATCCAAATTATCTAAACAGGAGGTATCGACAATAGAAGGTTATAAACCATGCGGAAGGGGCAATTGTAAGTGCTGCAAAGTCGCCAACATCGAAACCCAATTCGTCAGCACAGTCACAAAGAAAAAATACAACATATTTATAACATCAAATTGCAAAACGCAAAATTGTATTTATGTTCTTACGTGTGGAACATGCAAGTTGCAATATGTTGGTGAAACAGAAACACCATTTAACATCCGACTAAATAACCATCGGTCATTTTATACAAAAGAAAGAAACTGCCCAATCACAAGACATCTTTGAAGAGCAGGACATGATTTTGAAAACGTCACATTTAAAATCATTGAGAAAAACCAAATTGGGATACACAAGGTAGACAAAAGAGAGAGAGAGAGATTTTGGATGCACCAGTTACGAACTCTTGAACCTGATGGACTCATTGAGAGAGACGAAAAAAGATTTAAAAACAAATCAAAACAATAATCTTGAAATCATACAAATTAATTTATAGAAATTCATACAATTTTTAGAAATTCATACAATTTATCGAACATCAATAAATATGTTAAACTTTTACTCCAACTTTATGTAGTTGAAGCTACAAACATATATTTTTTATAGAACATCAATAAATTTTGTTAAACTTTTACTCAAATTTTGTGTAGTTCAAGCTACAAAAATATTTTTTTGTCATGCATCCGATTTCACCTTGAGAGATGCACCAACCTGATGAAGCTAATTTGTTTAGCGAAATATTGCGTATTTCTATTTAAAATCTAATAGAACTTTTTAATGTATTAATTAGCGTGTTTAAGTTATATTCTTAGACATTTATATATATATATATAAAAAATGACTGAATAATCGCCAACGATAAATCTTACGGGGCGATGGATCTTATAATTATGATACAGTACACTACAAAATATAATATATAACAAGTCAACATCACCAAAAAATAATAATAAAATGAACAAATGTTAAATATAACGGATAACAGATATTCTTCATGCCCAAGCTGATCTCAAAAAACTTACCATCACGATCATAGACCACAACGAGGGTTGGTCAAGGGCCGACAGACTTGCTCGGGAAAGGTTTTTGATAAGAAAGCTAAGGACAGTTTCCCAAGAGGGCATAAATGAAAAAAAGATAGAATGAGTTACTCTTTTTCCCTACCATCACTCATTTTCCTACCATCACTTGTTTCCAGTAACTCGGCATCCGTACTGGACTCTTACAGTTTTAAGGAGTTTTTGAATTATACCAGTTTAAATTACAGGGTTCTATTCATTTGGGAGGGATGTACAAGTACGCAGTCACGTTCAATTATTTAACCTTATTCAAAATTTATTATTATTTTTTTAATCATTATCAAACTGCTATTTATTTTGGATCTTTAAATACGCAGCCTCTGTTTTAATTACTCTACCGTTGTCAAATTTGAAATATTATACCAGCTTAGATCGGTCTTTCGTTTATTGTGTAATGCTTTGTTCATAAATTAGGCTTGTTTTTTCGTTTTAATTGTTTTACATTCGTCAGTTGTCTGTAATTATTTCAGGATCTAAACTAAAATTCCTGTTTTTGATTAGGGTCAAAAGTTTGTCCTGCACACTTAAAATAATCACTATTTCAACATAGCTGTATTTTAATACCTTTACAATATAATAAAGAAAACAAGGCGCACTAATCAGAAAAATTTACAAATATTATGTACATTGTTTTGTACGCAAAAAAGCCCTCAGTTTTCCCGTTTGATTTGTGTTACATCTGTCCTTTTGGGGTCTTTTCTAACTAACTATGCGGTAGGGATTTACTCATTGTTCAAGGCCATACGATGACCTAAATTTGTTAGTTTTTACGTCATTTTCTCTATGATGGAGAGTTTTCTGTTTAGCAATTATGCCACATTTTCTTATTTCTATATTATTTAATAATGTAAGAACTTTCCCCTTAATAAAACAAAAGAAGAGAATCACATGTTTAAAATGGTTCGTGTAAAATTGGTATATAATATTTTATGCGATCACATTATTGAAGTAGGTTCTTTCCAAGAAGAACAAGAAAAAATCACCAAGAACAAATGATAATATGAGGCAAGGATTCACACCTTTTTGATTAAGTCACCAAGTCACCAAGGTTTATTCAAATAGAGTTATTCAGACACAAACACAAAGAAGACTCTAATTATTAATTGTTTAAAAAGGTGAAAAACATTTAAGGGATATTTTGTAAATATTTTTTCCTTTCATTTTATTTCTTATTCCATGATTATGCATTTTTCTCTTACATTAATATTGATAATCAGATAATATATTTAGCAAGGATATTTCAATAAACATATCTGAACTGATAGCATAAAACATATATTACTGTGGTTTCAACATAAAAGCGAATACAAATGGAGTATATATATCTCAGTTGATGCTATATTCTAAAACTTGCATTTCCTATCCTCATTTCCTTTATAGAGGGTTACTGCTCACAATGAATCTATAAAACCAAGAGTTCCAAGTGGTAAATTTGAAATAATTCCTTCGAAAATTTTACTGATGCCATCATTAGTTGGTTGACATTTATGGAATATCTGTTTCACAGATGACGACGGATACATTTCAAATGTTGTAACTACGACCCCGTCCTGTTTTCTCCGAATGTGACCTACCGAATAAGACTGATCACTGGGTTTCTACTGACATGAGCAATAAGACGGGTGCCACATGTAGATCAGGATCTGATTACCTTTCTTGAGTACCTGAGATAATCCCCAGTTTTGTTGGGGTTCGTATTGTTCAGTCTTTAGTCTTGTATATTGTGTTTTGTATACTTTTGTTAATCTTTTTGTTGTTTTTCGTTTTTTGCCATAGCGTTGTCATTTTGTTTTTGACTTATGAATTTGAATGTCCCTTTGGTTGGCCTCTCTTTCAGAACAACCGATTTCCCTCCTTGCTGTTTCTCATTCTAAAGTTTAAATAGATTGAAATAATCGTTCACTTTTAATTAAGGTAAAATTGGGGAAGGGGTAGAAGGTGGCGGGAAGGATATAAACTCAAAAAAAAAATAACTTTGCCCTGATGAAGTTTTATATCATGCTATGTTCAACTTTGAGAGTCACTGTATCCATCACCAGTCACATCTCAGTCCTTACAGCTAAAAGGACGTGCTGGATCAGCTCCTGTGTATCTGCTAACTACAAGATGTTACGCCGGCCGTATGGTTCAACGACACATTACACCATGTCTACAGCAACCTAACTCAACGACTTACAGTACAACAAAAAATGGTCCGCGTCAGCATGCACTTCAAAACCCATTGTGATTTAGTGAGTGATATGTCGCGTAGACGTCCGAGGACCCTGTATCCGAGGTATTCGGTAAAGGATTATTCGATCGTAACAGTAATAACTGGTATCTGTTGCAGGCCTTTTGGACAGGCTTCCAGTCCTGTAGACATCTAGAACTGTGTCCACGACTCATCCACCAGTAAAACGTCGACGTGGTTAGTGGGATGCCCAGCTGTTTATCAAGGCCCTGGAAACAGTCATTGTCAGGAGCAGCACTTCAAACCAAAATAGTCAACACACCAAATCGATCAAAACAAAATGACCGTCTCCTTCCAACTTTACGACAACAACAACAACGACATTCAAATGCTCACGAAACGCCTAAGGGCACCGAGCAGACGTGCGAGGGTTTAACAGCCAGTCAAAGTCGTTAAAAACCATAGTAATAGTAGTCACGGAGATTTTTTCAAGCCAAAGGTTATGCAAAATTGTCGGGTTTTGTATAAGCGGGAGGTTTGGCTAGACATAAAACCAGGTTCAACCCACCATTTTTTCTTAAAATGTCCTGTACCAAGTCAGGAATATGGCAGTTGTTATCAAATATATATATTATAGTTGATGTGTTTCCCTCGGTTTTGGTTTGTGACCCGGATTTGTTTCAATTAAATCGATTTATGACTATTTAACAGCGATATACTACTGTTGCCTTTATTTACAGTGCATTCTTTGATAACATTAGATTATCTGATAGATTCCTTCAGTTATTTCTTCTCACACGGGTAAGTAGAAAAAAAAAGAAATATTTTGTTTCATAAAAGCATTCATGATTATAAGTAAGAATATAAAATTTTCATCCTTATGGATGTACTAAGGTCAAAATGAAAAGTCTTACAAATGAATTGCATTCCTATCTTAACATTTGTACATTTTATTAAAGAACTAGACCAATGACTTTCTGCTATTATACAATCCAAGATGGCGAAAGACAACCGATCTACCTAAGAAAGGAAATTCTACGTAAATACTAAGTTACTGTTAGGAAATTCAAGAGATAATTCATACTATATCCTTCTATTCTTATCAAGTTCTTCGAAACTGACATCATTCTATAGCTTGATCTATTTAATTGACAGTTTATTTATAAAGTTTGGTGAACGTGCTTTTCAATACACAATCGGCTTTCCACACAGTAAGTAAGGCGACAGCCTTTATACATGTGCTTGACTAGAAGAATGAAATAGGCAAGTATTATCCTTTTACTTGTCGTTCCACTACCACGATGTCCTGCCCTTAAGTAATTATTTCTGTGACAATGTTAACTGCATATATACCATTGAACTTGACACCGCAGATACAGTATGTCTTTGAATTGACGAGGTATGCTCGATTCATATCGCCAAATTGTTTCTCCTTTTTCATGTGATTCATTTATACATGTTGTCGAAATGGAAGAAATCGATTCGATAACCAAATAAAAAAAATTCTACAGTTGTCGATATTGACGACATCGATTCAAAATTGAAGTCTCTGCTTCAGATGTTGATATCGACGATTTAAAATATTACCTAGTTCATCTGTTTAAAGTGTAGTGTATTCATTTACCACAAGTGTCGATATATACATTAAAAAGAAATATCCTTCAATACTAGTAGTTGTTCATTAAATGTATTTATTCTTTATTATTCTGCTACAGTAATCGACATCATGATTTGGTATTGGTGTCCCAAGTCATTATCTATTCCGATTCAATATCGTTGAAATCGTTGATATCGCAGATATTAACATCGAGCTAATTCGTGGTATGTATAAAATTCAGTTAGTTACAATGAGAACAAAACTTTTTGACAAAATATCTAAAGATCTAAAAACTTTAATTGTTCTATTTTGGACTTCCCATCAGAACATATACATACTAGTATAGATTTTATTTCTACCGATTGATACGAAATTCTAGACCTGTATTTCCTTAAGAGATAGTAACTGCTAACCTGAAAATTATTGTACCAATGGTTCTCAATGGGTAAAGAAAATGCATCTCTTTGTTGTTTGCGAACGCCATCATGACACTTTCAGTGTCTACTGTAAAGGAATATTTGTACCACAGATGATCACGGTTCTATTCCTTTTATCGTAGCCACATAATCGTCTTTAGTCTGGAAGAGCATGATTTCTTTATTAGTTATAATTGGCTTTGAACTAGCTTTCAGTAACTGCGAGTACTCTTATTTGTGCATAGTACCGATCTTTTGAGTTAAGCTAATTACAACTAATGTTTACAGTTTGTTCTTATGTTGTGCCACTGTCTCAGGTTAGGGGTAATTGAGTGCTCACAAACATGTTTAACCTGCCACACTTGTATGTACCTGTCCCAAGTCAGGAACCTTTAATTCTGTTGTTGTTGGTTAATGTCTGTTTTATTTGTTTTCGTAACTTTTATTGTATGAATTATACCGTTAATTTCCATGTTTGAATTGTTTCATATTTTTCCTGTCAGGGCCGTTTATACGGTATGAGTTTTTCTTATTGTAAAAGACCGTACGAGGACCTATAATAGCTGATATATTTGTTAATTGAACTCATGTAGATTGTTGTCTCATTGGTTATTATATGCCATCTCCTTATTTTTTTATATAGCAATAAGATATAATTCATGCTAACAGGATAAATGGTCTTTCATATACCATATAGTTTAGATTCAATACTGCATGAATGAAGTTTTTTTCGATTTATCATTTTGTAAAAAAGTAGGAAAAAGTAAACTGAGAAATCTTATCACTGAAATAAACACAATAATATTCTAATTTAGACACTCAACGCAACATCTGACCATCAAGTTATATATATATTGCTTGATTTATATCCATGTATTGAAAACGGAAAAGCAATTCGGATGCACGATATTAATAAATGCTATTTCCATTGTGTAGGTATGCTGAAATATATAATATAGTTAAAAAAGTACAATGCATTAGCCTTCGTTTTGTTTTGTTGCTTTCAACATATCAAATATTTTAAAACTATTCAATGTAGGCTTTCAAATTTGAATTACGGCGAATCAACCAATATTCTACTCTTTTTTTAACATACAAGAAAAACTAGATTTGGAACCCTCTTTTGTTTATATTTTCTTACGATGTTTTATTGAAACAATGTTCTTATAGTATTAATTTCTATGGAGTAGTGGTTGAGTTATTCAGCAAAGACTGACTTTTAACTACAGATTAACGCTTAGTAGATTACTTAAGTTTATACCCGTATTTTTCAAAAAGAAATTGTATATCATACATTTAACCCTATGTCATGACAATTCAAGAAAGAAATCAATCGGAAATACATTCTATTGTCTATTTTTTTTAGAGACAACACGAATTCTACACGAAGAAAAATAATGACGATGATTCGGTTTGAACGACCCTAAATCGATAATACAAACGTCACTGCCTACGCTAAAGTATTGTTACATCGATCAATGAAGGAGTGGTGTCCTGTGTTGTAGACAATATAATTCTGCCATATAGGTCTTAATTATTATAATAGTATAATATTGAAAATGTTTTTAGGTATATATATGGAAATAATGTCCAGGAAATGATGACCACAAACTGTCTTCGGATTTCCCATTATTACTTAATGTAACCCAATCATCACAAGAACAATCCCTGTGAAAATGTTTAACGAGAGAGTGAAGAATGCCAGTGAACTCCCTTTATTAGCAGCGTTTATTTGTTCATATTGAAACTTAAGATTTTGCCTCTAAGTAATATAATGATCATTTTATTTGAAGGAGGACAAGATATTTACTGATAATAGGGGGCGTGAAACTAGTCGTACAGTGCTAATATGTGTCTAGAGTAATTTGAATTTGGTTGATATGTTTCAATTGCTGTACTGTAGACCCACTATGTCCCTGGGTTATTGGTTAATTGATTTGACATTCAAATCATTACATGACATCCACGATTCCGAATCAGTTACAACATTTTCAGGATAGATATGAAGTAAAATGGAAATTCCAATAACACTAAATAACACGATAACAATTTCAATAAAAAATGAAAGATGTCAAATACATTTATTTTTCTATGTTATGTTTTGTGTACTTCTGTTTTTATCTTTTTATTTTGTTTTTTTTTTTTTTGTTTTTTTTTTTTTGTTTTTTTTTTTTTGCCATGATATTCAGTTTGTTTTGGACGTATGAGTTTGGATGTCTTTTTGGTTTCTTTCGCCTCTCTTTTGTAAAACAGTAGAACGCATGTAAAGTGTATAATGCTGTATATATTTATACCTTCATCATATATCACAGAATTGTGCTGCCTTACCTTTGCGGCCACATTGGCAAAACCGTTGCACAACTTCTTGTGTGTACTATTTGAACAATTGTTTATTAAACTACTACAGCCTCCAATTTAAAACTAAACCTTTTTCTACAAAACAAAAGAATTGCTAATAAAAATTCCTTGTTTTATGTCACAGAACATCTTACTTTTGAAGAATGGCATTTATTTCGGCACACATACACAGATGAACAATATTATCAAATTAAGAACTTTTTGTTCGACAACGTATTTGTCTAGTTGGATTGATAGTTATTTCAACACTCGTTTGGTATTTTACCAGTACAAGCCGTGCATCCTTACTGGCCAAATTGTTTTGAATTATTGTTTGAAGCAGAGCTCTTTCTAAAAGACAATAAAAAAAAACATCTTCCCAAGTTCTTTTAATTTCACGTTCACAATGATATCCTGCCATGATTAAAAATATACTGTAAACAATCAGTTTATGAATTATTCAATTAAATTAAAGATAAGGTTGCATCTTTTTCAAACAAAGTTGCCTTTTGGCTCTTTTGTGTATGTCCTCTTTTTTACGCTATTAAATGCCTGATGCATTTGACCTGCAGTTGTTTTATCTCGAGCATACCTCAATATTTTAATTGAAGAAAAACGTGTCTTTCGTTCATATTTCTGCCACGTGGTCAATGCCATTGCCATTTGACTCAATACTCGAGTGAAGTGTTCGCCAAATAAACTAGTGCTTTAACGCTGGGTTAACAATGCACCGGTTAAATCTATATTATACATTTGAAAAAAAAACGTGAATTTTTAGTTAATATAAATAACTTATCACGCCGAAATTATGATTTTCAACTCCTTCGCAATTTTTCTTTTTTTTCAGTCAAATTCTTGTCAATTTGTTATGAATAGATACAAACCAAAGCAAAACAAACTAATGTGTTGACGGAAAGAAGTATAAAAGTACATGCAACTGCTACTTTGAAAATCCGTTTTTGCAATTGGTTTTTGGAAAGGCTCAGAAATACTCGTATAACAAAAAGAACTTTAAAGTTTTGGACATGCAGAAATAAATCTTTACTAATGAAGTTGCCGAACAAGATAAAATAAAATCCAATCAATGATTTAGAACAAATTGTAGATGAAGGAGTGGGTGTGTTAAACAGAAAGGCATGAGAGTGAAAACAAACTGAATCGCAAGAGTTCGTGATTTACTGAAACTAGGTACATTAACATGGAAACCATGTACAGCTATGCTAGTTATCTCAACATCATATGGACAATTTAAGATATATCATACCGACTAAAATATGCTGAAACGCAATGTATATTCAATAACGTCAAACAGACAATAATCACTTATGATATTATATGTTAGATTTTGTTTATCATACCCGCTATTTTAAAGGTTAGTGTTTGTTACTGATTTTATTGTACGATATTATATGTACCTTTTGTTAGTCCTCAGATATAAAGAGAGTGGAGAGTTGAGATTTAAACAAAATATCTTATAACCGCCATTAATCCATGTGTCCGTACTAAGCCTGTAATCACACAAGAAGGTGTCTTATGTTACGTCTTGCGTTTTCTTTATAAGTTAGAGATTTTGATGAAGGTGGCGAATCATTGATAGCTCTTTCTAATTTATTCGTCACTTTTTTTAGACCTGGGAAGAGCATGACATATATATAGACGTCCTGTCTGTTGATTAAAACTACATGAAAGAGTCATCTCAATTAAATAACAACAAAGCTGAAAGGTAATTTTTACCTTTATAAGGAAAAGAATCATTCTTCAACAATCAATGAACAGACATATCCTTCAACTTGACGAATGCTCATTTTATTGTTCTTACCATTCAAAACACTATATAGATACTTTGTACGAAAGACGCGTACAATTTTAACTATATATAACCTTACATTTTCTTACGGCAATATTCAAAATTTGAACTTCCCTTAGCCTGTCCATTCAAGGAATTGCGATTGCCGCGATCAACATAAGTTTTCATCTAACAGCATGAAGTAGACAATCAATTTAAAACCACACAAAATTGACGGTGAAGTTCAATAGTTTTCTGTTAAACTGTTCTCGCTTTTAAAATGTCCATGTATAACTCTTTATTGAAAATGCTCTTCTAAAAAGAGAAACGTTTCTTACAAACGTTAAAAGTGGTTTATTAGTTAATTATACTAACATATTCTTAACCATAAGCAAGTTAAAGAATGCATAGAAATACTTACTTGAAAATTAAAAAGTGACATGTTGGCATGTTCTTCCTATTCTAAAAAGCATAGTTTTTGAAAACAACAATATTTAATGTTTTTATTAATTGTTTTTTTCTTTTGCTCCGATTGTCATTTTCCAATAAATATTCTTCCCATGTTTGAAATTAAGAGGTGACCTGTTGACATTATCTTCTGTTCTAAAAAAGCATAGTTTTTGAAAATAATAATATTTAATGTTTTTATAAATTGTTTTTCTTTTGCTCCGATTGTCGTTTTCCGAATGATTTTCTTCCCATGTTTGTCTGTTTCGAACTGAAGTTATATTGACCAAACATCTATATAATACGTTAGTATTTATCAATAGTAATGTTTTAGGTATATTCCATTGATAAAGAAGCGTAAAGTGTTGACTAATGCAAAGCCTATCCATATTAAAATGAGCATAGAGCATGATAGAAATATTTCGTTTCTAATAGGAATATTTACAACCTTCTTACTTTGAAGAGTACCTATTCGAAAGGCAAATAGTTTGATATGATGAAACAATTTCAAGATTAAAAGATGAACATATACATGTAAACTTACTTTTAGAATGATTTTACTTAATTTCCTACAGAGCAATACCAACACAAATGCTCATTTCGATCTGCGGCGTTGTTCAAAATATAACAGACGTTGTAGTTTTACTTGTGACGTCAATCACACCCACCCCGTGTTCTATGGGGATAAGTACATGACTTTATTTACACAGGGATAGAAGAACGACATATTAGAATATTAATTATTCCAGTGTTGTCCATATACAAAGAAATATAACATCAAAAATAAAATAAAACAGAAGAAAAGACAAACGAGAATATGATTACACAACACAGAAATAAATTTGAGCAACACAAACCTCATGCAAAACTTAGAAGTCTTAAAATATTCCCGATGAATAACAAGTCCGTTACTCATTATTGGTTCGTCGTGACCTCACAATTCAATATCAAATGAAATAATAAAAATTAATAAGCGTTATCATTCTCAATAGCAAATGATGGGTTGGTAACAAGAACTAAAAATTCGACAAATACGACATCGAATAACTGATATCAACTTAATGCATTAAATGAGATTATAGATTTTGGGAATAGAGTAAAAATCCCTGAAAAAAATATCAAAAACACCAGGGTTATAATTTTGAATGTCAGTGCGTATTTTTTGTTTATCAGACTAACCAGCGGCGATATGATAAATGTCAAAATCAACTAGAAAGTTCAAAACTATTTCAATCATTTGATTCAAAATTTCTAAAACGCTATGACAAGCCTGAGACAACAATACAGGTTTACAAAAATATGAAATCAATATATGGTTCATCATAGATTAAAACTGAAAATATAAATGATATTAAGACACATACTTCAGACTGTTGAATGGCATTAAAGGCATGCATGATGTGAAAAATACTTACCATGTTATTATTATTAGCTGGCGTAAGTTGTTTAAATGTTAAATGCTGAAGATGAAATTATTTATTTAAGTGTGTACAGACTTTACTACATTATAAACTCCAAAATTTTAAAGTACATAAAGTCAGCCTAGACGTGCATGTAATTGTCTGTTGATTATTCATTTTTTGATGGTCAATACATGTATCTTTTTTTCGAGTAGATTAACATATTTACACGTTGACTAGATATTTATCTATTGTAGAAGACCGTTAGTTAATCTCTAGTTGTCTTTGGGTTTTCTGAGTTTCTGAGTATATACAGAAATCTCTTAAGTTATAAGGATCACTCCATTATGGCGGTCATCCAAGTCCTTTGGTTTTTACACCCGTGTTTATCTGTTTAAAACAATACGGTTGATTGATTTTTTAAGAGCAATACAACGCCGTTGCAGCAAAGTATACCTCATCTCATAATGTTTATATTTTCTATGTAGCGGCAAAAATAAAAAAAGACAGTATTGAAAGTCACAAATTCACGTAGATGAAAACTTTGTAAACAAGTAATATTTTTCACAACTAAATCAAAAACAATTTGAAAAACATTGAAATAAGATTAAATTATATTATATTGAAAACTTTTAGTTTATGAGTTTTTGTTAAAGACGTCAAATCATTTCCAGTTTCCCTTGAAGTTGTGGTAAATTGGTTAAACGTCTGACTGTCTTTTAAATATTTCTTTGGAAAAACTATAAGTATATGCCGCTTTAAATATGTATTTATATTATAATTATATGAATAATACATATACAGGGTACCTTATTTTATTGATTTTGTATTTACATTGTTTCATAGATCAAATGTATTCGTTCCGTGTATGTTCATTTGTGTTAATATGTCTTTTGATTGAGTTAAGCCATTTCAATTGATATTTTATAGTTTGTCTTTCCATGTTGTGATGTTACACTATTGTTTCAGATAAGGTTTGGTACCATTAAAACGTTTTGAACCCGCTGCAATTGTTTGCACCTGTTCTAAGTCAGTAATCTGATGTTCAGTAGTTGTCGTTTGTTGATGTGGTTCATAAGTGTTTCTCGTTTCTCGTTTTTTTTTTTTATTATAGATTAGACCGCTGGCTTTCCCGTTTGAATGGTTAACACTAGTATTTTTTTGGGCCCTTTATAGCTTGCTGTGTGGTGTGAGCCAAGGCTCCGTGTTGAAGACCGTACTTTGACCTATAATGGTTTACTTTTATAAATTTTGACTTGGATGGAGAGTTGTCTCATTGGCACTCATACCACAACTTCCTATATCTATATATCAATAAAAAAAAATTGATGTATGAAACAATTCATGACTGAAACTTTAAACTTTAAACTGCTGCAGATATATTTAGGTAAAAATATTCTACGATTGATTTGAAGCAGAAACGGCAATATTTCTGCGAAAACTGTCTTCTTTCTAACCTTGATAAACAATACTAACAGACGCAAAGTTTTATACGGCCAGTGACTGCATAAAGTGAATGTATTTTGGTTCCGCATAGTTGAAGTAAAAGACACGGAAGGGTCTCTACTTGCCATTACAAACATCAATGGTCATCCTTCACTTAACTTGAAATGTAAGTTCAACAATTTCATATCAAAATTTTTATTTATGTACATATTTTATATTTGCACTCAAACTGGATCATTATAAAATACTTTATGTAAAATGTTTTATATTTTAATAAGCAACAATCATATATACTTAGAATGTTGATTTGTCACATATTGTGTCGATGTCACCTAAATAATTATTGGATAACACTACTGGCAATGCTATATTGTATGTAATTCATTACAAAAATGTCATTATTTGTTGCCAATTACAACATTTTTTATCTAATCGTGACATGATATTTGTCATGTTCTACTGACAATTTATATTCTCATACAAAATTATCGCATTCATATTTAAATAACAATTATTTCATTCGAAAGTTTTAATAAGTTAGGAAGAAAACATTGATTTTTCTATGATGTACGATATTGGCTTTTTTTATGTTGATGCTGTTTTCCTACTTACCAAAGAACTTATGGTATTATGGGCCTTAAACATTTGCTAAATACAAATTACAAAAGAAACCATGGAACTGCTCTATTATTATGAAACAGTTTTCATTAAATAATGATAGAAAAAGATAATAACATACCTTGAATTCTGATCGCGCAAAACATAAACATATTATATTATATTAATAATAGGACAGAGAAAAATCGAAGGATTGGAAACATAAAATTTCGAAAAGGAAATAATATGGAATGACAATTATAGTCCACACAACACTACACAAAAAACAAAAGATTCAGCTACTCAAACTATATCAAAAACCGGAAGAGTAGGCTTATGTTCTGAAAGGGTATACAAATGAAAAGAAATTACCAATAAAACCATTTTTGTTTATGTTTAAAGACATGTTTAGTTTGGAAAAAAAAAACATATTCATGTAAATATCTAATTTCCCGACCGTGCAAGACCCTCATGGTTAGTCAAGGTCGTTAAAAAACCTCTCGTCGTCGAATAGCAAAGAAAAACTCTACATTTACATTTACAGCACTGGGTCGCCACCTCTGATGGTGGACCCGATTGTATCATCAGCTCAGTAGTCAATACTTCGGTCCTGACATGATTTATAACAAAGTTACTTAAAAAATAAGAAAAAAGACTTCAGAGAATTGATTTTGAGATTCAAACAGTTACTACTAATGTTATGCGCATCAATGAACGTCACAAACTATGCAAACGGCGATCCGAACATCATATAAGTCCCTAACACATTTATTTTAAGTCAGGTTATCCTTAGCCCTTGTTATTAGTTATGCCGTGTTGTTTCAAGATTTAGACAGATAGCTTAATTAGTGTAAAGTAAAATAACAAAAACACCAAACTCCAAGTAAAATTCAAAACGGAAAGTACTTTATCAAATGGCAAAATCAAAAGCTCAAACACATCAAACGAATGGAAAACAACTGTCATATTTCTTACTTGGTAAAGGCATTTTCTTTTGTAGAAAATGGTGGATTAAACCTAGTTTTCTAGCTAGCTAAACCTCTCACTTGTATGACAGTCGCATAGAATTCATTTATATTGACAACAATGTGTGAGCAAAGCAAACAGACATAATAGGTAGAAATGTCTGGTACAGCAGTCAACGTTGTGTTATAATCTTAATCACTATAAAGCAAATAACTATTTCAACAAAGAAAAACAAAATGGCATATATACACTCTATAGACAAAGTACATATGCAAAAATGAAAGACAATAATACAAAAATGACCATAGCACAATAATACATTGCTGATATTCCATCGAATTTTATTTTGAGGATGCATTGAAACTTGTTTAATATAATTTCTGTATAATAAAAATATCGAATGAAAGTAAATATGATTATGAATAACAAGCGATTTTGAATATGTCTTTTTTAGAAGTACACTGGAAAAAACATTGTTTTGTCAATAGTGTATACCCAACATTTATACTGAAATAAGGGCATCATAGATTATGTGGCAGAGAACATTGTGCTTCTAGTACTTTAGGAAAAGTCGTAAAGATAACATACTTACTAAATGATCATCTTTGTCCCCAATGGGACATAATGTCACATCAAACCACCTCCACGTCTTTTTGTTCTCACGTGCTTTGGCTAGTCTTGCCTCTATGTCCTTTCTTGTCTTGTTTTATATTCTATGATGCATGGAAGGTAGATAAAATCTTCAAAACTTTCTATTAGGAGATCATTGATTGAAATTGGTGTTGTATTCCTGGTGTTTGTTGACATTACATTGGTTTTGATAAAATTCAAATTCAAACCAGTTTGCTTTGATAGAATTTGAATTCGGACCAGTGTTCTTTGCACTGGCTAAAAAATGGTTCATTCTTGTAACCATTCTCTTGTCTGGGATTGCCAGCCTTCGTATCTTGTTAACAGCCAATAAAACATTATTTTGTATTCTTCATATGAGTCTGCGATTGAACCACCATTGATGAAATGATTTCAAAGCTTATCTAGAAGGCATTTATTAGCGTCAAGAGTGTGTTGGAATTCAATATAATCTTAAAATTCTCTAACGAATTTTTCTGCGTATACCATAATAATCCTTTTTAAAATCAGTGAAATTAACAAAAAGTTATTTGTTTTTAGTATGCACTGCCCAAATGATGTTCCAAAGCGTGAAAATTTGATCAATACATTCTCTTCCTCATCTTGATCCTGCTTTTTCTTCTCTATATTTTTTCATTAATTTCTTTGTCAGTTTCCTTTATAAAAAAATAACAGACATTTTATTAGGGATAGCAAGTAATAATATCACTTTCCAGTTTTTAGTATTTGCACAATAAAACGGTTATCACTGTCTGATATTAAGTCTTCTTCTTTCCAAATGAAGAGGAAAGTATTTTGAAGTACCTTTGATGTAGGATCAAGACCTGTCTTTAACTTATTTGAGTTGCTGGAATCGATGCCTTGTGCTTTGCCTGTTTTCAAAGATCTAATGGTATTCCTTATTTTTTCTATATTTGGGCCTCTGTATTGAAGTTTAAATACCTTTTCGATATTTCAGGCCTAGCTATGAAATCAACCCAGGGCAGTTGAATTTAGGATCAAATGCGGTTTTTTGGAAAAAGTATACGAAATGAAAGGAAGTGATCATCATATAAAATGTGATGGTTACTTGCTTTCCATTTGTATACATTAAAAATAGCATTCAATTCTAAATTGATAGATTTTCGAAATAAAAAGATGTATCTGAAATCAAAACTGTAAACCAAACAAATTTGCCGAAAATTCTCTAGTGAAATGAAACACATATTATTCCACGTAAAATCAATTATAATTCGTCATATAGCTGCAATTGGTATATGAAGATGTCGATTTCAAAGCAGATTAGTAGATAACTCGTAAAATATTTATCAAATTTCAATCATTATTGTACATGTACATCATATGATATAACTATTGTTAAATGTTTACACTAATTATCCATACATACAAGATATATTTTCTGCTACTTTTTTTAAATGAATAAAACGTTTTTAAAAGCATTATCGTTTGCAAGAAGTACACGAACAATGCAAAACAAATAATGTTGATTAATAATATAGGTGGTGCTAATAATTCTATTATCTTGATTTGCTTTCATACGACATGGATTGCTTTCATATGATAGATTCGTCTTTCAGCCAATTAAAGATCAGCGTGTGTATGAATTGAAACCTACTGTAAATATTACATCTTTTTATGTTTGGCCCATCTTCCTATCTTTCTGCTTTTTTCCGTCGAACAAAACATACCGACCTCCAAGGTAAATTCAAAAAGGGGGAAGTCCATAAAACCTGACAAAACCAAATGTTAGCCTCTATCAACAAATGGAACGAATGGAAACAACTTTTTCATATTCCTGACTTGGTTCAGGCATTTTCCAATGGTTGGTTAAACCGACTTCATGACTATTATATGTCTATCCGAGATTACGTTATGAATTGTAATCAAAGCTGTCGTAAAATAGCCATACACAAGCTGGTATTAAGATCATCCTAAGTTATGTTTATCTTATTAAAAGCATTCTTTTTCGTCTCTTCATTCAAATAATAAATGCAATTCATTTTAAATTACAATATGATTATTATAGTAAGAATGATTATAATTTATATGATGATGATAACGACATCAAAATACAAAGTAGTAAAAATGAATTTAGAAGAGTTATTCATCATCAATTTGTTGTTAAAATGAAATTTTTGTGGTTGAATATCATTATATAATGAAATGAGACATTTGAAGTCTTTTGTTGTAGTTTGATACGATTTGAAAATTACTGTTTTAGAAGAGACCGAGTCTCTCAGGATTGGTATTTAGAATATCTGCACGTCACACGTATGAATATCCAAATGCTCTTTTCGTTGCACCCGATTATGTTAACTCTTTATTGTGTGTATTTAGCATTTAACTTAAACCGATAGATTAATTCAGTAGGATAGGTTTTACATTTTAGCCTTAAACAGCTATTTCGTGGTAGTACATTTAACGGAAAAAACATTTCATCAAATGTCATTTACAGAAATAACAACTCTTATTTTTATTACAATATTTAGCCAAAAAGCATTTTTAAAGTATGGAAAATCTACACGTAGCAAAATAAAAGCTTTTTTTCTTTCAATGTCATAGTAACGGAAAACACATTGATCATCCTGAGATCATCATCTTAAGACATTTATTTTGATGTGCAAACTGTTCAATAAATTGTAGGAATTATCCCAACTTAAGTCCCTTTCTTAAAAATTACTTGTTACTAAGATATATCATACGACCATCTTACGACATTGATTGACACAAGATACTATAAAAACAGAACCAATTTTCCATGTATTTTAATCCTAGTTGGCCTTTGCCAGAAGAATAAGCACTATTTAGCGTCAAATCATATGGCCATATAAAAAATAACTTACAAAATATTCAAAGCTCTCCCTCACAATTCCTTCATAAAGCAATTGGGACCAGTGAAATGAATAGTAGACACCAATTTATTTGTTTATTAATTTTGCTTTTTATAACATCTCTCCAATATTGTTTTTAAGATAACATCCAAAAACATCTTAAGTTCGTACTATTCATTCCTAAAAGGCTAACATGCTACCATTTGTCAAGAAGAGTCATGTAAGGGCAATAGCTCCAATAACTAGCAGACTGACGATTTGATTTATGTAATATTTTGTATATCTTGCCTTGGTGATCATTTTTGTTTTTACAGTTTCTGTCTATCTATTGAAGCTTTGAAGATAACAGGCTAAAATTAGTAAAAAAAATAATTTAAGGACAACGACTCCTTTAATGAGGTAAATGATAGCTACAGTCATAGTAACATTTTGTAGACCCAGCATCGGTGATCATTTTAATGTATATTTCTTTTTCCACAAAACAATTGAAGATAGCTTGCAAACAAGTTATTATCGATAGAAATATAAAAATTAAAATTAAAGTCATATGAAAAGAGTTCTACTTATTAGAACGTTAAGGAGATTATTTAAACAATGCATGCAAATATTCTTAAATAAGTCCTCTGTGCACGATTTTTACATTTATATATATTCCATAAAGCATAATCGACAAAGAAATATTTCATTCTGTATTGTTGAATCAACTGAATAAATTTCGGGTTTTAGTGCCGAAGTTTACCGATCGTTACCTACAGATAAACAATCAACACAGAATTATGGAGCACGTGTAACATAAATGAGCTGATGTTTGTTTTTATTAATATTTTCATCTGTTCATATTTGTTAATTGAACTTTGGCATAACAGTGGTTAAATAAGTTGGTGTATTAATTGTTTTCCTTCAAGATCGATTAGTACTATCTTCTTTCCACGTTTGTTACCTCTTCTTTCATTACGGCTTTTCCCTCGCACTAACGCTGTGCTGTTGCCGAAGTGGTAAAGTCACTGACTGTATACGGAAAAGATGTCTGCGAATTATAGTATCGGGAGAGAGTAATAAAGCAGTACATTTCTGAAGGTTTGGATAAAAAGAGGAGTTTCTTTTAAAAAAAAAATTTAATACGTTTTTTATAGTAAAACTTAGCCATTCAAGTATATAAAACATATTCAACTTGTTTGTTAACTCTGAAGTATCATATGACATTTAACAGTTATTACTCCTTTAACGAGCCAATTGATGGTGTCAGTTATTTACCATTTTTGTAGATTTATATTGTTGAACGTTTTCCTTTCTCACCATAATAATATCCAATCAATAATTTGTTTTAGATTATATTGCACAGCATTAATCTGTTTACAGTTTAGGTCTGTCTATTATAATTTTTAACGATATAAAATGAAAATGCATCAACGCTCAGATTGGTAAAAATTATCTTTTAAGGGCAATAATTCGTATCAAGGGCCATCTGATAAATTTGATAGAATACAATGAAGATAGATCGTGACATACTGAGTAAACATGGTCTTGTCTAATTTTCTCTATCTCCTTAGGTTTTCTAGATATTCGACAATACAAAATTTTTATCTTTATGTTATATGTTTAGCCAAGGTGTTATTGGTGGCTATAGACAAATGACATTTAAAGCTGTATTCTCTATGGATCATCCAGGCCAAGTTTGGCTCAAATTGTTCTTGTTGTTTCAGAGAATAAAACTATTTTGATAAAGTTTTTACGAAGGACGACGAGGACGTACGCAAAATAATTAGACACAGAATATTGAGTATCTGAATTTTCAAAAAAGATATATAATTCTAAATAATTATTACTTATCTTAATTCTTTCAGAATCGGAAAATTTTCAGTAAGACAGTATTGAACATTCTGGTTGATATGTATATGGTATACCTCATTTCTCACAGACATTGTAAAAATAGTATAATATTTTTTTTCTATTTGCCTGGTCGACACCACAGATGCATATGAGTTGACTTTCATTCGGTACATTCGAGAAAAAATATTTTGGAAAGTCAAAAATATAACGTTTTTGAGTGCATGAACGCCAAAAAGACCTAAACAGAACATACATAACCGTCTTGATCAACTCTTCACGAGGGAGTTGCAACGTTAGTTAAAATACAATTACATAACATATGAACTTAAAATTAACAGACAAAATGTTTCATTTAAATAGTTCCCCTTTTAAAGTATTGGATGATGAAGGGTGGTACCTTAGTGGAGTGATGGTACTCCGTCAGTGGTGCAACCATTTGAAATCCAAAATATAAAATATTTAATGTGATCGATATTATTTTTACATGTGGAATCGAAACGTTTGATGGACCGAATATGTTTATCTCTAAAGGCAACTTAATACGTTATTGAAAAGGGGAGTATAGTGTATGAAACACATGATTCATATCCTAGTTAAGTCACTGTCCATTTGGTTTAATTTATTTGTGTATTATAAGCTTTTATTCCATTTTGAAGACCTCCTTGTGAGATTGAAGTGAAGAACAGCACTTAAAGCGTTGTTCTTTTAGTAAAAAAAAGAGGATACAAGGCTTATAATTTTGTACACAAGACGAGTGTTTCGTTTACAAAATACTCATCATTGACGCTAGTTAAAGAGTGTGAAGTGATGTTATGCCTTGTATTAATACACCATATTGTTTTGTATTTTAAAGTCATTTTGTATATTTTCTATGTCTAAATCAGAAATGAAACTGAATCTTTTCACCAGAGGTCAACGACGTGAAAAGACGCACCAAATTTCAACGGTTTATTTTTCCCAAACAGTCGTTTTGCCTATGCACTGGATTAGAGAGTTTCTTTTGTGATTTGTTTATATGGGTTATAAGATAAATAAAAATAATGATGATTATAATAAAATTAATAATAATAATAATAATAATAATAATAATAATAATAATAATAATAATAATATTGATGATAATAATATAATAATAATAAAAGTTATCATAATGAAAATATTAATGATATTAATAGAAATAATAATGATAATTATGATAGTTATGATATTAGTAATGATAATAATAATAAGAAGAAATAATAATACTTATAATAAAAATGATAATAATAATAATAATTATGATATGATCTTCCATAGAATTCAACATAAACAATAATTGATTGTACTGTGTGTATTACACGCCTTTAACTTAAATATATTTCAAAATGTGTTCTATATATATATATTAAAACTTACTATTTGAGCTGAGTCCATCAATCGTTAGTTGTCTCCAAATGATAACCGATTAAGATAGTTAATTCTCAATTTCCTACGCTGGTAGCCATTTTAGCAGACGTCAAATTCCCTTTGGCTTTTTCTCGTCGAGCCAGAGGACTCTACATTCAAATATTAGTAGAATTCTTTGTCTCAGCGAAAAACCCTAGGATAAAGTATCTATGACGTAAGAGACTGGTCCTCATCGTCTTTGAAATGTCACAGGATACAGATGCAAATAATTTCTGTGTTCAAAATACATCATAACTGTTTTCAGAATATTGTTTCGTGTGTAAACTTGCGTAGTATTTGTATTTTAATAATTTAGTCGCCCCCTCAATGGTCTATTCCGGATTCTTTTATCGCCTTTTGGGAAGCTTTCTAGATTCTTCCACGTCAACAGCGTACTGAGTTTTCGTTCATTTCATTCATCTTGTTTACCATATTTGGAAATGCAATCAATAAGAGGGGGTGGGATTATTTTAGTAAAATCATGAATGGATTTTGTCAATTTATTACAAAATCAATTCCAACATCAACAGTCTTGCAAAGATTTTGTAACGTAGAATTTTTCATTGAATCTAAATATAGATTTAAACGTTGTCATTTGTGAATTATAGAGATATGTTATCGCTCAATATCGTGATGTAATAAATAAACAAAGTCTATTAAAAGATTTGATAACATCAGGAATAGCAATGTACATAATAGCAACCAAATAACGATCGTTTGTATTAAGTATTCATTTGAGAATTAAGAATCGTGTTATTATATCTAACTTTAGAATGCATTGCTATCTTCAGTTAAACGTGCAAAAAGTCAATGCAACAATCTATAGTTGATATGACGTCCATTTTATAATGTCGTCATAGAATCAGAATATCAAAAGTATAATATACCATCATCTTTATTGTGAAATTAATAATGTATAGAATTCTAAAGTTTATCTGAATATATTAACCATAACAATCGTCCTACACTTGGGGTGGTAAAATACCACGCAATAATTATTGTTTTATTAATTGTTATAGGTTTTTAAAAGGATGGGATTGCTATTTGTTAAATATAAATAGAGGCCCCTGAAGCATTTATAGCTCACCTACATCTTTTCCTCATGTTACACTGTCAGAATGGTTAATTAAAGTTGATAAAGTTCTGAATCTATGTCTTAAACATTGCACCTATATATACAAAAAATAAGGAGATCTGGTATGAATATGATTATGAAACAACTATACACCAGAGTTCCAAATGAAGTGAATGTTAGCAATAATAGGCAACCGTTAGGCCTTCAATAGTGAGAAAAACCCATGCCGTATAGTCGGATATTAAAGGCCACGACATGAAAAATGTAAAACAAGAACAATAAAGGCCTTATTTATAACAAAATAAAATATTAGAAAAACAAATGTGACAGACATGAACCAACGACAACAACTGACCTACATGCTCCTGACTTAGGACAGGTACATAGAAAATGTGGCGGGGTTAAAATGTTTAAAAACGCTCAACTCTCCCCCTTACCTAGGACAATGGTGTAACAGCACGACATATCAAAAAATTGTAAAACTCTGTTGCAATTGGCTCAACTCAAAAGATCGCACTTGTTGTAATCCCTGTGTCCATTATATATGTAGCTTACAATACCTATGAGGTTTCCTTATTGTTGAATGCCGTACGATGACTATATTTGTTCTCATTCTTGCCCTTTGGTCTCTGGTGGGTTTGACCCATGGGCTAAAATACTACATTTTGTTATATCTATACTTTTGCTTATAATATATTCAAAATTATGTGCTGACACAATATGTTTTCGTATCAATGTCACCCGTTTTTAACTTAAGATCTTGTTTCCAAATAAATAGTATATTAAGAAGAAATAACAGATGTGACGTAACATACAGATCAATTGTAGGAAACGAATAATTTTAATCTGTATATTTCCAGCACGTTCTACCAATAACAACACAACCGCTACAAGTATCAATGATAGGACTACATAATAATACCAAAGCTACTGAAGTAGTTTTAGGTGGCCATGCAGTGACAAGAGAACCCAAAGAAGAATAAATAAAGAAAATTCCTCAATATAGCAGGTATATCTATACAAACGGGTTGCAAACTTGTAGAATGGAGCCATTAATTAATGAGTGTATCAAAGTGTTTCTTTTTTTAAAGAAAAATCATGACGGTATGGTACAGAGAACCCAGAAAAATAAATAAAGTTGAAAAAAAATCATTTATATAGTATTATCTAGCTGTGCAGTTTTCATATTTCAAACTGTTTTGGTTCAAATAAATTAATTACTACACGACAAAAGAATGATAAAACTGACCGATGTCAACATCGCAGAAAAAGTGACGGGGACGAAGTTTCCCGCCATATGTTCATGATTCCGTCCCAAAATCAATTGTTGTCCTTTCTTGAAAAGCTTAGTGTTTAACTGATTTGCAGAATCTGGTACTGAGAAGTATTTTTGAAAGTTTCTGTAAAATTCATTCAAACTCTTTTCTTAACTCGATTGAAAGCTTGGTATCTTGTTTAGTCAGAGATAATTACCCAACATCTCCTTTGACGCGTCTGGCGTCAAAATTTTAATCCTGGAATCTATGATAAATTGTTACTATTTACAATGAAGCTTTTGAACCAAGGATTCTTAATGTTAAAAATGCAGTCAACCCTTGAAAGATTCACGAACGCTTTCATGAATTGGTTGACCCTTATAAAATATCTGCGTCACAGAAAAGCACGTATATTGTCCACTGTGTCGTAGCTAAAATTCCGTTTTCTTTCCCTTGATTGTGATATTACGAAATGTGACTTCTTATCGATCTTTACTTGGTCTCTTTCTTTTGCTTTTTCTTTTTTAGCCATGTCATTGTCAGTTTATTTCCGACTTATGAGTTTGAATGTACCTTTGGTATCTTTCACCTCACTTTTACTTATCATGAACATCACGACGGTTGTCATTAGTTGCGTAGCAATTACCTAACATTTCTAAGCATCGGAGTTTCTACTGATTTTACTTGAAAGGGGTTCATGTTGCTTTTGCTTGGTATTCAGTTATTTTTGTTTGGTATTTTATTAAAAATGTTTTTTTTTTGTTTCATCAGGTTACTGTGTGGTCGATCCTTTATCCTGAGAAACTGTGTTTTTTCTTATTTCAAACTTTTACGCTCGGTTCGGTTTTTTGGGTTAGATAATTTACTTGTACAGAGGATTTTCGAACGAACTTATATTACTTAAAAAACAACCTTTTGACATCAAAATTCCAATACAAAATCAACGGTGACGCAAAATTAGCATCATCATTTCCATCTTTAAAACTCTATTAATGTGACCACGTCTTATTTTTACGATAAGAATTTTCTGGAAGTACAAGATTACATCATGCCAATGGTTTAAGAATAAGTAGTGTGTTAATTGGCTATGTTATATTAAGAAAAATCATTTTCAGTTACTGGGTTTCTATTTTTATCTATTCTTTTTCGAAACTTGTATTCAATATTTTCTTCCACATTTGGGGTTTGTTTTAATGTCTTGTTGACGTATGTAGCAAAACTTTTTTTTAAAATTAAAATAAGATTGACCTTATCGAAAATTGATACTTATTTCCTCTAAATAATTAATATGAAAGGCAATATTTTAGTTACAAGCTATTAATTCTGTCACACCTAAACATGCTTAAGAACATGAAATCGATATCATACGAACAATCCTATTTCCGTATTGTAAAATAACAGACATGAGAAACCATACATAAAATTGTAAACATAATTAGATGTCAGATCATTAATTCCACATTTTTGTGTATCTTCATTGATAAAACTGTAATATGAGATGTATGTTAGTATTATCTCTCCAATGACAAATTCATTAAGATAATCATGGAAATAGTGATTACAATTTCGATATATTAACGGCTAAAAAGATATTTTAAGGTAGGATTGGAGTAAGGGGGAGAGGAGGGGGTTATGGTTTTACAAACAATATGAGGCTGAATTGAAAATGCCCAAGTTTGTTCTTTTGTAGCTAAACTTAAAACGGCCGGGGTGATGAAATTCGACTGTACTGTTTAGATTATTGCAACTGTACAATTGAGAATCATCCCGACTGTTCAGTACTGAACACAAGAGATAATAATTGAGAATAGGACTAGAAATTTTTAGATAAGGCAACTCTAGTGGTGCTTTAAGTTATATAAAACTAATTTCTAGTGATCTTATTTTTCAACAAATTCTTGAACCAAAGCATGCACATATTATAAACTAAATCCTCTGTTTCACGTATTTATCATTTATTACTTTTCCATAATGTATAATCAAAAATAAAAAAATAGTTACTTCGGCCATTGTTGATCGAAAACAATGGCTGTAAAGTAACTTTTGGGTTTTGGAGCAGATGAATACCGATCTTGACCTTGATAAACAATAAAACATACTCATGGATGTTTAGCTAAATACCTCTATGATAAATAAAGGCAACAGTAGTATACCGCTGTTCGATAAGTAAGATGAATTTTCGATGATAGAGTGATGTTTATTAGTTTTTATACTTTCCACGTGTCCGTGGTCACGCCCTCTTCCTTAATAAAACCTCGTAATCCTATTTTATTTCGTGCGTTCAAATCATGGTTCTGTGAAGTTTTCATTCAGAATCGGTAAATGCTGCCTTCCTTCCACATTTATTAACAATTTCTTTCATCTCTGTTTTCCATTCGCCTTTGTGTAATGCGATTGCAGAATTTCTATCAATAGGATTCCGTTAAGATCGCAGCATACGGAAAAACAGTCGGCAAATATGAGTACGGAAAGAAAATTATTGAATATCAGTAAATTTCATGTACATTTGGATAAAATATAAAAGGATTCTCTTCTAAAAAGAAAAGTCAATGTACATGTGTTTAATAATAAAAAAAAAATAGCCATTCAGTTATATAAAACATATTCATCTTTTTGTCAAATTTGAAGCATAATATATAACTTTTAACGATTTTGGTCGTTTTGGTTATAATGCTCTCAAACTTTTCATGTTTTTTACTTTAGTAGGTACCAGAGTAAGTTAAACCAGAAACACGTGTTATCTGCACAAAAATCATATAATTCGGTTTTTGTTTTTGTTTTGAAGATCTAAGACTACTAAATCCTTTTAGTTGAAAAACCGACATACCATATTTTTCAACCAATTTGTGATGGAGACCGTAAAAGTTGTGTAGTGTAAAAGGATGGCCGTTGTGACCATGGATGCTGAGATTGATTAGAATCAGGACAATATAAATATATAATAAGTAACATGTGACCTACTTTTATAACTTGAATGACCTTGATATGAAAATATAATAATATAGGTATGTTTCACTTATGATGCACTTGTGATGTCACTGATGTTAATACTATATTTAAGTAAACTGGTCGGATTAGGTTAATACTGGACAGTGAATTATTTCATTAATTCTATTAACTCTGTAATTAATTTTGTAAGCAACAAATGTCCATACACTAGTAAGCATTCTCTGACCAGATATGTTCAACTGTCAGTCATCCTTATGTATATTACATGTATTTGGTAACTTGGTAATTTCTGATTGACAAATGATTGACAGGTGATTTCTAAAGATGGAACCATTTTCACTGCTTTTGGAACTGCAACATTCCATGTACACCTGTTGTTATTTGTTAATTGTAAATCATTGTCCAAACTAGTTTTATCTAGATATGGGCAGCGATATTATAAATACAGAAGCTTGAAAAAGCTTCAGTAGTTATGTTTGAATAAATTAATGTACTGTACCATATACTGTATTGTTTCGGAGAAAAACTATTTTGTCCTTGTGAACAAAAGGTG
Source organism: Mytilus californianus (assembly GCF_021869535.1). Taxonomy (NCBI): domain Eukaryota; kingdom Metazoa; phylum Mollusca; class Bivalvia; order Mytilida; family Mytilidae; genus Mytilus; species Mytilus californianus. The sequence continues at coordinate 125,330,578 of NW_026262679.1, read as the reverse complement.
TTATAACTAAAACTATACGATCAACGACTATCACAAACGTTACTGTTAGGACCGCAGTAACATCGATTTTAAGCATTCCCCATAACCATGCTGAAGGTGTTTTGTGTAACAATCACACCCCTGTATATTTTTAATGTGATCATACATGCGTTTAACAAATCAATAGATTTGAAACAGTGTTTCTGGCGATACCATTCTAGTACACAAAAGTAAAACAAAGTCATGAGTTTGCCCTTTACACAATTCATATTCAATCAAAATCATTAAAATGAATTATTCTATAAGTGTAGGTCAGCTTACCGCAGTAGAAAGGTTAGTGTAGGCCAGCTTACAGCAGTATATAGATAGGATTAATTATGTTGTGGTTTTAACAATCCTTCATGAAACATGTGACCGATATTGTGTTTCTGAAATATTAGAGACATTTGTTAATTCCCTATTTGATGTACGTCTACCCACTCGTTGGTGAGTGAATATTCAATATTTTGTCCTTCACTTCTTTATTAGTATCATTTGAATAGATTAAAAATACCAGCATAGTTTCAAGCACGAAGAGCGAGTCTACAGATTAAAATACTAGCATCAACTTAAGGCATTTAAACTTTTACAACATTTCCTCACCTGATGATTAAGGTTATTCCACAAAATATGTGTTGCTCACACTAACTTCGGTATGATACATTTATTTTGACAAAACGGCAAATGCAAAATTCGTCAGTTTTTCAGTTGCATTGTGGAATAACACTATTATTGGATTTGCTCCTACATTTTAATCGAGAATACTATTTTATTTAGCTTACCTGACCCAAAGGTTCAGGTGAACTATTCTCATCGCTTGGCGTCCGTCGTCGTCCGTTACATTTTAAAAAAAACCTTCTCCTCTGAAACTACTGGGCAACTAGAACCAAACTTAGCAACAATCATCACTTCGATATGTAGTTTGAAAAATGTGTCCGATGATCCCACCTGTCATTCAAAACAGCCTACACTGTGATAATAGGACATAGTGGTAAAATTCAAGCTTTGTCTATAATTATCTTTAACACCACACTTAAGACAGACAAAATCTGACAGGGCAGCATCAAGAAGTACTAGGAAACCATACATTAAACAAAGTATTACGGTCAAAGTATTCGTCGTTTTAATTTGGAACTCTACGAATTAAAGTTTATGACTTACTTAGTGATGATCGATGTTGATTTTGAAAGTAGAAAATTTAAGAATAACAGAACATTTAATTATATGACAAACAACATCACCTGAAAGCAGCACGTGAGTTTTGCCTGCCAATCAAAACGACGGAATCCTTATGAAAAATATCTGTGGTGTAATTATTTGTATATAGATTTATATAAAAGTAAGTGCAGTTAAAGAAAACTATTTATATACAAAATCGCTAACTATGAATTTAAGTTCATTGCTCTTAAATATAATAGCATCATTAAGTTCTTGACGTAGGTGTTTTCAGCTCATTTCAACTTTATTAATAATCAGAATGTAAAGAAAAAGACAATTGATAAATTTTAGAGTCATTAGGGCATTTATGTTCCAATTCCTTTGGGCAAAGTGTTCTTTAGATGAATGTGGTTATTCCTTTTAGATTCCTTTAGTCATATATCTCGTCAAGTTTTAATTTTGTGTACATTATTGGCTTTTGAATCTATGGATGTGACCCTCCTTAGACCAAAAAATGAGCTTCAGACGCACCAAGTGTTGTTTTCATATTCAATAAAGAGCAAAAATACATACATTACTTAGAAAATACATATATACTACATCATATGCTTCAAATCGGATTAGAAGTTATGTGTGAGTTTTGCTTCTCTTGTGTGCACTATTCTTGTATCCAGCTTTTTTTGTGCAGAAACGAAAAAAAACCCAAAAAACAAATAACTACTTTTAAATTGTATTTACGTTTCTCATCAATATTCAATTAGATTTTTGGAAATAACCTCCACAGTCAAGATGTATCTATCATTTTCCATTTACTATTTTACCACATCATACTTTAATTCTCAAAACAACCCCTGCTATCTCGATCATTTGAATAATAAAAGATTTACATGGCGGATAATGCATACATAGCAGTGATAACATAAACGGTACCAATTTAACTCGAGGCAAAATTATTTGAAAATCTAAAACCTATCACAAACGAGGGAGCTGATCAAACGAAAACAGGGCTTAAAATATAGCCAAATCTTGACAAGTGCTGGTTACTAGACTGGTGACTTATCGTCCACCAGCAGAGATATTGACCCAGTAGTAGTAATAACATAAACGGTACAAATTTTACAGCTCCAGATGCACATTTCTACAATCAACATCTCTTCAGTGATGCTCGAGGCAAAAGCTTATCTTTACCCTGAACATTCCGTTGAGTATTTTTTCACATCTTAAATGATTAAACGGAAACAAGTGACAAACGCAGATTATTTTCAAATTTTCAAATTGAAACGTAATATTTTTCTTTGTATATATTGGCAATATCATAATTATATATGATATATATACATATATGTGTGTCAATCTATAGAATGCTGTGTATTTTCTACAGTGTAAATGTGGTAATATTTTTGAAGTAACAATACCAATGATACATACCTTCCTTATTTAATGTTTTTTTAATGGGATATGCTTCATGTATTAAAAGATAAATTCCCTTTGTGTGAATTCGACAAAAGTACATTAATTAGAATCTAAACATTAAAAAAAGAATCAATAGGAAATCTCTCCAGTTCTGCTTTGCAGCAATATGACATGATGTTTTGGAAGACCTAAAACAGTTTTAAAAATCTGTTATGAATCTTGTCGTATATGAAATTTTTCTGCTGAAGCCAAAGTATCCCAATATGAGAGTGGTGTAACGGCACAACATAAGAACAAACTTTATATACCTATATGGAGTCATTTTCTTTCAGAACGATAGGTCTTTCTGTTGAAGAATCAACCCGGGCGATACAAAGTTTCAATGAAATTTGTTTCAAGGCAAAAAATAATGACCTGTGTAAGGTCAATATTTTCCCTGATTAAAATGCAAACTATAATTTACTTAAACATGTAATTTGTTTGATAGCTATCGTGTGCTGTTGCCAATTGTGGTTTTACGTTTTAATTTTCCATCTTTGATGGGTTTAAGACAGAAACAATCCTTTTCTCCGTTTATTAGGCTGAAATACCAAAAAATCGTCGTTGACACACATCTTAAACCTCGAAACAAATAATGTGAAGTTTGTAAACTTATCGCTACAATAATGGGACATTATGTGAGATGATTTAAAAATGCAAAACTTTTCATAACACTTTTAAAACAAGCCAGATTTTAAACATTTGTGTGTAGGATTTTGAAAATATTATTGATTTATACTGTATTGGATATCATACTTTGAACTATGGATATATATGTGTTATATGTACTTGTACCACGATTTCGTTGCTCTCTTCGTACCAGTTCTTAACTTTTTATATCTATATGTAATACTTTTTTTTCACATATTCCGTTTTTATGTATGCTGGCGTTTGTTTTTGTAGCAGTTCAGTGTTTCTGTTGTTCCGTTTTGTTTCCTCTTATAGTTGATGTGATACCCTCAGTTTTGGTTTGTTACCCGGATTTGTTTCAGTTAAATCGATTTATGACTATTGAACAGCGGTATACTACTATTGCCTTTATTTACTCCATCAATTGATCAAATGATCAAATATTCTTATTTCTGAAGAAAAAAAACCCACGTACTTTATGATTGGGTTGTGAGGGGATAAGATTTAATCCTGATTCTTAGTTTTAAAAATTGTTTTGCCAAACAGAAGAGAGAATTTTTTTTTCCAATAGTTCGTTCAAAAATTGATGAAAAAAGATAAAAAATGTCATGAAAATAATAATAATAGCATCCCCCTTTCATAAACTAAATTACTTGTATTTTCCATACACCGTAACAATTCATTTGTGGCTTGCTTCATGTAGTTACAGTAATTTTTTTTATTGTAACTGGATAATGATTTCTAAAGTTAATATCTAGATTAATTAATTAGTGAGTTTTATTTCACAGTATAAATGAGTCGTAGGGCGTATTAAAACCTAAACGCACCAAACAAGAATATCCCATTTTAGTGTGGTCGGTAAAATACGATGTCAATCTTGCAAATCCTTGCAGAAAATAATATTCTTTGGCGGTATATAAGTCATATAATGCATATTTTTAGGTTTTTTTTATCGTATAACACACCTCGCGGTGTCAGGATTGCCAAAGAAAGACCTCCCTATGGGACATTCGTCGGTGTGTTATACGACAAGAAAACCCTTAAAATATGCATTATCTAGAACATACAAATCAATCGAAAAGGGTTAAACTCATTAGATCAATACAAAGCAGAAAAACATCTAACAAAAGCACAGACCGGACATTTATTGTATTATTTTTTAATACGATTTCTCGAGTTTACACCAATTACAACGATATTATTTCCACTCTGTTTTCAATGAAGTACAATATTTGATCTTTTTCCAGAAAGTTTTTATCCCCTTGGTCAGGAAAGATTTGATGTATCCTGTAGTTGCATGGCTATAGGGATACTGACTGAACTTTCACAGTATTATGTTAAAGGAGAATTATTTTCTACACTGACGTGTGACGTGACTGGCAAAAAAACCCTCTTCTAGGTTTTTAATACGTATGAGAACAATGTTACAGATACAGATTATTTTATTAACTAATCAAGGTGACCTTTATTTTAAGGGGAGATGAATTATTTATATGCCATTCTGTTTTTCTTTTTTGACATATTTGTTTGTATTATAGTGATTACGATTATAACACAATGTTGTTGCTATATCCCTATTTTTGCGTCTGGCGTATTGAGTTATAAATCTGGTACCTTTGATAACTGTTTACGCCACTTGGTCGATGCCACTGCTGGTGGACGTTTCGCCCCCGAGGGTATCACCAGCCCAGTAGCCAGCACTTCGGGGGTTGACATGAATATCAATTACATGGTCATTTTTATAAATTTACTGTTTGCAAAAGTATGAATTATTGGAAATACTAAGGATTTTCCTATCCCAGGCATAGATTACCTTAGCCGTATTTTGTAAAGCGTTTTGGCATTTTGGGTCCTAAATGCTCTTCAACTTTGTACTTGTTTGACTTTCTAACTATTTTGATCTGAGCGTCACTGATGAGTATTATGTAGACGATACGCGCGTCTGGCGTATTGAATTATAAGCCTGGTACCTTCGATAATTGTTTGACATGTTTACCTATTATGTCTGTTTGTTTTGTTCACACTTTGTTGTTAATAAAATGGAATTTTATACGACTGTCATACAAGTGAGAGGTTTAGCTAGCTGTGAAACCAGGTTTAATCCACCATTTTCTACATAAGGAATGTCTGTACCAAGTCAGGATATGACAGTTGTTTTCCATTCGTTTGATGTGTTTGAGCTTTTGATTTTGCCATTTGATATGGGACTTTCGGTTTTGAATTTTCCTTAGAGTTCGGCATTTTTGTTATTTTACTTTTTACCAATGTGATTATTCATAATGATGTTGTCAAAGTAGGGATGTCAAAAAAGGGAATAATAATTTACGTCTGCTGTGTTGTATATCTCTGATGTTTGTTTAACCCATCAGTTTCATCGGGAAATGCCAGTGCCAAGTTAGGAATCAGACATTTGTTTTCCATTCGTTTAGTTGTTTTGATATAGTCAAACGTTTATTTTTGTCAGGTTTTGAGGACTTCTCGGTTTTTGAATTTACCTTTGAGCTCGGTATTTTTCTCGTTACATTTTTTTATTACGGATGATAATTTTGCCATCCGACCTATGATCACGTTGTCTTTCTTCAACAATATTCATGATCTCAATAGAGGATGTTTAAGTTATGTTTCTCTATGGTGTATTTTGAAGGGATGTATGAGAATCTTTAAATCGTCTATGTGATTGTCCTTGGGTATTATTTTGGACACAGTTTTGAGTAACTGGAATTTAATCAAATTATATTGGGTTTTTGTTTTCCTAAGTGAATGCTGGTAAATATGAATTTGAATTACTTAGGTCTATGGAAGCGGTATAGATGTTGTTTTAAAAAATCACATTCTCTTCTGGTTTACATATTGACTTTCATATTTAAGCTTAGTTCATGTTACAGTACACTATAGTCTATAATGTCGGGCTGCCGACTTGTAGCTTTGATTTATCGGATCAAGTATAGAATACGTAATTGTAGTTCCATCGGACTATTATTTTTTCATAGTAGGTAAATTGGTTCTTATATATATAAGGGAGTTTTTATATTTTCAGTTATTTGGTTTTCATTTTTATAAAACAATTGTAGTTCCTCTCAATTTTAAGTGAATATGTATGCATTTGAAATATTGTAAAGATTAAATGCGACAGGTCGGCAGGTCGACAGGTCAGCAGGTCGACAAGTCAGCAGGTCGACAGGTCAGCAGGTCGACAGGTCAGCGGGTAGACAGGTCTGCAGGACAAAAGGTCAGCAGGTGATCAGCAGGTCAACAGGTTTCTAAGTGAGGATATTTAATCGATCTGCTGACTTGTCGACTTGTCGACCTGTTGACCTGTCGACCTGCTAAATTGTCGACTTGCTGACCTGTCGACCTGCTTACCTGTCGACCTGCTGACCTGTCGACATGTAGACCTGATGATTCAATAATCCAATTGTTGGAGACCAATAATGTATATGCTTACCTGTCGACCTGCTGACTTGTCGACCTGTCGACTTGCTGCCCTGTAGGATAAGGGTTAGAGTTAGGGTTACTTGTCGATCTGTCGACCTGCTGACTTGTCGACCTATTGGTCTGCTGACTCAATCATCCGATTGTTGGAGCCCAATTATTTATATGCTGGCCTGTCGACCTGCTGACTTGTTGACCTGTCGACTCATTGCCCTGTAGACCTGTTGACTGAATAAATGGCTGCGGCTTTTAAAAATTTTCTAAGTGAGAATATTATATCGACCTGCTGACCTGTCGACCTGTTGAGCTGTCGACATATAGACCTGCTGACTCAGTTATCCAATTGTAGGAGACCAATTATTTATATGCAGACCTGTCGACCTGTCGACTTGCTGCCCTTAAGGGTTAGGGTTAGGGTTAGGGTTAAGATAAGGGTTACTTGTCGATCTGTTAGTATATTTTTTAAACCTCCCCTAGGACTCAGCGTATGAATATTATAAATACCAGCGAAAGAATTTAACCGGAACTACTGAAACGTATACTTTACTTGGGCCGATTTATCTTTCAGGTTGTAAAAACATATCGGCCACACAGAAAAACTCTCAGCAAATTTATGATTTAGGAACAAATGTTGGACACATTTGAATAGAACTTTTTTTTTCCATATTGTCGGAAAACAGATTTATTGAGAGTTTTGTATTGTACACAAAAGAATTTTTTGTTGATTCAGCAGCTCACATTGACACATGTGTTTTTATAAATGTAATATGTCATATAGAAACTGTCTTATCGGATGATTTTGTTATCAATACTTTTGTCCCCGAGGGCATCACCAATCCGATAGTCAGCACGTTTGTGTAGAAATGAAATAACACTGATGATTTCTTTAACTATAAATTTACTGTTTATAATTTTTTTAATTATTTGAAAAAAAATACCTTTTTTTCTCGCCAAAAGTGCATAGATAGCAAATGCCGTCTTTGGAATATTTATCTTTCAATCCTTCGTATTGAATTGGCTTTGCAACTGTCTTAATTCAAGCAATACTGATGAGTCTCATCTAAACCATACGTGCATCTGGGGGTCTAAATGTAAAGACTTGTATCTTTCATGAGTTTTTATCTCCAGGACAAATTGCGTGTGAATATTAAACACAGTTATTTCTAAGTTGTGTTTTTATGTTCTTGTGCTACCCTTTCATTAACATGTACCCACATCTCCTCTTATTCATATCTTGGATAAATTTAATGTGTTCAATTAACGAGGTGTAGTTTTGTTTCTAGTATCCAATATACAGTATCGATGTCAGTGAAAACATTGCCTTTAAAGCACTTTTCTTGGTCTGTTTACGACTTGATAATGTCGTACAATATTTCTCTAGGATTTAATATGCTGTTTATGTGTTTTATGCGATAATTATTTTGATACTCGTTGGTATGTTGGGGGGTTTTAAGTAGAATTCTCGTTGTAAATGGTCTTTGGTGGGTCCATATCTACATGAGCTGTAATAGAACATTTAAATTTCTCTAAAAGAACAAAACCATCAATGTTGTCGAAGTTTACAGACCAAAATATAATGTTAATGTTCAACTTGATTGAGCGAAGCACAAAAAAAAATGTATTAAATGAAAATAACTTTTTATAAATTCCGTTCGGTCTGAGGCGCTTTTCTGCATTTGAAAGCTACAGAGGTATGTATACATTGATTGAAAAATTAGGAGCGATATGACTAAAAGGAACGTAAAAGGAGTATCCAACTTCAGGTCAGCTTTGCCTGAGGGAGTAAAGTTATCAACTATTCTGTTATTTCATTTAGTTTATTGTGTTTGCCTGTATTGTTGTTTCTCGCATGTTGTTTTATCAATACCTTTTATTAGTCCAATGAAGAAGACCTAAAAAAAAACGCTAAGTTGAATTAAGGCAAGACTAGTTTACCGGAAATCTCATGAATCGATTCAGAAGATACAAACAAAAACTGACGGAATTGTATGAAATTTAGAAGTAGCGATACCAGACGCGTCAACAAGGTAAACACAGTTTGCTATGCATGCATCACCCACCATGCAAATCAATACTCAGTAAATTTCACAAGGGGGAGGTTACTGTTTTTTTTTTTTACATTTATTCTCCATTTTCTTTTATTTATTTTGTCATGGTGAACTAGTAAAGTGGGGATTTCAGTCGATCTCCGTCATATCTTTGCTGGAGTAGGCATCGAGTTCAAAATATGCATCTGTTGGTTCAATCGTAAAAATGAGATTGTGCACGAACATATTACATCTACTGAAATACGTGTAACACATGATGTGTTACTCATCAGTTTTTGGTAGAAGCTGATTAGAAAGCTGAAATATTGTTGTTCAGTGTTTCTGTTGTTCAGTTGTTTTCCTCATATAGTTGATGTGTTTCCTCGGTTTGCCTTTATTTAAGATTTAAAGATTATAGTTTTTGGTTGTCAAAGACCGTCATGTATCTATATTGTACTTTATTACTTAAGGAGCAGCGTTACAAGGTTGGAAATATATCAAGTTTGACAAAGTGTATTGTAGATTTACTCTACAAGTTCTACTGTTTTAATTGGTTGCAAAAACTGTTTTTTTTCTCAATTTTTTCAATTTCTTTTCAATATCTCGTTGATCATTTTTGCCTTGTTCTGTTATGTTTTAATGGGGAATATCTGTATAGAAGTTTGTAGTCTTTTTACTTATTTGTGGATTGTGTTTTATATCATCATTGCTGGAAAGGTCGCGTATTATTACAATGGTGAATATATCTTAAACAAGGAAAGTTGTAGTCGGGGTCTGAAAACTCCAAAAACTGTTACGTTTATCACATTTCTTATATGTTCTCATTAGCACAATTCTTAATGTTTAATTGTATAGTTTTCCAATGAACTATTGCATTTTTTCACTGTGGTGAAGTTTTTAATTTTCTACGTGATTGTTTGGTTTGTCCTTTGATATGTTTATGCTTTTTTAAGCGTGTCATAGTTTTTACTAGCGTGTCTCTTATTTGAGAATACCACGAGAACTAATCGAATAATTAAGTAGTCTGACATTAGCTTTTAAAATCCCTTTACTTTGGTCTTTGGCGCCGTCGATGGCCGAAAAATTTTGGAATGTTCATCTATTCAAACATTTAAAAAAAATTCAAGAATGGATTAGTATTCAGACATGTGGAATATTTCCAAAAGTGATAAACTGAAAAAGTAGCCAGACATTTCGAATATTTCGACAACTAATCGAATAACTAGTCAGACTTTCGAAATATCTGTATTCAAAACAGAGCTGCGCTAACAAACAGAAAAGCTGCATTTAGTTTTTAGTTTGATGATTACAGCAAACAAACTTCAAATTAAAGAATTATAAGAATTATGAATTAACCAAGGTGTCTACTTAGAAGCAATATAACCATGTCGAAAAAAGACGAAAGACACACTACCATTAAAAAAAGTGTGAGAATAACGCATCACACAAAAAATGTTTTCTTTTATTTGGATAATTAGATGGTGATTGCAAGTCTTTGATTGTTTTTTCCCTTTCAGACTACGAAGATAAATAGTTTTACATATCATATAGACAACAGTAGTTTGTTAAATAAGACGTATGTTGACCTTTACTGGTTTTCTTGCTGAAGGAATGCTTCATTGTATACAAAAATCGCCTTTAATCTACTATCATTGCTTGACACTTAAAACGGGGTGACAAAGAAAGTTTTGCTAAACTAACTCATACAAATGTTTCCATTGATACAAGTGCATATCTGACATTATCATTATAAAATGCTTGTATAAGATAATTAAAGGAATTTTTGAAGTATTTAAAAACAGATATTGGTAAAACATTGATAATATAGTTAAAAACATAACTGTCTGTCGTTGATGGAAAATGTTCGCTGTTGTTCTGCGGTTTGCATGTTGTTTCGACTATTATATTATGTGTTTGTGCTGTATTTTTGTCACGTTGTGTTGTCATTTTAGCGATATTTTTAACATCGTCATAAAGCGGGAGGTTTGTCTAGCCATTAAACCAGGTTCAACCCACCATTTTTCTCAAAATGTCCTGGACCAATTCAGGAATATGGCAGTTGTTATCAAATAGTTCGTTTCTATGTATGTTGGCGTCTGTTTTTGTTGCACTTCAGTGTTCCAGTTGTTTCTTTGTTTTTGAACAACGGTATACTACTGTTGCCTTAATTCCTGATTACAAAAGTGACTTAATTGCTCTTAACCTGATGGGCAACATGCATAAAGATAGAAATAGAGTTAACCATATCAGATCAGACTAATACGCAGACAAAAGGTATTGAATAGCTGTCGAGGGAAAATAGATACTTTAGAGAGGTACTGGCAGGTCATAGAATTATTATCCATAAATTTCATACATATGTCACAGAGAGTGAAGTGTTTATGAAAACTTAATAGTTTTATCTCTTTAACTGTGCAGTAAATTGTAAAACAGGACACAAAAGAAGTCTAAGATTTGCTATTTCTAATAACAAAAGACTGTTTTCCCATAACTACGGTTCGTTAGTTTTTGGTAGTATTTGACGTCAATCCAGTTAGTTGTTGACAATGTTTTAGTTGAATTGTCATATACCATTTGTATATCTATGTAAAAAGTAAAATCACAAAAAATACTGAACTCCGAGGAAAATTCAAAAAGGAAAGTCCCTAATCAAATGGCAAAATCAAAAGCTCAAACACATCAAACGAATGGATAACAAATTTACTGTATGGCTTTGAATATTTTATCAGAATATCAGCTTACGATTACTGTATAACGTGTATGACTTTGGATATTTTATCAAAAACTCAAGTTACTTTTGCTGTTTGCCTTGAAATATTTTATGAGAATATTGGGTTATGGTTACTGTTTCCATTTTATTAGAAACCTAGGTAACGATTCCTTTATGACTTTGGATATTTCATCAGCCTCTTATTTTATGGTTACTGTTTGCATTTTATTAGAAACCTAGGTAACGATTCCTGTATGGCTTTGGATATTTTATCAGAAGCTCAGGTTACAGTTACTGTAAAGGCATTGGATATCAAAATTTCGGGTTACCGTATAACATTAGATTTTTATGAGAATCTCGGCATAAGGTTTTAGACTTTTTCATATACGTGTACCTCGATGAGACATTTTTCATTTTAGACCATCTCATATATATTTAACTCGAGCATCAATGAAGAGACATTAGTTGTTGAAATGGCACATCTGGTGAATTGAAATTCCCACCTTTAAAGTTATTACGGTTACTGTATGCATATGACATTGGATATTTTATCAGAATATAAAGTTACAGTTACTGTATGGCATTGGATATTTCATCAGTTTATCAGAAAAGATAGTACTTTATGACGCTATATATTTTCTGTAAATCTCATGTTACGGTTTCTTTACGAAATTTGATTTTTCACCGATCCGAAGATGTATGAATGTTTAAAGTCCAGCGGCAAATCAAATACATATTCAGGACAAGAACATGTTAATGCGATATGAATATTAATCCTGCTTTGTACCTGACCGACACGCTCAGCTGTTTTTATCGGTCTATTTCACAAGGTATCAGTCCACACGAAGACATATCACCCTATCCGGACACATTATTCTGACTCCTACCAGTCTTTGCTCTTCTTCCTTAAAGCTGCGAGCTTAGCGAAGAAGCAGCAACTAGCAGTTTAAAAGTTTTGGTTAGACCCTGCCGGAGTTCGAATCAACGACCTCTAGCACTCGAGGCAAACATATTACCACGTGACCACCGAGGCGGTTCCGAAGAAGTAGAAGGTTGAGTGACCCTTAAAAATGAACAGTAATATGGAAGTAACGAACAACCATTGAACTGTTGGAGTCATGATTTGGTAATTTTTAGGCCTGGTTTGGTCATTTAACTGCGTTCCTGGTGGGAAGTCCATAAAATCCCTTGGGACGCACCAAATTTGTTAATCATTATTTCTATTTCATTCCATCTCCAACTTCGCACTTCATTTGCCTTCTTTTTTTATTCGAGAGTCACTGATGAGTCTTCTGTAGATGAAACGCGAGTTTGCCGTACAAAACAATAAGCCTGGTTTTTTTTTATGTGCTTTCTTTATTACATGTGCACCCTGTATTTTATCACTTTTGTTTGTAAGGAAGCTTCATTGTTCACAAAACAATGTCTGTTTTGACTGATTGTCCATATCCTTGGTTTCACTACTTTGTAAATATCTTATAATAAAAATGTGTCACAAACCAAACCACACGTGCTAGGTTGGGAACACATTGTATAGTGGAGGCTTGAATTACTAATGAATTTGCTATGCGGTATTGGTTTGGCTCACTGTTGAAAACCGTACTGTTATCTATAGTTGATAACCTTCTACGTCATTTGGTCTCTAGTGGTATGTTTTTTCATTGGCAATCATACCACATCTAGCTATTTTTATACTGTTAATATCGTTTCCTTTTCTTTTGTAATAACATTGGAAAGATTCCTCACGAATAATGATAATAAACGAGCAGAGGATCTTTATGAACTTGAAATTAAGAAAACAACAGATACATTTAAGTCTGCCTCATGTCATTTCTTTAGTAGAGAGACTGCTTTCAAGGAAGCTATTGCATCAAGGTTTAAAAGAGTTAAGTTGCGGTCATCCCTTAGATAGTTTTACGGACGCCATAATCAAATGATTGACGGTTATGGAATATATGTGTTACACATGATCACGAATTATTTCACTTGCTGCAACAATACCGTCTCCTTTTCCTCGAAAGTGACATTATCGAATGCGGTTTATCACCGGAATTGTACTCGAAAGAGCAACACGATAGGTGTCACGTGTACAGCAGGAACCGCTTGTTCTTTCGGAGCTCCTGTTTTTGATGGGGTTCATATTGCTTATTCGTAAGTTTCTGTGTAATAATTTGTTATTGTTGGGTTTTTTTTTGTCTTTACGTCGTTTTCATTTTGATCTAGTATGTTTTGAACTTATGCATGTTGATTACCCTCTTGGTAGCTTTTTACTTTGTTAAACATTTGATGGTCATGTGAATGTCAATCGTCAAATTAGAAAATTGTCTTTCGAATTAAAGAAAAACACAAACGATTGACACAGCTTACTTCCAGAGAAGACGTTCCTCTGTGTTGCACAGAAAATATGTTGCAATTCTTAATTATTCAAATTGATTTTTAAAACCTTTCATAATATGAATTCAATCCTGTATTGTTATTTATAAAGAGCTTTTTCCCTTGGTTATAAAGTGTCTTTTGTATTTGGCAAAACATTTAAGAACTTTGGGTCCTCAGTGCTCTTCAACTTCGTACTTTATTTGGCTTTTAACTTTTTTGATTCGAGCGTTACTGGTGAGTCTTTTGTAGACTAAACGCGCGTACAAACTTTCAAATCTTGTTTCTGTGATGAGTCTATTTACAATCACTGGGTCGATGCCACTGCTGATGGAGGTTTATGATGAGTCTATTTATAACCACTGGGTCGATGCCACTGCTGGTGGAGGTTTATGGTGAGTCTATTTACAACCACTGGGTCGATGCCACTGCTGGTGGAGTTTTTTCTTCCCGAGGGTATCACCAGCCCAAAAATCAGCACTTATGTGTTGACATGAATTATCATTGATATGGTCATAATTATAAATTAAATGCTTATAAAACATTGGATTTCCGAAAGACTAAGGATGTTCTACCCAAGGAATAGATTACCTTAGCTGTATTTGGCAAAACTTTTAGGAATTTTGGGCCCTCAGTGCTTTTTAACTTCGTACTTTATTTGGCTTTTTAACTTTTTTTATACTAACGTCATTGATGAGTCTTTTGTAGACGAAATGTGCGTCTGGCGTACAAAATTTCAATCCTTGTATCTATGATGAGTGTATTGAATATGCATACTCGACATCTTAAAACATTTCCCAAAATTTTTTTTTTATAGTATTTGACATATAGACAATTATAAACGTTTTAGATGTTTCTGTCTGTCAGTGTCGATATCAAAAAATGCTTAACTTTGTGATTAGGTCAGTTTAATGAGGGCTTTAATGATATTTTGAATTTAGTTGTATCAGTATTGGAATTTCTTCCATGGAGACTACTTTAGATTTCCCCCTCAGTCATGTTCAAATGTTTAGTAATATACATGGTCGTGTTGCCATTTACATTTCAAAATTTGCATCATAATCATAAAATTTCTACAGTGATGATGTGATCAAATAAAATCTTAACACTGGTAACTTTGTTTTAAATGTGGATTTAGAATTTTTCAGAATAAAATTTGTTGATCCTTTCTTGATTTTTGTGTCATCTCTGAAGGAGAATCACCGCTCAAAATTTGTCAAAACGAATGATATCAGTACAGAGGAATCTCTTTTAGTTATATTGCATCATAGCAAAGTAACACTACTATGTCAATTATCCTTTACTTAGCACATATTTGACCTATTTAAACCGTCGTCTGGAGGTATGTTTTTAAAAATAATTTTCAGTAAATTTTGTTAGAGCAATGAATCACATACAACTATTAAGCAGCGTTTTGAAAGTACTTCTAACATATAGTTTATGTCCTTGTTTCAAGGAAAGAACCCATTAATATGTGGGGCAATCTAGTTAGCAGCTAATTTGTTAAAGCAATAAATAACATACCACTATGTGGAAGCGCTTCTAAAGTACTCCTGACATATGGTTTATTTTTGTATTGATGATTCTTTTATGTCTAGAAATAATTCGTAATTACGTTTGTCTAATTAGGGAAGTCGTCCAAATTTGGATTTTTTTATCCTTTCAGATATATCTTTAGATACACTCAAAAACATTGTATTGGTCTCATGGTTCAGGTCGTAACAAAGGATCGCAGAAAACTTGATTCATTTAGAGGTTAATTCAGTGGAATAAAAGTAAACATAACAATATTGAGTAACATGCAAAACAACTAGTGTACACAAATACTTTTGCTTTCTTTAGTAGCCATTTGATGACACTAATTTGGGGAAGTCATTTGATTACGATAACTTCACTTTATGCAGCATCTACTTTATGGTAATTTGTAGGCCTCCTGTAGCAAGATGATAAAGAAGAACTTCTCATTCTGGGACAAAAAATTATAAAAAATAACTTGGAGTTTGTTGCAGTCACTTTACGCAGAAAATCTTACATTTTGTAATTGTTAGTTTTTTTTCAAATAACCTGTTATTTCGTAGAGATAACTTGGCTAAAAAGTAGGTGGGCGATGTGTTCATCTGCTTGTGTCCGATTTCTACTTTTACTTCATTCTTCAGTAATTGTGAACGGACAAGGTTCGATAATGGCCTTATTTGGCAATTTCTACTGAAATTTGAGCTTTTTATTCACTATTTCCGCTCAGGTCTGTTGAAACAGTAGTTTTCCATTAGGTCATAATGTATGAACTATGACGTCACTGAAAAGGCATTTTACTCTGTCTTTTAAAAAATATATAGAATTGACTTTTGGTAAACTGATTCTCACTAAGGCTAAGGGGCAAAGTGAATTTTCGTTTTTTTTAAAAGACATTTAAACCATATATTTTCCGAAATAAAAAAAATCATGTATTGTTTTATTAGATATTCCTGGAAATATATACCAAAACTAATTGTACATCATACCAAATGACGCAGATGTAAACAACTACAGGGCAGCATACGGCTTTCAACAATGATTACAACCATACTGTATAGTAATTCTTAATTTGGAATACATTTTTAAAATAAAAATGACCGAATGTACTTTAATATGAAGGAATTTTTCAAAAAATACCAACATCATATGTCATTCATAGGTTGAAATTCAAATACCAAAACAGGATGAAGGTACCAATAATTGATTAATTGCTGTTATGTTTACGTCAAGTTGCACATATTGCATGCATGTTCAGGACGAGATCAATTTAACAATACATACAATAGGCAGGTCTTGCAATAGGTGGTCAAACTGGATGATGGCAAGGACATTTGGACGGACACTAGAAAATTAGTGCATAGTGGATAGGGAAAGAAATTAAGCCTTGCAACAGACCATCAAAGAGTTGTTACAAGGGTTTTCAACTAGCACAGAGTGTGACACTCTCTCAATACGAGGCGTCGAATTTAATGTCCCAGTTCTGACTGGACGTGGCTGCGAAATAATACTTTGCACATAGCCAATCTGACGCCCCACTTTGACATGTAGGAAACTTTTGAAAATTATCTATAAATAACTTGAAATGTATTCCTTATTAAGACAATGGCGAAAAATACCAAAGGGACATTTAAATTCATTAGTCGAAAATAAACTGACAACTCCATGGCAAAAACATAAAGGTTTACTACCAAATATTACGGTTTATGTCAAATATAAAATGTTCATGTTCTCTTCGGTCACGTGTTTACACTAAATACAGGTGTTTCCTCTTTCTTTACGTTCAGCAGATCAAGGGATTAATTTTGAACAACAGTAGATTACAAACGTGCATTAATCGATCAAGAAGAAAATCAAAAACACAAACAAAAACTGAGGATATCGCATGAACTTCAAAAGGAACAAGACAGATGCATCGACAGAGCAAGCATCATGCGTCACTCACCGTGTTAATTTACACTCTGTCAAAGGGTCACAATAGATAAAAATACAGCTTAGGCTATTATCAAAGTGGAGATAAGTATACGTCTTCGTTAACTATATTTTTCCAAAAACTATAATTCAAGCGCAATACAGGTATTTATAGCATTTATGACGTTACCCAGTAGAAATAAGTCAATATATTAGCCTTATGTATACAGACTAAACGTTGAACAATTTCCGATGTTTTTGATAATCGGCCATCAAACTTTTCAAATGATACTTCTATTCCTATTGCCATTTAACAATCATTGCAAAAAGATAAATAAACTTGAAGTTCTTAAATGTCAGGCGACTTTACAAATCTGAACGATACAAACAAGAGACATTCTATTATAAGCTTTATACTTCTCTCTGGTTATAACAGAACTTTTATTTCTGTTCAGTTTTATACGTTTGTTAACATATGACATATTGGAAGAATTTTGTGAGTTTTGAATATTTTTTTCTTTGAAAACTTGAAACAAACTTATCATAGATACCAGGCTTAAAATTTTGTACGCCAGACGTGCGTTTCATCAATCGTCAACTAACACCTCATCAATGACGATCGAATTAAAAAGTTTAAAAAGGGGAAATTAAATACGAAGTTGAAGAGAACTGAGGACCCAAAATTTAAAAAAAAAACGTTTTTCCGAATACATCTTTTAAACTGAGTTTTACTGTGCGTATTGCTGTGTTTTTGTTTATTCTACATTGGCTAGAGGTATAGGGGAGGGTTGAGATCTCACAAAACATGTTTAACCCCGCGGCATTTATCCCAAGTCAGAAGCCTCTGGCCTTGGTTAATCTTGTATGTTTTTTTAATTTTAGTTCATTTATATGTTTTCGAGTTTGGTGTGACGTCCATTTTCGTTGAACTAGTACACATTTTTGTTTAGGGGCCAGCTGAAGCCCGCCTCCGGGTGCGGGATTTTCTCGCTGTGTTGAAGACCCATTGGTGGCCGTCAGCTGTTTTCTGCTTTTTGATCGGGTTGTTGTCTCTTTGACACATTCCCCATTTCCATTCACAATTTTATATAAGGTATTCCACGGGTATAAAATCCTTAGTATTTTTGAAATATTCAAAGTTGTAAACAGTTAATTCATAATTATGACCATATCAATGATAATCCATGTCAGCGAATAAGTGCCGACTACAGGGCTGATGATACCTTTGGTGAGGAAACTTTCATCGGCATAGATACCAGGCCTTAAATTATGAACGCCAGACTTATGTTTCGTCTACCAATAATAAGACAATCGAACGTTGAAGTTTTGCTTCTTGTATTTTGTTCGTTGTATAAATGTTGATTTCTACTTCCGTTATACAAACGTACATTTCCGTTTGAATGGTTTTACACTAGTAATTTTTTTGGGGCCCTTTATAGCTTGCTGTTCGGTGTGAGCCAATGCTCCGTGTTGAAGGCCGTTCCTTGACCTATAATGGTTTACTTTTATAAATTGTAACTTGGATGGAGAGTTGGCACTCATATCACGTCTTCCTATATCTATATGTTAAACCATTCTAAAGTAATATATTTATCTACTTATTCTATTTTTCTAGTTTATGTTTTTAATTGATTAATTTCTGATATATCGTCTACATTTAGGTACTAGTGGTGACAGTTGTTGGTTCGATAATGTAACGGTCATAAGTATGCAAAATTTCAGTGACAAAATATATATCAATTAACCTGTTAATACTATTATATTTGACAAATAAATAGATAATATTATAGATAGGACTTACATAAACAATTGAGCTTTCGCTACCGTAAGTTTATAAATGCCACATCAAATGAAAGCCATAATACGTTTTATAATGACAACTGATGACGATCTTATCTCCAGAGAAAGAAATCTTAAACGAGAAGTCATATTAAGCAGATGTATCTATATATAGCAAATTAAATAGCCAAGTTAATCGATTCAACTATATCAGGCTCCAATTTGCTGTAAAAATTACAGTGAATACGTTTCGGAACTGAGAGTGATGTCAGTCGCTAGTATATTGAACTTAAAGATAACTGATTAGTAGTTAGAATCATGCATAGAAAATAGCCGAAAGCAAGCAGAGACTCCTACGTGATCTGTGTATTTTTGGTGTTTTTAGGGAAATATGTGGGTGTTTTTTACGCTTGATTTTGAAATTGGCGAAAAAAATAAATAAAGGGCGGAAGATTTTAATTCATAAACCAATAGTTGACAATCTTGTACCTACATTTTTATAAATATAGATAGAATTATTTTTGTAGAGATTATAACATGTGTTAGTGGGTGTTCAACATCATCAGTAACTTCTATGTTGTTCAAACCGATCTAATGCTTATATCGTCCTACAATCAGAAACTGACATTCATTTTCATTAATACACTTTGACCTTTCATAAAAGATTGTTAATTTCATCCAGCAAAGAAATAAAACGTGTTAAGAATTATTTGTGTTGTGTAGGAGTCAATTAATTCTGGTTTGATCCGTATCGTTATTCCGATATATTTTTTAAACATCGATTGTAATGTGTATCAAAGGGTTTTAAGTTGATGCGATAAAATATTATCTACTACACATATTTTAAAGATGACAGTATTTTAGAACATTTCCATCAGAGAATCTATGAATGTCAGCAAAAATTGATTTTGAAGTGAATTATTGTATTCCTGGCGACCTGTTAATATCACAAGGTAAGATAAACTTATTATATATCATTTGAATAGAAATTGTGACATTTTATATTATTGTAGTTATGCTATTTGTTTTCACGTATTGGAATCTACACAGATACTGTCCTGTTAATTGTCTTTTACGATCTCATTCACAAATACTAGTAGCGTAATATTGTTAACGTATCAATTTCATTCATGAATTCTTAAGACCCGTCGTAAACAAATACTATCGTGTTAATCTTCGTTAATTATTATAAATGAATATAACTGATGAAAAAAAATGTATATTAAAATGTAGTAGTTTTAAATACTACATTATATATATAATACAATATACTGTAACGATAGTGTATAACACAATACACTGTCAAGATAGCATATAATACATTCTAATATGACGTCCTTCTTTCGCTTTGGAAACAAAGCCATGTTCTAATTACAATAAAACATGGGCTGCACGTGATTGACGTCACAATTGAAATTGCAACGTCAGTTGTATTTTGAACAACGCCGGAGGTCGAAATGGATAGTTTTGTCGGTGTTGCTCGCTAGGAAATTAAATAAAATCATTCTAAAAGTAAGTTTACGTTTATATATTAATTTTTTGATCGTTCAACTGTTGATTTTCTATAGCGTTTTTGGTTCATCAAATCAAAATGGCTGCCTTTTGGGTGTGTATTATAGGTCCGCTTCGAAGTACAAAAGTTCTAAATATTCCTATCAGAATCGAAATAATTCTATCTTGCCATGCTTTATGCTCATTTTAACATGGGTAGGCATTATATTTGTCAATATTTTACATCTCGCTAACGCTCGGTATAAAGATATTTACAAATATAATGCCTACCCATGTTAAAATGAGCATAAAGCATGGCATGAAAGAATTATTTCTTAAATATACTGTAAAGATAGGCAGCGTTTAATACAGTATACTGTAAAGATAGCGTTAAATACAGTATACTGTAAAGAAAGCGTTTAATACATTATACTGTAAAGACAGCGTATAATACAATATACTGTAAAGATAGCGTATAATACAATTTACTGTAAAGACAGCGTATAATACAATATACTGTAAATATAGCGTATAATACAATTTACTGTAAAGATAGCGTTTAATACAGTATACTGTAAAGATAGCGTTTAATACAGTATACTGTAAAGATAGCGTTTAATACAATATACTGTAAAGAAAACGTATAATACAATATACTGTAAAGATAGCGTTTAATACAATATACTGTAAAGATAGCGTATAATACAATAAACTGTAAAGATAACGTATAATACAGTATACTGTAAAGAAAACGTATAATACAATATACTGTAAAGATAGCGTTTAATACAATATATTGTAAAGATAGCGTATAATACAATAAATTGTAAAGATAGCGTATAATACAATATACTGTAAAGATAACGTTAAATACAATATACTGTAAATATAGCGTATAATACAGTATACTGTAAATATAGCGTTGAATACAGTTTACTGTAAAGATAGCGTTTAATACAGTATACTGTAAAGATAGCGTATAATACAATATACTGTAAAGATAGCGTATAATACAGTATACCGTAAAGATAGCGTTGAATACAGTTTACTGTAAAGATAGCGTATAATACAATAAACTGTAAAGATAGCGTATAATACAGTATACTGTAAAGACAGCGTTTAATCCAATAAACTGTAAAGACAGCGTTTAATACAATATACTGTAAAGATAGCGTATAATACAATATACTGTAAAGATAGCGTATAATACAATATACTGTAAAGATAGCGTTTAATACAATATACTGTAAAGACAGCGTTTAATACAATATACTGTAAAGATAGCGTATAATACAATATACTGTAAAGATAGCGTATAATACAATATACTGTTAAGATAGCGTTTAATACAATATACTGTAAATATAGTGTATAATACAGTATACTGTAATTATAGCGTTGAATACAGTTTACTGTAAAGATAGCGTTTAATACAATATACTGTAAAGATAGCGTATAATACAGTATACCGTAAAGATAGCGTTGAATACAGTTTACTGTAAAGATAGCGTTTAATACAATATACTGTAAAGATAGCGTATAATACAATATACTATAAAGATAGCGTATAATACAGTATACTGTAAAGATAGAGTTTAATACAATATACTGTAAAGATAGCGTATAATACAATATACTGTAAAGATAGCGTATAATACAATATACTGTTAAGATAGCGTTTAATACAATATACTGTAAAGATAGCGTATAATACAGTATACCGTAAAGATAGCGTTGAATACAGTTTACTGTAAAGATAGCGTTTAATACAATATACTGTAAAGATAGCGTATAATACAATATACTATAAAGATAGCGTATAATACAGTATACTGTAAAGATAGCGTTTAATACAATATACTGTAAAGATAGCGTATAATACAATATACTGTAAAGATAGCGTTTAATACAATATACTGTAAAGATAGCGTATAATACAATATAATGTAAAGATAACATTTAACACAATATGTTGTACGATATTGTATAATATAATTTACTGTAAAGATGGCGTATAATGTAATAGAATGTAACGATAGTGTAGAATACAATACACTGTAGAATTTGCGTATAATGCTTCATACTATAAAGATGGCGTATAATGTAATATACTGTAACGATAGTGTAAAATACAATATACTGTAAAGATGGCGTATAATGCAATATACTGTAAAGATGGCGTATAATACAATATAAAGTAAAGATAGCGTATAACACAATATGTTGTCACGATAACGTACAATTTAATATACTGTAAAGATAGTGTGTATAATACGTACGGTCTAGATATTCGTACTTGGTACAGGAACACGATGTGGAGGGGTATCCCGAGTTGTACGTGCCCACAAACCTCCCGCTTTGTTTATCATAATAAAACACTCATTTAAGGACCAGAACAGTGCAACTACCAATAGGTTAACAACGAAACGTGACATAAAGTTTCTGCTTAAATTTAATTGAAACCGCCAGTAAGTATATAATATCGTCCGTCCATCGGAAAAAAGAACTTTTAAAGATAGAGTATAATAAAATATGATGTAATAATAATACTTTAACAATCAAATGATACAAATAACTTACTATAAAAATAAAATTCGATAAATGACATGAAAAGTTGTCACAGCAAAATCGAAAAATGAGAAAACAACTAAAAACAAATGTATTTTCACTGAACTAGTACACATTCTTATCTAGGGGCCAGCTGAACCAGCCTCCGTGTGCTCGATTTTCTCGCTGTGTTGAAGCCCCATTGGTGGCATTCGGCTGTTTTCTGCTCTTTGGTCGGGTTGTTGTCTCTTTGACACATTCCCCATTTCCATTCTCAATTTTATATCGGAAAGATCCAATATGAAGTATACAGTCAGTAATAACAAACAAACAGACAAATAAACATAGATATAACGTCAGGGTACCCAAATTGCACCTATTTTGACAGTTTTCTTCACCTACATTTATTTATGATCCAGGCAAAAGTTTCCATTCTGTGTTTATTTTGTATATGTATCCTTATTTACTATATAGTCCCACCCATTTCAATTTTGAATTCATATTGAATCATAGAAAAATGGATTTGAACCGACCTCCAAACGACCCATGATTCTGTAATGAGGAGTACCCAAATTGCATCCATGCTTAAATTCACATCCTAATAAATTGAAAAACTGATGTTTTGTATTATTTCTACAAATATTTAGAACAATTTGACAATAGTCCATGCTTACTATTAAATTTTTGAGAAATGGCTGCCTGTAACATATTTTAATTGCTTCTTTTTAAAAGTTGACTTTTTGTGGACGTCGCATGGCGACGTTTCCGTAGATTTTACTATTTTGAGTAAATATTTCATCTGTTGATATATACTGTGAACGTTTTGTGTATATTTGAATACATTTAGCTATGTTGATTATTATGTCGA
Organism: Mytilus californianus; assembly: GCF_021869535.1. Taxonomy (NCBI): domain Eukaryota; kingdom Metazoa; phylum Mollusca; class Bivalvia; order Mytilida; family Mytilidae; genus Mytilus; species Mytilus californianus. Next base: position 125,306,670 of record NW_026262679.1, on the reverse strand, counting down.
ATAATAAAAATACAAATTATTAAATCTCTAAGAAAACTTCAGCTGCTTTTTTTTATAAATGGGTGCATTTTTGGTACTGTGACGTTACAATCAAACAGATAATGATAGAAACGAAAAAAATTGATAAGAAGCAACAGTAGTATACTGTTCAAAAGAAAATACAAATCACGGTAAAAACTAAAAACTAAGGGAATAGCATGAACTCCAAAAGTAGCAAACATGGTAGCTCTCCAAGGTAATCATCTCCTGCACTGCATGGATCTACCACAATTCGAATCCCAACTCAGTCAAAATGTAAAAATCGGGAATAGGACACAAACTGTAAATTTAAAATCAGGCCATTACTCTGGAATCGAAAGATCTATCATGCGAAAACAGGTCCCTAGTGAGTTGCGACACAAGCACATCGTATCGGCCAAGCAATGGTCGTGGTAATCGTAAAACCTATTCAGTATCAATTTGAATTGTTCTTCTTTCTGTAAAAGAAGTTTTTTGGGGATTTCAAGAGCAGACTCCATTAAATAAGCCCTACAGCGTGAACATGCACTAGAATAGTTCGAGTATGTAAACACCATACGATTGGACTGAGGGTACATAAATAAAGGCACCAGTAGTATACCGCTGTTCAATAGTCATAATTCGATGAATCAAAAACAAATCCGGGTAACAAACTAAAACCGAGGGAAACACACCAGCTATAAGAGAAAAATAACGGAACAACTAAAACACTGAACTACAGCAAAAGCAAACGCCAACATACATAGAAACTATGTGTGTGATAACAACTGCCGCTTATATGGCAATGGTAAAAATACAGCTAAAATGACAACACCACATGACAGGAATACAGTACAAACAAATGCAAGAACACTCAGCACAGAGAAATACATGAATAAATAATATAATAGTACATTACAACATGTAAACCGCAGAATAACAACGGACACCTCCCATAAATTTATGACAGCACACCAGGACATCACAAACGAAAAATAAACTGCGCGTCACATGAATGGATCAACGTCACAAAAAGTTACGTATTTTTTGTGACGTTTATTTTATCACAGAAAAATTTCTAAAAATGAAATAGATTTGTTTAATTTATAGACACGTACAAGAATATAAATTGGGTTTGAGTTTGTAATGGTGTTATTTTATGTATTTTTTTACGTTACTTGTGAGAAATAGGAAGTTGATAATTGGAAAGTTGAAATCATTACGTTTGTCATAGATCCCGTTTGATGTCGTCGATCTATGTTGTGTCAATATCATGGCAACACATGAAGCAGACCTTTTATTGTGGGTTTTATCCTAAATCTCAAGTTGACTAGGGTATATGAAATGAAAGCACGCACTGAAACATTGGTTATTGAATGAAAGGACATCATAACTATATATCAAAATGAAATAAAAACAGCAAAATACTTTTTCCCTTGGTCTTTGAGAAGGTTCTGTATGAGTTCTGGTGAAAATCAGTACACAAAAAAGTCGGCTTGTAGGATTGCATAATAAGTACTCACTGGAATACCAATACTGTCTGTTGGCATATCAGTCCACCTAACTCAAAAAAAATATGTTGTCGATAAAAAAAGTACAGCGATTTGATGTTATTTTGTTGTTGGAAATCGGCGTGGTTATTCTTAAAGTAAGATTTTCCATGACCGATAAAGGAATATATACCTACGATTCCCATTTTTGTTTTTAAAAGTAGTTTAAAACAGGACGAATTTAAGTATACAATCAAACAAATAATATTAGACATGAGAAACTAAACCATAAAAAATCTATGTTTTCAATATAACAGATAATATAGACCTGAGCAACTAAGATCAGACATACCGTGTATACTATAAAGCAGGTGATATAAGAAATGAGTAATGTAAACAAGACAAATATATGTATACAATAACAAAGATGATTTTTAACATGAGTAACTAAAACCAAACAAATAAACATGTACAATAAAACAGATAATGTGTGACATTGACAACAAAAACCAAACATATCTATTGATACATATAAACAAATAATATAGTATATGACACGAGCAGGTCAAACGAGACAGGTGTAAGTGTACAATTTATGATAGTCATTATTCCTTTTGGTAGACTTTCGTTAACCACTTACTCTTATATACACCATTGACTTTCTTTTTTTGTGATGAAGGTTAATCCAGAAAATCGCACCTGTAACACCAAACTTATTGAGTGTCATTTTAATTGTATATCCTATTAACTACAGTCAAACCTGCTAATAAGGCCGCCTGTAATATGCGAAAACCTGCCTGGTTAGGCATAGGTCATCCTCTTCTTGATTAGCTGTAGTATTACCTAAACTTTGTGAACCTCAGTTCAAATGTCCCTTTCTTTATTAGATCAATTTCCTATGGTCCCAAGGGTAACCTTCATATACAGGTTTAACTGTGCAAAAAACGGAAATTTTGGGAATTTCTATACGAATAGAAGGATCACTGTATTTAAATCTGAACAAAAAATAGTTTTCAGATGTAAAGTACGCTCTGTGTATCTTACCATTGTTATCCCTTTGATCCTCGAAAGCTTAACATTTTAATCACCCAACTAAAAAACTTGAGTATTTTTTCTCAACGACGAACTATTTAAGGTCAAAGTTGTTTCTGATCTATCTTGTCGTTGTGTAGCTTCACGATAAGACTCAATTTATTGTTTTTTCAATTACCCCCATTACTACGTTTTATAGGACTACTTATTTTATAGTTTTCACCAGTTGTTTCACGCCCATGTGATGGATTAAGAGCTATTGAGTCGTGGTAATATAAGACTAACTGAAAAAAATAAACAAATTGATATTTATAAAATGTTTTGGATTATATCAAAAGAACAAAGCGGTTTCAAATTGAACGTGACTGATCTACATATGAATAATACCAGTTAATGACACGTTTTTACGTGGTGAATGACGCACGCACACATACGTCACCATTTCTTTCCATTTTTGCAAATGTATATGCTTTAATTTAATGTTTATTATTGTAGGAAAATATTTGCATGTTGCAGATTATATTGTTATACATTTGATAAAAGGAAAAGACGTTTTAAGTTTAATTAACTCGTGTGATACCTTTTGCTATGCTTTTACAATAAAATATGTTTCAACTAAACGATATCATACAAAAACAACTAAACCAGACAAATCCACGAACATAATCCTAAACTAAAATCACAAAACCTAAATAAAAAAAAAGTCAAACATCTGACAACAATCAATCACATACGATACAAGACCTAAACAACTGAATGCATATATGTAAGAGACAAATTCATTTTCGGGCTTATAAAAATCTGTGTCCTTTCCTCAAATTTATGTACCTTTTTCCGGTCTCAAATCTGTGTCCCGTGACGACATGATACACAAATCTGTGGCCCTTTTTCCCAGTCTCAAATATGTGCCCTTTCTTCAAATGTGTCCCGTGAAGTCATGACACCCGAATTTGTGGCCCTTTGTTTATTGAAATCCCTGTCAGGCTTTCTGTAATGTGACGTGACTTAGAACAGACATATCGTTCAATCCCAACCTTATATTGGACCTTTATGTACCACAAGATCATGACAAACTGTAAAATTCATTTGGAAAAGGCTTGACAAATCAGATCGGGGGAAACACAATTCAACTTACAAAAGAAAAAAAGAAAAAAGACAAAAATATTCTTTAACGTTTTGCCTTCAAGACTTCTTCACTTATTTGCAGAACCCGTTTTCGATTAATGTGTCTATATTAAAAGAAAAGAAAAATATATTGTGACTGTTATCACTATTGAACTATTTCTTTGATGTCGATTTAATTCGAATATGAAATCTTCGAAAAATAATTTCATCGAAGACGTTTTGATAACCCTGACGTCAATATAGGACTGTGCATGACTTGCAGTTGAAAAGGACACAGATTTGAGAAAAGAATGACATAGATATGTGACGTCTGTGACGCAATATAGAATAGAACACAGATCTAAGGAAAGGACACAGACTCTGGACATAAATTTGAGGCTTACATATATATCCATGTTTACAATCAAATCGAACATAACAAGACCATAATAAAAAGGTACTTACTATTGAATCGAGGGATATTGGCGAAAAATACCAGTTGTGGGACGGTGAATGTCCTGAAAAGTAAGGCGATAAAAATTCCATCTAATTTTTTTGCAAATAACCCTTAGTGAATATGATATATATGATTGATTACTTAGATATGAAAAAAGATGGTAAGGGTAAATATTTCAAATATAATTCAAGTATTCTTTCGGCATCAAAACGTTAAAAAAAGGACGCATTTAATCAAGCGAACAAATGATCCATAAATGGTAAAAAAAGCACGTTGTTCACGAGAGGGAAGGTCAAAAGATATATTTTATGCACATACCCCTGTAGTGGCGAAAAACCAAAGAAAATCTGATAAAGTAAAAATAAGGAAAATACAACAGCTATCAACCAATCAAAATACAGGATACCTAAATAATGTGTAGTTAACGTACACAATCAAAGACAAACAATAAAAAAAAAACATATATATATCCATGCATAAAATCAATTGAACAATAAAAAACAATATACGGTATTATGCATGTAGAAGTACATATTTGAATTCAATCTTTAACTAGGAGAATTTTAGATTCTATTTGTTCTCAAATTCAGTAGGATCCAGGATATTATTGAAAATTACAGTTTCAATGCTTCCGGTAGGTACTGGGTTTATTTTACACATCTGCTTGTATTTTGTTTTAGCAAATGATTTTTGCTTTACGAAATGAACTACATAAAGTATTTTCTGAACCAGCCAGCACAGTTGCATACGTTATCAAACTGACAATCATCAGCCATTAACTTTCTATCTTTTACAAGATTTCATATATGGAATTTTGAAATAATGAAAACAGACTATACGCAAATCGACAGGATTTGAAAATTACCATCGTTGGATAACATTCTATTTGATTTATTCTGAGTCATTAATCATTTTGATTTGATTTCCTTTTCCAAAAAAATTGAATTGGAATTTTGCGGTCAATTTTATGAGTTTTGATTTTAACAGAGTTACCTATGTTCTAATTTTTCCTTGCAATGGATTTATTCCCTACGAATTCTTGCAAGCTTTTCTTACCTCAGATAATTAACTTGCTAAATCCCGATCCTGATTCATGAATATAAACATCACGTATAGGATTCTATATATTCAAACAAGTAAACTTATTAAATCATTCATCAAAAATTATTCCACACGGTTGAAACAAAGCTCAAATCAGTTGACATTGGAAATATTTTGTGTTTATTTTGTTGGTTTTATCATTGGACATCTAGTACATATTTGGGATCATTTGGATATCCCAATTTGTACTGGCATTCTGTGATTGTAAAACTAAAGCACACTAAATGACAATGCTGATGATCAACCATATAGTTAGATTGTGGACTGCGTTATCTCTGCATTGGATGAGTCTTAAACAGTAAAAGTGTTTAGTATTTTTAAGTTTGAAATAAATGATAACGTATGGTTTTTAGTCAATAGAAAATTCAAAATGACCATACATCTGTTTTAAAAGAGAAACGAAAGATCTTATTAATAACATATTTCTAACATTCAATCCGGATTTTGTCTGTTTAGGTGTATGAATGATTAGGATTATCCATCAAATGTACTTAAAGGTCAATCTTGTGGGAGGTCATTTAATTTTCAGGAATTTGTAATGACAATCAATATTATTCATACTCCTATAATCTTCTCATGAATTTTTTAATTAATTTTCATTAAACAACAGGTATAATATACAAGGAAACTACGTTAAAATACAAACGGAAAATAAAAAGCTCGTGGTAAAGGGAAAAAGTTTAAATGGAACTATCAATGTATCCAATGTGTGTCTTAGTAGGAACTACTTTTCCTTTTGACATGTATATGTGTTTTAAATATTTGTTTTGTTAGGTATCTGTCTAATTGACGTATACCTAACATCTCCTTATATTCATATTTTTCGGTAAATGAATGTATATAAGTCATAAGCCTTTAATTCGGTGGTTGATGTTGGTTGCTGTCTGTCATATTTGTTTTTTGTTTTATGTTTTGTCATAAATTAAGCTGTTGGTTTTTTAATTTGAATTGTTTCAAATTTTGTCATTTCGGGGCCTTTTATAGTTGACTTACCGGTATTGATTTTGCTCATTGTTGCCGGCCGTACGGTGATCAATATATTCCAAATGTGATAAATCAATACAATAAAAGTAAAAAATACACAAAAGTTCATTTTACTTCAATTGCTGCAATATATTTCAATTTTGCCTCATAGCTTTAATGGCAAAGCATTATCCGTTCTGAAACTGTTCTTCACAAAAAGAGGCATTGCAAACGATGATTGTGGTATTATGTATAAGTTCAATGCTCCAAAAGCTCAATTTATTAAGTTGAAAGACATAAAGTGCAGGTTTGTGTTTTTGTAATACGAGGGAATACTCACTCGAGAGTATTGACATTGTATCGAGACTGGTGATATAAGTATCTAACAAAAATCTAAAACACAAATCTTTGTCTTGCTCAATCTTAGGTTTTCTATGTAATATTTTGATATTTGTCCTTTAGCCGTTTATTTTTTTTGCCATGGTGTTGTCTGTTTTTATTGGACTGATGATTTTCGACCTTGGTATCCTCTCTCTCTCTCTCTCTTACACAGATTTAAAGAAAACAGTTGATTTTTTGTCATTGTAGATAAAACGGATAAAATGACATTACATTTATAATTTTATTTTTAAAACACACTCTAAGACATCATTTTTATGTTATTCATTATATTATCTTGTCAATAACCATCAGGAATTATCATGTATAACTTTATTTTTAATATCTTCATTGTTCTCATTACAATGTATTATATTCTCATTGCTATATCTGAGAGCGGTGAGGGGTCAATGGAATTGAGTCAAGGAAAACAGACTTTATGCAAATCGACAGGATTTTGTAAAATACAATCCCTTGAGAATTTTTTAATTTATTTTGCTATTGATTCTGAATCGTAATCATTTTGATTTTATGAATTTTGCATTGTAACGAATTTCAATGGGTTTTTTTTAGGTATAACTTATTTTGTCATATTAATAGGTAATTGTCATACTTACATGCACAATGTATCTGTGAGAATTGACACTATTCAGTCACCTTTTAGTAAGTTTGATGTATGTCTCCGAAGTTTGTTGACCATCGTGAAATATGTGTCTCAGATAATTACGGATATGTTTCGATGTAAGTATCACACAAATGACTTTGAGTATGGTCAAATGTAGTCTATCATTCCCACGAATATATTCGGATGACACTAACCCAAATGACCTCGGATATTTAAAGATATGAGGTTCTCGGATAACCCTAGCTATATTAGAGTGTGGTTGTCTTTCATCTCCATGAATACGTTAGGATAAAGTTACAGATGACCACACATATTTTGGGACGTATTTGTTTCAGACGACCACGGACATCTCCAGGTGTTACTGTCTCAATTCAGTCTTCCTTGTCATATGTATAGCCGGGTAAAATGGCGTTCCGGCTAAATGGAAATCAAGAAGGAATATTTCGCTCCTTAAACTTTTATTTTAGCAGTCCGGCAAGACCGAACAACAAACTCCAAACCAAATTTAAAGTAACATACAAACAATAACAATATATATAAGCACAAGCAATTAAAGGATTAAGAAGATTAACATATGCCAAATAGAAATAACAATAGATTAGAAGAGTAATTAATGTCCGACACGTATAAGTAAATTATTGTCTAAACTGTTACAGAGAATGAATAATTAAATGAATAGAGTAAATGAATTTAAGTCCTTTATCCAAGATTATGACACATAATCCGTGTAATACACTTATGCCTAAATTTACGACAAAGTTCAGAATAATAAAATAAATGCAAAACAAGAATATACATTAAAACAATTGAATTCATAAAATGTTGTTTAAAAACTTATTTCATTGCACAGTCCAAATTGTCCGGTCATATATGTATGGAAAATGAGCTTCTTGTGGGTTCCAAGATCATCCGTCATCTTTTCAATTTTTGTCCATCTGGCTTTCACTCTGTCATTTTGAATTCCCACTTTTGACTATCCTTTTATTTTTCTTGAAGACTTTTTGTTCGTTAACTAATCGTTATATTGACACTTAGTGCATTGAATTTACCTGAATTTGCAGACGTAAAACAAACGTTTTTTTTTTGTCTGATGGCTAATGAAGTAAGACCTTATAACATATTTAAACTGAAAAAATAAATAAAGTTAAGACAGTTAAACTCATTTCTGTGACGTCAGTTTATAGTTCAAAATGTATGTTATTTTTCAAGAATCAACTGAACACTCGGTTAACTTTTAAATCTTAACTTATGAACGTTTTATCTATCCATCTGAGTGTTTGAACTTGCGCGTCTTTTCTTCAATATTACCATAATCTTCTGTCCGTGAATGATACCACTCGACCACGCCTACTGGTATTCAGTATTTGATAACTTTACTCTGTTAGCACTTTTAAAATTGATAATTCTTGTCCATACATACCATCAAACTCTATTGCTGTCTAATTGAGCTTCTTTTATTTCATAAAATATATATTTTGTCTTGTTTGTTTTATCTTCCATTTGTTTGTTTATTCATTTTATTGTGTGCGTTTTTTGTAAACTAAAGATAACGTTTAACATTCGACCATTTTAAATCAACGCATGCGATCATTATCATATTTTAACAAAATCAATAAAGTTGTATAACTATATAGCAATATCTAAGTATAAAATGACAACGAGAAGAAAAATGAATCAACACATTTCTATAAAACATAAAAAATAAACGTTTATTTCGGATGTCAGGTTTGAAAATAGGTAAATTTTCAACATCGTTGTGTTGAACCAAACTTTAATACGATAACGGCTGTTACAATCTAAAATGAACAGCCATAAACTTATTACAGTTGTCACTAGTAATGTACAAGGACTTTCAAAGATCTTCTTCATAACAGCAAATGTTTATTTTTGTTTGGGTCATAAGTTGTCCAAATTACAGCTTAAACCGTTCACTTTCTTATTTGACAGTCAAAAAGAACAAAAAGATCCATATATGGTAAAAATAAAAATTCATCATATTCTTTGTGATTAAAAAAGATATTTATCAAGCAAAACAATATTATCACAAACAATTTCATTCCGATTGTAGAATTCGAACAATATGTCTAACAGCTATGACTAAACATATTCTCAGAACAATAACAGAATCAATATACATGTATATACAATTTTAAGTTTGTTTAAACTTTGTTTAACATGTCGGATACCTCAATATAAATGTAAACCGTATGGATACAATTATATCCGAGTATACACGAATCAATAGAGTGAAATAATTATACGTTAATTTCCTTTATTACTGTAATGTTCAGAACTTTAAATAGACGGTTGTTTCACACGAAACGGGCTAAGTATGATAATTTATAAGAATTGATGGATTCGGAAACTATATCGCGGCTCACGTTGCTCGCTGATTATTTTTTACGAATCAACTACTTGTAATAAATTATCTACTACTTATGAATATATCCCAGTAAATGAATTTACAAAAAAAAATCTACCTTTTGCAACAAATTCTTTTAAAACAAACCATAAAGATTATGACAATGATTACCGTATCAAAAATATAGAGTGAATGAAGTCAAAATAACCAACAGTCTTTATTTTTTGTCACAGATTTTGTAAATTGACTCTTATCCCAAGAAATACTAGACAATATGATTGAAATCTACATTATCATCACAATCACTTGTCTCTGAAAAAAAATGTCCGATATACCTTTATATAACACAAGGTTCTTAACTCGCATTTTTAAAAAAATGTCACCCGGTCGCGAACCTCCGTTATATTTCGATTTCTCTGTTGTCAACCCCACTGCAACTTGTTACGCCGTAAATCTAAATTGATTTTACACAATGGTGTATAACACGCATACCTTTGTTGTCGGAATCATTCGTAGCAGGCCTCTCCAAGTATGTCAACCGTAACTATTTCGTCTACCCTACCCACAGCCGATTGGAAATATAAGACTTGAGGTAAATGGTTAATTGTAATTGTCCCTTTGATATCTTTCCCCTCTCTTATATATATCTCGGTTTCGGATTGGTCAAATTTTATGGGAAGGTCTATTGCTAAAAAATAAATGTTTCTTGGAGTTATCTCCTTTTATATGTCCAGAGAGTCTGAATGACATTGATGGAATGGGAAAATTTGAGTCTAAATATAGAAACTCGTAACTCATTAGACATACCTCATATAACACTTGTTAGATTTTTTTCACGGAATCTTTTACAAATTTACTATCTGGATGATAAGTTCTATTCAGACAAAAACTAACAGTTTTTTTGGAAATACTTTTTATAATTAATCATTTACTGCGAGTCTTATATTTCCAATCGGCTGTGGGTAGACGAAATAGTTACGGTTGACATACTTGGAGAGGCCTGCTACGAATGATTCCGACAACAAAGGTATGCGTGTTATACACCATTGTGTAGATAAATCAATTTAGATTTACGGCATTACAAATATTTGTGGGGTTGACAACTGAGAAATCGAAATATAACGGAAGTTCGCGACCGGGTGACATTTAAAAAAAATGCTAGTTAAGCACCTTCTGTTTTATTAAGGTATGCAGCAATTTTTTTCAGAGACAAGTGCCTGTGATTATCATCATAAGCTTTATCAATGAAAAACTCTTTTTTTTTTCGTCGGTATTTTGATAACGTTACTTAAATTTTCATCGGATACGGGATTAAAATAATGTAAAAGATACTAAACATTAAAAGTTTTGTAGTGATTTGTATCGTTTTACACATAAGACATATATAGAACAGGCAACAGCGATTACGGTGTTGCAAATCAAGATACCTTTTCCTGCTTGTGCGTTAGTTAACTTAATTTTTTTCGGAAGGTTGCTTATGATGAAACATTTGGAGTTAGTCATTGTCACTTGAAATTTATTTAATTTCATTACCTGGAATTCATGTCGAACAGTATTGATTAGGCTGGGTTTTAAGTAGTTATATACATAAAAGGTAAATTCTTTGGCATGTTATTGGTATACCAGTTTCGTTAAAATTTGTCTGACAGTTTCAATATTCGGTCAAGGAAAGACAACCATGAAGATTAATCCTTTAAAGATTGTTTCATTTCATACTTGCTCGAATGCAATAACACTTTTAAGTGTTTATCTTACGTTTGGATACAGTTATAATACTTACACGAGCAAGACGATGGGTACCACATGTGGAGCAGGGTCTGCCTACCCTTTCATAGCACCTGAGATCACCCCCGATTTGTGGCACGGGTTCGTGTTGTTCAGTGTTTAGTTTTCTATGTTGTGTTTTGTGTACTGTTGTTTGTCTTTTCGTCGTTTTTCGTTTTTTGCCGTGGCATTGTCAGTTGGTTTTCGACTTTGAATATCCCTTTGGTATCTTTTGTTTCTCTTTTGAAATGCTTTGTCATGACTGATCATCGGACTATTAACAATTAGGCGTTCCACAACGGGTACCACGTACAAGTCTTACCGTTCCAAAACATGAATGCATATCCCATTATTAAATAATGTATGCTGGTTAATCTTTTTTTTTCCATTGTTTTGTAGGTTATCAATTGTTTATTCGTCTTTTTTGTCATCTATACTACTAAAATAACGAGGTCCAATTAGTTAGCCGGCATGACGTAAAAACGACGAATCAAAGAATCAAAAAAAGTCTGCCAGACGTACCACCAAACGGCGTATTTGGGATTTGCTATATACTAGGGTCATAATCACACATGGACTTCGTCATTTTACAGGGATTGACACTACTAAATTCAATCATTGACCAAAAAAATATATTTACAAGTAGTTTCCGCTTATAGTAAGAAAACCAGGACGGATTCAAACAGAAAGATTTTGAAAACAGAAAAAACTGCACCTTATAATCAACATGACTTTATCAAATGACAATACGAATACTAAAAATCCAGGCTGAGAATAAGGCGTAGGTACTTTAATTCAGTCACGGACCATGATCCATGACACAAAGTCAGTACATGCACAGCAAAAAACAATTAAAAAGCAAAGGATCAGCGCTTTAATTACTGTTCTTCATCTCAAAGTCACAGTGAGGCCTTCAACAGGGAGAAAAAAAACTCTCACCTCACTGCAAATTTAAGACGGCCCCTAGCACCGGTTTTAGCGGAATTCTCAAAAAAGAACATACTGGAAAGTAGTTCATATCTATAACAAAATAGTTCCTACGCATAGGTGTAAATCTAAACTAAGTTGCATATATTTTAGTAATTAAGGTATCAAATGAAAGGTGAAGGACTGGTGATCCTTGTAGAACACGTCACGATTGACTGATTATTTTGAATAATGCAGAAATGTATGAATGAGTTTTGAATTTGAGGAAATATATTGCCTGTTCTCAGATATGAAGTACCTGGTTTGGTGTATCAAAAGTTCCGGTCACCAGTACGGCCTGGTGTATAAATAACGGTATATTGATCCCGACCCCCTAAAATGTTTGGAAGTGAAAATGTTAACATGGATAGAAATGAGGGCTAATTATAGGTGGTGTGCGTCTTTTATGTTTAGTTCACAAATTGGCCTTAAATGGAGAGAATGATGTGGCACACATAAGAGAAGTTACCACAAGAATAAATACACATAACTTTAAAAATACAAAAAAGCATGAATATCAAGCACAAGGAAACTTTCTACGGCCTCCACACAGCACGAGAGACAAACCCCTTTAATATAATATAAAAACAAAGGATATGGGGTATCCATGATCCATGACACAAAATCAGTACATGCGCAGTAAAAAACATGTTTATGTTTTTAATTTCTCACAAAACATCTTCATACTTTTTTTAATTTTGCTGCAGATGGTCTTTTGGCCACTTTCTTTATAAAGTGTGGCCTCTGACATTTCTCCATAAATTTATCCAGTAGAATAAAAATGGATTTTTAATCATCCTTTCATAATTGTTAGAAAAACTGCAACTTCATATTATGATATGAATATGTATATATTCTTATTCCCACGCTGTTATTTTTTATGAAGATAATTGCGAAATATTAAGGATTTAGTCACTACTATGATTTCACAATTCATCAACAAATCATATAATGAAATAAACCCAGGTTCACATACAACCAATATATCAAATCAAGAAAGATTTCATAGGCTTTACAATATAAAAAAAAAGTAAGTAAAAAATAAATTTTTTTCTTCTTCATATTAATGCTTTGCCGATTGTATGTTGAATATGTATAACAAAGTAATCGAACAAGGTTTTTTTTTATAATATGAATTGATACAATTTGTCAAACTTCTAAAATTCACATTGTTTTGTCATAAAACACGTTGCTTTTCAATTGATAGCTATATAGATTTTAAATTTAATTTACTGTTTTTCCAGTGACTAAGTGGTGACACTTTATTCGATAATATATTGTTTTATTTTTCTTGTTATCCCCATATGAAAACAAACAAATGTAGATAGTTGAATACAATGTAAAAGTAAAAGCTGCTTAAGAAATTACATGAAATACCATGAAATATTCACAGATCACTGTTTTCCTTGCTTTATCTATTTAAAAAAACTACATTCATATTTTTCAAGTTATTCATTAATTTAAAAAAACATTTAGAAAGAAAAAAAACAGAAAATGAATGGATAGAATCAACGAAACTAATAATAAGGGTTTATATATATTCATGATTGATTAGTATCAAAAAGCATTTTGAAACGCAGTTTACAATGTTGGATTCAAAACTACTTTCTTAACTAGTTGAATTATACCATAACTCACTTATTGTTCTGTAATTACGTTGTTCATCGTCTGTCTGTGTTTGTCTGTTTATCCATACATTGTTCGTCCGTTTATAAATTTCGTTAGATATTACTCGGCGTCTTCCGGAATAGATGGTATGATGTAAATACATTATCCGTCCAACTGTTTCTCCGTCAGTAATATAGATTCTATGTTTAGAATATATATTTGTTCTGGTACTATATAATATTATATCGTGTAAGCGATTTACTTATCTGTCAAGCAGTTACGTTTTGTTCCACGATACATTGAATTTTTATTTTACTTTGTCTAGAATTTTTCGTCAATGTCTTGTAACGATTAAACGTAAACTTTGCACAATTTATACATTTTTACGACCATCAATTATTGCAATGTTTGTAAATATTGCTGAGAAAGCAAATGGTCCAGGCGTTTTGTGTCGCAATTAACCATCCAATTTTTTTAGTCGAAGGCTTGCCGGACTAAGGGTGTTCTCGAAAGATATCGCTTATTTTGGAATTGATAAACACTACTGGATGACGTTATATTTACAAATTTCAAGTCGAATACGTTACTTTGACAATCAAATGAACCTTCTAAATACATGTACATTATTTTCTAATTCAATTTTTAAAAAATTGAATGGTCATAGTTTTCTATTCCTAGCGTAACACAGTCGATCTGGAAGCATTCATCTCATGAAACTGTTGAAAAACATATACAATATTATCAGGAGTAACAAACGGTTGTCACTAGAAGAGCAGAAATGTTCTCACACTTCTGGAGCATATCAGTTAAACTCGGGTTTTTTTGTTTAATCGTGTTTGTTTTGTTTTGTTTTGTTTTGTTTTTTTTTCTTTTCGTTTTTCTTTTCAGTTTGCAGTTGTCTCTTTTTACTATGATTTTGATTGTCCTCTGTGTATCGTTCTTTTGTTCATATGGACAACTTACCAAAACAAATCTTTTATTTCTTGAAATTTTCGAAGAGAAATAGTCATAATTAAGTGATATTTTTTTAATGTACAATGTAGGTAAACAAAACACATTAATATGCTATATACATGTACAAATAATACTTTCGCGGAAAATGGATATTAAAAGCTGAATATAATTTATATAAACGTGTGATACCTATTTCAATTCGGATTACTTTGTGGAATGACCTTCATTCGGTACGCCAGTTATTTCGAACAAACGTTTTGCACGAAATACATTAGGGATCAACGATTTGGATTTACTTTAACATGCATCAAATACAATGGAAAAAATATACGTGGAAATTAGAGTAGACTTGTGAAATCTTCGATGAACAATTATTGTGCCTTATTTAAAATCACATCAAAGATATCAGGTTTATAATTTGGTACGCCAGACATGCGTGTAGACCACATTTGGTACGCCAGACACGCGTGTAGGCCACATTTGGTACGCCAGACACGCGTGTAGACCACATTTGGTACGCCAGACACTCGTGTAGACCACATTTGGTACGCCAGACACGCGTGTAGACCACGTTTGGTACGCCAGAAACGCGTGTAGACCACATTTGGTACGCCAGACACGGGTGTAGACCACATTTGGTACGCCAGACACGCGTGTAGACCACATTTGGTACGCCAGACACGCGTGTTGACCACATTTGGTACGCCAGACATGAGTTGACGAGTATTCCAAACCAAAACATTTGCCAAATCCTGCTTAGATCTGGTTTAGGAAGAATAATACTTTAAGCATTTGGTGCATACGAAGAGTTTTGAGATAAACGATATATTCAACGGGAACTCTCAAACCCTAATATTTAATTATCAGGTTCATTACATACTTGAGGGGTACATGAATAAAAGGGAGTTTAACAGAATATTTAACACCAAGTTTGCTTGTAAGAACCTTAGTTAATTAGTAACTGACAAAGTTATCGACAAAATATTCAAGATATGTATATCGTAAATCATGTCTATACTGAATTAATGAATATTGGGATAAGATATCATCGGGACAACAGTCCATCAGCAGCAGAGTCGCCCAAGTGATTGAAAATAAAATTAACACTTTTAAATTGTTTGCGTCTGAAGCGCTCAAAATCAAACATTTGAAAGCCAAAAATTTCAAAGGCTTACAATTGATATTGAATAGTAAAAACTGTCCTTTGTATATATGTCAACTTAATTGGTGACGATGCGGTATTATATCTTCAATCCCCTAAAATTGTAACTTTGCCCCTATCCAGGATTTGAGCCTATAGAAGCTTTCAGAATTGAAGTTTAACAGAATCAAAACAATATTTTAAAAAATCAGCACTGACAAATTCAAAAGTAGAATTTGGAAAAAAAAAATTAAAAAAAAGGCTATGTTTTTACTTATTAGATTATAGTAAACAAAATTTAACATTAATATATCAAATAACAGCAGTTAACCTTTGTTTCTTTACCATTTAACATGAAGCATCCAACCTATGCATCACATAAAATCAAGTACAAATTTTAAGACTCCTGTTTAATGTTTCATATGAAATAATAAAAGAGAGACTTACGAAATCGAACATCATTATGTAAAGCATGTCTGCATTGGGGCCATGTCTGCGGTACAAAAACCTGAGTATTTCGAATAATTTAACATGTTGCTAACAGCAAATTTACAGAAAAAGAGAAACATCGTGTCAACACAAGAAATAGAAAGAAAACAAAAAGTTCCAGACATATTTAGACATAATAAAAATAGATGCAACAGTACTTTACCGTATTCATGATCATTCATATGCCATAAATCAATTCAGAACATAAAGATTAAGTTAAAACCAAAACCTTAGGGAACCAAATGAATTACAAACGGAGCGAGCCAGGTTTGTCGACAGGGTTAGCGTTCATTAACCTATTACTTTATGGGGGAAATAACTATAAACAAACAAATGGAAAATACTCACTGTAAACATAATGATATTTTGTATATAAATGTAATATGCTTCAGTAAGATGGGTTTTTTTTTCAGAAAATAAAATATGATAATTATCAAAATAGTAAGATAAACATAACTCGAATAAGAGCAACTTGCGCAACTTTATTATACGTTTAGACACATTATACATGTGTTAAAGGAAAATATAATTATGACATAGAATACAAATAAAACATTTCAGTGACTGATATGTCAAAAAGGTATACATAATAAAGTAAATTAAAAAATATATATTTTATAAGTTTACTTATAAACAATGATAAATGTTTAAAATATAACACTTTATCAAAAGACCTCTCACTTCTTTTAAATTTGGGTATCGGATATAGGTAATGGGAATATGCGTATTTCGTATGTCTACGACTTCCGGCGATTGGCATTCAACACGAAAACAATAGCCAGTACCAATACCATCATAACTTCAGTGGCATATGCAATCTTCTTTTGCAATATTTTTTCTTTTTTAGCGAAGTTCATACATTACTCTAATACTTAATTTGTTGTAATATATAAGAAGTTTGCTCTAAAACTGACCGTTTTCAAATTAAACACCAACTTCGATTGGAGCGCTGCCATAAGACATAAAATACGTTTACGTTGATCTTATTTCATATAAGAATAAGGAAATGTGGTATGATTGCCAATGCGACAACTATCCACCTTAGTTCAAATGAAGTGAATGTAAGCAATTATAGTCAATCGTACGGCCTTCAACAGTAAGAAAAAATCATACCATGTAGTCGGCTATAAAAGGCCCTGGCATGAAAAATATGAAACATTTTCAATTGAGAAAAGTAACAACCTAATTTTTAACAAAACAATTTACGATAAAAACATGTATGTCAGACATGAACCAACTACCACTAAACTACAGGCTCCTGACTGGGGACAGGCACATATAGAATGTGGCAGACAGGGTTAAACATGTTTAAAGGCGCCAACCCTCCCCCTAGCCTGCTACAGTGGTGTAACAGTACAAAAATAACCATGTATATTTCATATTTCAACAGAACTATAAGTGAATATGTTCTAACATATTGGCAAAACAAGAAGTTCCCAGGAGTCTGTATCGCTAACCTGGCATTACTGCCCAAATGAATTGATACAATGCAACAAGATTATTTGTATTGAATGGAAACTATGTAGAACAGAATCTGTCTTGCTGATCGTTTCGCCAAGACTAAGTTTCTCTATTTTCATAATCGTTATAAACAGATTATAAGCAGGAATTTCAAAAAGATGGCTTAAAAAGTGTCATTTATAGGTAATAACTCTAAGGAATCATCCAAAGATATCGGTCACCTTAGCATGTTTGAAGATCATGTATTGCTGATCATTTTGGCTGTTTACAAGTTTTACCTATCTATTTTAGTTTACGAGATGTAAGGCAATTAATGCGTTTTATCCATATGTTCTATTTTTATCCTTGGCAGCCATTTTTGTTGACTGACCGAAATTAAAACCACAAACTGTATAATAGAAACCCTAAGGATCATTCACCCCTAGTTTTGTTGAAATGAGTTCTGTAGTTTTAGTAGAGAAGATATTTGATAAGTATACGATGGACACACTATTTGTCATAAATTGTCGTTTAGGGGCAGTAACTCCTTACTGGGTCATCCAATAGTTTCGGTCAATCTGTAGATCGTTCAAAGCTGATAATTTTTGCCATTTACAGTTTCTACCCTTCTAAAAGCAAAATAACAAAAATACCGAACTCCAAGGGACATTCAAAACGGAAAGTCCTTTATAAAATGGCAAAATTAGAAGCTCAAACACATCTAACGAAAGGAAAACAACTGTCATATTCCTGAGTTGGTAAAACAGAAAATTTGCCAAAAATCCCCTTCCCTTCGTAAATTTTACGGTTGACCGTTATGGAGTATCCGTTTCACAGATGACAACGGATATGTTCCAATTGTCGTAACTACAATCCTATCCCCTTTTCCCCGAATGTGACGTACCGAATTAGACTTATCACCAGGTTTGTACTAACATGTACAACACGTGCCGGTGCCAATGTGGAGCAGGATCTGCTTACCCTTCCTGAGCAAAAGAGGGACGAAAGATACCAGAGGGACAGTCAAACTCATAGATCGAAAACAAACTGACAACGTCATGGCCAAAAATAAAAAGACAAACAGACAAATAATAGTACAGATGACACAACATAGAAAACTAAAGACTAAGCAACACGAACCCCACCAAAAACTGGGGGTGATCTCAGGTGCTCCGGAAGGGTAAGCAGATCCTGCTCCACATGTGGCACCCGTCGAGTTGCTTATGTTATTACAAATCCGGTAAATAGTCTAATTTCGGTGAAAAGGGAAGGGTATTGTAGTTACGACATAAGGAACATATCCGATATCATCTGTGAAACGGTTATTCCATAACGGTCAACCAACTCGTGATGGCGTCCGTAAAATTTACGAAGGGATGACTTCAACTTCACCATTTGGAACTCTTGGTTTTTGGTGGGGTTCCGTGTTGCTCCGTTTTTTATTTTCTATGTTGTGTTTTGTGTAATGTTGTTTGTCTTTTTCTGCTTTAACCATGGCGTTGTCAGTTTATTAACGACTTATGAGTTGTCACTTTGGTATCCTTCGCCTCTTTTTTAAGGACAATAACTCATTAAGGATTTATTTGTTTTGTTTTTTTTTTAAATAGGAAGTGATATATCTGGACATTCTGGGCATTTATACTTTGTCAGATTTTTTCTCTTTCTATTTTGGGCTTCAAGAAATAAATCAATTTATGCATTCATCCTTATGTTTTATTTTATCCATGGCGGTCATAATTTGTCCACTGACCGGATTAAAAAAAAATACATTTTACAATGTAACCAAATAACCATTCACCTTAAGTTTGGTTGAAGTTGGTTCAGTAAATTTCAAAGGAGATCTTTTGAAAAAAAGTTACGACGGACGACGATGGACACTAAGCGAGGAAAAACGCTCATATGACCTTTTAGGCCAGGGAACCAAAAAACGAAATGTTATATGAAATATGCATAAAAGACTTTCTAACATTGGTGCGTTTTCGAACCCTTATAACTCACCCCATTTTCCATATGTTTCAATTTGGAGTATTAGAGTATTCAATAATCAAATTTGATAATCAAGCGTTTAATTTCGTCAGGTTTCATGGACTTCCGTCATTTTTAATCTTATTCGGTATTTTTGTACTTTTCTGCATGTCAACTGAGATTGATGTATAACATACCTTTCTATAAAGACGGAATATTATAATCTGGCTCGACTTCTTATTTCTTGGCTTTAACAAAACACTAAAAATAAGTTGGATTTTCTATAACAACAAACCATTACTTTTATTTTGTTTAGATTCTCTTTCTACTTCCGTCGAGTAATTCGGTTATAATTTGGTACGCCAGACGTGCGTTTCGTCTTCATAAGAGTCGTCAGTGGCGCCCTTATCAAAACAGTCTACTTTAATATGAAATTGAAAGCGTTACAAACCAAACATTTCAAAACATTGAGCCCATTTTGCTACGGCCATCTATGGCAAACTATCCGCAAGAAGTGTTGAAATATACTGAAACATTTGTTAAATCTTTTAAAGCGAGAATGCCGATGTAAATCACTTCCCACATGCCAAGTCTACAAATAATGCTAAATCAAGACATCATTGCTAAAAACTACTTACTCAAAAGTATTCAGCATTTATTTACTCCAGTATACTTTGGGGCTTTAAATATGAATTCGTCATACAAGTGATATTTTGTTTCCAATCTTAAGCATAATCTTTAACATTATGTTTTCAAGAGAAGGAATTGACAAAAAGACTATTTACTGTGATTTACTGGTGCATGAACAGAATACTAACTCGTTATCATTATGTTTCATTTTATCATTGATTTAATTCGTATGCATAAAATTGTATAATATATTACAATTAGAATAAAAATCATGAATCAAATCTCTAATAACAGGAAAAAGAATTCGTGGTTTCGGATTTCGGATTTAACTATAACAATTGAAATTAACTGTTTATTACAGATTGTACACTTGTTTTAACTAACCTTTGCACAAGATAACGATACAAACATAAGAATCATTTAAATTACGTGGTAGTTGTTCAATATTGGTTTTCAAGAATTTATCTTCCTACTTAAGATTAAAGACAGTAGCAATGATAATGTTCATATTAATTTTACAGAAACTGCGTTTTCAAAATGTATAACTTTTAGCTGTTATTTATAACATGTTTCATGTTGGCGTCTTTTAGCTTGATCGTTGAAGAATTCAGTTTATTTTCTAGGTCACACCGAATCTTTATGATTCGATCTATTTTACTCAAAGCCATACTAGTATATTGAATTTGATATCACTTCAATTAAGATGTGGGTTTTTCTTTAGAACTTGACTGCAGATCTCCTAAATGTTTTTAAATCAGATTCGACCTTGTCAATCGATTTTCACAAATGAAATTATTAACTGGGGCCCAATTTTTTTTTTTATCGTATTAGGGAAATATATTTGAAACTAATTCTGTTAAATTTTCAACAGATAGACATTAGGTTAGTTCCATTTTTAAATTACATGTTTTGCGTCGGGAAATGGTCAAACCGATGATAATAGATTATATTTCAAATTTTAAAGTTTTCCCTTCTTGGTTTCTAAGGATACTAATGTATTGTCATTAGTTTTTATTCCGATTGAACAAATATAAATTCTTTTGGACTCTTAATAAATACTTCCGACTCTCGAATATTCTTTTTTATTTTAATTTTAATCTTGTACAGAAGCAGTTTGTTGAACTGAACTATTCAGCGACAAAACCTTGCTATCTTGTTTTTTGATAGATTTGCTATAACCCTTATTCCAAGGCAACTTTTGCCGAATCCCGAAAATTGATGTGTTTATCGCAATTATTTTAAAGACTTGCTTGTTGAACGTTCCTTTGTCAACATGTATCGGTATTGGCAGCCTGTGGCAAATTTAATTTTCGATTTGAGATATTGTGTTTTACATCATGCCTTTGATATAGTTAGATTTAATTATGAATAACAGGGAATATATACTGACAGCTCTCAGTGTGCCCATAGTTGTCCTATAGTTCAATACAATTTATATACTGACAGCTCTCAGTGTGCCCATAGTTGTCCGATAATTCAATACAATTTATATACTGACAGATCTCAGTGTGCCCATAGTTGTCCTATAATTCAATACAGTTTTAATTGATTATAACACTTTATAAATTTGGTGGCTCAGAAGCGCTTCTCTAGATTAGGAACGCTCAAACCTAAATTGTGTTTTAAAGGCAAATGATGTATAATACCATACATGTAAATGATGTATAACACCATACATGTAAATGGTGTATAATACCATACATGTAAATGGTGTATAATACCATACATGTAAATGTATAATACCATACATGTAAATGGTGTATAATACCATACATGTAAATGGTGTATAATACCATACATGTAAATGGTGTATAATATCATACATGTAAATGATATGGTGTATAATATCATACATGTAAATGGTGTATAATACCATACATGTAAATGATGTATAATACCATACATGTAAATGGTGTATAATATCATACATGTAAATGGTGTATAATACCATACATGTCAATGGTGTATAATACCATACATGTCAATGGTGTATAATACCATACATGTCAATGGTGTATAATACCATACATGTAAATGATGTATAATACCATACATGTAAATGGTGTATAATACCATACATGTTCTTAAATTTGCCCTTATATGACTTAGTAAATAGATATTCAGGTAATCAAAAAGCAAATTCCAACTGTGCTGAATTGCCAGTGCTACAAACCATGACAAAATTAATTTATTTTGTAAAGTTTTTTTCTTTCTTTTTGTGTGTGTGTCAACTTCTGAATATATTTTAAAAGTATGGGATCACGCAAAAAAACATCCTATTATTCTGTAATTGTGTAAAAGGATATTTTAAAGCTTTCCAAATTTGGTTGCGGTTTATGTTTCTTTTCTTCATTTTCGTGAACGATTCACATTTAATGACATTGTAAATCTTGTGTTGATTATCATAATACATATATATACCAGTCATTTCAAAAAAATGTACATTTTTCGGTTATTGTCTATTATCCGTTTAATTTGCTTGTTTTTCATCATTTTTCTTTTTAACATTATACGTTACACATATTGCAAGATAGTAAGTGCAAATATTAGTGTGCAGAAATTTTATTCATTTTTTTGTAAATGTTGAAGTATGAAAAATTGCCAATTTCCATGTGTTCATATTTGATATCTTACTTTTTCATTCAAATAATCTGTAATTAAAATAGCTTTTACATGGTCAACAGGATGATTTTGTTATTCAGTAACATCATAACTTTAAGAAAAATAACTTTCCATGGTTAAAATTAAGAACACAAATATTCCTCAGTAACTAGAATGTCTGTTCGTGAATATTTGTCCTTCCTGTTACTATTTACTTGTTTACGGAAAAAAAATAGTTTCTCCCTTCAAAAACGGAAGTCTTTTAGTGTGACGTCATAGACGTTGATCCAGGACATAATGGCAGCGTGAAGATTTAAAAGGGAAAACGTTTGGCTATCAAATTCAAAAGATCGGTAAGTACTGATTTATGCGTACCTTTTTATTATGTCTTTAATGTTACCTATTATTTTATAGTTTTTAATTGCACTATACTAATAAAACGTATGTTACCGTAACGTATGCATGGGCCGGAAGTATAAAAACACTGCATCAGTTATAAGGGAGCGACTATTTTATAAAAAGTTAGGGTTATGCTATAATTTTTCCATCCTGTTACTGTCCTTCCTGTTACCAAGAAAATAGTAACAGGAAGGACAAAAATGGTAACAGGATGGACAAAAAAGTTAAAAGATAAACATTCTTTGTGAAAAAAAGTCAAAATGCTGTTTGAATGATCCTCAATAAATTTTTTACAGTTAACACTTTAGATTTTTATAAATATACGGTACATTATTTTATGGTATAAACGTTCATATCGAAATATTGTTTTGACCAAATATGTGTTACCTTGATTGGTAACAGGACGAACAAAACTGGTAACAGGATAGACATTTATATATGATAATGCAAAGGAAAATAAAACGATGACTTGCGATTTAAACTTGTAAAATTCATTCGATCTGGCAATATTTAACTCCATTGATGTCTTATTATCATTTTCAACTATAAATGAAAGTTCAGTCGCCGATATTACCGTACAACCATTAAGCGTGTCATATTAAATTTGCATTGGTTTTTTTTTCAATAATCTTTTGTTATAGCTTCATCGTTTGTAATAAAGACTTAGATGTTTTTTCTAGTATATGAACCTAAATTGTTTTATATTTATTCTCTATTAATGGTTTTTGTTCTGCTTGGTAACTTCTTTATTTTTAACCTCAGATTTAACCAATATTGCTTCAGTGTGCTATTTTGTAATAACAATATTTTGCTTATAAAATATAATAACCAATTTTGTATTTCTTTCTTGCAGTCATGGTACTATCTCAGGCTGAGAAACAGCGTCGTTACAGGCTTAAAAGAGATACTGACCCTTCTAGACGTGAACAATATTTAAGAAATGAAAGAGAAAGATACAAGATGCTCAAGGATGTAGGGAAGAAAAAAAATAGAGATGAAATGACTAAACGAGAACTTTGTTCCAAGAGAAAATATTGGAAAAATTACAAAAGGGATCTACGAAAGAGACAAACCAATATGAAGAATATTTTAACACCCCCTGGATCCCCTCTTACTAACGATGAACAAGCCGTTCAAGAAGAGGGCGTACCAGTTGCCTTACAGGAAAATGCTCCAGGACCGTCGAGACAGAATATTGCAAGCAAGAGGAAAAGAAAAAGAGAAAAAGCTAAAGTTTACAGAACAAACAAATTATTGATAAGAAAACTTGAAGAGTCAAACAGAAGAGTGCAAATGTACAGAATGAGGTTAAAGAGAGAAAAAAATAAGATGAATTTGATAGAAAATAAAAAATTAGAAACACCACGAAGCAGGACAAAACGGCTGTTTAAACATGCATCAAGGAACTTCAAGTCTGTTCGAAAAACTTAAGACTTTCATCACGTTCTTATTAATGAAATGCAAAACAGCTGTGAGAAAAATAGATCAATGAAGAAGTCAATCTTGGAAATTCTCAGGGGCAAGTTATTCCGAAAGTATAAACTGACGAAGTTTGCCCAAAGCCAAATTCAGGTGACAAACCAAAGTAAAAGGAAAAGAAAGTCAAAACAAACAATATCAGCCAACCTTAGAGGAATAGTAAAGGCCTTTTTCGAGAGAGATGACAATTCCAGAATTACCACTGATAAAAAGAAGACAAAAACTGTGAACAAAATGAAAAAACAAATTAGATTCCTGAACGACACACTTTCGAATCTTTTTGTCAAATTTAAAGCAGAAAACAATGATAAAATAGGCTTTATAACTTTCTGGAAACTAAAGCCTTACTGGATTAGAAAAGCAACAGAAAAAGAAAGAGAAACTTGCCTTTGTAAATGTTGCGAAAACGTAGGATTGATTGCAGATTGTCTTAAGAAAGCAAAAATTGTTGAGACTGCAAACTTAGAAAGTTTAGTAAAAGAAACAGTATGTTCCATGGATAATCTTGATTGTATGTATGGTAATTGTCTAGACTGTAAGCAATCGACTGTCAAACTAACAGTAGAGGACAAGAATGTTGAAGTAACCTGGTCTCAATGGCAAACTAAAAAGATCAAAAAGACCTTCAAAGGTGGGGACGAAAAAGAGTTGAGCGTCACGGTGAAGGAAAAAGAAAGTGCTTATATCAAAAAGGCAACAGAAAAACTTCATGAGTTATTAAGACCCTCGTACAGTCGCCATCTGTTCAATATCAAAAATCAGTATAAACATTACAAAACTCTCAAAGAAACTTTAAGTCAAACTGAATGTCTGATTCATGTAGACTTCTCAGAAAACTACTCTTGCAAGATGTCAAAGGAAATTCAGTCGATGCATTTTGGAGCATCATTACCACAAATTTCCCTTCATACTGGTTACTATGTTACAAAAGATATGGATACTATCCGTTCATTTTGTGGAGTGTCAGATTCCCTCAGACATGACCCTCAAAGTATATGGGCATACATGCTACCTATTTTGAATGAAATCAAAGATCTGTATCCATTTGTAGAGTACTTGCATTTTTACAGCGATGGACCTACAAGTCAGTACAGACAGAAAATTAATTTCTATCTTCTTTCAACCATGCCATTTGAGCTTGGGTTCACTGGTGCTTGCTGGAACTTCCACGAAGCAGGACATGGGAAGGGAATACCAGATGGCATAGGGGGATCTATTAAACGATCAGCAGATAGACAAGTTAGCTTTGGAGCAGATATATTGACAGCAGATGCATTTATCAAGACGATTGAGACTCGTACTAAAATCAAGCTTTACGAAGTTAAGGAGCCTGACGTTTTAGAAGTAGACAAAATAATTCCTATACCATTGAAAACTATTCCAGGTACGATGAAAATACACCAAATTTTCACCGAATCAGAGAGAAAGCTAAGGTATAGAGGCATAAGCTGCATTGATGTTCATTGCTCTGACCATCTTTGTGATTCGTTTGAATTTTCTGCATGTGGAGGTACAGATCAAGAAAAGTTGATTAACAAATCTGAACCACTGGTATCTACATCAACATCTTATAAAGATATAAATTTGGAAATCAAGAATTCTTATAAAAAAGATGTTATATTACAGAGAAAAATGGAAGAGGACAAAACCTGTGAAAACAAGAATTCAAGTCTTTTGCAAACATTGCAACAATGTGGATCTTTTGAACATTTGCAAATTACTTGTTTGGAATCTATTACAGAAACTTTGCATGGAAAAGATCGGTTTGTTCAAAAAGATAACTTTGCTATTGACAATAGATCCATGAAACTATTCCCAGATGACGTCTGCACCGACAAAACTCTATTTCCAGTACAGGTCAGAGCTGATGGAAACTGCCTTCCAGCATGCGGAAGTGTTTTTGTTTTTGGAAACGATTCTTATGCCGATGAAATCCGAGCTCATATCATAAAAGAACTATCTCTAAACAAAAAGTTTTATCTGGATAAAAACTACTTGTCAAATGCTTTTGGGACCGATGACCATAATAAAAACATCTTAAAAAGTTTCGCAATGTATTCTGATGAATACACCCATGGCGTTGTATTGACGGAAAGATCAATTGAAGATATATATGAGAGAGAAATAATGCAGATAAGAAATTCCAAAACATACATGGGCATATGGCAGATTTTTGCTCTGGCAAGTGTTATTAGAAGGCCAATAGTGTCAGTGTATCCCAAAAAAGGGAATCCTAACGTACGGAAAGATCTTTATCGGAGAATAGAGCCAATGGAAAAAGATTCCGATAAACCGTTGTATATTATGTGGACATCAACTCGCCTCGATATGAACAATAACTACTGGGTTCCAAACCACTTTGTGCCCTTATTGGAAAAAAACGAGCCTGTTGAAATCATCCCTGACGCTAAAAATTGTCTTCACAAGTACGTCATTGTAGACTATGAAAGCACACCATATCCAGGGTATGTGGAAGACGTAGATTCTTCAGATGTATATGTGGTATGCATGCAAAGACTTGAAAGAGATATAAAGAAGAATGTCTTTTATTGGCCAAAAGCTGTAAAAGACAAGTGTTGTTACAACTACTCAAGAATATTGGCCATTATTCCAAAGCCAAAGAAAATCAAAGGGTCTTCCAGTAATTATGAAGTGGATCCGGAAATATGGACAAAAACCTTGTCAAGACTACAATATTAATCATTGACAATCGAAAATGTTCTTCATGACTTTTTGTTCAAATCTTGTGTTGTGTTCTTTTAAGAAGTTTTACTTTAAAGTTTGAAAAGATGAAATTAGTTTTGGTTTTTACTCCTATAATGTATACTTTCTCTACGATTGTATGACAGAAGGTCGGATTGGTATTTGGTAAGCGTCCATTTACATTTAAATGCATATTCAGGGTGAGATTTACATAACGAGATAAAGACCAACATACTGAGCAAAATCGTAAAAGCATTGAACTCACAAAATGACATGTCACTTTATCTTTACCCATTTTTATGACTTCGGGCCAACCAGGTATTGCTCTTACTTCAGGGTAAGCGACGAAACAGGGAATACAATTTATTCAGTTTTTGTTATTTGTCTGGTTTTGTATCCCTGGGAAATCCCCAAAAGTTGTTTTTTTATTGATTTGTGTGACCAGAAGTTTTTTGTCTTTACTGTTACTTCCTTGTCTTTCCTGTTACTGCCATTGTTCGTTCCTGTTACCTTCAAAAATGTGTAAAATAATTTTTACTATGAACAAAACTGATCATTAGGCTAAGTTTGTATTTAATACTATTAAAAAGGGACAAACTAGTCGATTTGTGCTGCCCAGTTTACCAAACTTTTTTTTAAGAGCTTTTAGAAAATAAAAAAAATGATGATTTTTCTGAACGTACCGACTATCTGCAGATTTTTTTTTTGGTAATCTTCATAAAGGATAACTGTTAATGGGATGTCAAATATACACTGTTATATAAGTACGATACATACTTTGATTAGGTATATTCTTTTTAAATATCATGTTTTCTGACATTTGAAAAAAGTAACAGGATGGACAAAATCGGACACTATCTGGCACAATATTTAAAAAAAAATCATTTTCAGGTGTCGATAAGATTGCATATTTTGGGAATGTGTTCGAAAAGCAATGTGTTTTTAGTTCTTTAAATATAATTTGTATTCAAACCACTTACTTTTTTAAAAGTTCCAATTCGGAATTGTACTTTATTTTGAAATGACTGATACAAGTCTAAATTGAAAACAACGTTCAAACCTATGATTGCGTTGGATAAATAAAGGCAACAGTAGTATACCGCTGTTCGAAACTCATAAATCGATAGAGATAAAAACAAATCCGGGTTACAAACTAAAACTGAGGGAAACGCATCAAATATAAGAGGAGAACAACGACACAACAAAAACACAACATTAAAAATGTAACACACACAGAAACGAACTATAATATAACAATGGCCATTTTCCTGACTTGGTACAGGACATTTTAAGAAAAAAATGGTGGGTTGAACCTGGTTTTGTGGCATGCCAAACCTCCCGCTTTAATGGCAACGTCAAACACAACACCAAAACGACAACATCACATGACAGGACCACAATACAAATAAATGGGAGAACATATAGGACAAAGAAACACACGAATAATAGCTAACAAAAGTACTAGGCTTAAAATTCAATACGCTAGACGTGCGTCTCGTCCACACAAGACCATCCAGTGACGCTCAGATGAAGAAAGCTTGAAAGCCAAAACAAGTACAAAGCCGAAGAGCACCAAGGACCAAAACTTCCAAAAAGTTGCGCCTAACACGGCCAGGGTTTTCTGCCTGGGACAAGAACATCCTTATTATTTAGAATAATTTATAATTTTGCAAACAGTAAATCTTATAAAATGACTATATAATAGATATACATGATAAAACCGAAGTGGGGACTAACTACAGAATAAAAACGGATACATTACATCAAACAACTTAATCCAACATATAAAAATACACAGCCGAGTTAGCCAAAGCATCAACGCACAAAGTGACGTCACATTTGAAATTCTAAAAAAACACACAAAGTGACGTCACATTTGAATTTGTAAAAATATTTCCCAAAAATAAGATAGGATTAGGATTGATTCAAGATTAGATTTGTAATACTGACATTACATATATTAATAACAATGAAAATTACAATACTTATTAATATCAAATTGTTGTAGTAATTAGATAATTAATTGTATTATCTAGCTATGTCGGTGTTTCTTTTGAATCAAACTGTAAACCAAATATATCGTATAAATTTCGTTGAACCAAACTAAAATCTAACAAATGAAGGGGGTGATTAATTATCTTTACCATAACACACGAATATTACAGAAAAGACGTTAAGACATTTGACAAAATCCGACGAGAATAACAAATATAACATCAAAATTAAATACATGAATTTGGGATACAAAGGTACCGTGACACGTCTTATAGCAATGCGGTTTCACACTCAGCAAAACAGTCACAATCGGGAATAAGTCACGTTCGGTAATTAAAAGATCAGACGACGTAATGACAAACCACAATCTAACACGTGGTAAAAATGTCCTTAGTTAGTTTGGACAAAGACACATCGTATGGACTAACCAATTCGTGATGGTGTCCGTAAAATTTACGGAGTGTCATTTTTAATCTGTCCTCCTCATAACTTTGTTGGAGCAGTTTCTGCGTAAGGAGCACACTCCTGTATATGAAGTCCGTATAGTGTGAACAATTTTTATACGTGTGCATGTAAAACAAATTCCTTGGTAGAGGGGTCTAAATACAGCACAAACAACATTTTCCAAAAGACAATATACTGTGAATTCATTTATTTTTGTGGGTATCAATTTTCGTGGATTGAGGAAACATTGCATTTTCGTGGATATTTGATTTCGTGGTTTTGCCAAAGTCTGCATACAAGCCTATAGAACATTTGTATTTAGTTGAACATTTGAATTCGTGGGTCACCTTAACCCAAGAAATCCACGAAAATTGATATCCCACGAATAATAATGAATCCCCAGTATATCTTGATTTGGTGCAATTCCTTATATTATGAGCACATTTGAATTGTTTCTCATAAACCCATTTCTTTTAGCCAACCATGGGTTTTAAATAATGCCCCTCCTCGCTTACTCATGTTAGAAATACAAATAAAAGGAACAGAAAGTTTAGTTATCGGAACATTGATAGCAATATATCGGAAATAATCTCTTCTACTAATTAATTTTCAATGGAATAGGTCATTTTACAAGAAGAAAATCAGCGTGATATGTTTTGAATCAATGACCGAGATGATGTTACAAGTATGTGACATCTTCTTTGATCTGGAAAATTATAATATTCAAACACATGTAGACATAGAATCTACTCTCGTAATTGAACTTGATGAGACACACAGCATAATCATAAATACTTCGTCCACTCCCTGGATAATGGACGTATGGTTTAAGAAGTCTTTGTGGATTCTTTTACGTCATCTATCAGTTAATGTTTATTTGGAATGAAAAGAGATTAATTAGCTGTGCATAATAAGTAATATTAAAAAAGATGTGGAAATACACAAACTATTTACGTCAAACAGGCATTAATGGTAAGGTATTAAAAATCAAACATGCTACATGGAACTACAATTACAATTGCGTGCTGTGTGATTTCGTTTTTATATCAAATTTGCAAAAACTTTTTTCGCCTTATTTGACTTTCTTACAACTAACAATTAATAATATGAAGAAAATCACGTTTTTAGTAATGATAACTTTCTCAAGTCGGCTTATTTTAATTATAAATATGACAAATTTTAGAAGGGAATGATTAATTGATTTATCTAATTTTTAAAAGCTGAGAATGGAATGCTTTTGAAATGAAAAAAATATTAAGGATTTAAGGACACAAATACTACGGAATTTCTGAATCAAGCTCTTCAAGTCCAAAGTACAAGTGTCCCAAGTCGGGTTATCTGAAACATGTTTGTTCGTTTGTTCGTTTGTCTTTGTATTTACATTTGTTTTCTCGTAGTAGTCGGGTTTTTTGTGGTTGTTTTTGTTATTACAGGAGTTAAAAGTTTAATATAAATTCTCTCCATGTATATATATAAATATATAAATATTGTTTTCGAAGGATAAAACATATCTGAATTGAATGCGACAGATAGTTTGTGGAAAATATAAGGACAAAATACGTTTATTGAAAATACGTTAAGTTGTCAAAATATGGATACTATGTTCGATTACGAATAAACTTTTCTGAAATGTAATGAACTTTATTTTCAATTTTGAATTTTGTGTCTACAACTGTTTGACTATCTTAACGCCCATTAATGTAAAATATCAGTGTTTTAGTAAATTATGAAGGAAGGAGAAGAGCAATAACAAGATGGAGAATATACGAATGGGGTAATCAGAAACTATAAAATAAACAACATAATGGTCGAAAAAATAATCAGAACCTATAAAATCAACAACATAATGGTCGAAAAAAATAATCAGAAACTATAAAATCAACAACATAATGGTCGAAAAGATAATAGACGAATGAAAAGAACACTTCATACATGTCGTGCGTTTGAGGCACGTTTCTGGATTAACCTTTATCAGGAACGCTCTAACCTTAACATTCAAAGGTCAAAGATGAGTAAATACGTAGAAACGATGGCAGCTATATAACAAAATAGGACCTAAATAAAATGGCCGTTCATCTTAGGTCAACTTTACCTGAAGGAGTTGGAACTTTAGTTCTTAATAATTCCTAAATTTGTAAACAGGAAATTTCAAATGGTTGTATTATAAATCAGAAATGACAAACAATCCACCACAAAAAATACATAAAAACTAAAGATTGTGCGAAACTAATTCATTAAAAACCCGATCGAGTTGCTTTCAGGTGCTCTGGATGATAAGCTCCAGTTTCAGTAGTTGTAAAATGCATCTTATCTCTTTTAAACGCTTCAGTTATTTGATACTACAAACTTCAAATATTCAATAAAGGCAAACACGCATGTTTACATATTTAATTTAGTACCTTCCCCTAGAAAGAATATACATTTGAATTATATTTTATTCGCATAAATTTTTCATTAGGCTAGTAAATAAACACCAGGATTAAAATTTTTATAAAAAAAGGAAAACAACACGCTATAAATTGTATGCGTTCAAAGCGCTTTTCTGGATTTACCTTCATCAAATATTTGAAAGCCAAGGATGTATAAGAACCGAAACAGTTGAACAGCTATATAGGATTCTTGATTTTTCGAAATGATATCAAGATATCATGCAAATCATAGCAGCTAAATATAGAAATTCTATGAAAAATAGTTCTACGAGAAATATTTATGATAGGACTATGAGTAGTATTCATAACAGTTTTTTTCATGATGAAATTTATCTAAATTTTTCATTTCTTCTATTGTCATCATTTGACAAAAATGTTTAAATCTAAGTGATTTTTTTTTCTCGAGAATATCTCGGTTTATAAATTGTTAGTAGAATACCCAGCAAATAATAATTAGTGAAACAGAAAAAAAAACAACAGCATTTTAACCTTCTCTTAGCATACGCCCCTTTTAAAAGAATTAACGATCTGGACAAAACAGGAAAACATTTATTTTGTTTTCAGTATAAATGTTATCATTTGTCTATTATGCACTTACAATGCATTTTTCATAATTGCGTTTCTGAATGAAATCTCTGTTTGGCATGTCCCTACAGGTATCCGGTCCGCAGCATACAATACACAGCACAATATTTGATTTTAATCATTTTGATGCAGTATAAAGCATGGCTGGCCAATCACGAAAAACGACGGGGGTGGGTTTTACCAGCCATCATGTTGTATGTCTAGAGATTGAATAAGCTATAATTAGTTCCAATCAGAAATGGTTTAAGAAGTCCTAAGGTAAAGCTCAACGTTCTGCACCAAAGGAACAGAGGCGACAAAGGAATACACGTATGTAGATTAAAGCATTAAACACAACCATACATTTACACATTCGATGTGAAAATAGTCCTTTCTGAAGGCAGTGATATCAATTTGAAATTGCAAGCATATAAAACGTATATACGTCTGCAAATAAATTGTTTAGTGAAGACTAATTATGTGTATTACCTGTGCTATTAAACCTTATGTGGCTTTATATCTAATCCAATTAAAAAAAGAATTTGAAACGTTCATGGTAGCGTTTTATTGCATTTTTGGTACATGTTGACTTGTTTTGCCCAGTCACGTAGTAATTATTAGGGATCTGTATCGGAAAGATACCTAACCTCTTAGAGAAACAATTGTGTTACACGTATCACATTATAAAAAAGTTTATATCGAACAAATAAAAATAAATATGAATGACTTTTTGTCTTCAAAGAATTAACTGTTGAAATCTTTATATGTATTAATTCAAGGCACGCTTATGGAGGTGTGTTTTCTTTTGTCGTCATGAAAATGAAAATGAAATCATGAAAAGAATAATTGAAAACTTATTGATAATTGTAGTGTGGGGGGTCTACTGCCATCTTGAATAGTTAAATAGCAGGAACAACAGGTCTAGATTTTTAACGAAATTTCAAGGTAGGCATGCAATTCGCATATGTATGACTTGTCATTCAGATAAAAATGTTACCTTATAACGATGGTTTTAACAAATATAGGATACTTTCTGATTGAATGAAAAACTCAAATTAGCATTATAAGGAGAAATACATCAAATAATTCAATATCATATAGAAATGTACGGGGTTTTATTTTGTTATTTTGTGTATTATAGCAGGGGGAAAATATGGTGACCCCATTTTTGTTTTTATTTTCTGAACGCATTTTATAAGAGCTATCTTTCCATTTGTTTTCTTTCTATTCACATAATTATGTTTTTTCCTTTTACAATCCTAACAAAATGTGTAATTTTTTCATTATTTGTAGCTTGAGAAGGAGCTTGGTGTCTTCATTATACAAAATAACCTTTACAATACATGTTTTTATCGACGAAATGAAAGTATGTTGACTGACTGTCATGGGTAAAAACTCATTGGTCATTTAGGTAAATAACTTGAATGTGATACAAACAGTTCTACTAATAACTTGAAACATTTATTATACTACAGAACCTCTTAATAACAATAATAATATTATACCATAGAACATCTTAATAACAATAATATTATTATACCACAGAACATCTTAATAACAATAATATTATTATACCATAGAACATCTTAATAACAATAATATTATTCTACCACAGAACATCTTAATAACAATGATAATATTATACCATAGAACATCTTAATAACAATAATATCATTAAACCACAGAACATCTTAATAACAATAATATTATTATACCACAGAACATCTTAATGACAATAATAATATTATACTACAGAACACCTTAATAACAATAATATTATTATACCACAGAACATCTTAATAACAATAATAATATTATACTACAGAACACCTTAATAACAATAATAATTGTATACTACAGAACACCTTAATAACAATAATATTATTATACCACAGAACATCTTAATAACAATAATAATTTTATACTACAAAACATGTTAATAACAATAATATAATTATGCCACTGAACACCTCAATAACAATAATAATATTATACTACAGAACACATTAATAACAATAATATTATACTATAGAACACCTAAAAATAACAATAATATTAGTATAATACCACAGAACATCTTAATAACAATAATAATATTAAACTACAGAACACCTTAAAATAACAATAATAATATTAAACTACAGAACACCTTAAAATAACAATGATATTAATAATATACCACAGAACATCTTAATAACAATAATAATATTATACTACAGAACACCTTAAAATAACAATAATAATATAATAAAAACATACTTGAATGCAACAGAAATAGAAATATGAGAGAATAGTTTTAATACAATGATAATATAGTGTTATTACCTGGCTGTTTCTTTATTGGCCCTGTTATAAATTCGAGGTTAGCTGTTTTGGACCCGAGACTCGAAGAATGCAATATGTTTTACCGTGAAGAAGATACAGAATTTCATATCTGAACTTTTCTTTTCACATTCACGTCCATGGATTTTTTGTCAACATTATCAGATGTAATTTCTGATTTCTCGTCCAAGTACTTAACGGTAGAAAAATCAAACAAAAAAATCAAATTTAAAATTTAAAAAATTTCCCGCAAAAAAATCATTCTACTAATGAACTCAAAATCGTTAAAGGGGCACTAGCTGTCAAATTCATGTTCACCGATTTGACTCAAGTGCTCATATTTGATTTATAACAATGTAAAACATTTATCCAAATTATAAAAAAGTCAAAAATAAACAATATACCGGGCATGGACTAGATAATATGTAGCTTCGTATCGTGTGTATTTTAGTGTAGACGCCATCTAATTAATTGTCGAGTTGACCCCCGAAGACCTCCGATTGCCATATATGCGATATAAACATAAATATAGATATAAATAGATATCAGACTCGTACATTTATATTTTTCTATGTCTGTTTAATTTCATATTATAGATTAAAAATATATGTTAATCATGGTTTTTACCTGTATCAGAATGATTTTTTGTGGATCGAATCAGTCAATCAAACGATTTACCTTTCTTTCATTTTCAATGTTGACATTCTTTTCCTTCAAAGAATTGAACACGCACAATATATGCGGTATCCATCTCTAGCTAAGGGGTTAAATTGAAGTTCACATGAATACGGATTCAATGAGGTCGAATTATTCACTTGCAAGTGAATAATTCATCATCAATGTTTCTTAGCTTATTTTGACAAAATTGAACTATACTGGCTGCTAAAAGCGATATATTATTTCACTATTTCACTTTTATTAATGAGTAATTTAATTTTGGATGTAACGCGTCTTCCGATTGGCTGACGTTGTTTTGTTTATCAGCTCATAGACATAATTTTGTCATGTGACCTTGACTTCATCAACATTTTTTCATAATTTACTCCGGTTTAAAATGGAATTAAAGATTAAATTATAAGAAATGACTGTAATATTTTTTCTGTCTATTCGAAATAACATAAAAAATGTGGTGGACACTTTAAAATAACCCGCTACGCGGGTTATTCATTGTGTACCACATTTTGGATGTTATTTCTTCATAGACAGAAAAAATATTACAGTCATTCCTTAATTGAACAAAAAAAAATCATACTTTATATTTTTTATATATCTCGTAGCTCCTTTAACTTTTTTTTCAAACTTTTTTATCTTCCCGCATTTGCGCAGAAATCTACTTCCTTCTTCCGGTCTTGTTTGTCATGAGACTTTGAGTAAAATATATATTTATCAGTTTAGTAAAATATAGAGAGGAACACAATATCAATTTCATTTTTAATAATTCTTTGATATGAAAAAACGTTACCTGATGATAGCGTTTTTTGTTTACATTGAATATGACGTCATAACTTAAATAACGTCACAACTAAAATCATAAACAACAGAACCAAAATCGGAAACGTTACGGTATTTCCGTTTCTTTTTTAACAGATTTTGAAGTTAAAATATGTTTTATTTGTTCAGTGTATGGTCACTGGTGTTAATATGTCTTTTGATTGAGTTAAGCCATTTCAATTGATATTTTATAGTGTGTCTTTCTATGTTGTGATGTTACACTATTGTTTCAGATAAGGGTGAAGGTTTGGTACCATTAAAACGTTTAAACCCGCTGCAATTGTTTGCACCTGTCCTAAGTCAGGAATCTTATGTTCAGTAGTTGTCGTTTGTTTATGTGGTTCATAAGCGTTTCTCGTTTCTCGTTTTTTATATAGATTAGACCGTTGGTTTTCCCGTTTGAATGGTTTTACACTAGTATTTTTTGGGGCCCTTTATAGCTTGCTTGCCAAGGCTCCGTGTTGAAGACCGTACTTTGACCTATAATGGTTTACTTTCATCAATTTTGACTTGGATGGAGAGTTGTCTCATTGGCACTCATACCACATCTTTTTATTTCTATTGAATTAAAAAAAATAATTCATACAGACGTCGTCCCCTTTCACAGGTAATGCCTTCCTATATTGTTATACTATTACAATTCATTTTATCTAGCAAATATAAAGAAGCTGGGAAGTATAAATCAGACAGTTTAACTATTTTTACTCTTGGATCGTCTGCGTTCTGATGATTGATCAACGGAAATGAAACAGTGTCAATAATCGAAAGCCGTACTCGAAAAGGCTGTGAAATATTTCCGTTTCAAGACTTCAAGACGTTACAAATTTAAAACACTGAACATCATTTAAATGTTTTATTTTATGACTTTTAAGTTAAAAAAAATATAATACAAATGTTTATTATGCATAACGAAACGTCCAAAGTTAAGTGAGGCGTAAGAAAATTTAAACCGGAAGTGATCGTTCAATACAATATTAATACTACAAAATAACTTGAATACAATATATGTACTCATGATAACTTGAATGCAATATTAAAACTACATAATAACTTAAATGCAAAATCGACTATATATAACAACTTGAACGCAATTTTAATACTAAATAATAACTTGAATACAAAATGAATAATACATAATAACTTGAATGCAATATTAATACTACATAATAACTTGAATATAATTATAATAATACATAATAACTTGAATGCAATATCAATACTACATAATAACTTGAATACAATATTATTAATACATAATAACCTTAATGCAATATTAATACTACATAATAACTTGAATACAATATTAATACTACATAATAACTTGAATACAATGATAATACTACATAATAACTTGAATACAATATTAATACTACATAATAACTTGAATACAATATTAATACTACATAACAACTTGAATGCAATATTAATACTACATAATAACTTGAATACAATATTATTAATACATAATAACCTTAATGCAATTGAATACAATGATAATACTACATAATAACTTAAATGCAGTATTATTACTACATAATAACTTGAAAACAATGATAATACCACATAATAACTTGAATACAATATTGATACTACATAATAATTTGAATGCAACTTTAATACTACATAATAACTAAAATACAATATAAATACTACATAATAACTTCGATACAATGATAATACTACATAACAACTTGAATGCAATATTAATACTACATAATAACTAGAATACAATATTAGTTCTCGTAATAACTTGAATACAATATCAATACTACATAATAACTTGAATGCAATATTAATACTACATAATAACTTGAATGCAATATTAATACTACATAATAACTTGAATACAATATCAGTACTACATAATAACTTGAATACAATGATAATACTACAAAATAAATTGAATGCAGTATTATTACTACATAATAACTTGAATACAATATTAATACTACATAACAACTTGAATGCAATATTAATTCTACATAATAACTTGAATGCAATATTAATACTACATAATAACTTGAATACAATATTAATACTACATAACAACTTGAATACAATATCAATACTACATAATAACTTGAATGCAATATTAATACTACATAATAACTTGAATACAATATTAATACTACATAACAATTTGAATACAATATCAATACTACATAATAACTTGAATACAATATTAATACTACATAATAACTTGAATACAATATTTATACTACATAATAACTTGAATACAATATTAATACTACATAATAACTTGAATACAATATTAATACTACATAATAACTTGAATGCAATATTATTACTACATAATAACTAGAATACAATATTAATACTACATAATAACTTGAATACAATGATAATACTACAAAATAAATTGAATGCAGTATTATTACTACATAATAACTTGAATACAATATTAATACTACATAACAACTTGAATGCAATATTAATACTACATAATAACTTAAATGCAGTATTATTACTACATAATAACTTGAATACAATGATATTACCACATAATAACTTGAATACAATATTGATACTACATAATAACTAAAATACAATATAAATACTACATAATAACTAAAATACAATATAAATACTACATAATAACTTCGATACAATGATAATACTACATAATAACTTGAATGCAATATTAATACTACATAATAACTAGAATACAATATTAGTTCTCGTAATAACTTGAATACAATATCAATACTACATAATAACTTGAATGCAATATTAATACTACATAATAACTTGAATGCAATATTAATACTACATAATAACTTGAATACAATATCAGTACTACATAATAACTTGAATACAATGATAATACTACAAAATAAATTGAATGCAGAATTATTACTACATAATAACTTGAATACAATATTAATACTACATAACAACTTGAATGCAATATTAATACTACATAATAACTTGAATGCAATATTAATACTACATAATAACTTGAATACAATATTAATACTACATAACAACTTGAATACAATAGCAATACTACATAATAACTTGAATACAATATTAATACTACATAATAACTTGAATACAATATTAATACTACATAATAACTAGAATACAATATTAATACTACATAATAACTTGAATACAATATTAATACTACATAATAACTAGAATACAATGATAATACTACATAACAACTAGAATACAATATTAATACTACATAATAACTTGAATGCAATATTAATACTACATAATAACTAGAATACAATGATAATACTACATAATAACTAGAATACAGTATTATTACTACATAATAACTAGAATACAGTATTATTACTACATAATAACTTGAATAGAATATTAATACTACATAATAACTAGAATACAATGATAATACTACATAATAACTAGAATACAATATAAATACTACATAATAACTTGAATACAATATTAATACTACATAATAACTTGAATGCAATATTATTACTACATAATAACTTGAATACAATATTAATACTACATAATAACTAGAATACAATGATAATACTACATAATAACTAGAATACAATATTAATACTACATAATAACTTGAATGCAATATTAATACTACATAATAACTTGAATGCAATATAAATACTACATAATAACTTGAATGCAATATTAATACTACATAATAACTTGAATACAATATTAATACTACATAATAACTAGAATACAATGATAATACTACATAATAACTAGAATACAGTATTATTACTACATAATAACTTGAATACAATATTAATACTACATAATAACTTGAATGCAATATTACTACTACATAATAACTTGAATACAATATTAATACTACATAATAACTTGAATACAATATTAATACTACATAACAACTTGAATACAATATCAATACTACATAATAACTTGAATACAATATCAATACTACATAATAACTTGAATACAATATTAATACCACATAATAACTTGAATACAATGATAATACTACAGAACAAAAACATGAGAACAACACGTTATAAATTGAATGCGTACGAAGCGCTGTTCTGTATTGACCTTCATCCGGAACGCTCAAAGCTTAATATTTGAAAACTAAGGATGTATAAGAACCGAAACAGTTGAAAAATTAGGGGAGGGTTGAGAGCTCACAAAAAATGTTTAACCCCGCCACAATCTCAATGTGCCTGTTCTAAGTTAGGAGCCTGTAGAATATTGGTTGTCGTTGGTTCATGTCTGCCATATTTGATTTTCATAAATTGTATTGTAATTAATTATGCCGTTAGTTTTGTCGTTTCAACTATTTCATATTTTTCATGTTGGGCCTTTCATAGCGACTTTATGGTATGGGTTTTACTTATTGTTAAAGGCCATATGGGGTATCCTTGTGGAATGATAGACCACCAGTAGCGGAACCAAGCCTGTATATGATATACTAGGAGATTGATAGTCCGACAGCAGCGGTACTGACCCTGTGTGGGATATCCTAGTGGAAAGATAGTCCAACAGCAGCGGTAGAGACCAAGTATGATGTCTCCTAGGGGAATGATATTTCACAATTATCAGTGTTCCCACTGCCTGTATCACTCTGCTCAGCTCTTCATCTTCATTACGGCTTTGTGACGTCAAATACGTAAACCCGGCCTCAATAACTTTGACCCGGACATATCATCGACGTCATAATGAATGAACCGATAGGTTTGACCCGAACTTACCAAATATCTTCTGGTTTGCTGATGAAACAAAGAAAACACTTTCTGAATGACGTTTCTATCATGCAAAATACACAAATACTATTCGATAAATCGATTACTAGTATCAGATTTTCATCATATTTATATTGTATAAATACAGTCAGCATACCTAAATTACATAGTGCATGTGCCATTGTTTAAATATTAAAGAACAATCTCATTTTATGGCTCCGCATTTTGACACACCATAACCATAAACCATATTCCGCCTGCGGATGTATCGTATTCAATTTTCTAGTGTGATAGGTTTTTTTTTTATTCGCCTGATGATACAATTGGAAACTTTACTATACGATTGTTCGACCATGGAAGTAAAATGAGAGTCAATATAATGCTTCCATGGTTCGACTAACAGTTTACTTTATCTCTTATATGACTTGTTTTGATTATTTGTTTGAACATTACGGGCACATTTGGGTCTAACAAAATACTTTAGGATTATGCAATTTGATGTTTTCTTCATGAACCACTTCAGACTTTGGACAATTAGACCTGACATTGTGTCTAAGTTAGTGACCGTTGCGGTTGGAATTTACATAATACGAAAATCCAATTGTTGTTAAACGAATTTTCCAAGATTGCATCGGAGATATATTGTTTATTTGACGGCGGTTTGCTACTTCCATAATTTGCACTTGATGGGTGATTAAAAACTTAACCAATACAATACAAAGTAAGACTAAGTCTTATGGAATTATTTCGTGGTTACAAAATTTAAATGTATTCCTAAGAGTACAATACTAGTGGCATCATTATATAAATAATTGACTGAAGTTGTGAAAGGTATCATACGAAACGGAAATTGAAAATTTTAATCCATTATGAAATAGTGAGTGAAAGCACGTAGTTTTCAAAATAAAGGGAACTTGACAGCAAATACTTAACAATATCTTTCATTATATTTGAAAGCCAAAGATGTATAAAAACCGAAACAGATGAATAGCTATATATATATGACCAAACAGGACATAAAAATAATGGAACAATCCATCTAAAGCTAAGTTTGCCTGCAGGAGTTGAAACTTTATTTTATTGATAATTTATAAATTTATAAACGGACAATTTTAGAAAGGTTTGTTATAAATCATGTCAGTACCGAGGTACTGACTACTGAGCTGATGATACCCTCGGGGACTGATAGTCCACCAGCATCTATATCGACCCAGTGCTGTATAAAATCATAACAACACTTTACAAGCTGTATGCGTCGTTCTTTATACTTTTAATGTTATTATTATTTATTTTTAGATTATGATCTGATGTTAATATTACCACTTGTCAAAATTTAAATTAATTTTTAATTTTACCTGTAAAATCTCATCATAGATACCGTGTTTATATAATGTAGCACACCAGGCGCTCATAGCGGAGCTCGAATCAAAACATTTGATAGGACAAATCAATTACGAAGTTGAAGCGCATTTAACACAGATAATTCGAAAAGTTGTGCCAGATATGGCTATAAGGCAATATATTTCTGGGACTCGAACAAAAGTTCTGACTACTGGGATGGTGATACACTCTGGGACGAAATATCCACCAGCAGTGGCATCGTCCCAGTTGTTGTTAAAAGACACCAAGCTTATTATTTGATATCTTGACTAGCGTTTAGTTTTCATATGTAGCGCTCGAATAGAAACAATATGAAGGCCAATATACATCCCTAATATTTTACCTGGAAAAAAGAGAACTAAAAATGACATATTAGTTTTACTATTCAAATCTTTTTTTTCTCTCTAAAATAAGGCTTACAGGGGAAATCCGGTCCATATCACTGTCTATTTTTGTAATTTAGAACTGTTTACCATACAACAGATATGGACAGTTCAACCCTAGAAATAATCTTGGCAGTTCTACTATAGAACTGATTCTGACCGCTCTACTCTTCTCTTCGAGTCTGCCGGGCAGTTCTTCAATAGAACTGATTCTAACAGTTATTACCTAGGACAGTTCTAGGGTAGAACTGTTCTAGATCTGATAAGAACAGTTCTAGGGTAGAACTGTTCTAGATCTGATAAGAACAGTTCTATGACAGATTATTCTAACAGTTCTATGACAGATTATTCTGACAATTATTCCCTTGGACAGTTCTAGGGTAGAACTATTCTAGATTGAGTAGAACAGTTCTATGACAGATTATTCTGACAGTTCTAATGAGAGATTAGAACTGATCTGAACTGTATGTGAACTTTGTCATTTTAATCTAAAATATGTAAATTCGACATTTTTTGAGACATCGAAGGGACATTAAATGTAACAATTCTTTATTATTTTTTTTCATTTTATATCGGCTGTTATCATCATTTCTCCTTTTTATCTATATTATTAAGCATGATATAAAAAAAAAATCGGCGATATTTGAACTGAAATTTTAAGAAAATTAAGGAAATACCAAAGAGACAACATATTACAGTCCATTGTTTGTTTGTTTGTCTGTCTGTCCTAAGTAACGAACAATGATATGATAAGTCAATGTCTCTCAACCGATAAATGGCATGTTTCGGTTACATGGTAAAATGCTTTATGTACAATTGGCTTTTGGTAAATAATTGTCA
The DNA here is from genome assembly GCF_021869535.1 of Mytilus californianus. NCBI lineage: Eukaryota > Metazoa > Mollusca > Bivalvia > Mytilida > Mytilidae > Mytilus > Mytilus californianus. The sequence goes on along the minus strand of NW_026262679.1, from coordinate 125,262,471 downwards.
TATAATACATCGATTTCTCTTGGAATATTGAATAAAATGATAACTGTCTTTTGTTTTGGTAACTATGTGTTTTGAATACAAATTTTCAACTTTAATATTAGCCGTATTTTTAATCGCAAATCTTAGCAATACTTGGATGTTTTTAAATGAGACATATGATGTATACTATCGTATACAGACAACTTTATCTTTTTATTTTCAAATTTTTATTAAACTGATTTATTCTCCCCCGCAAACTGTTATCAAAGCCAATTCTTGTAATAAGCTCATATATGATACCACGAATGTTTTAAATCAGTTATGATAGGTTAAATCTAAAGTTCGCTTCAGTTCTGTGGTGATTTAATCTTAATATATTCTATCTGCATTGTAACAACTTTTTTTCATTTGAGACACAAATATAAACCCTAGAGATCTGCTCGAGAAATGATATTGGTTGATGGTTGATACGGTGTGTGATATTGAAAAAGCCATATCAGCTACACTTTATCATATACTTTTTGTTGGAGTTTGGTAACGCCATTTGTAACCGTGATTGTTATCGATATCATCACGGATGGCTGAATACGGAACGATTGCCATTGATTGTTTTACACATACAATTTTCTTTTATTTACTACTAAGTGCATGATAACATAAAGTAGCATATGTCACAATGTAATTTAAAAATTACATATATTCAACATCCACAGACAAATTATAGGATATTTTTTTATATACTAATATTAATTATACTGTTTGCTAGTGACCTAATCCGATATATTCGCTCATCCCATATAAAATTTAGTGATCCCGTATATTCCGTATTAAGTCACTAACACACTGTGTAACGAATGTATCTTATCGACTATCTTAATATGGGGTATTTAGACGTAGTTGTAAACCTTGATATCACAATTTTAACACATTAAACGTAACTTACAATTATTTACAGTGAGAAAATCATCGTCTCTAAGACGTTTTAGTGTAAAAGCACGAAGAAATTGAATACCACGCCCACTGACCGTGTATTTAAATGAAATACGCCCATTGTCCTAATATAACATATACACGGTTTCCATGTGTTCACTTTTAACCAATGATATTCGTAGAAGTGTATAGGAGGTAAGATAAACTGGAATATTTTTCCGTGGTATATACCACATTACCTTAGTCAACACAGGAGTTCAGTCTGCAGTCTTTATTTTTACATCGCGATGACCGTGAGGGCATTCCGATGTATTGCTATCGCCTAGACGATGTATTGCTATCGCCTAGATTTCCATTACGTAACTTTCGTTTTGGGTTTGTAACCGATCTATAAACATGATAAATACGCGGATATTAACGAGTGCAAACTAACATTCCTTATCGTTTGTTATAAATACATCTCTTCAATGAATACTGATAAAAATATTTTTGTTTAAAACATAAATTAATTATATGAAAATGTTTTGTCGTTAGATATATATATATAAGTAAAAAATTCGTAAGGGTTCCGCGGAACCCAGTGTCTCGCCTACTTTTTCTGTTAATCGCAGGCTCAACAAAAATGAGGAAGTAAATCAATAAAAATATTCCTCTTGATAATATCTTTTGATTGTAAGAAGCTTCTGTCCAAGTTTGGTAAAAATCCAGGATAGTTTATGAATCTAATAAATGTTTAAAAACTTTAACTGCAGACTGAATGTAATGTTAACTGGAAGAAAACAAAATTTCCTTCTAGATACTAGCATTTGATCATAAACAAGCTTCTGTCCAAGTTTGGTACAAATCCAAAATAGTATAAGAAAGTTATTAAAATTTTTAAAACTTTAACCACAGAGTGAATGTGTTGTTTCCTGGCAGAAAATCTAAGTCCATTTAAAAGTAAAATACGGAAAAAATGGATTTATTTTTTTACAAAATTTCCTTCTAGATACTAGCTTTTGTTCATAAACAAGCTTCTGTCCAAGTTTGGTACAAATCCAAAATAGTATAAGAAAGTTATTAAAATTTTAAAAACTTTAACCACAGAGTGAATGTGTTGTTTCCTGGCAGAAAATCTAAGTCCATTTAAAAGTAAAATACGGAAAAAATGGATCTTTTTTTTTTCAAAATTTACTTCTGGATACCATCTAATCATAATAAGTTTGGTAGAAACCCAGGATAGTTTAAGAAAGTTATTAAAATTTTAAAAACTTTAACCACAGAGTGAATGTAATATTTCCCGGCAGAAAAACTAAGTCCATTTATAAGTAAAATACGGAAAAAATGGAATTTTATTTTTACAAAATTAACTTCTGGATACTATCTTATGATCATAAACAAGCTTCTGTCCAAGTTTGGGAGAAATCCAGGATAGTTTAAGAAAGTTATTAAAATTTCAAAAACTTTAACCACAGAGTGAATATTTGTGGACGCCGCCGACGACGACGACGACGACGACACCGACGCCGACGGAATGTAGGATCGCTATGTCTCGCTTTTTCGACTAAAGTCAAAGGCTCAACAAAAATCATTAATATCTATGCACACGTACCGAAAAATTGTGTTAAAGCACGCGGAAGAATATTTCAAGAACGTTTTGCCACAATCCCGGCAAGGACCGGTAACTCTGTAATTGTTTTTGCGGAAAAATATGAATGCCTACTCATATCCAATCTTTTAGAAAAATCGAATTTTTACAGAAGAGTGTCCACCATGCACTTGCACTGCACTATTATTGGAATAGTATAATAGAATGATATACAAATGGATGAAAATTATATATATATATGTAACTGTTATATTAATATAATATATAACAACAAACCAGTGTATACTGATTTGTATCACTACAGTAGTTATTACGGTGAGGTTGAATTTCCTGTCATTTATTCATCATCCACGCACGAACTTGTCTCAAAAAAAATATATCTCTGTACATTAACCTCAGTTTCAGGTAAAGAGATGTGATTTTTTTTCTGTGACAAGTGCTTTTGACCATCCACAAGAACTTGCGGTCATCCGATGTTCAGTACTTCAGTACTTCGATTATTGACACAGTCAGTAATAATTTTGGTTTGTGACCTAAGCTAGGACGTTTAACGATGGTAACGGCATACATGATGTCACCAATCTTTACTCTGTTGGGACGAAATTACGGAATTGAACAAATCATCAACAAACTAAGATGTATGCTACAATAAAAGAAAAACACTAAAGGAAATAAAATCAAACTTAAAAATGAAATTATCCAGATAAATAAAATTAATTCCGGGAAAGAAGGTGTCACTATCACCACTGTCAAATTGTTTTAATTTTGCAGGCTTAGCCTTTAATACATGAGCAGGTAAATATTACTGACAGGTTCACTAAATCTACCATTGAAGCTAATGCTGGTCAATTAGGCTATTAATAGCTCGAGTGCTATAAATATATCTTATCCATTCTGTGTACTTGCAAGTGCAGTCTAAAACTTCCAAGGCGTAATAATAATCAGAGAGTACAAACAATTATATTTGAAATTAAGAATGTCAAAATACATATATCGCAAATTTAATTACTAGTTTTGTCAAAAGCTATATTAAATAGATCATCTCACTTTGGCGTCCGTCCGTCCCAGATATACATACCGAAATAAATTGTATCTCTAATTGTTAAAGTTGTGCTTGATATATAGTTATAATTGACATTTCTTCATGGTTCTAAACTGTTTCAAGTTTGTATTTTATTACAGATTGTAACATCTCTGAAAAAATACCTAAATGTCAAGTTGCAGTATATATTTTAATTCTTTAAAGAAAAGCGTATATACTTAACTTTCAGAATCGTCAGGCTTTAGACGTCAAATTGTGTGCAATTTTTTGACTATGATAAAAAAAAACTGATAAAGATTCGTGGTTTGTTTTGAACTCTATGCTCACAGCTGAATACGTCAGATATCTTTTTTAAAGATAGTACTTGTCTACATCAGATTCTTCAGCATGACTCAGTATATAAAACAAACTTCGAAACCTATCATTTTACTTATAAATTAAATAAGACTATGCAAACCTATAAAATTACAGTCTTAAAATATTAAAATACCGAATAAATCTAACATAACAGAATCCTCCTATTGTGAATATATACCTTCAGTCAGTACTGGTGTTTTTAAACAATTGTCCTTCCTTTTCATCTGGTATCCATTACTATATCAAAACGTTTTACTACAGTATTCAATAACATTTTTATGGAAAAAAAGATGTTTTTTAAGTATGTCAAATGAACTATTATAAGTTTTATTTGCTTTCGTTCTACATATAAAGAGAAATTGGTTTAATGATGTTTAACCGAATATTGAAGAGATACAACAGTACGTTTAACATTGCATTTTACAGGAATATTCTAGAAATAGGATTATCATATAGCACATAAAAACCGATATATTAAATATCAATAATAATAGACGTGTAGACATCATTTTCCATTCTTAAACATATCTGAAAAATACGGAGGCCTTAACTACCAAACGCTCATTTGTATAATGTAGGTACAGCGTATTTTGAGATGCCAAAATTGCTAATTATTGGAAGAACCTTTTTCAAGAACGCTCAATTACATCTAAACATTTAATTGGCCGTCAAAGAGAGAGAAATACATTAGACATTACGTAACAACAAAGTACTGAAATAAATATAGACAAACATATACAAGGTCAACTTAGTTTTTTGTAAAATCTACAAAATTTATCAGCTAGGAGAGTGTACAAAAATGTTAAGCTTATATAAATATCCTGGGTTTTGATTGGTTGATAGCTAAAGTGTTTTTTCGTGTGATTTCATTTATTATATGAAATTCGGATATATATTTGTATATTTAGAAACGTGTATTTAGATATACACCGCCGTTGTATACGCACAAGGCTTTCTCTTTTTCACATTATATGCCGTGGTCCATGTATTTGCCAAAGCGTAAATGTAGGATTTAATAATGCCCCCCATGAAATGATGTCCACCGGACATTATTTCATAGTAAATACTGTCCATTTTAAATGTGTCCCGGACACAATTTTCCCATGAAAAAATGTCCTTATGTATGAAAAAGTGTCCATGAACATGAACATTATCTAATACTACAATTCTGTGAAATAAAATGTCTTTGATATGATTAAAGTAATAAATAATATCCATTGCCATGTTACTACTGGAGGTATTTTAACCGATAATTGCTAACTTTTAATACATTGTTATTTTGACAGATGGTTGTCTCATTGGCACTCATGCCATCCTTATCGTCTTATTTATATTTTTTTTAATATATTTAAAATCAAATAAGTAACAGATGCAGTAAACAAATTTCATGTTTTCATTTTCTAAAGTTCATGTCAAACATTCAATAATTTAATTACAAACATTATCAAATCATTAGAAATATTCATAGAGACTGTTTTGCCTCCATTTAAATTTCTCTATATTCACTTTCATCCATTATTTGTTTGTTTATATTAATCAATTCCTAATCAATCTTTCTTATTTGATAAAAAATTCAAGTATAATCAAACATTTCAATGACCTTTGTATTACTTCAATATTGGAGGACACAATTTAATAACAATTTGTAGGATTTAATAATGTCCCCCATGAAATAATGTCCACTATTTCATAACATTTTGCTATAAAATGGACACTATTTCATAACTTTTGCTGTAAAATTCTGTCCACTTTGGGGACAATATTTCATGGCAATGGACATTATTTAACACCTAAATTCTATGAAAAACTGTCCAGGTGGACACTTTTTTACAGGACACTCTTATGTCTTTCACAAACGGTCTATCATAAATTAACACAAGATGTTAATAAATATACCATATACCATCGGAATTGCTCTGACCTTATCATAAAATGCATTTTAATTGCTCTTCTGATTTAGCCAATGTCAGAGTCGGATATTTTGTCCTAGGATCGGACACTACAATTAACATGCCCAAAAGACGGACTCGTAAAAATAAATAATCTCGTACATGAGATCATGCCCTAAATCAATAAATATAAATTCCTCTAATAATAATCATTTGTCACAGGAAGAAAGTGAGGACTCTATTTAAACGCGACATTAAATGTCAAAATGGAGGGCATCAAACCAGGCGAAAACCACATGGAAAACAAAGAGTTTTCAAAAAAACAATGAAAAACGAACGATCGTGTAATCTTCTTATTGAAGTACGAGTAATACAATTTAGATCTTCCTTATATGTGTTGTTATTATAACCACAACATTGCATATGTGTTGTAATAAAAACTATCTGAAAATATCTGACTTAAGTGGTATACATGTATGTCCATGCAAGCAATATAGGCGAGTTACCATATGCCTTTTAACCTTCTCGAAGATTCTTGATCAATGTCATGGAGTATAAAGATGAAATTTCCTTCACCTAGCTGCTCGTGAAATTTTACCCTCTCTCGACTGCTATTATTCGCGAATACCGCTGCTGAACATGATGTATCTGCCCAAACGACTCGAGAATTTCTTGATTGCAGAATATGCAAATAGACACATAAGTGACCAGGTTATATAATCGTATTCATTTAAGACCAGCATTAACCAAATTTTGTAATCTCCTTTGTTTAATCATTGTGATTCCTTCTAAGGGCATTTGATTCTGTTTTCTTCATTCATTCAGATTAATCATTTATGTAAGATTTGTATAACAATTTCAAGAATAAGCGCGATAACTCTTTTTGACATATAGCAGATTTGTGAAAAACCTATATGCACTACACACATAGTCACAATAAAGTGCTTTTAAATGAATATTATAAATAATATATGAATAATAATCAACAATAAAGTAAGAGTGCAATTTGCCTTGGATAAAACTGAAATAAGTTTATAATTACACTTTTTTTTATTGAAAATATTTACGGCTGCTGTAGGTTGTCAGTTCTATTTGTCTGATATGTCTATGTTATAGATCTCATTTCAAACGTAATGATTGCCATCGGTACAAACTATAGATCATGCAAGAATATTGTCTTTTTGTTTACTCAAATTACGTCGCTTTCAAAAGTGTTTCCTATAATTTATAAAGTATTTAAAAATGTTATTAACAAAAAAGTCCAAATATTGCATTTATGAAGGTTGACATTTTGCTAGATCGGTTCAGGTCCTATTTGAGTGTCACAGTGTATACCATTGAGCTTAGTAATAGTTTTTATTCTACTAATGGGATTATGAACTATACTGATAACAATTCCACAGAGTCTGCCTAACAGTATCCGTGCCAGAGTCTACTAATAGAGATTAACAGTCTCCGTGCCAGAGTCTGCCTATAGATATTAACAGTATCCGTGCCAGAGTCTACTAATAGAGATTAACAGTCTCCGTGCCAGAGTCTGCCTATAGAGATTTACAGTATCCGTGCCAGAGTCTACTAATAGAGATTAACAGTCTCCGTGCCAGAGTCTGTCTATAGAGATTAACAGTCTGCGTGCCAAAGTCTGCCTATAGAAATTAACAGTCTCCGTGCAAGAGTATGCCTATAAAGATTAACAATCTCCGTGCCAGAGTCTGCTTATAGAGATTAACAGTATCCATGCTAAACTATTTACACTTTAGGTCAATTGCATAGTACAACTCTTGGGTTGTGCACCCAACTACCAGTAACAATGTCCGTGCCACTAGTGAAATAATTGTCAGTTCCACACTGTCGATGCTACTTGTATGTTCTCTAACTGAATTCATTTTACTTTTAGTCAAAGCGTACTAACTGGTTTCTAAAAGGTATATGAAAACATCCGAAGCTATGTACCGGTGACTAAAATGGGGTTGAAAAACAATAGCCACAATCATCACTAGTATTCTGCTAAATGAACAATAACGGTGTATCCGTGTCATTCATGTGTATTTTAACTAATTACCAAAAGCATATTTTAGTCATTTATAATTTTACCCACAAATTATGCCACTAATATCTCTTGCTGTGTTTTGTAGGTGATTGTAATTTCATAGATTTTTTTGTTTATACCGTCTTTTTGTAAGTGTTGTGTGGTATGGTTACCAATAACACAGCTATTCATCAGACAAAAGGACAAAAAAGTGAGCAGTTACGGATCACCTTACGGCCTTCAACAATGAGCAAACCGCATACCGTATAGTATGCAAATAAAAGGCCCATAGATGACCGAAGAAGATATCAAGGGGATAAAGGTAGCATTATTTATTCAGAACTAATTGCGAGTTGATTTTTATAAAATTAAAATTTACTCTATCCTTTTTTCAGGATCTAAATCTTCCCTGAAGATGGACTATAACATGGAATTCCAAGTGCCAGGTACAGTATAAAATATAAAGTCTATCTTAAATAAAACAACACTGTTAGTCAAAGGGGGGTTGAGTGCTGTATAAATTAGTTCAATCCCGTCATGCATATATGTCCATATTCCAGTTCAAAGTTGGGAACATGGATAATGACTGTATTTAGTTATATCTTTTCCCCCTTTCGGCAGTTTGTAATTGATGGGAGAAGTTTATTACCAAAGTCCGTTTCAGTTCTATAAATCTTCAAAAATTATTTTTCAATAAAATTTCAAGTTAAGCATGGTAGCTGATTTTATATCCAATCTTCTTCTTACTATTTGTGATACAAACTATGATGACAGTTTCTGCCAGAACTATTAATCAATCATTATGATATTTAAATTACATTGTGTAGAAATGACGCGATCTGGTATTGTCGCAGTCAATGCCTGTTGCATTTTCCTATGATTGTGATAGATAGATAGATACTTTATTCTCTAAAAACTAAAAGCGAGTTTACAGAGAAAGTACAAATACAATATAAATACAAATACAATATAAATACAAATACAATATAAATACAAATACAATATAAATACAAATACAATAGTTGAGGGTAAACAGATGCAGTACGATAATGTAAAATGAAATACAACATTATGATGACATACATGTATAATAAACAGTAAGAAATCAGTCTGGTGCTTAACGTTTGTACATGGAGGGACTAACCTTTTTATTAATACACTTAGTGAATGAACACAGTTTTCTTAAAACTGATTGTTTTTTAGCATTGTATATTATCATCGGCGAAAAAGAACTTGAACTCCTGAATGCAGAAAATGTATTAGTATTCCTCCGTTCTTTATATATCTGCAACCTTTTGAAATTCACTTCGTTTTGTTTTCTTTCTCTTGAGATGGTCGCCCCGAAACTCAGCAATGGTTGTTGTTTTTTTTTTCTTTTTTTTTTTTTTTAGTTTGAACGGTTATTTCTTTGGGAGTCATTGATGATTTTACATGCAACTATGTTTGAAACCAAATAATTTCCAAATGCTTCCTATACTGTTTAAGCATCTCACATTTTCCCTTAAGCTTAAAAGGCCACAAGATCCCATTTCAATTCTACCCTTTCGTTAAATTCATAACAATCAACATTGTCTTAACCACCATAAAACATATATAGTGCAATGTGTATGAACTAAGGGGGATAATCCTATAACTTACAAGATCTTTTCAAAATATTCAAGTTGGATTAATTCCCTTATAGCATAAACTATTTTAAACATAAGGAATAAGGAATAAATATCTTTTATTACACTTCTTTTTATTCATCATCTGAAATGAATATGTATAATTCAACTATAGCACAAATACCCAAAAAAAGGTTAGAAATAAAGAAATAAAGACAAAATTATAATTACTTTCATAGTTCGACAAAATCTTGTGTGAAGTAAATAAAAAAATGCTTTTAATTCAACGTATGAAAACTTTCAGTTGTTTTATTAGAAAAATACTGAGTGGTTGTATCTTATACTTTACAAGCTTTTATCAAACAACCGTTTTAGTAACATCATTAAGTTAATTTTAAACTGTAGCAGGTAATCCATTTATAGAAGTGATTATTTCTGCTTACATTCGTCAATGGTTTATTAAGCTAAAAATTTACACAATTTTCATATTATATATGTTCATCGGGCGTAAAACTTGACAATGCGCTCAATTCCAACGAAAGCATCGTTAAACAATATATGATAGATATAATTACTATAATTGGATATTTTTCTTTAAATGCCAATTTATAATTAGCACATTGATCTCGTGACGACATTGATCTCACCGTGACTATCATAATTGTTGCCCGAAACGTCAAATGGCATATAATTGAACAAATTATGGCAATATTCAGTTCAGGTAGTTATATTCTGAATGGATTTTTCTCAGCTCTTCAGCTTGGTATGGCGAATATCTGTTAGTCTTCCATAAGGCCATGGGTTGGCTTTTTCCTTGATTTTGCAAGAATTTATTTTTTTCGACACGGAACTAACTGCTTGGGTTCACTCTTAGTGAAATTTTATTTCCGAAATTTTTATTCATAACTAATTGTCGGTAGATATAATTCTCTACGTCCATTCGACATCGGAAACAAATTATAAACCAACGGTTAAACTCCTAACTTGCAAAGTATTTTTGTTCTTTCATAGGAAGACATGTGAGGTATACGTCAATGAGACAACAACCCAACAACACATGGAAACCTAAAGACATCTATAGTTCAACATATCATTTTCAACACTATATAAAAGTTCATACAATATGTATACAATCTTGGAATTGAACAAGACGGATTTCAATTGGAGTGTACTTCACTTAATATTCTGTTTTGCTTTCATGCTTTAATTTCATTGAGATGTTCAACCTGTTTCTTAAGTCTTGAGAGGGTTCACAATGATGCACGTATCTATAATGATTTAATCATTTTAATTTCTCTGCAATGAAAACTGCAAATTAAATAAGTAACTTAATAAATATTTCCTCCAGACTTATATCAAAAGGGTTGTGATTTTACAAAGATTCAGACAAATAACACCGCAATACCACATATCAGATGGCGCAATATTTAGTTCAAAATTTTCGTATATGTTCGAATAATTTAATTTTGGATGTAACACGTCTTCTGATCGGCTGAAAGTGTTTTGTCTATCAGCTCATAGACATAATTTTGTCATGTGACCGTGACGTCACCAACGTTTTTTTCAAAATTTACTCCTTAAAATTGGAATTTAGAATTAAATTATAAGGAATTACTGTAATATTTTTTCTGTCTATTCGAAATAACCTACGCGGGTTATTCAGTGTGCACCACATTTTTTGATGTTATTTCTTTATAGACATGAAACTGAAAATCAACGAATACATTTTGTTATTCAATAAACATACATATCTTGTTTAAAGAACAGTTAAAACTAAAGTGGAAATGTATAGATCGTACTACACTATAATTTGACCCCTCTCCCGTTTTTTTTTTTTTTTCGTTATGCTTTTTATTTCTTGATTTTTAATTTTCAGTCGTGCGTTGCCTTGTAGATCGTTGTCTTTTCTTTACGTGTTTCTATAGTGAAGTCTACCCTTCGATTTATGACTTTTTAACTGTCCCATTCGTATCTCCTTACGACTTATTCTACCATGTCTTATGAAATGAAAATAAATCAAATTATACCTGAATCATTACATTAATTTCTACAACCAAGCGTTAATGAAGAGGCCCACTGAACTATAGCAGTGGACTATAGTGGAACGATTATTAATTGGACTAAATAGACCTCCCCATTTCTATGTCTGCATTTGTCATATTTGTTTATGAGCAATAATGTTCCTGTAATGTAATATGTCGCACATGAGAATTCACTTATTTGTAAAAATTAGCACTCGACTTCTGACAAGTCAGATAAATTACTTCGTCGTGTCCATATACAGCATGGTAAACGGTTTTTGATCTATAACAATGTGATACGATATCCAGAAATAGTTACAACATGATTATATAAACAGCTTTTTAATAATTTCTTTATGCTAAAAAACAACAGAATCCATTTCCATCTAAAAAATAATACATTTAATTAATATGCCAATGTATTCTATGTCTATTTACAAATATTGCCGACAAGTAGAGCATCAAAACGACTTGTAAGTCTGTCAAAACATGTCACTGATATTATAATTGTATGATCATCCACGATAAAGGAAAAATATTTTCTTAACAATGTTATTACAGCCCTCCAGCAACTGTGGTGACATCTCTCGCAAATATTTATAGCGAGTCTTACAAAATATAATATTTATTGGTTGTGTAGATCAAATGGGGACACAACGTCTCGATCTTCTTAATAGTTATACACCCTGATTTGCAAAAATGCATGTTCGTTTCTTCTAGAAAGTGTTTTAAAGAGGTTTTAATGACCTGCAGTTCGGTCAATACATTTGATGAGTGCATTACTCATATATATATAGTGTTTATAGCTATAATCTGTAGTAGTTGTAGCCAATACAATTCGATCTACAAATAGTTTTGTATAAACAGCACGTTATCATAAATACTACACAAATGTTAAAAGTCGTATAATTAGTTTTTATTTGCATTTCACGTTTGCAAAAAAAGAATACATGTACCAAGTAACGTAGCAAGTTTCCTACTATGGAGACGCGAATGGGCTATAATAAAATCTTAAGTTATGGCACCTTTCCATTGTCTATGTTGTAAATAGATTAGTTTTAGTTATTACCGGTTTTCAATAGTCAACTGAAAGTTGTCAATCTTAAAGTCCGACTCCTAAGTAATAAGTTTAAAACAATCAAGCGCCATGGGCCTCGTCCATTTCTATTTAAGTAACGGGGATTGAAATAGATGAGGGTACTAATACGGTCATCAACCAAAATTATAACAGGTATCATCAGTGTTTTATTTACCAAAAGTTTGGATGCTACAGGAGTTAAATGATTTAAGCCTTATGTTCTAGTTGTAGTTACAATGGGCAGGTAGGTTATTCTACAGGGAAATAATGCTTTAAAAGGCATTAGAGGATGACAGACTGTGATCAAATTGTTTCACAGATTTATTTTTGTTATGAGGGACTGATGTAAAGATAGATGCCAAGTCATTAAGAACGATCACATTAACCCTTTTGTGTCCGGAAATGAAGGACTATAAGAGAGAGATATTTGTTATCCATAATTAGAATTAGACCAAGGAGGTTATATGAACTCCTTGATTAGACGACCACATTCCAATCATCAGCTGGTACCTATAACTCCCTTTGTAAAATGACTTACAGATCATATGGAATATGACTGAACTTGAAACGAAATTATACTTAATGTTGTCAGTACATATTTGTCATTTTCAAATAAGTCAAATTTAGACAGCATTGTACAAATATTTACACTTTTCATATAATCTCCAAAGTAAACAGTTTTCTTAATGTTATGTATATTTTTTAATTTATCAGTGCTTTGTGTAACAATATAGTTTAGATCTGCGTCTTTGAAGAATGTATATTTCAACGGTAATTCGCAAAGCTTTAAAGTTCGCTTACACCGTGAGATATGATCAAAACAATTCAAAATTATAATAACGTATTGACTTTCATGTACCAATTACTTAATTTTTATCGTGGATGTCTTCCGATGTAAACGTTTTACAAACATATGCAAGGTTTGTTCAATAACGTACCAAACCTGTTTTCAACAGCAATTGATAGACTAGAATAACATTTTAAGGGAAATTTCTTCATTTTTTAAAATTTGTGAAAATAACATATACGGTTTCCGTTCATTTTTTGGCAGTTGTCCGGGTCTCTTCAATCAAATTCCTACCTCGTCCGCCTAGTAAATTGGAATGTCTTGTGTGCGAAATAACCATTTTTTTTTATTTCCAAAAAGATTCAAATGTAAAAAATAATTCTTTATCAATGGATAATAGTCACGTTGTGATTAAAGTAAATATTGAAAACAAAACAACAAAAACACGTAAAACAATATTTCGAGTATATGGAATAGTCAATAAAGTCGTATCGTATGAAATGCATAAACATTCGTTACGCTTCATGTGTTTGTTCTTTGTGCTTTATAGAGAGTTGTCTGATTGGCAACTATACAATATCTCCTTATTTTCATATTTAAAACTGTGAAAGAGGAGGTACAACAGAGCCACTTATTTTGCTCGTGGAATTCGAAAATCAAAAAGTATTATAAATCTATCAAATTTTATAAAGACATATAATTACATGGATAAATATATTAATTTCTACTTTCTTTTTGGCTAATTATTATATATTTAATTGATCCAACTTTTTGTGTACTATACATATGTGGATATCTATTTTTCTTTTTTTCTTTTTGGGCTGCTTGTTTGTTATCTATATCAACCACACTTGCAATAAAATGCATTAGTATTAAAAAAAACAACATACTATAGATTCTTTATCTACGTATTCTTTAAGAACTTAAATAGTTCTCGTTTAACTTTTTTTTTTTTTATCTCATTGTATTGTATTATGAAAAATTATTGATGTTGTAATGTTTATGCCCTTTGGGGCCCATAATTGGAAATAAAATATCTTATCTTATCTTATCTTATATTTTTGGTCAGGGGCGGGTCCAGTTGAGGGCGTAATGGGCGTACGCCCCCCCCCCCCCCCCCTTTTCAAAAAAAAAGAAAAAGAAAAAAGCTATCGTAATCTGCTTATATTGTAATGAATATGGCAATTTATGCATTTCACAATTATTTTATGTTTTGTAGCAAAAAAAAAGGTCCAAAAAATTTGACAGATTTGATTATACGCCCCCTGTTTCAATTATCCTAAAACCGCCCCTGTTGTTAATGACCTTGGCTCATGTATAATTTTACCAAGAAGAATGAGTAAAAAGGCAATCTACTTACTCTTTTGGAGCACAGGATATACCATCCAGTTTGGTCGTTAGGCTCGTGTTGCTTATTCTTTAGCTTTGTAGATTGTTTGTTGTTCGTCTTTTGGTCGTTTTCCGTTTTTTTTGCCATGGTATCAATAAAGGGTCCATATTATATCAGACTCATGATAGTAACATAACAAGTTGGACTGTATCAATAAAGGGTCCATATTATATCAGACTCATGATAGTAACATAACAAGTTGGACTGTACCAATAAAGGGTCCATATTATATCAGCCTCATGATAGTAACATAACAAGTTGGACTGTATCAATAAAGGGTCCATATTATATCAGCCTCATGATAGTAACATAACAAGTTGGACTGTACCAATAAAGGGTCCATATTATATCAGCCTCATGATACTAACATAACAAGTTGGACTGTATCAATAAAGGGTCCATATTATATCAGACTCATGATAGTAACATAACAAGTTGGACTGTATCAATAAAGGGTCCATATTATTTCAGCCTCATGATAGTAACATATCAATAAATGGTCCATATTTATTTTATATCACCCTATTCATTTATCATTAAATGAAACATGTTTGATAATCTTGAAGAACTTTACTATTTTTGTAATTTGGGAGGTTATATAAGGCTCTGATCATACTCCTCCTTTTAATTGGATTTTCAGAGAAATATTCCTCAAAATAATTTGCCAATTGCTCAGTAAAATGTACCCATTCTAGGTAAGACGGTTTAATCAAACAGACTGGATTTTATGAAAAATGTAGTACAATCTAACCCCAAAAAATGTTTAGAAATCATTTTGAATCGTAATATATACATTGGTGAATGAAACTAACCAATGCCATCCTTAATTAATCCGTGAGGTTTTGCTTTATGTACGTCAGAAGAGAAAGTGTGATAATGGACATTAAAAAAAATTGTGAAAACATAGAGGAAAGCAATGAAATTCATACACGATAGTAACAGCTTCGTGGAGCAGTTGTAAATTAATTAATATGGTGAGAATAGCAAACGTGTTAAATGGACGTAAAATATTACAATTTGTGTGGAATGTGTATCCAAGTTTTAACCATGACTTTATCTGATTGATTGATTAACGGTTGACACAGGGATATGTCTCGCCTGTATGTAATTTTGATAATAAAATGCATGTTGAAATTAAAATGGCAGTACTTTAACATTTAAACTCAGTATTCCAAACATTCAGTCAATGAACTCGGGCCCCCCTTTTGTGGGAAAAATTTGGTTGATTATATAGGGAATCACTGAAGCATGACTGGAGCGGGACCCCCTCTTAGACAGTCAGTGGGCCCCCACTTATGAAAATTTCTGGATCCGCCTCTGTACATGACCAACGAATCTCCTTGAAAATGGGATATGCTACTCTAAATATAACTGCATACCCATTATCATTGACTTACTAATCAGTGGTTCATCTTCAACTGACCTGATCACAAACTTTAACAAATTTTAACAAAGTCAATAGACCAAGACTGAGGGGGACAGGGTTAACTAATTTCCATAGAAATTAAATGTGCTAATGTCAATACAACTGCATACCAAATATCATTGACTTACCATCAGTGGTTCAACTTAAACTGATCGAATAATACACTTAATGCAATAGTTTCAAAATCAATAAACCACGACTGAGGGGGCACAGTATTACAGGTCTAAAGAAAGTATTTTGTAAAATAAGCTGAAGCCAGATGATGATCCAGGATTTTGAAAAAGGGGGCCCGCGGACCCCCAAACAAAATTTGAAGTGGTAGCGGTAAAAAGTTAAATTTATTCACTTATTTTTTTAACTCGGGCCGATTTAGAGCTCAGCATATATTAGAAAGAAAACGGTCTTGTGTTGAAGACTGTAAGCTAATCTCTAAATGTCATATGGTTATTCAAAAAACAACGATTTTATTGCGACGTGAGCATAATTAAATAAGCTTTTTAGGGGCGCGCGCCCATCTACATCCGCAGTTAGGCAATAAATCCTTTGCAAAAGTTGGTCTTCCGTTTGGTCGTTAAGAACCCTTACAATTTTTTAGGGGTCCGTAGTTGGCCTGTTCAAAGGGCTAACATTTTGTTCCTATCCACTATATTCTCATTTTTCTGTGGTATTCCAAATTTCTCTTTCGTAATCCCGGTGGATCTCCTATTGAAGGACAAACCTATTGCATTTATTGTTAACTTGTCACGTCTCGTCCTGAGCGTGCATGCAAGATTTATATACTGGACGTTAAACAAACAACAATCAATCAATCAAACTTGTAACATATTTCTACTTCTGGTGTCTAAATAATAAACCCAATATAAAAACAAGGAGAATAAAAAGATGTGAATAAATGAAATAAAAACTAAAATATCTGCAAAGATCAGCAAAAATTTCTCAACAAGTTCAGCCTTTGAGCACTTTAAACTATTAAACCTTCGTATAAAAAAAAATCTTAGTTAAGAATTAATCTTTCAATTGTGTTTAGGATTAGCCGAAACCACTATTTTCAGAAGTGCTTCATTCATTTCACAAAAACATTGACCTTGACGTAGAATGCCGTTTATAATAATTACACAAGTACATACTCGGAGTATTAAAATTGTTGTGGTCAATAAAGCCATTAGATGAGGTTAAGATATATTAATACTTTTAAAGGTTACAATATTGGGTTACTTAATACCGACTTTTTTGTACTTGTCAGATTTAATCATACATGTATTACTAAAAATATTTGGACCGAGTCCACACTATACTATTCCTAAAGTTGCAGAACACTCTTTAAAAAAGAGGAAGTGTGAAATGGACTGAATCAATATTAAACCGAATTAATGACACAACCGAATTAGGCTCTACAGTTACTGAACTAGGGAAGTAATTAACCGAACTAGGCTCTAGTTACTGAACTAGGGAAGTAATTAACCTAACTAGGCTCTACAGTTACTGAACATCAACTTTCCTCTAAGGGAACGACCATTTAACTTCAAGGGGGGGGGGGGGGGGGGGGGGGGGGGGCGGGGTATGGTTTTTCCCTAAAAAAATATTCTAATCCCCAATATGATGAAAAAAAATATTGTGGTCAAGCAGATGACAAAAAAAAATTCTGAACCCAGATTTTCCCCATACCTTATAGTGTTAAATTTTGAAAAAATAATTTGATTGATAGCGTCGAAAAACTAAAAAAAAATGCACGAAATCTGACTCAAGACAAATAACCATAACCCCCCTCCCCCTTTTTGAAGTTAAATGGTTGCTCCCTAAATCATCTTTCATAGACAAACTTTGATATTCCGAAGCGTCAATCTGATACACCCGTATGGCAACAACCACATCAAGTATCATTTATATATTTATAAATACCGCATCAAAGGTTTCGAGACAGAAGCAACTTTTAACATTGCTTTCAGTGTTTCTGTCCTCTATTGTATCCAATTATTTATTGTTTTTCTTGTTTTAAAGTGTGCGTTCTTCTGAGTACCTTTTCGTTATAGACAATCGGGAGTTAGAGAGGGGGAAGGATAAAGCATAACTAGTGTACACGTGCTTGTCCTTAGAAAGGGACTTCGTCAGAGATTGAGAGTCATATCGTAATGCATGGTGTTTGTCTCTTTGTACATTTGGTGTCGACGGCAGTCTGTTAAATGTACAAATTTAGAAGACTTCTGGGGATTTAAAGCTGGGCATACAGTTCTCTCATCTCAAAATGCCTGTTATCTCTTGAGGGTAAAATATCTGTACAAGTATTCCCCTAATTCCTGGTATCTAATAGCAGTTTGATCAACTTTGAGACCTTGCTTAAGACTTATATCATACTTTATGTTAAATTGCAAGTGTATTTAATTGATTACGATGATAATAATGGATTGATGTTTAATGTCAAGTGGATAATATCACATGCTTATCGGGACGAGATCGAGTTTATATTATATGAATATAAACCTTGCTTAGTACTAGATTAACACGCAGAGTAGCATTTGTAACATGCAAGTTCATAAAGTAACAGAATAAAATAAAATGCTCTGCTGCGCAGAGGTCGAACCCTGAACAGTTGGGGCAAGTATGGACACAACATTCAAGCTTGATACAGCACTGAATTTGGATTGTGATTAAATATTTGACACAGCATAGGTTTCTGACACAGAATGAATGTGGTCTAAGAACTTAAAAAATTTTAATTTACCTATTCAAACCATATTATTATTTGCTTTTATATATAAATCAGAAATAACCAATTTAAAATGGAAAATTTTAAAGAAAAAAAAAATCTCTCCCCCAAATTTTTTGAACCCCCTTATGATTCATCACTCCCAAACTCAATCCCAGCCTTCCCTTTGTGGTATGGTACCTTGCTGTACAATTTCAGAGAGATCCATACACTTGAACACAAGTTATTGTCTGGAAACTAGAAAAATGCTTGTTTTAGGCCCCTTTTTGGCCCCAAATTCCTAAACGTTGAGGGGATTTACCCCCAAACTCAATTCCAGCTTTCCCTTTGTGATATGGAACCTTGTAGTACAATTTCATAAAGATTCATACACTTACACACAAGTTATTGTCCTGAAACTAGAAAAATGCTTGTTTTTTGCCCCTTTTGGCCCCTAATTCCTAAAATTTGGAGGCAATTACCCCCAAAATCAATCCCAGCCTTCCCTTTGTGGTATGGTACCTTGCAGTACAATTTCAGAGGGATCCATACACTTGAACACAAGTAGTTGTCTGGAAACTAGAAAATGCTTGTTTTAAGGCCCCTTTTTGGCCCCAAATTCCAAAACGTTTAGGGCAATTACCCCCAAACTCAAACCCAGCTTTCCCTTTGTGATATGGAACCTTGTAGTACAATTTCATAAAGATCCATACACTTACACACAAGTTATTGTGCTGAAACTAGAAAAATGCTTGTTTTTTGTCCCTTTTGGCCCCTAATTCCTAAAATTTTGAGGCAATTACCCCCAAAATCAATCCCAGCCTTCCCTTTGTGGTATGGTACCTTGCAGTACAATTTCAGAGGGATCCATACACTTGAACACAAGTAATTGTCTGGAAACTAGAAAATGCTTGTTTTAAGGCCCCTTTTTGGCCCCAAATTCCTAAACGTTTAGGGCAATTACCCACAAACTCAAACCCAGCTTTCCCTTTGTGATATGGAACCTTGTAGTACAATTTCATAAAGATCCATACACTTACACACAAGTTATTGTCCTGAAACTAGAAAAATGCTTGTTTTTTGCCCCTTTTGGCCCCTAATTCCTAAAATTTTGAGGCAATTACCCCCAAAATCAATCCCAGCCTTCCCTTTGTGGTATGGTACCTTGAAGTACAATTTCAGAGGGATCCATACACTTGAACACAAGTAATTGTCTGGAAACTAGAAAATGCTTGTTTTAAGGCCCCTTTTTGGCCCCAAATTCCTAAACGTTTAGGGCAATTACCCCCAAACTCAAACCCAGCTTTCCCTTTGTGATATGGAACCTTGTAGTGCAATTTCATAAAGATCCATACACTTACACACAAGTTATTGTGCTGAAACTAGAAAAATGTTTGTTTTTTGTCCCTTTTGGCCCCTAATTCCTAAAATTTTGAGGCATTTACCCCCAAAATCAATCACAGCCTTCCCTTTGTGGTATGGTACCTTGCAGTACAATTTCAGAGAGATCCATACACTTGAACACAAGTTATTGTCTGGAAACTAGAAAATGCTTGTTTTTAGGCCCCTTTTTGGCCCCAAATTCCTAAACGTTTAGGGCAATTACCCCCAAACTCAACCCGGCTTTCACTTTGTGATATGGAACCTTGAAGTACAATTTCATAAGATCCATACACTTACACACAAGTTATTGTCCTGAAACTAGAAAAATGCTTGTTTTTGCCCCTTTTTGGCCCCTTATTCCTAAAATTTTGAGGCAATTACCCCTAAAATCAATCACAGCCTTCCATTTGTGGTATGGTACTTTGCAGTACAATTTCAGAGGGATCCATACACTTGAACACAAGTTATTGTCTGGAAACTAGAAAATGCTTGTTTTAAGGCCCCTTTTTGGCCCCAAATTCCAAAACATTTAGGGCAATTAACCCCAAACTCAAACCCAGCTTTCCCTTTGTGATATGGAACCTTGTAGTACAATTTCATAAAGATCCGTACACTTACACACAAGTTATTGTGCTGAAACTAGAAAAATGCTTGTTTTTTGTCCCTTTTGGCCCCTAATTCCTAAAATTTTGAGGCAATTACCCCCAAAATCAATCCCAGCCTTCCCTTTGTGGTATGGTACCTTGCTGTACAATTTCAGAGAGATCCATACACTTGAACACAAGTTATTGTCTGGAAACTAGAAAATGCTTGTTTTTAGGCCCCTTTTTGGCCCCAAATTCCTAAACGTTTAGGGCAATTACCCCCAAACTCAAACCCAGCTTTCACTTTGTGATATGGAACCTTGTAGTACAATTTCATAAAGATCCATACACTTACACACAAGTTATTGTCCTGAAACTAGAAAAATGCTTGTTTTTTGCCCCTTTTTGGCCCCTAATTCCTAAAATTTTGAGGCAATTACCCCCAAAATCAATCCCAGCCTTCCCTTTGTGGTATGGTACCTTGCAGTACAATTTCAGAAAGATCCATACACTTGAACACAAGTTATTGTCTGGAAACTAGAAAAAAGCTTATTTTTGGCCCCTTTGAGGCCCCTTATTCCTAAACGTTTTGGGCAATTACCCCCAAACTCAATTCCAGCTTTCCCTTTGTGATATGGAACCTTGTAGTACAATTTCAGAAAGATCCATACACTTACACACAAGTTATTATCATGAAACTAGAAAAATGCTTGTTTTTTGCCCCATTTTTGGCCCCTAATTCCTAAAATTTTAAGGCAATTACCCCCAAAATCAATCCCTGCATTCCCTT
The DNA here is from genome assembly GCF_021869535.1 of Mytilus californianus. Lineage (NCBI taxonomy): Eukaryota > Metazoa > Mollusca > Bivalvia > Mytilida > Mytilidae > Mytilus > Mytilus californianus. The sequence goes on along the minus strand of NW_026262679.1, from coordinate 125,240,911 downwards.
TGTGATATGGAACCTTGTGGTACAATGTCTGAGAGATCCATACACTAACACACAAGTTATGTCTGGAAGTTACCAAAATGCTTATTTTTGACCCCTTTTTGGCCCCTAATTCCTTAACTGTTGGTACCATAACCCCCAAAATCAATCCCAACCTTCCTTTTGTGGTATTGAACCTTATGGTAAAATTTCATAGAGATCCATTCACTTAAACTAAAGTTAGAGTGCGAAAACCAATGTGTCTTCGGACAACGACGACGACGCCGTCATACCAATATACGACCTCAAAATTTTTTAGTCGTATAAAAAGACATGCAAACTTCCCACACACATTTTCCAGACTGGACCTACTAGTCTTCATCCTACGTGAATAGAGGAGAGGCAGCCATAATGTTCAAGTCTTTGGTTTGACAAGAGCAATGTCCGAACCAACAACCTCCACACGACCACCGAGGTTATCTTGTTAATAAAGTGACATTTAACACATGGATCAGCTGGTAACCAGTTTTAAATGTTATCCTCTCATGCTGAGCAAGCAATAACCAATGACTTCAAAGGCAATAATTTTAATCTTAAATCAATTTATTTATTTGTAAGACAATAACAGAATATTCAATATAACATTTCAGCCAAAATAAACAATACTTGCATCTAGGGTTTCCCTTCCTTGCCTAAAACGCCCACTCTTATTAGCACATTTTGTAGAAAATGAATAACGACAAAATTGTAGGTGGTTTTTATATACTTGTTATACTAGAAAAAGGAGAAAACTCTAAGCACATATAGTTTTTGCTTTTGCTCCTGGCTGAATGATACCTTAGGGAACTGATAGTTCAGAAATATTATTAAATGAAAGCTAATTGTATTGAAAGTAAGTAGAAGTGTAAGCATATATTTGTTCCACCTAACATTATTTCCCCTTGAAACTTTGTTATACCAAATGCTATATCTGTACCTGTTGGAACAAATATTCTATACCCCTTATACTGGAAGGAACGAATTCTGTACTACTTGTTCCAGTGGAAAAAATATTACAGAATATTTCTTCCATATGTTACTTATATACAAAATGCCACAATATCTGTACCCAGTGGAACAAATATTCTATACACTTTTATTCCCTAAGGAAAGAATTCTGTTCTTGTTGTTCCAGTGGAAAACATATTATACAGAATATTTCTTCCATTTGGTACTTATATTATGAAGGAACTTCTATTTCATGACAGAAGCAGTTAAAAACTTGGTGAATTGTCTGATACCTTCTATTTCTCAAAGCTAATCCTCAAGGTTTCCTGAAAAAATATATATTGTTGCTGATTTAATCCCTTTCTTATCCATATAAAAAATGATCCTAGGATCAGAATATTTATTTATAATGTATAAACTATTCTCTTTTGTACTTGTGAGCACTGAGTTGTAATAAAATTGAGAATGGAAATGGGGAATGTGTCAAAGAGACAACAACCCGACTTTCAATTTTACAATGTGAACTTTAATCAAAATGTATTTGTACAATGGGCAAAGAAACATACAAGTATCATATTGTTTCTCTTTTCCATAACTTCGTAAGTAGAAGTTCATACATCATGCACTTCTGTCTGCAACTTGAAAATGTTTCAATTATTTTTTTTTTCTTTTCAAGTATGGCAATACACACATCATTTTGTAAATTTGATATCTGAAGATATATAACTAATTAATTGTTCGACTTGGCCACAGAGAGGATCTAGAAAATGAACTATTCCATGTCTACTCACTTTTAGCACAGATAATAGAAAGAGTGAATTAAAGTAATAGGATTTAGTAGTATCCACTGAAACAACAGCTACAGTATACTAAATAGGCTTAAGCTAGCAGTATTGCAACTTTTTAAATATTCAATACTGCTATCTAAATCATGTTACACCTCACACTTTTTGTTCAAGTTAGGGAATTTTATCCAATGTCAAAAGGACAGGTTTTCAAGAATTAGATTATTCTGGTTGAATATTTTCCAGCATAGTTATTTTTGTGAAAGTTAACTTTAATAACTCAAGCTGAATCATCTTTTAATATTTGATTTTTTTTTGACAGTATGAATTATAACTGAATATAGTATTCAGTTCTTTAAATACCCTGTCCTATAAGTGTACAATACCCTGTCCTATACATGTACAATACCTTGCATAAATGGACCCTTTAAAGCTTCCTGTACAAATGCATATATTTCTATAATCTTTCTATGAAATCTTCTACGATTTTCCTGTCCTTGTCATCGGAAATTACATCTTACTTTGTACAAGGAAATACTTAAAATTGAATAACAAATAGAACCCACATATAACTGTATGGTAATATTGATCAAATATTGAATACAATAAATATCAAGTTTTGTAGTAAAATGATAATATTTCGTAGAAAAAGGAAATTATTTATTTCATATGATAAGCCCAAGATATTTTAGGTAATTTTATTCCGGCATGTATTGTACACACAACTTTAATGAGTTAGTTTTAACAACTTTGATTATCCTGTGAAAAACGACATTAGATGTATGTATGTATGTATTATTGCATGTTTGGTGTATAACACAATTTTAAGTTACTTTGGTAATGTCCTCTCAAAACAGCAAGAGGAACTTCACTTATATGCTTTTATCATTCATTGTTTTATAAGCCATATGGCCAAAACTACAAAATTAGGTGATTTGACTGCACATTATCTATTGCACAAAACTCTTATAATAATCCCCCCCCCCCAACCCAACCCAACCCAACCCAAATCACAAACAAAATCTGTGCAAAGACTCAAATGAATCTTGCCAGTGTTTGTCTTTTGTTTTATCTCTGTGCTTTTATTTATCGGATTAAATGTAGATAGCAGCTCTTTGATATCATCTATCAAATTTATTCAAAACAATTCAAGACTCAGGGTCATTTAGAGATTAACATGCATATAGTAAAGACCTTTTTTTTAAGACTGTATGTCAAACCCTAGATGTCTTTTGGTTTTTGATGTGTACCCAAGATCTCCTTTTATTCATCTTGATAAGAAAATCAGTAGTTGAATGTCAAACAGGTTTGATAACATTTAATGAGCTTTTGTTAAAATTTAATACTATACAATGCATATATTCTAACATAAAAGTATAATAGAAACTATTTAATAATATTTAAACCCCATTATTACTATTTTACCATGAACTTTCAGCCGACAGAGTCGAAAGAAATATTCTTAAAATAAATACTTATACATTCAATGTTATAATGTCCTATACATTTAATTTGATAAATATATATATATACGAGTTCTTCTTTGACAAAATTTTCCATCCCTGACTTTAAATATGCAATATTTTATCAGCTATATTTATGCCAAACATAAGCATATTAACACTGTACCAGTTTTTACAACTTTTTATGAGATATTCTAACATTGGGGTATTTTCCTGGTCTATGTGCCAATAGTAAATTTTTAAAAACCATAAAAAATTGCCAATATTTAGATTGCTTTTACTACTTTGTTGATCTTTTAAAATAACTTAAAGATATGATTGATAGGTTTCACTTGAACTTTAATTAATTTATTCCATCAGATTTGTAAAGTGAACATATTCACACAACATATTACATGTAATGAACCACTTTAAAAAAAATAAGGATCTTTAGTGTCAATCTATCAGACCAATCTAACAGATCCTTCAATGTCAATCTATCAAGTCCCTTTAGTGTCAATCTACCAGATCAATCTAACAGATCCCTTTAGTGTCAATAAACAGACCAATCTAACAGATCTCTCAGGGTCAATCTACCAGATCCCTTTAGTGTCAATCTACAGTCAATCTATCAGATCCCTTTAATGTCAATAAACAGACCAATCTAACAGATCTCTCAGGGTCAATCTAACAGATCCCTTTAGTGTCAATAAACAGATCTCTCAGGGTCAATCTACCAGATCCCTTTAGGATCAATCTAAAAAGATCCCCTAGAGTCAATCTATCAGATCCCTTTAATGTCAATCTAGAGTCAATCTATCAGATCCCTTTAATGTCAATCTAGAGTCAATCTATCAGATCCCTTTAATGTCAATCTAGAGTCAATCTATCAGATCCCTATATACTCAATCACCAGATCCCTTTAGTTTTAATCTTCCTGTCTTTTAGAGCTAAATAACTTATTACACTTTCAAATCTTATTAAGTTGTAACAGACTTGTACTAATTAATAACTGTCAATCATTATGATAATGTATCATAAAGTGTCAACCCTTGTATTATAACTTTTAAATATAAACTAATTGATGAATACACTGGGTCAAAATTTTATAAGAAAAAGCTTTTCAGTTGATAACCATTCACAAATTATCAAAAAAATAATCAATCAAAAGTGTACTTTGAAAATAAAAATCAATACATCATTATCATAATGCAAACATTATGTTTGAAATTGAACCAATGCAGATTAAACCACAAAATTTCTACCACGCAAATATTCTGTGTGGTTTAATTTCTTACTACAGTGTGTGTAGGACAGAGAACTATTCCAAATCCTACTCTCCTGGGTGACTTCAATGACTTTGTATTCTTGGTATTGCGCAATGTCTTTGATATTGCCTCTACTTTACACCCCCGTTTCATCTTCAAATGAAATCAGTCACTGCAAAAAATGAAAAGTGATTAATAAATTTACAGAAGAGAGGGTAAGATTAGATTATTTCTATTAATTTAAGACCAACCAATGCTTGAAATGTATGGGTCAGTCTAAATTAATCATTATCCCTGTTTCAAAGCCAACTAATTTTTTTTTTCTAAAGCTTTTCCAACATTTGTTATAGACAAAAAAGACAGCAATCTGTCTACAGAAACCTTTTTTTAAACTTCCATATTCTTCAGACACACAATAATATTAGAACAAATCATAATAGGTCAAATATTCTTCATTTTAAACAATTATGGTACTACATTGTATATACATGATATACAGTTTTTTTTTTAATTTCTATCATGAGGTGGCAATTTTTAGCTTTTGCAAATCTGCTGATACTAATGTACCGGGTACTATAACAAATTATAATGATACTTGCATAGGATTTTAAAATCTTTTGAAGGTACATAAGGTCATTTACTTATTCATATTATTTGAATATAATATTTCTTATTAATTATTCTATAAACAGGTGCCCATTTCCATCATTGATGATTTATGACGTTATAATGTTGACGTTAATAAAGGTCAATAGTGGTCAATCTCAAATGTCATGACTGTTCAAATATCTGATAATCATGTTTAATTGATTTTTTTTTTTCATCAAGATAAATGTGATTTGAAAGTTTTCTGTAGGTGTCAATGAGAGCCTAGGTGGCATTTAAGCCATCCTGTTTTCCACACATCCATCACATAACGAAATTTTGATTAGCACTGTAATACCAATGAGGAAGTGAAATATATAGATTTTCCTTTGGGTCATTGAGAATATGTGTGACTTTTTTTATTTGAAGACCTTTCATGCATTTTCTTGCTAATTTGGTTCAACAGCAAATTAGAAAAAGTAATGAATGACTATAAATGACAAACACTAGATGATCAAAAATTTGAAACTTGCTCATTTGTGCATAGCTTTAGTAAAGTGATTGTCATATATAGTGCAGTGATGTCCTTCTTTTGATTAATTTGGATGTAAATATATCTCAGTGTTTCCAAAGGGACCATCTCATTTTAAAACACAACTTTTATGTTTTTCTTTTGCAGTTCATAAAAATAAGTTCTGTTTCTGTCTTTCCTAAACTGCTTTTGTTTATTTTGTGTAAATGTGAATTGTTAGTTGTTAAAGTTGTATTCAATGTAAAACATTGATGGTCAGCCTTTTCCTGAAACTTACAGGACAAAAACATTACCAAGATAGTTACTCCAACAGAAATACATTTACATACAGACTTCAGATTCCACTACATTTCCTATTTTAAATAAATACAATGTTTCAGTTGAACATTAAAAGAAAATTGAAAAATTGTTAAATCCTGACTCTTTGAATAATAATTTTAACCAAATTATAAGAAGGAAAAATAATTTTTATTTGGTTTTCATAAAAGTAAAAAGCAGTACATTTACTGGCCCAATTGTTCACTGTCCCATCTTAGTTCATTTCAAAATACACACTAATATGGTATTTCCATAATTTAATTTTTAATGAGAAAATAATATATGTATTCATTTTATATATATCTTCCCATTTCAAACCTTTAATTAAAATATATAGAGATAGAGCATAACTGAAAAACAACCACATCATAACACAACAGAGACTGGATTTTCCTGCACTTTCTATACTAAATTCACACCTATTCTAATAAACTTGGACTTAGTCCTCATGGAATATTCATAAGAACAAATAATTAACAGAAAACATGATCATGAATTAAAAATTAAAAAGTACTGTCAATTCCATGGTTAAGAAATTCCAATTAAGTTTCCTATCTGAAAAACTACTTTGTAAATATATTTTGTCAATGTGTATCAAGCAATTATTTCAACAAACTCTCTTTAAGGCCCTATAGGTGTAATACCACCAAATCATAGTTCATCACATCCGGTTTCATACGAAAAAGGGTTGAAAAAAAATTATTCCCTTGAATTTGACAGTTGTAGGAAATTAATCCTACATTTCATTGCAGTAAAAAAATTCTGAGTCATAAACAGATATCTTGGGTGTTTCAAAGCACCATTCTTTTTTTATTTGGTGTTTCTATAAAATATTTTTAAAACTTGAGGCTACATGGTTACTAAAGCTTGTAAACAGGAAAAAAAAGGTAAAAATTTTGATTGGTTAACTTCCAGTCATGGTTATTACCTTATATGCAATGAAATGTTATGGACAGGATAAAATTTTACTCAGGCCAATTTTATGAAAATTTAACAAAGACTAATAGGAAAAAACAATGGTGGTATTACTCCTAAAGAAAGTGTTATTTACTACTTTGTGTGAGGGGAAATGGAAATTGAGGTATGTGCCCCCTTTTCTTGCAGGAGAGACAGAAGTCCAGGCTAGTCTACATTTTCTCTTTTGGTAATGTCTCTTTTCTTCTTCCTTTTTGGACTGTTTAATGGAAATAAAAAATAGGGCATCTCTCCATTTGGCTGTCTGAATGTTTTTGCTGCATTGACATTTTTTACTGTAAGGGTTTATAAAAGTGAGGGTTTATTAAACACTGTTTGCTGAGTGGGAGATTATTTAGACATCATGGTTTTATCTTGGTTTTTTTTGGTTTTTTTACCTTACTTATACGGAATAAGCAGTCTGTATTCAAAAGAAGTTTTATTTCCTATGTGCAGGTATAAAAATCGGGTCAATTGAACATTGTTTTATCCGACTATAAAAGTCTTGGTCATTTTAATTTTTCTTTTTTGAGGGAGAAAGAAGAACTGACAGCATGTTAACCCCATCCATGCCAGCAATTGAAATAAATAGTATTTAATAACCCCAGCCATGTCAGCAATTTAAATAAATAATATTTTTAAGACATTTATGTATTCCTTGATATAGGCTGAAAACAAGGAGTTCCTGTCAAAGTATACCTCCCACTTGTTATTAGACTTGTGTAAAACAATTCAAAACTCAATGGGTATAATAAAAAATATCAAGGAATTGTCAAAGTTCCTTACTACAGAACTGAAGCCGAGTAAAATGTATGAAAATTATACAGACAAACCGACAAAAGTGCAGATGAATAAATGATGGATGGACAAGGCTATTGCAGTTTATCGTTTTTGGGTTTGTTATAGCACATAAGCTTTTTTTTTATTCAATTATTCATTTTTTATGGTAAAAAAGGTAGTTTTAGCATCTTTCAACAAAATACAATTTTATGTAAGGTTTGTGTGCATTACTTTATCAAAACTACATAATCAACAAGTATTCACCATTTTTTCTTCTTACTCTATACCTTTAAAAAAATTGGAACCATCAAAAACAAATGAAGCAATAGAATATTGCCTAAAATCCTGTAATTAATAAAAAAAAAAGTTACATGTTAAGTGGGTGTTAGGCTTATGAACACTGTAATCTAATGTTATCTTAAAGCAAAGCATTAACAAATTAACCTAATAAAAAAGGTGAAAGTGCTACTGAAACAACAGAATTTGTAATGTAAATATGCAAGTTTTGGCTTTAAAAGCACATACAAAAAATAACACTAAATGTTTACAAGACTGCACAGTGTAGGTGTTGTTATTCAAGGAAATAATTGTTTGAATTGAAGTATTAACTGTAAACATTTCATAGAAAAGCAGTCACCCGAAATAATATCTGTGAAACTGTGGGAAAATAATCTGTGGCCTAACTTGATTTAAATGATATTTTAGAAATGTGTAAATTGATCTGTAGATATAGAATATTAGAATCAAAGTGACTTTTTATAATATTTCAAGTTCAACTGTTCCTGGTGTTTTAAAAGTATTAGTATTTTTTACAATTATCAAGTTTCTGTTACAGTTTCTTGACAAAATCAGATTGCAATGATTCCTTGTAACATACTCATAAGTAATTAGTATTTTAGTTCTTCATATCATTTTTTATAAGCCTGTCTTTGAAGTGACATATTAGGGTATACTGTAGTTCATCAGTCTGTCCATCCAGACATTTGTCAATACTTCAGATAAGGTGAACATACTGTGTATTATTATCATATACATATATACCGCTATATATATATATATGGGGATCACATTTTTGTGGATTTCGTGGGTAATGGTGAACCACAAACTTAAGTGTTTAACTAAATACAAATTTCATATGGCCCAGTTTTTCATTTGTGTCACTGATTACGTAATTGAAAAATAAAAGAAGAATGTGTCTGAGGATACGAATGCCCCTGCTCAAGCTTCAAACAAACAAAAATGGGACGGATGGAAGGACGGAAAGACGGAAGGATGGACAGTAAAGGGTAACACTTAATGCCCCTGTTGCCGACACTGGGGGCATCAAAATTTTATCTTCAATCCATTTTTTTTTAAAATTATATAAATTCACAGTAGGTAAGAAATTCATTATATTATCAATTATTCCAAAGTTAAAGTCAAATTACTCTGGAATGATAAAATTGGAAAAAATCAAAATCCAAAGGGAGCTTTCTTCTAGCAATCCTAAATTTCATGAGACTTGGTTAAAACAAATTTGAATTATTGTCTGAATGTTGACAAACGTCTAGATGGACGGACTGATAAACGACTGTATACCATAATACGTTACTTCAAAAGACAGGCTTATAAAAAATGATATGAGTAATCTAAAATACTAATGAGCATGTTACAAATAGATGCAACAAATAAACAAATGATTAGATCAGATATTCATAGAAAACTCAAACTAACCCTTTTTATGAAGAGGAATTAATCTTTACTGTGAAAAATTATATCTATGCTAATCAAAATAGACCCAACTGAGGCAAGGACTCCAACAATATCAAGTTGTGCATATTAAAAAATATCCAAATGAGATAACTCCAAGATTACTCTAAGCATATCACAGTCTATCAGAATGAGATGAAGTCTCCTTTCAAAAGACCCAAGTAAGATAAGGACATCATAATAGTCCATGCATTAAAAAGTAGACCAAAATGAAGGAACGTCTAAAATATACTTAAATACAGAATTCATTACATCAATTGTAATTGCTTAAGTTGAATCATTAGATTATAAAAGTCCTAAAAAACTACCTTGAAAGTTTATGTGGTACTCCTCTGGGTTTTCCATTTTAAGAACTTAACATTACAACATAATCATTTCAACCTTTCGGAAGGTTCTGTACACAGAACATTTTTTTCAGGGTACTAATTCTCCATTTTGCAATGCACACAAATTTTAAAACAATAAATCTAACAGGTACCCTAAAAAAGACTTAAATCATAATGTATATCTTTCTCTTTTACAAAATTTGCCACCACCATTAAGGAGGGTCTGGATGACAGGGTATTCTTTTCTTTATAATTTAATTTTTATACCATTTTCTCTATTCTTTATTCATTTTGCCCATTATTCTCTATTATTTACAATTTAGTACCCCATTACTCTCTATTTACAATTTAGTACCCCATTACTCTCTATTTACAATTTAGTACCCCATTACTCTCTATTTACAATTTAGTACCCCATTACTCTCTATTTACAATTTAGTACCCCATTACTCTCTATTTACAATTTAGCAGCTCATTACCCTCTATTCTTAATAATTTAGCACCCCATTATTTTATATTCTTTACAATTAAGCACCTCATTATTCTCTATTCTTATTTTTTGGTCCTTCATTTTGCTCTTCCGACTTAGTATTCTCTAATCTTTAAACCCCATCCAGACCCTCATGAAGAGACATGAATATTCTTAGCCTTGGAATATTATTATGGGACTTGTTTTCCTTCACTTCATCTATCCCAGTAAATAACCCATAAACTCTAATAATTACTTATTAATTATTCATCATTAATGTACATTTACCGTGACCATTTCAATGGCAGACTTTAATTACTTTCTTTTTATGATTGTTCATTTTTAATAACTTAAAAGAACATATACCATTTTCGTTTTCAATAAAATGATATATATATATTCTATGTATGTCTAATTAACTTTTTATCGACAACAGGACTAGCATAAAAGAGAAATTAGAACAGGTACATTTTGTATGTCAGAATGATGTATATCAATAAAGAAACTACTGCTTTAGGCTATACACAACATTTCAATCTGTATTCACACAGGTGAATCTATGCTATACCTATCCTAATTTTGGAACTATTAATCTTGTTTTATTGTCATGAAATCGGATTATTGTTTTATTTTTGAATGGGATTAAGATGTAACATTAAATAGAATTTTATTCTCCATAGTCTAATCACTGTTCTTAATATAAAACATTTTCATGATCTATAAATCCTGAATTAAATGTCAGTTTATGAATACTAATCTGATAAATTGAGGAAGTTTACTAAATATTATTTTTGTTAAGTCAATGCAAAAATCTCCTTTACATATGTGTGGTTTATTGGTTCACCACTTACATCAGTCAATAAAGCCAGTATTCAAATTGGTATTCATATCTGCTGTTGTTGCACCATTCAAGCAGAGAATATTGTGGTTTACATTTTTCAATCATGTTCTATAAAAAAATTAAAAACCCCTTCTGTTGAATTTGCTCGTTTTCTTAATGCTCCCAAAATTTCCGTTAAGACAAATATATATATTGATAAATTTCTTATCAGTCTTAAATAGTCATCTCATTGGCAATCATACTACATCTCCTTATTTCGTATTCAAAATATAAATGACAGTATATTACCATTTGTGGGACATTTTTAAACCTTGTTGTGACAGTTCAAACAAAGTGATTTGTATACAATGCCGATGTCAGATAACTTCATAGATACATATTCACATTGTATAAAAATTATATTTCATCCACAAGCAATGCCAATGGGCTCAATCAGTAATAAAAATAAGACAGGCAAATATAATCCAATTAAGTTGCACTTCTTTCATTCCTTGTGTGTACATGTACTCTATTATGGAAATCTTAAATATTGTCAAGCTTCCATTTTTAACAGATGAAAGAAAAAAACATTTGTACAGTTGATATGTAAGAGTCTAGATGTCTTGTGTTTGAGGTGTTGTTGAGTAGGTTTTGTATTGGTGTTTGAAGACCTTGAATTTTGTAACAGAATATCTGATGCCTTAAAAACTGATAAAATTGAATGTATAGTGTCAATAACTTAAAATATGCTGAGGGAAATTAATTCTTGTACAAATGGAGCAAGTACTGTAGTCAATTACTCAATCATATACACTTGTTAATGCCCTGACTTTTAACCTGTAATATGCCGGATAATACTTTTGGACTCAAATCTGTTGCAATCTTTTGTATACTTTCGGAAGGAGTCGCTATTCTTTGGTTGTTTTTCTCCATAGGTTCTTCATACATTCTGTCTTTTCATTTTGATGAATAACAACACTTCCTGCAAAATCGTATAATTTTATAGAGCATCTATAAAAATATCAAAATATCAATATTTTTGCAAGTTGTTAAGAAAAGAGTGTGGGCGAATAGGCCAATATTTGACTCAAAATAATAATAGCCTTTAATAGCTGACTATACAGTATGGGTTTTCTCATTATTGAAGGCCGTAGGATGACCTGTAGTTCCTTGAATCCACATCAATTGAACTCTATTGGAAAGCTGTCTCATTGGAAATCATACCCTTTCTCCTTATATTGATGTCACAGATCTTACTCTTTTGTATAAATGCAAAGCTAACAAAGTTTTTCTACCTGCATCACACAATTATAATCAATATTGCAGACAATGTTACAAATAGGGTTAATATCCTGTATGCCTAAAACAAACCCCTGCAGCCAGTGAAAATGGGGATCAACGAATACGTTGATGACCTGAATGAGGATAACAGGAATACTTCATTACAATACAGATAATGCCAGATAGAATAGAAAGGAAAAAGAAATGTTTTGTCATAATAAAGGCCATAAATGTGGAGTACTGTGGTTTCGTTGGGTACCAAATTTCTTCATTTTGTTGGAATAGGGAAACAGCAAAATATAAATTTAATTAAAAACAAACTTTTGCAAAACCAAGAAATCAAATATCTACAAAATTTCATTTTTTTTCTCAATCCATGAAAATTGCTACCCACGCAAATAAAGGAACCCACAGTAACAAAATGCATAACTGAAGAGTTGTCCATGTACAATTGAAAAGCTAATTGCTGATCTAAAAAATATGAACTGAATAATGAAGCTATACTGTCAATGTTAACATAATATTGAATATCTAACTACTTTAAGAGATCATTGTCCTACCTATGTAAATCAATAGCTTACAAGTACTTACTGTAAGCATGTTTAATCAAACTAACCAGTAATATTGGAGGATTTGTTTCCTCACTCAGCGTGATGTGCTACATAAATATATTGGTTAGATTTAAAAGCCATTGAGCGATCTGTAAAATTAAATCCTGCTAGCCATTCGCCCTCGAGTTCCCTTAGTGGTATGCCAAAGGAACCGATAGGAACCATTAATTAATAGTATGGTTGTACACTGTCATTTAATGGTAAAACTGAAGGTGAAGTTATTAATGAAGCATCCTTTTCATCAATAAACTTGTATATTTTTAAACATGTATGTTATGTCATTTTAATTTTTCTTGCCCGTTTGTTTTCAACACTTAAAATGAGTCTTGTGTTTCCTTTTGGGATCAAAAGTGAACTCTTATTCTGTATGCTATAATACAATTTTCTTACTTATATATTAGTTTTTATTGTCATTGTGCTGAAACCAGATTTGCAAAGTTCTCCAAATTTTTTTTTAGCCTAGTGGTCATTTCTATTTTGCCCACCTAGACTACAAATCTGGGGTTCCTAGTGAAAATTTGGTTGTCCTGTAATTTGCAGAAAATATTTCAGATCAATTATTCCCATTAATGAAGGTATGAATAAGATTACAAATTATCACAATGATAATATGGTTCCATATCAAATATTGATATACAATGTAACCAGGGGCTATACTTGTAATGTCTGTGACCATGCATGATTGCTGTTTGGTCCTACAAAGTTTTATTTTGAAATAAATTGGCAGTAATATATTAGTTGTTTACAGGACTTTCTTTTATTTTCTTTTAACTTTAACTAACTGGTCTACTTTCTATTCTAGAAATGGAGGTAGCCATGTCAAAGGGCATATTGAGTTTTAATCAAAATTTCAATGGTTCATTTCCAAATTTTTCAAACTTTGATAACAATTTTCTAGGCTATGTTATATTTCTGTGGTTGAAATTAACACCTTGTTAAAAGTTAAATACATGTTCCACAATGTACAAAATAATTTACATATTTGTAGAAACTATGTTCAACTGGCAAATTGTGAAAAAAAAATATTTATCATTGTTTATAAGTTTTCTTTTATATCAAACTTTAAATGCTCTAAATTCATACGTTGTCAATTGAATTCAATTCTTATAATCCTTAAATGGAGAAATCTTGCTAAGTGAAAAATTATGAAACAATTTAGTAAGCCATGTAAGATAAAGAGGACCTCTTTAATTCATATTTCCTATTTATTATATCGTGTACATGTATGACATAAATGGCTAGTAACATGATGCTTGTATCAATATTAAGTAAAATAGATATGTCACTTGTACTGATAATTTACTGAATAGATCCAATTTTGTCTGGTTAGATTTCTGCACAACTAAAAGTGTATTGTTTGATTATTAACCCATTTCCTTCCAATAAAATCTGTGCAAAACCAATACTAAACTTTATTTTTGCTTTGCTATTACATGTATTGATATTTTCATCTATAAAATAGCAATATTATTCCAAAATAGCATAAAACGTCCCGTTTATTTAATAAACTTGTCTGTTTCTGAACTACACGATCAAATGAAGCCATTTTAACCAACCCTGTAGCCATAATGCTTTATTGATTTTGCAATCATTGTCTATTTTATACAAACATCTCAGGACAAAATGTAAAACACTGTATTGATCTCTGGTTGAATGATGACGTCAAACCTTTACGTATGGCTTTCTCTCACAGATCTGACCTGAATTCTGTCTGTACTATATTCAGGTCTTCTTTCACTTGTCTATTTTCTGATTTTTTTCAATATCATGCCACATAATTTCTTTCTTTCTCAAATTTACATGGAGACTCTTTTATATTTTCTGTTATATCTTTATCTATGACCCTACCAAACAGCTGTTTTGGACATCTTGAAAAGTCAAATTGTTTGCCTCTTTTTTGACAATATATGTTTTTTCTACAGTTATTGTTTACATAATTTTGCATGAACCTAGCTAATGCCTACATTTTCATTCATGAAATCTTCTCAATGATTTGAGAAATTTTAGGTTCAATAAGGCATTTCAAGCATTGCCTGCTTTTTATTCTAATTTTCTAATTGTTCTTTTTTTTAATGTGAAGGTTCATGAAGGTTCAAATTGGCCCAAAAATTTTACTCATTATCATAAAACTTGATGAGACTTAAAAAAAAAAACTGACACATATAAAATCTGGGCATATTACATCAATAATTAAGTCACTGTGGCACTGTAGGTGCACAAATTGCAAACGAAAATTGTAAGTTTGAATGATTTTTGACAGTTTTTGGTTAAAAAAACCAATAGCCACATCAAGACCACAAGGTTTATCTATGAAAAAATGTGTACATGTAAATATCTTTTCATAACAACCTTTTTGGTCAGAGGGTATATTCCAATGTTTCCCAGAGAGGGTATATTCCAATGTTTCCCAGAAAGGATATATTCCAATGTTTCCCAGAAGGGGTATATTCCAATGTTTCCCAGAGAGTGCATATTCCAATTTTTCCCAGAGAGGGTATATTCCAATGTTTCCCAGAAGGGGTATATTCCAATGTGTCCCAGAGAGTGCATATTCCAATTTTTCCCAGAGAGGGTTTATTCCAATGTTTCCCAGAAGGTGTATATTCCAATGTTTCCCAGAGAGTGCATATTCCAATGTTTCCCAGAGAGTGTATATTCCAATGTTTCCCAGAGAGTGCATATTCCAATGTTTCTCAGAAAGGATATATTCCAATGTTTCCCAGAAGGGGTATATTCCAATGTTTCCCAGAGAGTGTATATTTCAATTTTTCCCAAAGAGGGTATATTCCAATGTTTCCCAAAAGGGGTATATTCCAATGTTTCCCAGAGAGTGTATATTCCAATTTTTCCCAGAGAGGGTATATTCCAATGTTTCCCAGAAGGGGTATATTCCAATGTTTCCGTGAGAGTGCGTATTCCAATGTTTCCCAGAGAGGGTATATTCCAATGTTTACCAGAGAGGGTATATTCCAATGTTTCCCAGAGAGTGTATTACTATATTCCAATTTTTCCCAGAGAGGGTATATTCCAATGTTTACCAGAGAGGGTATATTCCAATGTTTCCCAGAAAGGGTATATTCCAATGTTTCCCAGAAGGAAGTAAAATATTTTACCGTAAATCATACTTCTGATGTTCTTTTCACTCCCTAAATCAAACAATTAACAGTCAAAAAATATTTACTTTATGTAAATTTTCATATTTTAAAATGTATTTAGAATGTCAATATTGGCTTGTTGATCAGGTATATGACTTATTCTAAATTTTTGGGCCTAACTCTCACATTTTTCCTACAATTACTCTTTGTCACAAAAATCAATTAATTTAATCATTTAATTTTTTTTCATCTTTGTTAAGGATTAGAACATCATGAGTTTCCATAAAATGCAGATTTGATAGTTATCTGAATCTGAATTGAAGTGAATTATCAATTTGAATTTAGGCTGAATGTATATAAACTTTGGTCAATGCTTGTAAAGCTGTTATTAAAAAGTATCTAAAAAAATTAAACCTGGTTTTGTGTTAAAAATAAAAGACTACACTTAAAAAAGTGTATGTCATGAATGTCAATCGTGTAGTGTTTTTTTTTTAAATCAAGATTTGAAAATGTTGGCAGCACAGTATTTTAACAAATACTATAAACTATATATTTGCTTAGGTTTTCATAAGGATTGAAGGTTTTACTTGTATAGTCATTTCAAAAGTGAGTTTAAACTTTTTTTTAAAAACCATACAGCATTCTGATAAAATATTCAATAGGATAGGTCTTAGCGACAGAGATAACAGGAATTGATAGGTCTTAGCGGCAGAAATAACAGGAATTGATAGGTCTTAGCGGCAGAGATAACAGGAATTGATAGGTCTTAGCGGCAGAGAAAACAGGGATTGATAGGTCTTAGCGGCAGAGATAACAGGGATTGATAGGTCTTAGCGGCAGAGATAACAGGAATTGATAGGTCTTGATAGGTCTTAGTGGCAGAGAAAACAGGGATTGATAGGTCTTAGCAGCAGAGATAACAGGAATTGATAGGTCTTAGCGGCAGAGATAACAGGAATTGATAGGTCTTGATAGGTCTTAGTGGCAGAGAAAACAGGGATTGATAGGTCTTAGCGGCAGAGATAACAGGAATTGATAGGTCTTAGCGGCAGAGATAACAGGAATTGATAGGTCTTAGCGGCAGAGAAAACAGGGATTGATAGGTCTTAGCGGCAGAGAAAACAGGGATTGATAGGTCTTAGCGGCAGAGATAACAGGAATTGATAGGTCTTAGCGGCAGAGAAAACAGTAATTGATAGGTCTTAGTGGCAGAGAAAACAGGGATTGATAGGTCTTAGCGGCAGAGATAACAGGGATTGATAGGTCTTAGCGGCAGAGATAACAGGGATTGATAGGTCTTAGCGGCAGAGATAACTGGGATTGATAGGTCTTAGCGGCAGAGATAACAGGAATTGATAGGTCTTAGCGGCAGAGAGATAACAGGGATTGATAGGTCTTAGCGGCAGAGAGATAACAGGGATTGATAGGTCTTAGCGGCAGAGATAACAGGGATTGATAGGTCTTAGCGGCAGAGATAACTTGGATTGATAGGTCTTAGAGGCAGAGATAACTGGGATTGATAGGTCTTAACGGCAGAGATAACAGGAATTGATAGGTCTTAGCGGCAGAGATAACAGGAATTGATAGGTCTTAGCGGCAGAGAAAACAGGGATTTTTATGTGAACCGATATTCAGGAAGAACTTTATTTTGTCTTTTGTGAAAATCATCATTGAGAAAGCAGCCAACATCACATAATTTATAACCAACCTATATAAAAGATTAAATGTTATAGGTAGCCAGCATCACATAACCAACCTATATAAAAGATTAAATGTTCTAGGTAGCCAGCATCACATAACCAACCTATATAAAAGATTAAATGTTCTAGGTGGCCAGCATCACATAACCAACCTATATAAAAGATTAAATGTTCTAGGTAGCCAGCATCACATAACCAACCTATATAAAAGATTAAATGTTCTAGGTAGCCAGCATCACATAACCAGCCTATATAAAAGATTAAATGTTCTAGGTAGCCAGCATCACATAACCAACCTATATAAAAGATTAAATGTTCTAGGTAGCCAGGATCACATTACCAACCTATATAAAAGATTAAATGTTCTAGGTAGCCAGCATCACATAACCAACCTATATAAAAGATTAAATGTTCTAGGTAGCCAGCATCACATAACCAGCCTATATAAAAGATTAAATGTTCTAGGTGGCCAGCATCACATAACCAACTTATATAAAAGATTAAATGTTCTAGGTAGCCAGCATCACATAACCAGCCTATATAAAAGATTAAATGTTCTAGGTAGCCAGCATCACATAACCAACCTATATAAAAGATTAAATGTTCTAGGTAGCCAGCATTTTTATAAATTAACACTTTGAAAGTTTGTGTTGCTGTCGTCATTGTATTCAAATACAAGCAGCAGGTTTTATTGGGAAAAATTTACAAGTCTAAATGTCAATTCCTTGTCACCTGTACTGTTTACAGGGTTCATTGGTAAATACTAGGGCTGCACTATACACTCCTCATAAATGCTTTTACAGGCTATAAGATTTTATGTATGGTGAAATGTCTCTCCTGGTTTACTGATGATTGAATGTATGTTGAAAGACTGTAATATGAACGTTTTACTACACGTATCATATAAAATTAACAGTATCAATGTTTTATGAAAATGAGGTCATTGTCAGATGAACCATGCCAGACAAACATGTACATGTTGGAAACCCCCTTTTTTTTTTACAATCAATGCTTTTCAATGGGGACCTATGGTTGGAACCCAACTTTTAAAAATGGCTGGATCCGCTCCTGACCATGTAAACTTAACCCTGATCACAGATCCATAAAACAAGGTCGAGTGAACCCTCCTGTCTGATGGACATATAGACCTTGCAAGGAACACACATCCCAAATATAGTTATCCTATAACTCATAATAAGCGAGAAATTCACATGCCAAAAAATTTTTGTTCAAGCAGTCTGAACCATGAAAATGATTTCAAGGACAACAGACATATGACAGACGGAAACTTTGTAACATAAGGCATCAATAACAAGGTCTTCTACCATCTGAAATATACAGCTTTAAACAAATAGTTTACGCCGTTGCCGCCGCCAGGTTGTAATCCCTAAATCTTGCATTCTAAGACTTTCGTCTGAAAATGCCTACATGTAAAACAATTTGTCTAGTTCTGTAATACATGCTGTAAATTCGTGATAAATACATTCTTTAACCTTGATAACTACTATAAATCATATTGATTATGATGTAAATGCTTTTATGTGTGACATTAATTTATGAATTAAAAATATAAAAGTAATATCGTAAGCCGAATATTGTTTTTTTAAATCTGATTTGAAATTGATGTAATTCATCCTGTTATCACAGATGACTAAATTTGAAGAACGTTTAAATCAATACTGCAGCAGACTGTAACTGGTAGTCAACAAACAGGCTATATAAATCCATTTAAAACATTTTAAAAAATTTGTAATTGTACGATTAATTTTGTTTGACTAATTGTTGTTTGCTTAACGTCCAGTAGCATGTTATAATGACATGAATGACGGTTAACAATTCAACCTAAAGTTTGTGCGAAGATAGTTAAGACTACCAGGAGGTCTCTTCCAGGCTTTATATCATTAGCAAGTACTGTTGAAGAATAAAAAGTGTAAGTGTGTGTTTGGGGATGGGGATTCAGAACAAACTTCTTTATAACACCAACAACCCAAATTGGGATTTTTATAAGTTTATGTGATTCTTTTAATTATTTTCAAAATATACAACCTACCTGGCTGACCATTTAAAAGATCTTTTGTTGCATTTGAAGTGAGTTCTACATGAATATGTAGAATTAAATGAAGCAGGTTTCAAAATAGTACTCAATTAATGATAGACTCTGATTTTTAAACATGTTTCACTGTTATAAACAATAAGCAAAAAATGTATCTAGTTAGCATAGTCCACAAAATAGTTTTTTGTTGTTGTATTTGAACCTTCCATCTGGGTGTTAAGCAACCAACAATTAATCATGTATCTGAACCACAAGTTATGAGGTTTCCAGTTGAGAGCAAATTCAAATGATGTAAAATATAAATACTATATAGCTAACAGAATAAGGTTTCATTAAAAATTAACACAAAACCACAAGTTGATGTACCTAGACAAACATAAACAGTTATAGTGAAGGTTTTACTGTTTTTATCAAAACTTAAACAGGTACTCAGTCAGACTTATAATGCAGGTTTTACTGTTAAACTACAGTACAAACTAACAAGTACTCAGGTCAAAATTGTACTATAATAAATCACACCAAATATAACAAGAAACTGATCAGAATTAGAGGCTACTGCCGGTTTTACTGTTGCAAACCAAAAGCAAGTAACCAGTCGAAATGCCACTAGTAATGCTGCTTCCAACAAACCATACGTCAACACCCACAGATCATAGGATCTTTCATTTGCAAAATAACTCCTATGATAAATATTAAAAAAGAAAATATATGTACATTGATTGTCAAACATAAGTAAATTTCCATTAGTCATTATAAAATTGTAGTATACTTTGATAATTACCGTTACCTTGAAATACACCTACGAACTGACATAATTGTTACACACATGTAAACACCTACATGCATTATGTGTGTACAGGGAATGTTACAGATTTAATGATAATTCAAGTGCAAGTGTAAACACATCCTTGCACGTTTGTTTTCTTTGAGAATAGAGAAGAAATAAAGGCAGAGGCTGATCCTGGTGGGGGCGTAGATGGCGTATGTCCTCCTGTGATCGGAAAAATATCAATTTTTTAGCACAAAATCGCCAATCTTTTTTCATATATATTATCTATATTTTTCTTCTTTAATAGCTATTTTAACCATTAAAGACAAGTCGTACGTTGAAAACAATCAGATAAACACATTAAACAGGCATCAAAGAAATATCGATTTGGTAAGAAAACAAAAATATGTGCTTTATTTTGTAAGTTTATAGATATATATAATATATATAGCCTTATCCTAAAAAAAAAACTAGGGACAACTTGGCAACAGAGATCCTATTTCACTAAGAAATATTCCTCTGATTATTTACTTGTTACGGCTGTCAGTCCTATATTATTTTTATAAAAAAATATTTTCCAGTTGTCAATTTGTTATCTGGTACTTCAACAGAAAGAAGTTAAAATTGAGATAGCAGTTTTTATCACGTTTAAAGACTAGTAATTTTCAAAAATTAAATTGCTTAGAATATAGTTCAAACAAAGAAACCAAACAAAAAAACTAATCCTGTCATTGAATTTTGAATGATTATTGGTGCTGGTGGGAACATTTCAAAATTAAAAGATATATCTTAAAATATGGTACAAACATGGAAGTAAGTTATTATAATGTACCAAGATGATAAATTCTCACATGGTAATTTCTTAAAAGTGATTCCAAAAGAAGCAAGTAAAATCCTGAGTTTTAGTGTTTTCATTTTGAAAAGGGTCAAAAAGTTTTGATACATGTACCAGTTCATACTTTGCCCAAGAGTGTAGTAATCAACTCAACTGTCATGTTTTCTAAAATAAATCTCAACTGACAGCAATCCAGCAATTCTTGACAATACTAAACAATAAGTGTGATATGAAATTCTGTAAAAATTATTATTACACAAGAGTTATTGTGAGCAAATCTCACAAAATGATACCCCCACCCCAACGTAAAGCAATGGCAATGTTTGTGATAAGTTAGGACGTGGAAATGTAAAATAATTCAAATCAAAATACAAAAAAATGAATTGCACAATGGAATTATATGGTGAGAAAGTTAACCGCCAATTAAAGATCATTTTATTCACATTTTAATGGAGTAACAAGTTAATTTAGTCTTAGATGCATGATTTTTTTTTATTAGTTGTTAGTGGCTTTGAACTAGCTGTCAGTAACTGCGAGTACTCTCAGATCTGTACTTAGTGTCTTTTTGTTGTTTGGATGTACAAGTACCCATCCACGTCCACTTGTATTTGTATATTTGTATTTTTATCCATCTGATGAGTTAAGCCTCTTTCAACTGATTTTTATAGTTCGTTCTTATGTTGTACTGTTACACCACTGTCCCAGGTTAGGGGGAGGGTTGGGATCCCGCTAACATGTTTAACCCCGCCACATTCTGTATGTATGTGCCTGTCCCAAGTCACGAGCCTGTAATTCAGTGGTTGTCATTTGTTTATGTGTTACATATTTGTTTTTAGTTCATTTTTTGTACATAATTTAGGCCGTTAGTTTTCTCGTTTGAATTGTTTTACATTGTCATTTCGGGGCCTTTTATAGCTGACTGTGCAGTATGGGCTTTGCTCATTGTTGAAGGCTGTACGGTGACCTATAGTTGTTAAATTCTGTGTCATTTGGTCTCTTGTGGAGAGTTGTCTCATTGGCAATCATACCACATCTTCTTTTTATAATGTTACCCGAAATTTAAATCTTTGAGTATGTTTGTGTAACACAGGTCATGACTAATTACACTTATGCCATCAGAATAGCCTTTGTTGCCATTTACTTGTCAGACCAAATTTGTTTCTAGTACCAGAAAATCTGAAAAATATTATTGTTGAGTCCTGTCCTTGTCATTGTGGTCTTCACTTAACATTCAGCCTAAGCAAAAAGAAATACCATATGGGCATTTATTTGCTTAATACCTTATGACCAAGCCATCATCAGGACAAGACAAACACTTAATGTAGGATAATGTTCATAGATGACATTTAAAAAAAACTTTAAAAATTGAAGATAAATACAATTTGTATAAACTTTAATGATTGATAGGTAAGGAGAAAGGAAATTATATTCTATATTTGGCCTTATCAATATCATTTGATACATGTAGATGTAGCTTTAGTAAAGCCTCATTATCAGTCTTTTATAGTGAAAATTACCTTTGTTCTTGTGCTTCATATTTTTTAATTTAATCAAGCTCCAGGTTTGGAACTGAGGGTACAAAATTATGTCAAAGTGATCCTCTCATCCCATCAAAGGCTTAAAATAAGGTTACAGTGACATTTATCCCCTTCACAGGCCTCTACACCTACAATATATAGTTTGCACACTGAATTACTCATACATCTAAAATTATAATAAAAATAAATAAATAAAAGAATATTAATATACAAAAAATATTTATGGTTTACTATCAATAAGATCATGTTTATACTTTTAAATATAAATAAATATTACTTAAGTTCAGACTAGTATGTACATGTAAACATTGTGTGAGAG
This sequence comes from Mytilus californianus, assembly GCF_021869535.1. Lineage (NCBI taxonomy): Eukaryota > Metazoa > Mollusca > Bivalvia > Mytilida > Mytilidae > Mytilus > Mytilus californianus. The sequence continues at coordinate 125,217,719 of NW_026262679.1, read as the reverse complement.
TTTTCTTGGACCATTTATCAGGTTATCTCAACCAACCAACCTGAAAGTTCAAATTAAGAAAATATTATTACGTTTTGATTGCAGTACAACTGAATTGTATTAATTCAGCCATGATGGACAAAAAGTCTAATGTTTTTTCAACATGTTCAAGTCCTTAAAAGTCAAAATGAACATTGACTGAATTTTTTTATGTCATAAGAGTAATGGGATAACTGAAATAATCACTCTTGATTTCAATCATATTACTATTATAAGCCATTTAAAAACTAATAATTTCATTACTTCCAACAATTCCAAAGAAAACAACTCCAACATATGACATGATGTTAGTGGAAATTCTGTATGCTAACTGGTTGATTGATGGCTTATTCAGTTCATGCATTCCATATTAAAGTAAAAAACATATATAATTTTACAGATGCAAAACAAATACCCATATATTTATTAGCTGAATAATGTTCAGATCATTGTTTAATTGTGGCAGCATAGTTTCTTTGTAAGCAGAATTTATAAATTTTGGGCAAAATTAATAATGTGTGTTACCCTAACCTTATTTAAGGATATAGGTGGTGTGGAGTTTGTAAAATTAAAAATACAAAAACACCTGAAAATAATTTTGTTACATCAATTATTCAATGAGTTATTTTAACTTGAAATCTGAATACTAAAAATGTATTGTGAGCATTTGTGGAGCCAATAAAAAACAGCTTACTTTACTGTACATTCTTTCATAATAGTAAATTATCTGAGTAATCTCCCCTTATTTAATAAAATTTTAAATAATGAACCTCCAGACATTGTATCTTCAAATGATTTAAAAAACTACTAAATATTCTTCTTGTTAAACTATTGAGTGATCATTGGATTCATTAAGAACATTATAAAGACAAACTATATACACTTTTTACCTGCCTGATCTTTCATTTTAATCTGTGTAGATTCATCATGTTCACATTGCATGTTTTATCTGTGCTTGATGTGCCAAGGAAAAGTTATTGCCCCAGGAATTAAAAGTGATATAACTTATCAATAGTCACCCTACAGATCTGACAACATGACCATAAAGGAGGGTCATAATGGGGGTACTTTCATGATGAATAACGGTAAAAAATCTTGCCAAATGACGTTAGCGGTAATTTTTGGTGCATGACGATAAAATGTATGTTTTCTTTATGACGATAAAAAAATCGACTGATTTTGAAGAATCACGTTAAAGTTTTTACAGTAATAACGGTAACGGTTAATTTTTGAGACCTCTGACGAATCACGATAAAATTATAACCAATTTGACGCTAACGGTAGCCGAAAATGACCGTTTGACGCCTGACGGTAGAGGACATTTCTATCCTCATAAAGTGTGTCAGATATCAATACAGTAAAACCTACCTTAACGGTTCTTATATATATATTCTTTTAACTGTGGATTCATTTACTTTCTACGTACCAATTTTGTGGATCAAGGAAAAATTGTACTTTTTTGGATACTTTAATTTGTGATTTTAACTAAATTCAGAAAACAAAAACCAGAGAATATCTTTGTTTGTTGAACAATTATATTTGTTGTACACATAAATCCACATTTCCCTCCCCCCACCCCACCCAACAATGAATCTAAAGTAACCTGTAAAATCCAAATTCTTGATAATTTAAAATAAATGGAGAATGTGTCCATGGGACACAGATGATGCCCCCGCATGCATATAGTGTTATAAAGGGGCATAACTCGAGAACCCAAATTCGAACTTGATCTGTGTTTTGTGGTTATAAGCATTGTGTATAAGTTTCATAGCATTTGATTTAGGCAAACTAAAGTTTGTGAACGGAAACCAATTTTGGGACCGACTGACGTAAAGACGGACAAGGGTAACACTTTATGCCCTCTCAGGTGACAGCAGGGGCATAAAAAATAAGTTCCCAAAGGTTAAACTCACTAAGGTTTTACAGTATATTCAAATTTGTTTCTATATTTGTTTGGTTCGGTCATTAAACTTATTGCATTAAATGGAAAAACAAATGCAATACTGACTTGTTCTGAAATCTTCTCATTCAAATTTGTTAGATACCTTAAGACTGTCATGCAGTTGTCATGTTACTTTTTGTATGTGTGTTTAAATGTCATTTTTTGTACAACATGCCAAAAAATAACAATAATTACATGCAAAAATAAAAAATCATTATACATATATGGAATCTTTGACAATAGTGTACTCTTTAAATATGGAGCAAAAAGAAAATCATCAGTTTGTACCTTTTATTTTTATCATTTACCATCTGTATTGCACTGTCCTACTTCGTTATCAGTTCAGTCTGGGCCTTATCTAGACACTGTTTAGGTCAGGACAGGTGAGAGTTGATCTGTAAACATAGAAATACAAAGTAAACAAATTACTTATCAAAATGTGGTCATTAATACAAAATATTATAAGCTGACAGAAAACAAAATGTATTTATTTTGGTTATTATCAGCTTTACTTAATACTACAGGTATTATCAAGTTTGATGGAAGAGTATTAATGAAGAACTTGATTAAATATTAAATGTCACTAGAGATATACCAAAGAGATTATTTATATTTGTGTGAAGTTTTTCCCTGTGTTCCAAAATTTGGACATTAAATTCAAAATTTCTTTCAAAAAAAAAAACTACAGTATTCATGTATATACCTTTACTTAAAGCAAAGGTATATAGGTATTGTTTTTAAAGAATCAGAATTTTTTCTTAATGGCTAAATTTGTGATAGAAAAACGCAATTCATATAAACCACGTTCTCAAAAAGTATTATCAAAATCATCAAAAATGCAATGGTTTAATTGTGTCGTTGACAGAGTTGTTAAATTTGAATTTGTTTTCCTTGTCCTAAAGTCAATAAGCAGATAAAACTAGGTAAAATATAAATCAACTTATACACTTAAAAAGGTCATTTGAAGCAAAATATATTATTCTGTAACATGTGTCTTTATTGAAAGCCTGTAACATGCTTATTTCAAGTAATTATGGGTTAATTTTGTGGGAGATCAGATATCTATTGGTGGGCCCATTGAATTGTAAAAGGTGTACTTTAATACTCTTGATGTCAGATGTACCATTAAAACACAAATCAATATGTGCATGATACTCTGATCCAGAACGGTTGTCAATTCAGGGAACAAAAGTGTACACCTACATGTACCACACGGAGAGTTTAAAGAGAATTCACATGTTTACATTTTTAATTAAACTAAAAGTACATATATTCAGCACAGAACAAATTGGTCATACTATGCATGTATGATTGATTGGATTTGTTTCACCCCACTTTCACCACTATTGTGCTTTTTCCTGGCTGTCAGTTTTCATTGGCGAAGGAAGCCAGAGTGCCGGAGAGATCCACAATCTTCGGTTGGAAAACTGACATTCCTATTGTCAATTAAGATTGGAGTTGAATGCACCTACCATGTGCGAGATTTGAACTCACAATCACAGTGTTGACAGGCTAGTGATACAGCAGTTTGACTACTTACACCACTCTGTCACCAAGCCCCCTGCCATACTATATGAATTAAGCATTTATTCTTAATTTAAGAACATAGCAGTATTTAATATTTTTTATGGTCTTTCATGCTTGTAAACAGATCATCAAATCAACATCAGATCATGGGCTTTTGTTTAATTTGGGTCAGCTACTGTATATTATACGTGTATGGGTAATATATATGTATGTAAAATTATAGACCAAATCCAGGGTAAAATTCCTGTAAAATATTTTGAAGATTTTGTATTGTTAGTTTTAGCACAAAAAGTCAATCCAACAAACCTCCCTGATTTCAAATGGAAAAATTATAACAAACAATTCTGCATGAAAAGCAAATTGTACTATTTCATTGATGTTTACCAGGGGCGGATCCAGCCATTTTCAAAATGGGGGGGAGGGGGGTTCACAACCCAGGAAAAAGGGGGGGTTCCAACCATGTCTCCATTCAAATGCATTGAACGTCCAAAAAAAGGGGGGTTTCAACCCCAGAAACACCCCCTAGATCCGCCACTGTTTACTCTATTGTAAAATTTCAAGTGAACCAAGTCTGACATAGATTAAAATCACTTAGTATTGCTATTTCAAATGATACAACATTTTTTTGGTATATTTTTTGTGTGTATTTTCCCCATTAAAATATAAACGGCAATCACTGGCTTTTACAGACCCTCACTCAAAATTTCCCCTCAAGTACATTAAAATGCAACCCCCTTCTCTCAAAGAAGTCTACATTATTACATATACAGGTTGACCAACACATTACACCATCAGATACACCAATAGGTGTAAAGATAATACATGTACATCACCCCTGACCTTTGTCATACATTAGTGTACAGGTGTATATTTTGGTTTCCTGTCAACTTCCAAACAGAAAAACAGAGAGATTTATAAGTGGATTGTCTATAGATACATGTAAAATAAAACAATATAGATATAAAGGTACATGTTAGTAACGACCTAGACATGAGATAAAAGATACAAGGTCAAATGTTTGATAATCAGTCACAAAAATTGAATAAAATTTTGGCCTACTTTAAATAGTATTTATATTGATCACTAGGATTGAAATACATGTATTAATAACTGGGGCTAGTGAAACAGCAACCAAGCAACCCATTAAGACCACAAAAGATACACCTGAAAGTCAGTCTAGCTAGTCTCCAATGATGGAAAATTGTATACAGTCTTAGTATCTCAGGTCATGTAGTCTTAATTTAAAGGATAAGCTCTTCAATATAATTGCATGAAGTAAGATATTTCAAAAATATTCTGTAAACAATTGTATAACAAGAAAATATGAAGATTCATCTTAATGTTGTCAAAAATTATATGTATTTCATTTCTGTAATACATGTAACTTAACTCTGAAGATTAATTTTCAAAAGGACAGCATCTTAATTGTGTAACCCTCTTAAGGTCAAGGGAACAGCAACCCTACAATTCAAGTTTAACTTGAAAAAGCTGACCTGAGATCAATGTACTGTTTGCACTTGCTTCATTGCTCAATTCTAGATAAGTTGTCAATGTAAGCACTAAAAGACATTGCAAACCACTGACAAGGACAAACTGGTGGCAGGGTTAGTTAGTACTCAACCCTCACACTATTCTCATATCCACAGAGGCTCTAAAGATCCTGTATAGCTCACCTAGGTCTATGTGCATCTTCAATAATGTATGGACACTCTCCAACATTGTAGACTATAATATAATTAGAATTAATTTCCATAGTTTTTGCCCTAAACACAATTAAGTGTAAAAAACTTTACATTTTAGGGTAATAACTCCTATAAAAAGACAACTCATGATTTAGGCCATGTTGACTAATTTGTAGATCTTGTCTTGTTGATCTTTTTTGCTATTTGAATTTGAATCTATTTGTTATAGTTTTCAAGATGATAGGCAAAAACGTAAATATAGTAAAAACTTGTTTAAGGGCACGAACTCCCATACAGATTTGAGCAGCAATATGAACTTATTTGTCGATTATTTTTGCTCTTTGAAGTTTCTCTCTATCCATTATAGTTTCAAGATAATCATGATAATAGGCAAAAACACAATTAATTGGTAAAAATCATCATTAAAGAGCAATATTAAAGTCATTTGAAATCATCAAGTTATACTGACATGTTTCAAATTTATCATATAAAAATAAACCTTTTTTTAATTTTTATGAAATAAACAGTTCTATAGCAAGCATTGATATTACGTTGTCTAAAAACGTCAAGTTTTCTAAAAAAAAATCAAGGACATCATAAAGTGATGATGTCATGGACACGAAAAAAATAGTTGAATCAAGACCTATATGTCGATACATGTACAATTGATTTCAATTTCAAACTATTGGCAACCAGGAAGTAGCTGCATGGCAGATATAAAAATTGCTTGAACACTATAGAACGCAAAATTAATAAGCTGTACGGAATATAATAAAATAGCTTACACGCTACAACTCAACATTATCAAGCTACAGACCAAATATAAAATCATTCCTTTTCAATATAAAAGCCAAGAAAATTTGAACCTAGTCTTAATCTGACAGGCAGACAGAATGGCATACAGAATCAATTGGTAACTAGATTGGCATTCACCTGATGCAGGTTAAAACAGAATACTTAGCAGTTCCTGCTTCAGTTACTGAGTAATTGCATAAAATGCCTTGGCCAATACATATTTTTACATATGGTCTATAATATACAAGTATTATGAAAGTTATTCTATCCCTTTTGTACCTTCCACCTCTCTATTTCCCCCCTCCTTTATAGACTCCACAGTAAATATATAAATATTTATATACATGTATAAGTATAATATTACAGATATTATCATCTAGCCTCATTACAATTAAAATTGGCTCTTCAGTTGTTTGAGTGCCATTATAATTTTTGTTATTTTTTTGCAAAGGACAGCATTACTTCCATTTATTCACCTGATAAACCCAACTGTGTTTTGATGAATGTAAATGATTAAGATTTCCAACAGAAAAAAAAGAATTTCAAGAGTATTTTGTTTATTCTTTCCTTCTGTATTTTATAATTCGACACAAACAGGTTTAACAAAATAATATTAAATAAAAATAACAGTGACAGGACATGTGTCCAACTTTCTCTAGTCCATTTGGAGTACATATCTCCTATGATATTTTGTTGGCATATATCTATGTAGGCATATTCAAATGGTTATCTATTTTAGAATTTCATTTCTATTATTTACGAATTTGCCCACGGAAAGATTGATCCTGCAACAGAACAGCCATTTTCCTCATCATTGCAGAGTTTATTTATAACCTCCAACTATCTTTAGACTGATGTTTTATCTCATTGATTAATCCTATAGACATTTTTGAGTCATCGATCTAGTAAAAATAGATTTTTAAGATTGGATTAGGTTAATATTTTCTAGTCTCTTCCACCACTAGAAAACAAAATATGCTCTGACACCGGTGCAAATTGCTCTGACGTCACGAAGTTATTTTCTGTATCTCGTTAAATTTCGTAAAACTCCGCCTGACGGAAACTTCTATAATTGGCTACTACTAATCCGGTTTTACGAGAATAAACGAATTTACCCGAAGCAATATTCCTTATATGGACATTTTGTTTCCTTTCCGAGTTTGACGTCACAATTTGGAATTCGACCTTGTCTCCCATATAAGGAAATATGGCAATCGGAAGATCAAAGGTCAAATTTACGAGAATAATTTACTCATGTGTAAAAACTTACTACGTGGATTTTCTTGAAAAATAAAGTATGACTCTCGCTAAAATTTGGAAAAATACATGGATAAATGTCTATAGATAATAGTTTGACTTTTATTTTTTATGCAAAATATTCCAAAAGGTGATATTTCTGACTGACCTATATATTTTATAGTAAATAGTAGTAGTAGTGATTATCTATTATTTATGTTTGACGTCAATGTGACGCCAATCGTTGCCAAGAGACAGTGCTAGGCAACCTAACCGCAGAGCGATACGATTGGTTAGCATATTAATTAGATTTCCTTATTTGGCAAGTGGTGTAAATTATTCTTTCATTCATAAATCCTTGTACAACAGAATTTGTTCATTCATAGAGCTGAGTTGATCATCGAATGTAGTCGTTTAATCTCGACTTATGAATTTTTACTATTGGACAATATTATATAATACTTGTGAATCATTACTTTGTTTATAAACATGATTATGGACGGACTTGATACGTTATCCCAGGTCGCTTTGGCAGACCAAGTGAACACTATAGCTCAGTTGTGTTTTGATATTGATAACACACAAGGAGTTGGAGGAGGCCGTTTGCCTTCTATGTCTGTGGATGATAATCTTAACACACCAGTTACAAGCAACACTCAGGATGTTACATTTTTTAATTGTGGAGAGCCTTGGGAATCGGTTCCCATTACTGCAACTGGTAGGTCATTTTATTTCATTCATAGTTTCAGGCTGTTGAACTTTGATTTTTTGCCTGCATATTTCTACTACATATGCGGTAGCTTAAACTTTACTTGTGATGTAAACATCTTATAACTATATTGAATATTGTGATGTCAATTGTACAAATTTGTAAATTTTGTTAAATATCTAGATTTTGTGCTAAATTGTCATATATGACTTGGAATGTTGGAAAAGAATGTCGATTATGAAGTAAATCTTCGTGCGTCATAGGTCTGAATATGCGCAGACAACAGTCGCACTAAATTATTTGATTGTAAGCATATTTTTGGTCATTTTTATACATTTCAAGTATTGAAAATTAGTTTGATTTGCAAAAACATGTGATTTTACAAATTATAGTAAGAAACACATGGAGTTCTGTTTATGTTTAGACACCCACTATCGAAATCGCCCACATGAAATATACCATAAGAGGCGGAGCTAATGAATACTGCAACATCTATTTATAGAAAAAGATACTGTTTGCGTCATAGAACTTGTAATGACGCATATGCATATTTTGAAGTAATGCCAGCACTTAAATGAACACTCATTACTTGAAAAAAAATATACTCAGTAAAACTTAAAGTGAAATGCCACGGTCTGCAAAAGATACTACATATGAATTCGTAATAAATTTTACAGTTAAACGTAAGCATTTTTTCTTCATAGTAATTGAGTATTGTCCCACATACTGACACTGTGAAGGGGGTGTATGAACTAAAAATAACTAGGGATTAACCTTTAATTTTCTTTTATTACAAAATAGTATTTTAAATGTTATTATCCTTTATATTTACAGCAAACTTAAAGGCTGCTTTCCCAGACAAGCCAGAGGGAGCTAATAGACAAGAATCTGGATTGGAACAACTTCATCCACAACATCAACAACAAGACGAACAACAGCAACAATCACAATTTACTCATAGAATACAGTACAAAGGAACTCTTGTCGCATCATCGGTAGCACCTGTATCTACAAGCTCAGATCATCTTCTTCCACCATCAAGTTCACAGCAGGTCTTTGCTCCACTGTCACCTCTTTTGAGCATTTTGACGCAAGCTGCCCAGGTCCATCAAGCACAACTTTCTTCACATGTGCCACAAATTCAACAACAACAGGAGTATCCCGATATTGCTGAGTTGTCGCAATATCTTCAGCAACAACAACAACAGCAGCAACAACAGCAGCCTCGCTTTAGTCCCGCTCCATCGACTTCTTCACAACACTCTTTAACTGGATCACCACCACCGGAAATGGGGATTCGAGAAGCTAGCGACACATATTCTGCAGGATTTGCATCACCTGTTAGTTCAACACAGTCTACTCCATGTTCTCCGGAACCCAACATACCGGTTTGCGAACAAATGCAAATGTTGCAAGAATCATTGAATCAGTATACGAGCCCACCACCACCGTACTCACGCCCACCATCATACGAAATGCAGATAAAACAACCTCAAATATTGAGCTCTTGTTCACAACAACATAGTGCACATTCAATGGCGATGAGTTTCCCAACCGCCACGATGTCCGTATCAGTACCACAGAGCGTACCCCAAACTGTGTTACATTTCTCTGACGAGTACAATACAAAGGATATAAGTTTAACAAGTGACTTTAAATGGACAGTAGAACAAGAACAAACTCAGTTACCGAACTTCACTGCATTACAAGTGAATAATCCACAAGTTTCGGAAGCTGGGTTTCAACATCAGGGACAGTTCCCTCTCATCAAAACAGAGCCCGGTATGTCTCCAGAGTACTTTATACCAACTACGTCACAAGAATACAGCTTACCTGGCACATCATCGAGCATTGTACAAAAACAAACATTACCGTCAGTGTTAAATACACCTTATCAACAAGGCACTCTTAAGCTTTTACCGGTTAAACCGAGAAAGTACCCAAACAGACCAAGCAAAACACCGCCACACGAAAGGCCATACGCATGTCCAGTTGAAGGTTGTGATCGTCGTTTTTCTCGAAGTGATGAACTTACACGACATATCAGAATCCACACAGGTCAGAAACCGTTTCACTGCCGGATCTGCATGCGCTCATTCAGCAGAAGTGATCATTTAACGACGCACGTGCGTACGCATACTGGCGAAAAGCCCTTCTCATGTGATGTTTGTGGAAAGAAATTCGCAAGAAGTGACGAAAAGAAAAGACATGCTAAAGTACATTTAAAACAAAAAATGAAAAAAGAAGCTAAAACATTATCATCAAGCGTGTCCTTGCCGTCAACAACTGGTGCTATTTCAGACTTTCTACCAGCATGCACTAGCGGGCCTGGTGCAATAAACTTACCAACCATAGTAACTACAACAATGTCAAATTTGTAAACAAGTTTAAACATTTTTTCATTGTCGTGTTTTACATTTTTCATGCTCAAATATTATTATTATGAATTTGTTACCAGAAATATATCAGGGAAACTGGTAGATTATATATGTATACAAATACAAGTAGTGCTTAAATTATTAGACGCATCGCTGGGGTCAACTTCTAACTTTTAGAGGTGAGGAGAAAGTAAATTCTCAAATTATTTATTTCTCTTTCAAAGCTGTTGTTGAATTTCAATTTGTGTACTTATCATATAAGGCTTTAATTGATGTAAAATTAGCTTTAACGTGTTATCCCTGTGAAAAAAACGTCTGAGTTCAGACCCTCAATTGTAATCAAACAACTGAAGGAGGATTTATTTTTTGACATCCAGCGATGTGGTATATCATTATATGTAGAACTTTCAATAATTCAAATTTTGTTAATTTTATGTAAATTTTGGCAGCAATTTTTATTTTTATTAGTAAGTAGGGCCATGAAATCCCAAATCATATAATATTTTCACCGGTGCTCTACTAACAATATTTTAGCACTTTTCTTCATTTCATGCTTTAACTTCTTTCTTTTGAGATTAATAGTGCTATTTTTTATACCTTAGATCTGACTCCCCCTTTTTTCCCTGCTGAATTTTCCCCTGAACACTTACAGTTGTGCCTTTGTTTACCAAACCTGTTCACTAATAGGCCAGTCAAAGGGAGATTACTCTAAATGCCTATTAATTTACTTGCCTTTACCTCATATCTCATTTAATGAAAATGGCGAAAGAAGAAAGAGGAAGATTTTTTTTATTATTTTGATGTTGTGTTAAGTTTTTGTTTTTGTTGTATGAAAGTTTGTTGAAATTGTTGTTGAATTGCTGAAATGTTAAATTCTATATTTTCAAATCTATTTTTCATGATGTTGTCATTTCATCTTGTTATTATTACCTCTTGCTGGCAAAGAATTTAAGAGTATGGCATAATGTCACTGAATGGCAAATCTAGAGCGAAATAAAAATTGTATAAAAAATGAAATTTGTTTTTTTACTTTATATGTTATCTTATTTTCAAAACTCTTTTGATAACATAAAACTACTATTATACAACATTTAAAACTACTGCAGGTTAGAGAACACCAGTTTGTCGATGCAAGGAAAACCCAACACTTAAATGAAAAACAAAGCGAGAAACAACACAAACATACCAGTCTAAATACACACTAAACAAGTTAGTTATTAGCAACATCAAATAACTATCTCAGCCTACATATCATTATGAAAAAACTGATGTTGTAATTCGTAAATGGACCAGACATAATAAGCTGACAGAAAGAAGATGTTATTTTTGTAACACAACAAATAAAATTTCTATGTAAAATAGGTGAAAGTACTTTCTACCATATAATAATCTCATATATATGGATGAAAAAAAACGATGGCACAATTCACGATGTTAGTGTAAATGAAGTTGGAGTAAAGGTGAATGATAAATTGTATACGGCCCTAAAACAAGCTCTACATGTATAAAGATACCACAACGTTAAATTTATTGCTTTGTTGGTTGTTTTTTGCTTGCGTTCAGTGGCAAATATTTCATGCTCGTTGTATATGGAAAGGAGTATTCAGGTTAACAGTATTAACCTTTTGCCTTTATTTGTTATACAGAATGCTACATTAGAAACGCCAAGACCAATATCAAGATACTATTGAAACAACACTGATAACTATTTTGAGTAGGCCAAGGAAACATCTAAATAAATCGTTCATTTCTCTGATCAACCTATTTTATATAACCGGGACTTTCGATTTTTTTCACTTAATATAACGTCGATTTCAGTTGTAATTTGGACATCACAAGTTAAAGTACTATTTGTCTGAGAATCTGTACATTTTTAAGGTTGCCTTAGTTGCGTGCATGTACAACAACGGGGGGAAAAATAAGCAAAGAAACGTACAAGCCTCACAATGTAATGGTATGTTGACTTTGTGGCTTTTATGGTTACAATGTTACCAGTCACATACAAACTTCATTATCTAATGAGTTGTATAAATTACAGAATAAGCAGTACTGTTCAGTTTGTAACACTGCGGGTAAAGGTTGTCTCAAACTTCTTTGATTAGCAGAGATATTTCTTTGTAAATACACAACGCTCGATGGAATTCAATTATATCATATGAAAACTACTCCAATTTATGGACTTTAAGCCAAACATACTGTGGAAATAGCCGACCAAAATTTGTATAATTATACATGCAGTATTAATTAAAAAAAAAAGCATAGTTTGATATGAATAATCGTACATGCAGTATTAACTAACAGAACTTAGTTTGATATGTATAATGAGGGGCCTGATGGGTTATTTTCGTTCTTCGTGATCGGCGCATTTTCGCTATCGTGATCTGTTTTTCTACAGATTTATTTTTTTTTATATTTTCGTGATCCGTGATCATGGAAATTTATTTTCTGTGAATCGTGATTGACAAAAAAATCAACTCGTGAATCGTGATGAGACCCCCCCCCCCCCCCCCCCCCCCCCCCCCCCCCATCAGGCCCCTCTATAATCAGACATGGAGTATTAACTAACAGAACATAGTTTAATATGTATAATTATACATGCAGTATTAACTAACAGAACATAGTTTAATATGTATAATTATACCTGCAGCTTTAACTAACAGAACATAGTTAAATATGTGTTATCATTTAAGCTTGTGTGTTGTTCTTTAAGTTTGTTTGTTGTACTTTGCTGCAGCTAACCTTAAGCTTTCATTCAACTTTCCGATAAGTTTATATCGGACATAAATCTTGCAAAGCGACAAGATGCACTAAACACTTTCAGTTTGCATGATATTATACAATTATAGCCTTTGTGTGAGGTCGATACGAGGTTATATCGACCTAAGAGAAGCATATTGACTGAGGACGAAGTCCGAGGTCGATATGCTTCTCTGGGTCGATATAACATCGTATTGACCTCAACCAAAGGCTACAATTGTTATATTATTAATCAACACTGACTATAGCATGAACAATGTAAAATTGGGGATTTCTAGAATCTATTTTTAGTAACATGCTGTATGCCCTGTGCAATATGCTGTTTTTGACCTACGAAAAGCTAAACACAACAGTATTGGCGTGCAAACTGAGCAAATACAAATGTACATGTGATCAAGTTTTAACGAATCAAAAATCCTTAAAAATATTCGATTAATAATATAAAAAAATATATATATATAAATGGATGTACCATAAGGGAAAACAAGGTTACAACTATATACCGTCAGATATTTTGCCATTAAAAGATCACATTTGTCTGGTAAGATGTTGCGTAAGTTCTTTAACATGCACTGAGTTCGGCATTCTCGGAACACACGTCGTGTCTTAGATTATACGACAAAACATACAGAAAAGGGGAAAACGTGTAATCAGTCTAACTTCATCTTTCAAGAGTTGTACCTTCTGACGAGTTTTTGAATGCTTTTAGTTTCTGTTTGCTGAATCAGTTATTATCTTATTTCGTAGAAATTCGTGTACTGAGAGTAAAAACTTTGAGTAAGAAGTAGTCAACACAGATTCCATGAAATACTATTAAAATTATTCTATAAGAAAATTTAATCCTGCAGTTAGCCGACTCTTGTTCCTCAGTACAGTAAGTTCCCAACACTGATTTTTTACAGTAAGCCGACTCTTATGTAATTCTCTGTACAGTATGTATTTAACACTTTGATCATATTCATGACCTTTCGATATATATTTTTTTTCTTTTTTTGTAGAAAATCAGAATGTTTTTATCAAGAAATTTTTAGACAATTCAGAATTTAAAAATAATGCTGATCAAGCATCAATAGGATTTTTAAAGTATTCTATTATTTTCAACATTGGTGATTTCATTAGAAAGCCCAGACTGAATAGTTACCAATGTAAAAGACCTATTCATCTACTTATTATTCTAAGTGAAATATCCAGGTATCACTAATCACACTAAATCAGTCAACAGGTTAATGACTAACATAAAACGTGGATTTGTTTTCCACGACGTGAATCAAAAAAATAAGCATTATTATACCAGATGACTTAATTTAAACCTTCAACATTGATCTTAAACTAATCGAACTGGCCTTGGCCAATAACACAAGGTTATCATGGACTTGAAGTGCATGCTATGCATGTCATGAATAACAACGGGAAAAGATTGACTAGACAGACATTAGGAATTCATATACCAATTCATACATTCTAAAAATTCGGATATTATAAAAAGTTGATATTTCAGGTCTTCTTCATGCAAGGAAATTTTATTGCATATCAGCATTTTTATAGATAAACCATTACATGTAATGTAGTATAGATTTAGCATTAAGCAGATGTGGTATGATTGCCAATGAGACAGCTATCCACCAAAGGACGATCATGCAAATAACTATAGGGTATTGTACGGGCTCCAACAATAATCAAAACCCATAGTAAGTTATAAAAGCACCGACATGACAACATGTGAAATAAGTCAAATTTGAAAAACAATATTTATCAATATCTACCCATAACTGTCAATATATATACAAACATATGAGTTATGTATTAAGTAATTCTGATTAAGGAATACTTAATAGTTTGATTGTCAATTAAGTAACAAACTAGTCTTTCAGTATTAGTTTCGTTACCTGTTCCATGATTTGTTTGAGTATTTAACAACAATTGATAGTATCTATCCCATAACCCACCTAGTAGACTAAACTACATTGTGTACTTGTACTCGTTGTCGTTTGGTATCATGTTTTCTATATACCCCTGTAAACAGACAACGTTGACTGATTAAATTTTACATATTACCCCACCTTTCAGATCTACAATCCCTGAAATATAATATTCCATCAGCCAGTATTAAATGTTCATGTTCGAAATAATTGCAATGTCACGAAGATAAGTATTGTACCAGATATCGGGTAAAGACCTTCAACAGTGATCCCATAGTTCGTGCACCGACTGTGACAAATGATATTCACAATAAAAATAATGAGATATGCTGTGGCCAGCAACCAAACGATATAGACAACCAAAAGACAACAACATAACAACATAATAACCAACAGTTACGGTGTGACGAGAATTGGAAATGCCTAATTCTATGTCGGATATACGCAAACGAGACAGGAGTACAACGGCACCGTACGGAAAAAAGGTATCTAGGGCCAACACGGCCTGTAACAATAAATAGGTGTCTTAAATGAATGAATTAATAGAAACTATCACAGAATTGCCATGAATACATTTATGGAAAGCCAACGGGGTCAAAATTCTTACTTATTTGTAACTTGTATCTTTGTAATTTCAAATTTCTTACTTCGTAAATTGTCAATTTGTAACTTGTACCTTTGTAATTTGAAAATTCGTAATACGTAAATTTGTCAATTTGTAACTTCACTGTGTCTAAACTACCCCGGCGAAAAATGTTTGGACTCAATAGTATCTAATGTCCGGTACGGTGACGGACAATCAACAGACAGAGAAAAGTAGAAATTCTGTTTATTTATTTGTTTTTTTAATGATATTGAAGAATGTACATACACATATAACTATTTTCGATAGTGTGATGTAATATTTTCTACAACCGTTCTAGATTTATGGAGAAATAAGTAAAAAGGCACTTCAAAATGGTGAATTGAGTGAACCCTGCCTCGAATTTGTTTAATTTCACTTTAAATTGAGCACATTGTACGGAAAGAAAGGTACGGAAAGAAAGATATTAACTCGGTGATTTCAAGACTTGTCACTATGAACACCTCAATATTTGCATGTCTGTGCATGGAATGAAAAAAGTGGGTAATGTCAAAATTAAAGCACCCGGTTTTGTCCTTAACTTTCACAAAGCAGACCCGGTTTTGTCATAGATAATAATGCATAATCGCACGACGAAAGTTAAAATATGGCGCTCAACAGCTGAGGGATCGTTGAAAAACATTTTCTTTCAGAGGATAACTTATAACCTTTTTGAATCCGTAAACACTTGAATTCCTGCTATATTAGAACAAAGCAAATTTCAATTTTGTTTTGTATAAAAAAAAAGGAAAAATTAAAAAGAAATGAAGGTTTTGTAACGCAATTAGATTTTTTTATATCAACTATGTAAATTTAAATGTTCAAACTCAAATAGTGTACGGCCTTGAAAATTTAAGGACGCACATTTGATATTTTCTGGGACAACAATATGTTTTTTTTAATGTTCCGCTCTACTTAAAGGGAGAGACTATAATCGTTTGAAAATAAATATTCTGAAACTAAACGTTCATTATAAAGCAAGAGAATAAGAAAAATGTATATGCATGCAGAATCGATCACAATAATAGTGCGTTAAAAATCTGTTTACCCCTCTTTGTTACAATAATACTAAGTATAAGTTAGTATAATAGCCTTAGGCCATACGGAAATTGCAATGATGATTATTTGATTAGTAATTTTATAAATAAACGTTGTTTTATAACTTTTTTTTCTTCTTTTTTTTTAACATTAACAAATTCTTTAGTGCACTAGTATCAAGCTGTTAACAACTGTCCTATATAGTACAACTATTATATATAGGTTTATCTCTTCATTGTATAATGATTATCGTTCATTGACAAATGTTCTACAATTTAAGCACGTTGGTCAAGTTTAAAGTTGTCAATATGCAAGGGCGGAGTGAGGCCATGATTTTTGAAAGGGGCGTATTCATAAACGGATTTTATACCGCCGAGCGTAGCAAGGGGAACTTTTTTAACGATTTTATGCTAAAAAATATCTTATAAATCGTAAAAAACATGATAAATAATTATTTCTAGCCAAAAAAGGGGGGTCGGCGTACTCCCTCTACCCCCTGGATCCGCCACTGATATAATGTAACTATATCGTATACCATCATAAAATTTAATAAAAGACGAAAAAACAGAGACAGCCGCCAATCGCATATTTACTATAGGGGCTATGTAATCAAATGAGCTAAGCCTTTTTCAACTCATTGAATTTTTGCTCATATGTTGTGCTGTTCATACCAGTTTTTTTCTTGTTTGTTTTTTTTTTTGGGGGGGGGGGAGGGGGCGCTTACACGTTCAACCCCGCCATTCTGTATGTGCCAGTACCAAATCCAGGAGCCTGTAAATCGGTGGTTGTCTTTTGTTGCTGTATGTCATACATGTATTTGTTTTCGTTTTTTATTTTGTACATAAATCAGGTCGTTAGTTTTCACATTAGTTTTTTTTTCCAGTTTTCATTTCGGGGCATTTTTTTTAGCTTGCTATGCCGTATGGGTGTTTCTCATTGTTGGATGTCATACGGAGTTCTATATTTGTTAACTTTTAAGTCATTTGGTCTCTGATGGAAAGCTGTCTAATTGTCATTTTTCACGGGCTAAATTGCCACTTAGGTTGTTCTACGAAGACGAAGATATTGGACGTTATAATGTTGCAAACCAACTTTTTTTTATAAAAAGAAATAATTCTTTCACGCCATGCTCAATGCTCATTTTAACATAGGTAGGCATTATATTTGTTAAAATTTTTAAACCAAGCGTTAGCAAGGTATAAAATATTGACAAATATAATGCCTACCTACCTATGTTAAAATGAGCTATGAGCATGGCATGATGTCATTATTTCGTTTCTAATAGGGAAGTTTAGAACTTGTGTATTTTGAAGCGGACATAAAATACACCTTCGAAAGGCAACCATTTTGATTTGAGATATCCAAAACGTTCTAATAGATATAAGAAGATGTGGTATGAGTGCCAATGAGACAACTCTCCATCCAAGTCACAATTTGTAAAAGTAAACCATTGAATGCTATATACGTATACCTTTTATTGAACTTATCTTGGAACTAAATTTAAATGGAAATAAATAAAAATGTCAAAGTACGGCCTTCAAAACGGAGCTTTTTCTCTCACTGTCCGTCAATGGATGAACGAATGAGTAAATATATTGTAAACATAGCGTATAGTATAGTAAAGCATACTATCCTTACTCTTTTGATAAATTGATATGGTAACACAATCATTCTACATCTTCTTATTTTTACACCATTACAGTAGTATAATTTTTACACCATTACAGTAGTATAGAAAATAAACAAACATTTGTGACATGTATTTCTATTTGTATCCATCTGATGAGTTAAGCCTTTTTCAACTGATTTTTATAGTTCGTTCTTATGTTGTACTGTTACACCAATTTCCCAGATAAGGGGGAGGGTTGGGATCCCGCTAACATGTTTAACCCCGCTATATATATATATATATATATATATATATATATATGTACCTGTCCTAAGTCAGGAGGCTGTAATTCAGTGGTTGTCGTTTGTTGCTGTGTTACATATTTGTATTTCGTTCTTTTTTTTTGTACATAATTTATGCCTTTAGTTTCCTAGTTTGAATTGTTTCACAAATGATAATTCGGGACCTTTTATAGCTGAGTATGAGGTGTGGTCTTTGCTCATTGTTGAAGGCCGTACGGTGACCTATAGTTGTTAATTTCTGTGTCATTTGCTCTCTTGTGAAGAGCTGTCTCATTGGCAATCACATCACATCTTCTTTTTTATATCATAATGAATAAATGTAAGTACATGCTATAAAGTATTTATTTCCATTTAAATTTAGTTCGAAGATAAGTTCAATAAGGTATACGTATAGCATTCAAAAATATCTACTCCCTAATTCGAAAAGTTCCCGTTTGAAATACATTTTAACACGACATGTTTGTATTGCAATAACATCTTTATAACATCTTTTTGACTCACATATTTAATTTCTTCCGATGGGCAATGTTCAGATCCGTGTTAACGTAGCTTTTCATAGATTTGTGGTTTCAAAACAAAACAAAACCGGGTCCTTTACTGAGACAAAACCGAGTCCTTATGTAATAAACAACATTGACGAAACAGGGTCCTTCCATTTTGACATGACCCATTTCTTTCGTTCCATGCACAGAAATGCAAATATTGAGGTGCTCATAATGACTAGCCATGCAATCTCTGTGTTAATATCTTTCTTTCCGTACTTTTCTTTCCGTACAATGTGCACAATTTAAAAAGAAATTAAACAAATTCGTAGCAAGGTTCGCTCAATTCACCATTTTCATGTGCCTTTTTACTTATTTCTCCATTAATCTAGAACGGTTGTAGAAAATATTACATCACACTATCGAAAATAGTTATATGTGTATGTTTATTCTTCAATGTCATTAAAAAAACAAATAAATAACAGAAATTCTACCTTTTCTCTGTCTGTTGATTGTCCGTCACCGTGCCGGACATTAGATACTATCGAGTCCAAACATTTTTTGCCGGGGTAGTTAAGACACAGTGAACTTGTAACTGTGTGATTTCAAAATTCTTTATTGGTAAATTGCAATTTGTATATTGATGTTTTGTAACTTGTCGATTCGTTAAATGTCGATTCCGGTAAATTGTAAATTTGTATATTGATGCTTTGTAACTTGTCGATTCGTTAAATGTCGATTTGTAAATTGTCATTTTGTATATTGATGTTTTGTAACTTGTCGATTCGTTAAATGTCGATTTGTAATTTGTCAATTTGTATATTGATGTTTTGTAACTTGACGATTTGTTAAATGTCGATTTGTAAATTGTCATTGTTGTATTATGCGAACGATCATTATGACGACAGATGGCGCTCGGTTTCCTATTCGGTGCATAAGCCTCCTGTAAGTAGGAGCACTTCCATGTGGAGTATATACCTAAGTAATTTTATAAATGAATTATGTACAGCATATACAAATAAAAGAAAAAAAATAGATAAATACATTGTTCGGTTTATATGGCATATACCAGGGACTCAGCTTTATATAGAGTTGACCTAGAATAAACATGTATGTCTACCGTACTGGTCACCACACCTGGGAGGGGTGTGTCACTTCCTGTATTTAGGTATATACTGATGTGTCGCTGGAATGGGCTCCCTTATCAAGGCGCTGTTAATTATGTGTATTGGCATATATACTATTTTTTTTGGCTCCCTTATCAACTTCGCAAATATAATACTTTCACTTGGCAGGAAATTTCATCTTAATATTTGACCGGGTCAAAATTAGACTAAATACATGAAATATAAGACTGAGCTGGAAAATTCAAACTTATATTGTTCTGGGCCGCAAATTTTGGACTAAATGTATGATGGGAGAAATGGGTTATCACCTATTATTCCTTAATATTATAATCTTAAGATATTGGAAAATAATGTAATTTATATCTAATGATTTTTTAATACAAGAAGCACTGAAATGGATGAAAAGTCTTTATTTATTTGGCTCTCGAGTAATGAAGATAAAAATGTTTTATATCATGTACTTTGCAAAACAAATTGAATGAAGTAATTATTTTAAATGAGTCACTAAGTTAATGTATACTATATATTAAAACTGTATTGGTATATGCAATATTTTGTAATAAAATCTAAAGGAACCAGAAAACTTATCGAGAACTTAAATGGACTACCCATATTTGATTCATATTTCAATCGTAGCCAAGAATGCAAACTCAACCGTGACTAGGATTCCTGATAAGGAATTTGAGATATTGCCGACCAGAATGCAAGAAAACCGCATATATTTCACTGGTCAATAATGGAGTATGAAGCAATAGTATATGGGACCCCTACGAACATCAAAAAGCTTGAAAGAATATAGCGACAAGCTGTGAGTTTTATAACGAGGAGGCTACAAATCCAGAGAAGATGGTTGCGTCTCAAACACGCTCACCAAAGGCAAACAGACAAAACGCTTAAGCCAGAAGCAGCTGCTAGTATTTCTGTACGAAGTGGTTGAGGGGCTGGTTCTTGCTATAGAACCTGACAAATTTAAAAAAAAGCTCGTCCAAAAAGAACAATTGCTGCCAAGGGATTTGACAATTATCAGTCAATAAATATTGTGGAAAAAGAGATCAAGAACTACACAAAGTGTTTTGAGATTTCAGCGATCAAAATCCCACATTCCAACTCATTTTTCGTAAAAACAGTAATCGAGTGGAACCTCCTTGAAGACACAGTAGTGCGCACACCGAGCGTTGACAGCTTTAGATACTAGTACTGCTCGCGTGCACCGTCAATAAATCATCTGCGCTCTCTCTACCATTGTATTAAAGCCAGAATTGGTATCCGAACGTATTCCTACAGATACAGATACAGATCTAGAATGATCATGGTACTGGATCGACATATACTAGGAGCTGTCTCCTCTGGAAATTTTGTCAATGACAATGATCGTAAAACTATGAAACAGTTTCTTTTTATTACCATTGTATTCAAGCCAGTATTGGTATTCACAACGTATTCCTACAGATACAGATACAGATCTAGAATGATCATGGCACTGGATCGACATATACTAGGAGTTGTCTCCTCTGAATATTTTGTCAATGACCATGATTGTAAAACTATGAAACAGTTTCTTTTTTATTACACACCTATACCGACTTTTTACCAAAGTGACACCCTGCCGCTTTGACTTGTCAGATAGAAGATCTCGCCATTTGCATGACCGAAGCAATTACCTCCAATCTGCTTACCCTAATTTCATTTCCCCCATGAAAATCTTTGAACATGATTTGGGGTTTTGGCGGGGGGTTGCGGGGGAGGGCTGTCAGGGAATATTTTGAAGAGTAATAAGGTGGCAAACTGTGAGACGGGGTAGCCTAGGATCCTGGCTCACTGTTCGACAGAGAGCCAGGCGGAATACAACAACATGGTTTCGTCAATTGGATATTAGAATGATTCATAAAATAATTTTTATTTCATATGAAATGCAAATTTCAAAATATTTAGCTTATATAATACAAATGTTATTGATTAACATCGTGAATCAACTGTTAATTAACGATCCGATCGACAGCAGTTGATAATGAGGGAATCGGGAAAATTTTGTTCTTTTTGTTTTGTAAATTTTTATAGAACGAAAAATTAGGTTGTGGCAATCCTTAGCTTCATGACCAGAAAAAATTTAGTAGGCATGTACAAATGAATATTAATATATTATACATATACATGTATGTCAGCCCTTCCCTCTGAGGACTCAGTCAGAATAAAATGGTTTGATAATAGCATTTTAGGATTAATAGAAACCCTTTTTTACCTGGATTTTTACGTACTGATGTAGCTTTTTATAGCCGACTATATGGATTGTTTTTTTTTTTCATTGTTGAAGGCCGTACGTTGCCTATAATTGCTTACATCGACTTTTATATTTGAACTTTGGTGGATAGTTGTCTCATTGACAATCATTCTTTTTATTACCACATCTCCTTATATCTATTTACCCGAATAATTCAGTCGCTATGTTCCGCTGATATACGATTACACCATTAACCTCGCAAGTAGGAGAGATCGATTAACGTGGAAGGAATGAACTATTTGGGTTGTATTTTTATATAGTTTCCGTTCTCGAACGATACGGCCACCTGTCGTCTTCAGAAAACAAAATGTTCTGTATACATGCCATATACAAATAAAAATGTTATTATTCTATTTGTGTTCTTTTAGATGCATTTGCTGTACATATATGATTGATTTAAATTACTTAGGTATATATATTTACTCCATATGGAAGTGCTCCTACTTACAGAAGGCTGATTCACCGAAGAAGAAACCGAGCGCCATCTGTCGTCATAATGATCGTTAGCATAATACAACAATGACAATTTACAAATCGACATTTAACGAATCGACAAGTTACAAAACATCAATATACAAATTGACAATTTACAAATCTACATTTAACGAATCGACAAGTTACAAAACATCAATATACAAATTGACAATTTACCAATCGACATTTTACGAATCGGCAATTAAGTTACAAAACATCACTACAAATTGACAAATCACACAGTTACAAGTTACAAATTGACAAGTTACGAAGTAAGAATTTTGACCCCGTTATGGCATGGTATTGGTTGCAAAAATTTGATATTTTTCATTTAAATGCAATATTTCTTATTTAATTGGTATATTTCTTCATTTAAATGCAATATTTTTTTATTTGAATGGTATATTTTTTCATTTAAATGCAATATTTTTTATTCAAATGGTATAGTTTTTCATTCAAATGGAATAATTTTTCATTCAAATGGTATAATTTTCATTCAAATGCAATAGATTTTATTCAATTGGTATAAAATGTTATTTGAATGCAATATTTTTTATTCAATTGGTATAGTAGTTTTTTATTTATATGCAATAATTGCATCATGGGAAATTCTTTGACGTCATAAGGTCAAATTTGCAACAACGTTTGTGATTGATCGGAAATTGTTTGGATTTCTCCCCTTTCTTACTAAACATTGGTGACCAAGAATTAAAAAACGCGTTAGAATATCGCCCCTCTAACTAAATCTAACGTTCGTGCGAGTCCTGCACTGGCTGTTAAAATCTTGTGGTCATAACTAGTATTTCTATTGCAAAATTTCGATGGTCAAAACGTTCGGTCCACTTTTCAAAAACCGTTTCATTGTATATGGATTTATATGCAAGTATATCGGTTTTTTAAATAGATTAGACACCGTTTGAATGGTTTTACACTACTAATTTTTTGGGGGCCCTTTATAGCTTGCTGTTCGGTTTGAGCCAAGGCTCCGTGTTGAAGACCGTACGTTGACCTTTAATGGTTTACATTTACAAATTATGACTTGGATGGAAAGTTGTCTCATCGGCACTCATACCACATCTTCTTATATCTATATACAACGTAAACCAGACGTTTCTCAGACTGTTTTCTTTTTTTAATTAATCCTTTGCCGCGCGTTGTGTACTGATTGATAACTCAGTCTGGGAAAACAAGATTTATTTCAGTACCAGTTGTAATTAGGTTTGAGCAAACTTCCAGTAATTGCAAATACTCTTATGTCGGTGCTTTGTGTCTATTGTCTTAATGTTAGTTTTTTTTGTGTGTCTCGTACCGATCTTTTGAGTTAATTTGCTGATTTGTGCAGGTTGTTATTTTATTGTACTGTTATACCACTGTCCCAGCTTCGGGATGGGTTGCTCACAAACATGTTGTTGTACTGTTACACCGCTGTCCCAGATTAGGGGGAGGATTGGGATCGCGCTAACATGTTTAACTCCGCCACATTCTGTATGTATGTGCTTGTCCCAAGTCAGGAGCCTGTAATTCAGTGGTTGCCGTTTGTTGCTTGGTTATACATATTTGTGTTTCCTTCATTTTTTTGTACATTAATTCGGTCGTTAGTTTTCTCGATTGAATTGTTTTACATTTTTGATTTCGGGGCCTTTTATAGCTGACTATGCGGTGTAGGCTTTGCTTATTGTCGAAGGCCGTACAGTGACTTATAGCTGTTGATTTCTGTGTCACTTGATCTCTTGTGGAGAGTTGTCTCATTTGCAATCATACCACATCTTCGTTTTTATATCCACCCTGCCATATTCTTTATTTGCCTGTCCCAGGGATGGAGCCTGTAGTTTAATGGTTGTCGTTGGTTCCTGTCTCGACTCATATTTGATATTTTGTAAATTGTTTTGTTATGTATAATTAGGCTGTTAGTTTTTTCGTTTGAATTGTTCACACTTTTCATGTCGGGCCTTTTATAGACGACTTTACAGTATCAGGTTTTTGTCATAGTTGAAGGCCTTACGATTGTCTACAAAAAGCATTTGTCTACATGACGGCAAAAAGCTCTACAGAGCTTATGTTTGTAGTATTTCATGTAACCCGACTTAAAATAAATTTTTCTTATCTTATCTATAATTGCTTACATCCACTTCATATTTGAACTCCGGTGGATAGTTGCCTCATTAGCAATCATATTCCATCTCTTCATTTTTATATTATATACGTGACTTCTAAACTCGTGTTTTCCTGAACAAGCATGAAATAATTTTCACTGGGCGTTAAAATTAGCAACACACAATCAATCAATTTAAACTTGTGTTAAATAAGAGGAAAACCATTTGATATTTGTTATTTGTTGGGGTGGGGGACAGAAGGATTTCATATATGAATATGGTTGCCTGGTAAGAGCTGAAAAATAGGCATGATTAACGACAGATTTAAATGAATAATAATGCCCTCTCTTCCCTTCCCCATTCTTCATCTATAAATTTAAACTGACCACCACGGAATAGCCCAATAGTGTTGAAAGTAGCGTTAAACACCAATCAATCAAAATCCCTTCCCTAGAATATCAAATAATCGTCCCTTAACTGTTTTTGTTCGTGTAGTTCTTATATTTATCCAGCTTATCGTCCTACAGGGATGTCCTACTAAGGCTGTCATACCATAAAATCGTTTATAAAACAGCTCACATTCTAATATATCTGCATTCATAAATTTATTAATTTCATTTAGACTGAACGACGCCATGTTTGTTATGTGCCTCTGCCGTCAACCTATCAAAAAAGAAGAGGTGGAAGAGAGCCAGAAGATCTTCCCAATGCAAAAAAAAAAAACAGAAATGGACTTCTTCTGGCTCACTTCCGAAGAACAAAAAAAAAAAACGCGCCCCATTGATATGTTTTAAAAACGCCTTGCCCCTACCCTTTTTTTTTCCAAAAAAAATGGCATTATTAAATATATAAACATGATATAAATGTATATATAATAATCAAAATTAAAATGCTATTGTATTTTTATAAGACCTACTTTATTACATGACCTGGGACTAATGACATCTATCTATAAGTCCTTGCATACATTAATTATTATAATATGAATATGTTTCTTGTTTTAATAACCACATATGATGCTATGCATGAGTCACCATTTATCAGGACATGAATTGGGTTTACATAGAGAGGATAAGGGACGACATCAGAAAATCAATGAAGGATAAAAAACTTGATTCAAATAGTTTTTTTTTTTGGTGGGGGGGGGGGGGTCAAAATTGCTGCAAGTTTTGTTTAATTAACATCAATTTTATGTATATCCTTATTGGTCAATCAATTTTCCCTAAATTAAGTTAGGGGAGGGGGGGGGGGTAGGGGGTCAGTGCAAAAAACTATATGAATTAAGTTTTTTTATCCTACATTGAACTTTTGATGTCGTCCCTAATGTGCAAAAAAATAGAAAAGGGGCGGGACCAAACCTATAGATAACATAATAAAAAAATGATGAAATATACAGAATACGTTGATTGACTTTTGGTTGCCTTATGTCCAGTGGCAAATATGTCACGCATGTTTAGGACAAATATAATAGAGATCAAAGGATAAAGAATAGAGTGAAATGGTAAAAACTAAAAGATATAGAATTACAGAAACGATCTTTGATCTGAAACCCCTACCCTCACACACACACCATAACCATTACTGCCAATACTCGCATATATAAATCTCTATACAAATATCTAAATTTGAATCTATACCCCCCCTCCCCCATCTAGACACCGAGGTTTTGGATCCGCCCCTGTTAAATGTGTCTAATTATATACATTTTGTACGGGTCTAGATAATAGCTAAACGTACAATCATATAATTTGTTGGATACCTAATTATATTATATAATGTGTCACAAAATAAACTTGTATACCCCCCCCCCCCCCCCCCCCCCCCTTTCCCAATGCAGTATTGGAAAGTAAATCATTTAAAAGTCCTGAAGATAGAATATGTTTTGAAATATGCCCTGCATACTTATTTATGCAAAGACATATAGTAATTATTGAACTACTGTGGGGCTTGAAAAAAAATCTATTTAAGGGATTCGGAGACGAGAACAGTAAAAAAAAGCTCAGCAACGAATCCTAAATGTAAAATGATTTGCAGCATAAGACATGAGAGCACATATTATAGATAGTATTAAATATGAAGTTCACGCCTCATATAGTGAAGTCCTATGTCATAGGACTATTGTTGTAACATGGGTTAGTAACTGGTTCCAATTTATCCTGAATTGTCTTTATTAAAGAATTAGTTCCGGAGTATAACAGCTTATGTCTCTACTTGTGGGTTTCTGGTTCTGCTGTCGTAATTAGGTGATTTTTTTTCTACATGTAGTAAAAAAGATGGGGCTTAGTCCAAATAATTGTAACGTCCTGGATGCTTTTTATTCTTTTTTCATGTGTGCCTTCCTGCAACGTCTCTGAGGATCCAGATAAGTAAAAAATGATATAGCACTAAAGAACGTCATGATTACATGTATCTGGACTTAGAAAGGGGAGGGGGGCTAGCTATGTATTTTTTTTTTATTTCAATGTGTAGACTGTAGGAGAGTTTCTTCAGAAAAGGTTTTCATTGGAGGTGTTTTTGTCATGCACGCAGGCATCTGTTTCTATCCATGAACAAGTTGTGTGTCAAATTAATTATTATTACTTGTCACTCGCATTTTTTGCTCGTCCTGGCCATTATTGGCATTAACAGCCAGTGCACGAACTCGCACGAACGCCAAATTTAGTTAGAGGGGCGATATTCTGACGCGTTTTTTAATTCTTGGTCACTCGAGTTTAGAAAGAAAGGGGAGAAATCCAAACAATTACCGACCAATCACAAACGTTGTTGGAAATTTGACCTTATGACGTCAAAGAATTTCCCATAATGCAATTATTGCATATAAATAAAAAACTACTATACCAATTGAATAGAAAATATTGCATTCAAATGACATTTTATACCAATTGAATAAAAAATATTGCATTTGAACGAAAATTATACCATTTGAATGAAAAATTATACCATTTGAATGAAAAATTATACCATTTGAATGAAAAATTATATCATCTGAATAAAAAATTATACCATTTGAATGAAAAATTATACCATCTGAATAAAAAATATTGCATTTAAATGAAAAAATATACCATTCAAATAAAAGAATATTGCATTTAAATGAAGAAACATACCAATTAAATAAGAAATATTGCATTTAAATGAAAAATATCAAATTTTTGCTACCAATACCATGCCATACCCCGTTGGCTTTCCATAGACATTTGACTAGATATTGCGATATTGCCAAAAGTATTTTAAGCAAAAGCACAACTATTCATGCACGAAATTGTAAAAAAATATTTTTTGTATAGACATACATTTACTTTGCAGAATAGTCGTTAATTCAGGTATTCCTGCCACTAAGGTAACACTTAACATAATTTGTTTAAATTATAGGTTAAGTAGCTTAATATTTTAGATTGACTAATAACTCAACTATTTATTATTAATAAACTTTCTACCATTTAGATAAATTAAAAAAAAAAAAAATTTCTAGCCTTAAGATGACTTTTTTCTTGCGCTCACGACAGGAAAAACTTTACAAAGTTAGCTTCAATTTTTCCCGGAGACACAACTTAACTTCAGATAAGGTTGACTAACCTAGTTTGACCTATTTGCTTGACATTTTAAATACCTGAACTTTTCCACAAAGTATTTGAAACTCTCAATATTGACCCAAATGTACTTGTTCTGTCCATTAACTAATACAACGAACGAAGAAGTAGAACCATGTAACGACAACTCAAGGAAAAGAATGTCGAGACATCCTGACGAGATTTTATACTGCAGAGAATTCATATCCGTTCTTCTGTTGACATTTACCTTGCATGAAAGTAAAGCATATTGTATAGTAAAATTTTATAACCTTATATATATATATGGATGCATCATTTGTTGTGGTGTGTGGGTTTCATTTGGTCTCCCCGATCTGTTGACATATCTATAGACTCTCTATAATCTTTGTGATGATTGGATGATGTACTGAATGATGACAGAACGTCAGGCACTGGACTAAGATACAGGTACTATCATTAGAAAGTTTGAATATGAGCATGCAAGCTAATTTGTAAAGTAACTATAGTACTGGACTCATGTACAAGAAATACACCAACTGTCTTTAGGTAGTAAGACCATATTTTGTTTTGCTATATCTGATTCTGTGCATATATGAAAAATGATTAAAATATGTACATTACTTTTATAAACGTGTCAAGATCATACACCTATTTTTTTTTTTTATCTCAGGAACAGTACGCAACAATCGAAAATGTAATTCGGCAATTCACAAACAATAAATGCAATGCAATTGTTAATATTTGAATTATTTTTAGCAAACACTAACGTACGTGCGTGTTAACACTGCGCTGGAAAATAATATCAAACACTAACGTACGTATTTTTTGTCGACGTATGCGCTCTATATTTCCTGTCCAACGATCAATGGAAATTTACCCATTTTCATAGATTTATTCGAGGAAAATCAAAATGAGTACTATTTGTGACGTCATGAATTAAACGCAGGTACGTAAGTTTTAACAAAATGCTTATTTCCTATCTAGTCACTGTATTAACTATGATTCATGGTGATATTAGTCAATAAATCCTAATTTGAAATTTAAGCTAAAAAAGGGGGCCATTTTAGGGCCTTATCGAACCTACTCCTTTCACATAGCTTTTTTATACCAAGAGCTACAAGTATGCCTGAGTTTTAGACCAAAAAGTGGCAAAAAATATTAAATCTGTTATTTTCTTTTGGTTTTAAGGTAAATTAGTACTAGGACTAAACAGATACTTATAAAGTTGCTGCATTGTAATGGTAAAGAGCTTAGCACGTGCATTACCTATCATTTAGTTTTCTTTGTTTGTATATATTTTGTGTTTTAATTTCAGTGTCGGTATTCATAATGACTAAGAAATACTTTGGATAGGAGGGTGGTTCCTATAAAAGGTTTTTTGTTTTGATGATGGAGACAAATGAAACACGATGATGTTTTGGAAGTTGTCTCCATTTTGATCCAAATATTAGGACATGCAGTCAACTACGTTAGTTCTTCGTACTGTCGGACCTACGGTATACTGTGCGGTCTTAATTATTTTATCTTTTTTTTCATTTAATACATTTTACATCTATTGTCAATTATTAGTACTCAATTTATTATTATCTCATCAATGAGTAATGACACAATATTCTTGTTAACATTTACCTTTCCTATCTAATACCTAGTCTCATTCAAAAACCATGTAAACTCATTGGGTTTTAGAATGCTGTTTCATTTACCATACCCAAGTTCTCTTTTTATTCATTTATTTATATACTAATGGCAGCATCATATCTTTCAATCGAAAGCATTAGTCACCATATCAATTAGACTCAGAGATACTGGATTTAAATTAAAACACGATCTTTATAGTTACCCTTTTTCAGTCACTTATAAGAATAAAAAAGTCAAATTACATAATTATGCAAAGAAACTGAAAACAACATAAACAACTAATATAACGATACCCTGGTGACAGACATGTATAGAAAATATGCGGATTCAAAAACAAGCTTGTAATTGTCTATATTAATTAGTGCTTAATTTCATTTTAAGGTGCTGGTGCTGAAAATAGTGTTGTATCTTCTAAGTTTTGTTAATTCTAGACTTTAATATCAAACAAGATAAATAGCATTAAGAATTCGACATTTCTTGAAGAAACACCGATATAATCTGTACCTTTTGACTGCTGCTTGAAATTATTTTCGTTAAAAAATGTCAAGGTTCCTGGCAGTGACTCAGTGTCTAATAACTTTCTTAACAAAGTGCTTTATAGGTGTTCTTGTTTCATCATTGTAGTTTAAAGATGTTTATCGTATCAAACTTCAAAACATAATTCAGCAAAAACTTTGCGGTTAACGCCCACATGTAGTAATCAAGACAACTTTAAACTGACTGACGTCATATAAGAAAATATGTAACAGGTGCGATGACTGTATGTGCTTGTGATGTCAGCATAAAGATATTCATTGTTTCGTAGAGCAATCGGCAATTTCCGGGTACTTACGGGGAATACAACGCAAGGGACTACCATGTCTTTAACTATTTGTGGTTATATTACTCATTTATTGTTACTTTAAATATACCTTTTCTTGTAATAGTACACTATGACAAATGTAAACAATTATTATTTTAATCAATACCTGTAGGTGTAACGGGATAGATATTAACTTTTCATTCTTTATGCAACGAAGAGCATAATTCCAAAAAAAGAGAAACTATCTTAATTCTGTTGAATTTCAAAGTAATATACTGATGATGAATCGGAAGTACACCGGTGCAAATCGTAAAACACCCATGATTAGAAAACACCCCTCTTGAGGAAGGATAAAGAAAATCGTTTTACCAGGTAGTTGTGCTAAAAATATATACAGGCAAGACTGTCACAGTCAATTGGTAAGATACTTTGGTGTTCAGAAGATTGGCCGCAATATTTATATCAGTATCGGCATAGGCTGAAAAATGACTTGTCAGAGTACTTCAGATAATGTCACCACACCCGGTATACGGCTGGTTGTTGATATAGTCAACACTTGTATGTTAGTCTTACAATGCATCCTTCGTACCTTTACTGATCCCCTCTCATAGTCATGCTCAGTATGAAGCACAACATTAAACCGAGAGATTAACAGAGGGAAGGTTGTTGATTATGATATATTACATAACATAAAGTAGTTCAGCAGTCAGTGTGTCGGTACTGTCATGATTTATAACATTTTCCCGAACTTCTGCGTTGAGAAATTATCATGAAACTAAAGTTCCAACTCCCCAGGCAAAGTTGTGCTTAGATGGATTTGTCTATTGATTACTTTCATATATGTCCTTTTGGTCATCATGTGTTTCGGTACTTATACGTTATTGTCTTTCAAATTGCTAATCTTAGGCGTTCCTGATGCAGGTTATTCCAGAAAAGCGATTCGGACGCATTTAATTTATATAGTGTTATTTTCATAAGGGTATGCTAATACAGCAACTACAATAACAAGTCAGGACGGGTCCTTAATAAAATACGTGGTTTTCACATTTTTTATTTTCATACCAATAATTGTTTGAAATTTAAATGTAAAGTCAGCGTGTCCTGGAAATACGTTCATGGTAATTAATCCTAACATAAGATAAGCAATGAGATGAGTTAGAATACAAATGTTATATGGTTTTAATACTCACGGAATATGACCAAACAAAACACTAAAGTATACAAATAATAACACAATGAAAATTAAACTTAAATGTTGAAAATGTTTACTCCTTATTAAAACTGTTTTTCTATCTCTGGATACAATAAAGGAATCAAATATCGAAATACAATTTAACGATTGAAAAAACATGTAATACCTCGCGGATGAAAAATTAACTTTATTTTTCAATTCATGAAAAAGTAAGACAATGACAAAATTATTCCATAACAAATCAAGATAGCGTCCGTACCGCTTTTAAATCATTCCTTCAGATAAATAGTTGTTTTCCGTTCGTTTGATGTGTTTGATATTTTGATTTTGCCATTTGATAACTGACTATCCGTTTTGAATTTTTCTTGGCGTTCGGTATTTTTTCTATTCTTAAACAAGAAAGACAGACAACACCATGATCACATTAAGAAAAGGAAATACCTAATATTAATTAACAAAACACTAAACGGAAAACTAAAGATTGAGCAACACGAACACCTTAACAAAACGGGATACCCTCGGGTGCTCTGACAGATTAAGATGCACTCGCTGCACTCGCCCTGCTGTTCATGTCATGAAAAATAAGATGATAAGTCGCATTTGGTGATACCCTACATGACGGAATTATTGTTACGACAAGGGGAACATATCCATGGTCATCTGCGAAAAAGATATTTCCTTGAAGTCAACAAAATTATGATTGCACTCAAAAAACTTTTTAAAATCATCCCTCCAAATGAGTTAAATATACAAATAATACAGAGTCCAAAGAATCTGCATATGAAAATAAAAATGAATTCACATAAAATCATACAGAGGTACACAACGATGATAGTCAACCGTCGCTATACACTGTATTGTCGTAGCATACCAGTCCTTTAACATCTCTAATCATTGTATGCTTCTTGTTGCCCTTCTAACCTTCGTACAGTACTAAACTATTGTAATTAGAGAGATTTAACTTAGGAAAGAAAAGACAAATATGGAAAAACTGTGCATGCAACTACAAACTTTAACATATTGCTAGGATTCATACAAAGAAGAGTCGGGCTTTGATATCCCATCAACATTTTATTAAATATTAAAATATAATGATGTTCTTAAACCGTCAGGGATAAATAAAAAAAATAAGCTGTGATTAAAAGATACGAATATCAAATAAATAAGCAGAACAAAACAAAAGATTATACTGTTTGTCTTAAGCAATACATGCCATTACGGTGTTTTGATGAGATATTGAGAAACATTGTATTACAATTCTGTTTGAATAAGAAAACGCTGATCATGCATAATAATCAATTATGTCACTCGATACATCATGACGCTATTAGATACATAATTAAAACAATTATATTGTAATAAATATCGACAAAGAATATTTTGCATAAGTTATTTATAGATTATTCTGTGGTTATTGGTATGACACCCACATATATTTTGTTGTTTCAGGAGATAGAGTGGGATGACGTTATTGTGGCATGTATGTTAATACCCAAATGTATGATGATGTATAATTATGATGTCATTACTTAAATAACATGATGACGTCTACTTTTACTAAATAAAGCAGTGCCAGGTTCTTCAAATGTGGTCTTTTTAATGTTTAAGATATCTAATACCTCTAGTCTTACAAAATTAGATAATTGTTATAAGTAGATGAAAAATTGGTTCTTTTTAGATAACTTACTTAAAAAAACAAACTCTGTGTAACGTTTAATAGACATGTTTACTTTAGAGAGAAAACAATTAATATGCACAATTCGCACCTTATTTTTGCTGCAAACGAAATAATCAACATGTCAACTATTTGAGTTTAAAAGGAGGCACAATGTTGACAATCAAATAATTCAAATAAACGAGAAAGCCAAAAATCTTTGTCATGACGACAAGTGAGTTATCTAGAGTTAAGGAATTTTTTTTTTGTATTTAAACATCATTGGCTTTCAAATGTTTTGGTCTGAGCATTCATCGTGAAGGTAATTAAAGAAAAGCGCATTAATTCGGACAAACGAAAGTGTTAATTTCGCGTATATCATCTAACCTCAGGATTTCGCGTATATCATCTAGCCCTAGAAAAAAACAATCCCCTTCTAACAGTATTTACCAACTTAATTAACGGAATTACGGAATTAATGCTATGACACGGAGAACATATCTGTAACACTCAGATTGACGTCTGGTCTCTAATCGACGTCCAAATCTGATGTCATAATAAAATAAGATTGCAAATCGACGGCTAATTCAATGCCCCTCAAATCGACGCCTTTTATTTTGGTTCTCAAATCGCGACGTCCAATTTATGGCTTCTCTAATCGACGTCCCTTTTTACGGACTTGCCGCAATTACGTCACAACTTTATTTAATAAAAACAACTGTCACATTTCTGATTTGATACAAGCATTTTCCGAATGCAAATGTTGTTAACAAATAGAAGATTTTAAATCTTGCAGAGTCAAAATAATAATACTTTTCAACAATTGACTGTACTTCTTTATTCTGTCCATTGTTTGAGACTGTATATTGGCCCTATAGATGTCTTTCAGTTATATTTGTCTTTGGGTTTTTGTCTCTTTGTCATATATCGAAGTCATTTATTAATATACAATGTTATGTGAGAGGAATAAGACAACGTAGACCAAGTGGATTAACTTCTTTCACCAAAACATTAATATGTATGAAAATGTAATATAATGTCGATGTTTTTCTTATTGGCACCTACTGACCTTTTATTTTTATTTAGTAGATTATTTGGGACGGGATGCTGCCTTCTTTGTTATCCCTTCTCAAAGTCATATACGTCAACTAAATCATTGTGATTTGTTAAGTATAAAGATATATGAATTGAATTAGTTTGGGTTTTTTTAATGCAGCTTTTAATACACAAAGACAAAACGATACACTAGAATAAAAAAAAAATTGAATTCAGAATAAATGATTAAAGAATATTGGACATAGATGAGTGGAGACCCCAAATAATCGTACGTCGTTTTTGGTAATACATGACATCGCATTGGACGTCGATTATCAGGGTAAAAATATTGGACACTGATTTGAGAACGTGACGTCATATTGGACGTCCGTCGATTTGAGGAACGGACGTCGATTAGAGACCGGACGTCGATCTGAGTTTAACATATCTACGGTCATTGCGACAAAGATATGTGTCCTCGAAGTGAACAAAATTATGATTGCATCCAAAAACTTTTTAAAATCATCCCTCCAAATGAGTTAAAACATACAAATAATACAGAGTCCAAAGAATTTGCATATGAAAATAAAAATGAATTCACATAAAATCATACAGAGGTACAAAACGATAATAGTCAACCGTCGCTATACACTGTATCTCAAATAATTGTATGCTCTTTATTGCCCTTCTAACCTTCGGATAGTACTAATCTGTTGTAATGAGTGTAATTTAACTTAGAAATGAACATGATGGAAAAACTGCATGGCCACGCAACTACAAACTTTAATCTCTAGCTGGGATTCATAAAAAGAAGAGTAGGGATTTGGTATACCATCATCATTTTATAAAATATTAAGACCTAATGATGTGCTTAAACCGGCAACTTGAGCAGGACTTTTATGCAAATAAGTATAAAATAAATGAAAGATATTTTTTTTTTTTATTTAAACATCCTTGGCTTTCAAATGTTTGGTCTGAACATTCATCGTGAAGGTAATTCAAGAAAAGCGCATTAAATCGGACAAACGAAAGAGTTAATTTCGCGTATATCATATCTTA
Source organism: Mytilus californianus (assembly GCF_021869535.1). Taxonomy (NCBI): domain Eukaryota; kingdom Metazoa; phylum Mollusca; class Bivalvia; order Mytilida; family Mytilidae; genus Mytilus; species Mytilus californianus. The sequence continues at coordinate 125,181,800 of NW_026262679.1, read as the reverse complement.
CCTCAGGACTGATTAGCCCTAGAAAAAAACAAACCACTTCCAACTGTAGTTACCAACTTAATTAACGGAATTACGGAATTAATGCTATGACACGGAGAACATATCTACGGTCATTGCGACAAAGATATTTCCTTGAAGTCAACAAAATTATGATTGCATCCAAAAACTTTCTAAAATCATCCCTCCAAATGAGTTAAAACATACAAATAATACAGAGTCCAAAGAATTTGCATATGAAAATAAAAATGAATTCACATAAAATCATACAGAGGTACAAAACGATCATAGTCAACCGTCGCTATACACTGTATTGTCATAGAATACCAATCCTTTAACATCTCAAATAATTGTATGCTATTTGTTGCCCTTCTAACCTTCTTATAGTACTAAACTATTGTAATGAGATTTAACTTAGGAAAGACAATATTATATTTTTTGTCTTAAATAGTGCATGCCATTACTGTGTTTTGATGAGATATTGAGAAACCATTGTATTAAATTCTGTTTGAATAAGAAAACGCTGATCATGCATAATAATCAATTATGTCACTCGATACATCATGATAATATCAGATACACAATCAAACAATAATATTTTAAAATATCGACAAAGAATATTTTGTCTCAGACTACATAAGCTATTTATAGATCATTCTGTGATTTTTGGTATGACACCCACACATATTTTGTTGTTTCGAAAGATAGAGTGGGATGACGTAATTGTGGCATGTATGTAGTGATGATGATGTATAATTATGATGTCATTATTTAAATAACATAATGACGTCTACTTTTACTAAATAAAGCAAAGTACTTCAATTGTTGTCTTTTTAATGTTATAAAAATTTAATACCTCTAGTTTTACAAAATTAGATAATTTTTATAACTAGATGAAAAATTGATGCTATTCAATTATAAACTTACAAAAAAACTCTGTGTAAGTTACTAACATTAAATAGACATGTTTACTTTAGAGAGAAAACAGTTAATATGTTACAACTCTCACCCTATTTTTGCTGCAAACGTAATAATCAATATGTCAACTATTTGAGTTTTGAAGAAGGCACAATGTTGACAATGAATTAAAACCTATAAACGAGAAAGCCAAATATCATTTTCATGACGGCAATGAAGTTATTTTTTCTTTTTCTAGGGTTAAGGTGGAGTTTTTTTTTTGGTATTTATACATCAATGGCTTTCAAATGTTTTGGTGTTTTGGTCGGAGCATTCAATGTGAAGGTAATTCAAGAAAAGCGCATCAATTCGGACGAACGAAAGTGTTAATTTCGCGTATATCATATCAAACCTCACGACTAATTAGCCCTAGGAAAATATAACCCATTCCAGCTGTATTTATCAACTTAATTAAACAACATGAAATGACGCCAATCATATATATATAATTCTGTATGATTGTCTGGTTGCTTTACTGGTGTTATATGAATTTTACATTTATAGGGTTGAATGGTCGAAGAAACTTTGGTATAATATCAGCAAAGAATCTCATGCAATGGAAATTTCAAAACTCATGAGATCAAAGCAATGATATATTCAGAGTAATTGGAACAGTCTCGTCATTTATTCACATGAGTTTATTTCTAAGCTGTCATATCTTCCACCTCCACAAGAAACAGATTTCGAAGCATACCTGATATACCATGATCCTGTTTCAGGTTACAACAAAGGCGAGAAAAAAACATTTAATTGAAATACAAATAAATATGACTCTTTTGGTCTGTTTTACGTCAAAATCACAGAGGATTTCTATTAAATATTGTTATTTTGTTTACTAGTTAACGAATTGTGATCCAGGTCGTGTTAAAAGCTCTTTTGTTCTATACGTAAGAAGACAATTAGTGTCTATAAACTGCCATATGTAGTTGACAAAAACGATGTGATAGCTGTGCTGGTATTTGATATTGGACTTAAAAATCACCATGAAGCACCAACAGTGTAACTTGTACCGCGTTGAATATTAAAAAAAAAAACATTATATGGAGTTTTAAAAAGGTCATGTTTTGAAAATGACATTTGTATTTATGACTTAGATATGTTTTGAATCAAATAAGAAAATTTTGACACTGCTGTTAAATAGCATTTTTTTCTGGGTCAATGCCACTGTCGGTAGACGCTTAGGTCCGAGAGTATCATCGGCCCAGTATTCAGTACTTTTGTGTTGTCATGAAATATCATTGATATGTTCATTTTCTGTAAGTTTACTGTTCATAAAATGTTGAATTATTCGAATCACTAAGGTGTTTCTACCTTGGATTGCCATAGCCATATCTACCATAACATTTCAGATTTTTTGGTTTTAATGCTCTTCAACTTCGTTTATGATTTGGGCTTTCAAAAGTTTTGATACGAGCGCCACTGATGAGTCATATGTAGAGGAAACGCGCATCTGGCGAACCAACTAATAAGCCTGGTATCTTTGATGAGCTTTGAATTGTTTCGCAAATAGCAAAGTGCATGTAAAATATAGCCACAACCTTGTTTTGGGATAAGACGAGTAATGCTTTGTAATAGGCACAACATTTTTGGGTTAAAACGAGTAACGCTTTGTAATAGGCGAAGGACCAAAGATCACAAGTAAATACTAATTTTGAATACTGATAATTCTCTCCATTGCTTCAATGGGTAATGAAAATGGTAAATCTGTGTGATAGTGAAACTAATATAATGTTATTGCGAGGATTCACGAATAACACCACTGACGTCAAAAGGATTCATGGTTTACTCTACTGACGTCAAACGTATCACCATATTAAACTCGACATTACACAATATCTTACTACAGATATATAGGATTATCCGCATAAACATAAACAAATAAGACAGGTATGATTTTATCAAACTGTTCTCCTTGGGAAAGATAAGTATATCATATCTGCATATGTGACCTAGACTTAGATTGTGTCGAATCCAATCTCAACGTAACCACCACTGCTTTTTGTCATTATAGTAAGACGTGAAAGCATATGTAACTTATTTAAAACTAGCAGGAATTCCTTAGTTTATAGAAATGGCAGAGGACGAGTGAAAACCATACCTGCTATTTTCCTTCTAAAAAAATGCATATGAGATGTTAAGACTTGATTTGGGTTGTCTAACAAACGCTTGTTTAACCATTACTAATGAGCTATTTTTGTTATGCCCGCAGTCTCGTTAGAATCACTCGAATTGTGACCATGATACTATAAGGAACTAATAGACTTGACTTGATGCAAACGAGTTATAAGAAGGAGTTGTTTTATATCAAATAACAGTATTGAAGAAATATTTTTAATATTTTTTGAGATATTTGACGACCGTCGGAAGAATTATACTATTACTGAAAAAATATCGATCTTAAAGTGCATGCTTTTTTAACTATGCATCATGTATACCTTTCTTGGTTATTACTCTCTCAGGTTCATACAGAATATGATGCACAAACTAAAAAAAAAGGTTATAGATTTAAAGAATTGATTATATTAGGTATGACAGTATCATAAAACATAAGGGTTAAGGTAATATAATTACTGATTCTCTATTATTCATCTTTGCATTTGTATGTATACAGCAACTAAAAATATTTCATTTAAGTGGAAGGTTTTATCATTTTATAAAGATTGTACTATTTCTGTCCTATTTGTTAAAACTAACTTTTCATGTCAATTTTTCTTTATACATTTGAGCTTCAATAAATAACATCACTATATAAGTATATACGCAACTTGACTTTATCAGATCAGTAGTATGGATTATTTTTGTCTGTGACCATAGTGAAATGCATGTTCCCTAGTGTACATAGTAGAAATTATATGTGTATTTATAAAAAATGTTTTATGGGTTTTTTTTCCAATTTAAAGATAATGTGACCTAAACAGAAAAGCGCTGACGAATTAATGAAATCATTAGATAATTATATGAATTGAGAGAAGAGTGTCTTTTTGCTTCAATGTTCACGACATAACATATCACTTAAAGTTTCATAGTCATACAAACCTTGGTCTAAATATGGTTATCTCGAACTCTTAATTATGTATATGATATCAAAATGCAATTTTACGATTGGAACAACAAGTTATACCTAATGGATCAAAAAGCAACTTTGCGTGATCTCAAAAAAGTAAAAAGATAATAAGGGTTTTCATAAACCATAAGCAGTAGAAGGACCAAGAACATAATGACCATTGCCAAAAAGAACCCGAAATTACAAACAACAGTTAACAACATACTAGTTAGAGAACAAAACATTAAGAAAATAGGAACCCCACAAAGAACTAGAGGTGAACCCAGGCATTCAGTAGGGTAAGTAGTGGATAATTGTTGTGGCTTCAACAATACTTTTTAGAGTAGTTAGTGAGCTATTTGTTTAATTGATGTTTGAATAAGAAAGCGCTGACCATCAATTGTAATTCATATATATCTTGATAGTCTTGTGTGGACGAGACGCACGTCTGGCGTATTAAATTCTAAACCTAGTACCTTTTGTTAGGTATTATTCGTGTGTTTCTTTGTCCTATATGTTCTCCCATTTATTTGTATTGTAGTCATGTCATGTAATGTTGTCATTTTAATGTTATATTTAACATTGCCATAAAAGCGGGAGGTTTGGCATGCCACAAAACCAGGTTCAACCCACCATTTTTTTCTTAAAATGTCCTGTACCAAGTCAGGAAAATGGCCATTGTTATATTATAGTTCGTTTCTGTGTGTGTTACATTTTAATGTTGTGTTTTTGTTGTGTCGTTGTTCTCCTCTTATATTTGATGCGTTTCCCTCAGTTTTAGTTTGTAACCCGGATCTATCGATTTATGAGTTTCGAACAGCGGTATAGTACTGTTGCCTTTATTGATGCATCATGATTTTTTGTCAGATACAAGTTAAAACAGTGTCATGTTTAAATTTCGACAATGTTTATTTAATCGTAGACTACCAAGCTATTCACAGTTCATTCTGTGGTTTTGGTAGAGTGGTTCGTGGTTTACACCCACGTGTATATTTTAGGTTGATAGAGTGGGCTGACGTGATTTTGGCATGTATGTAAGTAACTAAACGTACGATGATGATTTTTTATGATGATGTCAATACTTCAATAACAAGATGACGTGTATTTGTACTAAACAAAGCTGTACCAACCACAAAAATAATGGTCTAATAAATGTTATAAAAATGTAATAGCTTCACTGACCTTTACGAAATAGGATAATTGTTGTAATTACACGAAAAAACTAAATTATCAAAAACTCTATAACAAATAATAGCGTACCATAAAAAAAAATCAATTCACAATTAAAGTATACAAATTATGCCGGTATTTGACACTGAACATAAAACCCACCATGCTGTAACAACAGCTTTACCTGTACAGTCCGAAACATAAAAATGTTATTTAACCATGATGGTTATCTTTGGAATATTACATCTGTATATGTTTTGCAAACCGTTTACTTCGTGTCTATTAGTTAGCTCTTTATTTTTCGCAAAGACTGAAGTGATCGCCAAAAGTAACAACCATGTTTTCAGTTATATAATAAGTAATGCTTTGTGACAAATGTAGGACCGAAGAGCAAAAATAACAAAATAAAACCGGAACAGAAAAGGGTGCTGTAAATACAGAAACGGAGGGAATCAGAAAAGGAAAGCCTATGCTTTTTGTTTTGTATTTTTTTTGTTTTTTTTTTGTTTTTTGTGTTTTTCTTTGTCGGGAATTCTGATTTCATTAATGTTATTCAAAATATCAATGAAACTGTCGAATGTTTTGAGAAGAATTAAAGATTTTACCAAAGGCTTTGCAGAAGAGTGTCAGCAACAATTAAATATTGCACAATTGTTTTTGTTTAAATCGCTGCACAAATAATGAAGACTTCGGAACAAAGTCGTCACATTCCGCAGTTTCAAAGTGAAAATAGCACTTTTAATTTGGTGGAACCGAAGCGACCAAACTCGAAAAATTAAAAAAGTTACACATATTCACAAGGATTACAAACTAAATCAAATAATATATTGATCCCGGTTACGGTCTCATATTCCTTTTTCTGTTCAATAGCTATTGAAAGTGGTAAAATTATGTGATACTGAAATTTATGTTTGTAAATTGCGATTATTTCATGGTTTTCACCGCTGACGTGATATTTATCACAATATAACACTGAAAATGAAACCGTTTCATACTACAAATATATGGGATTATCCTCACAATCGTTAACGAATAAGACAGCTATAGTCAAATAATTTTCTTTCAGGGGATATTAAAATATTAAATCTGCATGTGTGACCTAGACATGGTTTACGTCAAATCCAATATTCATCATCACTGCTCCGTATTTCGTATTGTAACTGTCAGTGTTACCGTTTTAGTTAGAAAGGGGGAAGTTTAGGGGGTTTATAAGTTCTTATAGAAATTACTTTACGATTTAAAAGATGACTTTAATTTTCACAATATGAACTTTCCATTTCTATACAACAATGTCCAAATCCGTTTAATGTTAAGTTGACTCGAGGGAGTTGTAAAGATAGTTTAAGTAAGATAATATAAGTTTTGAACTTGAGGTTTATAACAAAATATCCGTTAAATGATGTCAATATTAAAGAACCGGATTTTTGGCTAAAGATATCATCAGAGACTGATAGTCCACCAGCAGCGGCATCTTCCCAACTGTCGTGCAAAAGATATGATACTGATTTTCATTAACAGGAAACATGTTTCTCGGTTTCGAATTTAGATAGGCATTTTAAAAACTTTCAAAAGAGAGGTGAAAGATACCAAAGGAATATTCAAACTCGTATATCGAAAACAAACTGACAATGCCATGGGGAAAAAACGAAAAACGAAGGAAAGAAAAAAAAACAGTATACAGAACACAAAATAGAAAACTAGACTGAGCAACATGAACCCCACCAAAACCAGGGTTAATATCAGGTGCTCCGGAAGGGTAAGTAGATCCTGCTTCACGTGTGTCACCTGTCGTGTGGCTCATGTAAGTACAAACCCGATGATAATAAGTGATCGATATCACATTTAAATTGTATTTGCTATATTGCTTACCCTTCTAAAAAACATATATGTTGCTGTAAGGGCTTGCCTTATATTGATTATATTACCATTATGACTTGATACATAATGTTCTCCCGTTTTAAAATTGTTTTTTTATTTTCCCGATACTTAAATTAAGCTTTATACGGGTTCATACATCTTAAACTCTCTGAAGGTTGTAATGATTTATATTCTTGGTTCAGAAAACTTCAAGGGCTGTGAAGAGTTCGGGAGTTTTTCATGAATAAAAGCTGTGGTGCACGTTTATTGAGGATCTACTTTTAGTACATTTACTCAATTGTGAATACTACATGGACACCTGAAGATGTGCATTCTCGTCTTGTTCATAGTATTTAATGGATAATTGTTTGGTTGGCAAGCATAGCACATGACATGAGGTTTACGTCTCTTTATCTTTAAGAAAAGCTTTACTAAAAGTGCACTACAAATACCACATTGGAAAAGCTGTGTGAAAAAGAACTTTAGATATGCTTTAGAAATTTAACAAAAGAAAAAGTGCAAAGGAACTTTCAGACTGTCTTCATTTTTGAGTGTCAACTTCCCTTTTTCATATGTATAACCTTGACCAATATCTACAACTTGTGTTCACATACTACAATTAATCAAATCTGTCAAATACATATTTATAACTGATAAAAATATGCAATTTTACTCCTACTTTGTTTGATAAAATCATGTCTCCCAAGTGGTCTGACGTAATATGTGCAAGTTTGGCCATACAATATAGGTCAAATATAGTAAAATGAGATCGGTATTCTCCGATGTCACTTCTCAACCTAATGTATTGTACATACTTATGGATACTAAGTAAATATAGACTTTGTATGGTTTAAAAAAAATGATAAATGTAAATACAGAACTAAACGCACTCTTTGTAGATAAAAGTTGACATACTAGTTTCCATTACAGAATTTTAAATATGTATACTTCAGAATATTGCTAGGCGTCAGCTTTTAATAACAATACTACTAAATTAAGTTCGATTTTTATTCGAAAGCGCAAAGCAACTGTAAAATTGGAACAAATGTTCTGTAATTTTCCTTTCCTTAATTAGAAAGTCCTTATTTTACATGACCATTGATAATGATTGTTACGTGCAAATTTGCGTGTACGTTATGCACGTTGTGCAAACATCTACACTCTTGACATACATTGTAGTTAAATATGTCAATCAAATAGAAGTGGTAGGAAAATTAATTGGTCTCAGACTGTGTACGATAATATGGCTTTAATAGGCATGTTTTATAATTCAAAAAGAGAATCGAAAGACAATGTATACGTTTCTGTTGATAATGACACTAATGGATAACTTCAAACTAGAATATATGACAAGCGTGATGGTATTGGCTTACCCCATGTCAAATTCCCATTTTTCAGCATCAGCAGTAACATAGCTTCTGTCTTGTCTTTTGGAGTTTACATATGTCACTTGATACGTTACGTGCGTGCATTTTCACGTTACTAGTATAATATTCTGGCCTCGAGAATCACTGAACGGACATTTATTGTCGAAATGCGCATTTGGTGCAGTAAAATCGGTACTGGTATTGTGGTTAATAGGATATTCACGAACGAGTTGTGCTCTTGACACAAAAACTGCTCCGGCATGGTTTACGAATATAGGCAAATATAGTTTTAATACCAAATATCAAATCTCATAAATCGATTCAGAGGACTAAGCAAAGGAACACAAAAAAGCTGAGGGAATCATATAAACTCCAAAAGGAGCGAGATCGATGTGTCGATAGGGTAAGCATCTCCTGCTATGCATGCACCATCCGCTTGTCGAATCCACACTCAGTCAAAATGTCACAATTTCAATTTTACAATCGATAAAATAACAGATTAAATGACTGTTCTAGTATTACCATCTAAGGATACAAGACTGATAAACATTTTGCTATTGAGTTGAGACACATATATACCGTATAAGTCAATCCATTGTTGATGGTGACCGTAAAACTTAGGTTGTGTCGAATTCAGTCGTTCTTCATCATAACTCTTTCGGAACAGTTTTTCTGTAAGGAACATTCCCATGCTAATGAAGTCCGTATAGCATGAACATGCACGAGCGTAAAGTTTCAAATGATAAATGTATGCGCCTTAAGAGTAGAATGTATGTAACTGCTGAGAAATAGGTAGTTGACAAAAGGAAAGTTGGAATCATCACATTTGTCATAGATTCTAGTTTGAAGTCGTCCATATGTGTTAATAATGAGGAAAATATAAAGGTATGAGGCAGACCTTCTAGTTTCTGTAGTATCCATAATCTCATGTTCACTGGGCTATATTCGATGCAATCCATCACTGAAATGTGAGTTATTGATTGACAAGACACCAACAATATATCTGAAAGTGAAATTAAAGAACTTTGTATGATGTTTTCTGTTTTAGTCTTTAAGAACTATTTTTATGAATTCATTCCTATATGGCAGTTTTATCCTAGGGCAAATATCGGTCGACGTTGATGTTTTCCAATAATAAAAGATTGCCTATATTACATATATCCAACTGTGTTAGAAAGAAAACGATTTTGTAGACATAACAAACTTTTCAGCAAAGATGATTGCGTGATAATTTATATTTTCTTGAATGCAAGTTTACGTTTTTATCTAGTTACTAAATTGAACTATAGAATATAGACACGTATGAATTTTATGGACGGTGAATGAATGTGTATCACGAGAGAATATACCAAATGCCACTTATGTATATAGTGAATAAAAGTATAGTCACTGATGTATTGTAAATAAAAATTGGCACTCAAGATTCACTTATTGATAAAGTGAATATATGCATGTTTAAATATATGTGTTTGAAATGTACATACGCCCCATATATATGACTGTTTTATACATATAGTGTAAATGTATTGGGAATACATGTATTTTACCCTAAAGAGCTGATTGCATATAATAATCAACGATCAAAAATACAATACAAAAATACGCTTGTTTGTCATATAATAAACAGGATTTATACCTGATAAGTTGAATGTATCCTAAATAATCGGATAAATACCAACCGTAACCTGGACATTATCACTTACTTTATCTATTGTAATATGGAGAATGCTGCATTGGATGTATGGTAAGCTTTCTCAGCTCATACAATCTTTTTAATTTAGTTTTGGTAGTTTATTGACATGTCTTAGGTGTCTTTTTTCCATCTATTGGATGCTCTGCCCAAACTAATTCAAAATAATTATTTTCTGTTTCGTATTGCATTTTCTTTTCTGGGAGAATTTCTGTCAATCTAGTTCATTTTGATAATTTTCTATTTTGTATTGTATTATTTTGGCAAATTGTGGAAAATCTCCAAGCCTACCAATTAATTGAAAACTAGTATAATTTTTTCTTGTTAAGATAATCACTTCGATACCCTATTATAAAAATTAGAAGATGTGGTAGCTCTCTTTTATATTTACATTATCAACTAACACTATAATACAGTATATATGAAATGTATAGCAAATTAAGTAGTTTGCAATACGTTTGAGTTATTTCGGTTAATATTTTGTAATTCCCATGCAGGTAAATCAGAGGAATAGTGATTCGGACGCACCATTAAGTGTTATTTTCAATTTGAAATATAAATGTTTATCAATGTAAGATCTGTACCCAAAACTGATCGGTTCGACAATACTCCAAACATATGTTTATTGAAAAACCAGATAAAAACGTATGTACTAAGTCCCATGATGATTGAGAGCGTAACTTGTGGGTTTAAACTTTATTTTTAAACATGCAACATCATCATAACTATTCATACACATACAATAAAAAATATATTATAAAGTGAACCATCAAAAATAGTTTATGTGCCATGGTTGGCCGAAGCAATTGTATATCTTAGCTGACCCATTTATCTTATAGTCTGTTAATTTCTTACAATTAAACACCTGTTACCAAGTGTGCTTAAAAGGGAATACAAATGGCAATCCGAAGGAATATACACAGTCGAGACAAACAAAAAGAAGTAAAACGGGATAGAAAGGGATATATGAACAGATAACAATTCAAACTAAATCTTTAGGTAAAATGAATTTCCTTTTAAACCAGAAGTGAAATTAGGTGCTCCAGAAGGGTAAACATATTATACTCTCAATTCTACACTCTTTGTACCACGGAGTGGCATAAGCTAATAATAAGTCATGATCAGTACCCGTTAAATTTGGTCAATGATAAATAAGATGAGATTATGTGATATACTTATATTCAAAATAAGGGCACAAAACTAGCTGTGATATACTTATATTCCAATTAAGGGCACAAGACTAGCAAAGTAATGTATTTATTGATTTAAATTTTGACGTGTTTCTTGTTTTCGTATTGTGAGCGGTAGGCATCTTCCGGCGAAATTTACCGAACCGAAAAAATTCACCGTCCATTTAATGCATTGTGCAATGTCGTGAAACGTAAAAATTAACGGGATAAATATTTAGCTATCCCTTTTGAGGTCCAAACGGCGAACAAAGCCCGCCGCGAGAATAAACTGATTCACAGTGTACATATAAATAGATAATCACCTTATGAAATGATCAGAAAACAACTCATAGTCTAATATTTATTTAGCTTTCCTTTGAGCGTGTTTAACTTCCCTTGAGAATCTTCATCGTACCTTTCCTAAAGGACTTTAAATCAATTAGTCACCGAACGAGTACAGTTCCGTGGTTAAAAGACCAGAGAGCAGTACATTTGACGGGAATTAGAATTGGTAAACTCATTCACTGACAAGTAGTGCAAAAAAAGGTAAAGCAAATCAAAGATTTCGATTGTAAGTAAGCTTAAAAGACCAATACATGGTGCTGAAAAATTAAATCAAATTTCTTTAATTCCGGCTTCAAAGTGAGAGAACGGTAGTCAAAAAAAGTCTTATCCCACGTCTTATATTTGGATATTGTCGAGATGAGTCTTTTGAAGACGAAACGCGCGTATGGCCTACAAATTTTAAGCCTGGTATCTATGATTGTTTTTTTTTGCCAACCTCTTTTCCCTTGTGAGTATGCAATTTCCAATGGTGTATTAATACCTGATAATCTCAATCTTAGATATCACTCGTTACACGACCTCTTATTTTCCGTATAAGCTTTCTAATTGGTTATACATTTATAATGATTAGCTTAATACCTTTCATATGGATAGCAAGCATCTTTTTCTCTACATTCATTAAAAAATAACACAATCTGAACTTTTTTTATTTGATATACATTGTACTTTACCATCATTTTGTGGTTAATACTTCAAAACATGTAACAATAGTTAATGAATTAATTGCCATTGAAACTAAAGGATTAATGCGCTTGTATTGCTGACCTGGTGTTTAAAATTGATACAATGTGATAACATATTTTGATGCTTTCGAAACTTTGTGTGTCAAAATCTTGCCCCGCTGGACATTCTTGCAGGACAGAGTTTTTGTTTATTCATTAAAGTTTTCAAAATAATAGGCAATAATCAAATACAAAATGCTAAAAATTGTGAGTCAGGGGCAACAACTCCAGTAAGGACTTAATTTTATTCCTTTGTAGATCTTTTATTGCTGATCAGTTAGGCAGTTTATTTCCATGTAGATTATAGCACAACACGCAACAAGTGTCATATTGTGTTTACAGACAAAACCCCAATAAAAAGTCGACTTATACGAAGTTAAAATAACGATCGTGTGTTGGTAATCAGTAAATTAACCTAAGAATTAGAAATATTTTCATGTCGGTAAATTCTCTATTTACAAGTATTAAACTGAAAAATACTCTTTTTAAATAACAGAAATGAAAGACACCATTTATTCAAACTATTTACATAAATTCTATCAGCGACCAAAGCCGAACTTTGATATTAATGTAAAATTACCTAACCTAGAAGCGATGTGAAACAGATGTAAAAACTTTAAAACTTCAAAGATATATACATATCCGACCTTTACATTAGTACTTTTCATTCTAAACCTAAAGACAGATAGAAAAAATAGAAAGGAATGACTAACGTAGATACAAATATCTTGTTTAAGCATTAATGAAGTATAAATTAAACTCAACAGTTATCTACAATTGACATCAAGATGCTTGATTTTGTAACGTTTTCAAGAAGTGTTTTTGAGCAAGCAATCGGCCATCATATGGTATCCAACTGTCCAACTTGTTTCTTTATTCATATTAGGTGGACTTCAAAAAGATCTTCTCAGAAACAATTAAAAGAAGTTAGCAATATCTCTGATCTTCACATTCCGTCTATAGATGAAAACTTTTCACTTAATACTTCAAAGTTTGGTGTATATGTTGGACGCATCTTTCTTCCCATCGAACTTGAAAAAACGGATACCACAGATACAGGTTATTATGTCACATATCATGACTTACATCTATGAAAAGACGATGAGGTCGATTAAAAACAAAAATATACGACAAAAGAGATGAGTTCAGATCCCCAATTGTGAACTTTTGATTTCTATGTAGCAAAATTCCAGCAGCATCTGCATTTGAAGTATATATTACCAAGTTGATACGATATTCCAAATGTTGTGTTTCCTATCATGACTCTCTTGTTGAAGGGTTGCTACTTACAAGGAAGCTTTTGAACAAAGGATTCCAAGTAGTAAAGTTGAAGTCTCCGTTCGAAAATTTTCGTATGCCTTCACAAGTTGGTTGGCTGTTAAGGAATATCTGTTTTGCAGATAACCAAAGATATGTTACGATCATCGTTACTGCCTTACCGACCTCTTTTCCTCGATTGTGATATCACCAAATGAAATTTGAAGCATCAGCAAATTTGAACTAACCATGAACAACTCCTCGACGGCTGTCATATGTGGAAGGATCTGCTTACCCTTTCGAAGCAACTAACAACTAAGGCCCCCCTCCTTGGGTGGGGTTCGTGTTACTCAGTATTAAGTTTTCTTTGTAGCGTTTTGTAGACTGCTGTTTGTCTTTTCGTCGTTTTTTTGTTTTTGTCACCTACTATGTCAGTTTCTCATCGACTTTTTATTTTAGTTTTGACTGTCCCTTCTACATCTTTTGCCTTTTTTATTTGTTACAAATTTCGAATTGTAAATGAACATATCACAATAAAATCATGTTGCAGGTATGGAAAATCAATGTTAGAATTTCCAATTACATAACTGCAGAGTTTTTTATTAAAAGTTGCAATTCTCAGACTTTTTTTAACTGAGTAGCAATGTTATGAAATTATGGAGTCGACTAATTATTTCACATCTGGGTTTATATGTGATTCTCTAATTGCTAAAGATGTTTACTATATTTAACAACAAAAATAACGCACCAAATCCTTCCATGTATAATAGTTTCGCAATGTTTGTTTTTGCTACAAAATCTGGTATATTTTAATTATAACCTTGAAATTAATGCAGAGCTTTCAGAGAAATTTCATTTTAGTGGTGACAATGGATATTTCAACCAGAAAAGTAAATGAAAGAAGAATGTGTCTGAGGACACGAATGCCCTCGCTCAAATGGGACGGACAGAAGGACGGAAATACGGAAGACGGAAGGACGGAAAGATGGAAGGACGGAAAAACGAAAGGACGGAAAGACGGAGAGACGAATAAGGGTAACACTTGATGCCCCCGTCGCTTACGGCGGGGCATAAAAAATCAAAAGTCGGAGATAAGTCAATTTTACATTGTTCATTAGAAAAAAAATCTATTAAGAAACTGACGATCCATACGACTTCAGTTTTCACAAATTTGGCCACACCTTTTATGTTTTTGTTTAAAAAAAAAAAAACTTTGTTTCAACATTTTGACTTATTTCAATCACTATTAAAAAGAAATTAGTGGAGTTTGTGCGTTTAATAGCTTCCTTGTGATAAGCAACCCTCTTTCAAGAAAATCATTATAGGAAATACAAGCCCCGGAATATCAAGTGGGAGATATATACTCCGTATGCAGGCGCTGCTGGAATATTGCTACATAAAAATGGAAAGTTCACAATTGAGAAGCTAAAATCATCTCTGTTGTCGTAAAGTTTCGTTTTTAACCGACCCTCAATATCTAGATGTAAGTCAAGATACGTGGCAGACTTAACTGTATCTGTTCTATCCTTTATCTCATGTTCGATGGGAAAGATGCGTTCAATATAGTCACCAAATTTAGAAATATTTAGTGAGAGAACATCATCTTTATGGTGGAAAGTGAAGTTAAGGGATACTGCTCACTTCTTTTCTTTCTTCCTAAGAAGTTCCTGTATGAATTCAGCCTCATATGAATAAAGGAACAAGTCGACAAGAAAAGGATCACAGTTAGTTCCCTTGGAAATGCCGATTGTTTGTTGAAAACCACGTCCTCCAAACGTAACAAATATGTTGCCAATCAAGAAATCAAGCATCTTGATAATGTCAGTTTCAGAGAATTTCTTGTTTGAATCAGAGTGATTTGTTTACAAAGTACGATTTATCGCTCCCTAAGACAAGGTACTTGTATCTACGTTGGCCATTAAGTTGGCTATTATAAGTCATCAACAATGAACAAGTGTAAAAACCAAATGAGAAAACTCTTTTATCTTGACCTTAATGAGTTAGAGAAAGTTAGAAATAAAAAAAAAATATTTGATCATTCATAGTCTTTAGTTATTATTTGTTCTCAGACTTTGAATGATAGGTTGTTGGAGCTCGTTGGCTAATATATTAAGTCATTCCCATAAGGAGCCAGGAATCAGACGCTCCGTGTTGTCTTTCCCATCAATGGAATATTGCATGCTCATATTAACATTGTATTGGGTTTTTTTTATTTTTATTGATCTTTTTGGTGTTCAAACTACAGTGCATACATACATTTTTACAAGACATAAGTGAATGACATGACATTTATGGCATTGTTATACTATTGATATTATGCGAATAAGACATAGTAAAAAATTTACAAGTTAATGATGTGAATACTCAGTATATGATACATCTTAAAAATACTTTGGAATACATTAAATATATAATCAGATTAAAAATAAATTTAATTAGATAACTTCCATAAATCCCCCCATCTGTCGACAAATGACTCGTGTTTGTCTTTAGAAAGATATAAATATTCTAATATCTCCAGACGTCTTTTCAAAAATTTAAGAAAAGCTTGCACATATATTAACAGTCTGTCTAATTGAGTGTTCTTTACATAATTAATGTAATACTTTGCCTGTAGAATACAATAATTTAAAACTAATTTCTATATTAAAACTTTCTTCCCACCTTTGTTGTGAAATAGGAGCAATACTTCCCCGATCGATAAAAAGTAAATATACATCTTTAGCAAATAATTTACTGATAGGCTTTTTTTTATTCTCATGCTCAAAAACGAATCCAAATGAGTTGCTGTTAGGTGACATGTGTTGCTGTAATAACAAATTTTTCCAGTCACGTGGTATAGCAAGTATAATAGATAGAATGTCTACAAAAGTAACATTCAGGTTATATTTTTAGTTAATAGCGTCTTGAGACAAAAATTCGCCTTTATCATCTACAATAACATTGTATTGTTATATATAGTAATTCGGAGCGTACTTTATGTGTATGGTTTACTTGTTTCCAATCGATTGTACTTTGAGTAAATAAAATATGTTTAAACAATAAAACTATCAATAGATCTGTTTTCCAGCCTTAACATTCGTCAATCATGACCAATAATGTATTTGTGTTTAACCTTTCTTCTCATTTTTAACCAAACTATAACACCTTTGTACAATTGTTTGATAGTGCTTATTTGAAAGTTTTTTTTCTGTACCATTTACTTGTGCCTGTTTAATGAAAGAAATAAGGTGTTAAGTAAGAAGATGTGACCTGATTGTAATTGTAAATAAAATATTTCTAAACTATAAAACTATTAATGGAACTGTTTTCAGGCCTTAACATTCATCAATGATGTCCTATAATGTATCTGGTTTTAACCTTTCTTTTCATTTTCAACTAGAATATTACACTTTCTCATAATTGTTTGATAGCGATTCTTTGAAAATTTATTTTCGTACCATTTACTTGTGCCTGTCTAATGAAAGAAAAAAAAGGTGTTAAGTAAGAAGATGTAGTATGATTGCGTTTGTAAATAAAATGTCTCTAAACTATAAAACTATCAATAGAACTGTTTTCAGGCCTTAACATTCGTCAATCATGACCTATAATATATTTGGGTTAAAGCTTTCCTTTCATTTTCAACCAGACTATTACACCTTCACAAAAGCGCTCATTTGAACAATTTTTTCTGTACCATTTGTAAGCAAGTATATGTCAGAGTATGGCCATCAAGAATGAACAAAAACCTTACTGTATTGTAAAGATGTAAAACATTCCAAACAAGAAAACCAAGTCTGAATATGCTAAAAAATGATAATATGACTGACAGCAACCTTTGACAACCACAATATTACAGGCTCCCTACTTGGGACAAACGCATACATATTATTCATGAGTTAAACATTTTTTTTAGTCCCAATCCTCCCCTGACCTGGGACAATGGTGTAATAAGCACAGCATAAGAACAAACTGATCAAAAAATCGATTGAAAGGGGCTTGACTTATTAGGTCGGCTTTTAGAACCAAAAAAGAAAACAAAACTAACAAAAATAGTAAAGAAGACAAAAGTGGCGAATAAGAGTACTTGTGATTAATGACATCTATTTCAAAGCCTAATGCAACCAATAGATAAATCACGAATTACTAATTACCACATTCAACGAATTTATTTTAAATATTTCATAAAAGAAGTCATAAATGTAAAGTAAACATGTATTAAGTTCCGTTTTAGTTTGTTAAAAACAAAATCAATGTTAATACCATTAAAGACGAAGACAGTTTCACTGGAATTGTCATTATCTTCATAGATCACAGCCAATAATATACATGATTGTATATATGATTTCATATCATTATTCAGAACCTAAAAACCTTTGCAAAACCTGGTTATACAACTCACAAGCTATTTACTCTGAATCCCTGAATGTTGCATGTAAAACCAGATCAGATATTTAGTGATATTTGCTATAGTTTGTATCAAACCTTTCTTATCAATTAATTGATTTGTATTGTTTGTTTTGTATTTTTGGTTTTGTTTTTTTTGTTTGTTTGCTTTTAAATAGTTTCCCTGGTTCTTTTTGTTACGTGGCATTAATGTCTTCGTGTACGATTATTTTCAAGTCTTTTAGTTATTCTTTTCTTTCACTACAAGATTGCAGTATAGGCAATTGATGAAAATATTGGCAATTAGTTGTGCCAATGTTATCCAACATAAGAAAATATTAGGACATTCTCTTGTGTATCATCGATGTAAATGATGTTAACCTCGAACTATATCAAGGACGATCTAACGGACGAATTTGATTATAATTATGTGTCATTTTGATACACTATAGGTATACAAATACAATAATATACTAAGGGGTCGGTCTATTGTGAATTCAAGTGTAACATGTATACTAATGTGCCAATGTCAATCGAGTTTGTATTGAACCTGTAAAGCTGTAAATACAATACAAATAAACTAAATGTTCAAGGTTCCTTTTGTATTCTGTTGATTTACAATTCGTTGCTGTGGTCATCGATAGAATATCAACAGTCACTTCATGACAGATTTGAAAAAACAACTAATCAGGGTCGAGATAATCATGGCCTCAAGAATGAATTGTGTTTGACTTTTGTCTGCTATGAATATTAAGAAAAGTTATATGTTGAACAGGACTGAAATGAAAAAAACAGTAAGTCAAATGAACAGCGGTTTCATTGCTTTTCTTCGTCTCAAGTCAGAATAAAGCCTTCAAAATGGAGCATGACTCCAATCTCTTCGCTTAGTCAAGACGACCTCTAGCACTGGTTTCGGTGTAATTCCTTGTCAATCATAAAAATATGTTCATTGAAGAACACAGATGTGGTTAATATTAACCAATTATAAATTAAACATTGAAAAGAAATCTAACAAAAACTGTAACATTTGTATCACAATCTGATATACATTTGATAAATTTAAAGATGTAGTTGGCTGCCGAATCATTTAATCAGGGTGTAATTATGAAGGTTATTACAGAAACGCATTTAGCGTTGAAAAAATCGCAATGAGATTTCAACCAGACATGACACATTATAAAAGTATTCTAAGCATACGAGTAAATTTTCGAGCCGCTTGAAACTAATACATGAAAAGTGGTTAAAATCAGGAATCATATGAAAAAAAATATGGACAGTCCAACAGGCCAAATAAATCACCGACACCCGACGTCATCGAAAGGAAAAGACAACAGACACACAAACACCTTGCGGTACAGATACTAGTGTGGCTTAACTAGGTAAAACCTAAAATGTTATGGTGTTAAATTAAATACAGGAACATATTTTTCTTTACACATGTAAATAAGTATTACGCAATTTTAGGTTGGTCTTGAAGAATATGATAAAGCATATTCTGAACTGTTTTATAAGATTATTTTTTTTCCAATATTTTTAATCGATATGAAGAAATCTACCGAGTGTTAAGGAAGCCATGAGAGACATACTTCTTACCATTATGTTGGTTATCACTATTGAATGGTTTTTCTTAAAATTTGGGATTTTAGTTTCCTTGATCAGTTTTTAAATACACAAGGATATATAGAACGCACTCGTTCAGTTGACTCTTGTGTTTGAAAATGTCACAATGATGGCATATAATACCTTGGAATTATTTCAATTTTGTAAAGATTTATTGATTAATTTACAGATTTCTTTGTTATCATGAAATGCCAATTACATATGTGTTAATAACACAAATGTATAATTAACCAGGAAAATGGCGATATCTCAAAAACTTTAAGAAAGGGAAAGTGTATATTTCAGAGTGTAAGTGAAAAAGTGAACTGTTTTTGTATTTCGATTGTTTTCACAAATATGCAGTTTATGTTTTCATAACTATTAAAAATACCGCTGAATATTGTAAAGCAACAATGCGTTGTATTAATAGTTTCTTCGCAAATGGGTTAGTCTAGGATACATGCATGAAGATCATAATATTACTTTTAAAGTCGTTATTAACTTTTAATGTTTAAGTTATTTCAAATAAGCATTTACGAGAAAAAGCAAAAACTTTTGATCTTCCATTTTCTCAGAGTGACAACAATGGTTGCAGTGAGAATTATCTTTCGTCTGCGTTTGTTAGCGTTAAGAAAATTCTTCATTTGTTAGATAGTAAACAAGTTATACAATGTAAAGGAAGTAACTCAAATTACATTACTTCAACATTATCAAACACATCTGAAATGAAATAGAAGGCCATTCATAATTATGTTAAATATCTAATTTGAATGTAAAGTTACAAACATTGCAAAAAGTTAAAAAAAAATACCGAACTGCAAGGAAAGTCCCGTATCAAATGGCAAAATCAAAAGCTCAAGCACACCAAACGAATGGAAAACAACTGACTTGGTACAGGCATTTTCTTTACAAGATATGATTTATTTCATTTTCAACCAAAATTAAACAAAATGAAAAAAAAATAAGAACATTTATAAACATTAACCTTTCTTTATCTTGATTGGGTAAAATATTATTGAAAATCCGATTTGTTTCGTAAATCTTAATTCTTTAACTTTTTTTAAAATTTTTAACAGATTGATTTGATGTTTGTCGAGCAGGGAAACACAAATCATCAATGATACCAGGCGTAAATAATTTTGTACGTAAAACACGCGGTACGTCTACAAAAAAGGCATTCAGTTAAGATCGAATAAAAAATGTTAAAAAGCCACATAACGTACGAAGTTGAAGAACATTGAGGACCCAAAAATGCCGAATAGTTTTGACAAATACAGCAAAGGTAATCTGTTCCTAGTAAAAGATTCCATAACGCTTCCTTTGAACGATTTGACTGTTATTTTGATATAGTACCCGGGGTATCTACCTTTGAGGCAATATTTACCCCGATTAAACTCTGGTCAAGTATGAAGAACTCGTTTCATTGTTTCGCCTGTTTTAAATATCGAATTGATAGCATTTTATTCCGTTGAATAATACAAATTTTGTAAATGTTAATGATTTATCGGACAGATTTGTTTAAATGAAATATAGATTGCGTGCAAATAAGACTTCAATATTTACAACGGAAATCGTCATTTCTAACATTTAAGAAAGGGATAGTCTATTACAAACTGTAAGTGAACTTTTACATTCATAAATAGAAATGTACATGTTTAATTAAATAAATTAATGCAACAGTAGGTTCAAATAAAAAATAACGGTAAAGAAGACATTTCAAGGTAACAAACACAAATTGAGGAATCGAATGAACTCCAAAATAAAACAGACCGGATGCGTCGACAGGGTAAACGTCTCCTGCTATAACTTTACCGGTTGTCCTATTTCTGATTCTGAGATTTTGATTGAGTGTAAATTCAGATGCAAAGTGTGCTTATTGAGACATTAGTATCTTTTATACAAAAACAAATTTTCCCCTTATATAGGGGCTTTTTTTTGTACTACATTTTGTATCTAGGTAGACTGATGTAGATGTCAGTAGTAAGAACTTTGACCGTCTCTGATGCCTTACAATATAGGGATTGTCATGCGTTTTTAGACATTTGTTCAACGTTAAAACCCGTAGCTTGGTACAAACTTGCTGTATTACTTACAAGTACTAACATTTCCGTTCACTGAAATTGATTACGATGCAGTTATGTTCACACGTAATTAAAATAATTGACAATTGATATTTCTATATTTTTGTGGAAATAGAACAACTAATATGTGGCCATTGATAACTCTCAAAACTAGTATCGTCTACATTTCATCGACAGTATCTTAATTCACAAGACCCAATTTAGAAGAAAACAAATAAGCAAAGTCTTTAGGAATGGCATGTAAATTAGGAGGTCTGACTCTACAGCACCAGAAACCTAGTTGTATAAAATGTTCTCTGCCATTGTTTTCATCTTCCCTTTTTGTTTAAATCTCCATGTTATATGACTTCATGTAAAAAAGAACAATTCAAAACTTTGAACCTATTAAAAAACAGACATAATAGTATTGTGACGCCACGATAAGGGAAACCAGTGCCCCAATGGATTCTTTAAACAAATTTGTATTCCCGGAAATTCATTAATATATGCGTAAATGTCCGAATTATATTTTCAACATAAAAATGGCTCCTGCGAAACGATTTTTTTTTTCTTTGATGGCAGAGTTACTTAGCTGGCATGTCGGTTCACAATTTACAGCAACAGTAGTTTACCGATAACGTATTTGCTGAGTTTGGTGGATTGATGTTTTAACAAACCGACGGTATACCAAATGGGTACTAATTGTGCGTCCTAATTACTAGCCGACTTCTTTTTGTCCTCATACATAGAGGAATTCACACGGAACCTTTTGAAAGACAAAAAAAAACCATCTTTCAATGTTCTTTAATTTTACTTTCAATTATTATTAATGATGACCTGGCACGTATGAGCTGATTTTAATTTTCTAAATGTCAACTTCCTATTCCCCAGCAGTAATATACCCTTTGCCCAATCGTATGGTGTTTACGTATATCAATTAATAATAAAGCCTCGAGCATCTTCATACTATACGAACTTCATTAACAGTGTTGTTATCTTTACGCAGAAACTGCTCGAACAAACAATCGGCAATCCCATGGAAAGCAACTGTGATCCTCTTCTTGCCGACTTGTTCCTTTGTTCATATGAGACAGACTTCATACAAGAGCTTCGTAGGAATAATGAAAAGAAGCTAGCATTATACTTAAAACTTCACGTTCCTCAATAAAGATGATGCCTTCTCACTAAATAAATCAATGTTTGGTGACTTTCCTGAACATATTTATCCTATCGAACTTGAAATTAAGGATACAACAGATAAAGTTATGTCTGCCTAATATCTTGACTTGCATCTAGAATTGACAATGATATTCGGTTGAGAACAAAACTTTACGACAAAAGATGATGTTTTCAGCTTCCCAACGGAGAAATTCCTTTTCTATGCAGCAACATTCCAGCAGCGCCGGCATCTGGAGTCTATATATCTCCCAGTTGATACGATATTCTAGAGCTTTCCTGTCATGATTTCCTTAATAGAAGGTTCCAAGTGGTGAAATTGATGTCATCCCTTCGAAATTTTATGGACGCCATCACGAATTGAATGACTGTTATTGAATATAAGATGACGACGGATATGTTCCTGTTGTTGTAACCACAATCTAACATCCTTTTTTGCTCGAATGTGATATCACCGAATTAGTTTTATCCACGAATTTGTACTTACATGAGCAACACGACGGATACCACACGTGGAGCAGGATCTTCAGTAAAAGGTAGTCCACATTCAGCTCTTAACTACCGTCTATTTCTGTTACTAGTATTATTTGCAAGATTATGGAAAAGGTTCTTTTTAAACACTTGTATAATTATATGAGGAGTAATAACCTTTTGTCAAAGTTTCAATCTGGATTCCAGCCAGGAGACTCTGCTGATAATCAGTTAATTGAAATATATCATAAATTTATCAGTAATATGGATAGTACGAGGGATGTAAGGTTTGTATTTTGTGATGTATCTAGAGCTTTTGATCAAGTTTGGCTTAAAGGACTTTTATTTAAACATAAACAGTCTGGCTTAAATGATCAGCTCTTATCTTGGATAGAAAGTTATCTTTCAGATCGTCAACAAAAGGTAGTTTTAGAAGGCTTTTCAACAACTCTTAGAAGTATACATGCAGGTGTCCCTCGGGGATCAGTTTTGGGACCCTTTCTGTTTCTCATTTATATAAATGATCTAGTAAATGACATTGTTAATGACATTAGACTTTTTGAAGATGACACCTCTTTATTTGTTATAGTAGACGATGATTATGATATAGCAGCTGCTTCTTTGACTGATGACTTAGATGTTATCTCAAACTGGGCTGAATCATGGGCTGTTCAATTTAACTCAAAGAAAACAAAAAAATATTGTATTGACCAGAAGGGAAAGGGAGCATCCACCTGTATTTTTTGGGATAAATGGTGAAGAGGTTGAGAAAATAAATATTCACTGTCATCTTGGGATAACATTTCAGTCATCAGCTTTATGGAACACACATATTGATAATATTTATAAAGAAGCATGCTCTCGTTTATCTGTGCTTTGACAAGTTAAACATTTATTAGACAGGAACTCACTTATAAGTATTTATTATGCTTTTATTAGACCTATATTAGAGTATAGTGATGTTATTTGCGTCAATTGCTCCCAGAACGAGTCCGAGCTTCTTGAAAATATTAAAATAGATACTGCTAGAATTATCACTGGACTAAGGTGTAATTCCCCAAGACAAAAACTTTATATTGAATTAGGATTAGAAACTCTATAGAATTGACGAAATAAACATAAGCTTATACTGTTTTGTCAAATATTAAATGGGATGACACCTACATACTTATATGAGTATAGTCCAGCCATAGTTTCCAAGACAAACCCCTTATACTTTTAGGAATGAAAATAATACTTTCCACCCCATTTGCTAGAACTAACTCTTACTTTAATAGTTTCCTTTCTTCCTCTTTAAGACTTTGGAATAGTCTTCCTCTAAGTATACAAAAATCCCCAAATTTATTTATATTCAAAGGTAGACTGGACAAGTTTTATAGGACTGATGAAATATTTAAATCTTTCACTTATGGGATAAGGAAACATAATATTAGTAATTGTCAACTCAGAAATAATGCTAGCAACCTAAAATCTCATTTATTTAATCAGTTCTTATCAGAGAACACTATTTGTGCAACTGTAATCACCCTGTTGAGGATAACCAGCATTTCTTTTTTATTTGCCCTAAGTACAATGATATAAGACAGATCTTACTTAATTCCATTTACTCAATTGTTGATAATGTTGACATAGATATTGACTTATTACTTATTGGAAACAGATTATTTTCGTATGATATGAATATTGCTATTTTTAATTCTGTTCAGAAATATATCAGTGACACTCACCGTTTTGTTTAAAATTTTCTTAATTTTTGTTTTATTAATAGGTTTATTATTTTTTCTTCCATTTATTCCACTTAGTAAGCTAAGTGTCTCTTCCAAACTTCATATATATATTTCTAATGACGTATAAAGGATATTTACATTTATCTTACCTCCTATACATTTTTAGGAATATGATTGGTTAAAAGCGTCCGCGTGGAGACCGTGTATATTCCATATTATGTTAGTAGGGAGGCGGGGCTTATTTCAATACACGGTTAGTAGTGGAGTTACGACTTTGGCACTATTTGATTATTTAAATGTATTGAAAGTTCTGTTTGATATTGTTATATCAAGGTTGTTGATCTTAAATTGTTATTGTTGACATTAGTTTGTTTGTGCAGACCAATGGAAGTAGGTTCTTAAAGTTGAACACTTAAAAAGATATGGTATGATTGCAAATGAGACAACTCTAGCCTAAATTCAACAAATAAAGATTGTCGGTAAGATAAATTCGTTACATAGTGTGCTAGTGACCTAATAAAGCTTCGCTCTCACCCCATATGGAATTTACTGACCCCGTATATATCGTATTAGGTCACTAACACACTATGTAACTAATAGTGTCAAGGTACTAGTATAAATGATGATTTATTGCCTACATACTTAAATATACTATACATTTAGTAATTAACACTGAAAATATATATTTGCTTGTGTGTGCTCATAAGTAGCATGCATTTTCCACTATATTATATTATTTTACATACAGTTGTTAATATTTGATTTATACCTTGTACATGTAATATGGAGAGAACTTCGTAAATTTTACGGACGCCATCACGAGTTGGTTGACCGTTATGGAATAACCGTTTCACAGATGATATCGGATATGTTCCTTATGTCGTAACTACAACACCCCTTCCCTTTTCACGAATGTGACTTACCGAATTAGACTATTTACCGGATTTGTAATAACATGAGCAACACGACGGGTGCCACATGTGGAGCAGGATCTGCTTACCCTTCCGGAGCACCTGAGATCACCCCCAATTTTTGGTGGGGTTCGTGTTGCTTAGTCTTTGGTTTTCTATGTTGTGTCATCTGTACTATTATTTGTCTGTTTGTCTTTTTTATTTTTGGCCATGGCGTTGTCAGTTTGTTTTCGATCTATGAGTTTGAATGTCCCTCTGGTATCTTTCGTCCCTTTTTTATAGGCTGCGCCTGTTGATCAGTCCTTTTCATATCTTAATGAATAAAATATGCTTAAAATCTAAAATCTAAAAATCTTCCGGATGCACCTTCCGGTGCACCTGTCATCACCCTCAGACTATGATAGGGTTCATGATGCTCAGTTTTCAGATTGATATATAAAGACTGGTGTTTATCTTTTTGTCGTTTCTTTGCCAAATCTTTGTCAGTTTGTCTTTGACTTATGAGAGTGAATATCACTTTGGTATCTTCCGCCTCTCTTATATGAGGAAAAATGACTGAAATTGTTAACGAATTTGTTGACCGATTCGATGTGTTTGTTTCTCAACTCACTGAAACATGTTTTAGATCTTCAGATACAAGAAAAATTGTCAGATCGGTAATTTTATCGAAGTGTCCTATTCCTGATTGTGACATTTTTGGCTGAGTGTAGATTTGCAAGGCAGGTGATGAATACATATCAGGAGACACTTAACCTGCAGACGCACCAGGTCTCTCTCCTGTTGGATTTCATGCAAATACCTCTGTGTGTTTTCCCTGATTTGTATCTTATTATTCAATTAAATGGATTAGAACAACGGTAAACGTCTGTTGCATTACATTACGAATATTTTAACAGGACTATTAATAAAGGAATGACAAGAGGAGTGAAGATATCTGTCAAGTAAAGCAACACATAGATGTTACTCAAATTAAGACAAACACGTTAAAAGGGGACTTTAGAATCCCACTGTTTTTTATTTGTGTGGGTTTCACAAATTTACAGTATACGTTTACTGAATGATATCAATACAATGTAAGGAAATATATAAGAAAAGGGCAATAAAACAGGTGATAAAGAGATGATAGACGATTCATTGTTCAAAAAGAGAAACAAATGTAAAAATTCAATGTGATCTAAATTCTTAAAAGAATATTTTAAACTGAGCAACACGACCCTGAATATCGGAGAGCTCTCATTTGATCTTTAGGCGTTCAATGGTTTCATGGTGGCATCCGACTTGTTTATTCTGACAAAAGTAAAAATCCAATGAGTAGTGGCATTCGTTCATGTCATGAGCGAGGTAAGGAGGACACGATAATGGCCATATCAAATGGAACATATCCATATACGGGATTGGGCCTATAACATAGAAACATATACGCAGTCATCTAGTCTAGTCCTCATCAAATCAAACTGTCCCTATATAGGTATAAAAAGGAATAAATAATATTAAAAAACACACATAGAATTTTTGACATATCTTTAAAGTTACCAGGCTTATAATTTGGTATGCTAGATGTACGTAAATAAAGTAAACAATTTATACATTTCGTGCCTCCGAAACGCTATTCCGGATATAACTCCAACATTTAGCGCTCACATCAAACATTTGAAAGCTAGGAATGCGTAAATACGCTGCAACGTTAGGAGTTATAAGACTTAATAAAACAAAAACAGAACAAAATTGAAATAACTGCTTATCCTCATCGCAAAAAGTAAAATAACAAAAATGCCAAAAAATACCGGAAAATGCAAAACAAAAAAGTCCCTTAACAAATGGCAAAACCAAAAGCTCAAACACATCAAACGAATTGAAAACAACTACATATTCCTGACTTTGTACAGGCATTTCCTTATGTAAAAATGGTGGATTATACCTGGTTCTATAGCTAGCTAAAGCTCTCACTTGTATGTGTACCAAGTTGCGTAAAATTCCATTATATTGACAACAATGTGTGGGCAAACGAACAGACATAATAGGTGATAATGTCAAAAATTGGGGTACAGCAGTCAACGTCGTTTGTAATAATCTTAATCACTATAAAACAAACAACTATGTCAACAAAGATAAGCAAACTGGCATGTAGACACTCTGTAGACAAAACACATAAGTAAAAATGAATGAAAAGAATACAAAACTATTACCATAGCACAATAACACAATGGCGGGATGCATAAATACCGAGCTTCGCCAAAAGGATATTACCAAAAATAGACTAAAGAGTAAAAGTTCAAAATATAAAAAGACTAATCTAAAATTCTTTCAAAAAATAGTAGCAGATGAAGGAAAGAAATCTCAAACAACTGTATCTACTTTTATTTGAAATTGAACATTTACACTCTTGTAATGTTTTGCTATTCGGATATTTGACTATATGGTTATTCCATATTGTCATCCAAGCGGGAGGTTTAGCTGTCTATAAAAACAAGGTTTTACCCAACATTTTCTTCGGGAATTGGCTGTACCAAGACGGTATTTTTGTTAATACTTTTTTGGCTATTTTAAAGTCCTTTTTGTTGATTTAACTCCTTTCGTTTCTACGTATTTATATCTCTTTTACCTTCAAATGTTTTAGTTTTAGAGATTTGATGAATGTATATCCAGAAAAGCGCTTTAAATGAGCGAAATTTATCAAGTGTTATTTTCATCAAACTAGCCGCAATACTTCAACGACTGAAATAGCTCAAAATTCAAAACCTCATGGACAAAACTTTGTACAAAGTGAAAATGTAAGAAATATTTTTTGTAAAATATTTAAAGATTTTAATCAATTGAAAACAACACGTTTAATAATTTCATGCGTTCGAAGCGCTTTTCTGGATATACCTTCATCAGGAACGCTCAATGCCAATACCGCTAATAAGGTATATGAGCATAATACATCTCATATTTTACTATGAAATATCAATATATAGCTCTCATATAGTTATCTTTATCTTGACAATTGCTTGTAGATACTCATTAATGTATTTTACAAGAAAGGTCATGCTGATGTGTTTGTATATTTTGACAGTTCTTGGTAGATCTTCATTACTGAAATTTACAAGAAAGGTCATGCTGGTGTGTTGGTATATTTTGACAGTTGATTGTTAGTCTTCGTTAATCTATTTTACTAGTAAAGTCATGCCCATGTGTGAGTGTATCTTTACAGTTGTTGGTAGATCTTCATTATTGTAATTTACAAAGCAAATTATGGTGGTATGATGGTAAATATTTTGACAGTTGGTAGTCATCATTGATGTTTTTAACAAGAAAGGTCATTCTGGTATGTTGATTTATTTTTGACTGTTCCAGGTTGGTCTTCTTTGATGTTTTAAACAAGAAATGTCATGCTGGTATGTTGATTTATTTTGACTGTTCCAGGTTGGTCTTCTTTGATGTTTTTTTTTAAAGAAAGGCCATGCTGGTATGTTGGTTTATGTTGAATGTTGCTGGTAGATCCTCATTAATGTTCGTTTTCTTTTTAAAACGTTTTGGCGGTTTCAAGATTTCTTTACGGTATGGGTATTCCTTAATGAATATACACTTTATAAATTTTGGGCGCCCGAGGTGGTCTGACGGATTTACCTTCACAAGGAATGCTAAAACAAAACACTCGAAAGCCAGAGATGTGTAAATACGCTGCAAATTAAGGAGATATATAACTCAAACAGAATAGCCAAATTAGTATTAGGTCATCTTTGCCAGAAGGAGTTGGTACCTTTGTTTCGAAACAACTGAAGCATTTTTACGTGTACGTGTTATATATCAAAACGGTTCTGAAGCAACGACTACAGAGCTGATGATACTCTCGGGGACTTACAGTCCACCAAATGCGGTATCGACCATGTGCTAGTAAATGAAATTAAAAACACTTTAAAATTGTGTGCGTTCGAATCACACTTACGGATTTACGTCAACCAGGAACGTTCAAACCCAAACTTCTAAAAGCTATCCTGCTTCGTATGTGGCACCCGCCGTGTTGCTCATGTAAGTACAACACCGTTGATAAGTCTTATTTGGTAGGTCACATTTGAGGAAAAGAAGACGGGATTGTCGTAACGACAATTGGAACATTTCTGTCGTCATCTGTGAAACAGATATACCATTGCATTTCATTATAAGTATGTTAGATAAATTGTGTCACTGAAACTAAAGGAAGGGAATTACACTTTTCAAGCAAGAAACACACTCATTATTATCACTTTAATATAAAGGCTAAATTATCACTTTTATTCTGTCTGGTTTTATCATCTGTAAATGTTTTTGTATGTAATGCTAATTATCCTGGTGTACGTGCTTATAAGACATGTCTTCTCACACTAAAAATGTTAATCGTTCAAGTCTAGCATTTTATAAATTACTTGTCATCAACTATTGTAGAATTCATCAGTGATATCTAATAATTTAGAAAAGGCCAGACCAGTATCAACAAATACTATAGAAGATCTTCAAGCAACGACAAATACTATGTAGGTAAAACCCCAGAGTTATAAACAAATCAAACAACTGAACAATTTCCTGCACAGCAAAAGACACTTTTAAGATACAGCAGGGTTAAATTTTCTCCTTTTTGGCGAACTCAATACTCAACGTGTTTGTCTCGATCAGTGGGTCAATAAAAAAGAGCAAACGAACATTCCATGAAATGATTTTAGGTAAATAACTTAATTTTATGACATTAATTTATCAGATATCCGATAAACTTGAATAAGGAAATTAAACTAAAAAAACAAAACTTTGTTTACACCGTTTTGACTGCTGGGTCCCAATTATTGTTACATTACCTATTATGTCTGTTTGGGTTGCTTACATGATTTTGTCAATTTAACGGAACTATGAACAACTCTCGTACAAGTAGGAAAAATATCTAGCTTTAAAATTAGGTTTAACCCTTCAATTTGTTCGGAAAATGCCTGTGATAAGTCAGGACTATGACAGTTGTTTTTCAATCGTTTTGTTGGTTGATAACGTTTGATTTGGTCAGTTTTTATGGAATTCCCCTTTTCGAATTTATCTTGGAGTTCGCATTTTTTGTTATACTTTTTTGGCAGTTGTTGGTTAGTCTGATGTATTTTACAAGAAATGTCATGTTAGTATGTTGATTCAGTTTGACTATTCCTTGCTAGTCTTCACTAATGAGTTTTACAAGAAGGATCATGCTGATATGTTGGTTTATTTTTACAGTTGATGGTTAGTGTTCTTTTCTGTAATATGCAAGAAAGGCCATGCTGGTATGTAGATTTATTTTGATAGTTGCTGGTATATCATTTAGTTTTTTTAAGTGTTTCACATTGATTCATGCCACGGCGCTTTCTGGCTTCCTTAATGGTATGGTTTGCTAAAGGAAATAAACACTATAGACATTTTGGGAGTCCAAAGCGCCGAAGCGCTCTTCTGGATTAACCTTTAAAGGAACGCCAAACCCGAACACAAACACTTGAAAGTCAGTAATAAGTAAATACGCTGCAACATAAGTAGCTTTATGACCAAAATACGTCCAAACAGAATGGCCAAATTAATCTAAGGTCATCTTTGCCTGAGTGAGTTGAAACCTTAATTTATGAATGATGAATGTTAGATAAGTATATGTTATAAACCATGTCGGTTCCGAATAAGTGCCAGTAAATGAAATAAATATTTTATAATTTCGATGCGCCCTTTCGGATTTAACTGAACCAGGAACGCTCAAACCCGAACAATTGAAAGCTATGGTTGTAAAAACACGCTACAACGTTATGATATTTCTGACTTGACAAATCCAAAACAAACAAAAACATTGATGGTTTTGCTAAAAATCATCGCAAAGTCAGAGTGAGGCTGTGTGTGTTAACATTTCCATGTAAGTGCAAGATAAAGAAAATTACACTTCTCAAGCAAGAAAAACACTCATTTATTATCACATTTTTTAAAGGGATTAATTATCACTTTGTTAAGTAATTTATTTGTCAGATTTTCTCATCTGAATGTGTAATGCCAATTCTCGAAACGTAGGTGCTAATCGAACATTTCTACTCACACTGAAAACGTAAATCGGTCATGCCTAACATTTTAAAATTTACTTGTCATTAACAATGTATAACTCATCTGTGATATCTAATAATTAAGAAAAGACCAGTCCACTATCGACCATTACTATCAAATGTCTTCCAGCAACGTCAAATACTATATAGGACAACCTACGGAGATATAAACAAATGAAACAACTGACAAATTTTCTGCACAGGAACAGACACATAAAGATCGATGCTACGGGGGAAAATTCTCATTTTTGTGAACTCAATACTGAACGTTTTTGTCTCGATCAATCGAGTAACACTAGAGAAGAAACGAACCTATCATGAAATAGTTATAGGTAAATAACTTCAATTAATCATATATCAGATAAACTTGAATAGGAAAATTAAACTTAAAAAAACCAACAATACAGTCAGATACTGTAAAAATTCCCGAACTCCTTTATTTGCTTAAATTTAAAAAATGCACCCTTACACTCTTATACTTTTTTTTATGCTATTTGGCTATTTGACCAGTTCGCTATTCTATACTGTCATTCAAGAGGGGGATTTAGCTAGATATGAAACCAGGTTTAACCCATCTTTTTTTTTTCGGAAATATGACAATTGGTTTCTTTTCGTTCCGTTGGTTGATATAGTCGAGTGATTGATTTTACCCGGTTTTATTGACTTATACCTTTTGGCATTTAAATTGGATTTCGGTATTTTTGTTTATATCGTTGTTACGCATTTATAATTATACATCTCCTTCTTTCAGATGTTTAAGTTAGAGCATTCCTGGTGAAGGTAATCCCAAAAACGCGCTTCTGACGAGCAAAATTAATAAAATGTTATTTTCATTATTACTACTTGAGACTGTGAATCGTCGAAATTTATATATGATCCATATGGCCATATTATTACGGGGGACCTCACTATCGTTCAAGACCGAGAGATTAAAAACTTTTTGAAAAAAGGACCAAACTATCGTCCTCCATCCATCTAAAATAGATTGAAAACAGTGTCATCATGTCATAAAAGACGCTCTTTCATCGTATTGTAATAATTGGTGTAAACGTGGAAAATCTGATAAAAAATCTCTTGATTCTTATTTGAATAAATGTATGAATGTTTTGGATATTCGAATATCACATTTTGAAAATAACTTAGAAATAAATAATACACCTACATGTATTTCTAAAATAAGAAACACACTTCAAGTACTTGCAAAGCGGTTTGTGTTTGTATAAGTCGACATAGCAGCCAAAAATGTGGTGGTGGTAAATAAAGGCAACAGTAGTATACCGCTGTTTAAATGTCATAAATCAAGTGAGAGAAAACAAATCCGGGTTACAAACTAAAACCGAGGGAAAGAGTTGATAAGATTATGTGGAATTGTAGTATATAGAGTTGAAAAGTCACAACTATCAGCAGAATCAAAAGGAGCATCCATAGCACGTAATTTATCTAAAACATCCAAAGAACTTTTTATATTAAACAAAATAGTTAATTCCACTATTTTCATATCTTTTACACACGTTTTTTTTTCACTACCTAATCAAATGGTCGTTTGAAAAATCTAATTACAAATATATTTGCTGCAACTCATTTAAAACCTTCTTGTCTAATGAGAAAGGTAAATATGTTAGATATACTTACCGGAGGTATGATGACATGATTGAAGCGTTTAAATTTCTCCTTGACAACATGTACGTTTCGGCAATAAGATATATCGACATGTTGTAGGTATTCCTATAGGCAATAATTGCGCCCTTTAAAAGCAGACTTGCTCATGCACTATTATGAATCACAGTTTATGACCAAACTCAGTAAAGACCCGTGTAAATTGCATTTGATAGATAAATTCAACAACACCTATCGTTATCTTTTAGAATTTTCTAAATATACTGCCGAAATTTACCCAACTTACTATAAATCAAATATAAACTGTAATAACTGTCCTTTTCTATGTTTAGATATTCCAGTTTTACACGGGAAACTCTACACTAAAATCTACGACAAAAGGGACGATTTTTCGTTCCCTATTGTTAATTTTCTTTTTTTGGACGATAATGTTCCTTTGACACCATCTTCGCCCGTGTCTGCTGTGACGTTTTGGATTTCAATGAACGTAATCTATGTATTACTGGTAAATTATTGAGTCAGGCATTTCGTTATCAAAAATTACTTAAAACCTTTATTAAATTCTTCCATAGATACAAAGATTTGGTTTGTAAGTTTTACTGCACCTGTAGAAAACTTATTTCATACGAGAAAGCACATACTAATTTTTACAGATATGTTGTTTACCGAGCCTGGAAATATAGATACGATCCAGGTAAACAAATCGATACTTTAAATAAACTTATTCTTAAAGTTTACCAATTAAACACTATAATTAGATCTTTAAATATTGGTCTTATTGGTATAAATATTGATTTTGTTATTAGTAGATGAAAACCCAACTAAAATTATTGTTAAAATGATATACAAATGCACATTCACGGTTCTACAATCAGTCGAGACCTGTATTTTGACATTGCACAAGGCCCATGTTTTTCTTTGACTGTTAATGACGTCTTTACACTAAATTCATTGTATGTTGGGTGCGTGCTGATTGATACTTTAGTCTTAGATACATGATTTTTTTATTAGGTTTGATTGGCTTTGACCTAGCTGTCAGTAACTGCGAGTACTATCAGATCTGTAATTGGTTTCTTTTATTGTAGGGATGTATAAATACCCTGCCACGTCCGGTCTGTGTTTTTGTTACTTGTTTTCTGCTTTGTGTCGATCTTATGAGTTAAGCCCTTTTCAATTGATTTTGATAGTTTGTTTATATGTTGTATTATTACACCACTGTCCAAGGTTAGGGGAGGGTTGGGCGCCTGCTTACATGTTTAACCCCGTCACATTTTGTATGTGCCTGTCAGGAGCCTGTAATTCAGTAGTTGTCTTTTGTTGCTTTACATCATATTTGTATTTCGTTCATTGTTGTTTTTACATAAATCCGGCTGTTAGTTTTCTCGTTTGAATTGTTTACATTTGTCATTTCGGGGCCTTTTATAGCTGACTGTGCGATATGGGTTTTGCTCTTTGTTGAAGGCCGTACGATGACATATAGTTGTTAACTTCTATGTCATTTGGTCTCTGGTGGAGAGTTGTCTCATTGGCAATTATACCACGTCTTCTTATTTCTATAGCCGTAATACTTAATAGAGGATTACATCAACGTCATAAATATATTGATTTGAAAATTCAAACCTTGTGGACAAACGTTTGCACGAAATGAAAATGAATGTAATATTTTTTGTAGAATATTTAAACAGTTTGAAAAGGTATATAAGCATCATACATTCGCGGATATAGTATGAAAAAATAGTATGTAGTTTTGATATGGTCATTTATATCTTGACAGTTGCTTGTAGATCCTCAATTATGATGTATTTTACAAGAATGGTCATGCTGGTGCTTTGGTATTTTTGATAGTTGCTGGTTAGATGTCATAAATTTATTTACCTGTAAAGTCATGTACATATGTTTGTGTTTCTTGATTGTTGTTGGTAGATCTTCATTATTGTCATTTACAGGAAAGGCTATGGTGGTATATTTTGACAGTTGCTGGTTAGTCTTCATTGATTTATTTTACAAGAAATATCGTGCTAGTATATGATTTATAGTTTTCATTCCAATGCCTTCTCTATCTTACTTTACGGTACGGGTCTCACTAGATGAAGCGCCCTTCCGGTTTTCACCTTCACAAGAAACACTGAACGTAATCTCTTGAAAGCAAATACGCTGAAACTTAAGGAGCTATATGATCAAAAATGAACCCAAACAGGTTGGCCAAATACATCTTAGTTCATATTTGCCTGAGGGAGTTGGAACCTTAGTCTTAAGGGATAATACCACAAATCCATTGCCCCATTGCTCTATGTGTTTAATTCTGCAATTTCAAGTATTCATAGTTATTTTTTCTTAAGTTCAAATGAAGTGACAGTCATTTCATAATAAAACTATACCTTATCTTGACTTTTGCTGAAAAATTCCTCATACCTTTATTGTTAGTACAAAAACCGGTACCTCCTATCTGAGCAATAGGGCAAATATTCTCCCTATACAATTTTATTTATTTTTTATTACTCAAAAGACACTTTCAATAGGAATTCTACAATGATCCCATGTCCTACATCGTTCATTTGATACCAAAATTACAAAATATTTTACTTATTGACAAAGGAACAGCAATGTGTAGAAATATTTAGTTTAAAATATTTACCACTTTCGTGTTTGTTCTTTTTGACCGGACCGGATTAGTGGTTCTATACATTAATCTACGAACGAAGAAAATAGAGTATATGTTATAAATAGTGTCGGTACCGAATCACTGACTACAAAGTTGGTATTATCCTCGGGGACTAACAGTCCATCAGCAGTACTAGTAAATGAAGATACACTTTAAATGTTGTAGTGTTCTATTTATTTGTCTTTGTATATTTTAACCTTTACTGTTTAGATCATTTCTGGTAATATCCTTTTGGCGTGGTACGGTATTTATACATTCTGCCATTGTTTTATTCTGCTATGGTAATTTTTTGTATTCTTGTCTTTCATTTTTGCTTATATACTTTGTCTATAGAGTGTCTACATGCTATTTTGTTTTTCTTTGTTGACATAGTTGTTTGTTTTTATAGTGATTAAAATTATAACACAATGTTGAATGCAGTTCCCCAATTTTTGACATTTTTACCTATTATGTCTGTTTGTTTTGCTCACACATTATTGTCAATACAGTGGAACTTCATGCGGTTGTCATACAAGTGAAATGTTTAGCTAGATATAAAACCAGGGGTATCTACTATTTTCTACATAAGGAAATGCCTGTACCAAGTCAGGATATGACAGTTGTTTTCCATTCGTTTGATGTGTTTGAGCTTTTGATTTTGCCATTTGTTAAGGGACTTTCCGTTTTTGAATTTTCCTTGGAGTTCGGTATTTTTGTAATTTTACGTTTAAAAATTCCGTGCGTTCGAAGCCGCATTCGCATTATCTCAACCAGTAACGCTAAAATCCAAACACTAGAAAGCCATTAATGTGTAAATATGCTGTACCGTTATGAGCTATATGACTTGATAGTACCAAAAACAAAGCGAACATTTGGGTTATTGCTTATCCTCATCACAAAGCCACAGTAAGACCTTGTTTGTTAACATTTAAATACAAGTATGTTATATAAATTGTATCGCTGAGACTCAGAAAAAGAAAATTACACTTTTCAAGCAAGAAACACAATCATTTATTATCGCCTTAGAATAAAGGTTAAATTATCACTGTTTAAAGTAATTTATTTGACAGATTTTTTCAACAGTAAAAGATTTCTTTTTATGTAATGCCAATTTTCGTAGGGCACTTGCTAATTAGACATTTCTAATCACACTGAATATGTTAATCGGTCATGTCTAGCATATAAGAATTTACTTGTTGTAATCAATTGTAGAATTCTTATGTAATACGTTAGAAATGGCCAGTCCACTATTAACAAATAATATCGAAGATCTTCCAGCAACGTCAAATTCTATATAGGATAATCCCAGAGATATAAACAAATGTAACATCTGATTAATTTTCTGCACAGGAACAGACAATTTAAAATGCAGCGGGGTTCAATTTTCTCCTTTTTTGCATATTTAATCCTCAAAATGTTTGTCTCGATCAGTGGGATAACAATAGTTAACGAACAAAGAAAACTTAATTTCATGACCTCAATTTATCAGACGTCAGATAATCTTGAATAAGAAAATTAAACTAACAAACGTTCAAACAAAAGTGGCAGACATTGAAAGAACTATCAAATTACTTTAGCTGCCTCTATTAAAATATGAACTAAAACACTCTTATACATTTTGGATATTTGGCTATTTGACCATTTGGCTATCTCATATTGTCATACAAGATGGAGATTTAGCTAGTTATAAAACCAGGGTTTAACCACCATTTTCTCCGGAAAATGCCTTTACACGGTCCTTTCGTTTCGTTGGTTGATATAGTCAAGCGTTTGATTTTGTCATGTTTTATGAACTTTTATGACCTTCCACCTTTTTGAATTTACCTTGGAATTATTTATTTTTTCATACTGTTTTTTGCCATTTTTAGAGTCCTTTTTGTAAATTTAAATCTACGTATTTTTAAATCTCTGCCTTTCACATGTTTAAGTTTGGGCGTCCTTGGTGAAAGTTTTGTACAGAAAAGAGCTTCAGACGAGCAAAATTTATCAAGTGTTCATTTATACTTGCCGTAATACTTGTTAGAAGATTGCTCAACGTCATAAATAGTTGAAAATTCAAAACCTCATGATTAAAGGTTTGCACAAAGGAAAAATGAATAAAATATTTGTTGTTAAATGTTTAAATATTTTAATAAGGTATTTAAACATAATACATCCCGTGCAATACTATGAAATAATAAAATGTAGTTTTGATATAGTTATCTTTATTTTGGCAGTTGCTGATAGATCCTCATTAATGTTTGTTTTCCTTTTTTTAATAGTTTCACCTTTTTATACCATGCTGCTTTCTATTTTAATTTATGGCATGGGTTTCGCTCAATGGTAAAATTCAAATAATCTTCGTGTCCCTCTTTCTTAACTTAAAATAAAATATGCTTATGCATCAGAGCTAAACCCATGCTATAACATAGGTTGTAATAGAAATTTGAAATAGAAATGCATTTTACCCAATTGTACAGATGATTTGGAAAGAAGGAAAAGGCTTATTGTGGTGAAAACAAAACAGAGCAGGACTGATGAGCTTGTCCGACGGATTCTCAATCATGAAACGCTTAATTTTTCATTATTATTAAAATGAATACTAAAGAACTTATTGGTTCTGAAAAGACTCAAGAAAACCAATACCGATATTTCATGTAGTTTAAATGAAATTTTAAGTGTTTAAAAAGACCCTGACGTGTGGCTGTACAGTTATTCCTCCCGTTCTCGAAGTCCAAAATTCCCAAAACATTAACCGTTTAAACGCTGTGATTGTAACCACGACCCATAATAAATCGCACATTGACGAGAAGTACTAATAAATCATCAACTATAAGTAACAAAACCATGACATCAAAGGGACAAACAACTACCAGTAAAGCAGTAGACAGGAAGTCTAAAGCAGAATCCTATGCTAATGATGTACCGCTGTTAATCTGAGAATTCACAAACGCGAAAAAAGGTTGGTACTGAGACTGGTATGATGACTGGAACAAATCTTTTTACTCACTAACTGTACAATCAATGTTCAACCACATACTTATTATGTACGGTTACATGTGAATACACATAATGTAACAATATATTTCTTCAGATGTCAGTGAAATAGCCATAATTTATTATTTTACACTTTGATACAAAAGTTAAGATTTATGATCTGTACCCTGTGAGCAATATAACATGATCTATAACATGTACGCTGTGAGCAATATAACATGATCTATAACATGTAACCTGTGAGCAATATAACATG
This sequence comes from Mytilus californianus, assembly GCF_021869535.1. Classification (NCBI taxonomy): domain Eukaryota; kingdom Metazoa; phylum Mollusca; class Bivalvia; order Mytilida; family Mytilidae; genus Mytilus; species Mytilus californianus. Next base: position 125,142,383 of record NW_026262679.1, on the reverse strand, counting down.
ATCTATAACATGTACCCTGTGAGCAATATAACATGATCTATAACATGTAACCTGTGAGCAATATAACAAGATCTATAACATGTACCCTGTGAGCAATATAACATGATCTATAACATGTACCCTGTAAGCAATATAACAAGATCTATAACATGTACCCTGTGAGCAATATAACATGATCTATAACAGGTACCCTGTGAATAATATATAACATGATCTATATCATTTACCCTGTGAGCAATATAACATGATATATAACATGTACCCTGTGAGCAATATAACATGATCTATAATATGCACCCTGTGAATAATATATAACAAGATCTATTACATGTACCCTGTGAGCAATATAACATGATCTATATCATGTACCCTGTGCCAACAACTAGGTCGAGTTAACACTTGATATACAACCGACCTAGATGTCTACTACAAAATGTTATTATCCTTTCTCAAGGTCATTGATTGATTTAGATATCGTAATATGAAAAGCTGTAATCATGATGCATTTTTGAAAAGAAGGATTTTTTTATTCTTTAAAAATATATATTGTATATGAGTTTGAACAAAATGCCTCTCATTTAATTATAGTCGTTAACTACTTATTGGTGAACCTAAAGTGGATGTTTCAATAAGCCAAGGACGTTCAGCGTTAAAAACAGATCACGTTCATTAGACTCGTATTTACCTTGTGAGGAATTTATGGTCTGATTTCCTATAAGCCTTGGAATAACATTAAAGACGATTCCTTAAAGAGAATTTACAATTTACACGATTTAGTCTCCAAACAATAGGTATCAAAGGGGATCAAAGTTTACTGGACCATCATATTATTAAGGGAGGGAAATATATAAAAACAACTCGATAATGTTCTGATTAAGGTATTTTTACCCGAAGCACATTAATAGAGAATTTCAGACTTTAGGAACATTAGAAAAACTAGCAACATCTGGGAAAGATACCAAAAACACACCTATTATGTGCAAAACACAATTTTGAAACCCTTTTTGTGAAAATTGATTATTTCAAAGCATTTCACCATTTTGTAAGAACCATCGTTTCGAAATAAAATCACCACTTGGTCTCGAATCATTGTTTCCTGAGAAAATCACTACTAATCTCCGAGTATAGCACTACTTCATACCAAATACATGTTGAGTGATTATGTAGGTGTCTCATTTACCAATACACTGCGTTTCCTTTTATTCACAGTAAAAACATTGTAAGAGATGAACATGCAAATGATAATTACTTTTCTGAAATCTGATAGTATAAATATGAACATATGTATAAATTTTTTTGTCTTAAAATATTTGTTTTTGAACATTTTCCTTGCAATGCAGTCACGCTATGTTGTTTCAGTATTTTTATTTACATGGCACCTTTCTTTCTACTTAAGTTCTTTATTTATTTCATGATCGATTCGATTCGATAAATAGATTGAATCAAAAGGTTTGACACATAAATGTGTGTAAGACAATAATAAAGCGCCTCTTTCTAATGGGGTTTTCCCTCTAGTTTGTGTTCAAAGTGTTTCCTATGTATTTGACCTTGCCATTTTGAAAAAACCGATACGGTAACAAATCTAGGTTCTCGAAACTATTCTTCTACGTGTGGTGTTTATATGTTCCCTAAAATTAAGTTAAAGTAAAAGTATAGTACTGAAGTGATTAAGTGCAATGAAATATTTGTTTCAGATGTATCAACTAAGGTTTGTTTTTAGTTGAAAAAGAACCTTTAAATCTTTCAGCCCAATTCACTTTTCCAGTTCTAGTTTCTTTCCTTATTATAATGATAATAATTCAATTTAGGTTTGTTATTTTTCCCATTGTCTATATAGTTATAGAATTTTTTGGCTTTTATGTAGCTCAAATATTTTATTACAATGCCTTGTTGTCGTCTTACAAAATTTAGACAGAAAATAATTTAGAATTTCATCTCTTCATCTTACCATAACATCGAAATAATATGAGTCCTGTTGTGGTCATGTCCTTGAATTATCCCTGCTATTAATAACATTATGTAGAAAATACATTAATGAGAACGCAAAGATTGATATGTTTTGTGAATGATTTCCCAATTAGCTAAATTTAATACTGCGGGTTCCATAAACTGCAATAATAAATTTATTTTTTGTATATTGTTCTGTGTGTCAAAATAAGTCTTTTAGTTTGTAATAGATTGTTGATTTATTTGTTTATTTCAATCCCATTTGACACGGAATAAAATATTATTTTTTATTGTCAACGTCCTTGTTTGAATATTATCACAACCTATAATGCACATTTATGAAATAACCGTCATGTAAAACTTGAATTGCTTTTTTTCATTTTCAATTTTCATCGAAATGTAAATTGATCAAATCGGTAGAATAACTTTGTTTGAAGTGTGAAATCGATCTGGTTGCTCTCTAGTCTGTGTGTCGTTTATCGCTTTATAAAGTCAAAATTTATTGGTAGGAAACCGTTGAAATTTGTTTTTTTCTTTTAATTCCCAACTTTCAAAAGCAAAACATATTTTTGTGCTAGGATTTCAACGATTGTATTTATATAATATTCTATTCCAAATTGCATTTCGGTGTAACAGAATTATCCTTTCGTTACCATTTATCAATCGGCCGTCAAATTACATATATAATACTGGCATTTGTGTTTTTGACTTTATCAGCAAGAATATCAAGCTAGCCTGCTAGAGCGAGCTGATAGGTAAGCTGTTGAAGTCAGTATAAAAAAGTAAAATGCCAGTATTCTTTTTATCGGCAATTTTTCTTAACAATGTTTTTTTGGTTTACAATACAATGTAAACACAATAATGACACGATACAGTAGACATTGCGATGTTGACAATATCGATAAAATATCGTACTTTAGACATACTTCGAGAATATTAAATAAATCGAAATAGTTCGTAAAACTATTTTTACGTGTACAAAACGTTGTGATAGTTCGATTGTATGAATGAAGTACCGTGCTTTCATTGATAAATTGACGCGGATGACATGAACACGTAACGTTGATGCACTGACAGTCGACGTCATTGCCTAATATTTTCTAATAGCAGGTCCTGACCATGATCTCATAAAAATACTAGGCAGTTGGATCAAAGGGAAAATTTACAAATTGCCAATAAATAACAAATCACAGTTATCAGATTGAAAAACATTTTGGTATGTATTCAGAACTTAATATAATACTGTATTATAGTTCCTGTTGTCAAAATTCATTCGTTGGCTATTATTTTCAATATACGTGAACATTTCAATTGTGATAAGATTTCAACGAACTATGATATACGTAGATCGATTATGATATCATAAATTGATTTCTTATGTAAAAAAAACTCGACTTCCATGTTGGTTGCCATTTTCAATATGTATTAATCATTTCCTTCTCTGTCGCATACAGAATGTTGCTTAAAAGCCAGTTCTTTAGTTTAATAATCATTAAATAGATATAAGAAGATGTGGTATGAGTGCCAATGAGACAACTCTCCATCCAAGTCAAAATTTGAAAAAGTAAACCATTATAGGTCACGGTACGGTCTTCAACACGGAGCCTTGGCTCACACCTAACAGTAAGCTATAAAGGGCCCCAAAAAATTACAAGTGTAAAACCATTCAAACGGGAAAACCAACGGTCTAATCTATATAAAAAACGAGAAACGAGAAACACTTATGAACCACATCAACAAACGACAACTACTGAACATCAGATTCCTGACTTAGGACAGGTGCAAACGAATGCAGCGGGTTTAAACGTTTTAATGGTACCAAACCTTCACCCTTTTTCTGAAACAATAGTGTAACATCACAACATAGAAAGACACACTATAAAATATCAACTGAAATAGCTTAACTCAATCAAAGGACATATTAACACAATTGAACATACACTGAACAAATAAATTTGACCTATGACACAATGTAAATACAAAATAAATAAACTAAGGGAAGAATAATAAAAGTAACATGTTATATCGGTAAGAAATGTTAAACAATTAAAGAAAAACAATATGCTCGAACAAAAATACCATCCATTTGCAATAACTTTAAACACAGGTAAATGAAAATAATTTTGTTGTTAGGTATACGTGTACAGTACCAATAGAGAAAGGAAATATTTTTACAAAATAAATAATTTTGAATACAAAATAAATAAACTAAGGGAAGAATAATACAAGTAACATGTTATATCGGTAAGAAATGTTAAACAATTAAAGAAAAACAATATGCTCGAACAAAAATACCATCCATTTGCAATAACATTAAAGCCCTACATAAGGCGTTGGATTTAATGTCTCAATTCCGGCAGAACGTAACTGCGAATGTCTCCATCTCGCACAACCAAACGGATGTCCCTCTTTAGTATGCGTTTCAATGCCGAAAGGAAGTTTATGGATGGCCATACTTCAAAACAAAAGTCAATCTTATGGAGATAAACGAAATCAATAGACTTGTTTTTGCTTTGCTAATGTATTTGGGGGCATGTCATAAAACTTACCAATAGAACATTACAATGAATGATTCAAATACTATCATTATATGTTCACTGATAATTTCTTTACAATGATCGGATCACATTTATCAATTTATTAAATTTCTGTCATTGTTTTCATAGATAATTGAACAGCAGCTCAATCGAATGAATGTTTCCTCAATAGAATAATTATTGACACAATACCTCCGACGCAAACTTTAATTATCTAAAAATAAATCTACTTTGTATTTGTTGCACATCGTTTCAAATTGCAACTATTTATAAGCACGGAAATCGTGTTACGCGGTATTTCGGTTTCGGCAAATGGAATTTATTTTCGGCACAATTGAAGATTTTATAGATTCTACAGTAGGATATAAACTACTGTGTGACGAGTACACTTAACTGACAATTCTACACTAGACTCGAGAATTTTAAGATACTTTTCATATGTTGACGTCATAGGAACACATTAGTTTCCACATCGAGCAGTACTTGTCTGGTATCAATATATTTGAATATAAAACCGTAATATTGTAAGGTTAAATAGTTCGAAGATTTATAAATGTTACCGATACAAGTGATGTCCTATAGTTTGTTTGTTTTTCGGAGAATTGTTACATATTCTTCTTTTGTCGGATAGTAAATCCCACTCAAACAAGGGTACTATCCTGCACAGTGGGATGAATAAGTGTAGATGCATCTGAAATTCGAGGCATGTATTTTGAGTTGTTACTCTCTTGTCAGATTGTCAGATTGCGGTTGTCAGATTTGTCAGTTAATGCTCTCGTTCTATTCCTTTTTTAGTACCAGCTAAGTGATATTTTATTGATATACTTACTGATAGAAGATGATGAATCGACTGTTTTATATACTTACCGGTATAAGATGATGAATCAATTGTTTTAAAAGGCCTGAACTTAAAATCAACCAACGACAAAAAGGCCTCAGTTCATTAACCGGATCCTTAAATACACCAACGACAAAAAGGCCTCGGATCATCAACTAGAGTATTAAATACACCAACGACAAAAAGGCCCCGGATCATCAACCGGAGCCTAAAATACACCAACAACAAAAAAGCGTTGGATCATCAACAGGAGCCTTAAATGCAATTACGACAAAAAGGCCTTGAATCATCAACCGGAATCTGAAATACACCAACGACCAAAAAGGCCTTGGATCATCAACCGTAACCTGAAATACACCAACGACAAAAAAGCCTCGGATCATCAACCGGAGCCAACGAGCAAAATAAAAAAGTCAATAATTTTAAGTATAAGCATGAGAAAGCACATTAGGTAGGAAAATGATAAACACTTCTTTCTTACTGGGTATAAATGGCCACCAATTAGTTTTGAAATGACGTTTAATTTCTATTCTTTATTCTAGAGTTTCAAACATGATATAACTTCTGTGTACAGCCCGTAGAATGTGTATTTATCAGTTTATTATTTTTTTTCATCTAGTTGTTCCTTTATTTGTGTGTCTATTTGTTTATTCGTTTAATTATTTATTTATCTATTTATTTATTTATTTATTTATTTATTTATTTATTTATTTATTTATCTATGTATTCATTTATCTATTTATTCGTTTATTTATTAATTTTCCATATGGATGTCCACACTTAGTTTCTCGCCCGTATAAGAAAAAATGTGTTACCTTGTATATTTTTATTTGATCTTGTGGATATAAAATTTCATGCTCCAGATATTTAAACAAAATCTAAATTCAAAACGTGAATGTTCAATTAAAAAGCAGATTTCTTAGTTTTATCATTGAATTAATTGTATGTACTTTTATTCTCTGTTTAGATCACATTTAATTATCTACAGCATGGCATTTGACGGTTACAGAAAAAGACAAATGAACTCCCACTCAATATAGTATATTTCTATCCTTGTCCTAAAACCTAGAGAATTTGTTGACAGATTAAAACCCTTCACGCAATGCCTCCGACGCAAAGTATAATTGACATTCCAGAAATAAATCTAAAATAGTTAATTGTTACCCTTATTTAGACGCGTTAACTTATTGACTTCAGTTTTATGTCATTAATGTTTTTATATAGTTGCAGAATAATAGGTTTAATATTGATTAAATTCCAGGGTTTTAATTGCTAAAGGTTGAAGATAAAACTGGACTAATGTAACAAGGTAGTTGTTAATTGATTTGTTTTCTGAATTCTTATACATTTGTTGATTCCTGATCCATATCACTTCTCAGTAACATTTTGCTGCAATGTGAGAATATCAGAGTCTCTACATCTCTACCTTAATAGTGTATTTGTCTTTCGTTACTGTTTTACAATTAGGCCAGTACTTGTCTGCATCTTTTTGTGGGTTTTTCTTTGGTTTTTTGTTTTGTTTATATTACACGCGGCCTCATGTGCATTATAGCTTGCCTTTTGGTATTGGTCTTGGATTTTGCTGGGTACGTACGGTTACTCTAGTCATTTTATCTACAATTAAGAGTTGTGTCGTTGGAAATCATACATTTCTTCATTTCTATATTGTTATTAATATTGTACATTATAATACATGAACGTGTTATAAACACAAATAAAACATTAAAATAATTTTAGAAGCAGCTGCCGTTTCACCTGCGGAGTTGAAAAAGTCGAATCATGTGAAATTTGCTATTCTTCTGTATTATCTATTCACAAACAAGTAAAAGGAAAGATTTTTAAGTTTCCACTGAAAAAAGGATCGGTTTACATTAATCATATATGTTTATTTTATCCAAACGATGGATCAGTGTCCATTACCCCTGGCATTAGCCAAATTGATACAAACCAAATATCTGACACCAACATCATACTCTCAACAGTAATAAAAAATTAAATGAAGTCAACCAATGTCGAGAAGTTATAGTTATGATTGGAAAAAACCAAACACAATAAGAAATATCTCACTTACTCCACCTGTGACAAATTTTAAGGCGTTTTAATTTTCTATGCTACTTGTGTTACTTATTATAGATATTATGTATATGCAAGATTTTTTCGATATTTCCAAGCTTGCTGCTGTTACGGTTTTATCATCGATGAAATTTGCTAAAGGCTCGACATTTATTAGTAATCTTTTAATGTCATCATCAAAACTGAACGATAGATGGTGCTTGCATTACAACCCATAGTCAAAATTGAATGATAAGTAATTTTAGTAATTTAAAAAAAAAATGCAGTATATATGGCTTAGTAAATCAATAGGAGAATGCGCAACCAAATATGAATACAAGTTTAGCATATTATAACCTATATAGACCTGCAAACAAAAGTTAACACGGAACTTGATCAATACGAATTAAAACTGGGAGCGATTTAAGATGATCTGGGGGAAATAAAAACAGGAGATAGCAAGGTGAAATCGGAAAATAAAGCCTTTGAGTGATACCAGGTCATTCGTAGGAAGTAAAAACAGCAGATAGCAAGTGGAAATCGAAAAAAAACCCGGAAGGGATTCCCTGTGAATCTTAGGAAATAAAAACAGCAGAAAGCAAGGGGAAATCGGAAAATAAACAACCTAGAAGGGCTTCCGGGTAATTCGGAGGAGGTAAAAAAGAGATTGCAAGGAGAATTCGGAAAATAAAAAAACCTGGAAGGGCTACCAGGTAATCCGGAGCAAATAAAAATAAAAACAGTGATATATAGGGGAAATCAATCGGATATTAAAGTCGAAAAAGGACAAACAATACTTTTACTAACAGAAAGATGATGACGATTTAAACACAACGCGACAAATCACTACACACAAACCCAAGTAAGCTGTTGGAGAACTAAGATTATCCGGGAAATATTCATTTCCTGATCCACTATCCAATACCGGGATCAGTCTAAAACGGGAAACATGGGGAATGGAGGATGAACTTGTTCTTTAGAGAAATTGACAGTTGCGTGATCATATGTGACACAGATATTCTGTAACTGTCAACAAAGCCATGACTTTTGTTTAGAAGATACTTCCACTGTGTTATTTATAAAAACCTTTTTTAAGAATCTTTCATTTAAGAAGTAAGGCGTCCATTAAGAAAAACAATCCTAATAACTCTTTCTATCGTATCAACTGAGAAACAAAAAGATGTACATATATGTATGCTTCTCTCTCCCTCTCTCTTTCTCGTTCTGCCTGATGGTTTATCTTTCCCACGGCCTGGATATAGTTTGCATTATACTGATGTCGTCTTTAAGAGAAGAGGAATCAATTATATCTCTATTATACATTTGTAGACAGCTGAATGTAAGTTTGAGTTCAGTGTTTAGAGTTATTATTCTATTTGAAATATAAACAATAGCCCAACCTTGGGGATAAACAACAATAAATAAATTAATATACAGGAATTGTGTGAGTATATTTATCTTAATTTATCCATTTTATCCATTCATTAATTTATTGATGGAATCAATTGTGACGTGCTATAGGATTATCGTTCAACTTTAAATGATGTTTCCTCTGAGAGAGGATTACGTTTATGGAATTTAAAATCGGATATAATACGTCAGCAGAGCCAAGGAAAAATTAAAAAAAAACTGCTTGATAACGTATTTTGCCTTGGAGTTATCTATTTTTGCATATTGATCTAAAAGAGGAATTGTAAATCTGCTGTCGGATACAAACTCATTGATTTGTTATTTAAAACTGTTTTATCCAGAATATCTATCAATTAGTTTGTTAGGCATCTATATTGCGTCCGATATTATTTCTGTATTCTGGTACGGCAAGACCAGAAATAGCCTATAATTGTGCGTCATTTCCAAGTGCATACGTCACATAAAATAAACCAATGATAATAATCGGAATTCTGTATTGTTTTGTACTATTGATTGATATTTTTATAAATATTACCGGAGACTATAGAAATTAATCAATACGGCCTTTTTGTGCATAATTATAAATTGCTTCTCATAAATAAGATAGAACATTGCAAATATTTACATAAACTAGTAGGATTTTATAGAAATAAAGCAAACAACTTTAATCAGGTAGAAAAAGCAATCGACTTCAAACATGCAATTTAAACTGCCTGTGACATTTTTGTACTCAATTTGAAATCATTATCTATAAGCTCTTTTTTCTTTTTCCACGATCTAACTCTACTCTGAATAAAATTTTGTCGCATTATTGTTTTGTTTTTTTCATGTGCATCATACACTTTTCAGATGTTCTCATCTTATCTTATAATCTTAGTGAACTTAGAGCAATATATCACATACATTCAACTAAAACAATAATCATCGTTTGTTTCTTGTTTCTTCTTTCTTGATTGGTTGAGGGTGGTGTATAGTTTGTAGATGGTAGTGAACCAGCTATTTTTGAGTCCTAAAAAGAGAGGCAATAGAAACCAAAGGTATATTCAAAATCTTAAGTTGAAAAAAAATTACAATGTCATCTATATAAAAACGAAAAACGATCATTGGACAAACAACAGTATACAATACAAAACTTTGACCTATAATTGTTTACTTTCTACACATTGTGACTTGGATGGATAGTTGTCTCATTGGCACTCATACCACATCTTCTTATCTATATAGAAAAATAAAGACAACAGTAGTATATCGCTGTTCAATAGTCATAAATCGATTGAGTGAAAACAAATCCGGGTCACAAACCAAAATCGAAGGAAACACATCAACTTTAAGAGGAAAACAGCGGAACAACAGAAACACTGAACTGCAACAAAAACAAACGCCAACATACATAGAAACGGACTATTTGATAACAACTGACATATTCCTGACTTGGTACAAGACAAAATGGTGGGTTGAACCTGGTGTTATGGTGAGCCAAACCTCCCTCTATATGGCAATGTTAAAAATACCGCTAAAATGACAACATTACGTGACAGGAATACAGTACAAATAAACGCAAGAACACTCAGGACAGAAAAACACATACATAAATAATATAATAGTACATTGCAACATGTAAACCACAGAATCAGAACGGACACCTGCCATGAATCCACGACAGCACACCAGAATACCACAAACAAATAATAAACTGTGCGTCACACGAATGTATCAACGCCACAAAAAGTGACGTATGTTTTGTGACGTTTGTATTATCACAGGTAAGATCATGTAAGACCAAACAGTAAACACACTTGAAAACAAACAACATAAAACAAAAACACTGTAGACGAACCACGAGTAACTCGACTATACTGACAAATAAGACATATGTGAAATGTACCGAAAATACAGAATTCAAACCACAAACGATAAGAAATAACACAATATCCAACCAGACTTACAAATGAAATTAAATACATGAATGTTGGATGTATAAATACCGAGACACGTCGTATAGCAATGCGAATTCACACTCCGCAAAACAGTCATATTCTGGAATAGGTCACGTTCGGTACTTAGCAGACCAGACGACGTAGATGGTAAACCACAATTTTCAGAAAACTAAAGACTGAGCAACACGAACTACCCCTAAATAAACTCATCAGAGATACCAGAATTAAAATTTCGTACATCGGATGCGCGTTTTGTCTACAAAAGATTCAGTGACGCTCGAATCCAAAAAAAATTAAAAAGGCAAAATAAAGTACGAAAACACCGGTTGTGATCTCAGGTACTCCGAATTCAAATGGAGTTCTGAAAATCAATATCAATGTATGGAAAACAAAAATTTACAAATTCTAAATGAATTTTTGTATTCACTGCACCCGCAAATTGGTCGACCCGTTCACTCCTGATTCATCTTTCATATCCTTTCCTCCTAACAAACCTTCAAACCATAGGAATATTTAATTTCAATTTTGATAACAGGATGAAAAAGGAGCAAAATTCACATACACTGATAAATTTTAATCTGACCTTATAAAGGTAAACATGGGACAGTTTGATGACCGAACCATCAGTGAACCAAGATATTATCTATTAAAATTCCCATAAATCATAAATTAAATCGCTATATCACTTTTAAAGCTGCTTTTATTCATTCACTTAAATCAATGATAAATGGACATTATGAAAGAACTATCATTATTAACAATACTTAGCATATATATTCAGGTCAATGACACACATTTGAAAAACATTTATTACAGCAAAGCAAATAAATAAATAGTAAACAATGAAAAACATAGCACTTTTTATTTTACAAATAATTTTATATGTATACTCTAATGAATACAAGTAAGGTACACATATACTTCATAAAAAGATTGTCAAAAAGTTGATTTATACTAATTTGTTGAAGTACACATGAGGTTATTGTAGCTAATGTTAAGACACCCAGGTTTGCTATTCACAGTATGAATATTAACAAAATAATCAAATACATATTATATATTTGAGATTTCCACAAACACGTAGAAATTCATTACTTTGACACAACTGGCCAGGGTTCCTTGACTTCTTTTTGTTTATTGTCAACCGACTAACAGTGGCATTTTATAAATACTTTGGTTCCTACTCATTCATACAAAATTGAAACGGTTTTGGCTTTTCTGTTGGGTCTCTCATATCTATGTGGCTTCTTATGACCCTTTGGCTTTAAATGTTCCGAATTAAAAAGTCTATATAGCTAATTTGGTATTTTTCATTTTCATTACCAACACGGCAGCATTGCCCTGAAAAGCAGACATAGGGTATAGACCAGACGGGTGCCCAGTAAAACAGGAACTGTTTTCCTCTCCGGGTCACATGTGTTTACAAAAAACTCACCAAAGATACCAGGATTATAACCACCTGTTTTTGCAAAGGGTTCAAGTTCTTTTGCTTTTTGCTTAATTATCAAATATTATGGACAATTCTTTGTATTTTTCGTCTCTTTTTCTGTAATTCATGGCGTTGTCTGTCGTTCAACTAGATATTTTTATCCCGTTTGGAATTTTCTTTCCTATATTCTGCTTAACATAGCATATCATACTACTACACTTGTTAAGACTGTGTCAGGTAGACTTAAAATGAGAAAAAAAAACAAAACAAAGATAATGAAAACATTGACACACAGTCCCTGATCTTGGAAGCAGAAATTTTTAAAGCACACTTACATAACAAGGAGGAGACTGACTGTTACTAAGTTAACAAATATGTAAAGTTCTTTATGGTAAACATGTCTTCTTTCATTTTAATTCAGTCAATTTCTAAAATTTAGCAATACATTTTATGACTGAATTTTAGCTCTATAAAAACTATAAAAAAATAATATAATAAATAATGTGAAAACTTTATGAGTAATGCTCTGAAATTAATATAACACCTTATAAATGTATGACTATTATGTGATATAGCGTGAAATAATGTGTCAGTGAATACAATATAGATGCTAATATTCAGATTTCACAGCTTGATAAAACATTGTTTGCAGCAGTTGCTCTTCAACAACGAAAATATCCCTGTATCAGATAAATGTGACAATTCATGACTCATTATTTCATACGTTTATATTTGTTTTAACATTGAATGCCATATTTATTCTAAAATTGGCATAGAGTTTTTTTAATGTCATATGATTTTTTATGACAATACGTTTCAATTTTCATAAAAGCTGTCAATTCCATAAAAAGACTAGTTCACATTTGTGCATTCATACTTAAATATATTCTATGGTAGGGACACAATCACGTAAACTTCAAACTAACTTATTAAAATGTTTCACGTTTACTTTCATGACAAAACTATTACTACAGTACAGGATAATTTGAAGGGGAAAAATGTTACATTATCATTGTAATACCGATATTCTATTTTTTTAAGTTCAGTTTGGGGAAATGTTTTCGTTAAAAAAGATAAATACTCGAGAAAAATGCAACCAAAATTAAACTTGAATGTGATATTTCAGATCCATCAAATTGATAGTTTTCTTCTTTAAAATGGTTACCATTTACAGAAAGAGTAAAAATACTAATAATATTTTCTAATGCAAAAAAATGTACATAAACTTATACATGATTATTTATCAATAACAATTAATAATGATATAAAATGTATCGATCAATAACTAATAACGATCTATATCAACTATGACCAAATACTAACTTTTATAAAAAAGAGAAGTAATCTTTTCATTGTTCTGCAATCGAAGTATTGAATAATTTACTAGTTTCAATACAAAAAATCGTCGTTATGTAGAATTATTCAAGAAACATTTTCCCAATACTTTCTTGGAAACTGTTACTTCAGACATTATAAAATCTAATGATATTACTATTTTCATTAGCATATGAAATGTTTCCTTAGTGTAGGTATTTTGATGTTTGAATGATTTTTTTATATATATATTTGTTTTAGTTAACTGGTGAATGTGTACTGTATGGATTTATTTGTTTGAGGGCCCAATGAAAATGAGACATGATTTAATGAGTTACCGTCTTCAAAATGAAGAATTTATTTTTATTGTCATTATTATGTTTCTCCTTTAATGGTTTCCTTTCATGATACATATTTGAAACAGTATTTTTCATAATACCTAATACACTATTAAAATTAAGTAACGAAATTTGGAGGACAAACATAGTACATTCAGTTTTAACCCAAATGGTGTCATTACATTTAATCAACATTCTATATTATTGCATTTAACTAAATGGTATATCATAACATGTAACCAAAAATGTATACCATTACATGTAATCAAAAATGTATATTACATGTTACCAAAATAGTATATCTTTACATCTAACCAAAAATGTGTACCATTTCATGTAATTGAATTGGTTTATCGTTATATCTAACCAAAATGGTATACATGTAAACAAATTGGTATACCACTACATGTATTACACTCAAAGGAATGAATTACTTTCATCTCAAGATTTTCAAACAGAATACAAAGTTTCATTAGCATACTGGTTTATCTTCTTTGTCCATTTCATGAAGAACCACCGTTGATCTCTCACAATGTTGTAGTTGATGACTTTCTATCACAGCTTGCAGGTCAATTGGTCTGAATAGAAGGAATGTGAATTTTGCGTCATAACATTATTTTTTTCTAAATGATTTACAATTTTCTTTTGTTTAACATTATACCATGTCTACGTAAGACTCATCAGATACTCGAATTAAATAATTGGAAGGCCAAATAAAAAACGAAGTTAAAAAGCATTAAACTAGAAAATTACGAAAAGTTATGTCAAAAAGGGCTATGGCAATCTATCTCTCTAGGGGAGGAAAACCTTATTATTCATTATTTATATTATTTTCTTTCATTGCATTATTTTCACTACGATTTTTATACTTACTATTTGCACAATATAATGTATATATCTGAGTGTTGGGTAAGAGGAATAACTCTGAACAATATTAGGAACATTACAAAATTTAACGTACCTGTCATTAATGATCAAAGATGAAATTCCTCCTTGAAATGTAGAGGTGTCACTATCAACAAGTCCACCGACAGAGATGTCATAAACCGGAGGAGTTGTCGAAAACCATCTGAATGGTATGTCGTATGGTACTTCTATTGATGATGTTCCTAGACTCATGAGTAACCTTAAAATATCATTTATACAGATGTATAAGCAATAATTTCACTGTGTTTTGACTTCATTAACAAATACCATTGGAATAAAAAGATCTGTATTATCGTCATTAAGAGTGAATATTATTACAAGATGTATGTGCAATAATTGTTAACACTCGGACAGAAATAAAAATAATCATATATTTCATATAATAACCGTTGATTTTGATAGAAATCTACGTCTTAAAAGCGGACATCACAGAGGACCAAAACATTAATTGCGACCTTTTTAATAACATTTAACAACATAATTACATGTATACTAATCAAAAAAGCTCAAATCTAGTTTCGGAGCACCGGAGATACCCCCGGTTTTTGGTTGGGTTCATTTAGCTCAGTCTTTGGTTTTCTATGTAATGTCTTGTATACTGTTGTTTGTTTTGTTTGTTTTCGTTTTTCGTATTTTTTGCCATAGCATTGTGAGTTTGTTTCGACTTATGAGTTTGAATGTCCCTTTGGTATCTTTCGCTTCTCTTTTTGTATACTGTATCTGTAGAAAAGTTGGGCATTTTGATAAACTTGACGCTTAAATGTTAAACAACTTTTAACTACTTAATTCCCAGCCGTTTTCTTTGCGTTATAGAAATCAAAACTGTGAAGTTAACCGTTATTTTAGCATTACTGTTCGATATAGTAATGGAAACAGGATACCAGGAAACTTAACTATTATACAAATAAATGAAGATCATGAATAAATGAGGATACCAGGAACGAGTAAGAGGACATGTCAGGTGCTAAAATCAAGAGTTCGGAAAATAAACCTAAAAATAAATAACTAGAATCAACATCAGTCTTGAAAACAGCTGTTGATAAATGAATGAGACCACATGAGTATTGAAAATAAGTCTATTGATTTAAAGGACATTGGTTTGGATAACAAACCTATACAGAAAAACATTCACAGGGCATCAGTTAAATAAATGAAGCTTTAAATATATACGATTACATTTTGCCATAAATTACATCATAATTGTTTTGGATGAACTGATTGAAAAATTCTAGGGTTCTGATGAAAACCATATTATATAAAAATAAGATTATGTGGTATATTGGCCAATGAGACAATTTTCCACCAGATCAAATGACGAAATTAGCAATTATAGGTTACAGTACGACCTTCATCGTGTACGTATCTTAAAACATATTTTCATTTTGAAAAATAGTAATATATGATAACCGACCTCATCGGTTTCGATTGCTTTTTAAAGATTTTGTCGAGTTCAGAAATGAAATATGATCAATATGACGAAAAAGTTAATTGTTTTTAATTTAAAAGGTAAATGAAGTATTAATTACTATAGTGTGTGTTTTGTCATGCATGTAGTTATTGTTTGTTTCTTATGAATAATCATCAGATTCAGAAGCAAGCTTTCTTCTTGATAAACATAACTTTGCACCTTTCGTCACCAGTGTCCTCCACAGACAACACATGCCAATCCTTAGTATTATCGTCTGAACTCAAATTGTAATCCTTATTTTCTTTGTTGTCAGATATTTCCACTCCCTTGCTTTCAACAAATAAGGTCACATCAAAATCCTGAAAATTACGACAGTCTTAGAATGACGTATTACAATACATTTGTTATATAAAATTGTAAATATTCTTGTGATTTGGAAACTCATATCATATATCTTGTAGGAATGTGGAAATGTTAAGTATTTCATGAATTTTGGTTGAAAACGAATCCGAGTAAACCCTTTTAAGGGGATTTTTTTTATAACATAATTTATTACTTAGAAACTTTGAATTGATTTGAAAGAAATGAGCAATTGAAAGATAATTTTGAAAATGCTTACTAGTGGTTTACCTATTGATATATATATGTGTGTGTGTGTCTCAACTCACTAGCAAAATGTTTTCGCAGTCTTACATTTAGAGATACCATTTTAGTGGTCATATAAAATTTTTTAATTTTACCGATCATGTCCTATTCCCGAATGGAACATTGACTGATTGGTTAATTCGCATGGCGGGTGATGCATTCATAGGGATGCTTACCCTGTCGATGAATCTGGTTTCGCTCTTTTTGGATTTGATGCAATTCCGTTGGTTTTTGTTTGTTATTTTGATTTGTCTTCATATTCGATTTAAGAGATTTAAACATCGGTAAGCTACTGTTGCCTATATTTATTATCTGTATATTAAAGCATTATTTACAAAAGTAATATTTTTTTACAGAATCATCAATAATTTATATTTGAGCGAATAAAGAATATTAAAATTTTGGATTCAAAATTAAAGTATTAAATGTCAAAGTTTTATGATTGTATGACAACCTTTATTCTGTGGTATTAGACCCAAAAGGTTTGTATTTCATATCCATGTCTTTTATCTTACATTCTACCGGTTTCGTTGTTAAATTTGGTTTGTTCCTGTTGTGTGTTTTATATTTCTATTTTTATATTCCCTTCATTCTCTTTAAGCCATGTCGTTTTGAGCATTTTTCTCCAATGTGCAATTTTCACTTACTTAAGTAGTAAAACAAATATCAAATCAAGCAAATTATCGGGTTTCTATATGCTATTATTTATACCTATTACAAACTATTATCTTACCTCACCATTAACTCGTTGGAAGTGTAATAGTGTACCCAAGGAATCCTTCCCAACAATAACATATACTTTATTTGAATCTTCTGATTGTTTGTATACTATAGGTTTACTCTGTTCGGTAAATTTGACACATTTTCTCCAAATCTGGAACATGCATAAAGATGTCACTAATTTTTAATCTTTTAATGCGAATTCAATATATGTTTATACTACGTTTAAGACAATGTATCATAACACACAGTTGATAGTTCTTTTGTCAAATGATAATTTGTGTTATGTATCAATTAACAATATTCGGCTTTGGGCGTTCCTGCTGAAGGTAAATCCAGAAAACCGTTTCGGACGCATGAAATTAATAACGTGTTGTTTTCATTTTGTTAGTATGCTGATCGAGTTTAAGAGAAGGAGGGTTGAGGTTTTAAGAACTGGTCTAGCCAACTATCATATGAATGTTCCAGGACATGCACCTTGTCAGTTGTTGTATTTTGTCATATCTTAATATGGTTGTTTTTTGGTCTTTCTTTGTCATTTGGAAAATTTGACGTTAATGAAAATCTATGTGCGATTTAAAGCTTTACATCTTGTGTGAAGACACCTGTCTATAATCCAATAACATGTAAAATTTTAAACTGCAGATGTCTTTCTATGTTTCTGTTTCATTAATTTGCTGTCCTTATGTCGTATACCCTACGCTACCTTTTATTCATATCTTTCAGTTATTTATTACATTTATGACTCAATTGTTTTGACAATAAAAAACTAATGACAACGAAAAGATATGAGAGATATGAATGTCCAATACTACCCCCAAACACAATGTGCTGGCATTAAACATAAGTTAATAAAATGATATCACTGCAGAGTATTTACGGTTGTTATTACCCAACATTTTATTTGTTCAAAAAATTGACTGAGTACACTAGTCAGGTCATTTTAGTTATATATGTATCGTATTGTATCATTTCTTGCTTTGGCAATGCTACCGGAGTCAACGCATGTTACATACCTTTTGATCATATAGCTCTTCATGTGTTTTTATTCTTATACATTAAATGGTTGGATTTGAGCGTCCCCGATGAAGATAAATCTAGACAAGCACTTCGGACGCACGAAATTAATCAAGTGTTATTTTCGTTTACATGCAGGGTTCTCAGAGACTTTCGTCTTAAGTGTTCTGTGTTCGTTTATATCTTTTCCCATTTGTCATCCCATCTGTTGTTTTTTCCTGTTGTTGCATTGTTATGTGTGTCAACGTTAGGTTCCAGCTAACAGAAGTTTGGACAAATATTCTTTACTATTTATTCCGTGAGGAACAAATACTGTAATATATGTTCCAATGAACATTATATAACTGAATATCTCTTCCACTCGGAACTTATATTATGAAGAACTTTTATTTCATGACCAGTGGACCACGGTTTTTGATTTATGACAGGTGTTTCGGTATAATATATCTGTTATTTATTAACCTTATACTTACATTTTCACTACATTTTCCATAATATACGTTTTTACTTTCATCAATCATATATAAAGGTATTTCTTTATTGCTTATTGAAAATGATGATATACAACCGCTGAATGATCTGCAATAAATCACATCGTTTATCTAATTCCTTGAAAATATTAATGGCTGTAATAGCATAATTAAAACTAAATGTATATTATGCAACTATTATTTGTTCCATATGTTTTAATGTCTTAAATTTTACAATTTTAAAACTGTAAATCTTAAAGAAAAGAAAAGTACCCGGTATAAATCATCGACCTTTGAAAGGTAGTTAACAAACTATATTAAATGTTAGCAAACCAATCTTAATAGTCTCCAAAGGAAATAAAGTTCTCTACCGTATTTCAAATAGTCTAAGTGATGGCAAAAAATAGCTTAAACTTCTAAGCCCTTTATGTTACCGATAATCTCATTGAGAGTTAAAATTTCACAATAGAAACAAAAATTGCTCATGAAAAACATTTAAATGAAACTAGAGGCTCTAAAAAGCTAGTATCACCTGATTCTTCAACAATGGCCATACTACAAAACTTCAACATTGTAGAGTAGAATATAATCCATGACTAAATTTTTTGTTGTTGTTGCTCTTGTATTGCTGATCAAATTGTTCTATTCATTTTCTCTTTATCTGCTTTTGTTTTTGCCAAATAAAGGCAACAGAAGTATACCGCTGTTCAAAAGTCATAAATCGATTGAGAGAAAACATATCCGGGCTACAAAATAAAACCGAGGGAAACACATCAACTATAAGAGGAAAACAACTGAACAACAGAAACACTGAAGTGCAGCAAAAACAAACGCCAACATACATGGAAACGAACTACTTGATAACAACTGCCATATTCCTGACTTGGTACAGGACATTTTAAGAAAATTAATGGTGGGTTGAACCTGTAATGGCTAGCAAAACCTTCCGCTTATTTGGCAATGTTAAAAAAAAACTTTGCTAAAATGACAACACTACGTGACAGAACTACAGTACAAACAAACGCAAAAACACTCAGCATAGAGAAACGCACAAATAAATAATATAATAGTCGTTACAACATGTAAACCGAAGAATAACAACGAACATCATCCATTAACGACAGCACAGGACATCACAAACAGTGATGTATTTTTGTAACGAATATATTATAATCTTGAAATTCATACAATTATTTTCACAATACTAGTCCAAAAAATTATCATGACTATGACGGTATTGAAAAACACAAAAATGACTTAGCATCATCCTCCAAGGGCAGTAAGTCCTATAAGAAGAGGATTGGCAATTTTCGCTTTGTTGACCTATTTGTTGATCTGTCTTGCTGATAATTTTTCTGTTTGTCTCAATTTTCTATAATTTTTGCCCAAAACGCAATAAAAGGATAAAAATCGTCCTTTTTAAGGGCATTGGCAATTCCGGCTATATTGACCTACTAGTATTTTACTTTGTACTTGTTTTGGCTTTCCAATTTTTTTTATCTGAGCGTCACTGGTTAGTCTTGTGTGGACGAAACGCGCGTTTTAAATTTTAAACCTGGTACCTTTTGTTAGCTTTTATTCGTATGTTTCTCTATCCTATATGTTCTCCCATTTATTTGTATTGTAGTCCTGTCATGTAATGTTGTCATTTTAATGTTATATTTAACATTGCCATAAAAGCGGGAGGTTTGGCTAACCACAAAACCATGTTCAACCCACTAATTTTTTCTTAAAATGTCCTGTACCAAGTCAGGAAAATGGCCACTGTTATATTATAGTTCGTATCTGTGTGTGTTACATTTTAATGTTGTGTTTCTGTTGTGTCGTAGTTCTCCTCTTATATTTGATGTGTTTCCCTCAGTTTTAGTTTGTAACCCCGATTTGTTTTTTTCTCAATCGATTTATGAATTTCAAACAGCGGTATACTACTGTTGCCTTTATTTACATCTTGTCTTCCTGATCAGACAGTCCCGAAAACTATAAATCACTTTGCTATCAAATACTAGTATGCCACAAAATGTGAATACAGTAGTAAACTCTATCCGGAATGTAGACTCTTAAGAAGAACTGAACTGTGTCAACTAACAAATAATCAAGAGAAATTGAGCTTTGGTCTTAATTATCCTAAAATTACTCCTTTGCAAGTTCTTTCTAAAATCTGACCTCCACAATTTACAACTGATGACAGTATAAAAGCGGTCACAAAATAAACAATCTTTTGAAATTAAGCTGGTATTTTTCGTTGGAAATGTGCAAACCTTAGTTTTGCTTTCCCTGACAGAGAATGACTCTGAACACCTAGTCCACCAAGATATATCCCATCAGCAATACGTGATGTGATCTCCTGTCGGGCTAGTTCCTGTTCGAATGTATCATCCAGATGATCCGTTGTCACTTCTATAACATCATTACCAAATACAACCTAGAATATAACTTATTTACATGAACAATAGTTTCTTGACTTGTCGTCTTTCAATACTTATTGTCATCCCTTTTTACAATACATATAATGCATAAAAATGTTACTTGACTTAATTAATACCTGTTATGAAAAACAGAAGACATTAATTTAGTCATATCCCAGCTAAAACGAAATAAAGCAATAATAACATTCAGAAATATTGAAATGAAAAATAAATGGAGAATGCGTCCATGGGACACAGATGATGCATATAACGTTATAAAGTGACATAACTCAAGAACGGTAAAAGTGATGTAACCCAAATTTGAACTTGAACTGTGTTTTGTGGTGTATAAACTTCATAACATTTGGTTGTGGCAAATTAAAGTTAGAGAACGGAAACCAATTTTGGGACGAACGGACGGACGGACGGACTGACCGACTTATAGACGGACAAGGGAAATAATTAATGCCCCTCTGCTACGGCGGGGCATCAAAAACAGCGTACATGATTTATTTCTTTTTATAATCTAAATTTGATCAAATTATACATCAATTGTAATTTGCCTTAAAGTAAGACGAAAATTGTATTGGACGACAAAATCGTAAGGGTGTATGCATTTATATATCTATATCTGGCGATTGTGTTCCTTGTTTGTCTTTTTTAACAAGAATATGTGTCCATAAAACGCCATGCACGCTCGCATTATCACATTTCTATGAAATCGGTTCATACGTTATTTAGCATTTAATTCCTTTAAATCAATTCCAAGTTTCAACCTAATATGGGAATGTATTGATTTCGCACTATCACATTTGTATATTTAGTGAACCATGAAATAGGAATCGATACCGTAATTTGGCAAAAATAAACACGTGCATAAATTTGCAATTTGACCACAATTTAATGGTTTACAAACTTTCCCAGACATTTTTTCCTGATATGACACGAATGAGCGGACAAACGGACGGACGTAAAAGACCGAAAACATAATGATCCCAACTAACGTAGACACTATCAAAAGTTGATAATGAAGAGATTTTCCGACAAAAATGATATTTTAAGTTTTTCAAATTACCTTTTGCAATTTGAATTCAACGAGAAGCGTATGTAGAAATGATTAAAAGGAGTAAATGTTTCATGTCTTGTTATAAATTAATTATCAGTAAATATTCAATTATCTAGGAGTTAATTGATGTGTTAACGCAAACCCACTCATGAATTACATAAAGTCTTCAAACAGATTACCCTAAAAGTTAGATAGAGCTTGTTTTACTCAGTTGCTATCACATCTTCTTATTCTTAAACTAATTTGCGGTTGTTTCTTCTAAGGATCACGTTCGATAAGCTGAAATTACGGCGCAAAAAAACTCCTAATTGTAACCTGAATTTTGAATCAAGGCTTCAACGAAATATACCTTGTAATTCAATTTTACTATGAGACGGAGGTAATAAGTAATACTTACTTTCAACATGTGATCAGCTCCATCATGATAAGTATCTTTTGAACTTCTGAGGACAGTTGTTCCCCTTCTGGTACTGACTTCAATATGTAATGCTCCCTCACTGAGCGATATGAGCACTTGCAATGACTAAAAAAAAATATTTAAAAAAGATTCAAGTGTCAGGATTTTATATTTCCAATTAAAACGTATATTGGTTGTGTTTTTTTTTATGTTATATTGTCTTCAATTGTGATTGAAGACCAAACATTTTAGGTTTTTAGTAGCTAAAGTAGGAATATTTTTTATTCTTTTCTACTTCTAAAACATTTTATTTTGGTTTATTTATATGTTCCGGAGTTTAGTGTGACGTCCATTTTCACTGAACTAGAACATTTTTGTTTAGGGGCCAACTGAAGCCCGCCTCCGGGTGCGGGATTTTCTCGCTGTTTTGAAGACCTTCGGCTGTTTTCTGCTCTTTGGTCGAGTTGTTGTCTCTTTGACTCATTCCCCGTTTCCATTCTCAATTTTATATTTACATCAGGGCTTGAAACTTCTTGAAATTTGTACAAGATACACCCCACCTTCAAGGAACCTTCAGGAAAATTTACATATATCAAGTACCATCAAGAAAAATCAAGTTTGGATCCAAAAATATACATACGTATTTTGATTAATAGGTGAAGCACATTGTACCATAAACAAGAGCAAAGGGATTTTAAAATATGCGTATGAATATTTGGAGGATTGCCATTGAATTCATGAAAATGTATACTTATATTTGACTTCAAGAGAGGTGAAGGATAGCAAAGGAATATTCAAACTCATATGTAGAAGACACATGACAACGCTAGAGCAAAAAACGAAAACGATGATAAGACAAACATCAGTCTACAAAATAACAACACAGAAAAATAAAGACTGAGCAACACAAACTCTTCTAAAACCGTGGGTTATCTCAGATGCTCCGGGAGGGAAAGCAGATCCTGCTCAATATATGGCACTTGTCGGGTAGTTCATGTAAGTTCAAACAACTCGTAATGGAGTCCACAAAAAGAGATGACTTCAATTTTACCACTCGGAACCTAGTTTTAAGACCTTGTAAGCAGCAACTCTCTATTAAGGAAATACTGATTTAAAGAAACATCGAAGTCATAAGTTAACATTAGAAATATTCTCTTTTCCTTTAGATTAACAATAACGTCAAAAATAGAAATGTTATGGAATATTTGCTAAACGAAACCTCTTTCAAAATTGCTAAAATATATTTTATCAGGAATCAAAACTGGCCTTCAGAATAAGTGTAATCCTGTGTTTATAAAGGTTGTGAGTATTACATTTGGATACTATAACATGCATGCAAATGATCTGTAGAAAAACATTCAATCTAAGATTCTTTACTTTTGCAATAGTATAACTAAAGGCATCTCTCAACTAGATGTAACCCATTGTCCACTATGGTCACCCTATAAAACGTATTCCATCTCGTAAAGTTCAGAAGCAATTATACTTAATTTTCAAATATCTTTGCATTGAATTTCAAAATATAATAAGCATTCCGAAATTCTTCTGGTTGTGATGAGAGGTCTTTTTATCAAATTAACTGAAATCAAATGAGTGCCATAAGTGTAATATTCAATCAAAAATGTTACCTTTTGGGTTGTCACATGTTTGTGCATTTTTTTAGTAAAAACAATATATAACTAGTCCTGTTTTATGCTGGGTGGTATGAATTAGTTTTGCATAGACCATAATTCGGAGAGGAATACTTTATTCAACATTGTCCATATGTTATAGCATGTGGTGCAGCTGTTGTGTTTAAAGGCATATGGAATTATAACCCCCGATTCTTACAGAGTATCATAAATGTATCAATCAATATGATTGAGAATGGAAATGGGGAATGTGTCAGAGAGACAACAAACCGACCAAAGAGCAGAAAACAGCCGATGGCCACCAATGGGTCTTCAACACAGCGAGAAACCCCCGCACCCGGAGGCGGTCTTCAGCTGGCCCCTAAACAAAATGTGAACTAGTTCAATGAAAATGGACTTCAAACCAAACTCCAAAACATATAAATGAACTAAAATTAAAAAAACATACAAGAATAACAAACGCCAGTTGCCTCCTGACTTGGGACATGCGTAAAAATGCGGCGGGGTTTTGTGATATCTCAACCCTCCCCCAATACCTCTAGCCAATGTAGAATAAACAAACACATAGCAATACGCACAGTAAAACTCTGTTTAAAAGTAGTCTGAGTCCGATGTCAGAAAAGGTACAAAAGAAACTAAGCAAAATGACAATGATACATAAATTAAAAAGGGACTACTAGCAGTTACTAGCATGCCAGCTCCAGACCTCAATTTAACTGATTGAAAGATTATGTCTTCATCATATGAAAATCAAGCACAATCCCTCCCATTAGGGGTTTATTATCATACCATCATAAAATATATGAGAAGAACATAACCCGTATCATGCCAACAACTGGTTTTAGAACAAATATGTGTATTTCCGATGCAAATACCCTATGAGTAAAACAATATTAATACCAAAATATGCCATCTTTAATGATCTGACAACAGTATCGTAACTATATCCCTTCTGAATAAGTCTGTTTAAAGGTTTGGTTAGCTTTTGTGGTGAATGTCGACATTTTTGTGCTTTGTACAGAATATTACCATAAAAAATTGGATGTGAAATACCTGAACGTATAAGATGTCTGCATATTGATTGATATTTACGAATAATGTCCTTGTACCGATGATAAAATTTAGTAAATGTTTTGACTATTTTGTGATATCGAAAACCTTGGTGTGATAATTTTTCAGTAATACAGATATTTCTTTCGTTAAAATCAAATACGTTGTTACATACACGAGCGAATCGAACAAGTTGAGATATAAAAACACCATAAGGGAACGCCACCATCTAAAAATGGATAATTAAAAATAGGAAATGAAAAATCATCTCTTTTATCATACATTTTGGTATTAAGCTTCCCGTTAAAGATAAAGATATCAGATCCAGGAAAGGGCAGTGTTCATTGTTAGTATTAGCTTTATTTAAAGTCAGTTCAGCAGGATAAATCTTTTTAGTGTATATACTGAAGTCGACATTATTGAGAGGCAATATATCATCCAAATATCTAAAAGTGTTATTAAATTTTTGTATCATATGTTGTTTGGATGGGTCTTTGCAGATTTTAGTCATGAATTGCAACTCATAACAATACAGAAAGAGGTCCGCAATAAGTGGTGCACAGTTAGTCCCCATTGGAATTCCAATAACTTGACGATATATGGAATCTCCATAGCGAACAAAAATGTTATCTAGTAAAAATTCAAGGGCAGTTATCGTATCAAAGCAGGTCCAATTGACATAGTTCTTTTGTTCGTTGTTACTAAAAAATGACCTAAAAGAGTTTCAACATATACATTCGCATTCTGACATTTTAAATGCCCATTTAAATAGGTGTGTAAATTTTTTCTTAATGAGATTGTGAGGCAAAGTGGTATATAGGGTAGAAAAATCAAAACTTTGAACAGATTCGAAATCACCAATATAAGCATGCAATTTATCAAGTACTTCCAAGGAATTTATTCCACTAATTTCAAAGGCCTTATTAAAACAATTTATTACCAGGTTTTTGATTGAACCAAGTGTATAAGTAAGTAGAACAGACAGTTCAGTAGTGGAACAATGGATTGAAGACGAAATAAAACTATATTTGTAAGGTGCTTTGTGCAGCTTCGGAAGACAGTACATAGTTGGAACTTTCATTGTATTTGGTTCTGCTTGTAAAGAGGTAGTTAAAAGTTTATGTTTGTTACAGATGTCATTTGTCAGTTGGAATGTTGGTGAATTCGTGATTTCCTTTTGCAAAACCTCTATGTAAAATTTACGTCAGACATTAATGATATTATTAGCAGCCTTATCAGCCAAATTCCTTGGCAAGTTATTTTAGCTTATGTTTGATACGAGAAATAGGGCTATTATGGTTGTTGTTGGGAGTAAAATGTTCTTTAAAATGTTTAATACAAATATCAACTATGTTCATTACTGAATTAAAAAGAGAATCTAAGGATTTATGTCAGCTTTTTCTCGTTTAATCCATTTCAAGCAGTAAGTACGGAGTGAGTCGTGGATGATGCTATGACACTCATTTCAATTTATAATTGACGGGGAACGATATTTAAAACTGTTAAGAGCGATTGACACATAACAGGATTTTTCAAGTCTTTAATAGATTTGGTTTTTTTTTAAAGTTAGCAATACGTGAAGTTTTCCGCCATAGCTGTAATGAGGGTCAGATATAATGGAAATAAAGTTAACGGAAGACCCTCTTAGGGAGCAACAGGTAACGCTTGGTAGATATTAGCCATTATTTTCAGAAGAGAAGGATTGTGAGAAAAAAGTAACGACAAACGACGAGAACGGATACTGAGTGATAGAAAATTGTTTCACTTTCCCAATCAATAAGTTTTTTTTCAATCTAAATTTATATGCACATTTAACAGAACTAGTCAAACTTTTGGTTTTACATGCCAACCTGGTATCTCCTTCAAAGATTAGTGAACGTACATACAAATATTAAGTTGTTGGAGGGACGAATCAAAACTTTATAAAAACCGGTCTTTATCAAAAATGTTTCTGACCAGGTCAGAACGTTTTATTTTTTTATTTACATTACACATTTATAACGTAAAGTTGACGTGTTTTTCAATGCAGAGTCATCATTCCTATATCAAACCAACAGTTCTGCTCTTGTTGCCAACTATACATTATTCGTATGAGGCTCAATTCATGCAGAGGCATCTCAGTCAGAAAGAAAAGATGCTATAATTGCTTGCATCCACGTCATTTAAACTCAAGTGGATAGTTATCTCATTGGCAATCATAGCACATCTCATTATGTTTATATAGTAGCATTATTCTTTAACTTCCCGGTCATTTCACTTAATATTTCAACGTTGGGTGACGATTTTAGCCATTTTAACTTGTAATAAGAGATAACACAGACACAGTTAGGTCTGATTCTTATATTGACTTATATCTAAAAGATGACAATGAAGTCGGTTATGAACTTTACTTTTCGACAAAAAAGATGATCATATTATTTTCCATTGTGAACTTCTTTTATGTTCAACATTCCAGCAGCAATGCATATGGAGAATGAACCTCCCACTTATTTTAGGTCTAGCATTTCCTTTCAGGATTTATTTTATGGAACCCGTGTAATAAACTTTTGAACTAAGTATTCTTAACCGTAAAGTTGAAGTTCTCTCAAGTTTCATGGTGGCCATTACAATTTACATGACCGTTGTGGAGTATCAGTAAAACAGATGATCACTGATGTGATGCATTTTCCTAGGCATAAATCCGTCCTCATTTCCTCGTTTTTTACATCACCAGGTCCGACTTCATTCTCTGTTTTTGTTGTTCAATCTTAATTTTCTGTGATGGGTTTTGTTTACCGTTGTTTGTGCTGTCTTGTTTTATTCGGGTTTTTTTATTTGGGGGGGGGGGGGGGGGGGGGTTGCTTTCGTGGACGTATCATTGGTTTTGATTGTTCCATTAGCATCGTTTCCCCTTTTTTGTTAGCATTGATTAAATTCACCTGCTAGCTAGAGCCACGCCTATTTCATGTCAATAGTTTAAAATGCTAAAATACCATCCTAGTGTGATATTTCACAGTTAAAACTCTGTAGGGTGTAAAACATTAAAATAGATTGATAATTATTAAGATGGTGTTAAATATCGCACCCATATAAAAATAAGAAGATGTGCCAATGATTCAACTTTCCACTAGAGACTAAAAAGTATAATCACAAAAATACTGAACTCCGAGGAAAATTCAAAAAGGAAAGTCCCCAATCAAATGACGTAGAAGTTAGAAACTATAGGTCATCATACAACCTTCAACAATTGGCAATTCATAACGCATCGCAAACTGTAAAAGGCGCCGATATGACAGATGAAAAACAAACAATTCAAACGAGGAAACTAGCAGCCTGGTATATGTACAAAACAATAAACGAAAACCAAATATGGTATACAGCTACTAACAACTACCCCTGAATTACAGGTTCCTGACATGGGACAGGCACATATAGAATGTGGCTGGGTTAAATATGCTTGCAGACATAAGAAAAAAAAGGTGACTGTATTTAAGTGCTAAGTAACTTAAACTGGCCTTTTAAAAGTGCAACAGGACTTGAACTTCAAGATCTGACATTATAAGAAACAAACAGTTCGCGCTGTGCAACTATCTATTAAATTAATTTTACAGAGAGAAGAAGAAATTATTAGGTACCCGAAATTGTAAAAAATTGTACAGAAGCACCATGGGTGTATAAGCCGAGTTGCGATCTGTTTGGATCTGTAGCAAAAGAAGAATGCTTTGTGTTAAGAATATTGAATAGATATAAGAAGATGTGGTATGAGTGCCAATGAGACAACTCTCCATCCAAGTCAAAATTTATAAAAGTAAACCATTATAGGTCAAAGTACGGTCTTCAACACGGAGCCTTGGCTCACACCGAACAGCAAGCTATAAAGGGCCCCAAAAATTACTAGTGTAAAACCATTCAAACGGGAAAACCAACGGTCTAATCTATATAAAAAAACAAGAAACGAAAAACTCTTATGAACCACATCAACAAACGACAACTATTGAACATCAGATTCCTGACTTAGGACAGGTGCAAACAATTGCAGCGGGTTTAAACGTTTTAATGGTACCAAACCTTCACCCTTATCTGAAACAATAGTGTTACACCACAACATAGAAAGATACACTATAAAATATCAATTGAAATGGCTTAACTCAATCAAAAGACATATTAACACAAGTGAACATACACTGAACAAATAAATTTGATCTATGATACAATGTAAATAAAAAATAAATAAACTAAGGGAAGAATAATAAAAGTAACATGTTATACCGCTTGGAAATGTTAAACAATTTAAGAAAAACAATATGCTTGAACAAAAATATCAGCCATTTGTAATTACTTTAAACACAGGTAAATGAAAATAATTTTGTTGCTAGGTATACGTGTACAGTTCAAATAGAGAAAGGAAATATTTTAACAAAATAAATAATTTTGATGTTCAAAGTACGAAGATGTGAAAATTTATAGTTATACCAAACACTTATCAAAGCTGGTATATAGACCAGATATAACCCTGAATAACATTAAATAACCAAAAAGCATTACCATTACTATCAACAGGTCAAATAAACAAGAAAGTACGATTTGAGAGTACTCGCAGTTACTGACAGCTAGTTAAAAGCCAAAAGCAATTAATAATAAAAAATCATGCATCAGACTGGAAAGTCTGTTGACAATTCAAGCCCAATGTTGAGAGACAAATTTGCTCAAATTGCTGCTGTTACCTTGACCTTAAATCTTTGACTTGAAAATAAAACAGGATCTTTTTTACCCGAGGTGCATTATCCATCCAAAAAAAAAAGGAAAGATACGATTTGTGTCTCAAACTTTTCTCACCTTTGACTTACTGACTTATGCAAGAATAGGGTCTCTGGCTTCCTCCAGCTATGTGTGGTGAAAGTTAGACATATAGTTCAAAAGATAAAATTGAAAACCAAATGATTGGCCAAATTTCAGTCTATCAATTGATGACATTTGACCTTGTTCAGGTTGCCCAGTTTTTTTGGACTAATGTACAACTTTAAACGTTGGACCATACGAAGAAACATCAGGATCTGCCTCACACCAAGAACTGCGAATGTCAGTAGACAGAAAATGACGATTGAACACAAAACTTAATAACAAAACTCATGGTTTAAATTGAGAAAGGAATTTCGCTTGTCTTAGGACTTTTTAACAACTAATTTAAAAAAAATTACCACAGTTAGAACGCTGAACAATAGACTAAGTTAGCAAAAAGTCGAAGACCGGTGCATTTTCACCTTTCTTTCATTGTAATCACCCCATTTTATTTTTTAAGATACTTAATCAGATTCCCTTTGAAGAAATGTATTGATTCACATTTATCTGGTATGCTCATAATATCAATTAGGAAAGGTAAAAGAAATACAAAAGCTCTCAGAGAAAAGGATGATGATGATGATGGATGGGTGCTTTACGTCCAGCGGAAAATTAATATGCATATTCAGGACGAGAAGATGTTAATGTAATTTGAATATTAGCCCTGCTTTGTACTAGACCGACACGCTGAGCCGGATATTTAAGTTGACAGTCCGCAGGAAGACATGTTACCTTACCCGGACACATTATTCTGTCTCCGAGCAGACCAGTCTTTGCTGTTACTCCTTAATGCCGCGTGCTTAGTGGAGAAGCAGCAAATATAAATTCTAAAGTCTTTGGTTAGACCCGGACGGGTTCGAACCCACGACCTCTCGCGCTCATGGCGAACACGCTACTACGAGGCCACCGAGGCGGTTCAGAGAAAGGGACGGAGAACAGAAAATCAGATACCATCCAAACGTTAGCCAAAGTCAGTGAAGATTAATATTTATGCAAAGGGAATTAACCTTAAAATTAAAAGAAAACTTAAATCTTTTGTTTTATTTCAACTTCCTTATTATTAACATCATTATAAACTGATTTATTGATCTCACTTTCAGCTTCATTGAAGAGACATTGATTGTCGAAATGCGCATATGATGCAGTACAATTTATACAATTAATGTTATTTCAAATGATTTACTTGATGAAATCGAAATTTAGAAGTCTACGTGATAACTTGTTGCTTTAAAATATGATTGTTTTAGTTAGAGTGCGATACTTCTACATAACCTTATATTCTTTCTGTTGGAGCCTATTTCTATGTATGGAATAATCAAAGCAATAATATCCGCTTATCGTGATAACATTAGATGTAATGTTCTTCCTTTTAATTAACAGTTATGCAAGTCTTAAGCAAACGGATTGAGTCAAAACACCTTCTTTTACTTGAAATGACACTGACGTAAATTATTTGAAGTGCTAATATATATATTACAATGCAAACACGAAGGGTGAAAATTCATATAACAACAAACTGAGAACTGCGGAAGTGGACTTTATATAAATCATTGCGCAAACATGAAAGAATTAAAGTATGGAGCTTCTATTAAAGGCAGATATTGAACATAAACACAACGTTTAAACATTAGGCAGGAAATTAAGATACAACCAGATGACATTTTTTTTTCATTGAAAATCAATCGATTTTGTCAAAAAACAATTGTCGGAAATCAACAAGACATAAAAGACAGAGATATAAATCCAAATGTATATTAAACACGCAGATATCAACAAGAATATACAAGACAAAGACATAAATCAGACAGAAACAAAATCCACAGAAACAGGAAACCACCAGAACATACACAACAAATACAAAAAGCCACAGAAACATGTAAAACAGGGGCAAAAATCCCTGAATGTACATGTATCATCATCTCAGTCGTCAGTGTTTCGATACTGTCATGATTTATAACACACTTTTCTTAATTTCTTCGTTGATAAATTTAAACATTATCAATAATATAAAGTTTCTACTCTCAAAGTTGGCCTAAGGAGGATACTTTAAGGTCCCTTTTGGTCATATAGCTCCTCAAGTATTCATTTACGCTTGGTTTTAAAATGGTTAACTTTATGCATTCCTGGTCAACGGAAATATAGAAAAGCCCTTAGACCGCACCATGTTTATAAAGTGTAATTTCATGTTGTGCTGAAGTTTTCTCCATGTATCGTCAAGTAAGTATGATCAAAATAATAATTTCTGCCACTGTCTTCTTCGCAGAATTTTGGATATCCCTATCGGCGATATAATAAATAGGTTAAACATTTGTAATTATCCTCATGAATGTTTAATTTGACACTGGTTGTGATATGAAGTTTTACAACACTTATATTGACGTCTGAGATCAATTCCAGTTTTCAGTGGGTTTCGTGTTGCCCAGTGTTTGGTTTTCTGTGTTGTGTTTTGTGTACTTTTGTTCGTCTTTTAGTCGTTTTATAAAATCTATACCATTAAAGATGTATTCTTCTGATGTTTAAGTCTCGTTGAAATCTCGTTCTGGAATAATTTCCAAACATGTGATACAAATGAAAAATATCAATGAATTTAAAAAATATAATAATCAAACTCAACACTGTGAAAAAATTGTGTACTTACAATAAGTAGTTTTTTAGTAATAAAATTTTCAAAATTTATAACCAATCCGGTCAGTGCCATCAGCCAAAATGTTGAGAAAATGGGTGAGGGGTACAAAGAAATCATTTTACCAAAAACATGTACATCCCATATCAATTTTCTTTTCAAAATTCTTATATATGTATTTTTTCAATCATTTATAACAAAGAAGTTGAAATAATATGCATTTTGTTCTTAAATAAGAGAAAAATTCCAAATTGACAAAATTGACAGCATGGTCAATTTGATACGCAAAAGCAACAAAATTTTATTAAACTTTTAACATTAACACCAACTTACAGTTTTTTAAGCTTAATTTATTCAGATTGGTCCATTCCATCTTTAGTGAAAGTATGAAAAAAAGTTTAATTGTGAAACTGTGATTTTTTTTATGATAATAGCCCAAAAGTGGGTAAAAATTTATGAAAAATATGAAAATCATTAAAAATGGGGTACTTCCAAATGGCTGTAGCAAAAAAAAAAGTGCGCCACCATAAGATTTTTTATTCATCAAATATTTTCTTAGTCATATAAACCCAAAAATAATAACCCTCATGTTCAGAAAAAAAGTGTAATTCTAGAAATGTTTTGCTCCTCAGAGATGTACATCCTAATGTTATTCCGATCGAAATTTGAAAGTCTACGTGATTAACAGTTGCTTTTAATATAAAAATTTTAGAGCGAGATACTTCTACATATTCTTTCTGTTTCAATAGAAGCCTATATTTATGTGTGGAAAACTCAAATCAATAGCATACGATTATAAAAGAGAGTCAAAAGATACCAAAAGGATATTCAAACTCTTAAGTCAAAAACAAACTGACAAGGTCAAGTTAACACTAGTTGTTATGTTCTTCTGTTCAATTAACATATACATAAATCTTTGAACAAAATTATGGGGTCCAATCACCATTCTAGCTGATATATAATTTTGAAGTGCTAATATATATATTATGATGCAAATGTGAAGGGTGAACAAAGAAAATAATAGCAAATGGATAGTTGCGGAAGTGGACTTTATATAAACCATTGCTCAAACAGTCTTAAAGAAGTATTGAAGACGCTCGTTTCGTCTACATAAGACTCATTAGTAACATCCAATTTAAAAAGTTTAAAGGCCAAATAAAATACGAAGTTGAAGAGGATTGAGGGTCAAACATTCCGAAAGGTTTTGCCAAATACAGCTAAGATTATATATTCCTGGTACATTATTTGATTTGAACAATTTGGTTACCTTCAGCTTATCGTTGATAAATAAGAGAACACCTTCTTTCTGTGTCGATTGAAATCCTAGATGGATGTTGTCAATGTATGATGCATCTATCAGATGTAAAGAGAATTTGGCAAAGCCATCACCTTCAAAAATCATCGACTTGAAGTGTTTGCTTTTACTGAAATTAAAAGATATGTAGCATATTAAAAATAAACCATTAGCAAATACGTTCCTCGATTCATTTTGGTAATTTCAACCTGGAAAAATGATAATAAACCTTAACGAGACAGAATGTCCCATTTCAACTTCTAAGTACATTAAATGCGCATTTGGTTATTTTTGTGCTTCATCCATGCATACATAATTGCTGTAACTGCTCAACCAACAAAATAATGGAGAATTCGCAACATATTTATGAGGCGATATTGAAGAAAACTTTATTATTAAATTGATAAAATCATTACTTTCTGTCTTAGAAATGTATGTTTACGTACCATCCGGGTGCAGTGCAGTGTTTCATAGTTCCTTTCTTTTTGCTCATTGCTAAATGTTGTCCGTTTACTACAATATCACTAACACAGCCCGAAAAATAGGAACTTTCAGAAGGTATCTGTAATATGAATAATAGATGCAAATATGAAAATAAGAATAACCTATTTAAGTTTGCTTTGTTTTCAAATTTAAATAAAGAGCTGCGTCGATTTTTCAAAGAATAAAGTTCCATAACTCATCAATGTCATATCAGAAACATCCCCTTTTTTAATGAATAAAACCCCATAACTCGGAAACGTAAAATCGAAAATTTATTAAAATCGAAAAAGAGCTCACGTCAATAGATATAAACAATTTACCAAAGTTTCATGCAAATTGGTTAAAGCGTTTTTGAGTTATTGTCGGACAGACGGACGGACGGACGGACGGACAGACGGACAACGATATACCATAATACGATCCGTAAACGGGCGTATAAAAAAGAAATTAAAACTAAATTAATTTTAGATATTGATCAAAAGATCAAAAGAAACAATTGTACAAAAAAATTTTAATTAATATAGTCGTAACCCTTAAAGACAAAACCTGTCATTCATATTAAAAATAACAGTTTATCGATGTTTAAATATCATAAAACCATTCAGAACATATAAATCAAGGTTACAATTTAAAAAGTATTAACAAAAATACCGAACTCCGACGTAAATTCAAACATGCGGAATTCTATCAGATAAAGAAACATATATATTCAGGATAACAAATGATGTTGATTACTTACGACTGTTTTCCCTACAATTGCCCTTGAGATTGTACTCTGTAGAGTAGATAATCCTGGTACATATGAATCTTCAACGATTTCCTCTGAGGTATCATTCAAGGATTTCAGTCGCAATTCTACAGTTCGACCATTTCTATATAAAAAAAAAAAAACAATATGCATATATGGCGTCTATTCCTTAATACTTTTACCCTTTACTTTGTATATATGCATTAATCATTGCCTTGCAGGGATGTGAAATGTGATAATATTTAAATTCTAGTTTTCCTATTCAACTTATTTGGTCAAATGTATGTCCCATTCGGTTTACAAGGTCACTGATTATTATCATGGATAATAACATCCGCATAAGTACAATCTGTTCTCTGAGCACAAAGTACGATTATCTTATTCCATGGACGTTAGGTGATTACTTCAGACCATCTATGGAATAGAATTTCAAATTTCCAACAATCCCTCTACTGGTAATTGTAAACTGCATGAAGAAGAAGTCTCGAGTACAGATTCTAGACCAGCACGTGTCATCACTACGAAAGACCATTGTTCAGGAATTGTATCATAATAATGAATATAACTTTTGCGATTCGATTTTGTAAGATCAAGTTTCGCGTGGCGATTTCTTAAATTTTTACACATTTCTTTTAATTAAGATGAGATTCCTGACGTCAAAATATATTGTTTCTGTTGGGATGATGAAAAATAAAATTAATTTTGTTTAATCAAAATTCTACCAAGCAAATGATATTAGAAGATATAGGCCAAAGTCAGTTTGGTACACACCCTGGGAAGAGAATTCCATAAAGAACCAACCAACAAGAAAGCAAATAGTGCTTTATAGTTCAGCCGGGTCGAAAGAGTTATGCATTCTTTCTTGCGATAAAATTCTGGAATTAACATTTTCTTACTTTAAGAATATTTGGCGGAGATGGACATGATAGAATTCAAATACCTTCAGTGTTTGTGTGCTTCTTTCTTTATTAAAAAGGGAAAGTTCAGTCTATGGTTGATATTAGACAAACTACTGATGGAAATTCAAGATCACCACAATACTTCTATAGGAACTATGAATTGGACAAAGCAGACACCTTGAAGACACGTTTTGAAACAAGAAGGATCATCAATTATATATAAATATCGTTGTTAAGGTAACTTCTAAAAGCGCAGATTCCAATAACATATCTGATTTGGTTTTCATATCATGATTCCTTTAGTGATTATATTTTCACTTCGTAAGACTTTAGAATATTTTTTTTCGATTTACGTTCTTCTTTTACATATTAAATCGTGAATCCAAAGACTCTCGTTTACTTTTCAGTCAACTTCCCCCATCTCATTAACTGGGTTATTTATTACCTTCTTATACTGATTGAATACCAATGGTCTTTCTTTAAAGGTGATGTAAACGAAATAGTCTCCAGCTTTGTATTGTCAATGTCAGTGATTGTTACAGCTGGTTTCAAGTCTTTTAAGAAAACGGAATAAGATTGCTACAAATAGTAAAAACAGAAATAAATTCAATGAGTAGTTTAAAGGAGGTGTGCCAATGAAAATTATAATTCAAGGATGGAAACAGTCGGAATTAAAAAGAACTTAAAAAAGGATCACCCAAAAATATTCTCACATTGTCATGTCGGGCCTTTATAGCCGCTATACGATATGGGTTTTGTTCATTGTTGAAGGCCATTCGGTATCCTATATTTGCTTAAATCCGCTTCATTTGGACCCTGTTTGATATTTTTCTCATTGTAAATCATACCAAATCTTGGAGGTCACCTACTACTAACAAAAGGACTCTGATTTTCTGAAAACATTTAATAAGCATACTATGTAACACATCTACCGTTCTATTATAATGTAAATCCATGTACATGTAAATTTGAGCTCAAATAGTCCAAAAATGTTTAATTTCTTCAATTTATATTCGGAAGTTTTAGTAAACAACAACATCAAAGGTTTGGTCAGAGTTATTTTTCATGTGTTCACAATGCTGATTGCTCGGCTGATAAATATATGGTCAGAAAGGCAATAATTGATATGTAGGATTCGTGATAGATAACGGATGTTTTAGTTGGCTGACACACTGATACTCTCCAACGATTCACAAATTCGTGATGCAACTAAAATTATTTTAAAATAACTTTTTATTCACAATGTTGGGTTTCTTTACATATTTACAAAACTAATTTTAATAAATTTGTTCATTTTTGTTCGAAATCTAAGATATTCAGATCAACTATGCTTGAATGAATGTACGTCTATTTATTAAGGTCAATTTATAAAATGAGAGAACAAATACCAAGGTAGTATTGGGTTTTGAGTTAGCTTTCAGTAATTGCGAGTACACTTTGAGCGGTACTTTGTGTTTTGTCATTATAGTAGTGTTTGTGTTGCAACCGATCTGGTGAGCCAAGCTCTTTCCAAATGATTTTCTAATGATGTGATATTACACAACAGTCCAGGGTTACTAAAGCACTAACAAACACGTTTAATCCCGCCACATCCTTTATGTCTGCCTGTCCTAAGCCAAGAATATGTAGTCATGTATCCAGTGATTGTCGTTGTTTATTTGTCTGTCATAATTTTAGTTAGTTGTATAAGATTGATTTAAGCTGCTTGCTGTATCCTCTGTTGTGTTTCTTTTACATTTCGGACCATTCATAGCTTGCTGTAAAGAATGGATTTGATCATCGTTGACCGAACAAGTGTTTAAATTCTCCTCCATTTGTCACTGGTAGATAATGTCTAATTTGTAATCTTACCACATCTCCTTCTTGTTCTGGTTTTGGAATATTTCTAATGTAAAAACAGAGGCTCGCATAAACAAGCACACAAACGTATTCACACACACACACAAACATAAAAACTCATCTAAACAGGTTTGTTGATTATATAAATTTAAAGACCTACTGTTAAATTTCCGTAGAAAGTGGCAATTTGCATATTTTCACTACTTGGGTTTATACACATGTCTATTATAGATGACGGTGAAACAGGTACAGATTTATAAGCGAATGACGCATCCAAAACCTCTTTGCCGTCCATGTATACAGATAACTGCAATTATAATTCAAATGTTTAAGACATTTTAATACAAGTTTTCATGACAAAACATTATATTATACAAATTCAAAAAACTAACGCAATTTAATAATCGCTGTTATATGCATATGAATGAATCTGCACTAGCTCTCAGTAACTGTGAGTACTCTCAGATCTATACTTTGAGTCTTTTTGTTTTTGTTAGTTGTTTTTGTGCTTTGTATCGATCTGATGAGTAATGTCCTTTTTAACTGATTTTTACAATTTGTTCTTATGGTGTGATGGTACATCACTGTCTCAACTTGCAGAAGGGCTGGGCACCTATATACATGTTGAACCCCATCCTTTTCTTTATGTGCCTGTCCCAAGTCCAGAGCCTGTAATTGAGAGGTTGCCGTTTGCTGCTGTATATCATATTTGTTTTTCGTTTATTGTTTTGCATTTGGCATTACGGGGCATTTTATAGCTTACTTTGCGGTATATGTTTGAAATATTGTTGAAGGCCGTATAGTTTCTAATTTCTACGCCATTTAGAGAGTTTTTAAATTGGCAATCTTACCTCATCTTCTTATTTTTATGTTGAAGTTCACAAAACATCATTTTATAAATCGGAATAAACACTTAAAACTCTCGAATAAATAAAATGATTATTATAGTTTTTCTTATTCGGTGTAGAATTCTTTATCATTATGTTGTACTTACTGGAATAGATGAAGTTATTGTCTTAGCTTTATCGATCTTAGATCTGAGCTGCGCAATACTGCTTCTTAGTCTGGATGCTGTGTTCTGGACCCCTTTACATGGAGCAGGGTTAATCTGCTGCAGTCTAGCTATAGCTTTAGAGTTCTGATCCACCGTTTGAACTAGAATCATATAATTTTGACATTAATCTCATCCACTTTAGGGGGAACTTTTGTTTAAATGTATTGAATTTAACGTGATAAAACAAAGTATTACACTTTGCTGAAGGTTGCATTAAAAGGCAGATGCTCGGACATAATTCTGCATTTTGTCATCACATTTTTCTAACACAAAACGTTAAACTTGATGTCCTCTAACACAATGACAAGACATACTCTCAAATAATTTAAATTGTGTATAACACATTTGAATTAAGACGTACTATCAAAGGTCAATTTTGTCAACAGTTCGTTCGCTTAACGTTAATATCGAGTATATACAAATCTTTTAGTAAGAAAGGTTTAAAAGGGTATCGAATCTATTAAATTGATGAGAAAATTAATAAACCATTCATAACATAAAACTAAAGTCCTTCACATGTTCAACCAATAGAAGAATGTATTTGGTGATAGAAAGTTACCGTTTGATATCAAATCGGCAATAAAAGCTGGACCTTGGTCATCGTTACTGGTTTTGGACAAACGTTTTTGCTTTAGTTGTAACATCTGGTTAAGCTTTTCGTTGATAATAATAAGTGTATTTTGGCTTATGTTGACAGTTTCATCAGATTTGTGAATGATATCTAATGACTTGGTTGGTAAGGTGTTCATCTTTTCAGCGATGTATGGTTCTACAGTGTGCCATGATATTCTAAGACCTTCAGCTGCAGTGACGTAAGCTCCCAAATGGTTCAACTGTCTCGTCATGTCTGCCCAACGATTCTGCACATCTAGACAAAAACATAAAAAAAGAGTTATTTATTCACATATGTCAGCTTTGAAATTAGAAAAAAATCATAGACGAATGGGAGTAAAAGGACATACGCCAAACTACCATATATGTATGTAGGTAGCTAGAGAAAATCAACCTTCAACTGTATTTTATGCTCAATCATACAAAACAAATTAAGTCTGGTATCTATGATGAGTTTATTTACAACCACCACGCGCGTCTGGCGTACGAACAATTTGCCTGGTGTCTGTGATGAGTTTATATAGGAAGTAAAATATAAGAAGGTTCCTGATCAAATAAAAACTCAACTAAGAATTAATACGAAATGGACAGGCGAACAGATGGACATATAGTGTTGACTATGTTCCACCAGAATTAGATAGCATTGTATAAATCATGTTATTCACTTAGTTACCTTTGAAGCCAAAAGAAACATTCACCCAATGGTTATATATCTTTTCACTTTTCATACGGGCACTGAAAGCTTGTGTTGCTAGTTTTTCCTCTGAAAAAAGACAAATATAAATCTAAAAACTGAACCAAGATTAATATCTTCTCATTAAAACAGATAACTAAAGGCACTTTTCTTATTAAAATAGAAACAAAAAGCTCCTTTGAGTCTTAATCGCTCACTTAGATTTTTTTGTCCAAATATCAATTATAAACATTTCATCAGAACCAAAGTAATAACATAATTATGGTAATACTGTCTATAATACATTTTCCATAAAAAATCACTTTATTTCTAATAAATTTAAATGAAATGTTTTCAAAGAGTTTCCATAATAACATAAGTAGATGTTCATAGAACTATTATAATTGCTTAAGAATTCATACTATAGAATCTATCATTCAATCTGCAACTATTTTGGTTTACCTGACATTGATTAACTAAATGAAAACTAACACATGTCCATAGTTTTATGTGCCTTTGATGGATATCGCATTGACCTAGAGCTAATTTATCATTTTATTCTATTCACTATAGGAATTATCAGAAAATAATGCATGTATATACATCTAAAAAAACAATTTTCGTATCAATCTGTTAAAGAAGCAGGAAAACTTGTGTTTTTATTGAGTTTTTAATTAACTCGTCTAACTTTATCGCGAAAAAATCGATTGTATTGCCATTATAAAGGATTAAATTTTAACTAAATGCACATAATCAAATCATCCCACTTGACACTTGACACTTGGATGAATTTTGCACATATAAACAATACAAACAATATAACTGATACAGTTGACTTCACACTTACTGAAATCTTGCTTTGGGTCATATAATACATTCGGATCATCATTCCACCACCAGTATCCTTCTTTTTCTTCTTCTGATTCTTTCTTCTTATCCTCTTCAACGGTAATATCAGTTCCACTCTCCCCACTGCCTTCCTCCGTAGCCTTATCAGTCACTGGCTTTTGTATCGTGGCCGTCGTAGTTATGGTCGTTGCTGTCGATTGCGTTGTTGTTGGTTGTTCGAACATAAAGTCATCATCTGTTCCGTCCGTCTCAGTTGTTCCGCTTCCCTCTGTATGTTTATCTGGCATGGGCGTCGGCGTTGTTGATGATGTTGTTGTTGATGGTCTGTATCTGTCTGTATCTGATCTGTCGAAAACAAAATCGTTGTCTGTTTCGTCTGAATCGCCGTCTTGAGTAGTTCCGCTTCCCTCTATCGTACTTTCTGTAGTTTGTATAGCAGGTTTATAAGTTAGTTCCACTATTTTAACATTTGCTATATTTGCTGTTGTTGTTGGTTTTTTTGTTAGAGCTGTAGTTGTCCTTTTAGTTGAAGACGATGCTATACTCGGTGTTGATGTTGAAGGAATAGTTGTTGTTGTTTTTGGCGTTGTTGTTGTTGAAGCTGTTGTCGAAGTTGATGTTGACGTTTTCGTTGATGTGGAGGTGGGATCTGTTGTGGTAGGTGTAGTGCTAGTAGTTGTCGATGTAGTGGTGGTAGGTGTAGTTGTCGATGTAGTTGTGGTAGGTGTAGTTGTCGATGTAGTGGTGGTAGGTGTAGTTGTCGATGTAGTTGTGGTAGATGTAGTGCTAGTAATCCTTTGAGTGGTTTTCGTTGTTGGAATCGTACTTTTCATCGTAAATATTCCATCCTCGTCATCAACTTCTCCAGATCCAGAGCCTTCAAAGACACCATGCTTTTCACATCTTATTATTTCACTCTCGCCATTCAACTCCTGACAACGTGC
Source organism: Mytilus californianus (assembly GCF_021869535.1). NCBI lineage: Eukaryota > Metazoa > Mollusca > Bivalvia > Mytilida > Mytilidae > Mytilus > Mytilus californianus. The sequence continues at coordinate 125,100,009 of NW_026262679.1, read as the reverse complement.
TTCTAAAATGTTAGTGTCGTTTAGAAATACTCGTACATCATCCATTCTATCATCTAGTTTCTGTCAATATAAATATTTTTTGTCTAGATGATTTATATTAGAAAAACGATAAACAGGTCAAGTCTTATTTCAAAACGAATGGTGCATATACTTTTCAATCATATATTGATATACGATACACATGAATGGCATTTTCGGTTACACGAAAAATATAAAATTATAAACGTTTTGGTAGAAATTTATAAGGATTAAATGTGTTTAATCCTATGGTATCATCTTTTAGACACATTTCTCAGAAAACTTTCAAGAGTTTTAATCAGGGTGACCAAAACAGCCAGATATTTCTGTAGAAGATATCAAACATTGCATTGATTAAAGTGTAATATGAGTTTTAAAACTCCAGATCCAGAGCCTTCAAAGACACCATGCTTTTCACATCTCATTATTTCACTCTCGCCATTCAACTCCTGACAACGTGCTTCTAAAATGTTAGTGTCGTTTAGAAATACTCGTACATCATCCATTCTATCATCTAGTTTCTGTCAATATAAATATTTTTTGTCTAGATGATTTATATTGGAAAAACGATAAACAGGTCAAGTCTTATTTCAAAACGAATTGTGCATATACTTTTCAATCATTTACGAAAACTTATTCAGTTTAAAAGTATTATATATTTATTCATCATCATCATCATCATTATATTTTTATTGTTAGTAGTAGTAGTTTTAAAACTCATATTACACTTTTATCAATGCAATGTTTGATATCTTTTACAGAAATATCTGGCGGTTTTGGTCACCCTGATTAAAACTCTTGACATTTTTCTGAGAAATGTGTCTAAAAGATGATACCATAGGATTAAACACATTTAATCCTTATAAATTTCTACCAAAACGTGTGTAATTTTATATTTTTCGTGGAATCTCTAGAAATATGTTTTTGCTAAAGAATCTTGTATATATATATCTACGTACAGCTAATGTAGCTGAGAGCTTGTCAATGATGTTTCTAATTTGTAAGAGGGTACCAGCATTTCCACTTTCCATATCTTTGATAAATGCACCAGCTTTTGGAAGAAGAGGGGCCAACTTGCTGAAAAAAGTAAAAACATACAGTTAATCATTCCGATGTAAACATTGAATGTTAAACATAATTTTGATTTAACACAATTTGCTTCAGAAAAAATATTTCAACTCCCCAATTAATGATAATTCAGGACAATTTTGCTCTATTTTTGTGTCGTGTGAATTCGGATTTTTCTTTGGAAGCGGTTTTGATATTGTCATATTATGATTTGTCTACTAACACAGTAAGACTTTGAATTTGTACCTTGACATCAGGTAATTTGTATGTGTAACTGTCTTTAACATGAGCAGTGATGTCAGTGAGTACCCAAGTATTGCACGAAACGTTCGAGTGGTGAATGTTGAAATAAGGTTAGTCCTCCATATGTTAATAAAATATGTTTGCCTCAAATAATTACCTGTGTACAATGTCAGACACTCCCTCCAAGTGTTTACCTGTTCAAGCTCACAATGTCGAACACTCTCTCCATGTGTTCACTTGTTTACAATGTCAGAGACTCCTACCATGTGTTTACCTTTTTACAATGTTAGACACTGCCTATTGACAATATCAGCCACTCCCTCTTCACCTCTTCACGTTAAGCTGTTTACAATACCAAACACTCCCTCTGTATGATTATCTATTTAAAATACCAGACACTCACTCTAGATGATTACCTATATCCAATAAGAGACACTCCATCTATATGATATCAGACACTCCCTCTGTATGACTACTTATATACAACATCGCACACACCCTCTTTATGATAACCTATTTACAATATGAGACACTCCTTTATATTTTTACCTGTATACAACATTAGAGATTTCCTCCAAGTGCTTAGATTTTCTAATTGCCCTTTGAACAAGAACCTCTATAAATGCATGTTCAGTAGATCTTCTATGACGCCTTGATAAGTGGTGTCCGGTTGCTGGGTTATGGTGTCCGGTTGCTGGGTTCTGTTGTCCAGTTGCTGGGTTATGGTGTCCGTCGTTCTTCATTCTGTGGTGGTATTTCTTGTTTAACTTCAAAGAACAGTTTAATGTTTTAAAAGTTTATTTATCAATTATAAAAGTCTAAAACTTTTAGAATGCTTTAAAAACAAAATGAGTTGCACTGCTATGTATCAGGAATATTGCAGAAGTTTGAAGTAATTAGACTGATACCGGCATTTCATTTTCTACACAAGGAAATGTCTGTATCAAGTCAGGAATATGACAGTTGTTTTCCATTCGTTTGATGCGTTTGAGCTTTTGATTTTGCCATTTGATAAGGGACTTTCCGTTTTGAATTTTTCTTGGAGTTCGGTATTTTTGATATTTTAATTTTTGATAAAGAAGACCATAGAAAGATAGCTTGATTGATATAAATAAGAAATGATATGTTTCGGTAATGTATGTTTCCATTTGAACTTTTCAATTTATCCATTCTTATGGTAGATCATACCTGGAATGTATCTCTAGCTATCTTTGTTGATGCATGTGCAAGACCAGTTAGATATCTAGCGTGCTTCACTCTGTCTGATATATTATTCTTGATTGTCTGTAAAGAACAAAGTACGTAATCATAGGACGACCATATTACGGTAACACAACACTTCCAGATTCCTACACACTTTGGAGAGTTAACATGGACATTATAATGCCTTACATATTAAAACTGAGAATAAAAAAGAAATTTAACAGATAAGTTCAGATTCCAGAGGAAATTTAAGTACATTTAATATTACATCTGAATTCGGTGAATATGCAGTCAATGCATTAATTAAAATTTGCGTGTTTACTAAGCTTATCATGAATTCTTTGTTAGCTTTCGTAAATAACAAACACAACTTAGTCAAACCTGGCTTTCAGTGGTACAACCAAATTACAAATAATGTGTGTTTTACCTTATATTTCATTAAACGTCTACGGAGTGGTATAAAAACATTTCCAGACAATGAATCGACCTTCTGAAGTATCAGTCGCACTTTCTGCTGCAGATCATACATTTCAAAATACCGGAATTTTTCAGACAAACTTTTGTCTTTTACTTTGCTCATGACACTCGTCTTTGCTGCATCTTGTTGTACTCCTCTTCTGTAAAATGAAATATGAAAAAATACGTATACGCATCAAATGTTTTCAGACGTCACAGACATAATTAGAAAGACAAAACGACCAAGAATGCTACACTGAAAAGCTCATTATTGCTTATAACACATTTTGTTTTGGTTATCTATCTATATATGCATTAAATTATTATCCAAGTTTTTGTAATTATTCCCATAACTGTGCCATTGTCGTTTGTTGAAATGTTGCAAACCTAGTTTTTAAAATAAGGGACTGTGAGCTATTGCTCACTAATGATACTGGTCCGCTATAAATATTCGGTAAACAGGAAGTTGACGACTGATTGGTGCAATAAAGTATCACACGGTATAACATACTCAGATGAAGCATGATACAAACTTTATGAAGATCTTATTTGTAGTTTCTGAGAAAAATGCGACGAAAATATCATGGGACGGAAGGATGGAGGAAAGACAAACAGACGGACAGACAAAAGGACATGTGCGGATGAACCGACAATGGTAAAGCTGTTCATAGTGGGGGTGTAAATACTTTATTTTCATTATAAATTATATTGAGTATAGGTGTCTTTCATGTTTAAACTCGATAATTAAATCAATAGAAATACCTACAAATACAAGGCATAATGATGAAACAGAAAAAATGTATTAAATATATTATCATAAATCATACCTTTGTAAATCCATAACACTATTGTAAACGTTTGATGCATTCCAATATGTCATCTGATATTTTCTAAGTTCTTTGTTAAAGTCAACAAACGTCATCTGTGGAAAACTTCTCAGAGACATGGTTTGGGCACCAGCATAGCCATTCTCGTGGGCTCGTCTATATACATACCGGACTAGCTGTGACACATCCATTAAGGCATCTATAATTAATTTGTTTCATTGGAAGTTGTCAATAGTTATAAACTAGAGGTGATTTAATTTTATAATATGTAATATTTGCACTCATACCACATCTTCTTATTTCTATACAAGAATAGACAACATAGGAATTAAGTTCTTGTTTCAGCGATATCGTGGATAAGCTTTTATGTTTTGTTTCTATCTTACCAATGAATTGCTTCAGAAAGGTTAAAAGCAAAAAAATATTTTAAAGGGATTACCTCAGAAGCTGTCGTGACTTAAATGCCAATATTCAGAACCCATGATATAACCGAATTTAAACGACATATTCAAAACATGCAATCATAACCAAGTTTAAGAGAACTATTTTTCATCATATACCCCAAAAAAAAACTCTGTTTGGAAAAAGAAATTATTCATGGATGAATTTATATGACTCTTGAAAAATATGCGAAAAAGTGCTAACTGCCTTTAATATGTTACTCTGTTGGGCAATCAATTAAGCTTACGCCATACCCGTTCTTTTCCTATAATCGACAAGTCTTGCCGAATGGATTGCCTGCCCTGCTTGAGTTGTATGCTGTCATGTTTTGTTTTAATTTATTAATTCTTAAGATGACTTATCATATGTGTACTACTTCATGTACTGTACTGTTTTTGTCTGTTTGATTATCGAAATTATTATATTTCATGGATTCAATTCCATCCGCATTTATATACTATTGCATGTCAAGTTATCTAGAAATTCCTTGATATCCCTTTCTGGTTGTCTAAATCTGTATTATACAATGAAATTGTCGGGGTAATTATGATCGTATTTTTTCAGATTGGTAGTTATAGTATATATGTAATATGTTAACCCTCTTCTGAACGGTAAATCGACCGGGATAGAGGTCGGGAAGTTTTGACTGGAATAGAATATGAGAGTATGTTGGATATGGAGCAGACATTTGTCCATTCAAAAGGCCACCTACAGACCCCTCGGAGAGTATTTGCAAAGGTAGAGCGTGGCACTCTCCCTACAAGAGGTGCACAGGCACTTGTCTCTGAAAAAAATATTTCCTACAATACCTTAACATAACATGTTATATTAAGGTATAGTAGGAATTTTTTCAGAGACAAGTGCCTGTGACGAGTTTTAGGATTTAACTTCCCCATTCTGACCGGATGTCCCACTTCAGTTCAATGATTTAACGTGAGAAGTCCTAGTAACGGACATATTTTCCATATGTCCTATATAGGACTATATACCATACTGATACAACTGTACTGTTGGGTTCTAATTATAATCGACCTTTCACTGGGAAAATATCGATGTCTTTTTTTCACGTTTTGCCTATTGTCTTCGATAACACTGAACATTATCCATTCACATTTTGAGATTTGGTTTCCAGTATGTATTTGAAGGCTCATAGTATATTGGACACATTTCGTAGAGAATCGTTGTTTACAATGTTAATGTCACTAGTTATAACGTGGTCAGCCAGGTTATATATGAATGGGAACACTCACCATTAGAGCACTTCTGTGTTGACATGAACTATCATTGATATGGTCATAATAAATAGTTAACAATTTACAAAGCTTTGAACATTTCGAAATATTAAGGATTTATTTTCTTTCCCAGGAATATATTACCTTAGCTGTATTTTGCAAAACCTTTCGGAATTTTGGTTCCTCAATGCTGTTCATCTTCGTACTTTGTTTGGCCTTTTTTACTTTATTGATTCGACCGTCACTGATGAGTCTTTTGTAGACGAAACGCGCGAAGGGCGTACAAAAATTCAACCCTGGTATCTATGATGAGTTTATTTGTACTGTTGGGCAGTATAAATGTTTTAGGTATGTACAGTTGAACAATGCTAATGTTTTAAACATGCACCGACTGGGTATGCTTCAATTATTATTATTTTTTTATTAATGACAATAATACAGACATACTCAATTGTTACGGAAATCTAATGTTTGTAATGTTAATGATCATATATCATTTCTTATATAAACCTTTGGGTAGTGATTAATATGTCTAAATACTGTTCAGTTCAAATACTGACCATATACATCGTTGTTTTCCTTTGTAAGTTCCTCTAACTCTTTTCTAACTTCCATCATAGATTCCCGGGACTTACTCCCCACCGTGATATATTCATTATCAACCTGGAATGATAACAACAAAAAGTCATATATGCAAAATTTCTGTAACTGCAGGGTTTAATCATTTATTTGATTTAAACATAAACGGTACAAATTGTATTGCACCAGATGCGCATTTCGACAATTAATGTCTCTTCAGAGATGCTCGAGTCCAAAATATTTTGAAAGTCCAAAACAATACAAACGTTGAAAAGCTGCTAAAATAAAAAAAATAAAGAGCAAAAGTAAAGCCAGATCCGGACAAGGAATCAGTGCTTTGCGTGAGGGAGATATATTCCTTCATTTTGGAGAATTTCGAAATTTCATGACAGCAAATTTAAATAGAACGATATCCGAATTTTCAGCTCTGGCTACTAACCGGTGGTACCCTTGACTTAAAAAAAGATTAAGGTATTATATAGTGGTCTTTAGGTTTTTGAATAAATCAAAGTGTCATGCTCTTTTCATTACCCAGTGTTAGCATTACCCGAAAGGGAAACAGAGGCATACCGGTATTTACATTTATATAAATACTATTTATGCTGTTTTGATTTCGGTATCGAGCGTACCTTGTGGAAGTTATTTCAGACACACGTTTAGAAAGTGCGGAAATCAGTACCATACAGGGTTTTTCCAATGGTTGGGTACCGCAGATGGTGGAATATGAGTACCCTGTGTTACCACCATTCCAGAAGCCAGTGCTTATTGAGTGATTTTTGCTTGTAAATGTTAATTAATGAATCACTGTAAGTTGTACTGAAGCTTAGATTGTAAGTCCCTTATAGGCAAAGTTGACTGTAGACAGTTTTGGTTGTTTTCAATTTTTTTACGATCTCAAAGGGTTTTATATTTTGGGCTGCAATGAAGCTGATCCCGATATCATTTCTAATTGAAAATGAGTTTGCGAAGTTTGATACAAAAACTACTTAAGGTGTGTGCAGTAGGACCAAAGCTACTTACGTGTGTGCAGTAGGACCAAATCTACTTAATGCGTGTGCAGTAGGACCAAAACTGCTTAAGGTGTGTGCAGTAGGACAAAAGCTACTTAAGGTGTGTGCAGTACGACCAAAATTACTTAAGGTGTGTGCAGTAGGACCAAATCTACTTAAGGTGTGTGCATTTGGACCAAAACTACATAAGGCGTGTGCAGTACGACCAAAACTACTTAAGGTGTGTGCAGTAGGACAAAAGCTACTTAAGGTGTGTGCAGTAGGACCAAAACTACTTAAGGTGTGTGCAGTAGGACCAAATCTACTTAAGATGTGTGCAGTAGGACCAAATCTACTTAAGGCGTGTGCAGTACGACCAAAACTACTTAAGGTGTGTGCAGTAGGACCAAAGCTACTTAAGGGATGTGGAGTAGGACCAAAACTACTTAAGGTGTGTGCAGTAGGACCAAAACTACTTAAGGTGTGTGCAGTAGGACCAAAACTACTTAAGGTGCAGTAGAACCAAAACATAAGATTTCTAAGCTAAATAAGTAATATACTGCAGTGAGTGAATTTGGTTATGTTTGTGATTTGTGTAGTTTTCAATTTTCAGCAATTTTAAATTTTAAAATGCACATGTTCATCTGACAATTATTTTCTGTACATAAAACCAGACAATAGTTATCTAACAGTTGTTTTCATAGACTAAATAAACAATTATTTGTTATACCTTGACCCAGAATAAGGACTATGTGTGAATTAAAAGCATATGTTATAAATAAACATGTTTCTTTAACGTTATAATTCGTGCATGTTTTTCTTTCATCGTGTGCAGTGAAATGTGAAAAAAATGGATAAATGTAAATTTGGGTATTTTACTGTTTACGTGTAGGAGGTTTTGCCTGTTAAGATGTATATATTTTCATTTATCAAGGAAGAAGGTTTAATCGGTTTCTTGTTGGTAATTCAAAACATTCCTAAATGGAATATGTTTAAAGTAAATGTGATACTTATATCATTTGACTTTGAAACGACCCAGTAAAGTTGAGTTTAACACAATCACAAATATAGTTAACCTTGTTCAAATTCTTGGACATTGAGTGTTGAGCCTGATTATTATGTAAATTTACAATGAGTGGACTTTATGATGTTAGTTATGTTATCTGATGTTAACATATAATTAGCGGTGTTTATGCTTTTTGATTGACAATTATTATGACTGGTGAAAATGCTATACAACAAACAGTCAGCATTCCTAACTATAATATATGTTATAATTAAACACGCATTTATTTTTGTTCTATGATAACCACTACAGTATAGGTGGTGAGAGTTTATGTCGTTGGGTGGCTGAATAAATAGAAGTGTTAACTGAAAAATCTACTATAAGAACGTTTCTCCATACCATTTGTTAAAATCTTATACATGTGATTTTCACGAGCCACAAAAGTTCATGCTAAATTCGTCATTTTTGACTAGTACTAATGGCTTCGTTCGTCAATCACACCCTATTTTTTTTCTGAATGAAGCTAAACAGATGTCTCATGATTAGCAGGAATAATATTTACTTTTCCGGTAAATCTGAGTTCTTTATTGACCTATTTTATTGAAGGGAATTTTCATTTGTTACATTTTAATAGCTATGTAATTGTTTTATGAACGCTTAGATCGAACTGTAAATGAACATATTAAATTCATGCAATGCTCGAAATGCATTTAAGAAATAGACCACATTGCTTAAAGTCATCGTTAGATAGCTTTGTTCAAATATTCTGGTTTGTCACTGGACTTAAGTAGGCATTAAAATATTCTGTTTAACATAAGAACAAACAGGTATAAATACAACAATACGTACATTTCTGATCTTGCTTTGGATCTTTTTCAGGACTGATTGTAAATTATCCATAAACTCTTTTGCAGCATGCCGAATATTTGGATGCAATTTGTGTTCCTGTTTAAAAAGAACAGAGGTTGGATTATAGAATACTAACGATATTGATAAACATCAAGAGAACTTGCATATACCATTATATCATTGAATTTTCAAATGTGTATTGAAGATGGTGTTAAAAAAATATCTGAAAGGAATTGCGATGTATATTCATATCAATTTGTGAATCGATAAAATATTTTGAAAAATATTACTTCATAATTTTCTAATCGTGTTGTAGAATTATCCATAAAATATCGTTCAATAAAACAAAGCTGCTACATTTGTATATATGAAGATCAGTAAAATATATTTATTTCAAATGTATATTTCGTCCTGAATATGCATGAAGTATTTGCCACTGGACATTAAGCCAGCAATAGTTTAATAGTCAAAAGTATATTATACCAATGGTGACAGAACAAATGAGCAAAAATGCAGTTGTCTCATCTTAAGCAACTACCACCCCTTTTTCAGCCTATAACCTTTTTGAAAACAAGAAAGAAATGTTAACCATCGAATGGAATAGAATACAGAATGGAAACGGGGAATGTGTCAACGAGACAACAACCCGACCAAAGAGACAACAACCCGACCAACGAGACAACAACCCGACCAACGAGACAACAACCATACCAACGAGACAACAACCTGACCAAAGAGGATATGTACCTTTAAAATCTTTTTAAATAGAGGTGTTTTAGTCAATGACTTTTTACACTGCCACTGATATAAACATTCGATACAAAATACCAGGACACATCATTAATATTTGTCATTTTTTTGTTTAAACTGAGAATACAAGTTAAACAGGCAAGCTTGATCATTGAATGTGTGAATTGTTATAATACTCTTAACATTTGGCATGGTAATTCATATTATCATTCAAGAAGAATTTCTTTGAGAACAACCTATTGTCAAATGAATATATTTGTTTTAATATCCATTACCAGTCGTGACACTCCTCTTGGGACATGAGAATCTCTGTTCCATCCATATGCTGTATTATGATCCTCCTCTTGTAATTGGAATCCTTTGGAAAGTGGAAGTTGTTTTGTTTTTTTCTTTCCATGTCGTCGTCTCTTGTGTGATCTGTGCGATCTGTGTCGATGTTTCTGATGTTTGGTATTTCCATAAGTATTGATTTTTTCTTTACAATCTAATAAGAAATATTTGTTTATTACTAGTATTTGAAGAGCCTTTTACTTTTTAAAAAATACGGTTAATAGAACAGGGGCAATACCATTTGATATATCTGATAATAAACCCAAAAGGCACTACTCTTTGTGGAGATTAGTTGCAAAGTATTAAAATAGCGTACAAACTGGAATTGAAATTAGGTGACCCTGTAGGGTTAATCAATCCTGCTCAACGTTCAGCAGCCGTTGAACGGTTCAATATTCCTAGCAATTGGTTTAAATTTGCAGCATAGTTGTAAACCAAAACCTGTGTGAGAACGGACACGTTTAAGGGTTTTTTTCCTCTAGAATTTTACATGACAGGAACAAAATTATTAGTGCCATGCACCAGTAGTGTAACACGGACTGCTTACTTTCAATTGGGGTTCATGTTGCTTTTGATCTAGCTTTTTGTGATACTTTATATCTAAATTTCTGTAACTTCTATTGTTTATATTACATTTCTTAAAAATTAGATATGTAATGTAATTTTTTTATCGTTTTGAAGTTTAACATCCTATTTGACGGTAACATGACTTATATAACTTTTTGTACTATTCGTATATGATGTTTGATATTAGTAACAACATTGGTATCACTAGTGTGTTTAGTCAGGCTCGTGTTGCTTCTGTTTTTGGTTTAATTGGGTCTTGTGTCTTCCTAATATCGTTTGGTAATTATATTTTCTAAAACATTTGAAAAAATGGTTGATTTGTAATAAAAGTCTGGTTCGTTGTGGCGACTGTGGACCTTTCTTTGTAATAAATCCGATATAAACTGACCTAGTAGTTTTGGGGCATCATTTTACGTTTCTTAGGAAGTCAAAGTATTTGAAACATGTACTACCTATGCAATTAAAGCACAATACCCATGTTATGAAGAGACAATACTCAGAAACGAACTCATTCTTGGGAACTAAAAAACATCTTATACAAAAATATAAGGATATACTATTTGTACAAGTCACATGTCCGTGATTAAAAATACACCCTCTTTATCTTGTAATATGCTTCATTTATAAATGATACCATGGAAGTGATAATACTTACACCGTTATTTCTGTTCTGACAATCAATCTGTAATAGTTATCCCATGAGGACGCAGTGTGTCAGTGTAAGATCACCATCGGCCAGAGGGTGATCTTACACTGACACACCAAGTCCGAATGGGATAACTATTTTACATCCCAGCTGTTCTAGATTAGATAAAAACCCATTTACGCTTCATAAAATCTAGTTTAGAACGGCACACAATCATTATAATATATTTTATATATTACTTTATAGTATATACCCTTTATGAGCCCCGAACACAATGTTTATACATATATGTTAAATTAAAAGAGAGTTTTTTTTCCAGTCGTCCTGATGTAGTGGTATGACACGTGGGTCTTGAGTTCGATTCCCAGCATAGACACTGGATTTTTTCCTATACAAATTTTGATAGTAAATCTTTTCCTTTTGAATATATCTATGTTTTATTGTGGATTTGACATTCCCGCCAAAATGTTACAGAACAAAGGAAAGAATGCATAACAAAGAAACTCAAGCTAGGGTGATCTGGAAGGGGTGATCCGGCTCAGATCACCCCTGGTAGAACAAAGGAGCTGGGATGTAACGAATTGTTCCGAACAACCGGTTGTACTTGCATCCGCAAAATAAAAATCATATTACACATTTAAAAATGGTAATTTACCTGACTTAAAACCCTTCAAATAACATTTGACTCTGACCTTTTTCATAGTGTGTTTGAAACTATGGCTTTATGTAGGCGTTTTATTTCCTTCTATCTAGTCAAATTGAACTTATTTGAATATCAAGTGCGGTCAATATGAACCTTTATGGAATTTCATTCATAAATATATTTGAATATTATGGGCGTTTAAACTTGCAGTAAGCCCATTGACTAGAGGTTTTGGACCGTATGATATGGTGTGATCGAACAGGTGATTACATGAACTAAATGTATTTTTACTATGGTTAAAGTGAAAGTTATGTACACAATCTACAGAAATTCCGGTTCAGATTAAATAATCTACACAAATTCCCGTTTCAGATTGAATAATTGAAAAAAAATCAGGTTGTTTGATTAAAAGGTTACTCATACATATTTTGTCTTTGCAGTTTTATTTTGGAATATTTCCAATTAGAACAATAGTACGTTTCGATTTAATTTGTAAAAGATATAGTTCACTTAAAATATGTATTTGTCAAACAGTGAATTTCAAGGTTTTGCGTATAAAGGCAAATCTCTGGTTAGTTTATATCTTTCTTTAAGTCACTCTGCAGTAGCAATCGATATTGAAAAAAATTGTCATAAAAATAATTTACACATTGTTCACTCTACAGTAGCGATGATCGATCAATATTAAACATATTCATATCAAACAGAATTTTTCTAGCACTGGATCGATACATATTCTTTTGGTTTAAGCGTTTCTTATAAAGGTTTAAAAATTTAAAAAGAGTTAATTTTATTTTCTAACACTGGATGAAGCTGCAGCTAGTAGTCCCCATGTGTATCATCAGCACAATAGTCATTGCTTCCGAGGTAACATGATTTATAAGATACCCTTCCTAAATACTCCGTTAATCAATTTAGAAATTATTGAGAAACTTATGTTCCAATTCTCTCAGAAAATTGACCTTAGATGGATTTAGCTATGAAAATAAGGAAATGTGGTAAGATTGCCAATGAGACAACTTTACACCAGAGTCCAAATAACGTGTGTGTAAGCAACAAGGCTAATAACCAATACCGTAAAGTCAACTATAAAAGGCTCAACCACACAGGCAATTGTCTCTGAAAATGTGTTACCTATGTTAAAGTCTATAGGTAAGTTTTTTTCAGAGACAACTGCCTGTTCTCACCCATCAGAAACCAATGGCCTTAAAAATGACAAATCAATAAACAAAAGCAAATATAACAGACAGCAACCACCAACAACCACTGAATTACTGGCCCCCTGACATAGAAAAGACACATTAGGAATGTGCCGGGGTTAAACATGTTTGTGATCGAGCTATCAAAAATTTCCCTAACCTGGGACAGTGGTGTAAAAAACACACATTAAGAACAAACTGTAAAGTCTCTATTGTAAATGGCTTCACTCATCAGAAGTACAAAAATTACTAACATAAAGAAAAAAGACACAAAGTACCGATCTAAAAGTACGAGCAGCTACTTAAAGCTAGTCCGAGGACACTATCATAGACATCTTGGCCCGGTTGTTTAAAGGGAGCACTGAGCACAGTGTTGAAGACGTTGACGTTTTGATATCTTTTGAAGTTTTCTGTGGTTTGATTGCTCATTAATGTTTACATTGTCCTTGATGGTACATTCTATAGAATGTTTAAAAAAGTATTAACAAAAATACCGATCTCAAATGTTAATTCAGAATGGGGGAAGTCCATTAAACCTGACAAAATCAAACGCTCGGCCATATCAACCAACAGAACGAATTGAAAACAACTGTCATATACTGACTTGGTACACGCATTTTCTGAAGAAAAAAGCAATTTTGCATCTCAAAGACGACAATAGTGACGGAAAAGAAGAGATATTGTGTTTAAAACTATGACATATGGCTGAGTGTTTCCAACTACTTTTTTCGTAAAGATCTGGTTGTAACTTTGTTCAAAATGGAAAAAAACATATAGTTTGTCAATTTTTTATTTCTCAGTCCCATGAATATAGGTTCCCCTTGTTTATTCTTTGGAAAGTCGTATCAAATAACATGATGTAGCTAGTATATTTACTATATACGATTCAATTTTTTTTCTACGGTTTGTGTATATTATTATCTCTTCGTACATTTTCTATGTGAAAAATTACAAGAAACACGTTAAACAAACAAAAAGTCAAGTGAAATGAGAACAATTATCTTGTCAAAAATATTTTTTAACATCCCTTCAAAGGTCATCAACATTAAATGGCCTATTGACATACCACCTTATGGAAGTCTTTGCCAAATAGTATTTGACTATAGTTATATCAATATAATATTCTAAGATATTGTGTTATGAGAATTGTCCATTTATATTTAAGTTTTCATTCAATTGTAGAACATCGACAAAGGCACTTGTTTCTGAAAAAAATACAAGTACCTATAAACCTTAATATTAAGGTAAACATGTATTGTTTTCAGAGAATGAGACAATTACCTGTAAACATTGGACAGTACTGAACAGAAGCTTTTTAAATTCGCAATAAAGATTGAAGATCCAAGAAGGCGGTGCTGACCTGAGTTTCCCAAATATCAGAAATTATGTAAAATAGTTACTGTATGGTTTAATTTATGTTCACTTTGATATACTTGTAAAATGTTCTTTATACTGGGATCATAGACATCGTAAACAATTTTACAATGAAATAATGTCTTGTGCATTGATCTAGATGTAGATATTTAGTATAAACAGTGTGTCTTTTTAAGTTACAGTCTTTGTTATCATAATTTCTGACAAAAATAATGTGTGCATCGGTTTTCATTAATTTATAAAAAATGTTATTGTTAAAAGCTAACGTTTATCAATTCATCATTGAGTTTTAAGACTAAAAGTGCAAAACATTTCTCACAGAAATATAGATAAGTGACAACAATAGTCTACCGGTGTTCAATACTCGTGAACTTTTTGGAATATACAGCCAAAACTTCAGTAAATAGCATAAGTACTATCAACGTATTCGGTATCGCACCATTTAGAATTCATGGGATATTAAATACTACATCCATTTAAAATGATAAACAAGTATTCATAATTCAAAATGACAACTGCACGAACGGCATAATAATATCTGTTAAATGAAGTAAACTTGCTTTTGTTTTGTATCCACACCATTGATGCAGTTAATTTTATGACAATCATTTGTCCTCTGTTTTTCTTTATTGAAGCAGATTTGACAGACAGCTTAAATGATTATCAGCCATGTTCAGGGACAAATGAACATATATATAGCAAGTCTGTATTGTTCTAAAACATTATATCATATGTCAGGGGTCTTATGATTGTGATTAAGACCACTGTATAGGTCACTGGCCAGCATGGTAAGGTCATACAGCCATGATTTATGTGAAAACATCGGTTTGTCTTTGCTTTACTTACAATAAGTGTCTCTCATAGAACTTTTACAAATCCGGTTGTTCTGTAAAAGAGAGGCGAAGGATATCAAAGGGACATTCAAACTCATAAGTCGAAAATAAACTGGCATGGTAGATACATGTTTAAAGACTTTGTCAGTTATATTTTTTCTTAGATGTACAACAAATGAGAAAATGGTTCCACTTACTGGGTATATAGAAGAGGAACACAAGTTCATTTTTTTTTAAAACAAAAAAGGTACTTTTATAAATCCGACACTTGATAATATGCAAATATAATAGTAGGAAGACAATAACAAAATTAAAGCTATTTTTATATGCCCATTCATATCTTTGGTTGTGAGAATATACAACGATTTTTTTGAAGGAAAAAAATCAAATCTTTCAAGAGCAATAAGGTAAATCAAATTTAAAAAAAACAGTTCAAGCGAATTTGTTTTTTAATAAAGTTCCAGAAATAGTTTGATTAATGTTTGATGTTTGATCCACCTTTGTACATTAAAACTTATCGGTTATTATTAATCAATATGTTGGCTATATCTTTATACTTTTATTTAACTAATATGAACCTTGTGTACAATCTGTATTAAATAGCAATTAAATATTACCTACCTTTATCTAAACAAGGTGTAAAGTTGATAGATCCGGAGTTTTCTTTTTCACTTTCTTTGTGTTTTATATTTCTACATTCCACAAATATTACAAGAAAAAGAAACAAACACAAAAAACGTATCATGTTTTACGGAAAAATATGATCATTCATTAATTTGTACATGTGGAATTATGTCGACTTGTCACAGTCAAATCGTCCGATCACGTGGTTGTTGTTGAAAGGTATACAAAACCGTTTTAAAATTTAAACTTTACACAAACGTCATATGATTAAACAGATAAAATACAATATGCATCGTGAGATAGTTCTAACTGACATATTGTATAGTGACCTTACGTAATAATTACATTCCTTGCCGTTACGGTGTCTAGTTAGTAAATGTTGTACTGCACATTTTAATAAATCATATTATTTAAGTTTATTTATTTAACAAATTACATATTTGTGGTTAAAAAGGTATATATACCGTGTTGAAATATATATATGTAAGCGCAAAAGGATTGAAATTTCACAACATAGCTAACTTTCAGCTCAAAATGGATATGTTGGTCAGACAGTTAGAGACAGTCTTTGCTGTTGCAGTATACATTTGTGTAGCATCTACATCTACATCTACAGGTTATAAAGCACTGTCTTCTTAAACCATTAGTTTTTTCGTTTAATCTGAAGAAGCATATTAGCTACGATTTAGACAATAAATCAAAGTAGGATTTTTTTGTTTCAAATTAAAGGGTATATAGAAAAAGTTTTACATTAAGTAAGTGAGGTAAAAAATCACTCTGATTAAAAAAATTCTCTGAAACTGACCTTATCAAGTGATATTTTGATTGACAACATATTTGTTACGTTTTGGAGGACGTGTTTTTCAACAAACTATCGGCATTCCCAAAGAACCAACTGTGTTCCTCTTCTTTCCAACTTGTTCCTATATTCATATGAGGCTGACTTCATACAGGAGCTTCATAGAAAGAATGAAAAAAGCTAGCATTATACTTTAACTTCATGTTCCGCTATATGATGTCCTCTAACTAAGTAATTCAGCATTTGGTTACTATGTTGAACGCATCAATCCCATCGAACTTGAAATTAAATATACAACCGATACAGTTAGGTCTGCCTGATATATTGACTTGCATTTAGAAATTCACAATGAGGGTCCGTTGAGAACAAAACTTTACGACAAAAAGATTATTTCAGCTTCCCAGTTGTAAACTTTCCATTTCTATGCAGCAACATTCCAGCAGCGCCTTCATAAATATGAAGTACATATAATAATAATAACAAATGATGAAATTCTTTATATCTCCCAGTTGATATGGTATTCCAGAGCTTGCATTTTTTATCATGATTTCCTTGATAGAGGGATGCTGCTTACAAGGAAGCTATTAAACCAAGAGCTCCAAGGATGAAGTTGAAGTCATTTCGAAAATTTTACGGATGCCATCACGAGTTTGTTGACCGTTATGGAATATCTGTTTCTCTGATGATGACGGACCTGTTCCAATTGTCGTAACCATAATCCCCTCCCATTTCCCTCGAATGTGACCTTCAGAAGTAGACTTATGACCGGGTTTCTACTTACATGAGTAACACGACGGGTTATAAATGTGATACAGGATATGCTTACTCTTCCGGAGCACCTGATATCATTCCCCTTTTTTTTGGTGGGGTTCGTGTTGCTCAGTTATTAGTTTTCTATGTTGGGTTTTGTATACTGTTTATCTTTTGGTCGTTTTTCAATGTTTGCCATGGCATTGACAGTTTGTTTTCGACTTATGAGTTTGAATATCTCTTTGGTCTCTTTCGCCTCTTTGAAAAATAGTTCTTATCATGGGCAGTGCATAACAATGATGGTCTGTACGTCACCACAATGCTGAGTTCATCAACTGACGACCATTTAGAACCAGCTATACATTATTTATTTCTTAGTCATAGTCATAGTCATTGTCACTTTTAAAGAGTCATCAAGGGACGGTGTTTTAGAAGATATTAATGGATATAATTCAGTTGACTTATCCGTCATGGTCATGTGACTGGTAAATGGATCTTATTTTGCTGAAAATTTTACTATTTTTTAAAAAGTTTCTCCTTATCTGCTGTAGTTTCTGAAAACAAATTGGTAAAATTCTACATTAAGGGACAATAATTCCTATAAGGAATCTATCTACGATTTCGGCCTGCTGGCTCATTTGTAGATCTTTTTGTGCTGAACATTTTTGCTGGTTTCAGTTTCTTTCTACCTACCATAGTATCTTCAAAATAAACGTAAAATTCGTCTTTCAAGGAAAATAACTCATATAAGAGTTCAGTTTTATAAATAATATTATTTACAAAACTATTTCCTCATTCCGCCAAGTTACGTCTGATTTGCAGATCTTATTTTGCTGATCATTTTAGCTTTTTGAATATTCTCTCAATCAGCTATAGTTTCTCAAAAAAGGGGTAAAAATCATCCCTCAGTGGCAATAACTCCTATACACAGGGAAATTTCACTCACATCAATTTCACGTGAATTTCACCTCAAACGACCTTGTACGTGAAACTCACGTGAAATCAGTTCATATGAGTTTCACGTGAATCTCATGTGAAAGTCACACGAATTTCACATGAAAATCACATGATTTTTTTTCACGTGAAATTGAAGTGAATTTTTAGAATAACGTAATTCAAATTACATCTCATTTTTCAAATTTAATCAAAACTATGAAAAACACCAATTTTTTCTTTCTTTTTTTTGTAAAGTTCACGTGAAATTCATGTGAAAAATTTCACGTGAGATTCACGTGCAATTCACATGAAAATTTTCGCGTAAGTTTCATGTATATACATAAGCTCGTTTGAGGTGAATCTCACGTGAATTCCATGTGAGATTCATGTGAAATTCACGTGAGCAAATTTTGCCTGTGTATAGAATTAATTGACAATTTCGGTCTTACAGATTTATTTGTAGATCTTATTGTGCTACATGATGACTTATTTGTAGATCTTATTTTGCTGAACGTTTTTGTTGTTTGCAGTTTCTCTCTATCTATCATAGTTTCTAAAAAAAAAACAATACAAAAATGGGTTTAAATCGTCTTTCGATGGTAATAACTCCTATAAGTATAGTCAATTGACGATTTGGCAGTCTTGCTTTATTTGTAGATGTTATTGTTCTGGTAATTTTTTCTACTTTAAGTTCTCTAACTATAATAGTTTTCATGATAATAACCAAAAACTGTGATATTTGCTAAAAACAGACATTTCAGGACCAATAACTCAAAAATGGGTTGTCCGATTTTCTTCTTAAAATTTCTCAGAAAATAGACCTTAACCTGCTAATCATATTTCCCTTGTCAGTTTTGCTCTAACAGTTTAGGTTTTGAGATATAAGTCAAAAACTGCAGTTTACTCCTATGTTCTATTTTTTCAACTGCGGACATGTTTGTTGATGGATCAAATTCCGGGCCTTTTTGAAGTAATTCATCTTAATTCCGAATACAAATGGACTAAGTATTATCGTCTGTATATTCATATAGGGAGTGAACAAACACAAATATACATAAATATATAGTTAATGAACAGATTACATAATAAGGATCCCAACACTGAGACATATGGTACCGTTGGCCTTTAGTACTGTCAGCCCAACTACTCAGAATGCTGATTATTTAAATTTGTTGGCCTCTGTTTGTCAAATAATATTTAGGGAGATCAACCGATGTTGAAGAAAAACACCATATGAAGAAAATTTATCTTCTAAAATCTAGTGAGGCAAACAATCGTTTTTAAGCCTAGAAAAATCCATAAGTACTGCAGCACTGAATTGGTTTTTATCAAGGGCTTCACGCCAGTCTTCCAGTCATCTGAGAAGTCTGATCTGACATCCATGTCTACGTTAAAAGCTCACTATTAAAACAGGATTAAACAATTTGTCGAGACAATCTTACAATTGTAACTCAAAAACCTTTGATCTTAAATTTAATTTTAGAAAATATTGGAAGAACACTGATTTAACACTGACAGTTCAGTAATTGGATTTTAATAAGGGGTCATATTTTTTTTAGTCAGATGCATCTTTCGATCTACTTGGGAAAACTATGAAAGCTTATTTGGGTCATTCTACGCTCTAGAAAAAAAATATATTAGTTGTGGCCACGATTTACTAATTAGAAAACAGCTATTTTCTACTTATGAATTTAATAAGTGTTGTCAGTTGTGGTGCAATAACTTCTTTACATTCTGTAAGCAGGAACGCCATCGGCACCTAGCCATAGACTTTTTAATGTTGATTTTATTCTTTTCTTAAATACTTTATCAGAAGTAGTTTTAGTAAATTAAAAATTCATATCACTATCATTTATGTGTACTTTTTTATTTATAAAATAATTTGGTGATATGAGAGGTCATTCGTTTACCATGTATTCCCTTTTTGAAGTTTACTATATGTTCACACAGAACTGTTTTCTGCTCCTCGAGGTAACATTTTTTTTGGAAAAAATATGTTTTACAGTCATCCAAAAAAATCACACGATTTTTATATAATGAGGCCCCTCATGGGGTGTCCAAGTAATCACATAATCACAAATTCTTTGCCAATCATAATCACATAATCATTAATTATTTTTTTAAACAAGATAATCAAATAATCAAAAATACAGTGCTAGATTATCAAATAATCATGAAATACTTGGTCTGGTAATCAAATAATCACAATAAAAACGGCCAAGTAATCACATAATCAAAAAACCCATGAGGAGGCTCTACTGATAATAAACTCATGAGAAAAGTTACCTGTTCATTATTAATTTTGTAAACAAACTTTTCTTGCTTTCTTGTTTGTTTTGATACTGTAACACAGTGATGACTGCTGTACCCATATTTTGACTATTTTATTTATTATGTCTGTTTTGTTCACGCATCGTTGTAAATATAACGGAATCAAGTTGATGAGACTGTCGTACAAGTGAGAGGTTTAGCGCTATAAAACCAGGTTCAATCCACCATTTTCTACATTTGAAAATGCCTGTACCAAGTCAGGAATATGACAGTTGTTGTCCATTCGTTTGATGTGTTTTGACATTTGATTTTGCCATGTGATTAGGGACTTTCAAATAGAATTTTCCTCGGAGTTCAGTATTTTTGTGATTTTACTTTTTTCTTGCTTTCGAAATTTCCTCCTCTTTTTTTGTTACATCGGTTTTGACAAGATGATTTTTTTTTTTTATTATTCATCAACTGATTAACTGTTAATGAGTTAGTTTTTAAGTGTGTCAAAAAGAATCAAAAACGTGTAATTTTAATTTATGTCCCTTCTCTTTCATTTATTGGTACTTGGTGGAATTTTCTAATTTATTATTACCCAAAATTCTTATGCTTGACGTCATGTCCTGAATCTAAAATTTACGCCATATTGAATAGGAATCAGGGCACCGGCTTCCGATTCCAATGTCATCGGAAGCTAAGAACCTTGAATTTGATTAGAAATTACTAAATTTGCGAAGTATATATATTTAGGTTCCTTGTAGAGTGTATATTTTGGTGCCGCAATGGCTGGTAAGTAAAATACAAGTCATATAATCTTGCACTTCCTGTCTTGAAAAATGTCCTCAAATTATGGATTCTTGTAAACTTAACGATAATTTCTCATGTTATTTTTCTGTAGGCAATGGTGCGGATATACAGTGGTGTTTCTCGCAAGTGAAAGGTGCTATTGAGACTGAAGATATTACCGAAGGTTTGTATCTGATCAGTTTTGTTCGTTGATGATTTCCCGCCCCATTATTGGCATTAACAGAGAAATTATATATAAGTTTATCTATATATCTTTATCAAACTAGAGAGATCCCTAATATGTTCCTCATTGAAGTCACTAAAATTATTGACCTAAAAAAAACTAAGAAATGAAGTTTCCTATTTATGTTGAATGATAATATATAAATAATTTCACCGATTTTTAACGATTTGCAAAACCAAGACACTTGTCATTTGCAAAAAAATATTTATCTTTTATTACATGAAAATTGCAAGCAACAGCAGTTACATATATTAATCCTGTATGGGATTCTATGTCAAGGGATTGTAGATTTGGCACACTGAATACCCTTCATATCATAGTCTAAAGAACATCTCAAAACCAATTGACTGTTCAGACGACAACATTCTGGAATCTGGGTCCGTTTCCCCCTTTCACGTTCGCACCCCACACCTTTGCACCCTTTTTATTGGTTTGGTGTTGAATAAAGTTTTAATCGTGTTTGCAGATTTGGCACACTGAATACCCTTAATATCATAGTCTATAGAACATCTCAAAACCAATTGACTGTTCAAACAATAACATTCTGGAATCTCGATCCGTTTCCCCCCTTTCACTTTTATTTGTTTGGTGTTGAATAAAGTTTTAATCCTGTTTAAGTTTAATAGTGTATATTGCTATAAATAAGTTTTTCTTATTGTTTCAAAATAAAGTGACATACTAAAAACATAAACAGGTTTCCTTAAGAGTTTTATTGTTTTATTAATTATTTTGACGAAATGAATCATGAATAAAAAAATGTCATGAAGCATAAGGCAAAGTTCATTCATCTAAGACTTGTAAAAGAAAGGCGAAAGATACTAAATCTCCATTGACTACTATCCAGCTAACTACAGTACATGCAGTAGTTACATCAATTTTACAAAGCTAGTTATAACAAAAATTATGAATTTCATACACAGAAAAATACCAAATTTGGCTTTATAAATATCAATTCACAGTTGTACATAATTAGCATTTAATAATGAATCATCAAATCACAAAAAAAAATATCTAGTATTTGAATAAAAATAGGGTGTGAACAAACCCAGGGGCGAATGTGTGGGATGCGAACAGACCTGATACCAACATTCTGTACACGTGTTAGCAGGTAAGCATAGAAAAAGACTTGACAACAAAAAAAACACCAGGATAATTCACTTGTGAAATTCAAAATGAATCTTTCATGTAAAAGACCATGTACATTGATGTTTTTTACAATTTAACTGTCTCTGGCATTTCCAAAAATTCACTGATAGAACCCTGAGATTTTTGTACTTGTGGTTTACTGTTGGGTAATTAACATTCCTTACAAGTTGATAACGTTTTGGAAATGTCTCTGACTTTGTGTATAGTACTATAATGTAATTTGGGTTCATAAAATAGGTGAACCTGATAAAATTAATGACTGCTAATGCTTCAAAAAAAAATCACAATGTTTTTCTCTCTCCATTTCCCCTCGAAACCATTTTACAACAGACCCTGAACATACTGAATGCCAAATTCCTATTCCCAGTGATTGGTTTGCTTGCACTGGTCTTGGCCAATGTTACATGTACTACATTGTAGTTAGAACTTTATATTCTGTCTAGCAGAGAAATAAAATTCATTCAGCGTTTAAAACATTATTCAAAAAGCTTTCTCGTGCACAAATATCAACTGAATGCAAGGTTTTATGACCTACCAGGCCAGTGGTAAAGGCCGACAAATGTTGGTCAATTGAAATTTTGACAGGACAGTCTGGACAACATCATAAAAACCAGTCCTTATGTGGTAAATTACTGGGTAAATGGACAGAAAGTTTACTAAATTGCTAGGGCCAAATGTCACATTTAATATAATAGCTAAATGTAAGGGAATATACTTTAAATAATGCCTTTTCATATAATAAATTCATAGTACAGTTTATGAAACTTAAATTTTGCATGGTTAAATGAAGATCAAACCTGCTATAAGGATTTGGTGGAAACCTGAACATTGATTTAAAGAGTAAAATTATTTACTAAAGTAAAAGACAAAAACAGAAGCCATGAGAGTCTATTATAGCTAGATCCTTCAAGCTTTCCATATCCTGTATTGAGATGATTTTTGTCATGCTGTTGAAATAAATTTTGTTTAAAACATTCTTCCAAATTCCTTTTTTAATTTTTTCTTGTTACATAAACATTTATCAAAGGGCTGTTGTTATATTAATTATAACCCTTTTAGCAGGGTATATATGAATCACCATGTCTATCCATCCTGTCACGGTTCGTGTTATCCGCATAACTTAAACTGTACATGTACATTTTTTGTATCATTGGATTTTAGATTACAGATGCACTTCGGCTGGGGGGTTTCATATAGCATGGTAAGGTCACACTAACTTTTGACATTTGTCCCTATTTAGGTGAGTACTTGTCCAATTCTTTCTGGCTCACAACTTGTGCAACGTAAAACTTTGGTTAACCAAACATGGTATGGAGTTGTATCATGGGAATGGGGGTATGTCATGTATCGGAGTTTGGTCTTGTGCATTACTCTTGCTAGAACTTAGGTTGACGATGCCTCTTGGATGGGGATGTGTCATTTATCAAAGTTGGGTCACTCTGACCTTGACATTTACCCCTTTAAAGAAGAAAAAAAAAAATTAAATTTCATCTTCTCAATACTGAATTTCACAGCAGCAACTAAAATGGATGTACCAGGGGAATAAGTCTCAATATGCAGACATCTCTTAAGTCTTCAGACTGGTTCTTTTCACAGACATACATGTATCTACTGCTGTTCATTACACCTATCTGTGTCTGTTCCATGCATTATTACATGAAACCTGATTTTGTTTAATGTCCTTTGTTACAGCTGATATAATATCCTGTGTGGAGTACAACAATACAGGAGATCTTCTGGCTACTGGTGACAAAGGTGGACGAGTAGTAATATTCCAGCGTGACAAAGCAGTAAGTTCAAAGTTTAAATGTGCATTCCTTCAAAACGTTTGCAGAGATCTTGAAAGTGGTGGTACAAAGGTCCTGATCAAAATTTTGCAAAGGACCGACATAATTTTGCTATTTTGCAATAGAGATGATGGTGAGGACCAGAAGATTTCTTCAAGGACCACCAGGGGAAAATAGATTTCGAGAACTTCGCCTTTTCACCATCATCTTAATTGTTGTAACTGCTAACTATTTTATCAAAATATGTAAAGAAAAGGGCAAATGATAAAACCTCATAAATTCATACATTGACAAATTGCAAACAACAGGAGTTCCGGTAAATGGTAAACATGTACATTATTTAATTATAGACCACTATGTACAGGACCTGATATTTTCTAAATTTTATCTTGTAATTTGTTATAATCCCGACCATATATTTTTTAGAGAGAAAACCCTAATGCTACATCAAATTAATTCCTTATTCTTTGGACTCCTAGGTATACATACTTGTAAAAAATGGGAGCAAGCGGAAATTTAATTTTAACTTTTTTTTCCCTCTAAAGTTTTATTTTTCAGAAGCAAAAGACTTCTCTTCTAGCTAGCATCATTTTGTTATCATTAAATTTTAAACAAAATGAATAGAAATTACTATATATATGTATCTAAGCAAACAGCAATGTTTATAATTTTTTTTTTAAATTTATAGAAAGATAATTTCAAGCTAGCAATAAAAAAAAATTTGTGCTTTATTCTTATGCATGATACAAAAACCAACCCCTTTTTGGATAGGCTTTATAATAACATGCTAAATATGTACTTTCATTTTTTGTCAGTATTTCATTATTACATATATAAAAATATAAGAAAAAGATATAAACAAATCAGATGTTGTGTAAAAAAGTGATATATATATGTCAAGTGGTCTAGGGCGCTGGACACGGTGCAGACAGTGTTGCCACGATGTCACAGAAGCAAGGGTTCTAATCCCGCTGAGGGAAGAACAAAAATTTGCTAATGCAAATTTCAAGATCTAAATTTGAGATGAATTATATATATATTATGGTGTTAGCCCTGTATAACCACGTGTTATCTGATGGAGAATGTCTGTCGTATAGTTGTCACATGTTTAGACGTGTATGATAAAATTAAAATTTGATGTGGCGGCATGGTAATTAACATTATCATACTTAACATGACAAAATAGCTGATCTGAAAGGTGCACCATCTTCTTGCCACTATACATCATGTACTGTGTTACAGAAGCAAGGGTTCGAACCCTGCTGAGGGAAGAACAAAAGATCTAACATTGTTGGGCTAAATTTGAGACAAAATATATATAAACTTGGTGACTTTGTCACAAAACAACAATGTTAGATATGCAAATCACTTGTGTCCAGCGCCTTAGACCGCTCAACCAACTAGGCTATAAATTAAAGCTTTCGTTATATTTACATGCTTAACATCTGTAAAGTATCGTCAGACAATTCACTATATACACACAATAATTTTTAAAATCTGAATAGTCAAATCATTTTGAAAGGGCTGGACTGGCATCAGATCGGTATGACATTACAATATGATTGTTAATATCATACCGATCTGATGTCAGTCCAGCCCTTTCAAAAGAGAAATTTTTATGGTGTATACATTGATTATTGTTGAAAACTTGCATGGGACAGATGTTCTGTTTATTTCATGTTGTGAGATAATGTCTCATTGATATTTACATGAATCCTGCATCTACTTTCATTTGTATTGTTATTAATCTACTTTACAGGGGAAGGTATCTGTACCACGTCGTGGGGAATATAATGTATACAGCACTTTCCAGAGTCATGAGCCAGAATTTGATTACCTGAAAAGTTTAGAAATAGAAGAGAAGATCAATAAAATCAGATGGTTAAAAAGAACAAACCCAGCAAATTTTTTACTCTCTACTAATGGTAAACAAAATTAGTTCGTTTGAAAGATTATAATAGGACAAACTATATATGCCAACTTATTCAGCAATGTCTCAAACAAGTTCAAAAATCAAGTGCTGATCAACTTTGGAAATATTAATAATATAGGAAATTGCCTTGCAAGTCCTCTCAAGTCTATATTTCTCTGTTGAAGAAAGTTATAAAAAGTTTTAGAGAACAAAAAGCTAATTTTTATGGAACAGGTTTACCCTTGTCTCTCTGTACATCCATACAACCTTAAATTAGTTTCCGTTCTCTTACTTTTGTTTGCCTCAACTTAATTTGATATGAAACTTATACACAATGCTTAATACAACCTAACGCAGATCACCTTTGAATTTGGATGGTGTCACTTTCACCGTTCTTGAGTAATGTCCCTTTATAAATGGAAAAATTAATAAATTTGCTGTTTCCACTAACTTTACTTTTGCACCAACCAAATGTTATGAAACTTGTACACAATGCTTATTATTACCTAACACAGATCAATTTAGAATTTTGGTAGAGTCAATTTCACCGTTCTCAAGTTCTTTGGTTTTATACAGCAGTTGTTTAAAATTACTGACTTCTTGTACAGTTTTGTTTGATAAAACAAATTGCAATTATTGGTTAAGGATTATAGTGGAGAGCAACACTTACAATCAAAATACAGCAGGGCTTCGGAATTCCCATTTCCCGGGGAAGGTAAAAAAAATTGTCGGGTAAACGAAAACGCAGGTACCAGTTTCCCATCGGGTAAGTAAATCATCTATAGTGGTACTTTCCGGTGCGTCATATTCTTGTTTGACAAAGTCTGTTATTGGACAAAATCCAGTTCAGAAACTGGTTCCTTGAAGTAATCACTTGTTTCCTTGCGTTTACAGCGGTAGTGAGTTATTTAATGTCAGTAAACAATAATGGAGATCATGAAGCCATGAGTTTGCATAAATATTTTATCAGACTTTAAAAAAAATAAGAACGGGAAAGTGAAAACTGATGCGGTAAAGTAAAATTGTGAGATAACTTTTCCATGGGTAAGTGCATTTTCAAAAAAATTCCGAAGCCCTGCACAGTAATACATATTGTATTTTGTTTCACTTATATTTTAGATAAAACTATCAAATTATGGAAGGTTACAGAGAGGGACAAGAGACCAGAAGGTTTCAATCTGAAAGATGAGACTGGCATAATGAGAGATTCTACCTCTATTACATCACTGAGGGTTCCCATCTTCAAGCCCATGGAACTAATGGTGGAGGCTAGTCCTCGTAGAATATTTGCTAATGCTCATACCTATCACATCAACTCTATATCAGTTAATAGTGACCAGGAAACTTATTTGTCTGCTGATGACCTTAGGATTAACCTTTGGCACATGGAAGTCACAGATCAAAGCTTCAGTATCCTTATTTAATTACTTTTTTTCTGCAACAGTTTTATTGAGGAAAGATGTTAAATAGAGTTTCTTAATATAAGTGAAAATTGTTTAGTTGAAAAAATTAGATAATACAGACTTTTTCGGGGGGTTAATGACTAACAATGATGGCTCATTTCAGATGTCAAAACTTGTTTCTCTAGTGTTCATCACATTTATTATACCCCACTCAACGAGTTGTGGAGGGTATAATGTTTTTGACCCGTCTGTCCGTCCGTCAGTCCTATTTCTTGTCATCGCAACTCCTCTCAAACCACACTACAGAATTTCACGAAACCTTTTTAGATAATAAGGACATACTATGTAGCTGTGCATTTTAACAGGAAATTACGATTCAATTTTTTTTCCAGGAGTTACGCCCCTTTGAACTTATTTGCCAAATATACTACTGCAAATTTTTGTCATCGCAACTCCTCTCAAACCACACAACAGAACTTCATGAAACCTTTTCAGATAATAAGGACATACTACGTAGATGTGTATATCGACAGGAAATTACGATTCATTTTTTTTTCCAGGAGTTACACCCCTTTGAACTTATTTGCCCAATATACTACTGCAACCTTTTGTCATCGCAACTCCTCTCAAACCACAAAACAGAATTTCATGAAACTGTGTAGATAATAAGGACATACTACGTAGATGTGCATATCGACAGGAAATTACGATTCAATTTTTTTTCCAGGAGTTACGCCCCTTTGAACTTATTTGCCCAATATACTACTGCAACCTTTTGTCATTGCAACCCCTCTCAAACCACACAACAGAATTTCATGAAACTGTGTAGATAATAAGGACATACTATGTAGATGTGCATATTGACAGGAAATTATGATTCAATTTTTTTTTCTGATACAATTTTTTTTTTCTTACACTTATTTTATTTCTCCAATGACAATGTGGGGATGTGGGGTATGTGAGCACGCTCACTAATACTTGATGTATTTAAATAAGGGAAGATCCAAGTATTACATATTCACGACGATGATTATATTCCCTGTAATTTTCTAGTGAAAATAAATTGCTCTAGAAATCTACAGTATATATATGTAACAAGTACATGTAACTTGTTGGTAGTCCTTTCTTTATTTTCAGTTTACACAGTTGAACATACATAGCCAGCTATAGTTAACATTCTACATGTATATGACCTTAACTTGAACAGATATTGTTGATATCAAGCCTGCCAATATGGAGGAATTGACAGAAGTAATAACAGCAGCTGAGTTCCACCCATTAGAATGTAACTTATTTGTATATAGTAGTAGTAAAGGAACAATCAGACTTTGTGATATGCGTCAACAAGCACTATGTGATAAGCATGCAAAACGTAAGTTATTGGGTCTGTTTGGATTGAATGAAGAGTCATGTGTCTATAGTTGTACTAGAATCTATACTATGCCATCTGGAATGTCATGTGATAGGTCCAGATTTTTACTGAAATAAGAAAATATTGAAGCAGAAATTCAATATGATTTTATCTCCCTGCTTTTTTTTTTATGCCCCTGCCGTAGCAGAGGGGGCATAAAGTTTAACCCTTGTCCGCCTCCAAAGTTTGTTTCCGTTCTCTAACTTGAGTTTACCTCAACCAAATGTTATGAAACTTATACACAATACTT
The DNA here is from genome assembly GCF_021869535.1 of Mytilus californianus. Classification (NCBI taxonomy): domain Eukaryota; kingdom Metazoa; phylum Mollusca; class Bivalvia; order Mytilida; family Mytilidae; genus Mytilus; species Mytilus californianus. The sequence goes on along the minus strand of NW_026262679.1, from coordinate 125,070,449 downwards.
ATTAACACAAAACTCAGATCAAGTACAAATTTGGGTAGCGTCACTTTTAATGTTCTTCAGTTTTGTCCCTTTATAACTTTATACGATGTGCAAGCGGGGGCATCATCTGTGTCCCATGGACACATTCCCCATTTATTTTACAAATTCTGAAAGCACTTGATTCAAAATTTCCAAAACATTTTTACAGGGGGAAATAAATCTGATAATTATGTTCAATAAAAGAATTTAATGCAAATTCAACAATTTTATATGACCAGAAATCAAATTCATTAACCCATTTTTTTTTTGCTGTTAAGTTTTACCCGTGTACGTGACAAAATTGGTTTCTGTTTCCGTTTACAAATGGAAAAATTTGCTGAATTTTTCGTTTCCGTTCTCTAACTTAAGTTTGCCTCAACCAAGTGTTATGAATCTGATACACAATGCTTATTACCACAAAACACAAACAAAAAGTGTTGAATCTAATACATGATGCTTATTACCACAAAACACAGATCAAGTTTGAATTTTGGTTGCGTCACTTTAACCATTGTAGAGTTATGCCCCTTTACAAATGGAAAATTTTCTGAATTTTTGGTTTCTGTTCTCTAACTTAAGTTAGTCCTCAACCAGATGTTATGAAACTTATACACAATGCTTATTACCACAAAACTCAGATCAAGTACAACTTTTGGTAGCGTCACTTTTACTGTTTGTGTGTGTGCAGGGAAACCAACATTCAATTTCCAATGGCCTAACATCGTATATATTTATTACACATGACAAAAACACTTAAAGATATTATTAGAAACACCTTTGTTTATCACATGAGAAAACATGCTGAGCTGTTACACTATGGTATTTAACATAACAAAAAAAATCCACATGAAGAAAACCTAGCTCTTTAAAGTTAAAACATTATATTACACTTGACAACATTTGCCAAACTTGCATAATATTTTGTTAAACTTAGACAGATGCTTCTTTATTATTAAAAGATGTGTCTGAAGCAAAATTTTGTGCAGTTTACTTTACATAGTGTGGAGTTAAATTTTTCAGTAATAAATAACCTTTTTAAAACTTTATGGATTGTTACGAAACTTGGACAGTAGCTTCTGCATGATCAGGAAAGAGCACTGAAGATAAAAGTTAAATAATTTTTTTCTGTATTTTACTGAGAAGTGGACTTGGCAGTCAACATTACATTTTTACACTTACAGCAGCAATCACAGTGTTCCACTGAACATTTTACAAATTTTTCTTCTATTATTTTAACCAAGAAATCTGAAAAAATCATTTGTAAATTCTGATTGCTGTAAGTTGAAAAATTTCTTGTCTTGTCTTTTTGTTTGTTTTGTTTTGTAAATGCAAAACTGAAATCTGCTTACATTCTTATCTATTATATTTACAGTATTTGAGGAACCAGAAGACCCTACAAATAGAAGTTTTTTCTCAGAGATTATATCTAGTATATCTGATGTTAAATTTAGTCATAATGGTCGCTACATGGTGACTAGAGACTATTTGTCTGTTAAAGTATGGGACCTGCAAATGGACACAAAGCCAATAGAAACATATCAAGTTCATGAATATTTACGAAGTAAATTATGTTCCTTATATGAAAATGACTGTATATTTGACAAGTTTGAGTGTTCATGGAGTGGTGATGATAGGTAAGGAATATTGATTGTACGTAGAGAAAATAATATAGTAGTTGTAATGAAAAAGAACTCTGCATTACAATTGCTGTACATATATCAAGTATAGACACAAGTTCTTTTCAATATGAAGTAGAAGAAATTCACATGCCATGGACATTGAAAATATTGATTAGAAATTTTTAAATTAAATTTGGCTACAGAATTAATGGAGATTTAAGGTTGATGTAAATACTGTAAATTTAGAAATTATTGCTAGGTTTTTATTAATGCGACTTTGTGATGATCGCAATAAAAACTCACATTCTGATATATATTTGTATGGAGATTTTCCTGAAATCGCTATAATAAATCTCGCACATTTGACCATTATTCAAAAATCACGATAATAAATGCACGCAATAATTTCTGAATTTACAGTAACACAAAAGAGAGAGCCCTTGGAGGTCGATATATTGTCCTCAGCAGCAAGAGACTTTACAACTTGTAACACACACAAAAAAAAGAACCCTTATATATAGTCCTCTGCAATAGATGACGAAAATATATATTAGATGGAAGTTATTATACAATGTTTATATATTTATCATGTTTATTGTGTAAATAAGCATTCATAGAAATCTGCTGCAAACCAACTGAGAAAGGCAGTTATCAGAAGAAATGTTTTTTATTTATTTATAAAATATGATAATTTAGCCTGAAAGGTATCTCGTGATTATTTCCCTTTGTTTATAAAAATGACTCTGTATAGGAACTGTAATGTATTGTAAACCAAAAATGCTATTTGACCTTATATGAACATAGCATATAGAAATTTTAACCATTTTTATAGAAAATAGAAGGAACAAAAAGAAGTTTTGTTAAAAGAATAAATATTTTCCATTTAAATTAGGCCTTGAAGTTCTTAATTTATATATTATAGGAACATTATGACTGGGTCATACAACAACTTCTTCAGGATGTTTGACAGGGAGAGTAAGCGTGATAATACTTTAGAGGCCAGTAGAGAAAATATGAAGCCTAGAACAATTCTCAAACCAAGAAAAGTTTGTACGGGTGGAAAACGGAAAAAAGAAGAAATAAGTGTCGATTGTTTAGACTTCAATAAGAAAATTCTTCACACAGCTTGGCATCCTAATGAGAATATTTTAGCCGTAGCAGCCACAAATAATTTGTACATTTTCCAAAGTAAAGATTGATGTGAATAAGACGCATAGTTAAAATTTCATATAGTGCTGATACAACTTGAAGGACAAAGGTCTGTAAGTGCTACTGGACATAAGTGCTAACATCGATGGTGAGAGTTCTTCCATAGTCTACTTAAAGAGTCAGTTGGTGTCACTACAGAATATTGACAGATAAGCTGTAAAATGAATGGATGTTTTGTATTTTTTCAAACAATTTTATAAATGATAATGTGAACAATAGTCATATATATTGTAACAAGTTGGACCCCAAATATATGTGATTATTTTCTTACAGCTGCAGGTCTGCTGTCAGCATTTCCTCAAATAATATTTGCCAAAGAATTGTAAAGTTGGTTGAGCTCTGTGACGGTGCAATAGTATTTTGTGTGTTCAGATAAACTCAACCTAATGCTCAAGCCTAGTCAGTCAGCAACTTAGGTTTATATGTTGCTTATTTAGGATTTTCATTTTTGAAAGCTTCCAGTAAGGTCCAACTATATGTTCCTCAAATTAATTCTCACATTAAATTTGACCTTCAAATAATTCTAAATAATCTCCACAGTCTCTTTATAATAGGATTCAACTGAAATATAAGTCAAGATTCTAGAGATGGATGGCAGAATTTTATAAAATGGCAAATACTTGGTGCAGATGAAACACATATATGAAAAAGTTGGTGCAAGTATGAGAGTGAAGAATATTCTTAAAACAGATCATTTCTCATGTACATTGTACAGTGTAGTTCGTATTTAATATATAACTGCAGATTTAGTGCTGTCACTATCTCAATAATAGAGGACCACTTTAAACAACATCATAAATGTGATACTGGTGTATGTGTTTGGTTGTAAACCAACTACCTGGTTTATTAATTCTCCCAAATGAAGTTTGGAGACTTGCTGTATTTGGTCGGTACCCATTTTCATCCCCAACCACTGCCTTTTGAGAATATTCAAATATCTTGAAAATGGTTGAGGCCCCTGCCCCTAAGCCATATATTTTCTTGTTCAACATGTCAAGATGAATTGAATGATATATAGGGTGACACCCCAGGGGTACATATATTTTGGGGTTTGGGGTCTAAGGGGACTTTTTTGACAAACTTTTCAACAGTATCATTACTTTGTTTAGTATTTATTTTCTAATTGACAAAACTTGCCATTTAGTTCAAATAGAATTCCTAGATTAGCATTTTATGCCCCGTTCTAAGGTGGAAAATGAATGCATGGTGTTACTCCTTTTTGTTTATCTGTCTACTGTGGTTAAGGACTGTTCATTAACAATCTTCTAACACTATTGTATTCCAACTGTTTACATGTTAGGAGCAGTGATACTTATTGTGGTATATCAATGAAATGTTATCACTATAATCCTCTATAGTTATCAAATGTTTATAAACATGGGACATACTTATTCTGCATTTTGTTTGGTCATCATCACCTACAATTTCAAATTCAACAAAAAAATGTTTCAAATGCAATGTTGTAATAACTGCCCATGAAAACAGTGGGACATACATGTTTTACGGACAAATCATTCTCTAGTACCAAAAAAAAGATTTTTTACATATTGTTACAAAATGTAGTCTGCACTTTCAAATTTCAAAATTGAATGTCTCTAATTTAGACCGACTGTCTTGTCTTGCCTGTAAAATACCAGGGGTTATCTCTTAGATTTCAGGTATTTGTGATTTATATATAACATTCCAGGAAATAAAACTTAACATCAACTGTTAAAACTGTCTACCCCATAAGGAGCATTGGTATACAATTCTGAGGTCCACTTATCTAATTTTGAAATGCCAAATGTGCTACTAGGATTAGGTTCGTTATACTAATTATGTATCTGAGATTAACAATAATGATCATGTACCTGATTGTGAAGTATTGTTATATTTATGTGAACCAATATGTTTTTTGTTGAAAAGTATTATTTTTTATGTCAAACAATGAAATTGCAAAAAAAAAAAATTAATAAAAAACATGAAGTATACATGCTTTTCTATGTTAGGGCCAGTTCAATGTAGTTGAATGTAAATGGTTATATATAATCTTGTAGTATCCAAATTTGTTTGAAAAAATTTGGAAATAATTAGGTCTCTGATCATCAACTTGTTACTAGAAATTTTTTTGAAACTCCGGTTCCGTAGGTGGATATGGCTATTCATTTTTATGCACTTTTTTTGGTTATATAGCTGAAGTATTTATTGATCCTTGGCTTATCAACTGTTTTGGGTGAAGTGCTCTCGATTAAGAGAGATATCCAGAAAAATGACTCGGACTTGTCAAATTTATGAATGCTGTTTTCATTTTTTAGGGGGTAAACTTTGGACAAGGGAGAGAACAGCTGTACATAATTTGAAGTGGCTTGTGCTTTTTACAACATGTACCTGGAAGTTATTGAAAGAGATATTAAGCATTTATGTAACAAATATTGTGTAAATTGGATTTTAAGGATCTTGCAACAGCATGAAAGAAATTGTACAAGCTTGAGTTTTATAAAGGTTTAAGAATCAAAAGCCAAAAGAAAATGAAATTGTTAAAAACATGCATCAATAGGATCCAATGTGTTGTATCAGCATTGGCTCACACATCTCATATTCATTGAGATTATTTGACTATGCTCCCTCAGTCATGGTCTATTGACTTTGAAACTTGTGTATGGTTTAGTTAGTTCACATGAGATTGAGTTTGTGATGAGAAATGTTTTAAGATGAACCCCTTATGGTAAGTCATTGAAAATTTGGTATGCAGTTGTAGTAGCTTTTGCACATCTCATGTCTGGGAAGATAATATGGCACTGCCCATTCCATCATGGTTCATCAACTGGCACTTTTGCGTAGATAGGTGTTTAAAGTTTGTGCTTAAACTCTGTTTTAAGGGGAACCAGTTGATAAGATTTGGTATGCAGTTTTATCAGGATACGCACCTCTCATATTCATGGAGATTATTCAACCATGCATCTTCATGGTCTTGCTCAGCGACTTCAAATTTTCTGCCAACAGGCAAGACAGATATCTCTGTGACAACAGTTTATTATCAAAATTACATACAGGCTAGTCATGTGTGTCAACAGTTAATTTGATATATTGTCAAACCATTGAACATGGCTACAAATAGAACAAAAAATTTTGCAGTTGTATATTGGTATCACGTTGCCATCGTCCGAAGACATTTGGTTTCCCGACAATAACTTTAGTATATGTAAATAGAAATCTATGAAATTTAAACACAAGGTTTATAACCACAAAAGGAAGGTTGTGATTGATTTTGGGGGTTTTGGTCCTAACAGTTTAGGAATTGGGGGCCTGTATAAGCATTTTTCTAGTTTCCAGACAATAACTTGTGGAAAGGTGTATTGATCTCTCTGAAATTACCACAAGTTTCCATACCACAAAGGGATGGTTAGAATTGGCTATGGGGGGTTATGGCTCAAACCGTTTAGGAATAAGGGGCAAAAAAGGGGTGAAAACAAGGGTTTCCTGGTTAACGGACAATTACTAAAAAGTACAATTTAATGTTTGGATTACCTCCCTTACACTACTTTTAAATTATGTATAAAGAAATGTTGTTTTGTCTTGAGGTGATTAGCTGTGAATTTATTTTTAGAAGTTACTATTAAAAATGCTGATTAAGGAATATTAATTTTAGCCATGATTATGTATGTCATTTTCTATTATAAGACTTTTATGATGTATTTAAATGGGTAATTATGGTTGCAAACTCCATTGGAAATTTTGCCAAAAAAGGGGGGGGTCAATTCACAACAGCATAGTGTATTGCACAAAAGCAAAAAAAAGGGGGGGGGGGGGGGGGGGGTAAAATTTGTTTTGTTTTTTTTGGGGGAGAGGTCAATTCGCAACAGCATAGTGTATTGCACAAAAGCAAAAAATTGAATATAAATTCAAATCATATAACCAATTATAAGTTCTTTGACTACAGTTATTCTGTGTTAGAAACCTATTATCTGTCAAATATTTAATTACAATCCAAATTCAGACCTGTATCGAGCACGAATATTGTGTCCATTTTTGCCCCAACTGTTCAGGGTTGGACCTCTGCGGTTGTATCCAGCTGCACTCGGCGAAGCAATTTATTTGCCTTATATCTTGAAAACTCTAATAGAAAGCCCGCTGAAAGAAACTTTAAAAAAAGGATCAAAACAAGATCTACAAATAAGTCAACTAAATATTGTCTCCTGCGACGAATGTAGAAATTTTAGACAGGGAATACAATCTGGCAGCAAGGGTGTAAACTATTTCAGAAGGTAAAAGACCTGGATGCTTCATACCTTATGATACGAAATTATGTCTCGTATGTCCATTGTCCTAGACCTCATTTTAATGGTTCAGTGACTCCTTGAAAAAAATGTAAAGTTTTTTGTCATGTGAAATACTCACTTGTGAGTAATAGGATAATTATATTTCGTATATGGGATCCATAGAAAGTCAAACAGGGTTCACCTGACCACCGCCTCATTTCATGGATCAGTAATCAAGATGGAAGTTTTCGTGGTCAAGTCTCTCTCTAAGATACTATAAGCAATAGGTCGACCATTATTGGTGTATGGGATGATTGTAAAGTGTACATATTTTTCTGGCAGGTTTCATCTGACCTTGACCTTATTTTCACGGTTCCTTGGTCAAATCATTTTTTTTCTGATCTGGTCTATTTCGTTTATGGAATGATTACATGGAGTACATGTTGTCTGCAAGTATCCATCTAATCATGAGCTTGTTTTCATGCTTCTTTTGTCAATGTTAGGTTTTCATGGTTCTTTTGTCAATGTTTTTATGGTTTTGTCCGTTTATAAGATACTATAAGCAGTTGGTCAACTGTATTTGGTGTGTGGAATGCTTGTAAGGTGTACATGTCTATCTGGAAGGTTTCATCTGACCTCAACCTCATTTACATTGATCATTGATAATGTTAAGTTTATTGGATACGTGTTGTAAATCCTTCATATTACAGACTTTCAATCACATAAATTCAATCATAGATGAGGCTAGCGAGATATTACAGCGTGTGCACTCTTTGTTAAATGCGACACTTACTGATTTCAATCATCATTTTCATGGTTCATTGGTTTATTTTTGTCCCCCGCGCAACGCGTTGTTGGGGACATAGACCTACCGGGCGTCTGTCCGTTTGTTCTTGTTAGCGCTATCATTTGTACAATTCTTGCCAGATTTTTATGAAACTTATTTCAAAGGTTTATATTAGCAATGTCTTGGACGAGTTCGAAAATCAGTGTCGATCAATTATTTTTAAAAGAGTTATGTCCTTTAAAAACATTTAGCGCTCTCATGTGTTCAATTGTTGCCAGATTTTTATGAAACTTATATCATAGGTTTCTATCAGCAATATCTTGGACGAGTTCGAAAATCAGTGCCGATCAATCATTTTTGAAAGAGTTTTGCCCCTTAGAAACATTGATTAAATGGAAAATTGCAGTTAGAGCTCTCATGTGTTCAATTCTTGCCAGAATTTCACAAAACTTATCATAGGGTTATATCAGCAATGTCTTTGACACGAAAGTAAGTTCTGATCAAATATTTTTATACGACCGCAAAAATAAAAATTTTTTGGTCGTATATTGGTATCACGTTGTCAATAACTTTAGTATAAGCAAATAGAAATCAATAAAATTTTAACACAAGGTTTATAACCACTAAAGGAAGGTTGGGATTGATTTTGGGGGTTATGGTCCCAACTGTTTAGGAATTAGGGGCCCAAATAAGCATTTTTGTAGTTTCCAGACAATAACTTGTGTTAAAAAGTGTATGAATCTCTCTGAAATTATACCACAAGTTTCCATACTACAATGGGATGGTTAGGATTGGCTCAAACCATTTGGGAATTAGGGGAATAACAAGGGTTTTTCTGGTTAAAGGACAATTGAGACAATTTAAAAGCAGTGTAAGGGAGGTAATCCAAATCCAAATCAATTTAAATAGCAATGTTTGATTACCTCCCTAACACTGCTTGTAAATTATGTATAAAGAAATGATTTTTGTCTGAGATACTGACCATAACTTAAGGGAAAAAAAATATTTTTTGGAATAAGGGAAAGGGGAAGGTGAAAAAAATTGGAGGGGGACAATTTTTCTCATTTCAGATTTCAGAAATTAAAAAAAAATTTCTTCAAATATTTTTTTTTTGGGGGGGGGGGGGGGGGGTTAATATTCAACAGCATAGTGTATTGCACAAACGCAAGAAAACGGGGTTAATTTTTTTTTTGGGGTGGGGGGGGGGGGGGCAATTCGCATAGTGTAGTGCACAAAAGCAAAAAATTGAATATAAATTCAAATCATATAACCAATTTGAAGTTCTTTGACTACATTTATTTTGTGTCAGAAACCTATTATGTGTCAAAAATTTAATTACAATCCAAATTCGACCTGTATCAAGCGTGAATATTGTGTCCATTTCGGCCCCAACTTTTCAGGGTTGGACATCTGCGGTTGTATCCAGCTGCGCTCAGCGAAGCAATTTATTAACGAGTTATGCCCCTTGGAAATATAAATTAAAATGGAAATCACATTGCATTTGCTCTGAAGCCTTCATTTCTCTAAGATATTAATAAAAAGTTTTAAAGAACCATAAAAAAGTGCTTTTTGTCTTGCCTGCGATGGAAGTCGCAGTATGCGAGACATAGGTATTACTATCTGGCGGCGGCGGCGTAAGCTATTTGTATAAAGCTTTATATTTCAGAAGGTAGAAGACCTGGATGCTTCATACCTTGTATGCAGATACCTTATGTGACGAAGTTTCCGTCTGTCATATGCCAATTGTCCTTGACCTCATTTTCATGGTTCAGTGACTGCTTAAAAAAAAAATAGTTTTTTTGTCATGTGAATTTCTCACTTATTATGAGTAATAGGATAACTATATTTGGTATATGGAATCCTTGCAACGTGTACATGTCCGTCATACAGGGCTTAGTTTATTAGGTCTTTCCACCTTTCCGTGGAAAGACCTATTGGTTTTCTTCTGATTATTTTTTTTTTCTTCCGCCTAATTTTTTTCTTGCAGTGTATTTTTGTTTCAAAAGATGTCGCTTAGTTTTTTGGTATATGATATCATACAGTCTATACGCTTTTGAAACTGACCCTGTTTAACGGAACACTTTTCTTTGTAAGAGTTATCTCCCCAAACACTGTTTTTCTTGTTATGAGATCTCCTCCGCAACCGTAAAAGAAAGCGACAAATTTATTTTTCCAAATTGCTCGTTATATCCTCAAGATGTTAGGTTTTATTTTGACCGAAGCCGTATAGAGATTCCATATGAGAGTTATTTCCCCTTTTGTATTTGATATAAGTGAAATGTATTTTTAACTGGAAAACCATAAGTGATAGAGGCCTAGGGTCTTTTGATATGAGGTCATTGGTCCAAAAAAATGAAAATGAGGTCAAGGTCAAAGGTCAAGGTCATGTTCAAAATTTTGATTTTGGCTTTTTATCTCTTATTTTTAGAAATCATATAAGATATCGACAAAATATTTTCACACAATTGTTAGTTGCGACATGTCGTAACACGTAAATTTTAGTTGAAAGGGTACGTAGACATTTGATGCGAGTTTTCCCCCTTTTATATCTAATATTAGTCGTATGGTAATAGAACTCATTAACAATATAAAGTAGAGGCCTAGAGTCTTTTGATTTGTGGTCCTTGGTTTATGACCTTGAAATTGAGCTCAAGGTCATAGGTAAATTTAACGTTCTAGATTTTGACCTTTGCTTTTACCTCATATGTATACATGATAAAGCCAAGGGACTTTTTGCATTAGGATGCATGCAATGTGACATTGAAAAAGTCAACCGGAAGTGACCTTTTGTAAACCGGAAGTAGCTATTGTTTGTACTAAGTTAATGTAAAAGTATATAGAACCATATATTTTTGGAATCAGTGTCAAGTAAACTATCAAACAATACCGGAAGTAACATCTTTTAAACCGGAAGTAAAAAATTATCTCCCTTATTTATATCTTTTTGTATAAAAAAACATATATTTTTGGAATCGGCGTACAATAAGCTGTCATTTGACGCGGAAATTGACATTTAAAACAAAATTTTAATATTTTCATATCAAAATAGATCCTTACTGGTGGAAAGACCTTCAATTGTTCTCTGAACAATTGCTTTTTAATTTATTTTGTATTTGCATTGTATCATAGGCCACATTTATTTGTTCATTGTATGTTCATTGGTGTTAATATTTCCTTTGATTGAGTTAAGCTATTTCTGTTGATATTTTATAGTGTGTCTTTCTATGTTGTGATGTTACACTATTGTTTCAGGAAAAAGGGTGAAGGTTTGGTACCATTAAAACATTGAAACCCGCTGCATTTGTTTGCACCTGTCCTAAGTCAGGAATCTGATATTCAGTAGTTGTCGTTTGTTGATGTGGTTCATAAGTGTTTCTCTTTTGTCGTTTTTTATGTAGATTAGACCGTTGGTTTTCCCGTTTGAATGGTTTTACACTAGTAATTTTTGGGGCCCTTTATAGCTTACTGTTCGGTGTGAGCCAAGGCTCCGTGTTGAAGACCGTACTTTGACCTATAATGGTTTACTTTTTTTTAATTTTGACTTGGATGGAGAGTTGTCTCATTGGCACTCGTACCACATCTTCTTATATCTATTAACCTGACCTCATTTCATGGATCAGTGATCGGTTAAAGTAACGTGATTAGTTCCGTTTCTCAGATACTACAAGCAGCCGGTCAACTATATGTGGTGTATGGAATGATTGTAAGGGGTACATGTCAGGCTGGCAGGGTTCATCTGACCTTGACCTCATTTTCATGGTTCTTGGTCATTGTTAATTTTTTGTGTTTTGGTCTGTTTTCAAGTACTGTAAGCAATAGGTCTATATTTGGTGTATGGAATAATTGTAAGGTGTATATGTCTGTCTAGCTGGTGTCATCTGACCTTGACCTCATTTTAATGGTTCATTGGTCAATGTTAAGTGTTTGTGCTTTGGTCTGTTTTTCAAGTACTATTAGCAATAAGTCAACTATATTTGGTGTATGGAATGATTGTAAGGTGTACATGTCTGTCTAGCCGGTGTCATCTGACCTTGACCTCATTTTCATGGTTCATTGGTCAATGTTAAGCTATTGTGTTTTGGTCTGTTTTTCAAATACTAATAGAATAGGTCAACCATATTTGGTGTATGGAATGATTGCAAGATGTACATGTCTGTCTAGCTAGTATCATCTGACCTTGACCTCATTTCCATGGTTCATTGGTTCACATAAATGTTTTGTGTTTTGGTCTGTTTTTCAATTACCATAAGCAATATGTCATCTATATTTGGTGTATGGAATAATTGTAAGGTGTACATGTCTGTGTGACAGTTTTCATCTGACCTTGACCTCATTGTCATGGATCTTTAAAAATGTCTAGTTTATGTGATACTTGTAGTAAAACCTTTATCTTTAAGACTTTCAACATAAAATTAATGGTCAGTAAAACAGGCGAGACATTTCAGCGTGTGCACTCTAGTTTTAGTTTTTGTCCTTGTACCTTGGATAGATAAAATATGTGCAACGCGGGGACATTCGAACACTGTTCTTTTATAAACTTTATGTTTTAGTCCATTTCTGAGATATTATAAGCAATAGTTTTAACATATTGGTGTATGGAATGATTGTAAGGTGTACATGTCTGTCTAATAGGGTTCATCTGTCTAGCAGGGTTCATCTGACCTTTACTCCATCTACATGGATCATTGATCTGTTAATTTCATGTAATACTTATTGTATAACCATTTTCCCTAAGACTGACAACATAAATTCAATCATGACCAGTAATGCAATCGAGACATTTCAGCATGCACACTCTTGTTTAGTGTTTTACATATATATAATATAAAGCAAACATGATAGAAGGTCTAGATTTACAAATTTGTCAATAAATGAGTCATTGCCCTTGAATGCTGATTTTTATATTGCTTATAAGATAGACGTAAAATTGAGAATGGAAATGGGGAATATGTCAAAGAGACAACAACCCGACCAAAGAGCAGACAACAGCCGAAGGCCGCCAATGGGTCTTCATACATGTACATAGCTACGGGAAAAGGTTAAATAAAGTATTTTGCAGACTTACCATTATACCATGATAACGTTGTTTGCATGGATAGTTTTGGTATGATAGACAGTTTTGTGTGCTTGAAAATTAAATTGAACATAAAAAGATGGAGGAAATAAAAATGTTAAGCAACATTTGAGTCTTTATAGAAACGTGTATCATGAATGTTCATATACCAACTGAATACCACATAATATCACACAAAACTAATACTAGTACATGGATCAGTATTCAAACGTTCCATATTCCTAAAGAACAAAACGGACTTTATAATGAAACTGAAACTACACATAGGTCCTGTCCACAATTTAGTAATTATATCTTTGAATGTATCAACTAAATAACATATTCCACCTCTAAATATCAAAAAATTAGGAGATGTAGTATGAATACCAAGGTCCACATTTTGGTAAACCAATACCGGGCTTGGGAAAAAAGGGGGATACAAAAAGTTCATATTATACGATGCCTGCCTGAAATCCCCTTAACAATCAATAGCATGGATGTTGAACGAATGAATCAGAACCACATGTACTTAATTCAGCCCAATATATTAGCCAGTGAGGATCTATTGATATCCTCAGTGTTCAATATCTTCTTATCTTCTTTGCAAATTCAGTACATGGTAAGTTATTGGAAGCAAAAACTCTACATTTATCCTTATATACCCAATGGCCTATACATAAGGCTAGGGCCATTTCTCAAAAAGCCTTCTTCCAAAAACTCAAAATAGATTGAAAAAAAAAACATAATGCAATGCAACATTTAATCAATAGAATTCCCTGCATTATACATGACATCTAATCCATAAGTATCCAAAATGTTAAACATTATAATAGTATAACTTATATTACTGACAGAAACTTCATAAATATAAGACTTATAAAATGACAAGCATATATTGTGGCACATAAATCAGCTATACATCTTGAATAATCTGCTTGTTCCCTTATTTTTACTCTAAATCTTTAGTCAACATTCTCAACAGATATAATATATTTGCTTTCCCTTTGTTGCCTTTATTTTTATCTATGACTTGGTGGGTAGTTCCTTCGCAAAATGAAGTCCAGATATAAACACATTTCTCCTGAGGTGCCTGGTGTCAACCAGGGGGTTAACTGCCCAAGTGGTTCCCATTTACAGACCATCACATATTTGAGTCCAAGGACATCAGTGTGGACCAAAATGAACCTCGACTAATGACTATAAACTTTCGCCCAACATTCTGACTAGATGGAACAAAAACAAGATGCAATTCAATATTATTATCCACTACATATCTAAATATTTCTTTCAAAATACTACTTAAGGCCCGACATTTACCACCCTGACTATACCATGCTCGTTTTACTGTCATTCTATCAGTCAGTATGTCAACCCAGGAATTCAACAGTCTCTACTAAAGATCGAAACTTGAGAGTGGCATCAGTCTCCTTTTCATCAATTTGTCTTGTGTCATTATCAGACTTTTAATCACCAAGAACCAGTTTCTCCTTACTTGGCTGTACTAGAGCACCATACCTATATACCTATAACCAGATGCATTCGTTGACATTTCGTCCTTCAGAGCTATCAACACTTAAACCGCTATATAGAGGGTTATTTTCGCGGGTGTAAAATTTCGCGATTTTCATTGAATACGGTATACGAAGTATTTTGGCGGTTATTATTTTGGCGGATTCAAAACTTTTATCAATACCTTTGCATATACACTTTTAATTTGGCGGAATTTATTTTGGCGATTTTGTTCTATCCGCGAAAAAAAGCGAAAATTTACACCCCGCGAAAATAACCCGCTATACGGTATTCCTTATAGAAAAGAATATCGCTGCATTAATCTACCGACAAAACAGTGTACAACACGATAGAGCCAACGACATAGAACCGCATTTCCAACAGAATCTTTGCAATGTTCTCAAGGTTATCTCATTGCACGATAATATTGATTCCTAAATAAACATCTTGAAGTATAAAGCCTAACCGAGTCAACAGGAAAACCCAGAAACTTCTTGCATGAAGCTGGTACAAAGTAACACTTCTTTAGTGAGAGTGTATCCCAACTTTGTTAACACTTCTAGCATGACATACGTCAACTCATTAAATCGTGAATTGTATTATTCATAACATTTAGGCATCTTCAGTATTGACTGATACACGAAAGGTGAAGCCTTCTGACCAAAAGGGAGGGTTGTATTAAGAATTGAATGCTTCTTTTTGTAAATTTATTGGGGTGTGAAAGCGTTGACCGAAGTACATTTTGTATGAAGCGTGCGCGCGGTCAACGCTTTCACAACCCTATAAAATTACTAAAAGAAGCATTCAATACTTATAATTACATTTTTTTGCTAGGATCATGAAAACACGATTTCTATCAAGTTTTTCTTTTATTTACCTGTGCACTTTATTGTGGAAGCTCGTGTCATCATGCATGTTACATTTCATTTTGAAATGAAGGTTAATTTCAGAATGACGCGAGATTGCTGTTAGCCAATCAAAATAACGTATTATAATGAAACATACATGAAGTGTTACATGATACAGCACCTTCATAGGCACTTCTCTTAATGTCTCTTAGTGAAAAGCTCAATATTTTACCCACATGTTCTTAAACCGCTTACCATGGCATAAGGCGTGGTTTACTTGGCTCTATTATAAGTGGCATTACAACATATGTGGTAGACAAGTGCATATTTTTCCTAATAGTTTAATTGATCATGAAGAGATTCCCTTGCAGAATTTATTGGAAACAGAAAAAATATTGATTTGGACGAACATCTGACTAGAAGGCTTTGCCTTTGATATTGCCCTTGAAATGTCGGGTGGAAAGGGGGGTGGGGTGGAACCTCAAACATCGACCCTAATGGTTAATCATTTCAAAATATTTGTCTCCATCATTTCTTTGCTAATAATAGCTTGCCAATTTGAAAGACATTCCTGAATTTGGCCATCTACAAAACAGTCAGGATCCATAATAGCAATGAGCAAGAATAAAAATAATGATATCAATAAGCACTTCCTTGGCCTATGGTAAGCGAGTTGCAAACGAATGCGTTCACTGTCACCCGTACATGCTGGCTTCTAATGTGCACCTTTGTCAGATCAAAAACACTCTCAATTTCCAAGTCAGGAACTTGTTTATTAGTGATTCATGGTCTTTTGGTTTTTGTTCTATTCTGTAGAAAAACTAAATATTTGTTATTGCTTGTAAATTTATTAAAAACTAGCATAGCACTCCTCGGGTACAATTCACGCGGTATACCACTAGGTATATGTGTCCCTTGAATTGCCGACAAAGAAACTTCAAGCTGAACAAACATACAAAATGTATACAGTAAAGTTCAAACAGGAAAGAGGAAGCTTCCATCATGTATTGTTGTCATCTATATAACACTTCAAAAAGTTGAATCCGATGCGTTTGTAACAATAGCCTCTGCGAACAAAACATAACAACCTGGGTCCGTGAATGTACATTTTATAATTTCATAACTTTAGATATATACATACATAACATCTGCATCGCTGTCATTCGGTATATCGAGAAAATTGATCGTGTAAGAATAAGTAACGGTGGTTAAGTATTGCGATTGGATCGTGAAAGATCTGGTATAGGATCGTGAAGGAAATCTTATCGAGAAGACACATGCAACGTCAGAAAATAATCTAATTTAATGAATAATAATGACAAATATAAAACTGTCTGTCAAAAAAGTTTAACCTTATGATCAGTATCCGAGAAAATCAAGGTTTAAAAGTACACCGTTTTTACAAAACTACAAAAGGCAGATTGCTCCTCGAAATTTCAAAGAAATAAAAATGTAAACAAACATGATTTTTTTCATTTTTTGAATGCATAAATTACTTTTCTCATAAATATATCATTCCATATTACTGTTTAAAATGGTTATTAAAGTTATTGAGTTCTAGTTTAATTAGAAACTTCGCAAAAATAGGAATATTTGTAAACTTTGAGATTGATATTCCGGATCGTGAAAAATCGGATACCGTTTTTTGATGGTCGTGAAAAGGATCATGGAAGATTCGGTTGTCACTTATTCTTTATTGCAAAATTCCACGAAAACGATCAAATCATTTTTGAACACATGATAATCTATATTTGTAATTGTTAAGTAAATAAATAAATAAATTTTTATGCACAATCCTTTCTATAAAACGAAGATCTTTGTTGATTTTTGTAACAAAAGGGAAAAAGACATTGTTTAAAAAAAAAACCGCAGGAAAACAACTATCATATTCCTGACTTGGAATCATTTTGACAGACATATTTCTTTTTTCTGATTTGTTCCACTTTTTGAAAATACAGCCATAAATTGCACGATCCGATCGCAATACTTTACCACCATTTGTTATTCTTTCACGATAATTTTTCTCGATATACCGAATGACACCAGTGATCTGGTCCTATCAAAATTAGTCATTCAAATTACAAAACAACGATGGAATAACTTAAAAATATAAGATTGTCACAAAACCAAGTATATAAATCAATGTATGAACCACTATTTCATATGAACATACTAGAACATACCCGCGACATCGCGGGTCCGTGACTGAATTTAAGTACCTATGCCTTATTTTTAGCCTGGATTCGTATTGCCATTTAATAAAGTCATGCTGATTGTAAGGAGCGCAGTTTTCTCTGCTTTCAAAATCTTTCTGTTTGAACCCGACCTGGTTTACTTACTACAAGTTACTACATTACTATTAGTTATATATAAAGTTGTTTTTAAGGGGTTCACGCTTATATATTGGCGAGTTTAAGATGTGTCTATGGGCCACTCGATATCCTCAGAATCACGATTCTCAAAACGTCTCGAAAATTTTCCAACATGTCTTTGATACGGCCCCTCTATGGATAGGCTACCACGTGACATTGTATATTTCAACAATCCGGCAAAGTTCATTTGTAGATTTGAAAGTAAAACAATAAAGACTAGGTTGCATTCTAAAATCATTTATATGTTAGTACCTATTTGCCTTTTTACAAAACATATATGTTTTTAATTATGTGAATATTTATTGAATATCAAGTATAATGATAACGCAATTATATAATTCGTGCTTTGAGACGGTCCCTCTACGCGTTGTGTATGTAGTATTTTATAAACCTGGGAATAGTTTATTGATAAACAATGACCCAGAATAAACTGATTATTTCTAAACGTTTATCATTTGATATTTAGTATTTCAATCATAGCATGAGAAAATGTCGGAAAGCATGTAGAAAATTAAGAAAACGATATTTCTGTTTAAAATATTTATCTATAAGGTCGAAAACACAGTGGTCGGAAAGCAGAAAGATAATCAAACAAAAGGATTTTTCTTTAAAAAAAATACCTAATTTCATTAATAGATACTACCAGACTAAGAGAATACTCATCGTTAAGGTAAAACTGAGACTGAATTTATTCCTAATAATTATAGAATATAATCAAAATTGTAATGTATACATGCATTATGTCTCACAGGTTTGATCAGTCATTACATTTTTACATTTATGAAAATTATATGTAACGTATGAGCACCAATAAGCAGGGGTGCGTATCCAACGTTAGCTAAATAACTAAATTTTAAACGGTAGTGAATGAAAAAAATACTTGCGTGGTTTCAATTCACAAGAATTTTAAATCCTTGCATCTCACAAAAAACGTAATTAATATTTTACAATAATCATAACAAAATTAATTACAATCATAATGCCAATTGTTTTATACTGTTTAAGAAGGGATTTATAAGTCTCTACTTATATTTTGTATAGCAATATATTCATATAGTGGAATGATAGACTTTAAAAAGAGATTCATTTGATAAATAAAATGTCCATCCGTAAATACTTGACATTTGTGTTTATTGATATTATATGCAAGCCATTTTCGGAAAAAAAGTTCACTATCAGGATTGTATATATAAAAAAGAAGATGTGGTACGATTGCCAATGAGACAACTCTCCACAAGAGACCAAATGACACTGAAATTAACAACTATAGGTCACCGTGCGGCCTTCAACAATGAGCAAAGCCCATACCGCACAGTCAGCTATAAAAGGCCCCGGAATGACAATGTAAAACAATTCAAACGAGAAAACTAACGGCCTAATTTATGTACAAAAAATGAACGAAAAACAAATATGTAACACATAAACAAACGACAACCACTGAATTACAGGCTCCTGACTTGGGACAGGCACATACAAACATAATGTGGCGGGGTTAAACATATTAGCGGGATCCCAACCCTCCCCCTAACCTGGGACAGTGGTGTAACAGTACAACATAAGAACGAACTATTAAAATCAGTTGAAAGAGGCTTAACTCATCAGATGGATAAAAATACAAATAATACAAATACAAGTGGACGTGGCCGGGTACTTGTACATCCAAACAACAAAAAGACACTAAGTACAGGTCTGATAGTACTCGCAGTTACTGACAGCTAGTTCAAAGCCACTAACAACTAATAAAAAAAATCATGCATCTAAGACTAAATAGTTTATGTTTATTATAAAATTTCAATTTTTTTTTTCTTTTATAACCTTGTAGCATCTAAATATTTGTACTATAGTACGGTTTTGAAAATTGTATTCATTGTGGTGACCAGCTATCCTACACGTCTTGGTTCATTCACATTATACATCACCCTGTTCACACGCACACTATCGGTTTGCGTTCATAATGTCAATGAATCCGGAGTCAAAACAATTAAGGTAGGTAGTTTGACATCCGAATTCAACTATTAGATTAATATATGTGATGACGTAAATGCGTGTTCTTATCAGAGTATCAGTGCGTATGCTTTCTATTTACTATTTCTTGCGCAAAAATACCACATTCATGCATAAATATTTATTTCACTTTTCTCTTTTTCGCTTTTCTTATCTAAATTCAGGACACGGCAGTATAAGAGCTTGACATGTGACTTTCAAGCACGGTTATCATGCTTACGGTATTCTGACCTCTAGCTGTTTCTCTTTTGTTTTCTTTTTTGAGTCACTGTCCTTTTATAAACTTTGACTTTTTCGAAATGCCAAGGATTTTCTACCCAAGGAATAAATTACTTAACTTCGTACTTTATTTTGTCTTTTTAACTACTTTTATTCGAGCGTCACTGATGATTATTTGTAGAGTTAACTCGCGTCTGGCGTACAACATGTTAATCCTGGTATCTTTTTATATCTACATGTCTTTTTATATAAATTGGTTCTTTTGAGAGTATGTTCAGGTATTCATAAAACTTCTGAAAATAAGATATTCTTCAAAACCAAGTTTCCCTGTAGAATATTTGGGTTGATTTAAGTAAAATCAGGAAATCCTTAAAATTTGAGATGTTTTATGAGACCAAAATAAGTCTTTATATAAGAGGTCCAAATGAAGCTGGTGTGTTACTCTCAAGAAAAATATACGAAACCTTCTAATAAATTACATGCCACAGGGTTTCACTTCACATGGAAAATGGACTTTAAATGAATCTATACAACATCTACCATGAGTAAAGACAGCTTCAATAACGATTTGGTAATATTAAGGCATCCATGCAGGAAACAAAACACAAAGATATGATAGATAAAATAAATGCATCCAGATTATAAAGCAAACTGAGTGCTTAAATTTATATTGCGATTGGTTTGTGCAACTTGCATTATACATCCATTGTAGAAACTGGGATTTGCAATAGGGTTATGAAAAAATGATGTACAATCCCAAGTAATAAATGAAATAGTCGAGCTTTAAAATGAATATTCAAATAGTAGCTGTATGTCTGCCTATGTGTAGTGACGACTGTAAATTATACCTTGTCCATCGGATTTCTTATGATTAAGAAATACCAGGCTTTAGAATATTTATAAAGTGCCTAGAAAATCAACCTAACAATGTTAGAGTAGATTTGATTCTTTACTTCCTCCCCGGCCGGGGCTTGAACCTGTACTTTTCACTTCACACTTCTACGACAACACCGCCTAGCATTGCGCAGACGCCTTATCCCCTCCTCTAGCTATAGCTGATAAAAATCAGCTTTCGTTTCGGGGCTTAAAAATACTTTGTGTAATGCGTCTAGATGTCCTTGTTTAATTCCTACGAGAAGGTAACACCTCCCGAAACGAAAGCTGATTTTTAACAGCTATAGTTGGAGGAGGGGATAATGAATCTGCGCAATGCTAGGCGGTGTTGTCGTACAAGTATGAAGTGAAAAGTACAGGTTCCAGTCCCGGCCGGGGAGGAAGTAAAGAATCAAATCTACTCTAACATTGTAAAATTAAATAGTAGCTGTATATACACTTTTCTATTCACAACTATACAACATTGCTTTCAACTGACTTGTGCAAGAATGTACACCCTATTACATATATTTAATAAATGTAGTTTAACTTCATCATTATCTTCTTCTATTCACAATAAATTATTTCAATTCAAAAGCATACAAAAATTAAGCAACAATCTTTTGGTGACCAGTCAGCGGTCTTAGGTTCACGTATTGCTTTTTCTTTTTTTAAAGAAAGCAACTTGTTTTTTATTCGTCGTTTTTGCGTCATTTCGGCTTACAAATTAGACCTCGTTATTTGAGTAGTATAGATAATTTTACAATGTATAATTTTGCAGTTACGTGAATAACTTTAAGAACTTATAATTGTACCAGACATTTGTCACTGAATCGAGCACACAAGAAAATGTATGAACCACCATTTTATGTAAACAAGACCTTTTAATGTTCATCACATTTTGGCATATCTCTTTTTCTTCATCATCTTAAGCAGGTTTTTTGGTATTGCAACCAAGTGGTTGAAAATACGATATACAGCATTATAACCTTGCTTATAGCTAGCTCTACGTTCTTGTAGGGTTGGCCATTGCAGTTGTTGAAAAATGTTTGTAACACTGGTGGTTCGAATGTAATCACCAGTAACAAACCTTGCCGCCCTTCGTTGTACCAGTTCCAGGTTATAAATGTTGATGGTAGTTGTGTGTTCCATATGATGCTGGCATACTTCATCTGTGGTCAAGCTATCGGCATTCCCATGAGAACCAACTTTACTCCTCCTCTTGTCGACTTGTTCTTTTATTCACATGAGGCTAAACCAATACAAGAGCATTATCCTTTAAATTCACGATCCGCTATATAGATGATGTCATCTCACTAAATAATCCAAAGTTTGGTGACTATGTCGAAGGCATCTATCCCATCGAATTTGAAAGAGTTAAGTCTGCTCATGTCCTGACTTCTAGAAATTGACAATGAGGGTTGGTTTAGAACAAAACTCTAAGACAAAAGAGATGATTTCAGCTGCCTACTTGTGAACTTTCCATTTCTATGTAGCAACATTCTAGCAATCTCCCAGTTGATATGATATTCTAGAACTTGCATTTTCTATCATGATTTCCGTAATAGAGGGTTGCTGCTTACATGCAAGGAAGATATAAAACCAAGAGTTCCAAGTGGTGAAGTTGAAATCATCCCTTCGAAAATTTTACGGACGCCAGTTTGTTGACTGTTATGAAATATCTGTTTCACAGATAACGACGGATATGGTCCAAGACAGGCGAAGGCTACCAAAGGGACATTCACACTCATAAGTCGAACGCCATGGCAAAAAAAGAGAAAAATACCAAGAGTCAAAAACTAAAGACCGAGCAACGCGAACCCACCAAAAAACCGGGAAAGTTGCTACAAATCATACACAAGTGAACATAATATTGCGGAGTTTATAACTAAGGGTCAAATTGGTGAATAAGCAGACTGTTCAAACAAAGACAATCTTGTCACGAGTATTTTAACTCGATATATGTCTTCTGTCAATTGGAGTGCTTGTCTATTTTGCAATAAAAAAAAAAAGCTACAAGCATGACAAAAAACTTCTGAACACTGTATAAGATGACAGGGATTTCGCCATACAAAGGCTGCAAACTGTTACGGTGATTCAAACTTGCTAAATAAAATTAACCAGGACAATGTTATAATAATAATAATAATAATAATAATAATAATAATAATAATAATAATAATAATAATAATAATAATAAATTCTTTATTTAAAGAGGGTACACACAGTTAGTAACAACAAACTAATCTTCCCTAGGGCCCTTACATACAAATTACAATACAATCAAAAACAGATATTTACACTTAGAACATACTCACCCCTTCTCGTCCAATGAAAAGTCAATTTTTCCCTTCTAATTTTCATAGTACATGGCTTTCCATGCACTATGAAATGCTTTACATGAATGGCTTTTCATTGTAGATCAATTATGAAAGGGAACTCTTAATAACTACACTAACGAAGTGTGCAAATCCCTGAGGCATTTTCCTTGGGAAAATAGAAGAGGGACGAACGATACCAGAGGGACAGTCAAACTCATAGATCGAAAACAAACTGACAACGCCATGGCCAAAAATAAAAAGACAAACAGACAAATAATAGTACAGATGACACAACATAGAAAACCAAAGACTAAGCAACACGAACCCCACAAAAAAACTGGGGGTGATCTCAGGTGCTCCGGAAGGGTAAGCAGATCCTGCTCCACATGTGGCACCCGTCGTGTTGCTTATGTTATTACAAATCCGGTAAATAGTCTAATTTGGTAAGTCACATTCGTGAAAAGGGATGGTATTGTAGTTACGACATAAGGAACATATCCGATATCATCTGTGAAACGGTTATTCCATAGCCTACTGATTAAAGATGAAAGAGAATAGAATTATAAAAAAAACATTTTGAATTTTGCAAATGTTTATCATGGTACATATATATAACAAACAAAAATGAAATGGGGGCAAAGGTGTAGGTAAAATAATCTTTTATTCAATTTTGATACCAGACATTCGAGTCATTTATTTTCTTTCAAGAAAACAATGTCAGACTGCTGATATATAAAGCAAAGGACTTTTTCCGAGAAAAAAAAACCACACAATACTTGTACATTCATTAATAAAAAGTAAGCATCTGATGTTGAATGGTTGTAATTCAAATATGTTGTTGAGAATATACTGCAAATGTTAACGTTATGTTTCCCGTATTTACGTCTTATGTTTATGACGTTAATTTGTACCTTTGTATGGGCGCCTTCGATATAGATTTTGATCATAAAAGTAACACAACGCAAAGTATAGAGTTTTATTCGTTTATTACAATACATTTTGGTGCCGTGACGCCATGGAAAGTAAACTGAAAGCGGTGAGAGCAGGCCATAAAAGTGCTGTAACAAGACTTTTGAGAAAATCTGAAGAAGACCAGAATTTAGACATAGAAGAAAGTACAGAATTATTAGAAACACTTTCGCAAAAACAGAAGATTATTAGTGCTTTGGATGAAGAAATTCTAAATTTAACAAAGGATGAGGATGTTGAGGATGAAATTCTACAGACAGATGAGTATAAATTCTTTCTGAATACTAAAATTAGACACATTCGTAAAAAATACTCAAATTCACCAACTTCGAACATTACCACCTTACCTAATCTGAATAATCAATCAACGGAAAATACGAATCAGCATAGTTCAGTAGAAAATACATATAGCTCTGTTCAACAACAAATGTACCATGTTCCGCCCAACGTTATGCAAAATCACCAACTTCCGAAACTCACCTTACCTACATTTACAGGAGAAACACTCATGTGGCAAACTTTTTGGGACTCGTTCGAATCATCTGTACACTATAATCCCACACTTACCGACATACAGAAATTCACATATTTGAAATCGCAACTTAGTAATGAAGCCGTTCGATGTATTGATGGACTACCGCTCACAAACAATAATTATACGGAAGCTATAAAATTATTAAAAGAACGTTTTGGTCAGCCACATAAAATCACAAATGCCTACATGCAAGCCCTATTAGAACTTCCTTCACCGCAATACAACATTATTAGCCTCCGAAATTATCACGACAAACAAGAAGCATATATAAGAGGTCTAGAATCGTTAGGTAGATCGGGAGATTCATATGGCGCACTGCTCATCCCAATCATCTTGAATAAGCTACCGTCAGTTGTAAGACAGAACTTAGCCAGGGAAAACGGAACTGATAATTGGGAATTAAAAGAACTGAGACACGGGATATTGAAAGAAATTACAATTTTGGAAGCTGGAAAACGCACCGATGTAGTTATTGAAAATGTACCGTCTACAGCGTCATTTTTAACAAGCACCAATAAAAGAGATTACCTGCGAATGCAAGATAGATCTGAAAACCGCCAGAAACAAAGTACGAATATTCGTCAGAAACCTTGCATATATTGCTACGATATGCACGACCCCGCAAAATGCTTAAAAGTTCCAGATTATGAACACCGTATAACAATTATAAAACACAAGAAATTATGTTTTAATTGCTTAGGAACGCACCGAGCAAGTGAATGTAGATCTCAATTTCGTTGCCGACTCTGTAACAAGAAGCACCATACTAGTTTATGTACCAAACATACCGATAGATCGTACTTTGATAAAGCGTCAAATGGAAATAAATATGAAACGTCAGTAAACACCGTAGTCAACAATGAAAGTGTTGCCACTGCCACAAGTTTTCATTCGTCCACGATACAACCCCGTTCAAGCGTATTATTGAAAACCGCCGTAGCACCCGTTTGGAGTGAACATCAAGGAATGAATACGAATATATTGTTCGATGAAGGAGCACAGCGTTCTTTCGTGACCGAGGAATTAGCTTCAAAACTAGACATAAAGGCAGTAGGTACAGAAGTTATTCACCTTTCTGCATTTGGAAATACTAGTACTAAAGTTCGACATTTACCGCAAGCAATTGTATACGTTGAGTCAATAGAAGGAGTAAAAATACCCATTGAAGTCTTAGTAGTCCCAACTATAGCAAGTCCGATTACAAGTTATAGTGTAAATGATACCCGAGATTGCAAACATCTCAAAGGATTACAATTAGCACATCCGATCACAAACGACGACAAGTTTAGTATATCTTTACTGATAGGAGCAGATTTTTACTGGGATTTTATAGAAGATACCGTTATAAGAGGAAAAGGTCCGACAGCAGTTAAGTCTAAACTTGGTTACCTGTTGTCTGGTCCGACATCACCAGATTTGAATCGTAAATCGGGAGCCGTAGGAATGTTCAACATTTTGACAAATCACAAAACGGAAGAGTTTAATTTAGAAGCATTTTGGAAATTGGAGTCATTAGGAGTAGTCGACGTAGAACCGGAGGATGAAAATATCGACTTTATGAATGTGTACCAGAAAACCTCAGTAGAATTTCGTAAAAACAGGTACGTAGCTAAGTTGCCATGGAAACAAGATCACGAGAACTTGCCAACAAATTTTGTAATAACAAAACAGAGAACCCATAACGTTGTCAAAAAATTAAGTCAGGACCCCTACATGCTGCAAACATACGATAAAATAATTAAGGATCAGGAGCGCAGAGGATTTATCGAGAGAGTGGAGGAGCCAGATAAAACTATTGGTCAGGTTCATTATATTCCACACCACCCCGTAAAGAAGGACTCTACTACTACACCAATAAGAATCGTTTACGATTGCAGTTGCCGACAATCCCGACAATTACCGAGTCTGAATGACTGTTTACTCAGTACACCACCGATATTGAACGGCTTGACCACGTTACTTGTTAGATATGATTAAACCCTGTTGCCATAGTAACGGATATAGAGAAAGCATTTTTACACGTGGGACTACATGAAGAGGATCGTGATGTGACAAGATTTCTTTGGTTAAGTGACCCTAAAGATCCAAGAAGCCATCTAACGACTTACAGATTTAAATCAGTACTGTTTGGAGCGACTTGTTCACCATTTATTTTGAACGCCGTTTTACTTAAACATCTGCAAAAAGAAGGATCCGCAACAGCGAAAATACTTGAGCGAGACCTTTATGTTGATAACATTTTATCAAGCGTTACTGATGAAAAAGAAGCCATCAATTACTTCACAGAAGCAAGACAACTGATGCGAAAAGCTGGATTTAACCTTCGATCATGGACTTCGAATAATGGACAACTTCGTCAGCAAGCCGCCAAAGAGGATGTATTAGACACCGACAAACAGACAAAGATCCTAGGAATGCGCTGGAACGTTGAAAATGATGAACTTACGTATTCAAAACGGACAGTCGTACCAGCACAAGGAGATGAAAAAAGTATTACAAAACGTGAAATTTTGAAGGAATCATCTAAAATATACGACCCGCTTGGATTATTGAGTCCAGTAAGCATTAGAGCTAAGATACTTATACAAGACTTATGGAAAGGAGGTTACGACTGGGACGAGCTTTTACCACATGCGTTACTATCAGAATGGACCCGTTTAGCTCAAGACATAGAAACCGCTACAGAAACCACTTTTTCTAGGCACTATTTTGATGAGAGTAGCGAGTCATCGCAAAAAGTACTGCATGTATTTGTGGACGCAAGTATGAAAGCTTACGGAGCAGTTGCGTATTTAAACAACGAAAAGGACTCTTCACTGGTAATGGCAAAAACAAGAGTGGCTCCTCTTAAAAAACTTACTTTACCACAACTAGAGTTAATGGCTGCAGTAATAGGAGCCCGTTTAGCATGTCATCTTCAAACTACATTAAAATGTTCAAATATTACACTATGGTCAGATAGTCAAATCGTATTACAGTGGATAAAGACTACCAAAACATTAAAACGTTTCGTTTCAAATAGAATCAATGAAATTAAGAAATTAACAGACAACTGTGAATGGAAGTATTGCCCGACAAATTACAACCCTGCTGATTTACTATCACGTGGTATGACTACGAAACAGTTCAAGGAAAGCACGTTATGGAGAAAAGGACCGATTTGGATAGGTGATAAATCAAAACACCCGAAAACATTTATAGAGATAAATACAGCTTTATCCGTATTTACCGACGACGACAAAGAACCATTAGACGATGAAGAGAGCAAAACTTGCGAAAATGATATTCAGTATGGAATAGACAGAATTATAGATATTAACAATTATGGATCATACAAGAAACTTTTGCGAGTGTCAGCCTTTGTACATCGATTTATTCACAATTGTAGAACAGTCAAATCTTTTAGAAACGTTGGAGCAATAACACCAGATGAACTACAGCAATCAACAATTTTTTATTATGGATACGATGTTGTCAAGCGATAGCATACCAAGATGAAGTTCGCGCACTAAAGCTAAAACAGATACAGAAAACTAAATTGCCACGACTTCGACAACTTCAGTTATATTTAGATAACAACGATTTAATGAGATGCAAAGGAAGAATTCATAATGCGCCAATACCCGAATCGGCAAAACACCCTTACCTTTTACCGCCAAATCACCGATTATCGGAACTTATTGTATTGAACTCACACGAACTAGTTTTACATTCTGGAGTTAATGCCACGGTTACACAAGTCCGTCAAACATTTTGGATTCCGTCGTTGCGTCAATTTGTGCGCAAATTACTATATAGATGTACAACATGTAAAAGAGTTATAGGAAAACCATACAGGGCACCAGACCCTCCTCCGTTACATAAAATTAGACTTCAAGAAGCCCCACCGTTTACCGTCACTGGTGTAGATTTTTCTGGAGCTCTTCATATTAAGGAAAAGAACAGAACATTCATTAAAGCATACATATGTTTATTTACCTGTGCATCGACAAGAGCCGTTCATTTAGAGGTTGTACCCGACATGACAGAAGAATCATTTTTGTTAGGATTCAGAAGATTTACTTGTAAAAAATCCTTACCACATGTTATCATGTCAGACAACGCTACATCTTTTATTTCAGCATCACAAGAGATTAAACAACTGTGTGAATCCCAGAAGATCAAAGAGACATTATCTACGCATGGAGTCGAGTGGAGATTTATCCCTAGCCGAGCCCCGTGGTTCGGAGGATGGTGGGAGAGACTTATTGCATTAACTAAAACGAATTTAAAGAAAATACTTGGACGTGCATTGATTAACATGGAGACACTGCAAACGTTAATTGCCGAAATTGAAAAGATTTTAAATGATCGACCATTGACTTATGTATCTTCAGACATTGATGACAGTGAACCATTAACACCGGCCCACCTACTATATGGTCGTCGTATTACATCTGTACCATATCCGAGAATTGAGATAGATAATATTGATGAACCTTACGTAATGAACACGTCTGATGCTTCAAAGCGTGCACAAAGACTTTCGTTTATAATTGAACAATTTTGGAACCGTTGGAAGTCCGAATATTTAACAGCACTTAGAGAGTTTCATAAAAAGAGTGGAGACAACAAAATCAACATCCGGGTCGGAGATATTGTACAAGTTCATGACGACAAACCTCGAAATCGGTGGAAAATAGCAATTGTTGAAGAATTAGTTGTTGGAAATGATGGTTTAATCAGATCTGCAACTATCAGAACTAACAGTGGCCGTACGACTCGCCCGATCGTCAAACTTTATCCGCTAGAGATCAACGAAGAGGAACTACCAAATAAAGCAGATGAGACGAATGAAGTTGATACCAGAAGAACAGTGCCTATGCGAAAGGCAGCTATGCGTGCAAAGGAGAACATTAAAACTTGGACAATATCTTTGACATTAATTTTGTGTCCGATTTTAAAATCGTTATAGAGACTGCTAATTTTTCATTTTATCATAGTGATTTCTAGAGACAGTAATTGCCAATCATATTTTAAAACATATTTTTTCGTTTCATATATGGACAGTTAAAGAAATATTTCAATTTTATACAAAGATATACTTTTGCGGCCCCCCAGTACAAAATGTATTGTAATAAACGAATAAAACTCTATACTTTGCGTTGTGTTACTTTTATGATCAAAATCTATATCGAAGGCGCCCATACAAAGGTACAAATTAACGTCATAAACATAAGACGTAAATACGGGAAACATAACGTTAACATTTGCAGTATATTCTCAACATATGTATAGAGTTTGTTTTATAATTATCAAAAAATATACAAATTTCAAAAAGCTGATTTATATATATATATAACATTGTGGGCTTTTTAAAATCAAGAAATTTAAGGTATATTAGAATATAGCAAAGTACTCTCGACCAATGAAATTGTAGGATTGGATGCCTCTTAATTGTGAAGAATGAATGTAAATCATGTTCTTAGTAAGGGATTATCCTATTACTTGGGTCTATTTACAGTTCAAAACAAAGAGTTTCTATAAATGAGTTACAACTGCCCCGAAGCACATTTATCAGATTGAAAGGATTTATCACACAGTGATTGAAACTGACTAAAAGTTGAATTGTCAACATGATTGTGAAACAAACAAAAATCTCAAAATAAGTTGAAGTTTACTGGTGCAGTAAAATTGGTACCGTGAATTTTATTATGAAAATATTAATAACTTCAAATTACTATAAAATTAAACAATACCAAAGCAATGCAAAAAAAAAAAAGAAAAAAATCTACAGATAAAAAATAACCTAAATCTTTAGCTTTCCAAAACTTTGATTACTTGATCAGCGGTTGGGGAGAATAGTTATTTCCAATACATGTATTCCGATAAAAAAAACAGGAATTTAATTTTGAACATATTAAAAACTTTTAAGGGCATTATTTTTGAACATTCCCCTGACATAATGAAACAGTATTTGATGTAAAAAGCCGGACCAAATTATTGGCTGTGAAATAAAATTTAGTTGTAACTCAAATGTATTAATTGATTTAAACTGTAAATAAAAAAAGGATAATTCCTCACTAAAATATTACATGATTTACATTCATACTCACAATCAGAAAATATACAATTCCTACCTTTTCTTTCTACTGTTGTGTCACCTAATATCTATAACGCATTTTTTTTTTAAAAAGTATTTCCCAAAAGCCCAAATGATAAGAAAGTCCTCACATCACTAAAACTAATCCATAAATGACATGCCGAAAAAGGAAGTCATGCATCAATTATAAACATTGCACTGACAATGAAACTAATTCTTGAATAGATCATTTGAGCCTTGAGCACTTTACAATATTCTAAGTTTGTAAGAGAATGATAATCCCTTACTTCATGATAAGTACTCGCTAACGCTCGTACTTATTCATGAAGAAAGGGATTATCATTCTCTTACATATACTAAGTATTAGATTTTACCTGAAGCCGAAGAAAAACTCAATGTTTGAACAATTTATTCTTTTTGTCTTTACAAAACTGTGTTAGTGTTATTTCATTCCATTTATTAACCTAGTTAACGCTTCATTATGAAAAGTGAATTCTTATTAAGGTTTGAATATTACAATGGGAAAGGATAATTTTGTAAGGTCACTCGAAGGTTTGAATATGTTCCAAATTGGTCAGACAATACTTGGTCATGTTTTATGAACATTTAAAACCCTCAGCTCATTTTGGGCTTTAAATCTTCATAAAACATGACCAAGTATTGTCTTACCTTTACATAGTTAATTTACAGTCAAGTAGTTCAGAGTATTATTATTAACATGATAAGATATAAAACTGTTCAAGAGGTACATGTAGTAAAAAAATAAAAAAATAAAATAAAAATAAAATAAAAAATATACTAATCAAAATAATACATTGTAGAAAACAGATTCTTATCAGGACTGTGTTAAGTACTTCTTGATACTTTGTTTAAAAGTGAAAGTGTTTTGAGCTTTATGCATTTTGTGTGGTAGTCCATTCCATAACACTGATCCAGAATAGACAAAAGATTTCTTAAACAGCTCAGCTTTTGGCTTTGGAACTATCAGGTTACATTAAGTGACACTTCTCAAGGAGTAAGGATTATTATATGATTTCAGTTTAAACTTTTTAACTAGGTACATTGGTGCTTCCATACGCACACATTTATATTGAAGTAAATGTGTGTGGAATTTAATTTTATTTTCAACAGTCATCCACCCTAGATAAGGGGGCTGAGCCTAGGGGGATAAAGATCTGTATCTAGAATTAATCTTGCTGCCCTTTTTTGGAGTTTTCGTGTTATCCCTTCATTTTTGCTTTCTCCCCAAATAATACAGCAGTAGTCAATTAAGGGCAGAATATACCCTTTTGTAATATGTTATCCTAGCTCTTATATCTAAAATTTCTTTATTTTAGAAAGAAGGTATATTCTGGAGGATATATTAGCACAAACTTGGTTAAATTGATTTCTCCAGCTATGTGTGCTGTCAATTTTAACACCTTATAATTTTTCACATGAATAATTTTGTAATATTTTTGAATTTCTTATTAAGTTTGGTTGATAAGTCTGAATTGATAGTTTCTGCTTTGTTCCAGTAACCAAACATTTTGTTTTATTTGCATTGATGAACATGTTATTCATTTTGCACCACTCTTCAACCCTGCATAAATCTTCTTGAACATCATCATGTATATTTGTATATTTTCCCCTGATTTATGAAGAGTGGTGTCATCAGCATATAGGTCTGTTTCACAATTTCCAATGCATAAGGTGAAGGCTTGAAAAAACTAACAGTAGCCTCACTAAAAAAATAGGTACTTTTTTTAAGGCAAAAATGGCACAACCCTACCAAAAAATAATGAAGTTATCCCCCTACCCCGTGATATTTTTACAAAAAAAAACTGTTGAAATTTGGTCGTTTTTAGAGGCCAAGTTTGATATACATCGCGTTTTTTTAAACTGTGTGTTTCCTTTTTAGGATGCCTCAGAGCATGCAAATAACAGATACATGATGACTCATTGCTTCGGGGTAGATTTTCCACAAGTCTTTAGATTCAAATTTAAATGGTTTACTAGTAATATACCTTTTTTTTAATCAAATCTTTGATGTTATCTTGGAGATGGTAATTCTGTGAGAATAAAAAAAAATTGGCATTTTTTGTATGTGTTATATTAAAATTTTGTCTTTGGCAATTCATAATTTTACTAGTGTAAAATCATTCAAACAGGAAAACCAACGGTCTAATCTATACGAAAAACACTTATGAACCACATCAACAAACGACAACCACTGAACATCAGGTTCCAGACTTAGGACAGGTGCAAACAAATTCAAGCTATGGTATAGTAACGCTCCGATCCTGGAATTTTGAATGGTTGTAAACAAGTACGCCCCCGTGATGATGTCACACCCTTTCGGATACGTTCTTCCCATTAAATAGATGTAGATACTTAACTAAGAATAAAGTAACGCGTATATAAAAGCGTTAATTACATTTCAATCTTTTAAATCTCTCTGGCAAATGTCGAACAAAAGAAAAGTGTGTAAAAACATTTATTAGGCTTAGATCAGCATCTCAAAAAACTTAAAGGTCTACACAAAATAAACTATACACACAACACAAAAAACAAATGACAGTCAAAATACAATTACATGTAACTTACTCAAACAGAAGGTACAAAAACCTATCTTTCAAAGAACCCTCTATACACACGGGAGAAAAAATTCTGAATAAAAATATAATTTAAAAAAAAGGGCTGGGTGGGCGGGTATTTCAATAATTATGAATTTAAGTCGATCGACGCGTCAACTTAATAAAAATTATGACCTGCTCAGAGAAAACTGATTAGAAGAATGAAACTTTACTGAGTAGAAATGGACCAGCCAGGTAAAATGTAAAATTAACTGAACCAATGAGAAAAAATGTATCACTCTAATCGTGCATGCGGAACCAGCACTAAGGAAAAGTAAATGCTAATAGTTATAGAAAACAAATGAAAGATAATTGAATCTTAATTATGCATATTTAGAATAAAAAAAATACTATTGCGTAAGTATACGCGTATATGGTGTATTGAACGAGAATATAACAAATAGATTTGAATAAAGTATAAACGTGTTTATCAACGCGTCACATGATATTTTAACAACATACGCGTATATAACACTGACCAATATACGCGTATATAGCAGCAAAATACGCGTATATGTTGGTAATATACGACGGTATATAATTATATACGCGTATATTGTCGCGCAAATAACATGAACGGCCAATCATAGATCTCAGGTGCTTTGGAGGGGTAAGAAGATCCTGCTCCACACGTGGCACCCGTCCAAATGTCGTAACCACAATCACTTCCTCTTTTCTTCGAACGTGATCTACCGAATCAGATCTATCACCGGGTTTGTACTTACATGAGCAATACTACGGGTGCCACGTTTGGAACATAATTTGCTTACCCTTCCGGAGCACCTAGCTGAGATCATATGATACTATGATACGTCTAATCGCAATTATTACACTGCGTGCTTCAAGAACTGAGCTATAGTTGATTAAAAAATTATTGATTGTTTCTTTTGGACTTTTTATAATTAAGATATACGTTTAAGTATATGTTATAAGTCAAATATAAGAATTTGGGTCTAATCATTTAACACTGTTACGGATTTGACAGCTGAGCTCATATGCCCCTTTAAAGAAACACTTAGAATTCAAATGCATGCGGAACAGCATGACGTGTGGGTTATGTATCATGACGATGACCATGGATAATGGCTGCACTTTTGACGTGTAATATAGTTTGATACATTCATCCGTGATATTTCGATGCGCAGAGCTGCTTGAGAGGCTAGAAAAAACTGAATACATGTACGTAGACTTTCAATTTCGTTATTACAACCATACTAGTTTAGTGTTGGATGTCCATGTCCCCTCATCCATTAGTCCAGTATCTTTGAATTTTGTATGTCTACTTCTGATCTGGGGGTTATTATACTAACGGAACTGGAAACTGATCGATCTGTTGAGATTTCATTGTCCCGATAGCGGATTATTGACTTTTTGTTTTGATTGACAGCTTATCGTGTCACTTGGTTAATTAGCCTTCGATACATGTAAACAACAGATTTCGGCGAATAAGTCAGCATATAGAATACCGTTAAAATTGATGGATTTAGAATGAAAAAGAAATAATTAAAAGCAAAAAATACAAATATATAAATAATAAAACCATTTTAACAAATTAAATACATTAACCAGAAAGAAATATTTTTACACAGGAATAAAGTAATGCCGATTAAACTAGCTTTTTCTCAATTTGAAAGTTAGTATGATAGTCCCAGTTCTGATTTACACCGCCCCTCGTACATTGGGAAGCTCATTAACGGACTCGTTATAAAATAGTTAACTCATTCACGAACATATAAATAAATATCAGAGTTTTTTCTGTTTTCTAATTTTTTGTTTTTGTTTTTTTTTTTGCAAAATATGTCCTTGTATAGTAAAAAAGAGCACCATTAACTAAAAATGCAAATAGGAAAACAATGTGCAGTTTATAATATACCAAAAGAAAGAAACCAATTTTGAGGAATCGGTTTTTGGACATGTCTTCCCACAATGCACTGTAAGACAACGAACTTCCTGTACGTGTTTGTCGCCATTCGAGAAATTAATAGGTGCTTTATTTGAAATTTATCGCCGGAATTCGTCGTTTTACATTGATTATTCTGGTATTATCTGAGAAAAATCATTTTCTATCAAGATGGACATGGACGAATCAAACCCAAAGACACTGTAAGTATCATTTTACTGTTTAATTCTCCACAAATCTGTTTCGTTTTGTTATTTCACATGTTATTACTTTCACATTCACCCTATCTCAATGTCAGTCTATATGTAAGTGATATACACTTATTTCATAGGTATGTCGGAAATCTGGATCCATCGGTTACAGAGAGCCTAATCCTGGCCTTGTTTGGACAAATTGGACCATGCAAAAGTTGCAAAATTATATACGAGGTATGTTAATATAGCTTTTAATTCTTCATCATTTAGTTTTATCTTTCACAGCTTTTTTTTATATTGTTATAAATGTGATCTTGTGTTTGAAATGCAACATTGGTGTTGTCATGTTTGTTTTTCATGTTGGAACCACATTTGACTTAAAAGACAACTAGTGCAACCTTTGTTCTTTATTAAACCAGGAAGCTTATTAATAGGAAGTTCAGATTCTATTTCCTACTTTAATATTGTGTAACATTAATATTTTAAATTTTTATCAGCTCTTTCCATTCTCAACGTTTCTCTAGAAATGTCAGCATAGAAGTTCAAAATTTTGAGAAACTTCTGTCTGGGTTCATACGCATCATCCGGTTCCAGCAATTCAACCCTTGCTTAAGTAGGGCATACATTTGAATGTGTAAATACATGTATGTATCCAGGTCCGGTTAAACTGGAGGCTTTAAATCTCGTTGAAAGAGAGTGCCACATGGGTATGATTGAATTAAGAAATAAGGAGATGTGATATGATTACCATGAGACAACTATCC
The DNA here is from genome assembly GCF_021869535.1 of Mytilus californianus. Lineage (NCBI taxonomy): Eukaryota > Metazoa > Mollusca > Bivalvia > Mytilida > Mytilidae > Mytilus > Mytilus californianus. The sequence goes on along the minus strand of NW_026262679.1, from coordinate 125,034,320 downwards.
AGCAGAGGTCAAATGATGTGGAAGTAAGCAACTATAGGTCACTCCATGGCATTCAAGAAAGAGCAAAACTGTATAGACAGCTATCACAGGCCCGACATGGCAAAGTGTGAAAACCAATGGCTGGATTTATGCTAAACAGGTACATGTACATGTATGACAGACAGCAATTAAGGAAAACCACTGAATTACAGGCTCCTGACTTGGGACACACACACATATAGAATGTTGCACTGTTAAACATGTTTGTGAGTGCTTAACTCTCCCTTAACCAGGAAAGTGGTGTTACAGAAAAACATAAGATCAAACTGAAAAAATCAGTAGACATGAATCGCCAAAAAAAACTAACTAAAATTCAAAAGACACAATGTACCAACAAGAATACAAAAGACACAAAGTACCAATCTTAGAGTACTCACATGTACTGAATGCAAGTTCAAAGCCAATAATTACAACTAATAATTCAGTGATATTGTTTGCCTCAAATTACATCCGAAATTCGGCTTTTTCCCTTAGAGAAAATTCCCAATAACTAAAAAAAATGGCATAAAATTCCTCCCAATAAGTTTTACATTTTTCCCAAACATTGATGGAATCGGTAGTAATAAATGTAAATTTCGTATTCATGTTATTGTTTTGATATTATGAAAGCGCTTTTGAGATCCAGGTTTCTGATTAGAATCATCAAGGTGTTTGTAACACGTGGTTTTCAATGTATTGAGTACCATCATTATTTTCGTTTCTTTCCCCTCCCGAAAAAGTTCCTTTCAGGTTGAAAATGTCTAACAATCAAAATATACGTGAAAAAACTGTGCAAAAATGACAGGAAAGGTCAGCAAAAAATCTGAGATGTGTTAAAAAAAATTAACAGACTTCCCAATTTCAATAAAAATTATGCATTTTTCCCCCCAAAAAAACGGTAGAGGTAGTTTTGAAAAAAAAGACAACAATATCACTGTAATTAAATCATGTTGTCCCAGACTAAAATTAATTGCCTTCATAAGACCTTTTTAGTCTACAAGGGTTTTTGTCCTCAGGGTACATGTACAATTTGTACATGCCAGCCCCTTTTATATCATTAATTGCTAAATATCTTGAAAGCTATTCAAATCTTATCCCCTAAAACATTATATTCTCTGTTGTCATCACAAGATCTTTTCAGTGTAATGTATGTTTTGTCCTTGAGAGTTGTGCCTACCAGGCGAAGTGTGTGAGATTTTTTATCCCCATGGGATTAATTCCTGATCTCACCCTTAAGAACCATCAGACCAAAAACAAAATATATGTCTTTCCGGTTGCATGCCCCCAAAAAATAGGGTAGGTAGGTGGGGATTTTTGTTTTATAATAATTTTTTTTCTTCAGTTGATCTAGTCATGAAGTTCTTTGAACTGCTATTTGAATGTTTTAACAAATAGTGCAAATAAGACCCAGATGATTTTGGGACATGTTAAAGGAAGAGCTTTTTCCAATCACAGCAATTTTGGGATATGCTGAAAGAAGAGCTTTTTTCCCGATCCTACAGAAATTCAACAATTTTGTAAAAAAAGAAAATTGAAAAAATGTTAAGGATGCCTTATTAATTATGGTCTATAGGGCAACCAAAAAATACTTTTTTTATTAGCCTAAAGGAGAAGTTTGTATCCCTCTTGATTTTTGAAAAATTCTCTATCAGAAAACACATGATTCTAATATTTTAGGGAATAAATATGTTACTACATTAGACCATGGCTAAAATGATCTTAATTACGACACACAGATTGCATTATTAATGTTATAGTCATGTGTCGTTGTTTACAGGGGTAGATGCTGACCTGCCAAACATGACCTAATATATTCAAGTTGAAAATTCATCTTTATCTAATTGCAATCCATTCTATAAATACAAATGCATGACTCTACTTTCAAACTAGATATCTACATGTATTTCCAAATTAAATTTATTAAAGAAGTAATCTTGCAATCTTATACATAAGCGCCTGTTCAATTCTATTTATTAATGTTTGATTACAACTTCCTGTTATTTTTGGATGAAAATATGGAGAAATCCCTGTGACAAAGGGCCAAGTGATTAGAAAGAAGAAGATGTGGTATGAGTGCCAATGAGACAACACTCCATCCAAGTCACATTGTGTAAAAAGTGAACAATTATAGGTAGTACGGCCTTCAACAGGGAGCCTTGGCTCACACCGAACAGCAAGCTATAAAGGGCCCCAAAATGACTAGTGTGAAACAATTCAAACAGGAAAACATGGCAAAAATGTTCAGAATGTTGAGCTCTATCAATTGTTCATTGACTTCAAAACTGTTAGGGACTTCTTATAGGAGTTATTGCCCTTAAATGACAAATTTTACCATTTTTTTTTCATTTTTGCCTTTTATCTTGAAAACTATAAAAGCTAAAGAGAAACTTTAAGTTGCAAAAATGATCAGCAAGACAAGATCGATCTACGAATACATATGCATGGTCGAAATCGTCAGTCAACTCTATATTTGAATTCTTGCCCTTTGATGACAATTTTTACCAATTTTTGCATTTTTGCATAATATCTTTAAAATTATAATAGATAGATAGAAACTTAATTAGGCAAAAATGATCAGCAAGACAAGATCTACATTCAATTTGAAGGAAATCTTCTTATAGGAGTTATTGCCCTTTATTGATGATTTTAACCAATTTATTTTGCATTTTGCCTTATATGATACACATTATAATAGATAAATAGAAACTTTAATTACAAAATGATCAGTAAGGCAAGATCCACAAGCAAGTCATACATTGTATTTTGCTGATAAAGTTAACAAGACTTTTGTTAGAATAAGTTTTGAAATACAGCAAACATTAATCAATTCCTTAATTAATTCATTCAGACCACAAGACAAGGAACAAGATAAACAGTTGTCATGCAAAAGAATTCTAAAAATAAAAAGAAGGTACAGATGCAGCATCATGCTGGGCAATCTAAGTGCACCAAATAATTTGTTAGAATTGGGGGCTTGGGGTCATGCCCTGCCCTTTCATATAAATTGTTAAGTATATTGACAACAGTTGAGATTTCTGCCCATTAACCATATTTAAAGTATCCTTATTTGTCATAACAATACCTTACAGAGTTTCTAGTATTAGAATGTGTTCATTAGGCTTTTACTTTATGAGTGTGACTTCTGTAGATGAAGGACAGACACTAGTTTCACCTAATTATAATTTGAGTAGTGTGTGTGTGTATTTTTTTGTGTTTTATTTATTGATGTCTTGGGGAAGGTGAAATTTCTGTCAATGACCTGTCAGGTGACTGGCCTGAGAACTTGGTAGTCAGGTGTTCTCTTTAATCTATGTTGACTATACTGTATGTTACAGTGTTCTCCACGAACTTTTGGATAGCACCAGGGTAATCAAGGCAAACAAATTAGATATATGTGTTGAACATAAAATTGAGAATGGAAATGGGGAATGTGTCAAAGAGACAACAACCCTACCAAAGAGCAGAAAACAGCTGAAGGCCACCAGTGAGTCTTCGACACAGTGAGAAAATCCTGCACCCGGAGGCAGACTTCAGCTGGCCCCTAAACAAAAATGTGTACTAGTTCAGTGAAAATGGACGTCACACTAAACTCCAAAACATATAAATGAACTAAAATTAAAAAAACATACAAGACTAACAAAGGCCATTTCCTCTATCCTCCTTAGGGTTACTTCCCATAAAGTTAATCCTTCTTTCTTATTACCTTTTATCTATTTTGAGGTTTTCTTTTCTTTGTACTGTTTTACAGGTTTGTGCAGTAACTTAACTAAATAGTAAGAACTAGTGAAAATGGACATCACACTAAACTCCAAAACATATAAATGAACTAAAATTAAAAAACATACAAGACTAACAAAGGCCATTTCCTCTATCCTCCTTAGGGTTACTTCCCATAAAGTTAATCCTTCTTTCTTATTACCTTTTATCTATTTTGAGGTTTTCTTTTCTTTTGTACTGTTTTACAGGTTTGTGCAGTAACTTAACTAAATAGTAAGAACTTCTACTGAAGGGATGAATCCTTCAATATGTATGTTACCAGCACCAGGTCCTTCCATCAAATAGTTACATGTACATTTTATATTCTCTTTTTAATAGACAAAACAGTAGTGAAAGAGAATGTATTCTCAATTCAGTCATGGGATTTGATGGTATTGACTATCTCATTTATACTTCATATTTATTATCATTAGATTCAGTTTGAGTAAAGAAATCCACATAGATTTTATACTTAAATATACAAGGGTGAGTTTAAGCAGTTTTGACTATCCAAGAGGTCTCACTCAGTCAGCAATCACAATGTTGATGGGGATGTCTAATCACTCTAATGTTTAATCTCATTAGAAGTATTGAAGATATTACCTCTCATTTACAATGTATTATTTCTGTATGTATACAGAATTTTAATTTTTATTAAATTACATTCTATTTCAATAGTTAGTAAATAATTTTTGTCGAGCCTGCGACTTTTGTCGCAGAAAGCTCGACATAGGGATAGCGATCCGGCGGCGGCGGCGGCGGCAGCGGCGTTAGCTAACTTCTTAAAAGCTTTATATTTTAGAAGATGGAAGACCTGGATGCTTCATACTTTGTATATGGATGCCTCATGTTACGAAGTTTCCGTCAGTCACATGTCCAATGTCCTTGACCTCATTTTCATGGTTCAGTGACTACTTGAAAAAAAAGTTCAGATTTTTTGTAATGTTAAATTCTCTCTTATTATAAGTAATAGGATAACTATATTTGGTATGTGCGTACCTTGCAAGGTCCTCATGCCCGTCAGACAGTTTTCACTTGACCTCGACCTCATTTCATGGATCAGTGAACAAGGTTAAGTTTTCGTGGTCAAGTCCATATCTCAGATACTATAAGCAATAGGTCTAGTATATTCGGTGTATGGAAGGACTGTAAGGTGTACATGTCCAACTGGCAGGTGTCATCTGACCTTGACCTCATTTTCATGGTTCAGTGGTTATAGTTAAGTTTTTGTGTTTTGGTCTGTTTTTCTTATACTGTATGCAATAGGTCTACTATATTTGGTGTATGGAATGATTGTAAGGTGTACATGTCTAGCTGGCAGGTGTCATCTGACCTTGACCTCATTTTCATGGTTCAGTGGTCAAAGTTAAGTTTTTGAGTTTTGGTCTGTTTTTCTTATACTGTATGCAATAGGTCTACTATATTTGGTGTATGGAATGATTGTAAGGTGTACATGTCTAGCTGGCAGGTGTCATCTGACCTTGACCTCATTTTCATGGTTCAGTGGTCAAAGTTAAGTTTTTGAGTTTTGGTCTTTTTTTCTAATACTGCATGCAATAGGTCAGCTATATTTGGTGTATGGAATGATTGTAAGGTGTACATGTCTAGCTGGCAGGTGTCATCTTACCTTGACCTCATTTTCATGGTTCAGTGGTCAAAGTTAAGTTTTTGAGTTTTGGTCTTTTTTTCTAATACTATATGCAATAGTTCAACTATATTTGTTGTATGGAAATATTTTATGATCTATATGTCAGTCACGCAGGTTTTATTTGACCTTGACCTCATTTTCAAGGTTCATTGCTCAGTGTTAAGTTTTTGTGTTTTCGTCTGTTTTTCTTAAACTATAAGCAATAGGTCAACTATATTTGTTGTATGGAAGAATTGTTAGCTGTACATGCCTGCCTAGCATGGTTCATCTGACCTTGACCTCATTTTCATGGTTCATTGGTCAATGTTTAGTTTACTTGGTTAATGTTAAGTTTATGTGACAGTTGTAATAAAGCTTTATATTTAGGACTATCAACATAATATCAATGATTAGTAAAGAAGGCGAGACATTTCAGCGTGTGCACTCTTGTTAATTTATTAACTTTCTTACGAGTTAACATATTTTTAGCATGAGAATTTCAAAAAGCCAAAAATAGGGGGAGTAACTCTTTATGAATTTAATATGAAAACGTATTTTGCTGTTTAAAAAATAATCATCATACCTCTGTCAATAGAAGTCACTTTAGGGTCCAAATAAATTTTGGCTGATGTGTAAAATTCATAAAATTAACTGGGCTAAACTAGAAGAAAACCAGCGGTTAAAAACGTAAGTTTTATTGTTGTATAAGAGAAGGAAGACCCATTCAAGGTGACAGGATGTGATTGCTAGCTTGGACAACTTGCTTCATACAGAATAAAAATATGCATAATTGTCAATTATTATTACTTAATGGACCAACAGTTAATCTTTTATAAAGAATAAACAATTTTCGGCACATGTACAACTGTTGGCATGGTGTACAAATTAAGATTCTGAGTAGATCACTGGTCAGTGCTTGGGTGGTTAGTGAAGCAATAAAATTGTTGTCAGAAGTCATTAATTATCTCCATATCAATTAAAACACAAAAGAATCATGTTACATGGACTAAATCCAATCAACAAGGTCAACCTCATAAGGTAAATTGATCATGTGGTGTAAACAATCAACATACTGGTTAAATTTCACCTGGAATTTTATACCGCACGGAAAAGATTTAAGTTGTTTAAAATTTTACCGATTTATGATTTCAGACCGGTAGAACCAATCTAAAAAATTATACCACCGCGGACCTGCGGTCCTTTAAGGGCCTTGGGAGAACACTGTAACAGTTAAATATTTCTTCTTTATACCATATCTCATAGTTGGTGCTATTGATAAAAGGAGAGATAAAAAGAACATGTACCATGTTTCAGAATGATTTTCAAGTCCAATACAAGTTTAACCTTGCTTAAAAGGTACAGACTGCTTTGCAATATCATAAATTACGTCAACAAGAAGCAATAATTGTTGATTGGGTCTTGAATATCCTTATTGTGGTATTTTCTTCTGTCTGGGTCATTAGATAAAATTTGAGGAAATCCCTGTTGACATTGAAGCCATTGACTTCTGTTTTAGTGAGAAAGTTGCAAAGAAAAACTTTAATATATAAACAATGTATGTGATATATTTTATTTTAAACTGAAATCAACAATTTATACAGAAAATAGCAATACAAAATCCTTTTTACATTGTAGCTCACTTGGCCCATGGGCCAAGTAAGTAATTCTCATCACTTCTCATCTGTCTTTGTTAACTTTTACAACAATCTTCTCCTCTGAAACTATTGGGCCAATTTGAACAAAACTTGGCCACAGTTATTCTTGCTGTATTAAGTTTCTGATGGTCCAGCCTGCCACCAACATGGGTACCAAGAAGAAAGGGTTAAAATGCAAGTTTTGTTTATTATTTTGACCAATATGGATAGAGAAAACCTGACTGGGGCAAAAGTGTTTTGAATGTAAAGGTCCACCTAATGTCAATTTTGACCCAAAAAAATTTCAGAAGACTCCTTATAGAAGTTAATGTCCTTAAATGACAATTTTTGTCTCGCCTGCGACAGCAAAAATGTAGGTATTGCTTTTTCCAGCGTCATTGTAGATGTCAACAGTTGTTAAGTTTTCTGCTTAAGTTAGTTTGATAAGAACTACTTGTGATAGATCAATGATATTTAAAGTTACATTACTATCAGTACATCTCAGTTTGATGACTATTTTGACTCCCTGCCCCTGTAGGTCATGGTCCAGTGACTTTCAATTTATTAGCAATTTTCAATGTTAAGTTTTCTACTTACATGCATGTAAGTGAGTTTGATAGGAACTACTTACAATAGACAACAATATTTTCTATAACGTTACATTACTGTCTGTACATCTCAGTCTGTTGACCATTTCAAAGACCAGACCTGCCCACTAGTTCATTGTTCAGCAACTTTGAATTAATAAGCAATGCTACTGTCCGTCATATTGTCTCTTCCTGAATTTTATGCCAACAGGTGAGACATATCTCTGTGTCATCAGTTTATTATAATTTTGTTTTAATTTTTGCTGTCATAGATAGAAACTTTAAATGGCAAAACTGATCATGATCAGCAAGAAAAATATACAAATAATAGAAAAGAAAGCATGACACAAAATCAGTACAAGTACAGCAAAAAATACAAAAAGCAAAGAAACAGCTCTTTTATTGCTGTTCTTATTTCAACATGGCCGAAACTGTCGCTCAACTCTTTTTTAAGATATAGGAGTTATTACCCTTTAATGATGATTTGTTTGCCATTTTTTTAGCGTTTTTGTCATTTATATTGTAATAGATAGAGAAAGACAATATATATATAGCAAAAATGTTGAGCAGGGTTTCTTAGTTTGTCAACACAATCAAAATGGTCTGTTAACTACTCACAAGAGTTATTCCCCTTTAATGAACATTTTTACCAATTTTTTGGCAAAAGTTTAGAAAATAAAGAAAAACTTTATAGCAAAACATGATGTAAAAAAAATGTCATCATAGCAGAAATTTTGTTGGAAAGTAGACGTTGTAGAAGATACACATACATGTACATGCAGATCCAGGTGAGCAACACAGGCTCTCTAAAGCCCCTTGAAAGTGAAAAGCTTTGAAAAGAATAATCTTACCAAAGAATAAAGATTTAAATGGAAAGCTGATTTATATATAAATTTTCTGATACATGTCATTCACCTGCCAATATGTTACATGTATATGATGTAAATTTACATTCAAATATTGATTCCTACTTGTATGTTTTACTTAAATTACACAAAAGTTATCAATGCATATCAATTACTTCAAAAAGGGATGATGGGTTATCTGGTTATATCAAAATAAACACCAACCCAACAACACAATAAACAAGTAGACATGTCAACATACAGTCTTCAACATACCACCATTGTCAATAATATAACAAGCTTCAAATTGACCAAGTCTTAGATAAGTGTGAAAAAATTAATATACATGTAGACCATCAAATTGGCTATAGGACAAAAGCTTAAAAGACATTACTCAAGGCAAACTAGGATACTGTCAAACTGTAAAAAAATTATAGAGCGAAAAAAAATACACAGTAACAGCCTGACTTGATTACAAGTGCTATTTAATTTTTTTATAGGGGACAACAGCTTTCATTTTCAGCTTGTTATCATGGTCATGGGGTTAAAAGAAATTTTATTCAGTGCATTAGCTAGGGTCACATGAAAATAAGGGATTCCCATATGTCATTAAGAATGAGGTGCTTCCTGTGTCTCAGAAGTAGAATTATACATAGGAATGATCATTATACATTGTCTTATGGGTCTGTTATTGTTATCACTTTTATAACCTACTCATTGCACTGTCTCTATATTATTTTTCTCTCAATATTTTTGGTGTTTCCCATTCCAAACAATACTGCATGAAATTGATAAAATTTAAAGCTACAATTAAGACCCCACTTTTTTGGGCAAATTTTCAACAGAAGTAAGAGTCCAGGCAAGAAAACTTGACACCATAATTTATTTTTGACCAATACCACATACAGAGAACTGAGAGCAAGAGAACTACTGTGATCATCTAAAATTTAAAATGATTGGCTAAGATTTAGAGAAGTCATCTATAAGCTCCACAAAAATACATTTGTAGACCACTTGCGAGTACAAATGTATGTACCAATGAAAAATGGTATAATTTTCAGTTATGCCATTGTTTTATTAAACTTTTTTAACTAGGTCTGTATCTTGGAAACATAAGATTTTGTTTAAGAATTACTTATAAAATTAAATGCATATGAACATGTACTCCTGCAAGGTTTATTGGCCTTGACCTGCTGCCAGCAGTAGGACCATTTTTGATTGCCAACTCTTGTCTAGTTTTACATGGTTTTATGCAGGGAAACTTTAATTTGCTTACATGTAACTGTATGCGAATGTGATGTGTGCAAATTACAAGTAGAAATTCTTCCTGGCACATATCTTGATTTTAGGACCTTCTTTGAAGTGAACTATATCTTTTTCCTATGGCTGTTTTTTAAGTTACATAGGATGAAGGACAATGTATCATATGAATCCCTGATTTATTAAGTTTACATTTCTTCTATCGTTGATACAAAGTTGCTTCCCTTTATCTAATATGTATGCCTAGTAAATGTTTGAAAAAGGCTTACTTACTGAAGTGTCACTAGATTTAAATAGAGTTGTTTGAACCAGTTTGATAGTTAAATTTATTCTTTGTAAACTTTTATAAAAGATGTGCTTTATGTACTTTTATTATATATGCATGATATGCAAAGTCTTGTCCAATATCACCCATCTGAACAAATTTTATCAAATAAATATGAATTTTGGAAAACTAAATTAGATATTAATATTTTATGGAGCACTTATACTTTAATTGAAATTCAAATCTAAAATTTTGTCATATAAAAGTATGTTTAACTTATAAAATGTTGGCATTTAATATTGATCAGTTCGGTTGATTTGATATGACAAATGTGACATTCGTAGAGCGAGGTATGTTGTCTACAGCAGTCATGTGATGTGTTTTGATATGTAACCAGCAATGTTGAAATCTAACAGAATAAAACATGAAAAAATTGATAATTTACATTTAATAACAGGATATTTATTGTGGGCAATAAACGTTAAGGTTCCCTAGCGTGAATTACTAAAATGTCACCAATTATCCTGTTAACAAATTGCTTTTAGTAAAAGAGCCCACCAGTTTGTAATCGTTTGTTATGAGTCAGTGTCCTTGGCAGTTGTGTTGTCATATAGACCTGTAGGAATGGATAATCTGGTTTTACTGACCCCCGTTTACAATCCCCAGCCACAGCTGTCATTGGCCTATGGGGGACAGGATCTTTACTGTGTGGTAGGAACTTTTTCAATTGTTTCTGGTAGTTTGTTACAGCAGTTTTTTATATAAATTTGATAAAAAAAATAAAATATGTTTAAAACCTTACATATGAATTGTGGTATGCTTATTTTGAAAAAATGTAGATTTTCATTTTACACTTAAAAGTACTTGAAGAATACCAGATTTGACCATAAAAAGTTCATTCATTTTTAAAGATAAATTAAACCTCCAGAGCTTACAAAGGGAATTTCATTTTATCTGGTTTAATGTGATCCTAGTGACTATTCCTGTTGTACATCTTCAAACATCATAAACTATTGATATTTCTTTAGAATTTTTTCCAGAATAAGGGTAATATCTAAGAAACTTTCATGTAGATATATACTGATGTATTGTATGATTAAGGAGGATAATTGATGACTTATTTTAGCTTTCAAAAGATTTTCCAAGTCAAGTTCAGTAGTTTTTGTGTACCTTCCTTTATATCAGACAGTGGGTCTCTGATGACATAAAATGTGTCAGATTTCAAATAAAATTTTCAAACTTTTACCAGCATGTCATTGTAGCATTGATATGAAAGCTTTGTTGACCTACATACATGACATATGATTCATTTAAGAATGCATTTCCTGAAAAAACAAAAAAATAATATTGTTATGGAAATGCTTCCTCAATCTCTGACCATTATTTGTATAAAAATAGCCACATGACTATTATTTGTGAGTCTTTTTAAAAATGCAAACACACTTAAATTTTAGACACATCAAATTTATGAAGTTTTATTTTCACTTTTATCTCTTGGTTCATACCACTGCTGATGGACTACTAGTCTCCAAGGATATCACCAGGGACATCACCTTAGTAGTCAGTGCTTCTGTACTCATATACTTTATAGCACAACTTTCATAAATTCTCTGTTGACAAATTTAGAAATCATTAAGGAATTATGGTTCCAACTCCCTCAGGCAAAGTCGACCTGCTATTGAGTTTGCCTTTTTTATGGTCCCTTTTAGTTTAAACAATATTTATTCAGATAAATTATCGCAACGATACAAAACAATTGAAACAAATAAATAATTAGGATTCAGAAACAAACAAATTTGCTTTTACAAATCTGTCTCCTTTTACACAAATAATACACTATTGAACAATATATAAATATAAATACTGGCATGCTCTGGTCCATTTTGATTATAATTGATTGATCGATTGGTGTTTAACACCACTTTCAGCACTTATTGTTTAGTTTCTGAACAATAAAATATGTTTAAACTAAACTTATTGGCTATTTCATGGCAATAAGTTTTTATTGGTGCAGCTCGAGGAAGCCAGAGAGAATCATGACCTTCGGCATGAAAACTGACAATCCTAATTCATTATGATTGGAGTTGAATGCACATGCCACATGCAGGATACTGACTGACAACCTCAGTATTGACAGGCTAGTGAAACAGTTGTTTGACTACTTATTCCACTCGGGCCATGAGGCCACTTTTTGGTTATAAAGCTCCAGTATAAAATAGTTATACATCCTTTGCTTTTAAATTTTTGGATTTGATAAAAATTCCTTTGAGAGTTGGCTTCAGACAAATCATATTACTGTACCGGTATAACAATATATTGAGCTTGAATAGAAACATACATTAGTTGTATCTGTCTGAAAAGTTGCTTTTTGTAGAAGTTTTGCTAGCCATGTCTCAAGCTGCTTGTGTAAGTCGTAAATTGAGTGTAATTGAAGTATTCCATTTTTATACGACCGCAAAAAATTTGTGTTCGTATATTGCTATCATGTGGTCGTCATCCGAAGACATTTGGTTTCCGGACAATAACTTTTGGGGGTTATGTTCCCAACTGTTTAGGAATAAGTGGTCAAAAAGGGGCCAAAAAAGGAATTTTTCTAGTTACCGGACAATAACTTGTGTATAAGTGTATGGATCTCTATGAAATTGTACCACAAGGTTCCATACCACAATGGGAAGGTTGGGATTGACTTTGGGGGTTATGGCCCAAACTGTTCAGGAATTAGGGGCAAAAAAGGGGGGAAAACAAGGTTTTTCTGGTTAATGGACAATTACTTAAGTATTAGTCTGTGGACCTCTATGAAATTGAAACACAAGGTTCCATACCACAAAGGGAAGGTTGGGTTTGACTTTGGGGGTTATGGCTCAAACCGTTCATAAATAAGGGGAAAAAGGGGGGGGGAAGAACAAGGTTTTTCTGGTTTCCGGACAAATACTTAAGTATTAGTCAATGTATCTCTATGAAATTGTACCACAAGGTTCCATATCAAGGATCCGGAAATTTTTCCAGACAATTTCGGTCATTTTGAGATGTTTGAAAAGTTGGTGCCCCTTTTCAAATTGTCGATATCAACTTGACTATATTCATAGCATCAACGAACATGACGAACTTGTATTGTTGTTTCATCGCATTTACTAAGTAAATGTCTTACCATTACCATGAAGGACAGTTTAGGGAAGGCAACAGTCTAAAATTGAAATGATTTTAATGACTCAAAATGGTTAATTTCTCAGACATTGCTTACGTTTCTTTCGATTTGACAAAAGTTAAAACCGGAAGTTCAGGGAACTAATGTTTTAAAGATATTATTCTGAGCTTGTGATCACTGTCAGGTGTGAATTAAAACCACAGGTAAAAAGTGATTAGCGATCATTAGCCAATGTTTCCCGGAGGCATTGAGATAGATATTAGGAGGGCCCTCAGGATTATCAAACTACTGTAGTGGCAGTTTTATTACAGGAAAGGGATTATAAACAAAAACAAGTGATCACAAGTGCAAAATGGCGATTAAGAAATCCGATTTCAAACATTGAGTCAATGAAATGACCGAAATTACTTCTGTAAAAAAATAAAATTTGTCCTAAATCCCAATTACTCGTTTAGGACAAATAGTTTCATCTTAGGACATGACTGGCAAATATGACCGTTTCCGGACCCTTGTTCCATATCACACACAGAAGGTTGGGGTTGATTTTGTGGGTTGTGGCTTTCTTCATAAGAAACTAGAGGCCAAATAGGGGCCAAAAACAAGACTTTTCTAGTACTGGCTAAGCTGGTTCTTACATAAATTATTTCTGATCTATATAAAGAAACAACAAATACTGATATGACAGGAGATACACACCAAACAGGGTGTGTAAATTATTATATTTAGTATGTAAACTGATTTACTAAGTATTGTGCAACAGCATAGTATTGCACAACAGGAAGAAATCTTCAATTGAAAATAAATACAGATCTTTTAACCAATTTCAATGAGGATTAATTTAAAGTCTTGAATTTTTGAGGTTTTTACCATGTATTACTATATTGGATATTTGGACATTTTTAAATAGGTCTAGATTGAGGTCCATAGGGTCCAAAATTAGACTTTGTTTGATTTCATCAAAAACTGAATTCTTGTGGTTCTATGATATGCTGAATCTAACTGTGCACTCAGATTTTTAATTTTTGGCCCTGTTTTCAAATTAGATCATATTGAGGTCCAAAGGGTCCAAAATTAAACTTTTTTTGAATTCATGCTTTTTTTATGCCCCCGCCATAGCGGAGGGGGCTTTAAGTCGTACCCTTGTCCGTCTGTACGTCCGTCCGTCCATCCATCCGGAATTGGTTTCCGTTCTCTAACTTTAGTTTGCCTCAACCAAATGCTATGAAACTTATACACAATGCTTATTATTACCACAAAACACAGATCAAGTTTGAATTTTGGTGGCGTTACTTTTACCGTTCTAGAGTTATGCCTCTTTATAAATGGAAAAATTGCTGGATTTTTCGTTTCCGTTCTCTAACTTAAGTTTGCCTCGACCAAATGTTAAGAAACGTATACACAATGCTTATTTCCACAAAACTCAGATCAAGTAAAAATTAAGGTAGTGTCACTTTTACAGTTCTTGAGTTATGTCCCTTTATAACATTATATGGAAGCGGGGGCATCATCTGTGTCCCATGGACACATTCCCCATTTATTTTTATATGCTGAATCTAACCATGGAATTAGATTTTGGATATTGGACCATTAAGGAGATTAAATGTCCCATTTCAAATTTTTAAGTTATCTGACTACATTTATTCTGTGTCAGAAATCTATAATGTGTCAAATATTTAATCACTATCCAAGTTCAGAGCTGTATCAAGCTTGAATATTGTTTCCATACTTGCCCCAACTGTTCAGAGTTCTAGTACCTCTGCGGTCGTATCGAGCTGCTCCAGGCAGAGCACATTTTTGTGAAATAAAAGCATGTTGACAATATTAGGAATAATAAATGCATAGTAAAGTAATGTGTTTAGATTTTTGTTGCCACAACTTCTCACACAGAGTATTTTTTTAGACACACCTTTTAGGGAAGGGTTCATCAGATAGACATCCAAATTGTACTATAGGTTTAGTAAGATATGATGATTTTATTCTTCCAGTATATCGGTTTATTTTGTTGATATCAAGACCTAAAGGAGGAATGATAAAAGACCAACATTCAGGTGTTCAAATTTGCTTTACGTAATGAAAGGTCCAGGACTAATTGATTTTTCAAATGTAAAGGGCCTCCTTTAAGATCAACAGTTCAGTTTAAAGTATCAGTGTAAATACTGGGAGGTCCTTGATTTTTGTAATTCAAAAATGAAAAGCCTCCTCCCAAAAAAGGGAGGTTAGGAACCTCTTACCCTCACTAATTTGAACCCCTGAACATTGTATAAATTGATTGCATAATGCATTTGTCAGTTGAATGTGGATCCAACAAATCAAAATTCTCATTATCACGATATTCATTTTTATCATACTTATGTTGTTGTTGCAGGAATATGTTATATATGTACATATTTTATGTTAAGTATTGTCATTTTTATCAAATCAATAAATACTCCACTTGTATTTTATACCAGGATGTTACCAGTTATAAAGAGCTATCATAGGCCAAATGAAATTAAATATTTGTCAGGGTTAATACCTTCTAATCATTTTATGCATTTTGAGTTTCATTTTCATTTTGATTAAACACATTCAATGACATGGAAAAACTACATTAACACATGATCATAATAAGAATTAGACATGTACAGAGGATAATTTTTGTTCAAAGATTTTTATTTAACCTCTTCTTCAATTTATAGGAACCACACATATTATGTTTGTTTTATCTTATTTAATGTTTTCTTTCATTGAAGAAGATTCTGCTGAAGTAGCTCTAGATAGTGATTTTATAACATCCTTGTCAAAAGCAGTATACTGTTATTGTCTCTTAAATACACACATGTTTATACAAGATCAGTTCTAAAACTTGAACCTTTTCAGGATACTTCATATAGGGAAGACTGGGAATGTCTGAATAGACCAATTTTGCACTTATTGAGTTTTATCTTACTTAAAGAAAAGTCTTAATTTTACTTGAATTATTTTAAATGATATTTTTACAATACTGAACATCCGAAACATATTTCAGAAACAGACTCTGAACTGTACTGTACTAGCACATTGGGACCAAATGCAAGTCAGAACTGTTCAGCACTGTTGACGCAGGTTTGAACAAATTGGGTAAAAATTCAAACTTTTTCTGAGTTGTTAAGTAAAACTTTAAAAAGTTATAAACATAAGTACATTAAGGTTTATTCAGACTTTTTGCAGTTTTTAATGTAACTACTTTCATGCTGAATTCAGTACTTCTGAGACTAATTGTAGGCAAAAAAAAAAAAACATATTGAAATTTGAATTTTCAGTTAATTCAGGTCTTAAAATAATCTTTATAAAACTTGAACAGGCACACAGGTATATATAAAACAGGTGCATACTGTATCTTATGTTTTTTTCTCCAGAATATTTCATCAATTCATATATAAACTAACGGTATTCTTCAATAAATCATATATATTTTTCAATATTGAATCATGCTTATATAATTACAAGTACTAACACCATAATAGTTTAATACCATTACCACTGGCAATGTACTGTTGATTTTATTACAGACTATGACCAATGCTCGAGGGGATCCAGCGGCAGAAGTAGGTCCTATTTCATTTTTTATCTTATATCACATGGCTGAACCACTATATAATGTTTCTAGATTCTCAGTCAACTTCTTTTCTGAATTAGATGAATCAGAGAAGCAACATACATATAGCTAAAAGTAACATGATTATTGTAGGTATCAAAATTTAACATACATGTAGCTAAAAAGTACATGCTCATTGTAGATGGTATCAAAATCTTACTTTCAAAACCGGTAAAGTTTGGTGTTTTGCTAGGCTAGGGGGTTCAACTTACACAAAGTATGTTAATGGAGGTCTGCTAAATTTGGCACTAAATATACTTACACAAATGAAAATAGATCTTAGTTATCTATGCAGGATGAAGATTAGCAATTCAGATAATTCTTTTAGATATTTTACTCCGTAAAGCATGTAACATCAAGCAAATATTCTGCAATATTGCATTGATGGTTCTGTGGCAAAGGTAGGATATATAGGGAAGTCAGGAAATTTACTTACTTTCAATTATAAAAGATTAACAAACTTAATTGAAAGATAAGACAAAAAGCTTTTGAAATTAGTTTCTGTCAGGAAGAACTTGAGGATTGTGAGATCTTTAAACATTGCATGGTTCAGCCTCTTAAAAATATCAATCATATAAAACAAGAGTTATTGCTCTTTGTAAGTTAATGGAGGTAAACATACCATTATAAATGATATATGTCTCAATACAAGTAAAGAAGACAAACATTCTCTTCTTATGATTGAACAGGGTTTACAGATCTATATATTGTTCAATTACTGATTTTGCATTTAGAAGTTAGTAGCTCAGTGGTAGCTCATGGAGTATTTATGTCTTGGGTATAAATATTTACATCAGTTGAACTAAATAACAGTAAGTATATTGTATCCTTAAGCCCTAAATAGTAAAACAGTTGTTCTGAGAAAAGTCACAGAACTACCTTCGTACCACTAAATACATCACAAATGTTAACTGTCCTTTTAATAAACCTTATATGGTATTTAACAGTTACCCAACAATATCTGAAGATGAAGGTAAGTATTCAATGAAATAGGGATCTCCGCTGACCTACCACTGAAATTTTATTGTTTTATATAAAGTAATTATTGTACAGCTCTTATTTGTTAGTTTGATTTGTTTTATTTCAAATTTGGTAGTTCAGTTATCTGCTGACAGTGAAAATCTGTTATAATGCATTGCCTTGAAAAATATCAGTTTGAAGAAATTTTGAAATGAAAAAATGTTTAGATCTGATAAAGAGATTTTATCAACAGAGAGTTCAGAAGAGGGATATCTACAAAAATTCATTTAAAAATAAAACAGGCATGACCAGGTAAGACAATTTTCTTTATTTTTTGAATTTTTTAACATTTGACTGCAAACATTTTGAAAACTTGTCTTTAAGGTTGGCTGAAGAAGTCCAAAGCCAGACATCACAAGTATCAGGTCTGATGACAAGTCGTGGGTATGGACTTTTTGTTTTTATACATTATATAGTCCATTTCTGATTTGTACACTTATAGTTTGCTGTTAATAAACAAGCAAACAAATATAACAGTTGTCAACAAGATTTTTAGGGAATACATGCATAACATTTAGATGAAAATATGCAAAATTCACACTTCTGACAAATTTATTAAATTGGCACATGTTTATGGCATAAATTTTCTGCTTTTCTAATTTTATAATGTCCATCTTTAATCTTTTTGGAGTCTTTTTTGGTTTCCTTAAGAAACAAAAACATTTCAAATTGACTTGGGAGCTGTACTGTAAATTAGCCTAAAAACATTTGGACTTTTTATGGTCAAGTCTACAAAAATGCAGGATCAGTAAAAAAAAGCTTAAACATTTAATTTTTTTTCATTTGAGATTTGAGTATATTTGTGTTTTTTCAGCCTGGTGCAGACCCTTATTGTTTTGTTGAATTCTATGAACACAAAGATGCAGCCGCTGCCCTATCTGCCATGAATAAAAGAATGTGCATGGGAAGGGTAAGTCGTGTAGTATTGTCATTACATTGTCTCTTTGTTTCTTACTTTTGACTTTTTTCACATTCCACATATTGAAAAAAAAACTTGGTCATTTTCTCCACAAAGCCAAAATACAGATGCAGATATTAACCAATAGACACAAGGTGTAGTGCAAATTTTTGTTAATATTTGTTGTATGTATAAAGTCTTTCCAACTACCAAGGATTGTTTTGCACACAGTAGTCTAAACGAAATCATAGGTTTATTGAAGAACAACAAAGGCCAATTGTATATATATTTATAAAGTCTGTTGACAAGGGGGTAAAAAAACACACAACATTCCATTGATCAAAAATAGAGAGATATGGATGAAGGGAAGAAGGAAATGACTGCATGAGAAGGTAAGTTTTGGGGTGAGTCAGTCTACAGAAGCAGGTAAGTAACTGTATTATATATTGCATAGTAATTAATTGACATGAAAGTTTCAATATGAATAAAAAAAAAGCCTTAAGGTGATGATTCTGACCAATTTTAATGTTTATAAAAATATATTAAATACATTTAAAAAAAGGAACAATTTGTACAGAGTTGAATGTACTTGTACAAATCTTATTCATGAACCACTTTTTCGTAAATGGCAATTTTATTAAAAGAATTGTAATAAAGTCTTGTAATATCTGGACACACTGAGTGGATTTCATTTAAAAAAATGTACCATGGCTCAGGGCAATAAAACTTTACTCATTACTCGAAGTACAGAATTAATATTTGAAAAACCAAATCCAGCATTTTAATTGATTGAATTCTGAGTCTGAGTAAGATAATCATATATATACTCAAAATGTAATATTGACTGCTAGGCCTGATATTTCTGCATTTGAAACTCTTACAATAAAAAAAGCTTTGGTCTGAGTAAAAAATCATGCTTCAGGGAAGAGACTAGAAATGTTAACTAAGAATCCTGACCCCCTAAACTTGTACTATATATATATTATGGATGGTCAATGACTTTGCCAAGCATGAAATAGTAACATTGAAATAACATAAGTTTAGCGATACTTTGTATAAAGAATAATTGTATCAATTGATCATTCTAAGAATAAATTTGCAGTTCACAAAAGAAGAATTGTCATAGACGACTTGTAGTGAATCATATTTTAATAAAATATTAAAGATTTCAATAGTTTCCATCTGAGTAAAACTTTGAAGTCTGCCTGTAGTTACAAGGTTTGGAATCCTAATGAGAAAGCAGGGAATTTATCAAAGTTAAATGTATAAACAGTGATAGAAGTCTTTGGGTTTTATCATTAATTATTGATGAGTAATGTGTGCATCTTAACACCTTAAATATTAGAATCAGACTATTTATATTGTATTATTGCATGTTGGAATCCATTCTCAGCCTATTTTTATACGACCGCAAAAATTGAAAATTTTTTGGTCGTATATTGGTATGACGTTGGCGTCGTCGTCGTCGTCGTCGTCGTCGTCGTCGTCGTCGTCGTCGTCGTCGTCTGGCGTCGTCCGGCGTCGTCCGAAGACACATTGGTTTTCGCACTCTAACTTTAGTTTAAGCGAATGGATCTCCATGAAATTTTACCATAAGGTTCAATACCACGAAAGGAAGGTTGGGATTGATTTTGGGGGTTATGGTACCAACAGTTAAGGAATTAGGGGCCAAAAAGGGGCCAAAAATAAGCTTTTTGTAACTTCCAGACAATAACTTGTGTGTAAGTGTATGGATCTCTCTGACATTGTACCACAAGGTTCCATATCACAAAGGGAAGGCTGTAATTGATTTTGGGGGTAATTGCCTCAAAATTTTAGGAATTAGGGGCCAAAAAAGGGGCAAAAAACAAGCATTTTTCTAGTTTCATGACAATAACTTGTGTGTAAGTGTTTGGATATTTCTGAAATTGTACTA
The DNA here is from genome assembly GCF_021869535.1 of Mytilus californianus. NCBI lineage: Eukaryota > Metazoa > Mollusca > Bivalvia > Mytilida > Mytilidae > Mytilus > Mytilus californianus. Next base: position 125,013,734 of record NW_026262679.1, on the reverse strand, counting down.
CAAGGTTCCATATCACAAAGGGAAAGCTGGAATTGAGTTTGTGGGTAATTGCCCGAAACGTTTAGGAATAGGGGGCCAAAAAGGGGCCAAAAATAAGCATTTTTCTAGTTTCCAGACAATAACTTGTGTTCAAGTGTATGGATCTCTCTGAAATTGTACTGCAAGGTACCATACCACAAAGGGAAGGCTGGGATTGAGTTTGGGGGTGATGAATCATAAGGGGGTTCAAAAAATTTGGGGGGGGGGGGGGGTTTTTTTTTCCTTTTTTTTTCTTTTTCTCCTTTTTTTTTTCTTTTAAAATTTTGCATTTTAAGTTGGTTATTTCTGATTAATATTTAAAAGCAAATAATAATGATATGGTAGGAGATACACACCAAACAGGATGTGTAAATTATTATATAATAAGTATTGTGCAATAGCAAGTAATTTTCAATTGCACAGTATTGCACAATTGCAAGAAATCTTCAATTGCACAGTATTGCGCAATAGCAAGAAATCTTCAATTGCACAGTATTGCGCAATAGCAAGAAATATCCAATAGCACAATATTGCGCAATAGCAAGAAATTGTCAATTGTACAGTATTGCACAATAGCAAGAAATATTCAATTGCACAGTATTGTGCAAAAGAAGATACTTCGTATAAATTGCTTATTTCTTGATCAATTTCAATGGGGTTTTATTCTTGAATTCTTGGGGTTCTTTAATATGCTGAATCTAACCAAGTATTAAGTTTTTGGATTTTGGGCCCCGTTTTTAAATTGGTCCACATTGAGGTCCAAAGGGTCCAAAATTTAACTTTGTTTGATTTCATCAAAAATTGAATTATTGGGGTTCTTTGATATGCCGAATCTAACCGTGTATTTAGATTCTTAATTTTTGGTTCCGTTTTCAAATTGGTCTACATTAAGGTCAAAAGGGTCCAAAATTAAACTTAGTTTGATTTCAACAAAAATTGAATATATGGGGTTCTTTGATATGCTGAATCTAACCATGTATTTAGATTTTTTATTTGTGGACCCACTATCAAATTGGTTCATATTGAGGTCAAAAGGGTCCAAAATTAAACTTTGTTTGATTTCATCAAAAATTGAATTATTGGGGTTCTTTGATATGCCAAATCTAACCGTGTATTTAGATTTTTAATTTTGGGTCCCGTTTTTAAATTGGTCTACATTAAGGTCCAAAGGGTCCAAAATTAAACTTAGTTTGATTTTAACAAAAATTGAATTCTTGGGGTTCTTTGATATGCTGAATCTAAACATGTGTTTAGATTTTTGATTATGAGCCCAGTTTTCAAGTTGGTCCAAGTTGGGGTCCAAAATTAAACTTTGTTTGATTTCAACAAAAATTGAATTCTTTGGGTTCTTTGATATGCTGAATCTAACCATGTATTTAGATTTTTTATTTGTGGACCCACTATCAAATTGGTTCATATTGAGGTCAAAAGGGTCCAAAATTAAACTTTGTTTGATTTCATCAAAAATTGAATTATTGGGGTTCTTTGATATGCCAAATCTAACCGTGTATTTAGATTTTTAATTTTGGGTCCCGTTTTTAAATTGGTCTACATTAAGGTCCAAAGGGTCCAAAATTAAACTTAGTTTGATTTTAACAAAAATTGAATTCTTGGGGTTCTTTGATATGCTGAATCTAAACATGTGTTTAGATTTTTGATTATGAGCCCAGTTTTCAAGTTGGTCCAAGTTGGGGTCCAAAATTAAACTTTGTTTGATTTCAACAAAAATTGAATATATGGGGTTCTTTGATATGCTGAATCTAAACATATATTTAGATTTTAGATTTTTGGCCCAGTTTTCAAGTTGGTCCAAATTGGGGTCCAAAATTAAACTTTGTTTGATTTCAACAAAAATTGAATATATGGGGTTCTTTGATATGCTGAATCTTACCATGTATTTAGATTTTTTATTTGTGGGCCCGCTATCAAATTGGTTCATATTGAGGTCAAAAGGGTCCAAAATTAAACTTTGTTTGATTTCTTCAAAAATTTAATTATTGGGGTTCTTTGATATGCCAAATCTAACCGTGTATTTAGATTTTTAATTTTGGGTCCCGTTTTTTAAATTGGTCTACATTAAGGTCCAAAGGGTCCAAAATTAAACTTAGTTTGAGTTTAACAAAAATTGAATTTTTGGGGTTATTTGATATGCTGAATCTAAACATGTGTTTAGATTTTTGATTATGGGACCAGTTTTCAAGTTGGTCCAAGTTGGGGTCCAAAATTAAACTTTGTTTGATTTCAACAAAAATTGAATATATGGGGTTCTTTGATATGCTGAATCTAAACATGTATTTAGATTTTAGATTTTTGGCCCAGTTTTCAAGTTGGTCCAAATTGGGGTCCAAAATTAAACTTTGTTTGATTTCAACAAAAATTGAATATATGGGGTTCTTTGATATGCTGAATCTTACCATGTATTTAGATTTTTTATTTTGTGGGCCCGCTTTCAAATTGGTTCATATTGAGGTCAAAAGGGTCCAAAATTAAACTTTGTTTGATTTCATCAAAAATTGAATTATTGGGGTTCTTTGATATGCCAAATCTAACCGTGTTTTTAGATTTTTAATTTTGGGTCCCGTTTTTTAAATTGGTTTTTGCTATGTTTAGCCATGACTATGATGTCATTTTCTATTTTAATATCTGTTATGATGTATTTAAATGGGCTTTTATGGTTACAAAGGAATTTTATTTTTAGATATTACTATAAAATGTTGCTGATGCTGATTAAGGATTTTGTTTATTTTTAGCCATGACTATGATGTCATTTTCTATTTTAATACCTTTATGATGTAATTTCCATTTTTAGATATTACTGTTAAATGATGCTGATTAAGGGTTTTTTGCTATGTTTAGCCATGACTATGATGTCATTTTCTATTTTAATATCTTTATGATGTATTTAAATGGGCTTTTATGGTTACAAAGGAATTTTATTTTTAGATATTACTTTAAATGTTGCTGATTAAGGATTTTTGTTTATTTTTAGCCATGACTATGATGTCACTTTCTATTTTAATACCTTTATGATGTATTTAAATGGGCTCCCATGTATTTAGATTTTTGATTATTTATACATGTTACCAAATTGGTCCACATTGAACAAAAACGGTCCAAATTTCAACTTTATTACATTACATCAAACATTGAATTCTACATATTCTTTGATATATTGAAATTAACAAACAATTTAGTTTATGGATATTCCACCATAATAGGTAAATTAAATTTTTTCCAGTTCTTACACCACATTCATCCTGTGTCAGAAACCTATGCTGTGTCAAATATTTAATGACAATCCAAAGTCATAGCTGTATCAAGCTTGAATTTTGTGTCCATACTTGCCCCAACTGTTCAGGGTTCGACCTCTGCGGTCGTATCAAGCTGCGCCCCAGCGAAGCATTTTATTACATATTTAGAGAATTTTTTTTATCACTTTTCAACTCATGCATTATTTTATACCCACTGAACTTTATGGTTTTGTGAAACATGATACATGTATTATTAATTCTTGTGCATTCGAAAGAAGTTATGATTTGGGGTAGAATTGGCCCTAAAATCAAATATAGTTTAATTTTATCAGTAAATTTGTGCAAATTTTAAATATGTGTACTCATATAAATAATTGTAAATTGGTTTTAAAATATACTCTCTCCATGGGTTTTACAACCTTTATATAACAGAATATTCAGCAAATTGGAAAAACTTTGTAAAACCATGACTATTTGACTTGCACATGCTTAGATTTTCCATAGAGTAGTCAGTACAACCCATAGTTCAACAGTTGGTGTATTTTGTGTTAATCTATTCACTGGCAATAAATAGTTCAGGCCCATAGCCAGGACTTTCCAAGGGGGGGTTCGATACAGTTACAATTCAAACAGAATAACGACTAACAGTGCTTATTTGTTTTCAAGGGGGGGTTCGTACGAACCCCTCGATCTCCCCCTGGCTATGGGTATGTAGTTATTGGTGCAGCTTACGTTTTACATGTCATGAAGACTTGCAAATATTAAAATTTTCTGAAAGCCTTTTTTTAAGCTTAAAAAAATTGATTAATATTTATCATTAAATTATGTTGTTTTATGAATTTGCAGGGCACAATTAGCCTCATTAAGAACCTTCTTATATCTTCCTATTTATATTTAATTTTGGTTCATTTCCTCAACAAACCTTTATAACTAGCTAAACATGTTACTTTAAGAGCACAAAAATATGTCCACATTTTTATATATAAGCAGTATTGCAATATCCCTGTAGACATTTCAGCTAACAGCATTGTTCATAAGTCATGTTTTATATGCCATGAAATGCTTGAAAGTTCAATACAGCTGTAGATTGTAGAATTAATAATTTAAGTACAATAAATTGCCCTGAGCTGTCTTAACTTTAGAAAAATAGATTAAACACATCAATCTTCCTTTTGAATGGAAAGAGAAAGCAAACAAAGACATCATTTTTATTGAGGCATATTGCAGCTAATGTACTTATTACCTTTTCAATTAGTACATACATCTACATCATTTGGTCTCTGGTGGAGAGTACTACTTAGTCTCACTGGTAATCATACCACATCTTATTTGGCAATCATACCACGTCTTATTTTTTTTATATTGGTGAGCATTCTAATACTCTTGAGTGGGGTAATTTTTTTTATCATTAAAGAGTTAGCAACCTGAATGCGTGTTTCCTATAGTGGGGTTAAAGAGTTAGCAATCTAAATAAATGTTTCCTATAGTGGGGTTAAAAGTGCTGTTTTAGATCATAGTGGGGTTAAATGTGTTGTGACAGATAACTAAACATGTAGCTAGGTCCAAGGAGGTTATATGTGGTGTGCTGGATACCTACACATGTCCTGTATTGTGACAGATAACTAAACGTGTACCAAGGTCCAAGGAGGTTATATGTGGTGTGCTAGATACCTACAAGTGTGTCCTAGTGGGGTTACATGTATTGTGACACCCCTAAACATGTACCAAGGTCCAAGGAGGTTATATGTGGTGTGCTTATACCTACATGTGTCCTAGTGGGGTTACTTGTCCTGTGATGGTTACCTAAACTTCAGTCACCAGTGATACCAAGGGGACAATTAACCAGCAACAATTATATGCTATAAGTTGTTTATGCCCCTGTAATGGACAAAGGTGGCATTAAGGTTTACCCTTGTTCGTACATCCGAAAAATTGGTTTCTGTTCTCTAACTTTACTTTGCCTCAACCAAATGTTATGAAACTTATACTCAATGCTTATTACCACCAAAAACAGATCAAGTTTGAATTTAGGTGGCATCACTTTCACTATTCTTGAGGTTTGTCCTTTTATAAATGAAAAAATGCTGAATTTCCCATATATATTTGTATTTACAAACAGGAGCATCTACTGGTATGTCCCATGGACACATTCTTCTTTTATTTTTATGCCCCCGCTGTAGCTGAGGGGGCATTAAGTTTTAACCTTGACTGTCTGTACGTACGTCCGTATTGCCCGATATTGGTTTCTGTTCTCTAACTTAAGTTTGCCTCAACCAAATGTTATGAATCTTATACACAGTGCTTATTACCACAAAACACAGATCAAGTTTGAATTTTGGTATCATCACTTTTACCATTCTAGAGTTACGCCCCTGTACAAATGGAAAAATTGCTGAATTTTTCTTTTCCGTTCTCTGACTTAAGTTTGCCTCAACCAATTGTTATGACTCATACACAATATAGAAAAGAAGATGTGGTATGATTGCCAATGAGACAACTCTCCACAAGAGACCAAATGACACAGAAATTAAAGCTATAGGTCACCGTACGGCCTTCAACTATGAGCAAAGCCCATACTGCATAGTCAGCTATAAAAGGCCCAGAAATGACAAATGTAAAACAATTTAAACGAGAAAACTAACGACCTAATTAATGTATAAAAAAATGAACGAAAAACAAATACCGTAAGTAACACAGCAACTAACGAAATTACAGGCTCCTGACTTGGGACAGGCACATACATACAGAATGTGGCAGGGTTAAACATGTTAGCGGGATCCCAACCCTCCCCTAACCTGGGACAGTGGTGTAACAGTACAACATAAGAATGAACTATAAAAATCAGTTGAAAAAGGCTTTACTCATCAGATGGATACCAATAGAAATACATATAAGAAAAACCTGTAGACGTGACTGGGTACTTGTACATCCCACCAAGTATAGATCTGAGAGTACTCGCAGTTACTGACAGCTAGTTCAAAGCCAATAACAACTAATATAAAAAATCATGCATCTAAGACTAAATTATCAATCAGTAAACATCCAACATCCAATGGATTTAGTGTAAAGAAGTCATAAACAGTCAGAGAAAAACATGACCTTGTGCAATGCCAAGATACAGCGACACTTTTCACAAAAAATCTTACGATTAAAATTGATCGTAAGTTATACTGAAATGTTCATGACTTACGAGTATTTTTACTCGTAAGATTTTTTGTGAAAAGAGCCCCTGGAGTCCACAGATTGTATATCCATGAAAGTGCATATGTATATAACAATAATATTTAGTTTGCTTTTAATTTACAGATAACAAAATCAATATTAATACCAATAAAAATAACATTCAAAGATCTAATGACAGTGTTGAATTGGTAATCTTTTAGAATAAGTTTATTTAAAGGATCAATAAGTTTACCAGGATTATTTCTAAATTTCCGGGCACAGTAAACAACATCTCAGTAAAAATGAGGATGTGCTATCCCATTTGAAATAAGTTTTCTACAGGTACAACCGAACTTCAAAACCAAATATTTATATCTATGGAAGAATTTAGTAAAAGTTTTAAGTAATTTGTGGTACTGTGGATTCATTTATTTTTGTGGGTAACAATTTTCGTAGATTGAGAAAAAATTGCATTTTCGTGGATATTAGATTTCGTGGTTTTGTCAATCTCTGCATACAAAGCCTTTAGAAAATTTGTAATTCATTGAACATTTGAATTCGTGATTCGTCTGTACCCACGAAACCCACGAAAATTGGTATCCAACGAATAATAATGAATCCACAGTAACAAAATCCCTGACTTAATAATTTACCAGTAATACATAGGACAATGCTTATTACCACAAAACACAGATCAAGTTTGAATTTTGAAGGCATCACTTTACCCTTCTAGAGTTATGCCCCTTTACAAATGGAAAAATTGCTGAATTTTTTGTTTCCGTTCTCTAACTTAAGTTTGCCTCAACCAAATGTTATGAAACATATACACAATGCTTATTACCACAAAACTCAGATCAAGTATGAATTTGGGTAGTGTCACTTTTATTGTTCTTGAGTTATGTCCCTTTATAGCGTTATATGCAAGTGGGGGCATCATCTGTGTCCATGGCATCTGTGTCCCATGGACTCATTCCCTATTTATTTTTTAAGGACTTAATTTATGAAATGGCAGACATGTATAAACATCTTTAACATGTACTTGTATCAAGTCTATGAAAATTATTTACGATACATAGAATAGAGAATGGAAATGAGGAATGTGTCAAAGAGACAGCAACCTGACTAAAGAGCAAACAACCTGACTAAAGAGACAGCAACCTGACTAAAGAGCAAACAACAGCCCAAGGCTACCAGTTTGTTTTCAATGCAGTGAGAAAATTCAGCACCAAGAGGCGAGCTTCAGCTAGCCCCTAAAGTTTACATTGACAGTTATTGTCTCTTTCCAAGCTTAAAGACCTGGTCTTGATGCACACAGATTATAATTAGCAAGCATGGTATTCATAAACTTCCACGAGTTTTCTATATCTATACATATTTCTAATTTCAAGTTAATCATATCTGATACAATTAATTTGAAAGTAGAAATATGTAATTCACAATAATCCTAAAGGTTATGCAAAGTTAATGCAGGTTCTGTAAAAGAAATAACAATTTTTTAAATAAGATGATTTTTGTTAGGAATCAACAATAAAGCATGATGTATATAGGTTCTTTGTACATAGATTGTTTATTAGGACGGAAGCTTGGATGGTGGTAATCCCTCATAATTAAACAAGACGTATGACAAGTTTTGCCTGTGATTCAGGCAAAGAAACAGATGGGATTTTCATGTCTTTGTGTCAGAGACGGCCATTGTTTGATTCAGTAAAAAGCTTAGAGATATATATTGATTAAGTTGGCATGTTGTATTAAAATTCCAGTTTTTTCCATAGCTAACCTTTCATGCTATATTATATTCCTATCAACTCAGCGGGATTGTTAAATTAACTTTAATGGCCACACAGTTGTGTTGCTTGTATACTTATTTTTAATGTGAAATGAACTTTGTTGTTCGGCATTAGCTGAAAATTCAGACAGAAATCTGCTTCCAACGTAACTCAGTCTTGCATTGTTATATGTATTAGTGCACATATACTTATGACTTTAGTTGATTTCACTAGAACTGGTGATACAGATGTTAGAGCAAACATATTGATGTTTGTGTAGAGCATAAGCATATTTGTTTAAAAAGATAATTCTCTTACTTCTTCTTACTTTTGTTTGGAAAGTTTTATTGCATGGGATTTGGCTGGGTGTAGGGATACAGTTTCTAGTTTAGCTTTTTACATTTTTAGATTGAAATGCTAATGTCTATGTTTGGCAATCAAATTTTTCATGAATAAACACTAAGCTGCATAAACCTTGATGACAGTGTTCTAATATTATGTTGTTACACCACTCTCCCAGGTAAGAATGGGGGGTAGGGGTTGGGGACAGTTCACAAACATACCTCTACAACTTCTTTATGTGCCTGTCTCAAGACAGTATCCTGTAGTAGTTGCACTTAGTAACTGTATTCAATAGATATTGAATAACATTTTTGAAGACAGCAACCAAGGGCAACATCACAGTTTATATATATATATATATATATATATATATAAGTACGTCTGAACCAGTGACAACTCTACTACAGATTTATCCATCGGATCACCAGCAGTGATGGTGATACATGGCTGTGTACATTCTGTATATACAACTCGTCTAAACATCAGCCCAACAATGTTAGATCTGTAAATTTGCTTTCGCAAATTTTTTGTTCTTCCCTCGCCTGGATTCGAACTCATGCTACTGAGATATCTGATATATACAGCACAAACAACAATTTGTGCTGTATTTAGACCCTTCTACCAAGAAATTTGTTTTGCATGCACACGTATAAAAATTGTGGTTTTTATCCAACGCAATTATAGGTTTGAACGTTGTTTTCAATTTAGACTTGTATATATATATATATATATATATATATATATGATTTACTTTTGAAGACCTCTACAGACTTAATATTGATCTATAGAAATGGTGAAAGAGTGGGACTTTTAATGTGAATACTACATAGCTATTGTCTGAATAGTTGGATATTTATTGACTAGATTCCTAACTGTAAATTATGGCACGACTTGAAAAGAGATATCAAAAAGTAGACTTTAGGGATTAAGGAAACATAGAGAATAAGAGCTGGATTTTATAAAATGTCTTTACTTTTCATGTTAAGATGTAATTTTTGTAGAGACAGTTTTAATGACAATTTATTGTAAGGCTGTTCAGAAACAACTAATTCTGCAATGACTGTGATGGTCATCAAACACATCTGTTTAAAGGCTGGATATGACATTTCTCATTATGTATTCCTCATTTGCTTTGAAAAGTGCAGAAATTTGCAAGATACAAGAATAATTAGGAGTTAGTTTTTTTTGTATTTATATAATATAATATTAGCATCCTCTTCTTAAAAATATAATGTTAGTGGTATTAAAATGTCAGTAAGTACGTTTGTATAATTAGGAATCATTTGAAATGGTATACATATTTTACAAGGCTTGCTTGACGACTTAAAAGGTTAAACTATCTTGGTTCCAGACCCAATGTTTTCTAGGATTTATCAAGAATCAAATATCTATTCCTTATAAAGAGTTACTTGAAAAATCTGCAAAATTCTTAAAACTTAATAATTAACTTATCCCACTCTTACTGACTCCCAAAATAAGATTGTTACATAAAAATTTCTGGTATGTTAAAAAAACGACCATTTCAAAAACAACAAGATCAAGCTGTAAGATGAATCATTTGTGAATACCTACCATCATCAGTTATATTTTCTTGTTGACCCAAAAGTTCAGTAGTCATCACTGTTTTAAAACTTCTGGTGATCCAAGGGGTAAAGCAACAGTGTATTATTTGTGAATTATCTGTCAAGATCTACCATGTTAACACTTGGGGTAAATAATTGATTTAGATGACTACTATATATCCCCAGTAGTCAAGTAGTTGTTCAATGTACTATGGATGGTTACAGGGTCAAAGTAGCTTTTGAATGTACTCTTGGTGATCTTTGTGGCTAGATAGCTGGACAGTGTACTTTTGTTGATCCAATTGGCAAAGTAGCTGGTCAATGTACTTTTGTTGATACAGTGGGCAAAGAATGTGGTTGGTGATCCAGTGGGCAAAGTAGCTGATCAGTGTACTCTTGGTTATCCAAAGAGAGGCAGTTTGCCCTTGTTGATCAAAATTTATCGGGTTTTGTTTTTGAACTTGAAGTCCAATCAGATTTAGTAGGTGGTAAATATTCTTATTGACCCAAAGGTTTGAGTAGCTGGTCAATAATGAATAGATCAGTTTCTACTGTTGGTGATACCTCAGTGGGTCGGAAAGGTAGTCAGCCTCTATCTGAAATGACCAAAATGATCTGTTCCATATTACCCATCTTTGCTAGCCAAGGGTTATGATCCAGTCCCCTCCTCTCCACCCTTGACTGATTAAGAGAGAATTTCGGATCCACGAGGTAATGCTTTCCATTGGTCGCAGTTGTAACTGGCTGCATCCAATCAAAAAGGACCTTTAACATGATCACGTGTAAATGTAGAAAATGTTAGATAAACAATAGCCACGTGCTGATTGTGCAACAAGTCTTTACCCCCAAAAATATACGACGATTTTTAGTAACAATTTAAAGGTTCTTAACCAACTAATAGAAGTTCTTAAATATGTTTCTTGCGCAAATGTTGGAATGTCAACGTATATTTTTGGTTCCTGCTTCACGAAGCTTGTAAACTCTTAGAAGCTACCGTTTTTACACCTCCACACTGAAGAGAGTTCAAGTGCTACCATTGGTCAAGAATAATGTATTCAGAATGGGTGTGACTGTTATCAACCGATAGATGGCGCAACATTGTTATCACAAATGTTGGCTTAATCTGCCAAGGGTGGAGAGGAGGGGACTGGATTGTAACCCTTGGCTAGCGAAGATGCATATTACCTTGACTGACCAACTGAGGTAAATTTCTCTATTTAATTCACCTTTGATGACCAAGATCAAACAGTTTTGTACAAGCAGTTTTTACTAGACATCCACAAATTAAATTCTGAAGGTTCTCATATTTTGTAAAGTTCGGCCAATAAAGAAGTTAATATTACTGGGAAACACAGAGTTTTTGACTAATGCTGGTCATACAAATGAAAAACATTTAAAAAAGACTGTAATAACAATTTAAAGACAAATTTTTGAAACTGTTACTTATGATAGCTTGTTTTGAAAATTTTTTTTCTGTTTTTTTCCAAGAACGATTAGGCTGAATTAATGAAAATATGAATAATTAATTACTGTATTTGCAGCTGTAATGAATCAGCCTATATTTTTTCAAGGGGAAAATTTCAGGTAATGATAAAAAGATTATGAATTGATTTTTGCATCCTGAACAAAAAACGCATAATATTTATCAACTGATTGTTGTCAACAAAATTCATTACAAATTATTGAGGCATTAATTCTTGTTGTAATGGGAATTACATTTAACAGATGAAACAGGATCATTATTTGGTGTTCTGGTTCTATTGCTTTTCTATTCTCTTTGAAATTGGTGTTTTGTGGAATAGGATGGTTTTAATATGTGATCACACATGATTATCATTGAGAAAAACAAGTAATGCAAATAAAAAAAAAATTAGAAGAAAAAAAGCCTAAAGATAAAATTATTCGAAATTTTTTATGGACAGTGAATTTTACAGATTGGTTTTCATAACTATTCAATTGTTACAAGAAGACCATCTGTTGAAAAATCACTGAGAAGAGGGAAAACTACCCATCTTAGAACATTCCTAGAACCCTGGAACAATTATACCACCCCATTTTAGAAGTGGGAGGTATATAGTGATTGAGGAGTCCATGCATTTGTCCACCCATTCATGTTTAGGCAGAATTTTGTGAAATTTTCACAATCTTACTTGCATGATGTTCTTTTGCACTTGCTATTTCATTTCTTTATCTGAATGATTTTTGGGGTTTTCTTTGGTATGACATGGACATTGTCATGTCAGCACAGTACAGTTTGCATTTGTTTTGCCATCTCCACCTTAACTCTATAAATAAGAATGTTATGAAACTAACACGACATAAAATCCAGGGATCTTAATTGTCCAAAGAATACATTATAGGAATGTATCTATTGTGACACAGCATAAGATACTATGGGGGAACTGAATTCTTCAAAGAATTTCAGAATACATTATAGGAATGTATCTTTTGTGACACAGCATAAGATCTTGGGGAACTGAATTCTTTAAAGAATTTCAGAATACAGTAAAGGAATGTATCTACTGTTACATGGCATAAGATCTGGGCGAACTGAATTCTCCAAAGTATTGCAGATTAGATTTAGGTAAGCTCAGGTCCGAAGGCATTATAGAAAATTCTCAAAGTATTGCAGAATATATCTGGTAATAAGCTCAGGTCCGAAGGCATCATAGAAATTCTCCAAATATTGCAGAATAGATCTGGTAATAAGCTCAGGTCCGAATGCATTACAGAGTGCAATGTTTCCTTCTTCATGTAATGGTATTGTTTCAATTCTAGTTTCAGTGGTAAGCTGAGATCAAATCACATGTGGATAATTAAATAACAATAATGATCCAGTCTGTCAGTGACAAAATCTCAGCAGATAACTTTCATCTATTATATCTCTATTGTTTCAGGCTACATTAAAATTGTTTTTATAATGACATTACATTTTTCGCTGAAAACTTAAATGTGGGTTAATTGCCAACATCGTGTAGTTTCAGGATTTATATCCTTATTTTACCATATAAAACAAGGACTAACAATCATGATATTGAAAAAAGATTAAACTTGTTACACTTAAGAGATATAATTATGTCTTTTTCTATCGTTATCGTTGGTTTATGTATGGTTATTCTGTTTGGTAAACAGAGGTTTGTTCATGCAATTTAAACATAATTAGCGTTTAAACAAGGGAAGTAATCAGGATTTGGTTGTTGCATGTCTAAGAAAGTGATTACAAGTAAACTTGGAAGGTTTCACATTATTAATCCGGTGACAGAGATATTATTTTGCTAATGGATGAATGCCTGGGTAATCACTGCCACTTATGTGTAATTATATAAATTAACTCGTCCAGATATTGTGATTTACTATATTCACGGAGCTCGACTGACAGAAGACGACAATAGAATCAATGACAACATATTGTAGCAGAGGATATTGTTTTAATTTTCAAAACGTCCAAAACATGCAAGTGTCTTTTGAACATAGATAGGAATGTTCAACTTTAATGTGTTTCATCCCAGTTGTCATGAGAGCTGATTGTCTTTAAGGTCATGGCATGTTTAAATTGAAATTATGAAAATAATTATGGTTTCTAAATGTATGTAATGTAAGATTCTAGTTCTGTCATGTTTCATGTTAAAAATAAAAGTTGTTTTCCATAATGGTTGACTAACAAACCAATGAGTCAGCATGGATTCCTTCTGACTGATATGACATGGAGTTTTAGGAATAATATAGTTTGTGTTTGTCTGAGTTTTTATTTTGACAGCCAGAAGCAAGCTGTATTAAGATTGAAAAGAATCTGCTTTTAGGTTTTAAATAATGATAATACAACTCAGTACAAAGCTATTGAGTAGTTTCTTGTAAATGACAATCATATATTACCCTATCAATTAACCATCATGACTGCCATTACTAAAGATAGAAGGATGAAACTATCTTCTTTTACTTGAGGAGTTCCTGTACTTAGGGATTTGGGTTCAGTTTATGGTTAGGGCTTTGACTAGTGATAAGGATAGGTAGGTGTTAGGGTTACCCTAGTTTAGGGTAAGTTTAATATAGTTTTGTATGAATTTGAAGATATTATAAATACATTTTTTCCCAAATTTTTAAGTAAATATCAATATGGCTAACTTCCTCCAGATGAGTGTTTCAGGCTCCGTAGAGACTACTATTTTATTTTAAGGATTTCTCCCACATATGTATCTTTATAAGTACCACTTGGGTTATGAACACTGTTTCGGATGTGAACACTTCAGCTCATCATTTAGGACATTGATAGGTTTTCAGGATGAAGTAAAGATGCTGCTCCTGTGACATGTTTTCCAATATAGAGATTCTTTTCTCATGTACATCTTCCTTTATACCTCATCTATGAATCCGTCTTTAATCAAACAACAGTCCATTGAAAATAGAAGGAATAGTATGTATGTTTTTATGCCCCCGCTATAGCCGAGGGGGCATTAAGTTTTACCCTTGTCCGTCTGTACGTACATATGTCCCAAAATTGGTTTCCGTTCTCTAACTTTAGTTTGCCTCAACCAAATGTTATGAAACCTATACACAATGCTTATTACCACAAAACACACATCAAGTTTGAATTTTGTGGCGTCACTTTTACCATTCTAGGTTTATGCCCCTTCACAAATGGAAAAATTGCTGAATTTTTCGTTTCCGTTCTCTCACTTATGTTTGCCTCAACCAAATGTTATGATACTTATACACAATGCTTTATATTACCACAAAACACAGATCATGCATGAATTTTGGTGGCGTCACTTTTACTGTTCTAGGCTTGTGCCCCTTTATAAATGGAAAATTTCCTGAAATATTTTTTTCTGTTCTCTGACTTAAGTTGCCTCAACTCAATGTTATGAAACTTATGCACAAGGCTTTTTACCACAAAACTCAGATCAAGTACAAATTTGGGTAGCGTCACTTTTACAGTTCTTGAGTTATATCCCTTTATAACGTTATATGCAAGCGGGGGCATCATCTGTGTCCCATGGACACATTCCCCATTTATTTTTATTTACATTGTACATTTTGTGTTAGATTCAAATTTGGATAATTATGTGATTGCATGATATGGTTAAAAGTCTTACACTTAATAAATTTTAAGAATATGTAATAATTATACAATTGCATGGAGTGAATACCTTTTGAAAGTGTCTGTCAGCTTACTTGCTTATTTTCAAAGTTATTTGGGATAAACTGCACTAATACATATTAAGATGGATTTTCTTGCCTGCAACCTAGCAAGACCTACCCATGCTGTTTGTAGCGATATTTGCAAACAACAGCTGTCATGGTCCATTGACTTTCCCTTTTTTGCATAGTTTACATGTTAGTGATTTGGTCAGTGTAAGGGGTACTTACTAATGGTTAGTCAAAGATAATTGGTATGCAGTTGTATAAGCAGTTGCATTTCTCATTTCAATGGCGATTAATTTGTCAGGTTCTTCAGTCATGGTCCATTGCTTTTGAAAGTTTTGTATAGTTTAAATGTAAAAGTGTCGACCTTTAAATTTCATTATTGTATTTTTGAAATTACATACAGACTAGACTTATATCTCTGTGTCATCTCTTCATTTTCATTTTGTCTTCTTAATGACAGTTTACTTCAGTGGCTTGGCAACAGATTTTGGATAACTCTTACAGTTTCAAAGTTATAATGGGACATAATCACACTTCTTCAATCAAATAAATGTGTTCATCAGCACATATCCACGGTGACTTTTGATATACTTATACACATACAAAGTTGATTCTGTTTATCATGTATTGAAGTCTTGATATCAGATATTTAAGAAATAATTCATGGGGGCTTGAATATATCGTGATTTTACCACGGGTTGGCCCTTTATGACAAATATTTTACCCTGAGCGAAAGCGAGTGGTAAAATATCGGCATAAAGGGACAATCCGTGGTAAAATCAAGATATATTCAAGCCCCCATGAATTATTTCCATTCTAATAGGACAAGTACGGCAATTGTTTTGGATCGAAGCACTCTAGATGAAGGCATTATTTGCTGTTCCCATAAATAAACGCACTATTAAATTGACGTAAAAGACCGGAGCAAACTGAATAAATGACATGCTTAAACTATTTACAATAACATATTTAGATAGGTTTGGATGAATCTAAATGATAATTGTACTTATATGTCTTGTATGTATACAAACAATGGCTTATATAATACATTTTAGCATCGTCTGTTTACGTTTCCTTGTTGTGATGATTTTCGGTTTCACAAGCGTGTATTTTCCAGTAAAATGCTTATATTCTTACGTCATCGTTCTATGACGTCGGGTAGCTCATTCATAAAAAAGCATATGACGAGGGAGTACGATCGAAACAGCCCAACAATATATTCATATTTTACCATGGGTGTGTACTCAAAGCGTTTAAAGAACGTCATGTTAGAATGGAAGATAAAACTAGTGTTATTTCTGTCTTAATTAAGTCATTAGGAGACATTATTTTAAAAAAAAATGATAAAATATTTTGCTTAGAATAATTTGAGAACCTAGTTTAAAGTATAGACAGACTTCTTAGTTTTATATTGTATAATCATGGTTACAAAATGTTTGTCAGTTTAACCAGCATTATTAGATAGAGAGGCTGATAATTCTCAGTTATTTGACAGGCTAGTGGTAAGCATTGTAGCAGTTAAGATTTATTAGGCTTAAATTGCTTTAATAATTTATTTCAAATTTGTTTTCTCTTTTATTTATTGTGTCAGGAGCAGGCCTCATACAGAACGAAAAGCTAATATAATTTCAATTAAAAGCAGTAACATATAATACCTTGACTCAGTTAATGATTATTAAATTTTCCATGCTACAAACACCAGGTTTACATAGTTGATCTGAAAGTCTTCCAATTAACACAGGAGTGTGTAAGGATATGGTCATATGACTTACAGTCGAGTGCCTGCTTACAGATGAGACAAAGTCATTTATTCTCAGCTTCAGCTGCTAAAAAGGAAGCTAATTTCATTTTTTATTCTTCAGGGTATTTCTGGTAATGGATGAGTCTGGGATTAGTTAGTTAAGAAGAAAATTACCTGCCCACAATTGTCTCGGACTATTCTATATAATTTGATATTAACGTTATAAATGTATTTATTTGATTTTCGGTGTAATGATAGAGAGGCTGTCATTATTCAGTCATAGATACTGTGTCATATATGAATATTTTTCAGAATTATGATGTATCATGATGTTTGTCTGTCACCAATACGACTTACTTGTTTACAATTTGTGCAATTTTTCTTGTTTTTAAAATCTGTTTCTCGCCTAAAGTTTTGATTGGACAATCTTAAGTAGTTTTCTATGCTTTGATATATTATCTGTCTGAAATATTTACATTTAAGTTGTTCATTGTATAATTTTGCCACTTAGTCAAGTTTTTGTTTTGCCATGTATTGACTAGTACTTTGATAGTGTTTTGATATATCACCAGTTTACAACTGCCAACTTTTTAGAACAGCATGGCTTCATTTTCACAGATTTTTTTTCATTTTTGTTTGTCATTATAGATAAGCTGATTTTTCTAAAGTACTCTTTAAGTAAAACAATTTGAAGTTTGCTCATCCTTACAAATCTACCTTTTCTTGATAGAAAATATAGGTCAAATTTATTGGTTGTTGGAATAGGCATGATATTTTTTGGCTAATTCTGGCAATATTATTTGACGATACTATGTTTCAAAGCAGTCACCTTTTCTTTACTTGAAATTTGTTCTTGTAAGAATGCACAAGAATTTACAGTAATTTTAAGATTTTTTGCCTCTCTTGTACATTGGGCATGTTGGTCCAATTTATCCATTCTGAGATATTTATCTTTCATTACAATCAATACAGCAATTGTGGAATATATGTTCTTCTATATCCACATTTGTGTGGTATGTTTATGAACTGATCAGGTCCCTAGTGACTGAGTTATTGAGTCATTGTAGAGAAACAATAAAGTACCCCTATAGTCAGCTCAATAACATCTAAGCATTAAATATTAAAGTCACATTACTGTGTTACTGTCATAATTAGATTATAACATATTGAAGGGAAATTTGTATGTATGCCTGTAGCGCAATTATTTATACTGTAATTGAATATCGTAATGGATTTTTTCACCAGTATACTTGTTTTCCAATTGCAATTTAGGGTAGCTAGAGACTTGTTGTTGAGAGTCGTATAGCAGACCTACATTTTTGAATGCCTCGTCTAATTTCCGAAATGATTTTATGTAATTCATATGAAGTTTGGAGAATATTTCCCTGGTTACTATTCTGTTGTCTAAATATATATACTATGTCTTTTAATTTTTTCTTGCTTTTCCTTGGTTATTTTGTTTCTTTGTGCATTGCACTTCCCGTCTTTACATATTGTCTAATAAACATGTATTTGATGTTGGTAATATACTTTGGTTTAAAATAAATTTGACAAAATACATATATCTTAAGAATAAAATACACTAAGAGGTTACTTACCTCAGACATGGTTCCTGGCTTTGGACAGTCACATGAAAATGTGTTTGTTTTAATGATCATTTTGGTACCTGGAGTAAGAAGGCTTGGTGAATTTTCATCAAATATGAAATAGTTGCTGGAAGTCTCCCAGACCCATTATTTTTGAAAAATGTACCTAGGAACCATTTATACCTTGTACCAAAAGATAGCAATTCCAAATGATTGGTTAATTTTCGCTCAGATCCCTTATTTTTGGTCAAGTATCTATTAACCATATCGCCTGTAATCAATGACTCCGTCTGTCTGTCTGTCTGTCCGTCTGTCCATCCGTCAGTTGGGCAAATCAGTTTTCCACCCTTTTTTTCTTCATGCTTGAAGATATTGATTTGATATTTGGTGTATTGTTTTATCATGACAAGTTACAGATTAAGTTTGAATTTTGTCCCAGTCTGATGATTTTATGCAGAGTTCTGGTCCTTTGACTTAAAAAATTCACTAAAATAATCAGTTTTCCGCACTTTATTTTGACATTCTTGAAGATATTGATTTGAAAATTGGTATATAGTTTTATCATGACAAGTTACAGATCAAATTCGAATTTTGTTCTGGTCTGATGATTTTGTGCAGAGTTATGGTCCTTGGACGTACAAAATTCACTTAAATAATCAGTTTATAAAAAAAATGTTGTCATGCTTGAAGATATTGACTTGATATTTGTTATATAGTTTACACCATTACAAGTTATAGATCAAGTTAGAATTTTGTTCCAATACAATGAATTTTTAACCGGTAGGGGACTATGTATTGCCATGCAATACTCACAGAATGCTTGTTTGAACAAAATTACCCTGCACCATCTGTTTCTGGAAACAGTACTATTTCACAGACATTTTGATTTGAAAAGATTGCTATTCCAACTTTGGTGAATTACCAGAACAGACTCAATATTTTTTGTGGGGATGGCGATATATATAGCCAAGAAAATGATAAACAATTTGGAAAGCAGCTTGGCAACATTAATTTAGAAATGTAGGTGAAATTGCTTGTTGTAAACATAAGCCAGTTCCCAATTTCAATTTATTCCAGAATGGATAGACTAACATTACTTTGACACAGTAGAAAAATGATCATTTAAGATAACATGCATGCTTGTACAGAAGTTTTCCATTTTGTTCTGTGGGAGTCTTGTCATTGAGTTTAATAAATTTATTTTTCTGTGGCCAATATCAAGGATAAATTTGTTCGAAATAATTCAAATTAATGACCATGATAATGACATCTAAGTTGAAAACATATTAAATTTGATATTTTACAACCACTGATTGAACATAAAAATAATTTGTATAGGATATACATTTTTTTCATACATATAAGAATGAATCGATATTAAAGTATTCACTTTGGTAGAAGTAAAAAAGTCTTTATTTAAAATCTTCCACTGTATTTGAAGAGTTTTTCAGAAGTTAGAAACATAACAAAAATAGCTTGTAAAAAAGTATAGCAAAAATACCAAACTCAAAGGTAAATTAAAAAAGGTGAAGTTTAAAAAACTGACAAAAACAAACGTTATCAAACCTGTCATATTCCTGACTTGATACAGGCATTTTCTGAAGAAAATGGTGGGTAAAACCTTGTTTTATAGCTGGCTAAACCTCCCACTTCTATGATAGTTGTTTATTAAGTTCTGTTATAGTGACAAAACTGGGTCAGCAACCCAAACAGAAATAATAGGTTAATGTGACAATAGTTGAGATCCAGTAGCAAAATCTATGTAAACATACATCAGTAATAACTGACTAAAAAATTCAAACAAACATACAAATGAATCGAACAAACTAAAGGGTTGTTGTAGTTGATAGTAAGTTGACAAGGACACTAATAAAAAAGTTTTTTTGAAAGTACATTCTGTATATAGTATATGCTTTCTCAATAAATTACAAATTAAGTAAAATATAAATATAAGGGTAAACAAAATGGTAACAACACTGTTACAATCTCGTGCGTCCGAATCACACCTCATGACCCACTTGCACCAGGAATGCCCAAAGTCCAAACCCCAATAGTGGAATGCATAAATACCGAGTCACGTATATGACCAAAAGAAACTTAAAAGTTCAAAGACAAATAAAGGTAAAACTGTACTGTGAATAAAAAGATGCACAACTTCAGCACCTAGAATCTATAACTCAAGACCATCTTGTATTATGTGTGAAGTAGACACTGAATATATGTCTATTATGTCTTGATTTTTTCCGGCAAACTTTTTTTTATGCCCCCGCCTAAGCGGTGGGGGCATTAAGATTTACGTCTGTATGTACGTACGAACGAACGTACGTCCCAAAATTGGTTTCCATTCTCTAACTTGAGTTTGCCTCAACCAAATGTTATGAAACTTATACACAATGCTTATTACCACAAAACACAGATCAAGTGGAAATTTTAGTGGAGTCACTTTAACCGTTCTAGAGTTATGCCCCTTTATAAATGGAAAAATTGCTGAATTTTTAGTTTCTGTTCTATAACTTTAGTTTGCCTCAACCAAATGTTATGAAACTTATACACAATGCTTATTACCACAAAACACAGATCTAGTTTGAATTTTTGTGGCGTCACTTTAACCGTTCTAGAGTTATGCCCCTTTATAAATAAAAAAAAAATTGCAAAATTTTTAGTTTCTATTCTCTAACTTAAGTTTTCCTCAACCAAATGTTATGAAACTTATACACAATGCTTATTACCACAAAACACAGAGCAAGTTTGAATTTTTGTGGCGTCACTTAAACCGTTCTAGAGTTATGCTCCTTTATAAATGGAAAAATTGCAAAATTTTTATTTTCTTTTAAATATCAAGTAATTATACGACCGCAAAAAAATTTTTGTGGTCGTATATTGGTATGACGTTGGCGTCGTCTCCGGCGTCGTCGTCGTCCGGCCTCGTCATCCGAATACACATTAGTTTTCGCACTCTAACTTTAGTTTAAGTGAATGGATCTCAATGAAATTTTACCATAAGGTTCAATACCACAAAAGGAAGGTGGGGATTAATTTTGGGGGTTATGGTACTAACAGTTAAGGAATTAGGGGCCAAAAGGGGCCAAAAATAAGCATTTTTGTAACTTCCAGACATAACTTGTGTGTAAGTGTATGGATCTCTCTGACATTGTACCACAAGGTTCCATATCACAAAGGGAATGCTGGGATTGATTTTGGGGGTAATTGCCTCCCAATTTTAGGAATTGGGGGCCAAAAAGGGGCAAAAAACAAGCATTTTTCTAGTTTCATGACAATATCTTGTTTGTAAGTGTATGGATCTTTATGAAATTGTACTACAAGGTTCCATATCACAAAGGGAATACTGGGATTGATTTTTGGGGTAATTTCCTCCAAATTTTAGGAATTAGGGGCAAAAAAGGGGCAAAAAAAAAGCATTTTTCTAGTTTCATGACAATAACTTGTTTGTAAGTGTATGGATCTTTATGAAATTGTACTACAAGGTTCCATATCACAAAGGGAATACTGGGATTGATTTTTGGGGTAATTTCCTCCAAATTTTAGGAATTAGGGGCAAAAAAGGGGCAAAAAAAAAGCATTTTTCTAGTTTCATGACAATAACTTGTTTGTAAGTGTATGGATCTTTATGAAATTGTACTACAAGGTTCCATATCACAAAGGGAAGGCTGGGATTGATTTTGGGGGTTTTCCCTCAAAATTTTAGTAATTAGGGGCCATAAAAGGGCAAAAAAGACATGCATTTTTCTAGTTTCAGGACAATAACTTGTGTGTAAGTGTATGGATCTTTATGAAATTGTACTGCAAGGTTCCATATCACAAAGGGAAAGCTGGAATTGAGTTTGGGGGTAATTGTCCTAAACGTTTAGGAATTTGGGGCCAAAAAGGGGCCAAAAAACAAGCATTTTTCTAGTTTCCAGACAATAACTTGTGTTCAAGTGTATGAATCTCTCTGAAATTGTACTGCAAGGTACCATACCACAAAGGGAAAGCTGGGATTGAGTTTGGGGGTGATGAATCATAAGGGGGTTCAAAAAATTGGGGGGGGGGGATTTTTTTTTCCTTTTTTTTCTTTAACATTTTCCATTTTAAATTGGTTATTTCTGATTTATATATAAAAGCAAATAATAATGATATGGTTTGAATAGGCATACATGTGAACCTCCCGACGGGAGTACAATAATCCCGTTTTCAGGGGTCTCCTCCCGACCTCCCGTTGAAGAGGAAAAAATCCTGTGTATGAAATTTTTCATGAATGAAAAATTTCTGCCCAACATATCATCTCAGGCATCTGGTGTAACTGACATTACCTGAAGTTATATTTTACCTGTAAATCAATTAACATGCATAATTATATGGCTTCACTTGTCAGCTTGGGTGTCAAACATACAGGTAATCAACGATTTTTTTCTCAGGCTAACTGCCGTTGTGTAACAAAAACTGTGTATTTATTGGGTTACTTCCCTTGATTTATCCTGTTTTAAGTTACTTTCCTTTTAATAATGAAAATTTTTAAAAGAATATAAATAAAATATAAATTGAACAAATAATCATAAAAGGATGGTTATTAAATGATTTTAAATGTCTTAGGACAAATAAAAAAATAATAATTTGAAAATTATTTGAGGATTCTAGACTTCCTTTCAAGGCTTAAATTGAAATTTATATAATAACTATGACCCTAATTGTACAGATAAAATGATTTTCTGAGTTTGCAAATAAAAACTATTTGCAAGAGAAAAAATAAAAAATAAAAACTATTTGCAGATAGCTAAACAAATGTTCTGGTTGCAATGATTGTTTTATAGAATATGAAGTAAAAAATTTAAAGAACATACTGGAAAAATACAATGTTAGATTGAACATGTAGAATATAAAGATGGAGAAACTTTATAAGTACAAGGGTACTATAAACATAATAAATTGGATAGAAAGTTGAAGAAAACACACTTTAAAAGACCATTTTTACAGCACACGGTTACATTTACAACAAAATTAATGTCGATTAAAAACCTCCTGATCTGAGTCCTAATCTCCTGACCAAAATTTCCCAATCTCCTGATCTGAGTTTCACAGTCCATCACATGTATGAATAGGTAAATTGAAAATTTTTAAGTTCTTAGACCACTTTCATTCTGTGTCAGAAACCTATGCTGTGTCAAATATTTAATTACAATCCAAATTCAGTGCTGTATCAAGCTTGAATGTTGTGTCCATACTTGCCCCAACTGTTCAGGGTTCGACCTCTGCGGTCGTATCAAGCTGCGCCCCAGCGGAGCATTTTATTTTTAAAATTGGAGTTATCTTCCTTTGTCCATGATTATAGTTGAATCAACTACAATCAATGCTTTATACAATGCAATGTTTAATTTTGACTTCCACTGATAAAACACAGAACAAGTTGAATTTGGGTACAAAATGTAGGCTCACTTTAACTATTATTGAGTAATGCTCCTTTATAAATCGAAAGATTGCAAAATTTTTAGTTTCCATTCTGTAATTTAAGTTTGCCCCAACCAAACATTATGAAACCTATACACAATATTCATTACCACAAAACTAAGATCAAGTACAAATATTTTGTTTCCGTTTTCTAACTTAAGTTTGCCTCAACCAAATGTTATGAAACTTATACACAATGCTTATTACTACATAATACAGATTAAGTACGAAATTTGGTGGCGACACTTTTACCATTCTTGAGTTATGTCCCTTTATAAACATAAAAATTGCTGAATTATGTGAGTTTATAAATAGAAAAATTGCTGAATTTTTAGTTTCTGTTCTTTACTTAAGTTAGCCTCAACCAAATGTTATGAGAATTACACACATTGCTTATTACCACAAAACTCAGATCAAGTTCAAATTTGGATAGCGTCACTTTTACTGTTCTTCAGTTATGTCCCTTTATAACTATATGATATGCAAGCGGGGGCATCATCTGTGTCCACATGTGGACACTATCCACATTTATCATTCTAGTTATTATGACATCTTATTGACAGAATCACAGCCCTTTCAAGAGACATTTGTATTGTCCTTATAACATTTATTTTTAACTATTTAAAATAAGTGGTTATTAAAATTAATTTGTTGTGGTATGATTCTCTTTTAGACAACTATCAACCAGAGTAAGCAACTATTGGTCACTGTATAGCCTTCATCACTGAGCAGAACCCATACTTAAATAGTTAGCTATAAAAAGTCTAATTTATGTACAATTAAACAATTTTGGAGGACATATTGCATTGTCAGAAAATTAGGATTGCCTTCAGCTTCTTCTGCAGATTGTTGATGGTAATAGAATTTAAATGCAATCTGAGGTCTAGTTCATAGCAGAACTCATAGATTAACTTGTATCATTTCTTGTGACCTGATGATGCAATGTACTTTACTGAAGTATCTTCGCTTGTACATTTCTCAATGGAGTGTAAATTTCATTTGATTACATAACTGAGAATGGGAAATAAAATAATTTGACAAGAGTTTATTATGTGAAAGCATCTTCAGTAATGCAGCGATGAAAATATTGAACTGTCAACAGTTTTTTACACATTGCACCATTGGGAAATATCATTGATTGAAACTTTGAAAAAAATACTACATTTTGAAAGCATATTGCAGATCATAAGAGTGAAAATATTGAAATGTAACTTGGGTATTGTTCTGTGTTTGTTTGATTAATCATCAGAGATGATATTTTAACATTAGTTGCTGCTATAAATTTCTATTTACTCTGTTGTATCACGAAATTTTACACATAGCAATACGGTAATTGACTAAAATATAGATGATCTTGATGGAGTTTATCAAAAGTTGATATAAATATGAAATTTTTCAAACATTTATGAGACAAGCACAATACAATGCAGTGTGGTATTGTTGGAATTATGCCATTTTGCACTGACAGTTACTGTTACAGCACTGCCCGATCATTTGGTTTTATTTCTCTTTGTAAAGTTAAGAGTGAGAATATACTCATGTATTTCAATTAAAGAAATAACTTTTGATTCTTTGATTTGTTTTAAGTGTAAAATGATGGGGAAATTTTGTTTTTAAGTTTTATCATGGGATTAACATAGCTGTTGTTATGAGCATTTGGATTTTGTTTTTGAAAATTTTATTATTTCTTACATGCAACAGTTAAATCAAAAATAAAATACTTAATTGAATGGTATTGAATAAATCTTAAAACTCCTTCATACTTTCCAGCATGCTCTCTTTAGCTTGAACTATATGTTTGTAATGAAGAAAGGAAGGCGACAAGAGTTCTTGAAACGTGTTAGTCTGAATTATTTGAATGATAAAAATGTCTGACAGAAGTGAGTTAACTTTTTAATAGATGAAAAGGTATTTTAGACGGACAAATTTCAAATACTGTCAGTCCAAATTTCCCAAAAGACAAATTTTTTTCAGGAACTTTGGGAGGCATGTGGTATACATCAATTAGATGGAAAACCCAACAACAATAATATTGCCAACTGAGATTAAACTTTAAAGTGGTCAAGAAGAAAAAATTATTTAAAGATTATTATTTTTGTAATGGGAAGTCATTATCTGTTTGTTTTTGTATTTTGCAGTATTTTCAACAAACAGTCCTTTTAATCAAGTCTGCAGTTTCCTGTCATAGTCCTATAACATAATATCTGCCATATTTGTCAAATACTCTTACAGTACCATTATATTATGTCTGCCATTTTTTGCCAAAGTTTATACTCTTATAGTCCTATTTATATTATGTCTGCCATTTTTTGCCAAAGTTTATACTCTTATAGTCCTATTTATATTATGTCTGCCATTTTTTGCCAAATATGCTTATAGTCCCATTATATTATGTCTGCTATTTTTTGCCAAATACTCTTATTGTCCCATTATATTATGTCTTCCATCTTTTGCTAAATACTCTTATAGTCCCATTATATTATTTCAGCAATTTTTGCCAAATACATTGATAGTCCCATTATATTATGTCTGCCATTTTTGGCCAAATACTCCTATAGTCACATTATATTATGCCCACCATTTTTGTCGTAAACTGTCATATTCCTATATCAACATGTTGGCAATTTCTTGCCAACATCTATCAATAGTCCCATTACATTGTATCTGCCATTTCCTGTCTTGTCCCTTTACATCATGTCTGCCATTTCTGCCTTGTCCCTTTACATTGTGTCTGCCATTTCCTGTCTTGTCCATTTACATTGTGTCTGCCATTTCCTGTCTTGTCCCTTACATTATGTCGCCATTTCCTGCCTTGTCCCTTTACATTGTGTCTGCCATTTCCTGTCTTGTCCCTTTACATTGCTTCTGCCATTTCCTGCCTTGTCCCTTTACATTGTGTCTACCATTTCCTGTCTTGTCCCTTTACATTGTGTCTGCCATTTCCTGTCTTGTCCCTTACATTATGTCGCCATTTCCTGCCTTGTCCCTTTACATTGTGTCTACCATTTCCTGTCTTGTCCCTTTACATTGTGTCTGCCATCTCCTGTCTTGTCCCTTTACATTGTGTCTGCCATTTCCTGCTTTGTCCCTTTACATTGTGTCTGTCATATAACAAAAAAAAAATCTTTTTCAGCATAGCAATCCTTTACCTCATATTATTTTGTACCTTTTTGTACTCAAGTTTGAATGAACAGGATAAACATTGAGAAAAATGTTGCAGATAGTAGGTAATAATCTGAAACACATCATTTAAGATTGGAATATTATTCTAATGAGGGATTTTTTTTTATTTGACTTTACAGCTTAGGAATTTTAGAATTATTTGATCAATTACTGTGATAGTTTTAATCATGACATAAGATGACTACATATGTCAGTTACTCTATTTAAGATTTTTTATGTATTTTTAGGGAATCTAAAAATGTATGAAGGAAGTTTTAAATCTTTTGTCAAGGGAAGTTTTCACTTTATGTAAGTGAACCAAACTATTAACTGCCATAAAAATGCATTTCAACCACATTTTATTGAATTTACTGATTTTTGATAGAACAAATTTAGTCCCTGGAGTCATTCGTGATAAAATGTAGACAAACCTTAAGATATAAATAGATTTCAAAGTCTATGGAAAACATTCCTGGGAATAAGTTATTGCATGATTTTTAAAACATAATTTATCTTCGTATTCATTTAAGATAAAACAAATTGTAAATCAATTTTTAAAAATGCATAGGGCTGAGATTCTTAAAGGCAATGAATTCTTATTTGAGAATTTAAATATCTACATTTGAATGTGTATATGTGTTTTATAGTGAGTGACACATAGTGTTTAAAGAAATCTTTTAGAGTCAACAAGATGCTGTTAACAAAGGAGAACAAAAGCAACCAGGACTCTTAATCTCCCCATTTCTAATTCATCTTCAGCTTTACACACCTTACAATAGCTAAATAGAATTCTTATACTTGCATGGACAAGTTTTTTTGCAAATGGACTGCATTTCCTTACTTTATTATAAGTCTTCCCACGGAATTGCAAAAGTTGACATTCTTTTTCAGATTGAATAATTTTTAACGGTTCACAGGAGTTATATTTATAATTTATTCAACAACCTTGATGTTGAATTGATAGATTAATCATAAATAATCCTATATTTTATAGAATTTCACAAAAGGGACATTAAGCAAAATTGATTCTTAAGATTTTTGTTAACTTACAGTAATATTCTAATAGATCGTGTGATCCATTTATTTGGAAAATAAAAAAATAAAATACATATGCAGCGTATATTACTGACATATGGAGTACATCTTTAAATCATTGGTTAAATGCAAAGTTTTAAGTGTACCATGAGGATGATGTCTCAGCTATTACATTTGTAACAAAGAGGCTGCTGGCTTCCTTGTTACGGGGTCATAATTTTATACGTAAAATCATTAGAAAAACGTTGAGGTCAGCTAGAGATGCTGAAGACGTAAACTTTAGCTCTGGCACTGAACTAATACCAAACTCACAGTAAGATTTTCTTGATTTAATTCCAAACCAAAATCACATACAATGGTAAATGTCTATATAATATGACTCCTACAGCAATAATACAATTCTATTGTTGTTACTATCCTACTCTGTTCTTACTTATTGAATTCACAACATATATACTATTTTACCATGACAAGTTTTGAGTAAACGAATTCACTCTAATTAGTACAAATTCATAATTACAATTATGTCAACTAATTAATATAATAATACTGATGCTAATGAGAATGTCCAATTAATTACATAACACATAATTAACTCAACTTGAACTTGTCACATGATGATTTCTCAAAATTTATGACACCACAAATAATTAGAACTAGTCCAAATCTATACAAAATGCTGAAGGTCAAAATAACTCAAAATGCCTCTATGACACATTACTCTCATGTTTAAAGAAGGTTGTAAAAAAGGGGGTGTTCATGGACGAACAGGAAATATGGATGAATGGAAAATTTTGAAAATAGTTTACACACTGCTGTTCCCCACTTTGCACAAAACACAGTGAATAATGAGCTTCAAGCATGAAAACACATGATATAAAAATTGCAAACATGTTACACAAAAAAATAACACTTTGCCACTGCCTTTAAAGAAGGTGTCAGAGACAAAACTAGATGTATCTTAGCTTAGACAGTTAACTAGCATATTTACTGATTATTTAATGGTTTTAGCTGAAACAAAAATGTGATACTTATAGAAGGTCTTAGATCAAAATCGTGATGATTCTTATTGTTATCATTAATACTATGATATTCATGTATGTATCTCCTCCAGGACTTGAACCCGGGACCTCTTGTTCAAATTCAGCGCTCTAACTGACTTAGCTAAAGAAGTACTTCATTACCTCAACCGCATACGACTGGCTAAGTATCTATCACACAAGGGAAGCAATCCCGTCACAAATGTCACCAAATGAGGGAGAACGGTTCAGCAGGAAATTATTCACATAGTGCAAGACTTTTTAATGTTAGCATTCTAAGCTAACAAATAGAATACTATATACTGAATCATGTTCAATTTTTCTTTATGAATTCTTTTAGGAAGTTTAAATTATTGTTTTAACAAGATGGAATTAAATATGAATCAAAATAATTTCAAATTTAATTTCAGAAGCAAGAACCGTTCAAGTATTCTACATTTGTAGGCTGCACTTTCAAAAGAGAAAGACGTGTCTGCAATAACCAATTAATGAACTGTTAATTTAAAATTACATAAAAATGTTAAAGTTGAAATATACACTTTTGGAAAATAAGCATTTTGTTGTCTCAATAAAAATACATTG
Organism: Mytilus californianus; assembly: GCF_021869535.1. Lineage (NCBI taxonomy): Eukaryota > Metazoa > Mollusca > Bivalvia > Mytilida > Mytilidae > Mytilus > Mytilus californianus. The sequence continues at coordinate 124,983,900 of NW_026262679.1, read as the reverse complement.
CTAGAACTATACGGATGAAGAAAAAAGATAAAGCTCCCTTTTTAACATTTAAAAACAATATGAAGTAGGATCAAAATTAGCAATTTAAATATTATTCTATCTTTATTCTTTGCTGCAACATGTATTAAAATCCAATTAACATACATTTTATTTCTTGTCCATGTCAGTTTAGATGTAGATTTTTCTAATCAACTTTCAAGTTCCCCATAATTTTCATTGAGCATTGGAAATGTAAATTGTATTTTATGGAGTTAATGAATTGTTATGTTAGTTAATACAAGAACCATCTGCTTTTGTATAATATGTATCTATCTTTTGTCCTTTCGGAAATGTTTCTAAGAGACATTATTGTACTCATAGTTTGTAACTAACATGTTGTCACTTTTCCCCCTTAGGACATGTAGAAAATTAATTTTGAGTGATTCAAGTAACACTCACGTAATTTGTACTTTATAATTGACCATCCATTGATCATATATTATAGATCACTGTGTGACCGATTGATTTTGTCCATGTTTTGACATGTTATGATACTTCCTAATTTTTGTCAATATTTTTTCATTACAACAAGGCCTCAAGGGTACAAAAAAACCACAAGCAGATTTCTTTACTGAATATAATTCATATCCATTTTTTATTATTTTTTAATTAGTATTAAAACTAATAATTTACTAGTTGTTAAACCTTTTATTCTGAAAGTGAAAATATCCAGATAAAGCCAAAAATAACATTATTATCACAGTATCAGTTCTTATTGATAGATTATAGGCTCTGAGTTGATAAATATTTTGTGTCTATAAGTCTTTATACAATGATGTCATTTCTGATTAGAATTGATATTAGGACATCATGCTCTTTATACCATTTATACATTTATTATACCACTATAAATATAATGATGTTGAAAGAAGAATTGGAGATATTTTAGACAAAAAATTAACAGAAAGCCTGGGTTCTCGGCCATCTTATTAAACTTTTCCCATTTTTAATACAGAACATATTTAATAGCAGCCTGATATTGTTACTTATCGTCCTTCCCATCCCCTATGTAACCCTGTTTAGTCGCTCCATAATTCTCATATCACGGCTAGAGATGTGAGCAAACATTATCAGTGACGTCACAATGTCTGAAGAGAAGTTTCAGGGACTGTGTGAGGAGACGTTATCAAGCTTACTTTCCTTAAGCGTAAAACTGTCTAAAGGTGGTGGAAAAGAACAGTAATAGAACAATAATCAGATTATCGAGTTTTCTACATATAGATTTGTAAAATATCAGCAGCATGACACAATGTGAAGCTTTTTTGCTTATGCTTTAGCTCACTTGCCAAAAAGGTTCACATTGTGGCTCCAGCTGATATTTTATGATATCAATGGGTAGAAACCTGATAATCTCAACATCCTTTTAGTAACTTCCTGTTAATCCAATCTTATACAACGTCTATAGGACCAAACATATATTAACCATCATATCATGGCCACTCAATAACAACTGCCATTCAAATCTGTAACATTAGAACTGAGTGTCTTGTCCATTATGAAACGATAGAGTCAGTTAGTGGGAAGCCATTACAGTAAAATATAATTTTGATTTAAAAGGAGTTATTAATAGTTGTATATTATTTCCTAAAGATTTTTAATAATGACAAATGATTTCTTTCCTACCTGTAAACTACACCTGTTGCTATACAGGTATTGATCAGTACGTAGGTATACATGTGTTACATTCTCCTTAATATGCAAAACCATTAAAACCTTGTTCATATTCAGTTGTATATACTTTTAGCTTTGTTTAATCTTCTCTTTGATCTAGACCAGTCATTAAAAATATAGTCAAATATAATTTTGTAAAATAAATGAAGCAAAAAAACTCCATTAAAAAAGTCCAGAAATACAAAGCATTGGATTTAATTCATTAGTGATGCTCAAATGAGGTTTTAACTTTTTTTCATCTAAATCGGTTTAAAAATGTTGATTATTTTAGTATGTCCCAGGCAATGTTGAGGACATACACAGTCTTCATTGATCTACTATTTCGTCTCTGGTGGAGAGTTGTCTCATTGGCAATCATACCACATCTTCTGTCTCTGGTGGAGAGTTGTCTCATTGGCAATCATACCACATCCTCTGTCCCTGGTGGAGAGTTGTCTCATTGGCAATCATACCACATCTTCTGTCTCTGGTGGAGAGTTGTCTCATTGGCAATCATACCACATCCTCTGTCTCTGGTGGAGAGTTGTCTCATTGGCAATCACGCCACATCTTCTGTCTCTGGTGGAGAGTTGTCTCATTGGCAATCATACCACATCTTCTGTCTCTGGTGGAGAGTTGTCTCATTGGCAATCATACCACATCCTCGGTCTCTGGTGGAGAGTTGTCTCATTGGCAATCATACCACATCTTCTGTCTCTGGTGGAGAGTTGTCTCATTGGCAATCATACCACATCTTCTGTCTCTGGTGGAGAGTTGTCTCATTAGCAATCATGCCACATCTTCTGTCTCTGGTGGAGAGTTGTCTCATTAGCAATCATACCACATCTTATTTTTATATTATTTTTTTTTTCTTTGTGGTGTTTGTGGACTGATGTTATTGTTTTCTTTTTCACCATGGTGTTGTCTGTTTCTATTGATTTATGATTTTTGTTTGCTTCCTTGTTGGTAAATTTTGGTATTTGTACACTTGTAAAGCCTTAGATGACATGGAATAATTATATTTTTTACGGAGCAATGAAATATTTCTAACTAAGACATATGATCAATGTATAACTAAATGAACTCTATGTTAATATTATATGTTCAAATAATTTTGTGAAAAATAAGTTATTCTTTTGTTCAGAAAAATAAGTAATACTTTTGTTCAGAAAAATAAGTAATATTTTTGTTCAGAAAAATGTAACGAAAAATTCTGTATCCTTGAATTAGATAGGAAAATGTTCATCTTTGAAGAAAGTTTCACATTAAGTTTATAACATGGTTATCTTTCCTGATTCTGGCTATGGTTTTGTAAGGTAGACAAACATCATTATCTATTGAGCATGTTTGTCCCTGCCATTGCCGACCATACTATATGAAGCAAATATATTCTTTAGTGGCGTCTTAAATAAATTATTTATGGAAAAACTGCTGTTATTTAATAGGAGAGCAATATCTATTTGGGATTTTACAGCACTTATATATAAAGGGTCCCATGTCTTTTTTTATGCCCCCGCCATGGCGGAGGGGGCATTAAGTTTTACCCCTGTACGTCCCATACGTACGTCCGTACGTCCCAAAATTGGTTTCCGTTCTCTAACTTTAGTTTGCCTCAACCAAATGTTATGCAACTTGTACACAATGCTTATTACCACAAAACACAGATCAAGTTTAAATTTTGGTGGTGTCAATTTTACCGTTCTAGAGTTATGCCCCTTTACAAATGGAAAAATTGCTGAATTTTTCTTTACCGTTCTCTAACTTTAGTTTACCTCAACCAAATGTTATGAAACTTATACACAATGCTTATTACCACAAAACACAGATCAAGTACAAATTTGGGTAACGTCACCTTTACAGTTCTTGAGTTATGTCCCTTGTAACATTATATGCAAGCGGGGGAATCATCTGTGTCCCATGGAGACATTCCCCATTAATTTTGTTTAAAAGCCGCTTTTTATACGACCGCAAAAATTAAAAATATTTTGGTCGTATATTGGTATGACGTCGTCGTCGTCCGAAGACACATTGATTTTCGCACTCTAACTTTAGTTTAAGTAAATAGATCTCTATGAAATTTTACCATAAGGTTCAATACCACAAAAGGAAGGTTGGGATTGATTTTGGGGGTTATGGTACCAACAGTTAAGGAATTAGGGGCCAAAAATAAGCATTTTTGTAACTTCCAGACATAACTTGTGTGTTAGTGTAGGGATCTCTCTGACATTGTACCACAAGGTTCCATATCACAAAGGGAATGCTGGGATTGATTTTGGGGGTAATTGCCTCAAAAGTTTAGGAATTAGGGGCCAAAAAAGGGGCAAAAAACAAGCATTTTTCTAGTTTCATGATAATAACTTGTGTTCAAGTGTATCGATCTTTCTGAAATTGAACTACAAGGTTCCATATCACAAAGGGAAAGCTGGAATTGAGTTTGGGGGTAATTGCCCAAAACGTTTAGGGATAAGGGGCCAAAAAGGGGCTAAAAATAGCATTTTTCTAGTTTCCAGACAATAACTTGTGTTCAAGGGTATGGATCTCTCTGAAATTGTACTGCAAGGTACTATACCACAAAGGGAAGGCTGGGATTGATTTTGGGGGTAATTGCCTCAAAATTTTAGGAGTAGGGGCCAAAAAGGGGCAAAAAACAAGCATTTTTCTAGTTTCAGGACAATAACTTGTGTTTAAGTGTATGGATCTTTATGAAATTGTACTACAAGGTTCCATATCTCAAAAGGAAAGCTGGGTTTGAGTTTGGGGGTAAATGCCCTAAACGTTTAGGAATTTGGGGCCAAAAAGGGGCCTAAAAACAAGCATTTTTCTAGTTTCCAGACAATAACTTGTGTTCAAGTGTATGGATCTCTCTGAAATTGTACTGCAAGGTACCATACCACAAAGAGAAGGCTGGGATTGATTTTGGGGGTAATTGCCTCAAAATTTTAGGAATTAGGGGCCAAAAAGGGGAAAAAAACGAGCATTTTTCTAGTTTCAGGACAATAACTTGTGTGTAAGTGTATGGATCTTTATGAAATTGTACTACAAGGTTCCATATCTCAAAAGGAAAGCTGGGTTTGAGTTTGGGGGTAATTGCCTTAAACGTTTAGGAATTTGGGGCCAAAAAGGGGCCTAAAAACAAGCATTTTTCTAGTTTCCAGACAATAACTTGTGTTCAAGTGTATGGATCTCTCTGAAATTGTACTGCAAGGTACCATACCACAAAGGGAAGGCTGGGATTGAGTTTGGGGGTGATGAATCATAAGGGGGTTCAAAAAATTTAGGGGAGGTATTTTTTTTTTCTTTAAAATTTTCCATTTTAAATTGTTTATTTCTGATTTATATATATATAAAAGCAAACAATAATAATATGGGTTGACTAGGTAAATTTAAAATTTTTAAGTTCTTAGACCACATTCATTCTGTGTCAGAAACCTATGCTGTGTCAAATATTTAATCACAATCCAAATTCAGTGCTGTATCAAGCTTGAATGTTGTGTCCATACTTGCCCCAACTGTTCAGGGTTCGACCTCTGCGGTCGTATCAAGCTGCGCCCAGCGGAGCATTTTATTATGGCTTATTTTTACCATACCTTGCAATTCAGCCAAAAAAAATAACCAAAATTTTGTCTGGTATTTAACAATTCAAATCGGTAAGGAAAGTGTTAATACACATGTATACTTTTGGGGACAAAAGTTGCTTGCTTGAAACTTTGTTCATAATTCTTTCCAGTAGAAAAATTTGCAAATGAAATAACAACCAATCACTGATAGCAAGCTTTTTTTTATCTCTTTGTTATGTTGCTGTCACAAATGGCTGCACCTATATTGCTATATTTAGTACATTGTTCCCTTGAATGACCACCAATGAAGTTTAATACAGAGCCATTTCTGTTGCTAGTTTGTCTTGCATATATGCATGAAATATTTGCCACTGGCCAGTCTGAGTGTTAATCAATCTTCAGTAGAGATTAAGTTTCCCTTGTTATAGTTGTTACCCTTTATGTACCCCGTGTTAAGTATAAAATCATTTGTGTAATTTTCACTCTATAAAGACCTGATATGTAACAGCTGAAAAAAAAACTGTATTTTCTTCATGAGAGAATGTAGTACTGTTGCTAACAAGATTTTATTTTCTTTGTAAGGAAATTTCATTATTATATGAAGTTCATTTTTCATATATTCTCAATCTATTGATTTTATTTTTGATCTTTTCTATCCTTTAAAAGCCTAGATGTTCATACTGCATGAAAATTTGATTACATTTTAATATACAATTTTGATGACATGGTGAATTTGTTTCCTCTAACTACATTTAAGTGACATTTTGTTGGTAGTTTAGTGTCCATATTTTTTTTGTTATTGAAAAAAAAATTATAATTCTTGTCTGCAGAAGTAAGGATAAATTTAGTGTAGTTTGTGTGAAAGAATTTTTTTTCTGTTTTGTATTATTGAAGATTTTTTCTATAATTATCTAAACACATTTTAAAGTAATCTGAAAATGGTCAGTCATTAATAAATCTTTTAATTTTTTTTCTATCTGAATAGACTTATTGCTCATTTTGCCGTTTTGGGCCAGTGTAAGCTTTTGCCATCACTCGTCAGTTGTAACCATTGTCCTCTAATTTTTACATAAAAAATCTTCTCTGAAACTACAGGGCAAAATTGAACCAAATTTGGCCACAACCATCCTTGGGGTATTTGGCCTCAACCATCCTTGGGGTATTTAGTTTAAAAACATTTCTAATGATCATGCTGGTCAACCACATGGATAGAGAAGAAAAAAAGCGATAAGCAAGAAAAGATCTAGAAATGAAATGCTTAGATCTTTATAGGTGTTATATTGCTCTGTAATGATGACTTTTTACAACTAAACTTTAGTAAATAAATAAAGAAAAGATCTACAAATAAGTCAACATAGCTGAAAATTGTCAGTAGACTCCTTACAAGAGTTTAGCCCTTAAATGACAATGTTTACCCTTTTTTACATTCTGATAAATAAGTAAAAACTATAGTTGATAGAGAGGAACTGTAAACAGAAAAAATTTGTAAGGGTTCCACGGAACCCAGTGTCTCGCCTACTTTTGCTGTTAAGCAAAGGCTCAACAAAAATGAGGTAAAAAAATAATAACAATATTCCTTTTGATTGTAAGAAGCTTCTGTCCAAGTTTGGTAAAAATCCAGGATAGTTTATGAATCTAATAAATGTTTTAAATCTTTAACTGCAGACTGTATGTAATGTTAACTGGAAGAAAACTAAGTCCATTTATAAGTAAAATACGGATAAACAGATACAAAATTTTAACAAAATTTCCTTCAAGATACTTGCTTTTGATCATAAACAAGCTTCTGACCAAGTTTGGTACAAATCCAGGATAGTTTAAGAAAGTTATTAAAATTTTAACTTTAACCACAGAGTGAATGCAATGTTTCCTGGCAGAAAAACTAAGTCCATTTATTAGTAAAATACAGAAAAACAGGATATTTTTTTTTACAAAATTTACTCCTGGATACTATCTTATGATCATAAACAAGCTTCTGTCCAAGTTTGGTAGAAATCCAGGATAGTTTAAGAAAGTTATTAAAATTTCAAAAACTTTAACCACAGAGTGAATATTTGTGGACGCCGCCGACGGAATGTAGGATCGCTATGTCTCGCTTTTTCGACAAAAGTCGAAGGCTCGACAAAAATGATCAGCAACACTAGATACAAAAAAGAGATTTTAGTCATGAATTATGTTCTGGTCTATACTGTTGGAGAGTGACCATTGTTTAAGATACACGATGATACATACAGTTGAGCAACGCAGGCTCTTTAGATAATTTTGCCTCAGAACAGTACATCTTAGATCATTTGTGCAACATAAAATTAACAGCAGGTGTCTTCTGTGAACTTTATTATTTGACAAGAGAATGGAAATGAGATAGATGCATGTGAGAATACATATCAAATGAAGAGAATATGGGTTGTAGTTCTGCATCTGTAGGATTTCTAGTCTTTCAACACACATTAAAAATCCACCAGAAATATATGGCTTCTTTAACAATACACCTTATCGCTATTTGTCCGCCATTACTGGACATCACAAAGGTTCCCATAAAATTTTGACGTCACAATAGAAAATATCTGACGCCACAATAGAAAAGTGATTGTTGTATGACGTCAATAGTTCAAGCGGAGCAGATCCTCGGGTCAACCGGTGCAGATTTCCAAAGAGCGATAAGGTCTATTTGTCAGATGAACCTACATATGCCTTTTGAAGGTAACATTTGTAGTGGAAACTCTACTTGATATAAGTGAGACAACTTGAAGGCAATGTCATCTGCTGCATGAAAACATAGGTACACTGAGAACATTACATAAGCTGTCCACTAACAACATGTTTGTTAAATAGTAGAAAGAAAAAAATAAGAAAATTGGGACAACAAAACTTATTTGACTTCTTCGATTTTGTAAAAACAGTAACTTTAATGAGAAGTTTTAAGAGAAGTTATTTTTTTAACTCACATTGCATAACATAAATGTTTAGATAATTTTTTGGGGAAGTTAAAGTGATCAAAGATATTCGTTTGAAGCATCAAAATTCTTAGTTCACCAAACTTTAAAAACAGAAATCTATATCATGTAACTTTGAACCTTAAAAAAAATTACAAAATGTTCAAATCAGATAACCATAATTGATTTCTGAAAAAAAATTTTGTTTATATTTTTACTTGTACTGTTTCAATATATCATGTCCAGATTCTGATGATAAATAATTTACATATTTTGCTGAAGTATCTTTTTTTTATTAATTTAGTGACAATCAATTTCCTGAGTTGGAATGACAAATGAATACTTAAAGTCGTAATCATAAAGTTATTAAGTTTGAATTTTTCATCCTTTGTATAGTATTGACATTTATATTTGACCAAGGATTATTTCTCTTCATGTTGTCAATACAACTAACTATATATGATTGTTAAATGACTGATTTTCATGGTTCCAGTTTCCCAGGAGATGGCTTGGGTTCGGATAAGAAATGAATTAAAGCCAAACTCTGTCAATTTTATATGCACGTTTTATACCTCTAATCCCTTTTCATAATTATGGCTAGGTTTCATAAAAAATTTAAAGCAGGGAAAATGTTGATTTGCACAAAGCCAACTGGATATTTAAATGTTTGAGAGTTAATAATACATGAAGCAATACGAGAACGAGTGCATCAGTGAAAAAGGTAATTTCAATTTCATTTCAAATGTATGAAATTCAGTCTTGGTTGAGAGATTTTGCTTGGGAACTGTAGACTATTTGTGGACACGGTTGACTAGATCTTTGGATAACAGAAGTTAGGATGAATCACTGATTGATCGTCATTTAGAGGACCAGGAGACATATTTCACTTGTCACCTCTGAGGAGTCGTACCCTCAGATCACCCATGTCATACCTTAACTTGTAATGGAAACCAATTACTACAGTTAACACCAAACATTACCGTTTATTTTACTAATAGTTAGTTATTAATGCTTCTGCTTTTTAACGGCCACAAGTGAAAAAAAAAAAAAAGAAAATTAGTGATAATCTTCTGTATAACGACAGGAAATTGTCCACAGCCGTGCATGAATGAAAAAAGTGAGGAATATTGAACATATTATTAGAAAGCTGACACACACGCATTCACCTGATCTATATTGAACTGTGACAGTGTATAATTGTGTAGCGTAGTTCCTCGTCAGTCTGGATCAATTCAGTACTATTGCTGCTTTACAGCTAGCCTCGGCCTCCTCATTAACACCTGTTCCTCGGATAAAACCCGTTGTTAATCTTAGGAGGTTCGCCGGCAATAACGTCAGGATGCACCCGTACCAATATTACGTCCAGTATGTTCCAATGCCTATAAAACAGTCAGATTTAATGGTAAGAAAATACTTTATTATTAACTCTTTGGCACTTGTAATATTTTTTTTTTATAATATTTTTCTGAAATTTTTTACTTGCTTTTTCAGATAGAATAAAGTAAATTTTGAATTATTTGAATTATTTATTAATTTTTATTGGTGAAAATAGATTTTTAGGCAAAGGTATAATTTGTTTTATAAGGAATTGTATCTTAAGTATAAACACTTTGGATCATTAATAAACCAATTGATATATTTTGAAAGTAGTTTTATTTTGTTACTCCTTATAATATGTGGCTAACTATTTATTTTTACATATAAACTAAGTTACAGTAATTTCTTAAGTCTTTTTACCATCTGATGTAATATGGGACGTTGATTGTAGGACTTTTCTAAAAGTTTTTTTTTATAAGGTTTATAAGTGTTTCAAAAATTAACCATATTTGTGATAAAAATCTCTTAGTAACCAATTATACCAGAATTACGCAATTTAAATATGGTTTTATAACACTGCCAATAAGAAGTTCAATTTCTTTTGGATTAGCTCAAATGATTTAAATTTAAATTTGTTTTTGATTTAATCAATTGGAAAAGAAAAAAAATTTCAATGATATGAATAAAGTTTTAAGATTTCTGACCTATGATTACATCACAGTGCAATTAAATTCATTGAATGTAGAAAAATAAGGTTTTAAATAGATTCCTATATAAAAGTAAATATGTACATAGTCTGTAAATTGGTATATTTGAAATTCAATGATTTAATGGTAATTTAATTTTATTTTGTCATGGCATGTCTTCCTGGTGAAAAATTGCTAGTAGCCAAATGTTGTATCTACAACTAACTAGGTGTCAAAAGGAGTTGATAGTTTACTAATTGTGAGAAAATAACATCCTTGTTTGTAAAATTGCTCTCTAGATAATTTTCACGCTTCCTTCAGGGTATGTGGTTTTGGAAGTTTTCACTTGATTTCTGAAGATAAAAAAGTTGTAAAGTGACAAAATCCAATTGATTAAATGAATTATGTTCATTGAAGTGTGCCATTAAAAAAATAAAACATCCATGTTAATCTTACCCTTTAGAGAGCAAATTTGTTTAACCTAAGAATTATTTTCAAGTGGATATGTCCTAAACTTAGTCGTATTTTTGCATATTGCAAGTTATATTGTGGATAACGTCACTCCATCATTTTGGTATATTTTAAGTTAAGCTGTCTGTATGAAGGTACATGGTCACTATTTTGGTAACTATAGGTTACTGGTCATATATATGTGACCACTATTTTGGTAACTGTAGGTTACTGGTCATATTTACAGGTCACTATATTGGTAGCTGAAGGTTACTGGTCATATTTATGAGGCCACTATTTTGGTAGCTGTTGGTAACTGGTCATATTTAGGAGGCCACTATCATGGAAGCTGTAGGTTACTATTCATATTTGTGAGGCCACTATATTGGTAACTTTAGATTACTGTGAATTCATTTATTTTCGTGGGTATCAATTTTCGTGGATTGAGGAAACATTGCATTTTCGTGGATATTTTATTTCGTGGTTTTGCCAAAGTCTGCATACAAGCCTATAGAACATTTGTATTTCGTTGAACATTTGAATTCGTGGGTCACCTTTACTCATGAAATCCACGGAAATTGGTATCCCACGAATAATAATGAATCAACAGTACTGGTCATATTTGTGAGGCCACTATATTGGTAACTTTAGGTTACTGGTCATATTTGTGAGGCCACTATATTGGTAGCTGTAGATTACTGGTCGTATTATTTATGAGGCCACTATTTTGGTAACTGTAGGTTACGGGTCGTTGCTATCATTAGATCATATGAATGTTGTTATCACTAATAAAGTTTTGTTATATGATCGGTAGATACATTTAGATATGTGAGAATTTAAATGATAAAAATATAAAATTAGATGGAAATATCCTCTTTAAACAATTAGATGCATAGAAATAATGTCCACTCCTATTGTAGTAATGTCCTAGATTCCAGATCCTTACCTGATTAAAGTATAGATAGAGCATTGATTAGGTCACTGTAACGAATACATTCAAAAATTATTTACAATTAACCATACTTAACATTGTAGTATTTGTGAATATTAATTGTGAGGGGTCTATAAAGTTACACATAACTTTTGAGTTGTTACTACTACAATCTGATTAATCCTCATGCAATAGCTATGCTGTCACTATGAAATGCTTTAGTATGCATCACTATGAATTGCTTTAGTATTCTTCCCTGCGAAACGCGATAGTGTCTTGTAATAGTTCTTTTACCTTAATTGAAACTAAAACAAAAAAGACAAAAGTTATTATTGATAGTAAAAGTTTCTTTGAAAATTAACATTTCTGCTTTAATACCAAGTGTGTTCATACAGCATTGGAAAGAAAAGGGTAGATTGTGATATTCTCTGTCTCATTGATCCACACATATCCTTTTATTATATTGAAAGCTCAATGTTTGATGACTTGAAACTTTAATGTAGTGCTCTCCTGGGTGCTGCCATATTGGTTTTTGACGTTGTATTTCTCACACCAGGAGAGCATTTAGATACTTGGATATTTTTATGTTATTGAGTGTTTATAAATGTTTCTGTCCTGATATGTATCCAAGTTTTCATTTGTGATTCACATAATCTGAGTGACTGAGCTAGGTTTTAAGGCAATGCCAAATAGTTTATATTGAAGTTTTCATAAAATTGAAATAAAGTTTATTTGGTTTAATAAACAAATGACTTGTTTTCTGTTCTCATCACTTCAATATAAATAAAAAAAGATAAGGGTTAAATGTCAGTATGACAGCAACCCAAGTACTAAAGTTCATCCTAGTAAACATGTAGTAGTCACAGAAGACCCATAGGATTGCCCCTAAAAATGCGTTGAAAGTTTGAAGGATTTTTATGCAGTGTCACAGTTATATAACTGAAGATGTTTGTGTCTTGTATGATATTAAACTTTAAGTGCACATTTATATGTGAAGAAAATATTTTTGGGGTCAATTCAATTCAAAAACCTTTCAAATTTCTGTGCGTTGATGCAGAGAGGATACATTATAAATGTCTTGTTAGGCAGGAAGTCAGGTACAATGTTCTTTGCATAAAAATCGCATGAGAAAAATGAGAAATAAAGATTGATATTGTAACTGTTGCCTTCTTTAAGGGTTCCAGTCACATGATATTGTAACTGTTGCCTTCTTGAATTTGGGGGTTCCAGTCACATGATATTGTAACTGTTGCCTTCTTTAGGGGTTCCAGTCACATGATATTGTAACTGTTGCCTTCTTTAAGGGTTCCAGTCACATGATATTGTAACTGTTGCCTTCTTTAAGGGTTCCAGTCACATTGATCTACACTGCCAACACAGTTTTACTGATGATGTTTCACTGGGAAAAGCCCTGCCTTACACCTCTTCATGTTAACCATAGATTTATAAAATTATGCTGAAATTCAGTAATGTTATCCAAGCTGTTGCATGATAATGCTTGAAATCGTAGGGGTTAAGCAAACAGGATTACACAAAAATGATTTCTGCATGTTTGACTTCTAATAAGTAACACATGCTGTACTTCTTATAAAACAACACCCCCTGTCTAATCTCAACTTATTTTATAAGTAAACAAGTTTGGACTGATTTCGTCATATTTAATTTTTGTACACAAAAAAGTTAAATTGTCAAGGTAATTCAAATGATTGACTTAATTACTTTGACAAATACCAAAAGTATATTCTCAACACAGAAATTAGATTTAATTGGATCCCCTTTATAACAGTGCACAATAGAAGTTACGTACACAGCTGGTGATATTATTAAACCCTTTCACCGGTTTATTATAGTTCCTCTATAGTAGAGTTCCTCCAAAGAATAGAAAAGCTTTCGTCAATAAGAAATTATGAATAATTCAATTTTAGATGAGACGCTTTGTATTTCCTTTCTAAATCTGTCGTCTGTACTTTCAAATCGCATTTTTGAATACATAAGACCTCTACCTATATGAAAAACTTTAAAATTATCGGTTTTTGAAAAGAAGCCTTAATTAAAAGTAATTAGCCTAGCATTGGTCGTGTATAATCAGACAATTAGTTGGATGTTTGGAAGACTTTAATTAGAATCTTTTAGAGTAAAGGAATGTTTAAAGTGTGAAGTCATACATGAGCCTTGAAATCAATTTTAGTTCATTATTTAGAAAGACATTAACACCTTTTAAAATTTTATGTGTCTTTTTAACACACTAATTCAACAAAACAAATCTCTCCAAACATGATAAAACTTATGCTTTTCTGAGATAGCTGAGAATATGTCAAGCATATTTTTCATGTTTTTTTGTATCAGCTTAAAATCAAATCTATTGTGTGATTGATGATGAAGTAAAATATGCCCGAAAAAGTTGAATTAAGCACAGGTATTGATTTTTTCTTCAGAATTTTGTACAAAAAGTTCAAAATATGTATTGCTGTATATTGATGTACAGTAGTCTTCATAGATATTTTTGGAGATGCTAAAAAAAAATTCAACTTTCAGTAGATGTTAATAGGTTCTGTATTCTATCTAACATTTGGATTGCTCCTGATGCTGTAAGTTTAGGCAACAGTAATGTACCAATGTTTAAATCACATAATTTGATTAAGAAGATACAAGGTAACCATCAAAAACTCAGGGAATCACATAAACTCTAAAATGCTCCAGCCTTTGTGTGTCGTCAGGGTAAGCATATATATCCTGCTATACACCCACCATGAGCTTCCACACTCATTAAAAATGTCGTACCCTAGAATAAGAACAAAAGTCAGCCAAATCTGTCTTTTTATTCATATTGGTGATCAGGTCATTTTCTATTAATTATTTCTACCAATAAAAAATGACCAGCATACTATAGCCAATAGTGCCCTGAAAGTGGCATTCAACACCAACAATCAATTAATCTATTAAATCTTATAAGGAAATGTCTCAGTCTTTTCTGTACGTTCCTCAGAATGAATTTAAAGCTATATGAGTGATTGGCCTTGGCCATTTTAAGATAAAGTATTTATGTGTGAGTGAACTGATTAAACAATTCCTGTTGAATTCTTTGATAAAACAGAAAATCACACCATAATGTAAAACATGAGAATATACCAAAAAACTTTGTAAGAAAATGCATTTCCATTATAAGAATAGATTCAAACTTGTTCTAACAGATTAATCATAACAAATTGTTTAAAAGTTTCGAAATGATATCAGTTACAAATGTTGGTAAGTAAACATAAAATTGATATCAATTTGTATCATCTTATGGCATGAAACGGAAAAGTTCTAACTTCATGCAAGATTAACACGTGAGTAGTGTGAAAAGGATTTACTACACTGAGAAACGTGACAAGAATTGCCTAATGAAATCTCCTCTGTTTATATAGAGCCTGAATGTGCTAAGATAAAATGTAAGCCAAGTCAAGCTCGTCTGTTAGACTATGATAATGTACCCCATTATATTCCATAATGGATTTTATCATTAAAGTTGTGTTTGCTTTCGGCATCAGTAAACACTTGAAATAGTGTATACAGTAGTTCAGTTCTGTCAAAGCATATTCCCCTAAGGACGTTATTACAAGACTTTTACATTTTGTCTAGGTATTAAATCTATTGAAGAGTAGCGATTACGAGATGTAATTCTATCGCAGATAATTTCCTGGTGTTCACTTTCCACAGTTTTGTCTGAATGATTACTGGAAGATGACCATAATAAGGAGATAATAAGAGTGTGAAATGCTTACAGCATCTGTTCCATTGTAGATTTTATGTATAAGGAAACATAAGCAATTGTGGATTGTAATGGTTTAGGCTTAATATTTTGTTCTAAATTGATGGAAACTGTCATTGGGAGAAGCCACCATTATATATCTTTCTATCATCCCAATATGTCCCTGATAATCCAGAGATATTTATGACTTATTTATGAAGCAGTTCTTTCTGTTGTCTTGGTGATAATTTATTGTTATTTACAGCAATTGTGAAAAAAAAAACTATTTTCATACCCAGTACTCATATGCCACTTGTGACAGGTCAGCAACATTTAGGTCACTGTGGCCTTCATTTTATGCTAGAAAAAGTTTGGTGAAGTCTTTTCTAAGAAACCTTTGGATATTTTTAAATTCAGCGACAAACTAGTTCCCTTTTCATTTTTTTAAGACAGGACGTTCGACACATCTTCTTGTTCATTCATTTATATTTGTTATTCTGATATTTAAAAAAGAACAAAAAATAATAATCAGTCATTTCCTGTCATGTCATTTAAAATAAATGCAATTTGTTGACATAAACCTTGAAGGTTGCTTTACAGAGACTACATAGATAACTGGTCATCTTTTTAGCGGATTACAATATCAAATATTCATAAATTTTAATTGAATATATGAAATTCTATAGCACATTACGTAGGTAGACATGTAAAGAGAAAAAATGAAACATGGAATATGAAATAAAATAGGTTTAACGATGCGCTCAATTCATTTGGGTTTAATTGTATAATATATTGTATCACATGATATGAAATTTTTACAGTTGCTTTATGAAAATGAATTAATGAATTATTCATGGTTGGTATTGAAAAATGACTGAAAGTTTTGTATATAATTTTCTATAATACTTTGTATTGATTAGGTAAACATGGAAACTGCTGTACCTTGGGGAAATAACAGTCCTTAATATTTTTTCATCATTTCACAGTCTATATTACTGCCTTTTAATAGTTCGTAATTTGATAAATTTAAGTAGTTGGATTTGTCATTTCAGATTTTTTATTTCCGATCGATATTTAGGAAATAGGGATAAATTTGATTTGAAGTCCCAAGTCTATATGTAATGAGAAAGTGATGCTATGGTTGGGTTTAGTATGGAGTATTTGTGTAAATTGCTTCATAAAAGATTAATACCTGTTTAGAATATCAATTGTAATTTATCTTGTTCAAATACTGTATCGATGGAAAGCTGGTGTGTTTCTATGAATTATGCATGCTTCAAATTACTCTCCCTATTAAATCAAAACGCGTATGATGAGTATTGGTCCTTAAAATAAGTATCAAATATTTTTGTTGTTTACTATCATGATATGGCATTCAACATCAGGATTTTTCTACCTGTACTTGGCCAATTAAATTATGCACCTGTCAACAAGGGATGCATTATGGTTTATGTTCTTATCTCTGCCTGTATCAATCTGATCAGCTCTTCATAAAATTGCATAACACACCTTTGTGAAGTCAAATACGTTGACCAAGCCTTAATAACTTTGACCTTTTCGAGTTATATTCCCATACGCTAAACAAACAAAAAAATCAAAATCCCATATGCACAAACTAAAGTATGCCATATGTCATTTACTGTTAATTTTTAACCCCAAAAATTAAGAATAGTGGTGTGAGTGTGTATACCTTTTGACAATTTGGTTTGTTGTCATTCAAGAGTTATGGGACATTAACCTTTTAAGAATAAGCAATTGTTCGCACATCACACACAGACGCAGACTTATGAAGCCCCAAGGTGCCTTAGGGCCTCTCTTATTGAGCTTCATATATGTTTAATGCATAGACTTTTATATGAGAATCATTTGCTAATGTAGCTCAAATTTGTAAAAATAATGCAATTAAAAATCTAATAGTAAATAAAAAAGATACTTCTATTACAATATCAATGTTAATAACTTGTTTTATAGGATTTCTATACCAATATTAAAATTTTTCCAAAAGATTAACATGGTAAGGAAAGCAGTAACTATGGTTTTATTGTCTCGCCTGCAACGAAAGTCCCAGAATGCGATGATGGATGACTGCTAAACGTCCAGCGGCAAATTAATATGCATATTCAGGACGAGAACATGTCAATGTAATATGGACATTTACCCTACTTTGTACTAGACCAACACGCTGAGCCGACTTTTTAACGTGCTAGTTCACAAGGTAACAGTCCACAGGAAGATAAAATTGAGAATGGAAATGGGGATTGTGTCAAAGAGACGACAACCCGACCATAGATCAGACAACAGCCGAAGGCCACCAATGGGTCTTCAATGCAGCGAGAAACTCCCGCACCCGGAGGCGACCTTCAGCTGGCCCCTAAACAAATATGTATACTAGTTTAGTGATAATGGACGCCATACTAAACTCCAAATTATACACAAGAAACTAAAATTAAAAATGATACAAGACTAACAAAGGCCAGAGGCTCCTGACTTGGGACAGGCGCAAAAATGCGGCGGGGTTAAACATGTTTTTTGAGATCTCAACCCTCCCCCTATACCTCTAGCCAATGTAGAAAAAACAGACGTACAACAGTACGCACAGTAAAACTCAGTTCAAGAGAAGTCCGAGTCCGATGTCAGAATAGGAAACAAAAGAAAATAAACAAAATGACAATAATACATAAATAACAACAGACTACTAGCAGTTACTGACATGCCAGCTCCAGACCTCAATTAAACTGATTGAAAGATTATGTCTTCATCATATGAATATCAGGCACAATCCCTCCTGTTAGGGGTTTAGTATTATACCGTCATATAATATATGAGAAAAACATAACCCGTGTCATGCCAACAACTGGTTTTAGAATAAATATGTTTAATTCCGATGCAAAGACCCTATAAGTGAATCAATATTAAAGCCAAAATATGCAATCTTTAATGACTTGACAACAGTATCGTAACTATATCCCTTCTAAATAAGTCTGTTTAAAGGTTTTGTTAGCTTTTGAGGTGAATACTGACATTTTTGTGCTTTGTAAAGAATATTACCATAAAAGATTGGAAAAGAAAAGAACCCATTACCTTTTGCACTCAAGGCAAACACGCTACCACGAGACCACCGAATGCAGAATGCGAGACATAAGTATTACAATCCGGCGGTCATGGAACTATTTGTATAAAACTTAATATTTCAGAAGGTAAAAAGATCTGGATGCTTCATACTTTGTATGCAGATACCTTATGTTAAGAAGTTTCTGTCTGTCATATGTCCATGGTCCTTGACCCCATTTTCATGGTTCAGTGACTGCTTGAAAAAAAAATCTTTTTTGTCATGTGAATTTCTCACTTATGAGTTATAAGATAATTATATTTGTTATATGGGTTCCTTGCAACACCTACATGTCCATCAGACAGGGTTCACCTGACCTCGACCTCATTTCATTGATCAGTTATCAAGGTTAACGTATACTTTAAGCTATAGAGCCACTATTTTTGGTATATGGAATGATTGTAAGGTGTACATTTTATCTGGCAGGTTTCATCTGACCTTGACCTCATTTTCATGGTTCATTGGACACTTTAGTTTTTCTTGATTGAGCTTTTTCTCAGATATTATAAGCAATAGCACAATTATATTTGTTGTTTGGAATGATTGTAAGGTGTACATGTCTGTCTGGCAGATTCATATGACCTTGACCTCATTTCATTGTTCATTGGTCAATGATAAATATTCATAATTTTGTTAGTTTATCAGATACTATAAGCAATAGGTCAACTATATTTGTTATATGAAATGATTGTAATGTGTACATGTCTGTCTTGCAGGGTTCATATGACCTTGACCTCATTTTCATGGTTCATTGGTCAATGTTAAGATTTTGTGGTTTATTCTGTTTCTCCGGTACTATTAGTGACCACTATATATGGTGTATGGAATGATTGTAAGGTGTACATGTCTATCTGGCATGGTTCATCCTATCGTGACCTCATTTTCATAGAACATTGATAATGTTAAGTTTATTTGCTACTTGTAGTAAAACCTTCATATTACAATCATATTACAGACTTTCAACATGAATTCAATGATAAGTAAAACAGGCGAGATATTCCAGCGTGTGCACTTGTATTTAAATCTAATTTTAATTGATTGGTTTGTTCGCATATTTTGGTATTGAATGATTGGTGAAGGTCTTATTGTAAAATATTAGAGTTTTTAGGATTGTTTGGTCCGATGTCGAGGGCTTCTTTGTAAGTAGGTCTGTGATTGCACTTCACTGGATTATATGGATTTTGAATACAGCTTTTATAGGCCATAAACAAAATAATGAGGGGATTTGAAGGTTCTTATTCAGGGCTTTCTATGTAACCATCAATACATTTTCTGTGTCAGAGCTCTCAGTATGCCTAAAAATTCTAGTTTTTGTGGTCCTTGCATTTTTAAAATCTGTTCATAATATATTTGATCGAACACTGTTGGTTCATTATCAGTATTATTCAGGGGAGATTAATTTCGTTAATATTTTGATATATGTGAAATCAGAATTAAAGTGTTCAATAAAATACAAATTTGATTTAAACTTAAATACAGAATTGTTTATAAAAACTAAATCAAGTTTCAACGAATATACAATTTTTTCACAATCCACAAAAATAAATGAATCAACAGAAATTAAAATCAGTGTTATAACATGTAGTGACTGTTGTTGATTTCTTGATGAAGTAGATTTTCTACAAACATTCTCATAGAGAAAATTAAAATCATTCAATTCTCTATGCTGTCGAGTAATATTTTGATGGCATTTGATTATCTTGGAAACACAGATCCTTTTAATAGGAATGGAGTTATGAATTCCATGTAGTATTATTGTTTAATGTTTATATGGCATTTTAATTGTATTGTACCGTCCCATGGTGTGTGTATTGCAAGTTTTTCTCGCAGGCTTCGTCATAGTTGTATAATGTCAGTGTTAGAGATCAGTTGCTAATGACATTATATCTATCTCATAGTGGAAAGGAAAGTAGACCTCTAGAGAGGTAGGAAAGAGGAAGTAGATAACTCGCTTATCCTCGAGATGCTTATTTTACTCCAATATTATAAAAGTAGGGAAATGTGGTATGATTGCCAATGAGAAAACTATCCATAAAAGACGGAAGTACAAAGATGTAAACAACTCACTTATCTACTACATGTTTGTTTTATACCAAGCTAACATCAAAAATTGTCATTAGTACCAAAGTGAAGGAGGGACCAGATAGAAAGGAATTTTCAAACTTTTGAATGAAGGAACTATATCCTTTAATTTATTATTTGAACATTGAAAGTCTTTGCCTAATGTAGACATCAAATCAGATATTTTTTGCTATACATCTCCCTTCCAAATAAGTCATGTTAATGACCTAACATACACTGGCTAGTGGTCAGTTTCCATCAGTAGATAGTGGCCAAATCAGTCATATTCATCAGCTTTATAAGCACTGGTTACTGGTCAGTATATAATTGTCCAGACATACCATGTTGACTATCTTTAGTAACAGTGGTGGCTGGTCAGTAGATAATTGTACAGACATACCATGTTGACTACCTTTAGTAGCATTGGTTACTGGTCAGTAGATAATTGTCCAGACCTATGATGTTGACTACCTTAAGTAGCATTGGTTACTGGTCAGTAGATAATTGTCCAGACCTACCATGTTGACTACCTTTAGTAGCATTGGTTACTGGTCAGTAGATAATTGTCCAGACATACCATGCTGACTACCTTTAGTAGCATTGATTACTGGTCAGTAGATAATTGTCCAGACCTACCATGTTGACTACCTTTAGTAGCATTGGTTACTGGTCAGTAGATAATTGTCTAGACCTACCATGTTGACTACCTTTAGTAGCATTGGTTACTGGTCAGTAGATAATTGTCCAGACATACCATGTTGACTATCTTTAGTAGCATTGGTTACTGGTCAGTAGATAATTTTCCAGACCTACCATGTTGACTATCTTTAGTAGCATTGGTTACTGGTCAGTAGATAATTGTCCTGACCTACCATGTTGACTATCTTTAGTAGCATTGGTAACTGGTCAGTAGATAATTTTCCAGACCTACCATGTTGACTATCTTTAGTAGCATTGGTTACTGGTCAGTAGATAATTGTCCAGACCTACCATGTTGACTATCTTTAGTAACAGTGGTGGCTGGTCAGTAGATAATTGTCCAGACCTACCATGTTGACTATCTTTAGTAACAGTGGTGGCTGGTCAGTAGATAATTGTCCAGACCTACCATGTTGACTACCTTTAGTAGCATTGGTCAGTAGATAATTGTCCAGACCTACCATGTTGGCTACATTTAGTAACAGTGGTGGCTGGTCAGTAGATAATTGTCCAGACCTACCATGTTGACTACCTTTAGTAGCATTGGTCAGTAGATAATTGTCCAGACCTACCATGTTGGCTACATTTAGTAACGGTGGTGGCTGGTCAGTAGATAATTGTCCAGACGTACCATGTTGACGTAACCTTTAGTAACACTGGTCACTGGTCAGTAGATAATTATGCAGACATACCATGTTGGGTGATATAAATAAACAGTATATTCTGGTATTGATTATACCCCATATTCTTGCATATCAATAAACTAATGTGTTCTTCAATACCCAGGAGCAAACAATCTTCAAAGAATTACTCTTTATAATTATTACTCATTCCTTGTTCCTGATATCTGATCAGTGTTAACATATTGTCATCAAAGAGTATATTTTAAAAGTCTGTGTTTAGCAATTTTTTAATAAGATCCTGGTCTTTTGCTTCACTTTGTTTTTACGTAAGATTTTTGCTTGATAAGGAATTGAAATCTATGATCTAATTAATTGGCATTATTTATTTGATTGTGTTATATTGATTTGGAATGTTAACAGAGACAGCAACCCAAACTAATCCAGTTAAGGTAAGAGATTACGCAATATTGAAAATTAAGAAAACAGTTCTACAAGTTTGAAAAAGCTGTCGAAAGTCTTCGTTTTTTATATGACAATAATGATTAAAGAGCTCCTGAAAACATGACCTAATTTATTGTTTTATTACAAACAAATTCTTTTGGTTTACGGCTTTGAAACATAATTATGGCAGAAATGTCTGCCTTTGTTTGGAATTGTTTCAAATTTTGTGTGCAAGACCTTTTTTCATAGCTTACTATATGATATGAGTTTGCTCATTGTTAAAGGCTGTACAGTGACATAAAGTTGTTTATATCCACATCCTCCGATCGCTGGTGGATAGTCGACTTATTAGAAACAATACTACATCTCTTTTTTTTTTTTTATTAATAAAAAAGCTCGTTACCTTTTTAAAATTCACAGATCATTTCTATTTTTCCTTTGAATATAAAATATGTTTATAATGAGTATAAATGAAAAATCGAACATGTATAGACTTTTAACGTTATAGTACAAATGTTATGCAACTAATTTAAAGATTATGTGTTCAGCTCATTTATGAGTATACTATAACATGCATATATATATATATATATATGAGCGTCACAATTTTTTAGCAGTGACCTTCAACATCATGAATTACTAATGTTAAAATTGAAGTGATTGTAAAGAAAGTTAAACATAATACCTGTAATATAAATTAAATGCTTTTTTGTTAGACTTTTAAATCCAGCATTGGGACAGAATAATGATTTAAAGTCTTCTGAAAGCTGATAAATATGGCAGTTATATATCTCATTTTTCTAGAAAATTTGTATGGGTGCTTTTATATACATTCTTGAATAAGAAGCTTAAATGCATGTATTTGCAGTTATGGCTTGGAATTTAATGAACATATATTTTCCATGATTGAAGGGCTTTTAATACCCAGAAATTCATTCTTAAATTTGTAAAGGGTGCAATCATCCTTGCTCAGTTCCCTAAATGAGATAAAAAGAAGATATATCTAAATACAAATGACTGCCCTCAGGTTCTCGAACAGGATCAGGCAAATTTCAACCTGTGACAGGAGTATTTTATTGAGAAATGAACCCTCCCTTTTAAATTTTGATCAGTAAAATATTATAAGTTAAAACTAGGTAGAACACCTTGAATTACTTGTACATAACATGAAATAACTTCTATTATTAAAAAGATAAAGTATTATGGCTTCAGCTGTCTAATACAGAAGACTTAAACAAATAGGACTTTACTGAGTAAACATAATTCTTGACTATCCCTGTGTGTCTCAATGTTTGTAATTCTTTTATGCACAAAGTTTATGTTGCAATCAGTAGTTAATTTCCTCATAAGTTTTCTTCCCCTTAAAAGTTATTTATAAAACTCAATCTTTACATAAAAACCTACTATAATGAAGACGCTTTCAGTTTAATTCCTAGAATTGCTGACACCATTAAGTTCTAATGAGTAATGAGGTTTTTTATGTAATGGCCAATTTCCCTTTAGGAAGGTGTTAAGGGTATTGTTTAAAATGTTACTTCCTAATTAATCTAATGATTGGATATTTTTCTGTCGTGACCTGAATTTTATTACTTCCTGGTTATTATGAAGCATTTTTTAGTTATGAGAACTTTTTTTCCAAGAGTATTTTACATATAAAATGGATTTTCTCTTCTTTAGTTGGTTTTCTTGACATTTCAAGTTACAGAATTATTAAGAGGGGAATCTTAGTGGTATTTAACTGGTAGTTTGTAACTTGAAATGTATTCTGGTGTAAATATCACTTCAATTTAAAGTGACAGCTTGAACATTTGAATTTTTAAGTTAGTGAGTCAGTGATTATGTTGGAGTGCGATCAGATTATATTCCATGCAGATACTTTTATTCAGTATCCAGTGATTCCTGCACAATACCAGGTAATCCTCAACATAGGTATTCTCAGTATTACTGAGAACATTAAGTAAAAATAAGTTAACATTCGTTTGAAACGTTTTAGTTTTTGAATTTACCATTTGTTTAGGGACTTTCCGTTTTGAATTTCCCTTGGAGTTATGGCTTTGGTCTAAACATAATTAGCAGAAATAATTGCATGTGGTTTCCAATTTGAATGCTTTAAAGCAACCTTTACAATAATTGTGTTGCTTGATGAAGAAGCTGTGCTGACTATCAGGGAACACTTCTGGCGTCTTGCAGTGTAATTGTAGTCAGCATCACACCCTCATAATCTTCGTCTCCTTATAAAGACTTACACGGATTCTTCTACAGGACATAAAATTATGTACCTGCTATTTTAATATTTGAATCTTGAGTGATTTCTGGGGTTCATCATACAAGAACATGAACTCTTCTGGAGACAACAGACAACATATCTTCCTTGGAAGCTTCACACACATTGACTAAGTCAAATGGTCATCCAACTCCTGACGAGAAAAGTTTCAGTATACTTTCACCATATAGAATCATCATTAATTGTCCAATTACTACTCTGTTGATTCCATTCCATCGATCTCCATAATACGTCTTACAAGCTGTTGCAGATTTCATGAAATAATATAAAAGAATAAGAAGTTTAAATTAGAGTAAATGACCACTTCTAATGAATAATGGAGATACAATAATGGTGAATATTGTTGAATAAAATGTCTCATTTAGTGTGTTACAAAGAGGTAATAAAAGGTTCAAGCAATTACCGGGTATGTGATGAAATCAAATTGTTTTATAGAATTACCCATCAGCTTAATAACTTCATTGTTTTGTAGAATTCAGTGGAGAAAGTCTAACTTACATTATTTGTTTGATTAGAATTAGATAAATATATTACATTGATGTAAATGATATGGATTGTGTATAGGGATGTTTACATTAGCGCTTGTTTTCCAAATTTAATTGAAAGGTTTATATTGGATTTGAAAATAAAATTGATTTAAATCAGAGAAACAGATGAGATCAAATGTTTAATATCGCATCAAGAAATGAATTTAGATTATTTCAAATATCATCTAATAAGTTTGAAATGTAAAATGGAAATTTTGATGTAACGTATAAGTTTTCATTGTATTTGTGTGTATGAATAAAAGCCACATGAAATAGATATGTTTAGACTTGCCCAGTCCCTTCCATGGACTTTTTGGAAGATTGCATAAAGTGAAATTCAGCTTCATAGGTGTATGGTGTATGATTTGTCATTGAAAATAAATTACTTGTTCAATCTATAAGTTTCTATATTTAATTGACCATGTGTGGATTACTTTGTGTACTTTTTTGGAGAGTTTTTGTAGATTGTAGGAAGAAATATTCAATTTTCAAAAGCATTTGTGAAAGAGGGTTCACATTTTGAATAGTAAATCCCTTCTATTATGTTTAAAAACTTTTTTTTAAAGTCAAGCATTATTATTATTGTTTATTATCTTTTGATCTGTTTGGTATAGTAGGTTCTCCAATTCTGGGCTTTCAATGTTGTTTCAGAGAACTTCTAATTTAATCATGCTATTTGGTAAAGCAGATTCCCTATCTTGCATGACACTGTTGTATCAGAGAACTTTCCCATTGTATTATGCTGTTTCACAAAGGAGGTTCCTGTTTCTTGCCATGCACTGTTGTCTTGATATGCTGTGTATTAGATTGCCTATCATTTGAACCACTGTAGTTTCAGAAGTTATGATATCCATTGATTGAAGCATTAAGTTTTCATAATGCAGTTTGATTATCTCTCCTGTTACATTTGTTAATTGAATGATAAAGGTTATAATAGAATTTAATTAACAAGCATAGAATATCCTGATCAAATTCAAGTTTCCATTATGATGATTTGACAGATCAATGTGATGCAGGTAGATCTATGTTAAATGTTTCTGTTCACAGCAAACAATCAATAATTAAAAAAAAACTGCATTCTTTGTTGATGTAGAAATTCAATTAGATATAAAGATTACTTACACCTTTGTAATAAGCTGTTACTAAACCATATGGTCCTCGATATAACAGATGTTACATTTTTAGAAACATGCATAGTAATGAAGGGCTTAAGGATTAATCAGGCATGACCAAATTTTTTGCCTGGTTGGCTGCACTTTATGTCCATTATTTAGGAATGTCCATGGACCAACAGGCAGGGTCCAATCTACTTGTACAGCCAGTTCAGTATAACAGTACCATGATGTACATAATCCTACCTCAGGTAAAGTCCATTTGTTAATTCCAGTACAGATGACATTCATCATTTGCTGTGAATAATAGTTGTAAATTGTACAGAAGGTCTATTCTGTGAATTTACTGTCGAAAAAACTTAGTTCTTAAACTCAAATTGTTTAGGATTTTGTTATTCCATCAGTTTGTGGGTTTCAAAATTTCTAACCTTACTCAATGAAATGCAAATGAAATTTTGCTTTCATTATGAGTAAAAGTTTTGAGTTAACAAGAAATTTTAGGAGAGAAAAGATATTACATACAGAATAATTTGAACAGTAGTGGATAGTTTGACAAAAGTGTGTACACATTCTGTATTTAACTGACTTCAAGTGCTACTATAAAGTATGGATTTGAAAAGATATTGTTCCAAAATAAGCTGGAAATTGGTGCACTAGTAATTAGTCTAAATTTATTGAAAACGTTTCAGACAGTTTAAAAAAAATTGGTCAGAATCATATCAGGATTTCAAAACACCGTTTGGTCTACTACCTTTATCTGTATAAAATTGAGTTTTCATGTTTCTTGTTTATTTTTAGTTGTCTTTGTATTTAACTCAGATTTGTTTTTTCTTCCAGGAAATGAAAGTAAATTGGGCAACATCACCTAGTAGTGCACCAAAACAAGACACAAGTAGTAAGTAGATACTTTGGGACTTAGTAGTGCACCAAAACAAGACATAAGTAGTAAGTAGATACTGTGGGACATAGTAGTGCACCAAAACAAGACACAAGTAGTAAGTAGATACTTTGGGACATAGTAGTGCATCAAAACAAGACACAAGTAGTAAGTAGATACTTTGGGAAAATCTGACTTATGTTCAAGAGGCCATGATGTTAGTTAAACAATAATTGTTGGGTATTCACTATGTTTGGACCTAAATCACCCTATCGTTTATTTAAACTTGAAACAAAACAAAAAGTTAAACATCACCACATATCTCATCAACACATAAATATCATCAGACCATCATTACAGTTTTATGTCTCGCTTGCGACGAAAGTCATGGAAAGCGAGACATAGGTTTTCCAGCAACGACGACGTCAACAATTGTTAAGTTTTCTGCTTAAGTTAGTTTAATAGGAACTACTAGTGACAGATCATTGATATTTGATATAAAGTTGCATTACTATTAGTACATATCAGTTTGACAACTATTTTGAGGCCCTGCCCCTTTAAGGTCATGGTCCAGTGACTTTGAAATAATTAGCAATTTTCAATGTTAAGTTTTCTGATAAAGTCACTTTGATAAGTACTACTTGTGATAGAACAATGATATTTTGTATAAAGTTGCATTACTATCAGTACATACCAGTTTGACGACTATTATGAGGCCCTGCCCCCTATGACATGGTCCAGTGACTTTGAACTAATTAGCAATTTTCAATGTTAAGTTTTCTGCTTAAGTTATATTGATAGGAGCTTCTTACAATAGACAACAATATTTTCTATAAAGTTACATTACTGTCTGTACATCTCAGTTTGTCGTCCATTTCTAGGCCCTGCCCACTAGATCATGGTCCAGCGACTTTGAATTTATAAGCAATGTTGCTGTCCATCAGATTGTTTTTTTTCTGAATTTTATGCCGACAGGCGAGACATATCTCTGTGTCAATAGTTTATTAATGGACAAAAGGTGAATTTAAAAAAGGTGATAATCTCTTTTAAAAAGATCATCAAAGTTTTCCAGAAAACACAAGGAAATATATCTTTTTCTTGTGTTCTTTCTTCGTTTTGATGCAAATTCAATTACAACAACTTGACAACATCTATTTTTGAGGTCGAAGCATTGAAATTATATGATTTATTTCACATGTGAATTACTGACTTTGATTAGACTGGGAAATAATGGTATTTCATTGCAACTAATGTAATAATAGAATTTAATTAATTAACTGTGTTTATAAATGTATCTGTTAATGAATATTTATTATCAAAAAATCTGCTTTTGGATAATCAGAATACAAAAATAATGACAGACCTGAAAACGATAAAATGTAAACCGTACAATTGTTAGAAACGTGAATCATTTGATCTTACAATGGCTTAAAGTTTTTAGTGTGGGAGACAAAGACTAATTTTTCATGATGATAGTTAAAAGCAGTATGAATCAAACTGTCTTGCTTCATTAACACTTATTTTGACCCTATTTTTTAACAAAGAGTATGACAGCTGTATTGTTGTTCTAATGGCTGTAGATAGTAATTATATGTCCGCTTGTAGACCAGTCTTGATTGGATGGTATGCTCCTCAATCAAGCTTAATTCTCTGTTAATTAACAAAAATCTCCTGTTATTAAAAACATAATGAATCAGGATAGATGAGATTTAGATGTGTATATTAGGAGAGGTCCATACAGGACATTATATGTTCTTATTTTCATAAAGTCATATATATTCTCTATACTATTCTCATTATTTTGGCTCTTTTAAGTAAATTAACGAGGAAAAAATTGCTAATGAGATGGAAAATTAAAGAAATTTCCTTTAATGTTGAGCTCTAATCCAGCACTGTCCTCATGAATTTGGGGGTAACATCTGTACATATATGAATGAAGTATTTATTAAGATCCTGACATGTTGCATAAACAGGAAGTCGGTAATGGACTATTCTATGTTGTCCGCAAGCACTAATGAACATGCTTTCATCAAGAAAAATTGTCAACCTTTTTATTTGGTCATGTGATCTTTTGTTTAATATATTTGTTTATTGTGAAGCTCTGTATACCTAAAAAGTAAAATAACAAAAATACCGAACTCCAAGGAAATTCAAAATTGAACGGCAAAATCAAATGCTCAAACACATCAAACGAATGGAAAACAACTGTCATATTCCTGACTTGGCACAGACATTTCCTTATGTAGAAAATGGTGGATTAAACCTGGTTTTATAGCTAACTAAATCTGTCACTTGTATGACAGTCGCATAGAATTCCATTATATTGACAACAATATGTGAGCAAAACAAACAGATCTGATAGGTAAAAATGTAAAAAATTGGGGTACTGCAGTCAACATTGTTTTATAATCTTAATCACTATAAAAACAAACAACTATGTCAACTAAGAAAAACAAAATGACATATAGACAGACAAGATATAATAGACCTTACAGACAAGATATATATTTTCATTAAATAGAATTTGAGTTTTGTTTAAGATTAAAGAATATCTTCCTTGTACATTTTTTGGCTCAATACTCAAATTTTGCAAAAGTCTGTCAAAATTGAAGTTTTAAGCAATCTTCAGACCTTTTTGATTTGGTGAAATGTTTGAAATGCCCTTGACCTGTCTGTTATGTATTTGGTTGCTGTCTGTTTTTACTTAATTTTGGTCTGGTTGCTCTTAGTGCAAAACCAGCTTATAGTATGAGGATGGATGTCAGGCAGACAGGTGGGATTAAGTGGTTACCAATTTTGTGTTATCAGCTCCTCAAACAGTTTTCAACCCAGATCCCTGAAACTTTACAGAAAAATTGCACACATCATAACCTTAAAAGCTCACAGAATCTTTGTAAATCTAATGAAGTTGTGCACTTTGCAGTTGTTTGAAAATTTTTCCCATTTGATTTTTCCATATATTTATTTTTAAAAAAGGGGGGCCGAAGATACCAAGGGGCCATTCAAAACTCCAAAGAAACTAGAAACACCAGTGTTAGAAATGATAGACACAAATTACAAACAGGTTCACAAAACTCCAAAGAAACTGGAAACACCAGTGTTAGAAATGATAGACACAAATTACAAACAGGTTCACAAAACTCCAAAGAAACTGGAAACACCAGTGTTAGAAATGATAGACACAAATTACAAACAGGTTCACAAAACTCCAAAGAAACTGGAAACACCAGTGTTAGAAATGATAGACACAAATTACAAACAGGTTCACAAAACTCCAAAGAAACTGGAAACACCAGTGTTAGAAACGATAGACAGAAATTACAAACAGGTTCACAAAACACTACATAGAAAACTAAAGACTGAGCAACAAGGACAACTTTTAAATGTTTATCATGCATTATTTTCCATTGCCATTTAATAGGTCTTTGATCCATTTAATTTTTCCATGTTGATTTCCATTAGGAATGAACACATGGGACATTAAAAGAAGAAATTAGTTTTTAAATTGCCATTAAAATATCTATTAAAAATTCTTTCCAAATATCAAGGTTTGAAAAAAAGAGTAAAAAACATTAGTATAATACATAAAAAGAACAATAGAAATGACCAAAAACTTAAAACATTTATGTGGTTATTGAAATGTCATGATGCATATTTAAAAACAAAGTTTTTTTCAGAGCATTACCATATATTTGTTGGTGACTTGAGTATGGACATGGAACAACAACAGTTAAAAGAAGCATTTCAACCATTTGGTGAAATTTCGTAAGTATTCAATAGATCCTTCATTCCTTCTTCATCCTCTTGTTTCTTTGTTGAATTACCCATAATGCCTTGAGAAAGGGCTCTGCTTTACGGTCTTAATACACTGCTCTCTCTTGTTGACATACTTGTTCACTGTTATAAGACAGGAATTTTGAGATATTTGGTTTGTATCTTAGGGCTATGTGAATCTTAATGTTGGATCTCAGGGAATTGAGATTCTTAAGTTCGTATTTTTTGTTGTTATCTTATGAATTTTGAAAGTTTGTATCTGTGATTTGTGAATCCTTTGGTTGGTATATGAGGGATTTGTGAATCTTTTTATTGTATCTCTAGGACTTGTGAATCTTTTTAGAATTTATAATCTTTTTTATCCCAGGGACTTGGTGATCCAATGTTGACATACTGTCAGGTTTCATCTGACTGTGACCTCTTTTTCATGGATCATTGATAATGTAAAGTTAATGTGATATTTGTAGTAAAACCTTTGTATTACAGACTTTCAGCATAAATTCAATCATAAGTAAAACAGGCAAGACATTTCAGTGTGTGTGTGCTCTTGAATCTTGAATCTTTTTATGACATGTTTATATGACACATATTTAGTGATCTCTTCATACTTAATTCAGTTGTTTGGATAGTTCAACTAAGGAAGCTCAGGGTATTTCTTTTATTGAGCTGAGAAGTTGAAGAATCTTTTATTTACCTGCTCAGTGCATTTGTGATGACCTCTTAGTACTGAAAGTAAGTTATATGGAAGGCTGTAGATAAAAAAAAGTATATAAGATGTTTATTAAAGTAAACATTACATTGAAAACAGATCAGATATTTTAAATTAATTTCTTTTTAGATTGACATATTTTAAATGACTTAGATTTGTAAAAATAGTATTTTAAAACTACAAACTTGGTAATGTGTTGTTTATATATAGTAACATTTGATGCACAGACTAGTGTTACTAATCTGAAAATTATTCTAAATTAAGTTGCATGTTTTTCTGATAAGAATTTTGACGTGTATAGATATTTTGGTTTTGATAAGCTATTATAATGGTCCATTAATTTTTTACAATCAATACTGATTATTTTCCAAATGTTTTGACATTAACCGGATCAGATTTATAGAAGTGGAAATTACATTGTTTTCAATGGAAGTGATATTCTTTATTAAAAAGTGATTCTCGTTTAAAAGCTATATATTGATTCTTGTCTTTAATTCCCTTTAATAAAACTCATCAACGAAACAATTTCTGAAAAGAAAAACCTGAAATTGCAAGACTTTGCCAATGGTATTTTAATCAAAGAAGTTGTAATTTGATTTAGAGATGATTGTGTCCAACCGGACTTAGGTCACACAGACAAACATAACATTGAGGCATAATCCTGGATTTTATGTCTCTTGGTTATTAGGCAAGTCACAACATTCCATAGTAACTCATTGGAAGAACAAAGATAACATAATATAAAAAGTCTGCTGCAAGATAATAGGAAAGTTTTCATAGATCAAATAACTTCAGTTTGCAAAGACTTTGTAAATGGGGCAGTTGCTTTAAAAAAATACTGTTTTGTAATCTCTTTGTTACCATAGAATTTAAAACAGATCAGGGAAATCGTAGAAACTTTTCTCATTGAAAGTTGCAGCATATAAATAAACATAAAAATTTTAACAAACAGATACAACAACCGATTTCTTGACAGAAATTTAACATTTAAAAACATTAAATACATTTAAATTCACACAGCCTGTAATTCCTGAAAGACACCATAGATGACCTGAATAATTACGGAACATTTCATGTTATATAATCCTCACACCAAACAGTGTAGCTGTCTCATACATAGAACAAAAAGATTTTTCTTTAAAACAACAAGTCAATTAGAACTAAAAGTAAATGCAATGGTCCACAGATGATAATTTGTTCCTTACAGACAGCCTATCCCCATTTTTCAACACCATGTGATTTCTTTTACTTTTGCTTTAATTCACGAGTTGAGTAATACAACAAGTAATAAATAAGTGATTTGACCATGCCAATATGATTGCAATGAGACAACCCTAATATCTTAATACCCTATTAGGGTTCTAATCTATGTAATCATTGAGTAAATTTGAATTTAAAAAAAAATGATTGTTAAGTCCAAAGGCCAATATTTTTGCCAAATTTGAGCCATACTTGGTGTTAATTAATTATGTCATTCTATTTGTTGAATTATGTCTGAATGGCTCTGGGTTTTCTCTTACTATTGAACATAAAGGAATCTGATGGAGAAAACTTGCAATTTCCTTGTATGTGATTAGTTTTACAATATAATCATATCTCAGGGCGTTTATTTCTAATTTATAGGTATTTTTAGTTAGGATAAAATCCTGCATTTGAAGTATTGATACATTTTAGAAACTTGTGTTCTAAGTTGGAGAATGAATTTGAAACAAATTGAAATGTTCAACAGCTCAGGTATCATAAAGTTTGAGATGATCTGGCATGCTAAGATACATGATGAGAATTAAATTTATAATCAAGTAAATCTTGTATTAAATAATTACAATCATGTTGACGGATTTGATTGTCGTTATAGCGTAATATCAGTTTTGTATTATTTTCTCCATTTCTTAATATTGCCTGATTCCATTATATTTCAATTTGTTATCTATTTGTGTTCATTAGAAAAGACGATCAGAGGCTTGCATTTTATCGTGAACGAGATCGATAAAGACATGTCTAGAATGGAAATGATACGATAATAAGTTAGTGTCATTCAAACCATCGTCTTGCTTAATGTACATGGAATACTTGAGTTTGTGTCAGATACAAAAATATTATCTTATGACAAATTCTTATGGAAATGGTTTGGCCTGAAGGAAGCAACGGAATCTCTGGAGCAATACTGGACATTATTGTCCAAAGAAATTCCTAATCTAGGGAGACTTGACGACTTAACTAGTTCATTCTTCACATTACTTTATAAAAGGTTTTGTAGCATATAACAATTCTAAAAGTAGCCATTATTTAATGAAAAAGTAAATCTCTCTTCTTTCCCATTATTCTTTGTCGAATGTTGAATAAAACATTTAATCCCAGGAGATTTCAGGAGATTTTTTGTTCAAAACCTTTTAATGTCTTTTGAACTCTTTATCTTGATACCATTGTGAAGTAATAAACTCAATCAGCACTATTTTAAGCTATTTTTCCACATTTTATATCTTGAAAAAACATTAATAAATCCTATTGAGAATTTATTCAGTATCAGTAGTCAAGTCACTTTTTTCAAGCATTCAGAATTTTCTTTTTTTTTCTCCGAACATTCATCTTTTGACATGAAACAAATTATACATTTTGGTTGACTGTAAAGAAAAGATTTAAGTACATTTTAAAAATTGTCAAAACCTTTAAAAAGAAGGAACATTATTTTGTTTTAAATAATTTTATCTAAGTACACCTATAAAACTATTGACATCTATTACAATTAAAACAGACAGTAAAATGTTTTTTATGGATTTATTTTGAATCAAATATTTAATCCTTGTTTGTAACTAGATTTGAAGTAACTATAAATTCTTTGCCATGACTTTATAGGATGAATTGATCACCATAGTTCCAATAGTTTAATTTATACAGAAATATTCACACGATGTTGTGACGGAATCCTTGAGCTTAAGGCTATTGAACACAAGGTTCATACACCATTGACTACAAAGATTTGAAAATGAATATCATTATTTTATTATTCCACATATATACTGGTGAATAAATCTTCTCTTTTAAACCTTGCTACAAAAATCTACCTGAATGCATCCATTAATAGAATTTTATTGAAGGTAATGACTTCAAATGAACAAAACAAACACATAAAATTTCCTGTCATATCAAAAAGCCTGTGTGATAAATCTGAGGCTAATGTAGATTATTTCCCATTATCAAAAGATTTGCCTATAGAAGACATGGCCATGATATGCTAGGACATGAACAGATCTTCTTGTAGAACTGTGTTGATTACTACGGTCAGGAAACATTGTAGAACATTGTACTTCTTCAAGCACTCTTTATCACTTCCTTTATATAAGATATAAACCTATAATGATCTTTGTGTCTGGCATATTGTCTTTGTTCCTTTTAGTGAAAATGTCTATTCCTAAAACTAGTTTTATTTTTTTATTTTGAATACTGTTACATATAAATAATATATATATATAGCATTAGGAAACCTTTTATTATCCAACAGTACAGCAAAAACATTAAGGCTATTGGTACTTAGTGTTACTATATGGTTTTAACTTTATTAAAATTTTGTACAGTTGTCCTACAGATCTTGACTTCTGTTGTGCCTTTGTGTACACTTGTGCTAGATCTTGACTTCTGTTGTGCCTTTGTGTACACTTGTGCTAGATCTTGACTTCTGTTGTGCCTTTGTGTACACTTGTGCTAGATCTTGACTTCTATTGTGCCTTTGTGTACACTTGTGCTAGATCTTGACTTCTGTTGTGCCTTTGTGTACACTTGTGCTAGATTTTGACTTCTGTTGTGCCTTTGTGTACACTTGTGCTAGATCTTGACTTCTATTGTGCCTTTGTGTACTCTTGTGCTAGATCTTGACTTCTGTTGTTCATTTGTGTACATTTGTGTTAGATCTTGACTTCTGTTGTTAATTTGGGTACACTTGTGCTAGATCTTGACTTCTGTTGTTCATTTGTGTACACTTGTGCAAGATATTGACTTCTGTTGTTCCTTTGTGTACTCTTGTGTTGATAGTTTGACCTCTATGGTTTTGTTTTAAGATTTGTACTTTGACATTGACTTTTATTGTATTTTATATTCCAGACAATTGTGTATGGCATATTGTGATCTTGCCTTTAGAATTATTAAGTGGGAAAACGGTTAGTGTTTTGAAAATTTTCTCATTGAAATTATTGGGAATTCTATCTGCTCATAAGGGTTTTAGAAGATGTCTTCATATGAAAGTAAAAAGAACTTTTTGCAAATGAAATCTTTCATCTATGATAATTAGAAATCACCACAATCAATTTGACTGTCATTTTTGCATTAATACATAGTGTTGTTGTAAAAACCATGTCTTTTGTCTGTTGGAAAAATCATACATATTCAATTATTCTTTTGTGTCTTTGATATTATAAACTACTGAGGAAAATCTACATTGGGTTTTTTTTCGTGAGTTGTGATAAATTCTAGACAATTGTTTTCTGTAGGTGTCTGACAACATTTAGATGTAATAAATAGTTATCAGTATATATTTTATATAATTCAGTATAGATTCACTGTTCATCAACATTAGGTCCCAAATGACTGATTATATCCGACCAATCAAACAAAAATCGCATGTTTGTGTTTATCCCATAAAATATTCAAAAGAAGTATGTAAATTTCTGCTTTTTATATGTCTGCCACAAGCATTGCCATTAACTCTTGAAAGGAAATTGTTTATTAAATGTGTCCCATGGGACTCCTGTTATAATATTTTCACTAGATTCAAATTTGGTTATACATAATTGATGATCAGACAGGCTTGTTTTGATATGTCAGAAAGAGTGTGATATGATACAACTCAGACGAGAGGATATGGTCATCTGGAAATATTCAACATGGCATCATAGAGAGAGAGGCAAGATTCCAGACAGATTACAAACATTTCTGGCACCCATCAAGTTACTATTGAAAAAATAAGGGGCATCCATGAGTATTGTGAAAGTAATGTTGGAAAACTTCCATTATAAAGGTTAAAGGGCACCTGGTCTTCATTGGGGATATTTAATGTTGATATAGTCCACCAAATGATTCAATGTTTAAAGTCTGTCATCTGTACTGATACAGGACTGTGGAAGACAATTGATATGAGACCAGGGATAAGGAGGATTGTGCTATCAAAACATTACTTTAATTAACCTAAGTGTCTTATTATTTTTGATCTATTCTGGATGATCTATCACTCTGCTGAGTATTGAAACAAACATGTAACAAGCCTGAGTTTATGTCAGTCACATTTTATAATAGTCACATTTATCACATACTAAGATAAAAGTGTGAATTAAAATAATGTAATTGAATATGGTACAATGAAATGTTCTTATCTCTGTCGTCTATCTTCTTTTCTTCAGCAGTTTTATTAACAATGACATATCATGGTGTACTTTAATTGGCTGCGTGTGTTGTCTATTGGTGATAAGTTTTTTTTGTGTACTTTAATTGGCTGCATGTGTTGTCCATTAGTGATAAGTTTTTGTGTTGTACTTTTAATTGGCTGTATGTGTTGTCTATTGGTGATAAGTTTTCATGGTGTACTTTAATTGGCTGCGTGTGTTGTCTATTGGTGATAAGTTTTTGTGTTGTACTTTAATTGGCTGTATGTGTTATCTATTGGTGATAAGTTTTCATGGTGTACTTTAATTGGCTGCATGTGTTGTCTATTGGTGATAAGTTTTCATGGTGTACTTTAATTGGCTGCATGTGTTGTCCATTGGTGATAAGTTTTCTTGGTGTACTTTAATTGGCTGTATGTGTTGTCTATTGGTGATAAATTTTCATGGTGTACATTAATTGGCTGCATGTGTTGTCCATTGGTGATAAGTTTTCTTGGTGTACTTTAATTGGCTGCATGTGTTGTCTATTGGTGATAAATTTTCATGGTGTACTTTAATTGGCTGCATGTGTTGTCCATTGGTGATAAGTTTTCTTGGTGTACTTTAATTGGCTGTATGTGTTGTCTATTGGTGATAAGTTTTCATGGTGTACTTTAATTGGCTGCATGTGTTGTCTATTGGTGATAAGTTTTCTTGGTGTACTTTAATTGGCTGCATGTGTTGTCTATTGGTGATGAATTTTCATGGTGTACTTTAATTGGCTGTATGTGTTGTCTATTGGTGATAAGTTTTCATGGTGTACTTTAATTGGCTGTATGTGTTGTCTATTGGTGATAAGTTTTCATGTATTTGATTGGTTAGAACAAATGTTGACCTTAATAAAAAAAAATATTATAGAATCATTTGCATTGTCTGTGGATTGGAGATTTTATCCTTATTTCTGTTTTTAATACAAATGAAGTGCAGCAAAAATTACAAAGGATAAAACATACTATAACTTAAGTAGTGCAGCAGAAATGACACAAGGATAGTAAGCACAGAAACAACAAAGCTAAAATGACCCATGGAGAAAAACATCTATGACTCAACAACAGCAAAATCCACCCATAGATAGTACATACATGTTTAAGTTAAGTAACTGCTATATACAATAGTTCATTCCACTAGTAGCCCTAGACCAAGTCTGTTTTTATTAAAGGATAACAGTCACTATTTTAGAACCATCTACACAGTAAAACTTGATAACTTGATTTATCGTATCCAAGCTGATCAAGCTCTTTAATACTGCTTGTGTCCAGATATATTTTTACTAATATCTGATTTTTCTTGCTTAATTATGTCAAGA
Organism: Mytilus californianus; assembly: GCF_021869535.1. NCBI lineage: Eukaryota > Metazoa > Mollusca > Bivalvia > Mytilida > Mytilidae > Mytilus > Mytilus californianus. The sequence goes on along the minus strand of NW_026262679.1, from coordinate 124,945,677 downwards.
TTGGAAGGTAAAGAAATGATCCGAGTGGTAAGAAAGAATTTTTTTTGCATAAATCATTGTCAAATATTGGCAGATATGGTTTATGGAGTTATTTCTTGTATTGAGCTAAACTATTTTATGCGAGTATTGTATAATAAAGCCAGTCTGAATCATCTCGGATTAGAAAATTATATTCCTTGGTATATCATAGCACAAAGGCCATGACATTCACAGAGCTACGAACTTAAATCATATCCAATTTGGATCAAAATGTATGGAATATTCACATGACGGCCATTTTTTGTGCAATTAAATTAAATCTACAAGACTGGTACTTGACAGCGGGAGACATATTTGTTTGTTTGTGAGGAAGTTTTTTTGATAGGACAGCCTGTTGTAACAATCAAAAGCATCATGTATTAAGTAAACTGAATACGGCTCACTGATCAAAAATGAATCTTTTAAATCTTTGTCAGAAGAATTCAATCAGTGGTTGTAGAAATGGGATAAAACATGTGATTCAAACTTGTTTTATGTTTGCATTATTGAAATTGAAAAGTGTTCATTCATTTCTATTGAATTATCAATCATTGTATTGGTAAATTTAATATATATATTTAGATGATGGTTCGATTGAAAATTTTGTCTGAGCTTTTGTATTTTCTATCAAATATAAACATTTAAAATGTATATAATTAATTCTGCTAGAGTGGGTATTTTGAGGTGTGAATTATTTAAAATTCAATTAAGTTATGAAATGGAATCCCTTCTTGAAAATGATAAAAGTTGAAATTGAATCAATAATTATTTAACGACTGGTTTTCTCAAAGAATTACAAAATCATCTTGTTGACAAAAAGAATCCCTCATGAAAAGGGGTATATAATATGTGTATAGATTTAAGTACAAATAGTGTGAAGTCTATTTCAGAAACAGAAATAATAAATTAAGCGCTTAGAAATTACCATCTAAAACCCAATTATAAAAAGCTGATGTGAATGGTCAGTAAGCCCATGGAGCAGTTACTGTTAAAAGTTTGGTCTAGTAGAGAAAAGATACCATCTTGTTAAAAGTATGGTCTACTGGAGGAAAGAAACTCTTGTTAGAGTATGTTCTACAGGAGGAAAGAAACTCTTGTTAAGAGTATTGTCTACAGGAGGAAAGAAACCATCTTGTTAGAGTATTGTCTACTGGAGGAAAGAAACCATCTTGTTAGAGTATTGTCTACTGGGGGAAAGAAAACATCTTGTTAGAGTATGGTCTACTGGATGAAAGAAACCATCTTGTTAGAGTATTGTCTACTGGAGGAAAGAAACCATCTTGTTAGAGTATTGTCTACTGGGGGAAAGAAAACATCTTGTTAGAGTATGGTCTACTGGAGGAAAGAAACCATCTTGTTAAGAGTATTGTCTACTGGGGGAAAGAAAACATCTTGTTAGAGTATGGTCTACTGGAGGAAAGAAACCATCTTGTTAGAGTATTGTCTACTGGAGGAAAGAAACCATCTTGTTAGAGTATTGCCTACTGAAGGAAAGAAAACATCTTGTTAGAGTAAGGTCTTCCGGAGAAAAGAAACCATCTTGTTAAAGTATTGTTTACTGGAGGAAAGAAACCATCTTGTTAAGAGTAAGGTCTAACGGAGAAAAAAACCATCTTATTAGAGTATTTATTACTGGAGAAAACAAACCATCTTGTTAGAGTATTGTTTACTGGAGGAAAAAAACCTTCTTATTAAAGAATGGTTTAAAAAAGGAAAAGTACCATTTTATTTAGTGCAATCTAATAAGATTCTGTTAATAATTATGACTTCCTGCATGGTCAAAGAGAACTTGAAAATAAACAGAAGAATAAAATTCTGCATGAATAATTGAGTGTTTTAATAGGTGATTGTGTATACAGCATTTGTTTGATGATAGAATTTGAAATGCAATATAAATGCAAGTGACATTTGAAAGGTTGTGCTCTATTGACATTTTATGGATTTGAAATTGAAGTTTTTGCATAATGAAAGACCTAAATAAATTCTATAGGCAATATTAATTAAACAAAGATCTAAATAAATTCAATATGCAATGTAGATTAAACAAAGAAATCATTGCAGTTGTCGTTCACCTTCTGAGTAATTGATGAAATTCACAGATCTGCAACTGAACACATTTCTTTCGTTTATATAAATAAATGTGCAGTATTAGATGTTTTGAACTTTTGCTGCATTAGAGAATCCTAAAAATATGAATGAACATGAATGAAATTGAAATAATTTTAAATATAATTCTGAATATATACCAGAAGTACCTGTGCCTTTTTTTTACTTAGAGTCAGCACTTTTTTTATCATCAACAATTCCACACAAAAGTATGCATCCAGGCTCAACAAGGGTCAACACTTCCTAGAATAGTCAATTCTACAATATTTTCTGCCTCAGGGACCCCATTAACGGTCATTACTTCTGATACTCTGCCTCAGGCACTCGAAAAAAAAAATATGATTAGAACTTCTGATCTGCATCAGGAACTCCAAAAAATTATCTGAACTTCTGATTTTTTTGCCCCATGGACTCCAAAAAAATTATCAGAACTTCTGAATGTTACTGCCTCAGAAACTTCAAAAATTGGTCAGTAGTTCTGATCTTCTATTTCATCGCCTATAAAGAGTGACTACATCTTGTCTAAGACTTATACAGTTTCTTACTCAATGCTATTTCAGGAGCTTTAAAAGTATCAGCTTTTCTTTCACTTAAACAATTTGTTGATTTTTTTTTTTTTCCTTTTTTTTTTTTAAATGTTTGAGAATGAAAAACAGATAAATATGTAAGTAATACAAGACTTTGATCTGAGTGTGTAGAGTGTGATCTGAGTGTATAGAGTGTGATCTGAGTGTATAGAGTGCCAATCCATGAATTTCTCATCAAACATTCAATTAAATGCATGTCTGACACTTTACATTGAAGAAAGGAAATTAAGAATTAGAAGGAAATAATTGTGTTTATTGTCAATTCACAACAACTAACAATCCACATCAGTCAAAGTCTTATTCCTCAATATTAGCCATTTGATTTAAAAATAATAATAATTAAAACAATGAAAAAAAAAGTAAGATAAACTTAAATTTTTTAATGAATTAAAGACTTCACAGATCAATAATGCTATTGTTAGTAACTGTAAACGATTGATCTGCATTTAAGTTAATTTCACTGGTGTTTGATTTGATAATAGATATGAAATACTGTTAACTTTGGCAGATTTTGTTGTGTATGTGGCATGTCATGTTGTCATCAGCACACATTCTTACAGAAATAGTCCAGCAGCAGTTCCATCTTAATTTAAATGGATTACACAGTCTAGACATAAGGATACTAGTACTTTCTTCTTAAAAAGAAGTTGGAAGAATGTCTTTCAACAAACACTGACATGTTTTAAGTAATGGCTGTTTTCTGCTGTTTGGTCTGGTTGTTGTCTCTTAAACACATTCCCCTTTTCCATTCTCAATTTTATTTAAGTAGCATATTAATCCTGAAAAAAACAACACCATTGACTATATCTATATAAAGAAAAATGTATTAACTGTTACTTCTGTTAGCAGTAATCTCTGATGGAAAGATTACTTGATACATCCTCACAGTGACTTATAGAGCATATTATATAAGTGAGGTAAAAGAATTCTAATAAATTAAAGTAACAGAATGAAGGTCAATGTTTACACATGGGGAAAAGCATATTTATTGATAAAACTACAAAAAAATGGTCATAAAGTACCTAGTTGTTAATTTATTTATTGTCCTTGTTGAGCAGACTTAATTGGAGAAGCAGTCAAAAGTTTAGGTCCAGCCTCTGAGGTCCATCTACTTTTAGAACTAATTATTGACTTGCTGTGTCTATCTCTTTCTGGTCCCAAATGTTTATGTGTCCATTTACCATAGGACAATAATCAACTTACACAATCCTGTCCTTTCCTGGTTCATAACATCACAGAATACAATTTCTCACCAATGTTAACATGCCATGGGGAACAGGATGGGTGCCACTCATAAGGCAAGATTTCCTTTCTGGACACCTTAGTTCACCTCTAATTATTCAGAAGACTTAATCTTTAGTTTTCTTAGTTTTCTGGAGTGATGTTTGTCTTTTATTTCTTTTTCTTTTGGTTATGAAGTCTTCTTTCTTTCTATGACAATGTCTTTTAATTTGCGATTTGGTATCTTTTCCCCCTTTTTTCAAGTCAATCTTTCAGATTAATCAGACTGTCTGAAAACGATTTTTAACTAGTTAAATACTGTTCATGTATCTTACAAAGAACAATTGATAGGTAGAATCAAGCATTGCTTTAAGGTTTGAGATTAGTGTTAGATTTATGTCATAGTGAACATGTAGAATGAGATTTTTTAGGCACAGTTAAAAATTTATGTTAAAAGAGGATATTTTTTTGTAAAGAGGTGATAATTTAACATCAGTAGGAACTGAAGTATCTTTAAGCTGTGTGCTGTTTCCTTCCTGATTTACAAGTGATAAACACTTGTTGTAAAAGCTTACAAGTGTCAATGGTTGAATGTGGGTGTTTCCCATGCTGACCAATTACAAATTAACTCATCTACTTTCATTTTTACAGAAACAGTACAATAAACAGAAAAGATCTTTTTGACACCTACAGACACAAAATTCAATAATGCCATACAAGTCTCTATAGTGAAGTTAATAGAATTTATTGTCTTACTGTAACAATGTTCTCTTTGTAATCAGTTATAATTTTGGAATTCAATTCATGTGAATTTGTATAGTTTCATACCATATATTGATTATTATTCCTGGAGCAATTTTCAAATGAGTGTTTTGGCCTTATCTTCCTAGCCCTGGACTTGACAGGACTAATATAACAATTAACAATTCAGGGTTCTGTCCCAGAGGAGACAGTTTGCCAATACAGCACAGAGAAAAAGTCAATTTTGGTTTATCTCTCTCATATTGCAGTGCCACAAATTAAGAAATTATATTGGAAGCACAGCCACTAGGGACTAATTCACTCGCCTTTATATAAGGCTTTCTGGCAAATATCATAATGAGAAGTGTTGTATTCATATATTACCAAACCCGTCACAAATATTACAGCTAACACTGCTTGTTTTGACGAGTTTCTAGATCGATTTCACTTTACAAATCAAATTAGGTTAATGTTTAAATTTCTTTAATGATGAAATTGTGATGTGTCAAAAAGATAAACTGCAAATATGGTTTTATCTGTCAATAAATTGTCATAGATTTTCTAGATAAATTTTATCAATAAAACAAGTAATTGTAACATCATGAAGTGGCTGTATAAAATCATTAGATGAATTCACAGACTATTATTGCATTGCACAAATAATGTAGGTTTTGCTGTTTCTTCTCAATATTTCACTCTGATGGAAAGATATTAAAAGACTAAAGTCAACTATGTTTCTAGAACCAAATATTTACTGCAAAATTTGACTAAGTACGAGCCTCACAGTTTTTTTTTTAATAAATAAGACAAAAGAGAAGGTTTGCCCTTCAAAAAAACAACATGGATTTTATCGTGGTGCAGTGTCTCTGAAGTAGGAATATTTGTAAAATGTCAAAGGAACTTGTAAAAAGTGTCTGACCTATTATTTAGATATTGTTGTCACCTTTTGAAATCTGTTGGTATCGGAGAATTGGCTTTGTACTGGTTTTATGGTTTTCTTCTGCTTTTTAGTGCAAATTGTTTTTTATTAGAGACTACATATATGTCTGTCTGTCTGTCTGTAGGCTGTGTTAATTATATTATTCATCATAAATGTGTTGGATTTTACAGTATTTGAGTAGAGATGAGGGAAACATTAAACTTTGACTTCCAGATGAGACTGTCTGTAATGAGAGGTAAACAATGTTTGTGATAAAAAGGAAAAGTTTGTATTTGGTGGCAAGTTCCTTCCTCCTTTTTATACGAGCGCAAAAAAATTTTTGTGGTCGTATATTGGTATGACGTTGGCGTCGTCGTCGTCGTCGTCGTCGTCCGGCGTCGTCGTCCGAATACACATTAGTTTTAGCACTCTAACTTTAGTTTAAGTGAATGGATCTCATTGAAATTTTACCATAAGGTTCAATACCACAAAAGGAAGGTGGGGATTGATTTTGGGGGTTATGTACTAACAGTTAAGGAATTTGGGGCCAAAAGGGGCCAAAAATAAGCATTTTTGTAACTTCCAGACATAACTTGTGTGTAAGTGTATGGATCTCTCTGACATTGTACCACAAGGTTCCATATCACAAAGGGAATGCTGGGATTGATATTGGGGGTAATTGTCTCCAAATTTTAGGAATTAGGGGCCAAAAAGGGGCAAAAAACAAGCATTTTTCTAGTTTCATGACAATAACTTGTTTGTAAGTGTATGGATCTTTATGAAATTGTACTACAAGGTTCCATATCACAAAGGGAATACTGGGATTGATTTTTGGGGTGATTTCCTCCAAATATTAGGAATTAGGGGCCAAAAAGGGGCAAAAAACAAGCATTTTTCTAGTTTCATGACAATAACTTGTTTGTAAGTGTATGGATCTTTATGAAATTGTACTACAAGGTTCCATATCACAAAGGGAATACTGGGATTGATTTTTGGGGTAATTTCCTCCAAATATTAGGAATAAGGGGCCAAAAAGGGGCAAAAAACAAGCATTTTTCTAGTTTCATGACAATAACTTGTTTGTAAGTGTATGGATCTTTATGAAATTGTACTACAAGGTTCCATATCACAAAGGGAAGGCTGGGATTGATTTTGGGGGTTTTCCCTCAAAATTTTAGTAATTAGGGGCCATAAAAGGGCAAAAAAAACATGCATTTTTCTAGTTTCAGGACAATAACTTGTGTGTAAGTGTATGGATCTTTATGAAATTGTACTGCAAGGTTCCATATCACAAAGGGAAAGCTGGAATTGAGTTTGGGGGTAATTGCCCTAAACGTTTAGGAATTTGGGGCCAAAAAGGGGCCAAAAAACAAGCATTTTTCTAGTTTCCAGACAATAACTTGTGTTCAAGTGTATGAATCTCTCTGAAATTGTACTGCAAGGTACCATACCACAAAGGGAAAGCTGGGATTGAGTTTGGGGGCGATGAATCATAAGGGGGTTCAAAAAATTGGGGGGGGGAATTTTTTTGTTCCTTTTTTTTTCTTTAACATTTTCCATTTTAAATTGGTTATTTCTGATTTATATATAAAAGCAAATAATAATGATATGGTTTGAATAGGCATACATGTGAACCTCCCGACGGGAGTACAATAATCCCGTTTTCAGGGGTCTCCTCCCGACCTCCCGTTGAAAAAATCCCGTGTATGAAATTTTTCATGAATGAAAAATTTCTGCCCAACATAACATCTCAGGCATCTGGTGTAACTGACATTACCTGAAGTTATATCTTACCTGTAAATCAATTTACATGCATAATTATATGGCTTCACTTGTCAGCTTGGGTGTCAAACATACTGGTAAACAACGATTTTTACCTCAGGCTAACTGCCGTTGTGTAACAAAAACTGTGTATTTATTGGGTTACTTCCCTTGATTTATCCTGTTTTAAGTTACTTTCCTTTTAATAATGAAAATTTTTAAAAGAATATAAATAAAATATAAATTGAACAAATAATCATAAAAGGATGGTTATTAAATAATTTTAAATGTCTTAGGACAAATAAAAAAATAATAATTTGAAAATTATTTGAGGATTCTATACTTCCTTTTAAGGCTTACATTGAAATTTATATAATAACTATGACCCTAACTTTACAGATAGAATGAATTTCTGAGTTTGCAAATAAAAACTATTTGCAAGAGAAAAAATAAAAAAATAAAAACTATTTGCAGACAGCTAAACAAATGTTCTGGTTGCAATGATTATTTTATAGAATATGAAGTAAAAAATTTAAAGAACATACTGGAAAAAAACAATGTTAGATTGAACATGTAGAATATAAAGATGGAGAAACTTTATAAGTACAAGGGTACTATAAACATAATAAATTGGTTGGAAAGTTAAAGAAAACACACTTTAAAAGACCATTTTTACAGCACACGGTTACATTTACAACAAAATTAATGTCGATTAAAAACCTCCTGATCTGAGTCCTAATCTCCTGACCAAAATTTCCCAATCTCCTGATCTGAGTTTCACAGTCCATCACATGTATGAATAGGTAAATTGAAAATTTTTAAGTTCTTAGACCACTTTCATTCTGTGTCAGAAACCTATGCTGTGTCAAATATTTAATTACAATCCAAATTCAGTGCTGTATCAAGCTTGAATGTTGTGTCCATACTTGCCCCAACTGTTCAGGGTTCGACCTCTGCGGTCGTATCAAGCTGCGCCCCAGCGGAGCATTTTATTATATATAATGATTTGTGTAGATTTTACTCCAATATTAAGATATATAAGGTTTCCTGCAAGCTGAAAACAATGTAGTTTGATATCATGAGCTCTGTGAAATACAAATGTCTTTATAGTTCCTAAAATAGCATCAAAAAATCTTAAATTGCGTTTTGGCAATATAAAAAAAAATTAAGTCATTTATTTTTGATGAAGAGGTTCACGTTACCTTTAGAAAGCATAATTAAGTTTCTGAATTTTTCAAATTTAGCCAAATCATTATGACTGAAATCAAACTTATACAAGAATTACAAAGAATTGAGATCTAATAGACAGGTTTGCATTAAATCATTAAGATTTGTGTCCGTGTACTAATGGAATTTATTTTTATATTATTGTAAGAAATGATATATCTTCCCCAAAGAAATCAATCGAAGATTATAAACTAATTTGCATATTATATTTATTAAGAATATTGTGTATCAGTGAGAATCTTTAATGCTGGAGACAAGTTCATATAGTTCCTTCCTCAATAGTAACACTGTATTGAAGAGGACAAATAAAGATAGACAATGGATTAACTCTGCAAGATAAATAATTATCTTGTAGTAATCACAAACTTAAGAATGATGCAATTTACATTTTAATTGAGAAAATCTTGATAGGTTTTGTATGTGATCAGAAAGTTTTAGATTTCTGTAACAAAGCAAGCAATGGTAAAGTTTGTTTTCAAACAGAAAGCTATAGATAAAAGGGGATGTAGAGTTTAATGTATTGGTTGTGGAATAGACTGAGGATTAGTCAAATATATTTTCTGTATTCCATTCTTAAATTATTAAAGTATTGGCAGGAATATAATGCAGATAGATGAAATATTTTCATTATCAAATTTGTTTTTGCTTGACTAGATTTCAGAAAATTATTTGAAATTATATGGCTATTAAAAGTTATTTTAGTTACATCACATTAGAGTTTAGGTTAATAAAGAAAATGAATCAAATGATCTCTTCAACTTTCCTTTTAAGTCATTTGATGTTGCTTTCCAATACATGGGTCAATATGCACAGTTTATTTCAAGTAGGCGGCATTGGGAACATTTTCTTTAATTCCTGTCCATATTGTAAACTTAGTTATATATGATAACTTGTTTTAACGCTGAGAAGTTTTCCTCCCATATGTAGTTCTATTTTTGGTACTATATGAGATTAAATTTTCTGCAGTTAAGCAAAACCGAAAAAACTTCATGATGTGGCTTTGTGTGTGAAAAAGATTATAATTTTTTCCGGTGGACTTTCAGTATATATGTTTGAGTCATTTTATCTTCTCTCCTAGCATATGAACAAGTCAGGTAATATTTGTACTTAGACAGAATGTGTACAAGTTGGTTAATATTGATTCTCATACAGCATATGTACAAGTCAGTTGATGTCATTTACCTGCATATGTATAAGTGAGTTAATGCTATTCCCAGAATATTTACAAGTCAGTTGATGTCATTTACCTGCATTTGTATAAGAGAGTTTATGCTATTCCAAGAATATGTACAAGTCAGTTGATGTCATTTACCTGCATATGTATAAGTGAGTTGATGATATTCCCAGAATATGTACAAGTCTTGATGTCATTTACTTGCATATGTATAAGTGAGTTGATGCTATTCCCAGCATATGTACAAGTCAGTTGATGTAATTTACCTGCATATGTATAAGTGAGTTGATGCTATTCCCAGAATATGTACAAGTCAGTTGATGTCATTTACCTGCATATGTATAAGAGAGTTGATGCTATTCCCAGAATATGTACAAGTCAGTTGATGTCATTTACCTGCATATGTATAAGTAAGTTGATGCTATTCCCAGAATATGTACGTCAGTTGATGTCATTTACCTGCATATGTATAAGTAAGTTGATGCTATTCCCAGCATATGTACAAGTCAGGTGATGTCATTTACTTGCATATTTATAATTGAGTCAATGCTATTCCCAGTATAATAAAAAAAACAGCTGATGTCATTTAACTTCATATGTACGAGTGATTTGATGCTCTTCCCAGCATATGTACAAGTCAGTGGATTTCATTTCCCAGTATATGATTATTTGAACAAGTCTCTTTATATTATTTCCCAGCATATGTACATATTAGTTGATGTTATTCCCAGCATATGTACAAGTCAGTTGATGATTTCCCAGCATATGTACAAGCCAGATGATTTCCCAGCATATGTACAAGTTAGTTGATGTTATTTCCCAGTTGATAAACATTATCCCTTTGAGAAAGTTGACTTTTATATACTAGTGAACATAATCCTTACATATGATAACTTACATATGATAACTTACATATGATAACTTACATATGATAAGTATTTGAGTTTGTTTATCCACTAGTTTTGGGTTGAAAGTGAATATCTTTATACATTAAGATGATGTTTTACTTTTAGTTTTATTAAACTTCCAATTAATCTTTCTACAGATGAAAAGAGATGCCATCAGCTAGCAAAAGCCAGAATGCAGGCCATGTATGCCTTTTTCTTTCTATTACTTTTTTATTTTTGTTTTTTATTTATAATTCTCTCTTTACTGTATGCATATTCAGAATTCAGGAAAATTTAGTAACTTTTTATTCACTATATTTTCATAACTTTTTTTACTTTTTATATTTTATATATGCTTAAAGTATTGGATATTCAAATTTCATCCCTTTACTATTTAAAATTATAGTCTTTATATAAAATTTTGGGAAAATCTTATTGGATATTTTATATTTCAGTAGTAGTTATCTCCCTTTTATCCTTGTTGTGCTTGGATGAGCGATGCAGTAGTTTTACATTTCTCCTGTAATCTGTAGAGCAGGCATGGATTGTTGTTTGGTACATGAAATATATATCTGGTTTATTCACTTCCTCCTCTGCCATATCAAGATTGATAATAAAAGGGCTTATTTATTTTTTTTTATAAAATTTTCAGACTTTGTTTTATTTTGTTGTTTTTGGGTCTACAATCTAAGCCTTTTGTCAATTATGGAATATTAAAATTTTTTGGAAAAATTATTTAGTACCAGATAATGTTATGTTTCTTGTTAAAATAATTCCTCATCTCAGGTTATATTTTAAAACTAGAAGTCTTCCTTTTTTAGTAAGTTAGCCTTATAGTTGTTTTTTAGAAGCTCTATTTCTCACACCTAAATAAGGACTTTCTTTGAGGCAGCAAGGTTGACCATCTCAAGTCTTCACTAGCTGAGAAATATCTCTCAATATTTTCTTCTCATTTTGTGAAAAATTAAAGTACAATGTATACATCACTGCTATAATTGATAGCTACTTTTAAAACATTTCTTGTGCAACTTTTCTTTTAAAAATTTGAATTCAGAATATATCAGATCGCATTCTAATAGATTTGTAAAGTAAAAAATTCAATTAAAATTGATTAAATAATCAAAGCAATAATAAGAACATGCTCATTTCTAAGTGATGCATTATATTTAACCCTGGAAAGACTCAATACTTAGTTGTGCAATGTTTTTATTGCCTTCTTAAAATCATGTATTCAAACATGAAGTTGGTGTGGTGTTAGAGTGTACCAAGTAACAATTTCTGGCCTCTACAGTTGGTAAGGGAGCAAGTGTACAGTTTGATAGTATGTTGTTTATTTTAATTGACTAGTGCGTTGTATCATAACAGAAATATTTGAATAGTTTAACGCAATTTAAGTCCAATTTTATTGCATGTTGCAATTTATAAATAATATATCTTCAGGTAATAGTGCAACAAAACGTCCTGAAAAAGGTCAAAGAAGCTAAGTCTAAACGAAACAGGCAAAGTTTTTCTCTAGCTGCTGAGAGTTTGCAGGTTTCTGACAAAAAAAGCTAAGCAGTATACAGTGTGTTGTATTGTGCTGGTATCTCAAGAAAGACCGTTATATAATTGTGAATTAATTGTAATGAGTTCATCTTCATTCTAAAATGCATAATATACCATAGAATAATGCCCAATAGAATTAACTCCAGTCAACCAAAAGTGATCAATTTTAATATACCATAGAATAATGCCCAATAGAATTAACTCCAGTCAACCAAAAGTGGTAAATTTTAAGTTTATTGCTGTTAAAGGCATAACAATTATTTTCTTGTAAGTTTTTATTGAGTGCATATAGTTTATTAGCACAGCATTGATTTGTTTATATGAAGGCATACCATTTTTATTGTATTTTAAACATTATTTATTTTCAATGTGGCAGTTATGTTGACAAACAAAGAATTTCCCAGTTATATATAACGTCTTTGTTCTTGAGAGCTGGTTTTCCTTGATTTATATCTTGTCATTAATACCTGATTAGAAGTTTTGCAATAGAAAATAAAACTCCTGAAAACGACTGGAAATTATAGAGAAATTAGATTAGAAATAGAAGTATCCCTCTAGGGTTCTTAATTACGTGACAAATCTTAAACCCAGAGAATTAATATCACTTAAATTAGTCAATAAACAAGCTCTTATAGATTAGTTGAATTAGAGTAAAGATTTTTTACCAAATATTTCCTGATGGTAGTCATCATTTCACCTAAAAATCTTATTTGTGTTGACACGGAAAATGTATCGAATTGGCTGAAGGGGTACAAGTAAAGCAGATGATTTTAATAGCCTGAAGCACAATTGTTTTTCAAATTGCAATCTGAAACTAGTTTAAGATGTGATGTATTAGATTCATACTAACAGTAGCAGCTGACACTGAAATAAATGTCCTGGCGAGGAGATGCTGGTGATTAATCTCAGGCGTATAAATGTTTTATCGTGAGCCGAATGATGAGTGGTTGTGTCATGTTACAGGAAACTTGATTTTGTGATTTAAACTAGAGGATTCTGGGGGAAAATCAATAGCTATAACCATTAAAGCGGGGGTCTGCCACCCAAGACCTGGGTAATTTACTGCGATTATACGCTTAGGTCTATAATTGAAATGATAAAATTGAAACATATTAGCATCCGAGGAGTCATAAGCGATAACTTTGATTGCATGTTCAATTCCATCGGAATTTGATATTATTGTAGTGCAATAGTAATGGCCTGTATCGCTGCCTGAAAAGTCATTTGTATCAAGTTCTTAATGAAACAATGGTAAAGTTAAACTGTCAATGTACTTAACAAGTCAATAGAAAAGACATATGTTGGTAGTCATTTACTTCTAGACACAATGAATATATGTTAAAGTCTGTTATTAGGTTCTAGATAAAGAGAAGTAGTACATCTCAATGTTCAAAAGTGAAAAAAATAGATTGTTTCCACTTAATTGTATGCCATTAAGGATCAGTCGACCCTGTAGTGTCACTTTCAGATTGTCTCCACAAAATATTGTGCAACCAATGAACAGTCATGTCATGTTGTGACAAGTTTGTCTATGTTTGGAAGTATTTTGAAAACTTTCTATCATTTGAATTTTTGGGTTTTTTTTTCTAATTTTGTTTTCCCCATAATTTACAATCATCCATCCTACATCAGAGCTGATATTGAATGGGACTGATTGCTAAAACTAATCCCCAGTATTTTAATTCTTATGAACATAATGAGATGAGGGGTATAACGGTCTTCATAGACTTGAGTGCAGGAGATCCACTATTTGGTCACACTAAAATAGAAAATTTGATCTCTGTCATGTTCTCATCATTTAGGAGTAATATCAAAGAATGGTTGGATTTTAGTTAGAACTATATGTCTTGGCGAGGGTACATATCTTCTGCCGAGCTTGCACATGACAAAATGTTGCTCCTCTTCTTTAATGTCTAGTATAAATCAGGATATAATCTTATTTACATGATCTCATTCTCATTAGATTATACACAACAGTATCTCTATCATTTCTCCCTTACCTTTGCTCTGTAAAATGTCTCCTAGGACCATATATAAGAATAAAAACTATAGGATTTGTTTCTTTCTGTCAGATTATGTTCACAATATCTTTAAAATCACCAGTTCTTAAAAGCTGTGTCTCACAAATTAGCGAGTTTACTGAATTACAAGTTTTATGTTGTGCTCTACACCAATCAAGGTGTGGAAATGTCACATGGCACATTTCAAATTGTTCAGAATCTTACACTTGTCTTAACAAAAAAATAAGACATATAGCTTTAATTTGTTGATTTTTCTCCATCCCATTATAGAATGAAATAAATAAATAATATTGTCAAGAATGTAAGAACCAAATGTACATTGCTGTATAATTCTGTTACCTTAGAATATTTATAGTATTATATTATTAGCTGCCTCATCTATACTTGAAGCATTATTCACTGACTTTTAATACTTTCATCAATTCATTTCAATGAACATTTTTTTCCTTAAGTAAATGTGAAATCCATTGTAAAGAATGTTAATTCAAGTCCTGTTTGTTGATGAAAATCTTACTCTTCAATAAGATGTAAATTAAGATGTTTCTCAAGTTAATGAACTTTCTATTTCTTGTATTTTTCAGAGATTGTAAAATAATAAAAGATCCACAGACACTGAAATCCAAAGGATATGGTTTTGTCTCATTTGTTAAAAAAGTTGTACGTATTTCAGTAAATAAATAAATAGTAACCAAGGCAACACACCAAACGAGATTGTTTGATTTTTGAATACTTTATTGCTCTTACCGATTCTGGGCAGATCAAGCATGCGTTTAGAGAACCAAACACACAAAAATCTTTGGAGCTTAAATACACAAAGGTCCGAAACTAAACAGAAATAATAATCAGCATCATAGCAAACCAGAACATAATGGGTCTTCTGTGACAGAGGGGAATTTATTTCATATTAGATGAACTGCTAATTTTTCCATCTTTTGAATTCATGTCACAGGCTATTTCTTGTTCAACAAGTACCTATCAATAAACCTCAATATTTCCATACCTGCTATATACTGCACTACCGATTTCCATATCGACTACGTGTGGCAACACAGTTCCAAACAGGCTGTCTTTCTGATTAGCTTAACCTAAGATAGTGTTACTAGCAGAATGACCTTGTTATAAATAGTTAATAAGACATTGATATTAAGCAAAAATAGATTAGAAATATAACTTAAATGTTTACTGATAAAAGTCTGACTTTGGTGATAAATAAAGAATAGCATTATAAAAACCTTAAACAATCACTGTATTAAAGTAAGAATTCTAAGTATTGGGTAAACGGAGAATCTGATAATGAAAAATAAAATTCATAGGGGAAGTTTTAAATTTGATTTTAATTGAAGATCGTGACCTTATTAATAGACAGAAGTTACATGACTAGAGTAATTTCCATCAACTCCCATTTACAATGTTTCTATGAAACAGAGCTCGGTTTTTATTATGCAACACATTCAATTTTAATCAGTGCACGTGTCAACAGATCATAGTCATTTTGTCCGGGGAATAAATTCCTTAACAAACTTAGCTAATCTTTGATTACCGTGTAAAACCCAGGAAATTGATATCCGTCACAGATATATGGAAGGGACGGACTTGTAAATGGAATGTGCTTGTAATCTTCCTGAGCATGCTTCGTGTAATTAAGAAAAAATAATCCACCTCTCAACGCTCTTTACAGGAACAGGATATTAACATATGGATTGGTTACCACTATAAACAAGGATGAATCGTTTAGAAATGTCGTGCTATATGAAGTATCTTTTCCATAGAAATTCAGAATTCTTGTTGGTAGGAAATGCCAAGGTTTGATAAGCCTTTGTGTTTTATGAAACCAGCAATACTTTGTATTTGACTTGTAGTTGTCATGTGGAAATTCCAATAATTGATTAGATTTTTACCTTTATAAATTTAATTAACAGAAAATTGTTATTATGAAAATGTTGATTTTTTTCAACAAAAAAATAACAACATGAGTTCAGATGGTCCACAACATGTTTCCAGTTCACAGGGTTCAAAAGAATTTTCACAAGTTTAATGAAAAAAAACATACATTAATTTTATTTGCCTACTACCAGGTTTATTTAATTTTTTTTTCACAGTTTGTCTCTTCAAACTTTTTTCTTTTTTTTTTTCTATTTTACTTTTTTGCAGTAGAGTTTTATAGAATCAGCTGTTACCTAGCAAATAACCAAGAAATTCAAAAATACAAATGTTTTTACTTTTATTGTTCTAAAACAAAATTGATAAATAAGATAGGGAGACAAGATTTAAAACTATTCATTTGAAGCTTTATTTTCTGTGTAACTGATTAAGCAGAATAAACAGTCAGATACAAACATCAAGATAGTTTTTAATGAGACAATAACAACATTGCTAGCAGGGTTTTAAACTAGTTTGAGACTAGGAAATTTCCCTTATAATTGCTGGTACGTCCTGTGAGCCCATAAGGCTTATAATAAATACTCAAACTGATGTTGGTCATTTATTTCTAAGCATGAGTTTATGTAATCAAATGAAAATGGAACAAATACTCTGATCAGGTCATGTATCCTTGAAACTTTTTTTCTTATGTAGAAGAATTATTTAATTAGAGAGCACAAAAGGATGATTTCTATATGCTACATACTTTATAATCTTAGGATGCTGAAAATGCTATACAGAGTATGAATGGTCAATGGTTAGGTAGCCGACCAATCAGAACCAACTGGGCAACGCGGAAACCTCCTGCTCCGGTACCTAAAGAAGGTAATTTGAATTATGTAAAGAATGAGAGACATTGTTCCTTGAAAGATATCAGTGTTGTTGCATTTGAAGCAATATTGATAACTTTATGTGTTGACTTCCAACGTTAACCTTCAGCATGAAGCTGAGAGACAAAAAGATTTAAAACCTATAACAAATAACAATAGATTGAACTGTGCAAGGTCAACTTTCTTTGAGGAGTTTGAACTTTGTTTTTTTTTTCAAATATTATAAAATTAATCAAAATGCACCAGGCATGCACCTTTCTAAATTCAGAAAAAATATATTTGCATAAATCTTGTCAAAATACTTTTAGCCTTGTTCTTCTGGGCTAATTCCTAACATGCTGTGTCCCCACTAAACTCAAATCCTGTATCAACGCCTGCATTGTAACAAGTAGTAAATAAAATAAAACAGTCTTCTTCAATTGAAGCTTTATTCAAGATTAGCACAGAAAAACCAAAGATGTAGAAATACATTGGGAGGAATGATTTTCAAACTAGACCCAATAAAACATTTCAAAACTGTGGAAGGTTTTCATTTTTGTTATACATAGAAAAAAATCACTTAGACCAAATGAATGAACTGCATTAGATCTATTGCATGTTTGTATCTGTAAAAATGACACAAAGGTTCACCTTGGTTCAAGGTAATTCAGTACAAGTTTGATAGAAAATTGATAGGCTTTTAGATGCCCTCTACAGAATCTAAATTACTTCTTTTGTCAAATAAAATAGGATACTGAAATATTGATGTAGGTATAGAAAAATTTTAATTCAGAAAGTTTTATAGCAGATGAAACAGAAGGTCCCATGACATTATAGTTAAAAAATTGGTATATTGAAACAATAAGTTAATTTGCATTGCCATGGAAACACAATATACAACCCTTTGTTTATTAAGTCATTATGAGTAATGTTATAGATGTCTGATAAATAAATAACATGTTAACAGTAAGTTCAATGGTGTTGATATGCTACAAATATTGATTGAAAAATACATATATGTATATTCTGGCCTTGGGCTGTTTTTTGCTCTTTGGCCAGGTTGTTGTCTCTTTGACACATTCCCTGTTTCCATTTTCAATTCTATAATAAAGAGGGGGTTTTAGAAAAGCTTGTAACATAAGAAAAATGGAAGAATGACCCTTTGGTTGATAACATTATTTTCTGTTTTACACATATGTGACCTTTGGTGCATGTTTTGATTTGCTTTTTTCTCTTCATTTCAGTAAAACAATTATCGTATGATGAAGTTTATAGTCAATCTAGTTCTACTAACTGTACAGTATATTGTGGTGGATTAACACAAAATTTAACAGGTATGTATCAGACATATACAGTATATCGTGGTGGATTAACACAAAACTTAACAGGTATGTATCAGACATGTACAGTATATTGTGGTGGATTAACACAACATTTTACAGGTATGTATCAGACATATACAGTATATCGTGGTGGATTAACACAAAACTTAACAGGTATGTATCAGACATGTACAGTATATTGTGGTGGATTAACACAACATTTAACAGGTATGTATCAGACATGTACAGTGTATTGTGGTGGATTAACACAAAACTTACAAGGTATATATCAGATATGTACAGTATATTGTGGTGGATTAACACAAAACTTGACAGGTATGTATCAGACATGTACAGTATATTGTGGTGGATTAACACAAAACTTGCAAGGTATATATCAGATATGTACAGTATATTGTGGTGGATTAACACAAAACTTACAAGGTATATATCAGACATGTACAGTATATTGTGGTGGATTAACACAAAACTGAACAGATATAAGAAGATGTGGTATGAGTGCCAATGAGACCAACTGTCCATCCAAGTCACAATGTATGTATCAGATAGCAGCTAGTTATACTCACAGGAGAAAATGACAAGTTTTCTACTTGATTGATTAATGACTGCTTTAAGTCCAGTGGCAAATATTACATGCATATCAATGACAATAGTATTATGAGATGTGAAAATACCCCTTCTAAGTACAAGACAGACACCCACACACTAAGTCTGCAGGAGACATACCAAACAACTTGAAAACAGTATTTTGACTCTGCAAACCAGCCTGTTCTTAAAGTTATTATAGTTTATCAAGGTAATTTGGGGACAAAGCAACCTTTGTAATCATAGAGTACTAGTTGTTTATTATGGCCAATGGACATGACAGTTGATTTTGTGATTTTGAATCTTGTTGTTTTGTCTGTCAATAAAGTTTATAAATGCAAAATCTCAGTTTACATATTGTATTACAGCAGGTAATCTGTTTAATAAATTATAAAAAACAGCTGATGATTTGACAAATATGAATGATTTTATACATAATTCTGATATGTTTTATGCTGTGTTAATGCATATTTGCTTAATACATTAATTTATTTTCATTCGGTTGCAATATTACAGATTTTTGTGTCATTTCAGAGGAATTAATGCGACAGACATTTACCCAGTTTGGTCAGATACAAGAAATTAGAGTATTTAAAGATAAAGGTTATTCATTTATAAGGTAAGAAAACTAATGGAAAAAACTAAGTTACTCAAAGCAACAAAATTTCTTGTCCTTATTTAATCACTTTTGTACATTAAACACCTTGTTCCAATAAAGAAATAAATAATATCATGTCCTTTAACTGACACAATATTGCATTTTGAAAAATAAATCATGAAGATATACAATAAGGAGATGTGATATGATTTCAAACGAGACAATATTGAAATGAGGTGGATTCAAGTAATTACAGGTAATGGTGTGGCCTTCAACAAGGAGCAAAACCCATACTGTACATTCAGCTTTAAGGGTTTACATAAGGCATTTCTTTATGTACTCTTGGTTATAAAGTTTTATAACATAAGATAGATAATATAAGGCATATAAAGAAGCCAGTATATGTATAACAGACCATATCATGGATACAAGGATTGTATACTGATTTATGCAGAATCATTGTCTTAAAACATTCTAAATAATAGAAAATTAAAAAAACATTCTAAATTTAACCTTTAAAAAAAATACACACTTCATCGAAGAAAGTTTTCATGCATTTATTTTTTTTTTCTCACTAGATTTTCAGAAAAACAGGCAGCAGCACAAGCAATATGTCAAGTGAACGGTACAATGGTGGCAGAACAACAAGTCAAGTGTTCCTGGGGGAAGGAATCAAACGAACCTAGTCAGACCAACTCATCAGCTGGAGGAGGCAGTGGAAATGGTACACCACATCAGATGGTATGTACACAACAAATCTTACTACTAGCACAGAAGTTGATTCTACTTATCTCAAGTTCATAATTTAGACATCTGAAAATATCCGAAAGAGTTGTATGTGGATAGAAGAGCCTTTGAAGGCACTTAAAATAATTATTGAACGTATTGCAGTTAGGGATTCATATGACTTTTTAGAATAGAGAAACGATTCTGATATCTTCAATTTATTTGGAAAAAAAACTTCCTTTCAACTGACTTTTGCCTGAAACTAAAAATAATGTCTAGTTTTTGACGCTTGATGAAAGAGTTTAATTTGGTTTTCATTAGATAATTCATTGACTGATCTAATTGTACAGGTACAATAACTAATAATTTCCATGGTATATTTAGATTTTTTTTATTATACTTACATAAGACATGAGAATCAGTGTTCATCATTTAGAATGTTACATGGATATTTGCTTGATTTGCTTGTAATATTTTTACTGAACTACATCATGAATTGGTTATTAAGTCCTTCTGATGATGTTTTTTAAAAATGTTTTGTAGGTTAGTCAACCATCACAACAACCGCCTTCACAACAGCAATATTCCGGTTCACCTGGTTCCTATGGCCAGTATTATGCCAATATGGGTTATTGGTACCCAGGTGCATACCAAAATATGGGGCAGGGATACAACATGCAGTCAGGCTACCCTGCTGGTTATGGTAGCTATCCTTACAGGTAAATAGACTGTCAACAATCAGGCAACCTGTCCTGAACTAATTCCTGATAGCTTGCTGCAGCCATTTAAATAAAAATGTAACTTATTATGTTCCTAATATATGACTTTTCGAATAAAGGTCCTCATAACAATTTTACAGCAAACTCTTTTATTTCAATATTATATATTGGCTGAAATATAATAGCTTTACTTGAACCTCATTTTTACTTCAATCACTATGGTAATATTTATTTATTATTTCATTAAAAGCGGCATGAATATGCCAATGCAGCAATGGGGACAGATGCAAATGCCTCCAGGTCAACAGTTCAACGGTCAACAACAAGGTATGATGGGATACCAAATGCCACAGGGTACGTTTGTACAGCTTAGCTAACAACATGCTTTATTGAGCTGTGTTGAACTTATTGACCCAATTCTCTCTCAAAACTTTGTAGCACTTCATATAATTGATTAATATTCTTTTAATAAAAATATTTTATTTATTTTTACTCTAATCAAGATTATCAATGTCTTAAATTATTTTTTTTTTTAAATTAATTAGTAGTTATGGTAAAATAATTTTTTTTTATTGATATTTTTTTTGGGGGGTGATTCAGTGATATAATATAGTTTCATTTCATCAATTTCCATTTCAACTAATCATAAGTTGTATTTGTTTTGGGTAACTTGAATTACCATTGTCATATTTCATCACAGATGACTTCTACGATAAAAGTGATAAAAGTAGTTACGATCGACACGATGAATACTTTGTATGTATTAGTGCTGAGTGCTATACAAGATTATTAATATATTACTATGCCAATTTTCTGCAGAGCTCAATAAGGGTTTGATTAGAACCAGTTTACTGCTGTTACCAATTTAATATGTTGAAGGACAAGGTCGGCTTGTTCCATATTTTGCTATAAAAATGGGTAAAATTTTCCACAATTTTTTACATAATTCACAAAACACGCTGGTAACACGAATTTAAGGAATTTCTTACAATTCATCTCTTTTTTTCTTCAAATATGTGCAGATCATTGACCTTGTGTTTGAAAATTTGTGTAACAGCTTTGATAAACTGATTCTATGTTATTTGCATATGCAAAAGCTAACACAAGATGCTGAACACATGTGCTAAATCTGAACGCTACATAAATAAATTATGAATTTAGATTAGTTATTTTAAATTTGAATATTATCAAGTTTTCTTTTGGTAGTTTTTATGAAATCATTTTTCATATTAACAGCATGATATATCGAAATGTATAATTCATGTTTGCTAGTTTTGAAACAAGGCAAAGATACATGCCAAAAAAGGGGAAGTAATCCTTGTGTGTTCTGCATTATGTGTTACTTTGTGTTCTTGTAAGAGTTATATGTTTTAACAAGTGTAGTTTGAATACTGTGTTATATGGTATGTGGGAATCTTGTATTACCAAACTTATCTCTAATTATAACAAATATATATTGACATTCGGTCACAATCTGATGGTCTCTTTGTAACAGTGAAACTTCTCATTTCAGTAACTTTTGCCCCTTCCCCTTTCAAGGCACATCATTTTATTTTGCAAAATTTATAGAAAGAAACATATTACTTTTATTCCTATATTGAAGCTTATATAGATGGTTACTTATTTATTCAATAGCCTTTGAAGCTGAACTTATAAAACTGTTCTGAATAGAGAAGTTTCATGGTTAAAACTTTATATATTTAACACCTTGTGTAGAAACTTTGTATATTCACTAAGAATCATATTCAGAAATCATATTTTCCATATTAAACTATATCGACCTTGTTTATAGAAACGTTGTTTGCAGTTTGTTTTTGTTTGACTTCTGTAAACAAGGTTTGATATAATCTCTCCCTACTGATGGAAGCCATACAAAAAGTTCTTTACATTATTATTTATATACAATTCCCCTAAATTTAGGGTTCTTTTTTTGTCTTAACCTACACTGATAATCATAAAGGCAAGACATTGTGATCCTTTCATCCTGTAGGTGTTCCCACATTTAGGTTTTATTTAGACATTTATAACTTCAGCCTTCATAGAATTTTATGAATCTTGGGACAGAAGCTTTTTTACATTGATGAAATAGCATCTAAAGAATAATTTAATTATCTTTTAACTTTTCTGTCAACTGATGATGGACTTTGTTTTAAAGGGCTTAACATCAATAACCTTTTTCAATCTGTATGGAATTTCGGGAAATTTTTATAGAAGTTTCTTCATAAATCAGAGATACCATCTAGAGTCAAGTTTTTTTTGACTTTTTCTGTATTTTACTTTAATTGAACTTAGTTTTGTTTTAGGAACAGGCTGTAAAGATTTTAAAAAACATTTGAATAACTTTATCAGCCTTCATTGAACTTTTCAAAACTTGAACCAAAGCTTCTGCATTATCTAAAGAGCACCTTAAGCAAAAAAATTTTCTCTCATTTTTCTTTATTTTTTACTGATAACTGAACTTATTTTGGCAGTCAACATTTACACTGAGAGCAGGCAAGAAACATGATTCTGGGGAACCCTTCTCAAATTTTTTGTATACATTCCTGTTTGAATTTCTTGATGTTTCATTTCATGTAACATGTCAAAAGTTTTATTTATGACACTGTTTGTAAAGAGATGCATGCATGTTTCTTTAACTTTAATTGGTGACTAAAACTAAATGGTGTCAGTTTCTGTCCACTCAATGACCAGCACAATTGTCTGATTGCCAAACAGACTTTTTACAGTGGTCATCTTGTATATAGATCAGTAACATGAAGATGATCAATGTTACTGTTAAAAATAAATTTTCTTGTTGAATAAGAAATGTCCATCATAGCCAGAGCTTTAGACAATGATACTGGTTTGTATTTGATCTTGGAGTGTGACATTCAAACTGATACCATTTTGTACACAGTAGATAGAAGCTGATTTCACAATTGTAACATGTATGTATAATCTTGGGCAGGTGTCGGCAGTGTGATGGCATTAAGTTATATCAAGTCCAGCCCATGATTGACCAATCGGCTATCTATCGGTGGGGTGAGTTGGACTTTTTGGCCAACTTTTCCTATTTTAGTCTTCTTTTACTTTGTTTACTATTTAAGTGAAACAATATATTTTTTTTCTAATTCATTCAAATGAATGAGCAATTAATATTTAAATGGATAAATCAGTAGAAATAGAAACTTTATATGTTTTTAATTAAAAAATTTATTTATGTTTATTGTAATTTGTCAACTGAAGAAAATGTGTGTCTATGTTATTGAGAAAAGGGATGCAATAACATTAAAAAATAAGTTTCCTTAGTTCTTCAACCAAACATTAGAAATTTCACACCATTATGAAACAAATCTGGCTAATATAAATAGTTAAAAGGAGCATGATAGCAAATTTGATAAAAGGCACTACAGGTTACTTTGGTTATTTCAAAACCTAAAATCTGTTTGACACCATTTTATGAATGTCACTAAGTTATATAAGGCAGAAGAAATTTGTTTCATTTTCCAGTAGAACTTCTTTTTCAGTTGATAGATTATAATAATAATAAAAAAAATGTATTGAAGGCGTTTGAACTGGCCTCTCATATTTCAGACTTTGCACTATTTTATTTTCTTAACTTTCCTCTACTTGATAATAGAAAAAAGAAGGAATATTATTTTTTTATGTCTAGAATAAATAGATTGACAAGCAAGTGCATAAGAATTTGCAAATTAATTATTTACTGTGCATTCTCATCCAAATACTACCAGCTGGGTTTTTATTGTTGAAGGAATTGAATTTTCGTTACTGTGAAGAAAAATCTCAAATAATAAAAAACAACAAAATTTTAAAAATATGTAAAGTGGTTAACATCTTAAGGTTCCTTTGTGCACTAAAGATCCTTTTTTCTTCAGACAATTTGTTTGTGTAGAGATAATGGACTAGCACAGTTACATATAAATCCTTGTATATGATAATGCCTTTAATGGGAATAAGGATCATGTACATACATTGTTAATGCATTTTGGATTAATCTTTATTCCTCAGGAGAAAAGTCAGGGCTATAAATTTTTACAATTCCAAGTTAATTTCCACTTTTACATGAAAGTCTGTTTTTAGAAGAAAACAAAACTGTCTGGGATCTTAAGTCTACTAATTACTTTTTAAGAATTTCAGTAATGCAGAACTAGATTATGTAATAACTTTGAAATGTAAAATGAAATAATTTCAACAAATCTTTTGCTTCATTAAGCATCTTTCTCAGACAAAGTTTTAAAATTTAATGTTTTGTTTCCTCTTGCGAGTCTCAAGCATAGTAATTCTACTTTAAGCATGTCTGATACGGATCAAGCTTTTCATCTCATTCTTTGTAATGCCAATACCTTTAATTATTGAATTATTTTCAGAGTTATTTGTTCATGTCATATTTCTGTAGATATGTTTCCGTTATTTGTCAAGTAATCTGTCTGTAAACTGTTGACAATTGTTATGTTGACACCATAGAAGGCTTATTTACCTAGTTAATAGGATTCAGTGAAAGTAGTCAAAAAATTAAAATAAAAAATTTCATTAAAGATTAGACAACTAAGATATACAAATACCAACAATGATAAGGTTATTGACATGGAACACGCACATTAACATGGCAACTCAAACACTCCACACTTTTGTATTATAAGGAGATGAAATTTTAAGTAGTATGATTCACAAGTTGAAATGTAGAACACTTTTGGTCTCAGACTTCTCTACACATGGTTTGTACAAGTTTTTCTGAGGTCATAATTCATGCAATAATAAGACATGCAAGGTCCTTTTCAAGGGCACTTGCATATGTTTTCAATACATCCTTTATTTACAGAATTTTAACTCTCTTTGACTCAACTTGACTCAATTTGTCATTAATACATGTCAATTGTTTGGTGACTTGAGTTTAACATAACAAGCTTGACCTTAATTGAATTTATAGTTTTAACAATTAGACTGACTTAAAATTCAAGTTTAGTGTTTATGAAGGATTTGTTTTTATTTCAGAATGATGCAAGTCCAGAACTAGGCTCCAATCACTATTGACAGTAAGTCATTTTTAGTTCATGTAGATAAAATCCTGGATGAGCTTTTGCCATCACTGTGTGCTGTCTGTCTGTTAACTTCTTACATCTTCTCCTCTGAAACCACTGAACCATAGAACCAAATTAGGCAGCAATGTTTCTGGGAAGGTCCTTGACAGAATTTATAATTTTGGTTTGATTGAATATCCAACATGGCTGCCAATTGCATAAAACAGCATTTTTATTTGAAGATTAAAAAGAATTACCTAGTGAAAATATGTTACATTTTAGAAACATAGGAAATTACATTGTATTTATATAATTACAATTCACAGTTCTTAAAACATGTCTGACTTTAAAAAAAATATGTAGTCAGTAGATTTCATCATTATAACCTTAAAGACACACGCATTTAAAATTGCTTGTTTGTTTAATAAAACATCAATTTAGGAGTCTTACTGTAGAAACTCAAAGAAAAATGTGTAAAGTATTTAAAGTTTAAATTACTTTAAGGATATAGCCTAAGTGGTCAATGAAATTGTGTGAGGTGTCTCTTTATCAAGTTTTCTATATGTACTGGGCTAATCTCTACACATCAGTTCTTATGAATAAAGGGGATGTTAGGTATTTACTACTTATGTTAGGGGTTACCACAGGGCTCTTGGTTTTCCTCTATCCACTGAGGAAGCTGATTATAGTAATTTGACATAGTCCCTCTTTGTCCTCCATGTGGGACAACTGAGGTAGTCATATACTTGCAGATATAAGGAGTTTGATATAGTTCCTCTGGTTTATTCCATGTGAAACCACCAAGAAAGTTATTGACTTGCTGATGTTTATAGTTACACAAAGTCTCTCTTGTTTCACCTCTTATGAATTTGACCACCATAAATTGTTTGGATTCGTTAAAAGGAGAAGAAAACCCTGTCAATTAAGACAAAAATTTGTCAGATTAACCCAAGTCCTTTGTACAAAAGTTCATTTCTTCGACTTTCAAATGAAAACTAAAGTTGACAAATTATATTTCCTTCAGTAGGAACAAAATGTTCTGCAAAATAAATACAATAAATGAATACCTGGATTTATTTTGCCCCAAAAGGAATGTTTGTATTATGTGAGATATAGATTTAGTTACATATTCTTATTTCTTCTTTTTCAGATTTGATCAGAAACCGTACATGAAATGTACGACAGAGCATGCGGCGGAAAATGGGAATAGAATTAAAAAAAAACATAAATGATGTGTAAATATATATATGTACATAGTATCAGGGATAGGGGGGACAACTCTATGGTGCACACAAATCATCATCATTTTACATGAGAGTACTTGTTTTTATGCTGGTTTTATTTCATTTTATGCATTTTACCATGGGTTCTCTGACACAAAAATATTTTACAGTGCAATTGATAAAAGTATTTTGTAATACCTTGATAATTTTTGACAGAATGTTGCTTTACTCAATCATGTCAGATTTAATTGTTTTAGAAAAAGCATTATGGTCTTGTACAGAAATGTTTCTTCACAAAAAAGGTGCAGATTTCTGGGTATATACCAAAGTTAAATGTAGTTATTTGTCCATTTTTTTTCCTTTAAAATAATAATGTCTAAATTTATTATAATTTTTAAGCCTCTGCAATATTTATGGAAATATTATATCTATGCAGAAGGAAAATAGGATACAATAATGGAATTTTTGTTGATTTTAAATTGTTGCAAGGATGCAACGAAACATTTTTCATTTTTATATAAATATATCAAAAAGTGAAATAGAAATAAAATGCTAAGAAAGCAATTATTATAAGAACAAGTTAAATCATTAATGAATTTAGGTTACATGCTGCAATTAGTTTACTGTTGTGTGTTTTTGTAAGAAGAAGTATTCTCATTTCTAATCATGTGTACATCATTTCTCTGCTCAGTACACAACTGTGATGTAAATGTGAGGAATATGTGTAGAGTGTGGACGATCGAAGATTCCATGTGCAAAAAGTATATGTGTGAACTTTCAGTTTCCTTGACTTTGAATTTTTACATTACTATACCTTTGTATACTTTAAACTGTAGAATTCTAAAATTAACTTTATTAAGTTTGATCCTTAAAGATGAAAACATTGAAGGAAAACAAAAATGACTATTTAATCTTTATTGTTCTTGTACACAAAAATACCTCCCACTTTATCAGATTAAGTTGATACTGTTGAACATGGAATCTTTATTATTTGGGTGATGTAAAAACTGTTACTTAGCCTCACAGCTTGTGATCTATGTCATAGACAGGGATAAAGTCATGAAAAATTTAATTTATGGTAAAGAAAATGTTTCTGGGCTATACAATAATTTTTTCTTTTAAGTGATTGTTTCAGTGTGATTTTTTCTTTGTTTGTTTGGTAATACATGTATAAATCCTGTAGGTCTAGCAAATTTACAATAATGAGGTTACCTAGGAAATGGGCTATTGGTAAAAAAAAATCATTTATTTTAATTCTCCATGTAGTAAATTCTATGACTGTTCTAACCCTTGTTTGTGGCATACATTACAGAATGTGAATGTCTTTGTTGATATGTAGTGATCTTTTTACAAGTTATATGTAAAGATTTATATCTCTGTTATAAGAATTTTCTATGATTTGTTGCATAAAAATGTTCCTTTTGTTGAAAAAAGACATGTTTTTTTAACAATTTGTAATGGAAAGTATTATTGTATAACATTGCCATTTTATGACTGTCTCTAAAATGAAATACACCAAAAATGTCATTTTTACCTGTTCCATCTGATATTGCATCATATGTAAATATAGCATCAGAGGGTTAAAGGTCATCATTGTAAAATAAATGCTTCCAATTTAATGTCATGCTTGTAATAATGATGTTTTGTTGTAGCAGTGTAGTATAGCACCCTGGTTAAAAACATTAAAACATGTATAGCAAACATTTTTGTATTAAAAAATACTTGGGCTATTTTCTTTAATATTACTATTTCAAAAAGTCTGAAAAATATAAAAATATTCCTAAATTTCCATTTACATAAAATTCTGTGAACTGATTTGTTATTGAAAATCTAGAATTGAAAGAATTTAGTTTCACTTCATAGTGTAGTAGATTTTCCTACTTTTAAAGTTTTATATTATTGTGTAGCATCACTGAGTTAGGTGATACTAATTTGTGTATCAAGTAGAATCTTAGAGCTAACATTCCTAAAAAATGAAAGCTGAATCAACCCAAAAAAAGACAATTGGCATTGATTTCTGTAGATGAATGTTATAAAACGATCTGCTAGATTCTACAAACAAACCATAATCTGTTTAGACGGAACATAATCATCCACAAATATTATGTAACTGTTCTATTTTATAGCAATTTCATTCTATTAATGGCTTTATGCGGTGAATTTAATTTGCTGTTAAAGCATTCTCAAGTTTATTCAAATGCAGTTTTATTTTTGGTTATTTTAGTTCATTGGCTCTAAATCAGTAGTGATTGCTAAGGAGTATTTATGAAGTGGTTTTAATCGGAATCATTACTATTAATGGATTTCTCAAAGTATAAATACAGAAGATAAAACACATAGATTACAAATGCATTTCATGCAGTTAACATGTTATTCAGGATACTGATTACCTCAGAGTCATAGCTAAATGTTTATTTGTCCAGTAAGGTATAATTATTTTTTTTATTTTATTTTCACATACCGATAGTAAAAAAGTTTCCAGTAAAAAATTAACTACCTGTTGCTTTTCTATTAAAATCAATGGTCATCGCTACACTATATCCTGGTAATTTAATTAATCAGGCATTTAAATGTAATTATTGTTTATGAAGATATTTTGTGTAAAGATAACCCTACATAAAAATAGTATATAAATGATTAAAGGAAATGATTTAAGAACTGTGTATGGATGAACTACATGAATATTATTGAGTAATTATAACCAGGTGTTTATAGAATTTGTCATATTTATTTGTGTGACTGTTAAGTTATAGTGCTGATGTGATTTTAAATGAAGCAACATTTTTATACACCCTGTATAATCTAGTTGAGTGTTGTTTTATCATAGTACAGTCTTGAAATTATCCTATTTGATTTATTGGTACTGGTCATTCCTTGAATACCACCTGTTAGGTCAGGCATTAATTATTGACAACTTTTGACATGAATAATTAAAAGCCAGAGTAATCTACACCATTGATCCGAGTAAGATATCTACTCTATCACACCATTATATTATAAGAATTAAAGCATTTTACTGCTAAGATAAGTATTATATTAGTTACATATAATAACAACTTAGCATGACACTTGACCAATTTGCACTAAGGTTGTTCTATTTATAAGTTCATAACTCCCCAATGCATAAACCATATACTCTCTTGCTGACTTAAAGTAACGTGTATCCAAATAAGGAAGTTATCTTTTTAATATCATTGGTTTTATATTGTCTTATGTCTATTATTAGTTTTCATCTTTTATACAGATATATATGATAACAGATTTGTTTTTATTTGAGAAAGAATAGGATAATTTCAAGACTTGTATATATATAAGTTTGATAATGTCTTATTTATTATTGTACATAAGATATTTAAATTGTACAAAAAAAAGAAATTTGTTGTATAAAAATTCATGTAACAGAAGAGGTCTTATTTCTTATTTTTATATGATAAAAAATGAAACCAACATTTTGTTTCCAGAATAAGATTTGTTTTGTGTTTTTTATTCATATTTCAGGATGAAACAATTATTTTATGTATTGTGAAGTTTGCAATAGTGTACTTAACACGCATATAGTCATAAATTGCTTTTGAAATATTTCCAACTCCAGCTTACAAAATAATAACAGTTATGTCTTGTCAAGCAAACACTCTCTATTTTATAAGAATTATTTAGTACCAAAATTGCATGTAAAACCAGTGCTCACAAGTAGCATTCAGATAAATTGCATTTGATTAACAGACCAATGTATGTGAATTTTGTGTCAAATGTATGTGTTGATTTTGACCTTTGCAAGGTCATATGTATGAAACAGTCATGTTGTTGTCAGGGTGTGAAAAAGACCAATAAACTTGGTCACATGTTGTGTGAAATAGACATGGTCACATGTCTTGTGAAATTGACCGAATGTGGTCTCATGTCATGTGAAATCGACCTTACATGGTCATGTTTTGTTGTACATGTCTGTTTCATGTTGTTATCATTGAAATCATCATTGTAAATCATGTGACATAAAAGAGAAAAATATAATTTGTACATAAAATATCTCCTTTTATTCTATTCATCCTGTGTTTATCCTTTAATGTCTTGGCTTTTGACTGTGAACAGTCTTGGTGAAGGTCCATCCAGTTATGTGCATCCGAAACAACACAATTTGTCCATCACTGACATGGACTAGATTGCTATTGTCTGCCTATTTTGTATATCAAAATTTTGAAAAAGAATTTTCAGAAATAATATACTGCAGGTCTGCTTAATTGTAAAAATGGGGAGATCTGATATGATTGCCAATGAGACAACTATTCACCAGAGACCAAATAATGAGAATGGTAACCATTATAATTCACCATGTGGCCTACCATAAGCAGAATCCCATACCTTTTAGTAAGCTATAAAAGGCAACAGCCTAATTTAGTGTGTTCACACCATGATCTTAAAATGGTCTATATCTTATATGCCAAACATTAATTGATAGAAGGTCATTAACTTATCAAATTCTTTATTTGTTGCTTGGATAATGACTGAAATATATTAAGAATAAAGAGAGAAGTCCATATTCCACCATGAAGGATATTACAATCAGATCTAACAGGTATCACATGCTGTTGAACAAATTTAAACCTCATAAAGCCACTGGTCCTAATTCTATACCATCTTTTATACTCAAAGCAGCAGCAGACAAACTTGCTCCCATCCTTACACACCTGTATCAAACATAACTGAACACTGGCCAAGTCCCACAAGATCAGAGATGCAAATGTAGGGTCACTTTTCAAAAAAGATGAAAGGCACTTATCATCTAACTACAGACCAGTATCTCGTACCTCCATCACATACAAGTCCTTAGAACATATTGTACATAGCAACATAATGAAATAAAAGAGAGGTGGAAGATACCAAAGGGACATTCAAACTCGTAAGTCGAGAATAAACTGACAACACCATGGCTAAAAAAGAAAAAGACCAACAAACAACAGTACACAAAACACAACATAGAAATCTAAAGACTGAGCAACACGAACCCCACCAAAAACTAGGGGTGATCACAGGTGCACCAGAAGGGTAAGCAGATCCTGCTCCATATGTGACACACGCCGTGTTACTGCTATAGAATACGTCGATAATTATATCAAGTGATTAGACATCACACAATAGTGGAGTGGTAATTGATAGATATAAGAAGATGTGGTATGAGTGCCAATGAGACAACCCTCCATCTAAGTCAAAATTTATAAAAGTAAACCATTATAGGTCAAAGTACGGTCTTCAACACGGAGTCTTGGTTCACACCGAACAGCAAGCTATAAAGGGCCCCAAAAAATTACTAGTGTAAAACAATTCAAACGGGAAAACCAACGGTCTAATCTATATAAAAAACGAGAAACTAAAAACACTTATGAACCACATCAACAAACAACAACTACTGAACATCAGACTCTTTTTTAACCATAAGACATCACCAAATTCTAGACCATTGGTAAAGTAAAACTTTCTAACCCTGACACTTAACCAAATGTGACATTTTGAAATTGAAATGTTTTTCATGACAAAGGATAGACAGACTGTTACCGGTATAAACAATACAAACATTTTTAATTTAAATTTAAAAAGCACAAAGAACAACACTTTTTACTCAAGCAAGAATAATGAATAAAATTCTTACTAATGCACCACATGGATTCCGCAAAAGACGATCTTGCGAATCCTAACTTACCATAACCATTTACAACATCGCATCAAATTTGAAAGAAACTGTCGAGTAGATATCATCCTTTTAGATTTTTCAAAAGCATTTGACAAGGTGCCTTATAAACGCCCACTACACAAGTTGGAATATAACGGCATCAATGTTCAAACCTACAGATGGATTTGCTCCTTCCTACATAACAGCAAACAGAGTGTTATATATTAAGAATAAAGAGATGGTCCATATAGTAGAGGGAGCTATCTCGACGCAAGTACCTGTACTCCGGTGTACCCCAAAACAAAATTATTGGACCATTTCTGTTTCTGGCCTACATTAATGACATCCTAGAAACAGCAGAGACCAAACTATTTGCGGATGACAGCCTACTCTTTCGAACCATTCCTTCTCCAGAAAGAATTAACATCATTGGAAGACTAGGAAAACGAATGCCAAATGAGTTTCAACGTAAATAAAAATGCCTTGTTATAAGAACGTCACAGAAAATCCATACAAACAACATACACACTCAACGACTATTCTCTAGACACAATGAAAGCCAGCAACAATCAGAAACAACCTAACATCAACAATACAGTTGGCAAAGGAAATCAAAACATTAGCATTTATCTGCAGACATCTCAAAGTCTGCACAAAAACCTGTAAAAGCAGCTGCATATGTATCCATGGTAAGACCTACAGTTGATTATGCATGCACAGTATGGGATCCTACAAACCAAAATAAGATCAAGGCAATAGAGCAAGTACAGTATGGGAGCCAACAAACCAAAATAAGATCAAGGTAATAGAGCAAGTACAGTATGGGAGTCAACAAACCAAAATAAGATCAAGGTAATAGAGTAAGTACAGTATGGGAGTCAACAAACCAAAATAAGATCGAGGCAATAGAGCAGGTACAGTATGGGATCCTACAAACCAAAATAAGATCAAGGCAATAGAGCAAGTACAGTATGGGAGCCAACAAACCAAAATAAGATCGAGGCAATAGAGCAGGTACAGTATGGGATCCTACAAACCAAAATAAGATCAAGGCAATAGAGCAAGTACAGTATGGGAGCCAACAAACCAAAATAAGATCAAGGCAACAGAGCAGGTACAGTTTGGGAGCCAACAAACCAAAATAAGATCAAGGCAATAGAGCAAGTACAGTATGGGAGCCAACAAACCAAAATAAGATCAAGGCAACAGAGCAGGTACAGTTTGGGAGCCAACAAACCAAAATAAGTTCAAGGCAATGGAACAAATACAGTATGGGAGCCAACAAACCAAAATAAGATCAAGGCAAAAGAGCAGGTACAGTATGGGAGCCAACAAACCAAAATAAGATCAAGGCAATAGAGCAGGTACAGTATGGGAGCCAACAAACCAAAATAAGATCAAGGCAATAGAGCAGGTACAGTATGGATGCCAACAAACCAAAATAAGATCGAGGCAATAGAGCAGGTACAGTATCGGAGCCAAAAAACCAAAATAAGATCGAGGCAATAGAGCAGGTACAATATGGGAGCCAACAAACCAAAATAAGATCAAGGCAAAAGAGCAGGTACAGTATGGGAGCCAACAAACCAAAATAAGATCAAGGCAATAGAGCAGGTACAGTATGGGAGCCAACAAACCAAAATAAGATCAAGGCAATAGAGCAGGTACAGTATGGATGCCAACAAACCAAAATAAGATCGAGGCAATAGAGCAGGTACAGTATCGGAGCCAAAAAACCAAAATAAGATCGAGGCAATAGAGCAGGTACAATATGGGAGCCAACAAACCAAAATAAGATCGAGGCAATAGAGCAGGTACAGTATGGGAGCCAACAAACCAAAATAAGATCGAGGCAATACAGCAGGTACAGTATGGGAGCCAACAAACCAAAACAAGATCAAGGCAATAGAGTAAGTACAGTATGGGAGCCACCACACCAAAATAAGATCAAGGCAATAGAGCAGGTACGGTATGGGAGCCAACAAACCAAAACAAGATCAAGGCAATGGAACAAGCACACTATGGGAGCCAACAAACCAAAACAAGATCGAGGCAATGGAGCAGGTACAGTATGGGAGCCAACAAACCAAAACAAGATCAAGGCAATAGAGCAGGTACAGTATGGGAGCCAACAAACCAAAATAAGATCAAGGCAATAGAGTAAGTACAGTATGGGAGCCAACAAACCAAAATAAGATCAAGGCAATAGAGCAGGTACAGTATGGGAGCCAACAAACCAAAATAAGATCAAGGCAATAGAGCAGGTACAGAATGGGAGCCAACAAACCAAAATAAGATCAAGGCAACAGAGCAGGTACAGTATGGGAGCCAACAAACCAAAATAAGATCAAGGCAATAGAGTAAGTACAGTATGGGAGCCAACAAACCAAAATAAGATCAAGGCAATAGAGCAGGTACAGTATGGGAGCCAACAAACCAAAATAAGATCAAGGCAATAGAGCAGGTACAGTATGGGAGCCAACAAACCAAAATAAGATCAAGGCAATAGAGCAGGTACAGTATGGGAGCCAACAAACCAAAATAAGATCAAGGCAATAGAGCAGGTACAGTATGGGAGCTAACAAACCAAAATAAGATCAAGGCAATAGAGCAGGTACAGTATGGGAGCCAACAAACCAAAATAAGATCAAGGCAATAGAGTAAGTACAGTATGGGAGCCAACAAACCAAAATAAGATCAAGGCAATAGAGCAGGTACAGAATGGGATCCTACAAACCAAAATAAGCACAGGTACAGAAAAGAGCAGCAAGATTTGTGCACAATAACTGCACAGACCGAACACCTGGCTGTGTCACAAATGTGGTTAAAACATTAAACCGGAAAAACCAAGCCATGAAAAATGTAGGAAAACAGAAATTATGCATGTTTTTTCAAGAATCAGCATCATCTAATCGACATAGACCGTCAACAATATCTGACCCCAAATATAACAGAACCAGCGGTAAAAACCGAAAAAGAAAGAACATGTACATATATCTACGGTCAATCTTTCTTTCCAATGACCATCAGTGAGTGGAATAATTAACCAACATCAGTATCATCAACCAATACAGTTGACGGATTCAAAGCTGCCTTCAAGCGTCATTCTCTGAAATGAAGTAGGCAGCACAAAGATGTACATAGTTTTAATTGTAAAATATTGCGAACGTTTATAAGTGCAAATAGCCAAGAGAGAACTTTCTGTGTTGACCGGACCTGCGCAAAGTTTTCGCGCGGACACCATCACATTCAAATTTTGAATCCAGTTCCCAGCTTTGAAGAAGAAGAAACATATTTTTTTCTCAGATTTTTAACATCTTGTCTTAAAAATCTTATGAACATAATTCAGAAACCAATCGTTGGTGTCTTGTTGCCTGTGCATTAAGCAAACACAAGTCAACATGACTCATCTTTGATCCAAAAAGAGGGCATTCTTTTCCCTGTAATAAGATTGATCATTCATATGACCTTTATGTATGACCTTTTGCATGACTGTTTACATAGTAAACAAATTCTAAATATGTGTTTCAACTACAACACTTAAGATGAGACATGGTTATTTTATGATTTTTGTCTCGTCTACGACGAAAGTCGCGGAAAGCGAGACATATGTTGGGATTGCTTTTCCGGCTCCGGAGAAGGTGACGGCGACGGCGTCAACAATTGTTAAGTTTTCTGCTTAAGTTAGTATGATAGATCAATGATATTTTGTATGAAGTCGCATTACTATCAGTACATATCAGTTTCACGACGATGTTTAGGCCCTGCCCCCTAGGACATGGTCCAGTGCACGTGACTTTTAATTAATTAGCAATTTTCAATGTTAAGTTTTCTGCTTAAGTTAGTTTGATAGGATCTAATTGTGATAGATCAATGCTATTTTGTATGAAGTTGCATTACTATCAGTTCATATCAGTGTGATGACTATTTCGAGGCCCTGCCCCCTAGGACATGGTCCAGTGACTTTGAATTAATTAACAATTTTCAATGTTAAGTTTTTCTGCTTAAGTTATATTCGGATAGGAACTACTTACAATAAACAACGATATTTCCTATAACGTTACATTACTGTCTATACATCTCAGTTTGTCGACCATTTTCAGGCCCTGTCCACTAGATCATGGTCCAGTGACTGAATTAATAAGCAATGTTGCTGTCCATCAGATTGTCTTTTTCAGAATTTTTTGCCGATAGGCGAGACATATCTCTGTGTCAACAGTATATTTTGTTTGTGTTCTGTTTGGAGGAGGGTTTCTTAGATCTCTAGAGATTTATTTAATATTACGCTTAAAGTAGATATGTACAGTGCAGTATTTCATTGAAAATTGTGACTTCGATCATAATATATTGTGGCATACATGATGTTTCTTGTAAGCTAGTAGTGTCCCTTAAAAGGGGAATTTCTTGGCAATATCTACACAGAATCAATGCACTAAATCATGTACGGATGTTTGTTTCACATAAACTGCTACAGAACCCCTATCTTTGAATCATTTGGCAGTAAGTTACCATGACAGAAGGGAAAGAACCATACTTGTTATGTTACCTCATTATCAGTTAGATTGGGATAGTAACAGAATATAAGGCGAGACAATGATTCAAGAGGGAAACAATGATTCAAGATGTTATATCTTTCAAAACTGAATGTAAAGTAGAAGTTGTTAAGATTTAATTTAAGATACCACAAACAAAAACATCGAAAATTTGAAAAAAAATGAAATAAAACGAACACTACTAACAGTT
The DNA here is from genome assembly GCF_021869535.1 of Mytilus californianus. NCBI lineage: Eukaryota > Metazoa > Mollusca > Bivalvia > Mytilida > Mytilidae > Mytilus > Mytilus californianus. The sequence goes on along the minus strand of NW_026262679.1, from coordinate 124,908,121 downwards.
AAACTAACTCCAACAAAAATTCCTTGCAACAATGAACCTGAATGTTCTTTTAATTGAATGAACAAAAATTCAATGCAAATTGACTAAATTTATTACATACATACTGGAGAAAAACAGTTCTGAAGATATAACCCCGAGTTGCAAAGAACTTGTAATAGGACCATTGAGTTTCAAAACTGTGATACTCCAAGAGGTGGTAAATTGTAAATAGGTTCCCTAAAGTCCTTGGCAGAAACACAAGGATTCTGGGGTGATTAGAAACCTAGATGTATAGCATACTCATGGCGAGCCGGTGTGAAGAAACTCCGTTTAATGTAAAGCTGGACCTTAGCTATGGGAAAAATCGCTCCATAGCTTTATGAATGACTTTGTAAAGTCAAAGGCTATAGATGATATTGCAAAAAGAAAATCCTGGTAGATCTAACTCGTGAACAGAGGATTGTAGTTATCTTTTAGAAGGAAAGTCCGGTAAGGAAAAGTCGGTATTAACATAGCGCTAACTACCCTATCCTTAAAAAAAAGTATTCCAAACTACAAACCAAAATAGTTCAATCTCTAAGACTTCTAATTATCTAATAGAAGACTCAAGGCGTGCATGGCAGATCCTATCGAAATTCCATGCAGGGAAACTAGAGGAATACATATGACGGTCATTTTAACTAGAGGAATAAATATGACGGTCATTATAACTAGAGGAATAAATATGACGGTCATTATAACTAGAGGAATAAATATGACGGTCATTATAACTAGAGGAATAAATATGACGGTCATTATAACTAAGAGCAAATTGAGAAGCCATTATCATCAACAAAAAATTAAAAGACATACTGATACAATAAGAACAAATAAATAACCGCCTCATTACTTCAAAATTCTGTAAGATGACAATCATCCATTACTATGCACCAACAAGTAATGTTGATGAAGATACATAAGATGAATTCCGTCAATTTGTTTTCAAGGAGTTGAGGCAATCTGTATTCATAAGCGAATTTAGAGGATTTAGTTGATGGAGGCCTAGAGCGTTTTTGGCGAAAAAATATGACGATATCTTTACAAAACGTTTGTATTCATAAGCAAAAAATAGCACAACTTAGTAACAAATTATTTTTCTTAAAATCAATATCCGTATTCAACGGGAATGCGATTGCAAAAACTGGATTTTTAAATTGCGTGCTGGACATGAGCTATACTGAATTGGCACCGTTTTTCCTGCTTCCCTCTGTGTCACACAATCGTATAAAACAACATCACTATATTTGGGATTATTTTCAAAAGGATAAGTTATGAAATGAAAAAAAAAAAAAGTAATATTGCTTTGAACAAACTGATTTAACTGAAGTAAAAAGATGAGGTTTCAAATTGTTTCTACTCTAAAAGTCTGATTGGAGTTTGTTGCCTTGGGTATACATAAATTGAGATCACGCATACCTTGAATATAATAGCCAAAGACCAAACCATATAAACCAGTGTAATTGGTTTCCCAGAACGGTTTTAGTACGGGATTAGCAAATAAGAATAGAATAGAATAGAATAGAATAGAATAGAACATTTTTATTTCCCAAATTACAGGGACCATAAAGGTCATAAAAATCAGTTACAATTGATTGACATAATTGATAATTACAACAATAAACAGCAGTGTACATGTACATGAATATTTAGTATATTAGCATTGGCAAAATCAGAGCCACCAATAATATATATTATGAATACACAATTAAATATTAAAATAACATTATATGCATTCGTTATCAAATTATTTACTAGACTTTAATAGTATCAATATTCGGACCTGATCTAGCTTAGGGTTTTGAACTATTTTCAAACTGGCCACAAAAGCAAATCATCATGATTCATTTCTTTAAACTTCTTCAAAACAAAGACTGTTTTCACATTAACATAGATATAAGAAGATGTGGTATGAGTGCCAATGAGACAACTCTCCATCCAAGTCACAGTTTGTAAAAGTAAACCATTATAGGTCAAAGTACGGCCTTCAACACGGAATATTGGCTCACACCGAACAGCAAGCTATAACGGGTCTCAAAAATGACTAGTGTAAAACCATTCAAACAGGAAAACCAATTGTTTAATCTATATAAAAAACGAGAAACGAGAAACACTTTTGAACCACATCAACAAATGACAACCAATGAACATCAGGTTCCATGTCGACTTTAGCCAAGAAGCTACCTCTAATTTCCAAAACAGCACCGCAGAATGGAACATACAGTGGTTGCCTCCTATTTACTTCTTAAGTATCATGTTGTAGTGTTATCTATATATATATCGGAAGAGAGAGGGATGGGAGAGAAAGAAATGATTTCTTAAACAAGAAAAGTATGCCCAACATTGAACAGCAGTTTCATTAAGAATCCATGTCAGTTTGTCTACATCTTATATACAAAAAATGAGGTAAAAATCATGCATATTTATATAACAATTATCTGATCTTATATACCAAACAGGCATTTAGGTTCACGATTGCACTTCTTTTTTTTAAGAAAGCAACTTGTTTATTATATTGTTTGGTAGTCGTCCAGTTGCAAATATTTCATGCATATTCTAGACAAGAACAAAATAATACGTAAGTTATTTGATCACGGTAGGGCGGGAACTTTGGTCTACTGCATGCTGTAGGAAGTGTGTCTATTGAGCAAGTACACAAATTGCCCTCGTAACTTGTTCGCTAAGCATTGAAGTTGTTCAAGTTTTGTCAGGAAATAAATATTTGATTATTTCTAAAAAAATTCAAATCAGGTTGCCGTAATGACATATAGATATCAGGTGTATGTTGGTTTATTACAATTTGGCCGGTTTGTATTTAAGACTTCGGTTGCTATATATATTGTTAAAAATACATATTAAAAAACAATATTTCACGTACTTCTAAGAATTAAAATGAATGTTCGTTGTTTATTATAATTTGTCCTTAGGCTACCTTTTTATGCTCGATTTGAGATCAAAAGATGATTGTTCAACAATGCTGTGGTCTAACGAATTTGTGAGTTGTTTTAGTGCAGAGGGTGTGTCTTGTTTTGTTGGTTCTCATTGGTTTGATGCTTTGTGACCCTCAATTTTTGGCCAGTGGAAAACTTTCCGCCGAAGTGTTTCTAATAGCCCTTTGTCTTTAAACGAACAAGTCGGACATAGTTTAGAGAAGAAAAAGATTTTATGTAATCTTTGAAGCTGTTCGTAAAGCCACACATACAAGGTAGATATTTTCCCAGATTTTTATCGTTTTGTGGATCAAAACAACTTTTTAAATCTTTTCTCATAAGTTTTGGATATGATACACATGACCATCTGACGTTGATTTTTTTTTATGAAGTTATGACTTAAATATGATATGCACTCTCTCAATATAGGAAGACATACCTGGGACTATCATTGTATACTAACTTTTTATAATAGTCCAAGGACATACTATGCCTTCATGGCTTGAGATATTTCGGTATACGATATCGAATTTTTGAGGTAAAGACGCTAAAATTTCAGATTCCAATACTTTGAGGAATTTTTTATTTTAGTACTAAATCAAAAGTTTATATCATTTTATAATGATTTTCGAGGTCATATTAGCGACAAATTAATCATTAATATTCGATTTACTTATTTATTTGCATCTAAAAATTTCAAAAGCAGCGACTGATGAAATTTGTAAAGCAGGCTCGTGTTCACAGTTATTAGACAATGGAATAAATAATAAGTAAACGGAAGAGCTTGCACATGTTGGGTCAATGCAGTCAAATTAACTCTACTATAGCAAGTTTCTTGATATTTATAAAGTGGTACCAATTGAAAAATATATATTCGTTAATACGTATATATAGCATACTTTTTGCCCAACTATGGATATAGGGTGGTGAAGCCCGGGTCCCATTAATTGCCGGAAAGTGCGATATGGTACATTAAAAAAAAATTACCCCCCCCCCCCCCCCCCTGGTTTCACCTTAATGAAAATTCTGTATCCGCTTCTGATCGCCAACTTTTAGTTGAAAACGACACCTCCCCACGATATTTAGTTCAGTTCCCCCATTTTGTCTTGTTTATTGGTAAATTTTTAATTAATTAAAAATGCTTAATTCCATCTCGGATACTTTCGACATAACTCGTTACCTGTTTGTATGCATAATTTATCGTTCGTATTTTAATCTCCTCTGATTGGTTGATATGGGAGTGGAGGGAATTAAGTTTCTGCTTTTAAGGACAGGCTTTTCTATTTACTGGATCGTTAGGAATATGCATGAAATATTTGCAACTGAAAGTCATGCAAACCGAAGGAATAATCAATCTATTATTGATCACTTTTAAAAAAAATTCAAATCGAATGAACTTTTGTCAGTGGTCAAGGTCAAAGTAGGCGGAAGTTGCTTTCATCTGAGATTTTAACCTCCCTGCGCATGCATATTTTTTAATTTGAATTAACGGAATTCACGATTTTGAGTTTGCAATTCCTTCATAAATGTTACGTTGAGCATCGATATAAAATACGAGAGAGCTAATGTCTTTTTTCGACAATATTTTTTCAGCTATTGGTCATAAACAAGGGAAACAACATTTTAGAGTCTGAAACAGACGAAAAATATTATAACAAAAGATAAGTAAAAATTTGTTCATACTTATTCTAAGAGCTTTTTTCCTAATGTTTGTAGTTTAAAGGTTTGGTTGGCTTGCTTGCTTTGCTTGTTTAGATGTTTGCTCAAGCATTGTAGTTAAGATGATTGACATCTGCAATCAATAGTTAGGCGGTGCTTCAGCTTGTATACATTATACTTCAATGTTATCAATATGGATGTTAAGTATAATCTGGGAACAGTATATCTAACAATATATATGTTCCTGGTATAATGCAGAGTATAATGTATACAAGCTGAAGCCTTACCTATCTATTGATTGCAGATGTCAATCTTAATTACAATGCTTGAGCAAACATTTATACAAAGAAACCCAGCAAGCCAGTCAAACCTTTAAACTACAAGCATGAGGAAAATAGCTCTACTTGTATTGCTGTTTTTCCTAATAAGTTCACAGACAAGTCCTTCAACAATTAGAAAATGTTTAAGCTTGAGAAGGGGTCATAACTCCTCCAAAGGAAAGTGATGTACAGTGGCGGATCCAGGGGGGGGGGGGGGGAGGGTTCTAGGGTTTGGAACCCCCACTTTTTTTTGGACGATCAATGCATTTAAATTGGGACATATAGTTGGAACCCCCCCCCCCCCCCCCCTTTCATCCTGGGTTAGTAACCCCCCTTTTATAAATGGCTGGATGCGCCCCTGATGTAATTTGGAAAAGTTATGCAGTAAATTGTGTATATCCAATGAGAACTTTCAACTATTGTCTATATTGTGGATTTTATGGTAAATTATGTATACAAATTTTGTGGTTTCTGTAGATTCTGAATAATAATGACTATTCTTTTATTTCCAATTATACCAAGGATGGCAGAAAAACCAGCATAAATTGAAAGACTTGAAGAAATGTAGGCAAGTAGATTTAATTGATTGTTTCTTTCTGACATCCCTGTTTAGGAAGAAGAAAAATAGAAAACAGGGAAAATGTCAAATATACTTTGAATACAACAAAGAAACCCTTTCCTAGTGCTTGTAGTTTAAAGGTTATGGTTGGCTTGCTTGCTTTGTTTGTTTAGATGTTTGCTCAAGCATTGTAGTTAAGATTGACATCTGCAATCAATAGATAGGCGGGGCTTCAGCTTGTATACATTATACTTAACATCAATAACATTTAAGTATGAGTATAATGTATACAGGCTGAAGCCCCACCTATCTATTGATTGCAGATGTCAATCTTAATTACAATGCTTAAGCAAACATTTATACAAACAAAGCAATCAAGCTAACCAAACCTTTAAACTACAAGCATTAGGAAAATAGCTCTAATTACATTGCTGTTTTTCATAATCAAGTTCACAGACAAGTCCTTTAACAATTAGAAAATGTTTAAGCTTTAGAAGGGGTCAGAACTTCTCCAAAACAAAGTGATGTAATTTGGAAAAGGTATGCAGTAAATTGTGTATATCCAATGAGAACTTTCAACTATTGTCTATATGGTGGATTTTTTGGTAAATTATGTATAAAAATGTTGTGATTTCTGTAGATTCTGAATAATAATGACTTTCTTTTATTTCCAATTATACCAAGGATGGCAGAAAAACCAGAAGAAATTAAAAGACTTGAAGAAATGTAGGCAAGTAGATTGTTTAATTGATTGTTTCTTTCTGACGTCTCTGTTAAAGAAAAATAAAAATAGAAAAGAGACGGAAAATGTCAGATATACTTTGTATACAACAAAGAAACCCTTTAGAGCTATGTTCCTAATGCTTGTAGTTTAAAGGTTTGGTTGGCTTGCTTGCTTTGCTTGTTTAGATGTTTGCTCAAGCATTGTAGTTAAGATTGACATCTGCAATCAATAGTTAGGCAGGGCTTCAGCTTGTATACATTATACTTCAATGTTATTGGATGTTAAGTATAATGCAGAGTATAATGTATACAAGGTGAAGCCCTGCCTATCTATTGATTACAGATGTCAATCTTAATTATAACGCTTGAGCAAACATTTATACAAAGAAAGCCAGCAAGCCAGTCAAACCTTTAAACTACAAGCATTAGGAAAATATCTCTTAAGTGAACGAAAGTGACATTACAGGTCTTATAGTCTTATAAATAGGCAACAAATGGAGAGATGTAACCTTCTCCAAAATATAAAGACCAAATGTGAAACGAATGGACGGAAAGCTGCTTTAAAACATAATTGATGGTTTAGGCACACGCTTGGGAAATGGACCCTTTTATATATATATTAATATATTTTTGTGTTTAAATTTTTTAAATTTTTTTAAAGTAAATATTCCTTAATATTTAAATTATTTTTACTTATTTAATGTGTTCTAGATCCTATCCATTCATATTCCAGGAAAATAAGAATAGAGGGACATCATATGTATACTGCTATTGTTATAGCATATTATAAGAGCAAATACACATTGAAGAAATGAAAATAAATAATAATTTTACTTTATAAAAATAACAAAAAATATTTAGGAAAAGGGTCTTGAAGCGCCTCTGAATAAACAAACATATAAAGTTACATATGATGGTCTTGTTTGAGCATGTTGGCACTGCTACTTGTAATTTTAGATTATTATATTATATTAAGTCAGATCTTCTTTCACCCTATTTTAGCTCACTTTGTGAAAATATTGTGTCATAGAAAAATCTTTGAAATACCTGTATGAATACTGATTTTTTTATGAGTTTGAAGTTGGTCCTATATGATTTTTTTTGTTGTACTTTTTCAGCATTATTCAATAGTCAAACTGTAAGGAATATATGTACAGTTGGGAAAATGCAACACAAGTTATAGTTATAGAGCAAGAAAAAGATACATTCTAGGTAAGTTTCAAACTAAGGGAGATAACAATGAATATCATGAAAACACAACAGTACTGTTTTTTATTGTTTGTCTTTAGTTTTTTTAATATACATTCTCTGTTATTTTTGGCTGAATATTGGACATTAATTGAAATGTTCATTTATTTAACATATTGTTTTTTCAATGATGAAAGGTGTTATTAAAAGTTATTTATCGTAATTTGTATGTATAAAGTGGTTAGATCACAGTGATGTATTTTCAAAATTTGTTTTTGTTACTTTAACATGCAAGCATCGAATTATTTTTTTGTTTTTGTCATGAAAATTTCCTTTAAATTTAGTGGCAAACACCCAGAAATTTGTTTTCCTTCAAAATTTTTTTTTACTCAGAATATGTTTTTTTTTTACCAGATTCCAGCTTGATTTTAAACATTCTTCAATCAATCAAATGATTTCATGAACCATCTAAATGATATGATACAGACATTATGGCTTTGTAAAGAGTGTACATTTGAATTAAAAAATTCACTGACAGCTATATCCTGTTTTGTAGGAACTTGCTATTACTGTTTTAGAAAGAATTTAAGTAAACAGAATGACTACATAATGACAAACAACAGCAACCCATAAAGGAAAGCAATTTGGTTGCTGCATGGTAAGTAAATGTTGTTGTATAAAGCAATTACATTTAAATTTAGCAAGGAAGAAATAATTTCATATTCATTGAAAATCTTGAGTTATCTCCTATATTTAAAGTATACTAAAATAGTTTCATACATCTTTATTAAATCAAACTAATAAGAGGGAAAAAGGGTTTAATAATATTCTATATGTAATAAATAAAATAGATTTTCCTGCCAAACATTTTTTAAAACAACTAGAATGGAACCCACTTTCAATTTTATGAAATTATCTCCCTTTAATCAGCAAAACATGTCCAAGTTTTCAAAGGAGGAATATATATATCATACTGAAACCTTAGACTGAGTTGTGATATGATGAAGGTAAACAATTGTAAAATTGTGCACACTTTAGTAATAACATATCATTGTTTTTTTTTTTAAATTTAACCCAGTCTCATGTTCATGCTTGTTTCAAATCAGGAACCTATATATAGTTGTTATATTTTGTCAATTTAATTGTGTTTGTTGTCATTGGTAATGGGAGATCTTTGATAATCTCTGGATTTCTCAACTTGAATAATTTACAGCTTGATAAAATCTGTAGTTACTATTCCTGAAGACAGTATGTTGACCGCCAGATGTGTTTTGAGTTTTTTCTGTAATTTTATAAATTTGTATTCATGAACAAAGCATGGATGCAAGCATTTCCTACTTCCCCACAGATGGATGCTACAGGGCTTGTACATCAGAATGTTATTAGTATGACATCAATTCAAAATTTCTTTATCATTTGTTACTGAAAGATGATATTGCATTGTACGCTCAACCTTTAGGTAGATGCAAGAAATTCAAACAAAACATTATTGACATTGATGCTTAGAGCTATTTCCCTAAGGCTTATAGTTTAAAGGTTTGGTTGGCTTGCTTGCTTTGTTTGTTTGTATAAATGTTTGCTCAAGCATCGTAATTAAGATGGACATCTGCAATCAATAGATAGGCGGGGCTTCAGCTTATACACATTATACTTAAATGTTATTGGATGTTAAGTTTAAGGTATACAAGCTGAAGTCCAGCCTATCTATTGATTGCAGATGTCAATCTTAATCACAATGCTTAAGCAAACATTTATACAAACAAAGCAAACAAGCCAATCAAACCTTTAAACTACAAGCCTTAGGAAAATAGCTCTAAATGGGTTTTGAAACTTCATTTTAAAGCAAAAATTTATGAACTAAGAGCAAAACACCATAATGTTAGAAAGTTCAGCGTAGCATAATTTTGCTTGTCAGTGTTTACAATCTGTTTCAAAGCAAAATAGATTGTAAACTTTGGTTGGCAAAACCAAAGAAAGCACAAGCATGGCATGGATTAACATAGCAGCAGCACCATCCTACCACAACCAAAAGCATGCATTTAGCACAGTATATAACTTAAATGCTAGGCTGACCTGCTGATCTTATGGTTGTTTTTAATCTTTTAATTTCTGGTAAATTTTATTTTAATTGACAAAAGTTGATGAATTGATAATTTTCTGATGAGATTGTAGTAACCATGTCAAACATATCACAAAAATTCTTCCCAATTTTTTTCATTTTTTATCAAACCTTCGCTAAGATCTTCAACAGTGTGTTAATATAAAATAGAAAAAAATATAAATATATTTTTTAGGTCAAGCCTCTACAGCAGTTATGAGATTCTTACACATGATTGTGAAAAATGCTAGGGCTCGTTGGGGGATATAGCTAATATAATTCCAGGAAAAGTTTATAAGTTTTTTTATTTCCAGTGGAAACCCGGATAGATCAGGAAAAAATGGTCAATTCTTTTAAATCACCATTTACAATGATTGCTATGATTTTTTTATTCAACACTAATTCTTTATTTCATTATCTTCCATTGACACAAATGACGTCAAAGAGCCAATAGAAAGCCACAGATTTATGAAGGTAGAGATTCTGTAAGTTTTCACTATATATCAGGTTATTTTTTGCTTCAGGTTTTGTTCCTGGTTTGGACTTTAAATTTGATAGATCTTCACTGCATTTATTTTTAATGTTTCATGACCACAGTGCATTTTAATGAACAGAGAAATGTTCGTGTATGATTTATTTCATGAAATGTTTACTGCAAAAATTAGACACACAAACATTTCCAGATATACAACTTATCTCAATTATACGATGGATCTAATTTTATGGTTTGTAAATTTTGGCTTACAGATTTACATTATCACAGTAATATATAAGATGGACTTGAAGACCTGTAAATCTTTAACATTTTAATTTAGTGAACTATTCATGTAAATTCACTGGATTTTTCATTTTGAATCTGAATCAGTGTTATATATATATCAAAACCAAACTACTCTGTTTTACACAATCATTCAATTGAAAAGTTTTAAGCATGAGACAACTAAAATTAAGTATGCTCCCAAATATATTTCGATTTTTAATGTGTAAAAAATTGAATGGAAATTATTCAAACCTGTTTTTTTTTTCTTTTCAGACTTTCATCTTGTGTACTTGAACCAAATTATATACCAGCCTGTATCCTTTGACTCAGAAGTATACCAACCTGTATCCTTACTAAATCAGATGTATAACAGCTTGTATCCTTAATGTATCAGATGTATGTCAGCCTGTATCCTTACAATAACAGATGTATAACAGCCTGTATCCTTACTATAACAGATGTATAACAGCCTGTATCCTTACTATATCAGATGTATACCAGCCTGTATCCTTCATGTATCATATGTATGCCAGCCTGTATCCTTAATGTATGATATGTATGTCAGCCTGTATCCTTACTATATCAGATGTATGTTTGTCTGTATCATTAATGTTTTAGAAGTTTGCCAATCTGTATCCTTAACCTATCAGATGTATGTCAGTCTGTATCCTTCATGTATCATATTATGCCAGCCTGTATCCTTCATGTATCATATTATGCTAGCCTGTATCCTTCATGTATCATATGTATGCTAACTTGTATCCTTACTATAACAGATATATGTCCACCTGTATCCTTATTATAACAGATGTTTGTCAGCCTGTATCCTTACTATAACAGATGTATAACAGCCTGTATCATTAAGATAAAAGATGCATACCAGCCTGTATCCTTACTATATCAGATGTATGCCAGCCTATATCCTAACTTTATCAGATGTATGCCAGTCTGTATCTTTAATGTATCAGATGTATGTCATCCTGTATCCTTGATGTATCTTATGTATGGTCACGTGTATCAGTACTATATCAGATGTATGCCAGCCTGTATCCTTATTATAACAGATGTTTGTAAGCCTGTATCCTTACCATAACAGATGTATGTCATCATGTATCCTTCATGTATCTTATGTATGTCCGCCTATATATCAGTACTATATCAGATGTATGCCAGCCTGTATCCTTACTATATCAGATGTATACCAGCCTGTATCCTTACTATATCAGATGTATGCTTGTCTGTATCCTTAACCTATCAGATATATGCCAGCCTGTATTCTTAATGTTTCAGATGTTTGTCAACCTGTATCCTTAACCTATCAGATGTTTGTCAGTCTGTATACTTACTATAACAGATGTATAACAGCCTGTATCCTTAATGTGTCATATGTATGCAAGCCTGTATCCTTCATGTATCAGATGGATGTCAGTCTGTATCCTTACAATAACAGATGTATAACAGCCTGTATCTTAATGTATCAGATGTATGCCAGCCTGTACCCTTAATGTATCATATGTATGCCAGCCTGTATCCTTACTATAACAGATGTATACCAGCCTGTATCCTTACTTAATCAGATGTATGCCAGACTGTATCCTTGATGTATCTTATGTATGTTCGCGTGTATCAGTACTATATCAGATGTATGCCAGCCTGTATCCTTATTATAACAGATGTTTGTCAGCCTGTATCCTTACTATAACAGATGTATAACAGCCTGTATCCTTAATGTGTCATATGTATGCAAGCCTGTATCCTTCATGTTTCGCCTGTATCCTTCATGTATCAGATGGATGTCAGCCTGTATCCTTACAATAACAGATGTATAACAGCCTGTATCCTTCCTATAACAGATGTATAACAGCCTGTATCCTTACTATATCAGATGTATACCAGCCTGTATCCTTCATGTATCATATGTATGCCAGTCTGTATCCTTAATGTATCATTTGTATGTCACCCTGTATCCTTATTACATCAGATGTACGTTTGTCCGTAACATTAATGTTTAAGAAGTTTGCCAATCAGTATCCTTAACCTATCAGATGTATGTCAGTCTGTATCCTTCATGTATCATATTATGCCAGTCTGTATCCTTCATGTATCATATGTATGCTTGCCTGTATCCTTACTACATCAGATGTATGCCAGCCTGTATCCTTACTTAATCAGATGTATGTCAGCCTGTATTCTTATTATAACAGATGTTTGTCAGCCTGTATCCTTACTTTATCAGATGTATGTCATCCTATATCCTTAATGTATCTTATGAATGTTCGCGTGTATCAGTACTATATCAAATGTATGCCAGCCTGTATCCTTACTATATCAGATGTATACCAGCCTGTATCCTTACTAAATCAGATGTATGCCAGCCTGTATCCTTACTTAATCAGATGTATGTCAGCCTGTATCCTTATTATAACAGATGTTTGTCAGCCTGTATCCTTACTATATCAGATGTATACCAGCCTGTATCCTTACTATATAAGATGTATGCCAGCCTGTATCCTTATTATATCAGATGTATACCAACCTGTATCCTTACTATATCAGATGTATGCCAGACTGTATACTTACTATATCAGATGTTTGCTTGTCTGTATCCTTAACCTATCAGATGTATGTCAGTCTGTATCCTTCATGTATCATATTATGCCAGCCTGTATCCATCATGTATCATACTATACCAGCCTGTGTACTTCATGTATCATATGTATGCCAGCCTGTATCCTTAACCTATCAGATATTTGCCAACCTGTATCCTTAACCTATTAGATATATGCCAGCATGTATTCTTAATGTATCATAAGTATGCAAGACTGTATCCTTACTATATCAGATGTATGTCAGGCTATATCCTTAATATATCAGATGTATGCCAGCCTGTATCCTTACTTTATCAGATGTATGCCAGCCTGTATCCTTTATGTATCAGATGTATGCCAGCCTGTATCCATAATGTATCAGATGTATGTCATCCTGTATCCTTGATGTATCTTATGTATGTTCGCGTGTATCAATACTATATCAGATGTATGCCAGCCTGTATCCTTACTATATCAGATGTTTGTCAGCCTGTATCCTTACTATAACAGATGTATAACAGCCTGTATCTTTAATGTGTCATATGTATGCAAGCCTGTATCCTTCATGTATCAGATTGATGTCAGCCTGTATCCTTACAATAACAGATGTATAACAGCCTGTATTCTTACTATAATAGACGTATAACAGCCTGTATCCTTACTATATCAGATGTATACCAGCCTGTATCCTTCATGTATCATATGTATGCCAGTCTGTATCCTTAATGTATCATATGTATGTCAGCCTGTATCCTTACTACATCAGATGTATGTTTGTCTGTATCATTAATGTATCATATGTATCTCAGCCTGTATCCTTACTACATCAGAAGTATGTTTGTCTGCAACATTAATGTTTCAAAAGTTTGCCAATCAGTACACTTAACCTATCAGATGTATGTCAGTCTGTATCCTTCATGTATCATATTATGCCAGCCTGTATCCGTCATGTATCATATTATACCAGCCTGTGTACTTCATGTATCATATGTAAGCCAGCCTGTATCCTTAACCTATCAGATATTTGCCAACCTGTATCCTTAACCTATCAGATATATGCCAGCATGTATTCTTAATGTATCGTATGTGTGCAAGCCTGTATCCTTACTATATCAGATGTATACCAGCCTGTATCCTTACTATAACAGATGTATGACAGCCTGTATCCTTAATGTATCAGATGTATAACAGCCTGTATCCTTAATGTATCAGATGTATAACAGCCTGTATCCTTACTATATCAGATGTATACCAGCCTGTATCCTTACTATAACAGATGTATAACAGCTTGTATCCTTAATGTATCAGATGTATGCCAGCCTGTACCCTTAATGTGTCATATGTATGCCAGCCTGTATCCTTACTATAACAGATGTATAACAGCCTGTATCCTTACTATAATAGATGTATAACAGCCTGTATCCTTACTATATCAGATGTATACAAGCCTGTATCCTTCATGTATCATATGTATGCCAGTCTGTAACCTTAATGTATCATATGTATCCCAGCCTGTATCCTTACTACATCAGATGTATGTTTGTCTGTATCATTAATGTTTCAGAAGTTTGCCAATCAGTATCCTTAACCTATCAGATGTATGCCAGTCTGTATCCTTCATGTATCATATTATGCCAGCCTGTATCCTTCATGTATCATATATGTATGCTTGCCTGTATCCTTACTATAACAGATATATGTCCACCTGTATCCTTATTATAACAGATGTTTCTCAGCCTGTATCCTTACTATAACAGATGTATAACAGCCTGTATCCTTACTATATCAGATGTATGCCAACCTGTATCCTTACTTTATCATATGTATGCCAGCCTGTATCCTTCATGTATCAGATGTATGTCATCCTATATCCTTAATGTATCTTATGTATGTTCGGGTGTATCAGTACTATATCAGATGTATAACAGCCTGTATCCTTACTATAACAGATGTATAACAGCCTGTATCCTTACTATATCAGATGTATACCAACCTGTATCCTTCATGTATCATATGTATGCCAGCCTGTATCCTTAATGTATGAGATGTATGTCATCCTGTATCCTTGATGTATCTTATGTATGTTCGCATCTATCAGTACTATATCAGATGTATGCCAGCCTGTATCCTTATTATAACGGATGTTTGTCAGCCTGTATCCCTACTCTAACAGATGTATAACAGCCTGTACCCGTACTATATCAGATGTATATCAGCCTGTATCCTTAATTTATCAGATGTATGCCAGCCTGTATCCTTAATGTATCAGATGTATGTCATCCTGTATCCTTAATGTATCTTATGTATGTTCGCGTGTATCAGTACTATATCAGATGTATGCCAGCCTGTATCCTTACTATATCAGATGTATACCAGCCTGTATCCTTACTTAATCAGATGTATGCCACACTGTATCCTTACTTTATTTGGATGTATGCTTGTCTGTATCCTTAATCTATGTATGTCAATCTGTATCCTTCATGTATCATATTATGCCAGCCTGTATCCGTCATGTATCATATTATACCAGCCTGTGTACTTCATGTAACATATGTATGCCAGCCTTTATCCTTAACCTATCAGATATTTGCCAACCTGTATCCTTAACCTATCAGATATATGCCAGCATGTATTCTTAATGTATCATATGTATGCAAGCCTGTATCCTTACTATATCAGATGTTTACCAGCCTGTATCCTTACTTTAACAGATGTATAACAGCCTGTATCCTTAATGTATCAGATGTATGCCAGCCTGTACCTTTAATGTATCATATGTATGCCAGCCTGTATCCTTACTATGACAGATGTAAAACAGCCAGTATCCTTACTATAACAGATGCATACCAGCCTGTATCCTTACTATATCAGATGTATGCCAGCCTATATCCTTAATATATCAGATGTATGCCAGCCTGTATCCTTACTTTATCATATGTATGCCAGCCTGTATCCCTTATGTATCAGATGTATGCCATCCTGTATCCTTAATGTATCAGATGTATGTCATCCTGTATCCTTGATGTATCTTATGTATGTTCGCGTCTATCAGTACTATATCAGATGTATGCCAGCCTGTATCCTTATTATAACAGATGTTTGTCAGCCTGTATCCCTACTATAACAGATGTATAACAGCCTGTATCCTTACTTTATCAGATATATGCCAGCCTGTATCCTTACTTTATCATATGTATGCCAGCCTGTATCCCTTATGAATCAGATGTATGCCAGCCTGTCTCCTTAATGTATCAGATGTATGTCATCCTGTATCCTTGATGTATCTAATGTATGTTCGGGTGTATCAGTACTATATCAGATGTATGCCAGCCTGTATCCTTATTATAACAGATCTTTGTCAGCCTGTATCCTTACTATAACAGATGTATAACAGCCTGTATCCTTACTATAACAGACGTATAACAGCCTGTATCCTTACTATATAAGATGTATACCAACCTGTGTACTTCATGTATCATATGTATGCCAGCCTGTATCCTTAACCTATCAGATATTTGCCAACCTGTATCCTTAACCTATCAGATATATGCCAGCATGTATTCTTAATGTATCATATGTATGCAAGCCTGTATCTTTACTATATCAGATGTATACCAGCCTGTATCCTTATTATAACAGATCTTTGTCAGCCTGTATCCTTACTATAACAGATGTATAACAGCCTGTATCCTTACTATAACAGATGTATAACAGCATGTATCCTTAATGTATCAGATGTATTCCAGCCTGTACCCTTAATGTATCATATGTATGCCAGCCTGTATCCTTACTATAACAGATGTAAAACAGCCTGTATCAGATGTATGCCAGCCTGTATCCTTACTATATCAGAGGTATACCAGCCTGTATCGTTACTTGATCAGATGTATGCCACACTGTATCCTTACTTTATTTAGATGTATGCTTGTCTGTATCCTTAACCTATCAGATGTATGTCAATCTGTATCCTTCACGTATCATATTATGCCAGCCTGTATCCGTCATGTATCATATTATACCAGCCTGTGTACTTCATGTATCATATGTATGCCAGCCTTTATCCTTAACCTATCAGATATTTGCCAACCTTTATCCTTAACCTATCAGATATATGCAAGCCTGTATCCTTACTATATCAGATGTATACCAGCCTGTATCCTTACTATAACAGATGTATAACAGCCTGTATCCTTAATGTATCAGATGTATGCCAGCCTGTACCCTTAATGTATCAGATGTATACCAGCCTGTATCCTTACTATAACAGATGTATAACAGCCTGTATCCTTAATGTATCAGAGGTATGCCAGCCTGTACCCTTAATGTATCATATGTATGCCAGCCTGTATCCTTACTATAACAGATGTATAACAGCATGTATCCTTACTATAACAGATGTATACCAACCTGTATCCTTCATGTATCATATGTATGCCAGCCTGTATCCTTAATGTAAGAGATGTATGTCATCCTGTATCCTTAATGTATGTATGTTCGTGTCTATCAGTACTATATCAGATGTATGCCAGCCTGTATCCTTATTATAACGGATGTTTGTCAGCCTGTATCCCTACTATAACAGATGTATAACAGCCTGTATCCTTACTATATCAGATGTATGCCAGCCTGTATCCTTAATTTATCAGATGTATGCCAGCCTGTATCCTTAATGTATCAGATGTATGTCATCCTGTATCCTTAATGTATCTTATGTATGTTCGCGTGTATCAGTACTATATCAGATGTATGCCAGCCTGTATCCTTACTATATCAGATGTATACCAGCCTGTATCCTTACTTAATCAGATGTATGCCACACTGTATCCTTACTTTATTTGGATGTATGCTTGTCTGTATCCTTAATCTATCAGATGTATGTCAATCTGTATCCTTCATGTATCATATTATGCCAGTCTATATCCGTCATGTATCATATTATACCAGCCTGTGTACTTCATGTATCATATGTATGCCAGCCTTTATCCTTAACCTATCAGATATTTTCCAACCTGTATCCTTAACCTATCAGATATATGCCAGCATGTATTCTTAATGTATCATATGTATGCAAGCCTGTATCCTTACTATATCAGATGTATACCAGCCTGTATCCTTACTATAACAGATGTATAACAGCCTGTATCCTTAATGTATCAGATGTATGCCAGCCTGTACCCTTAATGTATCATATGTTTGCCAGTCTGTATCCTTACTATAACAGATGTATAACAGCCTGTATCCTTACTATAACAGATGCATACCAGCCTGTATCCTTACTATATCAGATGTATGCCAGCCTATATCCTTAATATATCAGATGTATGCCAGCCTGTATCCTTACTTTATCATATGTATGCCAGCCTGTATCCCTTATGTATCAGATGTATGCCAGCCTTTATCCTTAATGTATCAGATGTATGTCATCCTGTATCCTTGATGTATCTTATGTATGTTCGCGTCTATCAGTACTATATCAGATGTATGCCAGCCTATATCCTTATTATAACAGATGTTTGTCAGCCTGTATCCCTACTATAACAGATGTATAACAGCCTGTATCCTTACTATATCAGATGTTTGCCAGCCTGTATCCTTAATTTATCAGATGTATGCCAGCCTGTATCCTTAATGTATCAGATGTATAACAGCCTGTATCCTTAATGTATCAGATGTATGCCAGCCTGTACCCTTAATGTATCAGATGTATACCAGCCTGTATCCTTACTATAACAGATGTATAACAGCCTGTATCCTTAATGTATCAGATATTTGCCAACCTGTATCCTTAACCTATCAGATATATGCCAGCATGTATTCTTACTATAACAGATGTATAACAGCCTGTATCCTTACTATAACAGATGTATAACAGCCTGTATCCTTACTATATCAGATGTATACCAACCTGTATCCTTCATGTATCATATGTATGCCAGCCTGTATCCTTAATGTATCAGATGTATGTCATTCTGTATCCTTGATGTATCTTATGTATGTTCGCGTCTATCAGTACTATATCAGATGTATGCCAGCCTGTATCCTTATTATAACAGATGTTTGTCAGCCTGTATCCCTACTATAACAGATGTATAACAGCCTGTATCCTTACTATATCAGATGTTTGCCAGCCTGTATCCTTAATTTATCAGATGTATGCCAGCCTGTATCCTTAATGTATCAGATGTATGTCATCCTGTATCCTTAATGTATCTTATGTATATTCGTGTGTATCAGTATTATATCAGATGTATGCCAGCCTGTATCCTTACTATATCAGATGTATACCAGCCTGTATCCTTACTTAATCAGATGTATGCCAGAATGTATCCTTACTATATTAGATGTATGCTTGTCTGTATCCTTAACCTATCAGATGTATGTCAGTCTGTATCCTTCATGTATCTTATTATGCCAGCCTGTATCCGTCATGTATCATATTATACCAGCCTGTGTACTTCATGTAACATATGTATGCCAGCCTTTATCCTTCACCTATCAGATATTTGCCAACCTGTATCCTTAACCTATCAGATATATGCAAGCCTGTATCCTTGCTATATCAGATGTATACCAGCCTGTATCCTTACTATAACAGATGTATAACAGCCTGTATCCTTAATGTATCAGATGTATGCCAGCCTGTACCCTTAATGTATCAGATGTATACCAGCCTGTATCCTTACTATAACAGATGTATAACAGCCTGTATCCTTAATGTATAAGATGTATGCAAGCCTGTACCCTTAATGTATGATATGTATGCCAGCCTGTATCCTTACTATAACAGATGTATAACAGCCTGTATCCTTACTATAACAGATGTATAACAGCCTGTATCCTTACTATAACACATGCATACCAGCCTGTATCCTTACTATATCAGATGTATGCCAGCCTATATCCTTAATATATCAGATGTATGCCTGCCTGTATCCTTACTTTATCATATGTATGCCAGCCTGTATCCCTTATGTATCAGATGTATGCCAGCCTGTATCCTTAATGTATCAGATGTATGTCATCCTGTATCCTTGATATATCTTATGTATGTTCGCGTCTATCAGTACTATATCAGATGTATGCCAGCCTGTATACTTATTATAACAGATGTTTGTCAGCCTGTATCCCTACTATAACAGATGTATAACAGCCTGTATCCTTACTATATCAGATGTATGCCAGCCTGTATCCTTAATTTATCAGATGTATGCCAGCCTGTATCCTTAATGTATCAGATGTATGTCATCCTGTATCCTTAATGTATCTTATGTATGTTCGCGTGTATCAGTACTATATCAGATGTATGCCAGCCTGTATCCTTACTATATCAGATGTATACCAGCCTGTATCCTTACTTAGTCAGATGTATGCCAGAATGTATCCTTACTATATTAGATGTATTCTTGTCTGTATCCTTAACCTATCAGATGTATGTCAGTCTATATCCTTCATGTATCATATTATGCCAGCCTGTATCCGTCATGTATCATATTATACCAGCCTGTGTACTTCATGTATCATATGTATGCCAGCCTTTATCCTTAACCTATCAGATATTTGCCAACCTGTATCCTTAACCTATCAGATATATGCAAGCCTGTATCCTTACTATATCAGATGTATACCAGCCTGTATCCTTACTATAACAGATGTATAACAGCCTGTATCCTTAATGTATCAGATGTATGCCAGCCTGTACCCTTAATGTATCAGATGTATACCAGCCTGTATCCTTACTATAACAGATGTATAACAGCCTGTATCCTTAATGTATCAGATGTATGCCAGCCTGTACCCTTAATGTATCATATGTATGCCAGCCTGTATCCTTACTATAACAGATGTATAACAGCCTGTATCCTTACTATAACAGATGTATAACAGCCTGTATCCTTACTATATCAGATGTATACCAACCTGTATCCTTCATGTATCATATGTATGCCAGTCTGTATCCTTAATGTATCATATGTATGCCAGTCTGTATCCTTAATGTATCATATGTATGCCAGTCTGTATCCTTACTGTATCAGATGTATACCAGCCTGTATCGTTACTTAATCAGATGTATGCCACACTGTATCCTTACTTTATTTAGATGTATGCTTGTCTGTATCCTTAACCTATCAGATGTATGTCAGTCTGTATCCTTCATGTATCATATTATTCCAGCCTGTATCCGTTATGTATCATATTATACCAGCCTGTGTACTTCATGTATCAGATATATGCAAGCCTGTATCCTTACTATATCAGATGTATACCAGCCTGTATCCTTACTATAACAGATGTATAACAGCCTGTATCCTTAATGTATCAGATGTATGCCAGCCTGTACCCTTAATGTATTAGATGTATACCAGCCTGTATCCTTATTATAACAGATGTATAACAGCCTGTATCCTTAATGTATCAGATGTATGCCAGCCTGTACCCTTAATGTATCATATGTATGCCAGCCTGTATCCTTACTATAACAGATGTATAACAGCCTGTATCCTTACTATAACAGATGTATAACAGCCTGTATCCTTACTATATCAGATGTATACCAACCTGTATCCTTCATGTATCATATGTATGCCAGTCTGTATCCTTAATGTATCATATGTATGCCAGTCTGTATCCTTCATGTATCATATGTATGCCAGTCTGTATCCTTAATGTATCATATGTATGCCAGCCTATATCCTTAATATATCAGATGTATGCCAGCCTGTATCCTTACTTTATCATATGTATGCCAGCCTGTATCCCTTATGTATCAGATGTATGCCAGCCTGTATCCTTAATGTATCAGATGTATATCATCCTGTATCCATGATGTATCTTATGTATGTTCGCGTCTATCAGTACTATATCAGATGTATGCCAGCCTGTATCCTTATTATAACAGATGTTTGTCAGCCTGTATCCCTACTATAACAGATGTATAACAGCCTGTATCCTTACTATATCAGATGTATGCCAGCCTGTATCCTTAATTTATCAGATGTATGCCAGCCTGTATCCTTAATGTATCAGATGTATGTCATCCTGTATCCTTAATGTATCTTATGTATGTTCGCGTGTATCAGTACTATATCAGATGTATGCCAGCTTGTATCCTTACTATATCAGATGTATACCAGCCTGTATCCTTACTTAATCAGATGTATGCCACACTGTATCCTTACTTTATTTGGATGTATGCTTGTCTGTATCCTTAATCTATCAGATGTATGTCAGTCTGTATCCTTCATGTATCATATTATGCCAGCCTGTATCCGTCATGTATCATATTATACCAGCCTGTGTACTTCATCCTTACTTAATCAGATGTATGCCAGAATGTATCCTTACTATATTAGATGTATGCTTGTCTGTATCCTTAACCTATCAGATGTATGTCAGTCTGTATCCTTCATGTATCATATTATGCCAGCCTGTATCCGTCATGTATCATATTATACCAGCCTGTGTACTTCATGTATCATATGTATGCCAGCCTTTATCCTTAACCTATCAGATATTTGCCAACCTGTATCCTTAACCTATCAGATATATGCAAGCCTGTATCCTTACTATATCAGATGTATACCAGCCTGTATCCTTACTATAACAGATGTATAACAGCCTGTATCCTTAATGTATCAGATGTATGCCAGCCTGTACCCTTAATGTATCAGATATATACCAGCCTGTATCCTTACTATAACAGATGTATAACAGCCTGTATCCTTAATGTATCAGATGTATGCCAGCCTGTACCCTTAATGTATGATATGTATGCCAGCCTGTATCCTTACTATAACAGATGTATAACAGCCTGTATCCTTACTATAACAGATGTATAACAGCCTGTATCCTTACTATATCAGATGTATACCAACCTGTATCCTTCATGTATCATATGTATGCCAGTCTGTATCCTTAATGTATCATATGTATGCCAGCCTGTATCCTTACTATATCAGATGTATACCAGCCTGTATCGTTACTTAATCAGATGTATGCCACACTGTATCCTTACTTTATTTAGATGTATGCTTGTCTGTATCCTTAACCTATCAGATGTATGTCAGTCTGTATCCTTCATGTATCATATTATGCCAGCCTGTATCCGTCATGTATCATATTATACCAGCCTGTGTACTTCATGTATCATATGTATGCCAGCCTTTATCCTTAACCTATCAGATATTTGCCAACCTGTATCCTTAACCTATCAGATATATGCCAGGATGTATTCTTAATGTATCATATGTATGCAAGCCTG
The DNA here is from genome assembly GCF_021869535.1 of Mytilus californianus. NCBI lineage: Eukaryota > Metazoa > Mollusca > Bivalvia > Mytilida > Mytilidae > Mytilus > Mytilus californianus. The sequence continues at coordinate 124,885,023 of NW_026262679.1, read as the reverse complement.
TATCCTTACTATATCAGATGTATACCAGCCTGTATCCTTACTATAACAGATGTATAACAGCCTGTATCCTTACTATATCAGATGTATACCAGCTTGTATCCTTACTTAATCAGATGTATGCCAGCCTGTATCCTTACTATAACAGATGTATAACAGCCTGTATCCTTACTATAACAGATGTATAACAGCCTGTATCCTTACTATATCAGATGTATACCAACCTGTATCCTTCATGTATCATATGTATGCCAGTCTGTATCCTTAATGTATCATATGTATGCCAGCCTGTATCCTTACTATATCAGATGTATACCAGCCTGTATCGTTACTTAATCAGATGTATGCCACACTGTATCCTTACTTTATTTAGATGTATGCTTGTCTGTATCCTTAACCTATCAGATGTATGTCAGTCTGTATCCTTCATGTATCATATTATGCCAGCCTGTATCCGTCATGTATCATATTATACCAGCCTGTGTACTTCATGTATCATATGTATGCTAGCCTTTATCCTTAACCTATCAGATATTTGCCAACCTGTATCCTTAACCTATCAGATATATGCCAGGATGTATTCTTAATGTATCATATGTATGCAAGCCTGTATCCTTACTATATCAGATGTATACCAGCCTGTATCCTTACTATAACAGATGTATAACAGCCTGTATCCTTAATGTATCAGATGTATGCCAGCCTGTACCCTTAATGTATCATATGTATGCCAGCCTGTATCCTTACTATAACAGATGTATAACAGCCTGTATCCTTACTATAACAGATACATACCAGCCTGTATCCTTACTATATCAGATGTATGCCAGCCTATATCCTTAATATATCAGATGTATGCCAGCCTGTATCCTTACTTTATCATATGTATGCCAGCCTGTATCCCTTATGTATCAGATGTATGCCAGCCTGTATCCTTAATGTATCAGATGTATGTCATCCTGTATCCTTGATGTATCTTATGTATGTTCGCATCTATCAGTACTATATCAGATGTATGCCAGCCTGTATCCTTATTATAACAGATGTTTGTCAGCCTGTATCCCTACTATAACAGATGTATAACAGCCTGTATCCTTACTATATCAGATGTATGCCAGCCTGTATCCTTAATTTATCAGATGTATGCCAGCCTGTATCCTTAATGTATCAGATGTATGTCATCCTGTATCCTTAATGTATCTTATGTATGTTCGCGTGTATCAGTACTATATCAGATGTATGCCAGCTTGTATCCTTACTATATCAGATGTATACCAGCCTGTATCCTTACTTAATCAGATGTATGCCACACTGTATCCTTACTTTATTTGGATGTATGCTTGTCTGTATCCTTAATCTATCAGATGTATGTCAGTCTGTATCCTTCATGTATCATATTATGCCAGCCTGTATCCGTCATGTATCATATTATACCAGCCTGTGTACTTCATCCTTACTTAATCAGATGTATGCCAGAATGTATCCTTACTATATTAGATGTATGCTTGTCTGTATCCTTAATCTATCAGATGTATGTCAGTCTGTATCCTTCATGTATCATATTATGCCAGCCTGTATCCGTCATGTATCATATTATACCAGCCTGTGTACTTCATGTATCATATGTATGCCAGCCTTTATCCTTAACCTATCAGATATTTGCCAACCTGTATCCTTAACCTATCAGATATATGCAAGCCTGTATCCTTACTATATCAGATGTATACCAGCCTGTATCCTTACTATAACAGATGTATAACAGCCTGTATCCTTAATGTATCAGATGTATGCCAGCCTGTACCCTTAATGTATCAGATATATACCAGCCTGTATCCTTACTATAACAGATGTATAACAGCCTGTATCCTTAATGTATCAGATGTATGCCAGCCTGTACCCTTAATGTATGATATGTATGCCAGCCTGTATCCTTACTATAACAGATGTATAACAGCCTGTATCCTTACTATAACAGATGTATAACAGCCTGTATCCTTACTATATCAGATGTATACCAACCTGTATCCTTCATGTATCATATGTATGCCAGTCTGTATCCTTAATGTATCATATGTATGCCAGCCTGTATCCTTACTATATCAGATGTATACCAGCCTGTATCGTTACTTAATCAGATGTATGCCACACTGTATCCTTACTTTATTTAGATGTATGCTTGTCTGTATCCTTAACCTATCAGATGTATGTCAGTCTGTATCCTTCATGTATCATATTATGCCAGCCTGTATCCGTCATGTATCATATTATACCAGCCTGTGTACTTCATGTATCATATGTATGCCAGCCTTTATCCTTAACCTATCAGATATTTGCCAACCTGTATCCTTAACCTATCAGATATATGCTAGGATGTATTCTTAATGTATCATATGTATGCAAGCCTGTATCCTTACTATATCAGATGTATACCAGCCTGTATCCTTACTATAACAGATGTATAACAGCCTGTATCCTTACTATATCAGATGTATACCAGCCTGTATCCTTACTTAATCAGATGTATGCCAGAATGTATCCTTACTATATTAGATGTATGCTTGTCTGTATCCTTAACCTATCAGATGTATGTCAGTCTGTATCCTTCATGTATCATATTATGCCAGCCTGTATCCGTCATGTATCATATTATACCAGCCTGTGTACTTCATGTAAGATATGTATGCCAGCCTTTATCCTTAACCTATCAGATATTTGCCAACCTGTATCCTTAACCTATCAGATATATGCAAGCCTGTATCCTTACTATATCAGATGTATACCAGCCTGTATCCTTACTATAACAGATGTATAACAGCCTGTATCCTTAATGTATCAGATGTATGCCAGCCTGTACTCTTAATGTATCAGATGTATACCAGCCTGTATCCTTACTATAACAGATGTATAACAGCCTGTATCCTTAATGTATCAGATATTTGCCAACCTGTATCCTTAACCTATCAGATATATGCCAGCATGTATTCTTACTATAACAGATGTATAACAGCCTGTATCCTTACTATAACAGATGTATAACAGCCTGTATCCTTACTATATCAGATGTATACCAACCTGTATCCTTCATGTATCATATGTATGCCAGCCTGTATCCTTAATGTATCAGATGTATGTCATTCTGTATCCTTGATGTATCTTATGTATGTTCGCGTCTATCAATACTATATCAGATGTATGCCAGCCTGTATCCTTATTATAACAGATGTTTGTCAGCCTGTATCCCTACTATAACAGATGTATAACAGCCTGTATCCTTACTATATCAGATGTTTGCCAGCCTGTATCCTTAATTTATCAGATGTATGCCAGCCTGTATCCTTAATGTATCAGATGTATGTCATCCTGTATCCTTAATGTATCTTATGTATGTTCGTGTGTATCAGTATTATATCAGATGTATGCCAGCCTGTATCCTTACTATATCAGATGTATACCAGCCTGTATCCTTACTTAATCAGATGTATGCCAGAATGTATCCTTACTATATTAGATGTATGCTTGTCTGTATCCTTAACCTATCAGATGTATGTCAGTCTGTATCCTTCATGTATCTTATTATGCCAGCCTGTATCCGTCATGTATCATATTATACCAGCCTGTGTACTTCATGTAACATATGTATGCCAGCCTTTATCCTTAACCTATCAGATATTTGCCAACCTGTATCCTTAACCTATCAGATATATGCAAGCCTGTATCCTTACTATATCAGATGTATACCAGCCTGTATCCTTACTATAACAGATGTATAACAGCCTGTATCCTTAATGTATCAGATGTATGCCAGCCTGTACCCTTAATGTATCAGATGTATACCAGCCTGTATCCTTACTATAACAGATGTATAACAGCCTGTATACTTAATGTATCAGATGTATGCCAGCCTGTACCCTTAATGTATCATATGTATGCCAGCCTGTATCCTTACTATAACAGATGTATAACAGCCTGTATCCTTACTATAACAGATGTATAACAGCCTGTATCCTTACTATAACACATGCATACCAGCCTGTATCCTTACTATATCAGATGTATGCCAGCCTATATCCTTAATATATCAGATGTATGCCAGCCTGTATCCTTACTTTATCATATGTATGCCAGCCTGTATCCCTTATGTATCAGATGTATGCCAGCCTGTATCCTTAATGTATCAGATGTATGTCATCCTGTATCCTTGATATATCTTATGTATGTTCGCGTCTATCAGTACTATATCAGATGTATGCCAGCCTGTATCCTTATTATAACAGATGTTTGTCAGCCTGTATGCCTACTATAACAGATGTATAACAGCCTGTATCCTTACTATATCAGATGTTTGCCAGCCTGTATCCTTAATTTATCAGATGTATGCCAGCCTGTATCCTTAATGTATCATATGTATGCCAGCCTGTATTTTTAATGTATCAGATGTATGTCATTCTGTATCCTTGATGTATCTTATGTATGTTCGCGTCTATCAGTACTATATCAGATGTATGCCAGCCTGTATCCTTACTTTATCATATGTATGCCAGCCTGTATCCCTTATGTATCATATGTATGCCAGCCTGTATCCTTAATGTATCAGATGTATGTCATTCTGTATCCTTGATGTATCTTATGTATGTTCACGTCTATCAGTACTATATCAGATGTATGCCAGCCTGTATCCTTATTATAACAGATGTTTGTCAGCCTGTATGCCTACTATAACAGATGTATAACAGCCTGTATCCTTACTATATCAGATGTTTGCCAGCCTGTATCCTTAATTTATCAGATGTATGCCAGCCTGTATCCTTAATGTATCATATGTATGCCAGCCTGTATTTTTAATGTATCAGATGTATGTCATTCTGTATCCTTGATGTATCTTATGTATGTTCGCGTCTATCAGTACTATATCAGATGTATGCCAGCCTGTATCCTTATTATAACAGATGTTTGTCAGCCTGTATCCCTACTATAACAGATGTATAACAGCCTGTATCCTTACTATATCAGATGTATGCCAGCCTGTATCCTTTATTTATCAGATGTATGCCAGCCTGTATCCTTAATGTATCAGATGTATGTCATCCTGTATCCTTAATGTATCTTATGTATGTTCGCGTGTATCAGTACTATATCAGATGTATGCCAGCCTGTATCCTTACTATATCAGATGTATACCAGCCTGTATCCTTACTTAGTCAGATGTATGCCAGAATGTATCCTTACTATATTAGATGTATTCTTGTCTGTATCCTTAACCTATCAGATGTATGTCAGTCTATATCCTTCATGTATCATATTATGCCAGCCTGTATCCGTCATGTATCATATTATACCAGCCTATGTACTTCATGTATCATATGTATGCTAGCCTTTATCCTTAACCTATCAGATATTTGCCAACCTGTATCCTTAACCTATCAGATATATGCAAGCCTGTATCCTTACTATATCAGATGTATACCAGCCTGTATCCTTACTATAACAGATGTATAACAGCCTGTATCCTTAATGTATCAGATGTATGCCAGCCTGTACCCTTAATGTATCAGATGTATACCAGCCTGTATCCTTACTATAACAGATGTATAACAGCCTGTATCCTTAATGTATCAGATGTATGCCAGCCTGTACCCTTAATGTATCATATGTATGCCAGCCTGTATCCTTACTATAACAGATGTATAACAGCCTGTATCCTTACTATAACAGATGTATAACAGCCTGTATCCTTACTATAACACATGCATACCAGCCTGTATCCTGACTATATCAGATGTATGCCAGCCTATATCCTTAATATATCAGATGTATGCCAGCCTGTATCCTTACTTTATCATATGTATGCCAGCCTGTATCCCTTATGTATCAGATGTATGCCAGCCTGTATCCTTAATGTATCAGATGTATGTCATCCTGTATCCTTGATATATCTTATGTATGTTCTCGTCTATCAGTACTATATCAGATGTATGCCAGCCTGTATCCTTATTATAACAGATGTTTGTCAGCCTGTATCCCCACTATAACAGATGTATAACAGCCTGTATCCTTTCTATATCAGATGTATGCCAGCCTGTATCCTTAATTTATCAGATGTATGCCAGCCTGTATCCTTAATGTATCAGATGTATGTCATCCTGTATCCTTAATGTATCTTATGTATGTTCGCGTGTATCAGTACTATATCAGATGTATGCCAGTCTGTATCCTTACTATATCAGATGTATACCAGCCTGTATCCTTACTTAGTCAGATGTATGCCAGAATGTATCCTTACTATATTAGATGTATTCTTGTCTGTATCCTTAACCTATCAGATGTATGTCAGTCTATATCCTTCATGTATCATATTATGCCAGCCTGTATCCGTCATGTATGATATTATACCAGCCTGTGTACTTCATGTATCATATGTATGCCAGCCTTTATCCTTAACCTATCAGATATTTGCCAACCTGTATCCTTAACCTATCAGATATATGCAAGCCTGTATCCTTACTATATCAGATGTATACCAGCCTGTATCCTTACTATAACAGATGTATAACAGCCTGTATCCTTAATGTATCAGATGTATGCCAGCCTGTACCCTTAATGTATCAGATGTATACCAGCCTGTATCCTTACTATAACAGATGTATAACAGCCTGTATCCTTAATGTATCAGATGTATGCCAGCCTGTACCCTTAATGTATCATATGTATGCCAGCCTGTATCCTTACTATAACAGATGTATAACAGCCTGTATCCTTACTATAACAGATGTATAACAGCCTGTATCCTTACTATATCAGATGTATACCAACCTGTATCCTTCATGTATCATATGTATGCCAGTCTGTATCCTTAATGTATCATATGTATGCCAGTCTGTATCCTTAATGTATCATATGTATGCCAGTCTGTATCCTTACTGTATCAGATGTATACCAGCCTGTATCGTTACTTAATCAGATGTATGCCACACTGTATCCTTACTTTATTTAGATGTATGCTTGTCTGTATCCTTAACCTATCAGATGTATGTCAATCTGTATCCTTCATGTATCATATTATTCCAGCCTGTATCCGTTATGTATCATATTATACCAGCCTGTGTACTTCATGTATCATATGTATGCCAGCCTTTATCCTTAACCTATCAGATATTTGCCAACCTGTATCCTTAACCTATCAGATATATGCCAGGATGTATTCTTAATGTATCATATGTATGCAAGCCTGTATCCTTACTATATCAGATGTATACCAGCCTGTATCCTTACTATAACAGATGTATAACAGCCTGTATCCTTAATGTATCAGATGTATGCCAGCCTGTACCCTTAATGTATCAGATGTATGCCAGCCTGTATCCTAACTATAACAGATGTATAACAGCCTGTATCCTTACTATAACAGATGCATACCAGCCTGTATCCCTACTATATCAGATGTATGCCAGCCTGTATCCTTAATATATCAGATGTATGCCTGCCTGTATCCTTACTTTGTCATATGTATGCCAGCCTGTATCCCTTATGTATCAGATGTTTGCCAGCCTGTATCCTTAATGTATCAGATGTATGTCATCCTGTATCCTTGATGTATCTTATGTATGTTCACGTCTATCAGTACTATATCAGATGTATGCCAGCCTGTATCCTTATTATAACAGATGTTTGTCAGCCTGTATCCCTACTATAACAGATGTATAACAGCCTGTATCCTTACTATATCAGATGTATGCCAGCCTGTATCCTTTATGTATCAGATGTATGCCAGCCTGTATCCTTAATGTATCAGATGTATGTCATCCTGTATCCTTAATGTATCTTATGTATGTTCGCGTGTATCAGTACTATATCAGATGTATGCCAGCCTGTATCCTTACTATATCAGATGTATACCAGCCTGTATCCTTACTTAATCAGATGTATGCCAGAATGTATCCTTACTATATTAGATGTATGCTTGTCTGTATCCTTAACCTATCAGATGTATGTCAGTCTGTATCCTTCATGTATCATATTATGCCAGCCTGTATCCGTCATGTATCATATTATACCAGCCTGTGTACTTCATGTAACATATGTATGCCAGCCTTTATCCTTAACCTATCAGATATTTGCCAACCTGTATCCTTAACCTATCAGATATATGCAAGCCTGTATCCTTACTATATCAGATGTATACCAGCCTGTATCCTTACTATAACAGATGTATAACAGCCTGTATCCTTAATGTATCAGATGTATGCCAGCCTGTACCCTTAATGTATCAGATGTATACCAGCCTGTATCCTTACTATAACAGATGTATAACAGCCTGTATCCTTAATGTATCAGATATTTGCCAACCTGTATCCTTAACCTATCAGATATATGCCAGCATGTATTCTTACTATAACAGATGTATAACAGCCTGTATCCTTACTATAACAGATGTATAACAGCCTGTATCCTTACTATATCAGATGTATACCAACCTGTATCCTTCATGTATCATATGTATGCCAGCCTGTATCCTTAATGTATCAGATGTATGTCATTCTGTATCCTTTATGTATCTTATGTATGTTCACGTCTATCAGTACTATATCAGATGTATGCCAGCCTGTATCCTTATTATAACAGATGTTTGTCAGCCTGTATGCCTACTATAACAGATGTATAACAGCCTGTATCCTTACTATATCAGATGTTTGCCAGCCTGTATCCTTAATTTATCAGATGTATGCCAGCCTGTATCCTTAATGTATCATATGTATGCCAGCCTGTATTTTTAATGTATCAGATGTATGTCATTCTGTATCCTTGATGTATCTTATGTATGTTCGCGTCTATCAGTACTATATCAGATGTATGCCAGCCTGTATCCTTATTATAACAGATGTTTGTCAGCCTGTATCCCTACTATAACAGATGTATAACAGCCTGTATCCTTACTATATCAGATGTATGCCAGCCTGTATCCTTTATTTATCAGATGTATGCCAGCCTGTATCCTTAATGTATCAGATGTATGTCATCCTGTATCCTTAATGTATCTTATGTATGTTCGCGTGTATCAGTACTATATCAGATGTATGCCAGCCTGTATCCTTACTATATCAGATGTATACCAGCCTGTATCCTTACTTAGTCAGATGTATGCCAGAATGTATCCTTACTATATTAGATGTATTCTTGTCTGTATCCTTAACCTATCAGATGTATGTCAGTCTATATCCTTCATGTATCATATTATGCCAGCCTGTATCCGTCATGTATCATATTATACCAGCCTATGTACTTCATGTATCATATGTATGCCAGCCTTTATCCTTAACCTATCAGATATTTGCCAACCTGTATCCTTAACCTATCAGATATATGCAAGCCTGTATCCTTACTATATCAGATGTATACCAGCCTGTATCCTTACTATAACAGATGTATAACAGCCTGTATCCTTAATGTATCAGATGTATGCCAGCCTGTACCCTTAATGTATCAGATGTATATCAGCCTGTATCCTTACTATAACAGATGTATAACAGCCTGTATACTTAATGTATCAGATGTATGCCAGCCTGTACCCTTAATGTATCATATGTATGCCAGCCTGTATCCTTACTATAACAGATGTATAACAGCCTGTATCCTTACTATAACAGATGTATAACAGCCTGTATCCTTACTATATCAGATGTATACTAACCTGTATCCTTCATGTATCATATGTATGCCAGTCTGTATCCTTAATGTATCATATGTATGCCAGCCTGTATCCTTACTATATCAGATGTATACCAGCCTGTATCGTTACTTAATCAGATGTATGCCACACTGTATCCTTACTTTATTTAGATGTATGCTTGTCTGTATCCTTAACCTATCAGATGTATGTCAGTCTGTATCCTTAACCTATCAGATGTATGTCAGTCTGTATCCTTCATGTATCATATTATGCCAGCCTGTATCCGTCATGTATCATATTATACCAGCCTGTGTACTTCATGTATCATATGTATGCCAGCCTTTATCCTTAACCTATCAGATATTTGCCAACCTGTATCCTTAACCTATCAGATATATGCCAGGATGTATTCTTAATGTATCATATGTATGCAAGCCTGTATCCTTACTATATCAGATGTATACCAGCCTGTATCCTTACTATAACAGATGTATAACAGCCTGTATCCTTAATGTATCAGATGTATGCCAGCCTGTACCCTTAATGTATCATATGTATGCCAGCCTGTATCCTTACTATAACAGATGTATAACAGCCTGTATCCTTACTATAACAGATACATACCAGCCTGTATCCTTACTATATCAGATGTATGCCAGCCTATATCCTTAATATATCAGATGTATGCCAGCCTGTATCCTTACTTTATCATATGTATGCCAGCCTGTATCCCTTATGTATCAGATGTATGTCAGCCTGTATCCTTAATGTGTCAGATGTATTTCATCCTGTATCCTTGATGTATCTTATGTATGTTCGCATCTATCAGTACTATATCAGATGTATGCCAGCCTGTATCCTTATTATAACAGATGTTTGTCAGCCTGTATCCCTACTATAACAGATGTATAACAGCCTGTATCCTTACTATATCAGATGTATGCCAGCCTGTATCCTTAATTTATCAGATGTATGCCAGCCTGTATCCTTAATGTATCAGATGTATGTCATCCTGTATCCTTAATGTATCTTATGTATGTTCGCGTGTATCAGTACTATATCAGATGTATGCCAGCTTGTATCCTTACTATATCAGATGTATACCAGCCTGTATCCTTACTTAATCAGATGTATGCCACACTGTATCCTTACTTTATTTGGATGTATGCTTGTCTGTATCCTTAATCTATCAGATGTATGTCAGTCTGTATCCTTCATGTATCATATTATGCCAGCCTGTATCCGTCATGTATCATATTATACCAGCCTGTGTACTTCATCCTTACTTAATCAGATGTATGCCAGAATGTATCCTTACTATATTAGATGTATGCTTGTCTGTATCCTTAACCTATCAGATGTATGTCAGTCTGTATCCTTCATGTATCATATTATGCCAGCCTGTATCCGTCATGTATCATATTATACCAGCCTGTGTACTTCATGTATCATATGTATGCCAGCCTTTATCCTTAACCTATCAGATATTTGCCAACCTGTATCCTTAACCTATCAGATATATGCCAGGATGTATTCTTAATGTATCATATGTATGCAAGCCTGTATCCTTACTATATCAGATGTATACCAGCCTGTATCCTTACTATAACAGATGTATAACAGCATGTATCCTTAATGTATCAGATGTATTCCAGCCTGTACCCTTAATGTATCATATGTATGCCAGCCTGTATCCTTACTATAACAGATGTATAACAGCCTGTATCCTTACTATAACAGATGCATACCAGCCTGTATCCTTACTATATCAGATGTATGCCAGCCTATATCCTTTATATATCAGATGTATGCCAGCCTGTATCCTTACTTTATCATATGTATGCCAGCCTGTATCCCTTATGTATCAGATGTATGCCAGCCTGTATCCTTAATGTATCAGATGTATGTCATCCTGTATCCTTAATGTATCTTATGTATGTTCGCGTGTATCAGTACTATATCAGATGTATGCCAGCTTGTATCCTTACTATATCAGATGTATACCAGCCTGTATCCTTACTTAATCAGATGTATGCCACACTGTATCCTTACTTTATTTGGATGTATGCTTGTCTGTATCCTTAATCTATCAGATGTATGTCAGTCTGTATCCTTCATGTATCATATTATGCCAGCCTGTATCCGTCATGTATCATATTATACCAGCCTGTGTACTTCATCCTTACTTAATCAGATGTATGCCAGAATGTATCCTTACTATATTAGATGTATGCTTGTCTGTATCCTTAATCTATCAGATGTATGTCAGTCTGTATCCTTCATGTATCATATTATGCCAGCCTGTATCCGTCATGTATCATATTATACCAGCCTGTGTACTTCATGTATCATATGTATGCCAGCCTTTATCCTTAACCTATCAGATATTTGCCAACCTGTATCCTTAACCTATCAGATATATGCAAGCCTGTATCCTTACTATATCAGATGTATACCAGCCTGTATCCTTACTATAACAGATGTATAACAGCCTGTATCCTTAATGTATCAGATGTATGCCAGCCTGTACCCTTAATGTATCAGATATATACCAGCCTGTATCCTTACTATAACAGATGTATAACAGCCTGTATCCTTAATGTATCAGATGTATGCCAGCCTGTACCCTTAATGTATGATATGTATGCCAGCCTGTATCCTTACTATAACAGATGTATAACAGCCTGTATCCTTACTATAACAGATGTATAACAGCCTGTATCCTTACTATATCAGATGTATACCAACCTGTATCCTTCATGTATCATATGTATGCCAGTCTGTATCCTTAATGTATCATATGTATGCCAGCCTGTATCCTTACTATATCAGATGTATACCAGCCTGTATCGTTACTTAATCAGATGTATGCCACACTGTATCCTTACTTTATTTAGATGTATGCTTGTCTGTATCCTTAACCTATCAGATGTATGTCAGTCTGTATCCTTCATGTATCATATTATGCCAGCCTGTATCCGTCATGTATCATATTATACCAGCCTGTGTACTTCATGTATCATATGTATGCCAGCCTTTATCCTTAACCTATCAGATATTTGCCAACCTGTATCCTTAACCTATCAGATATATGCTAGGATGTATTCTTAATGTATCATATGTATGCAAGCCTGTATCCTTACTATATCAGATGTATACCAGCCTGTATCCTTACTATAACAGATGTATAACAGCCTGTATCCTTACTATATCAGATGTATACCAGCCTGTATCCTTACTTAATCAGATGTATGCCAGAATGTATCCTTACTATATTAGATGTATGCTTGTCTGTATCCTTAACCTATCAGATGTATGTCAGTCTGTATCCTTCATGTATCATATTATGCCAGCCTGTATCCGTCATGTATCATATTATACCAGCCTGTGTACTTCATGTAAGATATGTATGCCAGCCTTTATCCTTAACCTATCAGATATTTGCCAACCTGTATCCTTAACCTATCAGATATATGCAAGCCTGTATCCTTACTATATCAGATGTATACCAGCCTGTATCCTTACTATAACAGATGTATAACAGCCTGTATCCTTAATGTATCAGATGTATGCCAGCCTGTACTCTTAATGTATCAGATGTATACCAGCCTGTATCCTTACTATAACAGATGTATAACAGCCTGTATCCTTAATGTATCAGATATTTGCCAACCTGTATCCTTAACCTATCAGATATATGCCAGCATGTATTCTTACTATAACAGATGTATAACAGCCTGTATCCTTACTATAACAGATGTATAACAGCCTGTATCCTTACTATATCAGATGTATACCAACCTGTATCCTTCATGTATCATATGTATGCCAGCCTGTATCCTTAATGTATCAGATGTATGTCATTCTGTATCCTTGATGTATCTTATGTATGTTCGCGTCTATCAATACTATATCAGATGTATGCCAGCCTGTATCCTTATTATAACAGATGTTTGTCAGCCTGTATCCCTACTATAACAGATGTATAACAGCCTGTATCCTTACTATATCAGATGTTTGCCAGCCTGTATCCTTAATTTATCAGATGTATGCCAGCCTGTATCCTTAATGTATCAGATGTATGTCATCCTGTATCCTTAATGTATCTTATGTATGTTCGTGTGTATCAGTATTATATCAGATGTATGCCAGCCTGTATCCTTACTATATCAGATGTATACCAGCCTGTATCCTTACTTAATCAGATGTATGCCAGAATGTATCCTTACTATATTAGATGTATGCTTGTCTGTATCCTTAACCTATCAGATGTATGTCAGTCTGTATCCTTCATGTATCTTATTATGCCAGCCTGTATCCGTCATGTATCATATTATACCAGCCTGTGTACTTCATGTAACATATGTATGCCAGCCTTTATCCTTAACCTATCAGATATTTGCCAACCTGTATCCTTAACCTATCAGATATATGCAAGCCTGTATCCTTACTATATCAGATGTATACCAGCCTGTATCCTTACTATAACAGATGTATAACAGCCTGTATCCTTAATGTATCAGATGTATGCCAGCCTGTACCCTTAATGTATCAGATGTATACCAGCCTGTATCCTTACTATAACAGATGTATAACAGCCTGTATACTTAATGTATCAGATGTATGCCAGCCTGTACCCTTAATGTATCATATGTATGCCAGCCTGTATCCTTACTATAACAGATGTATAACAGCCTGTATCCTTACTATAACAGATGTATAACAGCCTGTATCCTTACTATAACACATGCATACCAGCCTGTATCCTTACTATATCAGATGTATGCCAGCCTATATCCTTAATATATCAGATGTATGCCAGCCTGTATCCTTACTTTATCATATGTATGCCAGCCTGTATCCCTTATGTATCAGATGTATGCCAGCCTGTATCCTTAATGTATCAGATGTATGTCATCCTGTATCCTTGATATATCTTATGTATGTTCGCGTCTATCAGTACTATATCAGATGTATGCCAGCCTGTATCCTTATTATAACAGATGTTTGTCAGCCTGTATGCCTACTATAACAGATGTATAACAGCCTGTATCCTTACTATATCAGATGTTTGCCAGCCTGTATCCTTAATTTATCAGATGTATGCCAGCCTGTATCCTTAATGTATCATATGTATGCCAGCCTGTATTTTTAATGTATCAGATGTATGTCATTCTGTATCCTTGATGTATCTTATGTATGTTCGCGTCTATCAGTACTATATCAGATGTATGCCAGCCTGTATCCTTACTTTATCATATGTATGCCAGCCTGTATCCCTTATGTATCATATGTATGCCAGCCTGTATCCTTAATGTATCAGATGTATGTCATTCTGTATCCTTGATGTATCTTATGTATGTTCACGTCTATCAGTACTATATCAGATGTATGCCAGCCTGTATCCTTATTATAACAGATGTTTGTCAGCCTGTATGCCTACTATAACAGATGTATAACAGCCTGTATCCTTACTATATCAGATGTTTGCCAGCCTGTATCCTTAATTTATCAGATGTATGCCAGCCTGTATCCTTAATGTATCATATGTATGCCAGCCTGTATTTTTAATGTATCAGATGTATGTCATTCTGTATCCTTGATGTATCTTATGTATGTTCGCGTCTATCAGTACTATATCAGATGTATGCCAGCCTGTATCCTTATTATAACAGATGTTTGTCAGCCTGTATCCCTACTATAACAGATGTATAACAGCCTGTATCCTTACTATATCAGATGTATGCCAGCCTGTATCCTTTATTTATCAGATGTATGCCAGCCTGTATCCTTAATGTATCAGATGTATGTCATCCTGTATCCTTAATGTATCTTATGTATGTTCGCGTGTATCAGTACTATATCAGATGTATGCCAGCCTGTATCCTTACTATATCAGATGTATACCAGCCTGTATCCTTACTTAGTCAGATGTATGCCAGAATGTATCCTTACTATATTAGATGTATTCTTGTCTGTATCCTTAACCTATCAGATGTATGTCAGTCTATATCCTTCATGTATCATATTATGCCAGCCTGTATCCGTCATGTATCATATTATACCAGCCTATGTACTTCATGTATCATATGTATGCTAGCCTTTATCCTTAACCTATCAGATATTTGCCAACCTGTATCCTTAACCTATCAGATATATGCAAGCCTGTATCCTTACTATATCAGATGTATACCAGCCTGTATCCTTACTATAACAGATGTATAACAGCCTGTATCCTTAATGTATCAGATGTATGCCAGCCTGTACCCTTAATGTATCAGATGTATACCAGCCTGTATCCTTACTATAACAGATGTATAACAGCCTGTATCCTTAATGTATCAGATGTATGCCAGCCTGTACCCTTAATGTATCATATGTATGCCAGCCTGTATCCTTACTATAACAGATGTATAACAGCCTGTATCCTTACTATAACAGATGTATAACAGCCTGTATCCTTACTATAACACATGCATACCAGCCTGTATCCTGACTATATCAGATGTATGCCAGCCTATATCCTTAATATATCAGATGTATGCCAGCCTGTATCCTTACTTTATCATATGTATGCCAGCCTGTATCCCTTATGTATCAGATGTATGCCAGCCTGTATCCTTAATGTATCAGATGTATGTCATCCTGTATCCTTGATATATCTTATGTATGTTCTCGTCTATCAGTACTATATCAGATGTATGCCAGCCTGTATCCTTATTATAACAGATGTTTGTCAGCCTGTATCCCCACTATAACAGATGTATAACAGCCTGTATCCTTTCTATATCAGATGTATGCCAGCCTGTATCCTTAATTTATCAGATGTATGCCAGCCTGTATCCTTAATGTATCAGATGTATGTCATCCTGTATCCTTAATGTATCTTATGTATGTTCGCGTGTATCAGTACTATATCAGATGTATGCCAGTCTGTATCCTTACTATATCAGATGTATACCAGCCTGTATCCTTACTTAGTCAGATGTATGCCAGAATGTATCCTTACTATATTAGATGTATTCTTGTCTGTATCCTTAACCTATCAGATGTATGTCAGTCTATATCCTTCATGTATCATATTATGCCAGCCTGTATCCGTCATGTATGATATTATACCAGCCTGTGTACTTCATGTATCATATGTATGCCAGCCTTTATCCTTAACCTATCAGATATTTGCCAACCTGTATCCTTAACCTATCAGATATATGCAAGCCTGTATCCTTACTATATCAGATGTATACCAGCCTGTATCCTTACTATAACAGATGTATAACAGCCTGTATCCTTAATGTATCAGATGTATGCCAGCCTGTACCCTTAATGTATCAGATGTATACCAGCCTGTATCCTTACTATAACAGATGTATAACAGCCTGTATCCTTAATGTATCAGATGTATGCCAGCCTGTACCCTTAATGTATCATATGTATGCCAGCCTGTATCCTTACTATAACAGATGTATGCCAGTCTGTATCCTTACTGTATCAGATGTATACCAGCCTGTATCGTTACTTAATCAGATGTATGCCACACTGTATCCTTACTTTATTTAGATGTATGCTTGTCTGTATCCTTAACCTATCAGATGTATGTCAATCTGTATCCTTCATGTATCATATTATTCCAGCCTGTATCCGTTATGTATCATATTATACCAGCCTGTGTACTTCATGTATCATATGTATGCCAGCCTTTATCCTTAACCTATCAGATATTTGCCAACCTGTATCCTTAACCTATCAGATATATGCCAGGATGTATTCTTAATGTATCATATGTATGCAAGCCTGTATCCTTACTATATCAGATGTATACCAGCCTGTATCCTTACTATAACAGATGTATAACAGCCTGTATCCTTAATGTATCAGATGTATGCCAGCCTGTACCCTTAATGTATCAGATGTATGCCAGCCTGTATCCTAACTATAACAGATGTATAACAGCCTGTATCCTTACTATAACAGATGCATACCAGCCTGTATCCCTACTATATCAGATGTATGCCAGCCTGTATCCTTAATATATCAGATGTATGCCTGCCTGTATCCTTACTTTGTCATATGTATGCCAGCCTGTATCCCTTATGTATCAGATGTTTGCCAGCCTGTATCCTTAATGTATCAGATGTATGTCATCCTGTATCCTTGATGTATCTTATGTATGTTCACGTCTATCAGTACTATATCAGATGTATGCCAGCCTGTATCCTTATTATAACAGATGTTTGTCAGCCTGTATCCCTACTATAACAGATGTATAACAGCCTGTATCCTTACTATATCAGATGTATGCCAGCCTGTATCCTTTATGTATCAGATGTATGCCAGCCTGTATCCTTAATGTATCAGATGTATGTCATCCTGTATCCTTAATGTATCTTATGTATGTTCGCGTGTATCAGTACTATATCAGATGTATGCCAGCCTGTATCCTTACTATATCAGATGTATACCAGCCTGTATCCTTACTTAATCAGATGTATGCCAGAATGTATCCTTACTATATTAGATGTATGCTTGTCTGTATCCTTAACCTATCAGATGTATGTCAGTCTGTATCCTTCATGTATCATATTATGCCAGCCTGTATCCGTCATGTATCATATTATACCAGCCTGTGTACTTCATGTAACATATGTATGCCAGCCTTTATCCTTAACCTATCAGATATTTGCCAACCTGTATCCTTAACCTATCAGATATATGCAAGCCTGTATCCTTACTATATCAGATGTATACCAGCCTGTATCCTTACTATAACAGATGTATAACAGCCTGTTTCCTTAATGTATCAGATGTATGCCAGCCTGTACCCTTAATGTATCAGATGTATACCAGCCTGTATCCTTACTATAACAGATGTATAACAGCCTGTATCCTTAATGTATCAGATATTTGCCAACCTGTATCCTTAACCTATCAGATATATGCCAGCATGTATTCTTACTATAACAGATGTATAACAGCCTGTATCCTTACTATAACAGATGTATAACAGCCTGTATCCTTACTATATCAGATGTATACCAACCTGTATCCTTCATGTATCATATGTATGCCAGCCTGTATCCTTAATGTATCAGATGTATGTCATTCTGTATCCTTTATGTATCTTATGTATGTTCACGTCTATCAGTACTATATCAGATGTATGCCAGCCTGTATCCTTATTATAACAGATGTTTGTCAGCCTGTATGCCTACTATAACAGATGTATAACAGCCTGTATCCTTACTATATCAGATGTTTGCCAGCCTGTATCCTTAATTTATCAGATGTATGCCAGCCTGTATCCTTAATGTATCATATGTATGCCAGCCTGTATTTTTAATGTATCAGATGTATGTCATTCTGTATCCTTGATGTATCTTATGTATGTTCGCGTCTATCAGTACTATATCAGATGTATGCCAGCCTGTATCCTTATTATAACAGATGTTTGTCAGCCTGTATCCCTACTATAACAGATGTATAACAGCCTGTATCCTTACTATATCAGATGTATGCCAGCCTGTATCCTTTATTTATCAGATGTATGCCAGCCTGTATCCTTAATGTATCAGATGTATGTCATCCTGTATCCTTAATGTATCTTATGTATGTTCGCGTGTATCAGTACTATATCAGATGTATGCCAGCCTGTATCCTTACTATATCAGATGTATACCAGCCTGTATCCTTACTTAGTCAGATGTATGCCAGAATGTATCCTTACTATATTAGATGTATTCTTGTCTGTATCCTTAACCTATCAGATGTATGTCAGTCTATATCCTTCATGTATCATATTATGCCAGCCTGTATCCGTCATGTATCATATTATACCAGCCTATGTACTTCATGTATCATATGTATGCCAGCCTTTATCCTTAACCTATCAGATATTTGCCAACCTGTATCCTTAACCTATCAGATATATGCAAGCCTGTATCCTTACTATATCAGATGTATACCAGCCTGTATCCTTACTATAACAGATGTATAACAGCCTGTATCCTTAATGTATCAGATGTATGCCAGCCTGTACCCTTAATGTATCAGATGTATATCAGCCTGTATCCTTACTATAACAGATGTATAACAGCCTGTATACTTAATGTATCAGATGTATGCCAGCCTGTACCCTTAATGTATCATATGTATGCCAGCCTGTATCCTTACTATAACAGATGTATAACAGCCTGTATCCTTACTATAACAGATGTATAACAGCCTGTATCCTTACTATATCAGATGTATACTAACCTGTATCCTTCATGTATCATATGTATGCCAGTCTGTATCCTTAATGTATCATATGTATGCCAGCCTGTATCCTTACTATATCAGATGTATACCAGCCTGTATCGTTACTTAATCAGATGTATGCCACACTGTATCCTTACTTTATTTAGATGTATGCTTGTCTGTATCCTTAACCTATCAGATGTATGTCAGTCTGTATCCTTAACCTATCAGATGTATGTCAGTCTGTATCCTTCATGTATCATATTATGCCAGCCTGTATCCGTCATGTATCATATTATACCAGCCTGTGTACTTCATGTATCATATGTATGCCAGCCTTTATCCTTAACCTATCAGATATTTGCCAACCTGTATCCTTAACCTATCAGATATATGCCAGGATGTATTCTTAATGTATCATATGTATGCAAGCCTGTATCCTTACTATATCAGATGTATACCAGCCTGTATCCTTACTATAACAGATGTATAACAGCCTGTATCCTTAATGTATCAGATGTATGCCAGCCTGTACCCTTAATGTATCATATGTATGCCAGCCTGTATCCTTACTATAACAGATGTATAACAGCCTGTATCCTTACTATAACAGATACATACCAGCCTGTATCCTTACTATATCAGATGTATGCCAGCCTATATCCTTAATATATCAGATGTATGCCAGCCTGTATCCTTACTTTATCATATGTATGCCAGCCTGTATCCCTTATGTATCAGATGTATGTCAGCCTGTATCCTTAATGTGTCAGATGTATTTCATCCTGTATCCTTGATGTATCTTATGTATGTTCGCATCTATCAGTACTATATCAGATGTATGCCAGCCTGTATCCTTATTATAACAGATGTTTGTCAGCCTGTATCCCTACTATAACAGATGTATAACAGCCTGTATCCTTACTATATCAGATGTATGCCAGCCTGTATCCTTAATTTATCAGATGTATGCCAGCCTGTATCCTTAATGTATCAGATGTATGTCATCCTGTATCCTTAATGTATCTTATGTATGTTCGCGTGTATCAGTACTATATCAGATGTATGCCAGCTTGTATCCTTACTATATCAGATGTATACCAGCCTGTATCCTTACTTAATCAGATGTATGCCACACTGTATCCTTACTTTATTTGGATGTATGCTTGTCTGTATCCTTAATCTATCAGATGTATGTCAGTCTGTATCCTTCATGTATCATATTATGCCAGCCTGTATCCGTCATGTATCATATTATACCAGCCTGTGTACTTCATCCTTACTTAATCAGATGTATGCCAGAATGTATCCTTACTATATTAGATGTATGCTTGTCTGTATCCTTAACCTATCAGATGTATGTCAGTCTGTATCCTTCATGTATCATATTATGCCAGCCTGTATCCGTCATGTATCATATTATACCAGCCTGTGTACTTCATGTATCATATGTATGCCAGCCTTTATCCTTAACCTATCAGATATTTGCCAACCTGTATCCTTAACCTATCAGATATATGCCAGGATGTATTCTTAATGTATCATATGTATGCAAGCCTGTATCCTTACTATATCAGATGTATACCAGCCTGTATCCTTACTATAACAGATGTATAACAGCATGTATCCTTAATGTATCAGATGTATTCCAGCCTGTACCCTTAATGTATCATATGTATGCCAGCCTGTATCCTTACTATAACAGATGTATAACAGCCTGTATCCTTACTATAACAGATGCATACCAGCCTGTATCCTTACTATATCAGATGTATGCCAGCCTATATCCTTTATATATCAGATGTATGCCAGCCTGTATCCTTACTTTATCATATGTATGCCAGCCTGTATCCCTTATGTATCAGATGTATGCCAGCCTGTATCCTTAATGTATCAGATGTATGTCATCCTGTATCCTTGATGTATCTTATGTATGTTCGCGTCTATCAGTACTATATCAGATGTATGCCAGCCTGTATCCTTATTATAACAGATGTTTGTCAGCCTGTATCCCTACTATAACAGATGTATAACAGCCTGTATCCTTACTATAACAGATGTATAACAGCCTGTATCCTTACTATATCAGATGTATGCCAGCCTATATCCTTAATATATCAGATGTATGCCAGCCTGTATCCTTACTTTATCATATGTATGCCAGCCTGTATCCCTTATGTATCAGATGTATGCCAGCCTGTATCCTTAATGTATCAGATGTATGTCATCCTGTATCCTTGATGTATCTTATGTATGTTCGCGTCTATCAGTACTATATGAGATGTATGCCAGCCTGTATCCTTATTATAACAGATGTTTGTCAGCCTGTATCCCTACTATAACAGATATATAACAGCCTGTATCCTTACTATATCAGATGTATGCCAGCCTGTATCCTTAATGTATCATATGTATGCCAGCCTGTATCATTACTATAACAGATGTACAGCAGCCTGTATCCTTACTATAACAGATGCGTTCCAGCCTGTATCCTTACTATATCAAATGTATACCAGCCTGTATCGTTACTTAATCAGATGTATGCCACACTGTATCCTTACTTTATTTAGATGTATGCTTGTCTGTATCCTTAACCTATCAGATGTATGTCAGTCTGTATCCTTCGTGTATCATATTATGCCAGCCTGTATCCATCATGTATCATATTATACCAGCCTGTGTACTTCATGTATCATATGTATGCCAGCCTTTATCCTTAACCTATCAGATATTTGCCAACCTGTATCCATAACCTATCAGATATATGCAAACCTGTATCCTTACTATATCAGATGTATACCAGCCTGTATCCTTACTATAACAGATGTATAACAGCCTGTATCCTTAATGTATCAGATGTATTCCAGCCTGTACCCTTAATATCAGATGTATACCAGCCTGTATCCTTACTATAACAGATGTATAACAGCCTGTATCCTTAATGTATCAGATGTATGCCAGCCTGTACCCTTAATGTATCATATGTATGCCAGCCTGTATCCTTACTATAACAGATGTATAACAGCCTGTATCCTTACTATAACAGATGTATAACAGCCTGTATCCTTACTATATCAGATGTATACCAACCTGTATCCTTCATGTATCATATGTATGCCAGCCTGTATCCTTAATGTATCAGATGTATGTCATCCTGTATCCTTGATGTATCTTATGTATGTTCGCGTCTATCAGTACTATATCAGATGTATGCCAGCCTGTATCCTTATTATAACAGATGTTTGTCAGCCTGTATCCCTACTATAACAGATGTATAACAGCCTGTATCCTTACTATATCAGATGTATGCCAGCCTGTATCCTTAATTTATCAGATGTATGCCAGCCTGTATCCTTAATGTATCAGATGTATGTCATCCTGTATCCTTAATGTATCTTATGTATGTTCGCGTGTATCACTACTATATCAGATGTATGCCAGCCTGTATCCTTACTATATCAGATGTATACCAGCCTGTATCCTTACTTAATCAGATGTATGACAGAATGTATCCTTACTATATTAAATGTATGCTTGTCTGTATCCTTAACCTATCAGATGTATGTCAGTCTGTATCCTTCATGTATTATATTATGCCAGCCTGTATCCGTCATGTATCATATTATACCAGCCTGTGTACTTCATGTATCATATGTATGCCAGCCTTTATCCTTAACCTATCAGATATTTGCCAACCTGTATCCTTAACCTATCAGATATATGCAAGCCTGTATCCTTACTATATCAGATGTATACCAGCCTGTATCCTTCATGTAAAACAGCCTGTATCAGATGTATGCCAGCCTGTATCTTTACTATATCAGATGTATACCAGCCTGTATCGTTACTTAATCAGATGTATGCCACACTGTATCCTTACTTTAACAGATGTATAACAGCCTGTATCCTTACTATAACAGATGCATACCAGCCTGTATCCTTACTATATCAGATGTATGCCAGCCTATATCCTTAATATATCAGATGTATGCCAGCCTGTATCCTCACTTTATCATATGTATGCCAGCCTGTATCCCTTATGTATTAGATGTATGCCAGCCTGTATCCTTAATGTATCAGATGTATGTCATCCTGTATCCTTGATGTATCTTATGTATGTTCGCGTCTATCAGTACTATATCAGATGTATGCCAGCCTGTATCCTTATTATAACAGATGTTTGTCAGCCTGTATCCCTACTATAACAGATGTATAACAGCCTGTATCCTTACTATATCAGATGTATGCCAGCCTGTATCCTTAATTTATCAGATGTATGCCAGCCTGTATCCTTAATGTATCAGATGTATGTCATCCTGTATCCTTAATGTATCTTATGTATGTTCGCGTGTATCAGTACTATATCAGATGTATGCCAGCCTGTATCCTTACTATATTAGATGTATGCTTGTCTGTATCCTTAACCTATCAGATGTATGTCAGCCTGTATCCGTCATGTATCATATACTAGCCTGTGTACTTCATGTATCATATGTATGCCAGCCTTTATCCTTAACCTATCAGATATTTGCCAACCTGTATCCTTAACCTATCAGATATATGCAAGCCTGTATCCTTACTATATCAGATGTATACCAGCCTGTATCCTTACTATAACAGATGTATAACAGCCTGTATCCTTAATGTATCAGATGTATGCCAGCCTGTACCCTTAATGTATCATATGTATGCCAGCCTGTATCCTTACTATAACAGATGTATAACAGCCTGTATCCTTACTATAACAGATGTATAACAGCCTGTATCCTTACTATATCAGATGTATACCAACCTGTATCCTTCATGTATCATATGTATGCCAGTCTGTATCCTTAATGTATCATATGTATGTTAGCCTGTATCCTTACTACATTAGATGTATGTTTGTCTGTATCATTAATGTTTCAGAAGTTTGCCAATCAGTATCCTTAACCTATCAGATATATGCAAGCCTGTATCCTTACTATATCAGATGTATACCAGCCTGTATCCTTACTATAACAGATGTATAACAGCCTGTATCCTTAATGTATCAGATGTATGCCAGCCTGTACCCTTAATGTATCAGATGTATGCCTGCCTGTATCCTTACTATAACAGATGTAAAACAGCCTGTATCAGATGTATGCCAGCCTGTATCCTTACTATATCAGATGTATACCAGCCTGTATCGTTACTTAATCAGATGTATGCCACACTGTATCCTTACTTTATTTAGATGTATGCTTGTCTGTATCCTTAACCTATCAGATGTATGTCAGTCTGTATCCTACATGTATCATATTATGCCAGCCTGTATCCGTCATGTATCATATTATACCAGTCTGTGTACTTCATGTATCATATGTATGCCAGCCTTTATCCTTAACCTATCAGATATTTGCCAACATGTATCTTTCACCGATCAGATATATGCCAGCATGTATTCTTAATGTATCATATGTATGCCAGCCTGTATCCTTACTATAACAGATGTATACCAGCCTGTATCATTACTATAACAGATGTATAACAGCCTGTATCCTTAATGTATCAGATGTATGCCAGCCTGTACCCTTAATGTATCATATGTATGCCAGCCTACATCCTGTATCCTTACTATAACAGATGTATAACAGCCTGTATCCTTACTATAACAGATGCATACCAGCCTGTATCCTTACTATATCAGATGTATGCCAGCCTATATCCTTAGTATATCAGATGTATGCCAGCCTGTATCCTCACTTTATCATATGTATGCCAGCCTTTATCCTTAACCTATCAGATATTTGCCAACCTGTATCCTTAACCTATCAGATATATGCCAGGATGTATTCTTAATGTATTATATGTATGCAAGCCTGTATCCTTACTATATCAGATGTATACCAGCCTGTATCCTTACTATAACAGATGTATAACAGCCTGTATCCTTACTATATCAGATGTATACCATCCTGTATCCTTACTTAATCAGATGTATGCCAGAATGTATCCTTACTATATTAGATGTATGCTTGTCTGTATCCTTAACCTATCAGATGTATGTCAGTCTGTATCCTTCATGTATCATATTATGCCAGCCTGTATCCGTCATGTATCATATTATACCAGCCTGTGTACTTCATGTAACATATGTATGCCAGCCTTTATCCTTAACCTATCAGATATTTGCCAACCTGTATCCTTAACCTATCAGATATATGCAAGCCTGTATCCTTACTATATCAGATGTATACCAGCCTGTATCCTTACTATAACAGATGTATAACAGCCTGTATCCTTAATGTATCAGATGTATGCCAGCCTGTACCCTTAATGTATCAGATGTATGCCAGCCTGTATCCTTACTATAACAGATGTATAACAGCCTGTATCCTTAATGTATCAGATATTTGCCAACCTGTATCCTTAACCTATCAGATATATGCCAGCATGTATTCTTACTATAACAGATGTATAACAGCCTGTATCCTTACTATAACAGATGTATAACAGCCTGTATCCTTACTATATCAGATGTATACCAACCTGTATCCTTCATGTATCATATGTATGCCAGCCTGTATCCTTAATGTATCAGATGTATGTCATTCTGTATCCTTGATGTATCTTATGTATGTTCGCGTCTATCAGTACTATATCAGATGTATGCCAGCCTGTATCCTTATTATAACAGATGTTTGTCAGCCTGTATCCCTACTATAACAGATGTATAACAGCCTGTATCCTTACTATATCAGATGTTTGCCAGCCTGTATCCTTAATTTATCAGATGTATGCCAGCCTGTATCCTTAATGTATCAGATGTATGTCATCCTGTATCCTTAATGTATCTTATGTATGTTCGTGTGTATCAGTATTATATCAGATGTATGCCAGCCTGTATCCTTACTATATCAGATGTATACCAGCCTGTATCCTTACTTAATCAGATGTATGCCAGAATGTATCCTTACTATATTAGATGTATGCTTGTCTGTATCCTTAACCTATCAGATGTATGTCAGTCTGTATCCTTCATGTATCTTATTATGCCAGCCTGTATCCGTCATGTATCATATTATACCAGCCTGTGTACTTCATGTAACATATGTATGCCAGCCTTTATCCTTAACCTATCAGATATTTGCCAACCTGTATCCTTAACCTATCAGATATATGCAAGCCTGTATCCTTACTATATCAGATGTATACCAGCCTGTATCCTTACTATAACAGATGTATAACAGCCTGTATCCTTAATGTATCAGATGTATGCCAGCCTGTACCCTTAATGTATCAGATGTATACCAGCCTGTATCCTTACTATAACAGATGTATAACAGCCTGTATCCTTAATGTATCAGATGTATGCCAGCCTGTACCCTTAATGTATCATATGTATGCCAGCCTGTATCCTTACTGTAACAGATGTATAACAGCCTGTATCCTTACTATAACAGATGTATAACAGCCTGTATCCTTACTATAACACATGCATACCAGCCTGTATCCTGACTATATCAGATGTATGCCAGCCTATATCCTTAATATATCAGATGTATGCCAGCCTGTATCCTTACTTTATCATATGTATGCCAGCCTGTATCCCTTATGTATCAGATGTATGCCAGCCTGTATCCTTAATGTATCAGATGTATGTCATCCTGTATCCTTGATATATCTTATGTATGTTCTCGTCTATCAGTACTATATCAGATGTATGCCAGCCTGTATCCTTATTATAACAGATGTTTGTCAGCCTGTATCCCCACTATAACAGATGTATAACAGCCTGTATCCTTTCTATATCAGATGTATGCCAGCCTGTATCCTTAATTTATCAGATGTATGCCAGCCTGTATCCTTAATGTATCAGATGTATGTCATCCTGTATCCTTAATGTATCTTATGTATGTTCGCGTGTATCAGTACTATATCAGATGTATGCCAGCCTGTATCCTTACTATATCAGATGTATACCAGCCTGTATCCTTACTTAGTCAGATGTATGCCAGAATGTATCCTTACTATATTAGATGTATTCTTGTCTGTATCCTTAACCTATCAGATGTATGTCAGTCTATATCCTTCATGTATCATATTATGCCAGCCTGTATCCGTCATGTATGATATTATACCAGCCTGTGTACTTCATGTATCATATGTATGCCAGCCTTTATCCTTAACCTATCAGATATTTGCCAACCTGTATCCTTAACCTATCAGATATATGCAAGCCTGTATCCTTACTATATCAGATGTATACCAGCCTGTATCCTTACTATAACAGATGTATAACAGCCTGTATCCTTAATGTATCAGATGTATGCCAGCCTGTACCCTTAATGTATCAGATGTATACCAGCCTGTATCCTTACTATAACAGATGTATAACAGCCTGTATCCTTAATGTATCAGATGTATGCCAGCCTGTACCCTTAATGTATCATATGTATGCCAGCCTGTATCCTTACTATAACAGATGTATAACATCCTTTATCCTTACTATAACAGATGTATAACAGCCTGTATCCTTACTATATCAGATGTATACCAACCTGTATCCTTCATGTATCATATGTATGCCAGTCTGTATCCTTAATGTATCATATGTATGCCAGTCTGTATCCTTAATGTATCATATGTATGCCAGTCTGTATCCTTACTGTATCAGATGTATACCAGCCTGTATCGTTACTTAATCAGATGTATGCCACACTGTATCCTTACTTTATTTAGATGTATGCTTGTCTGTATCCTTAACCTATCAGATGTATGTCAGTCTGTATCCTTCATGTATCATATTATTCCAGCCTGTATCCGTTATGTATCATATTATACCAGCCTGTGTACTTCATGTATCATATGTATGCCAGCCTTTATCCTTAACCTATCAGATATTTGCCAACCTGTATCCTTAACCTATCAGATATATGCCAGGATGTATTCTTAATGTATCATATGTATGCAAGCCTGTATCCTTACTATATCAGATGTATACCAGCCTGTATCCTTACTATAACAGATGTATAACAGCCTGTATCCTTAATGTATCAGATGTATGCCAGCCTGTACCCTTAATGTATCAGATGTATGCCAGCCTGTATCCTAACTATAACAGATGTATAACAGCCTGTATCCTTACTATAACAGATGCATACCAGCCTGTATCCCTACTATATCAGATGTATGCCAGCCTGTATCCTTAATATATCAGATGTATGCCAGCCTGTATCCTTAATTTATCAGATGTATGCCAGCCTGTATCCTTAATGTATCAGATGTATGTCATCCTGTATCCTTAATGTATCTTATGTATGTTCGCGTGTATCAGTACTATATCAGATGTATGCCAGCCTGTATCCTTACTATATCAGATGTATGCCAGAATGTATCCTTACTATATTAGATGTATGCTTGTCTGTATCCTTAACCTATCAGATGTATGTCAGTCTGTATCCTTCATGTATCATATTATGCCAGCCTGTATCCGTCATGTATCATATACTAGCCTGTGTACTTCATGTATCATATGTATGCCAGCCTTTATCCTTAACCTATCAGATATTTGCCAACCTGTATCCTTAACCTATCAGATATATGCAAGCCTGTATCCTTACTATATCAGATGTATACCAGCCTGTATCCTTACTATAACAGATGTATAACAGCCTGTATCCTTAATGTATCAGATGTATGCCAGCCTGTACCCTTAATGTATCATATGTATGCCAGCCTGTATCCTTACTATAACAGATGTATAACAGCCTGTATCCTTACTATAACAGATGTATAACAGCCTGTATCCTTACTATATCAGATGTATACCAACCTGTATCCTTCATGTATCATATGTATGCCAGTCTGTATCCTTAATGTATCATATGTATGTTAGCCTGTATCCTTACTACATTAGATGTATGTTTGTCTGTATCCTTAACCTATCAGATGTATGTCAGTCTGTATCCTTCATGTATCATATTATGCCAGCCTGTATCCGTCATGTATCATATACTAGCCTGTGTACTTCATGTATCATATGTATGCCAGCCTTTATCCTTAACCTATCAGATATTTGCCAACCTGTATCCTTAACCTATCAGATATATGCAAGCCTGTATCCTTACTATATCAGATGTATACCAGCCTGTATCCTTACTATAACAGATGTATAACAGCCTGTATCCTTAATGTATCAGATGTATGCCAGCCTGTACCCTTAATGTATCATATGTATGCCAGCCTGTATCCTTACTATAACAGATGTATAACAGCCTGTATCCTTACTATAACAGATGTATAACAGCCTGTATCCTTACTATATCAGATGTATACCAACCTGTATCCTTCATGTATCATATGTATGCCAGTCTGTATCCTTAATGTATCATATGTATGCCAGTCTGTATCCTTAATGTATCATATGTATGCCAGTCTGTATCCTTACTGTATCAGATGTATACCAGCCTGTATCGTTACTTAATCAGATGTATGCCACACTGTATCCTTACTTTATTTAGATGTATGCTTGTCTGTATCCTTAACCTATCAGATGTATGTCAGTCTGTATCCTTCATGTATCATATTATTCCAGCCTGTATCCGTTATGTATCATATTATACCAGCCTGTGTACTTCATGTATCAGATATATGCAAGCCTGTATCCTTACTATATCAGATGTATACCAGCCTGTATCCTTACTATAACAGATGTATAACAGCCTGTATCCTTAATGTATCAGATGTATGCCAGCCTGTACCCTTAATGTATTAGATGTATACCAGCCTGTATCCTTATTATAACAGATGTATAACAGCCTGTATCCTTAATGTATCAGATGTATGCCAGCCTGTACCCTTAATGTATCATATGTATGCCAGCCTGTATCCTTACTATAACAGATGTATAACAGCCTGTATCCTTACTATAACAGATGTATAACAGCCTGTATCCTTACTATATCAGATGTATACCAACCTGTATCCTTCATGTATCATATGTATGCCAGTCTGTATCCTTAATGTATCATATGTATGCCAGTCTGTATCCTTCATGTATCATATGTATGCCAGTCTGTATCCTTAATGTATCATATGTATGCCAGCCTATATCCTTAATATATCAGATGTATGCCAGCCTGTATCCTTACTTTATCATATGTATGCCAGCCTGTATCCCTTATGTATCAGATGTATGCCAGCCTGTATCCTTAATGTATCAGATGTATATCATCCTGTATCCATGATGTATCTTATGTATGTTCGCGTCTATCAGTACTATATCAGATGTATGCCAGCCTGTATCCTTATTATAACAGATGTTTGTCAGCCTGTATCCCTACTATAACAGATGTATAACAGCCTGTATCCTTACTATATCAGATGTATGCCAGCCTGTATCCTTAATTTATCAGATGTATGCCAGCCTGTATCCTTAATGTATCAGATGTATGTCATCCTGTATCCTTAATGTATCTTATGTATGTTCGCGTGTATCAGTACTATATCAGATGTATGCCAGCTTGTATCCTTACTATATCAGATGTATACCAGCCTGTATCCTTACTTAATCAGATGTATGCCACACTGTATCCTTACTTTATTTGGATGTATGCTTGTCTGTATCCTTAATCTATCAGATGTATGTCAGTCTGTATCCTTCATGTATCATATTATGCCAGCCTGTATCCGTCATGTATCATATTATACCAGCCTGTGTACTTCATCCTTACTTAATCAGATGTATGCCAGAATGTATCCTTACTATATTAGATGTATGCTTGTCTGTATCCTTAACCTATCAGATGTATGTCAGTCTGTATCCTTCATGTATCATATTATGCCAGCCTGTATCCGTCATGTATCATATTATACCAGCCTGTGTACTTCATGTATCATATGTATGCCAGCCTTTATCCTTAACCTATCAGATATTTGCCAACCTGTATCCTTAACCTATCAGATATATGCAAGCCTGTATCCTTACTATATCAGATGTATACCAGCCTGTATCCTTACTATAACAGATGTATAACAGCCTGTATCCTTAATGTATCAGATGTATGCCAGCCTGTACCCTTAATGTATCAGATATATACCAGCCTGTATCCTTACTATAACAGATGTATAACAGCCTGTATCCTTAATGTATCAGATGTATGCCAGCCTGTACCCTTAATGTATGATATGTATGCCAGCCTGTATCCTTACTATAACAGATGTATAACAGCCTGTATCCTTACTATAACAGATGTATAACAGCCTGTATCCTTACTATATCAGATGTATACCAACCTGTATCCTTCATGTATCATATGTATGCCAGTCTGTATCCTTAATGTATCATATGTATGCCAGCCTGTATCCTTACTATATCAGATGTATACCAGCCTGTATCGTTACTTAATCAGATGTATGCCACACTGTATCCTTACTTTATTTAGATGTATGCTTGTCTGTATCCTTAACCTATCAGATGTATGTCAGTCTGTATCCTTCATGTATCATATTATGCCAGCCTGTATCCGTCATGTATCATATTATACCAGCCTGTGTACTTCATGTATCATATGTATGCCAGCCTTTATCCTTAACCTATCAGATATTTGCCAACCTGTATCCTTAACCTATCAGATATATGCCAGGATGTATTCTTAATGTATCATATGTATGCAAGCCTGTATCCTTACTATATCAGATGTATACCAGCCTGTATCCTTACTATAACAGATGTATAACAGCCTGTATCCTTACTATATCAGATGTATACCAGCTTGTATCCTTACTTAATCAGATGTATGCCAGCCTGTATCCTTACTATAACAGATGTATAACAGCCTGTATCCTTACTATAACAGATGTATAACAGCCTGTATCCTTACTATATCAGATGTATACCAACCTGTATCCTTCATGTATCATATGTATGCCAGTCTGTATCCTTAATGTATCATATGTATGCCAGCCTGTATCCTTACTATATCAGATGTATACCAGCCTGTATCGTTACTTAATCAGATGTATGCCACACTGTATCCTTACTTTATTTAGATGTATGCTTGTCTGTATCCTTAACCTATCAGATGTATGTCAGTCTGTATCCTTCATGTATCATATTATGCCAGCCTGTATCCGTCATGTATCATATTATACCAGCCTGTGTACTTCATGTATCATATGTATGCTAGCCTTTATCCTTAACCTATCAGATATTTGCCAACCTGTATCCTTAACCTATCAGATATATGCCAGGATGTATTCTTAATGTATCATATGTATGCAAGCCTGTATCCTTACTATATCAGATGTATACCAGCCTGTATCCTTACTATAACAGATGTATAACAGCCTGTATCCTTAATGTATCAGATGTATGCCAGCCTGTACCCTTAATGTATCATATGTATGCCAGCCTGTATCCTTACTATAACAGATGTATAACAGCCTGTATCCTTACTATAACAGATACATACCAGCCTGTATCCTTACTATATCAGATGTATGCCAGCCTATATCCTTAATATATCAGATGTATGCCAGCCTGTATCCTTACTTTATCATATGTATGCCAGCCTGTATCCCTTATGTATCAGATGTATGCCAGCCTGTATCCTTAATGTATCAGATGTATGTCATCCTGTATCCTTGATGTATCTTATGTATGTTCGCATCTATCAGTACTATATCAGATGTATGCCAGCCTGTATCCTTATTATAACAGATGTTTGTCAGCCTGTATCCCTACTATAACAGATGTATAACAGCCTGTATCCTTACTATATCAGATGTATGCCAGCCTGTATCCTTAATTTATCAGATGTATGCCAGCCTGTATCCTTAATGTATCAGATGTATGTCATCCTGTATCCTTAATGTATCTTATGTATGTTCGCGTGTATCAGTACTATATCAGATGTATGCCAGCTTGTATCCTTACTATATCAGATGTATACCAGCCTGTATCCTTACTTAATCAGATGTATGCCACACTGTATCCTTACTTTATTTGGATGTATGCTTGTCTGTATCCTTAATCTATCAGATGTATGTCAGTCTGTATCCTTCATGTATCATATTATGCCAGCCTGTATCCGTCATGTATCATATTATACCAGCCTGTGTACTTCATCCTTACTTAATCAGATGTATGCCAGAATGTATCCTTACTATATTAGATGTATGCTTGTCTGTATCCTTAATCTATCAGATGTATGTCAGTCTGTATCCTTCATGTATCATATTATGCCAGCCTGTATCCGTCATGTATCATATTATACCAGCCTGTGTACTTCATGTATCATATGTATGCCAGCCTTTATCCTTAACCTATCAGATATTTGCCAACCTGTATCCTTAACCTATCAGATATATGCAAGCCTGTATCCTTACTATATCAGATGTATACCAGCCTGTATCCTTACTATAACAGATGTATAACAGCCTGTATCCTTAATGTATCAGATGTATGCCAGCCTGTACCCTTAATGTATCAGATATATACCAGCCTGTATCCTTACTATAACAGATGTATAACAGCCTGTATCCTTAATGTATCAGATGTATGCCAGCCTGTACCCTTAATGTATGATATGTATGCCAGCCTGTATCCTTACTATAACAGATGTATAACAGCCTGTATCCTTACTATAACAGATGTATAACAGCCTGTATCCTTACTATATCAGATGTATACCAACCTGTATCCTTCATGTATCATATGTATGCCAGTCTGTATCCTTAATGTATCATATGTATGCCAGCCTGTATCCTTACTATATCAGATGTATACCAGCCTGTATCGTTACTTAATCAGATGTATGCCACACTGTATCCTTACTTTATTTAGATGTATGCTTGTCTGTATCCTTAACCTATCAGATGTATGTCAGTCTGTATCCTTCATGTATCATATTATGCCAGCCTGTATCCGTCATGTATCATATTATACCAGCCTGTGTACTTCATGTATCATATGTATGCCAGCCTTTATCCTTAACCTATCAGATATTTGCCAACCTGTATCCTTAACCTATCAGATATATGCTAGGATGTATTCTTAATGTATCATATGTATGCAAGCCTGTATCCTTACTATATCAGATGTATACCAGCCTGTATCCTTACTATAACAGATGTATAACAGCCTGTATCCTTACTATATCAGATGTATACCAGCCTGTATCCTTACTTAATCAGATGTATGCCAGAATGTATCCTTACTATATTAGATGTATGCTTGTCTGTATCCTTAACCTATCAGATGTATGTCAGTCTGTATCCTTCATGTATCATATTATGCCAGCCTGTATCCGTCATGTATCATATTATACCAGCCTGTGTACTTCATGTAAGATATGTATGCCAGCCTTTATCCTTAACCTATCAGATATTTGCCAACCTGTATCCTTAACCTATCAGATATATGCAAGCCTGTATCCTTACTATATCAGATGTATACCAGCCTGTATCCTTACTATAACAGATGTATAACAGCCTGTATCCTTAATGTATCAGATGTATGCCAGCCTGTACTCTTAATGTATCAGATGTATACCAGCCTGTATCCTTACTATAACAGATGTATAACAGCCTGTATCCTTAATGTATCAGATATTTGCCAACCTGTATCCTTAACCTATCAGATATATGCCAGCATGTATTCTTACTATAACAGATGTATAACAGCCTGTATCCTTACTATAACAGATGTATAACAGCCTGTATCCTTACTATATCAGATGTATACCAACCTGTATCCTTCATGTATCATATGTATGCCAGCCTGTATCCTTAATGTATCAGATGTATGTCATTCTGTATCCTTGATGTATCTTATGTATGTTCGCGTCTATCAATACTATATCAGATGTATGCCAGCCTGTATCCTTATTATAACAGATGTTTGTCAGCCTGTATCCCTACTATAACAGATGTATAACAGCCTGTATCCTTACTATATCAGATGTTTGCCAGCCTGTATCCTTAATTTATCAGATGTATGCCAGCCTGTATCCTTAATGTATCAGATGTATGTCATCCTGTATCCTTAATGTATCTTATGTATGTTCGTGTGTATCAGTATTATATCAGATGTATGCCAGCCTGTATCCTTACTATATCAGATGTATACCAGCCTGTATCCTTACTTAATCAGATGTATGCCAGAATGTATCCTTACTATATTAGATGTATGCTTGTCTGTATCCTTAACCTATCAGATGTATGTCAGTCTGTATCCTTCATGTATCTTATTATGCCAGCCTGTATCCGTCATGTATCATATTATACCAGCCTGTGTACTTCATGTAACATATGTATGCCAGCCTTTATCCTTAACCTATCAGATATTTGCCAACCTGTATCCTTAACCTATCAGATATATGCAAGCCTGTATCCTTACTATATCAGATGTATACCAGCCTGTATCCTTACTATAACAGATGTATAACAGCCTGTATCCTTAATGTATCAGATGTATGCCAGCCTGTACCCTTAATGTATCAGATGTATACCAGCCTGTATCCTTACTATAACAGATGTATAACAGCCTGTACCCTTAATGTATCAGATGTATACCAGCCTGTATCCTTACTATAACAGATGTATAACAGCCTGTATCCTTACTATATCAGATGTATACCAACCTGTATCCTTCATGTATCATATGTATGCCAGTCTGTATCCTTAATGTATCATATGTATGCCAGTCTGTATCCTTAATGTATCATATGTATGCCAGTCTGTATCCTTACTGTATCAGATGTATACCAGCCTGTATCGTTACTTAATCAGATGTATGCCACACTGTATCCTTACTTTATTTAGATGTATGCTTGTCTGTATCCTTAACCTATCAGATGTATGTCAGTCTGTATCCTTCATGTATCATATTATTCCAGCCTGTATCCGTTATGTATCATATTATACCAGCCTGTGTACTTCATGTATCAGATATATGCAAGCCTGTATCCTTACTATATCAGATGTATACCAGCCTGTATCCTTACTATAACAGATGTATAACAGCCTGTATCCTTAATGTATCAGATGTATGCCAGCCTGTACCCTTAATGTATTAGATGTATACCAGCCTGTATCCTTATTATAACAGATGTATAACAGCCTGTATCCTTAATGTATCAGATGTATGCCAGCCTGTACCCTTAATGTATCATATGTATGCCAGCCTGTATCCTTACTATAACAGATGTATAACAGCCTGTATCCTTACTATAACAGATGTATAACAGCCTGTATCCTTACTATATCAGATGTATACCAACCTGTATCCTTCATGTATCATATGTATGCCAGTCTGTATCCTTAATGTATCATATGTATGCCAGTCTGTATCCTTCATGTATCATATGTATGCCAGTCTGTATCCTTAATGTATCATATGTATGCCAGCCTATATCCTTAATATATCAGATGTATGCCAGCCTGTATCCTTACTTTATCATATGTATGCCAGCCTGTATCCCTTATGTATCAGATGTATGCCAGCCTGTATCCTTAATGTATCAGATGTATATCATCCTGTATCCATGATGTATCTTATGTATGTTCGCGTCTATCAGTACTATATCAGATGTATGCCAGCCTGTATCCTTATTATAACAGATGTTTGTCAGCCTGTATCCCTACTATAACAGATGTATAACAGCCTGTATCCTTACTATATCAGATGTATGCCAGCCTGTATCCTTAATTTATCAGATGTATGCCAGCCTGTATCCTTAATGTATCAGATGTATGTCATCCTGTATCCTTAATGTATCTTATGTATGTTCGCGTGTATCAGTACTATATCAGATGTATGCCAGCTTGTATCCTTACTATATCAGATGTATACCAGCCTGTATCCTTACTTAATCAGATGTATGCCACACTGTATCCTTACTTTATTTGGATGTATGCTTGTCTGTATCCTTAATCTATCAGATGTATGTCAGTCTGTATCCTTCATGTATCATATTATGCCAGCCTGTATCCGTCATGTATCATATTATACCAGCCTGTGTACTTCATCCTTACTTAATCAGATGTATGCCAGAATGTATCCTTACTATATTAGATGTATGCTTGTCTGTATCCTTAACCTATCAGATGTATGTCAGTCTGTATCCTTCATGTATCATATTATGCCAGCCTGTATCCGTCATGTATCATATTATACCAGCCTGTGTACTTCATGTATCATATGTATGCCAGCCTTTATCCTTAACCTATCAGATATTTGCCAACCTGTATCCTTAACCTATCAGATATATGCAAGCCTGTATCCTTACTATATCAGATGTATACCAGCCTGTATCCTTACTATAACAGATGTATAACAGCCTGTATCCTTAATGTATCAGATGTATGCCAGCCTGTACCCTTAATGTATCAGATATATACCAGCCTGTATCCTTACTATAACAGATGTATAACAGCCTGTATCCTTAATGTATCAGATGTATGCCAGCCTGTACCCTTAATGTATGATATGTATGCCAGCCTGTATCCTTACTATAACAGATGTATAACAGCCTGTATCCTTACTATAACAGATGTATAACAGCCTGTATCCTTACTATATCAGATGTATACCAACCTGTATCCTTCATGTATCATATGTATGCCAGTCTGTATCCTTAATGTATCATATGTATGCCAGCCTGTATCCTTACTATATCAGATGTATACCAGCCTGTATCGTTACTTAATCAGATGTATGCCACACTGTATCCTTACTTTATTTAGATGTATGCTTGTCTGTATCCTTAACCTATCAGATGTATGTCAGTCTGTATCCTTCATGTATCATATTATGCCAGCCTGTATCCGTCATGTATCATATTATACCAGCCTGTGTACTTCATGTATCATATGTATGCCAGCCTTTATCCTTAACCTATCAGATATTTGCCAACCTGTATCCTTAACCTATCAGATATATGCCAGGATGTATTCTTAATGTATCATATGTATGCAAGCCTGTATCCTTACTATATCAGATGTATACCAGCCTGTATCCTTACTATAACAGATGTATAACAGCCTGTATCCTTACTATATCAGATGTATACCAGCTTGTATCCTTACTTAATCAGATGTATGCCAGCCTGTATCCTTACTATAACAGATGTATAACAGCCTGTATCCTTACTATAACAGATGTATAACAGCCTGTATCCTTACTATATCAGATGTATACCAACCTGTATCCTTCATGTATCATATGTATGCCAGTCTGTATCCTTAATGTATCATATGTATGCCAGCCTGTATCCTTACTATATCATATGTATACCAGCCTGTATCGTTACTTAATCAGATGTATGCCACACTGTATCCTTACTTTATTTAGATGTATGCTTGTCTGTATCCTTAACCTATCAGATGTATGTCAGTCTGTATCCTTCATGTATCATATTATGCCAGCCTGTATCCGTCATGTATCATATTATACCAGCCTGTGTACTTCATGTATCATATGTATGCTAGCCTTTATCCTTAACCTATCAGATATTTGCCAACCTGTATCCTTAACCTATCAGATATATGCCAGGATGTATTCTTAATGTATCATATGTATGCAAGCCTGTATCCTTACTATATCAGATGTATACCAGCCTGTATCCTTACTATAACAGATGTATAACAGCCTGTATCCTTAATGTATCAGATGTATGCCAGCCTGTACCCTTAATGTATCATATGTATGCCAGCCTGTATCCTTACTATAACAGATGTATAACAGCCTGTATCCTTACTATAACAGATACATACCAGCCTGTATCCTTACTATATCAGATGTATGCCAGCCTATATCCTTAATATATCAGATGTATGCCAGCCTGTATCCTTACTTTATCATATGTATGCCAGCCTGTATCCCTTATGTATCAGATGTATGCCAGCCTGTATCCTTAATGTATCAGATGTATGTCATCCTGTATCCTTGATGTATCTTATGTATGTTCGCATCTATCAGTACTATATCAGATGTATGCCAGCCTGTATCCTTATTATAACAGATGTTTGTCAGCCTGTATCCCTACTATAACAGATGTATAACAGCCTGTATCCTTACTATATCAGATGTATGCCAGCCTGTATCCTTAATTTATCAGATGTATGCCAGCCTGTATCCTTAATGTATCAGATGTATGTCATCCTGTATCCTTAATGTATCTTATGTATGTTCGCGTGTATCAGTACTATATCAGATGTATGCCAGCTTGTATCCTTACTATATCAGATGTATACCAGCCTGTATCCTTACTTAATCAGATGTATGCCACACTGTATCCTTACTTTATTTGGATGTATGCTTGTCTGTATCCTTAATCTATCAGATGTATGTCAGTCTGTATCCTTCATGTATCATATTATGCCAGCCTGTATCCGTCATGTATCATATTATACCAGCCTGTGTACTTCATCCTTACTTAATCAGATGTATGCCAGAATGTATCCTTACTATATTAGATGTATGCTTGTCTGTATCCTTAATCTATCAGATGTATGTCAGTCTGTATCCTTCATGTATCATATTATGCCAGCCTGTATCCGTCATGTATCATATTATACCAGCCTGTGTACTTCATGTATCATATGTATGCCAGCCTTTATCCTTAACCTATCAGATATTTGCCAACCTGTATCCTTAACCTATCAGATATATGCAAGCCTGTATCCTTACTATATCAGATGTATACCAGCCTGTATCCTTACTATAACAGATGTATAACAGCCTGTATCCTTAATGTATCAGATGTATGCCAGCCTGTACCCTTAATGTATCAGATATATACCAGCCTGTATCCTTACTATAACAGATGTATAACAGCCTGTATCCTTAATGTATCAGATGTATGCCAGCCTGTACCCTTAATGTATGATATGTATGCCAGCCTGTATCCTTACTATAACAGATGTATAACAGCCTGTATCCTTACTATAACAGATGTATAACAGCCTGTATCCTTACTATATCAGATGTATACCAACCTGTATCCTTCATGTATCATATGTATGCCAGTCTGTATCCTTAATGTATCATATGTATGCCAGCCTGTATCCTTACTATATCAGATGTATACCAGCCTGTATCGTTACTTAATCAGATGTATGCCACACTGTATCCTTACTTTATTTAGATGTATGCTTGTCTGTATCCTTAACCTATCAGATGTATGTCAGTCTGTATCCTTCATGTATCATATTATGCCAGCCTGTATCCGTCATGTATCATATTATACCAGCCTGTGTACTTCATGTATCATATGTATGCCAGCCTTTATCCTTAACCTATCAGATATTTGCCAACCTGTATCCTTAACCTATCAGATATATGCTAGGATGTATTCTTAATGTATCATATGTATGCAAGCCTGTATCCTTACTATATCAGATGTATACCAGCCTGTATCCTTACTATAACAGATGTATAACAGCCTGTATCCTTACTATATCAGATGTATACCAGCCTGTATCCTTACTTAATCAGATGTATGCCAGAATGTATCCTTACTATATTAGATGTATGCTTGTCTGTATCCTTAACCTATCAGATGTATGTCAGTCTGTATCCTTCATGTATCATATTATGCCAGCCTGTATCCGTCATGTATCATATTATACCAGCCTGTGTACTTCATGTAAGATATGTATGCCAGCCTTTATCCTTAACCTATCAGATATTTGCCAACCTGTATCCTTAACCTATCAGATATATGCAAGCCTGTATCCTTACTATATCAGATGTATACCAGCCTGTATCCTTACTATAACAGATGTATAACAGCCTGTATCCTTAATGTATCAGATGTATGCCAGCCTGTACTCTTAATGTATCAGATGTATACCAGCCTGTATCCTTACTATAACAGATGTATAACAGCCTGTATCCTTAATGTATCAGATATTTGCCAACCTGTATCCTTAACCTATCAGATATATGCCAGCATGTATTCTTACTATAACAGATGTATAACAGCCTGTATCCTTACTATAACAGATGTATAACAGCCTGTATCCTTACTATATCAGATGTATACCAACCTGTATCCTTCATGTATCATATGTATGCCAGCCTGTATCCTTAATGTATCAGATGTATGTCATTCTGTATCCTTGATGTATCTTATGTATGTTCGCGTCTATCAATACTATATCAGATGTATGCCAGCCTGTATCCTTATTATAACAGATGTTTGTCAGCCTGTATCCCTACTATAACAGATGTATAACAGCCTGTATCCTTACTATATCAGATGTTTGCCAGCCTGTATCCTTAATTTATCAGATGTATGCCAGCCTGTATCCTTAATGTATCAGATGTATGTCATCCTGTATCCTTAATGTATCTTATGTATGTTCGTGTGTATCAGTATTATATCAGATGTATGCCAGCCTGTATCCTTACTATATCAGATGTATACCAGCCTGTATCCTTACTTAATCAGATGTATGCCAGAATGTATCCTTACTATATTAGATGTATGCTTGTCTGTATCCTTAACCTATCAGATGTATGTCAGTCTGTATCCTTCATGTATCTTATTATGCCAGCCTGTATCCGTCATGTATCATATTATACCAGCCTGTGTACTTCATGTAACATATGTATGCCAGCCTTTATCCTTAACCTATCAGATATTTGCCAACCTGTATCCTTAACCTATCAGATATATGCAAGCCTGTATCCTTACTATATCAGATGTATACCAGCCTGTATCCTTACTATAACAGATGTATAACAGCCTGTATCCTTAATGTATCAGATGTATGCCAGCCTGTACCCTTAATGTATCAGATGTATACCAGCCTGTATCCTTACTATAACAGATGTATAACAGCCTGTATACTTAATGTATCAGATGTATGCCAGCCTGTACCCTTAATGTATCATATGTATGCCAGCCTGTATCCTTACTATAACAGATGTATAACAGCCTGTATCCTTACTATAACAGATGTATAACAGCCTGTATCCTTACTATAACACATGCATACCAGCCTGTATCCTTACTATATCAGATGTATGCCAGCCTATATCCTTAATATATCAGATGTATGCCAGCCTGTATCCTTACTTTATCATATGTATGCCAGCCTGTATCCCTTATGTATCAGATGTATGCCAGCCTGTATCCTTAATGTATCAGATGTATGTCATCCTGTATCCTTGATATATCTTATGTATGTTCGCGTCTATCAGTACTATATCAGATGTATGCCAGCCTGTATCCTTATTATAACAGATGTTTGTCAGCCTGTATGCCTACTATAACAGATGTATAACAGCCTGTATCCTTACTATATCAGATGTTTGCCAGCCTGTATCCTTAATTTATCAGATGTATGCCAGCCTGTATCCTTAATGTATCATATGTATGCCAGCCTGTATTTTTAATGTATCAGATGTATGTCATTCTGTATCCTTGATGTATCTTATGTATGTTCGCGTCTATCAGTACTATATCAGATGTATGCCAGCCTGTATCCTTACTTTATCATATGTATGCCAGCCTGTATCCCTTATGTATCATATGTATGCCAGCCTGTATCCTTAATGTATCAGATGTATGTCATTCTGTATCCTTGATGTATCTTATGTATGTTCACGTCTATCAGTACTATATCAGATGTATGCCAGCCTGTATCCTTATTATAACAGATGTTTGTCAGCCTGTATGCCTACTATAACAGATGTATAACAGCCTGTATCCTTACTATATCAGATGTTTGCCAGCCTGTATCCTTAATTTATCAGATGTATGCCAGCCTGTATCCTTAATGTATCATATGTATGCCAGCCTGTATTTTTAATGTATCAGATGTATGTCATTCTGTATCCTTGATGTATCTTATGTATGTTCGCGTCTATCAGTACTATATCAGATGTATGCCAGCCTGTATCCTTATTATAACAGATGTTTGTCAGCCTGTATCCCTACTATAACAGATGTATAACAGCCTGTATCCTTACTATATCAGATGTATGCCAGCCTGTATCCTTTATTTATCAGATGTATGCCAGCCTGTATCCTTAATGTATCAGATGTATGTCATCCTGTATCCTTAATGTATCTTATGTATGTTCGCGTGTATCAGTACTATATCAGATGTATGCCAGCCTGTATCCTTACTATATCAGATGTATACCAGCCTGTATCCTTACTTAGTCAGATGTATGCCAGAATGTATCCTTACTATATTAGATGTATTCTTGTCTGTATCCTTAACCTATCAGATGTATGTCAGTCTATATCCTTCATGTATCATATTATGCCAGCCTGTATCCG
This sequence comes from Mytilus californianus, assembly GCF_021869535.1. Taxonomy (NCBI): domain Eukaryota; kingdom Metazoa; phylum Mollusca; class Bivalvia; order Mytilida; family Mytilidae; genus Mytilus; species Mytilus californianus. Next base: position 124,840,860 of record NW_026262679.1, on the reverse strand, counting down.
TCATGTATCATATTATACCAGCCTATGTACTTCATGTATCATATGTATGCTAGCCTTTATCCTTAACCTATCAGATATTTGCCAACCTGTATCCTTAACCTATCAGATATATGCAAGCCTGTATCCTTACTATATCAGATGTATACCAGCCTGTATCCTTACTATAACAGATGTATAACAGCCTGTATCCTTAATGTATCAGATGTATGCCAGCCTGTACCCTTAATGTATCAGATGTATACCAGCCTGTATCCTTACTATAACAGATGTATAACAGCCTGTATCCTTAATGTATCAGATGTATGCCAGCCTGTACCCTTAATGTATCATATGTATGCCAGCCTGTATCCTTACTATAACAGATGTATAACAGCCTGTATCCTTACTATAACAGATGTATAACAGCCTGTATCCTTACTATAACACATGCATACCAGCCTGTATCCTGACTATATCAGATGTATGCCAGCCTATATCCTTAATATATCAGATGTATGCCAGCCTGTATCCTTACTTTATCATATGTATGCCAGCCTGTATCCCTTATGTATCAGATGTATGCCAGCCTGTATCCTTAATGTATCAGATGTATGTCATCCTGTATCCTTGATATATCTTATGTATGTTCTCGTCTATCAGTATTATATCAGATGTATGCCAGCCTGTATCCTTATTATAACAGATGTTTGTCAGCCTGTATCCCCACTATAACAGATGTATAACAGCCTGTATCCTTTCTATATCAGATGTATGCCAGCCTGTATCCTTAATTTATCAGATGTATGCCAGCCTGTATCCTTAATGTATCAGATGTATGTCATCCTGTATCCTTAATGTATCTTATGTATGTTCGCGTGTATCAGTACTATATCAGATGTATGCCAGTCTGTATCCTTACTATATCAGATGTATACCAGCCTGTATCCTTACTTAGTCAGATGTATGCCAGAATGTATCCTTACTATATTAGATGTATTCTTGTCTGTATCCTTAACCTATCAGATGTATGTCAGTCTATATCCTTCATGTATCATATTATGCCAGCCTGTATCCGTCATGTATGATATTATACCAGCCTGTGTACTTCATGTATCATATGTATGCCAGCCTTTATCCTTAACCTATCAGATATTTGCCAACCTGTATCCTTAACCTATCAGATATATGCAAGCCTGTATCCTTACTATATCAGATGTATACCAGCCTGTATCCTTACTATAACAGATGTATAACAGCCTGTATCCTTAATGTATCAGATGTATGCCAGCCTGTACCCTTAATGTATCAGATGTATACCAGCCTGTATCCTTACTATAACAGATGTATAACAGCCTGTATCCTTAATGTATCAGATGTATGCCAGCCTGTACCCTTAATGTATCATATGTATGCCAGCCTGTATCCTTACTATAACAGATGTATAACAGCCTGTATCCTTACTATAACAGATGTATAACAGCCTGTATCCTTACTATATCAGATGTATACCAACCTGTATCCTTCATGTATCATATGTATGCCAGTCTGTATCCTTAATGTATCATATGTATGCCAGTCTGTATCCTTAATGTATCATATGTATGCCAGTCTGTATCCTTACTGTATCAGATGTATACCAGCCTGTATCGTTACTTAATCAGATGTATGCCACACTGTATCCTTACTTTATTTAGATGTATGCTTGTCTGTATCCTTAACCTATCAGATGTATGTCAATCTGTATCCTTCATGTATCATATTATTCCAGCCTGTATCCGTTATGTATCATATTATACCAGCCTGTGTACTTCATGTATCATATGTATGCCAGCCTTTATCCTTAACCTATCAGATATTTGCCAACCTGTATCCTTAACCTATCAGATATATGCCAGGATGTATTCTTAATGTATCATATGTATGCAAGCCTGTATCCTTACTATATCAGATGTATACCAGCCTGTATCCTTACTATAACAGATGTATAACAGCCTGTATCCTTAATGTATCAGATGTATGCCAGCCTGTACCCTTAATGTATCAGATGTATGCCAGCCTGTATCCTAACTATAACAGATGTATAACAGCCTGTATCCTTACTATAACAGATGCATACCAGCCTGTATCCCTACTATATCAGATGTATGCCAGCCTGTATCCTTAATATATCAGATGTATGCCTGCCTGTATCCTTACTTTGTCATATGTATGCCAGCCTGTATCCCTTATGTATCAGATGTTTGCCAGCCTGTATCCTTAATGTATCAGATGTATGTCATCCTGTATCCTTGATGTATCTTATGTATGTTCACGTCTATCAGTACTATATCAGATGTATGCCAGCCTGTATTCTTATTATAACAGATGTTTGTCAGCCTGTATCCCTACTATAACAGATGTATAACAGCCTGTATCCTTACTATATCAGTGTATGCCAGCCTGTATCCTTTATGTATCAGATGTATGCCAGCCTGTATCCTTAATGTATCAGATGTATGTCATCCTGTATCCTTAATGTATCTTATGTATGTTCGCGTGTATCAGTACTATATCAGATGTATGCCAGCCTGTATCCTTACTATATCAGATGTATACCAGCCTGTATCCTTACTTAATCAGATGTATGCCAGAATGTATCCTTACTATATTAGATGTATGCTTGTCTGTATCCTTAACCTATCAGATGTATGTCAGTCTGTATCCTTCATGTATCATATTATGCCAGCCTGTATCCGTCATGTATCATATTATACCAGCCTGTGTACTTCATGTAACATATGTATGCCAGCCTTTATCCTTAACCTATCAGATATTTGCCAACCTGTATCCTTAACCTATCAGATATATGCAAGCCTGTATCCTTACTATATCAGATGTATACCAGCCTGTATCCTTACTATAACAGATGTATAACAGCCTGTATCCTTAATGTATCAGATGTATGCCAGCCTGTACCCTTAATGTATCAGATGTATACCAGCCTGTATCCTTACTATAACAGATGTATAACAGCCTGTATCCTTAATGTATCAGATATTTGCCAACCTGTATCCTTAACCTATCAGATATATGCCAGCATGTATTCTTACTATAACAGATGTATAACAGCCTGTATCCTTACTATAACAGATGTATAACAGCCTGTATCCTTACTATATCAGATGTATACCAACCTGTATCCTTCATGTATCATATGTATGCCAGCCTGTATCCTTAATGTATCAGATGTATGTCATTCTGTATCCTTGATGTATCTTATGTATGTTCACGTCTATCAGTACTATATCAGATGTATGCCAGCCTGTATCCTTATTATAACAGATGTTTGTCAGCCTGTATGCCTACTATAACAGATGTATAACAGCCTGTATCCTTACTATATCAGATGTTTGCCAGCCTGTATCCTTAATTTATCAGATGTATGCCAGCCTGTATCCTTAATGTATCATATGTATGCCAGCCTGTATTTTTAATGTATCAGATGTATGTCATTCTGTATCCTTGATGTATCTTATGTATGTTCGCGTCTATCAGTACTATATCAGATGTATGCCAGCCTGTATCCTTATTATAACAGATGTTTGTCAGCCTGTATCCCTACTATAACAGATGTATAACAGCCTGTATCCTTACTATATCAGATGTATGCCAGCCTGTATCCTTTATTTATCAGATGTATGCCAGCCTGTATCCTTAATGTATCAGATGTATGTCATCCTGTATCCTTAATGTATCTTATGTATGTTCGCGTGTATCAGTACTATATCAGATGTATGCCAGCCTGTATCCTTACTATATCAGATGTATACCAGCCTGTATCCTTACTTAGTCAGATGTATGCCAGAATGTATCCTTACTATATTAGATGTATTCTTGTCTGTATCCTTAACCTATCAGATGTATGTCAGTCTATATCCTTCATGTATCATATTATGCCAGCCTGTATCCGTCATGTATCATATTATACCAGCCTATGTACTTCATGTATCATATGTATGCCAGCCTTTATCCTTAACCTATCAGATATTTGCCAACCTGTATCCTTAACCTATCAGATATATGCAAGCCTGTATCCTTACTATATCAGATGTATACCAGCCTGTATCCTTACTATAACAGATGTATAACAGCCTGTATCCTTAATGTATCAGATGTATGCCAGCCTGTACCCTTAATGTATCAGATGTATATCAGCCTGTATCCTTACTATAACAGATGTATAACAGCCTGTATACTTAATGTATCAGATGTATGCCAGCCTGTACCCTTAATGTATCATATGTATGCCAGCCTGTATCCTTACTATAACAGATGTATAACAGCCTGTATCCTTACTATAACAGATGTATAACAGCCTGTATCCTTACTATATCAGATGTATACTAACCTGTATCCTTCATGTATCATATGTATGCCAGTCTGTATCCTTAATGTATCATATGTATGCCAGCCTGTATCCTTACTATATCAGATGTATACCAGCCTGTATCGTTACTTAATCAGATGTATGCCACACTGTATCCTTACTTTATTTAGATGTATGCTTGTCTGTATCCTTAACCTATCAGATGTATCATATGTATGCCAGCCTGTATCCTTACTATAACAGATGTATAACAGCCTGTATCCTTACTATAACAGATACATACCAGCCTGTATCCTTACTATATCAGATGTATGCCAGCCTATATCCTTAATATATCAGATGTATGCCAGCCTGTATCCTTACTTTATCATATGTATGCCAGCCTGTATCCCTTATGTATCAGATGTATGTCAGCCTGTATCCTTAATGTATCAGATGTATTTCATCCTGTATCCTTGATGTATCTTATGTATGTTCGCATCTATCAGTACTATATCAGATGTATGCCAGCCTGTATCCTTATTATAACAGATGTTTGTCAGCCTGTATCCCTACTATAACAGATGTATAACAGCCTGTATCCTTACTATATCAGATGTATGCCAGCCTGTATCCTTAATTTATCAGATGTATGCCAGCCTGTATCCTTAATGTATCAGATGTATGTCATCCTGTATCCTTAATGTATCTTATGTATGTTCGCGTGTATCAGTACTATATCAGATGTATGCCAGCTTGTATCCTTACTATATCAGATGTATACCAGCCTGTATCCTTACTTAATCAGATGTATGCCACACTGTATCCTTACTTTATTTGGATGTATGCTTGTCTGTATCCTTAATCTATCAGATGTATGTCAGTCTGTATCCTTCATGTATCATATTATGCCAGCCTGTATCCGTCATGTATCATATTATACCAGCCTGTGTACTTCATCCTTACTTAATCAGATGTATGCCAGAATGTATCCTTACTATATTAGATGTATGCTTGTCTGTATCCTTAACCTATCAGATGTATGTCAGTCTGTATCCTTCATGTATCATATTATGCCAGCCTGTATCCGTCATGTATCATATTATACCAGCCTGTGTACTTCATGTATCATCTGTATGCAAGCCTTTATCCTTAACCTATCAGATATTTGCCAACCTGTATCCTTAACCTATCAGATATATGCCAGGATGTATTCTTAATGTATCATATGTATGCAAGCCTGTATCCTTACTATATCCTTAATGTATCAGATGTATGTCATCCTGTATCCTTGATATATCTTATGTATGTTCTCGTCTATCAGTACTATATCAGATGTATGCCAGCCTGTATCCTTATTATAACAGATGTTTGTCAGCCTGTATCCCCACTATAACAGATGTATAACAGCCTGTATCCTTTCTATATCAGATGTATGCCAGCCTGTATCCTTAATTTATCAGATGTATGCCAGCCTGTATCCTTAATGTATCAGATGTATGTCATCCTGTATCCTTAATGTATCTTATGTATGTTCGCGTGTATCAGTACTATATCAGATGTATGCCAGTCTGTATCCTTACTATATCAGATGTATACCAGCCTGTATCCTTACTTAGTCAGATGTATGCCAGAATGTATCCTTACTATATTAGATGTATTCTTGTCTGTATCCTTAACCTATCAGATGTATGTCAGTCTATATCCTTCATGTATCATATTATGCCAGCCTGTATCCGTCATGTATGATATTATACCAGCCTGTGTACTTCATGTATCATATGTATGCCAGCCTTTATCCTTAACCTATCAGATATTTGCCAACCTGTATCCTTAACCTATCAGATATATGCAAGCCTGTATCCTTACTATATCAGATGTATACCAGCCTGTATCCTTACTATAACAGATGTATAACAGCCTGTATCCTTAATGTATCAGATGTATGCCAGCCTGTACCCTTAATGTATCAGATGTATACCAGCCTGTATCCTTACTATAACAGATGTATAACAGCCTGTATCCTTAATGTATCAGATGTATGCCAGCCTGTACCCTTAATGTATCATATGTATGCCAGCCTGTATCCTTACTATAACAGATGTATAACAGCCTGTATCCTTACTATAACAGATGTATAACAGCCTGTATCCTTACTATATCAGATGTATACCAACCTGTATCCTTCATGTATCATATGTATGCCAGTCTGTATCCTTAATGTATCATATGTATGCCAGTCTGTATCCTTAATGTATCATATGTATGCCAGTCTGTATCCTTACTGTATCAGATGTATACCAGCCTGTATCGTTACTTAATCAGATGTATGCCACACTGTATCCTTACTTTATTTAGATGTATGCTTGTCTGTATCCTTAACCTATCAGATGTATGTCAATCTGTATCCTTCATGTATCATATTATTCCAGCCTGTATCCGTTATGTATCATATTATACCAGCCTGTGTACTTCATGTATCATATGTATGCCAGCCTTTATCCTTAACCTATCAGATATTTGCCAACCTGTATCCTTAACCTATCAGATATATGCCAGGATGTATTCTTAATGTATCATATGTATGCAAGCCTGTATCCTTACTATATCAGATGTATACCAGCCTGTATCCTTACTATAACAGATGTATAACAGCCTGTATCCTTAATGTATCAGATGTATGCCAGCCTGTACCCTTAATGTATCAGATGTATGCCAGCCTGTATCCTAACTATAACAGATGTATAACAGCCTGTATCCTTACTATAACAGATGCATACCAGCCTGTATCCCTACTATATCAGATGTATGCCAGCCTGTATCCTTAATATATCAGATGTATGCCTGCCTGTATCCTTACTTTGTCATATGTATGCCAGCCTGTATCCCTTATGTATCAGATGTTTGCCAGCCTGTATCCTTAATGTATCAGATGTATGTCATCCTGTATCCTTGATGTATCTTATGTATGTTCACGTCTATCAGTACTATATCAGATGTATGCCAGCCTGTATTCTTATTATAACAGATGTTTGTCAGCCTGTATCCCTACTATAACAGATGTATAACAGCCTGTATCCTTACTATATCAGATGTATGCCAGCCTGTATCCTTTATGTATCAGATGTATGCCAGCCTGTATCCTTAATGTATCAGATGTATGTCATCCTGTATCCTTAATGTATCTTATGTATGTTCGCGTGTATCAGTACTATATCAGATGTATGCCAGCCTGTATCCTTACTATATCAGATGTATACCAGCCTGTATCCTTACTTAATCAGATGTATGCCAGAATGTATCCTTACTATATTAGATGTATGCTTGTCTGTATCCTTAACCTATCAGATGTATGTCAGTCTGTATCCTTCATGTATCATATTATGCCAGCCTGTATCCGTCATGTATCATATTATACCAGCCTGTGTACTTCATGTAACATATGTATGCCAGCCTTTATCCTTAACCTATCAGATATTTGCCAACCTGTATCCTTAACCTATCAGATATATGCAAGCCTGTATCCTTACTATATCAGATGTATACCAGCCTGTATCCTTACTATAACAGATGTATAACAGCCTGTATCCTTAATGTATCAGATGTATGCCAGCCTGTACCCTTAATGTATCAGATGTATACCAGCCTGTATCCTTACTATAACAGATGTATAACAGCCTGTATCCTTAATGTATCAGATATTTGCCAACCTGTATCCTTAACCTATCAGATATATGCCAGCATGTATTCTTACTATAACAGATGTATAACAGCCTGTATCCTTACTATAACAGATGTATAACAGCCTGTATCCTTACTATATCAGATGTATACCAACCTGTATCCTTCATGTATCATATGTATGCCAGCCTGTATCCTTAATGTATCAGATGTATGTCATTCTGTATCCTTGATGTATCTTATGTATGTTCACGTCTATCAGTACTATATCAGATGTATGCCAGCCTGTATCCTTATTATAACAGATGTTTGTCAGCCTGTATGCCTACTATAACAGATGTATAACAGCCTGTATCCTTACTATATCAGATGTTTGCCAGCCTGTATCCTTAATTTATCAGATGTATGCCAGCCTGTATCCTTAATGTATCATATGTATGCCAGCCTGTATTTTTAATGTATCAGATGTATGTCATTCTGTATCCTTGATGTATCTTATGTATGTTCACGTCTATCAGTACTATATCAGATGTATGCCAGCCTGTATCCTTATTATAACAGATGTTTGTCAGCCTGTATGCCTACTATAACAGATGTATAACAGCCTGTATCCTTACTATATCAGATGTTTGCCAGCCTGTATCCTTAATTTATCAGATGTATGCCAGCCTGTATCCTTAATGTATCATATGTATGCCAGCCTGTATTTTTAATGTATCAGATGTATGTCATTCTGTATCCTTGATGTATCTTATGTATGTTCGCGTCTATCAGTACTATATCAGATGTATGCCAGCCTGTATCCTTATTATAACAGATGTTTGTCAGCCTGTATCCCTACTATAACAGATGTATAACAGCCTGTATCCTTACTATATCAGATGTATGCCAGCCTGTATCCTTTATTTATCAGATGTATGCCAGCCTGTATCCTTAATGTATCAGATGTATGTCATCCTGTATCCTTAATGTATCTTATGTATGTTCGCGTGTATCAGTACTATATCAGATGTATGCCAGCCTGTATCCTTACTATATCAGATGTATACCAGCCTGTATCCTTACTTAGTCAGATGTATGCCAGAATGTATCCTTACTATATTAGATGTATTCTTGTCTGTATCCTTAACCTATCAGATGTATGTCAGTCTATATCCTTCATGTATCATATTATGCCAGCCTGTATCCGTCATGTATCATATTATACCAGCCTATGTACTTCATGTATCATATGTATGCCAGCCTTTATCCTTAACCTATCAGATATTTGCCAACCTGTATCCTTAACCTATCAGATATATGCAAGCCTGTATCCTTACTATATCAGATGTATACCAGCCTGTATCCTTACTATAACAGATGTATAACAGCCTGTATCCTTAATGTATCAGATGTATGCCAGCCTGTACCCTTAATGTATCAGATGTATATCAGCCTGTATCCTTACTATAACAGATGTATAACAGCCTGTATACTTAATGTATCAGATGTATGCCAGCCTGTACCCTTAATGTATCATATGTATGCCAGCCTGTATCCTTACTATAACAGATGTATAACAGCCTGTATCCTTACTATAACAGATGTATAACAGCCTGTATCCTTACTATATCAGATGTTTACTAACCTGTATCCTTCATGTATCATATGTATGCCAGTCTGTATCCTTAATGTATCATATGTATGCCAGCCTGTATCCTTACTATATCAGATGTATACCAGCCTGTATCGTTACTTAATCAGATGTATGCCACACTGTATCCTTACTTTATTTAGATGTATGCTTGTCTGTATCCTTAACCTATCAGATGTATGTCAGTCTGTATCCTTAACCTATCAGATGTATGTCAGTCTGTATCCTTCATGTATCATATTATGCCAGCCTGTATCCGTCATGTATCATATTATACCAGCCTGTGTACTTCATCCTTACTTAATCAGATGTATGCCAGAATGTATCCTTACTATATTAGATGTATGCTTGTCTGTATCCTTAACCTATCAGATGTATGTCAGTCTGTATCCTTCATGTATCATATTATGCCAGCCTGTATCCGTCATGTATCATATTATACCAGCCTGTGTACTTCATGTATCATCTGTATGCAAGCCTTTATCCTTAACCTATCAGATATTTGCCAACCTGTATCCTTAACCTATCAGATATATGCCAGGATGTATTCTTAATGTATCATATGTATGCAAGCCTGTATCCTTACTATATCAGATGTATACCAGCCTGTATCCTTACTATAACAGATGTATAACAGCATGTATCCTTAATGTATCAGATGTATTCCAGCCTGTACCCTTAATGTATCATATGTATGCCAGCCTGTATCCTTACTATAACAGATGTATAACAGCCTGTATCCTTACTATAACAGATGCATACCAGCCTGTATCCTTACTATATCAGATGTATGCCAGCCTATATCCTTTATATATCAGATGTATGCCAGCCTGTATCCTTACTTTATCATATGTATGCCAGCCTGTATCCCTTATGTATCAGATGTATGCCAGCCTGTATCCTTAATGTATCAGATGTATGTCATCCTGTATCCTTGATGTATCTTATGTATGTTCGCGTCTATCAGTACTATATCAGATGTATGCCAGCCTGTATCCTTATTATAACAGATGTTTGTCAGCCTGTATCCCTACTATAACAGATGTATAACAGCCTGTATCCTTACTATAACAGATGTATAACAGCCTGTATCCTTACTATATCAGATGTATGCCAGCCTATATCCTTAATATATCAGATGTATGCCAGCCTGTATCCTTACTTTATCATATGTATGCCAGCCTGTATCCCTTATGTATCAGATGTATGCCAGCCTGTATCCTTAATGTATCAGATGTATGTCATCCTGTATCCTTGATGTATCTTATGTATGTTCGCGTCTATCAGTACTATATGAGATGTATGCCAGCCTGTATCCTTATTATAACAGATGTTTGTCAGCCTGTATCCCTACTATAACAGATATATAACAGCCTGTATCCTTACTATATCAGATGTATGCCAGCCTGTATCCTTAATGTATCATATGTATGCCAGCCTGTATCATTACTATAACAGATGTACAACAGCCTGTATCCTTACTATAACAGATGCGTTCCAGCCTGTATCCTTACTATATCAAATGTATACCAGCCTGTATCGTTACTTAATCAGATGTATGCCACACTGTATCCTTACTTTATTTAGATGTATGCTTGTCTGTATCCTTAACCTATCAGATGTATGTCAGTCTGTATCCTTCGTGTATCATATTATGCCAGCCTGTATCCATCATGTATCATATTATACCAGCCTGTGTACTTCATGTATCATATGTATGCCAGCCTTTATCCTTAACCTATCAGATATTTGCCAACCTGTATCCATAACCTATCAGATATATGCAAACCTGTATCCTTACTATATCAGATGTATACCAGCCTGTATCCTTACTATAACAGATGTATAACAGCCTGTATCCTTAATGTATCAGATGTATTCCAGCCTGTACCCTTAATATCAGATGTATACCAGCCTGTATCCTTACTATAACAGATGTATAACAGCCTGTATCCTTAATGTATCAGATGTATGCCAGCCTGTACCCTTAATGTATCATATGTATGCCAGCCTGTATCCTTACTATAACAGATGTATAACAGCCTGTATCCTTACTATAACAGATGTATAACAGCCTGTATCCTTACTATATCAGATGTATACCAACCTGTATCCTTCATGTATCATATGTATGCCAGCCTGTATCCTTAATGTATCAGATGTATGTCATCCTGTATCCTTGATGTATCTTATGTATGTTCGCGTCTATCAGTACTATATCAGATGTATGCCAGCCTGTATCCTTATTATAACAGATGTTTGTCAGCCTGTATCCCTACTATAACAGATGTATAACAGCCTGTATCCTTACTATATCAGATGTATGCCAGCCTGTATCCTTATTTTATCAGATGTATGCCAGCCTGTATCCTTAATGTATCAGATGTATGTCATCCTGTATCCTTAATGTATCTTATGTATGTTCGCGTGTATCACTACTATATCAGATGTATGCCAGCCTGTATCCTTACTATATCAGATGTATACCAGCCTGTATCCTTACTTAATCAGATGTATGACAGAATGTATCCTTACTATATTAAATGTATGCTTGTCTGTATCCTTAACCTATCAGATGTATGTCAGTCTGTATCCTTCATGTATTATATTATGCCAGCCTGTATCCGTCATGTATCATATTATACCAGCCTGTGTACTTCATGTATCATATGTATGCCAGCCTTTATCCTTAACCTATCAGATATTTGCCAACCTGTATCCTTAACCTATCAGATATATGCAAGCCTGTATCCTTACTATATCAGATGTATACCAGCCTGTATCCTTCATGTAAAACAGCCTGTATCAGATGTATGCCAGCCTGTATCTTTACTATATCAGATGTATACCAGCCTGTATCGTTACTTAATCAGATGTATGCCACACTGTATCCTTACTTTAACAGATGTATAACAGCCTGTATCCTTACTATAACAGATGCATACCAGCCTGTATCCTTACTATATCAGATGTATGCCAGCCTATATCCTTAATATATCAGATGTATGCCAGCCTGTATCCTCACTTTATCATATGTATGCCAGCCTGTATCCCTTATGTATTAGATGTATGCCAGCCTGTATCCTTAATGTATCAGATGTATGTCATCCTGTATCCTTGATGTATCTTATGTATGTTCGCGTCTATCAGTACTATATCAGATGTATGCCAGCCTGTATCCTTATTATAACAGATGTTTGTCAGCCTGTATCCCTACTATAACAGATGTATAACAGCCTGTATCCTTACTATATCAGATGTATGCCAGCCTGTATCCTTAATTTATCAGATGTATGCCAGCCTGTATCCTTAATGTATCAGATGTATGTCATCCTGTATCCTTAATGTATCTTATGTATGTTCGCGTGTATCAGTACTATATCAGATGTATGCCAGCCTGTATCCTTACTATATTAGATGTATGCTTGTCTGTATCCTTAACCTATCAGATGTATGTCAGCCTGTATCCGTCATGTATCATATACTAGCCTGTGTACTTCATGTATCATATGTATGCCAGCCTTTATCCTTAACCTATCAGATATTTGCCAACCTGTATCCTTAACCTATCAGATATATGCAAGCCTGTATCCTTACTATATCAGATGTATACCAGCCTGTATCCTTACTATAACAGATGTATAACAGCCTGTATCCTTAATGTATCAGATGTATGCCAGCCTGTACCCTTAATGTATCATATGTATGCCAGCCTGTATCCTTACTATAACAGATGTATAACAGCCTGTATCCTTACTATAACAGATGTATAACAGCCTGTATCCTTACTATATCAGATGTATACCAACCTGTATCCTTCATGTATCATATGTATGCCAGTCTGTATCCTTAATGTATCATATGTATGTTAGCCTGTATCCTTACTACATTAGATGTATGTTTGTCTGTATCATTAATGTTTCAGAAGTTTGCCAATCAGTATCCTTAACCTATCAGATATATGCAAGCCTGTATCCTTACTATATCAGATGTATACCAGCCTGTATCCTTACTATAACAGATGTATAACAGCCTGTATCCTTAATGTATCAGATGTATGCCAGCCTGTACCCTTAATGTATCAGATGTATGCCTGCCTGTATCCTTACTATAACAGATGTAAAACAGCCTGTATCAGATGTATGCCAGCCTGTATCCTTACTATATCAGATGTATACCAGCCTGTATCGTTACTTAATCAGATGTATGCCACACTGTATCCTTACTTTATTTAGATGTATGCTTGTCTGTATCCTTAACCTATCAGATGTATGTCAGTCTGTATCCTACATGTATCATATTATGCCAGCCTGTATCCGTCATGTATCATATTATACCAGTCTGTGTACTTCATGTATCATATGTATGCCAGCCTTTATCCTTAACCTATCAGATATTTGCCAACATGTATCTTTCACCGATCAGATATATGCCAGCATGTATTCTTAATGTATCATATGTATGCCAGCCTGTATCCTTACTATAACAGATGTATACCAGCCTGTATCATTACTATAACAGATGTATAACAGCCTGTATCCTTAATGTATCAGATGTATGCCAGCCTGTACCCTTAATGTATCATATGTATGCCAGCCTACATCCTGTATCCTTACTATAACAGATGTATAACAGCCTGTATCCTTACTATAACAGATGCATACCAGCCTGTATCCTTACTATATCAGATGTATGCCAGCCTATATCCTTAGTATATCAGATGTATGCCAGCCTGTATCCTCACTTTATCATATGTATGCCAGCCTTTATCCTTAACCTATCAGATATTTGCCAACCTGTATCCTTAACCTATCAGATATATGCCAGGATGTATTCTTAATGTATTATATGTATGCAAGCCTGTATCCTTACTATATCAGATGTATACCAGCCTGTATCCTTACTATAACAGATGTATAACAGCCTGTATCCTTACTATATCAGATGTATACCATCCTGTATCCTTACTTAATCAGATGTATGCCAGAATGTATCCTTACTATATTAGATGTATGCTTGTCTGTATCCTTAACCTATCAGATGTATGTCAGTCTGTATCCTTCATGTATCATATTATGCCAGCCTGTATCCGTCATGTATCATATTATACCAGCCTGTGTACTTCATGTAACATATGTATGCCAGCCTTTATCCTTAACCTATCAGATATTTGCCAACCTGTATCCTTAACCTATCAGATATATGCAAGCCTGTATCCTTACTATATCAGATGTATACCAGCCTGTATCCTTACTATAACAGATGTATAACAGCCTGTATCCTTAATGTATCAGATGTATGCCAGCCTGTACCCTTAATGTATCAGATGTATGCCAGCCTGTATCCTTACTATAACAGATGTATAACAGCCTGTATCCTTAATGTATCAGATATTTGCCAACCTGTATCCTTAACCTATCAGATATATGCCAGCATGTATTCTTACTATAACAGATGTATAACAGCCTGTATCCTTACTATAACAGATGTATAACAGCCTGTATCCTTACTATATCAGATGTATACCAACCTGTATCCTTCATGTATCATATGTATGCCAGCCTGTATCCTTAATGTATCAGATGTATGTCATTCTGTATCCTTGATGTATCTTATGTATGTTCGCGTCTATCAGTACTATATCAGATGTATGCCAGCCTGTATCCTTATTATAACAGATGTTTGTCAGCCTGTATCCCTACTATAACAGATGTATAACAGCCTGTATCCTTACTATATCAGATGTTTGCCAGCCTGTATCCTTAATTTATCAGATGTATGCCAGCCTGTATCCTTAATGTATCAGATGTATGTCATCCTGTATCCTTAATGTATCTTATGTATGTTCGTGTGTATCAGTATTATATCAGATGTATGCCAGCCTGTATCCTTACTATATCAGATGTATACCAGCCTGTATCCTTACTTAATCAGATGTATGCCAGAATGTATCCTTACTATATTAGATGTATGCTTGTCTGTATCCTTAACCTATCAGATGTATGTCAGTCTGTATCCTTCATGTATCTTATTATGCCAGCCTGTATCCGTCATGTATCATATTATACCAGCCTGTGTACTTCATGTAACATATGTATGCCAGCCTTTATCCTTAACCTATCAGATATTTGCCAACCTGTATCCTTAACCTATCAGATATATGCAAGCCTGTATCCTTACTATATCAGATGTATACCAGCCTGTATCCTTACTATAACAGATGTATAACAGCCTGTATCCTTAATGTATCAGATGTATGCCAGCCTGTACCCTTAATGTATCAGATGTATACCAGCCTGTATCCTTACTATAACAGATGTATAACAGCCTGTATCCTTAATGTATCAGATGTATGCCAGCCTGTACCCTTAATGTATCATATGTATGCCAGCCTGTATCCTTACTGTAACAGATGTATAACAGCCTGTATCCTTACTATAACAGATGTATAACAGCCTGTATCCTTACTATAACACATGCATACCAGCCTGTATCCTGACTATATCAGATGTATGCCAGCCTATATCCTTAATATATCAGATGTATGCCAGCCTGTATCCTTACTTTATCATATGTATGCCAGCCTGTATCCCTTATGTATCAGATGTATGCCAGCCTGTATCCTTAATGTATCAGATGTATGTCATCCTGTATCCTTGATATATCTTATGTATGTTCTCGTCTATCAGTACTATATCAGATGTATGCCAGCCTGTATCCTTATTATAACAGATGTTTGTCAGCCTGTATCCCCACTATAACAGATGTATAACAGCCTGTATCCTTTCTATATCAGATGTATGCCAGCCTGTATCCTTAATTTATCAGATGTATGCCAGCCTGTATCCTTAATGTATCAGATGTATGTCATCCTGTATCCTTAATGTATCTTATGTATGTTCGCGTGTATCAGTACTATATCAGATGTATGCCAGCCTGTATCCTTACTATATCAGATGTATACCAGCCTGTATCCTTACTTAGTCAGATGTATGCCAGAATGTATCCTTACTATATTAGATGTATTCTTGTCTGTATCCTTAACCTATCAGATGTATGTCAGTCTATATCCTTCATGTATCATATTATGCCAGCCTGTATCCGTCATGTATGATATTATACCAGCCTGTGTACTTCATGTATCATATGTATGCCAGCCTTTATCCTTAACCTATCAGATATTTGCCAACCTGTATCCTTAACCTATCAGATATATGCAAGCCTGTATCCTTACTATATCAGATGTATACCAGCCTGTATCCTTACTATAACAGATGTATAACAGCCTGTATCCTTAATGTATCAGATGTATGCCAGCCTGTACCCTTAATGTATCAGATGTATACCAGCCTGTATCCTTACTATAACAGATGTATAACAGCCTGTATCCTTAATGTATCAGATGTATGCCAGCCTGTACCCTTAATGTATCATATGTATGCCAGCCTGTATCCTTACTATAACAGATGTATAACATCCTTTATCCTTACTATAACAGATGTATAACAGCCTGTATCCTTACTATATCAGATGTATACCAACCTGTATCCTTCATGTATCATATGTATGCCAGTCTGTATCCTTAATGTATCATATGTATGCCAGTCTGTATCCTTAATGTATCATATGTATGCCAGTCTGTATCCTTACTGTATCAGATGTATACCAGCCTGTATCGTTACTTAATCAGATGTATGCCACACTGTATCCTTACTTTATTTAGATGTATGCTTGTCTGTATCCTTAACCTATCAGATGTATGTCAGTCTGTATCCTTCATGTATCATATTATTCCAGCCTGTATCCGTTATGTATCATATTATACCAGCCTGTGTACTTCATGTATCATATGTATGCCAGCCTTTATCCTTAACCTATCAGATATTTGCCAACCTGTATCCTTAACCTATCAGATATATGCCAGGATGTATTCTTAATGTATCATATGTATGCAAGCCTGTATCCTTACTATATCAGATGTATACCAGCCTGTATCCTTACTATAACAGATGTATAACAGCCTGTATCCTTAATGTATCAGATGTATGCCAGCCTGTACCCTTAATGTATCAGATGTATGCCAGCCTGTATCCTAACTATAACAGATGTATAACAGCCTGTATCCTTACTATAACAGATGCATACC
Organism: Mytilus californianus; assembly: GCF_021869535.1. Taxonomy (NCBI): domain Eukaryota; kingdom Metazoa; phylum Mollusca; class Bivalvia; order Mytilida; family Mytilidae; genus Mytilus; species Mytilus californianus. The sequence goes on along the minus strand of NW_026262679.1, from coordinate 124,823,076 downwards.
AGCCTGTATCCCTACTATATCAGATGTATGCCAGCCTGTATCCTTAATATATCAGATGTATGCCAGCCTGTATCCTTAATTTATCAGATGTATGCCAGCCTGTATCCTTAATGTATCAGATGTATGTCATCCTGTATCCTTAATGTATCTTATGTATGTTCGCGTGTATCAGTACTATATCAGATGTATGCCAGCCTGTATCCTTACTATATCAGATGTATGCCAGAATGTATCCTTACTATATTAGATGTATGCTTGTCTGTATCCTTAACCTATCAGATGTATGTCAGTCTGTATCCTTCATGTATCATATTATGCCAGCCTGTATCCGTCATGTATCATATACTAGCCTGTGTACTTCATGTATCATATGTATGCCAGCCTTTATCCTTAACCTATCAGATATTTGCCAACCTGTATCCTTAACCTATCAGATATATGCAAGCCTGTATCCTTACTATATCAGATGTATACCAGCCTGTATCCTTACTATAACAGATGTATAACAGCCTGTATCCTTAATTTATCAGATGTATGCCAGCCTGTATCCTTAATGTATCATATGTATGCCAGCCTGTATCCTTACTATAACAGATGTATAACAGCCTGTATCCTTACTATAACAGATGTATAACAGCCTGTATCCTTACTATATCAGATGTATACCAACCTGTATCCTTCATGTATCATATGTATGCCAGTCTGTATCCTTAATGTATCATATGTATGCCAGTCTGTATCCTTCATGTATCATATGTATGCCAGTCTGTATCCTTAATGTATCATATGTATGCCAGCCTATATCCTTAATATATCAGATGTATGCCAGCCTGTATCCTTACTTTATCATATGTATGCCAGCCTGTATCCCTTATGTATCAGATGTATGCCAGCCTGTATCCTTAATGTATCAGATGTATATCATCCTGTATCCATGATGTATCTTATGTATGTTCGCGTCTATCAGTACTATATCAGATGTATGCCAGCCTGTATCCTTATTATAACAGATGTTTGTCAGCCTGTATCCCTACTATAACAGATGTATAACAGCCTGTATCCTTACTATATCAGATGTATGCCAGCCTGTATCCTTAATTTATCAGATGTATGCCAGCCTGTATCCTTAATGTATCAGATGTATGTCATCCTGTATCCTTAATGTATCTTATGTATGTTCGCGTGTATCAGTACTATATCAGATGTATGCCAGCTTGTATCCTTACTATATCAGATGTATACCAGCCTGTATCCTTACTTAATCAGATGTATGCCACACTGTATCCTTACTTTATTTGGATGTATGCTTGTCTGTATCCTTAATCTATCAGATGTATGTCAGTCTGTATCCTTCATGTATCATATTATGCCAGCCTGTATCCGTCATGTATCATATTATACCAGCCTGTGTACTTCATCCTTACTTAATCAGATGTATGCCAGAATGTATCCTTACTATATTAGATGTATGCTTGTCTGTATCCTTAACCTATCAGATGTATGTCAGTCTGTATCCTTCATGTATCATATTATGCCAGCCTGTATCCGTCATGTATCATATTATACCAGCCTGTGTACTTCATGTATCATATGTATGCCAGCCTTTATCCTTAACCTATCAGATATTTGCCAACCTGTATCCTTAACCTATCAGATATATGCAAGCCTGTATCCTTACTATATCAGATGTATACCAGCCTGTATCCTTACTATAACAGATGTATAACAGCCTGTATCCTTAATGTATCAGATGTATGCCAGCCTGTACCCTTAATGTATCAGATATATACCAGCCTGTATCCTTACTATAACAGATGTATAACAGCCTGTATCCTTAATGTATCAGATGTATGCCAGCCTGTACCCTTAATGTATGATATGTATGCCAGCCTGTATCCTTACTATAACAGATGTATAACAGCCTGTATCCTTACTATAACAGATGTATAACAGCCTGTATCCTTACTATATCAGATGTATACCAACCTGTATCCTTCATGTATCATATGTATGCCAGTCTGTATCCTTAATGTATCATATGTATGCCAGCCTGTATCCTTACTATATCAGATGTATACCAGCCTGTATCGTTACTTAATCAGATGTATGCCACACTGTATCCTTACTTTATTTAGATGTATGCTTGTCTGTATCCTTAACCTATCAGATGTATGTCAGTCTGTATCCTTCATGTATCATATTATGCCAGCCTGTATCCGTCATGTATCATATTATACCAGCCTGTGTACTTCATGTATCATATGTATGCCAGCCTTTATCCTTAACCTATCAGATATTTGCCAACCTGTATCCTTAACCTATCAGATATATGCCAGGATGTATTCTTAATGTATCATATGTATGCAAGCCTGTATCCTTACTATATCAGATGTATACCAGCCTGTATCCTTACTATAACAGATGTATAACAGCCTGTATCCTTACTATATCAGATGTATACCAGCTTGTATCCTTACTTAATCAGATGTATGCCAGCCTGTATCCTTACTATAACAGATGTATAACAGCCTGTATCCTTACTATAACAGATGTATAACAGCCTGTATCCTTACTATATCAGATGTATACCAACCTGTATCCTTCATGTATCATATGTATGCCAGTCTGTATCCTTAATGTATCATATGTATGCCAGCCTGTATCCTTACTATATCATATGTATACCAGCCTGTATCGTTACTTAATCAGATGTATGCCACACTGTATCCTTACTTTATTTAGATGTATGCTTGTCTGTATCCTTAACCTATCAGATGTATGTCAGTCTGTATCCTTCATGTATCATATTATGCCAGCCTGTATCCGTCATGTATCATATTATACCAGCCTGTGTACTTCATGTATCATATGTATGCTAGCCTTTATCCTTAACCTATCAGATATTTGCCAACCTGTATCCTTAACCTATCAGATATATGCCAGGATGTATTCTTAATGTATCATATGTATGCAAGCCTGTATCCTTACTATATCAGATGTATACCAGCCTGTATCCTTACTATAACAGATGTATAACAGCCTGTATCCTTAATGTATCAGATGTATGCCAGCCTGTACCCTTAATGTATCATATGTATGCCAGCCTGTATCCTTACTATAACAGATGTATAACAGCCTGTATCCTTACTATAACAGATACATACCAGCCTGTATCCTTACTATATCAGATGTATGCCAGCCTATATCCTTAATATATCAGATGTATGCCAGCCTGTATCCTTACTTTATCATATGTATGCCAGCCTGTATCCCTTATGTATCAGATGTATGCCAGCCTGTATCCTTAATGTATCAGATGTATGTCATCCTGTATCCTTGATGTATCTTATGTATGTTCGCATCTATCAGTACTATATCAGATGTATGCCAGCCTGTATCCTTATTATAACAGATGTTTGTCAGCCTGTATCCCTACTATAACAGATGTATAACAGCCTGTATCCTTACTATATCAGATGTATGCCAGCCTGTATCCTTAATTTATCAGATGTATGCCAGCCTGTATCCTTAATGTATCAGATGTATGTCATCCTGTATCCTTAATGTATCTTATGTATGTTCGCGTGTATCAGTACTATATCAGATGTATGCCAGCTTGTATCCTTACTATATCAGATGTATACCAGCCTGTATCCTTACTTAATCAGATGTATGCCACACTGTATCCTTACTTTATTTGGATGTATGCTTGTCTGTATCCTTAATCTATCAGATGTATGTCAGTCTGTATCCTTCATGTATCATATTATGCCAGCCTGTATCCGTCATGTATCATATTATACCAGCCTGTGTACTTCATCCTTACTTAATCAGATGTATGCCAGAATGTATCCTTACTATATTAGATGTATGCTTGTCTGTATCCTTAATCTATCAGATGTATGTCAGTCTGTATCCTTCATGTATCATATTATGCCAGCCTGTATCCGTCATGTATCATATTATACCAGCCTGTGTACTTCATGTATCATATGTATGCCAGCCTTTATCCTTAACCTATCAGATATTTGCCAACCTGTATCCTTAACCTATCAGATATATGCAAGCCTGTATCCTTACTATATCAGATGTATACCAGCCTGTATCCTTACTATAACAGATGTATAACAGCCTGTATCCTTAATGTATCAGATGTATGCCAGCCTGTACCCTTAATGTATCAGATATATACCAGCCTGTATCCTTACTATAACAGATGTATAACAGCCTGTATCCTTAATGTATCAGATGTATGCCAGCCTGTACCCTTAATGTATGATATGTATGCCAGCCTGTATCCTTACTATAACAGATGTATAACAGCCTGTATCCTTACTATAACAGATGTATAACAGCCTGTATCCTTACTATATCAGATGTATACCAACCTGTATCCTTCATGTATCATATGTATGCCAGTCTGTATCCTTAATGTATCATATGTATGCCAGCCTGTATCCTTACTATATCAGATGTATACCAGCCTGTATCGTTACTTAATCAGATGTATGCCACACTGTATCCTTACTTTATTTAGATGTATGCTTGTCTGTATCCTTAACCTATCAGATGTATGTCAGTCTGTATCCTTCATGTATCATATTATGCCAGCCTGTATCCGTCATGTATCATATTATACCAGCCTGTGTACTTCATGTATCATATGTATGCCAGCCTTTATCCTTAACCTATCAGATATTTGCCAACCTGTATCCTTAACCTATCAGATATATGCTAGGATGTATTCTTAATGTATCATATGTATGCAAGCCTGTATCCTTACTATATCAGATGTATACCAGCCTGTATCCTTACTATAACAGATGTATAACAGCCTGTATCCTTACTATATCAGATGTATACCAGCCTGTATCCTTACTTAATCAGATGTATGCCAGAATGTATCCTTACTATATTAGATGTATGCTTGTCTGTATCCTTAACCTATCAGATGTATGTCAGTCTGTATCCTTCATGTATCATATTATGCCAGCCTGTATCCGTCATGTATCATATTATACCAGCCTGTGTACTTCATGTAAGATATGTATGCCAGCCTTTATCCTTAACCTATCAGATATTTGCCAACCTGTATCCTTAACCTATCAGATATATGCAAGCCTGTATCCTTACTATATCAGATGTATACCAGCCTGTATCCTTACTATAACAGATGTATAACAGCCTGTATCCTTAATGTATCAGATGTATGCCAGCCTGTACTCTTAATGTATCAGATGTATACCAGCCTGTATCCTTACTATAACAGATGTATAACAGCCTGTATCCTTAATGTATCAGATATTTGCCAACCTGTATCCTTAACCTATCAGATATATGCCAGCATGTATTCTTACTATAACAGATGTATAACAGCCTGTATCCTTACTATAACAGATGTATAACAGCCTGTATCCTTACTATATCAGATGTATACCAACCTGTATCCTTCATGTATCATATGTATGCCAGCCTGTATCCTTAATGTATCAGATGTATGTCATTCTGTATCCTTGATGTATCTTATGTATGTTCGCGTCTATCAATACTATATCAGATGTATGCCAGCCTGTATCCTTATTATAACAGATGTTTGTCAGCCTGTATCCCTACTATAACAGATGTATAACAGCCTGTATCCTTACTATATCAGATGTTTGCCAGCCTGTATCCTTAATTTATCAGATGTATGCCAGCCTGTATCCTTAATGTATCAGATGTATGTCATCCTGTATCCTTAATGTATCTTATGTATGTTCGTGTGTATCAGTATTATATCAGATGTATGCCAGCCTGTATCCTTACTATATCAGATGTATACCAGCCTGTATCCTTACTTAATCAGATGTATGCCAGAATGTATCCTTACTATATTAGATGTATGCTTGTCTGTATCCTTAACCTATCAGATGTATGTCAGTCTGTATCCTTCATGTATCTTATTATGCCAGCCTGTATCCGTCATGTATCATATTATACCAGCCTGTGTACTTCATGTAACATATGTATGCCAGCCTTTATCCTTAACCTATCAGATATTTGCCAACCTGTATCCTTAACCTATCAGATATATGCAAGCCTGTATCCTTACTATATCAGATGTATACCAGCCTGTATCCTTACTATAACAGATGTATAACAGCCTGTATCCTTAATGTATCAGATGTATGCCAGCCTGTACCCTTAATGTATCAGATGTATACCAGCCTGTATCCTTACTATAACAGATGTATAACAGCCTGTATACTTAATGTATCAGATGTATGCCAGCCTGTACCCTTAATGTATCATATGTATGCCAGCCTGTATCCTTACTATAACAGATGTATAACAGCCTGTATCCTTACTATAACAGATGTATAACAGCCTGTATCCTTACTATAACACATGCATACCAGCCTGTATCCTTACTATATCAGATGTATGCCAGCCTATATCCTTAATATATCAGATGTATGCCAGCCTGTATCCTTACTTTATCATATGTATGCCAGCCTGTATCCCTTATGTATCAGATGTATGCCAGCCTGTATCCTTAATGTATCAGATGTATGTCATCCTGTATCCTTGATATATCTTATGTATGTTCGCGTCTATCAGTACTATATCAGATGTATGCCAGCCTGTATCCTTATTATAACAGATGTTTGTCAGCCTGTATGCCTACTATAACAGATGTATAACAGCCTGTATCCTTACTATATCAGATGTTTGCCAGCCTGTATCCTTAATTTATCAGATGTATGCCAGCCTGTATCCTTAATGTATCATATGTATGCCAGCCTGTATTTTTAATGTATCAGATGTATGTCATTCTGTATCCTTGATGTATCTTATGTATGTTCGCGTCTATCAGTACTATATCAGATGTATGCCAGCCTGTATCCTTACTTTATCATATGTATGCCAGCCTGTATCCCTTATGTATCATATGTATGCCAGCCTGTATCCTTAATGTATCAGATGTATGTCATTCTGTATCCTTGATGTATCTTATGTATGTTCACGTCTATCAGTACTATATCAGATGTATGCCAGCCTGTATCCTTATTATAACAGATGTTTGTCAGCCTGTATGCCTACTATAACAGATGTATAACAGCCTGTATCCTTACTATATCAGATGTTTGCCAGCCTGTATCCTTAATTTATCAGATGTATGCCAGCCTGTATCCTTAATGTATCATATGTATGCCAGCCTGTATTTTTAATGTATCAGATGTATGTCATTCTGTATCCTTGATGTATCTTATGTATGTTCGCGTCTATCAGTACTATATCAGATGTATGCCAGCCTGTATCCTTATTATAACAGATGTTTGTCAGCCTGTATCCCTACTATAACAGATGTATAACAGCCTGTATCCTTACTATATCAGATGTATGCCAGCCTGTATCCTTTATTTATCAGATGTATGCCAGCCTGTATCCTTAATGTATCAGATGTATGTCATCCTGTATCCTTAATGTATCTTATGTATGTTCGCGTGTATCAGTACTATATCAGATGTATGCCAGCCTGTATCCTTACTATATCAGATGTATACCAGCCTGTATCCTTACTTAGTCAGATGTATGCCAGAATGTATCCTTACTATATTAGATGTATTCTTGTCTGTATCCTTAACCTATCAGATGTATGTCAGTCTATATCCTTCATGTATCATATTATGCCAGCCTGTATCCGTCATGTATCATATTATACCAGCCTATGTACTTCATGTATCATATGTATGCTAGCCTTTATCCTTAACCTATCAGATATTTGCCAACCTGTATCCTTAACCTATCAGATATATGCAAGCCTGTATCCTTACTATATCAGATGTATACCAGCCTGTATCCTTACTATAACAGATGTATAACAGCCTGTATCCTTAATGTATCAGATGTATGCCAGCCTGTACCCTTAATGTATCAGATGTATACCAGCCTGTATCCTTACTATAACAGATGTATAACAGCCTGTATCCTTAATGTATCAGATGTATGCCAGCCTGTACCCTTAATGTATCATATGTATGCCAGCCTGTATCCTTACTATAACAGATGTATAACAGCCTGTATCCTTACTATAACAGATGTATAACAGCCTGTATCCTTACTATAACACATGCATACCAGCCTGTATCCTGACTATATCAGATGTATGCCAGCCTATATCCTTAATATATCAGATGTATGCCAGCCTGTATCCTTACTTTATCATATGTATGCCAGCCTGTATCCCTTATGTATCAGATGTATGCCAGCCTGTATCCTTAATGTATCAGATGTATGTCATCCTGTATCCTTGATATATCTTATGTATGTTCTCGTCTATCAGTATTATATCAGATGTATGCCAGCCTGTATCCTTATTATAACAGATGTTTGTCAGCCTGTATCCCCACTATAACAGATGTATAACAGCCTGTATCCTTTCTATATCAGATGTATGCCAGCCTGTATCCTTAATTTATCAGATGTATGCCAGCCTGTATCCTTAATGTATCAGATGTATGTCATCCTGTATCCTTAATGTATCTTATGTATGTTCGCGTGTATCAGTACTATATCAGATGTATGCCAGTCTGTATCCTTACTATATCAGATGTATACCAGCCTGTATCCTTACTTAGTCAGATGTATGCCGGAATGTATCCTTACTATATTAGATGTATTCTTGTCTGTATCCTTAACCTATCAGATGTATGTCAGTCTATATCCTTCATGTATCATATTATGCCAGCCTGTATCCGTCATGTATGATATTATACCAGCCTGTGTACTTCATGTATCATATGTATGCCAGCCTTTATCCTTAACCTATCAGATATTTGCCAACCTGTATCCTTAACCTATCAGATATATGCAAGCCTGTATCCTTACTATATCAGATGTATACCAGCCTGTATCCTTACTATAACAGATGTATAACAGCCTGTATCCTTAATGTATCAGATGTATGCCAGCCTGTACCCTTAATGTATCAGATGTATACCAGCCTGTATCCTTACTATAACAGATGTATAACAGCCTGTATCCTTAATGTATCAGATGTATGCCAGCCTGTACCCTTAATGTATCATATGTATGCCAGCCTGTATCCTTACTATAACAGATGTATAACAGCCTGTATCCTTACTATAACAGATGTATAACAGCCTGTATCCTTACTATATCAGATGTATACCAACCTGTATCCTTCATGTATCATATGTATGCCAGTCTGTATCCTTAATGTATCATATGTATGCCAGTCTGTATCCTTAATGTATCATATGTATGCCAGTCTGTATCCTTACTGTATCAGATGTATACCAGCCTGTATCGTTACTTAATCAGATGTATGCCACACTGTATCCTTACTTTATTTAGATGTATGCTTGTCTGTATCCTTAACCTATCAGATGTATGTCAATCTGTATCCTTCATGTATCATATTATTCCAGCCTGTATCCGTTATGTATCATATTATACCAGCCTGTGTACTTCATGTATCATATGTATGCCAGCCTTTATCCTTAACCTATCAGATATTTGCCAACCTGTATCCTTAACCTATCAGATATATGCCAGGATGTATTCTTAATGTATCATATGTATGCAAGCCTGTATCCTTACTATATCAGATGTATACCAGCCTGTATCCTTACTATAACAGATGTATAACAGCCTGTATCCTTAATGTATCAGATGTATGCCAGCCTGTACCCTTAATGTATCAGATGTATGCCAGCCTGTATCCTAACTATAACAGATGTATAACAGCCTGTATCCTTACTATAACAGATGCATACCAGCCTGTATCCCTACTATATCAGATGTATGCCAGCCTGTATCCTTAATATATCAGATGTATGCCTGCCTGTATCCTTACTTTGTCATATGTATGCCAGCCTGTATCCCTTATGTATCAGATGTTTGCCAGCCTGTATCCTTAATGTATCAGATGTATGTCATCCTGTATCCTTGATGTATCTTATGTATGTTCACGTCTATCAGTACTATATCAGATGTATGCCAGCCTGTATTCTTATTATAACAGATGTTTGTCAGCCTGTATCCCTACTATAACAGATGTATAACAGCCTGTATCCTTACTATATCAGTGTATGCCAGCCTGTATCCTTTATGTATCAGATGTATGCCAGCCTGTATCCTTAATGTATCAGATGTATGTCATCCTGTATCCTTAATGTATCTTATGTATGTTCGCGTGTATCAGTACTATATCAGATGTATGCCAGCCTGTATCCTTACTATATCAGATGTATACCAGCCTGTATCCTTACTTAATCAGATGTATGCCAGAATGTATCCTTACTATATTAGATGTATGCTTGTCTGTATCCTTAACCTATCAGATGTATGTCAGTCTGTATCCTTCATGTATCATATTATGCCAGCCTGTATCCGTCATGTATCATATTATACCAGCCTGTGTACTTCATGTAACATATGTATGCCAGCCTTTATCCTTAACCTATCAGATATTTGCCAACCTGTATCCTTAACCTATCAGATATATGCAAGCCTGTATCCTTACTATATCAGATGTATACCAGCCTGTATCCTTACTATAACAGATGTATAACAGCCTGTATCCTTAATGTATCAGATGTATGCCAGCCTGTACCCTTAATGTATCAGATGTATACCAGCCTGTATCCTTACTATAACAGATGTATAACAGCCTGTATCCTTAATGTATCAGATATTTGCCAACCTGTATCCTTAACCTATCAGATATATGCCAGCATGTATTCTTACTATAACAGATGTATAACAGCCTGTATCCTTACTATAACAGATGTATAACAGCCTGTATCCTTACTATATCAGATGTATACCAACCTGTATCCTTCATGTATCATATGTATGCCAGCCTGTATCCTTAATGTATCAGATGTATGTCATTCTGTATCCTTGATGTATCTTATGTATGTTCACGTCTATCAGTACTATATCAGATGTATGCCAGCCTGTATCCTTATTATAACAGATGTTTGTCAGCCTGTATGCCTACTATAACAGATGTATAACAGCCTGTATCCTTACTATATCAGATGTTTGCCAGCCTGTATCCTTAATTTATCAGATGTATGCCAGCCTGTATCCTTAATGTATCATATGTATGCCAGCCTGTATTTTTAATGTATCAGATGTATGTCATTCTGTATCCTTGATGTATCTTATGTATGTTCGCGTCTATCAGTACTATATCAGATGTATGCCAGCCTGTATCCTTATTATAACAGATGTTTGTCAGCCTGTATCCCTACTATAACAGATGTATAACAGCCTGTATCCTTACTATATCAGATGTATGCCAGCCTGTATCCTTTATTTATCAGATGTATGCCAGCCTGTATCCTTAATGTATCAGATGTATGTCATCCTGTATCCTTAATGTATCTTATGTATGTTCGCGTGTATCAGTACTATATCAGATGTATGCCAGCCTGTATCCTTACTATATCAGATGTATACCAGCCTGTATCCTTACTTAGTCAGATGTATGCCAGAATGTATCCTTACTATATTAGATGTATTCTTGTCTGTATCCTTAACCTATCAGATGTATGTCAGTCTATATCCTTCATGTATCATATTATGCCAGCCTGTATCCGTCATGTATCATATTATACCAGCCTATGTACTTCATGTATCATATGTATGCCAGCCTTTATCCTTAACCTATCAGATATTTGCCAACCTGTATCCTTAACCTATCAGATATATGCAAGCCTGTATCCTTACTATATCAGATGTATACCAGCCTGTATCCTTACTATAACAGATGTATAACAGCCTGTATCCTTAATGTATCAGATGTATGCCAGCCTGTACCCTTAATGTATCAGATGTATATCAGCCTGTATCCTTACTATAACAGATGTATAACAGCCTGTATACTTAATGTATCAGATGTATGCCAGCCTGTACCCTTAATGTATCATATGTATGCCAGCCTGTATCCTTACTATAACAGATGTATAACAGCCTGTATCCTTACTATAACAGATGTATAACAGCCTGTATCCTTACTATATCAGATGTATACTAACCTGTATCCTTCATGTATCATATGTATGCCAGTCTGTATCCTTAATGTATCATATGTATGCCAGCCTGTATCCTTACTATATCAGATGTATACCAGCCTGTATCGTTACTTAATCAGATGTATGCCACACTGTATCCTTACTTTATTTAGATGTATGCTTGTCTGTATCCTTAACCTATCAGATGTATCATATGTATGCCAGCCTGTATCCTTACTATAACAGATGTATAACAGCCTGTATCCTTACTATAACAGATACATACCAGCCTGTATCCTTACTATATCAGATGTATGCCAGCCTATATCCTTAATATATCAGATGTATGCCAGCCTGTATCCTTACTTTATCATATGTATGCCAGCCTGTATCCCTTATGTATCAGATGTATGTCAGCCTGTATCCTTAATGTATCAGATGTATTTCATCCTGTATCCTTGATGTATCTTATGTATGTTCGCATCTATCAGTACTATATCAGATGTATGCCAGCCTGTATCCTTATTATAACAGATGTTTGTCAGCCTGTATCCCTACTATAACAGATGTATAACAGCCTGTATCCTTACTATATCAGATGTATGCCAGCCTGTATCCTTAATTTATCAGATGTATGCCAGCCTGTATCCTTAATGTATCAGATGTATGTCATCCTGTATCCTTAATGTATCTTATGTATGTTCGCGTGTATCAGTACTATATCAGATGTATGCCAGCTTGTATCCTTACTATATCAGATGTATACCAGCCTGTATCCTTACTTAATCAGATGTATGCCACACTGTATCCTTACTTTATTTGGATGTATGCTTGTCTGTATCCTTAATCTATCAGATGTATGTCAGTCTGTATCCTTCATGTATCATATTATGCCAGCCTGTATCCGTCATGTATCATATTATACCAGCCTGTGTACTTCATCCTTACTTAATCAGATGTATGCCAGAATGTATCCTTACTATATTAGATGTATGCTTGTCTGTATCCTTAACCTATCAGATGTATGTCAGTCTGTATCCTTCATGTATCATATTATGCCAGCCTGTATCCGTCATGTATCATATTATACCAGCCTGTGTACTTCATGTATCATCTGTATGCAAGCCTTTATCCTTAACCTATCAGATATTTGCCAACCTGTATCCTTAACCTATCAGATATATGCCAGGATGTATTCTTAATGTATCATATGTATGCAAGCCTGTATCCTTACTATATCCTTAATGTATCAGATGTATGTCATCCTGTATCCTTGATATATCTTATGTATGTTCTCGTCTATCAGTACTATATCAGATGTATGCCAGCCTGTATCCTTATTATAACAGATGTTTGTCAGCCTGTATCCCCACTATAACAGATGTATAACAGCCTGTATCCTTTCTATATCAGATGTATGCCAGCCTGTATCCTTAATTTATCAGATGTATGCCAGCCTGTATCCTTAATGTATCAGATGTATGTCATCCTGTATCCTTAATGTATCTTATGTATGTTCGCGTGTATCAGTACTATATCAGATGTATGCCAGTCTGTATCCTTACTATATCAGATGTATACCAGCCTGTATCCTTACTTAGTCAGATGTATGCCAGAATGTATCCTTACTATATTAGATGTATTCTTGTCTGTATCCTTAACCTATCAGATGTATGTCAGTCTATATCCTTCATGTATCATATTATGCCAGCCTGTATCCGTCATGTATGATATTATACCAGCCTGTGTACTTCATGTATCATATGTATGCCAGCCTTTATCCTTAACCTATCAGATATTTGCCAACCTGTATCCTTAACCTATCAGATATATGCAAGCCTGTATCCTTACTATATCAGATGTATACCAGCCTGTATCCTTACTATAACAGATGTATAACAGCCTGTATCCTTAATGTATCAGATGTATGCCAGCCTGTACCCTTAATGTATCAGATGTATACCAGCCTGTATCCTTACTATAACAGATGTATAACAGCCTGTATCCTTAATGTATCAGATGTATGCCAGCCTGTACCCTTAATGTATCATATGTATGCCAGCCTGTATCCTTACTATAACAGATGTATAACAGCCTGTATCCTTACTATAACAGATGTATAACAGCCTGTATCCTTACTATATCAGATGTATACCAACCTGTATCCTTCATGTATCATATGTATGCCAGTCTGTATCCTTAATGTATCATATGTATGCCAGTCTGTATCCTTAATGTATCATATGTATGCCAGTCTGTATCCTTACTGTATCAGATGTATACCAGCCTGTATCGTTACTTAATCAGATGTATGCCACACTGTATCCTTACTTTATTTAGATGTATGCTTGTCTGTATCCTTAACCTATCAGATGTATGTCAATCTGTATCCTTCATGTATCATATTATTCCAGCCTGTATCCGTTATGTATCATATTATACCAGCCTGTGTACTTCATGTATCATATGTATGCCAGCCTTTATCCTTAACCTATCAGATATTTGCCAACCTGTATCCTTAACCTATCAGATATATGCCAGGATGTATTCTTAATGTATCATATGTATGCAAGCCTGTATCCTTACTATATCAGATGTATACCAGCCTGTATCCTTACTATAACAGATGTATAACAGCCTGTATCCTTAATGTATCAGATGTATGCCAGCCTGTACCCTTAATGTATCAGATGTATGCCAGCCTGTATCCTAACTATAACAGATGTATAACAGCCTGTATCCTTACTATAACAGATGCATACCAGCCTGTATCCCTACTATATCAGATGTATGCCAGCCTGTATCCTTAATATATCAGATGTATGCCTGCCTGTATCCTTACTTTGTCATATGTATGCCAGCCTGTATCCCTTATGTATCAGATGTTTGCCAGCCTGTATCCTTAATGTATCAGATGTATGTCATCCTGTATCCTTGATGTATCTTATGTATGTTCACGTCTATCAGTACTATATCAGATGTATGCCAGCCTGTATTCTTATTATAACAGATGTTTGTCAGCCTGTATCCCTACTATAACAGATGTATAACAGCCTGTATCCTTACTATATCAGATGTATGCCAGCCTGTATCCTTTATGTATCAGATGTATGCCAGCCTGTATCCTTAATGTATCAGATGTATGTCATCCTGTATCCTTAATGTATCTTATGTATGTTCGCGTGTATCAGTACTATATCAGATGTATGCCAGCCTGTATCCTTACTATATCAGATGTATACCAGCCTGTATCCTTACTTAATCAGATGTATGCCAGAATGTATCCTTACTATATTAGATGTATGCTTGTCTGTATCCTTAACCTATCAGATGTATGTCAGTCTGTATCCTTCATGTATCATATTATGCCAGCCTGTATCCGTCATGTATCATATTATACCAGCCTGTGTACTTCATGTAACATATGTATGCCAGCCTTTATCCTTAACCTATCAGATATTTGCCAACCTGTATCCTTAACCTATCAGATATATGCAAGCCTGTATCCTTACTATATCAGATGTATACCAGCCTGTATCCTTACTATAACAGATGTATAACAGCCTGTATCCTTAATGTATCAGATGTATGCCAGCCTGTACCCTTAATGTATCAGATGTATACCAGCCTGTATCCTTACTATAACAGATGTATAACAGCCTGTATCCTTAATGTATCAGATATTTGCCAACCTGTATCCTTAACCTATCAGATATATGCCAGCATGTATTCTTACTATAACAGATGTATAACAGCCTGTATCCTTACTATAACAGATGTATAACAGCCTGTATCCTTACTATATCAGATGTATACCAACCTGTATCCTTCATGTATCATATGTATGCCAGCCTGTATCCTTAATGTATCAGATGTATGTCATTCTGTATCCTTGATGTATCTTATGTATGTTCACGTCTATCAGTACTATATCAGATGTATGCCAGCCTGTATCCTTATTATAACAGATGTTTGTCAGCCTGTATGCCTACTATAACAGATGTATAACAGCCTGTATCCTTACTATATCAGATGTTTGCCAGCCTGTATCCTTAATTTATCAGATGTATGCCAGCCTGTATCCTTAATGTATCATATGTATGCCAGCCTGTATTTTTAATGTATCAGATGTATGTCATTCTGTATCCTTGATGTATCTTATGTATGTTCACGTCTATCAGTACTATATCAGATGTATGCCAGCCTGTATCCTTATTATAACAGATGTTTGTCAGCCTGTATGCCTACTATAACAGATGTATAACAGCCTGTATCCTTACTATATCAGATGTTTGCCAGCCTGTATCCTTAATTTATCAGATGTATGCCAGCCTGTATCCTTAATGTATCATATGTATGCCAGCCTGTATTTTTAATGTATCAGATGTATGTCATTCTGTATCCTTGATGTATCTTATGTATGTTCGCGTCTATCAGTACTATATCAGATGTATGCCAGCCTGTATCCTTATTATAACAGATGTTTGTCAGCCTGTATCCCTACTATAACAGATGTATAACAGCCTGTATCCTTACTATATCAGATGTATGCCAGCCTGTATCCTTTATTTATCAGATGTATGCCAGCCTGTATCCTTAATGTATCAGATGTATGTCATCCTGTATCCTTAATGTATCTTATGTATGTTCGCGTGTATCAGTACTATATCAGATGTATGCCAGCCTGTATCCTTACTATATCAGATGTATACCAGCCTGTATCCTTACTTAGTCAGATGTATGCCAGAATGTATCCTTACTATATTAGATGTATTCTTGTCTGTATCCTTAACCTATCAGATGTATGTCAGTCTATATCCTTCATGTATCATATTATGCCAGCCTGTATCCGTCATGTATCATATTATACCAGCCTATGTACTTCATGTATCATATGTATGCCAGCCTTTATCCTTAACCTATCAGATATTTGCCAACCTGTATCCTTAACCTATCAGATATATGCAAGCCTGTATCCTTACTATATCAGATGTATACCAGCCTGTATCCTTACTATAACAGATGTATAACAGCCTGTATCCTTAATGTATCAGATGTATGCCAGCCTGTACCCTTAATGTATCAGATGTATATCAGCCTGTATCCTTACTATAACAGATGTATAACAGCCTGTATACTTAATGTATCAGATGTATGCCAGCCTGTACCCTTAATGTATCATATGTATGCCAGCCTGTATCCTTACTATAACAGATGTATAACAGCCTGTATCCTTACTATAACAGATGTATAACAGCCTGTATCCTTACTATATCAGATGTTTACTAACCTGTATCCTTCATGTATCATATGTATGCCAGTCTGTATCCTTAATGTATCATATGTATGCCAGCCTGTATCCTTACTATATCAGATGTATACCAGCCTGTATCGTTACTTAATCAGATGTATGCCACACTGTATCCTTACTTTATTTAGATGTATGCTTGTCTGTATCCTTAACCTATCAGATGTATGTCAGTCTGTATCCTTAACCTATCAGATGTATGTCAGTCTGTATCCTTCATGTATCATATTATGCCAGCCTGTATCCGTCATGTATCATATTATACCAGCCTGTGTACTTCATCCTTACTTAATCAGATGTATGCCAGAATGTATCCTTACTATATTAGATGTATGCTTGTCTGTATCCTTAACCTATCAGATGTATGTCAGTCTGTATCCTTCATGTATCATATTATGCCAGCCTGTATCCGTCATGTATCATATTATACCAGCCTGTGTACTTCATGTATCATCTGTATGCAAGCCTTTATCCTTAACCTATCAGATATTTGCCAACCTGTATCCTTAACCTATCAGATATATGCCAGGATGTATTCTTAATGTATCATATGTATGCAAGCCTGTATCCTTACTATATCAGATGTATACCAGCCTGTATCCTTACTATAACAGATGTATAACAGCATGTATCCTTAATGTATCAGATGTATTCCAGCCTGTACCCTTAATGTATCATATGTATGCCAGCCTGTATCCTTACTATAACAGATGTATAACAGCCTGTATCCTTACTATAACAGATGCATACCAGCCTGTATCCTTACTATATCAGATGTATGCCAGCCTATATCCTTTATATATCAGATGTATGCCAGCCTGTATCCTTACTTTATCATATGTATGCCAGCCTGTATCCCTTATGTATCAGATGTATGCCAGCCTGTATCCTTAATGTATCAGATGTATGTCATCCTGTATCCTTGATGTATCTTATGTATGTTCGCGTCTATCAGTACTATATCAGATGTATGCCAGCCTGTATCCTTATTATAACAGATGTTTGTCAGCCTGTATCCCTACTATAACAGATGTATAACAGCCTGTATCCTTACTATAACAGATGTATAACAGCCTGTATCCTTACTATATCAGATGTATGCCAGCCTATATCCTTAATATATCAGATGTATGCCAGCCTGTATCCTTACTTTATCATATGTATGCCAGCCTGTATCCCTTATGTATCAGATGTATGCCAGCCTGTATCCTTAATGTATCAGATGTATGTCATCCTGTATCCTTGATGTATCTTATGTATGTTCGCGTCTATCAGTACTATATGAGATGTATGCCAGCCTGTATCCTTATTATAACAGATGTTTGTCAGCCTGTATCCCTACTATAACAGATATATAACAGCCTGTATCCTTACTATATCAGATGTATGCCAGCCTGTATCCTTAATGTATCATATGTATGCCAGCCTGTATCATTACTATAACAGATGTACAACAGCCTGTATCCTTACTATAACAGATGCGTTCCAGCCTGTATCCTTACTATATCAAATGTATACCAGCCTGTATCGTTACTTAATCAGATGTATGCCACACTGTATCCTTACTTTATTTAGATGTATGCTTGTCTGTATCCTTAACCTATCAGATGTATGTCAGTCTGTATCCTTCGTGTATCATATTATGCCAGCCTGTATCCATCATGTATCATATTATACCAGCCTGTGTACTTCATGTATCATATGTATGCCAGCCTTTATCCTTAACCTATCAGATATTTGCCAACCTGTATCCATAACCTATCAGATATATGCAAACCTGTATCCTTACTATATCAGATGTATACCAGCCTGTATCCTTACTATAACAGATGTATAACAGCCTGTATCCTTAATGTATCAGATGTATTCCAGCCTGTACCCTTAATATCAGATGTATACCAGCCTGTATCCTTACTATAACAGATGTATAACAGCCTGTATCCTTAATGTATCAGATGTATGCCAGCCTGTACCCTTAATGTATCATATGTATGCCAGCCTGTATCCTTACTATAACAGATGTATAACAGCCTGTATCCTTACTATAACAGATGTATAACAGCCTGTATCCTTACTATATCAGATGTATACCAACCTGTATCCTTCATGTATCATATGTATGCCAGCCTGTATCCTTAATGTATCAGATGTATGTCATCCTGTATCCTTGATGTATCTTATGTATGTTCGCGTCTATCAGTACTATATCAGATGTATGCCAGCCTGTATCCTTATTATAACAGATGTTTGTCAGCCTGTATCCCTACTATAACAGATGTATAACAGCCTGTATCCTTACTATATCAGATGTATGCCAGCCTGTATCCTTATTTTATCAGATGTATGCCAGCCTGTATCCTTAATGTATCAGATGTATGTCATCCTGTATCCTTAATGTATCTTATGTATGTTCGCGTGTATCACTACTATATCAGATGTATGCCAGCCTGTATCCTTACTATATCAGATGTATACCAGCCTGTATCCTTACTTAATCAGATGTATGACAGAATGTATCCTTACTATATTAAATGTATGCTTGTCTGTATCCTTAACCTATCAGATGTATGTCAGTCTGTATCCTTCATGTATTATATTATGCCAGCCTGTATCCGTCATGTATCATATTATACCAGCCTGTGTACTTCATGTATCATATGTATGCCAGCCTTTATCCTTAACCTATCAGATATTTGCCAACCTGTATCCTTAACCTATCAGATATATGCAAGCCTGTATCCTTACTATATCAGATGTATACCAGCCTGTATCCTTCATGTAAAACAGCCTGTATCAGATGTATGCCAGCCTGTATCTTTACTATATCAGATGTATACCAGCCTGTATCGTTACTTAATCAGATGTATGCCACACTGTATCCTTACTTTAACAGATGTATAACAGCCTGTATCCTTACTATAACAGATGCATACCAGCCTGTATCCTTACTATATCAGATGTATGCCAGCCTATATCCTTAATATATCAGATGTATGCCAGCCTGTATCCTCACTTTATCATATGTATGCCAGCCTGTATCCCTTATGTATTAGATGTATGCCAGCCTGTATCCTTAATGTATCAGATGTATGTCATCCTGTATCCTTGATGTATCTTATGTATGTTCGCGTCTATCAGTACTATATCAGATGTATGCCAGCCTGTATCCTTATTATAACAGATGTTTGTCAGCCTGTATCCCTACTATAACAGATGTATAACAGCCTGTATCCTTACTATATCAGATGTATGCCAGCCTGTATCCTTAATTTATCAGATGTATGCCAGCCTGTATCCTTAATGTATCAGATGTATGTCATCCTGTATCCTTAATGTATCTTATGTATGTTCGCGTGTATCAGTACTATATCAGATGTATGCCAGCCTGTATCCTTACTATATTAGATGTATGCTTGTCTGTATCCTTAACCTATCAGATGTATGTCAGCCTGTATCCGTCATGTATCATATACTAGCCTGTGTACTTCATGTATCATATGTATGCCAGCCTTTATCCTTAACCTATCAGATATTTGCCAACCTGTATCCTTAACCTATCAGATATATGCAAGCCTGTATCCTTACTATATCAGATGTATACCAGCCTGTATCCTTACTATAACAGATGTATAACAGCCTGTATCCTTAATGTATCAGATGTATGCCAGCCTGTACCCTTAATGTATCATATGTATGCCAGCCTGTATCCTTACTATAACAGATGTATAACAGCCTGTATCCTTACTATAACAGATGTATAACAGCCTGTATCCTTACTATATCAGATGTATACCAACCTGTATCCTTCATGTATCATATGTATGCCAGTCTGTATCCTTAATGTATCATATGTATGTTAGCCTGTATCCTTACTACATTAGATGTATGTTTGTCTGTATCATTAATGTTTCAGAAGTTTGCCAATCAGTATCCTTAACCTATCAGATATATGCAAGCCTGTATCCTTACTATATCAGATGTATACCAGCCTGTATCCTTACTATAACAGATGTATAACAGCCTGTATCCTTAATGTATCAGATGTATGCCAGCCTGTACCCTTAATGTATCAGATGTATGCCTGCCTGTATCCTTACTATAACAGATGTAAAACAGCCTGTATCAGATGTATGCCAGCCTGTATCCTTACTATATCAGATGTATACCAGCCTGTATCGTTACTTAATCAGATGTATGCCACACTGTATCCTTACTTTATTTAGATGTATGCTTGTCTGTATCCTTAACCTATCAGATGTATGTCAGTCTGTATCCTACATGTATCATATTATGCCAGCCTGTATCCGTCATGTATCATATTATACCAGTCTGTGTACTTCATGTATCATATGTATGCCAGCCTTTATCCTTAACCTATCAGATATTTGCCAACATGTATCTTTCACCGATCAGATATATGCCAGCATGTATTCTTAATGTATCATATGTATGCCAGCCTGTATCCTTACTATAACAGATGTATACCAGCCTGTATCATTACTATAACAGATGTATAACAGCCTGTATCCTTAATGTATCAGATGTATGCCAGCCTGTACCCTTAATGTATCATATGTATGCCAGCCTACATCCTGTATCCTTACTATAACAGATGTATAACAGCCTGTATCCTTACTATAACAGATGCATACCAGCCTGTATCCTTACTATATCAGATGTATGCCAGCCTATATCCTTAGTATATCAGATGTATGCCAGCCTGTATCCTCACTTTATCATATGTATGCCAGCCTTTATCCTTAACCTATCAGATATTTGCCAACCTGTATCCTTAACCTATCAGATATATGCCAGGATGTATTCTTAATGTATTATATGTATGCAAGCCTGTATCCTTACTATATCAGATGTATACCAGCCTGTATCCTTACTATAACAGATGTATAACAGCCTGTATCCTTACTATATCAGATGTATACCATCCTGTATCCTTACTTAATCAGATGTATGCCAGAATGTATCCTTACTATATTAGATGTATGCTTGTCTGTATCCTTAACCTATCAGATGTATGTCAGTCTGTATCCTTCATGTATCATATTATGCCAGCCTGTATCCGTCATGTATCATATTATACCAGCCTGTGTACTTCATGTAACATATGTATGCCAGCCTTTATCCTTAACCTATCAGATATTTGCCAACCTGTATCCTTAACCTATCAGATATATGCAAGCCTGTATCCTTACTATATCAGATGTATACCAGCCTGTATCCTTACTATAACAGATGTATAACAGCCTGTATCCTTAATGTATCAGATGTATGCCAGCCTGTACCCTTAATGTATCAGATGTATGCCAGCCTGTATCCTTACTATAACAGATGTATAACAGCCTGTATCCTTAATGTATCAGATATTTGCCAACCTGTATCCTTAACCTATCAGATATATGCCAGCATGTATTCTTACTATAACAGATGTATAACAGCCTGTATCCTTACTATAACAGATGTATAACAGCCTGTATCCTTACTATATCAGATGTATACCAACCTGTATCCTTCATGTATCATATGTATGCCAGCCTGTATCCTTAATGTATCAGATGTATGTCATTCTGTATCCTTGATGTATCTTATGTATGTTCGCGTCTATCAGTACTATATCAGATGTATGCCAGCCTGTATCCTTATTATAACAGATGTTTGTCAGCCTGTATCCCTACTATAACAGATGTATAACAGCCTGTATCCTTACTATATCAGATGTTTGCCAGCCTGTATCCTTAATTTATCAGATGTATGCCAGCCTGTATCCTTAATGTATCAGATGTATGTCATCCTGTATCCTTAATGTATCTTATGTATGTTCGTGTGTATCAGTATTATATCAGATGTATGCCAGCCTGTATCCTTACTATATCAGATGTATACCAGCCTGTATCCTTACTTAATCAGATGTATGCCAGAATGTATCCTTACTATATTAGATGTATGCTTGTCTGTATCCTTAACCTATCAGATGTATGTCAGTCTGTATCCTTCATGTATCTTATTATGCCAGCCTGTATCCGTCATGTATCATATTATACCAGCCTGTGTACTTCATGTAACATATGTATGCCAGCCTTTATCCTTAACCTATCAGATATTTGCCAACCTGTATCCTTAACCTATCAGATATATGCAAGCCTGTATCCTTACTATATCAGATGTATACCAGCCTGTATCCTTACTATAACAGATGTATAACAGCCTGTATCCTTAATGTATCAGATGTATGCCAGCCTGTACCCTTAATGTATCAGATGTATACCAGCCTGTATCCTTACTATAACAGATGTATAACAGCCTGTATCCTTAATGTATCAGATGTATGCCAGCCTGTACCCTTAATGTATCATATGTATGCCAGCCTGTATCCTTACTGTAACAGATGTATAACAGCCTGTATCCTTACTATAACAGATGTATAACAGCCTGTATCCTTACTATAACACATGCATACCAGCCTGTATCCTGACTATATCAGATGTATGCCAGCCTATATCCTTAATATATCAGATGTATGCCAGCCTGTATCCTTACTTTATCATATGTATGCCAGCCTGTATCCCTTATGTATCAGATGTATGCCAGCCTGTATCCTTAATGTATCAGATGTATGTCATCCTGTATCCTTGATATATCTTATGTATGTTCTCGTCTATCAGTACTATATCAGATGTATGCCAGCCTGTATCCTTATTATAACAGATGTTTGTCAGCCTGTATCCCCACTATAACAGATGTATAACAGCCTGTATCCTTTCTATATCAGATGTATGCCAGCCTGTATCCTTAATTTATCAGATGTATGCCAGCCTGTATCCTTAATGTATCAGATGTATGTCATCCTGTATCCTTAATGTATCTTATGTATGTTCGCGTGTATCAGTACTATATCAGATGTATGCCAGCCTGTATCCTTACTATATCAGATGTATACCAGCCTGTATCCTTACTTAGTCAGATGTATGCCAGAATGTATCCTTACTATATTAGATGTATTCTTGTCTGTATCCTTAACCTATCAGATGTATGTCAGTCTATATCCTTCATGTATCATATTATGCCAGCCTGTATCCGTCATGTATGATATTATACCAGCCTGTGTACTTCATGTATCATATGTATGCCAGCCTTTATCCTTAACCTATCAGATATTTGCCAACCTGTATCCTTAACCTATCAGATATATGCAAGCCTGTATCCTTACTATATCAGATGTATACCAGCCTGTATCCTTACTATAACAGATGTATAACAGCCTGTATCCTTAATGTATCAGATGTATGCCAGCCTGTACCCTTAATGTATCAGATGTATACCAGCCTGTATCCTTACTATAACAGATGTATAACAGCCTGTATCCTTAATGTATCAGATGTATGCCAGCCTGTACCCTTAATGTATCATATGTATGCCAGCCTGTATCCTTACTATAACAGATGTATAACATCCTTTATCCTTACTATAACAGATGTATAACAGCCTGTATCCTTACTATATCAGATGTATACCAACCTGTATCCTTCATGTATCATATGTATGCCAGTCTGTATCCTTAATGTATCATATGTATGCCAGTCTGTATCCTTAATGTATCATATGTATGCCAGTCTGTATCCTTACTGTATCAGATGTATACCAGCCTGTATCGTTACTTAATCAGATGTATGCCACACTGTATCCTTACTTTATTTAGATGTATGCTTGTCTGTATCCTTAACCTATCAGATGTATGTCAGTCTGTATCCTTCATGTATCATATTATTCCAGCCTGTATCCGTTATGTATCATATTATACCAGCCTGTGTACTTCATGTATCATATGTATGCCAGCCTTTATCCTTAACCTATCAGATATTTGCCAACCTGTATCCTTAACCTATCAGATATATGCCAGGATGTATTCTTAATGTATCATATGTATGCAAGCCTGTATCCTTACTATATCAGATGTATACCAGCCTGTATCCTTACTATAACAGATGTATAACAGCCTGTATCCTTAATGTATCAGATGTATGCCAGCCTGTACCCTTAATGTATCAGATGTATGCCAGCCTGTATCCTAACTATAACAGATGTATAACAGCCTGTATCCTTACTATAACAGATGCATACCAGCCTGTATCCCTACTATATCAGATGTATGCCAGCCTGTATCCTTAATATATCAGATGTATGCCAGCCTGTATCCTTAATTTATCAGATGTATGCCAGCCTGTATCCTTAATGTATCAGATGTATGTCATCCTGTATCCTTAATGTATCTTATGTATGTTCGCGTGTATCAGTACTATATCAGATGTATGCCAGCCTGTATCCTTACTATATCAGATGTATGCCAGAATGTATCCTTACTATATTAGATGTATGCTTGTCTGTATCCTTAACCTATCAGATGTATGTCAGTCTGTATCCTTCATGTATCATATTATGCCAGCCTGTATCCGTCATGTATCATATACTAGCCTGTGTACTTCATGTATCATATGTATGCCAGCCTTTATCCTTAACCTATCAGATATTTGCCAACCTGTATCCTTAACCTATCAGATATATGCAAGCCTGTATCCTTACTATATCAGATGTATACCAGCCTGTATCCTTACTATAACAGATGTATAACAGCCTGTATCCTTAATGTATCAGATGTATGCCAGCCTGTACCCTTAATGTATCATATGTATGCCAGCCTGTATCCTTACTATAACAGATGTATAACAGCCTGTATCCTTACTATAACAGATGTATAACAGCCTGTATCCTTACTATATCAGATGTATACCAACCTGTATCCTTCATTTATCATATGTATGCCAGTCTGTATCCTTAATGTATCATATGTATGTTAGCCTGTATCCTTACTACATTAGATGTATGTTTGTCTGTATCATTAATGTTTCAGAAGTTTGCCAATCAGTATCCTTCACCTATCAGATGTATGCCAGTCTGTATCCTTCATGTATCATATTATGCCAGCCTGTATCCTTCATGTATCATATGTATGCTTGCCTGTATCCTTACTATAACAGATATATGTCTACCTGTATCCTTATTAAAACAGATGTTTGTCAGCCTTTATCCTTACTATAACAGATGTATAACAGCCTGTATCCTTACTATATCAGATGTATGCCAGCCTGTATCCTTACTTTATCAGATGTATACCAGTCTGTATCCTTAATGTATCAGATGTATGTCATCCTATATCCTTAATGTATCTTATGTATGTTCGCGTGTATCAGTACTGTATCAGATGTATGCCAGCCTGTATCCTTACTATATAAGTTGTATACCAGAGTGTATCCTTAATGTATAATATGTATGTCCACATGTATCAGTACCATATCAGATGTATGCTAGACTGTATCCTTACTATATCAGATGTATGCAAGCCTGTATCCTTCTTGTAACAGATGTATGTTAGCCTGTATCCTTAACATTTCAATAGTTTGTCAGCCTGTATCCTTTCAGATGTATCCAAGCCTGTATCCTTAATGTATCAAATGTATGTTAGCCTGCATCCTAAACATATCAGATGTATGCCATATCCTGTATCCTTAACAGGTTTATTCTAGCTTATATCCTTAATGTATCAGATGTATGCCACCCTGTATCCTAATCATATCAGATTTATTTGGAATCGTCAACTCCCCTGTCCTGGTCATCTACAACAGTGCCATGCTCAAAGTGTATGGCTTAAGACAATTTTCTTCATCCATTCTGAAATAAAAACAAATTGGAGACCGTCTGCTGTCACATCCTCAAGTAACGGTACTCTTTTAGAAGCTCTGGGTAGAACGCTGTAACTGCTGCATGAACACAGTGGAACTGTCAACTACTATTTGTACATTTGCATGATCTACAAACCAAACTTTTAATTTCATTCTTGAAGGATTTAAATCTAATTAGTAGTTAATTAGTTCTTAATGTATCAGATGTATGCCATCCTGTATCCTTAACATAGCAGATTTATTTCAGCTTATATTCTTAGTGTATTAGATGTATGCTAGCTTGCATCTGTATAGAAGCACATATATTAAATTGCTGATCTTACATCTTTTTTGTAATTTTTTTCATTCAAGGAGATCTTAACCAAAATGAACGATTTAAAAAGAAAAGATATACTCATTTATATGTAGGAAATTGCAGCTTTGAAACTTGGTATTTGACTCAACCTGTAAACTACAAAAAGGCTTTGTGAATATGAATAAAAGTAGATTTAAATCATACATCATTGATCAATATGACAGCAACCCAACAGCACAAAAAAAAATCAACATAAAAAACTATTCTCCAACTATCAACAATTAAGTGTCTTATACAATATGCCAAGCTTTAAAACACTAATCTAGAAAAAGTGAATTCATTTAGCTGAGACTATCAATGATCTTCCATCATCAACAAATTTGCTAAATAACAAAAAAAGATTTCAGTTTTCAGGTACGTGTAAAACTCAATTTTGATGTCGAGTAATATTTTGTTAATGGTGAATAATAAGCAATTCAATAAATTCAAGATATTATTAGGTGTTAATGGTCATAATTAATTACCTTATATAAAGGGGAATATGTGCACTACATTATGAATTGACAGAAAAAAATATTTTTTATTCAAAAGTGTATGTACTAATGCAAATAAATATCAAATAATAAACTCAGAAATACATCTTACTTACTACCCATTTCTGTACTTACATTTAACAATCAATCTAACAGACCTAACATTTAACCACCAATCTAACAGACCAAACAGTTTTTCTTTATCATTGATATGTCTAAACTTCATTGGTCATTTCTAAGTTGTGTTTTCTTTATTTCTTGCTATTTTGCTGGTTTGAATGGTTTCCTATATTTTATTAAGTTGAAATGTTGTCTGTAGTTTTTATAGGGTTTCTTATGTATTTTTGAAGTTTATTTATATGATATTTTAAGCTTTAAAAAGTGTTTTCTATGATTGACACATTTGATTCAGTTACAATTTGATTTTTTTTCGTAATTATTTCAAAATTATATAATCATTGTAGTGCATATTATTCATTAACATGTCCAGATCCTTGTCCTTATTTGTCTTATATCATTTATGTTATTTAGAGAATTTCGTGTTAATAGCAGCTCTTTTTATTGGTTTCTGTTTTAAATGTATTCATAATTTTAGATATTCAATGCCTAAATTTAAAGCAGATTAAAGAAAAATGTTTTGTAGAAGAAAATATTATTTTTGTGTTTCATGGTCATATAAGAATTGCTTGGAGCACATATGTATTTTTACATATGATAGAATTTCAGATTGTACTAAAAAAATATAGATAAACATGAACAAAACTTGAAAAAAACAAACTTCTTTATGAAATTGAGCAGACAGTAAATTTATTGAATTTTGATTTTTTTCTGGTTTAGGAAATGCACTTGAAATTTAACTCCTTTTTGTTTAAATTTGAGGTTCAAATTGCATATATGAATGCAGAATTAGTTGAAAATTTAAATTTAACACACTATCAGATGATGTTAATATATATTTTTTCCTAAATTGTGTCATGTACATAAAATCATTTTCTCATTATAGACTTATATGGTATGATAAAATCCATGGGGATAATAAAATATAAAGTTTTTGTATACATCTTACAAATAATGACAAATGGTGATCATGCTTAGATCTTGCTTACTCTGTAAATATCGGATTCTAGGTCATTTAATTTTCTGATATTGAAGGACATTTTCATCGGATGAAAATTCCCTGGATCATACACCTTTAACCCTCAGTGTGTTACTGAAAAAACAGTTCATTTAGAAATTTCCAAAATGATATAAATAGGATTAATAGGCAGGTATTATACTTAAGACTTATTTTACATACTATATGTTCTTTAAAATAGAAATAATGGGACTCGTATGTCTGACTTGCCTTGCCCAGAAATTTTTGGTCAATCAACCCATTTTTAGACATTCCTGAATCTGAGCCTCAGTTCAGTACATGAAAATAAGAACTTGGTGTTCCAGAATTTTAAACATGATGTCCTTTTTGTTATTTCTGCATTTATTTGAAGGAGATAATAAAATGTAGAAGATCAATACACCAGAAAATTCTTTTATCAGATTTTATTTTACTCCTTTTTTATTGTCAGATCTTATTATTAAACATGATCAGAGTATTCTTGTTTCTGTCTCTAAGGAGATGTGACCTTTCTAAAAACTCTTCTTATCGGACCATTGTCATAAGATTCAGCTGTGTTTTAAATCATTTTAAACTGGCTTTTATATGTTTTTACCTGTGAAACACAAATCTTGTTATCACATAGATTTTCAGTGTTAAATAGAATTTACTGTTATAATTAAAACTTATAAGGAATATTTAGCATAGAGAAAGAAACCCTGCCTATCTATTGATTGCAGATGTCAATCTTAATTATAACGCTTGAGCAAACATTTATATAAAGAAAGCAAGCAAGCCAGTCAAACCTTTAAACTACAAGCATTAGGAAAATAGCTCTAATTGTATTGCTGTTTTTCATAATCAAGGTCAGACAATTAGTCCTTCAACAATTAGAAAATGTTTAAGCTTGAGAAGGGGTCAGAACTTTTCCAAAACAAAGTGATGTATTTTGGCAAAGGTAAGCAGTAAATTGTGTATATATCCAATGGGAACTTTCAACTATTGTCTATATGGTGGATTCGTTTTTAAGTAAATTATGTATAAAAATGTTGTGATTTCTGTAGATTCTGATTAATAATGACTTTCTTTTATTTCCAATTATACCAAGGATGGCAGAACAACCAGCAGAAATTGAAAGATTTGAAGAAATGTAGGCAAGTAGATTGTTTAATATATTGTTTCTTTCTGACGTCCCTGTTAAAGAAAAAGAAAAATAGAAAAGAGACAGTAAATGTCAAATATACTTGGTATACAACAAAGAAACACTTTAGAGCTATTTTCCTAATGCTTGTAGTTTAAAGGTTTGGTTGGCTTGCTTGCTTTGCTTGAATAAATGTTTGCTCAAGCATTGCAATTAAGATTGACATCTGCAATCAATAGATAGGCGGGGCTTCAGCTTGTGTACATTATACTTAAATGTTATGGGATGTTAAGAATAATGCAGAGTATAATGTATACAATGTGAAGCCCTGCCTATCTATTGATTGCAGATGTCAATCTTAATTATAATGCTTGAGCAAACATTTATACAAAGAAAGCAAGCAAGCCAGTCAAACCTTTAAACTACAAGCATTAGGGAAATAGCTCTAATTGTATTGCTGTTTTTCATAATCAAGGTCAGACAAGTCCTTCAACAATTAGAAAAAGCTTGAGAAGGGGTCAGAACTTTTCCAAAACAAAGTGATGTATTTTGCAAAGGTCAGCAGTAAATTGTGTATATCCAATGAGAACTTTCAACTATTGTCTATATGGTGGATTTTTAAGTAAATTATGTATAAAAATGTTGTGATTTCTGTAGATTCTGATTAATAATAACTTTCTTTTATTTCATATTATACCAAGGATGGCAGAAAAACCAGCAGAAATTGAAAGACTTGAAGAAATGTAGGCAAGTAGATTGTTTAATATATTGTTTCTTTCTGACGTCCCTGTTAAAGAAAAAGAAAATAGAAAAAAGACGGAAAATGTCAAATATACTTGGTATACAACAAAGAAACCCTTGAGAGCTATTTTCCTAATGCTTGTAGTTTAAAGGTTTGGTTGGCTTGCTTGCTTTGCTTGTATAAATGTTTGCTCAAGCATTGCAATTAAGATTGACATCTGCAATCAATAGATAGGTGGGGCTTCAGCTTGTGTACATTATACTTAAATATTATTGGATGTTAAGTATAATGCAGAGTATAATGTATAAAAGCTGAAGCCCTGCCTATCTATTGATTGCAGATGTCAATCTCAACTACAATGCTTGAGCAAACATTTATACAAAGCATTATGAAAATAGCTCTAAGCCTTTTTGCTGTTTTATTTTTCATAAAGAAAATTAAACTGGGACTTTTTGTTTGTTTTTCAGGATGAAAATAGTAAACAGGAAATTGTCAAGAGATTGTTACCTGAAGTCTGAAGTAGTTCAATGCAAAACATGAGGAAATCTCTTCTTAAATTCAAAAAATATTTTAGAAGGTTGATTTATAATGTTCAAATGCATGAATAAGACCCAGACAGCTATCTTGCTGGGACATTAGAACTCTTTGTTTTGGACTATATTTAGAAAGAACATAAGAAAAAGACTATATTTAGAAAGTAGATAAGAAAAAAAAATCCAATCAGAATAATGGATGTGATTTTTTGGGGAAATTGTTCTTGTTTCAAAAATTATCATCAGAACACTGTTGCAACGAAGGCTGATTTTTTAGTGGCTGCTCAGATTGGATTACTTTTACAGAATATCTATATAAAAAAAAGACATAAAATCCAGAATAGAAATGAGTAATATGCTAATATTTTAATGCTACCAATTAGAAATTGAAGAATAAATATAAGTATCTCCGGACAGTAAAACATTCAGATGATAATTTATTTTTCAGCTTTCATTCAATGCTAGCGCTGGCCCTGGTATTTACAAAGTGCCATGATAATATGAAAAATTAATGGGAAGAAATTTACCTGATGCTTAGGTAAGTTAGCATTACTACAAAAATACTACACAAATGCATTGTTAAGAGACAATATATATGTTCCTTGTTAAAGAATTCAGATGACGGCTATTTTCCTTTAATTTCTACCAGTTTATATATTTTATAGCTTCAAAGCAAACTGACACATGACAGGACTTGTTGCTAAGAGAACATTTTTTCATTAATAACTCAGTTTAAAGACGTACTTTATATATAAAAATGTGTGCATCACACAATCATACTGAGGAAAAGCATTGGTGAAAATTATTATTTCAAGGGAGACAATTTCAGTGAATTTTTTTCTACAGGATTAACTCATAAATACTTTTATACCATCATCAAATCAGATTTGCTAATAGGGTTGAAATAATATCCTGATCTTATTGTAAGGTTCATTTTTTTATGCATCAACCACTGAATGGTCAAGTTTTACCATTTGAAACATTTTCGTATTCTTAAAACCCAATATTTGCGACCAATGGCTTGCATTGTAAATGGATATTTAATGTTGAATACCAAATGGTATAAAAAATCGAGAACCTTTCTGCACTGAGCAGCAAAACATAATCTGTCATAAACTGTCAATGATTAACCTGATTATGAAGAATAAATATTGTGATACAGAAAAACTGTTTCTCCTTTTTATGCCACTGCCTTAGCGGAAGGGGGCATTAAGTTTTACCCTTGTCCGTCTGTAAGTCCCAAAATTGGTTTCCGTTTTCTAATTTTAGTTTTCCTCAACCAAATGTTATGAAACTTATACACTATGCTTATTACCACAAAACACAGATCAAGTTTGAATTTTGGTGGCATCACTTTTACCGTTCTAGAGTTATGCCCCTTTACAAATAGAAAAATTGCTGAATTTTTCATTTCTGTTCGCTAACTTTAGTTTGCCTCAACCATATGTTATGAAACTTATACACAATGCTTAATACTACAAAACACAGATCAAGTTCGAATTTTGGTGGTGTCACTTTTACTGTTCTAGAATTATGCCCCTTTACTAATGGAAAAATTGCTGAATTTTTCATTTCCATTCTCTAACTTGAAGTTTGCCT
Organism: Mytilus californianus; assembly: GCF_021869535.1. Lineage (NCBI taxonomy): Eukaryota > Metazoa > Mollusca > Bivalvia > Mytilida > Mytilidae > Mytilus > Mytilus californianus. Next base: position 124,790,054 of record NW_026262679.1, on the reverse strand, counting down.
GAACTAAATGTTATGAAACTTATACACAATGCTTAATACTACAAAACACAGATCAAGTTCGAATTTTGGTGGTGTCACTTTTACTGTTCTAGAATTATGCCCCTTTACAAATGGAAAAATTGCTGAATTTTTCATTTCCATTCTCTAACTTGAAGTTTGCCTGAACTAAATGTTATGAAACTTATACACAATGCTTAATACTACAAAACACAGATCAAGTTCGAATTTTGGTGGTGTCACTTTTACTGTTCTAGAATTATGCCCCTTTACAAATGGAAAAATTGCTGAATTTTTCATTTCCATTCTCTAACTTGAAGTTTGCCTGAACTAAATGTTATGAAACGTATACACAATGTTTATTACCACAAAACTCAGATCAAGTACAATTTTGGGTAACATCAGTTCTTGAGTTTTGTCCCTTTATAAAGTTATATGCAAGCGGGTGGCATCATATGTGTCCCATGGACACATTCCCCATTTATTATATTTAAGAACCTTGTGATAAAATTTCATTCCATTTGTAGGTAATGTTTGATGCTTCCAATTCTGGATATTTTAGAAATAATGGTGAAAATGAAGGATTCAGGACATCAACACACAGAACATGAGAGACTCCGTTACTAACAACAAAACAATAGAATATAATCAATGATGAAATAAAAACTTTGTTTAGCGTGATCTTTTTTATTTATTAAATTGAGGAGAGAAAGTCGAATATAATTTTTAAATATGAAATGTGTGAAAGGCATAAAGAGAGTCGGCTAGGTTTTGTGAAGATTAAATTTGTTCATTTTAAGGCTCACTGCTTATTTACAATTCTTGATTAAAAATGTTTTTTTTCTTCAAAATTTAGAATTTGACAGTCATCATGTTAAATGAGAGTTAGAATATGCTTTTGTAAAGATTTATCCCGTTTCAACCATAAAGCTGCATTATATTATTACCATTTTTTTTAATGAGCGGTTTGATAATAGACTGTCACTGTTATTTTTTTGTTTGTTTTTTTTTTTTTTGCATTTATGGTTTAAACAAGATTAATTTAAGAGGAAGGGAAAATGCAGTGTATGAAAGATAGAAATAGACTATGTATGTAAAGGTATATTCTTTTTCAGCAAAACAGCAGGAAGTCTTTACAATTTTTTGTGTTGAAATAATCAAGCACCTGCTAATTTGTTTTAAATTGGATATATCTTGGATGAGTATAACATAGTATATTGAAAACTGTATTTTTAAAAAAGCATTTCAGACACACTAAAAATATTACATATTAAAAAATTTAGACAGTAAATTTTCATTTTATATCTAAATTATCACAGTTATGCTATATATTGAGTGAATCATTTTTTATATATTTTTTTTTAAAAGCTTTCAGCACAGGAAGTGTAATCAAAGTATGATGAATGAGGAGCTAATAGGTTAAAGTTATGGCAAGGGGAGGGAATATACCTATTTACCTATTTACCTCCTAATACTGGTTGCTTCCTTTGATTTTGTAGAGCATTGTAGAGAAATAATGTAAAGAAAGAAAGAAAAAGCAAAAAATTAAAAAAAGAAGGAACAAAATGTAAACTAAATTCTAGGAAATGGCAGTATGGGGTGTTTATAAGTTAATAGAAATTTATAAGTTGTAGACTGGTCTCAAATAAGTTGCCAAAACCTGCCAGTTGGTTTAGGTAAGATAAATCTAGAAGCGGGAGATAGCATTTTGAGATGCTACTTTTCTTTGATTTTTTTTTTGGCTTTCTATCTATGAACAAAGAATATACACTTGAATATGACATGGATCAAAATTTAATAAATCAGCTCTCATTTTTTAAAACATCACAGCCATGTTCTATTCTATGTGTATTATGTCATTTTGTTAAACCTTTCAACACAGAAAGCAAAATCTAAAAAAGCTAAAAATAATCAGGAGCGCATCAGATATGATGTAATCAAAATTTGCCATTTTGTAGACCTTAGTTAAAAAAAAATTGAGAACAAAAAATATGAAAAAAACTGTAAACTAAGTTCTAGGAAATAGCAGTACAGGTTGGTTTGAAATTTAATGATATCTTTTGGATATTAAATTCTTCTTTTTATATTTTGAATTCATCTGATTTGCATATATGATAGAGAGAGAGAACAAGACTTTGTGAAGGTTTATTCTGTTTCAATCTAACAGCAGGTGCTTCTTTCATCTTATTGTAGTCATCTCTTATGAGCAATTTTCAATAAAATTACTAAAACCTGCCAGTGGATTAAGATTGATCATATATCTAGAAAGAGGGTAAAGTATTTTGATTTTAATTACCAGCACTTAAAAATAATTATATACACATTGCTTCTTAATTTTCATTATTTTGGATTAAGAGCATGATATTCTATTAACAAAACATTCAAGTGTGTCTTTTTTTTTAAATATAAACTTATTTGCTAATAATTTTAAAAGAAGCTATTACAATTTTGACATATTTACAATGGGATGAAAAACAAGTATCATCTCCATTTATCAAGACACATTTAAACAAGAAAAGAATATAAGAAAACAAAAATATCTTAATAATTTCTAAATTTGCAGTAATTGTACACTTCACAGCATTTTCTACTCATAATAATTTGTTTTAACACTATAATTCATGGTTTTTGCTTAATTTTTTGTTCACACAAGGAAAGTATGCCGCTTTGTTTTATTTTTTCTGTCATTGTATGCCCATATGTGTTTTTTTTAAGAATAATGTACTCTTCTTGTATGACAAACTTGCAATCAAACCATTCACTGAATACCAGCAAAAGACCATTTGTTATTGTCAGTAATAAAACTTGCCTTAGAGAAATGCAGTCCAGCTGCTATGTTTATATGGAATAACATGAAGGCTTTTTTGTGTATGATTATTGAAATAATAATATTTCTTAATAAAAGTTTATACTGAAAATTAGCAATGATGGCTTGTTGTCTTAGTATTATATCCCTCTTCTAGGAGTTTGGGCTATACTGCATTCACCTTGATGGTCTGTCCCGCTGTCTGTCCGTTTTGTCCAACAAATATTTCAGTCACATTTTTTGCAGGTACTACTGAACAGAATGACTATGACAGTGATGAGTTGTAACATGTGAGAATTTTTCAGATCTGTGAGGTATCTACCTTCTGTTTGCTGATACTTTGAATTTTTCAATAAGTTGAATGAACATAAAAAAAATCCTTGCATTTCTCCAATACTACTGAACAGAATGAATTCATATTTGGCCTGCAGCTCCAAAGTGATAAGTTGTAACATGTGTGCTTTACTGATCTGTCACCTGCCATCCTCAGTGATTGTCTATAGACTGAAATTTTTGCGTAAAACCTGCCATCCTCAGTGATTGTCTATAGACTGAAATTTTTGCATAAAAACCTGCCATCCTCAGTGATTGTCTATAGACTGAAATTTTTGCATAAGTCATGTGTTAAAAGATGGTGATAAGATAATTTTAACAGTACATTGTAAGTCAATGATATGTGGTACACATACATCATAATACCTATGATTTATATCCATTTTATTCAAAATAATTTGGTGTTCAACCCCTCGTCCCTGGTCCATTGAAACACATTTTTTCCTAGTTAACATGTTTCTTGATGGGTAAAATTATCACGACCAACTGAAAATGATTTTAATTAGTATTATACTTTAGCATCTACATATGTGATGTCTATGAAGACTAAGCCTGGACTCTCGCAGTCATGGTCAATTAACAACAATGAAAAGTTTTTTACCTCGCCTTGATGGAGTCAAAATGCGAGACATAGGTATGCTGTTTCCGGCATCGTCAACAATGTATTAGTTTGTGATTAGGTCAGTTTATGGGTACCCACTAGTGATAGGTCAGTGATATTTGGTATGCAGTTGTACCAGCGTTGGCACATCTCATTTCCATGGAGATTATTTGGCCTGCCCCCTCAGTCATGGTCTGCTGACTTTGAAACTTTTGGTTAGTTTACATGTATTATTTTGTGATTATGTCAATTTATGGGTAGCCTGGCATCCTGACCCAATCTAATACTTACTGTCAAGCAGTTGGCCAGGATCCCAGGCTAATTTATGGGGAACCACTAGTGGTAGGTCAATGATATTTGATATGCAGTTGTATTAGCATTGGCAAATCGCATTTCCATGTAGATTATTTGGCCCCGCTCCCTCAGTCATGGTCTATTTACTATGTAACTTTTGCTTAGTTTACATGTTAGTTGTGATTTGGTCAGTTTATGGGGAACTACTGGTTGCAGGTCAATGATATTAGGTATGTTGTTGTATTAGCACGGCACATCTCATTTCCACGGAGAATATTTAGCCCTGTACCTTCAGTCATGGTTCATTGACTTTGAATATTTTGCATAACTTGTATGTTAAAGTTTTGCTATTTCAATATCATAATTTACATTTTACTATCATAATAACAAAAAGGCGAGGCATTTCTCTGTGTTAACAGTTTATGATATTGTCAATGTATGGTGCTCAGAAGTATTCATAAGATCCTTTAGATATTAGGTCAGTTGTATGAGTCATATTTAACTGTTGAGATTGCATTTTAGACATTTTTCTTTGTTCATATGCAAGCTATTGAACAATGATTTGTTCTATCCCAATCTACATCTGATGGAACTAACCTTTCAACTTTGATGCAAATCTTAAACCTGGTCATTGCGAGGGTTTTGCTCTTATCTTGATTAACAAGGATTGCCTGAGTTTTTCTGCTGAAGACTGGTGGTTCCAAGATTGCTGAAAGTGGCCAAGAACTATAGTTTAGTATTCATGGAAGGAAATGAAGTCATATTTTATTCGGATTAATTTCTGCAGTAATTTTGTTCCTGTTTAATTTATTATGTATGCTGAATTGATTGATTGGTTTAAGTCATATAACATAGAAACTAGAAGACTTGAAGAATGCAATGTTTGCTGAATGTGGTGCGACCTTAAGTCAAAACATTGAATAAGCAGCACATTATCATATCTTTGTGGCTTGTGGCACATAATCATATCTTTGTGGCTTGTGGCACTTTTTATGCCATGAAATCGCAGTATAACATTACAACATACATCATTTGTGCATGAGACCTTTTATGTTTAGCATTGGCTTTAATATTTTTAAAGATGAGCAGTGTTGCATGTAGGCTAGCTAATGAAGCTGTCAATTACAAGTCAGAATGAAATAGGCATGGATAGGAAAATGTTCGCAGTATGTTCCCTGTAAGGACGTTTGTAGCTCATTTTAAGTATTGCTTGCACAGAATGACAAAAAAATCTTTAGTACATTATGAAAAATAAAAATTATGTCATATCAAGTAATGCCTTGGACTTATAAAAATTGGTTTCCGGTTACGCCGAATAAGCTGAAATTATTCCAACATTATGATTTTTTCGACAAGACACCATACATTAGACAAGTCGAGGTAAAATATTTTCAAGGAAGCATTACGTAAACATGTGATTTTGAATTCAATTCAGAATAGAATGATTTTTTTTTCTTTATGAAAACTTCTTGTGCCAAAAAAAATATGATTGAAAACAGTGTTCAGTTGAATATGGAGTTGCATATAAAAACTAAGATTTCTTTCTTTGGAATGTTCTTGATTCATTAGTTTACATAAAGTAAGATGAACTTATATGAAAAGATTTTCACAAAATTTTAATTTGTTTGACCTCTTTTTTCATACTGTAACATTGCAACGTTCAGTCAAAATTCCAAATTTTTGGCTAGAAATGGGTTTTAATATTAAGTAGAATAAGTATAAGACTATCCATCCTGCTAGGGATTTTACTGCTAAAAAGAGGGTAATAATTTCACTAAAATCTAAATCCCATGCCTCACGAAGGTTGAATTCCACACTCTCTGCACGTTAAAGAACAGCTACAACAACTCTAAAGATGGGTTAGTGGGACATTTTCTGCCTCTATCCAGTATCCATCCTCAGTAGCCATCAATTTCTAGTGGCAGTCCCTGCTGTTCAACCTTGTGTATACCATTCAGAATCTTACTTACTGGTGGTATGAAATATATCCCTAGCAATGAAGATTTTTTCCTGCCTGTCAATCCGTTCATCTGTCTGTCCGTCCGTCCATCCGTCTGTCGGTTCTTTTTTTCAAGATGCTTATATCTTATATCAGATTGCAACCTTACTATCAGTCCCCGAGGGTATCATCAGCACAGTAGTCAGTACTTCTGTACTGACATGATTTGTTATATATAACAAACCTTTCTAAAATTGTCCGTTAATAAAATTTGAAATTGTTAGAAACTAAGGTTTCAACTCCCTCAGGCAAAGCTGACCTTAGACGGATTTGGCTATTTTTAGCTCACCTGGCCCATAGGACCAAGTGAGCTTTTCTCATCACTTGTCGTCCGTTGTCCGTCGTCGTCTGTTATTTTACAAAAATCTTGTACTCTGAAACTACTGGGCCAAATTTAACCAAACTTGGCCACTATCATCATTGGGGTATCTAGTTTAAAGAATGTGTCTGACGACCCCGCCTGCCAACAAAAATGGCCGACATGGCTAAAAATAGAACATAGGTAAATACAAGTTATTGCCCTTAAATAACAAATTTTGCCATTTTTTTTTTTCATTTTTGACTATTATCTTGAAAACTATAATAGATGAAGAGAAACTTTCAATTGCACAAATGATCAGCAAGACAAGTTCTACAAATAAGTCTCATAGTTGAAATGGTCAGTGGACTCCTTATTAGAGTTATTACCCTTTGATGACGAATTTTACTATTTGTTGGCGTTTTTGCCATATATCTTAAAAATAATAATAGATGGGTAGCAACTTAAATAATCAAAAATGATCAACAAGACAAGATCTACAATAAAGAAAATATGGAGGAAATTGTCCGACTACTACTTATTGGAGTTATTGCCCTTTAATGACGATTTTCCATTGTCTGTTAACTTTTACAAAAATCTTCTCCTCTGAAACTACTGGACCAAATTTAACCAAACTTGGCCACTATCATCATTGGGGTATCTAGTTTAAAGAATGTGTCCGATGACCCCGCCTGCCTTCCAAGATGGCCGACATGGTTAAAAATAGAACATAGGGGTAAAATGCAAGTTTTGTCTATTATTTTGAAAACCGTTATGAACAGAGAAAACCTGACAGTGGCAAAAATGTTCAGAATGTTGAGCTCTATCATTTGTTTATATACGTCAAAACTGTCAGACGACTTCTTATAGGAGTCATTGCCCTTAAATGACAAATTTGACCATTGTTTTTCATTTTTGCCTACTATCTTGAAAATTATAATAGATAAAGAGAAAATTTAAATTGTACAAATGATCACGAGACAAGTTCAACAAATATTTCTGCATGGTTGAAATCGTCAGTCGACTCCTTATTTGAGTAACTACCCTTTAATGACGATTTTCACCATTTTTTTCCGTTCTGACTTATATGATAAAAATTATAATAGATAAATAGACACATTAAATCACAAAACTGATCAGCAAGTCAATATCTACTAACAAGTCAAATTTTGCCGATATAGTTAGAAGACTGTCACTCTTTATAGGAGTGATTGCCCTTAAATGATATTTTTTTTTACCCTTTTGTGTTTTGAAAAAAAACTTAAGAAGATAGAGAGAAGCTAAACAGATTAAATGATCAGCAAAACAAACACAGATTTTTGTCATGAATTCTATTCTCGTCTGCAATGTTGGAAAGTGTCCTTTGTTGTATATGCACACAGACCTAGGTGAGCGACACAGGCTCTTTAGAGCCTCTAGTTTTAGGTCCTTTTTGGTTATATGCTCTTCAACTGTTTAGGTTCTTATACATCCTTCGCTTTCAAATATTCGGCTTTGAGCGATCTTCTCGAAGGTAAATCCAGAAAAGCGCTTCGGACGCATGAAATTTATAACGTGTTGTCTTCATTTTTTACAGCACTTAATCGATACCTCTGCTGGTGGACTATCAGTCCCCGAGGTTATCATCAGCTCACCGTCACTCTGTAGTCAGTACTTCTGTACTGACATGATTTATGATAAACCGTTCTAAAATTGTCCGTTAATAAATTTTGAAGTTGTTAGAAAAGGCAAAGTTGACCTTAGATGGATTTTGGCTACTCTTTAAGGTCCTTTTTGGTTTATGCTCTTCAACTGTTTAGCCAATTATACATCCTTGGCTTTCAAATATCCGAATTTGAGCGTTCATTGTGAAGGTTAATCCAGAAAAGCGCTTCGGACGCATGCAATTTATAACGTGTTGTTTTCATTTTTTACTGGGATATATGCCATATATGATGAGAGGAAGGTCCTCATTGATTTTAGGTCACCATGTCAAAGGTCAAGATCATAGTTACTAAAATTAGACCTCAATTTGTGTAGAAAAGTGGTTTTCAGATGAGTTATCAAATATTACACATTGGATTGAAACTTTACCTATGGTAATATTTGATAAGAGAAAGATCTCTACAGATTTTTGAGAAAGTTACTAAACCGAGCTTGCTTACTAGAGGTTCTTTAATTGTTAATTTGTCCTAATCCTGAATATGCATTTAATATTTGCCACTGGAATTAAGGAAGCATCAATCAATCAATCGTTATGCAAAATGTATTTTGGAACTTTACCTTTTAACTATAACAAGAAGCACACCTAAGTAATTTCTGGATAAAAGGCACGGAAAGGGGGAAAGGGGGTCGTGATTCGGAAGACACTCGTATGAGCTGGTAGTCGTCATCATAGACAATACCTGGAACTATTATACTAACGTCAATATATTAGTCTAGTCAATTTAGTGAACAACCTGCAACTAATTGCAACACAAAATTTTTCTCTGAAAAACAAGTCTATTACTATCTATGAACAACATACTAAAACTATACAAAAATATATTTTGCGGAAAGTGGTGTAATTCATAAAAATATTTTGTAGTAAAAGTAAGGTTATATGAGTTGCTTCCCCTTATTTGCCAAAGTTGAAAAAAATAAATTTATACAAAAAGTGTTCTGTATTTTTTAAAACAGTTGTAGTAATACAATACAATACACAATTATCTCAATTTAAAAAAATAATATTACAATTGCATCACTTTCCTGTCTCAAAATTTGTATATTTGAATAAAGATATAGACCGAGATTGTGATACAATCCAAGAATCTAATTCTCCAATACAGTGTTGATATGAAATTTATTGATGAAAAACTGTACTAAGTTAGACTAGCCAACTTATTCGCAATCCTACTCGGTATATGAAAGAATTCTGCCCCTGTGTTAAAGACTGCCGAACAGTTAATTTTAAGATGGGGGAGGGGTTCTCGAAACACATGTTTTGTCCTTTATAATAAAACATTTTTTATTCCTTTTTCCTTCTTGAACAAACATGTTCAGATTTAGAATCTTAAATGAATGATAAGTGTCAAATGATTGTATGTTGAATAATTTTTCTTGGTTGAAAATTTCAGGCTCCTCGAAGCAAATAGCTACTCATGTAATTAGCGACGATCTCAGTACTCACACACCAGCTTTGGCTGTAACACTGAATCCACTTTTCACTGGTTGCTAATCGGATGTGTACTGATTTATGTTTAAGTCGGTGCCAACAGTATTTATTCATCAACTGTAATTAGCTTTGAACTAGCTATTAGAACTCAGTGTCATTTTGTTAATTGGTTATATACTCCGTGCTGATCTTTTTGAGTCTGAGTTTTACAATTTGTTCGTATGTTGTTTGCTATTTCAAAACTGTTCCTGATTATGGGAGGGCTTAGTGCTCGCAAACATGGTTAACCCTGGTCACTATGAATATTATTATCACAAGTATGTGGCTCTTTATTACTTGGTGGTTATTGTTTGCTGTCGGTCATATTTGTTTTTCCATTTATTGTCTTAACAGATTTATAATTTAAACGATGAGCTATTATAGTTGTTAATATCCACACCCACATCATTGTTATCTCTTGTTGAAAGTTTTCTCATTGGCAATAATACAACATCTTCTTATGTTTTTAAAGTGGGGAGATTTTACAATAAATTGTGGTTTCACTGGCAAGTGATCAAACATACTACCAAGAGATCACCGAAAGAGTTTAGTGGACCTTAAAAGCTAAACATTGATATTCTTTGGGCATGAGGTGTATTTCTTTAAATATTTTTTTAGTTTTGTTCAAATGAGTTGAATACAGGTCAGCACATTCCGGAAGCAGAACCCGCGTCTTTAACATTGATATTAATTTCTGTAATAGTATATAATTATGAATAAAGAGAGATTTGAGGATTTTAAAGTAAGTGAGAAAACAACCCAAACGACTAACTAAAACCAACAGACATAATTTCAGATTAGATATGACTATCTAATCGCTATCTCTGACCATAAGTCGCCCACTTTTTTACAGTTCTTAGGCTAAAGATGATTACCTTTTATTAAATTAATTCCATGAGATATCTTAAAGAAGGAACTTGGTAATGCTTTTCTTTATATATATATATATATCTTTGACCATAATATTTTCATACAGCAGACAACCCATGTTAGTTCTTTGTCATTATCATTTGATTAATGTTTCAGACCACCACATACAGGTTTACAGGGTACACACATAAGGCGCTGTTACTATTAACACTTCCTCCAGGAAGTGATCCCATCAATTCATTCAACAGTGCTTATCTCATTTTCAACATCCCAAATCTGACCACTTTGGTACAATTACTATTCAAATTCAAGCTCTTGAGGTAAACTTATAATTATATTAACAAAGCTTCCTTTGAAATTGCCTTAAACAATATCAGATCTACATTTCATTCTTATTCAGTAAACTACTATATGTTCCCAAATTTAAAATCTTATATATCTGAAATTAAACGTGGATATTGATATGGCTTGCTAAATAAAATTGGTCTTTGTTTAACAGTGACTTTATACAATTCAAATGTTGAAAAAGTAGCTAATGAAAAAATACATAAAAAAGGACTACAGTCAATGACGATGCAAGGACACTAGAAAAATAACTTTTCCAGCAATTAACATGACAAAATCAAAGTCAGTAGCCAAACTGATTAACAGCTATTTTTTAACACAATCATTTTTTTGTTTATTATACCTACACGTATAATTACTATAAATACATAACAGAAACATAAGATAAAAATTTCAAACTTCCACAAAATGCACTTCTTTAAAACTGAGTTTTACTGTGTGTTTATTTATTCTACATTGTCTAGAAAAACTAGAGGAGGGTTGAGTTCTCACACAACATGTTTTACCCCAGCCACATACTTATTGCACCTATCCCAAGTCAGGAACCTCTAGCCTTTGTTGTTCTTGTGTGCCTTTTTTATAATTTTGGTTCACTTGTATGTATTGGAGTCTCAAGGGTGGTGTCCATTTCGCTGAACTAGACTAGTGTACACAATAATTAAGGGGTCAGCTGAAGCCCACCTCCGTGTGCCGGATTTACTTGCTATGTTAAAGACCCATGATAGTGGTCTTGTTTTCTCTTTGACACATTCCCTATTTCCATTCTCCATTTTCGTTTTAAAAATCAAACTGGAAATAACCAAGATTTCAAAATTTTCCATTTTTTATACCCCTCACATAGGGGTATTAATTATGTTTTTAGGTCTGTGCGTCCGTTCGTTCGTCCGTCTGTCCTGCTTCGATTAAAGTTTTTTGTTAAAGTTTTTGATCAAAGTAGTTTTTAATGAAGTTGAAGTCCAATCAACTTGAAACTTAGTACACATGCTCCCTATGATATAAACTTTCTAATTTTAATGCCAAATTAGAGTTTTGACCCCAATTTCACTGTACACTGAACATAGAAAATGATACTGCGGGTGGGGCATCCGTGTACTATGGACACATTCTTATTTTGTAATTAGTTCGTAAAACAAAATATTTCACACAACAAATTGATTATTTTTGATATCGATAACAAGAGGAATACATATGCATATAAACATAAGATAATCAACAAATTGATTATTATTGATATCGATAACAAGAGGAATACATATGCATAAAAACATAAGATAATCAACAAATTGATTATTATTGATATCGACAAGAAGAGGAATACATATGCATATAAACATAAGATAATATAGTCTGTCTATAAAGATTCTATGTTAAAAGTTTTAACCATGAATAACCGAGCTTTTTCTTTCCATTTTTCACAACTTTTAAACTACAAATCACATTTTACACAAGAATTACAATTTTTTACTAAATACTAATTACTATAGGACTCCTTAAGATAAACAGCAGATAGTATTTTCTATTTTCTATTTAGATCCCAATTCGAAAGTTTTAACCATCAATAACCGAGATTTTTTTCTTTTCTAGTTATTGGGTTTTCTGTCTTAAAACATATATTCAACCAAAATTACCCAAATATTAATATTGATAACTAAAGGACTTCACAAAAAAAACCTAAAATAGTATGTTCTTTTTTCTATATAGATCAAATTTCAAAAATATTAACCATTAACAACGTAGATTTTCTACGTTTCCAGTTTTCGACGTTTTTTCACTAAAAATCACTCATTTCACCTCAAAATTACATCAATATGAATAATAATAACTAGAGGACTACATAATATTCTATTAAGATCAGGTTTCCTGTCTTCAACAAGCTTTAGGTCTAAAAATGTAACCATAAATAACATTTTTTCTTCTTTTCCAGTTTTCAGCATTTTTTCTCTTAAAACCACATCTTTCACCCAAAAATAACCTTTTCCGCAAATTATATCAATGTATAATTTTAGTATGTTGTTAGTACAAGTCTTTCTTATGATTTGCACTAAAAAAACCTTGGGTTGCAATTAGTTGGAGGTTGAGTGATTTTAGAGCTAAATTGACTAGGCTATATTATGTCCCAGACAACGCAGTGTTTTATTACGATAATGCCATGTCAGAGGACAAGAATTTAACTTATTCAGTATATAATTCTTTATTGTCATATAAGTAAGAAAGAATACTCGTGACACATTCAAATGATTAACATCAACAAAAAATAAAGTATGAAAAAAGTTAATTTAGCGAGTCTATTTAGATAAAGGCCCAACGTTTAAATATATCTAATTGCTTTCAATTGATGCTTTCCTGTAGTTCGTACTATCAAATATGTGTATCAAAACTCAGCTCAGTGATAGTTGATGGCAATTCTTAAAAGGTCATAAGTATCTCATGTAAGTTCACAATTTTTGTCTCGCCTTGACGGAGTAAAATAAACTGTTAACACTGAGATATGTCTCGCCTATTTGTTATTTTGATAATGCAAATGTTGAAATTAAAGTAGCAATACTTTAACATGTAAGTTATGCAATTATTCAAAGTCAATGAACCATGACTGAATGTACAGGGCTAAACAATCTCCATGGAAATGAGATGTGCCAATTCTAATACAACTGCATACCAAATACCATATTACTTTTCATAAGTCGTTCCCTTTAAACAAACCTAAACACAAACATTACCTTGTAAACTAAGTAAAAGCTTCAAAGTCAATGAACCATAATGAGGGGGCGGGGCCAAATAATCTCCATGGAAATGAGATATGCTAATGCTTATACAACTGCATACCAAATATCATTGACCTACCACTAGTGGTTCCCCATAAACTGACCTAATCACAAACTAATACACGTAAACAAAGCAAAGTTTCAAAGCCAATTTACCATGACTGAGGGGGCGGGGCCAAATAATAATTTCATTGTAATGAGATGTGCCAATGCTAATACAACTGCATACCAAATATCACTGACCTACCACTACTGGTTCGCCATAAACTAGACCTAATCACAAACTAATACATTGTTGACGCCGCCGCCGCCAGAAACAGCATACCTATGTCTCGCTTTTTGAAGCCGTTAAGGCGAGACAAAAACTAGACTTAGGTGTGCTGTCTGGGGCGATTCGGCAGTGGGGCGAAATATTGCAAATAAAAATTCGTTTTTTGAACATAAATAGAAAAACATTACATATATATCTGAAAGTTTCGAACATATTTTTAATTTTTTGAATATAAATAGAAAAATATTGCATATACCTTTGTAAGTTTTGAACATAAATTTTTTTTTTTTTAATATATAGAAAAATATTGCATGAATATTCAAACTTATCTACCAACAACTTACAATCTAATTTAAATATAGATCTCTGATTTCGTTATACTACATACGAGTATAACGAAATCAAAGATCTATATTTTAATTAGATTGCAACAACTTATTAAATTTTCCCGTTGATAAATTGAGAATGTATTTAGAAACTAAACTCAGTCAGGCAAAGTTGACCGTAGATAAGTTTGAATATTTTTAGATCCCTTTTGGTCGTATGGCTCTGTACGTGTTTACATCATATATTATAAATGATTGTTTTTCAATTACCACAATTAATTAAGGATTATTATGTACTGTAAATATATAGATACAGCTAGGTGTTATGGCACACATGATTTCCGTAAATTGGCGCAATTGATACCTTTGAAAAATAATATTTGACGCAAGTGACCCATCTTGAAAAAAGCAATTGGCGCAAAAGGACTGCTGCCCTTCAATCCATAGTTGTATGATAAAGCATTCTGTATTCTGTAAGAATGACTGCTCCATTTCTTCATTGAAAGAATTTTATGGAAGATAGATTGTAAAAACTTATTTTTTGTATAACAAAAGGCATTTTTCATGTGTTTATTCATTATTGCTACTGTATCTTGTGTATTACTAGTATAACCTCACCCACATTTTTGTCATTTTTGGTTAGGGTTATATTTACTAGTATCACCTCACCCACATTTTTGGTTAGGGTTATATTTACTAGTATAACCTCACCCACATTTTTGTCATTTTTGGTTAGGGTTATATTTACTAGTATCACCTCACCCACATTTTTGGTTAGGGTTATATTTACTAGTATCACCTCACCCACATTTTTGTCATTTTTGGTTAGGGTTATATTTACTAGTATCACCTCACCCACATTTTTGTCATTTTTGGTTAGGGTTATATTTACTAGTATAACCTCACCCACATTTTTGTCATTTTTGGTAAGGGTTATATTTACTAGTATCACCTCACCCACATTTTTGTCATTTTTGGTAAGGGTTATATTTTGTCATTTTTGGTTAGGGTTATATTTTGCAATCACCTCACCCACATTTTTGTCATTTTTGGTTAGGGTTATATTTACTAGTATAACCTCACCCACATTTTTGTCATTTTTGGTTAGGGTTATATTTACTAGTATCACCTCACCCACATTTTTGTCATTTTTGATAAGGGTTATATTTTGTCATTTTTGGTTAGGGTTATATTTTGCAATCAACTCCTTTTAGTTGTCTTTGTCCTTAAGTGGTGGTATTATCCCTGTCTGGCTATTTATCATTGTCAATTGACACCTTATAGAGGCTATTGGCCTTCAGGTCAATTTTTACCTAAAGTTTTATTTTTTTGCAATTATCAGGTAAACAAAAACAAGGGGATAAACTGGAAGCAGAACAAATGAATTAACAAAAAAGACTTAAGAAATAATACAACATGCCCAAATTTTTCAATATACTTTTTAATTTGTAGGACGATTTTCTCTTTTTTTCCTTTTTGTATTTTTGACAGTTAGAAAACAGCAACAATTATCTACTTGATAAGAACATAACTGATTGTGATAAAAGAGTTATTAATAACATTAATATTAAAGTGGTATATTTTGACAGGCGAGCGATTCAAGCTCCTAGGAGCATCGTGTTTGTCTTGAACATGACCATTGAATTTCATCACTGATTTCTTTTGTATTAATTGACTTGGTATCAAGTCATTTCCTTTAATAAACTAAGAATATATTGGGTTTCTCTTCAAATGTAAGTGTGTGTTTGGGGTAGGTGTCACATAAAATTTGACTTCAGTTTAATGTGCCCAATGAGTGTTTTATGTTTATGTAGTAACTAAGTAACAACGAATAGCATTCACATATAGATGGAAAAAATAAAGACAGACGGGCGAAGAGACAATATGACCCCCCCCCCCCCCCCCCGCATATATATCAAAATGGTAATATTTTCCTTGGTTAAAAAAAAAGGAAAAATATTCCAAGACGACAACCTCAAATCATGAGTCGAAGAAATACAGAGAACAACATGAACAAAGCACAAAAAGACAAATAACAGGTCGAGCGCAGAAACTGGTACATATGCGCTAACAGGGTTATTTCAACTACAAGTACCAAGGACTAACACAAGTGACATGAAATGGACAAATATAAAATCATTAAGAAGGTGCAATGTATAAAAAATGAATAAGGACCGAATTAGTAACAGGGTATCAGTCGAGCGCAGATACGGGTACATACGCGCTAACAGGGTTATTTGACATCCACGAACTTATGGCAGACAGCAGAGACAAGAAAATAAAACAAAAGAACATTTTAAAAAGGGACAACGTATAAAAAAACGAATAAGTAACAGGATATCAGTCGAGCGCGGAGACTGAGACATATGCGCCTACAGGGTAATTTCACCTCTACGAACCCATAAATAACACCAGATACAGAAAGAACAGAAAAGACATCACCAAAAAGGGGCAATGTATAAAAAGCGAAAAAGTAACCAATAAGTACGAATATGACGTTACAGGTTATCAATCGAGCGCGGAAGCGGGTACATACGCGCTTTAAAATTGTAATTTTACTTTCGAACCCGTAACTAACACCAGGGTGAAGAAAATAAAAGAAAAGAAAGCATTAGAAGGGGGCAACATATTAAATGCGAATAATTAACAAAATTAGGAATAAGTAACATTAAGGAATAAGTAACGAATAATGAATAAGTAACAAATAAGGAATAATGAATAAGTAACCAACTCGACGACCCTAAAATAGTTTAGCATTATGTTTGGTTAAAAAAATTTAGAACTATCAAACAATAAATAGACAGATCATTCACATGCACAAGATTATTATGTTAATGAAAATAATGATTATGCATTAGTATAATATTATCATTATTCATTATTACCATATGATGTTTTTAGTATGGAGGATAATGAAATAAGGGATTGTATCAGAGTTGGTATCTGCACCCAAAACAAGGTGAGACGAGGTAAGGCTCGTCTTACCTTCTGTTGGGTGAAGATACCAACTCCGATACAATCCCTTACCTCGTCTTTCCTTGTTTTGGGTGAAGATACCAACTCTGATACAATCCCTTATCTCGTCTTACTTTTTTTTGGGTGAATATACCAACTCTGATACAATCCCTTACCTCGTCTTACCTTGTTTTGGGTGAAGATACCAACTCTGACACAATACCTTACCTCGTCTTACCTTGTTTTTAATATTCTGATTCAGGGGAAAAGAAAAAAATCTGATTGAGTGTTTTTTTTTCAAATGAATTAAATGTGAAGTTCTGACAAAACTTTTCACTGTTTGCTCAACAAAAATGTAATTTGATGCTTGCGTGTTACGAACGAAAATAGTCAGAATGGGAAAAAAAAACATAACACAGACCACCTTCCATGACATTTTCTTCGTATTTTCCTCACGGACTACAGATTACAGCTTCCTGAAATTTGGTTTCAAGTTTTATCTGAGCATGCTTCACTTAGTGACGCATTTTCGCGTTCACCACGCATCAACATCCTGTTCACCACGCATCAACATCCCGTTCACCACGCATCAACATCCTGTTCACCACGCATCAACATCCCGTTCAACACGCATCAACATCCTGTTCACCACGCATCAACATCCTGTTCACCACCATCAACATCCTGTTCACCACGCATCAACATCCCGTTCACCACGCATCAACATCCCGTTCACCACGCATCAACATCCTGTTCACCACACATCAACATTCCTTTCCCCACGCATCAACATCCTGTTCACCACGCATCAACATCTCGTTCACCACGAATCAACATCCTGTTCACCACCATCAACATCCCGTTCACCACGCATCAACATCCTGTTCACCGATTACTTATAAATTCTGACACATAACGTATATGTTTGCAATTTTCGTCGCATTTTTCTTAGGGATCACGAATCACAGAAATTTGGCAACAAGCTTCATATGGGCATGATATACCATGTGATGCATTTTCCCATTTATCACTCAACTTCAGCCTATTAACCCGCGGTTACCGAATACTGTATTCTTACACACAGCGTTGCATTTTTCTTATGATCAACAATATATCACATATCAAACCTGAATTTTTTGTATAAAGCTTCTTTCGAGCATGCTTTGCCGTTTAATGCGTTTCAACTAGATATCAAAATGAATGTTTTCAAACCTAAGTTTTCCATGAGTTCAACATGATCAACTTTGTTTTCAGCACCAAGTTGATTTAATTTATAAAAATCAGTCACGCCTCAAGGTGACACAATCAGTCCTATATTATTTTATATATTTATTAATGACATAAATGATATATTATTAGATGAGGACTGTCGAACACTATATATAACTAGTTGATTCGCAACAAGATTATGCGGACCTTAAATTTTAATTGTTTTTTTTTTCCTTTAAATGTTATCGGATGTTTTAAAGTCGGAGTAGATCCTGCTTTAAAATAGTTAAATGAGACTGTACATAATGTGGATCCTTAACTTTTTACAGCCATCCATGAAACCAGGAATATATATATTATATATAAATATATATATATATATATATATATATATATATGAGTCTAAAAGATTGTGTAACAATACCGATAAATAGATGGAAAACAAAACACTAAAAAGTGTTGAATATCATCGCACAAAGATGGAAAAACTGAACAGATGATATAAATTATACAATAATTGCAAATATTTCGGCTCAACAAATGGCCTTCCTCAGTGTTAAAAGTTTTAACAATACTGATATATAATGTATAAGGTGTAAGCATAGATCAGTAATAATACAGGTAAGTTTTGGTCGATTGATTTTAATCCAAAATCCTGAATATCATAATATAAACATTAGACTGTAAATTTAATTATTTCTTTCTATTGATTCCATCTGGATGGAGGACACCCAGTGTTTTTATCCAAAACTTCTCCCGATTCTCTCTTTGCCTATTTTGCCATGTACAATCCTGTTCGATCACAAGGATCTTCATGTGATCAAAATCTTTCAGATTGTGATCTGGTAACCTGAAGTGTTGGCTGACAGGAATATACGGTTTTTTTGTGAGGTCACTCCTGTGGCCATTAAGGCGTTTGTGAAATGGCTGCATAGATTCACCAACATATTGGAGACCACATATAGGACACTCAAGAACGTAAATCACGTTTGAGCTTTTGCAGTTAACATTGCAGAAGATCTTGTATGTCTTTTCTGTGGTCTTACTGTGAAATGTTGATGAATGCTGCAATTGGTTGCAACATTTGCAGCGCTTATCCCCACAAGGCTGGCAATTACCTACAGTATGGTTAGGTTTGGAAAGGTCAGCACGGACAAGTATATTTCTCAGGCTGTTAGGTTGTTTGAAGGCAATCATGGGAGGCTCACGAAAGATTTTGGATAACTTAGAATGTTTCTCGATTGCTTTCCAATGATCACGAATGGTCTTGAAACTATTTCTCAGGCATGGATGGTAGGTGAGCACACATGGGATTCTTTTACTTTTCTGTTTTTCTTTGTAAGTTAGCAGACTGCTTCTGGGGATGGATTCCGCTTTTCGAAAACTATTTTTGATGTTTTTGTGTTTATATTCCCTTCTTTTCAAATGTCCTTTGAGCTGCCCCAGACGTTGTTTTGCAGTGTCTTCAGAAGAGCAGATTCGCCTTATTCTGAGAGCTTGGCTGTATGGAATGCTCTTCGTGCAGTGTGGAGGATGGCAACTTTCAGGCGACGTATAAACAATTGCTAACAATCAACACCCTACCATCAAATTCACCCATGAAACATCTAATTCCACCATAAACTTCCTTGATACATCTAGCACCCTCTCTGTAGGTATAATCAACACAGATATATACTCTAAACCTACAGATACTCATCAATACTTGTCTCCTGAAAGTTGCCATCCTCCACACTGCACGAAGAGCATTCCATACAGCCAAGCTCTCAGAATAAGGCGAATCTGCTCCTCTGAAGACACTGCAAAACAACGTCTGGGGCAGCTCAAAGGACATTTGAAAAGAAGGGGATATAAACACAAAAACATCAAAAATAGTTTTCGAAAAGCGGAATCCATCCCCAGAAGCAGTCTGCTAACTTACAAAGAAAAACAGAAAAGTAAAAGAATCCCATGTGTGCTTACCTACCATCCATGCCTGAGAAATAGTTTCAAGACCATTCGTGATCATTGGAAAGCAATCGAGAAACATTCTAAGTTATCCAAAATCTTTCGTGAGCCTCCCATGATTGCCTTCAAACAACCTAACAGCCTGAGAAATATACTTGTCCGTGCTGACCTTTCCAAACCTAACCATACTGTAGGTAATTGCCAGCCTTGTGGGGATAAGCGCTGCAAATGTTGCAACCAATTGCAGCATTCATCAACATTTCACAGTAAGACCACAGAAAAGACATACAAGATCTTCTGCAATGTCAACTGCAAAAGCTCAAACGTGATTTACGTTCTTGAGTGTCCTATATGTGGTCTCCAATATGTTGGTGAATCTATGCAGCCATTTCACAAACGCCTTAATGGCCACAGGAGTGACCTCACAAAAAAACCGTATATTCCTGTCAGCCAACACTTCAGGTTACCAGATCACAATCTGAAAGATTTTGATCACATGAAGATCTTTGTGATCGAACAGGATTGTACATGGCAAAATAGGCAAAGAGAGAATCGGGAGAAGTTTTGGATAAAAACACTGGGTGTCCTCCATCCAGATGGAATCAATAGAAAGAAATAATTAAATTTACAGTCTAATGTTTATATTATGATATTCAGGATTTTGGATTAAAATCAATCGACCAAAACTTACCTGTATTATTACTGATCTATGTTTACACCTTATACATTATATATCAGTATTGTTAAAACTTTTAACACTGAGGAAGGCCATTTGTTGAGCCGAAATATTTGCAATTATTGTATAATATATATCATCTGTTCAGTTTTTCCATCTTTGTGCGATGATATTCAACAGTTTTTAGTGTTTTGTTTTCCATCTATTTATCGGTATTGTTACACAATCTTTTAGACTCATATAATTTTCCCTGTTTGTGTAGTTTTGTCAATTTTGATGATCCAATACCTATTAAGTTTACTGGTTGGTAGATTCTTATAGACTCTATATATATATATATTCTACCAAGAAATTTGTTTTGCATGCACACGTATAAAAATTGCGGTTTTTATCCAACGCAATCATAGGTTTGAACGTTGTTTTCAATTTAGACTTGTTTATATTTTTTTGTATGGGCTTGTATTATATTTGCCTTCGGGTTATATGATCCGTTCATCCTATTTTGACTCTTCAAAATTCAAGAGTCAATCCCAAATTGAGGTAAATTATATGGCCTTCCAAATACCGTTTCGATTCCTAACATCACTGAAGAGACATTTATTGTCGAAATCCGGATATGGTGTACAAATTTTTGCACCTTATGTTTGCGGTATACCATCTTTTCCGCAAGTTTATTGTTTTCTGTTTGGTATATTATTAATAAATTAAGGTCCATTTTTACATCTGGTGATCTGTTTATTTGCCAATCGCCATGGCAGTCAGCAGGGTTTAAGAACATCCGTTGTTCGACCTGCTAGTCAAAAGCGTTTTGTTAAATTATACTTTTTCACTTTTTTGGTCTTTTGGAAAATGTTGTCTGTGCTGTATTTAGACCACTCTACCAAGAAATTTGTTTTGCATGCACACGTATAAAAATTGCGGTTTTTATCCAACGCAATCATAGGTTTGAACGTTGTTTTCAATTTAGACTTGTATATATATATATATACACACACATACGAGTTCGAATCCCGGCGAGGGAAGAACACAAATTTGCTTCCGCAAATTTGCAGATTTAACATTGTTGTGCTGATATTTAGAGTTATTATGTATACTAGTATATATACATATATATACACGTCTAAACATGTGACAACTTTATGACAGACATTCTCCATACACAGGTAATACAGGGCTCACACCATAATATATATATATATTTCATCTCAAATTTAGCCCAACAATGTTTTGTTTTTCCCTCAGCGGGAATCGAACCCTTGCTTCTGTGACATCGTGGCAACACGCGGCCTGCACTGTGCCCAGCGCCCTAGACCACTCAACGACCTAGGCTACATAAAACATAGCTTTCGGTGGTCGATGTGATGCCTTTCCTCGTCGGCTTTATCTAGGGTTGTAACACAGTACATGATGTATAGTGGTAAGTAGATGGTGTACCTTTATGATCAATTAGTTTGTCTGTCGTAAAGGGTGATAAGGGGGCTACCATTTGATTTTTAGTGGGGGAGGGGGCTCGGATGAAATTTGAAAAAAAGGCAGGACAGGAGTTTTGATTAAAAAAAAGGCAGGATGAGCAACGGCAAAAAAAAAAAGGCAGGATGACAATTTATGTAAAAAAAGTCAGGATAAACTAATAAAAAAAAAAGGCAGGACCGAATAGAGTGAAAAATAAAAAGGCAGAACAGAGATTACAACTAAAAAAAATGCAGGACAAAATTTTTCATCCTAGCCCCCATAAAAATCAAATGGTAGCTCCCTAATGTTAATTACCATGCCGCCACATCAAAACATCACATTTTAATTTTAATATACACGTCTAAACATGTGACAACTTTATGACGGACATTCTCCATCGGATAACCCGTGGTTATACAGGGCATGATTGGATATATGATTGGACATCTTAAGTTCCAACAACCATCAATATGTTACCGTAAAATCATTATTCTATTATGTTGAATCTTTACTCTCTACAGACATTTATGTTACTTAGGTAATACGAGATGTAAGAAGAGCTGCGAAAGTGATGAATCAGAAAGTAAACTATGAGACTATGTATGTCTACAGGTTAAGGCTACAAGAAACCAGCTTTACAACATGTTAGCTGAGAGCCAATTTTTAACACCTAAACTCCTGTAACTATCCATGTGGCCTAGAGATAGTAGTATTGTGGTAGTAACTATTAATTCTACATTGATATTGTTCCACCTTATGATCTCGTTGTCTTCAGGGAAAACCAGACAGTTAAAAGGTAAACAACATCCTCAGCAAATGATGTGGATCCTCCTGGTCTATATAGTCATTTACCAGGGATAATTGTTATAGTGGGAGAAGTGGGCAAACAAGAGAAATACTGTGATAATTAAAGAATCTATGTGAGCACCCCACATCCCCACATCCCCACATTGTCACTTGGCAAACATAATCTCACCAGATTCCTAAGTTAAAAGACTAATAATTCCTAAAAAAGTCAACTGATAAAACTTTCTTGTGGAAATGCACATTTACATATTATGTCCTTATTATCTACAAAGTTTTATGAAATAATGTTGAGTGGTTTCAGAGGTGTTGCCATGACAAACTGTTGCAGTAGTATATTTAGGCCAAATTTGTAAGTTCAAAGGGGCATAACTCCTAGAAAAAAAATTCAATCATAATTTTCTGTCGATATGCACATCTACAAAGTATGTCAAAACTATTTACAAAGTTTCATTAAATTCTATTGTGTGGTATCAGAGGAGTTGCAATGACAAACTGCAGCAGTAGTATATTTAGGCAAAAATTGTAAGTTCAAAGGGACATAACTCCTAGAAAAAAATTAATCACAATTTCCTGTCGATAAGCACATCTTTATAGTATGTCCTAACTATCTATAAGTTTCATGAAATTCTGTTGTGTGGTTTCAGAGGAGTTGAGATGACAAACTGCTGCAGTAGTATATTTAGGCAAAAATTCTAAGTTCAAAGGGGCATAACTCCTAGAAAAAATATTGAATCATAATTTCATGTCGATAAGCACATCTACATAGTATGTCCTTATTATCTACAAAGTTTCATGAAATTCTGTTGTGTGTTTTCAGAGAAGTTGAGATGACAAGAACTGGACTGATGGACAGCAGGACGGATGGACGGATGGGTCAAAAAGATTATACGCTATGGAACTTTGTTCTGTGGGGTATAACAATGAATTGGAATGGAGAAAATGAGACAAATCAACATTAAAATAAGTAAACTCTGCATATAATGTGGAATCTAAATTATACATGGTAGTCCATGTTAATATTGATAACTTTTGATAACTAGAGCTGGTGGTTAAAGAAAAGAGCTGTGATTATAATAAATTAGAAGGTATGTCTACTGGGAAATGATTTAAGCAAATCAGCTAAAGTGAACTAACAGACCTATATGTAATGTGTCAACTTAAATGTGTTATATGTGGCAACACAGTAATGGAAAGGGAAGAAGAGCTATGATAGGGGAATGTGACTGTATATTTCTACTACAAAATTACAACAAATCAGTATTACCACAAGTAAACCTCATTTGGGCTCTGAGGGATACATCTTCTTGGCAATCATATCTATAGCTCTTCAACTGTTTCCATTTTTATACTTTATTGGCTTTCAACTATTCGGCTTTGAGCGTTCCTGATGAAGGCAAATCCAGAAAAGTGCTTTGAACATGAAATTTATAACGAGTTGTTTTCATTTTTTATTTCATATCAGACTCACTAGCTATGATGTGAAACCTTTAGTTCCTACATTTAAGGGTACACCATCATCTGCATTGTGCTACTGTCAAACACAATATTCTTCTGAACTCTGTTTTATATCAAAATTGTATTACATAAACGAAATTAGCAATATCACAGTTACTATGCAAAACAGAGTACTATATCAAACAAAAAACAATATAATAATCATATCATATATAGGATCATGCATCAAATAATTACACTTAATATTCCATAAACACCATATAAAAAATTAGTCAAAATTTACACACAAAAAATGTGATGTGTTTTATCATTCAGGAGGTGCATCTTGTGCAGTCAAATTTATAGTTTTAATGTATTTTATTTTGTTGGCAGATATTTCAAAATCTCTGTTAAACTTATTCACATCTTGTCTGGGTTCAGTTGGATTAAAAGCTTGCTTAACTGTATGGACATTTGTCTATTGTTGAAAACTTTGAGATAACCTCTAGGCTAGGTGTCTTTTGATTGGTGTCTTATCCACAAATACCTCAATATCTCATTTTCCTCATACTTTGCTTTCAAATAGTCTGTTTTAGTCAAATTGTACCTTTTAGATCAAAGACTAGTGCTAGAAAATATTCTAATTAAACTTTTGTCCTAAGTAACTTATGGATTAGAATAAAAACAAAATATTACATTATATAATCTATTCCCACCTTTTTATCCTTTTATCAACTTATTGAGTACTGTATTCAAATTTCTTCGAAAAACAGGCAAATTG
This sequence comes from Mytilus californianus, assembly GCF_021869535.1. Lineage (NCBI taxonomy): Eukaryota > Metazoa > Mollusca > Bivalvia > Mytilida > Mytilidae > Mytilus > Mytilus californianus. The sequence continues at coordinate 124,764,719 of NW_026262679.1, read as the reverse complement.
TAGGGAAGATAATTTTCGATATTCCATGCATTTGGAAGTATATGTAATATGTTATATCCAACTGACAAGCAGAAATCTGAAACTATAACTTTTCAAATTGCAGAGTGATAGATAATTCACAATCATTATTGTAAATTGCAGAATGATATTTTCACCTTATCTAAACAAAACTTCTGACAAACTAAATTTTTTGCATCAAATCTATAAGTGTAAAATTTTGAAATAGATCAACAATTTTGAGTTCTGAGTCTTTTTACATAAAAAAGTGATAACTTAATAAAAATCTGTGTAAACCTTAAAAATAAAAACAATGTTTGAATGAAACAATCACTCTCCTGCTGAAAATAATAAAAGCAGAAATAACTAAGCTCATGTTTTGGTATGGGAAACTCCAAAAAATCACTCAGATCAAAAATAGAAATAACAGGTTCGCTGTAAAATAAACAGCTAAAATTCCTACAATTATGTTAAATTATCAGTAAATCATTTTTTTAAAAATTTACTTAAATCTAACAATTAAAATCTTATAACTCTGGATAACAAACCAGAAAATTAAAATAATAGGTTGAATTGTGTCAAGCCATTTTCAAGTAGTTTCAGACTATTGTAAAGTGTGACAACAGAAGTGATCCCTAAACATGGATGCTGTCAGGGGATACAATAATTACAGAATTAATATATATGAAGAAGGTGAATATAACATTGTAAAAGCTATAGTTCAAACAATGTAAGGATGACATGTATTTAAACCCTGATTATGTATTTCTATACAAAAATTCTCAATAAAAAATTCTTAATTATTCAAACATAAATCTTTCATTAATATATGCATTTGTATTTAGTTTTGGCTCAAGCAAACTGCAGTGCATATGAATATTCCTTTTAATATTGATATTTTTCTAGTTTCAAATATATTTTTCTTACTTGTTTCCACATTTTTTGACAAAGTCTCTCTTTGAATATTCAACTTTCTGAATAAACGAGAAAACGAACTGTTATCTGTATAACCTTTTCATTAGTCTGTGCATAAAACTGAAAGCATATATTCCTCTGTAAAAATACTACTAATAAATACAGTACATGTATATTCAACTAAATGCTATGTGCAGACATTATGTAATACACAATAAATGATATGTCACAATAGGATAACACTATATCCAGGCTGATATTTTGTTTAAACCATGAATCTTTTATTACAGATAAACATTATAAATAATTGAACACAAGGTGCACCAATGATCTTGCTGTAGAAGTTATATCTCATATAGGTTTGTTTATAATATTTGTTATAAGGGTTTAAAGAAGTTTCTTCTGTATATCACATGTCTGAATAGAAATTCCCAAAATATGTCTTAAAACATTAAGAACTGCCTTAAAACTAAAACTTAAAAAAAAAAATTTTCAAAGTTACCAGGCTTATAATTTTTTAGGCCAGACACGTTTCATCAACAGAAGATTTATTAGTGACCCTCAAATAAAAGAAGTTAAAAAGTTTAATAAAGTATGAAGATGCAGAGCAGTGAGGACCCAAAATTCTGAAAGATTTTGTGAATGATAAGTTATATGTCAGGGATAAGAATCACTGTTTTACTATATCACAACACACCAGACATTCTGTAATGCAATAACAAGTAGAAGGCATTGACCTTTACAAACACAGAGTATTACAGCAGGGTATTACAGCAGTATATAAAACATACAAGGTATCACAACAGTCACTATCTTTATCTATTACCAACATTCAAAATGGACTCATTCTTTATCTGGACCTCATATCAAATTCTTACAAAACTTTAGTAGCACTTTTCACTCTTTATGATGGAAAAAAACATTCTTTTAGCATATCTGAAGCTGATGGCCTTAATTTTAGAATAAGAATGATGTCATTTTATTTTTATTTTCTTCCAAATAGTCATTCAGAAACATGTAGGTAATGCTGGTTTACTGACTGTTTTGGAAATGATTTTTGGCTATCTCTCCTGAAATATTTTAATTTCTCTTAATATCGTATTAAATGACACAGTTTTATCTATTTATATACAAGCATCCTAATTTTTTCTGACTTGGACTGTTGTGCGACCTTAATAACAACTTAATAAGTGGCATAGTTACCATTGACAAAATGACACACTTAGGTGAACCATAAAAACTAAACACATGCAAAATTTCATAGGGAGAAAAAAGAAAGGAAAGAGTTAGAAAGAAAGCATGAGGGTGGATTCATCATTATCACACTCCAGTGTTTTTTCTACAATTTACTTCCACATATCAATTTATAAACAATGTTATTGATGGGGTCAATGATATCATTGTATTTAGAAGAGGGGTTAACCCTAGAAAGCTTTTTGTCATGTGGATAATAGATTTAACATCTAAACTGTACAAACAATTTAAACATATTACAGAACAAGAATTGTCATAATGAAATTTGGTAGAATACTGCAGTTAAAGCACACCTATATTTAAATACTAACATTAAAATGAAATTTTGATTGCTTATACTTGTTCTATAAAACTAAGTGCTAATTGAATGATTTATACAACTGTAAAACATAGAGAATAAATAGAGAATGTGTCCTTGGGACACAGATGATGCGCCCGCTTGCATATAACACTATAAAGGGACATAACTCAAGAACGGTAAAAGTGACGCCACCCAAATTCAAACTTGATCTGAGTTTTGTAGTAATAAGCATTGTGTATAAGTTTCATAACAGTTTGTTGACGCAAACTAAAGTTAGAGAAAGGAAACCAATTTCGGGATGTTCGTACAGACAGACGGATAAGGGTGACACTTAATGCCCCCTCTGCTAACGTGGGGCATTAAAATGTCAACCAGTACTAACTGAGGTAGGCAAAAAAGATTATCAAGACAACAAAAGCAATAGGTGTAACTGAATAAGTCAGTCCCTCTCAAGTGTCTACCATTGAACTTGAAAAGGGTTCTATAGTGTATCCACACATATTATGTTACTGAATTATGCTGAAATCTTAATTTGGCAGAATATCAGAAAAAAAATTGTCAAATTAATAATTTTTCCAATACAAGATAACTTTTGCTATGAAATATTAGTTTACCATGAGAACTAAAAATTATGGGTTGACTATGTTAAAAGGACAAATCAAACAACTCATTAACAAGACAAAAATGTAAAGTTTTTAAATATATATATTGTTGGACAACAGTTTGTGTTTAATTATATCTTTTAAATGCTATGACACGCTCCTCGTAAAACATCACAACATGATTGTGCAATTCATTTATAGATCAATAAATCAAAATCCAAGTTATCCTGCTCATTTTACACTAACAAAAAAAATCCAATTTAAATCTTCAAGTATCTGTATTTCATGTAAGCAATTTTCTGATCAGCCAGGCAGTCACCTCTTTTTTCACGATACTTAAGTTTCTTTTACCACCTGATAGATATAAGAAGATGTGGTATGAGTGCCAATGAGACAACTCTCCATCCAAGTCACAATTTATAAAAGTAAACCATTATAGGTCAAAGTACGGTCTTCAACACAGAGCCTTGGCTCACACCCAACAGCAAGCTATAAAGGGCCCCAAAAATAACTAGTGTAAAACCATTCAAACGGGAAAACCAACGGTCTAATCTATATAAAAAACGAGCAACGAGAAACACTTATGAACCACATAAACAAACGACAACTACTGAACATCAAATTCCTGACTTAGGACAGGTGCAAACAATTGCAGCGGGTTTAAATGTTTTAATGGTACCAAACCTTCACCCTTATCTGAAACAATAGTGTAACATCACAAAATAGAATGACACACTATAAAATATCAATTGAAATGGCTTAACTCAATCAAAAGACATATTAACACAAGTGAACATACACTGAATGAATAAATTTGATCTATGATAATAAATACAAAATCAATAAAATAAGGGAAGAATAATTCAAGTAACAGTATTATACCGCTGCGAAATGTTAAACAATTTCAGAAAAACAACAATAACATTGAAAGAAAATCTGCCATTTACAATAATATTATACACAGGTAAATGAAAATAATTTTGTAGGTATACAGTTTAAATGGAGAAAGGAAATATTTTTACAAAATAAATAATTTTGATGTTCACAGTACGAAGAAGTGAAAATTTATAGTAATACCAAACACTTATCAAAGCTGGTATATAGACCAGATATAACCCTGAATAAGTAAACATTAAATAACAAAAAAGCATTACAAATAGTATCAATAGGTCAAATTAAGAAAGTACGATTTGAGAGTACTCACAGTTACTGACAGCTAGTTAAGGTGGTACCAAACACCTTGACTAAAATTAACTTGGCTAGTTCAATTTTCATGAAATTTTGACAAAACATTAACTTTGACCCTTTGACAAAAATATAAAAATTTCAAAAAACTTGAACCACACACTTTATCGGAAAAATTTCATTGGATATATAGCAGTTTGACAAACACAAATTTTTATCATTTAGAAGCTTAATATTTCCTTAACAATAGGACGTGATTGAAAGGTTCAGCTGACTTTTACAGATTTATCTCCCTGTAGTGTTATGTACCACCTTAAAAGCCAAAAACAATTAATAATAAAAAATCATGCATCAGAGACAAAAATCAACTAAAACACATCCCAGGGATTTAGTATTTTAACTGAGTATGTAATTTTCTTCAAGAACTTTTAACCAGTGGGTTAACTTTGCATAAAGAATTTATTGTTTACTTTGTTATTGGCCATGGAGAAGCAGAGTTTCCCAGTTGGTGTTCGGTAGCTCTATTTGTTTTTGGCTGTCACCTCATGCCAACACAAAAAGCTTCCAACCAACTCCTAAGCCAGTTTAACACCTTTTTACTTATAATACAACCCTGCCCCACCCCTTTCCAACTGATCACAAAACCTTGCTACACCACTGCCGAGCGAATCGAGGCGAAATTTTTTTTAGGTAAAATTATTGAAATATTCTTTATTAAGCTGAGGATAACCCATGCTTTGCAAATTTAAGGGGGCACACGCCCCCGCCTGAATCCGCCCCTGGTAAACAATTGGTATTAAAGGAGTGTCAGTATAGTATACAAGTAAGATGAAACAGTTTTGTAGTGCAAAAAGTACTATCAGTATTTATATAGCCTATCAAATCATGCTTGACCATTGATATAATGAATACTTTTCTATAGAGTACAAATACAATGTAAATAATGTTTAGTAAAATAAAAAATTATTTTGACAAAATTCAGTAGTTTTTCATCAAACTTTTTCATCACAACAACATTGCTGTTTTTCTGTTGTTATAAAATATTTTCCTTCTTAGTTTTTTGGTAAACATAACAATAGACACAATAAAATCTGCATTGTGTTTCTTTTTAACAATTGACACAATAACATCTGCATTGTGTTTGTTTTTTAAGTTCATATGTACAATATCCATAATCACTATATAATTATTAAATAAATAACGAAATATTCATACATATACATAAAAACCTGATATATCTATAACAAGAGTGAAATAAACAAGACTATATGATAATAAGAAGCCTACTGCCCCATATACCATTGAAAATGTATTAGACCTAGTAATTATTTTCTCAAAAGAGTAGTAACAATACTTTTGATATATAAAAATTTTGTGAAAAAAATATTTTTGGGCCAATGAGCCAAATGCTTTACATTAAGACTAACATCTGGTGAATAAATTCAGTGCTTGTGTGAATAAACAAAAAAGACAATTTAAAAAAATTTCGAAACATAATCTTTAAACTTACAAAAACACTCACTTAAATGGTTATTTATCTTCTCATTTTTTTTTTTAAGAATTGGTAGCAACAACAAAATTTTCAGAATTAAAATAATTTACATAGCAAATATTCCCCCTTGGCATTCAGTATAATTGCAAAGTCTGTTAAAAAATCAATTACCTCATTCTAATTTCCTGGAGTTAGTTAAAAATAAAACTGATGACAGGAATGTTATTTCTTATTTGCAATTCCATATTGAAACTTTGTAAAATTTCATTTTTTTTAATTTGAGAAATGCTTTTAATTTCTACTCTTTTTACTTAGAAATGCTTACTGTTTTAGACATACCAGGACAATAGGAAGCACACAACTTTATTCAACACATTGTGTGTCTAACATTTATCAAGGATATTACTGAGTCAAGCACACTAATTTCATCTACACATACTTTTATTTTACACTTCTGTAACTTTTACTTTGTAGCCATGTGATTTGGTCATATTATGCTGTGCCTTGCACAGTCCTTTTAATTCTACTGCTTTTTACTTAATAATTCAAAGTTTGGTGACTATAATGAATGTATCTATCCTATTGCACTTGAAATAAATGATACAACAGATACAGATAAGTCTGCCTCATATCTTGACTTACATCTAGAAATTGACAATGAGGGTCAGTTGCAGACAAAACTTTACGACAAAAGGGATTTCAGCTTCCCAATTGTAAACTTTCCATTTTATGTAGCAACATTCCAGCATAGTCTGCATATGGAATATATATCCTAGTTGATTTAATATTCCAGAACTTGAATTTCCTATTATGATTTCCTTGAAAGAAGGTTGCTACTTACATAGAGGCTATTGAACCAAAGGTTCCAAGGGGTAAAGTTGATGCTATCATGATTGGTTGACCGTTATTGGTTAAATGTGTCACAGATATGTTCCATTTGGAATTACCGCAATCCTGTCCATTTTTTCTTGATTGTGACATAACCAAAAAAGCGAAGCAGGATTTCCTTACACGTCTTGAGAACTGGAGATAACCTGTGTTTTTGATGGGGTTGGTGTTTTTTCTCAGTCTTTAGTTTTTTATGTTGTGTTTTGTGTACTTATTTGTACTTTTCTAAGATTTTTGTTTTTTGCCAAAGCATTGTCAGTGTCTCTTTAACTTATGAGATTCGAATATCTCCATGGTATCTACTGCCTCATTTTAACAGTACTTAGTCAGACTTTAAACCTAATAAAAAGTCGAAAATGTGAAAAACTGTGATATTTTGAAATTTAGACTATTGAAATTTTTTGTATAAAATATGTTTAAACAAAAATTTTCAATAGTCTAAATTTTAAAATATCACAGTTTTTCACATTTTCGACTTTTTTTCCATACCTATATTACCAATAGATTTTCACTTGTTTTTCAATATCTTTTCGACATATCGGACATTTGTCCAATGCTACTGCACATTTAGGACAGCATGACAAATGTCCACATGGAAAGAAGACTACACTAACATCTTCGTCCATACATATTTTACACTGTTTTTCTTCCTTTATTCTTCTGTTTTCTGCAATAATGTCTGTAACATCTATAAAAAAGAGACATAATAATAAATTGAAGACATCTGTTTACACGTTTAATCACACAAGTTTTATTATATCTATGGGCTGAAAGCCTTTTATAAACTTGAAGAATGAAATATTAATTAGCTAAAACATTTTAAAATAGTTGACCATTCTAGCTAGCTGTTTTCCTGGATCTGACTTTTGTTTTGGCTAACAAAATCTAAGGCACCCCCATCTTGTGGTGCACATAAGTCAATCCAGAAGGTGGAAAATAGCCTAAAACTTACTTTAGAATTTTACCTCTGAACTGAAAAATATACAGGAACAGTATCATAATATTCTTTTATTATTTTGTTTGTCTATTTTTTTTACTACTAGCAAAAAGATCATACTATAAACATTTGGCCTGTTGTGCTATAAAAGTGAAGGGTAAATTGCGTAGGAGTTTAACTGAGACAATGAATATGCTACTGCATATATAAACACATTGTGTAAATGAGAAGCGAATGATACCAAAGGGACATACAAACTCATAAGTTAATACTAAACTAACAATGCCATGGCTAAAAAAGAAAAAGACATACAGACATACAACAGTACACAAAACACAACATAGAAAACTAAAGACCGAGCAACACGAACCCCACCAAAAACTGGGGGTGATCTCATTTGCCTCGGAAGGTTAAGCAGATCTTGCTCCATATGTACTCGTGTGCTCATGTTAGTACAAACCCTGTGATAAGTCTTATTCAGTAAGTCAGGAAAAAGGGGACGGAATTGTAGTTAAGTCAATTGGAAATATCTGTTGTCATCTGTGAAACAGATATGCTGTAACTATCAACCAACTCGTGATAGCGTCTGTAAAATTTTTGATGGGATGATTTCAACTTCACCTCTGAGCAGCAACCTTCTTTCAAGGAAATCATGATAGGAAATAAAACTCCTGGAATATCGTATCAACTGGGAGATATATGCTCTGTATATAGATTTATCCCTCCCTAAGACAAAATACTTGAAACAAAGCAGGACCAACTCTTTAGTTTGGAATGGGGAATACTTTACAAGTTGGTGTAATTCTGTCCAGATGTTTTCAATTACTATCATATATATATATATATATATATATGATTATATTCCAGTATTATATATCATACCACATCTTCTTATTTTTTATACATATTTTTTTTTCTTTTGAAAAGGAATGAACTAATTTAGTTGGTCACACAATTTGCATCTTAGTGTATTATCTGGAATGTTTGAATGTTTGGTCTATATCATTCTGGTAATGTATTTAATATCCATGAAGAAACAAATGCATAGTTTTTCAACTGTAAGGAAGTGGTATAAAACCTGATTCTACATGACAATGCATTATATATTAGTATAACCATGATAACTGCATACATACTTAGTTGTTCTTTTTCATTAAGATGTTGTTCTGAAGTGAATTTCTTTTGAGGACTTATAGCAGCCTGTGCAGATGTACTAGGTTTTGAATCTTCAGGGATTTCTTTTGGTTGTGTTTCTTCTAAAGTCTTAGCAACAGTCTGTTCTGTAGATTCACCTTTAAAATAGAAACATCACTTCTAAACTTTAAGTGTTTATAAGTTCCATGTTAACTTGTGCATAGTTATATATCTGTTTCTGACCAGCCTGTAAAGCTGGAAAGTTAAATTGTGAGCACTGTTTCTGACAATTGATGAAGAAACGTCAATCAAATATGCTATTCATTATGTTGTCATTTAATTTCATTGTTTCTGCTTTCACTCTTTTATAAGAAAACCTATTGAAGATCTGCTCTTTTATACAGGTAATGAAACACATATAAAAAATCAAGAAGTGAAAATAGTCTTTATCAAGTTTATAAATAAGCAAATGTCATACACATTTAAGTTAAAATATAATAATATTCTGCCCTATATAGGATAAGGTTCAATAAATGGTTAGATAATCAACAACAATAAATGAACAGTCCCCCACATTGCACATATTTTATCTATCCAAGGGCAATAACTAAAAAAAAACTTTTTTTTTGTTCTTTAAAACCGTTTACAAATATGTTGGAGAACTGGAGACTTGAGAGGAAATACAATGCAATATCCAATATAATTAATATTTTCAACTTCTTTAAAAATATTTGATCAGCACAGATTTTCGAACTTCTCCAAGACATTGCTTATATAAAACTTTTATATAAATTTGATAAAAATCTGGCAAGAATTGTACACATGAGAGCGCTAACAATGAAATGTTCCATATAATCAATATTTCCAAGGGGCATTTCTCTTTTAAAAATAGTTGATCCCCACTGATTTTCAGACTTGTCTGAGACATCGTTGATATAAGCTTCATAAAAATCTGGCAAGAATTGTACACGTGATAGCGCTTACAACACCAGATGACAGATGAACACCCGGTATTTCTATGTCCCCCGCATCACGTAGCGTGGACGACAAAAAAACAAAACAAAAATATTAATGCATACTGATACACATGAATAAATGGACATGATGGATCACAATAAACTCTTCTTTAGTAGGCTAAGGGGATACCAAATTATCCCTTTTTGCACGTTACATCAAAAACCTGCTTCTTTCATACATAGTATACATACCGATATTCATTGTCATCAAGCCCTGTAAAGAAAAATCATAACATGAACTCTCATCAACTCTCAGCAACATGTTTTTTAATCATAAAAGGTGCAATAAACTTTCACCTATTAGGTCATTAAATGTCTAAAGCAACCGAAAGCTAAATATCATATAAATAAAAAATTAGGAATGTGTCCAAGAGAAATAGAGATTATGCCCCCGCTTACATATAACGTTAAAAAGGGAAATAAACTCAAGAATGGTTTAAGTGATGCTACCCAAATTCGTACTTGATCTAAGTTTTGTGGTAATAAGCATTGTGTATAAGTTTCATAACATTTGTCTGAGGCGAACTTAAGTTAAGATAAAGGAAACGAAAAAAATTTAGCAACTTTTCCATTTGTAAAGGGGCATAACTCTTGAACGGTAAAAGTGATGCCACCATAATTCAAATTTGATCTGTGTTTTGTGGTAATAAGCATTGTTTATAAGTTTCATAACATTTGGTTGAGGCAAACTAATAAAAGTCAGCGAGAGGAAACCAATTTCGGGACGTACGGACGTACAGACGGACAAGGGTAAAACTTAATGCCCCCTCTGCTACGGCAAGGGCATAAAAAAGAGAAATTGAACAAAACTAAATGTACAACTGTAGGAGTTTAACAGGTAAATATTCTAGGGATTCAGATTATCTTCATGTTACTTGTCACCAACTCCATATACTAAGTATTTACAATTTTTGGGGATATGGAATAATCTCTGTTCTTGTACCAACATTTATAACATAGTATATAAATATATTAAGCAGAACCATTATTTATTTTAAATTGTGTGTTATAACATTATTTTATTACTGAACTTCTATTTTTCAATCCTTTACTCCTTTTATTGTTATGTTACACTTGATATTATACAAGACAAATGATTCCAGAAGGTTAAATGTATATGTTAACATTATCCTAAGACCCTTAACACATGAACAGTTGTGAGTAAAAATAACAGATTAACTGATACCCATCATATGGACTTGTTTACCCTACTTTGATTTCACCAGACCAAATACAGTTCACCTGTGGCTTATAGTATATGTATCTGAAAATCTGACCTAAACCTAAAACATGTTTTGATAAATTAATTTATCAAGTTGGGTGACCAACATGTACTCCTTAAAAAAAGGAGGCAAAATTCAAGAGAAACTGACAACACCATGCAAGGAAAGAAACATAAGACAACAACTTAAAAAAGACCAATAAACTAGCACATTTTTCTAATCACTTAGCATAATTCATCTTCTGGCTTATTAATCTTGGTGAATAAAAGCATTTTTTTAACTAACAGATAACAATTGACATTTTGGAAACCAGCATATTATAATTCTTTAACCTTTTGAACTCTGTCAACACATCACCTTTACTGAGGTGACAACCAGGGACATTTAGGAAATAACTCAGTGTGTTATTACATGTATTTACTAACCTTTTGAACTCTGTCAACAAAGGCATCACCTTTACTTAGTAACAACAAGGGATATTTAGGAAACCACTCAGCATCTTATTATCTACTGACCTTTTGAACTCTGTCAACAAAGGCATCCCTTTTACTTAGTGACAACAGGGACACTTAGGAAACAATTCAGCATCTTATTATCTACTGACCTTTTGAACTCTGTCAACAAAAGCATCCCCTTTACTTAGTGATAACCATGGACATTTAGGAAACCACTTGGCATGTTCTGTGTATGGTTCATCATCAGGATCCCAGTCCCATAATATGCCTCCACAAAAGAAACATTTCACTTTATCTCCTTGGCCTATTGTAACAAATACAATGTAAAATGAAAAGTCAATGGTAATTGCAGAAACATTTTCATACATTTAAATTTCATTTTATTGTCCTGACTTTAAAGAAAAATCTTAAATTATTTTGTTCATTTATAGTATGCATTTGTGGTATCAAGATCATAGTGCTTCATGTACATGGTTATGTGGTATCAAGATCATAGTGCTACATGTACATGGTTATGTGGTATCAAGATCATAGTGCTTCATGTACATGGTTATGTGGTATCAAGATCATAGTGCTACATGTACATGGTTATGTGGTATCAAGATCATAGTGCTTCATGTACATGGTTATGTGGTATCAAGATCATAGTGCTACATGTACATGGTTATGTGGTATCAAGATCATAGTGCTACATGTACATGGTTATGTGGTATCAAGATCATAGTGCTACATGTACATGGTTATGTCACGTATCAAGATCATAGTGCTACATGTACATGGTTATGTGGTATCAAGATCATAGTGCTTCATGTACATGGTTATGTCACGTATCAAGATCATAGTGCTACATGTACATGGTTATGTGGTATCAAGATCATAGTGCTACATGTACATGGTTATGTGGTATCAAGATCATAGTGCTTCATGTACATGGTTATGTGGTATCAAGATCATAGTGCTACATGTACATGGTTATGTGGTATCAAGATCATAGTGCTACATGTACATGGTTATGTGGTATCAAGATCATAGTGCTACATGTACATGGTTATGTCACGTATCAAGATCATAGTGCTACATGTACATGGTTATGTGGTATCAAGATCATAGTGCTTCATGTACATGGTTATGTCACGTATCAAGATCATAGTGCTACATGTACATGGTTATGTGGTATCAAGATCATAGTGCTTCATGTACATGGTTATGTGTAATCAAGATCATAGTGCTACATGTACATGGTTATGTGGTATCAAGATCATAGTGCTACATGTACATGGTTATGTGGTATCAAGATCATAGTGCTTCATGTACATGGTTATGTCACGTATCAAGATCATAGTGCTACATGTACATGGTTATGTGGTATCAAGATCATAGTGCTACATTTTGTCAACTCAGCATGTACATATACTAGGAATTAAAGGAACTATTTTCAATTCAAATTTCTTCCATAATTTGAAAAATTCAACCAAAGTATCCTACATGCTAGCAAAACGTCTGTCTCTTTCCAGCATGTCCGTATAAAATATGTAATTACCCAAATAAAAGAATCCAGCTTTGGCAAGATTTTCAGGTTTTTGCTTCATTTGTGATGGCCAGCCAGTATATGAAGATAATCTAGTCTGCTCTAAAGCATATTCTCTATACTTAGGTCTTGTAACTCCTGGCTTATCAGCAGGGGTTTCTGGTGAAACTGTGGTTTCCATGGCAACTGGAGCTCCAGAACTTGATTGATGTCCAAAATTATGTCCAAAACTTTGCCCAAAATTGTATTCCTGTGAAACATCACTTTGATTTAAGGATTGTAAAGAAATTACTGGTTGTTGATTTTGTAAGCACTGTTGAATAAAGGGACAGTCAGGAAAATGTTTTCGGTGTTCCCTGTGAACTACATCTCCAGGCATCCATCCACCAAGAACACCTCCACAATGTGTACACTGACATTTGTCTTCAATTCCAATGTAATAGAAATAATCCCTCACAAGGTCAAGGGGTTTAACAGGGCTATTCCGAGGAAAGTTAGTAAATGTATTAAGTCGTAAATTGAAGTCCTCTCTCATAGGTCGCATACGCTCATATGGGCTTTCTGGTATATAGTCCATCTTTGATACTCTGCTATAAATTACTTCATATGAACTTGGTTTTTACATTATCTTTTAACAGCTATCCATTTACCTTCACCTGAAATAAAAAATTAATTAGTTCATAATAAAAGAATCTGCCTAATGACTATTTATTTCTTTATACATACTAATACTTTGTAAGATGTGATACTGCTGAATTCATCCTGAGTTACATGTAGCTGTATGTTTCACCTACTCTGTATACATTTAAATGTTTATAACCAATTTTAATAAAACAAATATTAAATTCACATGATTAAATTTGTCTAGTTCAATTTCAACCATATGTATTTCTCAAGGAATGTTACACTCTGTATTATTAATCAAATCATTAGAGAAACATATATTCTAACATTTTAGTAAAACAAAAAACAGTAGAACTGTGAGCTTTTGCTCAATAATGATACCTTGGCTTTAATATGCAATTAAGTATTCTGTTAACAGGAAGAAAAATTAATTAAAACACATTACAAGGTAAAGCATGTTATTTTAATAGAAAGATGAGCAAAGAGTTTGTGTCTAAATCATTAGTGAAAATGACCAGTGATTTAAGATAATCACTGAAAATTTTAAGAATTATTCTACAAATTCCCTGAAATGTTTTCAGGGATTATCAATAAAACAAAGATTCTTTGTTTGGTTAAACTAAATCAAATACAAACAAATAAATCATATTGTATTACTTCTTTATGGTTAAAGTGGCCAGTTTTCTTTTCCTGTCCATTATCAAATCTTATTAAAGTGAACAGTTTTTCTGGTGATATTCTATTTTAAACAAGGAATTTGTTTTACATCAAATTACTTGATGTGTGCATTTATATGTTGGTATTATTAATTTCAGTTTAAAATACTTATTTGTTTATGAGTTCATGTGGTTTAACACAGTTAAAACAAGGAACTATTTGAATCTGGATTTATTTTGAATTCTGGAAAATTGATTAGAAATGTATGATGAAAACTCAATGTAGGAGGGTGAGCCATGCGTGCATAGCTAAGAGTGTTAGTTAGTTCATACTGAAATATCAGTGAAAGTAAAATTAACCTTAGCCATGCACGCATAGCTAACCCTCTTTAGTTTGGTTAGTTTTCATCATACATTTCTTAACATTTGGTTGAGGCAAACTTAAGTTAGAGAACGGAAAGGAACAATTCAGCAATTTTTCCATTTGTAAAGGGGCATAACTCTAGAAAGGTAAAAGTGACGCCACCTAAATTCAAACTTGGGCTGAGTTTTATGGTAATAAGCATTGTGTATAAGTTTCATAACATTTGGTTGAGGCAAACTAAAGTTAGAGAATGGAAACCAATGTTGGGATGTATGGACGGATACAAATTAAAGAATAAAGAAATGAGGGACCCCATCCAGACCCTCATAGTAAATGTCATCCAAATTTACAATGTAGTTTGTAAAAATTAATGATTGAATTAGAGATATTGTGCTTAAAGGGGCATTAGCTGTCAAACTCATGTTCACCGATTTGACTCAAATTCTCATTTTTGATTTATAAAATACTAAAACATATATCCAAATTATAATAAATAAAATGCTCCGCTGGGCGCAGCTTGATACAACCGCAGAGGTCAAACCCTGAGCAGCTTGGGTTTTCTACCCCTGATGATTAGATTACTTATAACATCTAATAAGCAGTATTTGGCAAAACCTTTCGAAAATTTTGTTTCCTTAATGCTCTAAATAAACTTCGTACTCAATTTGGCATTTCGATTTTTTATTGATGAGTCTTCTGTAGACAAACTTGGGTCTGGCATTCAAAATCATCAGCCTGGTATCTTTGATTGAATTTTTTTTTTTACAATGACTGAATTAAAATTATTTCCCTTTAGTGCCAGAATTTCAGTAATTTTTAAAGAAAAAAATATCCAATTACAATTACCCAATAACTTCCTGTTAGAAAACAAAGCAATAATTTATTGACTAACCAAACAATTGTAAGAACTAATTATTTATAAAATGTCATTATGATAGAAGTTTTCATGTCAAAGTCAGACCTTTTTAAGCAAGTGCCTTATATTATAGTGGGTGATTAGTGGAGCTTTTAGTCTTCCTGCGGACAACGTTTAGTTCTGGTATACTAGCACTTTATAGTCCTGCAATAACAGTAGGCTAGCACAAAGCACTGTCAAAATTATACAAACACCCTTTTGTTTTGTTTTGTTCTATTTTATTTTTACTTATTCTTTTTTTATGTACATATAAAACCTTATACTAATTACTTTTCTTAAATTCACATACACATATTTAGGCCTATTTGGGTTTATTCAAAATATTTTGGCAACTAAATTCACATACACAATTTGGCATATTAAATTTCTCCGCCTTTTCCTTGGCTGCTGGTGTACCATGACAATGTAACTGCCGCTCACTGTCATTTGCTTGGCCTTTCCTCCTTTAGGTGGTTCCTATTTTTATTTTTATGTTATTTTTTTTTGTTCTTTATTATAAAATTTTGTTTTATTTCCTTTTATTAATTTAAGTTATATTTGTTTTTATCTTTTATTTTTTATTCATCAATTTATTTATTTATTTATTCATTTATTTTATTTATCAAATTATTATTCATTTTACTTTTTATTCATGTTAAGTTTTTTCTTTTTGTCACTCAAAATTATATAATTACCATTAAGTAACAAGAGGCTCTCAAGAGCCTGAATCGCTCACCTGCAATTTTTTGCTTAAATCTTTCATCAATGATTATTTTTGCTTTTTAATATATATTAATGAGTGGCTTAAAAATTCCATTGAGATGTTCTTTGTATCTGTCATATTTTCTTCAAAAGCAAAGAAATACATTTTACCCCTATGTTTCATTTTAGCCATAGTGGCTATGTTTCTTGACGTACAAGAAAATAAAATACAAAATTTATACTAGATACTCTGAAACTCATTCAGCCCAAGTTTGGCTGAAATTGATTCAGCAGTTTCAAAGGAGAAGATTTTTTAAAGTAAGCAAACTAGATGAACAAATTGTGAAAAATTGTTTTTAAAGGGCAATAACTCCTTAAGGACACATTTGACCATTTTGGTCATATGAACTTATTTGTAGATCTTACTTTGCTGAACATTTTTGCTGATCACAGTTTATCTTTATCATTAATAATATTCAAGATAATAACCAAAAACTGCAAAATTCCTTAAAATTACCAATTTAGTGGCAGCAACCCAACAATGGACTGTTAGATTTGTCTGAAAATTTCATGGCTGATAGAACTTGGCCTAATGAACATTTTGACCTCTCATCAGTTTTGCTCTAATTGCTTAAGTGTTTGAGATATATTACCCCTATGTTCTAATTTTAGCCATGGTGGCCATGTTTTTGACGAAACAGAAAATAAAACACAATCTTTATTCTAGATACCCTAAGGATCATTCAGCTTAAGTTTGGTTGGAATTGGTTCAGTAGTTTCAGAGGAGAAGATTTTTTAAAGTTAGAAAACATGATAAACAAATTGTGTAAAATTGTCCTCAAAGGGCAATACTCCTTAAGGGGTCAATTGACAATTTTAGTCATATAAACTTATTTGTAGATCTTACTTTGCTGAACATATATGCTGTTTACAGTTTATCTTTATCATTAATACTATTCAAGATAATAACCAATAAACTGCTTCGCTGAGCGCAGCTGGATACGCCGGCAGAGGTCCAACCCTGAACAGTTGGGGCAAAAATGGACACAACATTCAAGCTTGATACAGGTTTGAATTTGGATTGTAATTAACTATTTGACATATTATAGGTTTCTGAATAAATGTAGTCAAAGAACTTGAAATTGGTTATATGAATTGAATTTATATTCAATTAAAGATTTAGTGCTGTTGTGCAATACACTGTGCTGTTGCGCAATACTTAGTAAATTTGTTGACAGACTATAAAAAAACAATAACTTCTCAATGTTATATCAGAAATTTATAAAAAAAACTAAAGGGAGGTTATCTTAATAGATATAAACCGGTCATCAAAGTTTAGTGAAAACTGCTCTAATCACTTTAAGGATATTGTCCAAAAACTTGAAAATCAACCCTTTTTTTATGAATAAAATCTTATAACTCGGAAAACGTAAAATCTTAAATTTATAAAAATCAAAAGAGAGCTTACAACAATAAATATAAACAATTTACCAAAGTTTCATAAAATATGCTGAAAGCATTTTTGAGTTATTGTCCCAAAACTGGAAAATCCCCCTTTTTGTAATGAATAAAACCCCATAAATGGGAAACGTCTAGTCTAAAATTTAAAAAAATCAAAAGGGAGCTCATGTTGATAGAAATAAACAATTCACCAAAGTTCCTTGCAAATTGGTGAAATCATTTTTGAGTTATTGACCAAAAACTGGAAAATCCCCCCTATTTAAATGAATAAAACCCCATAACTCGGAAATGTAAAATCTAAAATTTATAAAATTCTAAAGGGAGCTTACATCAATACTGAATAGATATAAACAATTCACCAAAGTTTCATAAAAAAAGCTGAAAGCATTTTTGAGTTATTGTCCCAAAACTGGAAAATCCCCCTTTTTGTAATGAATAAAACCCCGTAAATCGGAAATGTATGGTCTTAAATTTATAAAAATCAAAAGGGAGCTCATGTCGATAGAAATAAACAATTCACCAAAGTTCCTTGCAAATTGGTGAAATTGTTTTTGAGTTATTGTCCACAAACTGGAAAATCCCCCCTTTTTTAATGAATAAAACCCCAAAACTCGGAAACAGTAAATCTGAAATTTATAAAAAACGAAAGGGAGCTCATGTCATAGGTATAAACAATTCACCAAAGTTTCATGCATGTGAAATTAATATCACATCTTACTTTAAAAAATTATGTGCTCCTCTATAATAAAGGGTACTTGTTGAACTCATGTGACCTACAGTGGCGGATCCAGAACTTTTCATAAGGGGGGGCCCGCTCCTGTCATGCTTCAGTGATTCCCTATATAATCAACCAAATTTTTCCCACAAAAGGGGGGGCCCGGGCCCCCATGATCCGCCTATGACCTAAATTCATGATCAGTTAAGATTTAACAAAAGGAGAAAATTTAGAATTTATGGACAGATTGACAATATGTTTGGTTCATTTGATATACATGTTTGTGTATCTCCTTCTCTACTTGCCACAAGATGACATATTTTCATATCAACAGGAAATTTCCATTATCTAGATTGATAGGTAAATTGGTAGCTGCATGCATGATGATTATTAAGCTTGTACATGTACATACCCTTAAAATATTCCCATAAAAATCACCATATTAGTAACCCATTTTTTATTGTTTATATATAAGAGGAGTTTTAAAATATGTCTGATTCTACAGTGCCAAACCTTAAGGTAATCATCATGATCATTGTTATGTTAAAAGAATATTTCAAAGGAATTAAAAATTATTGGAGAAAAAGTCTGAATTTAATTCGGACAGTAATGTTTAACAGAAAGATTTAGACAATTGGAACCATGTACACCTCAACCTCAATCTTAACAGTGGACAAACAAAAACCACAGAGAGAAAATCACCTTAATCCACATACATGAATGATTCAGTACAGTGGTGACACATTATTATCCTTAAAATTAAGGATTGACTGAATGATTGATGTTAAATGCCACTTTCCACACTAACAATTTGCCATTCATGATGGTCAGTTTTTATTGGTGGAGGGAGGCAGATTGCCAGGAGTGAACAAGTTAAGACCTTCCCTAGGAAAGATTAAGGGTTAAGGATACTGGACCAGTATGTCGATGATCTTCTACTTTTAATGCAGATAAAGAACTTTACTTATGGCTTTATACATCTTTGTTGCTACTATGGTGTGCAAGTTCTGATAGGAAACACGGAGTAGGATAGATACAGAGATAAAGATATTTTGTTTTCCAAATTAGATCCCCATGGGCATATACATTCAACAATTACCATCTTTCAAAACATACCATATAATTACAAAGCATTCATATACATGTAACATGTGTAATGAATCAAAGTATAAATCAGTATCATTATTTTGCAGGTTGCAGGTTGCGGGCTGTGGGTTGCAGGCTGCGGGTTGCTGGCTGCTCTATTATTTTTTTTCTCGATCTTGATTTTCTCAACAAACATAGACTCATTAATTTTTAATCTGACAATGAATAAACCCATAGCATAATATAATAATTTTATCATAGCAGTTTCGTAAATAATGATAAATTGACTTTATTCAGCATAATGATTGAAACTTTTACCTTGGAATAATGAAGACAAAGTCAGTACAAAGTATCAACAAACATATGTACATATTAATGTTACAGTATTACTACATTCATGCATCTTTCAGTTAGTCTTGATAGTATCAGTCTATTTGATTAGCAATAAAATATTCAGAACCTACAATTTTTTTTTCTTCAAATACATATTGGAATATCAAAATGAAAAGAATGCAGAAAATGTTTCTTAACCATTCACGTGTACATATTGCAAACATTTATCAGTGTTCTCACTTAAGTAATATAAAGAATGCGTCTGATGAAATGACATATGCAAAAGCAAAACAAACAATAAAGTTCAATTCCTAAATTGGTGAGATGATGTCTGTGCTCTTCTGACAATGTTTGTCTTAGTTCATTTGTGATAATTAAATCGCCAGCCTTAAAATTTGGATGCACTTTTTGCACACAGTCAGTCTGTAAATGATAATACCCATTTGATATTTCTTTATTAGCTGAAATGTACCACTCCTTTTTGTCTTTATTGAAACGAGGACGTACTTCCAAATGTTTTATTATTACATCTATTGGGGGTTTTCTGTTTATATTTGTGTATTTTTTATCACAACCATAGCATTTAGAGATAATGCCATGAAGAAAGGTCAGTTCAAAAGGGTCACTTGAAGTTAAATGCTAATATCTGTTTTTCAAAATCTGAATAATTAAATGTTGAAGGAATGTTCAGTTTTAACGAGTTTGGTTCTAATGCAAATGCATATATCCCCACTTCAGTTAGAGTGTTAGCTATACTGTTTGATAACATTGCAGGTTTGTGAATAGTCCAAGCTAATCAGTTTGTCATCATTGCCTATAAAAACGGAAGATGTGTGTCTATTTCTACACATATTCAAACGTAGTTGGCAGGTAACAACTCTGTCCTGACAGTAAATTGCACCATATTTGGTTTCCAGTGCTGAATGGAGACCACGTCCTTCATCCATCATCCACTCTGAGGCAGGTCTGAATTCATTTATTTTTTTACCGGAATATTGTTTCAGCATTTCGTCAATACCTTTTAGGAACAGCAAAACAGTTACAAATACATAACTATTACATCTCCTTTACTTTTAATCAATTAGATTTGACAGAAGGACATAAATCCTTCATTTGAAACAATTAAACTTGTTATATAAAATTTTGTCTGAAGAAATCTGTCACTAAAACCAATAAGTCCGTCCTAAAGTTAGATGGTGCACACAATAAATTTCTGACCTTAAAAATTTGGTAAATCTGGCTAATTATCTATAATATTCAATTAAAATCATTATCTAAAGAAAAGGAGAAAAAGAAGAAACACAAACAAATAGGAAGTAAAGTATATATATATATATCTTTAATATAATTATATTAATCGCCAATGGCAGTCAGCAGCAACCTTTGGACACTTTTAAATTACTTAAATTACAAACTGCTCAAATACGATCATTATTTTTTTAACCACTTAATTCAGGGAAATTTTAAGTAATCATGTAATTTGAATTTTCTTTCTGAAAAGTTCCCTTTCGTACACTTGCTTTTTGTAATTTATCTAAAGCACTGGCCTACCTGGTTTACAATTTTTGCTTTTTATCAATTCTAAAATAAGTGATCTTTTTGGTTTTGATATTTTGTATTTGTTTTCTGAAAATCACAAAAAGTTTGTGTAATACACATTCTTACACAATTTTTCACAAATACCTTGTAAAAGTATATCAATGTTTTTATTGATTTTTTTTTTTCTTCCCTCTTTATTGTTCAACTGACTTATACATCGCAACCCGCAGGCCGAACCAGCAAAATATACACACTCAGTATAAATAGAGTCATATAGGTTATATTATCCATGTAAAAATATTTATAAATGTTGTTACTCAAATTCAATAGCTGCGGAACCGTAGCTCTTATGGTCCTGATGATATTTTTTGACAATTTGCAGACCTATGGTCATCTGGACTATAAGAGCTAAATTTTTATTTTGCAGCTGGTTACTCCAGAAATAAGGCAATTGTTTTACTTGATATCATTTTTTTTCTATTCTATTCTATTATTGATTCTAGACACAAAATGTACATTGGTCAACACTTTGTTGAGGGTTATATTCATTTTTTTTTAGAAATGCACAATTTACAGTTACATCATAGAGGTCAATGACGCTAAGATAGGCGTGTCAAAATTCCTCGCATGACATTTTTGTGGGATAGGCCAAGAATGTACGGGCAACACTAGACAACTCGGTAACACAGGCACTTGTTTTCTATATATAGGGATAGTAGCTCTTGCCATGGATAGAAAACAAGTGACTTTGAGTTCATCATCGATTACATTTCATATCAGTCAATGTTAGTTTTTACCTATTTCAATATTGATATTGTTTACCAATGTTTACAGTATCGTTTTCCGGGGACACTCGTACCGGTATATTAACAGGACAAATAAAACCAGGACGATTATATTTGATACGTTTAATTCTGTAACTTTTGTTTTACTCAACATATTGTCAAAATTCAAACTGTAAAATAATGAGCAGGGTATTTACTTATATTAATTGTAAAGTTATTAAAAATTAGAAATTAATAAGTTAAAAATAATCTGCCAGGTTCAGTTCAGTTCAGTTTCTTGTATATTCCTCCATTAATTGTGGAGCACTACCCATAGGGTATAATTGTAGCAACTATATACAACTTAAAACATAAGGAAACATTTAATTACGTACAGATGACTGAATTTAGGCAATAATAATTACTAAAAATTAATATTTTAATTAATTCATAGGATTGTCATCATAAAATTTTAAAAATAATATTCATAATGTGCTGAGGTGTCTAAGAACAAGTTAAGTAAGAACCGGATATATTTACAAATTAGAATTTAGAATTTAAGTGGTCCTAAATTAAACTTTCTTATAATTGTTAGTTAAAGGTGCTACACGTACATCAGAATTTAAAACGAGAAGGTTATTTTATAAGACTTATGTAAAAGGGTTGGGGTTTAGAACAATTCAACCTATATATACCGTGATAAGTTTTCCTTCACAGTTTAAAATTCCTTCACAGTTTAAAATTACCTTATTTCGGATCTTATCATTATTCTTTAATGGTACTTGATATCTTAACACTTTGCAAAAAATTTAAATTTAGGCCCTAATAAGTCATAAAATAGTAAGATCGTAAAGTAAGGAACTATTTTATTTTAAAAAAGTTTACTTATACTTATACTGTACTTGTGTTCAATTTTTTTTTCCTTTTTGTGCGCAGCATGTGCATCTCGTAGCACATATTTCTAGCCAGAGTTTCAATGTTTTCATACACAGTTGAGTAACAGTTTATGTCCTTGCTAGTACAGTCCATTATGAACTGCAGTAAATTCCCTTGTTGTATGATCTTCTTGTATGTTGAGGTATCAATTTCATCCATTGTCTGTTCGATTTTTGAGCAATATTTAGATCTTATTTGTTCCAATTCTTTGCAGCGTAGAATAAAATGTTCTAGATCTTCATTTTCCTGTTCACAGATTGTACATATCGGGTTAACTTTCGGATCGAACTTAGCTCTTTTGGCTTGTAATATGTACGTTTGAGTACTTATTCTTGCTTTTATTTTTGCCTTTACATCTTTACTATTTTTTACGCTTTTCCATATATTGTGTGCTTCATTTAATGGATTGTTCTGTATCTCTATGTATTTAAGTGATGTTTTTTTTCCATTTTTTCATAATGACATTCATTTTTCCAGTATTCCTTGATCTTTATTCCTACTAGTCTTTTCCATTCAATTTTCTTAAGTGGTTTTTCTATGTAGAAACCTCTAGATTTCAAATTGTATTTTGATAGAGTTTTTTTTCCACTCTGTTGATAAAGTCTTTTCCTCTTTGGTCTGAGAATGCTATTTGTTGACGCAGAATTTCACATTCTATGGTTCCTGAATTTCGAACAATATTCATGAAGAAGGTAAGTAGATTTTTGTCTAATGTGATGGCAATAGGTTCTGCTCCTATACCAGGGTATAGACAGCCATATTTGCTGTATTATTTGGAAGCCCTTGAATTTGTCGGAGGATTTTTCTCTCTGCCAGTTCTAGCATATCCTTTTCTTTTGCAAGTAAGTTCATCACCTCAAGTCCGTAGATGCTTCTTGGTACTGCATATGTTCTCCATAGCTTGTATGCGACCATGGGTGAGAATCCCCTTCTGGCATGTAAACCGGCTCCAAGAAGGCTGTATATTGTTGCCCTTCCGGTTCTTATTCTTTCTGAGATATTTGACGGTTTTGCTCGTTTCTTTTGATACCTAGATGTTTGGTTTCATTGGTTATATTGATGTCATCGTCTTCGAATTGCAGTGTTGATATGTTTGAGCCTTTTGCATTGTATAAAACAGCTTCAGATTTAGTTGAATTGATTTTAACTAGATCTCTGCTTGTATGGTGCTGTACTATGTCTAATATTCCTTGTGCGTCTGCAGTACTATTTGCCAGGACAGCAATGGCATCGGCACATGTGGGTGCAGGGACTTGTATATCACCAATACATGCTCCAAGTCCACTTTTTAAGATGCTATCCAGTATGACGTTGTTGTAGCATTTATATAGCGTTGTAGATAGTTTTGCACCTTGTTGAATTCCTTTTAACACCATTACATCTTCTGTACATTGACCTTCCCATTTAACCTTAATGCTCATGCCTTTATACAAGTTTCTCAGTAGTATCCAGGGCTTTCCTTTTATTCCATAATGGTACAGCTTGTTGAATAGTACTTCATGGTTTAGTTTGTCAAATGCTTTTTCTGCATCAAGAGTTATTAAAACCATCAGTATCTTTAATTTCTTACTTTCTTCGATTTCTTCTGATGTGAGGAAAGCTGCGCATAGTGATGACACTCCTTCTGTAAAGCCTCTTTGCAAGGAGTTTTGTATGTTATTAAATACAGTCAACTCTATCCTTCAGTATACTTTGTAATATTTTTGCAAAGGTTTTAGTCACAGTTATTCCTCTATAGCTAGATGGTAATGTTTTGTCTTTTTCTTTCTTTAGGATTGGTGTAAGAATCCCTGTCTTTAGGAAGATTGGTACATCCAGATTTGTTAAAATTAAATTTAGCAAATGTACTATAAAGGGAGTTAACTCATCCATCCCATATTTGTAGTGTTCTGCCGAAATTCCATCCTCATCCGGTGCTTTTCCTGCTTTAAGTTTTTCTATAGCTTTATTAACCTCCTTTACATTGACATGACCAATACCTTGACCTTTTTCCCTTTCTATGGATTCTATTATATTGTTTTGTATTTCTACAAGCTCTAGCTTTTCAGTGTCAAAATTTTCCTCTAATGTTGGCGTAGCTAGTTGTTGGAAATGTTCTTGCCAAATGTTCATTATGCTTGGTCCATCTTCTGCAGTCTTTTCATTCAGTTTCAGTATCTTGGTATTAATTGTTGTTTTTCTTTGCATGTTAATAAGCTTGTAAAAAAGTTTTGTGTCTGTATTTGAAGCTTTCATAATTTTTCCCGCTGTTGATTCTCTCTGAGAGGCATAAGCTTGTCTTTGTGCTTTTCGAAGTATTCTTTTTGCAGCTGTCATTTTGATTTTGAGCTCGTTACTTCTTTCTTGAGGTGCTCCATGTTGCCTCCATACTTTATGTGCATTTTTTGATTGCTTTGATGCCTTTTCTATTTGTTCATTCCATATCGCCTTTCCCTTTGATTTGATTTTGATTTTTCTTCTATACTTTGGGATTGCCGCTTCTCCGGCTTTATGTAGCAATTTTTCTAGATTTCTTATATCTTGCTCAATGATTCCTTTTGATTTTTGCATGAGGTTTGGTAGATCTTTATTGATGATTTCCTTATAAATTTGATGGTCACAGTCAGTCCATTTAGGTTTTGCTATGATAGTTGTTGCTTTTTCCCTTACTTTTTTCAGTTGGCTATTCAGTGTCAGAATAACAGGTACATGGTCCGAGGTATTCTCTGGGTCAGTATCAAGGACATCAATTTGTCTGATTTTATTTATTATTTCCGAGTTACTTTTGAAGAGGAAGTAATCAATTTGTCCTTTCGATTACCATTCTGGTGATAAAATGTTTCTTTTAATGGGTATTTCTCGGTATTTCCTATACATTTTTTCCTTGCAGAAAGTTTGTAGAATTTTATCATGAGGTGTAGAGCTTCTATGGAGTGACCCGTTCATGTCTCCACATACTATAATTTCGTGTGTATTTTTATATTTCTCTATCATTTCATCAATTTGAGCCAAAGTGTCTTTGTATTCGATATCTGCATTTTTAGGCAGTTAAGCTGCCTTATGCGAGCACCCTAGATTTGTGTTCTACCCAATAAATGCTGAAATACGTGCCATTGTTATTATCTAGCTGGCTATTATGTTATTTATAACTAATTGGACATTTTTTTAATACTTTTATTTCTGGAATACAAAAAATATGACCAGAAAAACCTTAAATGATCGTCGAACTACCCAAAACTTTTGAAGTTGCACATAGGAAGTAGTGCTCAATAGAAATCCGTACGTAGTTTATTATCCCCTGTGCTTTTGGCTACAATGTCAAAGAACAATTGTATGAAATATTTCATCGCCGAAAATCGGTAATTACAAGTCGTTTATATTTCCCAAAATGGCAAAATGCGCAGGAATATTGTTCATGTACAACAAATCTCTATGATAGAGGAAATAAAGTTATATAAGTGGGTGGTAATTTCTAACTTATCTTGCCAAATAAGGTTGTTGTTATTTTATGAATGAAACGAGGTCATGAAAACAGATGCGGAAATCGACGTTGATGGGATGTTTTAAGTAATGTGGACAACTCGTCCCCGAGACAAGTCGGACCGAATCCACTCAAACCGTCTAAGAAGACAACTTTGACCGTTTGTCAGATTTACTTAGGGTTTCATAAAATATTAGACTAACATGTCTAGCGGAGCCATTAATCTTTTGTTAGTGCATTGGGGTCTATTTAGGGGTATTTGGAGGGGCCTGAAGAAGGGAGGGGTTTACTATAGAACCCTATGGGATTTAATTTTTTTAAATTTTCAAATGACTATTTCTCGAAAACAGTAGGTGATAGACACATGCAGTCTTCAGTAATGAGAACAGGACAATACAAAATATCAACCAAAATATAGGGTGAGTCCCTGGGGGTCACCACAACCCCTTCAATTTGAAAATGTACTTTTATCTTGTAAACCGTCGCGATCCCCACCCTAAACAATATATATACTTGAATGGGACAATAAAAGAAATCAAATGAAAATAATTTGGGGGAGTCCCCAGTGTCGTCCAACCCCCTCCTGTTTGAGAACTTGGAAATGGTCAAGATCCCCACCCCTAAACCATATATATTCATGTATGGGACAATAAAACAAATCAAAAATGAAATATAGAGTGAGTCCCTGGGGTCACCCCACCCCCTCCTGTTTGAGAACTTGTAAACGGTCGAGATCCCCACCCCTAAACCATATATATTCATGTATGGGACAATATAAAAAATCAAATGAAATATATGGGGAGTCCCTGGGGTCACCCCAACCCCTCCTGTTTGAGAACTTGGAAATGGTTGAGATCCCCACCCCTAAACCATATACATTCATGTATGGGACAATAAAACAAATCAAATGAAATATAGGGGGAGTCCCTGGGGACACCCCCGCCCCTTCTGTTTGAGAACTTGTAAACAGTCAAGATCCCCACCCCTAAACCATATATATTCATGTATGGGACAATATAACAAATCAAATGAAATATATGGGGAGTTCCTCGGGTCACCTCACCCCCTCCTGTTTGAGAACTTGGAAATTGTCTAGATCCCCACCCCTAAACCATATATATTCATGTATGGGACAATATAACAAATCAAATGAAATATTTGGGGAGTCCCTGGAGTTACCCTACCCCCTCCTGTTTGAGAACTTGGAAATGGTCGAGATCCCCACCCCTAAACCATATGTATTCATGTATGGGACAATATAACAAATCAAATGAAATATAGGGGGAGTCCCTGGGGTCACCCCACCCCCTCCTGTTTGAGAACTTGGAAATGGTCGCGATCCCCACCCCTAAACCAGATGTATTCATGTATGGGACAATATAACACATCAAATGAAATATAGGGGGAGTTCCTGGGGTCACCCCACCCCCTCCTGTAAAAAACTTGTAAACGGTCGAGATACCCACACCTAAACCATATGTATTCCTGTTCATCATTTCAAAAAGATTTGAATGACATACAGGGTCAATCTCCTTTGTGTCACATATACATATCACTTTACTAGACTAAACCAATATGAACTGGACTTTGCCCAATGTCAGGAGACCATGGGAATGACGAATTATGGGGGCTTTGTTTGGGAGACTTCGTAACGGCATCCTGTTACAATTATTTCTTGTTTATTATAAAAAGTTTTGATCCAAAAATGATTCTAGATTATTGAATTTACTTTAATTGTTTATTAAATTATTTCTGGGCCTATAATAATTTTCATTTATGGCTCATTTTAAAGAAAACATATAAATCTTTCAAGCAGTGTTAAGCCCGAGAATGTTTGACCAACTGTTTTATAATCACCTGTCATTTTATTCCAAACTTGGTATGGAGTAACATCATGCACTTGGGGGTGAAGATGGGGGTCATTTACATTGATATATGAGTTGCTTTTGGAAACCTTGATGAAATATTAATTAATTTGCCTTAATAATCAACTCATATAATGAACATAAATGTACAAGTAAACGAATGTTTAATGTTTGTTCTTTCAAATCTTAAAAAAAAATTTGAAGCAACATTGCCACAGTTTTCATAATTACGTTTGCCTTGGTTTTTGGTTAACTGCCTACAGCGCTTACAGTGCTTTGATTGTTATCTGATGGCATATATACATTTATAAGACATATTGGTTTGTCTCCTTGTTGAATATGTATGGCTCGTATTCTATTTCCACCGTCTATCAGTTCCTTTATATTTTCATTAATTTCTTTTTTCCAGATTATGGCTACTCCACCATATCCTCTTTTCATTGATACGTTGAAATCAGGGTCGTCATTATCATCAACGCTTTTAGCTATGTATCCGCTATTTTCAGCAATTTCAGCTATGATTTTCTTTTCCGCATTGAAGAGCCAGTGTTCTTGAATGCATAAAACCTGTACATACCTTAACAAGTTTTTGATATAGAGAGCGTTTGACTTCACATTTTGTACATTGAGTGTACCTGTAATGATATCCTCCCTTTTATCTTGTTTGATCGGCCGCTGCCTAAAAAATGATTTGGGTTCTTTCTATTCCCATCTTCTTTTGTTTCTAGATTGTCAGCCTGAACTAGTCCCTTTAGATGGTTAGGACCACCAACATTAGCCCCCCTTTGAGAGGGAAACTTCTGATGACAGTCCGCTTCCAGCGGGGCGTCCCCAATAGAAGCCGTTGTTATAAGACCAGTTCTGGACGTGACTTCTACTTGATGGTTTACTTCTGTATGCGTTTTATCTTCATCACTTTTCGCGGTAGTCAAAGCAGCTGAATTTGTTAGATTGATGTTCATTCTAGCTTCTTCTGTTGGTTCTTTGTCTATTTAGTTGATATTATCAGCCTGATTTGTTTGTTGTTGTAATTGATTTTGTCTTTCAATTTCTTCTGCCTGACTTTGTTTAGCTATTACTGGCATGTTTGTTATTTGGTCATAGAATCTTTTATTGATGTTTCTTTGACTTTGTTCCTTTCTGTTTGTCTGTTGTTGACTATATCCTTGGTGGTAATTTATATTTTGTGGTATAGGTTGTGGAGCTATCCTATATTGCTGTCTGTATAAATGTGTATTTTGTATCATGTTAGTGTTGATACTGCCAGTTGGTATACCTCTATAGCCAGTGTAATAGTGGCTGCTTTGGCCATTTGCAGGTATAGCCTGTATTCTGCTATTGTGGTACATTGGCGCTTGTATATGGCCATGATTCATTCTGCTCTGCTCTGTTGGTATCTGGCTATAGTGTGGAGGTGCCAAATGATTCATGAATAGTGGATTGGCTTGATTAGGAATCCTGGATTGCTGATTTGTTAGCTGTACGCCAGTATGCTGATCACTCATTTGGTGTTGGTTTGTGTTCCTAGTATTATCCATATTCTGGTTATAAGGATAATATTCATGACTTCCTGGTCTTTGCCACATTCTTAGTTCTTTCTGTAGTTCCATTATTTGCAGTTTATTTCTTAATTCATTCATTTCCATTTGATGTTTAATTCTTAGGTCTCTATTTTCCATTTCTAGCCTGAAGTTGTTCAGCATCATATCTACTTTGTTTATAGTCTGCTCCTACGAGTTGATGCTACAGTTACAATTTGGCTGATAGGATTTTAAATTACCTTGGTCAATGGGGCTTTCTTCTGTTTGCATCCTAAGTAGATTGATTGTATTTCTATAGTCTCTATTGGTATCTTCCATTATAACTAGTCTTGCTCTGCATTGTGCTAATTGATCTTCCAGCTGTTGAGTAGTTTCATTTATATTTTTGCACTTATATTGCCTTTTCGGCTTTGCTTTCATGTGTTATGGCTCATCTACATTTTCTATTTGTTCATTTCTGCCATTCTGTAACATTTGGTTAGGCTGTTTGTATGTAGCCATTTTGTTCATTTCTAATTCTTCTGTGTTTGCATTTCCTGCTTCTTCCTTCGTAATGTCATTTCTAGTTGGACTGTCTTTAGATGTATTGTCTGGCACGTTTTTAACTATATGGGCCATTTCACTATATTCCTCTGTCGAGCCTTGTTCTTCTAGACTTACTTTTGGTATTGTTTCTTCTGTATCTATAATTGAGTTATTGCTTCTCATTGATATATTAACCACGTCCATGTCCATAATAGAGCAGCTCCTACATGAATACTGTTCTTCTTCAGTTTGGCTTATCCTTACAGGATCAATGTTTTCACATGTATAATTAAACAGTTGGCCGCATGCAATATAGTCTATGGAAATTTCTGGTTGTGCTGTCTGATTGCATATGGCACAGTAGTTATGTATAGTAGACGTGCTGACTGCACTTGTATCCTGACTGGGTGTTGGTTCATCTTCTGACCATTCAATGGCTCTATTCCAGTTACTTAGAAGTTCTTCGTCTGTATTTTGTATACTCTACCCCTTTGGATACTAGTATTCTACTACTGTGGTTGGTTTTAGGCTGATGCCAGGACAGTTTAATTTTAAGAAAAAAATGGCGGAAACTGCCGTGATAAGATTACTTATAATTGAAATAATTTCTCCAAAACAACTGTCTGGCATAATATTTTTGTACGATAAAAAGTTTAGGGATTAAAATCATTTAGAAAATATATAATTTAATATTTTTTTCATCTTTTAAAGGTAAAAAAATCTGCCCGGACTAGCATATTACGTCAGAAATTTTGAAGAAATTCGCTCAAAATCAAAATATAAAGTTGAATAACTTCTTCAAAATGAATGTCTGGCAAGCAATTTTTTGTTCATTGGAAAGTATTAAATACAAGCTTTATGAAAATATATAACTTTATGGACTTTTATTTCGATAACACCGCCGGCAAAAAAAATTCCACCAGATGTGGTATGAATGCCAATGAGACAACTACAGTATCCACCAAAGTTCAAATGAAGTGGATGTAAGCAATTATAGGCAACCCGTACGGCCTTTAACAATCAGAAAAACCCATACCGTATAGTCGGCTATAACAGGCCCCGACATGAAAAATATGAAACAATTCAATTTAGAGTCGGCCTCATTTATATTGTGACAAAACAATTTTACGAAAAACAAATATGACAGACATGAACCAACGACGACCACTGAACTACTGTAACAGGCTCCTGACTTGGGACAGGCACAAAAAGAATGTGGCGGAGTTAGACATGTTTGTCATGTGGGACAGTGGTGTGACAGTACAACATAAGAACAAACTATAAAAAAATCAGTTGAAAAAGGCTTATCTCATCAGACGGATACAAATAGAAATATATCTAACAATGGAGTGGACGTGGACGGGTACTTATACATCCCAAAAACAAAAAGACACTAAGTACATATCTGAGAGTGCTCGCAGTTACTGACAGCTAGTTCAAAGCCAATAACAACTAATGAAAAATTCATGTATCTAAAACTAAAATATCAATCAGTACACATCCAACATCCAATTGATTTAGTGTAAAGACGTCATTAACAGTCAGAGAAAAACGAATCCGGGTCCGTTCGCCCTGATTCGCGTTCGCCCTAGTACCTGTTCGCCCTAATACCTGTTCGCCCTGGGTATCTATGATGAGTTTATTTACAATCAACAGTCTTTAAAAGTAATTCTGAATAAAAACAAATGTAACAATGAAGCCAATTAGCCTGATCAATGCTCAAAAACAAAAACTTGTTTTTTTAATTTCATTGTTTATTCATGAATTTGGAGATATACATTTTTAATATTTACCATTTAAATATCTGAATAAGATTACAAAACTTTGAATTAAACCATTAATATTATTTTTTTTTTATAAAAATTAGGGCGAACGGACTCTACGGGCGAACGGACCCAGGGCGAACATGTAATTAGAGTGAATGGACCCGATACCGAGAAAAACATGACCTTACATGTAGCCTATTATATAAACGTTAAATTTCTGTATAAATGGCGGAAATTAACACCGCAATTTTTAACTATACATGTAAATGAAAGTTTCTTTATCACGATTGTCTGGGCATACTTTTTTATATTATTATGCAGTTACAGACCCCATCATTAAAAAATCATCATTAAAATTGCTTACCAGACATTCATTTTGAAGAAGATATTCAACTTTTACATTCAGTTGATTTTGAGCACATTTCTTCAAAATTTCTGACGTAGTAGGCTTCTGTTCTGGCAGATTTTTTATACGACCGCAAAATGTTTGCGTTCTTATAATGTTTATATCATGTTGTCAGCATCGTCGTCGTCCGAAAACATCTGGGTTTCAGACAATAACTTGAGTATAAGTGCATGGATCTCTATGAAATTGTACCACAAGGTTCCATACCACAACAGGAAGGTTGGGATTGATTTTGGGGGTTATTGTTTTACCTGTTTAGGAATTAGGGGCCAAAAAGGAATCATAAACAAGCATTTTCTTGTTTCAGGACACTTGTTTTGTCCGTGCCGGACCAACTCGGCCTACAACAAACTCGGACCATAACAAACTCGGACTATGTGATATCATAAATCTGGGACTAGTATATTATGTCCCAGCATAAATTTATAATCCTTTACCTACCAACGCACAGAAATGATCAGAAACAACACTGTACAAAATCCATCTGAAAAACACGAGCTACACCTGAACAAACAGTCAAGGAAAAGAGCAAACAACGAGACGTTTACAAACTCAAGAATACTCTTACAACATTAAAAATACAAGAAAGCTGAGAATTATGACTATCAACTGCAGAAGTATAAGAGACAAAATAAAAAAATCAGAATTCCAAGTCATGCTGAAATACAAAAAATAAATCTAATAAAGAAAAAGTTTTCATATTTAATAAAATATTCTTTCGAAAAATCTCATTGTAAATTTATTTGCTGTAACTCGTTTAAAGCCTTTTTCTGTAACGAAAAAGGAAAGTATGCTAGATACACTTACTGGAAATGTGAGGATATGATTGAAGCTTTAAATTTTCTCCTAGATAACATATATGTACGTTTCTGTGATAAAGTGTATCGTCAGGTAGTAGTTATTCCTATGGGCACCAACTGCGCCCCTTTAATAGCAGATTTATTCCTGTATTGCTATGAATCTCAGTTTATGACCTCAGTAAAGACACATCATTGTTACATTTGGTTGATACATTCAACAATACCTACCGTTATCTGGATGATATTTTTTCGTTAAATAATCCAGAGTTCTCTAAATATACTACCGAAATTTACCCAAAAGAACTTAATTTAACTAAATCTAACATAAACAGCAGCAGTTGTCCTTTTCTAGGTTTAGACATTTCAATTTCTAAAGGGAAACTCCATACTAAAATTTACGACAAAAGAGACGATTTTTCATTCCCTATTGTTAATTTTCCTTTTTTAGACGGCGATGTGCCTTTGGCTCCATCATACGGTGTTTATATATCCCAACTCGTTCGGTATGCCCGTATGTGTAGTGATGTCATAGATTTTAACGAACGTAATCAATGCATCATTAAATTATTAAGTCAGGGATTTCGTTACCATAAATTACTTAAAACTTTTACTAAATTCTTTCATAGATACAAAGATTTGATTAGTAAATTTGGCTGTACCTGTAGAAAACTTATTAAAAATGGTACTTCACATCCTAAATTTTACGGTAATATTGTACTTAAAGCGCGGAAATCACTATGTGATCCGTGTAAACTCATCGAACCTTAAAACAAACTTATTAGTAAGGGTTATCGTACCAATGTTGTAATTAGATCTCTGAATATAGTTTACATTGGCACTAATATCGATTTTGTCATTAGCAAATTAAAACATAACTAAATTTGTATTTTCTTTTCAAACGGGATGTGTAGAGACAAACACGCGTTCATTTTTATCTATAAAGAAGTTACTCCTAACTATCATACTACCTGTCGATACATTTATTTTTGGCATTGCACAAGTCATGTCTTCTTTGACTGTTTATGACGTTAAAATACTAAATCCCTGGGATGTGTTTTAGTTGATTTCAGTCTCTGATGCATGATGTTTTATTATTAATTGTTTTGGTTTTTAACTAGCTGTCAGAAACTGCGAGTACTCTCAAATCGTACTTTCTTTTTAATTTGACCTGTTGATACTATTTGTAATGCTTTTTTGTTATTTAATATTAACATGGATCTTGTCTATATACCAGCTTTGATTATTTGGTATTACTACAAATTTTCACTTCTTCGTACTATGAACATCAAAATTATTTCATTTCTCCTTAAATACTGTTCTTGCACCTATACAGGAAGTTTTATCTAGCACTTATTGTATAGTTTTATTGTTGATATTCACCCCATATGTACCAAGTGTTAGATTAGTTTTATTGATATTAAAGAAATTTCTTGGTATTCCTAAACGGAAGATTTTATACACACAGAAGATGAAGTATACTGAACAACAAAATTATTTTCATTTACCTGTGTATAATATGACGCCGGTTTTTTCAAAAGTGATGATTTTCTAAATATTGTGGTATCATACTTTAACTTTGTTTAAACCTGTTTATTTACTTTTGACCTTAATTATTTATCCCTTATAATTTTTATTAACTATG
Organism: Mytilus californianus; assembly: GCF_021869535.1. NCBI lineage: Eukaryota > Metazoa > Mollusca > Bivalvia > Mytilida > Mytilidae > Mytilus > Mytilus californianus. The sequence continues at coordinate 124,729,712 of NW_026262679.1, read as the reverse complement.
TATTTGCATTCAGGTATCACAGATCAAATTCATTCGTTCATTGTGTGTTAATTTACGTTTTTTGATTGAGTTAAGCCTTCCAATTGATATTTTATAGTGAGTCTTTCTATGTTGTGATGTTATACTATTGTTCAGAAAAGGGTGAAAGTTTGGTACCATTCAAACGTTTAATCCCGCTGCAAATGTTTGCACCTGTCCTAAGTCAGGAATCTGGTGTACAGTAGTTGTCGTCTGTTTATGTAGTTCATACGTGTTTCTCGTTTCTCGTTTTTATATAGATTAGACCGTTGGTTTTCCCGTTTGAATGGTTTTACACTAGTAATTTTTTGGGCCCTTTATAGGTTGCTGTTCGGTGTGAGCCAATGCTCCGTGTTGAAGGCCGTACCTTGACCTATAATGGTTTACTTTTATAAATTGTAACTTGGATGGAGAGTTGTCTCATTGGCACTCATACCACATCTTCCTATATCTATATAGTACTGGGCACACAGTCGTGGCTTAAAGAAATAAAAGCAGGAAAAAATTCAACAAAAGACGCAATGAAATCAAATGAGATATTCCCAACCAACTATGAAATATCACGACAGAAATGATCGTACGACACTAGGAGCAGGTACCTTCATCATGGTCCATAAAGAATTAATATCGACAGAAAGACCAGACTAAATAACCAGCTGTGAAATAGAATGGTAAACATCAAAAGTAAGCAAAACAAAGATCTACTTATTGGATGCCACCATATGCCACACCGCAACAAAAAAGACAGAACTGGAAAAATCACTACAATTAGCTTTGCAAAAAAAAAAAGGCAAAAAATGTTCTACTAGGTGGAGACTTCAACTGTCCAGACATTGACTGGGACAACCTTACAGTCAACCCTAAAGCCCATGACAGAGATATACAAAACGCCATAATTGAAATACCGACAAATTCAGGCTTTACACATATTCATGACGAACCTGCAAGAGAAAGCAACCTAATGGACCTACTATTTACAACAAACCCTTCACCGGTAAAGTCTCCCACTAACATATCAGGAATATCGGATTAAGCAGCGGAATCAACAGACATAGATATGAAACCTTTCTACCAAAAGACAAACCGATGAAAATATATAATACATCTACTCAAAAGCAAACTGGAACAAAATCAAAGATGATTTCACAAATTTAACAACAACAGTCAAGGAGAAGAACAATCAAAAAGATAACATCGAGAACCTTTGGATTACCTTCAAAGAAGTACTTTTCAATAGCTTAGAGGAAAACATACCATCAAGAAAGATCAAGTCAACCAATAAAACACCACGAATGAACCACAAAATATGTAAAATAGTCCTGCAGATCGGTGATAAAATTGTGGGTTTGATGATAAAAGCACCAAATTTGGCATGGTAGTAGTTCTGGGTGTTTCAAACAATATTAGCTATGGACCCACCTTGGCCGCCATAAAATATCAAAATCAACATATATCACTTATATAAGGTCACATTTAAGGTAAAATTTGGCATGGTCGTAGTGCTGGGTGTTTCAAAAATTCTTAGCCATGAACCCAGCATGAAATTTCAATATGGCTGCCTTTTCCAAGATGGCCGCCACAAAATATCAAAATCAACAAATATCCCTTATATTAGTTCAAATTTGTTATGTTAGTAGTGCTGGACCCAAATTGCAATTTCAATATGGAATCTTTTTCCAAGATGGCCGCCATAAGTTATCAAAATCAATAAATATCCCTTATAGAAGGTTACAAAGTGGCGAACCTCCAGTAAAACTAAGTGCCCTATATAACCAAGTGTATGCCACATTTATATACTAAAGCCAAACATCAAAAGATTTGTGAGGAAAGTAAAGAAAAGTCTAACTACGGTACCATACTTACAGAACAGTAGTCTACAACGAGGGATTACGTATAGACAATGTCGTTACTCCAATATTTAAGCTAGACTTAATTAGAATGTATACTTCTCGACTCAAACAGTTTTCTTTATGATCAACTGAAAGAGGACATAGTAATGATCTAAAAAGTTGCAGTAATCTCAGGCTTGCCAGATCATTAACAAGGCAGGTGCTTGCTTCTTATGTTTAATAATTATCATGTTGGTGTTGTAATTAAACAAGGAACCGCAACAACCTGTTTGTATGACAACGATACTTGAAAAAGCTGCACATGCAGGGAATTCAAATAGACATGATGTAGGCAAAAGTCTTTTCCACATTCATTAAAACATTAGTTGATAATCGTTTGGCCAAATATTCGGATACAGTCGAGTTATTCCATTGAGGCGAATACGACGCTATCCATTTCAAAGTGACTTCTGTTTGTAACTCTATTCTTCTTTAATAAACCGCCTCGGTGGTCTCGTGATAGCGTGATCGCCTCGAGTGCAGGAGGTCGTGGGTTCGAACCTCGGCCGGGTCAAACCAAAGACTTTAAAATAGGTATTTGCGGCTTCTCCGCTAATCACGTGGCATTAAGGAGTAAGAGCAAAGACTGGTCGGCTCGGAGTCAGAATACTAGTAATGTGTCCGGGTAAGGTGACATGTCTTCCTGCGGACTGTTACCTTGTGAACTAGCACGTTAAAAATCCGACTCAGTGTGTCGGTCTAGTTTAATTTGCCGCTGGACTTTAACAGCCATCATTCATCATCATCATCATCTTTAATATTACATTCAACTGAACTAAAACCATCTCTTATTGTATATAGGCTTATTCTAGATGCTAGGACAGGAAAGGAGATACTACATGACCAAATGCACAGTTTACGTTTGTCGTTTATGTATGATCCAATTATCCATTTATCGACAATACTAGAAGATTCCATATATGCAACATTCAACATTGAATATGTGGTTCCTCCTTCACACCCTAGTGGTTACAACAACAAGAGTTCAACTATGGCTAAAGAATCATAACATAGTACGATACTTCCAATATTTCAGCATTTTCTCAGTCTAACTTGGCAAATTCGTCATAACCTTATGCTTTGAAATATATGCATTTCCCTTATAATCTCGGGTACTTAAGCCAATATATTATGCGCCTGCCCAACTTTTTGTATTATTGCTATAATTTAGTATATATTACTATAGAATATAACTTTTTCACTCATTTGGTCTTTTGGAAAATGTTGTTTGTGCTGTATTTAAACCCCTCTACCAAGAAATTTGTTTTGCATGCACACGTATAAAAATGGCGATTTTTATCCAACGCAATCATATATAGGTTTGAACGTTGTTTTCAATTTAGACTTGTTACTATAGAATATGATATCTATACTACTAAAAGGAAGAGACCGATTTCATTGAGCCGCAACTCCTCAGAAACCATACAAAGTCGGAAATATTTGTGACGTATAAATGTAGTGTTTTGTACTTCCTAACTTTGTCTTTGAAACAATCTTTTTTCAACAGAAAACGCTATTTTTGAGAAAATGTCCAAATTCGGAGACCGTTATCGATCCTTGTCTTATACGCTTTCGCGCATGCTCAGTCGACGTACTGCCCGCGAAATATATATTAACTTATCCGTACGCCGTATTTGTCAGGTGCACCACCAAATGGTGTACTTGGGATTTGCTATATACACGAGTCATTAAACAGGGTTGACACTACTAAATTCAATCATTGTCACATTGTTTCCTATTGTAGTATTTTATTCAGCATAACTTTATAAGATGACAATACGAATACTAAAAATCCAGACTTAAAATAAGGCGTAGATACAGTTTCCAATTTGTTAACCGGCATGACGTTAAAACGGCGAATCAAAGAATTCAACTTTATATATAACTAATATAGGACAATGGTGTTGATTGAAAGTTACACAATTCTAGGCCCTTTTGTTTTCGAAACTAATTAATATTATCAACAATTAATAAGTTCCAGGTCAACGGGTTCAAGCAGAAAGATTTTGAAAGCAGAGAAAACTGTGCATCTTATAATCAGCATGACTTTATCAGATGACAATAGCAATACTAAAAATCCAGGCTAAGATAAGGCTTATACATGATTAAATACTTTACTTCGGTCACGGACCAGCGATGTCGCGGGTGTGTTCTAGTATCCTTAATACTAACCAAATATAACCATGCGTTTCATACTTAAATCAACAATTACGGTCTTATGGACATTATTACGGCCAGAAATCACCTTTATATTATAGCCAACAAAAGACACAAATGAATAATAAAATTTAACAAGATTTATTATTCACAAGTTTACAAGAAGTATTTCACATGTCAAATAGAAATGTCAACTTAACTGTCAAAATATATGTCCGATCTTTTGTCTTTTCTTTTCCCGGAATTCTTCTCTTCACTGTTGCGGGAATCCAAACAGAATATTATGTCCAATTAGTCACAAGTCACAATCTAGTATGATGTTGTTTACGTGAATATAAGTATCAATCCAACTGAGAGAACTTATGAAAATATTAATGTCTATGTCTGAAAGTTTAACTTTAGTGTCTGTATATATATATATATATATATATATATATATATATATATATATATATAGTTGTCACAGAAATCTCTAGAACACTGTAGGAGGGAAACTCCTAGAAAACTGTAGAACGGAATCTTATAGGAGAGTGTAAGAAGTTTGAATTACGCATCTTTTATTATGATCATTCTGGAATCGTTATGTAAGTCAAATAGAGAGTTCTAATCATTCCATCAGTCTCTATGATTGTTCCAGTGATTTCTAAACTGCACACTTACAATATTATTTGTAAACAACTACAAATAATATGTAAACATATTATAAGGCCACACAAAACAAATTAGGCCAACTGAATAAATATGATAGTTGCAATATTATAACACCTCCCCCTTAAAACAAGTTTGAGTGTAACAAAAACTTTTCATGAATAATATGTACAAAAATGCATAGGATGTATATAGTTTTGTTTTAATAAGATCTAGATAAAGCATTTGCTATTACATTACATTTACCTTCAATATGTTTTACAATGACATCATATTCCTGTAACAATAAACTCCACCTAGTCAACCTCTAGTGCTTGTTTCTCAATCTATGTATGAAGGTGAAAAGATTACGATCAGTATAAACCAGAATAAGATGCATAGTGGGATTTAAATATACACCAAAATGTTGAAGTGCAGACAACAGTGCAAAACAATCTTTTTCAATAGTTGAATAATTTCACTGATGTTTATCTAACTTCTTAGAAAAATATGATATAGGTTTCTCAACATTATTATCTGTTTCTTGATATAAAACGGCTCCAACTCCTACATCACTTGCATTAACGGCAAGTTTGAATTGTTTTTCAAAGTCTGAAGTGATCAGAACTGGACTATTAATTAAAAGTGATTTGCTATTTTCAAAAGCGTTTTGACAATTATCACTCCAGATGAATTTAGAATCTTTCCGTAAAAGATGAGTCAATGGTTGAACAACAGTAGCAAAATTTGAACAGAATTTTCTGTAAAATCCAATCATGCCTAAATATCTCATAAGTTGTTTTTTATTTGTAGGAGGAGGAAATTTGGTAATTGCATCTACTTTAGCCATAATAGGTTTCACTTGACCTTGGCCAACTGTATGCCCTAAATAATCAACAGTGGCCTGACAAAATTCAGTTTTACCAAGATTAACAGTCAAATTTGATTGTGACAATCTATCAAAAGTATCATATAAATGTGCTTAATGCTCTTCCCAGCTATCACTACATACAACAAGATCACCAATATAAGCATAACAACAGTCTAAATCTTTTATAACATTATTGATCATTCTTAGAAATGTAGCTGGAGCACTTTTCATACCAAACGGCATGACAGTATACTGAAATAAGCCGTCTGGTGTTACAAAAGCTGATATTTCACGAGCTCTCTGTGTCAATGGTACTTGTCACTAACCTTTCAATAAATCAAATTTGCTCACAATTTTTTCTTGTCCAATGTTATCAATGCAGTCGTCTATCCTTGGAATCGGATAGGAATCAGATTTTGAAACTGAATTTACTTTCCTGAAATCAGTCACGAAACGAAAGGTTTTATCTGGTTTGGGCACAAGGAGACAAGGAGAGCTTACTCGGCTCAATAATATTATTGTCAAGCATATATTTAATTTCTTTTCTCATAAATTCAAGTTTTAGTGGATTGAGCCGGTAAGGATGTTGTGAAGCATCACCTACATCGACATCATGACAAACAGCAGTGGTTTTGTTTGGCACATCTGGAAAAAGATTCTTAAAAGAAAATACCAAAGTTTTCAATTTTTCTCTACGATCAAAAGTCAGATGTGCAAGTTTGGAGTCTAAATTTGACAAAATATTTGAATTTTTCAATCCAACTGTTTGTTCCATAGTTTTAGAATTAAAAGGTGGTTCAACTATATCTGGTTTGTCATGATTGTTCTCCAATTTATCCATGGCTAAAGTGGCAACTGGTTTTTTCTCACCTTCATTAGTACGCTCAAAATATGGTTTTAACATATTAATATGACACACTCTATTTTGTTTACGCTGACCTGATGTTTTTACAATATAATTCAAATCATTAACTTTACTCTCTATGGTATAAGGACCACAATATTTAGCCTGTAAAGGATGTCCAGGGACTGGCAAAATACAAGTACCTTATCCCCAGGCTCAAAAACTCTGTCCCCGGCATCTTTATCATACCATATTTTTATCTTATTCTGAACAGTTTTTTTAAGTTTTTCGGAGCAATTTGACAAGCAGTATACATTTTTTCTATAAATCTAGATACATATAGTCTTAAAGATTCAAGTCAGTGTGTTCAGTAAGCCATTTTTCTTTAACCAATTTTAAAGGTCCTCTTACAGTATGACCAAACACCAACCCAAAGGGACTAAAACCAAGGGATTCTTGAACAGCCTCTCGGTCCGCAAAAAGTAAAAAAGTGAACACCATCATCCCAGTCCCTGTCAAATTGAAGACAAAAAGTTCTAATCATGTTCTTCAATATTTGATGAAAACGTTCTAAGGCACCTTGAGATTCTGGATGATAAGCACTTGACCCATACTGAGCAATACCTAACTGGTACACGACTTGCTGAAATACATGACGTTTGAACCCTGGTCGGACTGTATAGACTTAGGAAGTCCTACTAACGTGAAAAATTTGATAAGAACTTTGACAATAGTTGGTGTCTTGATATTCCTTAACGGAATAGCATCAGGAAAGCGAGTGGATGTACACATGATCTTCAATAAATACGCATTTCCAGTCTTGGTCTTTGGTAAAGGTCCAACGCAATCAATGAGTACTCAGCTGAAAGGTTCTTCAAAGGCTGGAATTGGTAGAAGTGGTGCTGGTGGTATTTTCTGGCTAGGCTTGCCAACATCCTGGCATATATGGCATGATTTGCAGTATTCTGTGACATCATTTCTAAGTCTGGGCCAGTAGAAATGCTGCAAGATTTTAAGGCAAGTCTTCCTTATACCTAAATGTCCAGCCAAGGCCAAGGGGGTGTCATGGGCAAGACCAATAATGTCTTGCCTATAGACTTTAGGCACCACCACTTGGTATATCACTCTACATTCCTCCTCTGTGATAGCATCAGGGGGCCTCCACTTCCTCATTAAAATGCCGTCTTGATGGTAGTAGCATTCGGCCACTTTGTCTGCTTCTTCCTGTGGTTGAGCCCTCTTGTGGAGCTGAAGAACCTCAGGGTCTTTATTTTGTTCTTCAACAAATTTCCTTCAGTCTAATGAATGGCTGTTCACGTCTGGTCATGGCATAATTACATTCTTCTTAGTACTAGGTGGTCTTACTATGGCCTTCTCTGAGCTACCGGGACCTTCAATGTCGGCAAGAAAAGTGTCAGAAAGGTCCATGTAATCAAACTGGTCTTCTTGCAAACCCTCATTTTGTTGTTTTCTAGCCATCGCCCTAGTAACAACACAATCTGGATACAGTTCAGCATCATCTTCAGGTGATTTAACATCCACCACCGGTTCACTGGTAACAATTGGTTCAGCAACCACTTTGATCCTAGCTAGATCATTTCCTAGCAATGATGAAACATTCTCAACAGGGAGATTAGGACGAACACCCACAACAACTGGTCCAGTAATCAAATCTGACTTCAGATAAATACGATGGAGGGGAACAGCTATAGTATAATACAACCGCACCTTGTAACAAAACGGAGGCACCAACAGAAGTCTCCTCGGACAAAGGCAACACACCTTCTAACAATAAAGTCTGAGAAGCTCCAGTGTACCGTAAAATCTTAAAAGGCTGGGAAGTAGTATTATCAACAATAGAAACAAATCCATCAGACATAAAGGGTTTATAATCCTCCATGTAAACACAAAAACTCATATGGACTTAAAAGCCTGACTCGCGACATTCCAACGTATTGGTAAAAAGGGGTGTCGTACGAGCACTGGTCTTGGGCTTATTATCTCTTTCATTCTTCTTCTGGAGTCTAAAACAATCAGCCATCAGGTGACCATTCTTCTTTTAATAAGCACAAGTCAGTGACTTCTTCTCAAAAGTATCGAATTTTGGACTAGACATATTATAACATAGACTGACCCTCAGTACTTTGATTTTTGTAATTTCCGCTCGAAGTATTAAAATTTGACCTTTGAAACTTCTTTTATGTGAAAGGGTATAATTATCGGAAATAACAGGTGCATCTTGTAAACTCTCAACAGTTTTGTCGTCTAAATGTGTTTTTAAGTCTAAATGAACACACTGCTTTAACTCTAATAACTTAAATTGTCTTAAGTTATCAAAATGTTTATCTATTTTCTTTGACGTAAGCCATTTATCAAATAGATCTCCTTTTCCCTTCTTTTCCCTTAGCAAATTCAACATAGGTTTGTGAATCAAACTTTTTATAAGACCTAAATTTCTGTCTATATACTTCTGGTACTAGCTCATAAGCTTTCAAAACTTCCTGTTTTACAGTGTCATAATCAGAACTTTTTTTCTGATGAAAGTGCTGAGTAAATTTCAGTGGCCTTGCCCTCAAAAACACTTTGCAGCATTGTAGTCCAATAAGGCTTTGGTCATTTTAAATTTTGAGCAATTTTCTCAAACTGTGGAAAAAATTTATCAACTGTTTTTTCACAAAATTAGGGAACCGGACGTATATTTTTTGCTGCATCAAAATATTCTGATTTTAACTCTATATTAGTGTTGCTTTCTTTGTTAACCATTTCAATTTTTTTTTATTTTCTCCATCTCTTACCTTTCCCTCAGTATACACAAAATTACACTTTATTTGTCCTGTATTTTTCTTATTTAAAGCTGATTTTTTGTCAAAGGTACATGCAATCAGAAAACGTCACCAACATTGTGCGTAACGTCTCAATACTTCAAACGAACATAAATCATTTATAAAGAAAAACTCAACACCGTTATTTGGTTATCAGCTCGCCCCGACAGCACAGAAAGCTTATTTTATTACAAATAAAAACACAAATGTCCAATTTGCTGTCATTGACCGCTGCCATCACATATAAACACAATCTACAATAGAAAAGTATTCTATAAGTTGAAGAACAAAATCTTTACAGTATTACATATCATATATACTATTTACTACATAACATACTATGTACTTTCCTATGAAGTCTTGAAAGGGTGGGTGGGTGGGTGGGAAACGATACTGTACTGTCGGATAGGCGAACCTCGAATGACAATTCTAGACTATAATACCATAATTTAGCGCTTAAATTCTAGCATGAAGTTATCATGATTAATATTACCTAAACCGGTAATAACTTACTGTTTGTCCAATCAAATTAAACATAAACATGTTTTGATTTGAACACACGTGCTTAAAGTAAACAAATACACGTGTCCCCGAGTAACCTTTATAAATACATTTTAAGCTTGCCTAATAAAGGTGCCATTGATAGAAATCTTAATTCGATAAAAAGATAAAATTTATGTTCACTTTAATTTTTAAAATTCCATAGATCAATATTATAGGACGTTTTTATGAGATTCATAAGCGGAACTGATTGAAGTAGTCAATATAGTGTTAAACCTGATTTTTGGCATCCCTTTTAATGTTACAAGAATATTTCCCAAAAGAGTTCCTGTAAAAAATTATTTGAGAAAACTGCGAATTTCTGACGATTGTACATTCAATAAAATATCCGACATTGAGACAATGCATTTCTTTTAATGGCTATTAATTAAACTTTCAGTACACCAAATCTTCCATTCAACAACTTGTTATTTTTTCGAATGGCAGACCCGCTTGACAGTGTCCGGTATGACAAAAAAAATTATAAAAATTTGCAGTTCCGTTCCCACACTGTGTATAGCAGTGTTGTTCATTTTTTTGGGTAGAGGGTGTGGATGGGGTTTACAGAATAGAAAATAATGGGCCAAAAATATAAAGAAAAGAGAAAAAATGACAAAAAAATAAAGAATAGAGAAAAATGAGGTTCTAAAATATAATGGACAAAAAGTATAAAGAATAAAGAAAAACGGCCTAAAAAGAAGAATACAGAAATAAAGGACCCCATCCAGATCCTCTTTATTTGATCTTGTTACTGAAATGTACCCAGTAGGTGGTACGAAAAATGTTCGGAAATATTACGGTTCTTTTCCGATTTCACGCATGACGTCACCAATGATGCGTAAAGAGCGTATCAGGATACATCATATTTAAACTGAAAGTACATCTTGCTCTATATAAGTTGAAATAGGTAAGGTGCTCGAAGTTTGCGTATTTTTGAGGGGGTGGACAGGGTCTTTGATTCCCACTTACCCCCAACCTATTCCCAATATTCCCTGCCCCGTGGCATATCCTACACCCAGAAGAAAATCGGTCAAAATGTATTTCCCAGAATATCCCGGCTATTTAACTCCCTCTTTTCCCGCCCCTGACTCCCGCTTCCCTCCCCTGACTCCATATTCCCGCCTCTCATTCCCATGTTTCCTTACCCCTACCCCTCATTTATGTCAGACGCATTTTTACCTTTAGTGCCAATAGTGGGGTTTAGTCCAGCACAAATACTCTCCAAGTAATTTTAACGCTGTTTCGGAACCCATTAGAACAGTAAAATCACTCAACTCAGTTGGAGGAGGGGGGCACTTACTATGAAACGTTCGAACAGGTCACGATTTAAAGCTTCATGGTATATGATATTTATAAGGTCGAAAAAACTACGATGAGATATATGTTTGCTGATTAAGTCATGAGTATCTGAAACTGAAATCAACGGAACAAGTGAAAAACAACTGCCATATAATTACAACTGCCATATAATTAGTGATACTGTAGACTCATCAAGTTGGGCTTAAATAACTCTGAATAGGGTTCTAATGGTTTATAAATTTATACTATAGGCAATCTCAAATAAACACCCTGTAACATATAGCCTAAAACACACACTAAGACACAATACACACGTTCAAAGAACGATATTGTCGATAACATTAATTATCTCCATATCAATGAAATAAAATATAAATTATCCAAGTAGTTAACTTCAGTTCGAAATATACCATAATTAATAAAGTAGAGTGGGGTGCTCATTTTCGCCATAATTTTCCATGTTTTCTGCAGTTTATGTTCAGACCTTTAAGTTTTTGAAGTATACTGATATTTCTATATGAAGATAACATCAAAAGCAAAATATTCTTAGCTTGAAAACGTGTTTCTCTGAAAAAATTCATCTGAAAAGTTATATTAAAGGCTATTTGAAATTTCCTGATGTTTTGTCATAGGGGGGACACATATTCGCCGTTTTTACACATCTATTTAAACCCAAATAACTGCAGCTTTAAACAATATTTTTCAAATCAATTTCATTATAGATCAATAGCAGACATTTCAAAGGTGTAAAGAACTGAAATTTAGGGCAATCAGTCAAAGAATTACTAATATATACTTCTTTAAAATCTTTTTTTTTCATTCAGGAAATTGGCCGAAAATCGTTGTCCGTTTTTCGGTCCTTTGCGGTAAGAGCCCCGGCGAATATGTGCGCCCCACTCTATGTTTACTACAAATCATAAGCATCTGTACCAAAGTCTATTTCCGGTAACTGTTCAAAAAATTATATGCAATACTACAGATATCAATAACACCTTGTGTCAACGATCATTATTTAAAGTAATCAATTCAATACTATTTGGAGATAATCGTAAACTAAACAATAACATATTATTACAAACACAGACAAGACACACATGTATTAAAACATTTAAGTACAATTAGACAACACGTAAATAAATAAACATGTAAACACAGAACACAGCTTACCGTGTATATAATACAAGGGCTGAGCAGTGCTCCTCTATAAAGTTACTTTACTTTATACTTCACATACTAGAATCTGAATATAGAGAAATATGACTTCATAAGTCTTAATATAAAAAAAAGTATATAATCTAGTTAAACTCAATCTATGACTTCAATGTAGTTCAGACGTTCTTAATATACCTTCTGAAATAAGCGACCATAATACAGCTGTAGCATTTATCGAGTTCCCTGTGGGATTTATAATAATAACAAACTAGAAAAATTGCAACTTGAAGCTGCAAGAATTGTAACTGGCTTACCAATTTTTACAAATAAAAATAATATTTCTAAAGAAATTGGATGGATATCTCTTCAAGACCGTCGATGAAGAAGAAAACTGCAAATGCTTTACAACGCGTATAACGGAAAAGCCCCTAATTATCTTTGTGCATTGATTCCGCCATCAATACAAAGTACAACTACATCCTGTAAGAAATGGTGAAGATATTATGTTACCTTTTTGTAGACTTTCGATAAGTAGTAACTCATTTATCCCATCAACTATTAGGCAATGGAATAGATTGGACATATCCGTGCGAAAAACAGAAACTTTATCAAAATTGAAAAATGAATTAAAAAAGAGTTCTACAGTAGGTAATTAAACGGTGCCTAGATACTAGTATGCATTTGGTTCAAGAAATTTTTGAAGACTTATAAAAATGATTTTTGTTTTAACTACTGGTAAATCATTTTAAAGATCCAACAGTAAAGTCTGTCGTCAATGGTTTTCTGCATATTAAAGTGAAGAAGCCCGCTGAAGGGGGTCAATAAACGTCTGCCTTTCATTTTATAGCACATTTTCATGAACATTATTAAATAAGATAATCAATATGCCTAAATTTTTAACTCAGATACATTTACTATAAGAAATGTTATTTTTATATTAAAATATTAAATCCTGTTATGATGATTTATTACAAACATATTTCAGTTGACCCATATATTTTTTTTTTGGTAATATGAATATTGAATGTTTGTATTATATACATCTATGAGGGCGTTAGCCCGAATAGGTGTATCTAATTTTTTAATACACCAAGATATTATTGTCAATGCAGAATGATAGTTTTCAATAATTTAGGAGGGAGGTCTTTCAGCGATTTGACCATATGTTATCGATAAGCATGATAAATGAAGGGTATATATCCAATTGCATCTAACGATATATTTGTGTAACTATATGAACATTTAGCTTTATAGTATAAAAATAACGGAGTTTGAAGCGAGATAATATATTCTTTGTTTGTGTTTCATACATTGAAGGCCTAATTCACACATCAGGATTTTTACTGCCGTCCTTAATAAGGCCATTCCCGTACAATCCAGTGATTCGTGACTGAAAAGGACAAGGTACGATAAGGGCCCTCTCCAAAGAAGGTTATATTATTATCATTGATGGTCTTAGTATAGAAACTTGAAAAAAAATGATTTTATATTGGTACGGTGAATGGATGGTTGCCTAGCAACAGTTTTTATTGGGTATCAAAATAATCACATATTTTAGCTTTATCTGTACAAATTCAAATATTTCAATATAATATTGTTTGTCCAAGAAGAACTTGAAGTCACAGATAAAAAGCCTCTTTGATTTCGTTTACTATATGCTTAAAAACAACCTAGCAACGGTTAAAAAATTGGTGTTTTCCCTCTCTGAAGTATTCATATAGCAGTTGTTTGAAGATTTGTCTTTTCCATATGGTATTTCGTTCCCATATACTATCATATACATCTTTATTCTTAACAAATTCCGTATTGAGCATAGCAACACAAATGTTGCTTAGCAACGGCAAACAAATATGTTTGAAATGGAGACAACTACAAATTAATAAGTCATGTTATTGAACAAATAAAATTAAATGTACTGCAGATTTTCTGTTGATGAGCAACTTTTAGTTAAAAATGAAAAGTTAGTTCAATTGTAGTTCACTTCATGCGAATCAACAACCTAGCAACCTAACAAGTGCATAGCAACCGTTCAATAATCTTTTTATTAATGGGTTCTGAATGTTATCTGAAGTTTGAATTTAGTAATTTTGAAAGAATGTACTTTCCCCTAATGTGTAACACTATAATACAAACATCTATGGTATTATTAAATTTATTTTGACGAATTCCATATCGAGCATAGAGACCCACATATTGCTAATCAACAGCAAACACTTTTTTAAATTAAAGACAACTTCACAACCTATGTTTCAATGTGAAGGTATTTTCATGAAAACAAAACTATGAAGGATTTACTAATTAGAGGTGGGTCTAAACAAATTTTAGAGATATTTAACAGTTAATGAAATGAAAGACCTGGCTTGTACCACACATAGTCCTCGTCTGGAATAAAATGTCCAATCCAGGCAATGAAGAACTAATATGCTGTAGGGTGGGACTGTGAATGTGTCCCCTGGGTATAAAACCTATTAAGAATTAGAAATGACTTATCAAGGCATTGGTTGGGGATATAAACCATTTTGGAGATAATTTACGATTCATTATATAAAATAAATTTGACCTCAAGGAATTATTCTTTCGGTGCAGTAAAAAGAATTGACATAGTCTGTAAGAATATATATGGTTTAAGGGTTGAACATATAAAACTCAATTATTTTACCTTGAAAGTCAAAGGTCAAGAACAATCCATCAATTTTTTTGACCTTGAGATCAACAGCAAAGGTCATAATGGCTATACACTTTAAGTCAATGTTAAAATAATTAAACAAGTTTCGGCTCGGACAAGTGTGTATGAGAATAAGATCCAGAAAAAGAAGAAGAATACTTAAGTTAAACATAATGTATCCATTCAGTTCTTCTTGGAAGCCAAGAAAAAATGACAAAGAAAAGTGAGAACTGAGTACTGAATAAACTACTGTTTCTTTCACGATGAAATGAAATATGGAACAATTTTGTACATCGGATGACCGTGAGGACATTCCGGTGTATTGTTGCCACAGAAATTTCTACCCACGTGACTTTCGTTTTTGACTGATAACCGAACTCAAAATAACATTCCTTATCGCTTGTTATATATCAATTTCATCAATAAATATTCATGAAAATAATTTTTAAGAACATGGATAAATGATATGAAAATGTTTTGTCGTGAGATAGAATCGTTTTCATAACAGCGTAGTCCTGAGCATTTTTTTGGCGGGCTAAAATTTCCCATTCACTGGGTTAAATTAGGTGAACGATGGTCTGTAACGCCCACTTATCACGTCGTACTTATTATTGACATTTAAACTGTGGGGTCACCAAAGGTTCTCAATTCCTAAATTTTATAATTCGAAAAACTAGTACAGGGATAACCTTCGTGTTTTGATTAATATTGACTACTTGAACGTTCTTTACTTTCGTTTTTGTTAGATTTTGATAAACATTTTTTATAATATCGAACGTTCTTTAAACATAAAATTATTTTTAACTAGCTTTAAAAGTTACAATATATGTGTTAGCTATGTTAGCTATTATCTTTTTTTTCGGACTAAAAGCGACTAACCCGTTGCGGTTGTCAGTTTTTTTCACTTAGTATCATTGTGTAAAATTTTATTTTAGAACGAATGCATGATCAACTTTCAACAGTTGTGCAATGATTACAAAATACAGACAAAATATACTTTCGTACGGTCTTTTTCGTACTTGCAAGATATTGGACAATAAAAAGCTATTTGGACCAAGCCTTATCAAATTTACATTACTTCACGAAATACATGTAGGTAAAATGTATAGTTGGGTGTATTTTGGAAACTGGAACTTTTCTGTTAACTACTATACTTTGAAAAACCATAAGTAGCAGAATGATTATTCACCGACTATTCTTCCTTTTCTGAGTGTGTATGTGTGTGGTGTTGTTGTTTTTTTATCACAGAAAAAATATGCATATAATATTTCAGTTGAAGTTGAAATAATTGTTATAATTTACACAACGTTACCTTTTTCCAATAATTTTTTATTATTTATTTATTTAAATTTTTTAAAAGACTAAATTATGACTTCGACATTGAGTACAATCATGAAAGAGCTTTTCCTTTCCTGTCTTATTTTGTGTCATGAATTGGTATTGATGTCATCTCGTATGTTTTAAAATATAAAAAAAGGGAACCGGTTGTATGTTATCGAGACACAAACAAACAACAATAACATTAAAAATTCGTAAGGGTTACTAGCTTTTAATCATAAACAAGCTTCTGTCCAAGTTTGGTACAAATCCAAGATAGTTTAAGAAAGTTGTTAAAATTTTAAAAACTTTAACCACAGAGTGAATGTAATGTTAACTGGCAGAAAAACTAAGTCCATTTATAAGTAAAATACTGAAAAAATTTACTTCTGGATACTATCTTATGATCATAAACAAGCTTCTTTCCAAGTTTGGTAGAAATCCAGGATAGTTTAAATAAGTTATTAAAATTTCAAAAACTTTAACCACAGAGTGAATGTAATGTTTCCTGGCAGAAAAACTAAGTCCATTTATAAGTAAAATACGGAAAAAACCGATTTTTTTTTTTACCAAATTCACTTTTGGATACTATCATATGATCATAAACAAGCTTCTGTCCAAGTTTGGTGGAAATCCAGGATAGTTTAATAAAGTTATTAAAATTTCAAAAACTTTAACCACAGAGTGAATATTTGTGGACGCCGCCGACGACGACGACGACGCCGACGGAATGTAGGATCGCTATGTCTCGCTTTTTCGACAAAAGTCGAAGGCTCGACAAAAACGGACAATATTCATTCTTCAACAATAAAATACGTTACAGGAAAATAAGTTTTGTAAGTACACAAATTCATGAGATGCAAGAATGATTTATTGAAAATTCTATGCAAGTCGAATAATTTGTTTTCTTTCTTTTATTGTAAGAATAAGAAAATTTAATCAAACTTTACCAATTATTGCCATTTATTGCCATTTGTATGTTTGAATGATTGAATTGTGTATATACTAGTAATATATATTGTATTTTAATGTATGAATGTATGAATGTTTACTGTATATATGTATTTTGTTTGAGGGCCTCAATGAAAATTAGACTACTTCTAATTGAGTTACCCTCTTTAAATAAAGAATTTATTATATTATTATTATTATTATTACGGTACTGCAATTTAGTTTATGACACACTATCTTTGGCCAAAGAGATAAAAAAGGATCACACACACTCGGCTCGAAACAGGAGTAATAGCTCGCTGGAGCTCGCATTACAACTGTTTCTCAGACTCCTACAAATACAGCTGATATTCAATGACACTAGACGTTTTAAAAGAATTGGATTCAGGTTTCTTGGAACTCGCATCTCAAAAATGTCTGGTGCAATAACTTCATACCATAGTGTTGTGACATTTCCCAACATAGATTCTTTCTACATCTACGTCTGGAGGCCCAACAGGTAACCCCAATACAAAGTCACACCAGTTGCGTCCATGCAGTTATAGCCATCTGAAATTGGATCTGAAAGTAGTAGATATTGCTTGTTTTAAGTTCGAGTGGTGTATTGTCACTTTGAGGAATGCCAAAACAAGAACTGTATTCAGATCACTTCTTTTTATTTCCTTTTTATTAAGTTTCCCGAACAAGTCCTTAGGTGCTACTTCTCTAAATATTTTAAGATATTTAATTTCCAAAAGACCATGTTTGTGAACCTCTATTGGATCTGTGAGTTACAAGTCCATCAGGACTACATCCTAGTTCTGGCCACAAATTGTAAACCCAAAATCCAGTTTTTTCAACTTCAATGTTCAGGGTTTTTTAAAAGTCTCATAAAGGAGATATAGTCTGACCTCGCCTGGTCTTCATTCTCTACTCCATACAGAATATCTGGTGATCTATACTGATTTATCCCCCATATTGAGTTGCAAATAAAGGCTTTAAATCTATTCATGTTTAACATATCATCACCAGGATAATTCACTTTATTATTCAGCAGATTTCCCAGATTGCTGGCCTGTTTGGCTGTGGACGCATTTATCCTAAACCATCGGCTGGCATGCCATTCATTAGATTCAGCTTGTAATTCTGTATTTGTGATTATGTATAAGCTCGCCGATTGATAATGGACGTTTTCATTTTTCAGTTTGGTGAAGAGATCAGTTACTTGGGAACATAATATTCCCTCTCTTTCTTTTGAAATTTCATAGTCTTGGTATGATGTTTTCAGTAAGCTTTCCCAAATTGAACTCTTCCCTCTGTTTATCCCAGAATATTTTAGATTTAAAACAAAACAGTTAAGATTATCATCATATGCACTCCTCATCGACACATGTCGGGGATCAAATTCTGAAAGTTTTGATTTCTTTCTGATTATATGATGTACAAGCTTTTCCTGGGGTCCTGTGGCTACGTTTCCCTTATTCCACTTGCATGGTTTACTGGTACATGCTTGTAGATCATTCCCAAATTCCTGGCAGTGTTTATCGATCAAAAGAAGAAATGCAGCAACATGATTGTAAGGTGTACATATCTGTCTGGCAGGTATCATATTACCGCCTGTCATTTATTAATAATCCAACATAACTTGCGGTCATCCGATGTTTAGTACTTCAGTACTTTGATTCACTTTTCGTGTCGTAGCGCTCTGATCTCAAACGGGAGCTATAATCGGCTATGTGTGACCACCGCATTAAGGACAAAACAGTGGACTCATACATGCTTGAATATAAATTTAAGCTGTTCACATTAGAAATACCTCTTTTTGATTTTATCAATAGATCGATATAGTCACTGGGGTAATAAATATAGACACTCATTTTAACTTACACGTAGATGGATACTCCGATACATATACGCAACTAAATACTACTGTTCTGCAACAACCTAATTTGCCAGAAGTGCAAGCGTTCATTGATGCATTTAATTGCGCTTTTTTCTACATACAGCTGAAAGTTAAAATTCTAAAAGCATATAGGACATGCACAATCCTCGAGGGTCGGTTAGCCTTATACCTGTCCAATCAAAAGCGCAAGTCAGTGTCTATCGTGTTTGAAGCGCAAATGTCCTTTCGTGTATAGGTAAAAACGAGCAAACGTCATGTGCCCTTTTAAAAATATAGATGCATATAATTACATTACAGTGAACTTAATTCGTGTCCCATACACACGTATTTTAAAAAGAAGTTCCGGAAATAAGGTCTGACTATTCTTGCGGACCGAATTAAACTCACCATTGTGGATAATAAAATCTGATCTTATTACCAAAACTATGTAAATAAAGTTATTATCTGACCAGGATCTTTTGGTGTGGTGTCTTAAAACACTCGTAAATGATCCAAAATATTCATAAGACAATAGAAAAATTCGTAAAAACTTTAATCAAAAGTTCACATGTAGATTTCCGGAAGGGTTAGCAGATTCTGTTCTTAGAACAGAATCTGCTAACCCTTCCGGAGCACCTGAGATCACCACCGGTTTTTGGTTTGGTACGTGTTACTCCGTCTTTAGCTTTCTATGTTGTGTTTTGTATACTGTTGTTTGTCTTTTAGTCGTTTTTCGTTTTTTTGCCATGTCGTTGTCAGTTTGTTTTCGACTAATGAGTTTGAATGGTATCTTTCGCCTCTTTTTTTTGCTTCCGAGAAAGGAATAATTATTTGAAAGAAGGTAAATGAAAAGGGGTATATAGACAAACATAGTTGTTTATTATGGCATGGATTCTTAAAATTGGAATTTCAGTTTTGCCTTAAAAATTCAACATATCTATCCTCTTCCAGACAAACACGATTTAGCATTGTGCATATACAAGATTCATAGTATAGGTCATTCACATGCGAAATGCATCCCATCCTCTCTATTCTGTCTTTATTTTTTCAGGTCCATGGCATAAAATGTCGCAAATGATAATTACCATTTCATCTTTAATTTTTCTTCTGGACGGATCCATAGCCGCACGTAAGTTTATCCTACACATTAATCATCGTGAATTTATGCAGACAAATTAAAAGTAACAATTAAGCTAAGAGAATATGCATACCATTTTCATTTTGAACTTTTCCTTAAATAAAGCCGTCCAAACATGTTTTTCTTTGTCAGAAATATGGTACTATCAATTCGTGACTGGAAGTGATTTTATTAAGGATTTATACACCACTAATAGCACTCCAGATTTTATAAGAGTGTCACAGATTTTCGTAATGTTAAATTTGTATTATTGAATATAGAGTATTTGTATGATTGCTATATATATATATATAATCCACCTGAGACCAAGGTATGTAATACACTATAGGTTATCGGACGATCTTCATCAATGGGCAAACCTATACCGTATGCATGGTTTACAAGCTATGAAATTAAAATGCCCCGGCATCACAAGGACTTAATCATTGAAATTTTTATTTCTTTTTCGTATTTTCAGTCTATTTGTATTAATATCAACGTTCAAGCACCAATTGAACGTTTATTAGGAATGTACAGTTAAACATCCATGTCCTTAAATACTGACCAGGTTCACTTGGTCCAAGTCATCTGTTGTCACTGTCAAAGTTTTTCTTGGTCACATAAAGCTTTGGCCAGGTGAACTTGATCCAAGTCATCTGTCGTCACTATCAAAGTTTTTCATTCATCAAAAACTTGTTCAAAGAAAAAACTGCACTGTGATTGGATAAATCCCAGTTTTAAGAAAAATAGGATGAGATTCTATTCCATCCAAGTCTGTCAAAGTTTTTGATCAAAGTTTTCTTTGACGGTTGTTACTATAAAAAAAATCCATAAACAAACTTTGACCCAAGAAAACTTGTAAAAGAAAACTCTTATAGTGACAACGAGTAAACCATGTTTTCCGGGACAAATATTAAATTCAAAATACGAAGTTCCTGCAAATTACAAGCATTTATAACTTATAGGAAATAATTCTTATTTCATGTCTGTGTGATAAAATATACATTCAGGAGTAAAGTTGTCTTGGTCATTCCCTTTTCCTTTTCAAAGCTCAAATTAAGATTTTTTATCGATTGTGTGCTTTCTCTTTTTAATGTAGGTTAATTTTATTAACGAATCTTGAGTAATAAATATTTTTAAATGATTTCTTATCATTTTAACTTGTTTTCCTCGTTTTCTATTCTTCTCCTTGACAGGCTTTTTTTCTGATGATGCATCCCGTTTTCTGATTAAAAATTGAAATTTAAACTTTGACAAATGATATCACAAAGTTCTTAAAACTAAAATCCTTCAAAAAGTATTTAATAGATAACTGTTATTTATTAAGAATTTTCTTGTTTAACTTTATAAACACCAAAGTTTATATGAAGAGGTCCTCGGTGGCCGAGTGGTCTTTTTTAAATAAGTTAATCTGCCTGTTTATTCTGACTGATTGATGTTGATTGATGGTGTTTTACGCCAATTTCAGCATTATTTGGAACTATTTATCATGACGACACATTTTTATAAGGGGAGGAGGAAGCCGGAGAGAACCAGCGACCTTTGGCAGGAAGACTGACAATCCTAGACTAGTCAATTAAGATCGGAGTCGAACGAATCATACGAGAGGAGTTAGAACTCGGAATCTCAGTTACGACAGGCTAAGGATCACCGTAAATGGACTACTTAGGCCGTTTGGTCACCGAGGCCCCCTGTCAACATTGGGATTGTGATTTCAAACCCCGCTTGTGACAAGGTGCGTTCGACTTTTTAGTATTGATTTTATGTTCTAGTAGTAAATTTAGCACATTTTATGTTGTAGCAAATTTAGCAAAGGCTGTCGGATATCCATATGCAAACGTAAGACCTACTGGTTCTACTAGATTGACCCATTCAATTGATGGGAAGCCGGATAAAACATGTACTTATTTAGGTAGATATCGACCTTTCCACTGGTATGCAGTCAAGCTAGATAAAGAATATATGATTGAAAAAGTTGTTTTTATATATGCGCAATCACTAGCTGGTAAGTATCATTTTTTCAAACTTTGAAGGTTAGCTTTACATCATTTAATAATTGACTAAATTTTCAATTAAATTAGATATCATGATCGTTTGATCGGAATAATCTTTATATCGTATCAACCTCCTTAGATTTACATGTATAACTTAAATAATTTCGATCTACCAGATTTTGGTAAGAATTTAAATTTAAATTACAATACGTTGCAGCAAGTTTTACCATTCATGGTAATCATTGCATGCTTTATAAACTTTTGTGACTGTCAACTTATTCATTATTATTTTTCATAAGATTTTAGTTTCTGTGATGACTAACGTTCATAGATCGATCCAGATACCCTCTGCAATATAAATTCAGTACTTACATTTCAAAGGGTCTGCTGATTCCTGTCGTTATCAGGATATCTGTGTCAGTCCAAAGGGTCTGCTGCTTCCTGCAGTGATCAGGATATCAGTCAGCACCAAAGGGTCTGCTGCTTCCTGCAGTGATCAGGATATCTGTCAGCCCAAAGGGTCTGCTGCTTCCTGCAGTGATCAGGATATCTGTGAAAGTCCAAAGGGCCTGCTGCTTCCTGCAGTGATCAGGATATCTGTGTTAGCACAAAGGGTCTGCTGCTTCCTGCAGTGATCAGGATATCTGTGTCAGTCCAAAGAGCCTGCTGCTCCCTGCAGTGATCAGGATATCTGTGTCAGCACAAAGGGTATGCTGCTTCCTGCCGTTATCAGGATATCTGTGTCAGCACAAAGGGTCTGCTACTTCCTGCCGTTATCAGGATATCTGTGTCAGCACAAAGGGTATGCTGCTTCCTGCCGTTATCAGGATATCTGTGTCAGCACAAAGGGTCTGCTGCTTCCTGCAGTTATTGCTTCCTGTAGTTATCATGATATCTGCGTCAGCACAAGGCCATAAAAAAGAATACGTTTGTTTGCCGTAACCCTTCCTACCCAGAAAATAGCTGCCTACTCAAAATCTTTTATTGTTCTGAAGTGAAAAAAGTTTTTTTTTTAATCAGATAGGCATGAAGACTAAAAACCCTGTGACACTTCAATTTCTATTTGCCGAAAAAAAGAAAGAAAATGCCTACCTACCTACCTGTCTTTACCTCTGAGTAGGGTTTCACCGTTTGAGCAAACCGAAATATTTTTTTTAAGTGTGGCCCAAAGGGTCTCCTGCTTCCTGCAGTTATATGGATATCTGTGTCAGCCAAAAGGGACTGCTGCTTCCTGCAGTTATCAGGATATTTGTGTCAGCTCAAAAGGGACTGCTGCTTCCTGCAGTTATCAGGATATCTGTGTCAGCCAAAAGGGTCTTCTGCTTCCTGCAGTTATCAGGATATCTGTGTCAGCACAAAGGGTCTGCTGCTTCCAGCAGTTATCAGAATATCTGTGTCGGCCAAAAGGATCTGCTGCTTCCTGCAGTTATCAGGATATCTGTGTCGGCCAAAAGGGTCTGCTGCTTCCTGCAGTTATCAGGATATCTGTGTCGGCCAAAAGGGCCTGCTGCTTCCTGCAGTGATCAGGATATCTGTGTCAGTCCAAAGAGCCTGCTGCTTCCTGCAGTGATCAGGATATCTGTGTCAGTCCAAAGGGCCTGCTGCTTCCTGCAGTGATCAGGATATCTGTGTCAGTCCAGAGGGCCTGCTGCTTCCTGCAGTGATTAGGATATCTGTGTCAGTCCAAAGAGCCTGCTGCTTCCTGCAGTTATCAGGATATCTGTGTCAGTCCAAAGGGTCTGCTGCTTCCTGTAGTTATCAGGATATCTGTGTCAGCACAAAGGGTCTGCTGCTTCCTGCAGTTATCAGGATATCTGTGTCAGCCAAAAGGGTCTTCTGCTTCCTGCAGTTATCATGATATCTGTGTCAGCACACAAGGGTCTCCAACTTCCTGCAGTTATCAGAATATCTGTGTCGGCCTAAAGGGTCTGCTGCTTCCTGCAGTAATCAGGATATCTGTGTCAGTCCAAAGGGTCTGCTGCTTCCTGCAGTTATCAGGATATCTGTGTCAGCACAAAGGGTCTGCTGCTTCCTGCAGTTATCAGAATATCTGTGTCGGCCAAAAGGGTCTGCTGCTTCCTGCAGTGATCAGGATATCTGTGTCAGCCAAAAGGGACTGCTGCTTCCTACAGTGATTATAATATCTGTGTCAGCACAAAGGGTCTGCTGCTTCCTGCAGTTATCAGGGTATCTGTGTCAGCTCAAAAGGGTCTTCTGCTTCATGCAGTTATCAGGATATCTGTGTCAGCCAAAAGGGTCTTCTGCTTGCGGCAGTTATCAGGATATCTCTCAGCCCAAAGGGTCTGCTGCTTCCTGCAGTTATCAGGATATCTGTGTCAGCCAAAAGGGTCTGCTGCTTCCTGCAGTTATCAGGATATCTGTGTCAGCCAAAAAGGTCTCCTGCTTCCTGCAGTTATATGGATATCTGTGTCAGCTCAAAAGGGTCTGCTGCTTCCTGCAGTGATCAGGATATCTGTGTCAGCCAAAAGGGTCTTCTGCTTTCTGCAGTTATCAGGATATCTGTGTCAGCACAAAGGGTCTGCTGCTTCCTGCAGTGATCAGGATATCTGTGTCAGCACAAAGGGCCTGCTGCTTCCTGCAGTGATCAGGATATCTGTGTCAGCACGAAGGGTCGTCTGCTTCCTGCAGTTATCAGGATATCTGTGTCAGCCAAAAGGGACTGCTGCTTCCTGCAGTTATCAGGATATCTGTGTCAGCACAAAGGGCCTGCTGCATCCTGCAGTTATCAGGATATCTGTGTCAACACAAAGGGTCTGTTGCTTCCTACAGTGATTTGGATATCTGTGTCAGCCAAAAAGGTCTCCTGCTTCCTGCAGTTATATGGATATCTGTGTCAGCCTAAAATGACTGCTGCTTCCTACAGTGATTAGGATATCTGTGTCAGCTCAAAATGGTCTGCTGCTTCCTGCAGTGATCAGGATATATGTGTCAGCCCAAAGTGTCTGCTGCTTCCTGCAGTGATCAGGATATTTGTGTCAGCACAAAGGGTCCGCTGCTTCCTGCAGTGATCAGGATATCTGTGTCCGCCAAAAGGGTCTGCTGCTTCCTGCAGGTATCAGGATATCTGGGTCAGCTAAAAGGGTCTGCTGCTTCCTGCAGTGATCAATATATCTTTGTCAGCACAAAGGGTTTGCTGCTTCCTGCAGTTATATGGATATCTGTGTCAGCACAAAAGGTCTGCTGCTTCCTGCAGTTATCAGGATATCTGTGTCAGCACAAAGGGTCTGCTGCTTCTTGCAGTTATCAGGATATCTGTGTCAGCCAAAAGGGTCTCCTGCTTCCTGCAGTTATCAGGATATCTGTGTCAGCCAAAAGGGTCTCCTGCTTCCTGCAGTTATCAGGATATCTGTGTCAACCAAAAGGGTCTCCTGCTTCCTGCAGTTATCAGGATATCTGTGTCAGCCAAAAGGGTCTCCTGCTTCCTGCAGTTATCAGGATTTATGTGTCAGCACAAAGGGTCTGCTGCTTCCTGCAGTGATCAGGATATCTGTGTCAGCACAAAGGGTCTGCTGCTTCCTGCAGTGATCAGGATATCTGTGTCAGCACAAAGGGTCTGCTGCTTCCTGCAGTTATCAGCATATCTGTGTCAGCCAAAAGGGTCTGCTGCTTCCTGCAGTTATCAGGATATCTGTGTCAGCACAAAGGGTCTGCTGATTCCTGCAGTGATCAGGATATCTGTGTCAGCACAAAGGGACTGCTGCTTCCTGCAGTTATCAGCATATCTGTGTCAGCGAAAAGGGTCTGCTGCTTCCTTCAGTTATCAGGATATCTGTGTCAGCCAAAAGGGTCTGCTGCTTCCTGCAGTTATCAGGATATCTGCGTCGTCCATAGACTGAAACTGATTTGTTTGAAGCCTTGTATTTTTTATCGTGAAAGTTGTGATTACTTGTTAGACTTTTTGTTAGAAAATTGTTCTGGTGGAATGATTTATATGTTTAAGGGAGAATTCATCCTTTTTTCTCTCACCCTCTACACTTTCAAGGTATTTGTTAATTTGTATTCCTGAGAGATGCCCAAAATTTAAAAGTTAAGCCTTAAGAGTGATAATCTAAGATATTGTGTTTGGTATTTATAATAATACTGTTTATAGATTGACACGATAATCTTAGATGTTTGATCCATGATTCAATATGGTCTGTATAAATGTCTGAGTTTACTTCTTTTAGAATTCTTAGTTGAAATTAAAAAACCATTATGTTGTATAAGATTTAAATCTGCCAATAACATTCAAATATACACCAGGCCGTTAGTTTTCTCGTTTGAATTTTTTTACATTTGTCATTTCGGGGCCTTTTATAGCTGACTATGCGGTATGGGTTTTACTCATTGTTGAAGGCTGTACGGTGACCTATAGTTGTTAATTTCTGTGTCATTTGGTCTCTTGTGGAGAGTTGTCTCATTGGCAATCATACCACATCTTCTTATTTGTATGTGTAGGTGCTGTTTGAACGTTTTACTTCATGTATAGTTAAAACTGCGTAGGAATACCATTTTAAGGTATTTTGAAGATAAAAGAGAGGCAAAAGATACCAAAGGGATATTCAAACTCATAAGTTGAAAATAAACTGACAACACCATGGCTAAAAAAGAGAAAGACAAACAGACAAACATTAAATATTGTATCTGAAGATTTTCGAACATCTATTGACGATTTTATCATTACAAATTGACTTTACTGGCGACGCAAATCATTAAGAAAACACTGCTAAATCATACATTTTTAAATCATCCGTTGACATCTTTGCTTGCGTGTACATTGCCATTGGCATACTATTGTTTTATACTGCTGCTAAATATTGCTACAATTATATTTATGAAAATGTTAACAAAAAATAAAAGAAACTTATTTTCGACCACTAAATGAACCCCAGATTGTGAAAAAAAGTAACGGGACATGAAATCGACATTGCATGAAGGAAATATCATCCCTTTATTACTATTTTTGGTAGCTAAAGACAAGGAAGTAATTGCGGTATGAATTCTTCCATTGTAAATGTTATTTGACGAAATTTCTAATTCAGTTTCATAGATATAGTTTTCGACTAAATGTTTTCTTTTGACATTTCGAACTGTACAGTTTTTCATAATATTGTCTAGTTTTTGTCAATAAATCGGACTGA
This sequence comes from Mytilus californianus, assembly GCF_021869535.1. Taxonomy (NCBI): domain Eukaryota; kingdom Metazoa; phylum Mollusca; class Bivalvia; order Mytilida; family Mytilidae; genus Mytilus; species Mytilus californianus. The sequence continues at coordinate 124,702,447 of NW_026262679.1, read as the reverse complement.
TCTGTGGTTATATTTCTCTAAGTGTTGTTTTCATTATGGTCCAGTTGTTTTTCTAATTCATGATCTAGTTCTGTAATATAGATACGATGGATAAGCGTTGGTTTGTTAAAAAGAAACCATGAACCCGGAGTGAATGGTTTCATTTTAACGACCCAACGCTTATCCATTGTGTCTATTATTCAAACTTGTGTCGATACGTCTTTTCAAAATTATAGTTCTTTCATTAATTAGGCCATATTATAAGCGAGTTCAAATAGTCACATAATTTTTATCTTAAATGATTCACTAAAAAACAAACATTAAATGGTTCTTACGAGTTAACGTATTTAAACAAGCGAATTCGAAGGATGAGTTTGTTTAAACATGTTAATGAGTAAGACACGTGGTATATATAATTTGTAATATAAATAAAATGATTGACAGCTTGGACTAATATTATCTATAAATTGATTGAGAAAAGGTATTTTCTCCAGGTCACAGTAGCTTCCAATGACTTAATGTTTTGTCAATGACATTGTTCATATGTTACTTTGTTTAAATGTGTATACATGTTTTTGTTTAAATATACTTTAATCACTGAAATCATTCTAATCACTTACTGTGTTGTATAGCTCAAATTTTGGGCACCACGATTGGTTGATAAAATATCTGCTTACCCTTCCGGAGCACCTGAGATCACCCCTAGTTTTTGGTGGGGTTCGTGTTCAGTTGCTCAGTCTTTAGTTTTCTATGTTGTAAACTTATGAGTTTGAATGTCCCTTTGGTATCTTTCGCCTCTCATTTATCTTATTGGACATTGATCCCGTTACCGATTTATCCAATGAGATGGCGGCTCTGCTAGTCATTATCACATTTGACTCTCAATGATGGTCTGGCACACATGCAGATTTGTAACAAGCAGATGCGGACCCAAGATTTTGGAAAAAAGGGGGGGGAGACAAACTAAGCAACCATTAGGAGTGGAACATGTCTGGACGGATGGAGTAGTCTTTCAATTCTCTTTCACAAAATGATAACTATTAGAATAAATAAATTATTTAATAAACAAAACAAAATCAATTAGAAAAAACAAACTTATTACAAATGATTTAAAGGCATAAGGGGCATTAGCTGTCAAATTCATGTTCACTGATTTGACTTAAATTCTCATACATACCCAAGAATGAAGGACACTTATGGCCGATTACCCTTATCAGCGACACCCGGGGTGCAATGTTTTTAATGATGTTCGATTAACATAGAAAGTAATGGGAAAATAAATGGGTACCCTTCATTAATTCTTCATATTATTTTTATTAATCATCTGAATTCTTATTAACACATACGACCGAATTCTACATAGATTTACCTTTCTGGTGGTATTAAAAAATCCAGTTTATCTTATCTCATTGTTAGGTCTCCGATTTTTTGAAATTTCATTGTCTAAATTCCCTTACTCACATCAGTAAATATCGATGAATTACCTCAAAAGAAACGAGACAGCAGTAACTAAAAAAATTGAAGCACACTTAATATGTGGAGGAAATACTATTAACACATACTGTTGAATACTCCTGTTAATAAGCTATATTTTGATGTCAGAAAAGTCCGTTTAAATTAAGAAATTCTTAGGTCTCCGGCGTTTTGAAAAGTTGTCTTTGAAAAAAAATAACCAACACAAATGTAATATACGAAAACAACGTACATTAGCGAGATCATACTGTTTAATTCCGGTTATTCTTAAATAAATGAAATAATACATAATAATTTCAAATTCAAAGTGTTTACTGCGGCTATTTTTTATTGTTCAAATAGAAACGATAAATATTGAATACAAAATAAAATTATATTTAATTATATTAAATTGTATTCGTCGGGATAACTCATCTGTTCAAAGGACATAATGGAGTTTTACTATAAGGGTTCTTGTTCATGATAGTTCATAGTTCGTATAATTTCATATAAATAGAGACTATAAAGATATTTTTTATTCATATTTGGTGAAACGTATTTAATGATAAATGATAAAGTATACATTTACATTTAAATAATAATAAACGATTCGCTGTTCAATTTTTTTTTTCACCCGTAAAACATTTTTCCATCATTTGTATTTCGATAATATTTTAAGAACATGAAAAGGTGGTATATTAAAAAAGTTCGAAATTGATATATTGTCAAATGAATTTTATTATCAGCAGGCACCCTGTCGCTTGATTGTCTTTCCTTTCTCCAATTACGATGTCTTATATATGCTCAACAGGATGCCACTGTTTGTTTTATTAAATTGAATCTGATACAATACAACTTGTGTTAATTGGTGACATCTGTACACGTAATGAATGTATGCACGGTTTGTTGTGGAAGTATCATCCTGTAATGAAATTACATCAATGTGGTGGAACTATTAAAACAAATTTGAGAACTCGAAAACTAATGCAAAAAATATTTCAAATCACTCTTTTTTAGGGAATCGTGTTCCTCGCTCTTTAGTTTGACCATGGAAGTAAATTGATTAGTGTTATCTATATATGTATGGATAGTTTAATTTGCTGCTTTTACTTTTTTATTTCTTCTTTTAATTTGTCATTTCTCTAGATATATATATATATGTTTTTTTTAATTACTTAATGGTGCAATACAAAACACATGTAAGTTGTCTCTCGGTCATTTTAGAAATACACTGTTCAAAATGTTCTTGTGTGAAAAAATGTAACGCTTACAACACATTGAATGTTGGTTTCTGTTATAATGATGAATGTGTTGTCCTTGTAAATGAATATTAAAAAGCCGATTGCTGAAGACCTGGTGACAAGTTTTAATCTTATGCATTGCTGCAAGTTTTGTTTATTTGCCATCGATTTTACATTTATCCATATTGGTCAATCAATTTTTCCGAAATTAAGTTAAGAGGGGTGGGGGGTCAGTGAAAAAACTATGTGAATTAAGTTTGTTTATCGTTTATCCTACATTGAACTTTTGATGTCGTCCCTTATTGTCCTGTGAATTTTTATCCGTGACTTAATTCAGGCAAATTTTCTACCTTTCTTGCACTGTTGAAAATAAGGACAGAGTGACATCAGATATAAATACTGTTAGTATTAACTCGCACTGATAGCAGTTAGAAAATTTTAGATAAGTGAAAATAAGTTGAAATATGAAATGAAACGTTCAAATAAGAATTACTCCTAAACACACATAAAAAGGGAGACCCACTATAAAAGCGCTTGCGACCTAACTCGCTTCATGATGATGTCTTTAGTTACTACAATCATGGAAGTAATATTTAAATTTAAATATTACTTCCGTGCTACAATTGATAAATCTTCACTTATCAATCAGAGAGAGAGCTCTACTTATCAATATCAATTAAAATATATTTTAATTGTTGAATGACTTATTCTTCAATAAGTCTTAGAATTTATATCTTTAATTTTCACCAATTGTCTAAATTTGATTTATTGAACCTTTTGTCTGCTTACGCCTTACCTAACTAAAGATGGTTGAGATATGTTTAGCCGTTTTTACATAAAACATTTAAAAAATGAAAAACATCTAGCTTGTAAGTTATTTCTTCAAAGACATATATAGCATCATTTTAAAGCAAACTTATTTGTCCAAGGCATAAATGAATGATTGTACTGAAATGAATGAATATATATAGCCTATTGTTAGAAAGCTGGACAAACTTGTGTTTTCTGGTGTTAATATGTTTATAAAATACACAGCTGATATTATGTCATATAATTTCATTACTAATGGTGATTAAACTGCAATAAGCTACGGTTCGGTACCAATTTCGTCGTCAGCTCTGTTGCATAAGGACAAATGAAAATATTAAATTTCTTGGTAACAAGGATGTCATATAACCTCCTAGATGGTATTTTTTAAGATACATAAACATCAAAACTCATGAGATACGTTTTATAACTGTTTGTTAAAAAATGTCATTCAAGATCAATTAACAAAAAATATGGATTTTTTCCCTATTTTTTCAAAATAATTTCCCCTTCGTACATTGATTTATAATCTCGACGCGGTTTTGATCTCAATATCATAGTCCTTTTAGAGACCACTAACTCAAGTATCGTAATTTATAACTCCCGTGAAGATGCTAATTAATTTATTATCAGAGACATGTCTCTGTTGTATTTAACAAGATTAGTAAGTGCAACGACATCTATTGGAAGGAGTTAAGAGTTATCGTTAATTATCTACTGTCCAATATAAACAGATTGGGTTATCTCGCTTGGAAATGTGACATATTCTTGCACATGTTTGATTTATAACATACTAAAACGTATATCCAAATAATAAAAAGTCTAAAATAAACAATTTAAGATGCACGGACTCGATAATATGTATCAGCATTTCGTGTGTATTTTAGCCTAGACCCCATCTAATTAACCATCGAGTTGACATCGAAGACTGCCGACGGTCACATAACCCGATTTAAACATAAACATAGATATAAATAGAGAGCGAACTCGTGCAATTGGATTTTTCTAGGTCTGTTTGATTTCATATTATAGGTTTAAAAAATATGTTAATAATCGTTTTTACCTGTATAGCAATGAGTTTTTGTAGATCGAATCAGTTAACCAAATGGTTTACCCTTGTTTCACTTCCAATGTTGACATTCTTTCCTTTTTAATAGCTGAACACGGCTAGTTCATGCGTAACCCATCTCTAGCTAAGGGGTTCAGTTGAAGTTCACATGAATACGGATTTAATGAGGTCGAATTATTCACTTGCAAGTGAATAATTCATTAGCGATGATTCTTTGCTTATTTTGACAAAACTGAACCAAACTGGCTGCTAAAAGGGAATTATTATATCACTATTTAACTTTCATTAATGATTGAACAAAACAAAATCATATTTTATTTTTTTCTATATCTCGTAGCTAATGCCCCTTTAAAGTCTAAAAAATGTCCCAAATAACCGCTGAGATTTTCATCTGCTCACAGTTCAAATCACTTTCCTTTATATCATAGATGCCAGTCCGGTAGGACGAAAACATGTAACGTGCACGACAGCTTCAAACTATAATTGTAGATATGTGGTTCATGTTGTTCATGTTGTTATGACTGTAGGATCCACTCCTTAACAATAGTAATACTCTGGTGCAGGCTAGAACCCTAGAACTGATGCACTATGTACAAAAAAAAACAGCAGAACTACTGTAGGTAAATTTAAATAAAAATATAAACGATCTGACGGGTGTGGCATCCTTCCACACCAAAACCTCGAGCAGAAATAAATCTACCTGAATAGGTGTGTAAACCTGTCCGAAGAACTCGACTGACCACTATTTAAATATAGCCAACAGGTATATAATAAGGCCATGTCTCATCAGTGTGCGTTTTAACACAGGTGAACTAAACCCAGTAGGCCAAACGTGAATATATATATAAAAGCGTATGGCAAAACTATGTATAATAGAAACTATGAAAAAGGCGTCTCGCGCAAAGACCGCAAGTGCAATTCTTTGTTCTTGACGACAATTTCACAAATTATATTATTTATATACATATCTGACTGAACAAACATCTGTATAATATCTATAAATCCATCTGGATCGTTACATCACCTCCCCAATTTGAGAAAGTATTTTCACTTTCTTTAACTCCACGATCCTTTATACGACTCAAAAAATTTGCTCCGACGTTGTCTTTTCCTTTAATGGCAACACTCCTGAACCTGTATGGCTGTAATAAGAGTGACCATCTCATCAATCGTGAATTTGCAATTTTAGACTTTTGCAAATATATAAAAGGCTGGTGGTCTGTCTCTAATATAAACTGTTTACCATATATATACCTCTGAAATTTCTTACTGATTGCCCATACAATGGCCAGGCATTCTTTCTCAATAGTGGAATAGTTCCTTTCACTAGCTTTCATCTTTTTAATAGCGTACGATACAGGCAATCTAATGTTACCTTCATCCTGTAGCAGTATAGCGCCTATTTCTTTATCAGAAGCATCGATCTGAAAAATGAACACCTGAGAAAAGTTTGGCAACTTTAAAACAGGAACTTGTACTAATGCATTCTTCAAACTTGAAAATGCTTTTTCATGAATATCTTCCCAACGTACCTGATTTGGTTGTCCCTTTTTCGTCAGATCAGTAAGCGGACTACTTATGTTGCTATATCGGAGAAATTGGGAACAAACTGTAAAATTCAGCCATGCCAATGAAACTTCTGACTTGCCTACGAGCATTTTTGATTACCTCAATTTTATCTGGGTTTGGTGAAAGACGATCTGTTCCAACAATATCACCTAAAACCTCAAGACTGTTATATGCTTTATAACACTTCGAGGGTCTTGCTGACAAATTAGCAGATGCCAACCTCTCAAATACACTACCTAAAACCTCCAGATGGTGCTTGAAAAAAGTGTGTACACTATGATATCGTCAAAAAAATTGTCGACGTTTTCCAACCCTTCTAAAACTTTTCTCATACAACGGACAATGGTAGCACAACTATTGACCAAGCCAAATGGAAGAACCTTGAATTGGGACAATCCTCTAGGTGTTTGGAATGCTGTTTTAGGTTTTGCAGCATCGACAAGCCCGATTTGCCAATACCCTTTGGTCAAATCAATTTTAGATATAAACTGATAACCAGACATTCACAACTTTGAAAACATCTCCTCTATATAGCCCATCGTTTCAGCATCGAAAATTGTAATACTGTTTAAACCTCTAAAATCTATACAAAACCGATTACTAGTACTCTGATCCTTCACAATCACAAATGGACTCGAATAAGGACATCTGATCGCTCAATGATATCCATTTCTATCATCTTATCAACTTCCTTATTCACCGTTTTCAACATAGCATACATGGTATGGGATAAGGTTTAAATCGAACAGGATCATCAGAAGTCAACTTGATATCGTGTTGGAGTACATTTTTCCAACCTGGAATATCTTATAATACATATGAGAACTGATCTAGTGAACACTGTAACTTAACTATTTCCTTTGCTTCTAAAGCTCCGTTGATATGAACATATCGTAGTGTCTCATTAGCAACTGCAGCGGGCGTTTCAATCAACTCACTTTCATAACTGTCTACTCCATCTGTATCTTCATTTTCAAGATCTATAACTGGGACTGTAGCAACAAAACTTACCTTGTGTTCTGGTGAACTAATACACAGATTAGTTGGCTCACGTTCAACATACAGTTTCAACATGTTGACATGAAACATCTTAATTTTACCTTACCTCTCATATCAATTCTGTAATCAAGATCACCCATCTTTTCCTCTATAGAGAATGGTCCTTTCCAATGCATCAGCAATTTATTTTCTTTAGTAGGAAGTAGCACCAATATCTTTTGCCCTACCTTTATCTTTCTTGAGCGTGACTTTCTGTTATACATGTGACTGCTTACGTGAAGCTTTCTCCAAGTTTTGTTTGACCAATTCACAAGTCGATTCCAATCTTTCTCGTAGATTGATGACATACTCGTATGTGGATCTCACGTCAGGATCAGTAATTTCTCTAGTCCAAAATTCTTTAAGAATTGTCATTGGACCTCTGACTAGCCAACCGTATACCAATTCAAATGGAGAAATAAAACGCTCTCCTGTCAGAGGTACTTCTCTGAAGGCAAATAATGCTGTCCTAAATACTTATCCCAATCCCGTGGACGCTCAGCACATAGTCGCTTCAACATTAGCTTCATTGTACCGTTAAACCTTTCAACAAGTCCGTTACACATGGGATGATACGGAGTAGTAGTCAGCTGCCGAAGAGAAATCAATCTACTCACCTTAGACATTAAATTAGAAGTAAATTGTGCGCCCATATCTGTCAACATCTCTCTTGGAAAACCTACCCTACAAAATGTATCAATCAATGCTTCCGCTACCCTTTCTGTCTCGATAGATGGTAAAGCTTTTCCTTCTGAATACCTTGTGGCGTAATCAACGAGTGTTAGAATATAGCGATTTCCTTTATCAGTTACTGGTTCTAAGGGTCCAGCTATATCTACAGCTTCTCTGCTAAAAGGTACATCTGTAATAGGGGTTTTACCAAAAGGAGATCGAATTTGCTTACCTTTTGATACAGTTCGTTGGCAAATATCACATGACCGGCAATACCGCTTGATATCGGATTCAACTCCTGGCCAGTGAAACTCTGATAATACACGATATACTGTACGTCGTGTAGCCATATATCCGGCCGTCAATGACTCGTGAACTAATTTCATGACATCAGTCCTATAAGTTCGAGAACAATCAACTGGCGGAATGTTTTACCATTTTCTACTTTTGGTGACATCAATTTTCTATATATAAGTATCTTCTTCACTATGTAATTTACCTTTGTTCCAATGGTCTTTTCAAAATTTCTGCCTTCAGCTACATACCGTCTAAGCTTCATCAAACTTGTATCAGACTGCTGTTCACGTTCGATGTCCTCTAAACTAAAACCCTTAATACTTCCTGGAACCTTTAATTTCGGAATGGGATTATCCCTCTGCTTCGCTTGCTGTCGAGTTACTACACTTACCGAAAGAGATATGTCGAGATCATAAGGCTCCCTAGCACCGTCTATGTTACCTATGATAACATCATATAATGGTTGTTCCATACACCATGCTTGTACTTCACCTTGATAATAAGGACTATCTTTAGTGATTATGGCTTTAGGTACTTTAACACTTGATCCATCAGCTAATATACAAGTCTGACAATCATATAGAAAACAATCTATACTTACTAGACTTTTCTTGATAACAACTCCATTACATCCTGTGTCGCGAAGTACTGTAACAACACGGTCACCTAGCTTACCTTTAACTACCGGCATTTTGATTGGTTTCTTTTCACACTCTGATTCTGAAGGTATCATAGGACTACTCACCTGCGTAGTTATGATACTATCAGTAAGAGTAAAAACATTATTGCAAACTGGTGTTTCCTTGTTGGTTTGTCCACCTTCCCTTTCATAACGTGTACCCGTACCCCGTCGACCGCTGTTCTGTATACTACCATTCTTGTTCCTTATATAATTAATAATGGACAGTTCGATGTCAATTGATCTGACTTGTTGCACTTAAATCACTTTCTGTCAAATCTATTTCCGTACTACCTCCTGTATGTCTATTTCTATCTCTATCACTTACTCTTAGCATTTCTTGGTTCCGTATATTGTTAGGTTTTTGGGGCGGCTGTGGTTTACCTTTTCGAGTCTGATTCGTAAGTGAGACTATATTTACTCTGAGACTACTATATTATGTGTTATAGTAGTCTCAGATTTACTCGCCTTGCCTTCTTGAATTGATCAGCATACCTAGTCATCTCATCTATAGACTTTGGAACTCTCTTTCAAAAACAAATTACCTCGTTATTACATATACCGGTATGTAAAACTGATCTCTTAAGATAAGATCATAAAGTCCATCAAACGTCTTTAAAACATTAGACATATCAAACCATCTACTAAAATAACATCCCAAACGAACCAAAAACTGTTGAAACATTTCACCAGACTCTGGACGACAAGATCTAAACTTCTGCTTAAAACCATCTTCAGTCATGTTAAATCTCTTCAACACACATGTCTTAAGAGCGTCATAATCCAGTGCTTGATCTGATGGGAGCAAAGCGTACACATTTAATGCATTACCTTTCAGAAGTGCACTCAAATGAGTGGCCCATATTGATTTGTCCCATTTTTGCCTTTTTTTACCTTTCAAAACAACGCAAATATGCATCCATGTCATCAGTACCTTCCTTAAAAGGAGGTAATTTAGGTACCTTCGAGAGTAAACATTACCTCGTTCTTTTTTTCCTTTTGTTTTTCAGTTTCCAATATACGAGTGTTATCTAGCTTTTTGAGTTCCAAATCATGCTCTAATCTTACCTTTTCAATTTCGCATTCTTCCGTCTCTCTTTCTCTTTCAATACGTCTATCATCGCGTTGTCTCGCCTGTTGTGTTTCAATGAACCTAATTAAGTCCTCATTTGCTAACCCCAACGACTCACCGTACTCTCGTAACTCCTTAAGACTCTCCATGTTTGATTCCTGCTAATATGACTTGTTATTGTAACAATAAACTAGACCAAGGACAATGCTCAAATATATCAGATATCTATATCACGTACCACTACGCTTAAATGTCACAGTTAACCATAGCTCGGTTCACAAGTGCTAGTCACAACACCAAAATAAACAATAACCTTAGTCCAAATTTACTATAAATAACAATACCTGCATTATACCTACTGATTGGACTTGCAAGCGTGCAACAACACCGAGGCAAGGAGGTGTAGAAATTTCATAAATTCTGAGGTTCCAAACTGTCAGGATTCTGTCGACATTACAATTTCTGAAAAAAATACAATAATAAACTATACTACACTTGATAATATTCAAATTAGAGGAAATTTATCAATTTTCCTATAGAAAAATATAAATCTTTAAATCTTTATCAATTTTACTTCAAAATCTATTAGAAAAACACTGAAGACTGATCCTGACAACGTATATTTGTTCCGCCTAACAGAAGTTCCACTGGAAACTTTGTTATGAACAATGTCATAATATCTATTCCTGTTGGAACAAATATTCTATACCATTTATTCCGTTAGGAACATATACTGTAATATTTATTCCTGTGGAAATAATATTCCCGAATATTTTTTCCTTTTGGAACTTATATTATGAAGGAACTTCTATTCCGTGACAGTCCCACTTTTGACACCAATTGTCACGGACGGACGGATGGAGCAGTCTTTCAATGCTCTTTTACAATATGATCAAAAATCAACTATTAGAATAAATGAATTATTTAATAAACAAATCAAAATCAATTAGAAAAAAAAACGTATTACAAATGATTTGAAGTCCAAACAATGTCCCAAATAACCGCTGAGATTTTAATCTGCTCACAGTTCAAATTACTTTCCTTTATATCATAGATGCCAGTCCAGTAGGACGAATACATGTAACGACAGCTTCAAACTATAATTGTAGATATGTGGTTCATGTTGTTCATGTTGTTATGACTGTAGGATCCACTGAGACTCCTTAACACCCTAGCATAGTAATACTCTGGTGCAGGCTAGAACTTCAGAATTGATGCACTATGTACAAACAAAAAAAAACTGTAGAACTACTGTAGGTAAATTTAAATAAAAATATAAACGATCTGACGGGTGTGGCATCCTTCCACACCAAAACCTCGAGCAGAAATAAATCTACCTGAATAGGTGTGTAAACCTGTCCGAAGAACTCGACTGACCACTATTTAAATATAGCCAACAGGTATATAATAAGGCCATGTCTAATCAGTGTGCGTTTTAACACAGGTGAACTGAACCTAGACCAAACGTGAATATATATATATAAAAGCGTATGGCAAAACTATGTATAATAGAAACTATGAAAAAGGCGTCCTTGACGACAATTTCACAAACTATATTATTTATACATGTCTGACTGAACAAATATCTGTATAATATCTATAAATTCATCTGGATCGTGACAGAACATGTGAAAAGTCTAAGCATTAACCATTTATGCAGTTCCATATATGGTTAAACCGGCGTTTTACGTTTCCGGAAATTGGCATTACTTTTCCGCGAAAAAAATGTGACGTTTCCGGGAAAAAAAGTCTACGTTTCCGCTAATAAATACCTTACCTTTCCGGGAAAATAGTTACGATTCCGGGAAAATAATTAAGGAATACTTGTTGAACGAAAGCAAAGTAAAAATAAAACTGAATTAAATATCTATTAAGTTAATATTGAATCTGAATCTAGGTCATCATAACATGCAAGTAAAATTCATCATTAAAATGGATTAAAACATATGTTTAAAAGTCAGCACTAATCAGATATATCTTGACATGAGTTCATAAATCAGTTCTGGCAGAATATTTGTGGCCAACGCGTCGTACAAAGTTTACACCGTTTACAATTTTTGTGTTTTGTTCAACAAGGAAGTCCATCTTCTCCTTTTCCTCCAGTTAGCCAAACCAAAGAAATGTGTCAGCCATTTTCCAAAATCCAAACTTCTGTCCTTGTAATCGGCACTAAGACCTTTTTACTGAATTTTAGGCCACCAACTTTGTCCAAAATGAAATTAAACCTACCAGCAACTGATTGTAGCAGCATGACATGTTTATTATAAAGCAGTATGCATTGCACATTCAAAGTCAATATGAACTGCCTCGGGATGGAGAGTTAGTCTTCGGGTAGTACACAAATCAATTAGCAGATCCCACATTTTGATATAAAATAAATAATTTATCTAACATATTATAATGACGAGTAACGATAAAGAGCTGGACTATTCAGTTGTTAAATCCCGTTTTTTATCACTTCTAAAACTTTGAAACGTAATTAAGGCAATCAAAGGGAACATTCCGACAATGACCGACATGAAAACTACGTACTTTCGAAATGGAATCCGTCAACAGACATTAGTTTGTACATTGATATTTTCGTCAACAGACGGTGCATCGTTTGATGAGTAAAACACCAGCCGATTCACGTGTGCGCTTGACTCTTTATTATCGCAATAACATACTTAAATATTCTAACTTTCGTTTTAAAAAACACATGTTGTCTAAAACTGGAATATAACTTAATTGATTGCATTAAAGATCTGAACGCAGACGGAACAACTAAATCCGTGTATTTTTTCAAGCATCATTGATTTGAAGTCGTACTCTCCACGTATATACTTGACTATAACTCAAGATGGATTGTATGAATATATGACAATTCTGTTTATCATTATTTTGAAACTTTCAGATGCACAATTAAATTTCACATTTTTGCACATGCGCAGATACGTAACCAACGTGGTTCTGAATTTCGAGAATTTATACCATATAAATATCAGAATAAGTCTATTAAACTTTAATACCCATAATATTATTATTTTTTAATAATTGCAAGGACGTATAAAACGTCCTTGATAAAAGCAGTCAATATAATACTTCCACGATAAAAGTAAGGAGAAGGAACCCAGGGTGAATGTACTCTATGGGGACGAACTCAGGGCGAACGGACCAAGTGCGAACATGTAATCAGGGTGAACCGACCCGATACCAAATTCACGCATGCGTACTACAAACTCTACTTTAAAGACATCCGGTTACAAGTAAATAAATAACGTTCATGTAAGATGAGATGAAATCTAATAATTTACATAAGTAAACGGGTTGATATTAATACATTTAAACATGAGAAATTATAACATTAACGATAGTGATCGTTATTCAAGCCTAACTAATAAATTAAATGATGCAGATTAGATCATGTGTAAACATCGGTGTCAAGATATGGCACAGAAGTTGTTATGAAATTGTAAAGCACAGAAAGGGATACGGCATACGTCCTGGTGACGGTTCAATGATTTTACAGCCGGCAGTAAAGGCTTTCAGAAGACTTGAAGTCTTCTTCCACCAAAAAATAAGGCTATAATGATGTAAAATTTACATATTTACATTAGAGAGGAACCATCTAACTTCCAAGGGGGGTTATGGTTTTATATTCTGGTCAAGCAGATGACGAAAAATTTATTCTGAATGCTTACTCCCTCCATACTTTATAGTGTCAAATTTTGAAAAAGAATAATCTAGTTGATTGTGTTGAAAAACTAAATAAATAATTTTCTGAGTGACTAAGAAAAAAAACCATAACCCCCCCCCTTTTTTGAAGTTAAATGGTTGCTCCCTTACAGCTGCATTTTTTGCATTTGATATATATCATATATGTACATGTACATAGAGTGTTATAAAGTTCACCGCAATTTATTACCGTATCATCTGTTACAGTAATTATAATTGACAGAACAGCAACTCTCACATGTCTGCACGTTCTTACATAAACATAATTAAAGACTCAGTTGAAGTTCTTATACACATATTGTCATTCTGTAGTCTGACCATTAAACGATGTACTTGTTAATAAATTAGTTATAGAAACTGGATTGTATTATTATATAGCAAATATATTACACATTTTGGCGACGAGGAAAAAACTGAATATTAAAATAAATGTGAATTTCTACACGAAACAATGCCGACTTACGGGAAATTAGACTCTTTTGATGAATCCGAAGATTGGACACAATATGTAGAACGTATGGAACATTATTTTAATGCTAATGAGATAGACGAAGAAGACCAGAAAAGGGATATTTTCTTAAGTGTATGTGGGAAGAATACCTACAAATTAATAAGGGATTTATTAGCACCAGCCAAACCAGGAACGACATCACTGGCCGATTTAACAAAACTAGTGAAAGACCACCGAGATCCAGGACCATCAGAAATTATTCAAAGATTAAAATTTAACAGTAGAACAAGACACAGCGATGAGTCAGTGTGGACATTTATTGCAGCACTAAGAAGTCTGACAGAACACTGTAATTATGGTGACACGTTAAATGCGATGTTACGAGACAGGTTAGTCGTCGGAATAAAGAGTGACCGCATTCAGAGGAGGCTGTTAGCACAGCCGAATTTAACTTTTGACAAGGCATTGGAAATTGCTACCGCTATGGAGACTGCTGAGAAGAACGCACAAGACATCCAAGCGAGTGGGACAAATGCAACATTTCAGAAACAAATCAACAAAGTTTCAAAATCATATACAAGAAACAACTCTGGAAATTAGAAACAAGGAGATTGTTACCGGTGTGGAGGAAATCACTTAGCCGCCGATTGCAGGTTTAAGGATGCAAAATGCCACAGTTGCAAAAAGAAAGGACATATCGCAAAGAAATGCCGTAACGAATCTGCCAATGGGAATTTAAGTGAAAATCACAGAGAGTTCATATCACGTTTTAAACCACGTGCTCATTTCATGGAGCAGGATAAAAGTAGCGAAAGTGAAAGTGAAAATGAAGTTTACTCAGTTTTTCATTTTGGAAATAAATCTAATGAGGCATATAAAGTGCGAATCAATGTGAATGAATGTGAAATAGCCATGGAAATAGATACCGGAACGTCAGTTTCTATCATGAGCGAGGATACTTACAAGGATTACAAGTCGAAATTCAGAATCGAACCGACAAGTTCTCAACTCCGAACATACATGGGAGACCAGATTCCTGTAATAAGACGTGCAATCGTCAATGTCAACTACAAGAAGGAAAGCGCAAAATTACCATTACTGATAGTGAAGCGTAAAGGTCCGAATTTACTTGGTAGAGACTGGTTGAACAAACTCCAACTGGATTGGAAGGATATTTTCTCCGTCATTGGAAGTGATAATCAATCGAGTGATTTAAATGTGATCTTGGAAGCAAATAAGGAATTTTTCAAAGATGAACTTGGAACTGTAAAAGGCATGAAAGCCAAGATTTATGTTGATGAGAGTGTCGTACCGAAATATTTCAAGGCTCGCCCTTTGCCGTATGCGTTGAAGGATAAAGTGGCGATGGAACTTGAACGTCTTGAGAAGGAGGGTCAGATTCAGCAAATGGAATTTTCCGACTGGGCCGCTCCGATGGTACCTGTAGTTAAGGAGAACGGATCTATTAGAATTTGTGGTGACTACAAGGTAGCCGTTAATGCCGTTTCAAAGTTGGATAATTATCCGATTCCTAAAACTGAGGATTTATACGCAACGCTTGGAGGAGGACAAGAATATACAAAATTGGATTTAAATCAAGCATACCAACAAATTGAACTTGATGAGGTCAGTAAAAGGTATGTGATTATAAACACACACAAGGGTTTATTCAGATACAATAGACTTCCGTATGGTGTAGCGTCCAGCCCAGGTATTTTCCAGAGAACACTTGAAAATGTTGTTCAAGGTATATCCAATGTTTTGGTTCGAGTAGATGATATACTGATAACAGGTAAAACAAGGGAGGAACATCTAAATACTCTTTCTGAGGTTTTGTCTAGATTTAAGAGAATCGGAATTCGGTTAAAGAAACAGAAGTGTGTGTTCATGGCCGAAGAAGTTGTTTATTTGGGATTTAAAATAAACAAACACGGAATCTATCCAGTGGAGAGTAAAGTTGAGGTGCTAGATAAAGCCCCAAGTCCGACAAACGTGACAGAATTGAAAGCTTATCTGGGAATGCTGAACTATTACAAAAGATACTTACCAAATTTGTCTCACTTGTTAAAGCCGCTACATGTACTTCTACAGAAAGACACAAAATGGAGTTGGGGAAAAGAACAGGAAAAAGCGTTCATAGAGTCAAAACAGCTGTTGAAATCCGCATCAAAAGCGTTCATACAGTCAAAACAGCTGTTGAAATCCATATCAGTGCTTGTACATTTCGATCCGAAAAAGACATTAATCTTAGCATGTGATGCATCTCCGTATGGAGTCGGGGCCGTACTTTCGCATAAAATGGACGACGGCAGTGCCAAACCAATAGCTTATACATCTCGAACACTTACATCAGCAGAGAAGAATTATTCCGTTCTTGAGAAGGAGAGTCTGGCCATAATATTTGGTATCAAGAAATTTCATCAATATTTATATGGACACCCCGTTACAATCATAACCGATCACAAGCCGCTTATAGGTTTATTTCGAGAAGATAAACCTATACCGACAATGGCCGCATCTCGAATTCAAAGGTAGGTACTGACTTTAGCTTCATATGAGTACACGATTGTATACAAAGAAGGGAGTCTGAACGGTAATGCGGATGGACTAAGTAGACTACCGCTGAAAACAAACATTGAAAAGACACCAACGCCAGGTGATACTATATTATTAATGGAACATTTAGCCACTACGCCAGTTGGTGCTAAACAAATTCAAAAGTGGACACGCAAGGACACAATACTGTCTATGGTGCTTAGATACATTTTGAATGGGTGGCCGTCAAAATGTCCCGGTGAAGACATAAGACCGTATTATAGTAGAAAAAATGAACTGTGTAGTCAGGACGGGTGCATAATGTAGGGAGGAAGAGTAATTATACCACAACCAGGGCGTGAGGCCATGTTAAATGAATAACACCAAGGACATCCAGGGATTACTAGAATGAAAAGTCTAGCAAGAAGCTATATATGGTGGCCGGGAATGGACAATGACTTGGAATTAACTGTAGTTAATTGTTACAGTTGTCAGGAAAACCGAAAATTACCAGCAGAAGCACCGTTACATCCGTGGGAATATCCGAGCCATCCGTGGTCAAGAATACATATAGACTTTGCAGGACCATTCATGAACAAATCATTTCTAATTATGGTTGATGCGTATTCAAAATGGATAGACATACACGTCATGAATTCTACAACATCCGAAGCTACGATTGCAAAACTTGAACAAACGTTTGCAACACATGGATTATGTGATCTCATTATCAGTGATAATGGAGCCGCATTTACTAGTAAGGAATTCGCCGATTATGTAAACTCAAATGGAATTGAACATCGCACTTCCGCGCCGTGGCATCCAGCTAGTAATGGTTGTGCTGATCGAGCAGTTCAAAGTTTCAAAGAAGGTATGAAGAAAATCAAAGACGGAACTGTCCAGGAAAAGTTGAACCGTTTTCTTTTCAACTACCGAATAACGCCACAAACAACGACAGGATTGGCACCATCAGAATTGCTGATGAAAAGGAAACTCAAGTCACGTCTAGATTTAGTTTTTCCAAATATTGAGAAGCGAGTTCAGGAGAGACAACAAAAACAAAAACAGTATCACGACAAGAAATCTGTGAACAGACAAATTAATGTAGGACAGGGAGTATTTGCCCGAAATTTCGCAATTGGTTCAAAGATTAAATGGATTCCGGGAGAAGTTATAAAACAATCAGGACCACTTTCATTTCATATCAAATTGCCAGATGGACGTGTCATTCGTAGACATATTGATCACATCAGAGTACGAAACTTCGATTGCACAAACAACGAAAATGAAGAAAAATGTGACAATGACAGTGAATTGTTTGAGCAAGAATAAACTATACCGATAAGTACTCCTGAGACCAAACTACCGCAAATCGAGAAACCGTCAAACTTGACTGAACAAATGGAACCACGCTATCCGAAGAGAATAAGAAAAGAACCATCGCATTTAAAGGATTTTGTGTTGAATTAAATGTAACCGTTTGAAGTGCATTAAGTACTTCGCAGTGCATGTGTGTACATATCGTTTAGTCATAGTGTAAGAAATAACAACAAGACCAGTGCGAACATTTTTATTTTTATTTTCATAGTAGGACATTATAGTTTTTGTGCAGACAAACTTTAACGAATGAATCTTTGTGATCTGACATTTTTATTTGTTTTCAAACTGATATTGACTTAACAATCAGTAGCCGTGAAAAGACATTAATTTTCTGTAATTGAGTTAATTTGTTTGTAATTAGTTTTTATCTAAGGCCGGAGAAGTGTTATAAAGTTCACCGCACTTTATTACCGTATCATCTGTTACAGTTATTATAATTGACAGATCAGCAACTCTCACATGTCTGCACGTTCTTAAATAAACATAATTAAAGAGATCAATTGAAGTTCTTATACACATATTGTCATTCTGTAGTCTGACCATCAAACGATGTACTTGTTAATAAATTAGTTATAGAAACTGGATTGTATTATTATTTCTCTAATTCTTTGACAATTTATACCTTTCTGCACGCATTGTATAAAAAAATTTAACGTGTGGTTGCCAGTGATCTCAGAAGATGATTGGATGAATTTAAGGGTCATAACATTTATCAGCTCAAAATATGCTAACAGGTAATGAAATTGACAATTTTGTGAAATTGTCTCTCTTATTTTCTTATTTATATTATTATCATTATATTTCTTATATTTTCTTGTAAAACCACCCAGCCACAACTCCTCTTTTTACTGTGGTACCTTAAAACAATGAACAGGTTTGGTACATTGTTGGAGTCTGAAAGTGACTTATAACTGCCAACAGCCACATTATTTGGACTCTGGTAGATAGTACACCAGACTGTTATCTCATTGGCAATCACACCCCATTTCCTTATTTTTTTACGGGTTAATTATTTAAAATAAATGACTACGGTACTAAACATTAAATCATTTGAAAAAAAAATATTTTGCAATAAGTTATGTTGTCATTTTAAGATTTCAGTGTAAGCTTGCTTACTACAGGCTAAATCTACAGAAATTGATCATGTTTGGGTAACAGAAATAACAATGTGATTATGTCACTAGGTCACCTGTAACTTATCTCTTGAATAAGGACTATATATATGTGTGGTATAAGAGCTTGCTTACTACAGGCTCTTCATAATCATTTTGTTAAATAATTCTACAAATAAGGGAAACAAATTCACATATAACTTTGAATATTGTAGATTGTTCAAGTAGTCTTGAGCTATTTCTTTGTACAGCAGAACAACTAGTATTTATCTTCACTTCACACATATATATATATATATATATATATATCTTGACAAGCAAATAAAAACGCTATAGATTGTGGAAACAATTAATATCTATTCTATCAGTTACCCTACCTACCATAAACTGAACGTCGCCTAAGATTCAGTAGGTAAATTATGTAAAAAATCAAGACTTGCATCAAAAATATCCCAATATGAGAGACAATGGCCTCATTTTTCCTTAGAGCTTTCAGCTCTTTGATTTAGGAAGTGGGGCGAGTTGGTGAAAAAGTGGGGCGATTTGGTGGTGGGGCGAGTTGTCATGGATTCGGCAATAATATAGAAAATGGCGCAAATACAAAAAATCAAAATCAAAATATTTTATTATTCCAATCAGGGTCCCACAGGGGGCATTTACAATTAACAATTATGATAGTATAAGCAACAAACATGAGACATTGTACAGTATATAACGTGACAGATATTATAATAGACAAATGAAAATAGCATTAATCATAACAAAAATACATTAAAAGTACTGGAGTATTTTTTTTTCCTTCCTTCCTTATTACCATTATTATTATACAAATGGGAATGTACAACTGTGGAGGGAAAAAGGGAGTTATGGGCTTATCAAAGATAACCCTTAGGGAAAACATACTCTAGTTACAATATAGAACCTTAACGTAAATCGATAAAACAGGTGAGCAAACGGGACAAGCGATATACAGGTCAAACTAAAGCTGGGAACATGTCAAGATACCCCGGCTGGTCAAACAGTGAGAACGAACCCTGTCCTAACTATTTCCCATAAACAATAATATAATACATACAATACAATATAATACATACAATACAATATAATACATACAATACAATATAATACGGCCACGATACCTGAAATAAAAAGTGTTTATATTCACAATCCTTTCGTTCATAATATATACGCAACGGTGCAGCTCAGAGTAGCGGAACTCGATAATAAAAGTGAAAGTAGAAATGAACTCTCTGAGCAACACAAGAAAAGAATGAAACATGATACATATAAATCTATTATATTTAACTCCTACCCATAGGCATAACAATATCTCTGTGTCAACAGTTTGTTACCTATAACCCCAAATAGACTGTTGCTTACAAAATCCAACAATGTTGTTCAAACGCTTGACTCACTTAAACATAAATTTGAAAAACACCTCTTCCGGAAACCAAAATTGAAGTCTAAAAGTTTCAATTAGTTATCACAGTATCTTTTGCTTTTTGTTAGTCTTTCTTGGTTCCGTATGATAAATTCATTTCTTTATATACATGTATTTTTAATTATTATAGGCATTTCCTAGAGATGTGCTTTATCAAAATATTTGGATGACATGCCTTCAAAGAAAGTAATATCATCAGTGGTCTAAATTCTAACTCTTAGGGAGGAGAAAGTGGGAGGATATTCATTGTCTTCCCCAATACTTTACAGCAAACTGTTTATACTGTTGTGCTTTTTTTCAAATATGCTGCCTTTAATATCAAAATAATTAAGGATATGCGGTATGATTGCCAATAAGACAACTATCTACTAGAGACCAAAGGATGCGGATGTAAACAACTGAAGGTCACTGTGCGGTTTTCCACATTGTAACCAAATGCATACTGTATAGTAAGCTATACAAGGCCCAATGTGAATCAATCAAGAGAGTTGGAATTAATGTGAAAAATATGACAAACAAAAACCAACAACCAATGAATACCAGACTTTGGACTGTGAACAGGCACAAACGAATGTGGCGGGGTTAAACATGTTTGGCGAACTCCACCCATCCCTTAATAGAGAGACACTGTTGCAACAGTTCAACATACCAAGAACTGTACACATCAGTTGTAAAGGTCTTTACTCATCAGATCCGCATACCCCCCCTTTTTCCCTCCCAAAAAAACACATTACCACATAACAAAAAGATTAAAAAGCTGCATATCTTTTTGAATCTTTCTGTAGTTTGCTGTTTTTCTACCAATTGATTATGTGCAAACGAATAAAAACAAAACCAAACGTTTTAGTAAAGTATCAAAAACAATAAACTTTAGAAGAACATACAATATCATGATTAATCAGAGTACCGTTGGAACGGAAAGTATAGGCTTGTAACAAGTTGTTTTTTCTGAATGAGGACGAGGACTGAAGTGCAGCCCTGTAGCAGATTCTGAGCTTTTTCCAATAAAAAAAAGTCATCGATATACAAATAGAGCTTCATCACAACACTATCTGCCTTTGAGTAACTGAACTATTGATGACCAAATTTTGCTTAAAATTTTTTTTTCTGTTTCAGATAGTAACTACATAAATACGGTAGTGTCAAAATTTTTGATTTTAATTACGAATGATTTCAATCCTAATGCAGCACGAAATGGTCAAATATGCTACAGGGACAACGGAAAAGGCGAGAACGATCCAAGATATAACGCTTATGAATGTAATATCATGGGGACATACGTCATCTTTTATTTTGCTCATTACAACATTATGACAGTTTTCATTCCATGTGAATTTGAGGTCCGTGGTAAGTTCAATTAACAATGTAAATGTATAGAAAATATACTAGCCTTTCAGTGTTGCATACATGCAGACGATGGACTAGTCTGTCAGTGATTCAAACGTGTAGGCGATAGACTAGTCTGTCAGTGATTAAAACATGTAAGCGATGGACTAGTCTGTCAGTGATTCAAACGTGTAGGCGATAGACTAGTCTGTCAGTGATTCAAACGTGTAGGCGATAGACTAATCTGTCAGTGTTTCAAACGTATAGACGATAGACTGGTCTGTCAGTGAGCCACTGACTCAAACGTGTAGGCGATAGACTAGTCTGTCAGTGATTCAAACGTGTAGACGATATACTAGTCTGTCAGTTATTCAAACGTATAGACGATAGACTAGTTTGTCAGTGATGCAAACGTTTAGACGATAGACTATTCTATTAGTGGTACAAACGTATACTAAGTAATCGATAGTCTAGTCTGTCAGTGATGCACATGTTTAGACGATAGACTAGTCTTTCAGTGATGCAAACGTGTAGACGATGGAATAGTCTGTCAGTGATTCAAATGTGTAGACGATAGACTAGTCGGTCAGTGATGCAAACGTGTTAACGATAGACTAGTCTTTCATTGATCCAAACGTGTTTACGATATAATAGTCTGTCAGTGATTCAAACGTGTAGTAATATACTAGTCTTTCAGTGATGTAAACGTGAAGACGATAGACTACTCTTTCACTGGTCCAAACGTGTTTACGACATACTAGTCTGTAAGTGATTCAAACGTGTAAACAAAAGACAAGTCGGTCAGTGATGCAAACGTGTAGACGATAGACTAGTCTTTCAGTGATCCAAACGTGTTTACGATAGACTAGTTTGTCAGTGATTCAAACGTGTAGATGATAGACTAGTCGGCCAGTGATGCAAACATGAAAACGATGACTAGTCGGCCAGTGATAAAAACTTGAAAACGATAGACTAGTTTTTCATTGATCCAAACGTGTTTACGATGGACTAGTCTGTTAGTGATTCAGTTGTGTAGACGATAGACTAGTCTTTCAGTGATCTAAACATGTTTACGATAGACGTAGTCTGTCAGTGATTCAAACGTATTGACAATAGACTAGTCTGTCAGTGATACCAACGTGTAGACGATAGACTAGTCTGTGAGTGATGCACACGTGTAGACAATAGACTAGTCTGTCAGTGATCCAAACGTGTTTACGATAGACTAGTCTGTCAGTGATTCAAACGTATTGACAATAGACTAGTCTGTCAGTGATACCAACGTGTAGACGATAGACTAGTCTGTGAGTGATGCACACGTGTAGACGACAGACTAGTCGGTCAGTGATGCACTCGTGTAGACGATAGACTAGCCTTTTAGTGATGCACTCGTGTAGACAATAGACCAAGTTTTCAGTGATGAACTCGTGTAGATGATAGACTAGTCTTTCAGTGATGCAAACGTGTAGATAGACTAGTCTGTCAGTGATGAACTCTTGTAGACGATAGACTAGTTGGTCAGTGATGCACTCGTGTAGGCGATAGACTAATCTTTCAGTGATGCACTTGTGAAAGCGATAGACTAGTCTTTCAGTAATGCAAACGTATAGACGATAGACTAGTCTGTTAGCGATGCACTCGTGTAGACAATAGACTAGTCTTTCAGTAATATTCAAATGTGTAGATTCATAAGCATTCGTAGGATACTTAATGCATCAAAATTGGTACCCACGAAAATAAATGAATCCACAGTATTACAAGCGTTAGCATCTAGAAATTATACATGTCTGGAGATAGCCCAAGACTGTAATTTTTATGAATTTTGACAACATTTGAGTATTTTTCCAAAGAATTAATGAGAGATAAATTCTTAATAAAACCCACAGTTCTAATGAAAGTAAATTCTGTTTGATGTATGAATTAATCCATTTTATTTAACAATGTCTTTCGATGCAAAATTTGTAGCATTTCGTAAAAATTGTCTCGCTCATTAATGTATAGTTATAGTATTGAATAATATTTTCACGTTATGGATGTATGTATTTATTGAAAAAAGTTTCAAGTATAAAAGTCTCTTTTATATTCCGATTCCAGTATGTTACAACTATCTGATTTTGACTCTTTGGGAAATACCTCTGCCAATGTACAGACTAATGTACCTTGTATACCATATGAGGAAATACCTCTGCCAATATAGCTTGTTAAACGTATATATACAATGTATGTATTTTGTCGGAATATATAAAATTTATTTGTACGAGCTTTAGAAACAGGAAGAAAAGCGATGCTCACCGAGCTTTTCTCCTGTTTTTTAGCGAGTAAAAATACATTTTATATATCCGACAATGTACATATATTGTTTTTATCTTGCTATTTACACCCTGCACTAGAGGCTTTAGTTGTTTAAATCCAAATCATTGTCTCTGATTTTTCAAAGAAGTCGACATGATTTAAACGCGAACCACGAAGAGAACCCCAAAATAAACTGTTACGCAAAAAGAAATCCACATTACTGCTTGGAAGCGGGGTAACAGGAGACTTTATTTGTACAAATAAAGCAAAAAATTATTTGTGCACCTGTTATTTGTACAAATAAAGCAAAGTTTGACTTGTGCACCTGTTATTTATACAATAGTTGGCTGATTGCAGGATAAAAGGAAATACATCTGCCAATGTAGTATGTAAACCATATAAGGAAATACCTTAACTTTAATCTTGTTCGTCTTCTGCAATCAGTATTACCTTTCTAATAACAAAAAAACAGAATGAACTAAAGTATTCGCTCTAATATTTTTTGGAGTGAAATTTATTTAAAATTCAGCGTTTTACATTGTCCGGTTTTTTTTCGAGATCAATATTTAAAACGTCTAGGTTTTTTAACAAACGGTCCTGGTTTTTCAAAGAAAATGTGGATAAGAAAGAAGGCATTCTTTGCATTTAGAATTAACTTTTTTTAGTTTATAACTGAAACTTAGTGAAGAACAATATAATATTTCCCCAATAAGTTACAAAAGCATATTACATGTTGATCAAGTTTAACCATTTTCGATTTAATGCTTATTTTCTGTACTGAAAACATTTTACAATAACCTTGCAGCATTACGATTTATAAGAAGTCATTGGGTCCTTTTTAAAACGATATTTAGAACGGAGTACAGGGGACTCATAATCTTTACAATTTCATTTCATGCAACATTTGTTTTAACCGTCAATACTATTTTACGATTGATATACTAGTATATTACAGTGGCGAATCCTTGAGTTTTAAAAATAGAAGTAACAAAACTATAAAGGAATAGCAGCAAAAAATCCGAAAATTCAATATTAACTCATATATTCGTGGTCACAATCGAAAAAACCCGATCAAATCTCTCTAAAAACACGATCCCAGCCGGACACTATACCTACTGTGTATAATTCTTTCACCGCGATATAGCCTTTTTTATGCGACATTTATGTCGCGAAAGCGAAACATAGCGATCCTGTATTCCGTCGTCGGCAGAGTGAACATTATGATTCAGTCTGTGGTTAAATCTTTTTTAGACAACAATTACTTTGTCAAACCTTCATAGAATTTTAGGAGATTTGGACAGAAGCTTGTTTATGACTAAAAACAGTATCCAGAGCAAAATTTTGAATTTTCATTTTTCCATATTTTACTGATAAATGGACTTAATTTATTTTTACGGTTAACATTCAGATTTAATCTGAGGTTAAAGTTTTTCAATCTTCAAAAACTATGTCAAATCTTCAAGGAATTTTATGAAATTTGGACAAAAGCTTGTTTATGACTAAAAGACAGTATTCAGGGCAAAATTTTGAAAATATCTATTTTCATTTCTCTGTATCTTACTGATAAATGGACTTATTTTTTTTACAGTTAACAAGTCATCGTCAATCCTCCATGTAATTTTAGGAAATGTGGACATAAGCTTAGTTATGACCAAAATACAGTATTCAGAGCAAATTTTGAAAATATTTATTTTCATTTTTCCGTATTTAACTGATAAATGGACTTAGTTTTTTACATTTTACAACTAGATACACTCTGGGGTTAAAGTTTGTTGCTCAATTATTTGTCAAACCTTATACGGTTTGCAGACATTTTCAATCAATAGAATTTTATGAAACTTTGACAGAAGATTTTTTATGATTAAGAGATAATGTCTAAAGCAAACTTTTGAAAATATATTGTTTTTCATTTTCAGTATTTTTCTGATAGATGGACTTAGTTTTTTACAGTTAACATTTACAGACAGTCTGGGATTAAAATTTTTTGACATGATAAATTTGTAAACCTATATGGATTGTTATGAAACTACACTGACAGCAGCAATCGCAAGCGAGACACAGGGTTCCGCGGAACCCCTTACGATTTTTTTGTGCTGATGCGGCGTAAAGCAATCACCAATCAATCAATCATATAATTGCTCATCTTTCTAAACTATGTATTTACTACTATTACACTTTCTGTTAGAACAATCTTTGATAAATGAAATGATTTATTTTTTTATATAGAGTAGAAATAAATTATTTCTAGAAAAGCCTACTATTGCCTGATAGGCTGTGCAGCTGTTGGTAACAGCCTAAAATAAGTTCACTCGAGTAGACGGTGTTTAATGCAATTGTTGTCTGCACCCTCAAAGCGTTTTATTTACAGGAATAATTGCAGTACAATCTTAAGTAACATTTCCAATTTGTTGATAATTACTTTTCTCATGGAAGAAAGCAGTTTCATTTAACTCTAGTGGCAAATACTTCCGATAAAAATAAGATGTGGTATGATTGCCCACGTGACAACTATACAACAAAGACCAAAGGAAAAGAATGTGAACAACAACAGGTCACCGTTCGGCCTTCAACAATGAGCAAAACATATACCGTATTGTTAGCAATAAATAAAAGACCCTGGCATGACAAAAAAGTAAAACATTGGCAAATAGTTCATGCATTTTTAGGAAGATAAAGGAAAGCGTTTGAAAATTTCACATTTCAAAATTATTGCGTTTAAATTCCGTGTCTTTCTTAATAAGCTTCATTCCGAAAGATACACATTTTCCACTGCTTTGTTTATTGGAGTGTTTCAGTATAATATATGTAGATACCATGAAACAACAACTTATCAACGAATAACAAAATGTCACTGGAGTGTTTCAACAAACAATCGGCATTCCCATGGGAACCAACTGTGCTCCTTTTCTTGCCGACTTGTTCCTTTATTTATATGAGGTTGACTTCATACAGGAACTTCTTAGGAAGAAAGAAAAGAAGTTAGCAGTATCCTTTAACTTTACTTTCTGCTATATAGATGATGTCCTCTCACTAAATAATTCAAAATTTGGTGACTATCTTTCCCATCGAACTTGAGATAAAGGATACAACAGATACAGTTAAGTCTGCCTCATATCTTGACTTACATCTAGAAATTTACAATGAGGGTCGGTTGAAAACAAACCTTTACGACAAAAGAGATGATTTCAGCTTCCAAATTGTGAACTTTCCATTTCTATGTAGCAGCATTCCAGCAGCGCCTGCATACGGAGAATATATCTCCCAGTTGATACCATATTCGAGGGCTTGCATTTCCTATCATGATTTCCTTGATAGAGGATTGCTGCTCACTAGGAAGCTATTAAACCAAGAGTTCCAAGTGGTGAAGTTGAAATCATCACTTCTTAAATTTTACGGACGCAATCACGAGTTGGTTGACCGTTATGGAATATCCGTTTCACAGCATACAACGGATATGTTCCAATTGTCGTAACTACAATCCTGTCCCCTCTTCCCCGAATGTGACCTACCGAATTAGACTTATCACCAGGTCTGTACTAACATGAGCAACACGACGGGTGTCACATGTTTTAAAACTAAAAAATAATTGTCGTAATAGAATATCCAAGCAACGTGGGTAAGGGGGAAACGAAAATACCTCAATTCAGAGACAAGGGAAAATTAAAAAAAAATAGGAACAAGGTGAACAAAAACACCAGGAAGACAGACCCACTATTTAAGGGTAATAATCAAACAACAAGACAAAAGAAACATAAACATTTTCATTTTTCAGATCCCACAAAAAAGAATGTTTGGCATTCCAATAAACGGTAAATTATAGGGAACCTCATTTGAAGGACTATTTATGTTCTACCTGTATTCCTCAATTATAGCTAAATGTCAGAATGTACGATTACATAACCGGAATTTGATGAAGTCTACAAAGTCAGTGTACCGATCGTTCTGAACATGCATAAACATTTGCCACTGGACGTTAAGCAATCAAAAATCAATCAATCATTGTATCGATATAATTATTGGAAAATAATGTATAATTAGTTAAAGTAAGTTTTTTTTTTGGTATATTCAGTTATACGGTTTAAAAAAAAAGTTCTTACCACTGTCCCAAGTCAAGAGCCTATAAATCAGTGGTTGTCGTTTTTTGTTGTATATTATATAGATATAAGAAGATGTGGTTTGAGTGCCAATGAGACAACTCTCCATCCAAGTCAAAATTTTATAAAAGTAAACCATTATAGGTCAAAGTACGGTCTTCAACACGAAGCCTTGGCTCACACCGAACAGCAAGCTATAAAGGGCCCCAAAAATTACTAGTGTAAAACCATTCAAACGGGAACACCAACGGTCTAATCTATATAACTAGAGGCTCTCAAGAGCCTGTGTCGCTCACCTGATTCTACTTTGGTTTTGGAAATCATGTAAAAATAGATTAAAACCATAACAGATACCCTAATAATGAGTGAGGCCAAATTTGGTTTAATATTGGTCCTGTAATTTAATAAAAAATCCTGGTGGCCATCTTGAACAGTAAATCGGCAACAAAGTAGCAACACTTAATCAGCACCTCATAAGAAACATTTATGCCATGTTTTGGTTTCATTCCATTCAGTGCACCTCTAGAAGAAGCATTTGTATGTATTTCCCATAGGGTCTTATGTTAAAGGAAGTCCCCCCATTGGCGGCCATCATGGATGAAGGATCAGCTTCAAAGTAACAAAACTTAGTCAGCACCTCATAAGGAACATTCATGCCATGTTTGGTTTCAATCCATTCAGTATGTGGTTCTCTAAAAGAAGACATTTGTATGTATTGTCCATAGGGTCCTTTGTTAAACATTGTCCCCATCCGGCAGCCATCATGGATGAAGGATCAGCTTCAAAGTAACAACACTTGGTCAGCACCTCAAAAGGAACATGCATGCCATGTTTGGTTTTATTCCATTCAATGGTTCTCTAAAAGAAAACATTTGTACGTATTTCTCATAGGGTCATATGTTAAACTAAGTCCTCCGCTGGCAGCCATCTTAGATTATGGATCGGCTTCATAGTAACAACACTTGGTCAACACCTCATAAGGAACATTCATGCCATGTTTGGTTTCATTGCATTCAGTGGTTCTCTAAAAGAAAACATTTGTATGTATTTCCCATAGGGTCTTATGTTAAACTAAGTCCCCCGCTGGCTGCCATCTTGGATGATGGATCAGCTTCAAAGTAACAACACTTGGTCAGCACCGCATAAGGAACATTCTTGCCATGTTTGGTTTCATTCCATTCAGTGGTTCTCTAAAAGAAGACGTTTGTATGTATTTCCCATAGGGTCCCATGTTAAACTAAGTCCCCTGCAGGCGGCCATCTTGGATTATGGATCGGCTTCAAAGTAACAACACTCGGTCAGCATCTCATAAGAAACATTCATGCCATGTTTGGTTTCATTCCATTCAGTGGTTCTCTAAAAGAAGACATTTGTATGTATTTCCCATAGGGTCCAATGTAAAACTAAGTCCCCTGCTGGCGGCCATCTTGGATTATGGATCAGCTTCATAGTAACAACACTTGGTCAGCACCTCATAAGGAACATTCATGCCATGTTTGGTTTCATTCCATTCAGTGGTTCTCTAGAAGAAGTTCAAAATGTAACAACACTCGGTCAGCACCTCATAAGGAACATTCATGCCATGTTTGGTTTCATTCCATTCAGTGGTTCTCTAGAAGAAGCATTTGTATGTATTTTCCATAGGGTCTTATGTTAAAGGAAGTCCCCCCATTGGCGGCCATCATGGATGAAGGATCAGCTTCAAAGTAACAAAACTTAGTCAGCACCTCATAAGGAACATTCATGCCATGTTTGGTTTCAATCCATTCAGTATGTGGTTCTCTAAAAGAAGACATTTGTATGTATTGTCCATAGGGTCCTTTGTTAAACATTGTCCCCATCCGGCAGCCATCATGGATGAAGGATCAGCTTCAAAGTAACAACACTTTAGGGTCCTATGTTAAACTAAGTCCTCCGCTGGCGGCCATCTTGGATTATGGATCGGCTTTTAAGTAACAACACTCGGTCAGCACCTTTCATTCCATTCAGTGGTTCTCTAAAAGATAACATTTGTATGTATTTCCCATAGGGTCCTATGCTAAACTAAGTCCCCCGCTGGCGGCCATCTTGGATGATGGATCCGCTACAAAGTAACAACACTTGGTCAGCACCTCATAAGGAACATTCATGCCATGTTTGGTTTCATTCCATTCAGTGGTTCTCTAGAAGAAGTTCAAAATGTAAAAAGTTAACGCCGACGACGGACGACGACGGACGACGGACGCCAAGTGATGAGAAAAGCTCACTTGGCCCTTCGGGCCAGGTGAGCTAAAAAACGAGAAACGAGAAACACTTATGAAACACATCAACAAACGACAACTACTGAACATCAGATTCCTGACTTAGGACAGGTGCAAACTTAAACGTTTTAATGGTACCAAACCTCACCCTTATCTGAAACAATAGTGTAACATCACAACATAGAAAGACACACTATAAAATATCAATTGAAATGGCTTAACTCAATCAAAAGACATATTAACACCAGTGAACATACACTGAACAAATAAATTTGATCTATGGTACAATGTAAATACAAAATAAATAAACTAAGGGAAGAATAATAAAAGTAACATGTTATACCGCTGTGAAATGTGAATTAATTTAAGAAAAACAATATGCTTGAACAAAAATATCAGCCATTTGCAATTACTTTAAACACAGGTAAATGAAAATAATTTTGTTGTTAGGTATACGTGTACAGTTCAAATAGAGAAAGGAAATATTTTTACAAAATAAATAATTTTGATGTTCATAGTACGAAGAAGTGAAAATTTATAGTAATGCCAAACACTTATCAAAGCTGGTATATATGTAACACTCCCAAACGTGTCCGTAAAATCATAAATCGCCCAAACGTGTCTGATTTCACATCCCCCAAGCGTGTCCGATAATTGTTATTCGCCAAAACGTGTCTACTTTAAGACGCCTGAACGTCTCAAAACTTTTAGCGCTATTATGTCCTTAGTGTCGTCAATAACATTACGATTGTAGATGTTGGGATCCTGTAAAAAAAGAGTAAAGCCGCATTCAAAGGACATAAATGCTGAAGTTTTTTTAGCACATTTACCGGAAATTAAAAAAGGAACAGAGATGAAAGAAGAACATCCAAAATTTATTAGCACTAATTTGTTCAACGCCGGTTGTTCATATTTAGCATAATTGCAAGTTTGATTTGAAACATATCAATTAACTCTTTACTGTTGATTGCTAATGTCCAATGACAAATATTTCATGCATATTAAGAGCGAACATAAACAAATTGCAATTAATTAGTTTTTTACAGTTAAATTCATCGTTCACTAGGTGAATTCTTTTGTACCAATATACTCCGGTGATGTCTTACTACATGCATATTAATGATGTTTGAGAATATTGCACTGATTTTTTTTATCAGCTCTTCAAATTATGTACTGGTATTAATATAAGTTTTTGGGTTCGATCAACACTAAAGAGACATAAACAAGAGGAATAAATTTGCATGTATCATTAGCATCCCTGATACCAACCTTATAATTCATAACCGTTATTACCTAAAGGTATCTAAATATTTTCGAGGAAACTAAAAATGATGGGCTGAATTTAAATTTAATAAAGCATCTCATTAAGACAAACACTAACGTCAAGTTATTTTCAACACGAAGCGGTGGTTTTTTGCCGATTTGTGCAAGTGGTTATCTCCCCTTGATATCACAAGTCAAAAATAAAAACCCAGCAAAATGAATAAAAAGGAGTTTACTTTACAAAAATCAGGAAGAAAAGAAATGGAATTCGATTTACAACTGTCATATTATAATATTAAGAAGAGATACTTCCCTACTTTTCAGAGAAAAATTAGATGTAAGAATTAAGTGACGAAAATGAGTAAAAATTAAGAAATGTAAACCTAAATTTATTTAGCTAAATTGATATAAATTAGCTCTTGCTGATGAAATTTACCTTGTAATTTTTTATAATGGAATATGGAATCACTCCTAGTAGAAATTTTCTAAAACACTTCTAATAATGTTCAATGCATTAAAACATATTTTATACAATTTGAATAATCTTTCTGAAAATGAAAATAATAATTGTACTGATCATTTATATCTTATGTTCATTAAAGTGGGACCAAGAGTCACACAACAAGTTTCTTCAAAATAAAAAAAGCCTTTAACCTCAAGCCGTTTCTTAGTTGAACATTACAGTACTGCCTAGAAAATTATCCTCCAGAAAAAGGATAAGTTTACCAAAAATATTGACAGAAAATCTCTAAAACAAATAATACTTCAAATTATAAGTGAAAGTGACATAATTTTGGATTTTAAAATCATTATTATTGTGAAATTCAATTATTAGAGTAGCTAGCACAGCTAGTAGCCCTTGCCTAATTTCTCAGGGTATTTTATAGATTATGAAAGTAAACTTTTTGAAATAAATGGGGCTTCTACTCTTCAGATTGCTGTATCAGCTGGTATACATATTTATATTAAAGTATTGTTTATTTTATCTTAATAATTGGATATTTATATCACAAATGAAAGTTGACTGGACAAATCTTGTGCAT
This sequence comes from Mytilus californianus, assembly GCF_021869535.1. Taxonomy (NCBI): domain Eukaryota; kingdom Metazoa; phylum Mollusca; class Bivalvia; order Mytilida; family Mytilidae; genus Mytilus; species Mytilus californianus. Next base: position 124,669,681 of record NW_026262679.1, on the reverse strand, counting down.
TTAACTTAATGATCAATGAATTGTTAAATTTGACAAGAATTTGCCATTTGAATAATTCCATTTTGACATTTTTGTAAGAAAACATCAAGTCAACATATATGAATTAACTTCTTTTTTGACCTGATAATCTAGTCTTTGCTCTTATAAATGTAGTAAGCTTACTTAGTAAAGGGATAATTAAATAAGCATGGTTTTTTTAACTTATAAATTTAATTAACTGACCTTCATTTCCTTTTCCTATGTTTTCTCCTCCAGAAATTTTCTACACAACGTCACAAGGCATTTTCTATTCTTATTTTTTGTGCTTTTGTCCATCCATATGCTAGCATTAATTTGTCAGATTTGTTTCCAGTATCATGAATAACATTTCTAAGACATATATTTTCAAACGCAATATTTAAAGATGTTATTGTTTCACTTTTCCATTTGTGTAAATATTCACTATGCACATGACCCTGACACATATTTTGTTGACGTTATATGACGTATTTTGAAAAAAGAAAATAATGTCACCGTCAATTTGTGTAGGGGATCAAGAAGGGTTTTAATTACTTTGTAATAGAGGTATCGTAATATGGAATTGTGAAAAACAACAATTTTCAATAACAATTTTATTCATGTCTTTGATAAAATTAGTATTTTAGAGTACTTTGGAAACAGGTACAATGAAAAGAAGTTGAACTTCAGTTTTGAACTAGAAACGCAGCCAAAACCATGTACAAATTGACATCAGTGACTGGTGGTAACTAAAATTGATGTATTACACAGTAAAAAATGATGCCTTCACAATTGTGTTGAAATTTGAAATAGGTTATTCGGTTTCATTTAACATTATTACTGTTCTTTTCCGTATTTGGATTCGCAAACGTCAAGTTATTAAAATTCGATTTTTTTTGGCGAACAAAAAAGATGGCTGATAATTTTTAGAATGGGTTGGACAAAGAAATAGAAAATAAAAGCTATTTTGGATAATTTTTGTATGTCGTATTGAAACTATATTGCTCACAAAACCTACAAACTTCAAAAATCAATTATAATAAAAGCATGACAAGTTGAAAAGAATACTTTAAACGTCAATTTTAGCCGATTGATTTCGCGGACTTTTTAACGTCACCAACGACTGTAGCGCCACCTAATGAATTCCCCCTGTTATTGTTGCTGATAGAGCTTGACGACAACGGACGTTTCCAAGGACTTGCTTTCCAACTGATATATGATAGACCAGATATAACCCTGAATAACATTAAATAACAAAAAAGCATTACAATTAGTATCAACAGGTCAAACAAACAACAATCTAATTAAAATATAGACCTCGGATTTCGTTATACTACGTTATACTACATACGAGGATCTAACAACTACCCGTATAAGGTTTCACTTCTGAAGATTTTGCCATGTGCTGGCGTAAGTATACATGTATATCTTTGCAAGTACACAGTAGAATATCATTAATAGGATGACATTATGATTTATATACTATTACCAATGAATATAGATTTATCTGATCCCATATCTTCATTGACTTTGTAAATTATAATTTTTTGGTAGGAGAATTAGGAGAATGCGTTGGAAGACTTGCAATGTATTTTCTGGGATATTGTCATGTTTTTGAAGTACACTGTGAATGCTCCACAAAGATTTTTTTTTAATAAACACTCGAGAAGTTGCCCAATGCTAGAAAAATGTCAACCTTTAATACTCTATTTTCGAGAATTTACCTTTGAATGCAGACTTGATTATCGGTACAGACTTAAGTTTGGAAACTTGGACCGCAGACTACGATTTTACCATCGGTCCTAGTGTCTTTACCGTGTACCTCCATTTTCCTTGCAACAGCGAACAGGTAGCAGATATCTGGTATGTAAACTCTTTCCATAGCCCGTTTGAAGCATGTTGGAAGCCTGACCATGCAATCTTTGATCTCCAAAATAGTTTCCAAAATTTGTCCTTCTCAAATTTCAATTCTTTCACTTTGTACTAAGGCAAAATTTCAGTTAATGCATTTTCTAAGTTGTTTTTCCATTTCTACGTCGCCATCTTCAACATGTTCCTAGGTCGCGTTCTTAAGGAGCATTCTGATTGGTCGATATAAATACTTTCTGGGGTCAAATATTACGTTATATAAGGTCACAAAAGTGAAACCTTATAGGGTAGTTATTAGATCCTCGTATGTAGTATAACGTAGTATAACGAAATCCGAGATCTATATTTTAATTGGATTGAACAAACAAGAAAGTACGATTTGAGAGTACTCGCAGTTACTGACAGCTAGTTAAAAGCCAAAAACAATTTTAAAATATTAAAAAATCATTCATCAGATACTAAAATCAACTAAAACACATCCCAGGGATTTAGTATTTTTAAGTCATGGACAGTCAAAGAAGACATGACTTGTGTATATTTGTTTTCGTTTATTGTTTTGTACATAAATCAGCCATTAGTTTTCTCGTTTAAACTGTTTTACATTTGTCATTTTTGGGCCTTTCATAACTTACTATACGATATGGGTTTTGCTCATTATTGAAGGCCGTACAGTAACCTATATTTTTTAACGTCTGTGTCATTTTGTCTATAGTGGATAGTTACTGTTGTCTCATTGGCCATAATACAACATTTTCTTATCTGTATAATTGTATAGTTTTAAATATAATTATGTATTTACGGTAGGTTATAGTGCCCGGTTGGGATAGTGTTTTTCGAGTGAATTTATGGGTTTTTCGAGCATGACCATGCTGCAGTTTGCTTAAGTCCTTCTTCATTTATTTTTACATATAGTCATATATATGACTATACATCACAGAAGCTGCATATTTCCATATTCCTCCAATTCCAGCTTAGTACAACCAAATAGACGAATGCAGTATGCTAGAATTGGATATTCCTGATGTTATGCCAGCTAGAATTGGATATCCCTGGTGTTAAGCTAGAACTGGATATCCCTGGTGTTATGCTAGAATTGGATATCACTGATGTTATACTACAATTGGATATCCCTGATGAACGAGGACATCATTTGTCTATGAATAAAAGGAGACGTTAGTAAATGTCAATTAGACAGCAATCTAACGAAAAAAAGTAATCGAATGCAACAGTAAGTCTTCAACATTATGCACGTGCTGACACAATATATCTAGCCCTAAATCGTCCAAAGATCGTAAAAGATGGGAATAATTTAAACAAAAACAATCAAAGGTCTTGGACTAACACATACATGCAATTTTGATACTCAACAATAGTTACGTTAATTATTCAATACACCGGGTTTTATACTGTGAAGCAGGATTTGCTGACACTTCTGGAGCACACGAGTTCATAAAACGCATAAACAATTATGAGTCTCCTGTCGCTAGTTCTTTTGACCATTATGGTTCCACAATACTGTAAGTCTCCTGTCGCTAGTTCTATTGACCATTATGGTTCCACAATACTGTAAGTCTCCTGTCGCTAGTTCATTTGACCATTATGGTTCCACAATACTGCAAGTCTCCTGTCGCTAGTTCTTTTGACCATTATGGTTCCACAATACTGCAAGTCTCCTGTCGCTAGTTCTTTTGACCATTATGGTTCCGCAATACTGCAAGTCTCCTGTCGCTAGTTCTTTTGACCATTATGGTTCCGCAATACTGCAAGTCTCCTGTCGCTAGTTCTTTTGACCATTATGGTTCCGCAATACTGCAAGTCTCCTGTCGCTAGTTCTTTTGACCATTATGGTTCCGCAATACTGCAAGTCTCCTGTCGCTAGTTCTATTGACCATTATGGTTCCACAATACTGTAAGTCTCCTGTCGCTAGTTCTTTTGACCATTATGGTTCCACAATACTGTAAGTCTCCTGTCGCTAGTTCTATTGACCATTATGGTTCCACAATACTGCAAGTCTCCTGTCGCTAGTTCTTTTGACCATTATGGTTCCACAATACTGTAAGTCTCCTGTCGCTAGTTCTATTGACCATTATGGTTCCACAATACTGCAAGTCTCCTGTCGCTAGTTCTATTGACCATTATGGTTCCACAATACTGCAAGTCTCCTGTCGCTAGTTCTATTGACCATTATGGTTCCACAATACTGCAAGTCTCTCCTGTCGCTAGTTCTTTTGACCATTATGGTTCCACAATACTGCAAGTCTCTCCTGTCGCTAGTTCTTTTGACCATTATGGTTCCACAATACTGTAAGTCTCCTGTCGCTAGTTCTATTGACCATTATGGTTCCACAATACTGCAAGTCTCCTGTCGCTAGTTCTATTGACCATTATGGTTCCGCAATACTGCAAGTCTCCTGTCGCTAGTTCTATTGACCATTATGGTTCCACAATACTGCAAGTCTCCTGTCGCTAGTTCTTTTGACCATTATGGTTCCACAATACTGTAAGTCTCCTGTCGCTAGTTCTATTGACCATTATGGTTCCACAATACTGCAAGTCTCCTGTCGCTAGTTCTATTGACCATTATGGTTCCACAATACTGCAAGTCTCCTGTCGCTAGTTCTATTGACCATTATGGTTCCACAATACTGCAAGTCTCCTGACGCTAGTTCTTTTGACCATTATGGTTCCACAATACTGCAAGTCTCCTGTCGCTAGTTCTATTGACCATTATGGTTCCACAATACTGTAAGTCTCCTGTCGCTAGTTCTATTGACCATTATGGTTCCGCAATACTGTAAGTCTCCTGTCGCTAGTTCTTTTGACCATTATGGTTCCGCAATACTGCAAGTCTCCTGTCGCTAGTTCTATTGACCATTATGGTTCCACAATACTGCAAGTCTCCTGTCGCTAGTTCTTTTGACCATTATGGTTCCACAATACTGTAAGTCTCCTGTCGCTAGTTCTTTTGACCATTATGGTTCCACAATACTGTAAGTCTCCTGTCGCTAGTTCTATTGACCATTATGGTTCCACAATACTGCAAGTCTCCTGTCGCTAGTTCTTTTGACCATTATGGTTCCACAATACTGTAAGTCTCCTGTCGCTAGTTCTATTGACCATTATGGTTCCACAATACTGCAAGTCTCCTGTCGCTAGTTCTATTGACCATTATGGTTCCACAATACTGCAAGTCTCCTGTCGCTAGTTCTTTTGACCATTATGGTTCCACAATACTGCAAGTCTCCTGTCGCTAGTTCTTTTGACCATTATGGTTCCACAATACTGCAAGTCTCCTGTCGCTAGTTCTTTTGACCATTATGGTTCCACAATACTGCAAGTCTCCTGTCGCTAGTTCTATTGACCATTATGGTTCCACAATACTGCAAGTCTCCTGTCGCTAGTTCTATTGACCATTATGGTTCCACAATACTGCAAGTCTCCTGTCGCTAGTTCTATTGACCATTATGGTTCCACAATACTGCAAGTCTCCTGTCGCTAGTTCTTTTGACCATTATGGTTCCACAATACTGCAAGTCTCCTGTCGCTAGTTCTATTGACCATTATGGTTCCACAATACTGTAAGTCTCCTGTCGCTAGTTCTTTTGACCATTATGGTTCCACAATACTGCAAGTCTCCTGTCGCTAGTTCTATTGACCATTATGGTTCCACAATACTGCAAGTCTCCTGTCGCTAGTTCTTTTGACCATTATGGTTCCACAATACTGTAAGTCTCCTGTCGCTAGTTCTTTTGACCATTATGGTTCCACAATACTGCAAGTCTCCTGTCGCTAGTTCTTTTGACCATTATGGTTCCACAATACTAAGTCTCCTGTCGCTAGTTCTTTTGACCATTATGGTTCCACAATACTGCAAGTCTCTTGTCGCTAGTTCTTTTGACCATTATGGTTCCACAATACTGTAAGTCTCCTGTCGCTAGTTCTATTGACCATTATGGTTCCACAATACTGTAAGTCTCCTGTCGCTAGTTCTGTTGACCATTATGGTTCCACAATACTGTAAGTCTCCTGTCGCTAGTTCTATTGACCATTATGGTTCCACAATACTGTAAGTCTCCTGTCGCTAGTTCTATTGACCATTATGGTTCCACAATACTGTAAGTATCCTGTCGCTAGTTCTATTGACCATTATGGTTCCACAATACTGTAAGTATCCTGTCGCTAGTTCTTTTGACCATTATGGTTCCACAATACTAGGAGGCTATGGTAAAATGTACTCACAAAAAGTTGGCATTACATTGAAAATGTTGAGAGCTCACTTACATTTTTAATCTCGTCACATTCTAAATGTGCCTCCCCCATGTCGAGAGCTTGTAATTCAATGGTTTTCGTTGGTTGGTGTTTGTTTTATCTATTTTTCGTTAATTGTTTTCTCCATCATCAGGCTGTAAAAGCTGTAAAAATACTTTAAATGAATAAGAAGGCGACTATGCGAAGTTTGTTGTCAAAAGTTGAATTTCATTAAACATAATTTTGGCAGTATTAAATAAAATACGGATGCGAAATAAGAGTAAATCGATTTGATCCCCGGTCTATACTCGAAAGAGAAGACAGATTCCCTAAAAAACACAATCCCAACCGGGTACTATATCACCTTGATATTACTTATATTAACTTAGTTTTACTTATTTAGGGTGTTCAAAGTCTTTTCAATGCGATTTAACAATATTAGTAAAACAAAAATTTCCCCTCTATCCTTTTCTGTCATTTTAGCGATATTTTTTAACTTTGTCATAAAGCGGGAGGTTTGGCTACCCATTTAACCAGGTTCAACCCACCATTTTTTTCTTAAAATGTCCTGTACCAAGTGGTGAGCCCGTGTGTTCGTGTATCATTGTTGGAACTGTGGCTTTAATCAAGTGATGAGTCCGTGTGTTCGTGTATCATTGTTGGAACTGTGGTTTTAATCAAGTGGTGAGCCGTGTGTTCGTGTATCATTGTTGGAACTGAAAAAAAATTGGTAATGTTTTACATTTTCCTTATACATGTTAAAGTTTAATTGTGTCAACGAACAAATCGTAGCTGTTGGTAGCTGTTATTCTGCGGTTTACATGTTTTAATGTACTATTATATTATTTATTTATGCGTTTCTCTGTGCTGAGTGTTCTTGCGTTTGTTTGTACTGTATTCCTGTCACGTAGTGTTGTCATTCTAGCGATATTTTTTAACATTGCCATATAAACGGGAGGTTTGGCTAGCCATTTAACCAGGTTCAACCCACCATTTTTTCTTAAAATGTCCTGTACCAAGTCAGGAATATGGCAGTTGTTATCAAATAGTTCGTTTCTATGTATGTTGGCGTTTGTTTTTGTTGCACTTCAGTGTTCCAATTGTTCCTTTGTTTTCCTTTTATAGTTGATGTGTTTCCCTCGGTTTTAGTTTGTAACCCGGATTTGTTTTCCCTCAATCGATTTACGACTTTTGAACACCGGTATACTACTGCTGCCTTTATTCAATATAAGTTGAAATATGAAAAAATATTTTCAAATAAAATATAAACACACAAATAAAAAAAAGGGGGATCCACTCCACAAACGCCTGTGATGTACGCCTGTAACGATTCTGACCGCTTCGTTTTTTTATTTTTTCGAATCTCACAAGACCATCAGCAGCACGGTACCTTGAATGCCAGTTATAATATAATTGAGAATGGAAACGGGGAATATGTCAAAGAGACAACAACCCGACCATAGAGCAGAAAACGGCCGAAGGCCACAAATGGGTCTTCAACGCAGCGAGAAAATCCCGCATATATAGTCAAACCCGTTAATAAAGTTGTCATATTATACTTATTTTTATATTGTCGTGTTCCGAATTAACCAATCTACATTGCCGAAACAGGAATCCAATTTTATAAAACTTTAACTTCTTAACTACGATTTTTTTCTTGTATGCAAGTTCCACGTATATTAATACAAGGGCGTAGGAATCAGTGGAAAGAGAGCAACCCATACTTTCAAAACACAGCCCACTCTTTGGAAAAGTTATTAAAATACAAAATGAAAATGAAAGAGGGCACTGACTATCTTCTAGAATATAATATTGGCCATTGATGTATGTTTGTGATTTTTTCCCTCTTTTTTCTTGACACTTTCAGAAGCACTCCAACACACATTTCCAGTCTACTCCTACACAATACAATACAGCCGACGACATTATGAAAAGAGGATTGTACGCAATATTTTATTACTTTGCCCGTTTTCATTTTACAGGGAAAACACTATAAACAAAAATATAACGATGATTTAAAACATTTATATATGTTAAAAAGTTTGGATATTGACAAAATATGTTTTAGATAGATATAAGAAGTTGTGATATGAGTGCCAATGGCATTTTTCATATTGAAATTTCCAAGTAAAATGTTTGCAATTTAATCTAATTGTGCACGAAATTGTATAAGTATACACTTGGAGTAATAGTATTCATTCTAATATGCCACCATACACTTTAAGATCGGTACTGTTCTTCAGAATAGTTTTCAAAGAGGGATTTTGCCAGAGGAGTTGGGTGTTGTATTTCCAATATTATTGGTTACTGATAACCTTATACATGCATCATGTCATGAATAGTACAAATTAACACTCTCTTGTGCAATGTCCAAAGTAAATTTCAGTTCAGAAAAAATAATAGAAATAAGCATAGATGCATGGTTGCACTTTGGAGCCTTTAGCGTAAAAGAAGTTTGATTATCTAGCATATCAGAATATTTTTAGGCTTAGAATGTAAATCATCCCAAAGTGGTAAAGAGTACGGATCTACACTCAACGAAACTATTTCTGGAAAACCATGTCAGCGATGGGATTCAGCTATACCACACCCACATGAATGGACACGTCGTTTGCGAAGGCATGCAAATTATTGTCGTAATCCAGATTCAAATGCCAGAAAATTAGGTCCATGGTGTTTTACTACAGATCCAAATATAGAGTGGGAATATTGTAATGTATCATTTTGTGGTAAGGAAAATATCATCACTATATATATATGAGGTATATCCAAACAATTGTTATAATGTACGTCGATAAATATGCTGATTAATATGCAAATGTGGACATTTTACTTAGAATGTACAAATCATGGGGTTCGTGTTGCTCAGTCTTGTTTTCTATGTTGTGTTTTGTGTACTGTTGTTTGTCTGTTTTTCTTTTTTAGCATGGCGTTGTCAGTTTATTTTAAATTTATGAGTTTGAATGTCCCTATGGTATCTTTCGTTTCTCTTTTAAAAGGTCTCAATGAATTAAAACTACTAACGAAGTTACAAAAACATAACTTTTTCCAGAATGTATGTAACGCATATATGACGAGCACGTTTAATCAATTATTTTTTGAGAGAGAGGTGCAATGAAATAAATGAGATTGTGAGTCTGTAGTAGAAGTCTATTCAAAACATAAGATGCGTGCGATGAATGAGATTTTACGGGACAATAATTCTTTCGAAACAAATGTGGTTAGCTGATAGGCCAAATAAAGGGTACACGACAGAAAACAACGTAGAAATGACAAAACAAATTTATATTTAAAAAAAAACATAAGAAACTGCTACATCAGGTATCCAAAATGTTTTGCATACAGGAATCCTACTAAAATGTATTTTTAAATTACTGATAAAATTATATTCGTTTAACAATGGCATTTCAGTTGATAACATTAAATATTTGCAAAAATTTCAAATAGTTCAATAACAATTACCCACTCCGTGCCTCTTTAACTCTAATACTGGGGCGTGTTTTATTGGTCTCTCCTTAGTCAGGATTCTTCTTTGTCAAAATTATCTCCCCATTTACGGCATTCAATTTTTACAATCGTAAAAATGGAAGCCATTGTAGGGATGACGCGCTGTCAATTTAGCTCTTGAAAACCAATAAATTTATCCACATAGCACCATTACAATCCTTAAATGCTAGTTGTATTTTAAAAGTCAAATGTATCTACTAGCTATTGCGCATCATTTAATGTACTTTTCTGCATTCAGATTGTCTGATCGGTTGTCAGGTGGAATTTTTGAAAGTTCAAAAACATTTAAAAAAATTCTAATAAAATATTTCGTGGAAGGGCAGACTAAAAATTTGCAGAGGTTGAAGAGTAATAACCCTGGATAACACACACAAAAATGAAGCTTTTTTGAAGTTATGCATTTTTAAGATCCAGTTGTAAAGTCTGTCGTCAAGTACTTTTAGTAAAAATGTATTATTCGAACACACCTACTCTGTTGTTATGACTCATTAGAAAGGTATTTCACTTGACCCATGTATTTCATTCTTTAGTACTGTGAATTTTTAATGTTATTAAATCAACCTGTAGCTCAAATATATAAAAATAATAGAATCTGAAGCGAAATGATGTATCAAATAGTTTTGCTTTAAATTTTTTCAAGACATAACAGTCAACTCAAACACGCCCGAACATAAAAAGGTGCACTCGACTTTCTCTTTTCGATGCAATTATTGCCCATTTTTGGAATTTTTTCCCAAACAACTATCCCCGGGGGCAGAGATGCAAATTGATGCTTTATAAAGATCAATCTATTATCTATCTGTGGAATTTTTTTCGGCGGAATTTATGCTTATGCACAAAAAAGATCCACTTGGATTTGAACCTACCACAATCGACTGTTTAATGAAAATTTTTCTATAATTTAAAAGTTTACAAATATCTCGAACCTCCATACTATAATTCAAGTAAAAACACGTATAGGAGATGCAAAAAATCCTAAATTATGCACTTTTATTAAACTTTTAAAGCCCATAGAAACAGATGTAAACAATTCAAATATACCAGTTTGGCTTTTTCCCCCTTTTCTAACAAAGAGTTCCATTTCTTTTGTTTGATTTCAAGGTTTCCGCCTGTCCTTTACATCTCCATAATGTCTGGTGAAGAGTAAAAAAATAAATGAATCTGGACCTCTTCGGGAGATATTCTGTAGAAGAAGCAATAAAAACAAAAATTCAAATTGCCGTCGAATATAGTAAAAAAAAAATTATGTTTGATGACATTTATGTAATTATACAATAAGGGTAAAAACAAAGACAATTGGTTGGAAGAAATCGCTGTGTTCGTGACATTTTTTCTTTATGCTTTCCTAACTAAATTTTGCTAAACAAATCCGCAGCTTAAAGCCACGACCATTTGATTTTCATGAATAATCGTAAACTGTACAAGAATTTGTCAATTTTTTTCTGGTATATGATCGAAAATGACATCTTGTCTATCAAATTTTTTTAAAGTAACCAACCTGGATTATTTTTGTATAAAGCAAAGATGTCGCAGAGTTCTCAAAATCTTTTTCCCTGGTGGTCCTTGAGGAAAATCTGCTGCTCCTAACAATTATTTCTATTGCAAAATTTCGGTGGTAAAAACCTTTGGACCACCACAAGGTATACAAGGTCACGGTGTTTGTTTATGACTAAATCCGTTGGTTGTGTACTGATTAATACTTTATTCGGGGAGAACAAGATTTATTTCCGTGTTATTTGTAAATAGCTTTGAACAAACTTTCAGTAACTCCAAATACTCTTATTTCGGTGATTTGTGTCTATTGTCTTATTGTTAGTTGGTTTTTTTTTTTGTATCTCGTACCGATCTTTTGAGTTAATGATGCAGATATACTAGCACTGACTGAAACCTGGCTAGAATCTTCAGTTGACAAACCTGTAATCTCCGAAAATACTCCAAATGGATACAGTATTCACCAAATTTCGAGAAAAGGAAAGACAGGTGGTGGTGTAGCCGTTATCCACAAATGAATTGCTACAATGCGATGTTGTAGTTAAATCACATCATTTCCGACTATGCGTCATCTACCGTCCTCCTTCATCTCGGACAAATAAACTGAAAAACACCACTTTCTTTGAGGAATGGTCCGAATTCCTAGATCGGCTTGTTGGCATACCAAACGAGTTGCTTATTATGGGCGATCTTAATTTTCACCTGGATAATATGAATGCGAGCGATACTCGCAAATTCAATGAAACTCTTCGTTACCATGGACTGGTACAACATGTCCAAGGACCAACACACAATAAGGGTCACACACTTGATGTCGTTATAACAAGAGACAACAGCATAATTGTGCAAACATCTCCATCCATTAAGGACCCATGTCTATTCGATCAGAATGGTAATCCTTCTGGTGATCACCTGGCTTTGTTTACATCATTGAAGATCTCAAAGCCCCCGAAACAATACCATACCGTGTCTTATCGCAAATTTAGTGACGTCAAAACAACTGACTTCATACAAGATTTGAGCACTACTAAAATAGTTCAAAATCGTGAAGGGTCGGTTGAAAATATAGTAAACTTGTATAACACCGAGCTTAGTTCAATCATCGATAGGCATGCACCATTAAAATCGAAGAATATCATAATGCGTCCTAACACTGAGTGGTATACAGACGAACTCCGAAACAGAACATGATCAAAAGCAATTGCATCGTTTGACAAATGACTTAATTGGCAATAGGCGAAAAGTCATACTACCTTCGCATAATGATAAAAAAAGTTCTGGCTGACAAATTTTGTGAATTTTTTTGTTGGAAAAATAAGTGCCATTCGTTATTATATAATGCGCTTTATAATTATTGTATTTATTTATTATTATTTTTATTTAATCTAAGGGAGCTACCATTTGATTTTTATAGTAGGGGCTAGGATGAAATTTGAAAAAAAGGCAGGACAGGAGTTTTGAGTAAAAAAAAAAGGCAGGATGACAATTTATGTAAAAAAAGTCAGGATAAACTAATAAAAAAAGGGCAGGACCGAATAGAGTGAAAAATAAAAAGGCAGGACAGAGATTACAACTAAAAAAAATGTAGGACAAAATTTTTCATCCTAGCCCCCCATAAAAATCAAATGGTAGCTCCTTAATTGCAACTGATTTTACAGTTGTTTTTATGTTGTACTGTTACACCACTGTCCCAGTTTAGGGGAGGGTTGAGCGCTTACAGACATGTTTAACCATGCCATATTCTTTATGTGCCTGTCCCAAGTCAGGAGCCTGTAGTTCAGTGGTTGTCTGTCGACTCATATTTGATTTTTGTAAATTGTTTTGTCAAATATAATTAGACCGTAAGTTGTTTTTGTTTGAATTGTTTCACTTTTTTCATGTCGGGGCCTTTTATAGCCGACTATACGGTATGGGTTTTGTCATTGTTGAATGCCGTACGGTTGCCTACAATTGCATGCTTACATCCACTTCATTTGAACTTGGGTGGATAGTTGCCTCATTGGCAATCATACTACATCTCCTGATGTTCATATTATACACCTGACTTTTTAACTCGTGATTTCCTGAACATGCATGAAATATTTGTCACTGGACGTTAAAAATAAGCAACCAACAATCAATCAATTTAAACTTGTGTTAAATAAGGGGAAAACCATTTGATTTTTTTTTTCGGTGGGGTGGGGGAAAAGAGGATTTTAAATATGAATATGGTGGCCAAGTAAGAGCTGAAAAACAGGCATGATTAGCGACAGATTAAAATGAATAACTAATCCGCAAAATATCTTTTTGCCCCCCTCCCCAGAATATCAAATAGTCGTCCCCTTACTGATATTGTCCGTGTAGTTCTTATATTTATCCAGCTTATCGTCCCTGCATGGATGTCCTACTAAGGTTGACATACCATAAAACGTTTATCACAAAGCTCACATTCTATTAGATCTGCATTCATAAAATTATTAATATCATTTAGACTAATCGACGCCATGTTTGTTATGTGCCTCTGTCGTCTAAACTATCATTTAAAAGGAAGAGGTAGAAGAGAGCCAGAAGATCTTCCTAATGCAAAAAAACAGAAATGGACCTCTTCAGGAACTCTTTGTTAGAGAATGTAAAAAAGGCCAAGTTGCTAAATTTGAATTGTTTACATCTGTTTCTAATGGGCTTTAGTTTGATATTCGAAAGTTCAAAAATATTTTTAAAAAATCTAATTAAATATTTCGTGGAAGGGCAGACTGAAAATGTTCAGAGGTTGAAGACTTATTACCCTAGATAACACACACGAAAAATGTTTTTTGAAGTTATGCATTTTTAAGATCCACTTGAAAAGTCTGTCGTCAAGTACTTTTCGTAAAAATTTGTTATTCGAACACACCTACTCTGTAGTTATGACTCATGAGAAAGGTATTTCACTTGACCCATATATTTTATTTTTCAGTACTGTAAATGTTTAATGTTATGATATCAACATAGGGCCTAAATATATAAAAATAAAAGAATCTGAAGCGAGATGATGTATCAAATATTTTATCTTTTCGATAAAATAATTGCCCATTTTGGGGATTTTTTCCTAAAAAACCGTCGCCGGGGGCAGAGATGCAAATTAATGTTTTAAAAAGATCAATCTATTATCTTTCTTTGGAAATTTTTTCAGCGGAATTCATGCGTATGCACAAAAAGATCCACATGAATTTGCACAAACAACAATCGACTGTTTTGTGAAAATTTTTCTAGAAAGTTTACAAATATCTGGAGCCTCCATACCATAATTTAAGTAAAACACACATACATAAGACGCATATAATCATAAATAAGGCATACTCATTAAACTTTTAAAGCCCCATAGAAACAGATGTTAACAATTCAAATTTAGCAACTTTGCCTTTTTTACCTTTTCTAACAAATTGTTCTATTTCTTTTGTTTAATACCAACTGGGTTTCCGCCTGTTTCTTGTGTTCAGATGGTCACTTCAGTTGTCAAATAGTCATTTTATAAGTCATTAAGATTCCCAATTTGTTTCACAAAATTTTGATGAAAAATGTAACTCTATTTTAATAAAATGTTTTGCAAATGTTACCATATTTTTACTGTGATTTTAAAAACTTAAAATGTGTGCTCCTTTCTGGTACCTTTAAGATGGTTACTACAGTTGTCAAATTGTCATAATTTACAAAATTGTCAAATTTGTATTTTGATTTGTTTTTGATATTTTTTTTTGCTATCGCATATTCATTTGTGTTACGAGTTCCTTAAACATATCATACTTTCAGCAATATTGTTCATATGATTCATAAAATGACAATATCTTACGATAGATCATATACTGTATAGAAAACAAAATTTTATCGGGAATAAACTATAAATTGGCCATTTAAATTAATTCATTTTGGTTATTCCGTGTAATACGAAAAAAAAACAGGTAGGTCTAATGTGCTATGATATAATTTCACACCAGGTCAATTTTAGCAAGTTTTTCTTTTGTAATCTTCACAGGCACCTAGTGTTGGCCAGGATATATGTAGGAACCCTTGCTAATGTGAATATCTGTTTGGCGTAGTCATGTCAGGTTACATTAGGGACGTTTAATCAGACACCTCATGTAAAGAGAGTACCACACTCTCCCCACGTTAAAGACTCCTTTTAACATACCATAATTGAAATTTTTCAAGGCAAAATGTCCTGCCTCCGATCCAACGTACCAAAATTGTGCAGTGACAGTCGAAATTATCGACCTTGATCCTGGTTAACCAAGTTTGCAGAACCTTCAATGCAAATTTGCATTAAATGTTAATTTGGTCTTGTATTGAATATGCATTAAATGTTTGCCATTCTTCATCAAGCGGACTACCAATGTGTTGACTTTGAGGTCATAACAACGTAATGGCATATTGACAGATGACAAAATTAGATATCTTAATATTGCAAATTTTGAGTATTTATACAAAACCGTGAAAGCAGGACATTCTTAACCAATGCCTATATTTTGATGGAATTGATGCTATTTATTTTCTTTCAGACATAAATTTATTAATATTGGTAAGGTCGATAGAATATATAAGAAAACATGTAACATTAGAATTTGTTTTATCAAAATGCCTACAGCAGCATGTAGTGCTGAAAACAATTTAGATTTTTTTTATTTAGATTACACTTTATAAATTTCGTGCGTCCGAAACGTTTCTCTGAATAAAACTTCACCAGGAACGCTTAAACCCAAACATTTAAAAGTAATTACTGCATAAACCTTGACCAGGAACGCTAAAACCCAAACATTTAAAAGTAATTACTGTATAAACCTTGGCCAGGAACGCTTAAACCCAAACATTTAAAAGTAATTACTGTATAAACCTTGACCAGGAACGCTTAAACCCAAACATTTAAAAGTAATTACTGTATAAACCTTGACCAGGAACGCTTAAACCCAAACATTTAAAAATAATTACTGTATAAATATGTGGAAACGTCAGAAGCTATATGACCAAAATGAACGGAAAAAGAATAGCCACATAGCCAGAAATTAGTAGTACTTTTGCTAATTAATATTCATAATATGTAAATGAGAATTGTACCACGTGATAATAGTTTGAACTGGACTGGCTTAATATCATTAAAATCTTTAAACACAGATATAAGTTGCCCGTCACAGAGTCCTTGTTTATAATCACTCTGATATTTCCGTAAAGTTGTCAGGCGGTCAAAATCAAAACAATGAACGCGAATTTAGTGAATTTTTCGTGTTTTCGTGAGTTTATTCTTCTTGAAATAGGGGCATTTTAACTTTACGTGGGAACCTAGAGTTCAACGACTACACATACAAGGTTTCGACTTGCTTATTCTTTGGACATTCAAGTTTCAAGTTTCATCCCCGCAACCTGTTTTTGTAATGACCTTGTTAGCCAATTTTCAACACGAATTTTGCAAATTTGACGTTTCAGCCATTTTAATCTGTATTTTATTCTGCAATGTTAAAAGCCTCTCGCTTTGATTTTTAAAATAGCTCAGGAACCTTGATTTTTGCAACGACAGTCATTATGTTTCGTTTAAATGGTGTATATTTATTTTCTGTCCCCGCAACCTGTCTATCACTTAAATTAAAGTTAAAACAGACATTTTTGTTCAAAATTCCCTATCATTTCAATAAAATTTCCATGACCCATATCCGATTTCTTTAGTATAATATTCAAATAAGCAAAGTGGCGTATGTTTATGAAATTCATATATTTTTCCTAAGCAACATAATAGTTCATCGACGAGATATTTTTAGAAAAAAAACTCATAAATCCTGTCAGTACCAAAGCATTGACTACTGAGCTGATGACCAGCAGTTGTATCGCTCCATTGTTATTAAATGAAATATATATAGCACTTTATATATTTCGTGCGTCCGAAGCGCTCGCCTGGGTTTAACGTTCACCAGGAACGCTCAAACAGAGATTTGAAAGCCAGGGATGTATAAGTAATTAGTAACATTAGGAACCATATTACCAAAAGGGACGCAAAAAAAACATTAGAAGAAGTGACCAAGAGTTATATAAAATTGATAAAAAAAAGTTTTAAGTATATTTAAATGACATAGACTCTCAAAATAAAACTCAAATTCATGTAGGATTTGACCCTGTGGTTGAAATAAATACAAGAAGAATTGACCTTACCTCTTTAACTCTCCTTAATGGCGTTTTCAGTAATTCCCCGAAGTTTAAAATTATTTTGCTCTTATTGTTTCAAAGAAGGTTTAAAAAAAAACAAAAAAAAACAAAAAATGAGCCGGGGTTAAACATGGTGCGCTCAACCCCCCGCTTACACTATCAAATAAATAAATTTAGAACATCAAAGTTAATAAATAGCAATACTAATTAGAAGAGATGTGGAAGACTGTCGACTACGAATGGTCTCATGTGACTCATATTATTTTGACTTTATATTTGTTTAAAGTTGGAAAAGCAGTATCAGACAGATGTTCATTTATTAATGGAGACTCGAGTTGTGGTCCAAATATGAACTGTTTAATGGGATGGTTTGATCATTGTGAGTGTTCAGAATTTTCCGTGATGGAACCAGAAAACAAGACATGTTTAGCAAGTAAGAATGTGTAAATTTATGGAATATGGAATACTATATGCAACATATTAATTGAAATTAAAATTAGAAATGATTGTCAATTTATCAAAAACAGAAATTGATTTGTTTAACAGATACTTGAATACACTCTTCTTATTTACCTTAGATTGCGAGTACTTAGAAATTTTGAAAATACTAAGAGGAACCAATCTGTCTATAATATGGTATGTAAGCTTAACAAGAAAAGAAAAAACTTTGTAATAAAACGGTACTTTAACTAGTTTCACCTGTCTCCTATTTATTAAGTTATAACAGAAATAGTGATTGTTAGGGCGTTGAAAAATCTTTAAAGTCAGTGTTATACACTAAAGTCAATTAAGTCTAGAGAATTAACTATATCATTCTTATGATTTGGAACATGGATAACGGTAAACATAACTTCTACAGGTCTTAATTGAAGAAAAATGTAGTTTGAACTAACTTAGTTTTGTTTTTAGTGAGAAGACACAGAGAAAGCTGTACCCCTGATCGTCTGCCACCATGTTTATCTGCACTGATATGTACTTCAAACGTTTGCATTTGCCCATTACCAGAAACACAATATTTTGATCCGGGGGATTATCAATGTAAAACAAGTAGGTTAAAATAGAAAAAAAATTGGTTTTCATAATAGACTATGTCTCAAAAACATGGGCTATTTAAGGGCTGCAGCCTTGGTAACCCCAAAATTTTCTCTTGTTTAATTTTTCTCCTATTACACCATAAAAAGAATAGGGGTATTTGCATCATCTTCCAGTCTTGTTGAAATTCACTGTTGCATTTTTTAGGATATACTGCATATATAGTATTGATAATTGCAAAGGTACCCGTAAAAACGGTTGAAAACACTAGTAGGCATATATCATTGTGCGTATTTGCACCAGAATACAAAGAAGGAACGGATATTAAAATAAATTTGAAACATCCTGGTAATATTTATAGCCTAAATGTAAATTATTGGTTAAAATGTATAACAAGAAGAAATGTTTGGTACTCTCAGGAAACACATTTAATATTTCAAACTTTGTCAGTATAAACCTTGAAAATAAGAAACTTTTATGCCGTGTAACCGTTTGAAATTTACCACATCTTCAAAATATTTTGCCTACGGACAAAAGAAAAGAAGAAAATATTTTGACAGAATTCATATTTTTTTGTGTAAACCTTTCTACAGTCTATCTCTTCCTTAGTTTTGTAGGAATAACTGATAATATGATTCCAATAATAACTAGTCAAGTATATGAGGAAAATTAGCATCATTTAGCACGAGACAATTACCTTCGGGACGTATTGATATATCAGCATTGTAATAATACTTTATTAATAAAAAATTACATTCATAAGAGGAGTAAAAAGAACAATAACTATTCACAACAGTATAATCATGACATTTACATAAAATAGAAATCAAGTTGATCAAGAGATGATATTTTCTTGTCACTTATTTTTTAAGTTAATTTTTATAGTAATTTTTACTAAGATTCCTACAGGCTCTCTATTTGTCTTTTATAATATGTAACGTTGGTTTCTTTCCCCAAAACTATAAATTCCGCCTGTCCTAAAAATCAGCAACGCTAAATTCAATGTACCCCCCCCCCCCCCCCCCCAAAAAAAAAAGTCTGTAGCTATAGGTCTAAGTACTATTGATGTGCTATTATAGATTAAAATGTAAAGTTTCCTATTTTTTCAGCTTTTTATTTTTGAACCTTTATTCAGAATGTAATTCCTCAATTTAATGCTTGGTAAAGTCAAACTTGTCCAATTTTCTAAAATGCTGCGGCATGATTCTCATAGACAGATGTAAACAATACAAATGCTTAGTCACTGTTTCAATAATTGCTTTGTTAAAATGCACAAATGACTTTCAATATATTTGTAAGAGTTGTTTCTTATACCCTAAGTTTACCCCTAAATATCAATATCATTATAAATTAGCCTTTTATATCGCGTGATATCAAATCAAGTTACTTACTTTCTAATAAGGATAAACAAGCATTTGACGAGTTTATTATCTTGTGTTATATATTTAAATTGGGCACGTCAATATACCGAGTAAATGATAATGCAGACGACATCGCACGTAAAAACTTGAAATAAACTGTTCACACGTTCCAAAATCATCGCTTTTTGGTATCGATTCCTCATATCACACTCAGGCCAGTGTTTAACAATAACTTTATCGTCATATGTGACACAATCACTAGAGACGCACAACATACAAAACATGATAATGACATTAGTATGAAAAGACTGATGAATGTCCTTTGATAGACGATAAAAAGAAGATAATAAAGATTTTTCCTAACTCAGATATATACCTGGTTAGTTGTTCGGTTTACATGAAAGTCCTGGATTTAAATCCGCTTTTGCATGTAAACTACCAGGTTGATATAAGGCATAGCAAATCTACGCTAAAATTTGACTTATAAAAATTTGGCATGATTGTCAATGCAACAAATATCAACCATAGTACAAAGCACAAGGAAGTTAACAACTGCATGCAGATCACCGTAATTTTTAATTCTGTCCAAATCAACAGAAAAGCAAAGAGTCAACGATTCAAAATCAACAACTAACGACATGATTTAGGTATATCTCATTTAAACAAAACATATGGCAGACTTAAACCGACGACTACCACTAAATTGGTTCTCCTTGCGTGGAACAGTCATATAGAAAATGTTGGTTGAACATGTTTGTGGGCTCTCGATCAGAGTAATATGCAACGTTTGTGTAGCAGCACAACTTTGGAAAAGACAGTAAAAATCAATTTAATGGACTTGACTTATAATCACATGGGTACTAAATAATAGGCAACAGTAGTAAACGATGTTAAAACTCGCTTGTCTAAGTACAGATCAAGATGAAACAGAGATTCACATGAACTCGTATTTGATGATCACAAAGAAAACAAAGTCTCTCGTGAGTTGAGACACAAAACAACAAAGGTTCAATAAAGGCAAAAGTAGTATACCGCTGTTCAAAAGTCATAAATTGATTAAGAGAAAAAAACAAATCCGGGTTACAAACTAAAACCGAGGAAACACATCAACTGTAAGAGGAAAACAATGGAACAACAGAAACACCGAACTGCAACAAAAACAAACGCCAACTTACATAGAACAGACTATTTGATATCAACTGCCATATTCCTGACTTGGTACAGGACATTTTAAGAAAAAATGTTGGGTTGAACCTGGTTTCATGGCTAGCCAAACCTCCCGCTTATATGGTAATGTTAAAAAAAATATCGCTAAAATGACAACACTACAAAGCATACACGTAAAATATCTAACTTAGATTTACCATAAGCTTGTTCAAATTCCAATTTTAAGTAAAGAGTTGACCATGTTCTCCCAAGTTAAAGTATCAGCAGGTTTACCTCCAACAGATTTAGAGGAAAAAAATTTAAAATATGATAAAATGGCGACTTTTCCAATAAGTTAACATGGATCGTATCTTAATTTACCCGTTATCCTTGAGTACATTTCTATAACATTACGAGAGAATTATTCATTATTTGGAGCAAACATATCATTAAAGGTAACGATATTTGTTATTTAACTTTTCATTTAAATTGAATTTAAACGACTCTTTATTGAAATTTGCCATAAACTCATAAGCAAACACTCATCAAAGATACCAGTTTATAATGTGGTACACCAGCTAGAATGAAAAAAATTGAAAGGCCAAATTAAATAAGAATATGAAGAGTTTTAAAAACCAAGAATTCTGAAAAGTTGTGCCAAATGCTGCTTAGACAATCTGGGCCTGGTGAAAGAATGTACAAGTTAAGTTTTGTGTAATCATCTCATCAGATCCTTGAAACTTCAAATATGATATGTTGAGGTTGTGTATCCGCTTTAATGGAATTGTTTGATTAACACTTTCTCTCATTTTTTCAGACTTAAGAACATTTATAATGTCTTTTTAACTATGAAGGAGTTAACAAGTTCTAGAGTTTTCATCCAAGATCTCTATAGACTCTAGCAGTATTTACAACCTTCATGTAATTGCAACTACTTTGTAAACACTATACATTGATTAGTCCAAAATAATGCAACCCGTCAATTTGAGTTTTTAAAACATTTTCATATTATGAATAGAAACTTATATTCAAAACACTCACTCTTCTGTAGACAGATAAACTCAGCATAGATACCAGGATTACAATTTTGTACGCCAGACACACATTTCGTATACAAAAGACTTTTCCGTGACACTCGAATCAAAAAAGTTTAAAAAATACAGGTCAAATAAAGTACAAAATAAATAGCATTCAGGTCCCAAAATTCCGTGAGGTTTTGCCAAACACAGGTAAGGTAATCAATTCATGGGGTAGAAAATCCTTATTGTAACAAAACTGACAATATCTTGATGAGGTTCGTGAAGTGGGAGATGAACATGTGGCGGAGATTATTTATTTTTATCTCAACCATACCCTTTTTAATGCTTTTGTGTTTCTTTTTTGTACTTTTAGTTGGAAGATATATGGACCCCTGTTCGTTAACAGCTTCGAATATAAGTTGTTACCCACCTCTGCTTTGTTCAGGTAGTGAATGTTTTTGCGAAATACCGGCATTACAGCATTATGACCCAGCTAATAACACCTGTATAACAAGTAGGTATTACCTTGTACTGCTGTATACATTTATTTAGAAGTTGTGTTGACAGTGAAATCTAACATTGATACAATAAATTCAAAGTGATTGCGTGCATTCATTATTGCGATTTTTTAAGAATGGACAAAAAAGCGAGTTTTATTATTGCGATTTCGAAAATAAGTGCATACAGGTCTATATTTCAGTAACCAGAATGAGAGTTCTTATTTTTGCGATACTCACCCAGTCGCATTATTCGAATTTTAAAATTTATTTCATATTTAATAATTGAAATTAATGGAAAAAAACATATATATTTAGTACTTAGCAGCCTTTGACTAGTCTTATTACTGATTGGCTTGACTTTGAGAATCTTTTGAATCAGTTACTTGAGTTATTGACAATTTTGGTGTCAGTCTGAAAGGAAGAAACAAAAATGGCCGCCAGCGGAGGTAAACGTTTACATTGCAAATTTTACAAAAACAAATATTTGTAAACCAATTTAACTTACCTTACAGATATGTTTCTTTAAAGGTCCTCAACAAAAGATGTTATTCGAAGTTCAAATTGGCCGCTAACGGTGATCAAAATTTAATTTAAAACGCAATAAGAAATAGATCCTGTCGTTTGGCTGAGGTGGATTTTTTGTTATATCGCTGTTTTTAAGGATGTTGGTTTTTGTGGATATCACTGAAGGAATTTTCTTTATTGTTGCCTCATTCAATTATTCCAATTAAAAAGCTTCATATTTGCAGTTGGACGGCAAACAACGATTTGATGGCTTATAAGGTCAAGACATTGGCCACGTGACAAAAGGTCAGAGTTTACGGTTTTTTGGTAAACGTTCATGCCTCGTGGTTTTTTTACTCGTATCGTCTTATTTGTACTGGTACATTAATAAAAATCAAAGTGTTCCATTTTTGAGTGAATAAGCTTCATTATTCTTTATAATTATTATTAAAAAGTGTTGTTAAAGTATTCTAAATTCACGAGTGAAGTGGAACTTTTTTTCTGAAAATTTGCGTAGGTCCACGGAAAATTCCTAATTATTCCTTAAATAGGTATGGTAACGTGCTGAGGGGTATAAAATATGAAGCAAAACCATTTTTTACATGAAATTTTCATGATAATCGATCCTAAATTCACTGGATACGAATTTGTGTCAGTTTATTCGTGGCCATCTTCGCTAGCCAAGGGTTACGATCCACTTTCCTTCTCTCCACCCTTGGCAGATTACGCCAACATTTGTGATAACAATGTTGCGCCATCTATCGGTAGATTAAAGTCACGCCCATTCCGAATACATTATTCTTGACCAATGGTAGCACTTGAACTCTTCAATTTGGAGGTAAAAACACGGTAGCGTCTAGATTCTACACACTTGGTAAAGCAGGAAACGAAAATATACGTTGACATTCATGCATTTGTGCAAGAAACATACACAGGAACTTCTATTAGTTGATTATAAACATTCAAATTGTCACTAAATATAGTCGTATGTTTAGGGATGTAAAGACTTGTTGCACAATAAGCACGTGGCACTTGTTTACATACACTTTCTACATTTACACGTGATGATGTTATATGCGCTTTTTGATTGGATGCAGCGAGTTTCGACTGCAACCAATGAAAATCATTACCTTGTGTCTCCGAAATTCTATCTCAATCTGCCAAGGGTGGAGAGAAGGGAAGTGGATCGTAACCCTTGGCTAGCGAAGATGATTCGTGGCGAAGAGTAAAATTAATGATTGTAGTTACATTTCGACACTTTCTTGAATAACTATTCAATATTTCATGTTCCTTTACTATTGTAACATTAAAATAGTCATGGTATGGTTGAATAAGGCATTTTTCAAGTACTTACAGGTTTTTGACAACTTCTAAAGGAGAAAATTATACACATGAACTGACTTTTCACTGAACCCAATGGACTTATTGTATATTCTCAAACACCCTTTTGATAGATGGAATGATACAAGTCTTTGTTTTATTTTCTTTGTATCAATATTCTTAGAAAGGATATGAAAATAAACTCAGTGTTTGTACATGTTGGTTGTTAATAGAACAGTTTTTTTAAATATAAATTTCACTCTAAAATTAAGACTTCAATTAATTATTTTTTTATATATAAATAAGTATCTAAAGTAGAAAGTTTTTAATCTGGTTCACTGAAAATGTTGCATCAGAAATGAGATTTAACAAAGTTATTCAGTTTTAATAGACTGAAGAACTTATAGATTGTCACTTTGTATGCTGATCATAATATGGGGAAAGAAAGAGTGCCATTATAAATTCTAACACAGCATCAATTGTGAAACAATAGTTCTCTCCTTCAGACATTTTAGTTTTCAAGATGCGAGGCTTGCTGATCAATTTACATATTTAAGATTTCACTGTTAAGAGTGGAAAAATAACTTATTGACAGAGATTCTGTATGGGAATGTTTCTCTACAATACATCTATGTTACCAACTATCTTTGTTTTTCTACTATGATCTGCAAAGAAATGGGTTCTTTTTGTGTGACCTCAATGATCGTAGGCATGATTATTGGTAGCCTTTTTTCCTGATGTAACAATGGCAAATTTTGAGAAAAAGCAAGAACTTTTCAGCTGATCCAGGTCTTTAATAAAGAGAAGGGGGTGATTATTCCAAACAGAAAAATTATATTTGATTTCATGCCAAAAAATTACATACAAGAGGGGTTTATCAGCCATTTGTCAGCAGAACTTGTGTAACAATTTAACTTTACATTACATTAAAATACAATATGGTAAAAAAGAACATGTAGACAATACATGCTTCAAAATTGTGAACATTGACATTGAATGAAAAAAAAGTCAATTTGCAGTGGACAGAAGTAATGATTTTTTTTTATATATTATACCAGCTTTAAGATACAGTTGCGGATCCCAGGGGGTGGTCCGGGGATAGGAACCCCCTTTTTTGGCGATCAATGCATTTGAATGAGGACATATAGTTGGACCCCCCCTTTTTATCCTGGGTTGGAAACACCCCCTCCCCCTTTTAAAATTGGCTGGATCCGCCCCCAAGATAAGAAACTATATAAGATGTACAAGTTATGTTACTCTCTCTTAATAAAGAGAAAAAATCTGAACATCCAAAAGACCAGAAAGGGATTTGAAACATTATAATCAACACAAAGAAAACTGAACAAAAAGCTGTATTGCAATCTGATATCATGCAGTTTACATCAATCCTATTATTACAAGTTTTTGATTTTTTTCCCTTAAATTTGAATTCAAAAGTCCCACAAACAACTGTTGAGTCTTTTAATTAAATTATTGATTGAATAATGAATGATTAGTTAAGCTGATTAGTAAATAAAGTCTAAAAATGCTTTGTTTAAATAAAAGAGTGTTATTATGTCATAAAATATACTGAATCAACTTCAAATTTAATCCAAATTCATATTTAACTGCTCTAAAATGCATAGTCAATTGAACTACAAAACAAAAACTTGAGACTACAATAACGTAGAGATTGGTCACTTCCCATGTTATAGTAGTCTCAGACAAAAACAAAGCTGAAAAAAGTATGTTCAGAACTTTTTTGAAGGATGGACAACAATGAGATATTTTTATTCTATTATCAGAAAAAATCTCATAGTATCAAATCAGAATGCAAGTTTTTTTTATTCCGATAATCAATTTAATCACATTATTTACTTTAATAAAAACCTCATGATAATTTCTGAATTTACAGTCATGACTTAGCTTGTCAATCTCTGCGCTTAAAAATTTAAGTTTCCTAGGCCTAAAATCATGAATGTGTTTGAAATACTGACAATTTTGCTAACTTTTACCAAAAATCTCTTTTTTTATGACATACATTACAATTTCAGAAAAAAAGCTGCATAAAGTTATATATGTATCACATATCAGAATGCTAGTTTGTATCATCATGATTATTGCAATAAGTTGTTATTCAATTAATTAAAAAACATCAATTATTTTTGAATTGATAGCCCAAAATATTAATCTGGAATCAGTACATACATTTGGTTTTTTTTTTTAAACACCTATATACTATTCATTAGCAGAGAATACATTAGGGAACTTATTAATTTTGCACAAGACACGCATGGCAGTTCACAATTACAGTGGTCTTTATAAACATAATGACACAATTTTATTGTTGATATACCGGTATGTTAACTGAAATCATTGCAGAATTTTTCTTTCAAATGATTTAATTTTTTGTTAGTCACTTAGTACTTTAAATACTTAACCTGTACTAAAATAAAGAGATGTGGTATGATTGCCAATGAGATAACAGACTAAAAACTATCCACCAGAGTCCAAATAATGTGTGTGTCATGTCTGTTAGCAGTTATACGTCACTTTACAGACATCAACAAAGAATACTATCATTGTTTTCAGGCAGATGAGGAAAAAGAGGAATTGTAGCTTTTTAGCTTATGTACATGAGAATATAAGAAATATAATAAAATACTAATATAAATAAGGAAATAAGAGAGACATAAAAGACAGGACTACATATAAAGTGTTCCCTTACTTATCCTTAGAGGAACTGCTGTATACTTAGAAAAAAGGATGTTGAGGACTTGGCCACATCAAACAGCATTTTAGTTCACTATGGCCTAATGCAATCGGCCCTATAATTTTTGCTACAACCTATAAGTATTAAAATTGATGCCTAGGGTGGGAATCAAACCCATGTATGTTCATATATACTCTATTGTTCTCTTTGTACATACATTTATATGAAAAATATCAAATGCAAAAAAATGTTGTAATGTAAATGTGGTAATTTACATCATTACAACCTCATTTTTTAATGACCTAGTAAAGGAAGTCCCTGAACCTAGTTAGACCTATTTCTTAAGTAAGGTGTATTATATAACTCTTGAAAGTATTAAAATGCAATTGTAAAATTAATTTTATCTGCTGTTAAACGATAATAACACAATAGTGGTTATTTCTAAGTATTAAGTAACAACAACTTGTAATTTAGGTAAACAAACATCAATGATCGACCACGTGTTTTTCTGCTGTGCTTGAATTCAAAACGACCCATCAGGTTTATTTACAAGATTTTTTGCTAAAGCAGACAGTTAAACATGTCTGTTTACCTTAAAATTTTTATAAAAAATGCACTTTTTGTTGTGACTTGTGTATGCATGGAAATATAATGAAGATAACATTGATTTTTTAACGTAAAATTGAATACACAAACATTCCTCAGCTATACACACAAAACACATCCCACTTTTGTAACGATGGATGGTAATGTATAGCCACTCTGTTACAGTAAATTCCATTGGAAAAAATATAGGTGGCGCTGTTTGTGGGCGTAAACATTTTACATACGGGTAGTTTTTGTGTCGACAGATTGACCTTTATCTGTCAGATTCAGGCGTTTGCTGTTCAACTGTTT
Source organism: Mytilus californianus (assembly GCF_021869535.1). Lineage (NCBI taxonomy): Eukaryota > Metazoa > Mollusca > Bivalvia > Mytilida > Mytilidae > Mytilus > Mytilus californianus. The sequence continues at coordinate 124,641,953 of NW_026262679.1, read as the reverse complement.
GAGTTACCAATGGTATTTACTATACTTTTAATATATTTCACTTCCCAAAAAGGGAAGTAGTTTTTTTTGGACTTTGAATATTCGGATCATCGATCGGGTTCGCTTTTTTTAATTTGAAAATTATTTTATGTTTTTTGTTTTAAAAAAAAAATGTATATTGGTGTAAAGTTCAATGGTCCATACAGGTTTAGGCTGTGATAAGCAAAGTTTACAAAACACATAAAATTGAGAATGGAACATGTATGTTTCCTACTTGATTTAATGGCAAACTACGATTTTTCTTTTCGGTGTTTCCCATATCCCTATATTTCACTGACTTGCCGTTTGTTGTCTTCCTTTGCACATATGTCCTCCCTAAACTGTAAACGGCACAACGTCAATGTCAATTTACGCGACCTACCACGATAAGACCAGGAATCTGAGCTCGTTACTTCCACCCTATCGACAGGTGACAAGTCTAGGACGTACGGTGACATAGTGTTGCTAACCTTCTACATCATTTGGTCTCTGGTGGAGAGTTGTCTCATTGGCATATTATATCATATCATCTTATTTTTATAGTTGGTTCTGTCACAGCCATAATTTTGGAAAGAGGTCTCATATACCGGTTACATGGTCAGTATTTGGGAGAGGATTGATTAAAGTTTCTCGATGGCTGATTGCCATAATAGTATTGCATGTACTTAAAGCGTTTACGTGCCCGTACAGATGGTAATGATGTAGTTGCTCATATTTATGCTTTGAACAAAAAGTTGAATGACCATTTATATTGCCTATTGTCTAATCCTGTTATCTAATGGAATTAGGATATGTCTCTATGGTCTTCTTTGTTGTCCTATCCTATATCTGATGTAGATGATTGATTTGGTGATCTTTGCATTTACTGTGATTGTAATCATTGATATTATTTACTCCACCTCCTTTGGATTGTAGGTTCATTTTTTTTTTAGCTCACCGGGCCCGAAGGGCCCCATGTGCGCTTATGCCATCACTTGGCGTCCGTCGTCGTCTGTCGTCGTCGTCGTTAACTATTTCAAGAATCTTCTCCTTTGAAACTACTGGGACAAATACCTTCAAACTTTAACTAAATGTTCCTTAAGGTATCTTGTTTATAAATTGTATCCATCAACAAACACGGCCGCCATGGCTAAAAATAGAACATAGGGGTCAAATGCAGGTTTTGGCTTATATCTAAAAAACTAAAGCATATAGAGCAAATCTGACATTGGTTTTAATTGTTCAATAGGTCAAGATCTATCAGCCCTGAAATTTTCAGACGAACCGATCAATACATTGTTGGGTTGTTGCCACTAAATTGGTAATTTTCAGGAAATTTTCGGTGTTTGGTTATTATCTTGAATATTATTGAAGATAAAGATAAACTGTAAACAGCAAAAATGTTCAATAAAGTAAGATCTTCAAAAAAGTTTTATGACCAAAATTGTCACTTGACCCCTCAAGGAGTTTTTACCCTTTAAAGACAATTTTACACAATTTGTTCATGTTTGCTAACATTTAAAAATCTTCTCCTCTGAAACTACTGGGCCTATTACTTCTAAACTTTAACTGAATGTTCCTTAGGGTAGCTGGTTTATAAATTGTATCCGAAGTTTTGATCAATTAACAAACATGGCCGCCATGGCTAAAATAGAACATAGGGGTCAAATGCAGTTTTTGGCTTTTATCTCAAAAACTATAGCAGTTAGAGCAAAAGTGACAGAAAGTTAAAGTGTTGAAAAAGTCAAAATCTATCTGCTATGAATTTTTCAGACCAATTGGACTACCCATTGTAGGGTAACTGTCTGAAATAGTTTATTTTTATGAAATTTTACTGTTTTTGGTTATTATTTTTAATATTATAATAGATAGAGAGAAAGTGTAAAAGGCAAAAATGTTCAGCTAAGTAGGATCTACAAATAAGCCAAATGATCAAAATAGTCAATTGACTCCTTAAGGAATTATTGCCCTTGAAACGTTTATTTTTAACATTTTTTCGTGCAAGTCTATAACTTTTTAAAAAATCGTCTTCTCTGAAACTACTGGGCCAAATACTTCCAAACTTTAACTGAATGTTTCTTATGGTATCTTGTTTTTAAATTGTATCTGAAGTATTTATCCATCAACAAACATGGCTGCCATGGCTAAAAATAGAACATAGGGGACAAAAGCAGTTTTTGGCTTATATCTCAAAAACTACAGCAGTTAGAGCAAAAGTGAAAGGGAGTTAAAGTGATAAAAGGTTCATGATGTATCTGTTATGAAATTTTCAGAAAAGTTCGACAACCCATTGTTGGGTTACTGTTGAAAATAATTTATTTTTATTAAATTTTACTGTTTTGATGTTTCTTTAATATTATAATAGATAGAGAGAAAGTATAAATGGCAATAAATGTTCAGCTAAGTAAGATCTACAAATAAGTCAACATGATCAAAATAGTCAATTGACCCCTTAAGGAGTTATTGTCCTTCAAACTTTTTTTTTATACATTTTTTGTGAAAGTTTAATTACTTTTTCAAAAATCTTCTCTTAAATTACTTGGCCAAATACTTAAAAACTTTAATTGAATGTTCCTTAGGGTATCTTGTTAATAGATTGTATTCAGGGATTTGATCCATTCATAAACATGGCGGTAGTTTCTAAAAATAGAACATAGGGGTCAAATGAAGTTTTTGGCTTTCATCTCAAAAACTAAAGCATTTGGAGCAAAACTGACATAGGTGAAAGTGTTAAACAATTTTAGATCTACCTGTCAAGTAATCTTCAGACCATTAGGACAACTTATTGTTAGGTTACTGTCCAGAAATAGTTAATATTTAGGAAATTTTACAGTTTTGGGTTATGTATTATCTTTAATATTATTATAGAAAGAGAGAAAGTGTAAATGACAAAATTGCTCAGCGAAGTAAGATCTATAAATAAGTCAATTGCCTGAAACTGAAATTACAGGTTAGCGATATCAGGCTCTCATGAGCCTCTTGTAAGTAATTGATGTATGCAAATGTACTAAATGAATTATTGTTCCATCTCTTTCACTTTCATTCTATCAGTTGGTTTTACATTTTCCTTGTCTTGACTGGGACTCAATTGAATTCTCATTTTACCCCTTCCATCTGCAAAAAAGTTTTTGGTAAGGCATCAGCTGTCTGTTCGTCTGTCCGGATCAATTTCTATATTTTTTTGTTAAATTCTCTTCAAACTTTGTAGAATAATTGATCATGATATGCAAACAATAACGTGTAAAAGAGGGACGAAAGATACCAGAGGGACAGTCAAACTCATAGATCGAAAACAAACTGACACGCCATGGCCAAAAATAAAAAGACAAACAGACAAATAATAGTACAGATGACACAACATAGAAAACCAAAGACTAAGCAACACGAACCCCACCTAAAACTGGGGGTGATCTCAGGTGCTCCGGAAGGGTAAGCAGATCCTGCTCCACATGTGGCACCCGTGGTGTAAACGATTTTGTTATTCAGTTAAGTTTACCAAGAGGTATGCATACCCCTTTGTCACTTTAAATTCATGACATAAGAGCTGTTTATGCTGGTAGGCTGTTGCCATCCATTTACTTATCTTTTTTAGTAATGCTCTTTAAAACTAATAAATTATGGCCCTGGCTTGCACCGACCTTGTCATTGCAATTCTTCCTGTATGTTTTATCTACACGAAACATTGTAAATTGTTAGATCCGAAAACACAAATGTGCATGTAGGTTCGATGCGGCAGTCCATTGAGTTTTGCCAGATTCATAAGACATTGTCTGCTCAGTCCTTCACCTACGTTGCAATCAAAATTCCTTCTTCATGGTTTAACAAATCTACATGAAATTTGGTACATTGTTAGCTCTTATTACAGATGTTTGTGTGGGTAGGACATTCAATTCCATTGGGTTTTTTGTATAGTAACGCCCAATTGAACCCTGTTTGGCTCCTACCTTGTCATCCCAACACTTAAAAGCTTTCTCATCGTATCTATATGACTGACACTTAGTATAGTGTTGGATCTTAATTAGCAATTATGCATGTATGAAGGCTGTACATACATCCTAGACAACATCAAATAAAACACTAGAAAAAAGACTAAATTTATGTTAAGAACTTCTTTGCCTCCAGTATTTCAGTTACTAGCATACTCAAACGTCAATCTAGAACTCGGGAGGTATTATGAAAAAAGAAGATGTGGTATAATTGCCAATGAGACATCCCTCCACCAAAGATCAAATGTTGTAAGTACGTCCAGCTTTTCATTTTCAATCTACATATATTGGGATCTACTGTTATTATACTTCTAACATATTCATTAGTTCAATTTTTATCTCATTCATAAAAACGTATAAAACATACATATAGTATTTCTTGATCTTTTTTGTCTACTGTGATTATAGTTTTAAGCAGTCAGCTGTAACGAACTGCTCATTACATTTATCTCTATTTAAATGGGCATGCGCTACGAGATATAAAAAAAAAAAAAAAAAAAAATGATTTTTATGCCCACCTAGGGGCATTATGTTTTTCGGTCTGTGCGTCTGTTCGCTCGTTCGTCCGTCCGTCTGTCCCGCTTCAGGTTAAAGGTTTTTGGTCAAGATACTTTTTGATGAAGTTGAAGTCCAATCAACTTGAAACACATGTTCCCTTTGATATAATATTTCTAATTTCAATGCCAAATTAGAGTTTTGACCCCAATTTCACGGTCCACTGAACATAGAAAATGATAGTGCGAGTGGGGCATCCGTGTACTATGGACACATTTTTGTTTTTTGTTCAATCATTAATGAAAGTGATATACTAGAATATTTTAGCAGCCAATTTGGTTCAATATTGTCAAAATAAGATAAGAAACATCGCTGATAAATTATTCACTTGCAAGTGAATAATTCGACCTCACTGAATCCGTATTCATGTGACCTTTTAATTTAAAACCCTTAGCTGGAGATGAGTTACGCTTGTATTTAGCTATTAAAAGGAAAAGAATGTCAACATTGAAAGTGAAACAAGGATGAATCATTTGGTAAAAAAAAATCATTCTTACACAGGTAAAAACGACGATAACATACTTTTTAACCTACAATATAAAATCAAAGAGACCTAGAAAATCAAATTGCACGTGGACGCTAAATGTTTATACTAGAACTTATATTTAAATGGGGTTATATGACCGTCGGCAGTCTTCGGAGGACATCTCGATGGATAATTTGATGACGTCTAGACAAAAATTCACACGAAATGTTGATACTGTTATCGAGCCCATGCATTGTTAATTTTAGACTTTTTGTAATTTGATATACGTTTTAGTATGTTATAAATCAAATATGAGAATTTGAGTCACAAATCGGTGAGTATGAATTTGACAGCTAATGCCCCTTTAAATATAAGACATGGGTAAATATTTATATCTTGTGAGAAAATAGAGGTTATTAATTAAAGATGGAGAAGGATTTAAGATTTCTTCTAACATAAGTAATTCGTGTGATTGTAACAACTAAATGAATATTTTATTCTCATTAACTACAAAGCTATAGAGAAAAAAAAACATTCATATATAATACTTATTTTCTTTTGCATGTGTAAAAATAAATAACAATACAATACTGTTGTTCTTCTAAACAGGAGGACAGACTTTCACTGATGTGTATCGTATGATACTACACATTTTTTTCTAGTTCAAAAATGTATTATTTTCTGTAAGTGACATTTGTGACTTTGATATTGGACCGTTCCATGCGTTTCTGGTGAAGGTAAGTCCAGAAAAGCGCTAGGAAGCCTTGACATTTATAAAGTGATGTTTTCATTTTTTGAATCAGAGTAAAGATGTTTTACACGGCTAGAAAATTTATTCTGATTAATGCTCGATATGAATACATCCATTGGAAAGACAACGAAACAAGTCAACAAACCGATTCAATCGTACTCTAACTAGTCTAGTCTGATGTAAAAGCTACCGTTTCTAAACAGATGTTAAAAACCTTAATGACAGTTGTGATCAACTTGTATACGAAAGCACCAAGCTGATAACAGACAATTTAAATTTAAATAAAGGCCTTACTGAGTTAAATAAAACTTACGCAGAAACAAATAATCTTTAAGGGTCAAACTATTTTATGGATTACTTTAAACAGAAACATGATCAAGATATCAGTGACCTAAATTAAAAAATTATTAAGACGATCAGGGGACCGAGTTCTGACAGAATTATCAAATATATATTTAGTGACATCAGAAAAAAAAATTAAGAAATATGAAACACTTTATTAGATCTATCATGAAAATCAAGGAAGAAAATTTTGTTTACGTAGGACAACAAGAAACTGTATTTGAAGATACGAAAGATGTTATTCAAAAATTTAAGCTTAAAGAACTCCGTATGACACACAGGATGGAACGAGATATTGTTTATCGATTTGGATACAGGGATCTGACAAAACATTTTCTACAATGACGGTGCCAGAGTAATGACAAACATGTATAAGGCGAGACCTTCGGAGTGAACCAAAAATTATCTGATGCTATCGAACAGGCAAGGAATAGTCCGTACCCGATAATGAATCAAAAGCGAGCTTTTGGATGTCACGATAGACTAGCGCTGGACATTCTGTATGTTGACGGAAATAAACAAATTCATTAGACGGAGGATGATGTACATTCTCTACCGGCAGTAAATAATCAGTTTAACTTTGATACCATTGAAAAATAGACTTCGTACTTCTTTAACGCTCAAATTTTACTTTAGCAGATTCCCCTTAGATATACATTACAAGAAGGGTTATGTTATAAAACTAATGACTTCACTTCTAATGTGTTGTACTTAAACTGTTTTGGCTTAGATAATACAGGTAGAATCCATTATTCTAGAATGTGTTGACCTTATGAAGAAATATGATTTCATTTGTTAGTCTGAATCGAAACAAAAGGATTTTGAAAAGTAGATAAACCGGGCTATAAAAACAAAGTTAAAAATAAAATCAGGTGACATATCTTTTTGGTTTAAAACAAAAGTTAAAAAAAAGACGTACATCTCATTGAAACAGAAAATAAATCGATTCTTTATTTCAAAATCTCTGCAAGATCTGAGTTACCGAGGAAGATGTTTTATTTGGTAATTTGGTAGTATTTTTATTCCTCCTGAAAATTCGAAAATTCCAGACGCAGTAAATGAACATAAGCATAAATTTTCATTGTATTAACTTAATTACTAATAAATTTTGGTTAACAGAGATTTTTACATTAGAACCAGATGTAGATTTTCTTCAGATTTCAGAAAGTTAGCAAAAGATATGCATTAAAGATGTAACAAAACAGTTTATGGCAACTTTTATGTTTAACTGAATTATCATTGATATTGTCATATTTATAAATCAACCGTTTACAAAACTACAAATTATTCGAAATACTAAGTTTTATCTATCCCAGGAATAGATTACCTGAGCCCTCAATGCTCTTAAACTTCGTACATTACTTGGCATTTAAATCGTTTTATTCGAGCGTCACTGATAGTCAAAATAAACGTCTGTCGTATAGAATCATAAGCCTGGTATCTTTGATGAACGATTTTACTTCATTTATAATTTGAACTGTTAATGAAATGTGAACGAGAGTTATTTAACAAGATTGATCAATCCATTTTATATTATGGTTGTGAAGTCTGGGGATTTGGTAATTATGAAAAGGCTTAATATGAAATTCTGCAAACGTTTGGTAAATGTTAAAAAACCTAATTTCTCCATAATGACATCTGATTTCTATTTGTATGGAAATTTGGACAGATATCAAACGCATTATCAATAACTGGATAAAAGATAGTATCTGGAAATCAAAAACTTACTGCAATTTTATATAAGTACTCATTGTATGAATATAGAAATGATATAACGTGGTTAAAATCGTGGTTTGTCATTTGTGTGGGTATGCCAGTATTTTAAGTGATACATGGCTATATGATTTGGTCAAACAAACTCTGGTTGACCAGTTTAAACAGACATGGCACACTAATGTACAAGTATCCACAAAATCGCTCATAATCGTATCTAGTAAAATAAAGAAATGTAAATAATTTAGACGACAAAAATATACTGTATGTTGATATTAAACGGTAAATCATAAGTTGACTATTGAGACTTGTAGATAGCAAAATCTTACAAGATAAATAGAGAATTGATTGTAGCAGATACATTTCATTAACCTGTTCTGTGAATATGGATGAACATAAACTGTTATTTAGAAGTAAATATAGAAGAAAACGACATTCATTGAAATATAATTAGGTCTTATGGGTAAACCATGTACTTTAAGCTTTTAGTGTAACCTCTACAGTAAGTTCAATATATTTGCCACTGTCTTACTGGTGTATGCATTATGTATACCTGAACAAATGCAATATGTATGTCTGAACATATGCATTATGTTTATCTCTAAACTAATGTAATTTGGTTTGTCATATCATGATTAAATGTTTATGTGTTGGGCTAATAATACTTAAGTTTTTGATCTCTTCGCTGATGGTCTGAAAATTTCGGTACACGATTTCTGTGAATCCATTCATGTCGGGTTTTTTTCTGCTTGGCTGATGTTATCTTTATTATTCTTGCTATGCATCATCTAAAAGATTAAAGGATTGTTTTTTAAAATATATTCTTTGATACTGATAATAAAATGGGGTAAGGATGGATTTTATGCTGAAAACTCATACTAGTGTGTTATGTAAATGAAGGTATTTGAGTAAGGTTATCAAATGTTTTGTTTGTCGATGCTTTATTTAATTGCGTAAAGCTTAAATATTAATTAGTACCTTATTTGAATTTCTTTTTCAAAACTTATATCAGTGGTCGTTCTTAATACACTCTATATTTTATTTCTATGTAATAAAAGTAGTGTTATTGATAAAATGAATCATATTTTTTGTATCGTTTCAGTTGAACTTAATGATGTTGAACAGTTTGTGAATATGACTAAAGAATTTGGTCATGTTGTAGGTGCAACGATGGAATCATTTAACCACACAGATCTAAAAAAAGAAGAAAAAGAGCATGTAATTTAGAATCATCTAATCATCTAATCAAATATTTAGATAGTTAATTAATTAAACCCTTAAAGCATATGCCACCAAACTCTGATGAACTACGTTCTTTACAGTTAGTAGATATAAGCAGATGAAGTATGAGTGCCAATGAGACAACTCTCCATCCAAGTCACGATTTGTAAAAGTAAACCATTATAGGTCAAAGTACGGCCTTGAACACAGAGCCTTCAAGTTGGCTCACATCGAACATCAAGCTATAAAGAGCCCCCAAAATGACTAGTGTAAAACCATTCAAAACAGGGAAACCAACGGTCTAATCTATATAAAAAACGAGAAACTAGAAACACTTATGAACCACATCAACAAACGACAACCACTGAACAGCAAGTTCCTGACTTAGGACAGGTGCAAACATATGCAGCCGGTTTAAACGTTTTAACAGGCGCCAACCTTCACCCTAACCTGAAATAATAGTGTGACATCACAACATAGAAAGACACATTTTAAAATATCAATTGAAATGGCTTAAGTCAACCAAAAGACATATTAACTAAAGCAAGTAAACACACTGAACGAATAAATTCGATCTATGACACAATGTAGATACAAAATTAATTAAAAAAAAGGGGTGGTGAGATGTTAAACAAAATCAGAAAGACAACTATGACCTTGGACAAAATGCCGTAAAGTAAAATAACGTACACAGGTAAATAAAAATAATTTTGTTGTAAGGAGTACATGGAGTAAGGAAATATTTTTTACAAAATAAATAAATTTGTTGTTCATAGTACGAGAACAAAAGTGAAAATTTATCGTCATACTAAAGACATGACTAGTGCAATGCCAAAATAAAAGTATCGACAATCAGTAGGATAGTTAGGAATTAACCTTTTAATAAATATGTATAATGTTATATATAGATAAAGTAATCTCAATATAGAAAATGAACGTGGATGTGTAGTTTTACATCCCAAAAAAAACATATGAAAAGAATACAAATTTAGTTATGTTTTAATTTTTTGATGACAAAATCGATATTAGTACCAATGAAAACAATATTCAAAGATCTAATTACAACATTAATAAGATAACCTTTTCTAATAAGTTTGTTTAAAGGTTCGATGAGTTTACTCGGATCACATAGTTGTTTCCGCGCTTTTAGTACAATATTACCGTAAAATTTAGGATGTGAAATACCGTTTTTTATAAGTTCAGCAAAATTTACTAACCAAATTTACTAAGGTTTGTTTATTTTTAATTCTTCTTTTTCAACTATCAAATAAAGTTTCCATAAAGGTGCAATCTTACCATTTTTTGTTTGTTTTACTAATCTCTTTAAGTTTTCCTTTCGAAAATTTATAAACATTTCATCACGCCTGAATGCATCAATGCCAAGCGCTTCTGATTTAACTGTACAATTACTGGTCATAATTTACCCTTAAAATTTTAAACATACCAGGAATAAGGTTATATAAAATATTCTTCTTTCTGTTTCAATTTTGACTCAAAAGACAGATGTGTAATTTCCAGTGACATACATTTTGAAAAGTGCTTCGGACGCATGACATTTATATAACCTGTTGTTTTCATTTTTTTAGCGTATAACTAATACATATAAAATACAGTAAATTAATGATTTTGCAGGAAGCCAGAGATTAAGCAAAACATAATTGAGAATATCCGAGAAAAAAAAATTTTGACAGCTGAATATGTCTTAATCATAGATTCATGAGGACCCAAACACAACCCCATGTATTTCGTGATCGAAGACGTTTAATAGTCTTATTTAAATAAAGGCAAACAAAAAGTCTACTTATGGTAATATCCTTTAGGCGTGGTTCGGTGCTTATGTATCCCGCCAATGTGTTGTTGTGCAATGGTCATATTTTGTATTCTTGTCTTTCATTTTTACTGATGTGCTTTGTCTATATGCCATTTTGTTTTCCTTTGTTAACATTTTTGTTTGTTTTTTATATAGTGATTAAAATTATAACACAATGTTGTACCCCTTATTGACATTTTTACCTATTAGTATTATGTCTGCGTGTTTTTGGTCACACATTGTTTGTTGTCAATATATTTTGGTGTTTAGATAATTAATGCAACTGTCATACAAGTGAGAGGTTTAGCTAGCTATAAAACCAGGTTTAATCAACCATCTTCTACTTAAGGAAATGCCTGTATCAAGTCAGGAATAATTACAGTTGTTTTCTATTCGTTTGATGTGTTTGAGCTTTTGATTTAGCCATATGATAAGGGACTCTCCGATTTGAATTTTCCTCGGTATTTTTGTTATTTCATTTTTTTTTTTTCCTCGTAAAACTGCTTACTGGTATTAGTTTTTCTCAGTAAATTGTATTCAATAACCAAACCCGTAACCCAAGATCAGGTAATCTGATCATCTAAACATCATGAACACAGGTTACATTAAAAATAAGAAATACTCAGAAGTTCTAGAGTTCTAGAGTTATAAAGAATTTCATTTCTTTTGTATTATAACTTAGGTTACAATTTCTAAAACAGTATGATTAAACACAATCGCTCAAGTAAATCTCCATTTATGTAATTATATTTTCCGAAACATTTTACATTCTGTCTAATATAAGTTTTATGTAGGTGAGGAGTACAAACTTGGAGTTTATTGAATAAGTTAGTGCACTTAAAAAAAAGTGAATTTTTTAAAAATAGATTACTACTTCTTTTTTTTTTACATACTCTCCAGATTATATACCCAATAATGCCATTTATGATTTCGGGCGTATAAATGATGAAACAAATGTTGTATGCATCTTCTGAACAGAGATTTTTCTGTAACTTTTCTGCTTACCAAATTATTTAATTGATTTAAAACACCGGTAACAGGAAAATGTGACAATAGACGATCTGGTTGTCCTCTATATGACCTCATACGTTTTATTTTTTGTCTTACCTAAATTTTGATCTCGAGCTTACCTAATGAATGTATTTCTTGAAACACATCTTGTGCGCAGTGAAATCTTATCATACATTTATATCAAAGAAGATGTATGATATGAAGAAAAAGGACAGCATCCCAACAACACAAAAATACAAAACACATATATACGATATGTCGATCTCTAAATCTAAATGTTTGTTGTAATTGAATATTAAAGAATATATCAACGATTCACCGTCAATACGAAATTTTCTAAATTAAAGAATAGTTTATATAAACAGAAGACAATCACTGACGAGGATTACTGTATTATATTGTATTATATGGAAAGGATTAAACATATTTAATACCTCTCATCTTCCCTAATTTTTAATCTCTGTCAATGTGTCAATAATATATATATATATATATATATATATATATGGCAGTCTGCAGGGTTTAAGAACATCAGTTGTTCGACCTGCGAGTCAAATGCGTTTTGTTAAAATATATTTTTTCACTCTTTTGATCTTTTGGAAAATGTTGTTTGTGCTGTATTTAGACCCTTCTACAACGAAATTTGTTACATGCACACGTATAAAAATTGCGGTTTTTATCCAACGCAATCATAGGTTTGAACGTTGTTTTCAATTTAGACTTGTTTTATATATATATATATATATATATAAAGATAGAACAATTAGATGTAAGAGCATTAAACAAACACTGAACTTTATAAAAACAATACAATTGCACATAAAGAACAAAACCTGAAGTATAAACAAAATAATAATCAGCAATAATTAATTAAGGTTACATTAACAAACAACGGATTGCTTTATAACATTTTACCTACATATAGTAAACAGCTTTATAGGATTTTTTGATTGTTTACAGATTGTTCAGGACATTGTCACGGTATTAACATTATTACCGACAGAAAACGAAGCGGAACTTGAATCAGTCATAGAGGCAGCCACTGAAATATCAAAACAAGAAAAAGAATTCTTATCGGAAAATGTTCAGGTAGATCAACTCCTGCAATTGACAAATATTAATTAGATAGGGAGCTATTTAAAAAGTAATTTCTTAAACAATCTTAATTAACATGTTTTGATAAATAATTCTATTGATGTATTTTAAGCCGCAGTGTTAATGAATCTCAATTGTATAAGCAGTCTGCGACGTTAAGCGGTAGCCCGAAGCCCCTGTCTAGTAAAAATCTCATCGGACTTGTGCAGAAGCACTGGTGATTGCCCGACCGGTCTTGTGAACATCTGAAATCGTTTGCGAAATTGTAGCCGGTATTTTATTGAATCTATGAAAAACAAGTTACAAATTTGTCGCCGACCTTGTTTTCTTCCGTTAACTGGTATCCCTATTTAATTATATACGGTTGTTCCCCCTTCTTATGAAAGGGAACCAGTCGTCAACGCGATATACCCAATTACCAACGAAATCGAAAACGAGGCTCGACCATGTGCTTGCAATAAACACAATCTATAAATACCACTCAATGTAAACAAACAATCAAGAATCGATCTCATTTCGATTCTGAAATGGAAACAGGGGGCTATCCCAGGTAAAACATTGAAAAGTTGAAAATGCCTTCATGAATAACCGGAGAAGTTTCGAGTTGAAAAAACCTATGCAGAAAACGATCTAGGCATTTTATTATTTGAAACAAAAGTCAAAAATAACGGCGAAAGTGACAATAAAGAGGGTGTTGATAGGGGTTTATAGAATAGAGAATAATGGGCAAAAAAACATAAAGAATATTTGTTTAGAAAAAAATTGACAAAACATAAAGAATTGAGAAAAATGAGGTGTTCAAATATAAAGAATGGAGAAAAATAGCATAGAAAATAAAGAATACAGAAATGAAGGCCCCTTCCAGATCAAAAAGAAGTGCTAGAGAATTAACTATAAACTTTGATATTTAAGACTAAGGATTTGTATACAAATCCTTGTTAAGACTAACAAAAATATGAAAGAATATTAGGAATAATTTTAAACTGTTTGGGATCATCCATCAATGAGGAATTTTTCCCCAAAAAAGTAACAATCCCTAAGTTGAGTAATAATTTACTAGTGCTTAAAATGTCTTTTTACTTGAAATGGTACAAGTTTATGGAAAAAAGATTTTTTTTTGGCAAAAGAACTATTCTAATTTTTTATTGGAGAAAATGAGAATTTTACATTTGACCTGGAGAAAAAAACAACAATTTTTAATAAGTTATATTCACTTACAGATACAAAAATGTAACCTCAGAATGCAGGATTTTACATCTAATTTTCCAAAATTTTCTTGGGGGGGCATGCCCCCAAACCCTCCTAGAAGGTTCGGATCACTTCGTGATCCTCACAAGTGACACAAAATTTTTCAGGTCTAGTAAACATCAATTCGGGCTAGTAATTTTTTTATTTAACTAGCCCTATGGGCTAGTGCTTTGAAAAGTTTTTGGCACAGACTGGTGTAAGAAGGTGTGAGTGGCAGAAAATATTTTTTATCATCACCATTTAAAACTATACAAATTACTTGATTTTTACATGATGTTAGGTTATTTTTCATCCCCTTTTAACGCTATTTGCTTAATAATGGATAAGATAACTTAAATTCAAGTTTTGTCTCACCAACAATCGGTGTGCTATGAAAATTATTCAACAACGCATTTGTCACTTCGGGTTTGAATGATTCACCAGCACAAGATAATTATGTTAGATAACAAAATACACTTCTCTAAATAATGCCTAGTTTCAGCTTCCACAACGTCATGTTTTTATATTTTGGTTATATTTTATTCTAGGATTCATTGCTTGACGTTATAGACAAGGCTAGTGAAAAATTAGCACATACCGATGTTGTTAATAAAAATGAGACAGCAAATGTACAGCATATGGTTTCGTAAGTTGATAGATTATTTCGTTGACAAATATTTAACTCTTTTTTTGTTTGTATGACCACCACAATATGCTTAATACAATTATACTTTAAAGAGCTTATTTAGAGAGATTCCATTGAACTATATTTGATTTTGAAATATGTCTTGTCAGGTTGTAGGAGTTTCTTTCTATTCTATTTTTCTCTATATGTTGTTGACTTGAAACCAATTTTGCTGATAAAAAATCCTCACCAAAGATACCTTGTTAATAATTTGGTACGACAGACTCACGTGTCGTGTACGTAAGACTTATCAGTGGCGCTGGATTAAAAAAAGTTGCAAAAAGTCAAATTAAATATTACGAAGTTGAAGTTTATTAATAACCGCAAATTCCGAAAAACTGTGCTAATTACGACTAAGGCAATCTTAACCTTGGGGTAGAAAAACATAAGGGTTTTTTACTATTTCAACATTTTATAAATTGTAAATTCAGTTTTCATTCATTGTGCTGCTGCAACGATTTCCTTAAAGAGGCAGTTTGAAATGTGTTTATCTTACATTGTACTATTCCGTTCACAGCTGCTAAAACTTTTTCAAATAAAGACTGGTTTTGGTCCCGGTTATTTTTTAGAATTTGAGATCATGTTAGTTTACTTTTTTTCGACAATTTGTAAATCTAATTTGTTTTGTATTCTTGTGATGTACACAGTGCAAAGGAGGACTATATATAGTATGGTGTTGTAAGGTTGGCAGGCAACAGTTTGTACACATTTTGTTTAATAAACTCCTCTTATAGTTTCCAACCCTTATCCTCGAATCTAAGAAAATATGCATACACATTGTACATTGAAATTTTAAATCACCTCTTATGGAATTATTCAGATTTACAGTCATCAAGAAGTCAAAAATCCAAAAATTTGAAAACCAACAATCCATAATACTAAATGTTTATATTTGAATGTTCATTATAGACCATTCTTCGTTGCTAAAGAAACATAATTTAAATAGTTTTAGTGGTATGGTTAAACACTATAATATCTTAAATGCTGTCCATTAAATTTTCGAACTCTTGCCTGTATTTTTACAAAATAATAATTATCTTATATCAATACTTTATAATTCAACATGATATGCTATGTGATTTATAAAGTTCAACAAAGTACAAAAAAGTATCATGATGAAAACACGGAACATATTTTTAAGGTCATTCTCTAGATTTTGATGAATTAGGAACTTGAAATTGCGGAAAAAATGCACAGCACAGAAGTTTTAAATTTGATAAATTGTTGTTCTTCGACTGGGTGAATAAAAAAACTAATATCAAATTTTACCGTGAGAAATGTTCCGAAATGTTCTCTGGTATCTGGTAAAGGAAACAAAACTAATTTTGTTTTTGGGGGGATGGGGGCGAGTAAAGAACAATTTGAAGATGATCCATGGAAAATTTATACTTTTTTCTAGACTGGACGAACGAAACTGTACAGGTACGAACACAAATTATATAATCAAATTATACTTGATTGTTAGTTCTTACTGGCAACCTTGTAAACATAAGACTATCTATATCACACACAATCACATCGTAATTTTATGTTCTAGCACATGCCTTATAGTAAAATTGGGAACTAATTGATCCCGAAATTATATGTTAAATTATTAAGCACTATTAAGAAACTAAGGTTTCATCTCAAGAAGGCAAAGTTGACCTTGGTTGTTTTTTTTTTAATCTGTTTATGTTATTTACCTCCTCAATTACTGAAATATTCATTTATTCTTAGTTTTACTGATATTCTCTATATATTGTCAATATACTAATGTTACAACTCTCTTAGGTATATTTGGTTTCTCCTTTTATACCTCTTTTGGTCATATAGCGCCTCAAGTATTCATAAAAAAGGGGCGAAAGATACCAGAGTGACATTCAAACTCATATGTCGAAAATAAACAGACAACGCCATGAAAAAGAAAAAAAGACCAATGGACTAACAATAGTACACAAAACACAACATAGAAAACTAAAGACCGAGCAACACGAACCCCACCAAAAACTGTGGGTGATATCAGATGCTCCGGAAGGGTAAGCAGATCCTGCTCCACATGTGGCACCCGTCGTGTTGTTCATGTTATTACAAACCCGGTAATAAGTCCAACTCGGTAGGCCACATTCGGGAAAAGGGTACAGGTTTGTAGTTACTACAGTTAGTAACAGATCCGTTATCATCTGTGAAATGGATATTCAGTAACGGTCAATCAACGCGTGATGGCGTCCGTAAAACTTACGAAGGGATGACTTCAACTTCACCACTTGGAACTCTTGGTTTAATAGCTTCCTTGTGAGCAGCAACCCTTTTTCAAGGAAATCATGATAGGAAATAAAAGCCCTGGAAAATCGTTTCAACTGGGAGATATATACTCCGTATGCAGGAGCAGCTGGAATGTTGCTACATAGAAATGGAAAGTTCACAATTGGAAAGCTGAGATCATCTTTGTTGTCGAAAAGTTTTGTTTTCAACTGACCCTCATTTTCAATTTCTAGATGTAAGTCAAGATATGAGGCAGACTTAACTGTATTTGTTGTATCTTTTATCTCAAGTTCGTTGGGATGATTCGTTCAACATAATCACAAAATTTTTAATTATTTAGTTAGAGATCATCATCTATATAGCGGAAAGTAAAGTTAAAGGATACTGCTAACTTCTTTTCTTTCTTCCTAAGAAGTTCCTGTATGAAGTCAGTCTCATATGAATAAAGGAACAAGTCGGCAAGAAGAGGGGCACAGTTTGTTCCCATGGGAATGCAGATTGTTTGTTGAAAAACACGTCCTCCAAACGTAACAAATATGTTTTCAGAAAATTTGTTGATAGAACCAGAATGATTTTTTACAAAGTAGGATTTTTCCCTCCCTAAGACAAGATACTTGTATCTACGTTGGCCATTATTTTTTATGAAACAAAACAGGACCAACTCTTTCAATTTGTGTTTTAGTTTCATGTATTTATATACCTCGCATTCACTTTTGTTTTGAGAGGGGGCGAGAATTACTGATGATGGTCTACACAGAACAGCCCATCGAACGAAAAAAAATGTACTACCAATATCAATGGTTTACCTACAGAAACCCCTGAGCTAGGGACTCTGTAAGCCTATCAGTACGAAGCAAAATAAACAAATGATAATACTCTTGCAATAGCTATGTTAAGTACAATGTATAGGCTTTGAATATAAGTGCATGCATTTGTGAACCTTTACAGATTTAAGTAGTGAATAAGTGTAAGATTAAATAAAAATGCATGATATGATGTCCTTGTAGCTCATAAAGTATTGACATTGAATATTAGTTTGAATTTAGAGTATTAAGTAGATTATTCGAAATATATCATTGTTTTCCTTAGATCGTTGTTTGATTCAAGTGCAAACCTTTTAGACGCACAGGTTGTTACGGAACCAGACAAAGAAATCGATAAACAACCCACCAATGAGGATGAAAACCAACAAACAGATGATGGAAATGAAGATACAGGAAAAGATGATTCAGGAAATAATGATTCAGAAAATAATGATTCGGGAAATAACGATTCAAGCAATGATGATTCAAGCAATGAATATCCAGAAAGTGACTATTTAGTCGAATATGACGACGTTGTACAAGAACAAACTGAAGAACAAACTAAGGAACTCGAAAAAAAAGTAATAAGTAGAAAAACCATACATTCTAGAAGTAATTTAGGGAACAGTCATTACTTACCAGCAGGGGGTAGGTGGGGAAGATGTTTTAATTAGAAAATTCTTGCTTCCTAAGCGGAAGAGCAACGTGAAGGCAATTTTATATCAGTGTGAAAATTGCGAAATAAATACAACCGAATTTTCATAGCTTTTATAAAAAGTAAAATTGGCATGACTGATGTTGGAATGAGAGACTAAAAGAAGAGCCACAATCGTAGAAAGGCTGTCAAAAGGAAATTGAAACTTCTGGTTTCAAAGCGTAAAAATTTGAACAAACAACTGAATCCTTCAATTGAAAATTAACCACTTTTGTTTTTTCCTCATATGAATGAAATGTATGACCTTTGCAAAGAAAAGCATTCGTTAAGTACTAACAATATTGATGTAGAACAATTGAATAAACTTTCTTGAAATTATGCACAGCTCTATATTTTTTATTCGAGAAGAATGTTTTTTTAATCATACAGCAAAATGTTTGATTTTGGAAAACTTGGATAATCGTGTGGAAGAATGATATTTAGGAATTGTATGCAAAACAGCATGAAAGTTGGATAGAGACTGCCGATGAGGGAGCCCGTGTGGAAGAAATCATCGGTCATTAAATGGAAGAGCAATTGGAGAGTGATAGCAGTCAACGTGAGATTGATAGAGTGACAGTCGAGAGTGGTGAGGACTGATTAAAAGTTAGTTTGAAAAAGATTTTGAATTTGTCTAACAATGCATGTTTTGTGTTTATCTTGTTTTACATGTACAAATGTTATAAATGTACACTAAATGTCATGTTTATGGTTGTTTTCATTTAAAAGTAAGAAGTTAAGGAATGGGGGCAGGTCAACATTTTCAAATTGATTCTTTTGAGGGAGTTGATTTCTTGGTTTTTCCCAACCAAGGGGGTTTAATTTTATTTCATGGTTTTGGTTAAAAATTCCCCAACCCCTAGCTTGTAAATAATGACTTAATAAATAATATAAAAAAGTAATCACTTTTTAACGAACCAAAAGAAAAAAAAATGCAATTTTTCCAAAAGTGAAAATGCCCTTTGTTCTGTGATGTCATTGATGGTTGTAATAATTATTTCATGTTTTTGTATTAGGAAGAAAGAACAAAGAAAATCCTTCACACTCTTGATATCATAGCCGAAACAGCACTTCAGACTCTGAACGAAGAAGAACCAAAGAACATCGAGTTCTCCTCAAAGAGTATGAATTTGTTAGTTGGAATTTCAAAATTAAATACATCAACAAATGCTTCTACGAATATCCGTACATCACGTAAAATCGGCAACAAGACTGTCACTAGTTCGTTTGAGCTACCAACAGAAATAAAGGAGCAACTTAAGCAAGTCAGTAACACTGGCTTTAAATTCCAGGTAAGATTCAAAAACTGATAGTTGTTTTGCTTTGATTATAATGGTAGTATCATAATGTTTGTCAAAATATGTCCAGGTTTAAACAGAGAAACATTAGAATGAAAGCAAACGAAATTCTATGAGTTCAAGTGTAATGAAACAAAGTAAATTTGTGAAAAAAGAAAAATATATAGGAGGGCAATAGAAAACTATTGGTCGAGGAAAAACATTAAATACCAAGGCAATGTAATAAGTACGAAAAGACAAACAACAGTTCACAAAACACTACTCAGCAAACTAAACATTGATCAGTCTTATTTTATCAGTCATATTCGGAGATTTTGCATCACTTACTAACGAATTGGTAAATATATTAATAACCTTAAGACATCATTTAATTCATAAGCCATTGATTACGTTAATTTTCTAACCTTAAAACTACGTGTGCTGCTTTTGAATTCTTCTAAATATGATTGCATTTACGTCACACTATTCAAGTGTATTATTAAGTTAAACGTTTAAAATAATCAGATGGACGATAGTTGACATGATGGATTCATGCGTTAAATGGACTATATCTGGCATTTGGGATCTATTGGTTTAATTGACTTTTGTGAGTTTAGAAAATTGTATGCGCTTGTCATACAAGTGAGAGGATTAGCTAGCTATAAACCAGGTTTAATCCTCCATTTTCTGCATAAGAAAATGCCTGTATCTAGTCAGGAGTGCCTTGTTATTTCACTTTTTGTTAGCGCTTAAGATATTGGCTTAAGAGCACATTTGTTTATGGTAGAATGTATACGTATCTTCAATTTGAAATTAAAACGAATAACTAATCAATCGGGATCACTGAAATTAAAACGCTGAGAAATGATAAAGTCTCGAAATTTACTGGCATGATAACCTTTGTGGTAACAGACATTTAGGAGATTACCTCAGTTTTGTTTCTAATTGATTGATCTATGCGATTTGAATAATGGTATGCTTTCGTTGCCTTTGATTTATAAAATCAACCTTTGAATTATAGTTCGAGGTAAATAATCTTTAATTTTTTATTTGTCATGGACAGTGCAACGAGTTCCATTATTATTATTAGTTCTGATGTTATACTGTTATACGACTGTCCCTTGTTAAAACGGGGTTGGTTGGCCGTTGATCTTAGTTTCGTTTCATGTTATTTGCTTAAAACCAGGCCTCTCTTTTTTTGTAATTTGTTCTAAAGTTATGCCATTAGTGGCCTTTAATTGCTTACCATACAGTATGGGTTCCTTATTGATAAATGTACAAATACATATATTTTTTATTGTAAATTAATCGGCAATTAAAATTGAGTCCTACAAATATTGACATTGATCGTTAATATTTTGATAACTGCTTAGTAGATGGCAATTGTATAGGTCTAAAGGGGATACTTAAGTCCAGTTGCGCGATTCCGAGTCCTTTGAGATTTTAGTTTACTAACATGTTGTTTTACAGATGTTATTTTCAGACAGAAATCCGAGAATCTTCGACAAAACATCTAGATTTATAAACACACCAATGATATCTTTAACTCTAAGGGATATCAATCAGGTTCAACTTCATGTAAAGGAATTACCAAAACCTGTTGTCATTAAAATTCCCACTGGAAGTAAGTATTAGTATTACAGGAACACATAATATTGAACTAATGATAAAATATTGATTATATGTTTTTGGATAAATATAAAAATAAGAAGATGTGGTATGATTGCCAATATATGAGACAACTCTCCACAAGAGACCAAATAACACAGAAATTAACAACTTAGGTCACCGTACGGCCTTCAACAACGAGCAAAGTCCATACCGCATAGTCAGCTATAAAAGGCCCCAAAATGACAAATGTAAAACAATTCAAACGAGAAAACTAAGTCATATTTTATTCTAATTATTTGTGTGGTCGTCGTGAAGATTTTTTAGAATTATTTTTTGAAATGCTTCAAAATCAAATTGTATGTCTAATGTTTAGCATATTTATTGGAAAATTTACAGCGAGTGACAAAACTCAGTATGTTCCTTAATGGAAACAAACATTATTATTTGTTTCAGCCTGTTAGTTACGTTATTTTTAAAGTGGATACTTTATGTAAAAAAATAAATATTATTAAGAAAACGGGGATATGTTAAACCTTCTTTTTGGATATATTTCTGCAATTAAGCTATATTAATATTTAAGTTTGTAAAGTTAACTCCTTTTTTTTCCGTCTATTTTAGATCTCTGTTCTTTGTGTTTAATATGCACGTGTTTGGATTATTAAACAGTAATGTTGTGTTTAACAACTGTCGAATTTGAAGAAAAATATATGATTATAACTTAGTCCTTATAAATCATTGGATTGATGACTACCATTTCTTATAACAGTAAAATTGACAAAATATTCCAATAAAGAAATTCTGCAAAATAATGTTACAAGCAATTTAAATCCACAATGGGAAAAAACACACTTATTATCCATTTCTAGAACTGTTAATGGTGACTACAATTGCAAAAACGGCCCATATTTATGTAACAAAAGTATTCTTCTTTCCAATAAATAGCTAAAAGTCTACGTTTTAACGAATTTGTCAAAATGCTATATTTTGGGGCCAAAAAGGGGTCTTACCGGATCTACTCCTTTAATAATTATGTATGATGATCTAAGCTTTCTTTGTGACCTTGAAATATAGGAATCCACGAATACAACTGTATGCTTCCTATCTTGACTAACATCTAGAATTTGACAGTGATGGTCGTTACAGAACTCCAATTTTTTTTCAAAATTAACTTATACAAGATTTATGCAGAATTACTCGAGCTGCACCCTGCATATCTCGCTTGTAATTGATTAGTTCATTGCTTGTGCCTCATATAACAATGGCGTGAGTTGGTTGCTAGATAGTATGAAGATATTGACACAAGGGTTCTAAAAGATAAAATTGAAGTGATCACTTCGACAGTTTTACAATGCCATCATGATCTTGTTGACAGTATATGTGTCACAGATGAGCATATATGTATCCCATATGTCGTATCCGCACTCTCAACATCTTTTCCTCGCTATAAAACCATCGAATGTGGCAAACGACTGTATTTAACTTGTCACCAACAACACGAACGGCATGTACCACCAGTGAAGCCGGAGTTTATCCCCGGGTTTTACAGAGTACTTGTTGCTCAACCTTTAGTTTTCTATATACATTAAGTTATGAGTCATTTGTAGACTTAATTATCTGTTCGTCTTTTTTTATCTTTTTTGGACATGATTGTTTGTTTTTTTTTCTGTCTTTCCTTGCATGGATTTGTTTTGACCTTTTAGTATCTCCTTTATTTAAAGAACTGTTAAAAGGAGCGAATTTTTCTAAATGTTCATGTTAAAATTTGTCCAAATAAAAATCGAACTTCCTTAAAACTTATGCAGAAGTACTGACAGGAAAAATCTATTGAGTAAGTGATACACTAGGAGGATAACATTTCAGAAGCAGCTTAAATCAAGTTGCAGTAAATAAAAAGAGTACCTCTGCGGATAATTGCTTTCTCAGATGCAAATCTCAATTTTACCTTTAGCAATGACCATGCGATAAAGTTTGGAAAAGCAAAAGAATTATAAATAATTTAGATCCTTAATTATTACGCAATAGTGCTTTAAATGAATTACCCAGTACCTTTACAGAAAAGTTTTAATATCAATAAGGTTTTGCCATTTTTTATCTTTTTAATTGTTTTACCTTTGCCAGGATTTTACATACCCCCATACACTACCACCTGACAAGGGTATCAATGGGTTAAATTTAGAAATAAATGCAGTATACAACATGTATCTCTGACTGATTGAATGTTACTCTCTCTCTCTCTCTCTCTCTCTCTCTCTCTCTCTTACAACACTAATACTTTTCACTCATCTGTTTTGCTACAATATGTATCATGACTTACTTTTTAATACAATTATTTTAGAGACAAACATAAATTGGCTAGTAGTATATAACTTATTTCTTTTCACTTAACTAAAAAATATATGATATGAAACATTTAGTTAAATATTACATGTAAAGGAGACAAACAAATTTCACAAAATTGGACTTTATTATTTTTCTTTATGATATATGATATTCAAGAAATTGGTATTTCTTTATTCTATTCTTTAAAAGGGCATTGGCTGTCAAATTTATGAACACCGATTTGACTCCAATTTTCATATTTTATCTATAACATACTAAAATGTATATCCAAATTACAATAATAAAATTGAGAATGGAAATGGGGAATATGTAAAAGAGACAACAACTCGACCAAAGAGCAGACAACAGCCGAAGGCCACCAATGGGTCTTCAACGCAGCGAGAAAATCCCGCACCCGGAGGTGGTCCTCAGCTGGCCCCTAAATAAAATTGTATACTAGTTCAGTGAAAATGGACGTCACACTAAACTCCAAAACATATAAATGAACTAAAATTAAAAAAACATACAAGACTAACAAAGGCCAGAGGCTCCTGACTTGGGACAGGCGCAAAAATGCGGCGGGGTTAAACATGTTTTGTGAGATCTCAACCCTCCCCCTATACCTCTAGCCAATGTAGAATAAAGAAACACATAACAATACGCACAGTAAAACTCAGTTTAATAGAAGTCCGAGTCCGATGTCAGAATAGGTAACAAAAGAAACTATGCAAAATGACAATGATACATAAATGAACAAAGGACTACTAGCAGTTACTGACATGCCAGCTCCAGACCTCAATTAAACTGATTGAAAGACTATGTCTTCATCATATGAAAATCAAGTACAATCCCTCCCGTTAGGGGTTTAGTATCATACCATCATAAAATATATGAAAAGAACATAACCCGTATTATGCCAACAACTGGTTTTAGAATAAATGTGTTTATTTCCGATGCAAAGACCCTATGAGTGAATCAATATTAATACCAAAATATGCAATCCTGAATGACTTGACAACAGTATCGTAACTATATCCTTTCCGAATAAGTCTGTTCAAAGGTTTGGTTAGCTTTTAAGGTGAATGCCGACATTTTTGTGCTTTGTAAAGAATATTACCATAAAATATTGGATGTGAAATACCTGAACGTATAAGATGTCTGCATGTTGATTTATATTTACGAATGATGTCCTTGTACCGATGATAAAATTTAGTAAATGTTTTGACTAGTTTGTGATATCGAAAAACCTGGTGTAATAATTTTTCAGTAATACAGAGATTTCTTTCGTTGAAATCAAATACGTTGTTACATACACGAGCGAATCGAACAAGTTGAGATATATAAACACCATAAGATGGCGAGGGAACGTCACCATCTAAAAATGGATAATTAACAATAGGAAATGAAAAATCATCTCTTTAATCATAAATTGTGGTATTAAGCTTCCCGTTAAAGATAAAGATATCACGATCCAGGAAAGGACAGTGTTCATTGTTAGTATTAGCTTTATTTAAAGTCAGTTCGGCAGGATAAATCTCTTTAGTGTACATACTGAAGTCGTCATTATTGAGAGCCAATGTATCATCTAAATATCTAAAAGTGTTATTAAATTTTTGAATCGGATGTTGTTTCTATGGGTCTTTGCTGATTTTAGTCATAAATTGTAACTCATAACATTAAGTCTGAAATAAACAGTTAACAATGCATGTACTCGATAAAATATATCAGAATTTCTTGTGTATATTTGTCTAGACGCCTTTTAATTAACTATCGAGATGACTTCCGGAGACTGCCGACGGTCACATAACCCGACATAATCATAAACAAAAACATAAATAAATAGCGACCTCGTGCAATTGGATTTTTCTATGTCTGTTTGATTTCATGTTATAGGTTAACAAATAAGTTAATTGTCGTTTTTACCTGTATAAGAATGATTTTTTTGTGGATCGAATCAGTCAACGAAATGGTTCACCTTTGTTTCACTTTCAATGCTGACATTCTTTTCCTTTTAATGGCCGAACATGACTAATGCATGCGCAAACAATCTCTAGCTACTGGGTTGAATTGAAGGACACATGGATACGGATTCAATGAGGTCGAATTATTCACTAGCAAGGGAATAATTCATCACCGATGTTACTTTGCTTATTTTGACAAAATCGAACCAAATTGGTTTATTCATTATCTCACTTTTATTAATGATTGAAACAAACCAAATCATATTCTATTTTTTTTTTCATATCTCGTAGCTAGTGCCCCTTTAACTCAACCATATTTGGTTTTGTTTCATTTAATTTACGTTTATATATACTAGTATATATATTTCTTTGTAATTATGACTAACAGATTCAATGATATACTTTCATGTTTGTAACCAAGAAGCGCATTCTCTTTGTTTAGAAAAAAGTTTCACAATATTTAAAGAAGACTGTCACAATTGAAAAGTTATTGGGCATCCTAAAAAAAGGTGTTCAACGGTTTCTTCTCCAAGTTAACAAAAAGTACATAACTTGGTATCTTTTAATAATCTTAAAAAAAGTATCACCAGTGTTAAACTTATCCAAATCATGATTTAGACAGTTCTTTTTAAGGCATTTTTTTTCATAGTGTTAGGGATTTTTGAAATCAGACCATAATACTTGATAAAATTATTGGTTTTTTTCTTTTTCTTGAAATTGCTCAAATTTATAAAAATTCATATTTTCATGATTAATAAGGTTACTTACTGACTGCACACCTCCCTTATTCCATTGAATTCAATACGGGAAATCATCCAAAGAAGAAAAGTTCAAAATATCTAAGGATTAAATGGACGTAGTCACCTTTGATATGGCAACTGCGAAACGATAATTAGATAACTAACTAGAAAACCAAATAAGATATATACACACATATATATATATATATATATGGTAACTAGATAATTAAATGAATGTCACCTTTCATATTGGCAAACAGAAAACTAGATAACTAACTAAATAACTAACTATTTACAATAAATGAAACATCCTATTAAATGAATCTTTTGATACAGAGATTCGTAATTTTTTGTGTGGTGGGTCCTGGGGTACAGAGACCCACAATACCAAATATTTTGTAAGATAAATGAAATATGACGCATAATGACGCATATTTAAATTAAACGCTGTGAAATGTGCCAATAACTATATATGCACTACGGAATGTTCATAGAAACGGGCACAAATAAGAACTGTTCTTACGTGATACGAATGAAAGTCTCAGATTACTAGATTTATAGAAATCTAAAATCATATAGTCCAAAAACACAACATTGTATAGCTGTACTAGCAGATACGGACATGTTAATTGTAGATAATACACTGATGTTCACCATATACTACTTAGTTGATGGTTCATTCAGTTGGTTGTACAAGGATCATCCTGAAAAATATATTACAGACAGCAAAAATATGTTCATATATTATAAGAGGTATTGCAAGAAATAGTGGTGGGTGGTGGGTTTTTCAACCACTAACTTAAACTATTACTAATATTCCGTCTATTTCTTTCACAATGTCAGAATGAAGAAGATCGCGTGCGCATCCATATTGAGCATTTTCAATCAGATAACTGGTAGCCTACATTTGACAAGAGCTGAAACGGCCAATAAAACAAGTAATCTATGCTTACACTAATAACCGAATTTATGCTTCAAATCATAAGTTCTATTATTATTGATGCGCAATGTTCAGAAATATGGTACTGGCAGCATTTGGCCACAGCTTTATTACAAAACATTTATAAACACAGATAATTAAATGGACGTAGTCACCTTCATCAATTTTATTATTGCAGTTTGTATAAAATATTCTTACTTCTGTTTATACCCTGATTTTATTTTTTTAGAACACGCCAAATACAAGCATTTCACTATAAATGCCACAGATGAAGATGATGTTGCTCACGAAAGTAACTTTCTTCGCTTGAAAGTCTCACAGAGGGCAAACCTATATTATATGATGAAGCTTATCACAGATGGACCACAATATAATGTGTCAATCAGAATTGCAATAGATTTTCAAAAGAAAGTTACAATGTCTGATACAATAAATGGAATGGTCGTGACTGATTCACGTACAGCATTTTTCAAAGATCCTAAAGCCACATCTGTCACCTGGAGTATAGGGATAATTGCAATTTATAGCCGTGGCAACGAAACCAATACCACTGTGCCAGAAATATCAGTAAACATTTCAACAACTGCTATAAACTGTCGATACTGGGATAATACAGTTGGCAAATGGCTTCCTGATGGATGTAAGGTAAATCTGACGAAGCAAAATAATTGTTAGCATAGGGTTTTGTCCATTGTTTAAAGCCTTCTACTGTCGGGTTGGAAGAATTACAATGAATTGAGGCCTAAAGAAATAAATAACAGGCTTTTCATATGTTCATGTACTTGTCCAAATTCATGAACCTCTTTAATGGTTGGTTATTTTAGACATAAATGATAATACTGTGTTGATATTTGACAATCCGTTTTAATTTATTTCCTATTCCTCCAGTCTCGGTACAATTAACACTAAGCATATTGTTATAACAAAGAACCATTCTTAAAGAAACTCACCAGATGACTATCATAGTTTCTCGATAATATATTTTTTTATCTTGTTATCTTACATAAAAATATGCGAGCTACTTCCTTTGGATCTATGTTATATGGTTGATATAGCTTTCCTTGCATCACCCCAATAGTATCCCTTTCAAGTGTTTTCTCAAATATGTCACTTGTTTGACTATATTTTTGGTTTTATCTGCTCTTTAATTTCAGCGAGCGTCACTGAAGATACATAAATAGTCAAAATGCGCAATCCGGGTGCACAAAATTCATAAATTGTTGGATTTCATTTTTCATTTATACGAAATGTGGAGAATAGGTTTTGAAGTATATTTTCGAGATATGCCATCACCTTTTTCTCACAAAATACTGATTTTATTTGTAACGCTTGTGAAACTGTAAATTAAAAATATTATAAAGAATACGAGAATAACTGACAAATTTTAATTGCAGTATGTTATCACACTATACTTATAACTGACCTTCTAAGGATAACTAGTACCCAACTTTGAAGAATAACATATCTATGTTTGTCGTTTTTATGGAAAGGAATGGCTAGAGCTTTTTTCAGTTTTTAAAAGGCCCTCTGCACAAATTTATGATATCGCGCTGATCGGACGACAAATGACGACCAAAATGCATTTCGTGTTCCATTTAATTTACGGAAAGTATAGTTTATGTTGAACATATGTTCTTCAATAAAACTTAGTGAAACTTTGAATTAACTGGTCTAAAAGATTATCAATTCAACACTGAAATAATTTATTTTCTTAATTGTTTTTATGGTTCTGACATTAATTTTGTTATCAATAATTTGAAACATTACTTAATAAGTTGTATTGCTATACATTTATTAATAATCACGGTTCCATATCCTGTAGATTCTTATATTTTGGTATTGAACTAGGTCATGTTTTTCCAGATCTGTTGATGACGTCCTTTAGGCTTACACTTTATCCATTGGCTGTGCATTGATTCATTTTTTGTCTAGCATAATTTATAAGTTGTTATAGGCTTTGATTCTCTCTTTCGTGATTGTATGGTGTAATTGATAGGTATTCTGTTACATAGGTTTTAATTCAAATCTTTGAGAAATTACTTCTTTATCTACTCCAAAAATAGAAGCAATATCAGATATGATGTGTAGAAAATATGAACAAAAGGTCATGGTAAAATGCTTTTTCCCAATGATAAAGAATTATTCCATCAGTATACAGTAAGGAATCACATTTTAATTGTGTTTTCCAAATATAAATAAATTACTATAAATTCTAGCATGTCAATAATCAGTTCCTGGGTCCACATCACAAAAAAGCTTTTAAACTACTTTGCAAATTTAATGCTTGAGATTCCCGGTATATCGGAGCCTCCTTTCCAAAAATCACTTGTTTTGTTCTCGTCGAGACTATTTGCAGCTAGTCGCTTTTTTTTTTATCTTATAATATAAAAATCTGAAGATGTGGTATGATTGCAAATGATACAACTCCCCACCATAGATCACTATTTTAATTCATAGCAATTAGAGAGTCAAGTCTTTTTTAGATTATCCAATTGATATAAACGTGTTCATTCAAGTAAAATTGTGCAAACCAGTTTCCCTTAAATGTTAAGTAAATTTTTTTAAACAAGTTCATTACTACTTTATAATGTTTTTGAACTTAAATTTCTTAATTTTTTTCATATTTTTTACCGTATATAACTTTTCTGAATTATTCGGGGGGACAAATGTAAATATTTACTTATGAGGCAGAGACTGGTACTGTATGGATATAAGTCGTGTTGTTAGTATATCAATAGTGTATTTATATCAAAGTATAGATTCTTAAGCTCTATTATTTTATCAAATTTTCACACATATAAATGTGTTAATGTTTTTTCTGGGTTAGACAAATAATGATAATTAGACATTGTTAAACTATCAAAGGGTTCATTCGTCCGAAAATATTGTTTTATTACATGTTTTGTCAAATGGACACATTGAGATATTTTGAACATTTAGAATTATTCTACATTTTTAAGAAGGACTGAAGGAGTAGAAACCCTAATTATTTATTTTATCTTTATAGGTATCACCTTTATCATCTGGGGAAAGTTTAGAGTGTGATTGTGATCATCTAACTGATTTTGCAGGAGGAATTTTCGTTATCCCTAATTTCATTGACCCGATAGCTGATATTTTGCTTTTTCTTACTTTTTTTGACAATCCAGTGATTGTCTGTACAGTGATTTTGATATGGATGATCTATTTTGTTGGTCTTCATTGGGCGAGACAAGCAGATCGTAGAGATTCAGCAGTGGTATTTATATTAATATAGTTATGTTTAAGATAACAAATTTAGAGAAACAATATTTAATCATGTACACGCCTCTGTATATTATGTATTTACTTATTTTTTAAGCAGGCTTTATCTTCATTGCGCTACGATCGACCTTTCCAAACAAAATGACTAGCATTTCGACCAAGTCAAGTTTGCTTTTGATATTGCTCGGTCAATTGTTTTATTTTACATGATTCCCTCATTATTGCTAATTGATATATTCAGGTTTCCTTATATACTTAGGAATACATCTGAACTATTTTTAGATTAGGACGACAGCAGTTTGCCGATGTTCAAGTCGCGTAAATCGATTGTTTGAGCAGTTCTTTTGTAAGAACAATACCCCTGTTAATGAAGTCCGTATAGTGTGAACATGCATCAGCGTACCTTAATTACTGAGATATGTAAATAAACTCATCATAGATACTAGGATTGAAATTTAGTACGCCAGACGCGCGTTTCGTGTACAAAAGACTAAAAGTTAAAAAGTCCAAACAAAGTACATAGTTAAAGAGCATTGAGGACCCAAAATTCTTAAAACATTTGGCCAAATACAGCTACGGCAATCTATTCCTGAACGCTATATGATGGAGCAGAGGACATAATACTGCAAAGATAGGGAAATCATCCCGTTTGTTATATATTCTAGTTTAAAGTCGTCCATCTGTGTTAATATCGAGGAAAAGATCAAGATATGAGACAAACATTCTACTTTCGATAGTTTCTTTAATCTCAAGTTCACTGGGATATATGAGATGTAAGCACCCTTTGAAATGCCGGTTATTTAATGAAAGAACATCATCTAAGTATCTTAAAGCAAATTTAAGACTGCAAAAAGTAAAATATAAAAAAAAAACGAACTCCAAGGCAAATTCAAATCGGAAAGTCCCTTATCAAATGGCAAATACAAAAGCTCAAACACATCAAACGAATGGAAAACAACTGTTATATAACTGACTTGGTACAGGCATTTATTATGTAGAAAATGGTGGATTAAACCTGGTTTTATAGCTAGCTAAACCTCTCACTTGTACGACAGTTGCAAAATTCCATTATATTGACAACAATGTGTGAACAAAACAAACAGACATAACCAGTTGTTTAGTGGTCGTTTGTTGATGTGGTTCATAAGTGTTTCTCGTTTCTCATTTTTTATATAAATTAGACTGTTGGTTTTCCTGTTTGAATTGATTTATACTAGTCAATTTGGGGTCTTTTATAGCTTACTGTTCGGTGTGAGTCAAGGCTCCGTGTTAAAGACCGTACTTTGACCTATAATTGTTTACTTTTTACACATTGTGACTTAAATGGGGAGTTGTCTCATTGGCCCTCATAACACATCTTCTTATTTTCTATAATAGGTAAAAATGTCAAAAATAGGGGTATAGCAGCCAACACCATATTACAATCCAAAGATGTTTTTTTTTTTTTGTCTTTTTGTCTTTGAGAAGGTTCTGTTTAGGTTCTGCTTCATACGAGTACAAGAAAAGTCGGACAACAGTGGAGCACTATTAGTACTCTTTCCTGCTGTATTATCAATCCACCACTCTCAACAGTTGTCGATCAAAAGGTCCACCATTTTGTTGATTGCATCTCCGATGTAGTTGTTGTGGTTCTCTACAAAGTAAGATTTTCAGAAAACAGTTGAATTTGCAATTATGTTATTATTATCCTTATTATTATCATTATAATGATTACTTTAAAGAAAATGAAGACACCTTCTGAACCTCTGAACTGAAAGGCAAATATAATACAATCGAGCGTTTTTTTCTTTTTTGTAGAGAGGGATTATTACTCCTTTTCCGAGTGACCCTTCGGATCCTTTCAAGTATATCATGTGTGTTGTGACAGGATGGCGAATGAAAGCAGGAACCACAGCAAACATATCGTGTTACATCAAAGGCGACAGAAGACAAAGCTCGAGGCATTGTTTATCAAAGTCCTCATCTGGTCAGGTTTTGTTTCAAACCGGTGCAGAAGATTGGTTTTTGATAACCTCTCCATTTGATCTCGGCGTCCTGGACAATGTAGTTATATGGCATGACAACAGTGGCTCATCGCCGTCATGGTTTGTACATACATTTACTTTATATAAGTTCGTTATTATCTGCATGTATTGTATAAGTAAATGCTTTTTTTTGCCTTTACATTAGTTTCTCCACAAGTTAAGACATAATAAGTTACTGTTCTGACAGATTTTTCTTTACTTTAAAAATGAAAATTGTTCAATTTATTTTATAATTGGGTCTGTTACTTTATAATAGTAACAAAAATAATATACCAGACAATCGCAATAAAGAAAACTATTTCATTTATAGTTAGAAATTGCGTTGTTAATTTCCGCCATTTATACAGAATTTAACGGAGTAGGCTACTGTCCTTGCAGTTTTTTTTTGCGTTAATGAAATAAAAGTTCATATAATTTAATATTTTCATAAAGCTTATATTCTAAGCTTTCCAGTGAACCAAAATTTGCTTACCAGACATTCATTTCGAAGAAGATATAGTTTTTCTTTTGCAACCAGTATGTAAAATTTATTGTTAAGAAAGTTTATAAATCTGATATGTTCAGGGTAACTCGCCTCAAGAGTATACTATAATGACGATATCAAACATTACGCTCTAGCTTAGGAAATTTTGACTTTGCTAACAACAGTGTATTTTTATTCCATAAGAGCGCCAAATGAACCTAAATCATAAGTTTTCTTTCAAAGTTATCACTTTTCCAGACGAGGTTTGAATATTGGCTCATTTAACAACCACTATATCAGGTTAGCTGAATAAGAAATCCACTACCATAAGTAAAGAAGGGTTGATATAAGTATTCTAGGTCACAGGAAGCACCGCTCAGTAACTATAAGCTATTTCTTATATTTATATGTTTTGTTTCTTTTATATTGAAATATATGCCAGTATTTTAACAGGGAGCGTGCAATTCATTTGAAATAAGTTGCTGATTTGTAATAGGCGTTACATTTTCAAACAAGGACACATAGGTTCTTTTTTATGTAAAAACGGGATGAATACAGTTGAGTTTTACCAAGTGATCACGAGTATCCACGTCTGTTTATTCCTTCAGGGAAGAAACTAATGCTGCACATATTTACTTTTTCAATTATCACTATAGATTCTCATTATTTAAAAAAAACCATAACAAAATCAATCTAAAATATAACTAAACTGCAGCTGGATACTTCAGAAAAAATTCTTCATAATATAAAGAACGATATTTAGCCAGGTCGTCAAAAGTTCGGAAAGGTTTTGCCAAATGCAGCTAATATAATCTATTCCTGCGGTAGAAAATCCTTAGTATTTCGAAAAATTTAAAGTTTTGAAGACAGTTCAATTGACAATTTCAATGATAAATCATATCAACACAGTATATACAATACCACATATTTATTAACTTAGGTTTTCGATATTCTAACGGACAATCAGCATTTCAATGGGTACTTTTTGTGTTCCTTTAATGACCGATTAACATATATTGCAAAATGCATACAGAACCTTTTCAAAGACAAGAAGAAAAATCATCCTGCAATGTTCTATAATTTCACTTTCCGATAAAAATGAGGATGTTTTGTCACACAATAAACCACATTGCTACTGTATATCTCAGTGAATTTGAATATGAACTCTACCGAAAAAAAAATCTGCTTTATATCTTGATTTTTTCCTCGAATTTGACACAGCTAAATGACTTGAAACTACAATATATGACAAACTTAACAATTGTTTTCATTTTTCAGCAGTAACATACCCTTTGTCCCGACGTAGATATATATATAATATATATATACTTTAAAACGTTACGCCCATGCATGTCCACGCTATTTATTAAATATAGCCTGACAAAAAAAAACTGCTCAACAGAGTTATTTCAACTGAGCGTGAATTCACATGGTGGGATGAAGCATGCATAGAAGAGATGCTTGGCCTGTCGACCAACCCGTTTACGATTCTTCTGGAGTTGATGCAATTCCCTCGTTTTTTGTTTGTTACCATGATTTGTGAAGTTTCTGGAATATTGGTTGCAAACTGTAAAAAAATTGAACTAAATTCTTCAAACGATTCCATAATACCAGGTTCACAACTTCAACATGAGTGCAAACATTATGTGTTTTCTTAAGTGATTGATGAGATTTGAATATCGGTAAGATACTTTTGACTTTTATTTACAGTGAAAATTTCACATAGTACTGCACAGTAAAATACTAAGGTTTTAAAAGAGGGAGAACAATCTAAAGAAGTAAAAGTAGACTCAGGAGTCCCACAAGGAACTGTACTCGGACCGTTACTCTTCTTACGTCACACAAATGACCTCCCGGACACTGTAAAATTTTCATTACTGCTGTTCGCTTGTTGACTGTATAGAACCATCAAAATGGAAAATGACCATAAAATACTGCAAGAAGATATAGCAAACATAGAATATTGGGCATACAAAAGGGGAGTGTGATTAAATGCAAAAAAAAATGTTATATCTTAAGCATTAAAACAAAAGCCAAAGATTAGATACACTCAATGGTCACAACCTCCCACAAGTACAGAACAACTCATACCTAGGAGTCCACATACCAGAAGATCTGAAGTGCACCACACACGTTACAAATGTCACAAAAAGGTCTAAGTCAACCTTAGGTTTTCTGAGAAGGAACCTATGGTACTGCACACAGGAATGTAAAAAACTACTTACAAGTCACTAGTACCTTTAACAGTATGGGACCCCTAAAGTGAAGATACAAACAAGCTAGAAAGAAAGAATACAATGGCAAGCAGCAAGGTTCATAACATGCGAATATGTAAATGCTCTTTTGTTCCGACGTTGGAAAGTTCCGGGCGGAAAGAACTAACTAGCCGAAAAGTTCCGGAGGAACTTATTAACTACTAGTAGTTACTTTGTTCTTCCTCTGGTTTAAAAGTTCCACCGGAACAAAGTGACTAGTTGAAAAGTTCCAACGGAACATATCAACTAGTTGAAAAGTTCCAACGGAACATATCAACTAGTTAGAAAGTTCCTTTTTGCCAAATTAGTCAAAACCGGAACTAACAAACTAGCCCAAAAGTTCCAACGGAACTTATCAACCAGTCACAAAGTTCCATTTGGAAATTGATGCAAAGTAAAAGCGCAACATATTATCTTTGAACCCTTTCAAAGGGGAACAAAGAAACTAGCCACAAAAGTCAAACGGAACTTATCAACTAGTCACAAAGTTCCTCTTTGTTAGGGTTAGGGTTAGGTTAGGATTAGGGTTAGGGTTAGGGTTAGGGTTAGTTTAGGGTTACGGTTAGGGTTACGGTTAGGGTTACGGTTAACTATTCAACTAGCTACATTGTTCTGGGACTTTTCAACTAGCTACATTTTTCCGGAACTTTTCGACTGCACTCGGAATAAAACAACTGGTTGGAAAGTTCCATCGGAACGAAATAACTAGTTGAAAAGTTCCGCCGGAACAAAGTAACTGACGGAACATAGAGGCTGTTACAAATACAATACAAGAGAAGATGGATGCATAACAAACATGCTTGTCAAATTAGAACTACAAGAAGTACAACATGATAAAATGTTATTTTTTGTACACGATGGTTGTGGGTTAGGTTGTGCTATTGATCCAGACGAAAACCTAAAATCATCAAGACCAAGAAGAACCATCACAGCTAAATATTTTGATAACTTTCAAACAACAAATATTGTAGAAATGTAGTGAGAAACAACACTAGGTTTTTTGACATTCCTACCAGTAGAACACCAAAACATACCAACTCATTCCTTGTGTCCACGATAATCAACTAAAACATCGAGAAGGCACAGTTGTGCGCGCAACAAGAGTAGTGAGCTTTAAATCTGCTCTCGCGAACCGTCAGTAAATCGACGGCGCTTTCACCATGTTGTTTAAAAGCCAGTTGCTACGACGTTCACATATATATATATATAGATTCTACCACTGCATCGGGTGTGATACGATATTTATCCACTCGAGACAGTTAAATCTTCAAATTTAAAACGCGAGGCTCGCCGAGCGTTTTAAATATTTAAAATTTAACTGTCGAGAGTGGATAAATATCGTATTACACGAGATTTGGTGGTGGAATCTGTTTTTCTAATGATTTTCAAACAATACGCAGGCCAATTTATTCCTTCTTTTCGAATGATCTGCAAAAAGATGTGTTCTTTCTATGTGACGTCATCAGGCATGGTCGCCTTTTTTCATGCCGTCACAATAGGAAATTCAGAGGAAAGCAAGAAAATTCGACGTCGGATTTTAACCAATGAAGAACTGAGATCAAACGAACCACACGTTGATTAAATTTTTTTTATACAATGGGTGCAGAAAGGGATAAATTGACGAAGAATTAGAGAAACAAATATAATAACAGGAAGTACATTGACTGAATACAAGATAACTAAATGGTTAATTTAAATATGATTATGCCAAAATGCAACCAGAAAACTTAAATGGGGAAGATCATCTTTATTTTTGTCATCTGAAATAAAATCAAAAAAGGGCGTTTTGGTTGTCCTTAAATTTGGGCAGTTCAGATTGTCGTTATACAATTTTTGTTTATGTGTAAACTAAACATTCAAATCCAATACATTTGCATAAATGTCCCTTTGTAAATATGTGTGTGTGTCTTATCGTTAATTATCTTACTGGAACAAAGAAGTTTTATTGGTTAATAAAACAAATCAAAGATTGTAATTTTAAGGTGAGTTAACTTCGATAATTTTAGTGAACTTAGAATATTACTTTTTTGATATATTTTTAAATACCGATTTTTACTGTGTAAAGAGATCAGTTACCCCATTTGTCATTTTATTCCTGATCGAATGAAATCAGATTGCATAGTCTTACTTTTGAATAGATGTTATTGTTATATATATATGCCAACGAAATGAAAATAAATTTTAATTTCATTGCAAACACCTGTGTTGTTAACGAATAGTCAAAAGATATACAAAATCAAAATTAAATGTTGAAACATTATCACGATATCATGCATTGTTCATTGTTTCCTAAATGAAGCTTTTGTTATTCCTGAAATTTTAATGAATGAAAATAAAATCATAAAACATTTTCAGGATCAGGGTACACCAACATCATATGATAAACCCTTTGTAAATAAACTGGAACGTGAATTAAACATTCTAGAGGATAATATTGAATTGAATATGGAAACTGATGCACCAATTACATTTGCTGAGGTAAAACTGGTCATTTCAAACCTTAAAGTAAACAAATCAGCAGGTCCAGATAGAATTGTGAATGAAATACTCAAACATTCACAACCTGTGATAATTAATTCTATTGTAAAAGTTTTTAATTTGATTTTAAAGACCGGTAATTATCCAGATTCATGGAAATTATCTTTCATGATCCCTTTACATAAAAAAGGTGACAAGTTAGATCCTAATAATTATAGAGGAATTTCTCTTATAAGTAATCTACCAAAACTTTTTAATGCCATATTGAATAATAGGCTAATCAAGATTGTTGACAAACAATGAAGTGATTGTCAGTTTGGTTTCAGAGAAAATCACAGAACAGCTGATAGCATCTTTTTATTGAAGTCCTTGATTAATAAATATCTACATAAAGAGAAAAAAAAGATTTATGATTTTATAGATGTGAAAAAGGCTTTTGATTCAGTATGGAGAACTGCTTTACTTTATAAATTATGCAAAATGGGAGTTGGCAGGTCTTTTTACAGAGTTATAAAACAACAATACTTAAATACTAAATCATCTTTGAAATACAAAGATTATGTATCAGAATTTTTTAATATTGCTAGAGGGGTTAAACAAGGAGACACCCTGAGCCCCACTTTATTTAATGTCTTCATAAATGATATTGTAAAAAATTTTGAGGGAAATGATTCAAGTCCCCTTAAGCTTATAAATAGTAAGGTGGGATGCCTCCTTTTTGCAGATAATCTTTTGATCCTGTCAGAATCGAAAGAGGGTCTTCAAAACAGTTTAAATAATGTTAAATTATATTGCAACAAATGGCAACTCTCTTTAAATACAAACAAAACAAAATCCATGATTTTCAGTCAGTCCAAACAAAATGGTGAAACATCACATATTTACTATGAGAATGAAGTCAGAGAGCGTATCAGAATATTCATTTTTGGGAATGTTGATAAAATGTAATGGAAATTTATCAAAAAGTACCTTAGAGCTGACAAAAAAGGCAAAAAAAGTATTTTTTGCAATAAAATCCTATACTAAATCATTGAATAATCTACCTATAAAAGTAGCAAAAACCTTGTTGATTCTTTAGTAAAACCAACTATGACCTATAATTCAGAAGTAACATATTTGGATACATATATTTCTTTTCATAGAGCCAAAAACAGAGCCTTATAATCAGGAAAACAAATTAATCAACTTGATTTTACAGACAAAACCCCAATTGAAAATATGCATCTTAAATTTTGTAAATCTACTCTAGGAATAAGAAAAAATGCATCCAATTTAGGAGCAAGAGTTGAATTAGGAAGATTGCCTATAGAATGTTTTATTAAAACACAAACCCTTTTATATTTAGCTAGACTATATAATGATAATATTAATCCATTGATAAAGGGAGCTTTTTCTCTAGCCCAGTCTCTAGATTTGACTGGAACTTATTCATGGTATACATATGCAAAAAATATTGTTGAAGAGACTAATATTGACCTTAATATTTTTTTCTAATTGTAAGGACATAAAAGATGTAAATAAAATAAAAAACGATATAAAGTTAAAAATGAAAAATAGATATGAAGATTTAATTGAAACTAAATTTGAAAACATTGATGATAAAAGTAAATTTTATATATATAAAAAACTTAAAAAGGATTGCAAACTAGAATCTTATCTAAATATATCTAATTTTCAGATAAGGAGATTGATCACTAAATTTAGATTAAGTGATCACTCCCTCTTAATTGAAAAGGGGAGATATTTTAAAATCCCAAGAGAGGAACGACTTTGTCATAAATGTAAAATACTAGAGGATGAGAAACATTTTTTACTCTATTGTGATTATAATAAAACACTAAGAAATGCCTTTTTTGAACACATATGGACTGAAAATAATAACTTTAATAATTTAAATGAAGAAGAAAAAATTCATTATTTACTAAATCCATCAACGCCTTTACAAACAAATAAGTTAGGATCCTTCTTGAAAAAGTCATTAGAACTGAGGGCAGGGGACTCTTAACAACTTGTTTGTTTTTATAAATTTTGATGCTGTTTTTATTGTGTTTGTTTTATATGTATGTATATATGTTTATTGTGTTAATACATGTTGGTCACAAACTGTAAAGTTTATAAGACAATAAAATATTTGATTTGATTTGATTTGATTTGTTATTCTATTATACGTTGAAGGGTGTTAAACATAAATTTTGAGACTTTGAGTCAATTCAGATGGAAATTGGTCATATAAATGTAACAGGGTTCTTGGACGGAATAAAAGGATTCGTCAAGTTTAAAGATGTTTATTTATACGACATAAATAAATAACCCTGAAAATACACAAATAACAAAACCAAAACCATAAATACATAGACAATACGGTGTAGAAAGGGATATAACTCTAATTCATATAACGGAAAGTACATTTATAAAATACGATAAACTGGCTCTTTTCTATAAGAATACAACCAATACTTAGTCTATTAAAGTGTATATGTTATAAATGTATAAATTCAATCAAACTCAATTATACACCAAGTCAGGATTAAGTGCTACATTCTGTCAAATAATGTTACGCTAATCATTCATTGATTTATGAATGAACTATTTGTTACTATAATGTTTACATATAATTATTGACATACATGTAACTATTATTCACAAGACACAAACAATACATATTCTGAACTAAAATTAAATAGACAAACACAGACAATACAGTAAACTAAAAATACATTAAAAGCACTGATCTTAATTACCATGTATATGGTACAAAGGTCTATCTCCTATTTGGAAACATCACCACGTCATTTCAGACTATACAATCATAATATCTATGAAAAAATAAAATTGAAATAGTATTATATCTGATGCTTCAATGTACTGATACTGCAATCACTAATAAATACAGTGAAAACGCTGTTCTTATCATGTATATGGTAAAAAGGTCTATCTCCTATTTGGAAACATCACCAGATCACAATAACATCAAGATATTCTGGTCCTGTTAAAAATACAAATATAACCTACATAAGTCTAAAAAAACTAAATTATATCTGCATAACATTTATAAACAATAAGTATAATGTTCAATAGACATTGCTTTAGACCTTTTATAATAATAGTATAACTGTACCAATACATGTATCATTAATATATCTATGATATATTATTTCTCTGAGATCATGAAAATACTTCTTTAAAATAAAATATCTATCATTCATGCACAATCATTCTAATTCAAAAATACATTTTCTCTCAGATTCAAACTAAAGGAAAACTGTGCAAATATTAAAGACTTAGAAATATTAGTAACTGACCTGATTAATATGGAATTAGTGTCCAGAATATATAGCAATATAACTATTTTGAATATGGCTGCTGTATTCTATGATATATAGCTTTCTCTCATAAGGTATTCAAAAAGTGTGGTAAAACTTTGAATTCAGTGACTATAACCAATAGAAGACAAGATAATATTACACATGACTGACTGACTAATGAACCAGAAAAATAGAGTAGAACTACGGTACTAAGAAGATATAACATATTAACAAGAAAATAAGATTGCATAAGAGAATAGAAGAATTGATGAACTCTCAAAATACATATAATAAAACTACTTATTAATATTAATTATTCTGAAAGAAAATAAATATTAATGTAAACCACTCTACCACATAAAGTTGTACATTATTGTAGCAGTATTTCGTTGTTATCCTTATTTTAAGCATTACTCAAAATTCTGCATTTGTCGAAGGTTTAGATGTCTTCCCAAGGACTTAAAAATTATGAATAAGAGGGCAAAATACGAATTACTTTGTAAATCAGTATTTATGTTACTCCATGTTTACAGACCTAATTGTGCCTTTCAGGTTTTTGTCGAGAATAATAATTGAAGATATCCAAATGAAGAAGATATATAATTTCTACTGTGAAAATTGGCTTGGTGTGGAGAGTGAATCTACTAAATTCCGTTTGACAAGCACATCTACTGCAGAGCTAAAAACAAATTTAAGACACCAGTTTGTTTTGAAAACAAGCCAAGAGCTACGTAGAGGCCATTTATGGTTAAGCATTTTATCCAAACCCCCAAACAGTGATTTTACAAGGGTCCAAAGGTTATCCTGTGCCTTATCTTTACTGTTATGTACAATGTTGACTTGTTTAATGTTTCATGGAATACCTACTGAAGCCTCGATCAGATCCGAGGTCGTTGGTTTTCAGTTTTCAATTTCTCTGAAAGACATAGTAATAGGTATTGAAAGTAGTATATTTATGTTCCCTATTAACTTTATTATTATTGAACTTTTTATGCGAACTAAGCCAAGAACATTTAAAAGTGATCGCTATGCAGCAGTTCAAAGAGATGGCAGACGTTCAAATAGTGGTAATGATAACGTACTAGAGAATACAAAGACTGAAACTATTGCTGTTAACAGAAATATGTAAGTAAAGAATAGTATATATTTGGGTTTTCTATTACCCCAATTACTACGTGGCCGCAGCATACTGGGTTACTTATGTCCTTCATTCCTCCCCTTAAATCAAACAGTTGTCAAGATATTATTTTGTTTTGAGAAATTGATCTTATTGTTGGTACACTCCTACCTAGTGGTGACTTTTAGATCGAGTTTGAGTTTAAGTTGCGTTACGAGGGGCCTCGGTGGCCGAGTGGTCTAAGTAGTTACTACTGTAATCACTAGCCAGTCAACACTGAGGTTGTGAGTTCGAACCCCGCTCGTGCGGGTGCACTCGACTCCAATCTTAATTGACTAGGATTGTCAATTTTCCTATCGAAGGTCGGTGGTTTTCTCCGGGCACTCCGGCTTCCTCCACCAATAAAAACTGGCCGCCACGAAATAGCCCAAAAGCGGTGCTTAAAAGTGGCGTTAAAACACCAAAAATCAAATCAAATCAAGTTGCGTTACAGCATATAGCTCAATGAAAATTGGAAAATATGAAAATTGTACGATCATTTTTTGTA
Source organism: Mytilus californianus (assembly GCF_021869535.1). NCBI lineage: Eukaryota > Metazoa > Mollusca > Bivalvia > Mytilida > Mytilidae > Mytilus > Mytilus californianus. Next base: position 124,599,076 of record NW_026262679.1, on the reverse strand, counting down.
AAGCCTGCAGATATGGAGATTTATATTTTGGTACATTAGTGTATGAAGATGAATTACAGATCGAATTTACGTTTCTATTTGGTTTACCTAGTTTCACTAAGAAAACTAAGGTTTCTAATCCCTCAGGTAAAGTTGATCTAAGATAAATTTGGCTATTCTTTTTATGTCCTTTTCGGACAAATAGCTCCTAAAGTTGCTACGTATTTATATATCCTTGGATTTGAAGTGTTTAGGTTTAAGTATTTATTATAAATGTTAATTCAGGAAAGCGTCGGAGGTGCTAAATTTGTGAAGGATCATCTTTATATAGATAAAGAAAGGCAGCAGTAGAATACCGCTGTTCAAAGGTCATAAATCGATTGAGAGAAAACAAATCCGGGTTACAAACTAAAACCGAGGGAAACACATCAATTATAAGAGGAAGACAACGGAACAACAGAAACACTGAAGTGCAAACAAAAACGAACGCCAACATACATAGTAACGGACTTTTTGATAACAACTGCCATATCCCTGACTTGGTATAGGACATTTTAAGAACAAATGGTGGGTTGAACCTGGTTTTATGGCTAGCCAAACCTCCCGTTTATATGGCAATGTTAAAAAATATCGCTAGAATGACAACACTACGTGACAGGAATACAGTACAAACAAACGCAAGAACACTCAGCACAGAGAAACGCATAAATAAATAATATAATAGTACATTAAAACATGTAAACCGCAGAATAACAGCTACCAACAGCTACGATTTGTTCGTTGACACAATTAAACTTTAACATGTATAAGGAAAATGTAAAACATTACCAATTTTTTTTCAGTTCCAACAATGATACACGAACACACGGGCTCACCACTTGATTAAAACCACAGTTCCAACAATGATACACGAACACACGGACTCATCACTTGATTAAAGCCACAGTTCCAACAATGATACACGAACACACGGGCTCACCACTTGATTAAAACCACAGTTCCAACAATGATACATGAACACACTGGCTCACCACTTGATTAAAACCACAGTTCCAACAATGATACACGAACACACGGGCTCACCACTTGATTAAAACCACAGTTCCAACAATGATACATGAACACACTGGCTCACCACTTGATTAAAACCACAGTTCCAACAATGATACACGAACACACGGGCTCACCACTTGATTAAAACCACAGTTCCAACAATGATACATGAACACACGGACTCGCCGCTTAATTAAAACCACAGTTCCAACATTGATATACGAACAATATTTTTTAAAAGATACCATAATTATACTTCCAATGTTAATTTTAGTGTTTACTTGTATCGTACTTGTAGGTTACCGTGGTGGGTAATATATATAGCTTGGACAACGGTGTCGTTAACGTCCCTTACTGCATCCTTTTTTGTTACTAGTATGCTGTATGGTTTGAAATATGGTTACTACGAGAGTTTGGAATGGCTTGTGTCGTTTATCACAGCATTTGTAGACGATGTAGTAGTTTTGGAACCATTAACTATTGTAATTTTTGCCGTGATAATTACTTTTATACTGAAGCGACCAGTCAAGATTGGGGATGCACCACCACAGATTGTGCAAGGAAATGAAGGTATGAGTAAAATTACTCAGTATTTAAGTCGGCTTTGACCAAAATCAACAAAAACAAACTTGATACATTAGAACGGTTGTGTGTTCACCTCGAGTGCAGGAGGTCTTGGTTCGTATATCGGCTGGGTCAAACCAAAGACTTCAAAATTGGTAATTGCTGCTTCTCCGCTAAGCACGCGGCATTAAATAGTAAGAGTAAAGACTGGTCGGCTCGAAATCAAAATAATGTGTCCGAGTAAGGGGACATTTCTTCCTACGGACTGTTACCTTGTGATCTGGCACGTTAAAACCCCGGCTCCGCGTGTCGGTCTAGTACAAAGCAGGTTAAATATTTAAATTACATTAACATGTTCTCGTCCTGAATATGCATATTAATTAGCCCCTGGACGTTAGGCATTCATCCATCAATCAAGGCAGATTTAATTATGTGCTATTAGCAAACCATTTTCAAGATAAAAATTTCAAGCAAATTACATATTTTTGAGGACAAAAATTAAGTATGAATGAAATTATAAATGCAAAATTTGCATCGACACTGCTTTGTCACTAACGCATTTTCTTTAAGGTATAATCGACATTGAAAGCATTTAATTTTCACCAATATATACTAGAAAAAATCATATCAACAACATTGTTTCTATGACAATAGTAAAAATCTTCAATACGCTTCACATTCTAAAACTAAAACTATATTATTCATTATAGTGGCATGTGTTTTTGACAAATATTGTATGCTATAGAGTAGTTAAAAACAATAATTAGAAAACCGGACCCATTTAGGACTATTAGTCATTTTAAATATTAATGTGGTACGACGAACAAAATGAAACAATTTGGAAAATGTTCATACAATTAGTATGTTCTCTTACTGACAGCTTGCAATATATATTTATTTTTTTTCTCGGATGCTGACATAGTAAATAATTTAAAAAGTTCGTCTTTTGATAGAATATATAAATTGTCAATTTTTGAGAAATATGGAGCTTATAATATATTATATAACTACAGTTTGTGCCACGTCTAGACTATTTGAAACAGGTTCAACTAGATTTCTAGATTTAGAATGAAATAAAAACGAAATTAATTATCCTTTTTAGACTCGTTAGACGATCAGTACGTGTCAAAAAGAACACAGAAACAGAATAGCATACCCGATCACGTTCCTAAAAAGTATCTTAAGCAAAGGAAACAGGAAAGTGAGTTGACAGCGAGACTGCAAACAAAAACTCAGGACATCATTCTATTTTTGATATTCATTACTGTTATGTTATTGGTTGTCCACAATCATCGTCCTGTTGAACAATGTTTTCAGCAGTCACAAACTGTCAACAATATGTTCATCAAGAAGAAATTTGACTTTGTAAGTACGAGTTTAAATGGTATTACTACTCTTTCTGTGAAACTGTTCTATGATAATCGATATTCCTTATTTTGGAATAGAGCTTAAAAAAATGTATTCGACAAAAGCTTTCCATTTCCTGATAGCCAGTACAGTTGTTGATAGTTAATAGTATTTGTTCACGTTGACAATCAATTGTAACCAGAGCTTAGTACATTTTATGTTTTCAACCTCAAATTTCTTTATGAAAGGATTGATTGCAGTTCTATCCGAAGTAATAAAAAAAATCCATTTTCGTGATCTAACAATGAAGGTGTTGTATGAATCCTTTTAAGAATTAGCTGCTGTCATATCATGTTGTAGTCCTTAATTTACATTGTTTTACAGGTAAAAACGCGCACTGACATGTGGAATTTTATCAATGAAAGTGTAGTCACGCCATTAAACAGAACTTTACCATTTGACAAGTCAAAGAAAAATCCAGAAAATGATTTCTTACTTTTAGGAACATTGCGTCTACGCCAGATAAGAGTTGAAAAAGGTATAAAAAAACAATAAAAAGACTATCAGATTCATAATGAATGAATGTAACTTAAGAACATTATGATCCCCAATTTGACTAATGAGGTGGCAAAATGAACTCATCATAGAAACTAGGATTAAAAATATGTGAAGTCGCCAGACGCGCGTTTCGTCTACGAAAGACTCACAAGTGACGCTCGAATAAAACTAAATAAAATAAAAAGGCCAAAATAAAATACGCAGGTGAAGATAAAAATTTTAAAGGTTTATGACAGTGTTAGAGAATAGTTTAAAATGTTCAGAGATATGGTTTGTTGTATAGAATTATTTTTTCTATAAATCAAAGTGATCCATTTGACAGTGAGACAATCATCAGGCACAGCAAAGTGATCCATTTGACAGTGAGACAATCATCAGGCACAGCAAAGTGATCCATTTGACAGTGAGACAATCATCAGGCACAGCAAAGTCAGTTGCGTTATTGGTTTTTCTTTAACAGAATTGTTAAAAAAATCATTCATTTCTGTCTGCTCTGCAATTTTCCTATCTAAAGAAGGGACCCGACGTGTGTTTATCCAAAGGTTTATTGATTGAATACTTCTATCAAGTGTTTACCTCAATGAGTTGCTTCATTAGATTTAAATTAATTCCTTATTTTTTTGTTTACTAAAAAATATTATGTTTTTTTATCACAATGTCCTGACAATTTCAATACAAACTTTACGTTTGTCAATATAAATTAGACAGAAGAACTGGTTGCTGATTAACAAATTTGCACACATCTATTTGTTTTTTTTATTTTTTTCCAGGTAGTTGCGAATTTCCCGATATTATTAAAAATGTGTACACCCTGGAATGCACTTCCCCATTAGGTTACATAAATGATGATACAGCCAGTTACAATAAATCCTGGCAAACACCGTTACATACCTCACAGGACGAATGGGCATACCAGAGTGCCTGGGACTTGAAATCTGTACCATATATAGGCACGCGGGCAATGTACGGTGGGGGCGGTTATCTGGTGGAGATGAAACCAAATCCTTCTGCTGTTTCAAAGATTTCAGAGCTGATATCGAAGTCATGGATTGACGACAGAACAAGAGCTTTGTTCGTTGAATTTACATTGTACAATCCAAATCTTAACTTGTATAGTTCAGTAACGATTGTGTTTGAATTCAGCAGCCCAGGTGGAATAACAACATCATTTCTGACATTTACAACCTCATTGTCAGATTATTCATCTAACAAAGAAATTACAAAACTTTTGTTTGAGATAATATTTTTCCTATTTACATTTTTTCTGTCTTATATTGAAGTTAAACGGATTAGACAAATGGGTTTTAAACAATATGTACATGGATTTTGGAATCAAGTTGCAATGTTTGTTGTATTATTATGCATCATTGGCATTACAATATTTATTGAGCGGTATTTAATAGTTGCACAAATCATGCATCAATACAGAGAAAGTCATGGGAACACTTTTGTCAATTTTAATCTGGCTATTTTGTGGGATAATATTTTTATATACATCATGGCTTTGCTAACAGTATTTGCTTTTTTAAAATTCGTTAAACTTCTCATGATGAACCGTAAGTTAAATTATTTGTATTCAATGGTTGAATTTGCAAAAGTGCCTTTAAAGTATTTTGCGTTTATGTTTACAATATCATTGATTGCATTTGCAAGTTTTGGAAATCTGTTGTTAGGGACCTTAATGTCCGGTTACAAGTCATTTGGAGATAGTTTTATGACACTGATAGAATGTACATGTAAAATAAATAATTATAATCAATATATTGACCTTCAGCCTGTCATAGGTCCAATATTTATACTTCTGTATATTTTTGTGTTTTTCTTTTGTTTTATGAAAATGTTCACTGCTATTGTGTTAAATGCTATGAAAATGTTGAAACAGAAAGGAGTAAGGCATGATGAGGACACTGCATTGTTGATGAACTATTTTATTGATAATATAAAACGAATGTTACGATGACATGTTCTGCATTATGAAATAATTTCAATAGTGATTGACTATTTTGTTGAGAGTATAAAACGAATTTTTTGATGATGTGTTATGCATGTGAGCACACTTCAATGTTGATTGATATTTCGTTGTGAGTATAAACAAAATGTTTTGATGATGTGTTCTGCATGTGAGAACACTTCATTACTGATCGACTATTTTGTTATGAGTGTAAAACGAATGTTACGATGTGTTCTGCATCATGAAGTATTTTTGAGAGTAAATAAACAATTTACGGGTGGTGATTTTTTTTTAAACTTCTATTGTATTTTGTTCACATCTATGTATAGCAATCAATGGTTGCTGTAAATTTTATTCTTAATAATAGATTAGAAATCAGATTTGTATTACCATTATGGAAGTCAACTGCTTAATTGTGTGTGAATAATAAAAAATGAAATCATAATAGTGAAAATGGAAGATATATATATCAATGCATGATCAACGATTTTAATAAATCAGGAGGAAAATGAAAAACAAATTAACGTTACAACAATGTATTTTAATTAAATCAATATTGGATTATAATGGCCGATTCCGGGAAAAATTCATTAACATATTGCTGATTCCAAATTTGTTACAAGTGCTTTACATATTAAAATAAAAACTTATCAAAGATACTAGGTTTACAGTTTGTACGCCAGGCACAGTTGTGCTGTAACACCGGTCTCCCACGTAAAGGAATGGTTAGTCGCCCCAAACATGTCTTACCCCGAGGCATTCTGTATGTGAATGTCCCAAGTCCGGAGCCTGTTATTCAGTGGTTGTCGTTTGTTGCTGTATATCATATTTGTTTTTCGTTTATTGTTTTGTACATCAATCAGGCCGTTAGTTTTATCGTTTTACGTTGCCATTTCGAGGCATTTTATAGCTGACTATGCGGTATGGGTTTTGCTAATTGGTGAGGACGTACGGTGACCTATAGTTGCTAACTTCTACGTCATTGGTCTCTGGTGGAGAGTTTTGTTTCATTGGCCATAATAACACATTTTCTCATCTTTATAAGACAACTATTAAGGAGGTTCTGAATTGGGAAAAAGTCATGGTCATGCACTGGACTTAGCTACTTTTTATTAAACCTTTCACTGCCAAACAAATTGTAAACAAACCCCTTCAGTGCCAAGGCTTTTAACGTCGACGTCACAGTACAGCTTTGATAGCGCCAAAAGATTTTAATTGAAAATTGGCGGGAATTCCGGAGATTTTAATATTTCGACAGGTTACCTACTCTGTTGTAGGATATTCTGGTCCACGTTTGAGTAAGAGCAAACTAGATAAAGTAAAATCAAGCTTACAATTTGTAAAAAAAATGAAATAAATTGTTTTATGTTTTATGTTCTCTTTACATGATCAAATAATTGCACCAATTTATAAGCTTGACGTTTACTTCTTCTCTCACTTGAACAGGGACCCGAATGTCCTTCCACAGAGAAAGTTACATGTTGGAAAATCATTTACTCACGAGTCAAAAGTCGGTTATATGAAAAAGAACTATTGCAAATGGATTTGCCATTACTTATAAAAGAAAGCTTGTGATTATTCTTTATGAATAATTTCATTATATGAGCTTGGGATCATACAACATTCAAGACACATTTATCAAGAAAGATATTTTATTCATCAGCGTTACATCGTCTGCTGTGTTTCTTATAACATATTTTATGAACACCTTTATGACAGAGAACACATATATGTTTCGACCTTTTCCTACCACCAGGCACATTTCGCACCGAACATACACAACAATCTTTTTCTTTTCTTCCCGGCAATTTTCTCAAATGTTGGTTGTTTCTTTCATCATTCAAGACCCCAAGATTGGCAGGGTTTCTTGTCATATGATCTTCGGAAAGGTCATCAATTAACAGTTGAATAAAATGGAGACGAGATTTAGCATTGTCGGAGTTCTGTTGATATAAAATATATGCGTTTATTACCATCCTGTGTTTAATGTTAAACACGACCTTCTTCCACATTTTTGTCGATTTTCGCCCGTCTTCGTAAAAACTAGTGAGCATGTCGTTCAAGTCAACGCCTCCCATATATTTATTATACTCAGTTATCATTTTAGGTTTTTGGTTTGCAACTAATTCTGCATTGTACCGGCTAGACAACAATTTGACATTTTTGCGCTTTTCTTTTTCCTTAAACGCACATACCAAAATTTCCTGCTGTCGCATGAACATACTCTGGGAAGCCCTTAAAATAGCCGATTTGATAAGGTTTGGTAACGGGCGATTACTACGCACAGTTCCAGTTGTATATGTGTGTAAGTTTAACAATCGTTTCGCTAAAGATAAAGAAGTGAAAAACGAGTCGCAAAACACATGGTACCATTTGTTCAGTAAACCAGCAGCGCGAAGTAATGATGTAACAACATATGAACCTTGGGTCTCTCCTGCTGGAGTGGGATCATATCTTTTTCCTTTGTAAACATTAAAGTGAAAACAATACCCAGTAATGGCTTCTGTCAACATCCATAGTTTGACACCAAATTTAGCGTGCTTTGTCGGAATGTACTGTCGCAAAACTGTACGCGATTTGGTCCCGATTAAGGATTCATCAATAGACGGAGAATAATGTGTTTTCGCTTTTAGGTTGAAATGGTCAACGATGGGTTTAAATTTTGCAATAGGATCATAACTTGGTGAATTTCTAGGCGCTATCTTTCTATTGTCAACAAGATGCAGGAATTTCAACAACAATTGGAAGCGATTTATGGTGAAAACTTTCCGGAACCAAGGAATTGACTGACTAGAATATTTTTTGTTCCAGTATTCAGATATTGTCGCCTTTCTGATTAAGCCCATATTCAAAATCACAGCAACGAAGGCTTTAAACTCTATTAATGTTAATTTTCCTTTCTTACGCCAACCATGAACCCTGGATTTATTGCTGATATTGTGTTGATTTCTTGTAATAAAATTTCTAGCGTACCTGGATATGAAAAATAATGAGTTTTGTAATTCTTGACAACCGTATAATATTTATTCACTGTAATTGTAGTTTAAAATTCAAACTTGTTCAAAAAATCTAAGGATTGTGTGTGGGTTTTTTTTTCCTTCTCTTTTCTGTGGTGAGATAAGAAGGGACAAACTAATAGATGCGTAAACACATGCATGGACCGATCAAAAACCATATTTTATATCATATGTTTTAGTTAAGCTCAATAATCTTTTTGACGATGCAATACTGGACAATGCGTTTTCCCACGGTAAATGCAATATTAATTTCATGATGAAATCGAGTGCATAGCACTGTTACTATAGCTCCGTCCCCCGTGTTTTGCTTTTCTTTGATATTTTTTTTTCTCTTGTATCCAAGTTGGCAACCCTTGATTTCTTATTTCTATTTAAATGTTCGGCCTTTTCTAACGTATGCCGCATTGATCTTAAACATTGGACACAGTAAAGTTTTTTGCTTTGAAATTTATTCAGTGCATTGTGTCGTTTTTAAAGGAACAAGGGCTTACACATACCTGTTTGTTTCTAAGACAAACTTCTTCATTAAATCCATTGTAAAAATCAGCATAAAATATGCAATGGGTCTGGAATTTCTTGGAGGCATTCTTTTAGGTCCAACATTTTGATCAAATTCTGTGTGATCCCGAATTTCAGGGGGATACACTCGAAACCAGGGATTAGGATCAGCCATTATTCGATAGATGCGTTTATGGATGACGTCATAAGATCAATAACGTCATTTATTGAATATCGTACTTTTTGGCGTATTTTTCATTTTTCGCGTCTCTAAAAAAAAATATTTGCATTTTATCTAAACCTTTCTTTGTAAAGGTATTTTGTTCTTATTTGATTAATTTCTATATTCTATATCTAATGTATTTACATTTTTACTTGCATTTATATATATATTTTTTTTAAGTAACTCCCTTGATGATAACTTTAGGAACGTAAGCCTAAAATGCATACCGCAAAAGTGCTGGAAAAAAGAGAGTGAATTCAAGACTCAATACATATAAAACTTACTTCCATAATATTTATAAAGGAATCCTCACATGATTTTATTTTCATAATTTTCAAGAAAAAAGCTCGACTTCCGTATTTTTTAATATTAGAAAAAAACGCGCGAAAATTTAGAGACGGTAGAATTAATTGAAGCGCAAAAACGGCGACGTCATAGTACATTACGTATTCCACAACATCATTTGAATTGGCCGATGAATCGGCCCTTTGGCACTGAAAGGAGTCGTACTTTAGGCCGATGATCGGCCCTGTGGCACAGAACTCGTTAAAGCTCTCAACAAAATATATATATATATATATATATATATGTAACACTCCCAAACGTGTCCATCCCCCCAAACGTTTCCGATTCCCCCAAACGTGTCCATTCTCCCCAAACGTGTCCGTAATATTCAATATGGCCCAAACGTGTCCAATTTCAAAACCCCCAAACGTGTCCGATAATTGTTATTCGCCAAAACGTGTCCACTGTTAAACGCCAGAACGTCTCACGTCATTTAGCGCCAATACATGTATGTTCACTTGTGCTAATATGTCTTTTGATTGAGTTAAGCCATTTCAGTTGATATTTTATAGTGTGTCGTTCTATATTGTGATGTTACACTATTGTTTCAGATAAGGGTGAATGTTTGGTACCATTAAAACGTTAAAACTCGCTGCAATTGTTTGCACCTGTCCTAAGTCAGGAAACTGATGTTCAGTAGTTGTCGTTTGTTGATGTGGTTCTTAAGTGTTTCTCGTTTTTTATATAGATTAGACCGTTGGTTTTCCCGTTTGAATGGTTTTACACTAGTAATTTTGGGGGGCCTTTATAGCTTGCTGTGCGATGTGAGCCAAGGCTCCGTGTTGAAGACCGTACTTTGACCTATAATGGTTTACTTTTATAAATTGTGACTTGGATCGAGAGTTGTCTCATTGGCGCTCATACAACATCTTCTTATATCTACGTCCTAAAATAAATCAATTACGTTTACGGCAATTCTATGATGGGGGAAACAGTTGATGAGGTAGTAATTTATTAGCATTAGTTTGTTTAATGCCGGTTGTTAATGATTATCATAATTGCATATTTGATATGTAACATATGAATTAACTTTTGACTGAATTTGTTTATTGTCCAGTTGCAAGTATTTCATGCTCATTTAGAGCGAACATACAAATAATTCTAGTGCAGTTGAATTAATCGTTTACTATGTAAATTATGTGCTACTAATAAACTCCGATGATTCCTTTTATATTAATCCGACGGCGGGCTTTCAGAAGAATTGACTTCCCTTTTTTTCAACAGTTCTGATATTTTAAAAGCTCTTCAAATCATAAACTGGTTCACAGGTTTTTTAATAAATTTTAGGTTTCGAGCATCACTAAAGACACAAGAACAAGAGAAATAACGTCCAGTGCCAAATATTTCATGCATTATTTGAACGACATCATGTTAACAATAAATACTGTATATAGGCTCTTTTATCATACCGGGAATTTAGGATTGGGCCTAAATTTTGACGGTTATTCGGGATTAACACTAGTTGGGATTTTAATTTTTAAAAAAATAAGAGCGAGTGAAGACCGATTTTTTTTTATGACTTCAGTAAGAAACTACTGAAATCTCCGTTATGTAATAGAGGCCGTTTTAAATAAAAGTTGCGGAAATTTTAAAAAAATGTCGCCTTCCAAAATACAACTGATGGCACCGTGAAAGAGTGAATTGCCACAAAGGTTTTAATGCGCAGAGAATGGGATATTCTCCCTACACGAGGTATCTGATTTAATATATACAATTTAATTGAGCATGGCTGCTTACATTTACATCCAACATAGCCGAACGGACGCCCCCACTTTAACTCGGGTTACATTGACGGTTTAAAAAAGACCTAAAGTAATTTATTTCTATTTTTTAATGAAATAGTAAAATGAGTATACATTAATGAAAAAGCAATAACCAAATAACCTACGTAATTATAATATGGACACGAATGATAGTTCCAGTAAAGGAAAAAATTAAGCTTGATATTGACACGTTTGGGTGTTCATTAAAAAATGGACACGTTTGGGCGTTTAGACAAATGGCACGCTTTGGAGCCCTTTTACGTTGAGACATGTTTTGCAGTTTAGTGACGTCATGTGGACACGTTTGGGGGAATCGGACACGTTTCGGGGGAAGGACACGTTTCAGAGTGTTACATATATATATATATATATATATATATACAAGTCTAAATTGAAAACAACGTTCAAACCTATGATTGCGTTGGATAAAAACCGCAATTCTAATACGTGTGCATGCAAAACAAATTTCTTGATAGAGTGGTCTAAATACAGCACAAATAACATTTTCCAAAAGACCAAAAAAGTGAAAAAGTATATTTTAACAAAACGCATTTGACGAACAGGTCGAACAACAGATGTTCTTAAACCCTGCTGACTGCCATTGGCGATTGCCAAAAAAACGGATCACAAGATGTTACAAAATGGATCTTTTATATATATATATACAAGTCTAAATTGAAAACTTTAAAAAAATTGGATGTTCTTAAACCCTGCTGACTGCCATGGCGATTGCCAAATAAACAGATCACCAGATGTAAAAATGGATCTTAATTTATTAACTAAATACCAAACAGAAAACAATAAACTTGCGGAAAAGATGGTATACCGCAAACATGAGGTGCAAAATTTTGTACACCATATCCGGATTTCGACAATAAATGTCTATATATATATAAATGTTGATACATTAAAAAGTTCTATTAGATTTTAAATAGAAATACGCAATATTTCGCTAGACAAACTAGCTTCATCAGGCGTGTGCATCTTTCAAGGTGAAATCGGATGCATGACAAAAAAAAAAAATTTGTAGCTTAAACTACACAAAATTTGAGTAAAAGTTTAACATGTTTATTGATGTTCTATAAAAAAATATGTCTGTAGCTTAAACTACATAAAGTTGGAGTAAAAGTATTTTTTTATAGAACATCAATAAACATGTTAAACTTTAACTCAAATTTTGTGTAGTTTAAGCTACAAAAATATTTTTTTGTCATGCATCCGATTTCACCATGAGAGATGCACAAAATAATGAACAAAAACAAATATGTTACACAACAACAAACGACAACCACTGAATTACAGGCACCTGGCTTGGGACAGGCACAAACGTTCTCCTTAATCTGGGACAGTGGTGTAACAGTACAACATAAGAACAAGCTGTACAGAATTTCAATGCAGTATACAAAAACCACATTGAAGTATTGCTTCAAAAACTAGTGACGGAAGACACCAAAAAGACAATCAGAAATGCTCTGTCGAAGAAAAAACAAACGAAAATGACAAATTACAAAAAAACTAGAAGACGAAGAACAGTCTACAATAAACTAAACAGAAGACCAAGGAACACGAATCTCACCCAAAAATTGTGAATAATATTAGGTGCTCCGGTAGAAAAGCTGACGCCGACCCACTTAACAACACATAGTCCCGATAGCCTGTCTTTGATTAGTAATTAATTGTAATGGCGTTGGCATATTTTTGCATGTGCACATTTAATTTATCTGTCCGTAAATGGCTGGTTGTATAATATCTCTGTTAGTTACTTTTTGTTGTTGTAATTGTACTCAATAGATCTATATACATTTGTTAAAAGATTTGATAAAATTTCAACCAAAACTTTTCACTCTGTTACTATTCAAAGTTTAATAAATGATACGATTACTAATAATATAATCTAAATCTTAATTGTGGCTACATACATTTAAGTTTCTAACCGCTACTATTTTATGAAATAATCACTCTAACAAATCTTCTCATTTTCAGTTGACTGATTGATTGTTTTGACTGCTATACGCCGCACCATTATCATATCGGGAGCTGATGCTTTTGAATGGTTAGCCAATCAACGACAGCACTCAAAACTGTGGTGGTAATCTGTTGTATAATTGGCTTATCAATCAGAAGAATTGAAATACTACTATAGGTTATATGTAGATACCCTCACTCTTTTACAAAAGAAAGTCGAATTCTCTATTGAACAATTGTAAATACTGTGCTCCACTCCTTATATTTTATGAGTATGGATGATCTTACCTGCTGTAGTGCTTGTTGACACAAGTTAAACAATTCTTTAAATTGACATTTTTAAGTTGAGATGCCACATATGGTAAATATAACAAATGAATTGGTTATAATTTCGCAGTGGTATATATTGATGGTTGAATTTTTCACAAAACTTCAATATATGAAAAGGGGGAGTAAACACCCACCTACACGCTTGTACATAAAATCGTATGCTGAGACCCCCAACCGTGTTCAAAACAAGGCAGTTAGTTTTGGTTGCTGATGAAATAAATGTTAGTTATTTGAAATGAATTCTATTGATAATTCGTCAGACAAAGCAATACATTTGGAATTTGTGACCTTTATTAAGAAAAAGATAAGTCTTGACTTCGAATCACAATTTTCGATATTCTGCTATACTATCACAGATAACGATACTGTAGACCATGTGCACAAAACTGTTCAAAATAATAAATAACTAGGGAATTCCCATGTTGTCTATTTCTCTTGACATCTGACAAATAGCGCAGGCACCACAGAAGTTGATCACCAGGCAGTCCTTACATGCTGAACCCTACAAAAGAATTAAGAAGTAAAATTATGTAGAGAATAAATACATTGAATCCGTAATTAAATCTCGTAGCTACATTTGCTACATTTACCAGATACATATCTCGAAGTGTATATGTTAGCGGCAATAAGTGAAATTAGCCATTAAATCCTAGGCAATAAGCTAACGCCTAGGCATTAAGCATTTGTTAAGTTATTGCCTGAAATTCCCAGGCATTCAGCTTATTTCCTGAAATCAGATGAGGATTATTCAACCTATTGCCAAACATCATTTCAGGCAATAAGTTAATTTGGTATTTTTGTTTATCTTCCAAATACATGTTAATTCGGTAAAATATATTGATATATTGATGAATAATATTAAAAAAGGTTTTTTCGTATTCAAAACAGAACTTACTCGTATTTCTTTGTGGTATTGCTCTTCATTGGTCGAGCCGATTTCAGCTGGTCAAAAATAGACAACTGAAGATATGAAATTTTGCCATTCACATCATCGTTCCATCTGTTTTATTGGATATGTAAATTTTCTTAAATACTTATCTTGTCTTTTCATTTCTTAATCTGGGTTATTAGCGTTTAAGAAACAAAAACATTGTTGAGTCTTTGCGGGATATAGATTTGAATCAGGGAAAACAAAGATCATATACTCAAGGCAAAAGTACAGTGATCATTTGGCAAAGATTAAACTTTCATAATCAGAAAATAAGGCAACTATAGACTATTACAATTCAAAATATTATGAATATTTTAACACTGGAGGTTTGAAAGACTGGTAACTAAAGTAAAAGAGAATGATGAGGGAAATTTAAAAGTTTATTTTTTTCTAGAGGGACTGTATGGTATGTTGGGAAAAACACATAAAGAAATATGTCAAAGCGGCATTGTTATATTATTATAGACAGTAGAATTAAACAAATTGATAATGGCTTTGCAAGCAATTTCCAGGATTCCATTGTACTTTTTCTTCCATTTTGTGAAAATTGCAACATGATGAAATGTGCATAGGGAAGGGAGTAGTAGTGAAACCCGTTTTATCCTAAGGGTTTTGCAGAAGAGGACAAGTTAATTTAATCGATTTCCAAACAAAGTAAGATGGAAACTATATTTTCTTATGGTGTACCAATATCACCTTAAAAAGTACGTTTCTAGAACTCTTACGTCAAAAAATGCTGCAAAGGTGGCTTCTAACTTAGATTATGTTTTCACAATATTTGGTGTGCCACATAAACAGCAAAGTGACAAAGGTCGTGGATTTACAACTAAGGTTATATCTGAATTAATGCTAATGTAGCCAGAACTAGTTATTGTTCACGGGGAGGCAATGCATCTTCAATCACAGGGTAGTATTGAATGGTCAAACCGAAATATTCATGACATGCTTACTGCATGGATGAGGAACAACGAATTAACAGTGGCCAATTGATACAAAATAATTCTGCTCTGCAAAAAGTTATTGGACGATCACGAGGTACAAATGATAGAAAAAAATAAAACTGGGAAATCATCTGTGCCATAACTCCTCACCAATTTGTAAACAAATAAATTTCAATACAATTTTCTATCAATATAAAAAATAAGGAGATGTAAGAACTATGATTGCCAATGAAACAACTATCCAACAAGTTTACATATATTTTAAGAGGTTTATTCGATGAGTTTTAACATCAATATTTTACTTATGATTTTATTTCGTGTAATTGACATTTAAACTTCAGTTCTTATTATTTTATTATTTTATTATGAATTTTCATTTTGAATAAATTTCTTTTCATTTACTCTTTTTTTCATATTAGTTAATGCCTGGTCATAATTTTCAGGATTTAAGAATAATGCCTAACATTATTTAGGCAATAGATTTACTGCCAAGGCGTTAGCTTATTGCCTAAGATTTAAGCTTAATGCCTAATTTCACTTATTGCCGCTAACATATATATGTATAGATGCCATATAAACTAGATTCTGGCTAGCTCAATACCATTTATGCTGATATGCAAGGCTGTATTCACAAGATACATTGCAGCTCATATTGATTTTTGTCATTTCCAACAGTCCATGGTATGAATGGACATAAAGTTGGCATAGAGTGGACACAGAGTTGGCAAAACTTAAAGAAATTCCCTTG
The DNA here is from genome assembly GCF_021869535.1 of Mytilus californianus. Classification (NCBI taxonomy): domain Eukaryota; kingdom Metazoa; phylum Mollusca; class Bivalvia; order Mytilida; family Mytilidae; genus Mytilus; species Mytilus californianus. The sequence continues at coordinate 124,582,863 of NW_026262679.1, read as the reverse complement.
TATCCTTTAGATTAATCATGCCATCTTTTCTTTCGTCACAATCAACGACGACCACTTAATTACAGGAAAATAGAGAATGTGACAGGGTTAACATGTTTGTGAGCCCTCAAACCTCTCCTGCATGGGACAATAGTGTTCAAAATAAGAACATACTAAAACAAATCAATTTAAATTTCTTGACTCATCAGAATGACACCAAAAAAAGACACAAAAGTCCCGATCTAAGAGTCCTCGCAGATACTAAAGCTAGTTCAAAGCCAATAATAACTAATGAATAAATCATTCTCCCATACTTAAGTATCAATGATTACACATCCAACGGATTTAGTGTATAGACGTAATAAACGGTCTGAGAAAAGCATGATTTTGTGCAATTGCAAAATATAAATATCTAATATCGACAAGATGAAGGAACATATCAAAAACAAAATCAATGTTATATAAAAAGAAGATGCGGTATGATTGCCAATCAGACAACTCTTCACAAGAGACCAAACGACACAGAAATTAACAACTATAGATCACCGTACGGCCTTCAACAATGAGCAAAGCCCATACCGCATAGTCAGCTATAAAAGGCCCCGAAATGACAAATGTAAAACAATTCAAACGAGAAATCTAACGGCCTAATTAATGTACAAAAAATTGAACGAAAAAACAAATATGTAACACAGCAACATACGACAACCACTGAATTACAGGCTCCTGACTTGGGACAGGCACATACATACAGAATATGGCGGGGTTAAACATGTTAGCGGGATCCCAACCCTCCCCTAATCTGGGACAGTGGTGTAATAGTACAACATAAGAACGAACTATAAAAATCAGTTGAAAAAGGCTTAACTCATCAGATGGATACAAATAGAAATACATCTAACAAAAACACACGTGGCCGGGTACTTGTACATCCCAACAACAAAAAGACACTAAGTACAGATCTGAGAGTACTCGCAGTTACTGACAGCTAGTTTAAAGCCAATAACAACTAATAAAAAAAATCATGTATCTAAGACTAAATTATCAATCAGTACACATCCACCATCCAATGGATTTAGTGTAAAGAAAAACATGACCTTGTGCAATGTCAAGATACAGGTATCGACAGATTGTAGATCCATGATAGTGCATATGTATATACCAATAATATGATGTACAGACAAAATTAATATTCAAAGATCTTGTAACAGTGTTGAATGATATCCATGCATTAAAGATAAGTTAATTCAAAGGATCAATAACTGCATGAACCGTATTAAGATTTACATGTTATATACACAACATTGCTGTAAAATTAGAATGTGATATATCTTTTATTTTAAGAATTCAAAGTACATATCAGTTTGTAAATAGCTTCTTTTATTTTGAATGGTAAAACTGGCAAAACCAAAATCAATGTCTCTAACATATGCAATAGCGGAGAAATAAATGGGACATAAAACAATATTTTTTTCCAATTCATAGATGCAGTTTTACATGCTCTGAAAAACACGAGAACCAGTCTATTTACGCACCTTGCCTCAAACTATTTGAATATTGTGTTGTGTTTTGACTAGTTTAAGGGGACGTACATTTGATTTGATCGGGGCGGGGGGATTTTAAAAATGAATAGCCTGGCCTTGTGACAACTGAAAATAAATAATCCTGCCCAAGACAGGATCTAAAAAGAATATGCTGCAGCACAAAATGCAGGAAATTGCATGTTATTGTTAAGAAAATAAGCATGTGTAGCAACAGATGAAAATGAATGTTCAATTCGCAAGACTATCGTCCTATCAAACCCACTCCCCCCAAAAAATAAAATAAATGAATACGAATAAATACGAAAAGATAAATAAAAAGTTGTCCCCTGATGACGCAGGACGGTCATTTGAGATTATGTTATCAAAAAGTATGTATATACTAATAATTGAACTTCATTTTGTTTGTTTATAGTTTTCCCTTTTCCTTACCTGGATACCACCAAGTGTTCTTATTCGTGTTCTCATGTTTATATGACCACCTGGAACAAAATACGTCATACAACAACATTCGCCAATTCTGGATGCTACACTGCACGTCAGGCATGGCAAACAACAGTATCCCACTATGCCTGCAACAAAATTTAACCACAAATATTTATAAATGGAAGTCATTTTCCTACTATTTGGAGGGGGCAACAGATGCTAATAAATGAAATGTGTACGATTATTTCGAAAATATATCAAAGTTTAAAAAATAATGGTATACTATAAATAATAAATAAACCAGTATATCTATTTTTATTAGCAATTTCTGTTTTCAAATTAGGTAATACGTTCAGTTTTAAGAACTTTATTTATCTATGTTTTACTTGAAATGTGAAGATATGATTGAAGCTTTAAATTTTCTCCTGGACAACATATATGTACGTTTCAGCAAAAGTGTGTCGACAGGTAGTAGGTATTCCTATGGGCACTAATAGCGCCCTTTCAATAGCAGATTTATTGCTGTATTGCTATGAATCTCAGTTTATGACCAATCTTGATGCTATTTTTTCGTTTAATAATCCACAGTTCTATAAATATACTACCGAAATTAACCCAAAGGAACTTACTATAAATAAATCTAACGTAAACAGCAGTAGTTGTCCTTTTCTAGATTTAAACATTTCAATTTCTAAAGGAAAAGTCGATACTAAATTTTACGACAAAAGAGACGATTTTTCATTCCCTATTGTTGATTTTCCTTTTTTAGACGGTAATGTTCCTTTGGCTCCATCATGCGGTGTTTATATATCCCAACTCTATTATGCCTGTTTGTGAAGTGATGTCATAGATTTTAACGAACGTAATCAATGCATCACTGGTAAATTATTTAGTCAGGGATTTCGTTACCATAAATTGCAAAGATTTAATTAGTATGCAAAGATTTAATTAGTAAATTTGGCTGTACCTGTAGAAAAGTTATTAAAAACGGTATTTCACATCCCAAATTTTGCGGAAATCACTATGTGATCTGTGTAAACCTTTAAACAAACTTATTAGTAAAGGTTGTCTTACCAATGTTGTAATTAGATTGAATATCAACTATCGAGTTTGTCATCAATAAATTAAAACATAACAAAACTTGTATTCTTTTCGAATGGATATTTGGGATGTATAAATACATATCCACGTTTATTTTCTAAATAGAGATTGCTTTATCTATATATATCATTATACATATTTATTATAAGGTTAAATCCTTATACTATTCTACTGCCTGTCGTTACTTTTATTTTGGCATTGCACAAGTCATGTCTTCTTTGACTGTCCATGATGTTAAAACACTAAATCCCTGGGACGTGTTTTGATCGATTTTAGTCTCTAATGCAGGATTTTTTATTATTAATTGTTTTTGGCTTTTAACTAGCTTTCCGTAACTCCGAGCACTCTCAAATCGTACTTTCTTGTTAATTTGACCTGTTGATACAATTTGTAGTGCATTTTTGTTATTCAATGTTTACTTATTTTATGTTATATCTCGTCTCAATATTATTAAGATGTACCACCTTTGATAAGTATTTAGTATCACGATAAATTTTCAAATCTGTTCTCGTACTATCATGAACGACAAATTTATTTTGTAAAATATATTTCCGTACTCCTAACAACAAAATTGTTATATTTAATGTTACATGTTTACGTTATTTTATTTAACGTCATTTTGTCCCAGGTTATAGTTGTCTTTTTGACATTATTTTACATATTGTATATATATTGTGTCATAGATCAAATGTATTCGTTCAGTGTATGTACACTTGTTTTTGTTAATATTTCTTTTTGATCGAGTTTAGCCATTTCAGTAGATATGTTATAGTGTGTCTTTCTATAATGTAATGTGTAATGTTATACTACTGTTTCGGGTTAGGGTGAAGGGTGAAGGTTGGCGCATGTTAAAACGTTTAAACCCACTGCATTTGTGTGCACCTGTCCTAAGTCAGAAACATGTTGTCCAGTGGTTGTCGTTTGTTGATTTGGTTCTTAAGTGTTTCTCGTTTCTCTTTTTTTTTCTATAGATTAGACCGTTGGTTTTCCTATTTGAATTGTTTTACACTAGTCATTTTGGGACCCTCTATAGCTTGCTGTTCGGTGTGAGCCAAGGCTCCGTGTTGAGGTCCGTACTTTGACCTATAATGGTTTACTTTTTACACATTGTGACTTGGATGGAGAGTTGTCTCATTGGCACTCATACCATATCTTTTTATTTCTATTTAGTCTTTTAATTGGTGCAAATGGAGACGGAATGAAAGCAATAATACAACATTTCGATGGTTAAATTGACTAACAAATGTTGAAATCGGTGAATAAAATGGACTAATGAAGACCTATATATAGGTATAAGTGTCACTCATAAAAAATGAATTTGGACAACGACAAAAAAGTGAAAACTTGGATTTAAAGTAAAGTTTATATGTGGTAGCTTACATGTTTTGCAGTCCGTGAAACAGTCGAATAAACCAGTTGACCAATCTCGATGACCATGGACAGTTGAGAGAAGTAAATTTCCCATCTGAGATTGTGGTTGTACTGTTACGGGTGCTGCCATCTGTTAGATAAATAATAAAACATAGTTTGTGTCTTAATGAATGGTGGGGGGACATCTTCATAAATATAATAAGATGTAGTATATAATTAGACAACTATCCATCAAAGTCCAAAAGACAAAGATGTGGACAATTACATGTCACTGTACGTCCTTCAGCAGCGGGTGGCTTGGTTTTAATTATACTTGTAACAAAAGATCCTTCTATCAGTCTATCAAACCAATATTTCCACAGCGAGTGACAAATACATAATTATCAAAAACACCTGGAAAGATAATTCAAGATATAAAACCAACGATATCAACTGATCAGTAGTAATGTATGATTCCTTCATTAAAAGAAGACATCAATCAATTAAAACTTATATTTGTTCAGCGATAAATATAAAGATTGATAGATTGATTGGTATTTAACGCCACTTTCAACACTTTTGGGCTATTTCATGAAGGTCAGTTTTTATTGGTAGAGGAAGCCGGAGTGCCCGGAGAGAACCACCGACTTTTGGTAGGAAATTTGGCAATCCTTGTCAATCAAGATTGGAGTTAACGCTCAATTTTATTGAGGTTTTTATAATATCGAAAGGAGAATTATACAAGCTAATCATAAGATGAAAATTATTTTTGTTAGTGACGATTCAGTGAATTATAAAATGAAGCAACTTTGTTCAATTTGAATACATATTTTTTTTCAAACAAGATATGTTTTGCAATATTCGCTAGGTTAATGATACGTAAAATATTAATCAAACAGAATATATATTAAATCAGTTTAAATAAGTTTATTACATCATATAACACGTAGTAACCAAGTAAACATATACACCTAAGTATTAAACAGTTAAGAAAGGATTTTGATTTTTTTCCAAGTAACATTTATTATGATGTATAGACATGTATACAAAAGTAATTCAAAGTCTGTAATTGCAGGACATTGATTATTTCTAGTTTTGCCTCTTAACTTTTTTTCTAAAACTATGATTATTACATCTAATTAGCATTTCTTGTAAAGCAACACAGAATATCGCTATTACAAGAGGGAGTCGAGACAAAATTTCTTAAATACTATAATTTAACCCCGCCAAATGGCCAATATCAGGAACCTCTCCGGTGGTTAATACCGCCACACGTTTCAGGACATGGCCAATATCAGAAACTTCTCTGTAGTGGTTAATACCGCCACACGTTTCAGAACATGGCCAATATCAGGACCCTCTCTAGTGGTTAATACCGCCACACGTTTCGGGACATGGCCAATATCAGGAACCTCTCTAGCGGTTAATACCGCCACACGTTTCAGGACATGGCCAATATCAGGAACCTCTCCAGTGCTTATCCCTGCAACACGTTTCAGAACATGGCCAATATCAGGAACCTTTCCAATGGTTAACCCAGCCACACGTTTCAAAACATGGCCAATATCAGGAACCTCTCCAGTGGTTAACCCCGCCACACGTTTCAGAACATGGCCAATATCAGGAACTTCTCTAGTGGTTAACCCCGCCACACGTTTCAGAACATGGCCAATATCAGGAACCTCTCTAGTGGTTAATACCGCCACACGTTTCAGAACATGGCCAATATCAGGAACCTCTCCAGTGGGTTTCTGCGTTTAAATCTTGGTGTCTTTGTCCTTATATTCCAAATTTTTTGTGTGATCTTTGGAAGCCTCTGTTTTTATTCACAACTTGCTTAGAAACTTGTTTGATAACTGACGAACGTATGTTGACTGCTAGGAGTCTGGTCCTTTATAATGTTGTTTGTTTGCTGTCTGAGTCAGGTACACATAGTTATAAAAGCTTACAACAAATTTCATGTATTTCTACACATGCTTTATCCTCCGTTGTTGCCCGTTTGAAATTATGTCTAAAGTAGAATTGTACAATTCATATTTGAAGACTTCATTTCGTTGACACACGCTAGAATTCAATGTGGTCATTTGACAAACAATTTTATAAAATGTTCGTGTCTGTTTTAAGTCACAATTGTGGATATTGGACTGATGTTTGGCATTTATTAGCGCAATATTCAAAAAGGTTCGACTATGCGGTATGGGCTTTGCTCATTGTTGAAGTCCCTTGCATGGGAGAGAACAGGTTAAGCAAACTGAGGTATTCTGTTCTGCTGTCGGGTTTCCTGTCGGACAGTTAAATAATATTCATATTTTTAAAAGCATATTCTTGGTAAAATCTTAGCATATTGTACTGGTCTCTATCATCGCACAAACACAGACTTACACACATATTTTATATTGGTTTCACAATTTTTCACCATGATTACCGGATTTTTATAAAATGAAATGAACCCCATGGGTGACTGTGGAATAGAAATATAGTCACTCTTGGTCTTCTTCGTCCGGCAGTAAAAATCCGTGCCAAAATTGGGCAGTCAGTTCGGTTTTCCGGGATCTATAAGTATACACAGTCACGTCCGGGCAGAATGGGGACATTAAATTCGATGCCTCGTGTAGAGAGACTGCCATACTTTCTGGACGTAACACTTGCAACAATTCTTTGAGGGTTCCGTAGGCGGCCTGTGGCAAGACTAAATTTTTTTCCCTTCCCAAAATTAACTTATTTTCCGGTGGTATTCAAAGATTCCTTTTCGTTATTGTGGTCGATCCTCTATTGCAGGACCTATCTTTTGAACATGCATGAAATATTTGCCACTGGACACACAGCAATGAACAATCAGTCAATAAAATCAATTGCTTTATTCGCTAAAGAATTTCTATAATTTTGAAAACGGTAAAAAGCTATAGACTAATCAAACATTTTTTTACCTTTCTCTTTTCTAACTAAAGCACTAGCGGCCATTCGGATGCATTCGTCGTTTTGGGAAGTTAAAAAAAGCCACAGAAAGTTGACGGTATTGAAAAAAAAACTTTTATTTGATATATTTGTGAAAATTCAAGGAAATTAACAAATATGAATTTCAACCTCGACCTTTCGCAAAGAACAATATTACAGAAATGAAAAACGGTGAAAAAAACGACAGTATCTTACATGTCAGTTGGCAGCGTAGAATTTATATCTGGACAAATGATTGACATGAGAATTATTCAGTCTGGACTCAATTCAGATCAGTAATATCAAAAAAGGAATTATTTTTGATTTTTTATTATTGTTTCTTCGTTACGAAACAGTGACCATTAGCAATCCATACAGTTTGCTAGGACATGAAAAATCTATAATGTTTTCTATCGACGATAGCTCTGAAAAAACTCGCCAGAGATAACGAGCTTGTAATAAATATTGCTACGCATGACGTGTTTTTCATCTTCATAAGATTAATCAGTGGTTCTTGATCAAAACAGCTTCATTATATTAAAAAAATGTATTTTAAATAGTAATATGATATTACGGCCTAAGAAAGACAAGGTTCAAATTTCTGAACCCTTCCTTTAATCCTGGATAGAAAAAAGCTACAGAAGAAGATATCCCCAAAAGACACCTATGGTATACACTATGGTATACACTTAGGGAATATTTTCAAGTTTTATGAACTTCAGAGATAAACATCAGATATATACATGTTAAACCGTACAAAATGTTTTCTATTTTATTATTTTTATTCAAAAATCACAGTCTGGCAAATATAACTCATATACCATGAGACTTGACATTGTTTTTTTTCCAAATAATTATAATTGTAAAGTTCATTTTCAGAGACAGCATGTGGTTTTAATGGGGAGAAAAATATATATATGCAGAGGGAAAAAAGTAAAGCAAATCGATAAAATGCAAAAGGACGGCGAAAGCTTGAAAGTGAGTTCATTATAAATGTAAACTACTTTTGCTTAATTTCGTTTCATCTATGGGCATTTTTATTCTATAATGTTGTAGAAACCCCCCTCCGATATTTTAATTTATTCTAAACGTTTTTTTTTTTTTTTAATTATTTGTTTAACCATTCCCAATTTTTTTTATCTCTTGTTTTGCATTAGAATCAATATGTCAGCAACACTTTATATATTGACTAACCAAGCTTAAGCAAAAACAAAATCAGAGGCGACGAAATAATAAGAATATGGGGTATTGATAGAACTATATTTTTGTCAATCCCCTGAACTTTTTAAACATTTTCCAAAGCTGGTAAACATTACAGCTGTTGTTAATCTCTGATTCAAAATAACCTAAATCCACTTACTTTTAGTTAGTAAAATTGGACAACAGCAACATCCTTTTTTAAGTATACTGTGCAAGCATAAAACATTTTGTACGTCGCCTTTAATCATACCTGTAAATATTTACAATAACTTACTTTTGCTAATAGGGTATCAGTAGTGATACAAAGTAACTTCTGCCTCCTTTCCAAATATTATGATTTAGATAGAAATTTGACAAAAACACCGTTTCTTTTTATATTTGACAAGGATATATGAATATTCATTAAATTTTAGATCATTTTGATTTGAGCATTTGTATTCATTTTTTAACTTTCAGGTGCTTGTAGAAACTTATCAAGCGTAGTTTAAGTTAAATTACAAAAAAAGTGTAGTGTCGACTAACAATCATCTTAGCAACAGTTTCTAATATTGAATCAACATAAAGGTTTCTTAACGTAGTGCACTTTTGGCTAACTTCCAACTTCTGTTCGTTTTAAAAGCATTAAAATTTATACTTCCCATAAGTGTAATCAGGATAGGAACTCAATATGAAACTTTGTCAACCATAAAATCAATTTTAAATACTGAAAAAAACTAAAGTTTAAACAAACAATTTGTCTTGGCAACAGTTTCTAATATCAAATCAACACCACGGTTTCCAACTAGCTACTCTCTTTTGATTTACTACTACCTGTAATATTCTTGATGAACTTGAGAATTCTTTCAATCTTGATGGGAACCTTGCAATTGCCAAAATCCACAGTCCATAGTCATTGAACGGACATGTCTTGAACATTTTTGACTGCGAGGTATTTCCTTAATGGAAATTTAATGTGATAAATGCAAACTTAAGAAAAAATTGTTCAATTTGATATACACATTGATTGAAACATATTTGTGTTGATATCTGGTCCTATCTGTGATGTATGTTTACACAGTTTCAGCTGCTGGATCCCAATTATTGTCACATTTACCTGTTATATCTGTTTGGGTTGAAAAAGTTTGTTCACTTGTTCCGTTGATAGAAGGCGTCCGATTTTCGTCAGTTTTTATGGTCTTTCCCTTTTTGAAATTGCCTTGGAGTTCGGTATCTTTGTTATACTTATTTTGTATAAAACAAAACTGTTTTTCATACTTGATATCACACCCTACTAGTAATAAATATTGGCAATAAACAATGTACTTTCAATATTTTTCTTTACACTGTAAATTGTGTTTACACTAATTCATTCAGAGCTGTAAACACTGACATCTAAATCTAGAAAGCAGTGGTTTAATGATATTATATATAAAGCAAACAAACTTAGGGACTATCCTCCATTTTTCTAGATTAATACTCTCATTGATAAAGGCTTATAATGAATTGTTGTTAAATTATTGGATCGGTAATTTTAGTGTTTTGATAACAATTCCCTTCTTTGTTGTTTGAATCAAGTATTTTTTTTCTTTTTTTGTTCTGAATTGATTGTACAATTTACCTTATTGCATTTTGCAAGATATTGTCTTTCATCACTGTTCATGAACTTGTTATACAAAATATATTCCAATGAATAGACGATATCAGAGTGTAGGACAAATTTATTTTAGCAGGTTAAGTTCCTCGTCGATTTCCACCTTGAGTACTGTGACACGCTGATTTTGATCCCGATAGCTCTTCTTCGTTGTGTAGGCGACTCCTGTTTTGATTTTTTTGCCAGTCAACTCGGTATTGTCAGCACTGTGATCGTATCCTCACGATCAATTGCATCAATTTAGGTCTGCTACATAGCCACCAATCGCATTCAAATTGTTAAGAAGGTTATTTTTCGTTATCCGTTTAGAGTTCGACAAGTCATTTGCAATTAATGTATGTCTTTTAAATTGAATGAATCTTTCAATTTCAGTCCTGTTCTTAAAATTAATTGATATTCATGTGATTTGATTTTAGTATTTGAGATATTCATTTTGATTTTAAGAAAAAATTAAGAATGTATTTGCACCTACTATATTATTTTCGTAGTTGTTATTCCATTTTGATTTTAATGTAAGGTAACAAACACAAAGATATAAAAACTTGTTTTAAATATGAATTGCGATTGTAAGGAAAGTGCTTTGGCCGGAATATCTACGTCAACCAGCTTCCAATTTAGTAGCATCATTGAAATCTAGTTATATATATATACAAGTCTAAATTGAAAACAACGTTCAAACCTATGATTGCATTGGATAAAAACCGCAATTTTTATACGTGTGCATGCAAAACGAATTTCTTGTTAGAGGGGTCTAAATACAGCACAAACAACATTTTCCAAAAGACCAAAAAAGTGAAAAAGTATATTTGAACAAAACGCATTTGACTAACAGTGAGGTCGAACAACAAATGTTCTTAAACCCTGCTGACTGCCATTGGCGATTGCCAAATAAACGGATCACCGATGTAATAAATGGATCTTAATTATAAATTTAATACTAAACAGAAAACAATAAACTCGCGGAAAAGATGATATACCGCAAACAATAGGTGCATAGGTTTTTGTACACCATATCCGGATTTCGACAATTAATGTCTCTTCAGTGATGTTAGGAATCGAAACGGTATTTGGAAAGCCATACAATTCACCTCAATTTAGGATAGACTCTTGAATTTTGAGGAGTCAAAATAGGATGAACGGATCATATAAACCCGAAGGCAAATATAATACAAGCCCAAACGAAAAAATATAAACAAGTCTAAATAGAAAACAACATTCAAACCTATGATTGCGTTGGATAAAAACCGCAATTTTTATACGTGTGCATGCAAAACACATTTCTTGTTAGAGGGGTCTAAATACAGCACAAACAACATTTTCTAAAAGACCAAAAAAAGTGAAAAAGTATATTTTAACAAAACGCATTTGACTAACAGGTCGAACAACTGATGTTCTTAAACCCTGCTGACTGCCATTGGCGATTGCCAAATAAATTGATCACCAGATGTAAAATGGATCTTAATTATTAATTTAATGAAAAGATGGTATATCGCAAACATTAGGTGCAAAAATTTGTACACCATATCCGGATTTCAACAATTAATGTCTCTTCAGTGATGTTAGGGATCGAAACGGTATTTGGAAGGCCATATAATTTACCTCAATTTAGGATAGACTCTTGAATTTTAAAGAGTCGAAATAGGATGAACGGATCATATATATATATTGTCTAACTTTATTGACATGCTATTAATAGATGGATAGTGCTGTCACATGATGAAAGGCCCTTGATATGCTGAGATCAAGGTATCATTCAGAGAAGTAATTTATTTGAAGAAGTTGCATGTTTTTATGCTCTTCAAATTCGTAATTGGTATGTCATTTCAACTGATTCGAGTGCCGCTGGTGAGACCAATGTAGACGAAACACGCCTGGCGTACGCAATAAAAATCATTTTTGCTTTGATGACTTTTACACTGGATCGACTGCTGTACCTCGACGTCACTTCCTGGAGGGTTTTTAAAATCCAATTTGTCAGCATTCCTGCGCTACTTCATTTATTGCCTCATTTCTCTATATTTACTGTAATAAATAAATAATTCAAAACATTATGTGTTCTCTCTGTAAATATGTAAAAGCTTCTAATAAGCTCATCAAAGGTACCAAACTTACAATTGTGTACTTCAGACGTTCGTTTCATCTATAAAAGACATACCAGTGACGCTCCAAAATTCTTAGTATTTCGAAAAATTCAAAGTTTTGTAAACATTTGATTTATTATTATGACTTTATCAATGATAACTCAACGAGGACTGATCAAATAAAAACGTGAAATGAATCAATGATCTTTTTGGCAGACAAAATTCTAATTCTCTTTTAGATGCCCTAACATATTTTTTGCATTACAGCGAAAGATATGCACTGTTGGAGATAGGCGCTAGTGTAGCTTATATCTTTATCACCTTTTGGGGGAAAATAATGAAAATATCACGTTTTGGGAAAAATAATGAAAACATCAGTTTTGAAATCTGAAAAGCCAATGCAATCCGTAACATAGTAAAATGTGCACTACAAAAGAGGAATTGAACACAGCATACTTTTCAAGGAGTAAAATGTTAACAATTCGTAGTTGTAAAGGAACAAAAATGTATGCCAATGGTAATGTTATATAGGGTACAAATCACATAAAAGTATATCATATGACTAACATGGCTTAAACAGATCATTGCTTCATGAACTGAAACCTTTGTTTTAAAAATTTAGAATTTCTCGAAATACCAAGGATTTCCAACTTCATGAATGAATTACCTTGGCTGTTTTTGATTATAACCTTTCGGCATTTTTTTTGGTCTTTTTTACGTACTTTATTTGTCCTTTTTAACTTTTTTGATTCGAGCGTCACTGATGATTCTTTTGTAGACGAAACGCGCGTCTGGCGTATACAATTGTAATTCTTGTACATATGATGAGTTTATTTGTTCATTGCTATACAAGTCAAACTACAGGGATTTTTTTTAAACTTAAATGTTTAATACGGAATTATTTACGATCACAACAGAAATAGTAAAACACCATGAATAATGTGACACACAAGGCGGAAAACATATTTTTATATGAATTTTGGTGTGACAAGATTGCGTGGTAGTGTCATTTAAACAGTAGAACATTTCCAATCTAAAATAACAACCATAAAAATTTAAGGTAAAATCGAATTCATGAAATCAAAATCCTTATGTGGCTGGCTTGAAAGTTATAAAGTTTACTGACTGTATCAGTACTTTTGGAATAAACAAAACAGCTAGAGTTCGTGGAGTACAATATTCTATACATCCTATCCATGAAGATTTCAAGAAAATAACAATTGAAATATATACTTAGATATCCAAATAACAAAACGATATGTACAATGTGTATAACCATACTTGTCAAGAAAATTACATAAATGCATGGTATCTAATGATCCCAAATAATATTTAAAATTGGAGTTATCTTCCATTGTTTGTAATTTTAGTTGAACCACACCTCAAAATTCATAGCTTAATATCAAGGCAATGTTCAATTTTTAGTTCCAACTGCAAAATGCTTACATTTCTCACAAGTACTCTTATTTGTAGTATTGTTTACTTTTAGATAAAGAAAAGTAATATCTTTATGTTTTTTTTAATCATTTGTGATACACCTTTGTGATTTATATTGAATTATTTCCATATATCAATATATAAAATTGAGAATGAAAACGGGGAATGTGTCAATGAGACGACAACTCGACCTAAGAGCAGAAGGTCGTCCTTGTGTAACTGTTGTTTCGAATATTTCAAAAATGTTATAAGCAAATTCATAGAAAATTAATTTATCAATTGAGGAGTGCTGGCTACTGGACAGGTGATTCCCTTGGAGACAAAACGTTCCCAAGCACCGGCATCGCCGCAGAAGTTGGAAAAACACTTATCAATGCTATCAAACTGGTTTGATTGAAAATCCATTAATGAGTCGTATGTAGAGCAAACGCGCATTATAAGCCTGGTATCCTTGATGAGTTTTTAGACACAGGTAATACTATAGTCCAGTTGACTTCTACAAATCTTCAGAAAATAATTCTTAAAAATTCATAAACATTTTTTTTCTTGATGTATGTTAATGTATGATATATACGAACTCTGACTATGAATATCATAATGTTTGGCCAATAATAAAAAAAGTTACCCATTAGGTCTCTGTTACTTCTATTTTTTTTTATATAAAATACTTGATGGAGTAAGTATGAATAGTGTAACAGCATTCCATTCAAAACAAAAACATTAGACATGTGTTTTAAACCTGTTTCATTGTACCATGTGACTTAACTCATTTAAATATCAAACGACACTATACATGTCATGAATAATGACCATCATCTAAGTTTTTTTATAACTGGTTTTATATGATTTATAAATGAACTTGCATGTATCTGCAAAGATGTTATTTGTGGGAAAAAATATTATAATCAGATGTTTTATTCTGTTTTCATTCCTTACCAAATCTTAATTTTTGTTACCTTAATTTGATTATATATTTATATATATCTTATAAAAGAATATAAATAAGCTTTTCATGCTTAAAGCATCACTGTATCTAAACTACCCCGGCGAAAAATGTCTGGACTCAATAGTATCTAATGTCCGGTACGGTGACGGACAATCAACAGACAGAGAAATGTAGAAATTCTGTTTATTTATATGTTGTTTTAATGATATTGAAGAATATACATACACATATAACTATTTTCGATAGTGTGATGTAATATTTTCTACCAGCGTTCTAGATTTATGGAGAAATAAGTAAAAAGGCACATCAAAATGGTAAATTGAGTGAACCCTGCCTCGAATTTGTTTAATTTCTCTTTAAATTGAACACATTGTACGGAAAGAAAGGTACGGGAAGAAAGATATTAACACGGAGATTTCAAGACTGTTCACTATGATCGCCTCAATATTTGCATGTCTGTGCATGGAATGAAAGAAGTGGGTCATGTCAAAATTGAAGCACCCGGTTTTGTCAATGTGTACGACCCGGTTTTGTCCTTAAATTTCACAAAGCAGACCCGGTTTTGTCATAGAAAATAAAGCATAATCGCATGACGAAAATTAAAATATGGCGTTCAACAGCAGTTTGAGGGATCGTTGAAAAACATTCTCTTTCAGAGGATAACTTATAACCTTTTTGAATCCGTAAACACTTGAATTCCTGCTATATTAAAACAAAGCAAATTTCAATTTTGTTTTGTATAAAAAAAAAGGAAAAATTAAAAAGAAATGAAGGTTTTGTAACGCAATTAGATTTTTTTATATCAACTATGTAAATTTAAGTGTTCAAACTTAAATAGTGTACGGCCTTGAAAATTTAAGGACGCACATTTGATATGTGATTTTCTGGGACAACAAGATGGTTATCTTAATGTTCCGCTCTACTTAAAGGGGGAGACAGTATGATCGTTTGAAAATAAATATTTTTAAACTAAACGTTCATTATCAAGCAAGAGAATAAGACAAATGTATATGCATGCAGAATCGCTCAAGAAAAGGAATTTCCATGCGGCGAAAAGTATCACAATAATAGTGCGTTATAAATCTGTTTACCCCTCCTTGTTACAATAATACTAAGTATAAATTAGTATAATAGTCTTAGGCCATCCGGAAATTGCAATAATGATTATTTATTAGTAATCTTATAAATAAACGATGTTTTATCTCTTCTTTTTTTCTTCTTTTTTTAACATTAACAAATTCTTCAATGCACTAGTATCAAGTTGTTAAAACTGCCCTATATAGTACAACTATTATATATAGGTTTATCTCTTCATTGTATAATGATTATCGTACATTGACAAGTGTTCTACAATTTAAGCACGTTGGTCAAGTTTAAAATTGTCAATATGAAAGGGCGGACCGAGGCCATGGTTTTTGAAAGGGGCATATTCATAAACGGATTTTACACCGCCGAGCGTAGCAAGGGGAACTTTTTTTAACGATTTTATGCTAAATAAAAAATCATATATAAATCGTAAAAAACATGATAAAATAATTAGTTCTAGCCACCAAAAAGGTTGTCGTACTCCCTCTACACCCTGGATCCGCCACTGATATAATGTAACTATGTCGTAAACCATCATAAAATTTAATAAAAGACGAAAAAACAGAGACAGCCGCCAATCGCATATTTACTATAGGGGCTCTGTAATCAAATGAGTTAACCCTTTTTCAACTCACTGAATTTTATAGTTTGTTCATATGTTGTGCTGTTATACCAGTTTTTTTTCTTGTTTTTTTTTTTGGGGTGGGGGGGGGGGGGTGGAGGGAAGCGCTTACACGTTCAACCCCGCCATTCTGTATGTGCCAGTACCGAATCTAGGAGCCTGTAAGTCGGTGGTTGTCTTTTGTTGCTGTATATCATACGTGTATTTGTTTTTCGTTTTTTATTTTGCACATAATTCAGGTCGTTAGTGTTCACATTAGTTTTTTTACTGTTTTCATTTCGGGGCCTTATTTAGATTGCTATGCCGTATGGGCGTTTCTCATTGTTGGATGCCATACGGTGTTCTATATTTGTTAACTTTGGTCTCTGATAAAAATCTGTCTCATTGTAATTTTTCACGGGCTAAATTTCCACTAAGGTTGTTCTACGAAGACGTAGACGAAGATATTGGACGGTATAATGTTGCAAACCAACTTTTATTTATAAAAAGAAATAATTCCTTCATGCCATGCTAAATGCTCATTTGAACATAGGTAGGCATTATATTGGTTAAGATTTTTAAACCAAGCGTTAGCAAGGTATAAAATATTGACAAATATAATGTCTACCCATGTTAAAATGAGCGTAGAGCATGGCATTGTAGAATTATTTCGATTTTAATAGGTAAGTTTAGAACTTGTGTATTTCGAAGAGGACATAAAATACACGTTCGAAAGGCAACTTTTTGATTTGAGATATTCAAAACGTTCTTATAGAATTAAGAAGATGTGGTGTGAGTGCCAATGAGACAACTCTCCATTCAAGTCACAATTTGTAAAAGTAAACAATTATAGGTCAAAGTACGGCCTTCAAAACGGAGCTTTTTCTCTCACTGTCCGTCAATGGATGATCGAATGAGTAAATATATTGTAAACATAGCATATAGTATAGTAAAGCATACTATCCTTACTCTTTTGATAAATTGATATGGTAACACAATCATTCCACATCTTCTTATTTTTACATCATTACAGTAGTATAGAAAACAAACAAACATTTGTTAGATGTATTTCTATTTGTATCCATCTGATGAGTTAAGCCTATTTCAACTGATTTTATAGTTCGTTCTTATGTTGTACTGATACACCAAATTCCCAGGTTAGGGGAGGGTTGGAATCCCGCTAACATGTTTAGCCCCGCCACATTCCGTATATATGTACCTGTCCCAAGTCAGGAGCCTGTAATTCAGTGGTTGTCGTTTGTTGCATATTTGGTTTTCGTTAATTTTTTTGTACATAAATTAGACGGTTAGTTTCCTCGTTTGAATTGTTTTACGTTTGTCATTTCGGGGCCTTTAATAGCTGACTATGCGGTATGGGCTTTGCTCATTGTTGAAGGCCGTACGGTGACCTATAGTTGTTAATTTCTGTGTCATTTGGTCTCTTGTGAAGAGTTGTCTCATTGGCAATCACACCACATCTTTTTTATATCATAAGGAATTAATGTAAGTACATGCTATAAAGTATTTATTTCCATTTAAACTTAGTTCGAAGATACGTTCAATAAGGTATACGTATAGCATTCAAAAATGTCTACTCCCTATTTCGAAAAGTTCCCGTTTGAAATATATTTTAACACGACATGTTTATATTGCAATAACATCTTTATTACATCATTTTGACTCAAATATTTAATTTCTTCCGATGGGCAATGTTCAGATCCGAGTTAACGTAGTTTTTCATAAATTTGTGGTTTCAAAACAAAACAAAACCGGGGCCTACACTGACACAAAACCGGGTCCTTATGTAATAAACAACATTGACGAAACAGGGTCCTTCCATTTTGACATTACCCATTTCTTTCGTTCCATGCACAGAAATGCAAATATTGAGGTGCTCATAGTGACTAGCCATGCAATCTTTGTGTTGATATCTTTTTTTCCGTACTTTTCTTTCCGTACAATGTGCACAATTTAAAAAGAAATTAAACAAATTCGTAGCAAGGTTCTCTCAATTCACCATTTTCATGTGCCTTTTTACTTATTTCTCCATTAATCTAGAACGGTTGTAGAAAATATTACATCACACAATCGAAAATAGTTATATGTGTATGTTTATTCTTCAATGTCATTAAAAAAACAAATAAATAAACAGAAATTCTACCTTTTCTCTGTCTGTTGATTGTCCGTCACCGTACCGGGCATTAGATACTATCGAGTCCAAACATTTTTTGCCGGGGTAGTTTAGACACAGTGAGCATGATCACAGTATTAACAAAATGGAGAGACTCTAAAAAGTTTCATCAATAAGTATTTACAGAATACATTTAATATTTACTTTTTTCTTGAAAAAAACACAGCTTATGACTTTCAAAATATGAAAATAAAATTAGATAAAATATAACCATAAAGACCTTTACTGATGAAAAGGGGGACTTTTTAATAAAATTCCTAAACTGAATTTTGCATAAAACTACTTTGTAGTTTTTAAAAATGTCACAGTATACTAGTAATGTCCAGTGGAAAATATTACTAAGGTTACTCATAGAAATTGAACAAATAAAATTCAAAATCATGTATACAATAAGTTCAGTAATCACATGACATAAAACTTAAATGAAGTCCAAGTTTGTTTGCTGGTCAGCGTTATTTAAATGAGAAAAGTCACATGGTATAATGAAACAGGTTTAAAGCACATGTCTTATGTTTTTGTTTTGAATGGAAGGCTGTTACACTATTCTTACTTACTCCATCAAGTTTTTTATATAAAAAAAAATAGGAGTAACATAGAGACCTAATGGGTAACTTTTTTGATTATTGGCCTAAAATTATGATATTCATAGTCAGAGTTCGTATATATCATACATTAACATACATCAAGAAAAAAAAAATGTTTATTTGTAAAAATAAATTTTTAAGAATAATATTCTGAAGATTTATAGAAGTCAAACGGACTATAGTGTGATGTATTACTTACATCATAAATATGAACCCATATTGATTTCTTTGTTGTTAAAGTCGCCTTGACTGTCCAATGTAAACTTCATATTCAATGACACACTACTAGTATTTGGTTCTAAACTGCAATAGCATTGCCTAATGACCTGTCACGAAATTAAAGAATGGATATGCAAATGGATAGAGATTCCTGGTCAATCATAGATATATTGAATACGATATCGGTCTCATTGGCTTTGGTGTTTCGATCACAAATTGTATTCTCCGAGTACTAAGTAAAGTTCATTTTAATTAAAAATGTCTGTACGAAGTCAGAAATATGACAGTTGTTTTCCAGTCGTTCCGTCGGGTTTAATGAACTTACTCCTTTTCTTAATTTACCTTGAAGGTCGGTATTTTTGTTAATAATTTGTATTATGACTGAAAGGCCAGGTCTACTTTTCTAAACTTTATTATTATTATTGCCATTTCACAAAATGTATTAATAGATTATTGGGTTTACTGCACATTGTTATCGTAAAAAATAATAAATATAAGTGACAATGTGAACGGCGAGTAAAGGCAGCAAACTAATCTTATCTTATATAAGTTATTATATTTAAACCCCTTCGTAGAGGAACCGTATTCTCATATGTAAAACAGATGCTCTCTTAGATTCTTTATTATATATTAACTATCATTCAGGTCACTAAATTTCAGCTAAATTGAGCAAGGAAGATAAGAATATATATATATTCAGGAAAAGTTTAAGTATTCGTATTTATAGATATAAGAAGATGTGGTATGAGTGCCAATTAGACAACTCTCCATCCAAGTCAAAATTTATAAAAGTAAACCAATATAGGTCAAAGTACGGTCTTCAACACGGAACCTTGGCTCACACCGAACAGCAAGCTATAAAGGGCCCCAAAAAATACTAGTGTAAAACCATTCAAACAGGAAAACCAACGGTCTAATCTATATAAAAAACGAGAAACGAGAAACACTTAAGAACCACATCAACAAACGACAACTACTGAACATCAGATTCCTGACTTAGGACATGTGCACACAATTGCAGCGGGTTTAAACGTTTTAATGGTACCAAACCTTCACCCTTATCTGAAACAATAGTGTAACATCACAACATAAAAAGACACACTATAAAATATCAATTCAAATTGCTTAACTCAATCAAAAGACATATTAACACCAGTGAACATACACTGAACAAATAAATTTGATCTATGATACAATGCAAATACAAAATACAAAATAAATAAATAAACTAAGGGAAGAATAATTAAAGTAACATGGTATACCGCTGTGAAATGTTAAACATTTTAAGAAAAACAGTATGCTTGAACAAAAATACATGTATTTGCTTGTACTGTTCAAATGCATCATTTTCCAAACCACGCCATTCCTAATAAATGTTCTTTAATCATGTTAAAATAGCGGTTTATCTTATTGGCAATTCGCACTAGATTCATTGCTGTCCACATACCATTTTGTAGCGGGCTATATGAAGATGATATAGCAGACGTCGATACGTTGTTTTACACATACTGTAGGGAGTTTCATTGTTTTCAGTATCAGTGATATGTTCAAAATGTGTTGTAGTTTTTCGTTGGTTGACATTTCATCAAATTGAAATCCAATTGCGATGAGCGTTGTAATCAGTTCAGAAAATATGGTATTTCTAATTTTTCACAGGCTTTCACAATTTAGATGAAGGTAAATCCAGAAAAGCGCTTCGGACGCATACAACTTATAACGTGTTGTTTTCATTTTTTAGAATAAAGTGTTCTATATTTTTATCTTCCTTTGCTCATGATAGGTATTTCGGGTTGGTCTTGTCTTTGTTTATTATAATCCTTTTGCCCTGTAGGATATGCGAGCCTGTGAGAAGTTTTAATTTTATTGGCAATTTCGATGTATCAATATCAGTGGCAATTGATTTTCAACAGAGCATGAATATTTGCCGTTTTCAAGCTTTCGGGTTTTAAGAAATTGATCCCTTTATATAACGGCAGTAGCTGCACTATTGATCTATTCCAATAACTCTATATTGTCCTCTTGCTATTTGAGGGCCATATGGTATTCTTAACTAGGTTGGTCAAATACCAGCTTGCCACCTGTATGTCATACTTGCATAGCATATGATTAATTGCAATGTACCAGCTAAAACTGCCGTCGTCTTATAAGAAGTTAGCGCCTTGTTTTCTATGCTGTCTTCAGACTGGTCGCCGATGTTGTTGTTAAATTCGCGTAATGCTCGGATATGCAGTTGAGCTTCGATTGGAAGTAGTCCTGTTGAAATGTTCACTGTTACATCTGCTTCACACTGGATAGAGAAAGTATCTGCTTCAAAAGATTTATTTCTGGATACTTTTGAGAAGTTCTTGTGAGCTTATTGTTTAAAGTTTTTAGCTCGAGCTTAACGCTGTGTGGTATGACCGATATATATATATATATATTTACAGAAAACTGATAGTTGTAATATGTGTATCGTACCATTTCTGCTCTCCCTAGGACTATTTTACGCTTGGTTGTCCTAACCAAAGTAAGCTTGATAAATATTGCTGTCATGTAAAGTCGCTGATAACTTCTACGCATTCATTGTAACGTCGCTGATAAGTTCTGCATACTTCTAAAGCCGTCATATGATAGTAACTGAATGACTGAGTGATAGAGACGAAAGGAAGGATGATAACCCATGTACATAACAACATGTTTTATGACACTGTGACGGATAATACTAATTATTTGGATAAAGTCGACGAATTTTGTGCTGCCTGGAGTGCTTTAAAAGCAATGATAAATATAAGAGAAGCTCATGAATTCGGAACGGAGAGATATGTCAGGAAAAGTGTATGACAGATCTGTGCGTTGACACAAACATATATCTAATCGTTTAACCAATCTGTGATGACCACCATCAAACTTGTATAGTTTTAACTGTTACAAAGCTTTGAAGTGTTCGAAATACTAAGGATTTTCTACCCAAAGAATGGATTACCTTAGCTGTATTTGGCAAAAGCTTTCGGAATGTTGGGTCTTCCTCAAACCTCTTCGTACTTCATTTTGCCTTTTAACTATTTGAATTTGAGCGCCACTGATGATGTATACAGACGCATATTGACGTCTGGCATACAAAATTTAAATCCTGGTATCAATGATGAGTTTATTTGTTTACAGTCGTTCTACCTCATATCCGTTGAAATAGTTTTTGTAAGCACACCCCTGTATACATGTTGTAAACGCCAAATAAGCTAATAATAAAACGGAATTTGACAAATGTGAGAACTGAAATTGTATCGTTTGTTATCGATCCAAGTTTTAATTCATTAATTTGTGAGTATTTCGAGAAAAGATTCAGATACAGACCATCTAGTCTTGGTAGCAGTCTTAAAGTAATTGGGAAATATGATTGACCAATATACCTTAAATAAATGCAATAGTAGTATACCGCTGTTCAATAGTCATAAATCGATTAAGCAAAAACAATTCACAAACCAAAACCGAGTGAAACACATTAACTATTAGAGGAAAACAACGGAACT
Organism: Mytilus californianus; assembly: GCF_021869535.1. Classification (NCBI taxonomy): domain Eukaryota; kingdom Metazoa; phylum Mollusca; class Bivalvia; order Mytilida; family Mytilidae; genus Mytilus; species Mytilus californianus. The sequence continues at coordinate 124,560,051 of NW_026262679.1, read as the reverse complement.
GAACTGCAACAAAAACAAACGCAAACATACATAGAAAGGGACTATTTGATAACAACTGCCATATTCCTGACTTGGTACAGGACATTTTAAGAAAAAATTATGGGTTGAACCTGGTTTTATGGCTAGCCAAAACCTCCCACTTATATGGCAATGTTAAGTGATACAAAACAACTCAGCTAGATGCATTTTCTACAATATTGTATGATTTCTGTTTCGTATAAAATTTTGTTGAAAAGTTCTGTTATACAAGTTGAGCAAGGGGAATTTAAGTGTTTATTGTGGAAAAAAACCATTGTTTCAAAATCGGAATGACTGTAGAGCAGATGTTTAGAATTTTTTCAATATCCACATCTGATTGACAACGCTCATGATAATACTTTAAACATCATCGTTTACTGCAGAAAGATTGATAGTAATATCAGTAAGACGTTACTGGAACATCTATTCGAAACAGAATTTATTGTTACTAAGCAGGATTTTTGTGAAGTGTTGGCGTAACATATAAACAAGGGAGATTCGCATCAGTTTTTTTTATGTTTATACTACTATAGGAAAGCATTACAGATTTGTGATTTGTCTCAAATCTCTGTTGTGAATGATATAGGTGTATAAGTTGGATTCCCAAATCAGATTTGTAATGAACTTCAAGTTCTTTTTTATACCATCAAAATAATGATTTTTGCATGTACACACCATGTTTTTGAGGATTTGTCTGCTGAAACAACAACATAGTTTGTCGTTTAGAAAAGATACAGCATCCTCAACATTGGGCTTCTTGAAAGGGTTTTACACTCTTGTTTTCATAGAATATCTTATTTTTGAATGCGCTTCCAAATGCCTAATCTAACATCGTTTATCAATTGATGGGCTAGGACATTCGATATTTCGGCCTTTGATGTTGTTCATTGTTTACATTGCCAACTTGTCCATTTATTATATTGATATTTTATTTTTAGGATATTCTTTGTTGTCTGCTCTTTGGTCGGGTTGTTGTCTCTTTGACATATTCCCCATTTCCATTCTCAATTTTATTTGATGCATTGGATTTGGTGTAGCTATAAGAAATTATTAATTTATCTTCAGTTTATTAAGTTGTAAACGAAATAACACGATTGGCTATTTTATTTAAGTAACTATAATACATAGGTTTGTATAGATGCATACTCTAAAGTCGGTAACAATTTAGATTACTTACCTAAAGTACACCCTATATGAAATACAAAATAATATTATATCTTTTATATCATAAATAACATAATACATAGTTAAATGTTTTGTTACATGATAGAAATATTACAAAAAAATATTAAATAATATATAATATTCCATGGAAGACATGTGTTGTACGTGATTGGATGGAATCTCTCTCTCTCTCTCTCTCTCTCTCTCTCTCTCTCTCTCTCAGACAAACAGCTGTTGGATATAGTTATAGATAGTGCAATCTTCCTTTTCAAATCTGTGAATACTTGACACTATTCTAGTTTCCAGTGAGTTATCAAGGAGAAGACGAGTTCAAGAACAGTATTACAAAACGCAGACGTAATATTACAATATTGATCCCTAAGTGACGCCAAGCGGAACACATATTTATAGGACTCAATTTATCTTTAAACGTCTTCAGCGTCTTCCTTAGTAATCTCATTTTTTTCTCATGCACATCCATTAATAGTTCTTTGATTTATACTGGAGATATATAACAAAGAAAAATTATTCCAGCAAAAAAATCATCGAAAAACATTTTTCAGTATTTAAAAGATCTATATGAACTGTTTGTGATTAGACATAGCTATTTCAAAGAATTTCAGGAATTTTTTAACGGTTGTACTGCTGGTGTCTTTAAACGTGCATTTAAAGTAATAAGTAATGTATATCTCAATCACATTTCAGAGTATTGCTTATACTGTCGAATTTCATATAAGTTTGAAAGCCTTAGCAGAACGCATTATCTAAAAATAAGAACTATTTACTCGTTTTATAGATATTTAAACTGTTTGCACTAGTTTGCAATACAAATCACTTCATGTTACAGTGATTTATATATTTGTTTCCGTTACTTTTTTTTTCTCTCTTCAGTATTCCACCCAAATAAAGCTGAAATGAAATAATACCTTCACTTCTTTAGCTTTTTGTACATTACTACAAAGCGTATTATAAAAATCTGCATCTATCAAGATGTTTGAGACAAAAAAGATATTGGTTAAAATGGTTTTAGATATGGCACAATAAGTTAAATACGTAATACAAATATAAATATAAAGATATTTCTAAGTTCTGACATAAAGTTAATATCAACTATAGTATTTGTTACATAAAATACAAAACGAAATCACCGTTTATCGACTGAGAAAATCAACAGTCGATTGGATATGTTCACCCGTAGATACATCAAGAGCACTAACTCTGATTTCAGTTTCTCCAAACTGCATCCTTGTTTGTATCTCTCGCCTCTTTGGCATTTTGTCTTCACTGGTCCCTGACAAATGTAATGTTACTGTTCCTACTTTATGTACTCCTGGATCCGTTATAAATTTTGGATCTTTGTCTTCACAGCAGTAAATATTGATTTGAATAAGTCTTTGGTCAGGACGGGCTGGAGTATAACTACGTAAAATGACGTCACCAATTGTAACTGCCTGATCGACAACAACATATTTATCAAAAATATCCGTACACCATTCTATTTCTTGGCGTGAAACTTTCTTTTTCAGTGGATGTTTTTTCGGATTATATCTATTAAGGACACCAACTCCATAGGTAAGAGGACATCTTCTTACGTTGACAATTGTTGGATCAAGGCCAAATAACACAGCACCTATAAATAATCATATAGTACTTAATGAAATTCTTTTCAAATTGAAGCTGTAAAATCAAAGCAATTCTAAATTGAATCAAATTTCCCCATTAAAGGAAATACAGGTTTTAAACACAATAACAACATAACGAATTCACCGTCTGTTGTTCAGTTATCTTTCTTTGAATTCTTGAATATCTGTCTAAAATTTGCATCTTTTATCTCAAGTTACTGTCTTATTTGACGATATAAACGATATATCTATATTAATCGTGATGTGTTGTGTATATATGTGGTCATGTTTCATTTCAAGATATTAGCACCATGCCAATTATAGCAAATTGTAACCATGTTGTCTTTTTTTCTCATGTCGCATCGGTCCGTCGCTGAGATGATATATTTCAACGTTCTTATTCTCTGGTGTTCAAATTTATTGTTGTCTTTACTGAATATTCATGCTGACTAGTCTTAAATGGTGAAATGTGACCGAGACAACAAGAAGAAGTTAATGTATTCATAATGCTTTACCTTTAAGAATCGTCATAGCAACCCCTTGTGGTATTATAACTTGAATTAAATTTCCGAATTCTTGTCTTATTTCATTTTGTACAATGGCGGACTCAGCAAATCCACCAACAAGGAACATATATTTCAGGTCTAAAAGTAAACATACAAGGAACATATATTTTACAGGTCTAAAAGTAAACATACACGGAACATATATTTTACAGGTCTAAATGTAAACATACAAGGAACATATATTTCACAGGTCTAAAAGTAAACATACCCGGAACATAAATTTTACAGGCCTAAAAGTAAACATACAAGGAACATATATTTCACAGGTCTAAAAGTAAACATACAAGAAACATATATTTCACAGGTCTAAAAGTAAACATACAAGAAACATATATTTCACAGGTCTAAAAGTAAACATACAAGGAACATATATTTCAGGTCTCGAAGTAAACTACAAGAAACAAATATTTCAGGTCTCGAAGTAAACTACAAGAAACTAATATTGCACAGGTCTTAAAGTAAACATAATCAAAATTGTGAATTGTTCATTGTTACTCTGTTTCATACACTTAATGCAACTATTCACCGAAGTTATAACATTAAGAAGATGTGGTATGATTGCCAATGAGACAACTCTCCACCAGAGACAAAATGTCGTAGACGTTAGTGAATATTGGTTTCTGAAATTTATTAGTCATCCAATTTCAATTCAGGGAAATCTAAAATTATCAGTTTTTATTCCCCCTTTTAAAGATATTATTCTAAAAAGCAGGGCCTCCTATATGTAAAGAACTCTTCTAAAATATGAATAAGTTGTATAGTTTTTTAAAGGAATGTATGTCATACTTTCTTGTTTAAAGTGTTATAAGTGTGTGATTTTATATTTGAATGGCTTTAATGGAATATCCTTCTTTTTCAATACATGTTTATCATTTTAAAATAAATCCTTTGCAATATAAAATAAATAGTGATTAAAAATAACATGCAGCAATCAAAAATCATACATCGAAGAAAACAGACAAAAGGAAAATACTAACAGACAAACCATACATATGTAATACCCAAAACACTTCACAGTTAACTAAGGAATAGGCAACACGAATACCAATAATATGTAGGATGAACTCAGTCGTTTGTTGATGTCTTTCATTAGTTGTTTATTTCATTTATTGTATTTTAAATCAGGCCGTTCGTTCCTCTTTTGGATTGTTTAACATTTTGTCATCCCGGAGCCTTTTATAGCTTACTATACAATGTGCTCATTGTTAAAGACCGAATGCTGACCTTTAGTTGTTAAAATCTATGTCCTTTGATCATCGTCTCATTGGCCATAGTAACAAATCTCCTTACTTTTATCTAAATAAAAATATACAATCTTTTCCCTTCCTAAATAGTAGACTTAGAAAGGAGCTATGTGCATATTTACTAATATGAAAAATGTTTAAGATATTAGTGATATTGATTCATGTGCATTTTCTTAATTTCAAAAGTACTATCCATTTTATTTGCTATCATAAGCATTTAATTGAGGTGTTGGTTTGATTTGGTTTTGGTTTGATTTGGTTTTTCGATTGAAGTAATTGGACACACAGAGTGTTTCAGGTCGGTGTGCATTGTTCATGAAGCTATAGTGGACACTAAAATCTGCTGGTGCGTAAAATTTTACATTTATGCCATTATCAAGTTAAATCATTTAAGGTTGTTTATGAAATGATTTAAATGATTCGTGTCAATTGTATACAAGTGTTTACTAATTAATGTAATTATTACCGGGAAAAAAATCGAATAACCTGAATTGTCATAAAAAGCTACAAAAATATGAATCACTAAAACATTCATAAATAGCTTGTCAGCCATTTGTCATTTAGGTATTGTTTACACATTATATCAATTATTGTGTATGTGAAGTGACAAAACATTGCCAAAATTAATTTTTATTCAAAATATAAATATTGATATATGTTACTGTATGCAAGTCGTGCATTAATGCTAACTGCATCGTTTTGTTTCGTTTTGATACATTTATACAAGAGTCATTGTTTGTGGCTACAATTTGAGTGTATATATCCTTAGATTTTTAAATTTAAGGACGAAAGGCTCTGGTTGTTAGATAGGAGGAAACTATATGTAACATCTGTTACAAGCAATTATATTTGTAAATGACAATGATATTATGGCATTTCATCACAACCAATAAAATCATGATAAGGAAGCGATACAAACCAGATTCAATTCAGAGCAAATCTCTTTCGGTATTTTTTTTTTATTTGTTCTGTATAAAATACGCTTGGGAGAATTGATCTTTATATTTTGGAATTCAGAAATCGGAAATCATTTCGCAATTCATTATTTCAATCAATTTAGGTATTTCTGAATAATAGAACGCGTACATAAACACTATAACTGGCTGAAACGTGGACACCAACCAATTTTGAACTGGTTACCAATGACATGCGCATTGCAGCAAGTTGGACTAACAATTAAAGTCATAAACAACAGTTCATGCAGGCAAAAACATCGATATTCACAATAACAGCAGACAAAAACAACATAAACAGTAACATGATTTATAATCCTAAAGTATAACATGCCGAAATAAAATTTTATAGGAAATACCTTTGATATTATTATTCAATATAGAACCAATCTTTTCTTTGATTTTTTGAATTGTTGGTTTAAATAATATGTTCATTGCCTCAGGTGCCAGTCGCAGCATTCCTTGTGAGGACCATGTGACATCTCTGTCTCCATGTCGTTTTATAGCTGTATCTATACCTGTCAACTAAAAAATACATCAGAATTTCAATTAAAAAACTAGTATCTCAATTGTTTGTAAAACAATTGAAAGGTCTTTCCTGCAAAAGTGATGTTTTTGTAATGTACTCTTTAAGAGCTTTCATTTGATATACGACAAGCATACTTTCTGAAAATTTTCACTTTTTACACTTAATGACCCCATCCGCCTACATTTTTGATATCGGAAGTATGATATATGTAATCTAGACTTGATTATCTTTCATTTGATATGCGACAACGCCATGTTCTAGAAAGTTTGATTTTTGCACTTAATAACCCCATCCAACTAATGTTTTGAGGACGGGAATCTGATATTTGAAATGTACACGGTAAGACCTTTCATTTGATATACAACAACCTTATCTTAAAAGAAAATTTATTTTTTTTGCACTCAATGACCCCAACCAACCCATTTTTTGGGGACGTCAATTTGATATTTGAAATGTACGCTTTATGGACTTTCATTTGATATGCGACAACCAAACCATCTGAGAAGTTTTAATTTTTTGCACTAAATGACCCCACCCTTCCCCCTGGGATGAAAAGGGGGTTTTACATTTTCATTTTTGAGTAGAGCTCGTTAAGACCTTCAATTTGATATATCAAATGACCCCATTTGGCAAAGTGCCATAAATGATGCAATATCAATTATATAAATAGAACTTATGAAACTTACAAAGTCAATGCAAAACATGAAAATTTCAAATTGATTTTTTGGTTTTTTTTTTCATTGAATGTTTTTGGTATTTGGTCAAACATATAACCATGTTAAACTCTTCAATTTCTTATAATTTCAGGTGGTTACCTGTTGTTGATTCAGAAATACATGCCTCCGCTCGCAAAATTTCAAAGTGCATTATCTCTTAAACGACAACAGTTATCTCAAATTTGTTAAAAGAAAAATGATCTACAGTAAAAGGACAACATTTTAGAAAAAAAATTGGACATTTCCAAAGTTCATCAAGGTCACAATGAATTATCAAATATATGATGAATATCAAACTTGAGAACCGTAAGTCGTAGAGACATGGGACTACCACCATTCAACTCAAGACCACTTGACCTTTCAAATGTCACAAGGTCAAGGTCATAGTACACTCTGAAGGTCAAGGTTAAATTTCATCATGACCTGACATTGACCTCAAATTGAAGGCCTTGAATTACTGATCATCTTTGCAGTTTATAGTAGGTTGATATCTGTTACCTTTTAAAAGATATACATATGTTACTATAGTTTTAAGAATTATGTTAATGTAACTTTTGAACAGACAGTCGGACATTTTTGAGCTTAATGTATAAAATGTAGAGCTCGTCGAGAGGAACATTTTATACACAGTATGTATGCAGCAAACTCTTATGGTTTTCTTAATATGCAAGCTTGAAATTGCAGCGTAAAGTTTTTTTGCACTCTGTGACCTTTGACCTTGGGTGCAAATTGAAGGTCACATGAACTTAAGATTATTGGTGTAGGTCCCAAGTCTCTACGACTTAGGGTTCTCGAAATACAATTTTTCAAAAATTGTGTATATTTTTTTAAGAGAAATAACTCCTTATAAGGGTCAATAACAAAATTATTTTATATGTTCATTAACATTGCCATCAGTTCCTGTATATGTTGCCGTTTTCAAATCGATTCTATCTCTAATACTTTTTGAGAAAAATGCAAAGGGAAGAAATCGCTTCAAGGGGATATAACTCGCATAGGGGATGATGAAATCCTATGCAGTCACATATGGTAGTACATCATGATGAGATCAACCTATTGTCAAAATAAGGTCATGATATCTTCAAAAACAACGAAGGGGGGCCATGTTGAAAAAATCCAATAAAAGGGGGATAACTTCTACAGGGGATGATGAAATCCTTAACAGGGTCATGTGGTAATACTTCATGATGATGTCTATCGATGGTCCATATTTGGTCTTGATAACTTGAACAGAAACGGGGGGAGGGCATTCCCAAAAAAATGTTGGAAGAAAAAAAAGAAAAAAAAAAAAAAAAAAAAAAAAGAAAAAGAAAAAAAAAAAAAAAAGAAAAAAAAAAAACATTAGAAAAACAATAAGGTCTTTCCTAACGGAGTGGAAAGACCTTAAAAATAGATATCAAAAGGAAACTGTATACATTATACACAAAGAAAATTAAACTATTTATTCGATTTCAAGGATAAGTGTCGTTTCGGGAAAGCATCAAGGACTTCATGTTAATTGTCGATCTGTGACATAGGTGTTAAATGTTTAATCATTTTTGACATTAATACTTAAAATGAATGATCTCCGTTTATTACATTTCCTTGAGACAAAAACAAACCTTATGTTTTCGGTAGTAGTCAATGAATGAGAAAGGCAATGCTACATTTAGAGGCGATGTTTTATACGGTGATGCAGATCTTTTTCTCGACTCGAAAGCTATCAGCATATCAACCCAACCTGCAGATCTTTTGACTTTGTATTGCTCGATCAATGTCTTCCCGAAAATTGACATTAATAACTTTTCAAACTCAACGTCAACACCTGAAAAGAGAAATAAATGTGAAGAAATAAGATAAAGAAGAAGAATAGAGTTTAAACAATACATATTTCTTTTAAATCAAACTTGTGTTGCACTGTATCGACTCAGTGTAGGTCCCTGAGCTGATAATTTTTAAACTATCTTCGCAAATACTTTCACTTTTACTAATTTCATTGTCGGGTTTGTATATTTCATTTTTCACAATGTACTATTTTTTTTAATTACATGTACCCTTACGTAAGTGTAAGAGAGAACAACTCGCAGTCATTTGTTTAATAGAACTGAATTATGATTCATACCGATGGATCCATATGGACCGCCGCTTGCTTTATGGAGTTCTGCTAATTTTCCAGTACTGTCCAACTCATGTACTGTTATGTCAACAGTTCCACCACCGCAATCTACTACCATGTAACGGGTACCTGTATACAAAATTGTTTGTTAAAAGACTAAAATATTATAGTTAAATACGTTTCTTGAAATTGATATCATTTATCAACACATATTTATAAGGACAATTAGTTTCTATTTCATTTACTCAATTATTATAAAAATAAGGAGATGAGGTATGATTGCCAATGAGACAACTATCCATCAAAGTTCAAATAAAGTGGATGTAAGCATTTATAGGCAACCATACGGTCTTCAACAATGAGGAAAACCCATACCGTATAGTCGGCTATAAAAGGGCCCGACATGAAAAATATGAAACAATTCAATTGAGAAATCTAACGGCCTTATTTATAACAAAACAATTAACGAAAAACAAATATGACAGAAATGAAGCAACGGCAACCACTGAACTACAGGCTCCTGACTTTGTGAGCGCTCATCTACACCCCCCCCCCAACCCCACCCCCCCCCCCCTTTACCTGGGACAGTGGTGTAACAGCACAACATAAGAACAAACTATAAAAATCAGTTGAAAAATGCTTAACTCATCAGATCGATACAAAACAGAAAACATCAAACATAAACACAGACCGGACGTGGCAGGGTATTTATCCATCCCTCATCCCTAACAACAAAAAGGACACTAAGTACAGATCTGGGAGTACTCGCAGTACTATTATGTTTGTTTTGACACTTAAGCCTGAAATTTATGATCAGTCTTACTTTTTGCACTTGTATGTCGCATTAAACACTGCAACTGGTGATTCTATTCATCACTAGAAATAAGGTAACTCAAAATGTCCATTCTATACGCCTCTAATCGTTTGACCAGTTTGTTAAATGATAGTGGTCAAAAATAAATATATATTTATTTCCTGCCTCCTAACATAGAACAATAGGGTAGGTGAAACTGTAAAAAGATTGTATTATTTTAAATATTTTACATACACATTATTGGGAAATGTTCTGGATATTAACGGTGCTTAACCAAAAATGTCCATGAAATGTGTTAGGGTAGGCTTTTCAACTGATTTTTATAGTTTGTTCTTATGTTGTACTGTTACACCACTGTCCCAGGCTAGCGGAAGGGCTTGGCGCCAGCAAGCTAGTTTAACCCCGCCGCACTCTGTATGTGACTGTACTAAGTCAGGCGCCTATAATTCAGTGGTTGTCGTTTGTTGCTGTATATCATATTTGTTTTTCGTTCATTGTTTTATACATAAATCAGGCCGTTAGTTTTTTTGTTTGAATTGTTTTACATTTGTCATTTCGGGGTCTTTTATAGATGACTATGCGGTATGGGTTTTGCTCATTGTTGAAGGCCGTACGGTGACCTCTATGTCATTTGGTCTCTGTTGGAGATACGTCTCATTGGCAATCATACCACATCATCTAATTTTTATATGACAATATAGGGTCGGCAGAGACCCAGAAAACACAACTACTAATTTGTTTACTAATACTAAAAAAACAAGGTATTTTCATTAATATTTAGGATAACATGTCTAACAATGCTTCTGTTGCGACAAATTTCACTTTGATCAAATTATAAAGTACCGGACTTATAAATGATTGATTAATTGATTGGTAATTGTTATTTGGTTAAAGTACAGTGGCAAACATTTCATTCGCATCCAGGACGATAAAGCAAATAAACATAACATGAGACAAACTGCAAATAAAATAACACTAGAGCATCGTTTACTGGATTACCAAATGATTGTATTTCACATCATACAGATACCGATATATAGTAATAGAGTATGACAATAAGAATTTGGTAAAAGAAAGATATAATAAGACATTCAGTTGAAAAATAAGTTCAAAAGACAGGGAAATATATAAAAGGACATGAGTAAACTATTGGTATGGTCAGGTTGAAAATAATGCATTAGGATAACAGAATTAGGAATGATAAGAAATTGAATATGAAGGTGATTATTTATACCTCTTAATATCATTTCCATGGAATATTCGTTCACTGAAAAAATAACAAGAATATGTGGTGTTTACAATTCCAATACACAATATCCAATATATCAAATAGGCTAATGGTAAAAGGGCTCTTTAAAATTAGTCCGAACATAAAACAGTTGGCACGTTTTCTTCCCGGTCAATGTTTTGAAATCAATATAAAAAAGGGATGATAAGAACGGTTTATTTGTCTCAATCTTTTCCTTTTAACATGACATAGTTTACCTTGATTAGAAACTTCGAATGCATTATCTAAGTTGACTGGTTCGTTTCTAGTTGGAGACTGCACCTGACGAGGAGATTCTGGAACTAACTGGTGCATACGTAACTTCCGACAGTAAATAGACGCTGCCTCAGGTTCCAATGCAATTAGAAGTTGATCTGGGAATTCTTCAGATGCAATACTAGCCTTCAATATTAACAAAATGTATAGACATGATAGTTATACACCAAAAACCACTTGGATAACAAAATTAATAAGAGTGCACAATGATAATAGATACTTTATTCTGTGAAAGTTTCATTGAAATCCAGTATGCCCTGGTTTAGCAGGAGTTGCAAATTCAAGCTGTCTACTCATCCTCCTGTTATTCTTTATAATTATGACAAAGACCCACAAAAACATTTTGATTTAACAGTAAATCACGAGTTGCACATTATCATTAGTTACTTAAGATACTGGAAACGTTTCATTGAAATAGACAAGTTGTGGTTACAATAAGTGGTCGGTTGAAAAAAAAACCGGACACAACGATCATTACATACAGCCGCTCTAGTAATGGGGAAAGACAATGTGAAAGACTATAACTAATAAATAATGCTCGAATCAATTACAGCAAGCTCCAAAGCCCAAAAACCTGTTTAAATCTAAGATCAAGCTGTCCAACACTCTAATATTTGTGGTTGTTCTTCGGAATAGATTTATGAAGTAGCATCGTGTACAGTAGGAAGACGGAATCAATCATCGCCATGGTGTAAGTTAAACAGCATTTCAATTAAAATAATTGGGAAAAAAAGCAACTTTATTAATGTTTCTCATTATAGCTTAAGGTAGTTTAACTGTATACCGCCATCTTGGATTGTAAAATATCAGTACACAATACGTCTCGTTCTTTGCTTAAATCTGCAAATATTTAGACAGATTGGCAATTAATATGTAAAATTGTTTGTTTTAATAAAAAAAAATAAGTGATTTATTGCATTATTTAGACTGTTAAAACAAATACTAAATATTTGTTTTGTTCAATTCAATTTTTCAACTTATATTTATTAGCTATACGGGGTGATAACTTTTATAGTGAAATTTTCATTTTTTACTTGTAGCAAGAAAACAAGTTCGGTGACACCATTTTTTCTTTTTATTATCTTAAATCATATCATAAAACCTATCTTCTCATATTTTATTTCAAAATTCTATCTCATAGATTTCTTTTTATTCACAAAAAAAGTGTTTTTATGAATAATCTATGCAAAAATAAGCAATTTTGGACGACTTTCAGCTTGAAAAATAGCATGTGACCAATACTCTTTTGATTATATTATTTTGAAAAGCATGGCAAAATCTCCATACTGGCAAAGTATAAGAAAATTCTATCTGAGAAAATATATAGTGATGATCCACCTCAACTAAAATATGTATATATGTATATGTAATACTTAGATACAATGTATAATTACTCTTCTCACCTTGTACGCCGCCTGTCTCATGAACTGTTTAGCTGGTGCTTTCCATATGGCAGGTACACATACCACCCATCGGATATCTTCATTTAGGATCTTAACACCAGATTGGTCTGACAATTCCCGGATCACATGATCTCGAAGGTAAGACATTGCGTATGTAAATATCTTTAAGGCAGGGTAGTTACGGCCATTGGCAGCTGTTAACATTGTATCTGTCGACAAATCCTGCAAGATTATGGTACATATCATAGTAAATATATATCATATAAATGCTAAATAGGACAGTTTTACAGAACAACTGTGTAAGATTGACGAAGAGTATGTGAAAAGGGTCATAGAATGCTATGCAGTAAGTATTTTGCTCATTGTTGAAGGCCGTACTGTGACCTATAGTTGTTAACTTCTACGTCATTTGGTCTCTGGTGTAGAGGTGTCTCATTGGCAGTCATACCACATCTTTTTATTTCTATATATACATTATTTTTTGGAAAATCAAGAAAAATAGATTTCTGTAAGGTTATAAATAAATAGAAACTATAACTGAGTTATAAAGTTATACTTTTCTGTCATCACATGCAACACGTGTATAATAGTTATGTATTTAAAATGAAAGTAGAAGTTTATTAATGACTTTGGGACACTATATCATTATCGTTACTTGTTCAATCGTTTGAGGTTTACTTTCTGTCTGGTGTTTTAACTTTTATTTCCATTAACTTGATAAATAATGGATTTTCATATGAAATGCCAATATGTTTTCCTTACTTATACCGTCAAGTAGGTGGATTTTAATTTATCAGTTGATTCAAATCTTGTAGGTGGGAATCATCAATCAAAGTTTTATTAATCATTCAAACGGATTTATAAAAAAGTGTTAATAGAAAATTGTATTTATTTTCTTATGACAAAAATGTTAATTTCTAAAACAAGTTTAAGATAATTGTGCTTTTTCAACTCGGTTATGGCCGGATTTGGCAGCGTTCAAAACTTCTAGCTTGTCTATTCTACCTTGTCTATGAAGTGGCCACGCTGTTTCTTTTGTTTTGACTTGAAAGTACATTCTGCCAAGCAAACGAACATCTATATGTTATTTCACAAGACAAAAGGAGATGAAATATTGGGGAGGCATGGGTGAAATGAAATGTTCACCGTGGACGTTTAAAGAAAAATAAAATCCGTATTATCTGTAATGTATTTAAACTTATTTGGATAGTTGCATACCACATCTACATATTTTCATACGACACAATTTCTTCAGTATGTGTTTTACTCACTCAGTATGTGTTTTACTCACAGAGTCAAAATCTTAAAGTTGTTAAAACATATTGGGATCGGAATATCTAATTCATTTCACTATATATGATGTATTGTTTTGTGTATAAATGTCATGCTGCCCATCAAGGGCCCTTAATTGGAACAATAAATATTCTTATTTTTATTCTTTATTATATTTCTATACATTTTCATAATAGGCTACACATAACTGTACAATACAATTTTGATACAAAGTTGTAAATTTAACACGTGAAAACTTTTGAATTGAAAAACCCCTTTCAAAAAATATATAATTTGTAACTGAACTTCCACCGTATCGCTTTCTTGCCATGAACAACACGGCGGGTGCTACTGGTGGAGCAGGCAGGGACTGATTATCCTTCCAGAGCAAAAGAGTTCAATCTACTTTTAAACCATGTTTAATCCACCATTTTCTACACAAGGATGTGCCTGTATCAAGTCAGGAATATGACAGTTGTTTTCCATTCGTTTGATGTGTTTGAGCTTTGATTTTGCCATTCGATAACGGACTTTCCGTTTTGAATTTTCCTCGGAGTTCGTTTTTTTTTTCTCTGTTATTTTACTTTTTGGTAGTGTTTTGTTGTTAAATCTTTAGTTTTCTGTGTAGTATTAAGTGGACTGCGGTTCTCTTTTAAAATGTTTTGCCATGTAATTTTCTGTTTTTATTCGACTTATATAGTTTTTTATTGACCATTTGATTTGTTCAATAGAAGATTTTGTTTTGAATAAGAATGCTCTTTGATAAGTACTAAAATATGCCATCGTCCTTTCAACTTGTTGTAGTATAGAAATATAACTTAATAGTATTAGAACTTCAAAGTACACAAATGAAGCTTAAATACTGTGAACTTATGTAACAATTGAAAGTCAACTTTAAGACTTTAGCAAAAGGACCGTAGGGTGAAACAAATTATGGGTAAATTGGCCCTATATCTCATATCACTAATTGAACTATGTCGATTACATATAACAAAAACTTTACATGGTATGTTTATCCAACCTCAAGCATCTGAACATTAAAAATAATATCTAGTATATAGTATTACCTCCTATCACGATACACAATGCCAAATGCTATGAGGAAACATAAATTAATTTATCTGTTTATCAATAAAGAAAGAATTTAAGAATGTATGTAATGCGTAAAGAAGATCAAAGGTCTACTATAACAGGTGTATGTACTGTTCACCTGAATAATTCGTTATGCATATGTAACAACATAAACTGATATAATGTCGTATAATAACCTATTAAAAGTCCGACTCACAATTTACTATATAAACATACAGGTTAATATATGCAAGGCGTTGATCAAGTCATTCCAACAGTCATTTGAACAAAATTTATAATTGAAATTGAACATCGAAGATTATATCTCATGTCTTTTTTTAAATTATATAGTTATATTTTTATTTAGAAAAAGTTTACCAAATATTTTTCTATAAATTTGGTAAATATTCCTTATGCTCTTGACACTAAGCCTAAAATTCGTAAATAAAGCAAAAAAATAAAATGTGGTACTTACAGTAGCTGTATGTAGGGTCATTTTGAACTTGTCAAAGTACATCCATTCTTGAGCCCTTTCTTTGTCCAGATCATGGTAGTTATCACGGGCATTGTACCCAAACGAATGGAACGATCCGTCAGGGGTCAGTAACATAATGGTGGGGGTTTTCTGATTTATGATGCCAGGATCCCCTCCTTCCCATTTTCTCATCATATGGATACTATCAGGATCACGAGTAAAGCTGAAAGCATAGCCGCTATAAGCTGTCCCAAAGTCAATAGCCACTACTACAAAATGACCTTGGTATTTGGGAGGCGATTGCTCTGCTGCTATGATGGAGTTGTCTAACGTCTGGAGAGCATGTTCCACCTCTAGACGTTCTGTGTTGTCAATTGATAATTCCCTTCTTGGAGCAATATCTGGCTGTGTGTCTTCTGTTTCTGATACGTTCGGTAGCTTTTTATTTAAAACAGCATTTAGTCTGGGTTGTCCTTCTTGCTTGATAAATTCCTCTTGGATGGTTTTTCTTTCCGTCTCCACATTGGCTGGTGTTTTCTTTGTTTCCGTTGTATAGTGTATTTCCACATCAGTTACTTTTTCTTTCACAGATTTTTGGGAAGACTTTGAAGACGATGAAGAGGAAGACGAAGAAGATGATGACGTACTATCAGATCGTTTTAACTTTGCTTTGTCTGCTGGAGATATCCATGGTTTCTTCATTTCTATGGTTTGGTCTGTTTCTAGATCCAGCGAAGGAAGATCCGGATTGATAATTTCAGATGAACAATCTGTATATTTTGTGTCAATAGACGGCGAAGGTTTTCTAATGCTAACCTCTAATTCACCATTCTCACTTTGAGGAGTTGTAGGGAAAATTTCACGTTCCAAGGAAGACAGTGACGCTTTTCTTTCAACAGCACTCGCTGTTATAACTTCTTTCAAATTTTCGTTATCTGAAGAAACTGACTCTGATGACGATTTTTGAGGTGCCTCAACTCGTTCAATCTTTTCCTCAACAACTAGTTCTTCAACAGAGCATGAAATAGGGACTGTTTCCTTATCTTGCATTATTGAATTTTCTTCGTCACTTGTTCCTTTCAGTTGTTTATTTTCTTTAGTCGTATTTTCGTCTGTGTCTGGTGACATATCAGGTCGCGTTCTAGCAACTTGTTTATCCAGAAGTTTTGAATACTCTTGTAGTGTTTTAAGAGGACTTTTGTCTTCATTCTCTAAATGATGACGATGTTTATCGTCTTCGTCTTCCGGTTGGTTGTAGTCATCGGATTTTGTCGTCTGCTCATCTGTCGACGTTTGTGATGTGCTTCTATGTCTGTTATCAGACGAAGATCTTGATGGGGACTTTTTATTTTCTTTTTTCTCTTTTTCTTTCTTTTTATCCTCTTTTATTGGTTCTGTGATCTTTGCTTTATGAGTTCTATGGAATATGTGAGATAATTTATCGAATGGCGATTCTGGAGTTGTTGGTGGGGATGGTCCTTCTCTGGCATGTTTCTTCTTCTTGCTTTGTTTTCCATCTGGTTTAGGAACAGCTTTCGTTTTGAGATCAACTTTGAAAACATTAACTTGGACCTCTTTATCTGCATGATTCATATCACTTTGAATCTTTTTCTTTTCGTCTTCAGACTCACTTGACGAAGAGGAAGACGATGACGTTGATCTATGTTTCTTCTTTAATCGAAACTTGCTTCTTTTCTTACTTGCTTTTTTCGTTGGTTCCTTTGTTTCTAGAAAATACAATATTTTTGTTGATCTTTGTATTGATTAGAAAGAAAACAGAAAGTTCTAAACTGCAAATTCAACAAACTTATATTTTAATTGGGAGTTTCATTAATTATATAGATATAAGAAGATGTGGTATGAGTGCCAATGAGACAACTCTCCATCCAAGTCAAAATTTATAAAAGTAAACCATTATAGTTCACAGTACGGTCTTGAACACGGAGCCTTGGCTCACACCGAACAGTAAGCTATAAAGGGCCCCAAAATGCATTTATAGTGCATTTAGATATTAATCATAATTCAACATCTTTGTTTTCGTCTATTTAGTTTGCTGATGTTTTTTATATAATCTTGTTTTTTTTTAAAGTTAGTTATTATAATCCCACATTAAAAATATAAAAATCTGCAAATATTATGGACCGTTTGACGTGTTTAGTATGTAGTGTTGATCTTTAAATGTCTGTGGTGTCGTTGGGTTGCTGTCTTATCTACGTGTACCCCATCGTCCTTATTCATATTCAGTATTTTAAAAGCACACATTAAAAATATTGAGGCACAGATAAGTGTTACAAATGTTACCACATGTGTTCAATATATTGAAATCTGTGTTCAACTTACAGTGTTCAAACGAACATCGGTCCCTTGATGTCAATGATAATTTACGATTGAACAACTGTTTTTGATTAGACTCTAGGCTCCTTAGGATAAATATACTACGGAAAAAATAGTATCACTCAATGCTTTTTACAAACTTATTTGTAAAATTCACTGGTCTTTTGTTTCGAAATACATTTTTTGAATAATATTTGGGTCCTGACAAAAATTAAAGTAGAACATTGATTGGTTGTCAAGTGGCTAATTTTTCATTTTAATGTTAACTATAACTTCCGCATCTACATTATTTATTAATGCAGATAATCAAAAGAAACTTAATTTTAACTTTAAACTAATTTTATAATGAAATATCATCTTCAGTCATTTAGCTTGTCTTTCCATTCTTGAATATTTCTTTGAAACAAATTCGCCTTCAGTTCTTACAATCGAATTTTTTTTTAGCTGACAAGTAACTACAGAATAGTTCATATTGATATTTAATTATTGGACTTATTGCGTTACTTATGTTGACAGTATACTTACACGCGTCTATTTTAAATAACACTAATAAATAATATAGCATGACAACATAAAGAGAGAGGGGGAGGGGGGGGGGGGTATTTGCAAGGGTACTTTCATTCCGTCGTGTAGAATTTCCGGTACATGAAATATACTACTGTATTTATTTTTCCCACTGATAGTTTATTATATCGGAAAGTATACCTCATGGAATTTTTACAGTGGTATATTTCTTTCAAAAGAACAGAGTTCCCAACCGGAAAAGACTCGCTGTTTTTATGTTTTCCTCTCACTATTAGAGGTGGATTGTTAAGGCTATGTTTTGGCCCCTTGGTTCAGATACAAATTAAATGTCAGTAATAGATCTTTAAATGTCGAAGATAATTCTTTAAACTTCCGTCATATTATTTGTATTGCATTCAACTATCCATTCCACAATCTTCTCATTCTCATTGTAAATCATAACATATTGAAAAAAATAGTTTTGCTATTAATGATAGGTTTGACAGCAACCTAACAACAGCTTCAAAACAAAACAAAAATGGATTTAGATCTCAATGATCGCTACATTAGTGTGGATAACTTAAAAAAAATAAAAAGAACCCAGATTTAGTTTATGATGAATAAGATTGACTAAAAAAAAATTCAAAATGATCTGCCCTTACTATTATCAAGGACCGTTCTCACTATACAAATCCTTGCTATAATCTAAAACCAAAAGTACTTACCGTGTGTGAGGTGTTTGTACTGAACGTGAACGATTTACACTTTGTTGAAAGTTTGATTAACAATATAATTAGTATAAACAGGCAAGACTATGAATAAATGAATCCGTATTTACATCAATTACCAATTGATTTAAGGGAATCAGAAATACGGGGATACAATAGCGTTTGAATTTCTAAACTTGCAAGAGGCCGTTTAATATCTCACTCATGCTTTAATAAACTTCGAATGTACATAGTTTAAAGATAAGGAGTCTCAAATGAGACATGACTGACAATGAGACAACTATCCACAGAAGACCAAAGGACAGCTACAGGTCACCGTATGGCCTGTAACAATGAGCAAAATCCATACCGTATTGTAAGCTATAAAAGGCCTCGACAATCTGACAAAATAAGAAGCAATACAAAAGAGAAAACCAAAGGCTTGGTATATCTTAGTTTTATTATTCACCTATCTTATCATTCATAGATGCTTATATTTCAATATGTGTTAACAGCATAATAAAGGATGGGACAATGTGTATTGTCGGTAGGTTTTGAAATTGATTGAACAGAATAATATAGTGTACATTGCAAAAAAAATAAATATCTGTAATGATTTAGTATACAATAACCATATTTAAAGGAGAAGTTGACAAATTTGCAACAGATACGTCTAAACACGCATTTGAGTTTATGAAGTTTGGTCACACAAAACTGCCAGAAATGTCGCCAGTGACGGAAACTGAAGTGTGGTATAAACATGGAGGTATAATTGTTTGTTTACATTTGATAGATAGGACAATATGTATATATCTCTCAAGTATTTACAGATAGCTGTAAAGTTTGTTTACTATTTTATTACTATCTTTATCAAAGTGGCTTTAAAACTGTAATTTCTTTATAATGTTTCTTCTCCATGTCAAATGTAAACAATACCCTGAACTTAAACCTCTAAAGCAATACCATAATGGTTACACCTTATCTTCATTCAATAATATCATCTACATTCCATTCAAAAACAACAATCTTTCTACGTATAGAATGGTAATTATACATATCTAATTAAAGGCTCGCAATTGCAAATCAAGCTGGGAAGAAAAGAGCAGTGGTACCTATGCGAAATGCCATTCACTGAAAATAGAAATTAGGAAAACAAAGGAATATTGAAATATTTAAGAATTAACAACTACAAAAAGACCCATTCCCGATGACTGTCGCTTAAGCAAGTGTATTCAGAAAAATAACATTTCCACGGGTTTTGTATCATTGGGAGTTGTCATTTATGAAGTCCAGCAATTTGTTAAAAACAAATCATCAAACTGTCTACTAAAAATAATATAAACACTTTTTTTCTAAAATATCTTTATAATTGTACATTAACTGAAAAATTTCTTTCTTTAGGCGACGGAAAAACATTTAGGAAGGTTACTGGGCACAAAATATTTGAGCATAGAAACTATTTGGTCATGGAATTAAGATTTAGTTCCGTTTGAATATTAACCTTACATAATGTCTGTGTTTATGTGTTATGTAAAAGTATTTGTATAAGACACTATTATTCTATAGCAATACAGAAGATTGTAAATATCTTTATAATCTGTGCTTACTCGTTTAGAACTGAAATGACATATGCACAACACGATAAAAATGTACTTTGTTAAACGACCCAACTCGGCTTTGGTTTAAAATTCTACTTAATTTCTTACCATAAGTTGAATAAAGACAGCGAAAAAAAAAAGACAAAAATTAACCAACAAATAACAGCCCCCACTAGAAAATGATGATGAAGAGGGAAAGGCAATTCCTTCTCCACTAGGTTGAAAAGCACAAAATATAACTAATAAAAAGCCTAAAGACACAAAGTACCAATCTAAGAGTACTCGCAGTTATTGAAAGATATAGTTCAAAGCTAATAACAAAAATAAATAAATAATATTCCCAGACTAAAATAGCAATCAGTACACCTCCAATGGATTAGTACAAATCTAAGTAAAACATGACCTTGCAATGCCAAAATACAAGTATCGACAGGGTGTATGACTGTGAGTGATAATAATTGTATAGGAATGTTTTTTCGTTATGGTTTTATTCATTAATAACAGCATCAATGTTAAAGAGTACCGATAAAACAATATTCAAAATCTTATTACAGTGTTAAATTGATAATCTTTTAGAATAAGTTCATTTAAATTTACGGACTTACTAAACAAAACTGCGTAAAATTGGAGTGTTTAAATCCCGTTAGTAAAACAAATTCTGCAGGTACAGCCATTCTTCCAAACCAAATATTTATATCTATGAAAGAATTTAGTAAAGGTTTTTAGTACTCTGTGGTAACGAAATCCCTGACTGAATAATTTAGCAGTGATACATAAATTATGTTCATTTTAAAAATTCTATAACGTTACTACAGACACGGTATAACGTTACTACAGACACGGACATAGCGGACGAGTTGGGTATACCAATATGTCGTTAAATTGGATACCCGGCATTTATCATGATTTTCAATAACATATGGTCAAATCGCTGAAAGACCCCCCCCCCCCCTAAATTATTGAAAACTATCATTCTACATTGACAATAATATCTTGGTGTGAATTTAGATACACACATTCGGGCTAACGCCCTCATTGAATGTGTATCAAATACTTATAAATCGGCCCAAAGGCATAACCGTATAACCGTAAAGAAAGAAAATTAATAAATGTAAACGAAAAAGTCATCCCTTTGGTAGTAACTTTTTTTATGTAGCGTTCCTGCAGCTTCAAGCAAAAATGTAAGTAAAATAAGTGCTCTTGATATTGCTGTTTTCAAATATACCCTTATTTTGTAGCTTGGACATTTTTTCACAAATTCTGTGATGTACCATGTTAACTTCTATAGTTAGAGGAATGTAATGGAACAAATACGATGTTAACCATGGAATAATACACGTTTTACCTCTATAGTTAGAGGAGTGTAATGGAACAAATACGCTGTTAACCATGGAATAATACACGTTTTACTTCTAAAGTTAGAGGAATGTAATGGAACAAATGCGATCTTCACCATGAATAATACACGTTTTACTTCTATAGTTAGAGGAGTGTAATGGAACAAATACGATGTTAACCACGGAAAAATACACGTTTTACTTCTATAGTTAGAGGAATGTAATGGAACAAATACGATGTTCACCATGGAATAATACACGTTTTACTTCTATAGTTAGTGGGTTGTAATGGAACAAATACGATGTTCACCATGGAATAATACACGTTTTACGTCTATAGTTAAAGGAATGAAATGGAACAAATACACATCAGCAAAGTTTCTCTCATCGAACATAAATGATTAACGTGCGGATATAAAATCTTATGTATATGTGTGACACTTATAGTAAAAGCAGCACCATCTTCCCGCCATCCTATTGTGGTTAAAATCACTACCGCCATTTTTATTTTTTTGTTATCATTCAGATTTAGTACATTTTCTCCTCATTTGGCCCCAATTAGGATTCAATTTTGAGGCAATTATTCATAACAATATGAACAACATCATAATTAATGTCAAATGATTGTCGTTACGTTGACATCTAAGTTCAGTAGCACCATTCACACTTGTATTACATTAAAAGTAACTCACAGGTATTTTTCATATGTACACAATGTAAAAAAATATAATTATCAATAATAAATCAGTGTATTATGATAAATTTGTGGTTTTGTGTACAAAGTTAAAACTCTGTTGAATTCTGTTTTACAGATAACCGGCGGTTTGTTTTTAAATTCGATTCAAACTTTTGCTCTTTTGTTGTAAAAAATAATAATTAATGATTTTACGGGGATACACTATATCTATTTATTTTTATATCCGGATTGGTATAAAAAAAATTAAAGGATATGGGTATTTTTTTGTTGTTTTTTTTTTGTTACATATTTATTTCCGATTGAAATAAATCGTAAGAAATTGCCCTTTAACAAAACTTCAGTGATAGTTTTCCTTTCTTATTGTAAGTGGACACTGGTATGTGAAACAATGCATCCACGGTATTTGACCGGGTTTTGTTTACAAATGACAGAGAACATAATAAATATACTATGATAGTAGTAAAAAACATTTTTTATGTCATAAAAAGTATAGAATAACAATAAAATAGGGCAGGTCTAATAGGTATGTCATCACAAATATGTTTACGTTCGTTCTATACTTTTCTTTGAACTAAAAAATCAAAAAGTTCACACTTAAAATTGATTAAAAATATGGTAATTTAAACACGAAAGAAATCTGTACTTACCAGTTCTGTCATCTTTCTTATCTTTGGTTTTCGGGCTCATTTCGGTACCAGATATTGTTACTGTCTTATAAAGAATAGGCTCCGATGCAGTTAAATTTTCCGTCGATTTTAGTCGGTTTTTATCACCACCTTTAAACGACAGTTTATGTACCAATGATGTTATCTTTTCTGGAATTTTTAATCCAAAGTCTGGTTTTCTTTTTCCTGAATCTTTTGTTTTGTGTGCCTTTTTAGTGGATTTTGAAGATGTGCCTTCTATTGGTTGTTCCATGCTGATTGCTGGTACATTTCCTTTTGGAACTTCGAATTCTGAATTATCTGGAATATATTGCATATAGTTTTGGGGTAGTTCCATCGATACTGCATCATCGAAAGTTTTACTGACTTTGTCTGATGGTATATCTACTTCAAAAGCATTTTGCCTGTCAAATTCGTTCATCAGTTTTTTGCTTGGATCAATTTTAGGATAGTCGAGACTTTGAGTTTTTAAATTGGAGTCGATTTCTGGTTTGCAATCAAATGTAATATCTGATGATGTAGCAGGTGAACTCATGTCAACGTCCGGTTCGCAGGTTTTGATATTTGCGATAACTTCTGATTCAGCACCATATATCGGTTTATTTATGTCTGGTAAATCTAAATCGATCATTTTAGAATCAATTTCTTTCATTTTTTGTGAAATATCAAACTCTGGTGTTACCACAGCATCGACTAAATTTATCTTCCTGGACGGTATATCTATAATTGCGCTTTCTTCCATTTCAACAGAATTTGTTTTCTCCAAAAGTTCAATGACGTCATCTTTGTGTGAATTAATATCCTCTGCATTTTTCTCCCTGTTCATATCACTTTTTGCATTCTCCCTTTCTTTTCTCGAAGAAACGTCGAAACCATGCGAAGATTCGGAATCGGAAGAACTCGAAGAACTAGATTCGCTTGAAGACGACGATTTTGATGTCTTGCTCTTCTGTTTCTGCAGACGAACAGAGGGTTTATCGTCTTTTTTAGATAAATCATCCTTGAAGTCTTCAGAATCTAATTCCTGTCCAGATGTCTTGTCGTTATCTATCTTTCCGTACGATTCATATTCGGATTTGACAGAAGATTCAGTGGTTATGTTTATTTCTGGTAGGATAATTTCAGCTTCGGGTGAAGCTGGTAATGCATCTGCTATATCTATATCCGGTTGTGGCGGTAATGATAATTCCGATTTAATAATTATAGGGTTCTCCACAGTTTCAAGTGAATGTGATGTGTCAATTGATGACAAATTTGTTTCATTAGGTAGTTCATTATCTGGTTTGTTCACATCTACAGAAGGTATTTCGTACTCTAATGTTTGTTCGTATTCTGGTATAACTGGTTGCGCACTGTTTACTACTTCTTTTGGTCGAATAACTGGCATAACAGCATCCTCTATTTCTCTCCCGATACTGGGTTTGTTTATTATTATTTTCCCTTCATCTTCAGAGGACATTGGTCTTTTTTTCGATATATCTATATTCTGGTTTTGTTTGTCGTCCGTTTCTGAATCTGACGAGCTTGATGAACTCGAATCACTTGATTTAATTTTGGTGTCGTTTGAAGGTTCAACAGACACTGGCTCGGTAGTCGGTAATGTTTTAGTAACATCTGTATTCTGCAAACCATTATCTAGGTTAGAAATGTCGATTTCTGATAAACCATTGTGGTGTTTAATATCTTGTTTTATTTCGTCTTCAGAGTTTGATGATACTGTTTTCGGTTTTACTAAATTGTTTTCGTTTTTTTCTTTGTGATCATTAGATTCTGAATCTGAATCTGACGAAGATGATGATCCACTGCCACTCTCAGATTTAACTTCCTTAAAAGAAGCTTCACCTTGAACTGTATTAATTGGCAATGAACACACTTTCCCCGGTTCGTCTCCTTTCTCTTTGACATCCGATCTGAGTATTTCCTGCTTCTCTGTAATTTCTGATAAAACCAATGTCTGCTTTTCGTCATCAGACTCTGTTGAACTTGATGAACTTGAATCGACTTTGGATTTAACTTTTGCAGTAGGAAGCGATTTTTCTGTTTCTTTCTTTTCTAAATATTGTCTTTCATTTTCACTATCAGATTCCGATGAGCTTGAATCATTTTTAGACTTTGTTTGGTCATTATTTGTTGGCATATATACAGATACTGGCGATTTAATTTGCGTCTTTGGAACACAGATTGTTTCCTCCTTTTCACTTTCAGACTCTGTTGAGCTTGAATTAGTCTTCGAATTAGACGGATTATCTTCTGTGGATATTGGTACGAGCGATGGCGAACCGACCGGTTTCTTTCCTGAGTGTATTATGTTCGTCTTATCACTGTCAGACTCAGATGAACTGGACGAACTTAAATCTATCTTTGTTTTAGTTAGTACATTTTCATTTGTTGTAACCAAAGAAACTGGTGTGCTGATTTTGGTCTCTTTAGTTTTTTCCTTTTCAGTATCAGACTCTGATGAATTGGACAAATTTGAACCAACCTTTGACTTAATAGTTTCCTTAAAAACAACTGGTGTTTCTATGCGTCTCTTTTCTGAATGTTTTGTTTCATTTTCTGATTCTGATGAACTTGACGAACTTGATGAACTGGAATTAGTTTTTGATTTTGTATTTTCATGTTCGGCTGGTGGAACAGATGCCTCGTTTTGATTTACAAATTCTGCTGTGATAACTGGAACAACATCGTCTTCCAATTCATTAATATCGCTGTTGTCAGTAGATAAACTGATCTTTATATTGGATATTTCTAGTGACTTATTTGTGCTCTCATCTTCCTCTTTTGCACTTTCAGTTGAATCGATGTCAAACTGATCCTGTGGTACATGTTCAAGTTCAATTTGACCTTGAAAAATCATACCACTTTGATACGAACTGTCCCCACCAGAAAACTGAGTTGATGATGTAGGCATAATGAGTACATTATCATGCATGTAAACGGGGCCATAATACGTAACAGAAAGTCGTTTACAACCAACCTCAGGCTCAGAATCAGCAGTTCCTAAATAATTCACATTTTGTGGTGGTAATTCAGACTTGAGGTCACTTGAAATAAGTTTCACTTCCATTTGTTCGGCTGCTGAGTCTACCATGATTTCTGGTTGCTCACTTGTAGGAAGTGGTGGTGCTTCGCTTGACTGACTGGATGTTACGTGTTTTACACCGGACGATTTACTGCTTCTACTGTCGCTGCTTGAACTGGACTCTGTTCTGTTGCGATTTGTTGTTAAGCCTTTTTTCTTTTCCTTATCAGTGTTAAGCTGTTTGGATATTAACGGTAAATGATCTCCAATTATTTGATTTTCAATACTGGAAAGTGAGGTGTTGTGGTCTGAGTATTTCAATTCAGAGTTTTCAATTTCTTCTGGACGTGTATTGCTATCCCACGGCTCTTCATATACCGTTAGTCGCTTTTCCACAGAATTAACACACAGAGTTCCTTCTGTTTCGCTTTTTTCCTCGCTACTTGAGCTAGACTTCCTTTTCAGACTTTCGTGTTCTGCGTTTTCATCAGAACTTGAGGAATCACTCCGCGTTTTCTTTTCAGTGACTATATTAGACGTGCCGAGAGGAACATCTTTACTTTCTGTACCATTTTGTCGCTTTGAATTTAACTTGTTGTCTTTAGTTACTGACCCAGAAGATGAACTGGAACTTTTTCTCTCCAGTTTCCCCCTCTCGTTGGCACTGCTTCTGGAACTTTTCCTCTCCAGTTTTCCTCTCTTTTCATTTGCACTGCTGCTTGAACTTCCGCTACTGTTGCGTCTCCTTTTCGTCGGTTGTAGATTTAAATCAGAATCATGTTGTAAGTCATCGGCTCCCTTTTTATCTAGATCATACGGTAATAGTTCTGAATCGTCGTTTATTCCATTGGATTTTAAAATCTGAGGAGGTAACTCACTCAAACTGTTGCTAGACTCGGCTCTGAATGGCGATTCCCCTGACCACGTCAAAGCGTTCCTATTTCGATCAACGGATATGTCTTCTCTTTCACCATTATATCTTCTTAGTACGCTGATATCCTTTTCTCCGTAAGCAAAACTTAGTGGTCTATTGACGCGAGGATTTCGGACGGTCGTAATATCGTCTGAAATTTTGCGGTAAGTTCCAGGCGGACTATCATCCTTCAGCACGCGCAGAGAATATGCCCTTGCCACTTTGTATTTCTTTCCAGACATTATTATAAAATCTTAACAAAATTCCAATCACGTATACAAATGCATATTAATTGTAAATGAGTTCGATGGAAAATTGATGGCTATGCTAATCACTGAATTATTATAACGCTGTACTTCGATTGAAACAAATACTACAAATATATATCCCTCTTTTCACATCGGTCATGCACTGTCGACTGACAATTTCTTATGAATACACTAAACTTTTATTCTCAGTTTCATTGTAATGTCACCGTAATAATTTAATTGGACGAAGGAAAGGGTTGTAAAACCAAGCGGTCACCTATATCATGCACATTCCATTGTTTAACTAGTTGATACAAATTTCTGTTAGAATTATGCCAAATATTTATGACATATCACGCTCATAAAAACCGATATATTTATACATAAACATACAAATGACGTTCTCGTTTTATGGCCATAATATCTTGAAATATTCATTTTCACATGAGTGTTTATCTGTCTTATTTCTGCTTGACCATTGATTTGAATCTAGAAATGTATTTACTAATATCTATTTTATTTTGTTTTCATTTATATTTTGACATTTATTTATGACTTATGTAATTGTTTGACATTATAAGATAGTCTCCATTCACAGGTAAACAAATTAATTGTATTTTACACATTCAATGATACTTTTTATCAGGGTCCAAATAAAATATGAAGCTTATAGGTTTGTAGAAAAACATTAAACACAATATAAAATATCCTTTAATGCACAAAGAAACAAAACCAAAAAAATAACTGTTAACAGGGTTTATATCAGAAAAGGGGTAGAGCCATTTTTCACTGAATTGATTCCACATCAGTATTTTCAGAAAGTTTTTTTATCTTTACTTAACTTCATAGCATCAACTGTCAGATATATGTGTACATAAAATTTTTAACAATATTCTAAGCAACTTCTAAACAAGTAATCAAATTATAATCGCCTGACGAATTCCAAAACATCAATTTTGAGAGAGTTTGGCAAATTTTTAGCACTTTTACCAAAAATGTACAAAAGGAAATCGCTAACAAAACCCAAATTATTTTTGGAGAATAGCTATATATTGTCTTTCGGATGCAAATTAATTCATTTTGATTAGAGATGTCCTCCAATTTGACAAAAGCATTTAAAATTTGTAATTTTGTAAATTTTGAAGATGCCTTAAACAACAACTTGTAGCGCTAAATAACTTTGTGATTCTATGGAAATATGTAAAATTGTGAAAAAGCCCTAATTTCAGTTTGTGATATATACTCTCTAATATTCAATTTCCGGTAGGTTTTGAAAACTTTTAGATTATGACCCTGTGAGAGGGGAAATTGGACATACTCCTTGAACTTATATCGGTTGAAATTTTATACTGCCTTTGAGAACTTTAACATTTCTCTGTGGGGATAAACATTATAACGAATTGAATTGTCTCATTTTGAAGGCAGTACAGAAGCAAAAAAAAATTTAATAGTTCTGCCGAAAATGCCCCCCCCCCCTTTTTTTTCCCCGAAAAAAAATAAATGAAAGTTAAGTAAATCTATGAAATCAAAATTATATGTAACTGCAATTCATTAAACCGTTAATTGTTACGAATCCTTGAAAAGTAAGTCCACCTTTAAAAATGAGAATGTTGGTTCAACTGGGAAAGAGATAGATATAAAAATGAGAGGAATGTATGCTTTCCACCTGAAGCCCGCCTCCGGATGCGGGATTTTCTCGCTGTGTTGAAGACCCATTGGTGGCCTTGGGCGGTTTTCTGCTCTTTGGTCGGGTTGTCTCTTTGACACATTCCCCATATCCATTCTCAATTTTATTTCCAACCCATCCATTTATTGTTTATTTTGAACAAGTCTGAGTAATGACTTGATTGGATCACCTCCTGTCCATTCATGTTTTAAGAGAAAATATTGTTTTGGTCAATTACGGGTATCACTCCAAGAAATTGAGCAAACCAGTAATTGTTGTTTTGTAATAATACTATATTGTTGTTTTTTTTGTTTTTTTTGTGTTTTTTTTTGTACTAAAAGGGAAAGAAGTCATACAATATATAAATACCAATGTATATGTATGTGTTTAAATCACGACTTGAGTGTGTCATTGATCCTTTTTACAAGAAGATAATCGTTTCATTGAAGTAATTTAATCAAACGTCTTTTAAACTTTTTATTTGTCATAGTATATTTTTCCTCGTCAGCTGATTATTGAATTTCAGATTTTATGAATCAAGTTATCTATACATAAAGAGAGTTCATAGATTTCGTAAAAATTGTACGAACGCATCCGACAATTGATGGCGTTGGGACTTTTTTGTATTAACGTATGTCGAATGACCATCATGTTTGTCTAAATACTCTCGTAAGTATGGGAAAACATGTTTTAAGCGACTGAAAATCACGATTTCCTTAATTTTAGAAAAGTAAAAATTGGACAGATAGTAACTCTTGTTGCAATGCATTCTAGCTTTGATGATCAAAGAGATATATGATGGTATTATATATCTCTCATTTACCCAATAAACTTTAATACAAATTATCTTTAGATCAACTATCTGAATGTCAAATCAATAGTACGTGCTGAATTTTTTAAGATTATCTCTCCGCTTTTATGATTTGTAAAGGTAAAGTTGACCTTCAATGGATTTGGCTATTTTTCGGCCCTTTTTCGTCATATAGCTCTTCAACTGTTTCGAATCTTTTACATCCTTGGCTTTCAAATATTTCCTGGTAAAGGTAAATCCAGAGAAGCGCCTCGGACGCATGAACTTATAACGTGTTGTTTTAATTTCTTATTATAATAGATGGTTCAAAAATTTAGGTGAAAACTTTGAGGAAAAACAAAGCAGAAATAATTAGTATAGAGCATTGAGGAAATAGAAAGCTAGAAGTTAATTTCGTATGAGGCTGAATCCACACAGGGCTTCTCAAGGAGAAGGAAAGGACACTTGTATTTTCCTTTTACTCCATAATCCGCTGAATAGACACTTGCTGACTAATCGTGCAACCCCGCATATTTTCCAGTTAACCCTGAAATAAAGGATACCACATACTCACTTGGGTCTGATTCATAATCTTGAATCGGATGAGAACTTAACTTTACAACAAATTTATTACTTCAATCTTTACCTTGTAAACCAGTGGCGTGACTTCGCCCTTATTCTTATAGAGTCTAGGGAGTTGATAGTTCCAGGTGAAACCGTCGTTGTATGTCAGTTTTCAGCATTTACAGATGCAAAAAAGTAGAATTTTATACACATTTGATTGTACAATTATTTTTTTCTTAAATGTTCATTGACAAATATGCTAGGCTATGGATCTTATACGTGCAGAGAGCGTGGTATATGCACGTTGCATCGGATTTAACGCCCCTATTCCGGTTGGTCGTGTATGTTTGTATATATACAAAAATAAGAAGATGTGGTATGATTACCAATTAGAAAACACTCCACCAGACAAAATGACATAGAAATTAATAACTATAGTTCACCGTACGGCCTTCAACAATGAGCAAAACCAATACCACATAGTCAGCCATAAAAGGCCCCGAAATGGCAAATGTGAAACAATTCAAACGAGAAAATGAACGGCTTGT
The DNA here is from genome assembly GCF_021869535.1 of Mytilus californianus. Lineage (NCBI taxonomy): Eukaryota > Metazoa > Mollusca > Bivalvia > Mytilida > Mytilidae > Mytilus > Mytilus californianus. The sequence goes on along the minus strand of NW_026262679.1, from coordinate 124,528,973 downwards.
TTTATGTATACAAAACAATGGACGAAAAACAAAAAAAAGATATACAGTAACAAACGATGACTACTGAATGACAGGCTCCTGACTTGGGACATACACATACAGAATGTGGCGGGGTTAAACATGTTTGCGGGCGCCCAGCCCTCCCCTAACCTGGGACAGTGGTGTAACAGCCCAAAATATGAACAAACTGTTTCCCTGGGAAATAAATTGACGACAACTTTAGTCAGCTCTCAGTTCCTGTAAGGTCTGTTTGATTCATGCACTTGTGCACTCACAAAATGATATCATATAGAATAACAAAAACGTTGAAATCGTTGTAAGCTAGTTTTTGCTTATATGCTATTCTATTTCTTTAATTCTATCATGGTGAATAAAATAATCTCCTGCATTAAATGATACCTCCAAAACAACACTAACGGTTGAGTTACGTACCATCCGTACCTGATACGTAGCAAATCGGGGAACATCTATTGGGTGTATGTCAGCAGATATGTGGGATTAGCATATTTACATATAAGTATCCATAACACATCCAAATTTTTGATTAAACATAAAATAAAAGGAGCAGTCTTTTATTAAAGGGGTTCTCAGTTTAAAAGGTCATCAAGTATATCTATCTTTTAGGATTATAGAATTTATTTTAAAACATTTAAAACTGTTAATGCTTAAAAAAAATGTATGACTCGCTTGTACTGTACTCATGGTTATAATTACATCCTTTCAGTACTGTGTTGGTGCATCTCATAGCACATATTCCTAGCTGCGCTTTCTATATCTTCATACATTTTTGAATGACAAACTATATCTTTACTGGTACAGTCAATAATAAGCTGAATCAGTTTGTGACAAACTATATCTTTGCTGGTACAGTTAATAATAAGCTGAAGGAGTTTGTGACAAACTATATCTTTGCTGGTACAGTCAATAATAAGCTGAATAAGTTTGTGACCAAACTATATCTTTGCTGGTACAGTTAATAATAAGCTGAAGGAGTTTGTGACAAACTATATCTTTGCTGGTACAGTCAATAATAAGTTGAAGGAGTTTGTGACAAACTATATCTTTGCCCGTGTAATCAATAATAAGCTGAAGGAGTTTGTGACAAATTATATCTTTGCTAGTACAGTCAATAATAAGCTGAAGGAGTTTGTGACAAACTATATCTTTGCTCGTGCAGTCCATAATAAGCTGAAGGAGATTGTGACAAACTATATCTTTGCTCGTACAGTCAATAATAAATAACCTGAAGGAGTTTGTGACAAACTATATATTTGCTCGTGCAGTCAATAATAAGCTGAAGGAGTTTGTGACAAACTATATCTTTGCTCGTGCAGTCAATAATAAGCCGAAGGAGTTTGTGACAAACTATATCTTTGCTCGTGCAGTCAATAATAACCTGAAGGGGTTTGTGACAAACTTTATCTTTGCTCGTACAGTCCACAATAAGTTGAAGGAGTTTGTGACAAACTATATCTTTGCTCGTACAGTCAACAATAAGCTGAAGGAGTTTGTGACAAACTATATCTTGGCTCGTGCAGTCCATAATAAGCTGAAGGAGTTTGTGACAAACTATATCTTTGCTCGTACAGTCCACAATAAGCTGAAGAAGTTTGTGACCAACTATATCTTTGCTCGTGCAGTCCATAATAAGCTGAAGGAGTTTGTGACAAACTATATCTTTGCTGGGACAGTCAATAATAATCTGAAGGAGTTTGTGACAAACTATATCTTTGCTCGTGCAGTCCATAATAAGCTGAAGGAGTTTGTGACAAACTACAAACTACATCTTTGCTCGTGCAGTCAATAATAAGCTAAAAGAGTTTGTGACAAACTATATCTTTGCTCGTGCAGTCAATTATAAGCTGAAGGAGTTTGTGACAAACTATATCTTTGCTCGTGCAGTCAATAATAAGCTGAAGGGGTTTGTGACAAACTTTATATTTGCTCGTACAGTCCAAAAATAAGCTGAAGGAGTCTGTGACAAACTATATATTTGCTCGTGCAGTCAATAATAAGCTAAAAGAGTTTGTGACAAACTATATCTTTGCTCGTGCAGTTAATAATAAGCTGAAGGAGTTTGTGACAAACTATATCTTTGCTCGTGCAGTCAATAATAAGCTGAAGGAGTTTGTGACAAACTTTATCTTTGCTCGTACAGTCCACAATAAGCTGAAGGAGTGTGTGACAAACTATATCTTGGCTCGTGCAGTCCATAATAGACTGAAGGAGTTTGTGACAAACTATATCTTTGCTCGCACAGTCCATAATAAGCTGAAGGAGTTTGTGACAGTCTATATCTTTGCCCGTACAGTCAATAATAAGCTGAAAGAGTTTGTGACAAACTATATCTTTGCTCGTGCAGTCCATAATAAGCCGAGGAGTTTGTGACAGTCTATATCTTTGCCCGTACAGTCAATAATAAGCTGCAGGAGTTTGTGACAGTCTATATCTTTGCTTGTGCAGTCAATAATAAGCTGAAGCAGTTTGTGACAAACTATATCTTTGCTGGTACAGTCCATAATAAGCTGAAGGAGTTTGTGACAAACTATATCTTTGCTCATGCAGTCAATAATAAGCTGAAGGAGTTTGTGAAAACTATATCTTTGCTGGTACAGTCACAAATAAGCTGAAAGAGTTTGTGAAAACTATATTTTTGCTGGTACAGTCCATAATAAGCTGAAGGAGTTTGTGACAAACTATATCTTTGCTCGTGCAGTCAGTCATAACCTGAAGGAGTCTGTGACAAACTACTAGTATATCTTTGCTCATACAGTCAATAATAAGCTGAAGAAGTTTGTGACAAACTATATCTTTGTGACAAACTATATCTTTGTGACAAACTATATCTTTGCTCGTGCAGTCAATAATAAGCTGAAGAAGTTTGTGACAAACTATATCTTTGCTCGTGCAGTCAGTAATAAGCTGATGGAGTTTGTAACAAACTACTAGTATATCTTTGCTCATACAGTCAATAATAAGCTGAAGAAGTTTGTGACAAACTATATCTTTGTGACAAACTATATCTTTGCTCGTGCAGTCAAAAATAAGCTGAAGGAGTTTGTGATAAACTATATCTTTGCTCGTGCAGTCCATAATAAGCTGAAGGAGTTTGTGACAAACTATATCTTTGCTTATGCAGTCCATTATAAGCTGAAGGAGTTTGTGACAAACTATATCTTGCTCGTGCAGTCCATAATAAGCTGAAGGAGTTTGTGGCAAACTATATCTTTGCTGGTACAGTCATTAATAAGCTGAAGGAGTTTGTGACAAACTATATCTTTGCTGGTACAGTCAATTATAAGCTGAAGGGGTTTGTGACAAACTATATCTTTGCTCGTGCAGTCAATAATAAGCTGATGGAGTTTGTGACAAACTATATCTTTGCTCGTGCAGTCAATAATAAGCTGACGGAGTTTGTGACAAACTATATCTTTGCTGGTGCAGTCAATAATAAGCTGAAGGAGTTTGTGACAAACTGTATCTTTGGTCGTACAGTCAATAATAAGCTAGCTATAGGAGTTTGTGACAAACTTTATCTTTGCTCGTACAGTCCATAATAAGCTGAAGGAGTTTGTGACAAACTATATCTTTGCTCGTACTGTCCATAATAAGCTGAAGGAGTTTGTGGCAAACTATATCTTTGCTCATGCGGTCAATAATAAGCTGAAGGAGTTTGTGACAAACTATATCTTTGCTCGTGCAGTCAATAATAAGCCCAAGGAGTTTGTGACAAACTATATCTTTGCTCGTGCAGTCCATAATAAGCTGAAGGAGTTTGTGACAAACTATATCTTTGCTGGGACAGTCAATAATAATCTGAAGGAGTTTGTGACAAACTATATCTTTGCTCGTGCAGTCCATAATAAGCTGAAGGAGTTTGTGACAAACTATATCTTTGCTCGTGCAGTCAATAATAAGCTGAAAGAGTTTGTGACAAACTATATCTTTGCTCGTGCAGTCAATAATAAGCTGAAGGAGTTTGTGACAAACTATATCTTTGCTCGTGCAGTCAATAATAAGCTGAAAGAGTTTGTGACAAACTATATCTTTGCTCGTGCAGTCAATAATAAGCTGAAGGAGTTTGTGACAAACTATATCTTTGCTCGTGCAGTCAATAATAAGCTGAAGGGGTTTGTGACAAACTTTATATTTGCTCGTACAGTCCACAATAAGCTGAAGGAGTTTGTGACAAACTATATCTTGGCTCGTGCAGTCAGTAATAACCTGAAGGAGTTTGTGACAAACTATATCTTTGCTCGTGCAGTCAATAATAAGCTGAAGGAGTTTGTGACAAAATATATCTTGGCTCGTGCAGTCCACAATAAGCTGAAGGAGTTTGTGACAGTCTATATCATTGCCCGTACAGTCAATAATAAGCTGAAAGAGTTTGTGACAAACTATATCTTTGCTCGTGCAGTTAATAATAAGCTGAAGGAGTTTGTGACAAACTATATCTTTGCTCGTGCAGTCAATAATAAGCTGAAGGAGTTTGTGACAAACTTTATATTTGCTCGTGCAGTCCATAATAAGCTGAAGGAGTTTGTGACAAACTATATCTTTGCTTATGCAGTCCATTATAAGCTGAAGGAGTTTGTGACAAACTATATCTTGCTCGTGCAGTCCATAATAAGCTGAAGGAGTTTGTGGCAAACTATATCTTTGCTGGTACAGTCATTAATAAGCTGAAGGAGTTTGTGACAAACTATATCTTTGCTGGTACAGTCAATTATAAGCTGAAAGATTGTGACAAACTATATCTTTGCTCGTGCAGTCAATAATAAGCTGATGGAGTTTGTGACAAACTATATCTTTGCTCGTGCAGTCAATAATAAGCGGAAGGAGTTTGTGACAAACTGTATCTTTGGTCGTACAGTCAATAATAAGCTAGCTAAAGGAGTTTGTGACAAACTTTATCTTTGCTCGTACAGTCCATAATAAGCTGAAGGAGTTTGTGACAAACTATATCTTTTATCGTGCAGTCAATAATAAGCCGAAGGAGTTTGTGACAAACTTTACTTTGCTCGTACTGTCCATAATAAGCTGAAGGAGTTTGTGACAAACTATATCTTTGCTCATGCGGTCAATAATAAGCTGAAGGAGTTTGTGACAAACTATATTTTTGCTGGTACAGTCCATAATAAGCTGAAGGAGTTTGTGACAAACTATATCTTTGCTCGTGCAGTCAGTAATAACCTGAAGGAGTCTGTGACACACTACTAGTATATCTTTGCTCATACAGTCAATAATAAGCTGAAGAAGTTTGTGACAAACTATATCTTTGTGACAAACTATATCTTTGTGACAAACTATATCTTTGCTCGTGCAGTCAATAATAAGCTGAAGAAGTTTGTGACAAACTATATCTTTGCTCGTGCAGTCAGTAATAAGCTGATGGAGTTTGTAACAAACTACTAGTATATCTTTGCTCATACAGTCAATAATAAGCTGAAGAAGTTTGTGACAAACTATATCTTTGTGACAAACTATATCTTTGCTCGTGCAGTCAAAAATAAGCTGAAGGAGTTTGTGACAAACTATATCTTTGCTCGTGCAGTCCATAATAAGCTGAAGGAGTTTGTGACAAACTATATCTTTGCTTATGCAGTCCATTATAAGCTGAAGGAGTTTGTGACAAACTATATCTTGCTCGTGCAGTCCATAATAAGCTGAAGGAGTTTGTGGCAAACTATATCTTTGCTGGTACAGTCATTAATAAGCTGAAGGAGTTTGTGACAAACTATATCTTTGCTGGTACAGTCAATTATAAGCTGAAAGATTGTGACAAACTATATCTTTGCTCGTGCAGTCAATAATAAGCTGATGGAGTTTGTGACAAACTATATCTTTGCTCGTGCAGTCAAAAATAAGCTGACGGAGTTTGTGACAAACTATATCTTTGCTGGTGCAGTCAATAATAAGCTGAAGGAGTTTGTGACAAACTGTATCTTTGGTCGTACAGTCAATAATAAGCTAGCTATAGGAGTTTGTGACAAACTTTATCTTTGCTCGTACAGTCCATAATAAGCTGAAGGAGTTTGTGACAAACTATATCTTTGGTCGTACTGTCCATAATAAGCTGAAGGAGTTTGTGGCAAACTATATCTTTGTTCATGCGGTCAATAATAAGCTGAAGGAGTTTGTGACAAACTATATCTTTGCTCGTGCAGTCAATAATAAGCCCAAGGAGTTTGTGACAAACTATATCTTTGCTCGTGCAGTCCATAATAAGCTGAAGGAGTTTGTGACAAACTATATCTTTGCTGGGACAGTCAATAATAATCTGAAGGAGTTTGTGACAAACTATATCTTTGCTCGTGCAGTCCATAATAAGCTGAAGGAGTTTGTGACAAACTATATCTTTGCTCGTGCAGTCAATAATAAGCTGAAAGAGTTTGTGACAAACTATATCTTTGCTCGTGCAGTCAATAATAAGCTGAAGGAGTTTGTGACAAACTATATCTTTGCTCGTGCAGTCAATAATAAGCTGAAGGAGTTTGTGACAAACTATATCTTTGCTCGTGCAGTCAATAATAAGCTGAAGGGGTTTGTGACAAACTTTATATTTGCTCGTACAGTCCACAATAAGCTGAAGGAGTTTGTGACAAACTATATCTTGGCTCGTGCAGTCAGTAATAACCTGAAGGAGTTTGTGACAAACTATATCTTTGCTCGTGCAGTCAATTATAAGCTGAAGGGGTTTGTGACAAACTTTATATTTGCTCGTACAGTCCACAATAAGCTGAAGGAGTTTGTGACCAACTATATCTTGGCTCGTGCAGTCAATAATAAGCTGAAGGAGTTTGTGACAAACTATATTTTTCCTCGTGCAGTCAATAATAAGCTGAAGGGGTTTGTGACAAACTTTATATTTGCTCGTACAGTCCACAATAAGCTGAAGGAGTTTGTGACCAACTATATCTTGGCTCGTGCAGTCAATAATAAGCTGAAGGAGTTTGTGACAAACTATATCTTTGCTCGTGCAGTCAATAATAAGCTGAAGGGGTTTGTGACAAACTATATATTTGCTCGTACAGTCCATAATAAGCTGAAGGAGTTTGTGACAGTCTATATCTTTGCTCGTGCAGTCAATAATAAGCTGAAGGAGTTTGTGACAAACTTTATATTTGCTCGTGCAGTCCATAATAAGCTGAAGGAGTTTGTGACAAACTATATCTTTGCTTATGCAGTCCATTATAAGCTGAAGGAGTTTGTGACAAACTATATCTTGCTCGTGCAGTCCATAATAAGCTGAAGGAGTTTGTGGCAAACTATATCTTTGCTGGTACAGTCATTAATAAGCTGAAGGAGTTTGTGACAAACTATATCTTTGCTGGTACAGTCAATTATAAGCTGAAAGATTGTGACAAACTATATCTTTGCTCGTGCAGTCAATAATAAGCTGATGGAGTTTGTGACAAACTATATCTTTGCTCGTGCAGTCAATAATAAGCGGAAGGAGTTTGTGACAAACTGTATATTTGGTCGTACAGTCAATAATAAGCTAGCTAAAGGAGTTTGTGACAAACTTTATCTTTGCTCGTACAGTCCATAATAAGCTGAAGGAGTTTGTGACAAACTATATCTTTTCTCGTGCAGTCAATAATAAGCCGAAGGAGTTTGTGACAAACTTTACTTTGCTCGTACTGTCCATAATAAGCTGAAGGAGTTTGTGACAAACTATATCTTTGCTCATGCGGTCAATAATAAGCTGAAGGAGTTTGTGACAAACTATATTTTTGCTGGTACAGTCCATAATAAGCTGAAGGAGTTTGTGACAAACTATATCTTTGCTCGTGCAGTCAGTAATAACCTGAAGGAGTCTGTGACACACTACTAGTATATCTTTGCTCATACAGTCAATAATAAGCTGAAGAAGTTTGTGACAAACTATATCTTTGTGACAAACTATATCTTTGTGACAAACTATATCTTTGCTCGTGCAGTCAATAATAAGCTGAAGAAGTTTGTGACAAACTATATCTTTGCTCGTGCAGTCAGTAATAAGCTGATGGAGTTTGTAACAAACTACTAGTATATCTTTGCTCATACAGTCAATAATAAGCTGAAGAAGTTTGTGACAAACTATATCTTTGTGACAAACTATATCTTTGCTCGTGCAGTCAAAAATAAGCTGAAGGAGTTTGTGACAAACTATATCTTTGCTCGTGCAGTCCATAATAAGCTGAAGGAGTTTGTGACAAACTATATCTTTGCTTATGCAGTCCATTATAAGCTGAAGGAGTTTGTGACAAACTATATCTTGCTCGTGCAGTCCATAATAAGCTGAAGGAGTTTGTGGCAAACTATATCTTTGCTGGTACAGTCATTAATAAGCTGAAGGAGTTTGTGACAAACTATATCTTTGCTGGTACAGTCAATTATAAGCTGAAAGATTGTGACAAACTATATCTTTGCTCGTGCAGTCAATAATAAGCTGATGGAGTTTGTGACAAACTATATCTTTGCTCGTGCAGTCAAAAATAAGCTGACGGAGTTTGTGACAAACTATATCTTTGCTGGTGCAGTCAATAATAAGCTGAAGGAGTTTGTGACAAACTGTATCTTTGGTCGTACAGTCAATAATAAGCTAGCTATAGGAGTTTGTGACAAACTTTATCTTTGCTCGTACAGTCCATAATAAGCTGAAGGAGTTTGTGACAAACTATATCTTTGGTCGTACTGTCCATAATAAGCTGAAGGAGTTTGTGGCAAACTATATCTTTGTTCATGCGGTCAATAATAAGCTGAAGGAGTTTGTGACAAACTATATCTTTGCTCGTGCAGTCAATAATAAGCCCAAGGAGTTTGTGACAAACTATATCTTTGCTCGTGCAGTCCATAATAAGCTGAAGGAGTTTGTGACAAACTATATCTTTGCTGGGACAGTCAATAATAATCTGAAGGAGTTTGTGACAAACTATATCTTTGCTCGTGCAGTCCATAATAAGCTGAAGGAGTTTGTGACAAACTATATCTTTGCTCGTGCAGTCAATAATAAGCTGAAAGAGTTTGTGACAAACTATATCTTTGCTCGTGCAGTCAATAATAAGCTGAAGGAGTTTGTGACAAACTATATCTTTGCTCGTGCAGTCAATAATAAGCTGAAGGAGTTTGTGACAAACTATATCTTTGCTCGTGCAGTCAATAATAAGCTGAAGGGGTTTGTGACAAACTTTATATTTGCTCGTACAGTCCACAATAAGCTGAAGGAGTTTGTGACAAACTATATCTTGGCTCGTGCAGTCAGTAATAACCTGAAGGAGTTTGTGACAAACTATATCTTTGCTCGTGCAGTCAATAATAAGCTGAAGGGGTTTGTGACAAACTTTATATTTGCTCGTACAGTCCACAATAAGCTGAAGGAGTTTGTGACCAACTATATCTTGGCTCGTGCAGTCAATAATAAGCTGAAGGAGTTTGTGACAAACTATATTTTTCCTCGTGCAGTCAATAATAAGCTGAAGGGGTTTGTGACAAACTTTATATTTGCTCGTACAGTCCACAATAAGCTGAAGGAGTTTGTGACCAACTATATCTTGGCTCGTGCAGTCAATAATAAGCTGAAGGAGTTTGTGACAAACTATATCTTTGCTCGTGCAGTCAATAATAAGCTGAAGGGGTTTGTGACAAACTATATATTTGCTCGTACAGTCCATAATAAGCTGAAGGAGTTTGTGACAGTCTATATCTTTGCTCGTGCAGTCAATAATAAGCTGAAGGAGTTTGTGACAAACTTTATATTTGCTCGTGCAGTCCATAATAAGCTGAAGGAGTTTGTGACAAACTATATCTTTGCTTATGCAGTCCATTATAAGCTGAAGGAGTTTGTGACAAACTATATCTTGCTCGTGCAGTCCATAATAAGCTGAAGGAGTTTGTGGCAAACTATATCTTTGCTGGTACAGTCATTAATAAGCTGAAGGAGTTTGTGACAAACTATATCTTTGCTGGTACAGTCAATTATAAGCTGAAAGATTGTGACAAACTATATCTTTGCTCGTGCAGTCAATAATAAGCTGATGGAGTTTGTGACAAACTATATCTTTGCTCGTGCAGTCAATAATAAGCGGAAGGAGTTTGTGACAAACTGTATATTTGGTCGTACAGTCAATAATAAGCTAGCTAAAGGAGTTTGTGACAAACTTTATCTTTGCTCGTACAGTCCATAATAAGCTGAAGGAGTTTGTGACAAACTATATCTTTTCTCGTGCAGTCAATAATAAGCCGAAGGAGTTTGTGACAAACTTTACTTTGCTCGTACTGTCCATAATAAGCTGAAGGAGTTTGTGACAAGCTATATCTTTGCTCATGCGGTCAATAATAAGCTGAAGGAGTTTGTGACAAACTATATTTTTGCTGGTACAGTCCATAATAAGCTGAAGGAGTTTGTGACAAACTATATCTTTGCTCGTGCAGTCAGTAATAACCTGAAGGAGTCTGTGACACACTACTAGTATATCTTTGCTCATACAGTCAATAATTAGCTGAAGAAGTTTGTGACAAACTATATCTTTGTGACAAACTATATCTTTGTGACAAACTATATCTTTGCTCGTGCAGTCAATAATAAGCTGAAGAAGTTTGTGACAAACTATATCTTTGCTCGTGCAGTCAGTAATAAGCTGATGGAGTTTGTAACAAACTACTAGTATATCTTTGCTCATACAGTCAATAATAAGCTGAAGAAGTTTGTGACAAACTATATCTTTGTGACAAACTATATCTTTGCTCGTGCAGTCAAAAATAAGCTGAAGGAGTTTGTGACAAACTATATCTTTGCTCGTGCAGTCCATAATAAGCTGAAGGAGTTTGTGACAAACTATATCTTTGCTTATGCAGTCCATTATAAGCTGAAGGAGTTTGTGACAAACTATATCTTGCTCGTGCAGTCCATAATAAGCTGAAGGAGTTTGTGGCAAACTATATCTTTGCTGGTACAGTCATTAATAAGCTGAAGGAGTTTGTGACAAACTATATCTTTGCTGGTACAGTCAATTATAAGCTGAAAGATTGTGACAAACTATATCTTTGCTCGTGCAGTCAATAATAAGCTGATGGAGTTTGTGACAAACTATATCTTTGCTCGTGCAGTCAAAAATAAGCTGACGGAGTTTGTGACAAACTATATCTTTGCTGGTGCAGTCAATAATAAGCTGAAGGAGTTTGTGACAAACTGTATCTTTGGTCGTACAGTCAATAATAAGCTAGCTATAGGAGTTTGTGACAAACTTTATCTTTGCTCGTACAGTCCATAATAAGCTGAAGGAGTTTGTGACAAACTATATCTTTGGTCGTACTGTCCATAATAAGCTGAAGGAGTTTGTGGCAAACTATATCTTTGCTCATGCGGTCAATAATAAGCTGAAGGAGTTTGTGACAAACTATATCTTTGCTCGTGCAGTCAATAATAAGCCCAAGGAGTTTGTGACAAACTATATCTTTGCTCGTGCAGTCCATAATAAGCTGAAGGAGTTTGTGACAAACTATATCTTTGCTGGGACAGTCAATAATAATCTGAAGGAGTTTGTGACAAACTATATCTTTGCTCGTGCAGTCCATAATAAGCTGAAGGAGTTTGTGACAAACTATATCTTTGCTCGTGCAGTTAATAATAAGCTGAAAGAGTTTGTGACAAACTATATCTTTGCTCGTGCAGTCAATAATAAGCTGAAGGAGTTTGTGACAAACTATATCTTTGCTCGTGCAGTCAATAATAAGCTGAAGGAGTTTGTGACAAACTATATCTTTGCTCGTGCAGTCAATAATAAGCTGAAGGGGTTTGTGACAAACTTTATATTTGCTCGTACAGTCCACAATAAGCTGAAGGAGTTTGTGACAAACTATATCTTGGCTTGTGCAGTCAGTAATAACCTGAAGGAGTTTGTGACAAACTATATCTTTGCTCGTGCAGTCAATAATAAGCTGAAGGGGTTTGTGACAAACTTTATATTTGCTCGTACAGTCCACAATAAGCTGAAGGAGTTTGTGACCAACTATATCTTGGCTCGTGCAGTCAATAATAAGCTGAAGGAGTTTGTGACAAACTATATTTTTCCTCGTGCAGTCAATAATAAGCTGAAGGGGTTTGTGACAAACTTTATATTTGCTCGTACAGTCCACAATAAGCTGAAGGAGTTTGTGACCAACTATATCTTGGCTCGTGCAGTCAATAATAAGCTGAAGGAGTTTGTGACAAACTATATCTTTGCTCGTGCAGTCAATAATAAGCTGAAGGGGTTTGTGACAAACTATATATTTGCTCGTACAGTCCATAATAAGCTGAAGGAGTTTGTGACAGTCTATATCTTTGCTCGTGCAGTCAATAATAAGCTGAAGGAGTTTGTGACAAACTATATCTTGGCTCGTGCAGTCCATAAAATGCTGAAAGAGTTTGTGACAAACTATATCTTTGCTCGTGCAGTCAATAATAAGCTGAAGGAGTTTGTGACAAACTGTATCTTTGCTCGTGCAGTCAATAATAAGTTGAAGGAGTTTATGACAAACTATATCTTTGCTCGTGCAGTCAATAATAAGCTGAAGGAGTTTGTGACAGTCTATATCATTGCCCGTACAGTCAATAATAAGCTGAAAGAGTTTGTGACAAACTATATCTTTGCTCGTGCAGTTAATAATAAGCTGAAGGAGTTTGTGACAAACTATATCTTTGCTCGTGCAGTCAATAATAAGCTGAAGGAGTTTGTGACAAACTATATCTTTGCTCATGCAGTCAATAATAAGCTGAAGGGGTTTGTGACAAACTTTATATTTGCTCGTACAGTCCACAATAAGCTGAAGGAGTTTGTGACCAACTATATCTTGGCTCGTGCAGTCAATAATAAGCTGAAGGAGTTTGTGACAAACTATATCTTTGCTCGTGCAGTCAATTATAAGCTGAAGGGGTTTGTGACAAACTATATATTTGCTCGTACAGTCCATAATAAGCTGAAGGAGTTTGTGACAGTCTATATCTTTGCTCGTGCAGTCAATAATAAGCTGAAGGAGTTTGTGACAAACTATATCTTGGCTCGTGCAGTCCACAATAAGCTGAAGGAGTTTGTGACAGTCTATATCATTGCCCGTACATTCAATAATAAGCTGAAAGAGTTTGTGACAAACTATATCTTTGCTCGTGCAGTTAATAATAAGCTGAAGGAGTTTGTGACAAACTATATCTTTGCTCGTGCAGTCAATAATAAGCTGAAGGAGTTTGTGACAAACTTTATATTTGCTCGTGCAGTCCATAATAAGCTGAAGGAGTTTGTGACAAACTATATCTTTGTTTATGCAGTCCATTATAAGCTGAAGGAGTTTGTGACAAACTATATCTTGCTCGTGCACTCCATAATAAGCTGAAGGAGTTTGTGACAAACTATATCTTTGCTGGTACAGTCATTAATAAGCTGAAGGAGTTTGTGACAAACTATATCTTTGCTGGTACAGTCAATTATAAGCTGAAAGATTGTGACAAACTATATCTTTGCTCGTGCAGTCAATAATAAGCTGATGGAGTTTGTGACAAACTATATCTTTGCTCGTGCAGTCAATAATAAGCGGAAGGAGTTTGTGACAAACTGTATCTTTGGTCGTACAGTCAATAATAAGCTAGCTAAAGCAGTTTGTGACAAACTTTATCTTTGCTCGTACAGTCCATAATAAGCTGAAGGAGTTTGTGACAAACTATATCTTTTCTCGTGCAGTCAATAATAAGCCGAAGGAGTTTGTGACAAACTATATCTTTGCTCGTACTGTCCATAATAAGCTGAAGGAGTTTGTGACAAACTATATCTTTGCTCATGCGGTCAATAATAAGCTGAAGGAGTTTGTGACAAACTATATCTTTGCTCGTGCAGTCAATAATAAGCCGAAGGAGTTTGTGACAAACTATATCTTTGCTCGTGCAGTCCATAATAAGCTGAAGGAGTTTGTGACAAACTATATCTTTGCTGGGACAGTCAATAATAATCTGAAGGGGTTTGTGACAAACTATATCTTTGCTCGTGCAGTCCATAATAAGCTGAAGGAGTTTGTGACAAACTATATCTTGGCTCGTGCAGTCAATAATAAGCTGAAGGGGTTTGTGACAAACTTTATATTTGCTCGTACAGTCCACAATAAGCTGAAGGAGTTTGTGACAAACCTTATCTTGGCTCGTACAGTCCACAATAAGCTGAAGGAGTTTGTGACAAACTATATCTTGGCTCGTGCAGTCCATAATAGACTGAAAGAGTTTGTGACAAACTATATCTTTGCTCGTGCAGTCCATAATAAGCTGAAGGAGTTTTTGACAAACTATATCTTTGCCCGTACAGTCAATAATAAGCTGAAAGAGTTTGTGACAAACTATATCTTTGCTCGTGCAGTCCATAATAAGTCGAGGAGTTTGTGACAGTCTATATCTTTGCCCGTACAGTCCATAATAAGCTGAAGGAGTTTTTGACAAACTATATCTTTGCTCGTGCAGTCAATAATAAGCTGAAGGAGTTTGTGACAAACTATATCTTTGCTGGTACAGTCCATAATAAGCTGAAGGGGTTTGTGACAAACTATATCTTTGCTTATGCAGTCAATAATAAGCTGAAGGAGTTTGTGAAAACTATATTTTTGCTGGTACAGTCACAAATAAGCTGAAGGAGTTTGTGACAAACTATATTTTTGCTGGTACAGTTCATAATAAGCTGAAGGAGTTTGTGACAAATTATATCTTTGCTCGTGCAGTCAGTAATAACCTGAAGGAGTTTGTGACAAACTACTAGTATATCTTTGCTCATACAGTCAATAATAAGCTGAAGAAGTTTGTGACAAACTATATCTTTGTGAAAAACTATATCTTTGTGACAAACTATATCTTTGCTCGTGCAGTCAATAATAAGCTGAAGAAGTTTGTGACAAACTATATCTTTGCTCGTGCAGTCCATAATAAGCTTATGGAGTTTGTAACAAACTACTAGTATATCTTTGCTCATACAGTCAATAATAAGCTGAAGAAGTTTGTGACAAACTATATCTTTGTGACAAACTATATCTTTGCTCGTGCAGTCAATAATAAGCTGAAGGAGTTTGTGGCAAACTATTTCTTTGCTTATGCAGTCCATTATAAGCTGAAGGAGTTTGTGACAAACTATATCTTTGCTGGTGCAGTCCATAATAAGCTGAAGGAGTTTGTGGCAAACTATATCTTTGCTGGTACAGTCATTAATAAGCTGAAGGAGTTTGTGACAAACTATATCTTTGCTGGTACAGTCAATTATAAGCTGAAAGATTGTGACAAACTATATCTTTGCTCGTGCAGTCAATAATAAGCTGATGGAGTTTGTGACAAACTATATCTTTGCTCGTGCAGTAAATAATAAGCTGAAGGAGTTTGTGACAAACTATATCTTTGCTGGTGCAGTCAATAATAAGCTGAAGGAGTTTGTGACAAACTGTATCTTTGGTCGTACAGTCAATAATAAGCTAGCTAAAGGAGTTTGTGACAAACTTTATCTTTGCTCGTACAGTCCATAATAAGTTGAAGGAGTTTGTGACAAACTATATCTTTGCTCGTGCAGTCGATAATAAGCCGAAGGAGTTTGTGACAAACTATATCTTTGCTCGTACTGTCCATAATAAGCTGAAGGAGTTTGTGACAAACTATATCTTTGCTCATGCGGTCAATAATAAGCTGAAGGAGTTTGTGACAAACTATATATTTGCTGGTACAGTCAATAATTAGCTGAAAGAGTTTGCCTTCATTTACAATGTTCTCATACATAGATTTCTTCATCTCATCTATTATTTGTTTGATCTTATAGCAGTATTTTGGTATGATTTGTTCTAGTTGCGCACAGTATAGGATAAAATGTTATAGATCTTCACTTCCCTGTCCACATATTGTACACAACGGATTTGTTTTTGGGTCAAACTTGGCTCTCTCTGCTTGAAATAGATATGTTTTAGTGGATATTCTTGCCTTTATTTCTCCTGCCTTGACATCTCTTAATTGTGTTGTTTTTCAAAATGTTACGGGCTTGTTTAGGAGGGTTGTCTTATATCTTTATATATCTTAACGATGTTTTTTTTCATTTTTTTCTTGATGGCATTTATTTTTCCAGTTAAATTATCTTAGTTCCTATCAATATTTTCCATTCTATTTTCTTAATTGAATTTTCTACGTAGAAGCCAAATGACTTCAGGTTGTATTTGGAAAAAGTTCCCCCCACTCGATTGGTAAAGTCATTTCCTCTATGGCCAGCAAAAACTATTTGTCTGCACAAAATTTCCCACTCTATGGTTCCTGTGTTTCTGGTAATGCTCATACAGAAGGTATGTTTTTCTCCATGGTTATAGTAATCTGTTCTGATCCTACTACAGTGTAGACAGCCGTATTTGATGTATTATTCGTCAGTCCTTGTATTTGTCTTAGTATTTTCCTTACTGTCAGCTCTAACATTTCTTTATCATTGGCAAGTAGGTTCATTGCTTCATCTTAGTGCTGCATATGTTCTCCATAATTTATACGCTACTACTGGTGAAAAACAGCCTTGGTGCTGCATATGTTCTCCATAGTTTATACGCTACTACTGGTGAAAAACAGCCTTGGTGCTGCATATGTTCTCCATAGTTTATACGCTACTACTGGTGAAAAACAGCATTGGTGCTGCATATGTTCTCCATAGTTTATACGCTACTACTGGTGAAAAACAGGATTGGTGCTGCATATGTTCTCCATAATTTATACGCTACTACTGGTGAAAAACAGCATTGGTGAAGTATTAAAAAGCTGTCCAGGTCACGCAGAATGTTACATAAAGTTCAAGAATATATGTGCTAATTAAATTAGTTCAAAGATATATGTGCTAAAATTAAATTCTATAAAAAAAAAGTAGCATATCAAATTATATGCATATACAGATGAATTATGTTTTAATGTTCGTAGTGTCTGTAATGGTTGAATTAATATGAAACCCTTGGTTTTTGTCGTAATTTCTCATTTTAAGGAGTTGTGAGTTGATCAGTGTACCCTCTTGTTTCTATTACATGTGAAATAAAGAGATGTGACAAAATTGCCAGTTAGAAAACTATTTACCAAAGATCCAAGAATGTGAAAGCATTTTTTTCGAAAATCAATATACGCATTATGTTTACTTTATTCAAAAGTCAAAGATCCAAGTTATAAAAGGTCTGGTAAATTAAATGTAAAAAAGAAACCAAAAGAGACTGTTTACCTGTATCCATTTGTAAATTAAAGACGAGAAATATACAACGTAAATTTAACGAGACAACAACGCGAGATCATTGGACTGCAGACTCCTAACTTGGGACAGGACATAGTATTATTATAAACACCAAAAGATGTAGTATGATTGCAAATAAGACAGTGACCCACCAAAGACAAAATGACACGCACATAAACAACTATAAGTTCGACCTTCCCATACTATATAGTCAACTCTAAAAGATCCCGGGATAGCCGTTGGGGCAAAGTGAGAAATCATTCAAAATATGATGGTATTGTGATGTTTATAGAGTGGGTTTTAACATCCAGTGGCATATATTCCATACATTGTGGAGAGTTGTCTCATTGGAAGTCATACCACATCTTCTTTTTATATTTACTGCAGGGTTTGTTACTCGTGCTGTGTGGATGCAGTAGAATGTGTCCCCGTGCCTGTAGTGTATGCCCTTATATTTTTATAGTTAGGGTTTTTTGCTTGTGAAAGAGCCGTCTACATATTCCATTACATTAATATTCTATTTCGTTTACTGTATTTTATCCCTCCCCTTCTATAGTTTTACTAAGAGTTCTTATATCCTTCTGTATTTGCCTTTTATTAGGTCCGGGGACACAAATAGAGTCCCTAGTGCGGACAGTGTTTAACTTGCGCACATTTTGTTCATACACCTTCCAAATTTATGTCTTTATGTTTTATGCATAAAATAGTAAGTAGGGAGGTGAAATTACATGTATAAACAGTTTGGAATAATTTTTACATGTAGGTATAGTAGTGATCTGGTCCAGTTTGAAAAGGTCAAAAATTAGTATGTCTAGATCTGAAGCTGTCAGACTGTATTATACACCCACTCTACATAAAATTGTCCTTCAATTCAGTGGCGTAGCTAGGCCATTTTTAAGTGTACGCCCGAACCACATCGAGGGGTTTGAGGTCCAGAACAGAAGACCTCCTGGTTGGGGGCGAAATCCCCCGGATGTTCACGCGTTATTGAGAAAGAGATACTCTTAAAAACTCATCAATAGCAACATACTTGTTCGGTAAAGAACAAAACTTTACGGCAAAGGAGATGATTTCAGCCTCCAATTGTGAACTTTTCTTTTCTATGTAGCAACATTCCAGCAGCACCTGCATATGGAGTATATACATGTCAGTTGATAAGATAATCCAGAGCTTGCATTTCCTATCATCATTTCCTTCCCATGATAGATAGTGGATGCTTACAAGGAAGCTACTGAACCAAGAGTTCCAAGTGATGAAGTTGAAATCATCTATTCGGAAATTTTACGTTCGACATAACGAGTAGGTTAATGACGACGGATATATTCCAATTGTTGATATTAAACCACAATCCCGTCCTCTTTTCCTCTAATGTGATCTACCGAATTAGACTTATTACTGGGATTGCACACGTGGAGTATAAATTTTCTTACCCTTCCGAAGCACCTGAGATCACGCCCAGGTTTTGGTGGGGTCCGTGTTGTTAAGTCTTATGTTTCTATGTTGTGTTTTGTATACTGTTGTTTGCCTTTTCATAGTTTAAAATTTGAGTGACAGTCTATATACTTTTTATAATTTTGATACAATTTGTGCCAATATTAATACACTACACTGTAAAAATATTTTTTGGACAGAGCAGGTGCGATTTTTTTAAATTTGCGTTTTCTGTCTGAGATAAATTCACTATAGGATTAAACACATTTTTTCTAGAGGTTATTGATGTGTAAACTGGGGCGATTAACTCACAAACTGAGTAAAAGTCCGAAGGACTTTTATGTAAAGTTTGTGAGTAAGCGACCCAGTTTACACATCAATAACCTCTAGAAAAAATGTGTTTAATCCTTATAATTCTTAAGCCAAAGATTTGCAATTTTTAATTTACAATTTTTGTTCATAGGCTACTGTTTACACCAACAACGCACAATTGGCATGTCGTAACTAAGGAGTGAGCCGCCATATTGACTTTCTGAAATCCATAAATGTTCGATTAATGCAATAGAATCTGAAATGAAATAGCACCTACCTCAAAAACTTCATTTTAATGATATGTTATCTGAATTTGAAGCGTACAAGTAACGACATAATCTTCAGCCTGAGAGTTTTGATTTGTATGACGTCATGTTATGCCATGACATTAACGCGCCAAGATCATTCATCATATTTCGCGGAATTTTATTTTATTTCAATTTCATACATTTTTCAGGCTTTATTAATGCATTATTTCTTTTTGTCATGCGCTAACAAAATGAAATAACAGTTATGTATTTGTTTTAAGTCTCAATTTGTTTAGAACCCCTAGATCCCATACATGTATATTGCGCATGAATAGATCACAGTGAAGGCCATGAAAGTAGTTTCGGCAAAATGGTTTATCGAAGTGTAAACCAAAGCAAAAACTTCTAACAGACCAATCCGATTCAAGTATTTGTAGATATGCAAATCATATAAGAATTATTACGATATAACTGTTTTCTCGGACCAATGTTTGTTATATGTCTGTTTTGTTTAAAACGTCATTCTGTCGGGCTTTTCAATATAGTTTTTATAAGAATTCTTCGACTGCTAAAAAATATAAATCGTTTATATACAGTCCGCCAAAAGTTAAGCACCACCTATCTTTGTTGCATCGGATTTTTTTTTCATTTAAAAAAACAAGTTAATCCTCGAAAAAGAGAAAATATTCATGTAGCAATTTTGCTAACATATGCCATAAACAAACCATAAACTTAAGTTTGGTCACTGATGCAGGTTCTATGCATTTGAATTTTGCGTTCATAGAAATAGTGAAAATTACACAAATCAGAAACGGAATTTAAGTTTTACTTTGATTTTATTTTTTTACAACAATTAATCACCCAAAATCATTAAAAGTCTCTACAAATAATCTTTGGTATGTTCGACAAATTTAATGTCAATATTTAAGTCGATAGGATGTGTAACCACCTCTCTTCCGGTACAGTTCCATAATACGGAGTCTCCTACTCTGTACAAGCCTAAAATTTAGTTGAGCAAATTTATTCCATTCATCAACAATTGCCCCTCTTAAATCGCCAAGATTTTGCAAAGGTGGATCTCTGCGATTGAGATTTCTGCCAATGGCATCAGAGACATGTTCGATAGGGTTCAGGTCTGGAGACATGGAAGGCCAAAAGATAGTGTCAATAGCTTCTTTAATCGGTTACAAGCATTGCCCTGTGTGGTCTAGCGTTGTCGTCCATGTACGAGGTTCTTGACGCAAGTTGGGTATTCTCAAAATGAGGGACTACAATGTTTCTAAGCACCAAATCCCTGTATGTCTGTCTGTTCATTTTACCCTGCAAAATATGCATACCCAGCTTACAATAGTATGAGAAGAAACCCCATACTGTAACACCACCATCAACGATTGCTTTCGTTGGGCAATTGTTGTTTTGGTGATAGGCAGTTTTATTTCCCCGCCAAATTCGTATTCTGCCGTCTATTGGTCGTAACAGAAACCAACTCGGGGCCTCGGTGGCCGAGTGGTCTAAGTAGTTACTACTGTAATCACTAGCCAGTCAACACTGAGGTTGTGAGTTCGAACCCCGCTCGTGCGGGTGCACTCGACTCCAATCTTGATTGACTAGGATTGTCAGTTTTCCTACCGAAGGTCGGTGGTTTTCTCCGGGCACTCCGGCTTCCTCCACCAATAAAAACTGGCCGCCACGAAATAGCCCAAAAGCGGTGCTTAAGAGTGGCGTTAAAACACCAAAAATCAAATCAAATCAAATCAGAAACCAACTCTCATCTGACCAATGAATATTTTGCCAGGTTCTCATGTTTCACCGTCGATGGTCATTAGCCCTTTGAAACCTGATTATACGGTGCCTGGCTGTTAGGGCACGTCTTTTGACAACACAACGTTCTCTTAGGTAGCCTCTATGAAGTCGACGGACCAATGTTCGAACACTCACACGACCACCTGGGGTAGGAGTAAATGGGTTGGCTTTAGCACGACCAATAATTAGTCTGTCATCACGATAGGTAGTTAAACGGGGTCTTCCGGACCTTGGTCTATCATTTACAGTTCCTGTGTCAATATGACGTTGTAAAAATCTGACAATGACGGTGCGATTAACATTGAAATGGTTACCAATGCTCCTAGTGCTCCTACCGGCATTTGACATGTCAATTGCTTGTCAACGTTCAGTCACAGATAACTTACCGCTTGCCATATTTCACAGTGACTTGGTGAAGGTCAAATTTCATCTGTACGCGGGACAGTAGGAAGATGATTTAACGGCATCGAAACAGTGTATTTGTAAAAGTGCAGATGACCTTTAATAAAAGGTTGCTTGGCGGGTATATCGGAGTTTAATTTTTTTGGTCGTAATGAATTTTCTTAATGTATGCTATAGGCAATTCATAACACCAAACATAAATATTTTTTTCGCAATAGTTAAAAAATATTGACAGTTATATTTAGGATATCCACAGATATTTCCGTGCTATGCCAAAAAATGACTAACCTGATCTAGATTATTGAACAGATATATCATGTTAAGGAGGGGTATTTGCGAAAAATACCAGTCGAGAGAATGTTAAATTTCGCGAGCCGTAAGGCGAGGGAAATTCATTCTCAAGACTGGTATTTTTCGCAAATACCCCTCAAGAACATGCTATATCTGTTTAATTACACCGAATGTTAACGTTCAAAAACGCATTGATGATCGTGACGTTACAAGCGTCCAGTCGGATAGAGTATTTTTTGGCAAATACCATGGCAGAGAGGGTAAAAAAGGCATATCGTCTCGTATTGTGTTTTCGACCGTCTTACGTTTTCGACCTAATTGTACTTTCACTTCCCGTATGCTGCGCATGCCTGTGTGACGTCACATTTGGCTGCAATATTTAGTAACAATAGCAAATAATACCACGTGTGGTGAAGATGTTTCAAGTAAAGTTATTATAATTAAGTATTTACGTTATTTTATTTGATATCACATTTTTGTACCTTTTCACTAATACTATTTTTACCTTCCACAAGAATCTATCAAAAATAAACAAATATTCCAGAAATATGGCCGAGGACTTTTAGCATGTGAAGTTAACATCAAGGTCTTTACGTCACATGGCTGTCATGTGGTTAGTTGTAATACTTAAAGTTATTTTTAATACGGAAATGTGGATGGTCCTTACAGCTTTTTGCTGAAAAAATAAAATATCAATTGATTTTAATTCACAGAAACACTGAGCAGTCTGTCAGGGGAGATTACAGACAATACTCACCAACCTCACTTCACAATGCCTTCACTAAAGTATATTGAACAGAAACATGAATGTATACAAGGTCCTACAAGGATCTACAAGGTTTCCAAAGTGCCTCATGTGAAATGTGTACAACTAGTCAAATAAAGATATCAAAATAATATTTTATATCTTATAGTTGTATATGTCACCATTTAATTCATTAAGTCATAAGTTTGATCGCCTCTAAAACTTTAAATAATTTGATATAAACATTGGCATCAAATTATAACCAATTCCGGATTTGTACGACATGTCATTTCCGACTTTGGACCCGTTTCTTAGATAGGTCGAAAACACAAGACGCTAGTTTTTGTCAACAAAGGTGCCATCGATCTAATAAACTCAAATAAAAAAAATATTTAAGATCGAAATATATTTTAGATACAATTATTTCATGTACAAGTATACTAGTGACTCTAAAAAATATTAGGCATGTATATGTTCAAACATATAAAAGGGGAAATATTGATAAATATGTAAGTAGGTCGAAAACACAATACACGAGGATATCCTTTTTGCATATACCCCGGCGGAGTTTAAAAATGAACGATATTCATTTGATAACAGTAAATTGGTGAAAAATACACTGGCTATCAACCAATCAAAACCCAGGATTCTTACATAAGGTGTAATTAATTCTGATAATACTGTTAGGTCAACAGTGAACGGGAGAGCTTTTTCGTTTTCCTTTTCCTGTGACATTACATGAAAAACTCAAAGCCTCATTTATCTGGTTACATGAACAAAGCCAAAGTGTGGTATACAATATGTAGGACAAACAGGACGGGAATTTTTTAAACGAACACAGGAACATCTATACCGCTTCCGAAAACCTAAGAAATTCAAAAGTATAATTTATCAACATTAAGGTAAAGACAACCACAATATCAAATTCATAAGATTCCAACCACTCGAAACGAACCAGAAACAACAAGGGCAATCGCATAAACAATTTGAAGATTCCCGTAAAATTATCGAACTGTCTTGGGTTAAACAAAGTTCTGCAGACAGCATATCCCCTGGGTCTAAATGACAATATACTTGAACGATGCAACATATCTAAAACTTCTTCTATTCTATTGACATCATAAATATTGTTGATAAAAGACAACGTAATAATAGGTCTCATGACGACGAGGGTAGTTTTTAACGACCTTGACTACCCATGAGGGTCTTGCACGGTCGTCCATAGGTCTCATGCATGACAAACGTATCAATCGTAATCAACGAATTAATTAAAACATCGTATAAATTATACACTTGATGATCTCCTATCTATATTTTGAAAACAATAGTAGGCATCAATTATTATGTAAACTGGGTCAAAAACCAATTAGTAAATTACATGATATTTTCAAGGAGTGTGACACAATCTATTTCTTCAGCCCACTCTATGAATATTTGCGTATAATTGCAGCTTTTTGCCACCATAGGCTGTTCCCGCGTATCTATAAACCTGAAGATTATAAACGGCACTTTCTGAAAATTAAATTTATCTTACCTCCTATACATTTCTAGGAATATAATTGGTTAAAAGCGTCCGCGTGGAGACCGTGTATATTCCATATTAGGTTAGTAGGGAGGCGAGGCTTATTTCAATACACGGTTAGTAGTGGAGTTACGACTTCGCACTATTTGATTATTTAAATGTATTGAAAGTTCTGTTTAATATTGTTATATCAAGGTTGTTGATATTAAATTGTTATTGTTGGCATTAGTTTTTTTTGTGCAGACCAATGGAAGTAGGTTCTTAAAATTGAACACTTGAACACTTTAATATAAAAATAAGAAGATGTGGTATGATTGCAAATGAGACAACTCAAGTCTAAATTCAACAAATAAAGATAGTCGGTAAGATAAATTCGTTACATACTGTGCTAGTGATCTAATACGATATATACGGGGTCAGTAAATTCCATATGGGGTGAGAGCTTTTTCGCTCTCACCCCATATGGAATTTACTGACCCCGTATATATCGTATTAGGTCACTAGCACACTATGTAACTAATAATATTAACAGAGGTATTGATTTCATCAACGTATCGAGTATATTCAACGACTCTACCATTCAAAACTTTATACCTCCTTATTTTGATAACACAGAACCACCTATTATTTCGTATACATACAAAAAAAACCAGCAGAAGTTTAATTTTATACGCCCGTTTACGGGACGTATTATGGTATACCGTTGTCCGTCCGTCCGTCCGTCTGTTCGTCTGTCCGTCCGTCGTCAGCATGTCGGACAATAACTCAAAAACGCTTTAACCAATTCGCATGAAACTTTGGTGAAGTGTTTATATCTATTGACGTGAGATCCCTTTCGTTTTTATAAATTTTATATTCTATGTTTCCGAGTTATGAGGTTTTATTCATTAAAAAAGGGGGATTTTCCAGTTTTCGGACAATAACTCTAAAACACTTTCACCAATTTGCAAGAAACTTTGGTGAATTGTTTATATCTATTGACGTGAGCTCCCTTTCGATTTTTATAATTTTAAGAATTACGTTTCCGAGTTATGGGGTTTTATTCATTAAAAAAAGGTGGATTTTCCAGTTTTCGGACAATAACTCAAAAATGCTTTCAGCAGTATTCATGAAACTTTGGTGAATTGTTTATATCTATTGACGCAAGCTCTCTTTCAATTTTTATAAATTTTAGATTTTACATTTCCGAGTTATGGGATTTTATTCATAAAAAATGGGTGATTTTCCATTTTTCGGACAATATCTTCAAAGTGCTTTGGTGACTGGTTTATATCCATCAAGATAACCTCCCTTTAGTTCATAAATTTCTGATATAACATTGAGAAGTTATTAAACTTTATTCTTTGAAAAAGCGACGGGCGTATCATGCGCTCATGGCGCAGCTGTTTATTAATTATACGTCAGTAACATCAGACGTCAATGTAGAAAATAATACTCTCTATTAATTTGAAACTGTGAATCGTCGAATTTTAGATATGATCCTTATGGCATATTATTACGAGGGACCTCAATATTGTTCAAGACCGAGAGGTTAAAAACTTTTTGAAAACATGACCAAACTATCACAAAAGACGCTCTTTCATCGTATTGTAAAAATTTGTGTAAAAACGGGCAAAATCTGATAAAAAATCTCTTGATTCTTATTTAAATAAATGCATGAATGTTGTGGATATTCGAATATCACATTTTGAAAATAATTCAGAAACAAATAAAAGAGTACATAATACCCCTATTTCTAGAATAAGAAACAAACTTCAAGTACTTTCAAAGCGGTTTGAGTTTGTACCGGCTGAAAAAGCAGCCAACAATGTGGTGGTGGTGTGCCGTAAATACTACACGGACGTTCTTAAGAATGAAATTTTAAATTCATCTACATTCAAGTCCGTGCGCTCCTCATAGAGTCATATAGTAAACAAACATATCATATCCACATCACAGCTTAAGGCCTCTTCTGAACATTTGAAGGTCCCTACTATGTATTGGTTGCCTAAACTACACAAAAAAAAACCCAGTAAAATATCGTTTCATCTCGATCTCTAGTAAGTGTTCTACAACTAATCTTTCAGTGCTTTTAACTAGTTCCTTAACTACTATCAAAGAACTTATCATTAACTTTTGTAATAAAATATATGAAAATAGTGGAATTAACCATTTTTGGAGTGTAAAAAATTCTTTGGATGTTTTAGATAAATTACGTGCTTTTGATGGTCCTTTAGATTCTGTTGACAGTTTTGACTTTTCAACTCTTTACACTACACTTCCACACAATCTTATCAAACAAAAGTTTTCCTATTTAATTAATATTTGCTGCAACTCATTTAAAGCCTTCTTCTCTAATGAGAAAGGTAAATATGCTAGATATACTTACTGGAGGTGTGATGAGATTATTGAGACTGTTAACTTTCTCCTTGATAATATTTATGTACGTGTCGGCGATAAAGTTTATCGACAGGTTGTAGGTATTCCTATCATCGGGGCACCAATTGCGCCCCTTTAATAGCAGACTTGTTCTTGTACTGTTATGAATCACAGTTTATGACCAAGCTCAGTAAACACCCATTTAAATTGCATTTAATTGATAAATTCAACAACACTTACCGTTATCTTGATGATATTTTTTCGTTAAATAATCAAGAATATTATAAATATACTGCCGAAATTTACCCAAAGGAACTTACTTTAAATGAATCAAATATAAACGGTAATAACTGTTCTTTCCTAGATTTAGACATTTCAGTTTTACACGGGAAACTCTACACTACAATTTACGACAAAAGGGACGATTTTTCGTTCCCTGTTGTTAATTTTCCGTTTTTAGGATGGTGATGTTCCTTTGGCACCATCTTACGGTGTTTATATATCACAACTCGTTCGCTATGCCCGTGTCTGTTGTGACGTTTTGGATTTTAATGAACGTAATCTATGTATTACTGGTAAATTATCAAGTCAGGGATTTCGTTACCACAAATTATTTAAAACCTTTACTGAATTCTTCCATAGATATAAAGATTTGGTTTTGAAGTTTGGTTGTACCTGTAGAAAACTTATTTCAAACGTGATAGCACATCCTCATTTTTACGGAGATGTTGTTTTCCAAGCCCGGAAATTTAGAAACGATCTGGGTAAACTTATCGATCCTTTAAATAAACTAATTCGAAAAGGTTACCATTTCAACACTGTAATTAGATCTTTGAATATTGTTTTTATTGGTATTAATATTGATTTTGTTATCAGTAAATTAAAATCAAACTAATTATTATTGTTATATACATATGCACATTCATGGCTCTACAATCTGTAGAAACCTGTATCTTGGCATTGCACAAAGTCATGTTTTTCTCTGACTGTTTATGACGTCTTTACACTAAATCTATTGGATGTTGGATGTGTACTGATTGATAATTTAGTCTTAGATGCATGATTTTTTTTATTAGTTGTTATTGGCTTTGAACTAGCTGTCAGTAACTGCGAGTACTCTCAGATCTGTACTTAGTGTCTTTTTGTTGTTTGGATGTACAAGTACCCGGCCACGTCCACTTGTATTTGTAGTATTTGTATTTTTATCCATCTGATGAGTTAAGCCTCTTTCAACTGATTTTTATAGTTTGTTCTTATGTTGTACTGTTACACCATTGTCCCAGGTTAGGGGTAGGGTTGGCGCCTTCAAACTAGTTTAACCCCGTCACATTCTGTATGTCCCTGTCCTAAGTCAGGAACCTGTAATTCGGTGGTTGTTGTTTGTTGCTGTGTTACATATTTGTTTTTCGTTCATTATTTTGTACATAAATTAGGCTGTTAGTTTTCTCGTTTTGGATTGTTTTACATTTGTCATTTCGGGGCCTTTTATAGCTGACTGTGCGGTATGGGCATTTGAGAATTGTAAAGAGAAAACTAACGATCAGAGTTCAGTTAATAACATTACACTTAAAACATTTATGGCAGACGGCAACCAACATAAACCACTGGATAACAGGCTCCTGACTTGTGACAGGCCCATCCAGTAACCTTAGTTAGTTGTGTCTTGCGCAAAATTATAACAAAATATAAAAATCAAATGAAAGAGCTGACTCATTAAATCGATACTTAGCACAGCCAAATACAACTTACAAAATGGCATAAAACAAAAAGTACCGATCTAAGAGTACTCACAGTTACTAGAACTTAGTCCAAAGTCGAATTCCAACTAATAAATTAAACAGATCTTGTTTTTTTTTCAGACTAAAATATCAATCAGTGCACCTCCATCGGATTTAGTTTACGACGCTATAAGCAGTCTCAGAAAAGCATGCCCTTGTGCAATGCCAAAATATAAGTATCAACATGCATGATCAGCAGGATCACAAGTTTTTTAAAATAATAATTTGATAGCAACATATGATAAGTTATATATGAAACTATTGGAAGTTAAATTTATGTTAGTACCAATAAAGACAATTTTCAAATATCTTATACTACAAATATAATTGAAAACAATTAAGAACTTCTATTGAAGGGACCTAAAGTTACATGTGTAGGATGTTATTTAACGAACCTTTTATAACAACATTACCGTTAAAATAATGATATGATACCTCGTTTGTCGTAAAGAAGATTTCTACGGGTACAACCAAACTTCCAACCCAAATCTTGGTATATATGAAAGAATAAGTAAAAGTTATAGGTCGTTTATTCCAGGCGGCACCAGAACCATTAAATCGTTACAATCATCACGGTTATTAATAAAATTGAGAATGGAAATAGGGAATATGTCAAAGAGACAACACGATCGTGGGCAAAGAGCAGAAAACATAAATTCACGTTTCGTCTAACATCATCATGATCATATGATCTCGACATTTAATAATATAATTCCTAAATATTTAGGACAGACAGATTTTTATTAGTAAATAACCAAACAAATTTTGAATCATTTTGTCTCATTTGAAAGATCTGAAAAATTATGAAAAATATTGCTGATCTCTTTGAAAAAATATCTCTCTATCTCTCTTTCATCATTGTATCACGAGTACGTACATTTCTTACAAAACCTTTGAGCTCTTTCTATATACATTGTATGAAGTTTTATATCTGTTTCATTCTATTTTGAGATCATTGGCACTGATTCTCATTTTACATATGACACTTCTCAATCGATAAATTTTTATTAGAAAAACAAGTTTTTAGTTAGAAATAAGTATCTAATTTACTGCATTTTGTATCTGTTCTTGTTTTGTTCTAAAATTTTAACTTAGTAAAACTTTTACAAAGTTTTTGCTTAACTGACTTGATATGAAAGTTAAAAGCTTTAGTCTTAGATCTGGGACTATTATACTAACGTTAGTATAATAGTCCCAGCTTAGATGCATGATTTTTTTTATTAGTTGTTAGTGGCTTTGAACTAGCTGTCAGTAACTGCGAGTACTCTCAGATCTGTACTTAGTGTCTTTTTGTTGTTTGGATGTACAAGTACCCGGCCACGTCCACTTGTATTTGTCAGTATTTGTATTTTTATCCATCTGATGAGTTAAGCCTCTTTCAACTGTTTTTTATAGTTCGTTCTTATGTTGTACTGTTACACCACTGTCCCAGGTTAGGGGGAGGGTTGGGATCCCGCTAACATGTTTAACCCCGCCACATTCTGTATGTATGTGCCTGTCCCAAGTCAGGAGCCTGTAATTCAGTGGTTGTCGTTTGTTTATGTGTTACATATTTGTTTTTCGTTCATTTTTTGTACATAAATTAGGCCGTTGGTTTTCTCGTTTGAATTGTTTTACATTGTCATTTCGGGGCCTTTTATAGCTGACTGTGCGGTATGGGCTTTGCTCCGGCATTGTTGAAGGCCGTACGGTGACCTATAGTTGTTAATTTCTGTGTCATTTGGTCTCTTGTGGAGCGTTGTCTCATTGGCAATCATACCACATCTTCTTTTTTATATTAACATCTGAATTTTGAATATTAAGCTTATCAAAAATATAATGTATGGACGAATACCAGTAGTCGATATTATTATAAGTAAACATGTTTTTGTAAACATAAATGTATCATACAATAAACCATAATGATCCATATTTTTTTCAATTCTAAACCAATGTTTCATCATTAATAATACAACTGAAAAATATTTAACGGAAATCTAACAAGTTCTCCAAGAAAAGCTAGGTTAGAACCTAAAATTCTCCACACAAAGGGAAATAACCCTTACAAGGAAGAGAGACAGGAAGTAAAATGATGTCAGAACATTGACAAAACGCATGCGTCAAAAATATAAATATGTCGACTTTCCGCTGAAGAAACTGGTCCTTGAAAAGAAAACATTTCCATGTCCACATTGAACTATGTAGCACATTCAGATGAAATCATAACACTGTATTTACATGTTTTCAATTAACAATTTCTTGTCTTTGCATTCTAGTTTCCGTAAGACGTAAACATGTCATTTTTGACCAGCTTTAAAAAGTTGTTCCGTCTTGGCGGTGAGGACGATTTAAAAAATAAGAAAAAAGAATTGTACAAAAATATAAAAAGAGAAATTGACCCGAAGAATCAATGGGAAATTTTAGCAGAAATTGGTGATGGAGCTTTTGGAAAAGTGTACAAGGTAAGAAACTGACGGCTTCGTTCGAGAAATGCTTTGACAGGTGTGACAGCCTGACACTGTGACAGTGACATGGTACATTGGTAGTGCCTTTCAACAGCACACGTGTGCATATTATCCTTTCGTCAAAAAATGAGACCAATATGCCATATAGAATTCACATTTTGACGACATAATCGATTTTAAAGGAATGATATATATATCTCACGTGAAGGGCAAGGGGAATAACTGTAAACTACTACAGCCTATATTTTTAAACAAGTACTGAAAATACTTTTGGATTGTGAGTCTTGAGTAATTACTAGTTAGGCCACTCACAGAATGCCATACATTGTATCTAGCCCTGTTAACTGTTTTTAGGAATCAGAACCAATACCACACCTCTGACAAAGAAGTGTATTTTGCACCTGCATTTGTACAGCTCTATTCCGTACATCTGAAGCTGGTTGGAATAGATAGTTTTCCATACACCTTATCGCTATTCCCGGCTGACCCGAGAATCTGTCCCGCTTGAACTATTGACGTCATACAACAATCACTTTTTTAATGTGGCGTCAGATATTTTGTATTATGACGTCAAAATTTTACTGGAACCTGTTTGATGTCCAGTAATGGCGGACAAATAGCGATAAGGTGTATTGTTGCAATTTGGGCAAGAGTTATTTCTATATCATCACCTTGTTCGAACAAGGAAATATTTCTTAATAAACCAGCCAAATTCTATTTGTATACTTGTGACGATGGTCACTGTTTACTTGGTGAGATTATTTATTTGGGGATATTGCATAAAGATAGTATTATTTTTAGTTTTTAGTTCCATAACTATTTCTTACAAAACTGGCCATGTAAATAACTTGTTGGGTTACTTCCTGTTTCTTGCAGGTTCTGACATCCCTGTCATCCAGGCCTGTCTTAATGTCCCATGGAAATATAAATATAATTCACTCATAGAGTCATTGTGCAGTCTAATCGCTTAGGATTTGAAATAAGCAGACAATCATTATTTGGCTTTCTGTTATACATGTAGAACATTTCATAAGGCAACAAGTAGACTAGCTGCTACCATACTTTTATATTCATTGTGTTTTTATATGATTATATTCAACCATACATGTATGCCCAGCTGGGATCTCCATGGATGAAAATTTCACGAAGGAGGAACTCTTAACTAGTACAAATCCTTGCATTTTGTGATAAAAAATATTCCATTCTATATTTCATTGTACATGTTGTAAGGAATATTGAATACTTTGATATATTGTTTAATATTCATTTCATTATAGAATAACCAATATTTTTAATGTTTTATAATTACAAATTCCACAGTAATATGCATCTTTGGATTCTGAAAGTAAACCAGATGTATTAATGATACAAATTGAGTTCGAAATTAGGATACAAAATTTCTTCAGATTATCAAGTTGCAATTGATATTCAAGTATTTACATTTTGTACTTTTAAACTACTGAAGTGGTTTATTGTGATCGATAATTGTTGTTATTTGGCATGAAATTATGTTCTGTTTTACGAAAAAGAGTATAACCTTGTACTCGTTTAAAAAGGGGGATGCTGATTGCGTAAATCAGTAAAAGCATGTGTTCAACTTGCTAAACTTTTTTTTTTCGTAATTGAATTTAAATTTTATTTTTTAATCTAAATTTTCATAAGCATTTGCTGAAAAAGTAATTAAATAATGCAGTTGATAGTCACTCTTGGTCAAGTGTTCCCCTGTCAGGTGTCTTGAAATATCTGTGCAAGTGATTAGTGATCGTTAGTGGGATACATGTATATCCCTCAGGGCCTTAAAACAGATATCAGGAGGACCCTTATTATACATACAATTATAATACAATAGGAGTTGTGCAATTACATATAATTGCTTACAAAAATGGTGACGGTTAGCGAAACGTAAACAAATTTTGATAACACCTTTCAATCAGTGCAGATATTTAACAATAGCGTTTTTTTTTATGATGTTAGAAGACAATTTAATGATGGCGGAAGATGATTTAACGGTGGTGGTGCGCCATCATAAAACAGGTCATGGAGATCCCTGTATGCCTTCTAAATAAATGTTTTGTTTATATTGATGTACATGTAGTTGTCCAATATCTCAGATTTTGGGTATACAACCGTCAACCGGAAGACCACAGACCCATTGGAAACATACTCACATTACGTACTAAACTCATGACTTTAGAATAAGTTGTTTTCTGATTAATTTTGAGTTTTTTTTATCCTTCCTTTGTTCATCACTACGATCTAGTAATGATCTTTTATCAGACTTGTTTGTACCACATCTTTCAATTTGGTTATTTAAATAAGAAGATCAACCATTTACACCTTTAAATAAAATGGTGGCCAAGGGAAATAACTCAAATTCAATTTACATCACGTAATAACATAAGCAATAATGTGAAAGTTGTCATTAACTTTATAATTTCTATTTCAAGCCGTAAATATTTATCTATTTTGATACATGTATAATAAAGTGCTGCTGCCTTGGGAATGGTATTAAAGCATTTGAAGACTATGACGTCTTGATGTCATTGGTTTGTTGTCCCATTCACGTGTGCGTCAATTGTTTTCACCCTCAAGGGAACCACTAAATTTAGAAATTGGAGGGATTTTTTCGACTGAGAGGTAATATGGTCTGCACAAGTGATGTCGCTTCAATGGAACATGATGTTTTGTTACACATTAAGGATCAGCTGCAATATGGAAATTAAATCAGATGCCTTGTTTAGGGACAGTTCCAAGCTAAATTTATGTTAAAGAACCCTTTCAACAAATCTATTAGGGATCTATATGTGGCATGCTGCAAGGCAAAATTTTGACCCATATCCAATTTATTTTCTATTTTCAGTGGAAGTCCAAATTCCCCATCCTTTATGTACATGTACATGTATTAGATTTATTGTTCTCATCCTGAATATGCATGAAATATTTGCGAGTTAGAGCAAAACTTGCATATATGGTTAAAAATTATTTGCAGGTCAAGACCTTAGTATCTCCATGTACATGTACCTGAAATCTTCAGAAATATCAAACAACCCATTTTGGAGTTTTTACCCTTTTATTGTCAAGTTAAGCAAATTTGTGAAAACCATAACGGATATACATTGTTAAAGTTTTAAATTTCACATTAAGTGTAAGCATTATAATATTTTGACAACAACATTACACTTTGTTGCTAGGTCATCTAAGATGAGGTTTACTCCCTGTATTCCTCTTTCTTTGTCAGATAAGATTCAGACTTTTACGTAATCTTTGATTTAATCAGATTTTAAACATATTGCTACCTATGATGGTAAAAAAAAACAGATCTGTCTGGGAAGTAAATTTGATTAGATTTGGATGTTAACACCCTATAAAGTGTTCAATGGTATTACTTCCTTTTCTTATTTCTCATTTAAAGTTTATTACCATAAATACATTTGTATTTCTATATGACATATTGATTGTTGACTTACCTGATATTTGTACCCATTGGACCAATTTTTACACATTCGTTATATTATATCAGTACAGAAGGAAGAGTTACACGATTTTAATTAGATATTTCAAAAGTTGAACATTTCTTGTTACATTTAATAACAATTTACCAGGTAGATTTTTTTCTTTCCTCAATTCTTCAAAATTAACAAAAAATTGTTTTGGCATATACAAAATGTAGTTTAACTAAAATAAATAAAAGATACAGTTGCAATTACTACAAATATAAAGTAATTTAGTATAATGAATGATAAAAGGTTTGCACTTTTAATATAAACACAAATTATAAAGCGTTATTTATAGTGATATATGTTAATGTATTATGCATGGTATTAATCTTTAAAATGTTGAAAGAGGTTCAGTTTTTCTCGGTTTTTCAGAGTGTAAATAGACATTTGTTAACGGAAACTTTAATAAGATATATGAGAAAAAAAGGAAATATTATGATGTCTTATAAGTATAAGGTGTTTTTTGCAAAAGTTCCTTATAATTGGGTTTTTAAAAAAAAACTATTGTACAGAGTAGCACAGTTTGATAAAACTGTCTTTGTAAACATCATGTTGTTATTTACTTTTTTATTTTTAATGTTTAATATTCAATACACCAGTGTATTTTTATTAAAGCCTGTGTTCAAGATTTTTAGTTTGTGAGATACTTGGTTCCATCTGCTGTGTATATTTACAGCTTTAAAGATTACGGGTAATTAAGAGCTTGTCTCTAGTGTGTGTGCTTAATTTGTTGTTTCTTCTGATGTGTCCAGGTTTGTGTTTGAATTTTTGTCTCATTTCAGTAAGTTAACTCAAATAAAATGTTGCTTGGTGTTAAGCGAGCAACAATCTGTCAGTCAAATAGAATGCTGACTTCAAAGAAAAGATTTTGAATTATTCATATGCCAGGTTATGAGTGACTACAGACAAGCATCTGTGCCCCTAGTCATGAGCATAGCAAAATGGTACTTGTCACAGAGGTCTCTGAAGTTTTCTATCCTCGGAGTCAAAAACAGATCTGTATTCTGTCTTACAGTAATGAGTATACCTTGGTAACAGGAGAATTTAATTGTAATTTGTTCAGAAAATTGGATAGCTTTAATATTATTTATCTCATCATAGAGAATGGTTTGTTGAAGAGAAACAGCTTTAGATCAAATGTTGTTAATTAAAGATGAAAGCTTTTCTGTGTCCAGGTTAACCCTTAAGACATACAACCATTAATGATAATTAATATTTTTATCAAATATATTTCACCTTGCACTGTTGTATATCATACATTTGAAAATCCTCTCAAAACATTTTCTATACATCAAGGTATATTCGTTTATAAAAGTAATTTATATACAAACAGAATTCTTACTGCCTCTGAAAACATTGCCTAGGTAACAACTTTAGGAAGGTATAGTATTGCTGCTCTGACTCATTAATATTCTTATATAGATTGAAATCATTGTAATTATGCTGATGGACTTTCAGACATTGTTATAATGTCATGAACAATAAATTGAAATAACCTACATGTAGGTTTTACATCAGTAAAGTACAAATTAGTAGTCAACATACAATGTATGTACATATTCACCGAGGTTAAACAGTTGTACAATTACATGTATATAAGTTACCTGTATCCCACATAATTATTTATGCTAGTGTAAAACATGAAGCACAGAATAGAACTTTCATTAACATGATTGAGGCCAATATGACATTGAACTGTTGGCATTCTGATTGGTTAAAAATCAGTGCAAATCTATTTGACCAAGCAATGTTATAACAGTATTATATGGATTTCTATCAATGATGTGCTTATAGTACAAATGTACTTAGTTAGGGTACTCGGTGTGGATTCATTTATCTTCTTGGGCACCAATTTTCCTAGGTTTAGGAATAATATATATTAGCTATTTTAGATATTGGTCCTGATGACACTGTGAATTACATATGACAAATCTATTCAGTGATCATTGTAATGAAGATGTCACTTCCTCAAAAGAATACATGTATGCCAGGTTAAAAAAATACCCATTATGTACATTGTAGGTCAAAATATTAAGGTTCACTGATTCCCTTTATATTGTAATAAAACTTTATAATGTCATTAGGTCAATGAAAATCCAAACTGTATGTATGTGGGGAAAGACTGGACAGATTGAAGTCTTGTTCTTTTTCCTGTAATACACTGTCTGCCCAGTGTCACTGATTCTCAGTTATAGAAACTTATGTATATTATGGTTTTGTCAATAGATAACATGTATTGGGACATTTTTTTTTGGCTAAAGGGGTTAAACATATTTGTAACATGGACATTTAAAAAAACAAAATAAGTTTACAGGCAATTTCACAAAACAGCATAATTTAGATAGATGGTTACATTGTTTACATATGAATTCTAGGAAAATTGATAATTATTACTATAGAAATTATGATTTGACAGCTTTATTGAACTTGACCTGTTAACGAAGGGGTACAGGTAACCAGTTTAGGACTTGTTGAATGAATTGTATCTTAGAAGTTATCAGTAAGAAATGTATGCTGATAGATATATGTATTAACTACTATTTAATGGATCTATCTCTCCTGATATGGGTACTTCACATACCTATCTACATAAACAGTTGTCATTGTAAAATGTTGGGTCATTGGAGTTTATTTTATAAAAAGTTAAAAACACAAACATCGTGCATAATCGGGATACATTTATACATATAAAATAAAAAGTAAAATCTTCCTCATTCCAGTGGGTGGTAAATTGTAATTAATATATCTACACTATACATGTATTATGTTTTACAGGAAACAATGGGTGGGGCTATATGTTACTCAATGTATGGACCAACATAGTTCATGTTATAAAACAAACGTTATCTTTTACATATGCATATAATGAGTGTGACTTTGGTTTACATTGAAGGAAAAGAATACATGTACAAGCATATAAAATGTTTACATCTAATAGGTTTTCATATTATATATAACTGGGAGATAAAATGATAAAATGAAAGATTGTATCAAGATTTTTTGTGTCAAAATCTATCAGGAAACACTTTATTCATTTTCTTAAGGTCAAATAGGAGGGATTTTTAAAAGGTCTTTTATGAAAAGGAAAATAATCGTGAAATTTAAGACAAATGAATGAATACATGTACATGTATAAAACTGTTTACAATATGATCTGAATTTTATATGAAGAATAAAGCTAAACTTATATAAAAAGATTGAAATGTAGGTGAAGGTGATTGGCATATAATAATGATATATATGCAATGTAAGTCAAGATAAGAACCTACTTAAGTCTTTGAGTGATAACATATGCGATACTTGCAGACAGGTAAAAAAAAAATTGACAGTATACATAACATGTCATCCTTGAGTGTTTTTTTAGTAAAAAAAAAACAAACAAAAACTTGCATGTAGTTAACCCTTACCATGTTGGGCTGTATTTAAAAATTCTTGTTTTTTGTTATTTTTCAAAAATGCAAATGAGCTGAAGCAAATGGTTAATTATAAGGTAAAAGGCTCAATGGAAAACCTTGTGTGTTATACGCCTGTTTACGGGACGTATTATGGTAAACCTCTGTCTGTCCGTCCGTCATCAACATGTCGGACATTAAATCAAAAACGCTTCAACCAATTTGCATAAAACTTTGGTGAATTGTTCATATCTATCTTTCGTTTTTTATAAAATTTAGATTTTACGTTTCTGAGTTTATATGGGGTTTTATTCTTTAAAAAATGGGGGATTTTCCAGTTTTCGGACAATAACTCAAAAATGCTTTCACCATTTTGCAAGAAACTTTGGTCAATTGTTTTATCTATTGACATGAGCTCTCTTTTGATTTTTATAAATTTCAGATTTTATGTTTCCGAGTTATGGAGTTTTATTCATTAAAAAAAGGGGGATTTTCCAGTTTTCGGACAATAACTCAAAAATGCTTTCAGCAGTTCTCATGAAACTTTGGAGAATTGTTTATATCTATTGATGTAAGCTCCCTTTCAATTTTTATAAATTTTAGATTTTACACTTCCAAGTTATGGGATTTTATTCATAAAAAAGGAGTGATTTTCTAGTTTTCGGACAATACCTTTAAAGTGCTTTGAGCAGTTTTCATTAAACTTTGGTGACTGGTTTATATCAATTAAGATAACCTCCCTTTAGTTTTTCACAAATTTCTGATATGACATTGAGAAGTTATTGAAATTTATTCGTAAAAAATGCGACGGTCATATCATGCGCTCATAGCGCAGCTGTTTATTTAATGATTTTGTGACATTTATTGACCCTCATGCCTCATGCCCAGAGTGATGGTATGCTGGAAAGTGCAGTTTTTGTGTGTCCTGCACAGAAAGGGGTCCTTGAGGAGCAACTTTATTTCCAAAGAGGTACCAATCAAAGAAAAGGTTCCTTGCTGCAGTAATCTTGATGTCTTTGAAATGTGTGTCAGTACAAAAGTTCAATAGCCCCCAAAAATGGCACCTAACCAATCAAATGATATGGCACAACATTCCCTGTCATGTCACCATTGCTGACTTAAGAAAGTTTTGTAAATCTATATCTAAGGTTCAGACTATACAATGTATCACAATAAAGTCTGTTTCTTACCTCTCCCTTAAAATTGTTAAAAAAAAATGTATTACACAATACTTTGAGAATGACCAGACCTCTACTATTATGTAATGGTGTTAAACAGGTGATAAACATTAAAAGAGTTTCAAATGTAGGTAAAAATAACATGTTTCAAATGTATAAAGGTAGGAAATAAACAATTACTCATCATAGATAATTAATAAAGTAGAGATTAAAAGCTCATGAAGGTATTCCATTCATAGTCAGATGTAAAGGATAATGCCAACATTTTATAGCTGAGTGCTTCATAATATCGTCAAGGAAGTAAAACATTTAAAAAATCAAGTTTTAATGTTTCATGTAATAGGGGTAAAGAATCAATGAAGAACTTAGGCTTTTTTATGGAATAAGGGCACAAGGCTATATCAAACATATCACAAGGTCACGAACCTATATGTTTATGCATTCATAATTATTCCCTTTATGAATTAAAATAGTTTAAGATAATCTCTGTAGTGGCTAGTAATGTACTTCTACGTGTATGTACCAAATTAGCAATTATATATTCTTCTTTATACCAATCTCCTTTTAGCAGATTAAAATAAAAAGAAAATAGCATTCAGTTGTTTTACTTAATATAAAATTCAAATGTGGTACTGTTTGTGTGCACTTTGTTTCTTTTAAGTGCTGGAGGATGTTGGTTTGAAACCAAGCTGGGTAAAAGCAAAGACTTGATAATTGGTATATGCTTCTTCTCCGCTCAGCACACACAATTTTGTAGTAAGAGCAAAGACTGGTAGGCTAAAAATCAGAATAATGTTTCGTGGGTATGGTGACATGTCTTCTTATAGACTGTTACCTTGTAAGGTACTGTAGCTGGTTAAAAATTTGGCTCAACGTTTCTGTCTAGTATAAAGTAGAATTAACATCACATTATCATGTTCTCATCCTGACTAGGCGTTTAATTTGCCACTGGACGGTAAACAGTCATCCATTATCTTCATACTTTGTTTCTTTTCTTTTATTCAATACATTCCAATATTGACTAAAAATTTGCACCTATTTTCAGGCTGAAAATAAAGAGAAGAATATTTTGGCAGCTTTAAAACATGTTGAGATTAAAAGTGAAGAAGACATAGAGGACTTCTCAGTAGAAATAAATATCTTAACAGACTGTAGACATAAAAATGTTGTATCACTATACGAGGCTTTCTACTTTGATAGTAAATTATGGGTAAGTACTTGTATTGTTTTAACACCTATCTGTTACAAGTACCACTTTAGTACATATTAAGAGTCTTAGAGAATAACTGTTATATGGGGAAAAAAATGAATAAGAAAGATAGAAAATGGAAAAAAAAATGCAGAATACTTAATATATCATTGTTTAATGTCTAAGTTCATATCTGCAACTTACTTAGTAATAGGATCATCTAGACTTGTGTACATTTATGAATATATATTTTGGGAGTAGGTCAGCATCCAAGCAAAAGTTGGTCGCAGTCAGAGGTAATACATCATTAATAAAAAAAGGACTCTAAACTTGTAATTCAAGCTGTGTCTTGAAAAGAATAAGTTGCTAGGAACAAGCTTTCATGATTCATTGATCTTATTATGAATAAGTTGCTAGGACAAGCTTTCATGATTCATTGATCTTATTAAGAATAAGTTGCTAGGAACAAGCTTTCATGATTCATTGATCTTATTAAGAATAAGTTGCTAGGAACAAGCTTTCATGATTCATTGATCTTATTTAAGTTTTTACATCCTAGTTCATATATTCGTACCTGTAAGTTAGAAGATCATCTGAACTTGTAAAGGGATGGATCATTGGGAGTACCGGTAGGTCAACATCAGTGCAATAGTAGGTGATTGGCTTCATATATTTTAGGCAGATATCTTTAACATATCTTTGTTACTCTGTGCTTACAAGAGAGCATTGCTTTAAAATCTTATTTTTGGATGAAATACTGCCTACCTTTAAACAAATTTACATTGATGTTATTTCAGATGTTTATTGAGTATTGTGGTGGAGGAGCGTTGGATAGTATCATGGTGGAGCTGGAGAAGCCATTGAATGAGAAACAGATCCGTTACGTTTGTCATGAGATGTGTGAAGGTTTAGAGTTCTTACATGAAAGCAAAGTTATACATAGAGATTTAAAGGCTGGTAATGTACTCCTCACACAGGAAGGAGATGTCAAACTAGGTTTGTATTTATTTTAACATCTTGGCTGTCTGATTTTATTTTGACATGTGTGCAAAGGCTTTTTACTGAAGACTAGACATAGTTAATACTTTCTAATAACCCTGATGTAAACAAGTTTAGCTTCATATTTAACTAGCTAGAAATTCAACTTGTCATCTGAGCAAGACGGTCCATCCATATTTTGTATAATATGCATGAATTGATGCCTTATGCTCTGAAATTGACTTCTGTTGTCCTTGTTAACATCGCTTCATTGGTCTCTTGGTTGCATGCTCACCTTAAATGCCAGAGATCATTAGTGCAATTCCCAGCAAGGAATTTATATACATATTCAGATGGATAACATATTGTGATATGTAGAAAACCAGCATTGTACTAGACTGACACAATGTAACAGTCAACCTACCTTAACACTTCATTCTGACTCTAAGCTGACAAGTCAACTCTGACACCTCAATAATGCGAGCTTGGAAGAGATACAGCATTTACAAATTTTAAAGGTTTTGTTTTGACCTGGCTTGGTATTGAGCCCACAAGATCTCACACTGGAGGTTAACAGTGGACCAACAAGGCAGTTTAATATTACTCAGAAAGAAAGCAATATTAATTTTGTTACTGAAGTTTGGCAAAATATTCCCATTAAGTGTCATTTAATTTGTACTTGCATCCTTGGGGTGAAATAGAAATCACTTTATCTGTACATGTATGTCTTTGTAAGTCATCTCTGGTTCAGATCTTTTGAATGCCATGAAGGATATTCAAAATATTTGATATTGTTGTTGCCCATTGTCAGAAGGTGTGTCAGGAATAAGGTTCGAATGTCTGTCTGCAAGGTCAAGGTTGCAAATACTTATTTCATCATGTTAATGAGTAGCACATGTAATGTTGACAATTGCTTAAAGTTTAGAACAGTGAAAAAAAAAATAACTTCAAAGATAATATATTATCTTGAATGCTTTGTATATTGAGATCAATAACAGGGTTTTCATTTTGTGAGCTTTATCAGTTTGGCGACTATTTTAAAGCCCTGCCCCCTATAGCTAGGTCATGGTCCAGTGACTTTGAATTGATTACCAATGTTGCTGTCCATCAGATTGTCTTTTTCGAAATATTTTGTAGACAGGCAAGACTGTGTCAACAGTTTATTGAATTAATTATTGATGTTATACATTTCAGCTGACTTTGGTGTGTCTGCTATGAATACAAAAACAGTTCAGAGACGGGACTCCTTCATTGGTACACCCTATTGGTAAGTCATGTGTGGAGATGACAGTCCTTGTAATTAGGTTGCTGCTGTTGTAAGACCTCAATTATAGCTGAATTCATTACTCCTATATCATTTTCCATGTCAGTGTTATCAAAGGGAGGAGATGTGGTATGATTATAAATGAAACAGTTAAACACTTTGATTAAAGGACAAGAAAGTAAACAATTACAGTTTACCATACAACTTATTACAATATGTTAAATCCAGGCCATAATCTTGCCTGCGAAATGACGATTTAAGTCTCCAAAGAATTTTGAAAATCGCTAAATCTCGCCAGCCGACTGACTTCATGGCGAAGTCAAATCGCTATGAAATTTGGTAAAAGGGAGACAACTTGTGAATTACAAGTCTCCCAGGTAAAAAAAAAGGTCGACTGACAAGGAAAATCAAGATTTTCGAAACGACTCAGGACTAATACTGTCGACGATCAAATTAAATAAATACAACGGCGACTTTGAACATCCTCAGATATAACACATTCAAAACTATTCAAACGGAAAACTGATCGTCTGTTAAAGTTATCATTTTACAATGATTTTTATCTGAGGATGTTGCGTAATCACTCCGCTGATTTGTTTTATTTTTATTTATTACGAGTCGATCAAATTGTACTATTCAGTTGGTTAAGGTTGGGAATTAATGGTAGATATATTATATTCATTGAATAAAAATTGAAATATAAAAGGTAGAAAGACAGCTGATGGAATACTGTGATTGACACTCGACCAGCTGTGATCAGCAGTGGATTTTTTTTTCACGACCATTTCGTTGATAGGGAAGATATCTTTAAAAAATGATAGAAATTAGCTCCTTATTGGTTAATTAATATGTGATTGACAGATATTTTCATTTATAGGCTTACAATCTTTAACGAGAATCTCAATTTACAACTACATGTAACATGATGTCCTGGACATTCAATAATGTTTTACAAAATAATGACAAGTTGTGATATAAATTAAATTCCCAGTCATGTGAAATTCATCAGGTAAACTGGGAGTCATATTTTCTGGACATTTAAAAATAAATTGAGGCAGATGCACATGAATTTAATGCATCATAATATTACTAGGCTACTCCCTCATGATCATGTCCCAAGCAACAAATCTTATTTAAACTTAAATTTAAGTTGACAGTACAAATGGTATCAATGAATAGATAACAACTATATTGTCTAAACCTTTTTATTAAGAACTTTCTATATATATACATTTTGTACAATAACATGAAAAGACTGCAAGTATATTTTTTATTGCATACAAAACAATTTCCTTAGTGATAAGCACGAGAACACGATGCAACCGAAACGGTAATGGAATCTCACTTCTCCAAGAAATTGACCACTTCTCCCTTCTCTCTCATGGAAGGAGAAGTCACTTCTCCCTCTCCAAAATCCTAGATTAGGCCCTGGTTAAATCCAAACGGTATAGTAAGCTACAACAGTGATAACAAAATATTTAACAATTCAAAATATAAAACTAACTACCTGAGTAACCAACAACAATCACTGGACAAAAAGCTCTTAGTTTCTTTAAAGGCACATAAAGCATGTGTACACAATCCTCCTCCAAACATGGGATGATGGTGTAACAGCATGTGTACACAACCCTCCTCCAAACATGGGATGATGGTGTAACAGCATGTGTACACAACCCTCCTCCAAACATGGGATGATGGTGTAACAGCATGTGTACACAATCCTCCTCCAAACATGGGATGATGGTGTAACAGCATGTGTACACAACCCTCCTCCAAACATGGGATGATGGTGTAACAGCATGTGTACACAACCCTCCTCCAAACATGGGATGATGGTGTAACAGCATGTGTACACAATCCTCCTCCAAACATGGGATGATGGTGTAACAGCATGTGTACACAACCCTCCTCCAAACATGGGATGATGGTGTAACAGCATGTATACACAACCCTCCTCCAAACATGGGATGATGGTGTAACAGCATGTGTACACAACCCTCCTCCAAACATGGGATGATGGTGTAACAGCATGTGTACACAACCCTCCTCCAAACATGGGATGATGGTGTAACAGCATGTGTACACAACCCTCCTCCAAACATGGGATGATGGTGTAACAGCATGTGTACACAACCCTCCTCCAAACATGGGATGATGGTGTAGCAGCACAACAATAGAACAAACTATTAATATAAGGTGAAAAGGGCTTGACTCATCAGATCGTAACTAAGTGCAAAAACAACTAACCAAATGACAAAAAGGCACAAAGTACCAATCTAGGACTACTTATAGTAGTTACTGAAATAAAGTTTAAAATCCCAATTTCAACTTGCTAATATAGACCTTGTTTTCAAAGACATAAAAAATATTTTTGGTACAGTTGATACACTAGATTGTTCTTTTCCTGTCTGTGACTATAACTACTGTATCAGAATTGTTAATAGAAGGTAATTTATCCTTAGTTTGAAATAAGTGTGTGTTTTTTGTTACATTCAAATTGTCTGTGAGAGCTCAAGCTTTAATAGGGACCAGTAGTAATTTGAATGAAATTTTTATATTGACAAAATAATCTTTGCCTTTTGAAGTTTTAAAAAATTAATTTTGTATTTCCTTTGCTTATAGGATGGCTCCAGAGGTTATTATGTGTGAAACGTTAAAAGACAGTCCATACAATTATAAGGCTGATATTTGGTCACTAGGTAAGTGTGAAGGATTTTGGATGATGTTATTAGCTAGCAATATGTCTCCACTTAAGATACTGTGGATTCAACCCCAAGGCATATTTAAGGGTATGCAATGCTGCCTGAACCTAAGCTATAATCCCT
The DNA here is from genome assembly GCF_021869535.1 of Mytilus californianus. Taxonomy (NCBI): domain Eukaryota; kingdom Metazoa; phylum Mollusca; class Bivalvia; order Mytilida; family Mytilidae; genus Mytilus; species Mytilus californianus. The sequence continues at coordinate 124,484,103 of NW_026262679.1, read as the reverse complement.
TCTGTGGGTTAATTGATGACATGATGTAAGCTACTTTTTAACCCTATCTCATAAGCCCTTCAGTATAAACCACCAACTTTTGAGATCTTACCAATTGATAAATTACATAAACTAGCTTGTTATTGTTCTTAGTATGCATGAAATGATTGGTACATGTACTTGAAATTACTGTAAATTCTGAAATTGTTGTGATGTTTTAATTATTGCTAAAAATTGCATGGGAAAGTTTTCACACGAATAAAAAGCATTTTAAATTTTGATAGCATAATTTGCTGCATTTCCTGAAATCATAATGATTATTCTCATATTTTTGTGCTTTGTTTAATAATCACAATAATAGATGCACGCAAAAATTTGTGAATTTGCAATATGTATGTACAACATTCATTTTCATAGGAAAACAAAAATTATGTTTTGTAATGGAAAAGAAGAAATCTGGTGTATTTCTATATGGCAAAATATTTTTACATGCATTTGATTAAACCCAAAACCAGAACTGTGTTTTTACTGTTTTCATCTTGAGTCACGGACAGAGCAAAACCTCATACAACACTTTACGTTCGTGATGGCACTTGCACTGGTTTGAGCATAGATCTTTGCTAGATGCACTTCATTTGTGCATAATATCATGCACATGTGATGTCATTTCAACAAATAACATGATGATGTAAATACTTGTGATTTACAACGAAAAACTTTTATGATATTCATATGTAGCTACAATATTTACACTTACTGTTTCCTTCTACATACATAAAACCAGCATCACATTTAATCATATCAAATTTGAAAATTCATTATAAAATTGAGAATGGAAACGGGGAATGTGTCAAAGAGACAATAACCCGACCAAAGAGCAGAAAACAGCCCAAGGCCACCAATGTAACCCATATCATGCCAACAACTGGTTTTAGAATAAATGTGTTTATTTCCGATGCAAAGACCCTACGAGTGAATCAATATTAATTCCAAAAAATGCCATCTTTAATGACCTGACAACAGTATGTAACTATATCCCTTCTAAATAATAAAATTGAGAATGGAAATGGGGAATGTGTCAAAGAGACAACAATCCGACCATAGAGCAGACAACAGCCGAAAGTCTGTTTAAAGGTTTGGTTAGCTTTTGAGGTGAATGACGACATTTTTGTGCTTTGTATAGAAATTACCATAAAAGATTGGATGTGAAATACCCGAATTTATAAGATGTCGGCATGTTGATTTATATTTATGAATGATGTCCTTGTATTGATGATAAAATTTAGTAAATGTTTTGTGATATCGAAAACCCTGGTGTAATAATTTTTCAGTAATACAGAGATTTCTTTCGTTAAAATCAAATACATTGTTACATACACGAGTGAATCGAACAAGTTGAGATATATAAACACCATAAGATGGTTACAAGGGAACGTCACCATCTAAAAATGGATAATTAACAAAAGGAAATGAAAAATAATCTCTTTTATCGTAAATTTTGGTATTAAGCTGAATGTATTCTGATAAGATTTTTGCCTTAATACCTTTTTTTCATCTTTTAATCATTATCAATTAAACTTTATTGAGACTGATAAATGTATTTCTTGTGTTTAATTGCAGGTATCACAATGATAGAATTTGCTCAGATAGAACCCCCAAACCATGACATGCATCCTATGAGAGTTCTGATCAAGATACAGAAATCAGACCCTCCAACATTAAGTGGACCATCACGATGGTAGGTTAAGCTTTTAAAATCAGAGTAATATAGATTTGAAATACGACTGAATTATCTCCCTTTTAGATTTCTACTATCATAGTTGTATACAATGTATTTTAATGAAAGATGATGTGGGTTATACATCAATGAGACAGGAACTTGTCTTATGCAAAAACGACAAAGGACAAGATGCAGTCTCTGGTTTTATGCTTCAAAATAAAGTATTACATCTATACAAAAAAAACAAATGACAAAGGACAAGATGCAGTCTCTTTGGTTTTATGCTTCAAAATAAGGTATTAGGTCCATTTAATATTACTCTTAATGCTAATGGTGTTGATAGTAGTGATAGGAGTCAATCAGATTTTTTGACCGATGATTGATGATCCGTACAGTCTTTAATTGTGTCGGTTATCATAAAAACCGGTCAAACCAGATTGATAAATCTACATAGAAATACAAGTTTACTGAAATCAATGCTCGCGAGGGTAAATGATGTTGACCATACAACATGTATATAAGATCTATTTTCAATGTTTCGGTTTTATAACTGCTCTCATGATTTATAGCAGAGCAACAAAAATCACCCTTTTTAGCTGTCAAAACATAAAAAAAAAACACAAAAACAATCTCTTGAGTTGTAAAATGATCATCAAATCAAGGAACCCGACCATCAATGTTTGGGATGTTTCTGATGATCTGTGCACCACTAATTGATAGATCGGGACAAAGTTTTAATTTGACTTTATTAACCTTCATAGATCTTTTGTTAAAACACTGTAAGTACATGATACTGTGTTTAACATGAAGAAGGCTTCTTTTTGCAAACAACATAGGAAAACTCGCAAATTTACACTAGTCACATACACATCGCTAATAAAGTTTGATTCTATGTTCTATTGGAATGCCTACATTACCAAAAGTCAACCTTAACATATTTCTTATTCGTGTGGTTCCTGATATTTATGTCCACTGCACAATGCGTTGAGGGGAACATAGAAATTCCAGCGGTCAGTCTGTCCGGTCTTGTTAGCGCTCTCACGTGTACAATTCTTGCCAGATTTTTATGAAACTTATATCATAGGTTTATATCAGCAATGTCTTGGATGAATTTGAAAATCAGTGCTGATCAATTATTTTTTAAAGAGTTATGCCCCTTGGAAACATTAATTATATGGAGAATTGAATTTTTAGCGCTCTTGTGTACAATTCTTGCCAGAATTTTATGAAACTTAAATCATAGATTTATATCAGCAATGTCTTGGACGAGTTCAAAATCTAGTGCAGATCAATTAGTTTTAAAAGAGTTATGCCCCTTGGAAACATTAAATATATGGAAAATTGCATTGTTAGTGCTCTCATGTGTTCAATTCTTGCCATATTTTTATGAAACTTATATCATAGGTTTATATCAGCAATGTCTTGGACGAGTTCGAAAATCAGTGCCGATCTACAATTTTTAAAGAGTTATGACCCTCAGAAATATTAAATGTATGGAAAATTGCCTTATGAGCACTCTAATGTGTACAATTCTTGCCAGATTTTCATGAAATTTATATTAAAGGTTTATATCATCAATGTTAATGACACTTTCGAAAACAATTTCTGATCAAATATAACTCTGTTCTTTTATTCATTTGAAAAAGCTGAAAATGGGCAAAGTTTATTTTCCATTCATTAATAAAAATGCATTTATAAATGGCTCCTTTTACTAAACCAAGTGGTCTTTTGGAATGGGACATGCATATCCAAGATTTTTTTTTATTTTTGTCAATTTCGATGAATTAAGCAACATAAACATTTTAATTTGTTTATTTACATTAAAATCAATGATATAATTTGTATAAAAATATTTATCATTTTTGTTTTTAGGACAAAAAGTTTTAATGAATTTATCAAGATTTGTTTGAATAAAGACCCAGAACAAAGACCAACAGCTGGAGAATTATTACAGGTATGACTAGAGAATAGTCAGAATTATTTGTTAGATGATAAATCTTAGAGTAGAAGGCAGACAACAGAATTTTTAATACTAACCTGTTGTTTAGAAACTTTATCACTGACACTAAATACTGTAAATTCAGAAATTATCTTAGATTTATATTATTGCGAATAATGTGACTATTTGAGTATCGCAATAAGAAGAACTTGCATTCTGATATCTGGTACATATATCTGTATGCAAATTTTGCAGAAATCACAATAATTATTCTTTCATTTTTGTCTATTCTTCAAAAAAATCACAAAATAATTTCTGAATTAACAGAAGTCAATATTATTATTATTATTATTATCATATATACATTGTATCCAAAGTTTGATTAAAGAACACATCAGAAAATTGCAGACTGGTAGTTTTAAAAAAAAGTTTCAAACCAACAGAATGACTGACTTCTGTATGACAGCCATGAAAAAGTGAATATAAAGTGATAACATGTATTTCATTATGACTATACATTTTGAAATTTAATGTTAACTCAGTCAACTTGAAATTGCTTTTGCAACATTTATTAAAATGATAGTGTGTTAGATTAAAACAACTTGTAGAAAATGTGTTTATTCCAAAAACAAAAGCATTACGGCTTATCTGTCTCAGAAACAAAAACCTTTAAACAATACAATAAGAAGTTGAAAATAAAAAAATACTTCTGGGTTCTTGGTGACCGTAAAATCTATCTTCCACAATAACCGAAAACCTATACAATAGATGTTTGAGCTGTGCTCAGGTCAATTGTTATGAATGTAGAGATGCACTTAATTTATGGGTTAGCGGTAGATTTGGTTAACTGTTGAAGGTTTGTGATTATCCTAAAACTGATGAAAGTTTATGATTATCCTTAGTTATCTGGTTTTCTCCAGCAGTGAGGCTTGCACCATATTTTTATGCCCATTTTTATGCCCATTTATGGGCATTATGTTTTTCGGTCTGTATGTTCGTTTTTCCGTCCGTCCGTCTGTCCCGCTTCAGGTTAAAGTTTTTGGTCAAGGTAGTTTTTGATGAAGTTGAAGTCCAATCAACTTGAAACTTAGTACACATGTTCCCTACGATATGATCTTTCTAATTTTAATGCCAAATTAGAGTTTTGACCCCAATTTCATGGTCCACTGAACATAGAAAATGATAGTGCGAATGGGGCATCCGTGTACTATAGACACATTCTTGTTTTTACTGAATAGAAAGTCAATAAACAGACAGACAAAATATTCAAATGATTTTAATGATGACAGGATATTGATATAAATTACATTTTTATTTCAGCACAAATTTATCAAAGATTACACAGATAAAAGTGACATATTAAACTTAGTGTTAGAATCTAAAGCTGAGGTTGTAGAAACTGTAGAAGATTTAACTGAGGAAGATGATATCAAAGAAATGAAGGTAATATATACAGTAATGAGGTACAAAATGATTATTATGTCAATAATAAAGAATATTTCACATGTTGGACATAACTATCATATAACTTGTCAGATGCTTACATACATATGTACAAATCTACCTAAAAGATACCAGTAATAAACTGTTTTTATGCCCCCGCCGTAGTGGCATTTAGTTTTACCCTTGTCTGTCTGTATGTACGAACGTACGTCCGTACGTCCCAAAATTGGTTTCCGTTCTCTAACTTGAGTTTGCCTCAACCAAATGTTATGAAACTTATACACAATGCTTATTACCAGTGGCGTCACTTTAACCGTTCTAGAGTTATGCCCCTTTATAAATGGTAAAAATTGCAAAATTTTTAGTTTCCATTCTCCAACTTAAGTTTGCCTCAACCAAATGTTATGAAACTTATACACAATGCTTATTACCACAAAATAAAGATCAAAGTTTGAATTTTTGGTGGCGTCACTTAAACCGTTCTCGAGTTATGCCCCTTTATAAATGGAAAAAAATGCAAAAGTTTTAGTTTCCGTTCTCTTAAGTTGCCTCAACCAAATGTTATGAAACTTATACACAATACTTTTTACCACAAAACACAGATCAAGTTGAATTTTGGTGGCATCACTTTAATCATTATCGAGTTGTGCCCCTTTGTAAATCGAAAAATTGCTGAATTTTTAGTTTCCGTTCTGTAACTTAAGTTTGCCCCAACCAAACATTATGAAACCTTTACACAATACTTATTACCACAAAACTCAGATCAAGTACAAATTTGGGTAGCGTCACTTTTATTGTTCTTGAGTTATGTCCCTTTATAATGTTGTATGCAAGTGGGGGCATGGACACATTCTCCATTTATTTTCTTAAAATTTACAACTGCCTTGGAGATATGTTGCTTGCCTCCAGTGCAAGAGTTCATAGTTTTTATCCCCGTTCAGGTCAATCCATAGACTCTAAAATTGATGTTTGCTGCTTTAACACCAAGCACAAAGTCTAGTATGGACAAAGGACTGGGTGGTTGGGAGATAGAATGAGATATCTGGTTAGAATTACAAGCCTTTCTGCAGACTGTTGCCTTGTACGCTAGCACAATTAGAATCCAACTGAGTGTGTTAGACTTGTACACAGCAGTGTGTAGTATCATATTACTGTCCTAAATATGCATGCCTTATTTGTTCCTGAACACTAATCAGCTACCAATGAATCATGTGAAATTAACTAATTAAAAATCCTGTGTTTACATAAGTCTTATTGTTAATTGTGTACTTGCATCTTTGTCATTTAGCAATTAATTGGTCAATTTAGGTAGATATGAGAACGTTTATATTGATGAGTTCATATATTACTAGATGACTTGCTGTGATGGTCGTAAAGTGGAAGAATTAGTTCTTGATAAGTGATTTAAAAATTAAAAAATAACAATTTTGCTTTTCTTTTATAAAAGTAAAGAATACACATGTGTACCTTTAGATACCTTTGAAAAATCATCATTTACCATCTCTAAAAGTTATTTAACTTATTTTCATCACATTGTATTCATTCTGTGATTGTTTTAGATATTTATTGACTTTATAATAACACTTACTATTTTAGCGTCACATGAGTGATATGTCCAGTATAGATTTAGATGAAATATCAACTTCTGGTGGGGAAACAGATCATGAAAAAGCTCCCACTCCTGAAAAAGAAGTTGTCAAAGTAAGTTTTTACCTTTTAGGTTTTTTGCATATGGATATTATGGAGTTATTGCACTAATATTTGTTTTTATTTTATTCTGAGGAGAATATCATATGAGCTTTAGATTGCAATTTTAAAATATTCTACTTGGACAATCTCCCCCACTATTCTTGCTATAACCTTATATTATTCTGATACAAACAGCATGCTTTTTAACACTCGCTTGAAAAAATAATAAAAAAAACAATGCCGCTCACTTGAATATTATTCATTTTGTTTAGAAAATATTTAGAAAATAATTGTTTGCTAGCAGAAAAATCTAGTATTCATTATTGCTAAATTAAAGTTTCTGTATGAGATAGCACAGCCAAAATTTAATACACATTTGTAGGCACTTTTATTGTATTTAATAATTCAAATATAGAAACAACAGTTATATATGTAATGGTAATGTGTCAGTATGCATGGCATTGAAAATAAAGTGTAGCACGAGTTGTCTCTCTTCCTATTATACTTGCCTTTTAAAGATAAATGTTTCATTATTTTACAGGAAAAGAAGAAAATATCAGGTGTTGAAGAGAAAAAAGAACCAGTTATTGTTGAAGAGAAAAAAGAACCAGTTGTTGTTGAAGAGAAAAAAGAACCAGTTGTTGTTGAAAAGAAAACAGAACTTGCAGTTGTTGAAGAAAAGAAAGAAACAACTGTTGTGGAAGAGAAGAAAATTGAGGAAAAAGAAGAAGAAAAGCCTGTTGAACCAGTGCCTGTGGTACCAGAACCTTCAGTGTCTCCTAAACCTTCTCCCAAACAGTCCCCAGCGCCCTCTCCTGAACGGTCTCCTGTAACCACACCTCAGAAACAAGCATCTCCTCAACGATCTCCAGAAGCAAGTCCACAGAAAATTGCCAAAGAAGAACAAGATAAATCATCTGACGAAGGTCTGGGACCAAGCAGTGATGAAAAATCTGATACAAGCCAGGTAATATTATACTCAATTCTTATCGTTATCTGATGAAGGTCTGGGACCAAGCAGTGATTAAAAATCTGATACTAACCAGGTAATATTATACTCGATTCTTATTATTATATTTCATTCACCTTATCCAAAGTTTATTGTAGAGCCTGCAAAATTGATGTGGGGAAAGCAATACTAGATGTAGATTCCATAGTTGCATTGGCATCGTTAAAATTTAGGTTCAAGTTTTTGTCGAGCCTGCAACTTCTGTCGCAGAAAGCGAGACATAGGGATAGTGATCTAGTGGCAGCGACAACGGCATTAACTAACTACTTAAAAAGCTTTATATTTCAGAAGGTAGAAGTCCTGGGTGCTTCATCCTTTGTATATAGATAGATGATCGTAAAATGCAAATTGATTGCATGCTAAATTAAACGAATACAACTATTATTTGTATATTCATAACCATTTAAAGGTAGTATATTTAAAAGTCCTGTGACTTCCTGTCAGTGTGATAAACAGAACGAATCCCGGAAATGAATCCAGAATTACTCGAACTTTAGTATTTTTGTGAAACTTCCGGTTTTAATTTCGTCTTCAAAATCCAAAGAAACGTTACCAATGTCTTAGAAATTTACCATTTTGAGTCATTAAAATCAAATCAATTTTAAACTGTTGCATTCCTTAACTGTTCTTTTAGAAAAACGGTAAGAAAATTCATGAAGTAAATACGAAGTAACAGTCAACACAAGTTCGTTAATGCTATGAATCTAGTGTGAATAATATTGACTGTTCGAAAAAAGGGGCCCAACTTTTTAAGTCATCTCAAAATGACCGAAATTGTGTAAAAAAAATTCCGGACCCTTGTTCATTGGTCAATGTTAAGTTTTCCTGGTTAACTATGTTTCTTAGAAACTATAAGCAATAGGTCAACTATATTTGGTGTATGGAATGATTTTAAGGTGTACATGTATTTCCTGTTTGGTTAAACTGACCTTGACCACATTTTCTTGGATCATGTTACGTTTATGTGATACTTGTGGTAAAGTTTTATATTTAGGACTATCAACATAAAATCAATGGTCAGTAAAGCAGGCGAGACATTTCAGCATGTGCACTCTTGTTTTAGACATTAATAACCTTGTCATACCTTTATGGAATTTAATGAAATTTGAACAGAGGTTTCTTTTTAACCAAAAGATAGTATCCAGAGCAAAATTTTGAAAAATTTTCCTTATTTTACTGATAAATGAACTTAGTTTTTTTCAGTTAACATTTAGGTAACAGTCTAAGGTTTAAGTTTTCCAGTCATCAATAACTTTGTCAAACTTTCTTTGAATTTTATAAAAATTTGGATGCAAGCTTTTTCATGACCAAAAGACAGAATCCAGAGCAAAATTTTGAATTTTTTTTTTTTTTCAGTCATCACTTACTTATATAGAACCTTTGTAGAATTTTATGAAACTTTAGCAGAAGCTTTTTTATGATTAAGAGATACTGGTTGTGTTACCTCGATACATAGTAAGGGCTGGGCTTCTTGATGTAGTTTCACAGGATATAGTAAGCTTTGTAGTCCTATCATTGTGTAACTTATTTGGTAGTTGACCAATACACCTTATCACTATTTGTCCGCCATACTGAACATCACAAAGGTTCCAGTAAAAATTTGAATGTCGGATGGCACTAAGGAAAAGTGATTGTTGTGTTACTTCAATAGTTCAAGTGTCACAGATTCACAGGCCAAATGTCACAGATTCCCTAATAGTGATGAGGTCTATTAAATTAAAAGTTGATACGCATTTTACCTATCTTTTTTTTACAGAATGAAAGTATGTCTAAACCTGTAGATGATGGAATTAAATATGATATTGATGGAATCGTAGACGATCTAATTAATGAAGTAATTAAAGCAACAGAGACAGAGCCATCCGTAGCTGCTGTTGTTTTTGATGCCATTAAAGATGTTATAACACAAGAGGATGACGACGACCAGAATGAAACGTCAGTATATGATGTCACAGACATCGAGCTGGAATTGGATGAGGTCAAAGATGAAACAGAAGAGAAACAGGACACTGAAAATAAAAGTGAAACGAGTGATGTGTCCAAACAAATTCAGGACAGTGAAAGTATAGGTAATGACAAAACTAGTCTTTCTAGTGTGACACGTATAGAAATTGGGCAGCCAGGGGATAAACCTAAAACAGAAATAATCACAAAACCTCCTCCCGAAATGGAAGTACAGGAAATTAAGGTCAAAGTTGAAAGTGATGATGAAAAATCTGAAAAGGTGGAGGAAAAAGAATCAGACTCTGAACGTAAAGGTAAAAATATATCTGTAATAACAATAAATGGACAGTCTGTTCCACCTGCAGGAAATAGCGTACTTGTAAATGGTCATGTGACAGGTGTTAAAGACACTTCGGGAAACGAAATTATGATTAATTCCATATCAAATCAGAAAAATGATCCAAATGTTCCACAAACTGACCTAGATTCATGTGATGTAGAAGAAGGTCATAATGACCAGAAGTCTGACACAGAAAGTGTCAATACAGAGGATAGCATGGACATCGTGGAGCCCAGGAAACCTAGAAATAAAGCACAGGGACACATTAGAAACAGAAGTGTAAGTATCAGATTATAAATCGTGGATGTGGTAGTAGTAGCTTGATCTTTAACTGGCTTATTTATGAAAGCACAATGTCACCAAACTTTATAAGTCACATAGTCTTCTTACATGCTTTGAATTTCAGTTTGCAATGAAACCTAACTTGAGCTTTTATTTTTGGCTGGTATTTTTCATTTCACTCATACAGACTGTCTAGCTGTCTTTTTCAATAAGTGCTGAACTATACTCAGCAGCACAAATAACGCACCACTTCTTCCTATATATAGTAGTTTCACAATTTCTTGTTTTTGCAACTTTTGTATATTTCAATCATATCACTGTAATAAATCCATGGTTTAAAGACAATTTTATGTTTTAGTGGTGACAATGGGGGTTTCAACCAAAAAAGTCAAAAATCAAAACGTCAGATAAGTCAATTCAAAATTAGTCATTGAGAAAGAAATTTGATTCAGAAATGGAACATTTTTCGTTGTTTTTAGTTGAAAAGATACACTCTTCAGTTTTCACGAATTTGGCAGAATTTTTTTTGAGATAATGAAGATGTAAATAATTTTTATTTTCACAGAATTGAATTTTAATGACTCAAAAAACGTATCAAAATTTTAACTCATTTTGATCCTTTTTTTTTAGAATAAATAGAAATGTATACTCAAAGAAATTAATAAAGGTGGTGCGTTTTTTTTTTTGCTGTTGAGTATATTAATTGGAATGCTGGAAATATTTACACAATGTATGTATGTGATTATAATTGCTTGACCACCTAACAAATTTATTTTTCCAGACCAGAAAAGTGAGTATATTTGATTGAAATCTTATTAACAGTGTAATCTATGTAACTATATATTTCACCACCGACAACACCATATTAAACTTATATTTAAAACATTTCTATCATTGAAATCAGAACAATGATAGACACACATCCTTTTAATCCATTTAAATGATGGTGGGAGGATGGAAAGGTAACATGTTGGTTACATGAAATGCAAAACTGACTAGTACATGTATGACGATGTTGGATAGGTGAACTATGGGGAAAACCTATTTTAGTTAATTGACTCCTCCTACAGTTGTAGAACCATTCTGTCATGTCTGTGCAACCTAGCCATGGGTTCTGGGTTATTTATTGTTCTGTCCATCTGATGTATGCACTTTAAAAAGGTATATTGGTTGAAGGGGGATTTGGGAATTCCCTTCCTTAAGCCTAACACATCAATTTTAATGAAATGTGCCTTAACATTAAACCCAAATACACTAAAATGCATGAATTTTATTTATTTTTTTCTGTTATTAAGATTTATGAGCTGTTTGGGTTTTTTTTTAAGAAAGTGTATATAATTTATGTCTATGCATGTTCATATAAGATGATTCATTCAAGATGTTTTGCAAGAGGTTTTCATGTCAGGGTTTACACATTGCTTGCTCTTTTTGTCAAGAAAGCAACAAAGGAAAATGTGAAACAGATAGTTTAATATATAAAAGGCCTTTGTTTTGGTTTACAATGATTTGTCCTTTGCCAAGTTTTTAAAATATTGGCAAGCAGGACAAAATATATTTAAATAAGTCACATGACAAAAAATGTCAGTTGACTGTTTTTTGGATTATTACCCTAAAATGACTATTTTTGACAATCAGTTGCATTTATGTTTCAAAGATCTTAACCTGGGAAACTAATGAACCATTTATATCTAACTTGACATGATTTTTTTTAGTTTGTTATTGGTAATATATCATTTTATCATCCAACATTGCAGTCATGACTAGAAATTGTTTTTGAAGGAAAATGGAAATTATTGTCTAATATCTTGAAAAAATAGTGGAAATCTGATAGAGGCAAAAGTACTTTTAAGTAACGATTTACTGCAAATCCATCAAAATTGTTAGATAATTTAATGTTGGAGTAAACATCCCAAAAAGTTAATCTTGATACCTATAAATAATTGATCCATAAGGAGCAAAATTTTATACAGCAATGGGCATTTTTCAAACTGATAAACAGCAAAATTGATGAAAAAGGTAAATTCTGATCCACAAATCAAATAAATAACTCAGTCTATTTTGTCTAGGATTGTCCTACATTTTTGTACTTTGAAAGTATACAAATCTCCAATAAGATGGCTACCACTGTCACAATTAAAACCAAATATAGCCTACATGATCCTTTGGCCATTACTTTGTAGAAGTTTACAGAATCCCCTAAATATTCCTATATATTTTCCCTATCACATGTAAGTACCCAGCTCCTGCTTCTTTTTATTATTGATGTATTGAGTTTAATGTATTTCCTTTTCCTTCTGCTTGTACATATTGTAAAGATAACATTACCACAGTATACTCTGTTGCTTATTACAAGTTATAACCATACTTAAATAGATAAAACAATCAAAATAATATTCAGCAGAATTTTTTAAAATGACATATGTGTACGTTATGTACTATTCTAATGCAGTACATATGTATTACATTTGTCTGATTGTCTCCTTTAGAACAGTGCATACATATATTGCATTAGAATATAAATAACAGTACTGTACTTCAAGAGTTGACACCTTCAAATGCTGATTTGAAGTTCATAGATATCCGTTAGATGAAAAGGGAATCAGTATTTTGTTTTTTGTATAGAAAATTTGTTGTTTATTACTTGATGCTGATGGCTTTTTGTGTATGATAATTGAAGTTGCCTATGATAATTGTACAATATTCTGATGTATTGGAATACCCCTGGAGGCTATAGGGAAGTATGTTGTCACATTGTTCCCTGACAAGATAAGTGTGTGTGCATTGATTGATTGATCTTATTGATGACACAATTATTGATCATTAAGTACAACATACCTATAACTTTGTAAGAAGTTGTACAAGTCCATTATTGTTAACATGGTTAGAACATATTGCATCTAACTGATGAAAATCATAGATACACAAACGTTTTAAAGACTGTTAATAAGTACCGGTATTTGGTATGTGGACAATATGAGAATGTTTCAAAGACTTCAAATGCTTAAAACTATTTTGAATAAGCACTAGTCCTTCAAAAGTTATTGAAATTTAATCATGCATTCCTGAAGTATTTTGATACAAGTGAGGATCAAGTTTTAATATGCTTTGGTGAGAAAGAAAAAATTATAGACCCATAAAAGTCCTTAACAGAATGAGTAAGCCCTTTTCAGATCTTTGAACACTTACATCCTCTTCTCTGCTACTTTTAAGTTTTCAGAATGTTGAATGAACTTAATATTTTCATCACACATTTCTCCAGTATTACAGAACAGAACTACTTCATATTTGGTGAGCAGCTTACCAGTGGTGGGTTGTAAGGTTTGAGATCTTTCTGGACCTGTCTGACAACAACTTCGTGTTGGGCAGATACAATGCACATTGAATTTTTCAATAAGTTGAATGAGCTTAATATTTTAGTCACACATTTCTCCAGTACTACTGGACAGAAACACTTCATATCTGGTCTGCAGCTTGACATTGATGACATGTGAGGCGTAAATCCTTGGATCTGTCAGACACCTACAATACTTTCTGTTTTCAAGTTTAGTTGCAGGTGGGGGTATTCTAAGCACAAGAATCCTTCAACTTCTTGTTTTTCCCCATAAAGAATTTGCCTCAAAGTGATTTAAGAACTTTATAAGCAAAGATCCTGTGTAGTTCTGGGGAGTTTTAAAAATAATCTGAAGCATAATAATTTACCCCTGTTGGAATGGAAAATTATTTTTAACTTTTGATTCAATGGTAAGAATATACAACTTTTGTAAGATGAAAGGAAATTTTGTAACCAAATCAACAATTGAAGTGCATGTTTTACATTCCACTAGTCCTGCAGTAATACAGACATACTAGCACCTGCAATCTGTCTGTAGAACCATGATAAAGTGGTTTTATTTACGTAAACAATGCCAAGATTATTATATTAAGTAGATTGTTTGTTTTATGTAGGTTCTGGATCAATTGTGGTTATCATTATCAAGTAAATGTTTTCATATCTAATTAGTTACTGATGCAAGTGGTAATTTGTGGTCACATGCTGACACCATGTGTATTCTATAGTAAACTAAAAATATCCACAGTAATAGAACAAAAAATGACTATATTTGTTTAAATTTTGTGTTTTAAGGAAAAGGGATCTCTGTTTTTAACATTTTTAAATAAATGCTCAAGATAATTGAGTTAAGATTTTGGTTGGATTTTGGATTCATGTAGGTATTGGAATGATGTTAATATTAATGAATGCTTCAGTTGGTAAGTTCCATTTCTGTTGCACCATTTATATGCCAATAAATTGTTATGTATTTGCAGATAGATTATTTAAAATGTGTCATAATAAAAAAGTTTTCTGGTAAACAATTAGTAATTTTAGGTTTTATATTAATAATTAATATATAACATGACTGATGAGACGTTAATTGTCATTATGTGCCTCTGGTGCAGAAAAAATGGAATCATTTAATGTTATTATTACCACTGGGTCGATACTTCTGCTGGTGGATTGTATGTTCTCAAGGGTATCACTATATAGCCCAGTAGCCCAGTACTTTGGTGTTGCTATAAAAATATGAATATTGTTTTATTGAAATTTGCTGTTATAAAACGTAGGAAACCATTTGAAATTATAGAAGGTATCTCTCCCTTATTCATAGCTCTGATTCCATGGCTGGGTTTGACAATGCTATATATATATAGATATAAGAAGATTTGATATGAGTGCCAATGAGACAACTCTCCATCCAAGTCAAAATTTATAGAAGTAAACCATTATAGGTCACAGTACGGTCTTCAACACGGAGCCTTGGCTCACACCGCTATAAAGGGCCCCAAAAATTACTAGTGTAAAACCATTCAAACGGGAAAACCAACGGTCTAATCTATATATAAACGAGAAACGAGAAACACTTATGAACCACATCAACAAACGACAACTAATGAACATCAGATTCCTGACTTAGGACAGGTGCAAACAAATGCAGCGGGTTTAAACGTTTTAATGGTACCAAACCTTCACCCTTTTTCTGAAACAATAGTGTAACATCACAACATAGAAAGACACTCTATAAAATACCAACTGAAATAGCTTAATAGCTATGGTTGTTTTCAGTTGTACTTGCTGTAAAACTTATCAATTGTATTAGGTTTTGAATTTTTAAACATTTAGGCCTAAAACAATACTAACCAGACATTAATTATTGATATGTGCATCTTTAAAGTGTTGTAGTAAAATTGGTAACAGTTAAAGTTATTTACTGTTTTTTTAATGCACAAGATAAATCACCTGTACTCTCATAGGGCAATCTTTCAGAGCAAGGATGTATATCATGTATATCTTCTGATTTGTCTCTTTATATAATATTGTTTATATTTATAAATACATTGTATATGTGTAGATCAAGTGATGGATGCACTTCTCGGTAATTCATGTATTTCATCTGCAAAAATGTATTTTTGTTTTTATTTCCAGGAGAATAAAAGTCAGTACCGAACCCTGACAAAGACCAGGAGATATATGAAAGATGGAGTTGTTGTCACAAGTACTACCCAAAAGGTTGTTCAGGCTGGGGAGGAAAACCGGATAAGAGTGGACTTTTATGACAGGTAAGTCATGTCATTATTAAGTGGGTTATTCAGACTTGGGAGGAGAACAGTAAAGAGTTTACTATGACAACAGGTTAGTCCAAGGGTCTGGAAATGGTCATAATTACCAGACATGACCTTAACTGAATCCTGTTTGACCGAAATGCAGATTAGGATTTGGTCACAAAATTTTTTTTTGCAGAAATAATTTTTGTCATTTCATTGAGATAGGGTTATTTTTATTACCATTTTGCACTAATTTTTGTTTTTCAATGCTTTTCGGTTAAACAAAAAACTGCCATTCAGGTATAGTATGATAATCAAGAGGTTTATCTTTTAATGCCTCTGGGAAATATTGGCTAATTATAGCTATTCACTTTTTACCTGTGACCTTCAGGATGTAAGGCAGGACTTCCATATGACTGCTGATGCTTAAATTTTGCTTACTTTTATTCTCCTTAATATTTTAGTAAAACTTGATTTGTTCATCGCACATTTCCCCTGAATTTATTTCACACCAGGACCATTTTCAAAAAATCTCTCAATCTTTACTTAAATCCATAGTATCACAACCCAGTGTATGTTCTTTAAGGCTCTTCCAATATTATGGCTTATTTCTAAACAGGTCATCAAACTATAAAGAATGCCCAAAACTGCAATTATGAATGATTTTGGCAAATTTTGAGTATTTTTCCCAAAGTGTGCAAGAACGACACTGTTAACCAAAATGAAAGTTATATGATCAGTAACGAGAGACAAAAGATACCAAAGGGACATTCAAACTCATAAGTCGAAATAAACTGACAACACCATGGCTAAAAAAGAAACAAACAAACAACAGTACATAAAACACAACATAGAAAAACTAAAGACTGAGCAACACAAACCCCATCAAACACTGGGGGTATCTAAGTTGCTACGGAAGGGTAAGCAGATCCTGCGCCATATATATTAAACATATATTGTCTTTCAGATAGGAATTAATTCATTTTGGCTAGCAACATTCTTCTTTGCAAAAGTTGCACTAAAAATTTGTATAAAATGCCAACAATATGCAGGATCATTTAGAGCTGAATAACGTATTGATTTAATGGAAATATGTAACATTGTGAAACATTTAAGTATATAATATAGACTTGGTAATATTCAATTTTCCAGTAGGATTTGACAAATTTTAGATTTTGACCCTCTGAGTGAAACAATTTTAGGGGAAATTGTCTCTACTCCTTTGTTCTAAAGTTGATGAAAAACTTTGAAGTAAATTGTATAAAGGATATTGTAAATGGTTGCCTGGTAGTATATAATTCAGGATAATATGTGGAATTGGTAATAGTGCAGTAGATTTAAATGCTTGAAATAAGACAGTAAAATTATTTCTAATAAAAAAAGGGGTTATGCATATACAGTGTGTTTAGAGACCTCTGTATGTCAATTTTCTCTTGATTATTTCTATTAAAAAAAAGTATTTTACACTGATGCAGGTAAAGCATATATTCCTTCAAAAAAAGTATCGATAACTTTCCCTCTAAATCATTTTAATTTCCTGCTTCATTTGTATTTTATCTGTTTTAGAAGTTAAACAAATTAAAATAACTTAGTGAAGACTGTTTTAACAACAACACTTTAGGGATTGCTGTAGTAATTTCATGAGATTGACATGTTTCCACGCATTGTTTGTAAAATTTTACAAATAACATTGTCATTAAAAAAAAGACTTATGATTAGTGTGTCCAGATTCATCATATTTATGTTGTTTACTGTAAGGCAAACATTCATATGACAAGACACAATAACCAATTAAGAGAAGGAATGTTTGAGCGATATAATGTTACAGGGATGTTTATCATTGCTTATAACATCTGCTTCAAGCAAAGAATAAAATGAAATGAGGTACAGGGTGGATCTTCACTCTACAAAATATAAAACTAATAAATTTCTTTTCATAAAAATGCTTTCATTATTTTTTTTTATTCACAGTTAAAATAACTCCTGCAATGGCCAGTTTTGTTCATGGTAATCCTTTATGTGTTTTAGTTAGCAGGAATATTTTATATGATATTGTAAAATTTTATGTTTTCTGTAATTTCTAAGATTTAGAAGTATTCCACTCCAAAAAAACATCAATTAGATAATGTTACAATCAAAGTCAGGTAATAAATGTACGTTTGTTATATTCTGTATGAACTTCATTCAATCTACTGTGGCGCAAAACAGGTATATTTTATTTGGACATAGAGTGAAGTAAATTTTTCTGTCAGGACATACTGCAAAAAAATTGATGGATCTTTCTAAATAGCCATATTACTAAATAGTTTAATGAATCTGTACAACTGTATACCAAAAAAAGTATTAACAAAAATACCTAATACCAATGTGAATTAAATAAAAACTCCATTAAACCTGACAAAATCAAAGGAAGGAACTGAAGCTGTATGACAACAGTAGAAAGCTTAATTAGATTGGAAAGAATACATTTAAATAGTTCATATTGTTCAGATATTTAATTTTTACATTATCTCCCTTTTTTGGGGGGTTTCTAAATGTTTCAACAAAAAGGTGACCATTACTGGTCAGTTCTAGTTTATCCTGATTGAGTTAATTAGTTTGAATGATGACCAGTTTATAAAGGACAGTAGATATAATAGGTGTTTTTATATCTGTGACATTTATGATGATAGATCAAATGTATTGAACAATTGTCAATCAAATATAGTAATTATAGCTTACAGTACAAAGGTGTAATACACATGTACTGGACCTGTGGGTAGTCTTGTGTCATAGGGTTTAGTATATGGCTTCAGTCAGGTTCTTGTGTATCTGTATCATGTGGGTTAAATAGTTCTATGTGGATACTTCATAAGTTGTTTGGAATAGGACAGTTATGAGCCAAGAGTGTTATATACTCTGTTTAGATTAATATGTTTGGAATTTGACAGTCTGAAACACAATATTCATGGAAAATAGAAATGTTTTTCATCTGTGTTATTGGAGTATTGAGAAATAAATGAACTTGGAAAAATAGAAAAAAAAATTACAATTCAAAAAAAAGTTTTCCGTATCAATTTGAACAGATTTGTTGAGAAAATAAAAGCTGTATTTGGACAAACTAGCAACAAAGACATAAAAGATCTAAAGCAGAATGCAATAAACATATAAAACGAGTGGAATCCATAATGAGAATGAAGGAAATCATTGATATAGGAGATTTCTGTAGGCAGTAAATTATAACACACCTGAACATTGCAACTATAGCAAATGAGAAAATCTGAAATTACTTCTCCAAAATCAATAGATGGTAAAAAGTAGGCGACTTTACTGAATAATGGTAATATTGTAGATTAGCTTTTTGGCACTTAACTGTGATGGTGATTAGATGTGACAAGGACTAACTAGAAAGTCTGGCGTGGTTGATGATTGTACAATAATTGTTAAGTAATCACGAATGGAATTTATGTGAAAACTAGACGACCCTGATTAGGAAGACAAAGGGCAGAAAAATTGTCACTGATCAAAGAGAGAAAAAAATAAGCTTTGTAATGCTGAAGTATAAAATGTCTGTTGGAACAAACAATGCTGAGGCTGTGACAGTTCTGATGGTATCTACATAAGGTTTACATCTGTTGGCTAGAGAGAGATGGTGACATTACTGCTCTAGAAATATGTTATATAATAGTATTGTTAATTGGTGTTGAAGGACAGTACATACATATTATAGATAATATAATGCAGGTTCTCAGGTCTCTAGTGAAGTCAGAAGTCGATTAGTTCTGTTAGGCTGTGGAACATAATTCTGTTTTTTGCTGAGTTGTCAATTTTAGAGAAATTTGTATTCATTTGCTGTTCAGACAATAAGCTGAAGAGGATATTCAGCTTTCAGAATTTGAATGCATTTCTTTGATTAGTGGATATATGCTGTGAAAAAAGAGATCTTTGATTGATTTATTTTTGGAAGGATTTTAACGTTGTTTACCATTAGATATAAATGGTCATTGATCTATTCCTAATAATATCCAACAAGTTGTAGTGAATATTTTTTGGTTTGATTATTTCAAATGTTTTGTGAGAACAAGCTGCATTGTAAATTGGTAGAATTTTCCATAGTCATTCATCAGATTACAAGGAAGGAAATTTTGTAATATTCTGACTTCTTTACGTCCATGAATAGTACATGTAGTCCATACTGTTTGATCAAAGGGATGGTGAAGTTTCCTACACTGGTAATATGGAAACATTTATTAGCATTTGACTAAATTGGACAGAGATATATTATACGGTCATAATTCACTTGGCAGATCTAGGGAATGGAATATATTGGATAGATTTTATGGAAATGAAGTCATTTTAAATTCTGTGATGGAAGGAATTAAATAGCATTTGGAAGTTGTTTGACAATATTCCTTATTGAGAGTTTTTAATAAAACAGAGAACTTAAGTAGAGGAACGATGGTCTTTTATTTGCTTATGCAAAATAAATGCAGGGGATGAGAAGTTCTATTAAACATTTGATAGGAAAGCATCAGTTTTTGTAAATAAAATTACCATGGAAATAACTGATTATATAATTTACTATCATTGAAGGAAAATCTATAACAATACAGAGCCAAAAGGGTTAGGGAGGTGAAGTAACTATTCATATTGCATAATCCACAAAAAGTCAAAGCATTTTATATATTTTGAAAAAGTTAGGATCATTGATTGGTCTGGCAATTTTGTAGGCTGTGATCTTTTGTAATTGATCTAGACAAATAATCAGGATCAGTTTTTAATGGAAGCAATACAGTGGTTTCTATGATCGTCTCAATTATCCTGGCTGAAAGAGACATGGATACCTCTTGAAACTGCTGCATAAAGTACTTTGGCATTACAGAAGACTTAATATTCATTAGAGCTCAGGAAACTTAAAGGGGAACTTTATCATGGCAGAAGCTATGTCAGATCAGTCTTGGAACTTGACAGAATTAGATTTGTTTGATAATGCAGAAATTAGCTTCTCATATAGGGACACAGACCTGTCCTCTGCTAATGGGAATGTTGAAAACGGTGTGGAAATAACTGAGCAAGTGATGGATGACTCCCATGTAGATTTTATTGTTGGTCCAGATAACTTGGACAACATTAATTATTTGTATTATGAGATAGACATTTCAAATGCAAGAAGGAATTCTGACACTCCTTCTATGTTATCTACAAGCACTTCGGCCAGTGATTCTGATGCCCTTGCAATGTTCCCATTAAGAATAAGCACCACATTGTGGAAAGATAACCCAGAGCAGGATCCTTTTAATACATTTTCTGTTTCGGAAGATAATTTGACAAAAATCATAGATTATCTTGAAAATGTGACATCAAAAAACAAAAACCAGAAATTGGAAGTTTCTGAAAATGTAATGAATGCATTGCAGGAAGACTTCCGTGGAACAGTATCGGATAAAGTTACATTTATATTGGATACTTACTACTCAATGTATATGACCAGGTGAGCATGTTGTTTTGAAGAAAAAAATATGAAAGAAATAAATACAGGCACTTTTTCTTTTAGAATCAGTAACATGTATTTCTTATCTAGAATTTAACTTATAATTTGTTTTGAAATATTTGTGATATAGGGAAAAAAGATAGACTTTGATATTTTGTGTCATATAATTAAGTCGTGATATAAGTTAAAGTTACTTAAGATACCATAATGCTATAAATACTGATTATTAGAGTAGTGAGCATCTTAGAACTAAGCAAGTTATTTGAAATAAGTAGTGGGTTATAATAAAAGATATTAGCCAGAAATTTATGCTAATTTTATGCTGCAATATGGAATACTTTTATGTTCCTTTTTAAAGTTTTGATTGAAGTACATGTGGTCTGAACTCTATTGATGATTCTAATTAGATTACACCTTATCAAATAATTTTTTACCTAACTTCCCTTTCAATTTTGACAATTTTGTATACAACTATACTAGAGCTGTTTGTAATTATTGATGGAATCATTTTTTAACCTGTTACCTTATAAATAGTTATTAATCCTTATTCAATAAGTCAGTCTTTATAAAAATAAGAAGATGTGGTATGAATGTCAATGAGACAACTCTCAGACCAAATGATGTAGGAGTTCAGTTAGATTGTTCAAATAAATGTCTACAGTTTGGTTATTTTAACATTTATGTTCACTTCTTAGCAGCATGTGAAACTTCATCAATAATATACCATTGAAACCTTTTTCCAACAAGACTCCAGTCACCATGATGAATATTACATGATTCAGTGGCTTTAAGACTCATTTATCAATAGACTTATTAAATGAGTCACTGTGACCTACATTTTACAGTTGAGCCACTTTTTATAAGGTTTGTGTTGAAAAACCTTTAATAAAATGTAGTATTTAACTGTTTCTTTTCTTTGGACCATAGCATGCTTACCCGCTATGCAACTGGTTTAGTTTATATTAAGGTTCTTTTTTCAAATGTCAATAGAAGCTGATCAATTATAATTTATCATATCCTTTCATATTGAAACACAATTATTATCATCATGACCTATATTTTACTTTTGAGAGACTGTTAAGTTCTGAATTTGATTCCATATGTTTTCTTTGTCCTCATGCTATGGTTGAGAGTAGTTGTTTGACACATCCTCTAGTTTTAAAAAGTGTCCATTAAAGAAGATCGCATTTAATTCTCTTGTGGATGTTAGGTTCAAAGACTATTTTCAGTGCAATTGTCTGAAGAGGTATTTTGGGAAAGGGGAAGGAGATGATGACACATTTTTTTGTTCTGGGATAACCAGTCTTTGCTTACTTCTAAATGTTTTTGTGCTTAGCGGAAAAGCAGTAAATAGCAATTTTCAAGTCTTTAGTTTGACCTGGCCAGGATTGAATCGACAAACTCCAGCAGCACTCTTCAACAACACAACTGAGGGGGTGGGGATTGACTGTTTTTATTGTTATGGGACTTTGTTCATGAAAAAAATAAGTTTGGTGAAAGTTGTTGTGGATGAAATAATGATGCCTAGATGTTGTTTTCATCTACAGACCAAAATGTTATTATCTTTGGAAGTATTCCAGCCAAAAATACTGTACAGTACACATGTACTGCTACATGTATATGATGTTATAGTGAAGCCACTTGATGACATTGTAATATTGTAAAGTGTTACTGGCATTCATACAGTATATTAAAATGCAGTCCTTGATTTTAGAGGTTGGAAGTAGAACCAGAGCTTTTCATAAGTCATTTCTAAGATTGAATTTATGTCATTTGCTGCTAGTGCAGCTATATATAAAAAAACTGAATGCAAGAGATTTTGTAGTCCTCTAGTGCAAAAATTCCTGCTTTTAGTAAATAATTAAATGTAGTTTTATCTCTGATCAGCAATCCTTTTTAAAGTTTTGATTGAAGTACATGTGGTCTGAACTCTATTGATGATTCTTATTAGATTACACCTTATCAAATAATTTTTTACCTAACTTCCCTTTCAATTTTGACAATTTTGTATACAACTATACTAGAGCTGTTTGTAATTATTGATGGAATCATTTTTTAACCTGTTACCTTATAAATAGTTATTAATCCTTATTCAATAAGTCAGTCTTTATAAAAATAAGAAGATGTGGTATGAATGTCAATGAGACAACTCTCAGACCAAATGATGTAGGAGTTCAGTTAGATTGTTCAAATAAATGTCTACAGTTTGGTTATTTTAACATTTATGTTCACTTCTTAGCAGCATGTGAAACTTCATCAATAATATACCATTGAAACCTTTTTCCAACAAGACTCCAGTCACCATGATGAATATTACATGATTCAGTGGCTTTAAGACTCATTTATCAATAGACTTATTAAATGAGTCACTGTGACCTACATTTTACAGTTGAGCCACTTTTTATAAGGTTTGTGTTGAAAAACCTTTAATAAAATGTAGTATTTAACTGTTTCTTTTCTTTGGACCATAGCATGCTTACCCGCTATGCAACTGGTTTAGTTTATATTAAGGTTCTTTTTTCAAATGTCAATAGAAGCTGATCAATTATAATTTATCATATCCTTTCATATTGAAACACAATTATTATCATCATGACCTATATTTTACTTTTGAGAGACTGTTAAGTTCTGAATTTGATTCCATATGTTTTCTTTGTCCTCATGCTATGGTTGAGAGTAGTTGTTTGACACATCCTCTAGTTTTAAAAAGTGTCCATTAAAGAAGATCGCATTTAATTCTCTTGTGGATGTTAGGTTCAAAGACTATTTTCAGTGCAATTGTCTGAAGAGGTATTTTGGGAAAGGGGAAGGAGATGATGACACATTTTTTTGTTCTGGGATAACCAGTCTTTGCTTACTTCTAAATGTTTTTGTGCTTAGCGGAAAAGCAGTAAATAGCAATTTTCAAGTCTTTAGTTTGACCTGGCCAGGATTGAATCGACAAACTCCAGCAGCACTCTTCAACAACACAACTGAGGGGGTGGGGATTGACTGTTTTTATTGTTATGGGACTTTGTTCATGAAAAAAATAAGTTTGGTGAAAGTTGTTGTGGATGAAATAATGATGCCTAGATGTTGTTTTCATCTACAGACCAAAATGTTATTATCTTTGGAAGTATTCCAGCCAAAAATACTGTACAGTACACATGTACTGCTACATGTATATGATGTTATAGTGAAGCCACTTGATGACATTGTAATATTGTAAAGTGTTACTGGCATTCATACAGTATATTAAAATGCAGTCCTTGATTTTAGAGGTTGGAAGTAGAACCAGAGCTTTTCATAAGTCATTTCTAAGATTGAATTTATGTCATTTGCTGCTAGTGCAGCTATATATAAAAAAACTGAATGCAAGAGATTTTGTAGTCCTCTAGTGCAAAAATTCCTGCTTTTAGTAAATAATTAAATGTAGTTTTATCTCTGATCAGCAATCATTGATCTAGATTGAGGCCTTAATCATACAGATTGGTTATAATTGTGATGATGTATTACAAAATGTCAAAATTAATGAGGTGTCAATGATTGGGACAAATGTCAATGATAAATCACCTTTGTTTCATGTTGAGAGGTATTTATGACTGTGTCCTGTAGTTTTTCATTAGATAGGAAGAAATGCCATGATTGGATTATGTAAATCTACTACATACATTCACACCTGGTGATGTCAGTTTATTGTACTCACAGATTTTATACATGTTAGTTCTTGGGCAATGTTATTTAGGCTACACAGTAGTTTATAACTAAAACCAGAAAATCTGCTGCAATGATTTCATGTTTAAGACTTTAAATATATTTTAGCTAGTTTCTCTATAATTTGAGAACCTTGTACATGGCCATGTAATGGTCCCAATATTACCATATTCCCCTATGTGGTATAATGAAGTAAATTCACAAAATTTAAAGTAGAAATGCACAATTCTATTTGCTGATAAGTCACATTTCCTATAATGCAACAACATTTTAGTGAAAGGTTTTAAGTTTTCTTTCCTTTTAATTCAATTTATTGATAGAAAGGACTTGAAGTAAAGTAGAAATTATATTTCACTTCCTAAAGTATTAGTAAATTAATTTGGCCTTAAGTATGAATGTAGTAGAATCCATTTCAAAATAAAATAATTAAGATTGTGAGAAATAATGGTAGACACTAGATAATTAAATTTTCATTTGAACTCTATTGATTTCTTCCTTTATGTCAAGGGTTTAATGAACATCACTGATCTGTGTATTCCTTAAATAAAATAGCAAGGTTTCCTAACCTCATGTTTTAAAGAATATTTGTATAATATGTATCCAACTTGCCATCAGTGGAGTTATCTTTTTTTTTTTTAGCTTAGGTGCATTCAAAGACTAAACCCTCTTCCTGTTGAAGCAAGGACCTTGAATTTAATTCCTTTTCCTGTGCTTAGTACTCTGGGCTTATTGATAAAGCATTATTTAGGCATAAGTGCATGGAATTATTGACTTAGAATCAATAATATTTTTTAGCTACCAACTTGTTTGTCTACTGCAAATATTTGTGTATGAACTTTTCTGCAGTAAGTGGAAGTAAAGGAAAGGGAAGATTTCAGAAGTTATTATAGGAAAATACTGGAATCTGGCTAAAATTCATAAATTCTTTAAATTTGATAATTAATAGCTAGTTCTTGTGCTTTCAATTAACTTAAACTAATTTGTTTCTCAGAAATACATTCTTGCTATAAAGTGCAGCAACTTTTTATACAAAATGTCATGCTTGCCCTAAAAAATAGTAACTTGTCATAAAGAATGGATATGCTGGAAAACAGTTACTTGTAACACAAAACCATAGTCCAGAAATAATTTGATTTTACTAAAATATATTCTTGTCCTCAAGTTAAGTAAAAAAATTAGATTAAATAGTAAAGATCGTTTGTCCTAAAATAAAGTAACTTGTTAAACAAAAAATGTATGCTTGCCCTAAATAGGTAACTTGTTACACAATAAATGCATGCTTGCCCTAAAAAAGTAACTTGCTATACAAAAAATGTATGCTTGCCCTAAAAAAGTAACTTGTTAGACAAAAAAATTATTTTTCAACATAAAACCGATAAGTTGTTGCACAAAATTATGGAATAGATGAACCGGTTTCAAGAGTAAGTGATTTGACTGATCCAAAGGCACAGCAGAGCAGTAAAACAAATATCAGTGACTGCCAGTTATATTCATAAATATGTGCTTTTTTTAACTAAAAAAAAAGTTTACTTTTAAATAAAGGAATTTAATTTATTACAAACAAATGTATGCCAGCTCTAAAATTATAACATTTTATGGAATGTGAGATCACAGAAGTAGGAAAGGAAAACTTATTGATTTACAGAGTTTGTAACAATTGTCCACTATGTCAACAGTATAAAACTTATAAGTATTAGTGGACATCTGATAAATTGACCAATTCAGATTACTGTCATTATAATGATAACATTAATACAATTTGGTCACTGCTGATAAGGACAGGCCAAAGCTTTTATCCTGGTAATTGATTCTGTAAAGAAAAGATTAATGGAAATTTTCTTAGAAATAATTGTATGTTCGGATATAGAGGGCGGATATGTGATGACTTGAGGGGGTGTTTTATTTGTTTGTTATGAGAGATTAGATGAAATAAGATCCTGAATTATATTTATTTTGCTTTATGGTACGTAAAAAAAAAAATTAGTCGGTGAAAGTTGAATGCTTTAAAAGAAGGGATGTCGAACAGATGAAGTGATATGATGATATGGAAATGTTTTAGTAAAGATGATATGAAATGTTTTAGCAAAGATGATAAGATGAGTGTTCAAAATTAAGGTTAGCTCATAGTCCCTTGGCCAGCAGTTTTCACTAAGGGCCTGTGCATGCTAGTTTGGTGAATATTTAAAAAAACTAATTAAATAAAACTTCAGACACAGGTAAAGGAAGAGGATTGGAATAATTATAGAAATATAAGATTAGGACATATGAAATACCAATGATACAATCAGAATATTAAAGGACTTTTGACATGCAGAACAACAAAATTGAATCATTTCCATTCTGATAACTTCGCTGTGAACATTACCAAAATAACTTTACTATACATGTAATTACTTCAATAAATAGATGGTATCTTTGATATGTTATAAAGTCATGACAGTCTAAGCCTCTAATATCTTTGATATGTTACAAAGTCATGACAGTCTAAGCATCTAATTATTTTTTTGTTTCTGTGAAGCTTGATGGCATGGTATTGATATAAATGTTCAGTACAACAGAAAATTTTGCCCCATTTGGTTGTCTCCAATAACTTCCTTGTCTAAAATCAACTTAAGTAATGTCATTTATAAGCAAATTAAGTGAAATTAATGATGGGATGTACTATTTGACTTTTAACAGCCAGTCCTTATATTGATTGCTGGGATGTGTTGAAAATTTATGTTTTCTTCCGGTCTTTTGTAAATAAAGCATCAAATAGCCAGTAATTGTTGTATAAATATTATATGCTGTGGTTTCTAAAGAGCTTTGGGAAAGGAGCAGCATGACAAACTGAAGTTAATTTGTGTGACACAACTTTGAAGGAAACCTATACACAATATTCATTACCACAAAACTAAGATCAAGTACAATTTTTTTGTTTCCGTTTTCTAACTTAAGTTTGCCTAAACAAAATGTTATGAAACTTATACACAATGCTTATTGCTACATAATACAGATTAAGTACGAAATTTGGTGGCGACACTTTTACCATTCTTGTTATGTCCCTTTAAAAACATAAAAATTGCTGAATTTTTCGTTTCCGTTCTCTAACTCTAGTTTGTCTCAACCAAATGTTATAAAACTTAAACACAACCTTTCTAGAGTTATGCGTGTTTACAAATAGAAAAATTGCTAAATTTTTAGTTTCTGTTCTCTACTTAAGTTAGCCTCAACCAAATGTTATGAGACTTGCACACAATGCTTATCACCACAAAACTCAGATCAAGTTCAAATTGAGGGAAGCGTCACTTTTACCGTTCTTCAGTTATGTCCCCTTATAACTATATGATATGCAAGCGGGGGCATCATCTGTGTCCACATGTGGACACTATCCACATTTATTTTTTTTGGTGACTACAATATGTAAAACTAGCTTATCTCCTTACAGATGATGGAACATAACAAAATAGGCTGTCAATTTCCCTAATGGCCACTAATAGTGCTTATTTGCTAAGTTATAATTTAAAATATATGTCAAAATAATCAATTATTTATTTTCATTAATATTTAACAGAAAACAAGATTTAAGAGAGTTGAAGATGTTACAGAAACAAGAAAATAAACAATACCAAGATTTAGTGTACAAATCACAAGGTGCTAGGGAAACACAAGAAAGGAAGTTTGACTATGATATGCAGGTAGGTATAAAGACCCCTTCTTATATATGGCAGTCTTTACCTTTACTATTGGGGTCTGAGGACTTGAGGAATGAAAATTCAGACAAGAAAGGCTTAAACATGCAGAAATAAATATGCTTTAAGTGTTTAAAGTGTGTCTATAATTGGAAGATTAATTTTGATATGAGCGAAAATGTATGCTGAATATAATAAAACACAAAATTAAACACAAATATTATAACCATACATACTATAAATTCATATAAGTTTGTACTTTGTATATGGGTTCAAATGCATTTACTTCAAAGAATATTCTGAAAACTTTTAGAAGATAAGTCTGCTTTATAGTATTTGAGGTAAATGTGTAATCCTGAGTAATTCTTAGTAATGTTTATTTATGTTTTGACAGAAAATTATCATGATTATGAGGTTAAAATTTAAAAAATAACATAATGTTTTATAGAATTTAAAGAAGAATTATGATCAAGATATGGATACCTTGACTAAACAACAGAAACAACAAGTGGAAAAAGCTGAGACTTCTCAACAACTTGACATGAAAGGTGCTGCTAAACGTATCAAGGTTGAACAGGTAAATGTCATACACACAAGCACACACACACACAACAATCATGAAAGATGCTGCTAAACATATCAAGGTTGAACAGGTAAATGTCATACACACAAGCATTCACACACACAACAAACATGAAGGGTGCTGTTAAATGTATCAAGGTTGAACAGGTAAATGTCATACACACAGGTTGAACAGGTAAATGTCATACACACAAGAACAAACACACACAACAAACACGAAAAGTGCTGCTAATTGTATCAAGATTGAACAGGTAAATCTCATACACAAATACAACTTGACATGAAAGGTGCTGCTAAATGTATCAAGGTTGAAAGGTAAATGCCATACACACAAGAACAAACAAACACAACAAACACGAAAGGTGCTGCTAAACGTATCAAGATTGAACAGGTAAATGTCATACACACAAACACTCACACAGACTCATACAGCATTCTTGCAAGCTCTACTAGACAAAAAAAACCCATCACAGTCGCTAAGTGTGAGATTAAAAATTATCACACAGAAAGGTCGAAGGATAATTTGATACAATTACAATAAAAAGTACAAATTTCAAAGAAGCTGTTTAACATATCCAGATAGAACAAGTCACACACATAACAGATTCAACTAAACTTATCAAGGTTAATTATAAATAGTATACACACACAAAAAATTGACATAAAAGGTGATTTTAAATGTGGCAAGAATACATGTATGTTTATGGCTTGTCATATGACCAAAAAGAGTCTAGAACCATACTGATGATAGACTGAATTGACATATTTACCGATTCAACATTTAGTGCCCAGCATGCCCAGTTAGATTTTATGATAGATCAATGCACTTTTTTCCAAAACAGATGTACAGTAACTTTCATTCAACGCTTTACTGGAAATAAAGCCTTGCCACCACTGAGTATGCTTTGAAATTTGTCAAATAGGAACCATTGAATCAGTTTCAGCAAATGGGATATATATGTACAATTCAGGGGTTCAAATTAGCGGTGGTCCGAGGTCAGCGACCTTCCATTTTTGCAGTCGGACTCTCGTTTTGTTACAAGCTACGCCCGACGGACCTTCGGTTTGAAAGAAAATAAAAATTAACTTTGCCGACCTTTTTAAACAAAAATTTCCAAACAATCTCAAAATTTATTTTCATCATTATTATTCATGACCGCGATGTTCATTTTGTTCAACCGCTAGCTTTATACCGAAAATTGCCAACTAGTAATGTGTAAATCCGAGTAAAATCGTATCTGACTGACAAAACAACATTGAAAAACATTGGATGCCATAAACCGGAAATGAAGAAAATAACAAAAAACGGATCCGATTCCAGAGCGGATAAGGGTAATTCCGGGATTGCCGATCAAATACAATGAAAAAATAATAATTCCAGGCAGTTGACAAAATACATCTATGATGATAAAATATAAACACTAGAATTGAAAACCAAAAGATATATTGAAAAGAAAGAAAAAGTAGGAAATATTTTTTTACAGAAACTCAAAATTACTTTTAGTTCATAAATTTTCATCTCAAATCCCAAAAAATGTGACAGTAATTTTCTTTATCATTAATAAATATTGATATTACATGTAGATTTTTGTATAGTGTAAATGTATTACTACAATTCCAAGAGGTAATGTCTTCTCAATTCTAAAGGACCAGTACAAATCTGGAAGTTTCTTATCTTATTTTCACAGAGGAACTAATGCATTATAATAGTGCAACTAGATATGATACACTTAAACCAGAGACATATATACACATGTATATACGTCTCTGCTTAAACAGCTTTGAATTTGAACTGTGTTTTATAAAATGGTATAAGTAGTAATAAATTACCAATAGTTGAGACAACACACCCACCCATGGTGACACCCTCCTCAATAACAAAAAAAAAGATTATCTGAATTATAATATACAAGACAATTACAATTGTTATTAAATATTTTATACAACAGTGACTTTGACAATGAAACAAGTTGACCTAACACCAACAGCACATTAATTTTGTTACTTGTATCTTACTATGTTAGGAAATATTTCAAGTAAAAGTAGGACCTGGAATTTAGGTTGTGGACCTTTCAGTTTGGAGTGTCAAAGGTCCTGGACCTTCCAGTACCAAATGTTAATTTGAACCCCTGCAATTGATTAAAAACTCTTTATTAATCTATCTTGTATTCCTGAACTGACATGTCAATACAATTTTCCAGCAATCAAAAATAGATTGATTGTTGGTGTTTAACACCACTTTCAGCTCTCTCGGACAAGAGACAACTGTAGGTGAACTTCTTACACCACTCTACCACCAAGGCCCCGAACAAAAATAGAAATATATTTATAAAAAGAAAAAAATCCTCTTAGGAAAACACAGATTTTGTATCTAAATTTTTTAATTCGTTTGTTATTGTGTACCCTAGATACGAGTACAATGTACCCTAGATATGAGTACATTATTGAAATACATGTTATAGGAAAAGGAACTTAAAATGTTTAAAGAACAACAGAAACAAGAGATGAAGTTACTGAAGCAAGAGTTAGATTTCATGTCTAAAGATAACAAGAAAGAAGCCATGAGGAAACGTAAAGATGAGAAGGAGATAGAACTGGCAGATAAGGTAATATATCTTGTGATAAGGCAACTAGAAATCTATTATAGTTTTTTTGACTTGTGAATTTCTCACTTATTGTGTTATAGGATAACTGTATATGGTATATGGCTTCCTTGCAATGTCTACATGTCCTTCAGACAGAGTTCACCTGATCTCCACCTCATTTCATGGACCATTGATCAAGGTTTAAGTTACATGATAAGGTCTGTTTCTCAGATACTATAAGCAGTAGGTCATCTACATGTATATGTGGTATATGGAATGATAGTAAGGGGTACATGTCAGTCTGGCCGGTTTCATCTGACAATGACCTCATTATCATGGTTCATTGATCAATGTTAAGATTTTGTGTTTTTGTCTGCTTTTCAAATACTAAAAGCAATAGGTCAGCTAAAGTTGGTGTATGGAATTATTGTAAGGTGTACTTGTCTGTCTGGCAGGTATCATCTGACCTTGACCTTATTTTCATGGTTCATTGGTCAATGTAAGTTTTTGTGTTTTGGTCTGTTTTTCAATTACTATAAGCAATAGGTCAACTACATTCAGTGTACAAAATAATTGTGAGGTGTACATGTCCATCTGACAGGTTTTATCTGACCTTGATCTCATTTGTCATGGATCTTTAAAAATGTTATGGTTATGTGATACATTTAGTAAAACCTTCATCTTTAAGACTTTTAACATAAAATCAATGGTCAGTAAAGCAGGCTAGACATTTCAGCATGTGCACTAGTGTTTTCTGTATATTTCATATAAAATTACGTTTTTTTTAAATTTTATTGTGGGTCATTTCTTGGTGGAATATGATAAACTTAGTGCCAATAGAAGCAGAATTGCACAGGTTTATTTAATTTATTTGTATATATGTTTGTTGTGAAGCGTTCTCATTTTCTGACGCCATAACACAAGTTTCATATTTTGTCTGGAAATTTGCTATATAATCAACCAAATTAAATTATAAAAAGTTACTATACATGTTCAAATCAGGAGAAAAAAAACAATCAAAGAAAAAATTATGAATAGATAAACAAATATTCTTCAGACAATTCTGTGTCCTTCAACACATGGTTTGTTAAAATCCCACCATAAATGCCTTCAAAATATTATTTCGGAAAAATGAAGTTTTATATAAAACATGTAGCAAAAAATTGTAAGTGAAAAATACTTATGGCCATGTACTGTTCCTCATACATCATTAGGAATAAAAAAATATGATGTATTAATTAATGACACAAAATTCCTATCACCCTTGACAAAACCCAAAGCAAAGGAAAAAGCTTTAATTGTTGTGCTTTGCCTCAAAGTCACAATGAGGACTTCAACTTGGATCAAAAGCTCACACCTGACTGCAGTTCTTTTCTAGCTGTAGTTAATGTTACACCAGTATAGTGTAGACTGACACAGATGCTGGTGTTACTTTTGTCTCTGTACAGATACATCATGCATTGTGTTAAAGGTTTATATGTAAAAAAAGTTTCCTTCGAGTTTGAGGGAGCAGTACACTTTATGACATTGGTAACTGCAGTATGAATAATTTGAATGATAAAAACATGAATCTTTTATTAAAATTGGTGACTGGACATTCTATTTTTAGGAGAGACAGTTCATGGAAAACCAGCAAGAGAGAATGGAGAAACACATGAAACAAATAGCAGATACACACAGACAGAAAGTAGCCTTGTTAGAAAGTCAGTTCTTACAACAAAAACAACAGTTACTGAGAGGTAAACAATCGTTAATTCAACATTGTTCTAAATTATTCATGAAAATAAATAAATTTTGTGACTTCAGAAAACAATCTGTACGGTTGCCTATGACTGCTTACATCCACTTTATTTGAACTTTGGTGGATAGTTATCCCATTGGCAATCATACCTCATCTCCTTATATTTATATTAGTACTGGTTAAACATTTCAGATTATATAATGAAATAGTACAGAAATGATTTTAGATAAATTTGTATCAAGAAACAATGTATAGTTATGTCCATTACACAGCAGTGCTTTTACACTTTTCAGGAGAAAGAAAAACTTTGATGACATTCGTGCAGTTTGGAAATAAAGTTTATAAAGCTTAGAATGCTAAAATTCTGTGAACCTGACTTCAAACTGTGTTACTTCAAAATATATAATTCATATTACAAATAAGATTTTATATGTAGTTTTAAATAAGACCATTAATACATGCTAAAAGTACAATGATTGTTAGGTAACAGCAAACTCTACAACTATTTTAGGATTAAAGTATTATTTGTATTAAAATTGAGTATTTCTTTTCAGCTCGTGAGGCAGCAATTTGGGAGTTAGAAAAACAGCAGTTACATGAAAAACACCAACTGGCAAAGAGTCAGCTGAAAGATATGTTTTTCTTAAAACGTCACCAGATGTTAACTCGTCACCAAAAGGTTTATATCATTATGTAATACAGTAGTACCCGGTATATTTTATATACTGAAAGTAAAGGGCTTTCCTCAATATGCATTGCAAATTTGTGGTTGAATGTTCAGCAACCAAAACAAAATACACAATAATAATTGGATTGAAATGGTTAGAAAAATCACTGATAAGATAGGATCAGGTCAGATTTAATAGTTTGTTTTTTTATGAAATTTGGATTTTGAATTTGTGACTACAATCTTTGCATAAAACACATGAATATAAATAGTATCTTTCCTCTCGAAAGTCCATGAATATTACAGATACTTGATTGTTAGTGTTTCTCTCCAGCAACATGACCAATTGTGGTTCTGACATTCAAAGTTCTGACCAAAGTGCAATTGGTTGAGAGAAACACTTCCAATCCAGTCACAGTAAGACCACATTAATAGTAGATCTAACATTGTACATACTTCAACTTCTATATCATTGAAAAATTAACAGATACAGTTATCAATTTTATCAGTATGCTTTTCTGATATTTCTGTTATTAAAAACTTTTTTGTGGAGAAAAGACATAAAAATTGATTCTACTCATCTCTCATTAACACATAGAAAGAGTAAACCTATGGAAAAAATACTTGCTACATGGTCTATTATCACAACAATAAATTAAAAAAAACAAAAGAAACAAATATGTCAAAGAATAGTTAAATTTTGCCATGACAAACAAACATAGAATTATATTTCACTAACAGGAAGTAGACCAGATGAAGAGAAGTAATTTAGGGAAGGAAGAAGAAATGCAAAGAAGACATGTGCTTGAGAAAAGAAGGCTTCCTAAAATACTTAAAAATGAGGCCAAAACCAGAGCTCAGATGTTCAAACAGAGTCTACGACTTAGTGTTGTAGGATCGCCAGAGGACGATAGAGCTAAAATGAAACAGGTATCTTATATTGTTCAATTATATTTTACAACCGTGGCCATTCCAGAGTTGTATTATTTTAGATTTGCATATTTATAACCTTTGATGGGATTGGTTCAGTCAGATAGTAACTTTTTAGTTCTGAGTTGATAATTAATCATGTTAAAAATATATTTTAAGTGAAAACTTTGATAAGGTTCTTGACTAAAATTTCCTATTTAAAGTAGAATTTCATGATTTTCAGGGAAGTTTTCATCCCACAATTTGAAAATGTTGTTTTGGTAGTAGTATACAAATATTAATTGTGTGTATTGATCAATATTTACTGGTCAGATTATTGACGTATATACTTGTTATTCAGATGATGAGGGAGGTAGGTACAATGCACATTTATATCTAATGCAGGGGGAGTGTAGTATGCTGTGTTTTTTATTGCAATTCTGTACAAAAAAGCGTCAGAAGAATGTAAGTCTGCCCCATATATTAGTATACCTGATTTCAGTGTTCAAAATCTGGTTATGAAACTTAAATAGGTTTGGACTAAAATGCAGTGTGTACTATTTTTTTAGAATTTGAAATTTCTAGAAATTAAAGAATTGAGAGTGTAAAAAATTGATTCAGGTTTATTTGTTTGGAAGTTGGAATTGGGGTGTACATTGGTATGCTGTTTTATTTTTTTAAATTGAGAAGATCTTTAAGACATTTAAAAAATTTCAAATTCAGAATGGAAGAACCTTGATAATCCATAAGTTTTTAAATTTAAGAGGCACAAAACAATAGCTTGTATTTGATCTGATTATGAATTGTTAAAGATAGCATGAATAAATATATCCCCATCAAAGATTTGAACGCTGACATCTTTATACCCAGACATAGTGAATACAGTACTTAAATAATTGATTGGTTGAATATAATAAAACTCCTTGTATAAGTCTGATGAATTCGATGGGGAACTCTATACTTTATCTATAAATGTAATCTTATCTTATTTATCAAAATGCATGAAATCACAAGACAATTTTTGCTGAAATTGTTCTCTGCAAATATAAATTTTTGCAGTTTGAAAATTTAGTTTTGTAATGTCTTATTCCTACAGTTTAGGCCATTTGTATCATCAATGAATTGAAAGATAGAATATTGCCTTCAGTTGTAAGATAGAATATTGCCTTCAATTGTAAGATAGAATATTGCCTTCAGCTGTAAGATAGAATATTGCCTTCAGTTGTAAGATAGAAGATTGCCTTCAGTTGTAAGATAGAATATTGCCTTCAGTTGTTAGATTGAATATTGCCTTCAGTTGTAAGATAGAATATTGCCTTCAGTTGTAAGATAGAATATTGCCTTCAATTGTAAGATTGAATATTGCCTTTTATTATACTTCACGTTAAAATGCCAGATTTTGATTGGTTATTACGAGGGAGATAATTTACTCTATCCCTTGGCTCAGCGGTAGAAAATGTTTTGAATGTCACCCTCTCGTGCAGACCTATCAAAAATCGATAATTTATAGGATAATGAATTAAATTTGCATAAATAATTTTAAAGACAATGCTCAAGTTCTCCGTTGCGGCCTCAGACATTTTTAATAGACCGACAACATAAAAAATACATCTTTCTTCACTTGTTTTTTCTAATGACTGTAACGTTGTTATGTACATGACGTCATAGTTTATAACCTTCAATTTACGATTTAAAAGACAATAATGACAGAGCATTCAGTATAATAAATTAAATAACACATAGCCTTAATGATGATGGAGCAGATTGTTACCCCTCGAAAAACATTGTCAACCTTGCCTCAGTTAGCTATATGTTATTAATATACAGTTGTAAGATGGAGTATTGCCTTCAATTGTAAGATAGAATATTACCATCAATTTTAAGATAGATTGCCTTCAGTTGTAAGATAGAATATTGCCTTCAATTGTAAGATAGAATATTGCCATCAATTTTAAGATAGATTGCCTTCAGCTGTAAGATAGAATATTGCCTTCAATTGTAAGATAGAATATTGCCTTGAATTGTAAGATAGAATATTGCCTTCAGTTGTAAGATAGAATATTGCCTTCAGTTGTAAGATAGAATATTGCCTTCAGTTGTAAGATAGAAGATAAAATGTTGCCTTCAATTGTAAGATAAAAAATTGCCTTCAACTGTAAGATGAAATATCTATTGTAATTTGACTTCTTTTATATCAGTTTTGATATCATTTTGAGACAAATATTGTGAAATGAAGGTTCCTGGTCACAGAATGTTTCCAGAATTAATATTGAAAATGACGTGAAGATTAATAACGTGGTCCAATAAAGGATTGCGTGTCGGATTGTGAGGATAGTCTTAATTTAGTCCATAATATGTAAGCAAAACATATAAATCACAAGTTTATTCATTTTGATGACATGAGCCATTGGACATAATGAAAAGCAGAAAAAGTTACTTTTGAAAAGAGAATAAAAACATAGTACTATTACTGCCCTAAATTCATTTTTTTTCAGATATTTATTACACACGTTAATTTACATGATTTATCCATAGATACTAACTTACTTTTATAAGATAGCTAATAAATTCTCACAAAGGTCCATCTACCTGGTAAATAATATTTTGCCTATTTAAGTTAAATTGTAAAAACTTGCACTAATTTGCATAATACTGCTGACAGTATTATAATATTTTTGCCTTCTTCATTCACAAGAACTTCTGGGTTTTTCACTTTGAAGTTTCTAAGTTTAAGAACACTCACTGTTTTAAGTGAATTTGAACACTAACTAACCCTAAAATAATTAGTGAAATCAGACCTTGAAAAGTTTTTTTTTTTGTATTAACTATAGTTTTCAAATAATCATAGGCACATCATATACAAGAAATTACTATGATAATTTTATAGTTATATTGTGCATGTACCAAAGGTCATATAGAGCTGTAAACTTCTCAACTTCAGGTGATTTAAAAGGGGGGAAAAATGGGAACAAAGATTTCTTGTGATGTCATATTTATTAATACCAATACACATTACCTTTATATTTTTACATGACTGTTCTCCATTGTGTCTATGCAAATGTTGGTCTTGATTTCTTCCAGTGTGAATATTAATGAAAAAATATTTCCTTCCAAAAAAACCTTTATGTAAATTATCTTAATTAAAAGATGTTGATGTTTTAACAACAGGGAAAGGAATAGACATGTAGAATGATAAAATGTTGTAATGAAGAAAATATAACGAAGTTGATTAGTTTACAATATAAGATAATTATATTGATTGTAGGTATACATATATATGATATAACTCTGTATAGTAATGATAAAAGATCTATCGTTATAGTACCCTCAAATTTTGTTACAGGTAATAGAAATCACAAACAAATTATTTAATACATCTATTTATTTTGGTTATTTAATAAAGTCTCTAGTTTTTATACCCCCACTCGACTGACAAGGGTATATAGGAAGCTTTATGTTCATCCTTCTGTATGTCACACTTTTGGTTTCTAGATAATCAATAGAGAAATATTTTTTTTTGATTAATTGAAATGATCATGATTTTGTTTAGTGGTTCAAATCATTTCTTTAAAATTTCAAAAAGGGGATCTCCATTTTTTATCAGGAAAACAAAACATTCAATGATGACTAAGGTGTTATATGACAGATTGAATTAATTATAACTTGATACTGTAGATGAAAGTAGACATGTATTAATTTATTGAAGTTACATTAAAGTTTAATGGTTCAGAAAACAGAAGAGCTTGGCATTTTATATTTTAATTGAAGATTTCTTATGAACTTAGTATTTTGTTGCACTCAACACCCTCTTTCTGTTTCAATAGTTTATTGGTTATGATGAGCTAGTTTTATAAGAAATATGATTTGGACTTACCTCAATGACTGAGATAATCATGTTGTCTTATTCTTGTATTGAATGTAAAAATTATAGGTCTTGTTTGGGGGTCAGTTTACTGATTGTTAAGGTTTTCATGTATATCTAACAAATATCACCTGACCTTA
This sequence comes from Mytilus californianus, assembly GCF_021869535.1. Classification (NCBI taxonomy): domain Eukaryota; kingdom Metazoa; phylum Mollusca; class Bivalvia; order Mytilida; family Mytilidae; genus Mytilus; species Mytilus californianus. Next base: position 124,444,858 of record NW_026262679.1, on the reverse strand, counting down.
AACTCTCAGTTCAGTATAGTATGCTAGATTCAGTATCTGTTATCTATGTGTTAATTGTAAGGTCCTGTTGTCAGCAAGGCTTCCAAAACGGTCATATATTCCGGACAATTGTATAATGTCCGGTAAAAGTCCGGCTGGGCAAAGCATGAAACGGTCATCTACTTTTTAGTTGTCAAGGCTTTCTTAAGAGACGGTCATTTTAGCATAATTCACGATCTTTTTGACCCAACCTTTTGCCTTTAACAGCCACACATTTCCGGTCATAAAAGTGACATGATGATTAATTACTATCAAAACAACCCCTACTTCAATACTTTCTATTTTTAATCAAGGCTAATTAGTTGTTGGACAGCTGAAATCTACCTGTTCAGGTGACAGGTAAACTATTTCCAGTACCGGACATCGTATAAATTGATCGGTCTATTCAAAGTTAATTTCTTACATTTCAGCGGTTTCTATCTAATTGATTTAGTCCAAAAGATTGAAATTATAAGAAATACGTTTATAAACATGATTTGATGAAAAATTTAAAAAGGTTTTAAATGAAAAATCGTAAGAACTACGTTGTATGAACTAGAACACGTGTGCGCATGTGCACAGTAGGGAAATTTAATTATGCATCCTACATTTCTTAAAAAATGATAAAAATTATCATTGATACCTGTATGTAACGTTCATTTCAAGTATTTTGTTGAAGAAATAACGTGGAAAGAGCTTCTTCACTCAGTCGTGCTTTGTAAACGTACACGGATTTTACGTATCCGTTTCTGGTCCATGTTTTACCATTGTCAGGTCAACATCCGGTATTAGGAAAATGTGAATTTAAAAACGAAAGTAAAGTTTTTGACAACATAATTTTGCACAAATAAAGAGTCTAAGGCAGTTATGAGCACGCTGATGTGCACACTTCGAATTCTGCACTGCCAATTTAACAGTTTACGTCCGAACATCAAATTCACATCAAAGTAAAGTTTAATATCGTTTTTTTTTTTAATCTAATGTCAATCATTGGGATGGCCATCTGATTACCATAATTGCCTTTTGTGACTTAGTCTTAAGGGATTAAAATCGGGATAAGATATAAAATGTCCGGCTGGCTCAAATATTTTTTGGAAGCCCTGGTTGTCAGTGTGATATGTGACCTTGACCTTTCAAACTTTCCACAAACTTTATAGCCCTGCTCACTCAGAAAGAGGGGGTATACAGGTTTACCTCTGTTAGTCACATGAAATTGTCATCACAATTTTCTCAGGAACTACAAGTTTGAGCTTAATGAAATTTTGTAGATAACTTCATGTGAGCATGCTATTCCATTTGATGTGTTTTCATAGCTATTATAAGAATAAGGAGATGTGGTATGATTGCCAATGAGACAACAATCCACCAGAGACCAACTGAAGTGGATGTTAGCAAATATAGGTCACTGTATGGCCTTCAACAATGAGCAAGACCCATATCATAAATTCAATGACAAAAAGCTCATGCATGACACAAGTTAAACGAGAAAACTAAGGCCCTGATATATGCTTCAATAATAAACAAATAAGGCAGACAACAACCAACATCAACAACAAAAAATCTCCTGACTTGCCCATCAACTTCCTGTTTAACAATCACTTATAGCAGTGGCCTACACAGGTTAGACATTTCTGCATAACCTAATTTCTAAAAGAAGATTTTTTCATGAATATGTTTTGGTTGTTCAGAATTGGGTGTGTTAATTTGATTTATTCTAAGTACTATTGTGTCTAAATAACAAAGGATTTGGAAGTTGACAAAGTGATAATGTAAAACCTAATATAATTAGTGAGTCTTTTTTGTTTTTTTCAGTTTGAAGAAAATGAGAAAAAGAGAATAAAATCAGAACAACAGAGACAAGAAAATAAACACAAGAAACAGTGGGAAGATTTGGTGTTCAGAAATGAGACAAGTCTCAGAGAACTTGAACAATTACAGGTAAATTATATCAAGTTTGCAGATGTTTGAGTTGGGTGTTTTTATGGCAATGAAATTCAGAAAAAGTATTGTTTTCATCAGACAGATGGTTTCCCCAAAGATTTTCCCCTGAAAAGTATAGGGTCAGATATTGCAAGAACTTTTATAATAAATTATCATTATGCTTATGCTACTGGACATTAAGCAACCAACAATCAATCAATCAATCAATAATAATGCTTAAAATAACTACCTCTAAAGTATCCTAATTTATATCCGAATAAAAAACATCCACCTCATCCATTTTTTTGGTGAATATCAGAATTAATATTTAATTTAAAATCATTTTTGTGTTGTTTGTTTTTCTTATTGTTGACTGTTCTTTTCTTTATAGATAATGTATTGACAACACAATCACTTAAATTCTAAAGGTGGTGAAACATGATGAAAAAAGTGACTTTATGTAAGAAAACAGGAAACATGAATTCATTGTATCATGTATACCATTGTGATAATAAACATTATGATTTGCTGAAAATGAAGTACAATGTCCAAAACTTGAACTTCAACCACTATTGTTATATGTCTTCTTTATTTTATATTAGGGTGAAAAGAGGAAAATGTTAATGGAACAAGAGACCCAAAAGATTAAAGAATTAGATGAACAATATTCTAATGAGTTACGAGAATGGAAGAACCAACTTGTTCCTAGGAAACAGGTGAGTTATAATACTGTCAAGGCTGAACATTTACATTGAAGAGTCGCTTTATTTTTGTCTGTGGTTAATTGTCTCAATATTCAACACAGAATGGTAAAAACCAGCAAAATTTCTTCCCTTAATCTCTGTCTTATTTTCAACATCTTCCATAGGTATTTCTTTGTTGAAATATACCAGCTATAATAACATTATCAGTACCAATTTTTAGTATTTTCCTCCTAGTACCAAAGTATAACTTAGAAAATGACATATGTTTTTAAGGTATCATGTATGTTATGATTTAACAGTGATAACTTGGTTAATAACTAAACATTCAACAATGCAAATCTTTGATTATTGACAATAGAACATAACTAAATATCATTCCTCTATAATCAGATTGTCTACACATTCACTTTTGATAATTCAAGCTTGTTTTGACCAAATCTTATACAATACAATACTACATAATTGTTTGATTGATTACTGTAATCCCTCTTTTCTGTTTTGGTAATTATTACTTTAGTCATTCTAGAATGACAAAACTTTTTGAATTTATTTGCCTTTTCAACTAAATTTGCGATATTGAATTTTTTACATGATTTATTGTCAGATTTATGAAACAACCCCTATCAAATTGGATAGTTCATACTTTTTATGCCCCCGCAATCACGGAAGGGGCATTAAATGTTACCCTTGTCCATTTGTACATACGTCCCGAAATTGGTTTCTGTTCTCTGATAACTCTGGAGTTATGGAATGTTTGTGAAAAAATGGTATTGGTGGTGCAATTGTTTTTTTCAGATTACAAGAACCCAAAAAAGCTGTGAAATATTTAAAGGATGTTAAGATTGATCATGTGGGGTCTCATAATACAAATTTGGGTTCAGACGTCCCACTGGGGTTTGAAAACCACTCCCATTCATACATTGATTTATGTGAAAATCCCTACCCATTCATATATTTCATAGGAAAATCACAACCCAATTATATATATTTCCCATCTATCATCTTATTTAGAGGTTAACCACATGAGATCATTCATATTATTAGATTAATTACACCTTATATAAGAATGCCGGATTTTGATTGGTTGTTAGCCAGTGTATTTTTCGTATATTCTAACTTTTTTTCCTCATTTCAAAAGAATTTGACTGTTTTTCAGCACTGCATGCTGGTGAATTTGCAACAAATTCCCCTCTCTGCCGTGGTATTTGCCATTTTGGATATTCCTTTTTTACCCTAGCGAGCCTTTTCCCGCTAAAATTATTCGAAACCTCTCTCACTTTATCCCGATTATTAAGACAACTATTGATTGAGTTAAACCTAAAACTGTAAACAAACTGAATGTCAGAGATATACATATAAAGTGGAAAAAGATGTCTGTACAAAAGTACGATTTAATGATGGAATAACAATGATGTTTACGCATAGATACCATTACGTTACAAAAAGACAGCACTTTCGCGTATTTAAGTACATGTATAATTCCCGCGGTATTACGATTTCCCTTCACCTGTACAGGCAGTTTCAATCAAAATCTATTCGGTGTAATTAAACAGATATATCATGTAATGGAGGGGTATTTGCGAAAAATACCAGTCTTGAGACCAAATTTCCCTTGCCTAGTGGCTCGGGAAATTTAACAGTCCCTGGTCTGGTATTTTTCGCAAATATCCCTCCATAACGTGATATATCTGTTCAAAATAGATCAGAAGATTATGACCCGTTGACATATAAATGTCTACCCAATAGTATTCTTCATCTTTGAAATAGCACTTAATTGATATATTTTACATTCCAAAAAAGTTACCCATACTGGCGGTAGGTCTGTGTATACCTTTATATAGGAAGAGACACCCCCCCTTTTGAGATTGATATAACTTCTTGGTAAGACAAATGGTCATTAAACTATTTAAGGGGACAGCCATAATATGCACTCATGATGCAGTTGTTTATATTTTTGAAAACCCTGAAAAAACGTATAGTATGAAGAAGAATAAAATAGGGCACCTTAAATGTCTGCTAGTCTTGTATCGCATCTATTAATACCTAATAGTGTAGTTAAGTGATATATGAAAGGATATTTAAATAAAATTCAAGTAAAGGAAATATAATTGAAGAAACTATCAGAGATGTGATCTTAATCTTAGAACTTGTTAAGCAGCTATTCAGTATGTAAACTAACTTATCCTTTATTATGCATTCATGATAACAAATTATTTTTCAGAGATTAGAAGAAGAATTCCAAAAACAACGAGAGGAACAAGAAAAATTTTATGGGACAGTTGTAATAACAGGAAATGAAAATGCGTATTCAGGATCAAGGCCATCTCCGTCGGCATCATTACGGAGTAAAAAAGATTCTGTTACTTCACGACATTCAACAGTTATATAGATATACGCTTAGATATATTATACCATGTATATGTTGCCATAGAAACAATGCTACATTGTGATATGTTACCATAGTAGCAGTGCTATTTTTAACATATAATTTCTGTGGTGATGATTTTACAGACAATGTGTTCTTCACAATTAAAACTTCATTTTATACACATCAATGTTTTCAAAACAAGGTCTGTCAGTCTATGTATCTATGTATGTTCAGAAAGATTTTCTTTGAGCTTGCAGCTGTTCTTCAGTAAAAGAATTTCATTTGTGGCTAGCATGTACTCTATTACTTTAAAAAGGAATGGAAGTGAAATTCAAACTTTTCTCCTGGCATTTCAGTGGTCAGTTTAAAATAGTGAATGACAAAATGTCTTTGTATTATGGCTAATTTTGAAAAATCCATCTATGCCTCATGCTCTTGCTTTCAATTATTTAAATTGAAAAGTAGAAGATAATAGAATGACACGAGTGAAGATTATTATGTAGTTACAAGGAACTGCATGCACTGCAGGTCAGGCAAAGGCAGTAGGTAGTGGATAAGTTAAATGAACACAACATTTGGCAAAAGATTTACCCAAAGGACCTGGATTATTATTAGGATAATACAGAGATACCTTATCTTAAACAGATTTTCTTTCAATAATAGTATGGACTGAGAAAGGAGTCGACAAGGTTATATTTATGTTCTGAATTAATTAATTGTTATTTCCATAAAATGTGCTATTTTCTAAATTTAACATGGAATAACTGTTTTGTGTAAGTTTAGTCAATAAGAAGATTGGGTGCTGGACATGGTTATATAAAGATATATATTATATATGTATTAGATGTAAATATGGGGCACAAGATGATGGAACTGCCTATTTCTCATATATAATTCACTTGTTTTACACTTTGTTAATAAGTTTTGTTTTACCAATCTGTTTCCAAGGAAACTTTTAAATTTTAAAATCGTGTAATGGAATGTGAAATGAAGGTTTTTAAAATTTTGCTATACAGTAAATTAAACACACAGCATGATTCTGTTTAAGCTCAATTTATTAATAGTTCTGTTGTTCCCTGTATATAAAAAAGTTCCAAAAGGAAATAATTTGACTTACTGAAGCAAGAATTATTACTTGAAGCAGGATTGAAGATTGTGGCATGTAGATACAACATAACCATTGTCTCAAAAAAACAAATGTTATTTGTTCAAAGCTTAGAAACAGATAACAATGTCTTTTTCATAACAATGCTTTAAACTATTAAGATATATTGTATGGTGAAATTTGAGAATTTGGACATGGAATGGACAATTTCTGTGAACATTTATTCCTTAGTTATTTCATGCATTTAATTTTTCAATATCATAGTCAAGGCCCTATGCAGCTAATGACTGTGTGTCACAAATGTTTGTAATAATGTGTACAGTGTATACCATCTGTTTCCACATTATCACAGTTAGGTTATATCTACTGGTTAATGTTAAAATAATTAACTCTACAAAATCAAAGGTGAAGTGTTTTACAAAAAATATGTAAAGAAACTGTGTCCACCAATAAAATTCAAAAGCCTTCTATAGTAATGTCTAAATAAGGACAATAAAACATTGCACTATTTGGGATTCCTTTCCATATTTGACCATGAAATTGCTAAAAAATGACTATGTTGTAGTATTAATGTAACGACTTGAGTTCAGTAAACTTCAGATTTCCTCTGCAAACTTAAAAAACAGCATATATATATATATATATATATAGATTGGATTGCTGTCCAGAGGCGGATCCAACGGGGGGGTGGGTGGTTTGAACCCCGTTTTTTTTTTTTTTACGATCAATGCTTTTGAATGGGGACATATGGTTGAAACCCCCTTTATCCTGGGTTGGAAACCCCCCCCCCCCCCCCCCTTTTTTTTTTTGAAAATGGCTGGATCCGCATCTGCTGTTGATGTATAGTCCAGGGAAGTCATATTTTGTGATCTCTTAAAATTCATGATGTTAATTTCTGTTACCCTCATATTTAATGAGGTACAGATGCCTTACAAGGTTAAGACAATAATTAAGTTTTTTTATATCCAAAATATTTCCATGAATTTGTTTCTCTTTATTCAGGATTATTATTTATTTATATATTTATTGGTACCAATGTTATATGTTATGATGAAGCAGTTGAATGTGTGCATGTCTGTTGTTGGCTAAATATTTATTCAGAAGCAGTGTGTGAAGAAAATACATTATGATATCAGCCTTAAACATTTGTTAAAAATATTTTTCATGCTTGAGTTGAGAGATTGAAGATTTTTGTTAGAAAACTGCAGTGGTATATAATGAGAATTATATAAAGAAGTAATATTTAGGAAGATTCCTCGGTTTATGGGTTTTCATGCTATTAGAGAAGAAATGATAAAATACTTTATATTTCGTTATGGTTGAGGTTTTGATTTTAATAGGCAACCATAAAAGTTGGTAATCCCTATGAATACTACCATTTATTCATTTACATTTAGTACATACTTTTTATAACAGTTATATATTGTCAATATTGATTGATTTGATTTCTCATGAAATGAACCCAAATAAATGAAATATTTTCGCTATCAGTGCATGAAATTGTACAAATATATAACTGTTGTTGTTTCAGTTGATAAAGTTTGTTATATGTACTAAACATTTTAAGTACTACATAATAATAATAGTTAATTATTTCAGGTTTTTTTTTAATTAATATTTACAGTGTATTATGTTACTTATTTTCATGAGATTTTTTACTTGCCATTTTTTGTTTTTTATGATAATTATTAGATAGGTAAACATAATCAACACACAATGTTTTGTATATTTGCTTATGTGGCTTTCCATACATTCCTGTCGTCTGCTGAAAGTGCCATTAATTCTTTCCTGTATATTTGGCTTATTTACCTGTATATTTTGACCAATCATTGCAATATATTTGATATTTAGAAATCTGAGATTTATCAACCATGAAGAACTACTTTTCTCTCAGGTAATATACCAATTTAATTTAGAGAAAAAAAATAGCAATTGACAGTTTTCTGATTAAATTCAACCATAATTATCTTATAATACACATCATATTTTGACATGGATGAAAATTGTCCAGATTTTAAAAATTTCATTACTCTATAATATTTTACAAACGTGAAAGTTTTCGCTAATATCTGGATTTATACTACATATATTTTATCATCCATGAGTGTTCTCTTTACCATGAAATGTTTTATACCATACTTGAAAAAAAATATGGATAATAAAATTATTTTTTATTTGTATCCCCTTTACGGAGATCATGCTTAGTACCCACCTATTTGTCACCAAAGAACTTGTGCATTGGTCGATAGCTATAAACATTTTCACATGTGCAACATGAAAATCTCTAAATAACATAATAAATAATGTCATACCAAATCTTCACTGGTTGGTTTGAAACGTTTATAATCCAATTTATTTCCCGAATGTAGTTGTATAGATCAGACAGTTCTTTCCAATGTCAACAGCTTTTGATGCTTAGTTTGAAACTATTTGAGAAGAATGATGAATTTACTAAGACAGTCTTATACTTAATTTCATAGTCCATTGATGCACTGATAATTTGGATGTTGGCAGAAATAAATGGTCATAAAAAAGAGTTTACTATCTCCATGCAAATGATTTAGTAGTATATTATAACTAATTTCAAGTTTTTTGGAGTATATAAAAAATTCATAAGCAAATACCCTTTGCAGTTCCTTGTGTGATTACACATTTTTTTTTCATGATGCAATGAGTATTAGAATTTTGGGATATATAGGGTTTGATATGTCCGTCCTAATAGCTGTAGTCATCACTTGCTCTCTACTAAATGAATGTATAGCTTTGTTATAACTTGTATGTGCTATTCTGTGGTCTTTTCCAACTTGTACATGTCTACTCATATCACTCATATTGTTCAATTCATTTTCAAGTAGACCAGAAATTAGTTGATAAGACCAGTTGGTGTAAACATTGAATGAAATAGTTTATAACAACATAAAACAAGCATTTAAAAAGGAATATACAACAGTATTGCAAAGTCAAGCTTTTCAGTAGTTGTTTAAAATGTTTCACACTAAACCTATTCATAGCTGCACTGATTAATATCCTTGTCAAGGAAAACACCATATGTTTTTCACCTGAATTAGGATTTTCATTTAATTTTCAGCAATATTTGTACTTAAAAAAGTTAGCATTTATTGTTTATGGCAGATGAGTTGAAGTCTGTTTTGGTAAATTATTACTGGTTGTTGTTCTTTTTTGCTGTCACCCAATTGTGCCAGATAATGGGTAATATTAAGCAGTCACAAACATGTTTTAATAATTAATGATGCACACACTTACAATACTTAATGTGTCTGTCCTTATAAGCTATAAAAGTCATTATCTCCATGGTATATTTTTTTTATTTTGTGATCTTGATTAAAGTATGGATATTGGTTGGCTCTCTCTTATACACATCTATAGCTCTCTTTGTAGCAATCGTCTTTGCCCAATGTTAAAGGGGGGGGATATATGGTATGTGATGGATTATATCCCATCAGTTTTACCACAAATCATGCTGAACTTTATTTAAAAAGCTGAACTGTAGTTTGGTTATGTGTAATTAAATAATGAAGACTATTTTGTGTTTGAATTACATTATTTATGTGAATTAATTGATATTAGAATAATCTGCTATTTTCATTCAAACTTATAAACATTTCAATCTATGTATAAACCACATGATTGATTTAACCAATTTCTGCTCCACTTGTGAAGTTAGCTAAGATTTATAGATTATTGATGGTTTTTTTAAACAGGGAGGTTGTTTCTCGAGATGTGGCAGAGAAACGTCCCGAGTTTGAAAGACCATTGATAATCTGTTAGTTGCTATTTTGCCTTAGTATGTTTACATTTACAACGTCACATGCGCCCTTAGTTTCTGATGATAATTTTCTATTTCAAGAGAGTAGCGTGATATGAAAAATTATCACAAAAAAGATAAAAGAAAAAATACGCAAAATAGCAATGATATACAGTATACTTGTGCACCATGTATTTTTCTCAATTTTTAGGTAGAATAGACATTTTTTCGAAGGAATAATAGTATGGGCTGCATTCATTTTAAAGGTTACTTTCTAGAGCAGATTCGATAAATCCTGACCATATCAAACAAATTTAAATACATTTAATTAAATCCTGAAACTGAAGAAACAATTGGTTATGTATCTTCTAATCAAATACCTATGTGCTTATTACAAATAAGAAATTATAAGCAGCAGCTGAAATAGATAGGCAATAGTATATGGCTTTTTCAATATCACGTCTGTATAAATCATCAAAGACACCAATATCTGTTGGTTGATACAGTGTGTGATATAGAAAAAAGCAATATCATATACACTTTATTATATACATGAAACAGATGTTTTTCTGTTGGTGTTTGATAAAGCCTATGCAACCCCGACTGATATCTATATCATCAGAGATGGCTGATACAAAACAACGGCTATTGAATGTATTATACTTAAAATTTACTTTATTTGGTACTAAGTATATAATCAAATTTCAATATTATGCATCAGTTGCTGCACTTTATTCAAATATTGCAAAGAAATGTCTAAACAGAACGTTTTGTAAAGTCTTTATCATAATTTGTGTTATTTCAGAAATATATGTGCTATCAATATTATAATAGTTTGTATATAAGATGAGCTTATTATTTAAGTTCACTTAATCATTTAATATATAATTTTCCACAAAATATGAAAATAAACTTTTTAATTATCTTGAGTGTTTTATTAATGATTTACCCACACAGTTGAAGGTCAGTAGCTTTGGGGCTGACATGCTTCTAAAATCATATCGCCAAATACGGATGAAGTCGGACTAAACTTATAGTATGATGTATGGGTGTCAACATTTCAGGTTTTTAAGCTTTAATGAATATCTTAACCAGACTTGACTTGATAGAACTTCATTGGGTGAGGATCGATGTTGGGGTCAAAGGTTTTGTATCACAGCAGCTATTGGTAGACTGAAGTTTGGACAAAATTCTGGTTTTAGGATGTTATATTTTATGGGCCCCTCAAAGACTTGTTGCAAGGGTTTATTAACGTGCAAAGAGCAAGGCATTCTATTTATATGAGGCATCAAATTTAACGGCCCATTTCTGACTGGACATCATATCAAATGATATTAAATATTCATAAAATTTAACGATATCCTAGAATATTTTGTTTGAAATTTAGAAAAAAGCTCAAATTTTTATGTGTTATAGTAATCACAGAAAAAGATATGTGTACAGTAAAAAAAAAAAAGAAAGGCAGAAAATAGTAAATAAATAAAATACATAATAGAATATAAAAAAAAAATACATAAATAGATAAAGATGTCCAAAACTGTTAAGATCGCATTTGGGAAAGAACTGTCCAAAACTGTTAAGATTGCATCTAAGAAAGAACTGTCCAAACTGTTAAGATCGTATCTAGGATAGGACTGTCCAAATCTATTAAATCGCATCTAGGATAGAACTGTCTAAAACTTAAGATCACATCTAGGATAAAACTGTCCAAAACTGTTAAGATCACATCTAGGATAGAACTGTCCAAAACTGTTCAGATCAAATCTAGGATAGAACTGTCCAAAACTGTTAAAATCGCATCTAGGATAGAACTGTCCAAAACTTAAGATCGCATCTAGGATAGAACTGTCCAAAACTGTTAAGATCACATCTAGGATAGAACTGTCACGATCGCATTTAGGATAGAATTGTCCATAGCTTAAGATCGCATCTAGGAAAGAACTGTCAGAAACTGTTAAGATGGCATCTAGGATAGAATTACCAAAACTATTAAGATCGCATCTAGAATAGAAATGTCCAAACTGTTAAGATCGTATTTAGGATAGAACTGTCCAAAACTGTTAAGATTGCATCTAGGATAGAACTGTCAAAAACTGTCACGATCGTATCTAGGATAGAATTGTCCATAACTGTTAAGATCGCATCTAGGAAAGAAAAAAGTAAAATCACAAAAATACTGAACTCCGAGGATAATTCAACTAGAGGCTCTAAAGAGCCTGTGTCGCTCACCTTGGTCTATGTGCATATTAAACAAAGGACACAGATGGATTCATGACAAAATTGTGTTTTGGTGATGGTGATGTGTTTGTAGATCTTACTTTACTGAACGTTCTTGCTCCTTACTATTATCTCTATCTATAATGAACTTGACCCGGTAGTTACAGTGGAAAATATTTTATAAAAATTTACAAAAATTTACAAAATTTATGAAAATTGTAAAAAATTTACTATAAAGGGCAATAACTCCTTAAGGGGTCAATTGACAGTTTTGGTCATGTTGACTTATTTGTAGATCTAACTTTGCTGTACATTATTGCTGTTTACAGTTTATCGCTATCTATAATAATATTCAAGATAATAACCAAAAACGGCAAAATTTCCTTAAAATTACCAATTCAGGGGCAGCAACCCAACAACGGGTTGTCCGATTCATCTGAAAATTTCAGGGCAGATAGATCTTGACCTGATAAACAATTTTACCCCATGTCAGATTTGCTCTAAATGCTTTGGTTTCAGAGATATAAGCCAAAATCGACATTTTATCCCTATGTTCTATTTTTATACGACCGCAAAAAAAATTTTGTGGTCGTATATTGGTATGACATTGGCGTTGTCGTCGTCGTCGTCCGGCGTCGTCCGAAGACACATTAGTTTTCGCACTCGAACTTTAGTTTAAGTGAATGGATCTCTATGAAATTTTACCACAAGGTTCAATACCACAAAAGGAAGGTTGGGATTGATTTTGGGGGTTATGGTACCAACAGTAAAGGAATTAGGGGCCAAAAAGGGGCCAAAAATAAGCATTTTTGTAACTTCCAGACATAACTTGTGTGTTAGTGTATGGATCTCTCTGACATTGTACCACAAGGTTCCATATCACAAAAGGAATGCTGGGATTGATTTTGGGGGTAATTGCCTCAAAATATTAGGAATTAGGGGCAAAAAAAGGGGCAAAAAAACAAGCATTTTTCTAGTTTCATGACAATAACTTGTGTGTAAGTGCATGGATCTTTCTGAAATTGTACTACAAGGTTCCATATCACAAAGGAAAAGCTGGAATTGAGTTTGGGGGTAATTGCCCAAACGTTTAGGAATTGGGGGCCAAAAAGGGGCCAAAAATAAGCATTTTTCTAGTTTCCAGACAATAACTTGTGTTCAAGTGTATGGATCTCTCTAAAATTGTACTGCAAGGTACCATACCACAAAGGGAAGGCTGGGATTGATGATGGGGGTAATTGCCTCAATATTTTAGGAATTAGGGGCCAAAAAGGGGCAAAAAACAAGCATTTTTCTAGTTTCAGGACAATAACTTGTGTGTAAGTGTATGGATCTTTCTGATATTGTACTACAAGGTTCCATATCACAAAGGGAAAGCTGGGTTTGAGTTTGGGGGTAATTGCCCTAATTGTTTAGGAATTTGGGGCCAAAAAGGGGCCAAAAAACACATTTTTCTAGTTTCCAGACAATAACTTGTGTTCAAGTGTATGGATCTCTCTGAAATTGTACTGCAAGGTACCATACCACAAAGGGAAGGCTGGGATTGAGTTTGGGGCTGATGAATCATAAGGGGGTTCAAAAAATTTGGGGGGGGGATTTTTTTTTTTTTCCTTTTTTTTCTTTTTTTCCTTTTTTTTTTCTTTTAAAATTTTCCATCTTAAGTTGGTTATTTCTGATTTATATTTAAAAGCAAATAATAATGATATGGTAGGAGATACACACCAAACAGGATGTGTAAATTATTATATAATAAGTATTGTGCAATAGCAAGAAATTTTCAATTGCACAGTATTGCACAATAGCAAGAAATCTTCAATTGCACAGTATTGCGCAATAGCAAGAAATCTTCAATTGCACAGTATTGCGCAATAGCAAGAAATATCCAATAGCACAATATTGCGCAATAGCAAGAAATTGTCAATTGTACAGTATTGCGCAATAGCAAGAAAAATTTAATTGCACAGTATTGTGCAAAAGAAGATACTTCGTATAAATTGCTTATTTCTTGACCAATTTCAATGGGGTTTTATTCTTGAATTCTTGGGGTTCTTTAATATGCTGAATCTAACCGTGTATTTAGTTTTTGGATTTTGGGCCCCGTTTTTAAATTGGTCCACATTGAGGTCCATAGGGTCCAAAATTAAACTTTGTTTGATTTCATCAAAAATTGAATTATTGGGGTTCTTTGATATGCCGAATCTAACCGTGTATTTAGATTCTTAATTTTTGGTTCAGTTTTCAAATTGGTCTGCATTAAGGTCCAAAGGGTCCAAAATTAAACTTAGTTTGATTTTAACAGAAATTGAATTCTTAGGGTTCTTTGATATGCTGAATCTAAACATGTATTTAGATTTTTGATTATGGGCCCAGTTTTCAAGTTGGTCCAAATCGGGGTCCAAAATTAAACTTTGTTTGATTTCAACAAAAATTGAATATATGGGGTTCTTTGATATGCTGAATCTAACCATGTATTTAGATTTTTGATTTTTGGGCCCCGTTATCAACTTTGTCCACATTGAGGTCAAAAAGGTCCAAAATTAAACTTTGTTTGATTTCATCAAAAATTGAATTCTTGGGGTTCTTTGATATGCTGAATCTAACCATGTATTTAGATTTTGGATATTGGACCATAATAGGTGAATTTACAATTTAAAATTTTTAAGTTCTTAGACCACATTCATTCTGTGTCAGAAACCTATGCTGTGTCAAATATTTAATCACAATCCAAATGCAAAGCTGTATCAAGCTTGAATGTTGTGTCCATACTTGCCCCAACTGTTCAGGGTTCGACCTCTGCGGTCGTATCAAGCTGCGCCCTGCGGAGCATTTTATTAGCCATGGCGGCCATCTTGGTTGGTTGGCCGGGTCACCGGACACATTTTTTAAACTAGATACCCCAATGATGATTGTGGCCAAGTTTGGTCAAATTTGGCCCAGTAGTTTCAGAGGAGAAGATTTTTATAAAAGTTAACGACGACGGACGACGACGGACGACGGACGCCAAGTGATGAGAAAAGCTCACTTGGCCCTTTTGCCAGGTGAGCTAAAAAGGAAAGTCCCCAATCAAATGGCAAAACCAAAAGATCAAACGAATGGATAATAACTGTCATATTCCTGACTTGTCCGAAACTGTTAAGATGGCATCTAGGATAGAACTGTCCAAAACTGTTAAGATCGCATCTAGGATAGAACTGTCAAAAACTGTTAGGATCGCATCTAGGATAGAACTGTCCAAAACTGTTAGGATCACATCTAGGGTACAACTGTCCATAACTGTTGAAATCGCATCTAGGAAAGAACTGTCCAAAAATGTTGTAGAATAGATTGTCTCACTAAACTTTAATCTTGGAAGGGACAAACCCTACTTTGTAAAAAGAACCACTCTGGTTCAGTGATACATGTACTGGCATCATTGAGATCCTTCATTTTTTATTGACAACATATATGTTTTTTTTTTCTTTTTTCAAACAGACAGTAGTCCTTCATATGGGAACAAACTGTTCTCCCTTTCTCATTGACCTTTTCCTTAATTTATAGATATATGAGGCATACATCAAACAGGCAATTTTTACGAGGGAAAAAAGAAGCTAGAAATATTTTTTTCTTCACGTTTCTCTAGGTAGAGTGTGTTCTGTCACTGAATAATTCAAAGTTCGGCGACTAAATTGATTTCATCTATCGTATGGAACTTGAAATAAAGGTTGCCATAGATGCAGTTACACATGTTTCATGTCTAACTTTTATCTAGAAATTGATAGTAAAGGATCCTTGCATCACCGATTGCAACATATAATCAGATTTTTATTTGCAATGAGCAAAATGATGGATGTTACAAGTTGACCAGAAACTACGTATCCTTCCGAAGCTCTGGAGTTCAACTTCCGGTTATTAGTGGGGTTCGTAATGCCCAATCACTAATACTCGTGGTAGTTCTGGGTACAGCCAAACTTCCTACCAAAATCTTTGTATCTATGAAAGAATGCTGTAAAGGTTTCAAGTACTATAATTGTCAACGGTAACGAAATCCCTAATTCAATAATCTACCAGTTATGCATAAATTATGTTCATTGAAATCTGAAACGTCAATACAGGAATAGGGAATAGCGAGAAATGTACCGTAAATTGATCGTGGTACTCTTGGGTACAGCCGAACTTCCTACAAAAATCTTTGTATCTATGAAAGAATAATAGCGAGAAATGTACCGTAAATTGTGATTCACAAGTCTGCTAATGAAGGAGCCCATTTAAATACATTTCAATAAAATTTATTGCCGAAACGTTCATAGATGTTGTCAAGGAGAAAATCATCAGCTTTTAAATTTATTATCTCATCACAGTTCCAGTAAGTATATCTATCATATTTACACTTTTCATTACGGAGAATAATTCATGTGAATTGCAGCTCATAGATAAGCAATCCGATTTTTGAAAAGACCATTTGATTTTACAAGAAAGTTTCTGCTAAATTAGATTGTGTGCAAGTGTGGTGTAGACAGTCGAAAAGTCATAACCGTCAGGCGAATTGAAAGGAACATCAATAACATGCATTTTATGGAATACATCTAAAGAATTTTTTATCCTCCAAAATTAATTAATTACATTATTGTCATATGCTTTATTACAAAATTTAATAATAAGATATTACAAATTGTCGTCGTTGGACTACCATAGAATCTTGCTAGACTGATCCGCGATGAAACGATATATGACGGTTTTGTGTATAGTTGAATGTAGCCAATACATAGTAAGAACCTTCTATATGTTCAGAAGATACCCACCCCAAGCCTTCTTGAGACACTTGTACACGGATCTATGTTTGAATCAAATCCCGGTATCAGTACCAGTCTGGCTAAGAGATGGTGGAGGGAAGATAGGAAAGGCTCTTATTTTATTATGATAATCATACAATACCATGTGGTAATATAAGATTGACACAACCTTTGTATGTTCCCGGAATTAATAATTACAATTATCATCTGTACACTGATGTAGTTTTGTACCTAATCAATGAACAGAAAGTACAAACAGAGAAATGATTGATTGGCAAATTCGTGCGAACCGATTAAACTACTGCAAACCGATTGAACGGTTAATATAGTAATTGGTGTTCATTGCAGGAACGAATTTCAATCGATTTATTAGGTCACAAATACCAATCAACCATCTTATCGGTTCGCATATAACAATAACCGTTCCTTGGTTTTACCAGAATTGCCAACCTGGAGCTATACAGTCGAGGTGCCAATTTTCGCTCGCCGCCTCCTTGAAATAATTATAACTTATATATAAAATTACCAATAATATTTTAAGTATATTAATCTTTCAGTAGTTTATGTTGTCGAATAACTCTCATTTTTGTTTCTGAACCAGTCTGGTATGAAAATAGACAAATTTGTACATAATGGACAGTTTTAAAAGTATTGCATAAAAGGAGATTTGAAAGCTGCCATTGTTTATTATCTAACGAAAACAGCGAAGCAGATGGATTTCCTATCAATCCAATCAAATAAAACGGTCATCTTTATCACAATTAAAAAATGACTAAAAAATCCTTTTATATATCAAATAAATGATGATCTTAAATCATCTTATCTTATAAGTGTCCCATGAAAATGGACAAGCTCTAGGATATGGACGATGAAAATACTAAGAGAAATTCCGTTATATCTAGAGAACACTGCTTAAACACCCTTCACAGTACCTCACGTGTTGTTATCTGAATAAATCATCTGCACGCGCCTTCTGATTATACTAAACAACCTCTTCATGTGATCTAACAGCAAGATGGCCAGAACTTAGTAAGTTGAATCAATTATTCTGATATTTCGGTTTTTTTTTTTTATATTTCAGAAAATTAATGTTAATTTGGCATGCCAATTATGTCATGTATGTTTGATATTAATCCTCATTACATTCAAGAATAGATCAAGTAATCGGAGGGTATCAGAATAAGAACTTCATATTATTAGTCACACCCGCCAAAGATGTTTATAATAGATGTATAAACGAAATACTTGCTTTCGATTGAAACAAATTTAACATAATTTAAGTAGCAATCAATTGACTCAATGGATCATTGTTGTAATTTGCCAGAAATTCCTCAGCACATATACACATTGTATACATGCAGTCGCAGTAAAGATATTTATGTTTTCATGTCGCTTTCATTTCAACTTTACAGATCAGAGTGATGCAGGCTGACTCCGAACCCACAGGAACTAATAGCACTACTAGTAGTAGCAGTAATATTAATAACAATAACACAAATATTTCGAATTCAGAAGTATCTAAAGCAGTACATAGAGGACATACAGGTTCTTTTTTCGGAAAAATGGCCGCAATTCCATCGCAACACAGTAGCACAGATTTATCAACACAAAAAGCGATACTTGAACAGCTTTTCTTGAAAAAGGAAATAGAGGGGGATTTTTGGTACGTTGTTGTCGCCGAATGGTTGGAGCAACTTAAGCGTTATACTGGAATTTCTAGTACTAGAAAGTTTCTATATCACTCGAGGTCACACCCAGGTCCGATTATAACAAGACGAGATTATGCCCATACAGTGGATGTAGTCCACGAGGACGCATGGAGAATGTTAATTCAGTGGTATGGTATTGCAGAGGGTCACCGACCAATGAAACTTGTCGTCTACGCATATTCCCGTGCACAGGAGATCGAACATAATTTAAACTCATTCAAGATAATGCTGTCTAATGCACCTGCTGAAGAGTTCCACAATGTAAGGTTTAGTAAACTAGAAAAGATTGGTCATCTAGAATGGAAACTTAGAGATATTTATCAGATTCATAAAAATGAAAAAAGTCGCATTTGGGCAAAGTCTGACTCGGATAGTGAATGGCAACTATTGTTGGACAGAGACAAATCCGTAGGCAAAGCTTTGATTATAGACTCGGATTTCACAAGACCAATCATAGCTATGGAAATATGTAAAGGAGATGGTGTGTGGAAAAATAGTCCAGGTTCATCAGATTGTCCTCAGGAACATTCTATTGGTCCTCTGTATGAGCGAAACATTTTCGATGATATAACAAGCAACTGGGAAGTTGATATTCACGAACAAATAGACCACCTTGGAAAGAGTATGATCGACAACTTACATGTTAACTTTAATGCGTTTGTCCAAAGGGCTAAAGAATATGTTGACGAACGAGATACAAATATAAGGCATAGGGAAAGAAACCTGTGCATGCGCGAAAACTATGTTGACAACCTGGAAAAAACGATGAAAGAAAAAGAAAGAAAGCTTGACTCTGCTCTCCAGGACTACGAGAATCTTATACGAATCAATGAAGAAAAGATAGAAGCGTTTGAAATTGAACATCTAAAGAAAATGGAAGAAATGGAAGTTGCGTTTGATCGTAGACTGATCGACATAAACAAGCAAAGAGATGAGTTTGAGAGAGAAAGAGAGAACTTTCACCATGAACTACAGGTGAGAATGATATTGGTTTAGTCTAAACTATTCAAAATAACATTAAAGTTGAATAGTTACATCGCTAAACGTGTTGTAGATGAAGAAATCTGTAATAATTACTGACGTACATTATTTTAAATGCAGGATTTAAATATTGGATATTTCCGATTTAGTTTTGATATTTAAAAATGTAAATTAAAAAACTATTTTTACTGTTTTCTATAGTTTAATTTGCGCTCTATCAAAGCTTTCATCCCATATGGAATTAACTGACCCCATATATCGTATTAGGTCACTAGCACACTGTGTGCTTTGTGTAACGAATTTATCTTACCGACTATCTTAACACGAGGCATTTCGACTTGTGGCCTATCAGTGATCAAGTCTTCAATATAAAGAATCTCCATCCAAATTCTATTTAAAAACAAATGCCAACAATAACAACTTGTTAGTTTTTAATGTGTTTTCTGCATTTATTCCAATCGTTCATCGTCAATTTCGTATTTGTTGTCCGGGCGAAACGTTTCAGACTTTTCCTCAACGCCGTGTTTGTTTTTATAAAATGACGTAACACCACTACTAACCGTGTATTCAAATAAACCACGCCTACTAACCCCATATGAAATATACAGGATCTCCACGCGGTCGCTTTTAACCAATGATATTCCTAGAAATGTATAGGAGGTAAGGTAAATCAGATTATTATATGTCTCTGGATAAATTGACGAATACTAGTCCTAGGGTTAGATGGCGTTAAACCCATTATTTAATCACAACAGGCATGTATAGTAAGTGCCAAACTAAGAACGAAAATGTTTATAACGATATGTTCTGTGTTATCCTTTTTTTCTTTTAGAAAATGTCGGAAATGTACAGAATTCAAGAAAACAAGATTAAACTTGATATTGGTGGACAGCAATTTTCGACATCGTTAACAACATTGACACGCGATTCTACTTCTATGCTAGCTGCCATGTTCAGTGGACGCCACCAACTGAAAACTGAACCAGACGGTAGTCATTTCATTGACCGAGACGGAACTCATTTCCGATATATATTGAATTTTCTGCGTGATGGTTGCATTAAAGAAGGCACACTTCCACCCAGTGAGTATATTCTACGTGAGCTATTGGCAGAAGCAGAGTTTTATCAGATTTCAGGACTTGTCGATTATTTAAACAGTTTGCTTTTTAAGACCGACGACACTGGAGATACGCACAGCCTCGTTTAAACAATTATTTAAGAAATACGCCATACACAATGTTACAAAAATAGTAAACTTATCATGAAAGTGTAGATTAAATGCTTTTTGATTCATTTTCACTTTTTTCATTTTCAGTATTTTAACGCACGTACTACACTCAACTCACAAGGTTGCAAAGAAAGAGGATGTGCATATATACATATGTTTTGTGTGTGTTAGACATATAGACATAGAAAGCTTTATTTAAATCTAAATTAGGCATATTTAAAGCATATATAAAACATATATGAAAATATTTAAAACATATATAACATAACATGTAAGTATCCTATGGGAACCAGCTACGCCTCTTTAATAGCAGACTGGCTTGTTTGTTTATTGTTATGAATCACACTTTATGGCCAACCTCAGTAAAAATCTGTCTAAATTTACATTTGATTGATAAATCTAATAACACTTTATCGTGACCTTGGTGACATTTTTGCTCTAATGATTCCCTTAATTATACACGAAAATTTACCGAAGTGTTCTTACTTTAAATAAATCTGATATAAACAGCAATGATTGTACTTTTCTAGATTTGGATATTGCGGATTCAAACGGAAAATCAAGACAAAAATTTGCGATAAGAGACTATTTTTCGTTTCCTATTGTTCATTTTCTAGTTTTAGACGATGATGTTCCTTGTGTGTTTATTTCGCAACTCGTTTGCTATGCTCATGTCTGTAGTGACGTTTTTTTTTATAATTCAATGGTCGTAATCTTTGTATACCTGGTAAATTATTAAAGTCAGTGATTTTGTTACCATAAATTCCTTAAAACTGTTACTAAATTCTTTCATAAATACAAATATTTGGTTTTGATATTTGGCTGAACCTGTAGAATTCTTATTAACTTAACAAAATATCACATTCTAATTTTTTACGGAAATGTTGTTTATAAATCCCATACATTTAGATAATTTTCATGTTAACTCATTGGTCCTTTGGATAAATTTATTCTTTAAAGATATCAAGTTTACACCGTAGTAAGACCTTTGAATATTTGTTTATCGGTACTAACATTGATTTTGTTTATGATAAATTAAAAACATAACTTAATACGTATTGCTCTACATTTCTGAAACTCAAGTTCCTACATCCTGTCGATACTATGTACCTATATTTTGGCTTTGCACAAGGTCGTGCTTTTCTAAGACTGTTGATGACGTCTTTATACTAAATCCATAGGATGTGCACTGATTGATTCTTTAGATTTATTTATTGGTTACAATTGGCTTTGACTAGCTGTAAGTAAGTTCTAGTACTCTTAGATCCACTCTTTGTGTCTTTTCTTTTGTCATTATGTTAGTTGTAATTATAACATTCTAGTACTTATGGTGACATGCTGACACACTCCGAGAACCGTCTGTTAACATACTTTTGATGGTATGCTGGCAAACTCTGCGAAACCGTCTGATAACATACTTCTTATGTCAAGATGATCGACACACTTCGCCGGAACTTTCGGGTAACATACCTCTGATGGTAAGATGACAAACTACGAGAACCGTCGGATAACATACATCTGATGGCATGCTGACACACTCTGAGAAACTGTCTGGTATAACATACTTCTTATTACATGATGACACACCTCGCCAGAACCGTCGGTAACATACTTCTGATAACATGCTGGCACACTCTGAGAAACTGTCTGGTACTATACTTCTGATGGCATGCTGATACACTCTGAGAAACTATCTGATAACATGCTTCTTATGGCATGATGACACAACTCACCGGAACCGTCAGGTAACATACTTCTGGTAGTATTCTTATGACTGCATGCTGACAAACTGTTGATGAATCCTCTGGTATCAAACTTCTTATGGCATGCTGAAACACACCTCGAAGGATCAGTGGGGTAACATACTTCCGTTGGCATATTACACACTCTGCCAAACCCTCGGGTAACACGCATCTGATTGCATGCTGACAAACTCTAAACCCTCTGGTAAAATACTTATGATGCGTGCTGACACGTTCTTAAAACCGTAGGGTGACACATTTCTGATTCACTTTGATGAACCATCGGGTTATACTTATAAATGATGGCATGCTGACACACTTTAAAGATTCCTCGGGTGACATACTTCCGATGGCATGCGAAAACACTCTGACGATTCCTCATGTAACATATTTCCGATGGCATGCTGACACACTCTGAGAAACTGTGGGGTAACACGCTTCTGATGGCATGGCGATTCACTCTTAGGAACTGTCGGATAACATGCTTCTGATGGCATGGTGACACACCCTGAGGAACCAGAGAGCTAACAAACTCTGGCGAATCGTCGTGTAACATTCTTCTGATGGCATGGTGACACACTCTGAGGAACCATCAAATAACACACTCCTAATGGCATGCTGACATAAACTGAGGAGCCGTCGAGTAACACACTTTTGATGGCATAATGACTTAAACTGAGGAGCCGTCGAGTAACACACTTCTAATGGCATGCTGACATTAACAGAGGAACCGTCGAGTTACGCACTTCATATTGCATGTTGACACACACCGGGGAATCATCGAGTAACACAATCATAGTGGCATGTTGACATACACTGAGGGACCGTCGAATAACACACTTCTGATGGTAATTTGACTCACCCTAAGGAACTGTTGAGTCACACACTTTTAATGGCATGTTGACACACACTGAGGAACCGTCGAGTTACACACTTCTGGTGGCATGTTGACACACACCAAGGAACCGTCGAGTTACACAATTCTGATCGCATGTTGACACTCTCTGAAGAACCGGCGTGTATCATAATTATGACGGCACGGTGACAAACTCTGACGAACCATCGACATTGGTTGTTAATGTCTATTTATGCCTTTCCATTGAAAACATGCGTTAATTTTTGTGATATATAAATATTTCTATCTCAATGGCATTTATCTCGCATCCACAGGTGTTTTAGGCATGGACCCTCCTTTTCTGTGTTTAAGTTTTTTTCAGTAAAGGAGACTTGAAGGTATGATAATATAAAAATAAGAGATGTGGTACGATTGCCAATGAGACAACTCTCCACCTGCGACCAAATGACAAAGAAGTTAACAACTATAGGTCACCATACGGCCTTCAACATTTAGCAAAACCATACCGCATAGTCAGCTATAAAGGGCCCCGAAATGACAAATGTAAAACAATTCAAACGAGAAAACCAACGACCTGGTTTATGTACAAAACAATGAATGAAGAAAAAATATGATATACAGCCACAAACGACAACCACTGAATAAAAGGCTCCTGACTTGGGGTACATACAGAATGTGGATGATTAAACACGTTTGCAGGCGCCCAACCCTCCTCAAACCAGGGACAGTGGTGTTACAGCACAACATATGAACAAACTATAAAAATAAGTTAAAAAGGGCTTAACTCATCAGATCGATACAAAGCAGAAAGACAAGTAACAAAAACACAGACCGGAAGTGACAGGATATTTAAACAACAAAAAAGACACTAGGTACAAATATGAGAGCATATAAGCATTTACTGATAGCTAGTTCAGAGCAAATAACAACTCATACAAAAAAAGTGTATCTAAGACTAAAATACCAATCAGTTCACATCCAACATCCAATGGATTTAGTGAAAAGACGTCATTAGCAGTCAGAGAAAAACATGACCTTGTGCAATGCCAAAATTAAGGTATCGGCAGATTGTAGAACCGTGAATATTCATACATGTATGAACATGTATATAACAATAATATTATTTTGGTTTTAATTTACAAAATCAATATTTATACCAATAAAAACAATATTCTAAGACCTTATTACAGTGTTGAATTGGAAATGATAAGGCCATTTTGCCCCTTGAATTCGAAACTCAAAATTATTATAAATCTGCCATATAACATCCTTTGGATGTTTATAAAACATTAATCTGTCAGATATCAGTACTGTTTTTAATAAATAACTGTAGGTTTGTTATCTCAACCTTTTTGCTATTTCAAGCTTCACAATATTAAACAAACACAAATGAGTATATGGCCATTTCCCCTATATTTGTTTCACTCACAGGGTCAAAATCTAAAAGTCGGGTCAAATTCTTCTGGAAATTGATTATCAAAAAGCCTATATCATATATCTAAAATAACGTTTCACAATTTTTCTTATAATTATAAAATCAAACAGGTATTCAGTTATTAACAGACTGCTGTTGATGGTAGTTTTATACTAATTTTCATCGTCAAATTTTGCATTGAAGGGCATCACTGATTTGTATTTGAAAGACAATACATAACTTTACTTCAAACATATTTTTGGTGTTGGTTAATGAAGTCTTTCTTGTACATTTTTTGGGAAAATTAAAAAAAAATGCCAAAATCTCTCAAAATTGCGGCTTTAGGCATTCTTTGAGCGTTCATTATTTGATGACCTGTTTACAACTAAGCAAAAATACTGTTAGGACCTTAAAGTACACATAACTCTGAATTTTTGTAAAGATTGAAATAATTTTTGTAAATGCCCTTGGTGAGGAATTTGAAAAGTGCTTAACTCACATTTAGTCTGAAAAATAATAAAATGATAGAATCTGATTCGCAAAAAGATACAAAAGACATATTAACACAAGTGAACATACACTGAACGAATAAATTTGATCTATGATACAATGTAAATACAAAATCAATAAAATAAGGGGTGAATAATTAAAGTAACAGTATTATACCGCTGTGAAATGTTAAACAATTTCAGAAAAACAACAATAACCTTAAACAAAAATCCGCCATTTACAATAATATTATACACAGGTATGGTAAAAAATCTTACCAAATGATGTTAACGGTAAAATGTACATTTCCTTTATGACGATAAAAATCGACTGATTTTGACGAATCACGTTGTTTTTTTTCCAAAAATTACGGTAACGAATAATTATTTGAGACCTCTGACTTATCACGATAAGGATATTTTGAAGAATCACGTTAAAATTTTAACCAATTTGAGGTTATTAAACGGTAGCCGAAATGACCGTTTGACGCCTGACGGTAATTTAAAAAGGCATTCCTAACCTCTTCAGTGCACTGATGACAGACTCATTGTAGAAACATATGTTTACAATCGAAATATGTCATTATGACCACATCGTTTACGGATAATTAAATTGGTCATAATCGTTAGATTATACTGCAAAAACGGCGGCATTTCCCCGACAAAGTTGCGATCTGCTGATCTTAGAAAAGAGGGACGAAAGATTCCAGAGGGACAGTCAAACTCATAGATCGAAAACAAACTGACAACGCCATGGCCAAAAATAAAAAGACAAACAGACAAATAATAGTACAGATGACACAACATAGAAAACTAAAGACTAAGCAACACGAACCCCACCAAAAACTGGGGGTGATCTCAGGTGCTCCGGAAGGGTAAGCAGATCCTGCTCCACATGTGGCACCCGTCGTGTTGCTTATGTTATTACAAATCCGGTAAATAGTCTAATTCGGTAAGTCACATTCGTGAAAAGGGAAAGGTATTGTAGTTACGACATAAGGAACATATCCGATATCATCTGTGAAACGGTTATTCCATAACGGTCAACCAACTCGTGATGGCGTCCGTAAAATTTATGTTCCGAGATCTTTTGGTCCGAGATTATCTGATAATTGAGGCCGAGGTTAAATTTATATGCATCTAAATCTCAACTGCGCTTTAAACTCGAAGAAAATATTTGACACATCAAACTACTTTATTACATTGAATATTTTTCGAGCAAGGAGCAAGGAGGAAGCATGGCATTTGATTTAGGAGGATTGGTAAGATAAAAAATAGCATTTGGATCAACTTGAGTAGAGACAAAGACAGTCTGAAAGTCGAGAATAAAATTTTCTCTCAAAGTCCAGCCCAAAAAAGCGTAATGACATAGGAGGAAGGCGACAAAGCAAACACTTAAAAATAGCCTGTATTAAAAAATAAATTATGTAGGATTAAACTTTTTTCCTTTCCAGTTTTCCTCATTAAGACCATTTTTTAAGATTTGAACAGATTTTTGACAAATTGTATGAACAGTTTCTGTTGACAGACTATTCTATTGATCAATGATTCTCTGGACATGCTCAAATGATTGTTTGTTTCCCCTAACCCTGTCATGTCAATTCTTTTCCCCCCTTTGTTTGGCAGATGAAAAAAGTGTTGCTTTGGTTTCTATTGACAATTTTCAATGATGCTTTTGAAAAGTTGTCTGATAATCCATGTGATTATCCATAGGACACTAGGGCGCATGCGTGGAGGAAAGACGTTCATTTTTGACAGCTCCAATACTCACCAAAAATTACAGGTTTTCTACAAGTTCAATTTGTCCATACTTCAATATTTTTGATCCTTTTTGATAGATAACCCACTACAAATCACTTATAGTGAATGTACATTGTATTTATCAGTTTTAACAAAATAAATCTTTTTTTGTTTCTAAGGCCGCCATAGGCGGTCACATGACAAGAATAAAAGTCACATGATCAAACCGGAAGTTGACAAAAGAAAACAAAACAAGAAAATATTCTGAACGAAAATAACAACACTCTGTTGCTTTTCCTTCATACTAACATGGCTATTTCAATTTCCTGTGCTCTTTGGTAGCCGAAGAGACGAAGATAAAGTGAACAAAGGTATAATATATTAAAAATTTAACATATTTTATTGTACAAAATAAAAATGAGACCTTACTATACTTTACTGATCACCTCTTTAATATTGCTCATATGCCATCATGCAAACTTTAAAACCATCTTTGACAAAGAGGAGCATGAACACACACATGATCAGAAAACACACAGCTCAATAACAAACTTAGGGAGCCTGAAATTAAAAGTAAACAAATGCAGACCAGTAAATAAATATTTATTCATAATTCTACTTGCAAATGCCTTCGATACTGAAACAAACCCAGGGCCAAGATGGCCATGCGGTACTTGTAACAAAGCAGTTACCTGGAAACATAAAGCGGTATGTTGCGACAGCTGTGATACCTGGTTCCATATTAACTGTCAAGGTATACACTCAAATATTTACAAATTTATGGATGCAAGCAACATCTCGTGGGAGTGCTTACAATGTGGTATGCCAAATTTTTCAACATCATTATTTAACTCCACATACTCAATCGATACAGAAAATCAGTATTCTGATCTCAGTAAATGTTCAGACTTAAGCAGCCCAGGTGTACCAAATGCAACATCATCACCTATAGATTTACCGGTACATAAAAACAACAAGGGTTCACAACAGAAAAAGCAAAAATCCAAAGTAAGAAAACCAATAAGAGTAATCAACATAAATTTCCAATCACTTTGCAATAAAAAACCTGATCTATTAGAAATAATCAATTCATGTAAACCAGACATTATCATAGGTACAGAAACATGGCTAGACAAGTCAATACCATCAACTGACTTTTTTCCAAGCAACCTGTACAATGTATACAGAAATGATAGACCAACAAACAACAAAAACCAAAGCCATGGTGGTGTTTTAATAGCTATCACCAAAGAGTTTATTAGTTCTGAAATTGTAGAACTTAAAACAGATTGTGAGATAGTATGGGCAGAAATAAACATCTCTGGCACAAAAAAGATCTGTGTTGGTAGCTACTATAGACCCCCATCAGATAAAGGTACATCTTTGGAACAACTTAACATCTCCTTGAATAGACTAGATAATACAACAACCACAAATATATGGTTAGGAGGGGACTTTAATCTTGGACACATAGACTGGTCAATACCAGCATTCATCTTAGGCAAACCAGATGCTAAACAACATCAGCTTTTACTAGACATAATATCAAATCACCACTTGCACCAAGCCACAGACAAGCCAACACGTAAAGATAGAATATTAGATCTCATTCTAGTAAACAATCCAACTAGCATCAATAAACTTAACACACTACCACCGATTGGCTCAGCAGATCACGATATAGTCTATGTAGAAATGGACACCTGGCTTAAAAGAGTAAGAGAAACACCAAAAAAAATACTTAAATACAAAGAGGCAAACTGGAACATCATTAAAAATGACCTTACTACAACACTTAACACCATCAATAACTTGTATGACTTGAGTGATGCAGATACATTATGGAACACCTTCAAAAACGATCTTCTCAAATCAATAGAGTCAAATGTACCTCACAAAATGCTCACATACAAGCATAGACTACCTTGGATAAACAACAACCTAAGGAAACTCATTAACAAGAAAAATAAGTGTTATAAAAACAGAAATGAAAACCCTTCGAAATACAAGAAACTAAAACAAACAGTCCAAAAAGAGCAAAGGAAGGCATACTGGAACTACATAGAACAAATTATTTGTGATTTACCAATCAATGAACCGGACCAACATCAGTCCACAAACACAAAACCAAAAAAGCTATTTCAGTTCATCAAAAGCACTAGAAATGATAATACAGGAATTGCGCCTCTGAAAAAAGAAGGCATACTTGTAACAGACACTACTGAAAAAGCAGACATTCTTAATCAACAATTTCAGTCAGTATTTACTAACGAACCGCCAACTAATATTCCTGATAAGGGTCCAAGCCCATACACAAAAATGCCAGAAATAAAAATCACAACACCAGGTGTCGAAAAATTGTTACATAAACTAAATCCACATAAAGCAAGTGGTCCAGATAATATCAGTGGACGGGTTTTAAAAGAACTAAAAGTACAAATTGCACCTATCCTTAACACCATATTTACCAAATCTCTGAAATCAGGAAAAACACCAAAAGACTGGAAACATGCAATTGTTGCACCAGCATTTAAAAAGGGCGAACGATACAAGGCTGAAAACTATAGACCAATTTCACTCACTTGTATTTGTTGTAAATTAATGGAGCACATTGTGACAAGTAACATCATGAACTATTTGGAGGCAAATAACATACTCTACGATCTCCAACATGGTTTCCGAAAATCGAGATCATGTGAATCACAACTCATTCAATTTATACAAGAACTTCATAACAACAACAGCAAAAATATACAAACAGACCTCATTATTATGGATTTTGCCAAAGCCTTCGATAAAGTACCCCACAAACGTCTACTCTACAAACTTAAATTCTATGGCATTCAAGATAACACTCTAAAATGGATTCAGGCTTTCTTATCAGACCGTACACAAACAGTGGTTATAGATGGAATAACATCAAATACAGCACCAGTTACATCAGGCGTACCCCAAGGAACTGTCCTTGGGCCTATACTCTTTTTAATTTACATTAATGATTTTCCAGAATATCTTGAACACAGCAAATTACGACTCTTCGCTGATGATAGCATTATATACAGAGAAATTACATGTCAACAAGACTGCATAAAACTACAAACAGATCTTAATGCAGCAGCTAAATGGGAGGCTGATTGGCTCATGGCCTTCCATCCAGGAAAATGCACAATTTTAACCATCACACAGAAAAAGAAACCATTCAAACACGATTACATTCTGCATAACCATATTTTAGAACCAGTAACATCAGCAAAATATCTCGGCGTAACCTTACAGTCTAACTTAAAATGGAACAATCACTACGACAACATCATATCAAATGCAAATAAATCTCTTGGCTTTCTGAGGAGAAACTTAAAAGTATCAGACACCAATATCAAATCTCGTGCATACCAATCCATAGTGAGACCAAAACTTGAATATGCATGTAGTTTATGGGATCCGCACACATCAGAATATAAAAATAAGCTAGAAATGGTACAGAGGCGTGCAGCCCGTTATGTATGTAACAACTACCACAACACCAGTAGTGTTACATCCATGCTAAACGAACTACAATGGCCCTCACTAACTGAGCGTCGCCTCAAAACCAGACTAATCATGTTCTATAAAGTAATACATGGACTCATCGCAATTCCATCACTAGTCCTTATACCATCAGATACTAGAACAAGAAAATCACATACCCAAACATTTCGGCAAATATCCACCTCTAAAGACAGTTACAAATGGTCATTTTTTCCGCAAACAATCATCCAATGGAACATGTTACCACAAGTTGTAGTAGCATGTCAAACAATTGAAACCTATAGAGATCAGTTGACACCAACTGTTCTCCACAACATAAATTAACTCTATAAATACCAATGTACATATTTTTAATCACTTGTTGTCTTTGTTTCATGTAAATATCACCAAGTATTCTACAAATTTAAAGATAAATTTTTGTTCTATATAATTTTAAACAATATACTCCGCGCATGCAACAGTTCGTAATCTTCAATATAAATGAAGCTGTAACTGTATATCAGAAGAAGAAGAAGATCTCTTTATATGTTTTTCATCATTGCTCAATTATTATATATTCCTTTAGTTTCACATAGCTTATACCATACTATAGAATGTAAAACAAGAAGAAACTGTGGGGTTAATGACATTCTCTGTAGAGTGAAAACAAAAAACTGAAATAAATAGTTTTTCCTGTGTGTCAGGTCTTAATAAAATTCACATTTTAGCTACATTTAGGGGAAACCAACATTAATTTTTCCATGGTCTCTGTGAAAAAGTATGAAAACATTGAGTTGAATTAGAGCTTCTTATTTAGTTTCCAAGGATGATATCTAGTAGAATTTGCAGACAATTCAAACATATTTTGCCATTTAATATTTTCTATCATGTGTAAAGCTTTATCATGTTTATAAATTATACACTTATAACATATCATAACGATCTCTTCGGTATTCAAGTGTTGGTAGGCCTAAGGTTTTCAATCTCTGCATAACTGCCCTGAGGTATTCTGCTGCTATTAATCCTGCTCTAGATCCAGTACACTAATAGCCCCAAAAAACTGGTGAAGAACCCAAAATTTGATACATGTAGATAGTATCTGTAAACTCTTAATTTATATGATTTAATACAACTTGGATTGATTATAACTATTATAATTTAAGATACATGTATATGTCACTTTTACTCAACAGAAGAGTTTCCAATTTTGGTTTTATGAATGAACTACACAGTTTGTTGTGGGGTAACTTAGAAAAAAACATTATAGGACATTGTGATGTGAAGATATTTGCATTGTGACGTCAAATTTTTTGAGAAAAAGCACCTGTTGAACGAAACATTGGAAGATCATGAATGTATTAATTAAAATAATTTAACTTAAGGAATACGACTTTTGTTCCTTGTATATCAATATGGCAAATGTAATTGTTAGATAGAGTTATCTACCTTTTGAATAATTACATCTGCCATACAGTTACTTTTTGAGAAACTTTTCACAGAAGTAAGTTAGCTGCAGAACCATAGCTCTTAGGTCCTTATGATATTTTTTGACAGTTTTCTATGGTCCGCAAATTGTCAAAAAATATACGGTTCCGCAGCTAATAAGTATGTGTGCTTATGTATGTCTAAAGAGTAACTGGATCAATACTTTCTAAAATTTATACGCTTTAAAATTAGAGTCTCAAATAAGTGAGATTATAAATTAAAATATTATTTCTTACAAATTGTATTTGTAAATGATCACTGTGACCACTATATTATTGTACATGTACAATTAAATAGGGAAATATGTTGAGAGGGAATCCCTGACTGCATGTTTTGTGGGGTGCCCATTTGACCAGGTTTGACTGTATGTTTTTTATGATTGGGCATTGCTAGATTTAGCTAAAAAGCTCAAACTGCAAATACACAAAAGCGGATGAAAATAGGGTCTTATTGGTTGATTACTTACAATGTATGGTACAGTGGCAAATATTACTTGCATTTCAGGACAAAAGCAACAATTCAGCTAGGTTTGTAGTGAAAAGTAATAATACAACCTTTAACTCATTGTCAAAGGCCGTACAGTGACCTATAGTTGTTAAACTTCTATGTCATTTGGTCTCTAGTGGAGAGTTGTCTTACTGGCAATCATACCAGATCTTCTAATTTTATATTTAATGAAGGATGGAATGTTGTATAAATGTCACACTAAAAGCCATGTTTATGTAACAAATGTAGTACATTTTTGTACTAGTTGACTAAGATAATAAAATATTGAGTAATACTTTGATTTATTAAAATTGATTTTAAGTTTTAAAAAATTGTCTTATTCAGACCCCAAGATTTTTTATCTACTTATAATGTTCTGTGGGTGAATGTCTCATTGACTTCTTACCAATATATATTTTATTCATATAAAAACAAATTATTAAAATCTACAAATTTTGTACCTGTACTTTAGACTACCTTTTCATAAAACATTAATGGATGTTTTCTTTTTTTCATATTAAATTTTACTGTACATGTTATTGAAAGAAATCAAGTGTTACATGGTTATATTGTCGTGAGTATGTCAGTGTTCAAATAATTCATGTCTTTTTTTTGTCTTACAGAATGCAAGCCAGCTTCAGTCAGCATCAAGTGTTTTATCTTCAGATGCATCTAAATATGAAAACAGGGTAATTTTAATTTATTGTGACTATATCAGATGTACATGTATGGTGTGATCATTCAAATTGGAGAATATTTAAGGAATTACTTGGGCTGTAATGAGTGTTTTAGGGCAAGGCATTATCAATTTAGTTATAGGCTGAGAAATCTGTGATTCAGCTATTAGAAAAATGGACAAGTATGTCGTGTATGAGGGTAATATTTAAATCACAAATGTTTAGTTTGGTATATATATATATAATTCGTCTATACTGACATAAAATAAATAGTAAGATTAGTAATCAAGTTAACAGTTCAATCGATTTCATCCTTCCATTGGGACTCTTCAGGATAATTGTATCAGGAGCTATCCTGAAAAGTCCCAATGGAAGGATGAAATCGATTGAACTGTTAACTTGTTTACTTATCCTATTATTTATTTTATGAAAATATACATCTGCACATTTAAACTTTTTTTTTACGCCTTTATATATATATATTATATATACATGTATATATAAACAAGTCTAAATTGAAAACAACGTTCAAACCTATGATTGCGTTGGATAAAAACCGCAATTTTTATACGTGTGCATGCAAAACAAATTTCTTGGTAGAGGGGTCTAAATACAGCACAAACAACATTTTCCAAAAGACCAAATGAGTGAAAAAGTATATTTTAACAAAACGCATTTGACTAGCAGGTCGAACAACTGAAGTTCTTAAACCCTGCTGAATGCCATTGGCGATTGCCAAATAAAAGGATCACAAACGTAACAAAATAGATCTTATTATTAATTTATTACCAAACAGAAAACAATAAACTTGCGAAAAAGATGGTATACCGCAACCATGAGGTGCAATATATATATATATATACTTTTTAAAATGAGGATGATTAAATTGTCCATCTTGTGCTAATTTTCAGAAAATAATAGCGTTGTAATGTAATAGTCTCAAAAATAATAGCATTGTAATGTAATATTCTCAAAAATAATAGCATTGTAATGTAATATTCTCAAAAATAATAGCACTGTAATGTAATATTCTCACAAATAATAGCATTGTAATATAATATTCTCAAAAATTATAGCACTGTAATGTAATATTCTCACAAATAATAGCATTGTAATATAATATTCTCAAAAATTATAGCACTGTAATGTAATATTCTCACAAATAATAGCATTGTAATATAATATTCTCAAAAATTATAGCACTGTAATGTAATAGTCTCAAAAATAATAGCATTGTAATGTAATATTCTCAAAAATAATAGCATTGTAATGTAATATTCTCAAAAATAATAGCATTGTAATGTAATATTCTCAAAAATAATAGCACTGTAATGTAATATTCTCACAAATAATAGCATTGTAATATAATATTCTCAAAAATTATAGCACTGTAATGTAATATTCTCACAAATAATAGCATTGTAATATAATATTCTCAAAAATTATAGCACTGTAATGTAATATTCTCAAAAATAATAGTATTGTAATATAATATTCTCAAAAATTATAGCACTGTAATGTAATATTCTCAAAAATAATAGTATTGTAATATAATATTCTCAAAAATTATAGCACTGTAATGTAATATTCTCACAAATAATAGCATTGTAATATAATATTCTCAAAAATTATAGCACTGTAATGTAATATTCTCAAAAATAATAGTATTGTAATATAATATTCTCAAAAATTATAGCACTGTAATGTAATATTCTCACAAATAATAGCATTGTAATATAATATTCTCAAAAATTATAGCATTGTAATGTAATATTCTCACAAATAATAGTATTGTAATATAATATTCTCACAAATAATAGCATTGTAATGTAATATTCTCAAAAATAATAGCATTGTAATATAATATTCTCAAAAATAATTAATTAGAGAATTGCCAATCTATGGTAATCTACATGTATATCCTAATTTTGATTATACTCTTGTATTATACAAAAAATAGGTAGAGTATTATTTTATTTTCAGGAAGAACTTGAATTTGAATGGGCTAAAAAAGCTTATCACCATGCTGAAACATATTTTAATGTAAGTTTGGATTATTTTATAGACAAGAATTTCATTTACATGTTAAAAATGTACTGGTATGTTTCCAAATGTTTGTAGTTAACAGACTTAACTGCTTTTAAAGGAAATTAATTGCTTATCTTACAAAAATACAAATACCAGCAATAATTTGTTATAATAACATTAATGTATGTTTCATTAGAATCTGTAATTTTGATTGGCTGACATCAATCGCGAGGCTTTCCAACATGTCCAATACCATATTTTATTTCCGTATAAAATACAAAACCTCTTGACTGCATATGTTATCCCTGACCTTGTTTTAATAATGCATTGAAAAACAAACGAAAAGCTTGATTTTACTCTTAATTCCATAGTTGTAGCAAAAAAATGTAACTATAAGGATTGAATGGTTCTTTTTAGAATTTTATAGATTTGTAAAGGCGTTGAAATTGCACACATTTTTAAATGAAAGATGCTATTAACCTTTGAGAGGTGAATTGAACCAGCCTAGAAAATGTTTATAGCTTAAGATTATGCATTGAAATCACAAAAATAATTACCTGTGGAAATTTCCATATTTACAGAAAAATATATTATTTATAGTTTAAAGCAAATGTTTGAATCGAAAATATTTCTTTTGTAGAAAAATTTTATTATTTTTTTTCAGTTGATCAGCTCTGTAAATCCAGCGATATTGAAACTAACAAAAATAGACACAGACATTTATACACATTTTCGTGATGAGTTTCCAGATTTTAAAATTGATGTTATTAATATTGAGGAAATGAAATCAGCAGAAGGAAAAGAGGTTTTTATATATCATTCTTTTTTATCTGATATTAAAACATGTATAGTAGATATTCAGATTATCTAGATGAAAAGATGTATAGAACATGTAGATATTCAGATCAGTTAGATGAAAACATGTATAGTAGATATTCAGATCATTTAGATGAAAACATGTATAGTAGATATTCAGATCAGTTAGATGAAAATATTCAGATCATTTAGATGAAAACATGTATAGTAGATATTCAGATCAGTTAGATGAAAACATGTATCTTAGATATTCAGATTAATTAGATGAAAACATTTATACCGTACCTTGACCTATAATTGTTTACTTTTATAAATTGTAACTTGGATGGAGAGTTGTCTCATTGGCACTCATACCACATCTTCCTATATCTATATAGTAGATATTCAGATTAGTTGGATGTGGCTGTGAAGATTTTTATTTAATTGTATAGACTATTATTTTCTCTCCTTGCCCAAAGGACCCCCATGAAAATCCTGCCATTATGATTACTAACTGTCAATTGCCCAACATGAAGTTCTCTAAAATCTTGTTTGAGACCTTTTTACAAATCACATGTAATTGGAACCTTGGGCTGAATCTTTCCTCTTGAGTTTATTTTAAAACTTTATACAATAATTCCTTGACTAACCAACATGGTTATCATTACTATTAATAGAACATAAGACTAAAACATTAATTCTGATCCTTTTCTATGCAGTAATATTAAGTATTGGCTGATACCTGACTTGGGACAGGCATATAATGAATGTGGTAGGGCTATACATGTTTGTGAGCACTCAACCATTTTGCAGTGCAAATGGCACTGTAACATTTTTTTAAATGCATTTTTTCACATTAGAAAGTGCTCTTTCAGAAATTCAAATTTTCCATCTATCCATCAGTCTGTCCATTATCTTTTTGAAACTTCTGAAACTGCATGAACCAAACCCCACTACTATCAACCATAAGTATAAAAATAAGAAGATGTGGTATGAATGCCAATTAGAAATTTTGCTTATACACAAAAAAAAAAGATCCACATGTATTTGCACCTACCACAATCGACTGTTTTGTGAAAATTTGTTTTTAATTTAAAAGTTTACAAATATCTTGAAGCTCCATACTATAATTAAAACAGGTAAATAAGTTAATAAGATGCATAAAATCCTAAAATGTGCACCTACAATAAACTTTTAAAGTCCATAGAAACAGATGTAAACAATCCAATATACCAACTTACCCAGTAGCTTTTTTTACCTTCTCTAGTAAAGAGTCCCATCTCTTTCGTTTAATTTCAACTGGGTATCAGCCTGATTTAGACTGTGGCAGGGTTAAACATGTTTGCTGGCACCAAACCCTCCCCCTAACCTGGGACAGTGGTGTAACAGTACAACATAAGAACAAACTATGAAAATCAGTTGAAAAGGGCTAAACTTATAAGCCAATAATAACTAATAAATAAATCATGTATCTAAGACTAAAATGAATAACTATACAATATATAGCATTTTACTGTGGAAAAAGTTAGATTTGTCTCCCTTTTATAACAAATTATACTTAGTTGAGTTTGTGAATACAAGTTCTTTAAGATGTTGCCAATTTAAGCATTAAAAATTAGAAATTAGAATGTTAAAAAGTTCATATTCTTGAATATTTGAAAGAAAGATCAGATGGTTTCATTTTCTACTAATTGTTTTTTTTTTTTCAGAAATGGCGCTCATTTTGTGAGATTTACAAAGAAAAGGTTGAAGATTATAACATGGGATCATTACTTAGAACTGATTGTACACAAGATTATTCTGAAGAAAATTCATTTTTAGGTAAAATATTTTAGTATGGCACACTTCCCATAACAACGTCACAGCAATGCATAGGAACTTTATATAACTCGTTTTTTCATGGTTGTAGCATTTATATGTAATTATAAGAATTGAATGCTTTTTTGTTATTTTATAGAATTATAAAAGTGTTGACTGCACACTTTTTTAGTATGAAGCACTTATTCAAAAGGTCAATGCTTTTACACCCCAATAGAATAACAAAAAGAAGTATTCAATTCTTCAGTACATTACAAATTACTTCTCATGGTTATATGTAGAGCTTGAGATGAACAAATCACTTCTCATGGTTATATGCAGAGCTTGAGATGAACAAATTACTTCTCACTGTTATATGCAGAGCTTGAGATGAACAAATTACTTCTCATGGTTATATGCAGAGCTTGAGATGAACAAATTACTTCTCATGGTTATATGCAGAGCTTGAGATGAACAAATTACTTCTCATGGTTATATGCAAAGCTTGAGATGAACAAATTACTTTTCATGGTTATATGCAGAGCTTGAGATGAACAAAGTACTGTTTTTTGTCTCGCCTTAACGGAGTCAAAAAGCGAGACATAGGTATGCTGTTTCCGCCGGTGGCGGTGGCGGTGGCGTCAACAATGTTTTAGTTTGTGATTAGGTCTAGTTCATGATGAACCACTAGTGGTAGGTCAATTATATTTGGTATGCAGTTGTATTAGCATTGGCACATTTCATTGCCATGGAGATTATTTGGTCCCGCCCCCTCAGTCAAGGTCTATTAACTTTGAAACTTTTCATAGTTTACATGTATTAGTTTGTGATTAGGTCAGTTTATGGGGAACCACTAGTGGTAGGTCAATGATATTTGGTATGTAGTTGTATAAGCATTGGCAGATCTCATTTCCATGGAGATTATTTGGCTCCTCCCCTTAGTCATGGTCTATAGACTTTGAAAATTTTGCTAAGTTAACATGTATTAGTTTGTGATTAGGCCAGTTCAAGGGGAACCATTAGTGGTAGGCCAATGTTAATTGGTGTTCAGTTGTATAAGCATTAGCACATCTCATTTCCATGGAGAATATTTGGCCCCGTCCCCTCAGTCATGGTCTATTTACTTTGAAACTTTTGCTTAGTTTACATGTATTAGTTTGTGATTAGATCAGTTTAAGATGAACTGTTAATGTTAAGTCAATGATATTTTGTATGCAAATTTATTGGCATTTGCAAGTATGGTTTCCATGGAGATTATATAGCCCAACCACTGATCATGGTTCATTGACTTTGAAACTTTTACATAGTTTACAAGTTAATGTTTGTGTTTAGGTTTGTTTAAAGGGAACAACGTATGATAAGTCAATGGTATTTGGTATGCAGTTGTATTAGCATTGGCACATCTCATTCCATGGAGATTGTTTAGCCATGCACCTTCAGTCATGGTTCATCGACTTTGAATATTTGTATAACTTACATGTTAAAGTATTGCTATTTTAATTTCAACATTTGCATTATCAAAATTACAAAAAGGCGAGACATATTTCTGTGATAACAGTTTATTTATATTGACATCTGGATTGTATAACTACAGTGACTTATTTAAGTTTTCATCAGATTAAATAAGAAATATACAACACTCATATCTGTTGTAAAGGCAAATCATTTCTGTTCAATGTATTTTAGAAACATATTTTATCAAATATAAGGAATAGTGTCACTGTGCAAAAGGAATTTTATTGAAATTTATTTTTAATACATGTTGTATGTCTCTTATTGTTGGGGGGAAAACACAGATCACTCTCTATTTTTTAAGATGATGCAGAATTTTAATTTGAAATTAATGAAGTTTATGACAGAAAGTTTATACACCATTTTAATAATCAACTACCACCTACCAACTTTTGACATGCTATTTGCCCGTAAATTGGGAAGAGAGAGTTTGAACAGCTACTAAATTTTATCGTGTCTTGGTATAGGTTATTTTATTTGTAGTCTTATCTATAATTTCATTTTTTTTTACAGTTGTAAGGATACAGTTTTTAGCAGTTGAAATAGCCAGAAATCGTGAAGGACTGAACTCTAATTTAAGACATAAAAAAGAAACATCATGACACAGCCTGTTGTTGTGAGGACTATGTGTAATAAGGACAGAAAGACTCTTTGATTGCCCTAAAACTTCTTTCAGTTGAAGCTACCTGTGTTTTAGATCAAATACTAAAGGAGATATATATCTTTATAAATGGTACACATCACCCTTATTGTATAAAATAGTGCAGATTAGTAAAAGATACAGATCACTTGATTCAAAGTGTTCAGTGAAGATTTGAATCATTGGGTAAAATTAATATGCCTTTCTGATTTAAGGTAGCACAATACAAAGATTTTATACCTCCAACTCCCCAGTTTTAAAATGCTGTAACTTTCTTTATAATGCTTGAAAATTTATAAAAGTGGTATTTATGGATAGCTAACAGATTACTCTTTCAAATTAATGCAATGTTAGTATTATACAACTATTATGTAATTAATTATAATTTTAACTGTGTCTAAAAAAATTTACAAGAAT
Organism: Mytilus californianus; assembly: GCF_021869535.1. Taxonomy (NCBI): domain Eukaryota; kingdom Metazoa; phylum Mollusca; class Bivalvia; order Mytilida; family Mytilidae; genus Mytilus; species Mytilus californianus. The sequence continues at coordinate 124,404,489 of NW_026262679.1, read as the reverse complement.
TTTCCACTTTCAATTGAAATTAGCTTCTTCATGGATACCCCGAGAGGGTTGATTTTATAATATGTTGTCCTAGAGCCATTATCTACAAAAGGGTGTCTCAGATTTTGGATAGAATGTATAGATCAAATTTTACACCTAATCAAATAATCTCTACTTTTATGTGGTAAGGATGTTTACACTAATTACAGATTTATGAGAAAATGGAATACGATAGCGATAATTTGAGACACCCTTTTATAGCTCCTGCTGTGTTGATTAAGATAACGTTAAAATTTCTTGTGTAGTTATAGAGATGTCAGAGCTAAATTCATTCAAGTGAACTGACCAAGATTTTGCCATTAATTGCATAATAATTGATTACTTAATGATTGCATAACAAAAATATTGCATTCATTTAAAAGATTAATCTTTTATCTATCTATATATACCTCTTTTATTAATTTGTTTGCAGTCATAAGAAAGTACCATCATTTTAAAGGTTGGAGATTGGAAGTAAAAAAATCTTTGTATTGTGCTACCTTAATAAAGTTACAATTTGACTGTTTTAATACAGATTTTGGGCTTTTGATGTAATTATTTGTTGATTTCTGAATATATTACTGCCGTATGCTTTATATGAAAAATGTGAAGTAAAATTTCTTGTTATTTCTCCATATGCTTTTATGCCCTGCTACATATGTGTCTGGAACACATTGTATATCAGCCAATATGTTATTGAGTTGTTTCTGAAATTTCTATAATATTTTATGAAGTGTTTAACTATGTTTATTGTCTTGTATATACATTATAGTTCTATATCATTTAAGCCATCATGACATACACTTCAAATTTGAAATTATTGTAAAATTTATGGTTAAAATTTTGTGATTAATTTCTAAGCAGACAATAAAGATACATTGTGTAAACCAATATTATGTCATAATAGGCCTTAATTGGAAAGATAAATCTGTGGATGTACTGTAGCAAATGTTTCAAAACTTTGCATACTGTACATGCAGAAATTATTGCAATTTTTTTAAAGTACAAAAATGTGAGGTTTCTATTTGTGATTTCAGGATAATCTGCATACAGTTATATGTATTGGATATCAGAATGTAACTTCCTCTTATCGCAATACTCACCCAGTCAAAATATTTGCATCAATAAAACAGAAACTCTATTTCATAATTTCAAGTTAACATTTCTATGGTTTATGGTTTTTATGTTAGTTGTTTTTGTGCCTTGTACTGATATTTTTAAATAAGCCAATTGCTACCGATTATTTTAGTTTGTTCTTATGTTGTACTGGTACACAACTGTCCCAGGTTAGGTGATGGTTGACCGCTCACCAACATGTTTAACCCTGCCACATTCTTTATGTGCCTGTCCCAAGTCAGGAGCCTGCAGTTCAGTGGTTGTCGTTGGTTCATGTCTGTAATATTTGTTTATTGTAAATTGTTTTGTTATGAATTAGGCCGTTAGTTTCTTCGTTTGAATTGTTTCACATTTTTCATGTCGGCCCTTTTATAGCTGACTATATGGTATGGGTTTTTATTCTCATTGTTGAAGGCTGTACAGTTGCCTATGATTGCTTACATCCACTTCATATTTAACTCTGGTTGATAGTTGTCTCATTGACATTTGTACCACATCTCCTTATTGTTAGCTCATCTGGACCAAAGGGCCAGGTGAGCTTTTCTCATCACTTGGCATCCATAGTCCATTGTCATCGTCAGTCGTCGTTAACTTTTACAAAAGTCTTCTCCTCTGAATCTACTGGGCCAAATTTAATAAAACTTGGCCACAATCATCATTGTGGTATCTAAAAATGTGTCCGATGACCCGCCTTGGTTGTTGTTGGTTGACTCCTTATTAGAGTTATTGCCCTTTGATGACGATTTTTAACAATTTTTTGCGTTTTTGCCTTACATCTTAAAAATTATAATAGATAGATAGAAACTTAAATAAGCAAAAAATGATCAGCAAGACAAGATCTACAATTAAGACAATTTGTAGGAAATTGTCCAACAACTCCTTATTGGAGTTATTGCCCCGTTAAAGACGATTTTTACCATTTTTTTTTGTGTTTTGCCTTTTATGATAAAAATTATGATAAATAAATAGACACTTTATATCACATAAATGATCAGCAAGTCAAGATCTACTAACAAGTCAAATTTTGCTGATATAATTAGTAGACTGTCACTCTTTATAGTAGTGATTGCCCTTAATTGAGGATTTTTTCCCCTCTTTTGTGTTTTGAGCAAAAACTAAAGAAAATAGAGAGAAACTAAACAGACTAACTGATCAGTAATACTAGATTAACAAAACAGAGATTTTTGTCATTAATTCTATTCTTGTCTACAATGTTGGAGAGTTCCTTTGTTAAATATGCACATAGACCAAGGTCAGCGACACAGGCTCTTAAGAGCCTCTAGTTATATTTCTATCTGTTCAAAGATATGAACATTAAAAATACACATAATGGAGTAAATGTGAATTTGTGGTTGGGTAGGTACAAACATTCATTCATCATGTTACCATGTTGTCAACAGAACTTATTTACAGATTTGTGAAAAACTTTATAAAAAAATAAGTCTACATGTACATCTGACCTTGACCTCATGTTCATGGTTTATTTGGGAATGTAAAGTTTTCGTGGTTAGGTCTGTTTCTCAGATTATGTAAGCAACATTTTAAGTATATTCGGTTTATTAAATGATTGTTTAGTATACATGTCCATATAGCAGGGCTCATCTGACCTTGACTCACTGGTAATTTACATCATAACATGGAAGTATTATATTGACTTCCATGATCATAATAATGTTAACTTTATGTGATACTTGTATAGATGTCTGTGTATTGTTTGAGAATGCCTAGACATATGTATTTTGGTTAAATAGTTACTTTTGTAGCCTTGATTCAAACTTAAGATTAATAAATTAAAGTTCAACCCCTAGAAATACTAGTTAAAAAATAGCAGACAGTATTTTATCTTTTTCGATTAAGTCTATAAGTAAACAAAAACAAAAGCAAAAACCAATTAAAGGAAAATTCATAAACTTGTTAGCTTTATAAAAAAATCACAATAAATAAAGGGGAGTTTTTTTTTTTTTTGTAAGAAATCAATAGCATCCTCAATCTGACAAAATGCAGGAAAAATTTTAAGGAAAACCACCAAAACCAAACATATTTGATCAATTCATATGGTCAGTTAATTGATGGATAAACATGTCAAAATTAGAAGATGTGGTATGATTGCCAATGAAACAACTCTCCACTAGTGACCAAATGACATAGAAGTTAAAAACTATAGGTCAACATACAGCCTTCAACAATGAGCAAAACTCTTAGTGCATAGCAACCTATAAAAGGCCCTGAAATGACAAAAATAAAATGTAAAACAATGCCTGCCATATAATATAACCTTTTTCTATTTACACCTATGATTTTCATCTTTTTAACACTTCATGACTTTTTATTAGCGAGGTATGAAGAAGTCTAAAACCTGTTTATAGTATGGTGATGTCAGGCAGGTCCTACAGCTTTCAACCTTGATCTCTGAAACTTCACAGGAAGATTGCACATATTTTTTTTTTATAATGAATTTTCTTTATTGTAACAAATAGACTAGCACAACATGTATGAACAAAGGTATAAAGAATGACATATTCACACAAAGGAAGTATTAAATAATTAAACAACAATTGAATATATGATGGTGCAACAATAGGTTGAAAATAAATAATTTTCTTATAACATTGGAATCTTATTTGTTCTTGATATATCTATTAGTGGTGTTTCAATCAAAATTCGACATTTATTATTTATTCTATAATAGGGGCCCAGGGACTCCAGTATTTGTTATATTCATCTACAGAGAGGTTCTTAAATGAAATGTATTTTTCTAAGTTCAAGTGTTCCTTTAAATAGTTTTTTAAAGCATTTAAATTTGGCAAAACTTCTTGTAATTTTGATCAGTAAATATAGTATTTTGAAAGCAGAATAATCTTATTTTTAACAAAATTCAATTTAACATTTTCGTAGATACCAAATAGAATAATCATTATATTCAAAGGCATTTCAATATTTGTCATTTCAAAAATCCAGATGTTTAGTGCATGCCAGAGACTGGCGACCATCGGACAGCTCCAAAATACATGTTCTATGGTCTCTTGTCCTTCTTTGCAAAATGTACATATGTTGCTACTATTTATTTTCATCTTGTAAAGTAGTGAATTAGTTCCTAAAATTCTATGTATAAAATTCTATATTGGAACCAGAAAAGCTTAGTGCTTCTAGTATATTTTGTACACGAAGTGTGTATTTTTTTCCAGTTAATACCAGTCATATTAAGATGGTTCTCCCATTTTTCCTTTGCAGCAAAAGTAATATATTTCTCATTCAATATTTTGTACATGTCCTTTGAACCTTTTTTTGATTCAAAGAAGATACTTATGTTAAAAGGTAGTATTGCTTGAATATTTTTCTCCTTTACTTCAATATTGATCGTGTTTAACCACTCATTAAGCGAGTGTGCTATTCCATAATAATGTAAAATATTTGGCCTAAATTGATATAATTGTTGGAAATTTTGAAATGACATAACTTTGCCCTGATAATCTAACAAATCATGTACTGTCCAAATTCCAGCCTTTGCCCAGTTTTTATAGTAGACTCTTGAACCACCAATTTTAATGTTTTCTACCTCCTATAAAGAATAAGATAGAATTTCATCAATACATCTTGGTTTTCTAATTTGATTAAGGGTTTTCCAAGCATCAAAAACCTCTTGCCAAAATTTATTTGATGACCTTTTAATACGCCCAATATAACTTAGTTCACTAAAATTTATTTGCTCCACAATAGAGACTAATCTCACCCACTTTGAATTCGAATTATACAGCTGTCTTACCCATGTAAGTTTCAGTCCCTTTATAAATGCTTTTAAATTTAGCATTTTTAAACCACCCATATAATAATCCTGACATAAAAGATCTTGCTTGACCTTATCAGTTTTATTATCCCAGATAAAAGCATACATTTTATTTGTTAAATTACATAACATATTCTCATCTGGACTAGGGATAGATAGAAACAGATGATTTAATTTAGATATGACCAAAGTTTTTAAAATGGTAATCTTTCCAAAGGGGGTGAGATACTGTTTTGACCATTTTTTCAAAGTGTTGTCTATATTATCTAAAACTGGCCTATAATTTAAATTAATCATTCTATCTAGGTCGACTGAAAAAGTAATTCCAAGGAGCTTAAATGTACTGGAGCCCCATTTCAATCCCCAATTTACACAAATTTGATCCTGGCTATGTTTTTTGCTACCTATCCAAATAACACTTGTTTTTTCTATATTAATCTTAAGTCCCGAGATTTCAGCATACAATTGGAGAACACGAAGAGATGCATCGAGCGATTCTGGCGAGCCATCTAATATCAATGATGTATCATCTGCATATTGAGAAAGTACAAATTCTGTATCATCTATAGTAATACCCTTTATCTCCTTACTATTTCTTACCAAAATGCCTAATATTTCTGCATATAGCAAGAAAATATAAGGGGATAAAGGATCTCCCTGTCTACAGCCTCTCTCTACAGTGAAGAATTCTGACAGAAAACAGTTTTGTGTCACTGCAGCTGTTATATTGTCATAGAAGGTTTTAACCCAGGATATAACTGATTCCCCAAAATTAAAATATCTTAATGTATCATAAAGAAAGGACCAAGAAATGGAATCGAATGCCTTCTCAAAATCAATCAGCAAGAGAATTCCTGGGATATTATTTTCTTCAGTAAAATGTAGAATATCATATATTAATCGACAATTTTCGCCTATATATCTACCTGGAATAAAACCAGTTTGATCAGAACTTATTAATTTTGACAAAACAGATTTTATTCTCTCTGCTATACAGCTTGATGCCAATTTATATGTAGAATTTAGAAGAGTAATAGGTCTCCAATTTTTAGGCAGTTAAGCTGCCTTATGCGAGCACCCTAGATTTGTGGTCTACCCAATAAATGCTGAAATACGTGCCATTGTTATTATCTAGCTGGCTATTATGTTATTTATAACTAATTGAACACTTTTTTCATACTTTTAATTCTGGATTACAAAAAATATGACCAGAAAAACCTTAAATGATCGTCGAACCACCCAAAAGTTTTGAAGTTGCACATATGAAGTAGTGCTCATTAGGAATCCTTATGTAGTTTATTATCCCCTGTGCTTTTGGCTAAGATGTCAAAGAACAATTGTATGAAATATTTAATCGCCAAAAATCTCTAAAGACAAGTAGTTTAGATTTCCCAAATGGCAAAAGTCGTAGGAATATTGTTTGTCATCAATACGTAGTACAACTACGTCAGTAGTCTATTAATAAGTTCAACTGTTGGCGGCAATTTCAAATTAGAAGACGAAATTTTCGTATCTTTTAAATTTGGAGGATTCTGATGATAGAAAGGTCATTATTGTTAATCATGATATTCCTTTTGTTTGAGATGAGTGTTGATAAATTGTGTATTCACATTTGAATTTCAGTCTTTTAAATTACTCCGTTTTTCACATAAATGACCTTGTCAAGTAATGCACCAACATTCGATGTTTCACTTGTTATTAAGAATGAAAAAGATCCGGATCAAATCGACGTTGATGGGATGTTTTAATAAATGGGGACAACTCGTCCCCGAGACAAGTCGGACCGACTTAGAAGACAACATGGACCGCTTGTCAGATTTACTTAGGGTTTCATAAAATGTTAGACTAACATGTCTAGCGGAGCCATCAATCTTTCGTTTGTGCATTGGGATCTATTTGGGGGTATTTTAAGGGGCCTAAAGAAGGGAGGGGTTTACTGTAGAACCCAATGTTTTTTTTTTGTTTTTTTTTAATTTGCAAATGACTATATTCGAAAACAGTAAGTGATAGACACACATGGTCTTTAGTAATGAGAACAGGACAATAAAACAAATCAATTAAAATATAGGATGAGTCCCTGGGGGTCATCCCAACCCCCTTCAATTTGAAAATGTGCTTTTTTCTAGTAAACGGTCGATATCCCCGCCCCTAAACCATATATATTCATGTATGGGACAATATAACAAATCAAATGAATTATAGGGGGAGTCCCTGTAGTCAACCCCCCCTTTTCCCCATGTTTGAGAACTTGGAAACAGACGAGATCCCCACCCCTAAACCATATTTATTCATGTATGGGACAATATAACTAATCAAATGAAATATAGGGGGAGTCTCTGGGGTCACCCAACCCCCTTCTGTTAGGGAACTTTGAAGCGGTCGAGATCCCCACCCCTTAATCATATATATTCATGTATGGGACAATATAACAAATCATATGAACTATAGGTGGAGTCCTTGGGGCCTTTCTACCCCCTCCTGTTTGATAACTTGGAAATGGATGAGATCCCCACCCCTTAACCATATATATTCATGTACGGGACTATATAACTAATCAAATGAAATATAGGGGAGTCCCTGGGATCACTCCACCCCCTTCTATTAGAGAACTTGGAAACAGTCGAGATCCTCACCCATAAACCATATATATTCATGAATTGTACAATATAACAAATCAAATGAAATGTAGGGGAAGTCCTTGGGGTCCCCCCTGTTTGAGAACTTGAAAACGGTCAAGATCCCCACCCCTAAACCATATACTCATATACTTATGTACGGGACTATATAACAAATCAAATGCAATATATGGGGAGTCCCTGTGGTCACCCCACCCCTCCTGTTTGTGAACTTGGAAACAGTCGAGATCCCCACCCCTAAACCATATAAATTCATGTATGGGACAATATAACTAATCAAATGAAATAAAGGGGGAGTCCATGGGGTCACCCTACCCCCTCCTGTTTGATAACTTGGAATCGGATGAGTTCCCAACCCCTAAACCATATATATTCATGTATTGTACAATATAACAAATCAAATGAAATATAGGGGGAGTCCTTGGGGTCAACCCCCCCCCCCCCCCCATGTTTGAGAACTTGGAAACGGTCGAGATCCCTACCCCTAAACCATATATACTCATGTATGGGACTATATAACAAATCAAATAAAATATAGTGGAAGTCCCTGGGGTCACCCCACCCCCTCCTGTTTGAGAATTTGAAAACGGTCTAGATCCCCACCCCTAAACCATATATATTCATGTATGGGACAATATAAAAAATCAAATGAAATATAGGGGTAGTCCCTAGGGTCACCCCACCCCCTCCTGTGTGTGTTTGAGAACTTGTAAACGGTTGAGATACCAACTCCTAAACCATATTTATTCTTGTTCGTCATTTCAAAATTTCAAAATGATGACATACAAGGTCAATCTCCTATGTGTCACATATGCATATCACTTTACTAGACCTAACCAATGTGTACTAGACTTTGCCCAATGTCAGGCGACCATGGGAAGGAATAATTATGGGTGCTTTGTTTGGGAGACTTTGTAACAGCATCCTGTTACAATTATTTCTTGTTTATCATAAAATTTTATTGATGCAAAAAATGAGTAGGTTTAAAGAATTTACCTAATTATATTTATGAATTATTTCTGGTCCTTTAAAAATATTCCATTTATGGTTCATTTTAAAGAAAACATAATATAAATCTTTCAAGCCCAAGAATGTTTGACCAACTGTTTTATAATCACCTGTCATTTTATTCCAAACTTAGACATCATGGACTTGGGGTGAAGGTGGGAGTCATTTACATTTACTATGGGCAGGTCAGTCAGACCTCACCTTTGATCCCTGTAGTAGTAAACATTTGTCTGATTTGTGTCTCATAACTTTTGTACTGTAGAACACAAACTCAGTTTTCTTTCCAGGGAAGCAAGTCCATTCATACTATTACAAGCTCGTACTAAGTCAACTTGTACTACTAACAGTCAACTAATACCAACGTTAACTACCAACTAGAACAACTGCAATCATTGCGAACTTGTACCACTGCAGACTCACCATTAAAAATATACATTGATATATGCGTCTAAAAACCTTGATAAAATATAAATTATTTGCCTTAATAATTAATTCATTAAATAAACATAAATGTATAATATATGAATGTTTAATGTTTGTTCTTTTAAATCTTTAAAAAAAAAATTGAAGCAACATTGCCACAGTTTTCATAATTACGTTTGCCTTGGTTTTTGGTTAACTGCCTACAGCGCTTACAGTGCTTTGATTAAGAAATTGTTTTGGTTTACCATCTTTTGGAATACATGTAATCACTCCCTGCCTCTGGGTGACAGACATTTGGCCCTTCCCATATCCAAAATTTATAGATCTAAGGACAAATTTACCAATATCAATCCAAAAAAATTTTAAAAAATTCTGCCGTGTAACCATCAGATCCCGGACTCTTGTTATTTTTCATTCTCTTTAATGCTGCAGTTAATTCAGAAAAACTAATCTTTCCCTCCAATAACTGCTTTTCATCCTCGCTAAGCTTCGGTATATCATTATAACAATTGTCCCGTGTTAAGTCAACCCTTTTCAAACAATCTTGTTTTTTATAAAGTTTCTCATAAAACACCCTTGTCTGATTTAAGATTTCTTTTTGTTCTTCCACTATAACACCATTTTCTAAAGTAAGTTTTTGAATAGTCTTATTAATATAATTCCTAGTCTCTAGATTTAAAAAAAAATTGGTAGGTTTTTCTCCTTCTTCAATCCACTGACTTCTTGACCTAACATATTGTCCCTGAACCTTCTTTTGTCTATACATTTTAAGTTCTGCTTTTTTCTGATCAATCTCTTCAAGATTTTATTCTGTTAGTGCATTTTCTTCTAATTGTTTTAATTTTAAAATAATCTCATTTTCAATTTTTATACCCTCCTTTTTTTTATAAGAGGCGTATGAAATAGTTTTACCACGTATTTCTGTGAGTAAAGTTTCGAAAAATAACTGGTCATCAACAGTAAATTCAATTTCATAGTTGTCAATATTTTGTAAATTTTCATCTTTATATATCTTGATGGCATATTGTTCTTTTACTGTACTTATGATTTTTTTTTATCTCTTTAACATAGTCAGTATCATGAAGAAGGGAATTATTAAACTTCCAAAGGCCTCTGCCTTTTATAAATTCATTAATCTTGAAAGAAAAGATCACTGGTGAATGATCAGACCTATAACTATTATCAATTTTAACATCACTAACAAAGTGAAAAATATTATCAGAAATCAGAAAAAAGTCTAAACGAGATTGTTTAAAGGGTTTTTTTTTCCTCCAAGTAAATCTTTTCACATTGGGGTATAATTCTCTAAATGGATCAACTAGATTAAAGTCTTCCATTAGCTGTAATACTTTTTCTCTAGACTTTGGGTTGTTGATATTAACATAATTGTGAGTGTCAAGATTAAAACTTTGAATTAGGTTAAAATCAACACAAAGAATACAAGATTGGTTATCAAATTCTTCAATGATGTCTGCCGCCTTTTGATAAAAGCAAGGAGTGTCTACATTTGGCCCATAAATATTAACTAAGGTAATTCTTTGTTCCTCAATTGTAATATCCAATCCAAGAAGGTTTCCACCCTCACCTTTTTAACTTTGTGAATTTGAAGATCAATATTTAGATTGCACATATTGATGTCAGGCAGGTCCTACATCTTTCAACCTTGATCTCTGAAACTTCACAGGAAGATTGCACATATTGATGTCATGCAGGTCCTACAGCTTTCAACCTTGATCCCTGAAACTTCACAGGAAGATTGCACATATTGATGTCAGGCAGGTCCTACAGCCTCTCATCCTTGATCTCTGAAACTTCACAGGAAGATTGCACATATTGATGTCAGGCAGGTCCTACAGCTTTCAACCTTGATCCCTGAAACTTCACAGGAAGATTGCACATATTGATGTCAGGCAGGTCCTACAGCCTCTCATCCTTGATCCCTGAAACTTCACAGGAAGATTGCACATATTGATGTCAAGCAGGTCCTACAGCCTCTCAACCTTGATCTCTGAAACTTCACAGGAAGATTGCACATATTGATGTCAAGCAGGTCCTACAGCCTCTCAACCTTGATCTCTGAAACTTCACAGGAAGATTGCACATATTGATGTCAGGCAGGTCCTACAGCCTCTCATCCTTGATCCCTGAAACTTCACAGGAAGATTGCACATATTGATGTCAAGCAGGTCCTACAGCCTCTCAACCTTGATCTCTGAAACTTCACAGGAAGATTGCACATATTGATGTCAGGCAGGTCCTACAGCCTCTCATCCTTGATCCCTGAAACTTCACAGGAAGATTGCACATATTGATGTCAAGCAGGTCCTACAGCCTCTCAACCTTGATCTCTGAAACTTCACAGGAAGATTGCACATATTGATGTCAAGCAGGTCCTACAGCCTCTCAACCTTGATCTCTGAAACTTCACAGGAAGATTGAACATATGCTGAAGTTGTGAACCTGCTATAATGGAATTGTTTGAGGATTTTTTCCTCATTTTCCAGACTTTCGAATTTACTAATTTTCCAGCAAAATTTATGAAAGCGGGTACAGGTTTTGTGTAAGGGGACGACCATTTGATATTCTGGGGGGGGGGGGGGGGGGGGGGCAGGAGGATTTGTTTTGGATCGGTTATTTATTTTTGTAAACTAAGAGGACAGATTATCTATTTTCTGCACTATTGAGCAAGATTTTTCATTTTCATTAAAGCAAGGGACTGATTATTTATTTTCACAACTATATTTATATATTCGAAAACATACAATTTTTAAATTATTTGTTTATTATAAATAATTCATGTATAGTCAAGTCATTATGTACCATTTAATCAGAATTAATTATTATCCTCTGCAGAAATGAATCTCCTATATTCCCCAATGCATATACATGTATTGCATACATACACAGTATTAAAGTTTGTTTGTAACTAAGGCTCTTTTAAAAGTATTGGCAAACATGTTTTGCCGAGCGGAGCGAGGCAAAATTTTTTTTGAAGGGTTTTTGAACCGCTGAAGGCCCAAGAAGCTATAGAACAAATGATGCAAAATCATGCCTTCTGGGTGTTCCCCAGACCCTTTCTTAAACTGAAAATGCAAGTTGTGTTTTAATAATTTTATGACAATATTTTGGTCTCAAAGCAAAATCATGTTATAGATTCAGTGTAAGACTTAAGTTTCTAGGAACAACATCAAAAGACAAATATGCATGATAAAGCAAAAATGTAATTCACATAGTTAAGTCTGTGGCTGCTGTGTTTTTTTAAACTCATGATCAAGTTAATAATAAAATTACTAAATTACAAAATGAATGCAACACTAACAGAATACAGAAGGGCAATCAATGAACAAAAGACAAATAAATAAGAAACATTGATCCCGAAAAGTCAGGGGCTACGTCTGAGGGAGAACAGAACTTGCTTCTTGCAAGGCACTCACGGTGAACACAATTTGATATGGAGACAAGCGTTTGGTTTTGAAATTTCCTACATGAGGCATTTGTCTCAATGTAGTTACGGCCCTGATTTAATAAAAGTGAGGTAAGTGTTCCTGAGACAATTAACCTCAAGTTAAATGAAACCAATTTTCTGACATTTCAATAGATATAAGAAGATGTGGTATGAATGCCAATGAGACAACTCTCCATCCAAGTCAAAATTTATAAAAGTAAACCATTATAGGTCACAGCAAGTATATTTAAATAATATTTATACTTTTATTATTAATTTAAAAGATATGGGAAGTGTTTTTCGATTTTTTTTTTGGAAAAAAGATGAATTTATGAAGAATCTGGTGCCATCTCATACTTTCGATTAGACCTGCTGAGTTATTTATTTTCAATACATTGCAAGTCAGGTAATTTATTTTCAAACTACAACAGAACAAACCATTTATTTTTGTGATTATCAAGGCTGAGTTATTTATTTTCAAAATCCTCCTGGCCCCCCCCCCCCAGAATATCAAATGGTCGTCCCCTAATCAACTCCCCTTACAGTTTTCAACTCACATCTCTGAAAGTTCACAGGAAGATTACACATATGTTGAAGCACCTGCTTTTATGGAGGATTTTTTTCTCTTTTTCCAGACTTTGGAACTAAGTCATTTTTGTCTCGCCTGCAATGAAAGTGGCAGTATGAGAGACATTTGGGATTACAATCTGGCGGCTACTGCGTTGCGTAAACTATTTGTATTACACACTATATTTCAGAGGATAGTAGACCTGGAGGCTTCACACTTTGCATACAGATGTGTTATGTTAGGTAGTTTCCGTCTGTCATTATGATTATGCCCTTTGTCCTTGACCTCATTTTCATGGTTCAGTGACTGCCTTTTAAAAAAGTTCTGTTTTTTTATGCCCCACCTAGGGGCATTATGTTTTTCAGTCTGTGCGTTTGTTCGTCCGTCCGTTCATCAGTCCGTCCGTCTGTCCAGCTTCAGGTTTAAGTTTTTGGTCAAGGTAGTTTTTTTATGAAGTTGAAGTCCAAACAAATTAGAGTTTTGACCTCAATTTCATGGTCCACTGAACATAGAAAATGATAGGGCGAGTGGGCAGGTTAAAGATTTTGGTCAAGGTAGTTTTTGATGAAGTTGAAGTCCAATCAACTTGAAACTTAGTACACATGTTCCCTATGATATGAACTTTCCAAATATAAAGCCAAATTAGAGTGTTGACCCCAATTGCATAGTCCACTAAACATAGAAAATGATAGTGCGAGTGGGGCATCTGTGTACTATGGACACATTCTTGTTGTTATGTGAATTTCTCCCTTATTATGAGTAATATGATAATTTTATTTGGTATATGGGTTCCTTGCAAAGTCTACATGTGCGTCAGAAAGGGTTCACCTGACCCCGACCTCATTACATGTCTCAGTGATTACGGTTAGAGTTACATGATTAGGTCAGTTTCTCAAATACTGTAAGTAGTAGGTCAACTATAATTGGTGTATGGAATGATTATAAGCTGTACAGGTTTCATCTGACCTTGACCTTGACCTCGATTTCATTTGTCAATGTAAATCTTTGGTGTTTTGGTCTGTTTCTCTAATACTAAAAGTAATAAGTCTACTATATTTGGTGTATTGAATAATTTAAGGTGTACATTAACCTCATTTTTGTCCCCTGCGAAACACGTTGCGGGGGACATGGAAATACTGGGCGTCTGTCTGTCCGTCCGGTCTTGTTAGCGTTCTCAGGCGTACAATTCTTGCCAGATTTTTTTGAAACTTATATCATAGATTTATATCAGCAATGTCTTTGACGAGTTAAAAAATTAGTGCCAATCAATTATTTTTAAAAGAGTTATGCCCCTTGGAAATTTTGATTATATGGAAAATTGCACCGTTAGCGCTCTCATGTGTACAATTCTTGTTAGAATTCATTGGTCAATGTTTAGTTTCAGTTGTAAGGTCCTTTTCTAAGTTACTGTAAGCAATAGGTCAACTATATGTGATTGTAGGGTGAACATGTTTGTTGCATGATTCATCTGACCTTGACCTCATTTTCATTGTTCATTGGTCAATGTTAAGTTTTTTTGCTTTTGTCTGTTTCTTGTATACTATAAGCAATATATCAACTATATTTGCTGTATGTAATGATTATTAGGTATACAAGTCTGTCTGGCTTGGTTTATCAGAACTTGACTCATTTTCATGGATTATTGATAATGTTAAGTTTATATGATACTTGTAGTAAAACTTTATCTTTAAGACTATCAACATTAAATAAATCATGAAAAGTAAAGCAGGCGAGACATTTCAGGGCATGCACTCTTGTTTTAATATTCAATATAGAACATTCTCAATTGTTTAAGAAACATTCTGTGCAACCCGGCCATTTGAGTCTTTGATCTATTTTTGACTCTTTTATCCAAATGGTATTGTTCAACCATTTGGTCTTGGCATATCAAATGAATAAGTATGTTCAGGTGCAAATATAATATATTGAGAAAGAAAGGAGTTCACAAAAGTCACTTAATTTATATACTATATACATTGCCTGATTGGTTGATAGTTTCGTTTGTAATAAATTGAAGAGTAAACTAGTATTGTCTCCTAAATCTTGTCAGTTTAAACATTTTCCTTGTTTATTTAAATATTGTTACTGAATAAGTGTGACATTTTAAGAGATTAAGGAACTTTCTAAACATAATCATTAGCATGATCATGATTGACTATAAAAACTATCCAGGTGTTTGTTTTAAAGAAAATTGATAGTGACATTTATTTGTTTCTAATTTTTTATGTCATCTTTAATATTTTATTTATATGTACAAAAAAAAATAGATTTAAAAGACTATGTAAATTGCAGATATATATCATCAGCTATCTAAAGTTACCAATGTGGATATATTTTATTATTAGCTGTATCACATACTTTAATGAAATATCTGGTAAGTTCTTTTGAAAATGGCTTGATAGGTTTCAACCAAACTGCACATATTTATCTACAGGACATGAAGTTGTGGACCTGTAATTTAATTTTTGATCTTCGTGGTGTTATGAGTTGTCAACCAGACTTACACAGTTGACTCTTCAAGACATTTGGTTGTGCACCTGCTATTTCTTGGAAGACTCATACAATTTAAAAAAAAGCTTTCAATTCCTTGATATGAAATAAATAAATTGAATAACTAACAAAGCCTTCCTGGATTCTTCATGTGTATATGTTTAGGAAAGAGCAGTTTCATGAAAGATCAATTCTGGCCCAAAAATTCAGGAAATTTATCTTTAGTACCAATGTAATGAAAGTAACATTTGATTCAAAAATCTCTTAAAGTATCTGACAAATACAAAATCAACAGCTCTGACACATTCATGTCTTACCTACATCCATGTCTTACCAAAAACAGCTCTGACACATTTATGTCTTACCTACAACAGCTCTGACACATCCATGTATGTCTTACCTACAACAGCTCTGACACATTCATGTCTTACCTACAACAGCTCTGACACATTCATGTCTTACCTCCAACAGCTCTGACACATCCATGTATGTCTTACCTCCAACAGCTCTGACACATCCATGTATGTCTTACCTACAACAGGTTTGACACATTCATGTCTTACCTACAACAGCTCTTACACATCCATGTATGTCTTACCTACCTCAGCTCTGACACATTCATGTCTTACCTACAACAGCTCTGACCAATCCATGTCTCACCTACAACAGGTCTGACACATCCATGTATGTCTTACCTACAACAGCTCTGATACATCCATGTCTTACCTACAACAGCTCTGACACATCCATGTCTTACCTACAACAGCTCTGACACATCCATGTCTTACCTACAACAGCTCTGACACATTCATGTCTTATGAAACAACAGCTCTGACACATTCATGTCTTACCTCCAACAGCTCTGACACTTTTTATGTCTTACCTACAACAGCTTTGACACATTCATGTCTTACCTACAACAGCTCTGACATATCCATGTATGTCTTACCTACAACAGGTCTGACACATCCATGTCTTACCTACAACAGCTCTGACACATTCATGTCTTATCTACAACAGCTCTGACACATTCATGTCTTACCTACAACAGCTCTGACACATTCATGTCTTATCTACAACAGCTCTGACACATTCATGTCTTACCTCCAACACCTCTGACACTTTTTAGCTCACCTGGCCCACAGGGCCAAGTGAGCTTTTCTCATCACTTGGCGTCCGTCGTCGTCGTCGTCGTTAACTTTTTACATTTTGAACTTCTTCTAGAGAACCACTGAATAGAATGAAACCAAACATGGCATGACTGTTCCTTATGAGGTGCTGACCAAGTGTTGTTACTTTGTAGCCGATCCATCATCCAAGATGGCCGCCAGCAGGGGACTTAGTTTAACATAAGACCCTATGGGAAATACATACCCCCAAGTTTTTTTTATTAAATTACGGGGCCAATATTAAACCAAATTTGGCCTCAATCATTATTAGGGTATCTGTTATGATTTTAATATTTTTTTACATGATTTCCAAAACCAAAGTAGAATCAGGTGAGCGACACAAGCTCTTGAGAGCCTCTAGTTATGTCTTACCTACAATAGGTCTGAAACTTCCATGTCTCACCTACAACAGGTCTGACACATCCATGTATGTCTTACCTACAACAGGTCTGACACATCCATGTATGTCTAACCTACAACAGGTCTGACACATTCATGTCTTACCTACAACAGCTCTGACACATCCATGTCTTGCCTACAGCAGCTCTGACACATTCATGTCTTACCTACAACAGGTCTGACACATTCATGTCTTACCTACAACAGCTCTGACACATTCATGTCTTACCTTCAACAGCTCTGACACATTCATGTCTTACCTACAACAGCTCTGGCACATTCATGTCTTACAACAGCTCTGACACATTCATGTCTTATCTACAACAGCTCTGACACATTCATGTCTTACCTCCAACAGCTCTGACACTTTTTATGTCTTACCTACAACAGCTCTGACACATTCATGTCTTACCTACAACAGGTCTGACACATTCATGTCTTACCTACAACAGCTCTGACACATTCATGTCTTACCTACAACAGCTCTGACACATTCATGTCTTACCTACAACAGCTCTGGCACATTCATGTCTTACAACAGCTCTGACACATTCATGTCTTATCTACAACAGCTCTGACACATTCATGTCTTACCTCCAACAGCTCTGACACTTTTTATGTCTTACCTACAACAGCTCTGACACATTCATGTCTTACCTACAACAGCTCTGACACATTCATGTCTTACCTACAACAGAAGACATGGGTATGCTAATCTCTTAAACACTTTCCACCTTTCTGTGGGAAGACCTTTTGTTCTTATTATTTTTTCCGGACACTTTTGTTTGAAACTGTATTTGATCTGCTGAATCAGTTTATTGAATTCTTGTTGACCAATAGGCACCTGAATTTTGATTGATTGTTGGTTGCTTTACCACCTGAATTTTGATCTGATTTTCATACTCTCAACTGGGTTTCTAGAATGAATGTAAGATAAAAAACATTAATATAATAGATTCACCTGACCTTGACCTAATTTTCATGGTTCAATGATCAGATAAAGTTTTCGTGCTAATTCATTTTGTTTGATCTTGAATTATGAAATCATTAAAAGGAGAACATGCCTGTCCAATAGGGGTCACTCGACCATGATATTTTTTCAATGGTTCAATGATCGACAGTTTGATTAGCTATATGCCAACTATATGGTCTTAATCTGTTAAATAATGGTAACCAAGATCCACGTCTGTCTGAAAAGGGTCATATGACCTTGACCCTTTAATGTAAAGTTTTCCTGCTTATGTGAAATTCATTTGGACAGAGTTCACCGGATCATGGTACTCGTTTTCATGCTGGATTAACGTTCAGTTTACTTGATACTTGCAACTAGACTTATCTCTCAGATACTGTCAAAATATTATAAGCAAACGAAAAATGTCATCATGAACTCACCTGTTTTATTATGCCCCGCCGTAGTGGAGGGGGCATTAAGTTTTACCCTTGTCCGCCTGTACGTACGTACGTCCCAAATTTGGTTTCCGTTCTCTAACTTTAGTTTGCCTCAACCAAATGTTATGAAACTTATACACAATGCTTATTACCATTAAATACAGATCAAGTTTGAATTTTGATGGCGTCACTTTTACCGTTCTAGAGTTATGCCCCTTTACAAATGGAACAATTGCTAATTTTTTTGTTTCCGTTCTATAACTTCAGTTTGCCTCAACCAAATGTTATGAAACTTATACACAATGCTTATTACCACAATATACAGATCAATAGAAAATGAAAGGATATGGAGTAAATGTACATGGGACAAAATCTTTTTTTTTTTTTGAATTTTGGTGCCGTCACCTTTACAAATGGAAAAATTGCTAAATTTTTCATTTTTTTTTTTGAAAGTATCACTCAAGTAATTATTTTTAAAATTGGAGTTATCTTCCATGATTATAGTTGAATCAACTACAATCAATGCTTTAAACAATGCAATGTTTAATTTTGCCTTCCATTGATAAATTATTTATAGTGAATATAGCATCTTCTGCATGAAGAAGTAGTTTGCTGATAAACTATTTATAGTGAATATAGCATCTTCTGCATGAAGAATTAATTTAATAGAATTTAATACAGTACTAGCTGTGTATTGATTCCTACACTTTTTCAAATGCTATATACAAAGGGAGGGAATTCAATTTCTTTTAGTAATCTAAAGTGTTTTTGTGCAAACCAATATCACTAAGCCACTAGCTTGTTTCAAAATTAGTTATGACTTGTAAAAGCATTTTTTAAATGGAAAAAAATGCAAAATTTTTAGTTTCCGTTCTCTAACTTAAGTTTGACTTTACCAAATGTTATGAAACTTATACACAATACATAACCACAAAACACAGATCAACTTGAATTTGGGTAGTGCTACTTTAACCATTATCGAGTTATGCCCCTTTATAAATCGAAAAATTGCAAATTTTTTAGTTTCTGCCTATAACTTAAGTTTGCCCCAACCAAACATTATGAAACCTATACACAATACTTATTACCACAAAACTCAGATCAAGTACAAATTTGGGTAGCGTCACTTTTATCGTTCTTGAGTTATGTCCCTTAATAATGTTCTATGCAGGCGGGGGCATCATCTGTGTCCATGGGGACACGTTCTCCATATATTTTGTTTATATTTTCCTTAATAGTGTTTAATTAGAAAGCTTTTGTTCATTTCTGTAGCACTTATCATCTTCACTATTCCTGTTGGCTTACCTTCGATGACTTTTTAGTCCCTTCGACTACTATAGAGACTAAGCAAAGCTATTATTCACTCTATCATCATTGGGTATATTTTTAACCAGATGAAATAACAAAAATGATTGACAGTACCACAGACAACACCAACCACCAACACCCGGTTCCTCCGAAAAAAAGACGTACAAACAGGTGATGTAGTAGCTATTCGTTGGTTGGGGATTAGTTCTGAAATAACCCAAATTGTCATATTATGTTACTTCTCTATGCTTTTAAACTAGGTTAAGTTGACATATTTTTAAAGATTCGTATTTAAAATGTCTGTCAAGTACTGAAAAATATAAATCCACTTCTCTTTAATGTTTTTCTTATTTCTTTTGTTTCAGTTTTTTTCCTTTGTTTTTTCCTTATGTCAATAAAAGTTTTGTTTTTTTATTTGACTTCCGCAATGTTGTAGCAACCAACGACACAAAAAGTAGAGAAGCTATCCGTTTTTAGCTCACCTGGCCCAATGTGCCAAGTGAGCTTTTCTCATCACTTGGCGTCCGTCGTCCGTTAACTTTTACAAAAATCTTCTCTGAATTTACTGGGCCAAATTTAACCAAGCTTGGCCATAATCATCATTAGGGTATCTAGTTTTAAAAATGTGTCCGTTGACCCTGCCTGCCAACTAACATGGCCGACATGGCTAAAAATAGAACATAGGGGTAAAATGCAGTTTTTGGCTTATATCTCTGAAACTAAAGCATTTAGAGCAAATCTGAAATGGGGCTAAAAATGATCATCAGGTTTAGATCTATCTGCCCTGAAATTTTCAGACGAATCAGAGAACCCGTTGTTGGGTTACTGTCCCTAAATTTTTAATTTTAAGGAAATTTTGCAGTTTTTGGTTATTATCTTGAATATTATGATAGATAGAGATAAATTGCAAACAACAATAATGTTCAGCAAAGTAAGATCTACAAATATTTTAATATGACCAAAATTGTCAGTTGACCCCTTAAGGAGTTATTGCCCGTTGCCAACCAACATGGCCAACATGGCTAAAAATAGAACATAGGGGGTAAAATGCAAGTTTTGTCTATTATTTTGAAAACCATTATAAAGAGAGAAAATCTGACGAGAGCAAAAATGTTCAGAATGTTGAGCTCTACCAATTGTTCATACATGTCAAAACTGTCAGATGACTTCTTATAGGAGTTATTGCCCTTAAATGACAAATTTTACCATTTTTTTCATTTTTGCCTACTATCTTGAAAACTATAATAGATACAGAGAAACTTTAAAATGTTCTACAAATGGGTCAACATGGTTGAAATCGTCAATCGACTCCTTATTAGAGTTATTGCCCTTTGATGATGATTTTGACCAATTTTTTGCGTTTTTGCCTTATATCTTAAAATCATAATAGACAGACAGAAACTTAGCTAGGCAAAAATGATCAGCAATACAAAATCTACAATGAAGACAATATGAAGGAAATGGTCAGACGACTCCTTATTGGAGTTATTGCCCTTTAAAGACGATTTTCACTTTTTTTTTACGTTTTGCCATATATGATAGAAAATTATAATAGATAAAGATACACTTTAAATCACAAAAATGATCAGCAAGTCAAGATCTACTAACAAGTCAAATTTTGCTGATATAGGTTAGTAGACTGTCACTCTTTATAGGAGTGATTGCCCTTAAATGAGGAATTTTTTTTATCCTCCTTTGTGTTTTGAGCAAAAACTAAAGAAGATAGAGAGAAACTAAATAGGCTAAATTATCAGCAATACAAGATCAACAAAACAGATTTTTGTCATGAATTCTATTCCTGTCTACAATGTTGGAGTGTCCTTTGTTGAATATGTACATAGACCAAGATGAGCGACACAGGCTCTTTAGAGCCTCTAGTTAATATGTACATAGACCAAGATGAGCGACACAGGCTCTTTAGAGCCTCTAGTTAATATGTACATAGACCAAGATGAGCGACACAGGCTCTTTAGAGCCTCTAGTTAATATGTACATAGACCAATGTGAGCGACACAGGCTCTTTAGAGCCTCTAGTTAATATGTACATAGACCAAGATGAGCGACACAGGCTCTTTAGAGCCTCTAGTTAATATGTACATAGACCAAGGTGAGCGACACAGGCTCTTTAGAGCCTCTAGTTAATATGTACATAGACCAAGGTGAGCGACACAGGCTCTTTAGAGCCTCTAGTTAATATGTACATAGACCAAGGTGAGCGACACAGGCTCTTTAGAGCCTCTAGTTATATTAGTATTGACTATAATTTTGTTCATAACAGAAATCTTACCACTGATATTTCTTCCGTATAAACTATTCACAAATAAAAATCAAATATTGACAAACCAGTCTGCAACAACATCAACAAAATAAAAAAATGTGATACTATAGTCTGTAGTATTTACATTTCTCAAACAACGGCTAGCGACCGTTCTACTAGGGTAGTACATTAGCGTATGAAATGGAACACGTGATGTAGATAGTAAATGTTGTAGTAAATGTATTTAGATTGAATAGCCGGTGAAAGTTCTTTATTATTAGTTTAAGACCAAATTAGAAATGTTTACATTACGCTGTCTGCCTGATGGGTCAACAAGATAAGTATTTTATTTGAGGAGATAATAATTTACTATGAATGGACAAACATAGTATCTCATTGTGTTATGTTTAGAATTGATATGAAATTATACGAAAGGACAACTATGTAGGTGAACTATAACTATTCTATCATGTTCTTGCGATCATTACATATATTTTTAGTACAAATTTCTCCATCAATTTAACTGACTGGCTGATGTTTTAAGTAAATCTTTGGTAAAATGTTTCTAAAAATATGACCTATGTGTTATTTACTACCAGTAGATTTATCATAATTTATGATTCATATTTGTACTTAAGCGAATTAAATACAAACAGGGTCATCTCAAACTAATGCCATCAAAATAATGTACTGTAGCTTTGTTTTGATCTTAACTGCTGCTTTAATAAATCCGGAACAACAAATCTAGAAAAAAAACGACATTAAATATATATATTGTAGACACAGTTACATGTATCAATAAGAGATATTCCTACTACTCCCGAAATTTTTTGTAGTGACATTGTTGGTGAAATTATGGAAAAATTGACTTAAGATGAGAAACACGACGGATACCACATTTGGAACAGGATATGCTTACCCTTCCGAAGAACTCGATATCATCCCGGATTTTGTTTCAGTCTTTTAAAACTATAAAATAAGATGTGGTATCACCAGAGACCAAATGATGTAGAAGTTAACAATTATAGGTCGCCGAGCGGTCTTCAACATTGAGCGAAACCCTTTCTACACAGTAAGCTAGTTGTTTATGAAGTGTTCCGATAAAGAACCTTTGATTGGCATCATGACTTTCACATACACTAGCATTACACACAATATACACTAGCATTACACACATACACTAGCATTACACACATACACTAGCATTACACACATATACTAGCATTACACACATACACTAGCATTACACACATACACTAGCATTACACACATTAAAATGAAATATATAATGTTAATATACTTATAAACCTACACGTTCTTAATGTATGACCAAGAAATGCCTAAAGATGGTATGTTACTACTGCAGGAATCCATGGGAATCAACACGATAAGGTCAGTTTAAAAGGAACTCCTTGTGGAAAATCAATGATATTTGGTATGCAGTTTTATTAGCAATTCTCATTTTCATGGAGATTTTATGGCCCTACCCCTTGGGCATGGTCTATTGAGTTTGAAACATTAACTTAGTTTAAATGGAAAAGATTTGGATTAGGTCAGTTCAGTGGAACCCTTTATGGAACGTAATATTGATTCACTCATAGTGTCTTTGCATCGGAAATAAACACATTTATTCTAAAACCAGTTGTTGGCATGATACGGGTTATGTTCTCCTCGTATATTTTATTATGGCATGATACTAAACCCCTAACGGGAGGGATTGTGCTTGATTTTCATAGTATGAAGACATAATCTTTTGATCAGTTTAATTGAGGTCTGGAGCTAGCATTTTAGTAACTGCTAGTAGTCTTTTGTTAATTTATGTTGATCATTGACATTTTGCTTAGTTTCTTCTGTTACCCATTCTAACATAGGATTCGGACTTCTTTTAAACTGAGTTTTACTGTGCGTATAACTGTGTGTTCGTTTATTCCATATTGGCTAGAAGTATTAGGGGTGGGGAGGGGGAGATCTCACAAAACTTCTTTAACCCAGCCGCTCTTATGCGCCTGTCCCAAATCAGGAACCTCTAGCCTTTGTCAGTCTTACGTGTTTTTTAATTTTAGTTTTAGTTTTGTAAGGGCCAACTGAAGCCCGCCTCCGGGTGCAGGATTTTCTCGCTGCGTTGAAGACCCATGGTGGCCTTGGGCTGTTTTCTGCTCTTTTGGTCGGGTTGTTATCTCTTTGACACATTCCCCGTTTCCATTTTCTATTCTCAATACAGGTGTTATAACACGAAGCGATAAACGTACAAAAATGTATGGCATACTTTTAAAGTCTCCTGGTATCCTGCTTCTGTTGCGGGCGAAGGGTTCGGTTCAAATTTCTGTAAATGTGACAGTTCAATGTGTTAGTCCTCATCGCGGTCCGCCTTGAATGAAGAGACAAGCTCGACTCTCCATGTTTCTAAAGCTCCCACAAATAGATTTTATTTAATCCTACACTGTACAAATATTGTTTATGTGTTATCATTGGCTTATCTTATATATAGATTTGGTCCGGCACCTTCAGTCATAGTTCATTGACTTAATATTTTGTATATTTTACATGGTAAAGTTTTATTATTTTAATTTTAAAATTTGTTTTTTTATTATAAAAATGTCACACAGGCTAGACATATATATATATGTTAACAGTGTAGTTATGTTTATGTTTACCAATGGAGAGAATGACGGACTTGTGATTTTCTAAAAATCTCCTCTTTCGTGAATGATGTAGTGGTATATGGATTTCCCACTTTTTGTGTGAATTCCAAGTTCTTTAGTAAGAAATTCGGATAAATGATTTTTGCATATAAAACAAAATTGTTTGATGTTAAATGAAAATAATAAGATGTGTTATAATAGAAAAACAAAGGATATGGGGTATCCATCCATGACACAAAATCAGTACATACACAAAAAAAATACAATGATTGCCAATGAAACAACTCTCCACCAGAACGTAGAAGTAGCAACTATAGGTCACCATATGACTTTCAACAATGAGCAAAACCCATGATCGCACTTTATCCGTTTTCTGGCATAGTCATAAACTGCATGTGCCAGTAACTTGGTGTTTTCTTCTATTTGATGGACTGGGTATTGATTTCTGTACAGAATTTAAATCATTTCTGAACTTCAAATACTTTCTGGTCAATACGTTAACTACAGTAAAAATGTTGATATGAAGTCATACTCACAAATTTAGAACGTTCTTTATTTTATTTACTGAAATAAACTTTACAATGGGGCAATGAACTCGCGCTAGTCATAAGAAATATACGTTTATCAAAATTCTTGATTCTTTGTTATGGTGATTATTTTAGACTGTATATTTATTATTGTATATGTTTTAACTTTAAATATGCGTTTCTGTCTTTGTGTAAGGAGAATATTAAATGTATACTTGATTTGAATCTTATGCATGTTTAAACAATGGAATAGGACTATAACGTGGTTTAGTTTAATAACCTTTCCAAATTTTAAGCCTCAATTTTCGTTTAATTTCTCACTATGCATGTTCACACGTCAAAATACGCTAGTGCTTGAAGGCTAAATGACAATATTATTCAACGACCTATGGTACTCTCAGCATGTGAACTTACTTTGAACCGGGATCTAGACAAATAAAAAGATATCAATGCTAAAACATTTAAGTAGCAAGGCTGATGATCTGAGCCCTAATCAATTAAAATGAGGCACCGAAGTGTAATTGCGTGGCCAAGATGTCATCCATAGTTCACAGGTTATCCAAAGGACTTCATATTTTGATTGATATGGAGAAAAACAAAACAGAATCATTCATAATCATTTATATAGATATTAAATTTTCTATTCCATATTTTTATTCTTAAGCATACTGAGTAACACGCTGTTCGTTATTGTTAAGGCATATATGTTTTCTAAAGTTTGCTTGTTGCTTCAAAGTTTAAGTCACAGTAAATGGTTTGTCGTCCTGAATAGTTCATGGAAAAGACAAATAAGGGTCAACATAAAGTCTTCAACTATAGACAAGTGTATAAACATTCATATGTGAAATTCTACATCGACCAAAGTCTATACTAGTAATAAATGAATTTAACAGAGACTACTAAATATCTACCATAAGCACCAAATCCTCATTGGGTAAAACATTAGGATACATGTATAAACAAACAAAAACAAACATTAGGATACATGTATAAACAAACAAAAACAAACATTAGGATACATGTATAAACAAACAAAAACATTAGGATACATGTATAAACAAAAAAAAACATGAGGATACATGTATAAACAAACAAAAACAACCAATGACATGTCAATGAGTCGGGTCTTGCTTTATAACATTCGGCTGTTGTACTTCCAAACTTATTTCATACAGCGACAACATGAACATTGCATAAAACACGATCGTGTGTAATGTCTGCGGTAAATGTGCGAAGAATTTCGGGTATATATTTTTAGTAAAATAGTGTAAGTACTATTAACCAGTACATATGTTAAATAGGACAGGTATCGTATACATGAAGTTGTCATGTTTTACAAATGTACGTACTTTGAAACTGTTTTCTTTGAATGTTTTTTTGGTTGATTGTGATATATAAGTATGTCGGAAATCTATCTTCTTTTTCGGTACCATTAATTTTGATTTTTTTTTTAATAAATAAACTTCTTTTTGCTCTGTTAAAATCGAGGATTTTTTAAAACATCCTCCCCTACTCTTTAATATTTTTTTCCAGGAAAGTAAGAAAAAAGTCATTGTATTTAACTTTCATGTTTTCTGTAATAAAATACATTTCATTGCAGAGTTAGTAACTTATAATATAAAAATAAGAAGATATGATATGATTCACAATAAGGCAATTCTCCACCAGAGAACAATTAAAGAAGTAGAATGTTTGCAACTATAGGCTACCGTACGGCCTTCAATAATGAGCAAAACCCATACCGCATAGCAAGCTATAAAAGGCCCCGAAATAACAAATATAAAACAAATTATTTGTTTTATTCAAAAAAGGTTGTACCATGTTTATTACACATTGATATACACGTATACATCGCCATGATCGGTGAACTCTAAGTGAACCCTGGTTTATGGGGGAAAAAAACACCAATCGTTATACATTATGAATGAGCGTATTTGCAACGGTAGTAATCCCTTTGAAAGTAACTTAATCTAAATTTACATTGAAGAATTTCTCTCTCTCTATATATATATATATATATATCAGCACAACAATGTTTAAGTCTGCAAATTTGCGGAAGCAAATTTTTGTTCTTCCCTCGCCGGGATTCGAACTCATGTTATTGAGATATCGAGACAACACCACCTGCACTGTGTCCAGTACTCTAGACCACTCGGCCACCTAGACTGAAATTTTTAGTTATATATATATTTTTTTTAGTTTAAACAAGTCTAAATTGAAAACAGCGTTCAAACCTATGATTGCGTTGGATAAAAACCGCAATTTTTATACCTGTGCATGCAAAACAAATTTCTTGGTAGATGGGTCTAAATATAGCAAAAACAACATTTTCCAAAAGACAAAAAAAAGTGAAAAAGTATATTTTAACAAAACGCATTTGACTAGCAGGTCGAACAACGGATGTTCTTGATTTATTTATTCAGTTTATATATATATACAAGAACTTTGCAGATCTATAGGCCCCTGTATGACAAAAATTGAAACAATTCAAAACAGAAAGCCAACTACTAGATTTATACTATAACAATGAACGACAGCAACCAACGACAATCACCGAATAGCATGTTTCTGGTTTGGAAAAGGCACATGCATATACAAATAAGGAGTTAATGAGACAAGTACCAACCAGAGACCAAGGGACGAGGATGTGAACTATAGGGCACTGTACGGGCATAAACATTGAGCAAAGCTTAACCGTATATTGAGCTATAAAAGTACCCGTCATAACAACATGTAAAACAAAAAGAAAACCAACTGCATGATTTATGTTAAAGATATAAACGAAAAACACATAATGCAGACAAGAACTAACGACAACCACTTAACAAATTACAGGTTCCTGCATTGGGACATTTACATAAAGAATCAGGCAGCAGCTAACTACAACCACTTAACAAATTACAGGTTCCTGCATTGGGTCATTTACATAAAGAATCAGGCAGCAGCTAACTACAACCACTTAACAAATTACAGGTTCCTGCATTGGGTCATTTACATAAAGAATCAGGCAGCAGCTAACTACAACCACTTAACAAATTACATGTTCCTTCATTGGGTCATTTACATAAAGAATCAGGCAGCAGCTAACTACAACCACTTAACAAATTACAGATTCCTGCATTGGGACATTTACTTAAAGAATCAGGCAGCAGCTAACTACAACCACTTAACAAATTACAGGTTCCTGCATTGGGAAATTTACATAAAGAATCAGGCAGCAGCTAACTGCAACCACTTAACAAATTACAGGTTCCTGCATTGGGTCATTTACATAAAGAATCAGGCAGCAGCTAACTACAACCACTTAACAAATTACAGGTTCCTGCATTGGGACATTTACATAAAGAATCAGGCAGCAGCTAACAACAACCACTTAACAAATTACAGGTTCCTGAATCTGGACATTTACATAAAGAATCAGGCAGCAGCTAACTACAACCACTTAACAAATTACAGGTTCCTGCATTGGGACATTTACATAAAGAATCAGACAGTAGCTAACTACAACCACTTAACAAATTACAGGTTCCTGCATTGGGACATTTACATAAAGAATCAGGCAGCAGCTAACTACAACCACTTAACAAATTACAGGTTCCTGCATTGGGTCATTTACATAAAGAATCAGGCAGCAGCTAACTACAACCACTTAACAAATTACAGGTTCCTGAATCGGGACATTTACATAAATAATCAGGCAGCAGCTTACTACAACCACTTAACAAATTACAGGTTCCTGCATTGGGTCATTTACATAAAGAATCAGGCAGCAACTAACTACAACCACTTAACAAATTACAGGTTCCTGCATTGGGACATTTACATAAAGAATCAGGCAGCAACTAACTACAACCACTTAACAAATTACAGGTTCCTGCATTGGGACATTTACATAAAGAATCAGGCAGCAGCTGACTACAACCACTTTTCAAATTACAGGTTCCTGCATTGGGACATTTACATAAAGAATCGGGCAGCAACTAACTACAACCACTTAACAAATTACAGGTTCCTGCATTGGGACATTTACATAAAGAATCAGGCAGCAGCTGACTACAACCACTTTTCAAATTACAGGTTCCTGCATTGGGACATTTACATAAAGAATCAGGCAGCAACTAACTACAACCACTTAACAAATTACAGGTTCCTGCATTGGGACATTTACATAAAGAATCAGGCAGCAGCTAACTACAACCACTTAACAATTTACAGGTTCCTGCATTGGGACATTTACATAAAGAATCAGGCAGCAACTAACTACAACCACTTAACAAATTACAGGTTCCTGAATCGGGACATTTACATAACGAATCAGGTAGCAGCTAACTACAACCACTTAACAAATTACAGGTTCCTGCATTGGGACATTTACATAAAGAATCAGGCAGCAGCTAACAACAACCACTTAACAAATTACAGGTTCCTGAATCTGGACATTTACATAAAGAATCAGGCAGCAGCTAACTACAACCACTTAACAAATTACAGGTTCCTGCATTGGGACATTTACATAAAGAATCAGACAGTAGCTAACTACAACCACTTAACAAATTACAGGTTCCTGCATTGGGACATTTACATAAAGAATCAGGCAGCAGCTAACTACAACCACTTAACAAATTACAGGTTCCTGCATTGGGTCATTTACATAAAGAATCAGGCAGCAGCTAACTACAACCACTTAACAAATTACAGGTTCCTGAATCGGGACATTTACATAAATAATCAGGCAGCAGCTTACTACAACCACTTAACAAATTACAGGTTCCTGCATTGGGTCATTTACATAAAGAATCAGGCAGCAACTAACTACAACCACTTAACAAATTACAGGTTCCTGCATTGGGACATTTACATAAAGAATCGGGCAGCAACTAACTACAACCACTTAACAAATTACAGGTTCCTGCATTGGGACATTTACATAAAGAATCAGGCAGCAGCTGACTACAACCACTTTTCAAATTACAGGTTCCTGCATTGGGACATTTACATAAAGAATCGGGCAGCAACTAACTACAACCACTTAACAAATTACAGGTTCCTGCATTGGGACATTTACATAAAGAATCAGGCAGCAGCTGACTACAACCACTTTTCAAATTACAGGTTCCTGCATTGGGACATTTACATAAAGAATCAGGCAGCAACTAACTACAACCACTTAACAAATTACAGGTTCCTGCATTGGGACATTTACATAAAGAATCAGGCAGCAGCTAACTACAACCACTTAACAATTTACAGGTTCCTGCATTGGGACATTTACATAAAGAATCAGGCAGCAACTAACTACAACCACTTAACAAATTACAGGTTCCTGAATCGGGACATTTACATAACGAATCAGGTAGCAGCTAACTACAACCACTTAACAAATTACAGGTTCCCTGCATTGGGACATTTACTTAAAGAATCAGGTAGCAACTAACTACAACCACTTAACAAATTACAGGTTCCTGCATTGGGACATTTACATAAAGAATCAGGCAGCAACTAACTACAACCACTTAACAAATTACAGGTTCCTGAATCGGGACATTTACATTAAGAATCAGGTAGCAGCTTACTACAACCACTTAACAAATTACAGGTTCCTGAATCGGGACATTTACATAAAGAATCAGGCAGCAGCTAACTACAACCACTTAACAAATTACAGGTTTCTGAATCGGGGCATTTACATAAAGAATCAGGCAGCAGCTAACTACAACCACCTAGCAAATTACAGGTTACTGCATTGGGACATTTACATAAAGAATCAGGCAGCAGCTAACTACAACCACTTAACAAATTACAGGTTCCTGAATCGGGACATTTACATAAATAATCAGGCAGCAGCTAACAACAACCACTTAACAAATTACAGGTTCCTTCATTGGGACATTTACATAAAGAATCAGGCAGCAACTAACTACAACCACTTAACAAATTACAGGTTCCTGCATTGGGACATTTACATGAAGAATCAGGCAGCAGCTGACTACAACCACTTTTCAAATTACAGGTTCCTGCATTGGGACATTTACATAAAGAATCAGGCAGCAACTAACTACAACCACTTAACAAATTACAGGTTCCTGCATTGGGACATTTACATAAAGAATCAGGCAGCAGCTAACTACAACCACTTAACAAATTACAGGTTCCTGCATTGGGACAGTTACATAAAGAATCAGGCAGCAACTAACTACAACCACTTAACAAATTACAGGTTCCTGAATCGGGACATTTACATAAAGAATCAGGTAGCAGCTAACTACAACCACTTAACAAATTACAGGTTCCTGCATTGGGACATTTACTTAAAGAATCAGGTAGCAACTAACTACAACCACTTAACAAATTACAGGTTCCTGCATTGGGACATTTACATAAAGAATCAGGCAGCAACTAACTACAACCACTTAACAAATTACAGGTTCCTGAAACGGGACATTTACATAAAGAATCAGGTAGCAGCTTACTACAACCACTTAACAAATTACAGGTTCCTGAATCGGGACATTTACATAAAGAATCAGGCAGCAGCTAACTACAACCACTTAACAAATTACAGGTTTCTGAATCGGGACATTTACATAAAGAATCAGGCAGCAGCTAACTACAACCACCTAGCAAATTACAGGTTACTGCATTGGGACATTTACATAAAGAATCAGGCAGCAGCTAACTACAACCACTTAACAAATTACAGGTTCCTGAATCGGGACATTTACATAAAGAATCAGGCAGCAGCTAACTACAACCACCTAACAAATTACAGGTTACTGCATTGGGACATTTACATAAAGAATCAGGCAGCAGCTAACTTCAACCACTTAACAAATTACAGGTTCCTGAATCGGGACATTTACATAAAGAATCAGGCAGCAGCTAACTACAACCACTTAACAAATTACAGGTTCCTGAATCGGGACATTTACATAAAGAATCAGGCAGCAGCTAACTACAAACCACTTAACAAATTACAGGTTCCTGCATTGGGATATTTACATAAAGAATCAGGCAACAGCTAACTACAACCACTTAACAAATTACAGGTTTCTGAATCGGGACATTTACATAAAGAATCAGGCAGCAGCTAACTACAACCACTTAACAAATTACAGGTTCCTGCATTGGGACATTTACATAAAGAATCAGGCAGCAGCTAACTACAACCACTAAACAAATTACAGGTTCCTGAATCGGGACATTTACATAAAGAATCAGGCAGCAAATAACTACAACCACTTAACAAATTACAGGTTCCTGAATCGGGACATTTACATAAAGAATCAGGCAGCAGCTAACTACAACCACTTAACAAATTACAGGTTCCTGAATCGGGACATTTACATAAAGAATCAGGTAGCAGCTAACTACAACCACTTAACAAATTACAGGTTCCTGCATTGGGACATTTACTTAAAGAATCAGGCAGCAGCTAACTACAACCACTTAACAAATTACAGGTTCCTGCATTGGGACATTTACATAAAGAATCAGGCAGCAACTAACTACAACCACTTAACAAATTACAGGTTCCTGAAACGGGACATTTACATAAAGAATCAGGTAGCAGCTAACTACAACCACTTAACAAATTACAGGTTCCTGAATCGGGACATTTACATAAAGAATCAGGTAGCAGCTAACTACAACCACTAAACAAATTACAGGTTCCTGAATCGGGACATTTACATAAAGAATCAGGCAGCAAATAACTACAACCACTTAACAAATTACAGGTTCCTGAATCAGGACATTTACATAAAGAATCAGGCAGCAGCTAACTACAACCACTTAACAATTTACAGGTTCCTGCATTGGGACATTTACATAAAGAATCAGGCAGCAACTAACTACAACCACTTAACAAATTACAGGTTCCTGAATCGGGACATTTACATAACGAATCAGGTAGCAGCTAACTACAACCACTTAACAAATTACAGGTTCCCTGCATTGGGACATTTACTTAAAGAATCAGGTAGCAACTAACTACAACCACTTAACAAATTACAGGTTCCTGCATTGGGACATTTACATAAAGAATCAGGCAGCAACTAACTACAACCACTTAACAAATTACAGGTTCCTGAATCGGGACATTTACATTAAGAATCAGGTAGCAGCTTACTACAACCACTTAACAAATTACAGGTTCCTGAATCGGGACATTTACATAAAGAATCAGGCAGCAGCTAACTACAACCACTTAACAAATTACAGGTTTCTGAATCGGGGCATTTACATAAAGAATCAGGCAGCAGCTAACTACAACCACCTAGCAAATTACAGGTTACTGCATTGGGACATTTACATAAAGAATCAGGCAGCAGCTAACTACAACCACTTAACAAATTACAGGTTCCTGAATCGGGACATTTACATAAATAATCAGGCAGCAGCTAACAACAACCACTTAACAAATTACAGGTTCCTTCATTGGGACATTTACATAAAGAATCAGGCAGCAACTAACTACAACCACTTAACAAATTACAGGTTCCTGCATTGGGACATTTACATGAAGAATCAGGCAGCAGCTGACTACAACCACTTTTCAAATTACAGGTTCCTGCATTGGGACATTTACATAAAGAATCAGGCAGCAACTAACTACAACCACTTAACAAATTACAGGTTCCTGCATTGGGACATTTACATAAAGAATCAGGCAGCAGCTAACTACAACCACTTAACAAATTACAGGTTCCTGCATTGGGACAGTTACATAAAGAATCAGGCAGCAACTAACTACAACCACTTAACAAATTACAGGTTCCTGAATCGGGACATTTACATAAAGAATCAGGTAGCAGCTAACTACAACCACTTAACAAATTACAGGTTCCTGCATTGGGACATTTACTTAAAGAATCAGGTAGCAACTAACTACAACCACTTAACAAATTACAGGTTCCTGCATTGGGACATTTACATAAAGAATCAGGCAGCAACTAACTACAACCACTTAACAAATTACAGGTTCCTGAAACGGGACATTTACATAAAGAATCAGGTAGCAGCTTACTACAACCACTTAACAAATTACAGGTTCCTGAATCGGGACATTTACATAAAGAATCAGGCAGCAGCTAACTACAACCACTTAACAAATTACAGGTTTCTGAATCGGGACATTTACATAAAGAATCAGGCAGCAGCTAACTACAACCACCTAGCAAATTACAGGTTACTGCATTGGGACATTTACATAAAGAATCAGGCAGCAGCTAACTACAACCACTTAACAAATTACAGGTTCCTGAATCGGGACATTTACATAAAGAATCAGGCAGCAGCTAACTACAACCACCTAACAAATTACAGGTTACTGCATTGGGACATTTACATAAAGAATCAGGCAGCAGCTAACTTCAACCACTTAACAAATTACAGGTTCCTGAATCGGGACATTTACATAAAGAATCAGGCAGCAGCTAACTACAACCACTTAACAAATTACAGGTTCCTGAATCGGGACATTTACATAAAGAATCAGGCAGCAGCTAACTACAAACCACTTAACAAATTACAGGTTCCTGGATTGGGATATTTACATAAAGAATCAGGCAACAGCTAACTACAACCACTTAACAAATTACAGGTTTCTGAATCGGGACATTTACATAAAGAATCAGGCAGCAGCTAACTACAACCACTTAACAAATTACAGGTTCCTGCATTGGGACATTTACATAAAGAATCAGGCAGCAGCTAACTACAACCACTAAACAAATTACAGGTTCCTGAATCGGGACATTTACATAAAGAATCAGGCAGCAAATAACTACAACCACTTAACAAATTACAGGTTCCTGAATCGGGACATTTACATAAAGAATCAGGCAGCAGCTAACTACAACCACTTAACAAATTACAGGTTCCTGAATCGGGACATTTACATAAAGAATCAGGTAGCAGCTAACTACAACCACTTAACAAATTACAGGTTCCTGCATTGGGACATTTACTTAAAGAATCAGGCAGCAACTAACTACAACCACTTAACAAATTACAGGTTCCTGCATTGGGACATTTACATAAAGAATCAGGCAGCAGCTAACTACAACCACTTAACAAATTACAGGTTCCTGCATTGGGACAGTTACATAAAGAATCAGGCAGCAACTAACTACAACCACTTAACAAATTACAGGTTCCTGAATCGGGACATTTACATAAAGAATCAGGTAGCAGCTAACTACAACCACTTAACAAATTACAGGTTCCTGCATTGGGACATTTACTTAAAGAATCAGGTAGCAACTAACTACAACCACTTAACAAATTACAGGTTCCTGCATTGGGACATTTACATAAAGAATCAGGCAGCAACTAACTACAACCACTTAACAAATTACAGGTTCCTGAAACGGGACATTTACATAAAGAATCAGGTAGCAGCTTACTACAACCACTTAACAAATTACAGGTTCCTGAATCGGGACATTTACATAAAGAATCAGGCAGCAGCTAACTACAACCACTTAACAAATTACAGGTTTCTGAATCGGGACATTTACATAAAGAATCAGGCAGCAGCTAACTACAACCACCTAGCAAATTACAGGTTACTGCATTGGGACATTTACATAAAGAATCAGGCAGCAGCTAACTACAACCACTTAACAAATTACAGGTTCCTGAATCGGGACATTTACATAAAGAATCAGGCAGCAGCTAACTACAACCACCTAACAAATTACAGGTTACTGCATTGGGACATTTACATAAAGAATCAGGCAGCAGCTAACTTCAACCACTTAACAAATTACAGGTTCCTGAATCGGGACATTTACATAAAGAATCAGGCAGCAGCTAACTACAACCACTTAACAAATTACAGGTTCCTGAATCGGGACATTTACATAAAGAATCAGGCAGCAGCTAACTACAAACCACTTAACAAATTACAGGTTCCTGCATTGGGATATTTACATAAAGAATCAGGCAACAGCTAACTACAACCACTTAACAAATTACAGGTTTCTGAATCGGGACATTTACATAAAGAATCAGGCAGCAGCTAACTACAACCACTTAACAAATTACAGGTTCCTGCATTGGGACATTTACATAAAGAATCAGGCAGCAGCTAACTACAACCACTAAACAAATTACAGGTTCCTGAATCGGGACATTTACATAAAGAATCAGGCAGCAAATAACTACAACCACTTAGCAAATTACAGGTTCCTGAATCGGGACATTTACATAAAGAATCAGGCAGCAGCTAACTACAACCACTTAACAAATTACAGGTTCCTGAATCGGGACATTTACATAAAGAATCAGGTAGCAGCTAACTACAACCACTTAACAAATTACAGGTTCCTGCATTGGGACATTTACTTAAAGAATCAGGCAGCAGCTAACTACAACCACTTAACAAATTACAGGTTCCTGCATTGGGACATTTACATAAAGAATCAGGCAGCAACTAACTACAACCACTTAACAAATTACAGGTTCCTGAAACGGGACATTTACATAAAGAATCAGGTAGCAGCTAACTACAACCACTTAACAAATTACAGGTTCCTGAATCGGGACATTTACATAAAGAATCAGGTAGCAGCTAACTACAACCACTAAACAAATTACAGGTTCCTGAATCGGGACATTTACATAAAGAATCAGGCAGCAAATAACTACAACCACTTAACAAATTACAGGTTCCTGAATCAGGACATTTACATAAAGAATCAGGCAGCAGCTAACTACAACCACTTAACAAATTTCAGGTTCCTGAATCGGGACATTTACATAAAGAATCAGGTAGCAGCTAACTACAACCACTTAACAAATTACAGGTTCCTGCATTGGGACATTTACTTAAAGAATCAGGCAGCAGCTAACTACAACCACTTAACAAATTACAGGTTCCTGCATTGGGACATTTACATAAAGAATCAGGCAGCAACTAACTACAACCACTTAACAAATTACAGGTTCCTGAAACGGGACATTTACATAAAGAATCAGGTAGCAGCTAACTACAACCACTTAACAAATTACAGGTTTCTGAATCGGGACATTTACATAAAGAATCAGGCAGCAGCTAACTACAACCACCTAACAAATTACAGGTTACTAAGTACTGCATTGGGACATTTACATAAAGAATCAGGCAGCAGCTAACTACAACCACTTAACAAATTACAGGTTCCTGAATCGGGACATTTACATAAAGAATCAGGCAGCAGCTAACTACAACCACTTAACAAATTACAGGTTACTGCATTGGGAAATTTACATAAAGAATCAGGCAGCAGCTAACTTCAACCACTTAACAAATGACAGGTTCCTGAATCGGGACATTTACATAAAGAATCAGGCAGCAGCTAACTACAAACCACTTAACAAATTACAGGTTCCTGCATTGGGACATTTACATAAAGAATCAGGCAGCAGCTAACTACAACCACCTCACAAATGACAGGTTCCTGCATTTGGACATTTACATAAAGAATCAGGCAGCAGGTAACTACAACCACTTAACAAATTACAGGTTCCTGAATCGGGACATTTACATAAAGAATCAGGTAGCAGCTAACTACAACCACTTAACAAATTACAGGTTCCTGAATCGGGACATTTACATAAAGAATCAGGCAGCAGCTAACTACAACCACTTAACAAATTACAGGTTCCTGCATTGGGACATTTACATAAAGAATCAGGCAGCAGCTAACTACAACCACTTAACAAATTACAGGTTCCTGAATCGGGACATTTACATAAAGAATCAGGCAGCAAATAACTACAACCACTTAACAAATTATAGGTTCCTGAATCAGGACATTTACATAAAGAATCAGGCAGCAACTAACTACAACCACTTAACAAATTACAGGTTCCTGAATCGGGACATTTACATAAAGAATCAGGTAGCAGCTAACTACAACCACTTAACAAATTACAGGTTCCTGCATTGGGACATTTACTTAAAGAATCAGGCAGCAGCTAACTACAACCACTTAACAAATTACAGGTTCCTGAATCGGGACATTTACATAAAGAATCAGGCAGCAGATAACTACAAACCACTTAACAAATTACAGGTTCCTGAATCAGGACATTTACATAAAGAATCAGGCAGCAGCTAACTACAACCACTAAACAAATTACAGGTTCCTGCATTTGGACATTTACATAAAGAATCAGGCAGCAGCTAACTAAAACCACTTAACAAATTACAGGTTCCTGAATCGGGACATTTTCATAAAGAATCAGGTAGCAGCTAACTACAACCACTTAACAAATTACAGGTTCCTGCATTGGGACATTTACTTAAAGAATCAGGCAGCAGCTAACTACAACCACTTAACAAATAACAGGTTCCTGCATTGGGACATTAACATAAAGAAGCAGGCAGCAACTAACTACAACCACTTAACAAATTACAGGTTCCTGAAACGGGACATTTACATAAAGAATCAGGTAGCAGCTAACCACAACCACTTAACAAATTACAGGTTCCTGAATCGGGACATTTACATAAAGAATCAGGCAGCAGCTAACTACAACCACTTAACAAATTACAGGTTTCTGAATCGGGACATTTACATAAAGAATCAGGCAGCAGCTAACTACAACCACTTAACAAATTACAGGTTACTGCATTGGGACAATTACATAAAGAATCAGGCAGCAGCTAACTACAACCACTAAACAAATTACAGGTTCCTGAATCGGGACATTTTCATAAGGAATCAGGTAGCAAATAACTACAACCACTTAACAAATTACAGGTTCCTGAATCAGGACATTTACATAAAGAATCAGGCAGCAGCTAACTACAACCACTTAACAAATTACAGGTTCCTGCATTGGGACATTTACTTAAAGAATCAGGCAGCAGCTAACTACAACCACTTAACAAATTACAGGTTCCTGCATTGGGACATTTACATAAAGAATCAGGCAGCAACTAACTACAACCACTTAACAAATTACAGGTTCCTGAAACGGGACATTTACATAAAGAATCAGGTAGCAGCTAACTACAACCACTTAACAAATTACAGGTTCCTGAATCGGGACATTTACATAAAGAATCAGGCAGCAGCTAACTACAACCACTTAACAAATTACAGGTTTCTGAATCGGGACATTTACATAAAGAATCAGGCAGCAGCTAACTACAACCACCTAACAAATTACAGGTTACTGCATTGGGACATTTACATAAAGAATCAGGCAGCAGCTAACTACAACCACTTAACAAATTACAGGTTCCTGAATCGGGACATTTACATAAAGAATCAGGCAGCAGCTAACTACAACCACTTAACAAATTACAGGTTACTGCATTGGGAAATTTACATAAAGAATCAGGCAGCAGCTAACTTCAACCACTTAACAAATGACAGGTTCCTGAATCGGGACATTTACATAAAGAATCAGGCAGCAGCTAACTACAACCACTTAACAAATTACAGGTTCCTGAATCGGGACATTTACATAAAGAATCAGGCAGCAGCT
Source organism: Mytilus californianus (assembly GCF_021869535.1). Lineage (NCBI taxonomy): Eukaryota > Metazoa > Mollusca > Bivalvia > Mytilida > Mytilidae > Mytilus > Mytilus californianus. The sequence goes on along the minus strand of NW_026262679.1, from coordinate 124,364,826 downwards.
AACTACAAACCACTTAACAAATTACAGGTTCCTGCATTGGGACATTTACATAAAGAATCAGGCAGCAGCTAACTACAACCACCTCACAAATGACAGGTTCCTGCATTTGGACATTTACATAAAGAATCAGGCAGCAGGTAACTACAACCACTTAACAAATTACAGGTTCCTGAATCGGGACATTTACATAAAGAATCAGGTAGCAGCTAACTACAACCACTTAACAAATTACAGGTTCCTGAATCGGGACATTTACATAAAGAATCAGGCAGCAGCTAACTACAACCACTTAACAAATTACAGGTTCCTGCATTGGGACATTTACATAAAGAATCAGGCAGCAGCTAACTACAACCACTTAACAAATTACAGGTTCCTGAATCGGGACATTTACATAAAGAATCAGGCAGCAAATAACTACAACCACTTAACAAATTACAGGTTCCTGAATCAGGACATTTACATAAAGAATCAGGCAGCAGCTAACTACAACCACTTAACAAATTACAGGTTCCTGAATCGGGACATTTACATAAAGAATCAGGTAGCAGCTAACTACAACCACTTAACAAATTACAGGTTCTTGCATTGGGACATTTACTTAAAGAATCAGGCAGCAGCTAACTACAACCACTTAACAAATTACAGGTTCCTGAATCGGGACATTTACATAAAGAATCAGGCAGCAGATAACTACAAACCACTTAACAAATTACAGGTTCCTGAATCAGGACATTTACATAAAGAATCAGGCAGCAGCTAACTACAACCAGTAAACAAATTACAGGTTCCTGCATTTGGACATTTACATAAAGAATCAGGCAGCAGCTAACTACAACCACTTAACAAATTACAGGTTCCTGAATCGGGACATTTTCATAAAGAATCAGGTAGCAGCTAACTACAACCACTTAACAAATTACAGTTTCCTGCATTGGGACATTTACTTAAAGAATCAGGCAGCAGCTAACTACAACCACTTAACAAATAACAGGTTCCTGCATTGGGACATTTACATAAAGAATCAGGCAGCAACTAACTACAACCACTTAACAAATTACAGGTTCCTGAAACGGGACATTTACATAAAGAATCAGGTAGCAGCTAACTACAACCACTTAACAAATTACAGGTTCCTGAATCGGGACATTTACATAAAGAATCAGGCAGCAGCTAACTACAACCACTTAACAAATTACAGGTTTCTGAATCGCGACATTTACATAAAGAATCAGGCAGCAGCTAACTACAACCACCTAACAAATTACAGGTTACTGCATTGGGACAATTACATAAAGAATCAGGCAGCAGCTAACTACAACCACTTAACAAATTACAGGTTCCTGAATCGGGACATTTACATAAAGAATCAGGCAGCTCACTAAAACCACCTAACAAATTAGAGGTTACTGCATTGGGAAATTTACATAAAGAATCAGGCAGCAGCTAACTTCAACCACTTAACAAATTACAGGTTCCTGAATCGGGACATTTACATAAAGAATCAGGCAGCAGCTAACTACAACCACTTAACAAATTACAGGTTCCTGAATCGGGACATTTACATAAAGAATCAGGCAGCAGCTAACTACAAACCACTTAACAAATTACAGGTTCCTGCATTGGGACATTTACATAAAGAATCAGGCAACAGCTAACTACAACCACTTAACAAATTACAGGTTTCTGAATCGGGACATTTACATAAAGAATCAGGCAGCAGCTAACTACAACCACCTCACAAATGACAGGTTCCTGCATTTGGACATTTACATAAAGAATCAGGCAGCAGGTAACTACAACCACTTAACAAATTACAGGTTCCTGAATCGGGACATTTACATAAAGAATCAGGCAGCAGCTAACTACAACCACTTAACAAATTACAGGTTCCTGAATCGGGACATTTACATAAAGAATCAGGCAGCAACTAACTACAACCACTTAACAAATTACTGGTTCCTGAATCGGGACATTTACATAAAGAATCAGGCAGCAGCTAACTACAACCACTTAACAAATTACAGGTTCCTGAATCGGGACATTTACATAAAGAATCAGGCAGCAGCTAACTACAACCACTTAACAAATTACAGGTTCCTGCATTGGGTCATTTACATAAAGAATCAGACTGGATAGACCCTTCCCTATAAGATAAGAACAAACTATAAATTTAAGTTGGAAAGGCTTGACCCATCAGATCGACACTATGGACAATATGCACTGTAGTTCAAAGGCAATTTCTACTAATAAATAAACCAATTTTCCAGTAGAGACGGAAACAATTTTTGCTATATTGTTTATTCAAACATGCGTCTATATCTTAAGTAAAAAGGTCAGGATTTATAAGCTAGAGCGATCAAAACGTTCAACCAAGTACACACTAGAAGAAAATAAGGTTATTTTATTGTTATTCCTTTGACTGACTGCAAATGACAGTCTAACCTACTAATCGAACAAATATTGAAACTTAAAACTGTCGAATTAGAATTCAAAATATCCGTGAAGTCACAAGAGTGTATATCTTTAAAAATGTTTTAGATAGAGTCCATTAATATGTATGCGAAGTTTGTACATGAAACACAATCCTTATGAAAATTTTGTAATCACTACCCCCTAAGAAACGGAAAATTTATTTATAGTTGAAAGTATACAGTTTTGTCTTCAGCCGTCATTAACTATAAAAAAAATGATAGACACAGGCAAACAAAGAGATGATCGATTGATTTTTTCTAAAGATTGTAGGAAGGAGTTAGTGTTGACAGAACACAGGAGTTCAGGAAAAGTGTGTAACTATAGGTGACTGATTGCGTCTGATTATTTAAAAAAATACCAAAAAAGATAGCATAACATAATGACAGCTTTTGATGTAACAATAACAAGTTATTTTTAGGCTTAAGTTTGACTAATGCTCTTTTGCTTAATATGAAAAAAAAAAAAAAACCTATTTTGTTTAAGTAGGTAATTCAATGTTGTCGAAAAACTATTATAAATATAATAAATCTTCTTAAAAAAATTAAAATAATGAATAACAGATTACCACTTTCATTATTATTTTCTTTATATTAAAAAAAAAATCACACAAGTTCACCGTTACAGCTTCACATAAAGTTTTTCGGACACTATAGGGCTTTTCAGATGCTTATAAATAAAGGAGATAAAATGGATAAGCGTTGGTTAGTTTAAAAGATACCATGAGCCCGATCCAACGCTTATTCGTTGTGTCTTTTAAAAAACTACTGTTGTGACGTCTTTTAAAATTACAGTTCTTTCATTAATTTTACCCTTTTATCGGTGAGTTCAAATAACCAACAAATTATTTTAAATAATGCAGAAGAAACGACCATCAATTCGAAGTATACAGGAAGTGGATTAAAACCATGAAAAAAATGTTAAAACAATTTCAATAAAATGTACTAATACTTCCTGAATATTATCCGCAATTTACAAAATAAGGCATATTTATTACTGAATTTCTGGGAATAAACATAATTCGAGCCACAATACGATTTACATTCATTGTATTTTGTTAATATGCATTGGTAAAGATATGTAATAATACAGATGAAATCACCATAAATAAACAAAATATATTGAATGTAACCATTTTCTTTTCAAATGCACAAAAAATCCAATAATAGATATAAAATAAAAAAAATCGGTAAATCTGCTTTCATTTTAAATATCAACAATAACAGATAAAATAAGAAAAAACGGAAAAACAAAAGAAAAAGGACAAAACAGGGAAAAGAGAGAATCGAACTTAAACCGACAATTATTTACTTGCAACATTAACTCTACAACTCATTCATATTAACCTATAACCTATTAATCTATATTTATATATAATAGTCAAATTTATGTCCGGCCTAAAAGCTATGTCCTTTCCTAATATATGTGTCCCATGACGTCATGACAATCAAATCTGTGGCCCTTTGTCAAGCTTAAATCTGTATCCTACCCTCAGATTTTTGTCCTGTTCCGTCATAACACTAAAAAATGTGACCCTTTGTTTATTCAAATCCGTTTCCTTTTGATAAAGTAGGCTTTCAGTAATTTGACGTGACTTTGGATGCACATATAGTATATGTCGGGGTTAAAGCACTCAACTCTACCCTAATCTGAGACTGTTGTGTAACAACACAACATAATAACAAACTGTTAAACTCAGTTGGAAAGGGCTCGATTCATCAGATCGACACAAAGCACACAATTCAATAACAAACAAAAAAAAAGACAAAAGACATAAATGTGTTTTACCGTTTGGCATTGAAGATGTGTTTGACAACCAAATCCTCGAAAACGTCTTGATAATTCTAAGGTCTACACATAGGACATTCCATGAATTATTTTAAAAGGACACAGATTTGTGAAACGAAAGGACATGGGTTTATGACGAAGTTTGCATCTTCCTAAGACGGACCACAAACGGTTTTAATATGTCTGTTTTTGTCCAGAATTTTCGTTTTGAAAGAACCCTAAATAATGAATTATATTTTTCTGGAAACGCATGTCTCACGGAAATCGGTGTCTTTCGTAAATTATTCTATCTTAAACTTTTATCTATGGTTTTTATCTGGCCTGTGTTGATAACTGATGTATTGCTAGCTTTTGGCCATGGTATAATTTGAGCCTATTTGATTATTTGTGTTCGACGAAAATGGTATAATTTATCTTTTGGCCATGGTTTTATCAGCAAGTGTTGTTGATTTTAATCTTCTTTTACAATACTCTCACGACTGGTTTACACAATATATAAAAATATAGAGATGTGTTATGACTGCTAATGTGGCATCTATCCACATACAAAGACCAAAAGACATGGATGTGAAGAACTACACGTCACAGTTCGACCTTAAACAATAAGAAAAACCCAAGCATACCGTATTGTAAGATATAGAAGGAAATGGGATGACAAAATGTGAAACAATTAAAAACAGAAATTCGTGGTCTGGTTGGTGATAGAATGATAAACGATAAAAAATTACGTTGGACAGCAACCAACGACAGCACTACCACTGTATTACATGCTCAGACACAGATTTGTTATTGTGCCTTGGTATCCCCGAACCTTCGTTGACTAAAAAGATTTTATTCGTTAAATTGTCTTCATATTTCTGATTTCTGTTATCACTTTTATTCATTTTAAATAATAACCAAACGTTTCAAAAAAAATAATGAAAGGAATTGTAGGCGCTCTCGTGGTTTGTTTACCTTTCCTAAGTAACTGAGTTTTAATAAAAAAAATAATCTTCTTTAAAACTATTCCACTAGCTACTTAGTGTTATATTGAATGGAATAGATATAAACAGTAAGATAATCTTTTTACAAAAAGACAATTCTTATGGAAATGAACGTAGAAGGACATGTTACAAAAAGTGTGACACTGACCTTGGAAACGTTATTATTGGGTTAAGTTGACACAAAGTAGGCATTTTTTATCATTTGTTTACCTATTTGTCACTCAAATCGCTTCCGAGCTGATCATGTATTGCAAACATGTTGATCAATTATGTTTTTACAGTTATAAGAAATATGTGGTTTTATTGCCAATGAGACAACTATTCACTAAAGACGTTAATAACAATAGTCAGTGTACGGCCTTTGACAATGAGAAAGACTCAAGCATGACAAATGTGAAACAACAGAAAACCAACCTGATATATGCTGAAAAAAACAGGCATCAACCAACAGAAACTACTGTTTTTTTCATAATCTTCGAGCATACATAATTTAGTTCATTCAATAAACATGTGCACACAAAACCGGCTGTATTTCACTACCACCGGGTTGATTTCGTTTTTGTATGATTATCAATCCCCGAAAATACCATCACCTAAGTGATGCTTTGATACTTGCACTTGTTTAAGATTATACATTTTGTCTTGAAATATTCGGCTAATAAAATATATAATGGTACTACAAGGTTTAAACTCTCTTTGGAAAAGAGAGACGGAATATTACAAAGGACTATTCAAACTCATAAGTCTATAAAAATGACAATGCCATGAAGAAGGTCTAGGCTGTTCTGTTTATCTCTCTGTTAACAAGTTGTTATGATAGGGTTTTGACTGATGTGTGTATCCCTTTGGACTCTTTAGACGACAGTAGTCCTGAAAGCGACCTCTTTCTGTGGACACTTCCCCTAAGTGAATTTGAAAGAAAGAAAATCTTTCAAAATCGTAAATACTAATCACAAACTACTTACCTTAAGGGCTTTTGCTGATCGTCCATAAGAAAAATAATCAATGGCGTCCAAACAATTGTTTCGAAATTTTCGGTATTTATCGTCAAGTAATGAAAAAACCCGTGAATCGCGATATCACTAACGACCAAAAAATCAAAACAAAGAAAAAGCGTGTAATTGCGTGTAAAGTGGTGAAAAGCGTGTACACGCCATGTGACAAAATCCTCGCGTGTAAACCGTTGAAAAAGCGTGTATTACACGCGATTATCATGTCACTTGGCAACTATGTATGCGCATTGGAATCAATATCATGCGTATAACTACTTTGTCGATACTGCTGCTGGTTGACTGTCATGCCTCCCGGATACCATCAGTCCTGGAATTGTGCATAATCACTAGAAAAAATGTCACGGATTATACATAATAATTGGAATGAAGTTAATAAATAAAGTAAATAATGTTTTCTATAAAATCATAATTAAATATCTCTAGAAGCATAAATATTAAAATACTAAGCACAAAACTCTGATTTTTTTCTAACTTTTGCTGTTGTGTTGAGGCCGTTTTGATAATTTGCTGTTGTTTTGAGGCCGCTTTGATAACCTCAAACGTTTTATATTGTGTTATTCTATAATTTTGAATCCAGCATACTTAATGAAGAAATGAAAGTGTCACAGAAGCTAAATTTAAATTCGGAAATTAATATTTTTTCGGCTACCACTGGATGGTTGCCTCTGCTGTTGGACCCAAAGGAAGCCACCTGACCATTAGATTATTATTTATTTATACATTATTTGTATTCTAGCTTTCTTTTAGTTATGGAATTTCATATGAATTCCAGAGAATGTGAAGCAAACAAAAGGACCAACAACCTAACGCAACAATTTTCAGAAGAAAAAAAAAAACAATCGCCATTTATCGATGCCCATAAGTTCTTAGGATAATGGAAATCCCATACATTGACGAAAAATTATAGTTGCAACAAACTGACAAGTTGTCAATCAATAACACGATTTCAGAGATTTCCAGAAACATTATGTGTTTTCTCAGTAGAACCTTTTAATACTACTTACTTATTCAAAAGTACAGAGGTTCGAAATAAACGTCATTCATCTAAACATGATGTTAATTAAACAAGTCAGAAAAAGTCCCTGAATGTAATTGCATATCAACCATGTTCAGCCAGACAACATAAAATCGTTACAAGTTACATGTAATGGTCTTCATTTTATAAGAAGTTCAGATATATGAGTACTTATAAAAATATGGATAATCAGTATTGCATATTTTGAACTTTTATCTTCGAAATGAGAGGATATTTTTAAAAGTTTTAAAACTTCTAGAGAAAATTTGATTATGACTATTACGATAAATGCAGAGCTGTTCTGGTGGGGTGGGATGGGGGGGGGGGGGTGGGGGGGGTGGGGGGGGGGGATTCGACGAAAGGATTAACAGAAAGGAATATATCAAAAGTAATTTAGTATTTATAAAACGGGGATGTGGAGTATCATTCAATACTGGTACTAGTATACCATTGTTACTAAATCGGACAAATGCCATTTATCAAACATAAAACTAAAGACGAATAACATCTATGGAACTTTAGAATATAATATAAGGCTATAGAGTCCAATCAAACCATTAGCCAGAAAACTATTTTCTTCAACTTGAAATACTTCTCCATTCTTCACTTATACGTTAATTATACACAATACTTTATGGAAAACTAAAGACTTAGTAACACGAAACCCACCAAAATCCAGGGTCGATCTCAGGTGTTCTGGAGTGTAAGCAGATCCTGCTCCACACGTTGAACTTGTCGTTTTACTAATGGCAAGTACAAATTCGATGAAAAGTCTTATTTTCTGATGTTACTGTCGAGAAAAAAAAGAGGACGGGAATTTTGAATCATATCCGTGGTCATCTGTAACTAAGATATTCAATAACGGTCAACCAAATCATGATTGCGTCCATAAACGCTTGAAGGGATGATTTCAACTTTACCACTATGAACCCTTGGTTCAAAAGCTCCTTGTAAGCAGCACTCCTCTATCAAGGAAATCACGAGTAGAAGACGCAAGCTCTACAGTATCATTTTACTTGGAGGTATATACTCTATATACAAGCTCTGCTGGAATAATGTTTGTAGAGTTAACAAATCACAATAGAAAAGCTGAAATAATCCATTTTTGTCGTAAAGTAAAGTTTTCAACTGATCATCATTGTCAGTATCTAGATGTGAGTCAAGATATTAGACAGATTTAACTGTAAGATCCGATGGGATGTATGCGTTCAACATAGTCACCACACTTTGATTTATTTAGTGTAAGGATATCATCTATATACAATGTATTGCATTGCCTTTTATAAGCAACAGAGTAATAAGTTTGTCTGGTATAGTATTGGATTGCTCCTTGGTATCTAAAGATTAAGTGCATATATCGATCACATTTGTTTTGCAGTTACAATTACATGTCTGAAGGATTATCGATGAGCAAAGAGTTCGTTGACTTAAATTATACTTTTATTATTTCATTATTGCACTACACCATCACGCTCATCTGTGACACAAACACTACATGTACATGTACGACAATAAATAAAACAAATCAGAAAAACACACACACACACAAAAAAGAAAAAATGACCTGTTAATTGACAAAAAATAAAGAATTGTATAGTACCATCAATACACATTTTTTTTTTAAACTTGAGAAGAAAACCTTCTTTTGAAAATGTAAATACTACCTTGCCATATCAAACTTTGACTCTTAAGACATAAACGCCATTCAAGCCCACTTTAAGAGGGTAGACTAAGTGATGGTGATGTTCGTCCGTGTGTCTGTTCGTCTGTCCTGTCCGTTCGTCCTTTCGTCTCACTTCGAAACCGCTACTGCTCTTGAACGAATATATTTAAACGTTCACATAATCTTACTCATACGATGTACTTTATCACCTTCTATTTCATTTCGTTGTCAAATCTTCACATTACAGTCCATAGTTGTATCCGCTTCTCCCTTTAAATCCCGACCCCAAGGGTGACCGGGGAATAGAAATATGGTAATTTAGGTCTTCTTCCGACCGGCAGTAAAACCCTTGTAAAAGTGGGGCGTCCATTTGGCTGTGCGGGATTTACAAGTTTGAAGCAACGTCCGGTCAGAAGTGGGACCTTAAATCCGATGCCTAGTGTAAAGAGAGTGCCACACTTTTTGCACGTTAAGAACCCTTGAAAAAACTCTTTGGTCCGTAGGTGGCCTGTTGCAAGGAAAAAATTCTGTCCCTATCCAATATACCCTCCTTTTCAGTGGCAGTCCAAATTTCCCCAACTTTCATCCCGGCCGACCTCTATTGCAGGACCTACCTTATATATCTATTGTTAATTTGTTCTCGTCCTAAACATGCATGAAATATTTGCAACTGGGCGTGAATCAACCAACAATCAATCAATCTTAAATCCCGTATAGGATCCGTTGATAACACTTTCACAAACTTTTCTAAATATAATGTCATAGTGCAACTCCCCTCTTGGTTGTTTTAGGGGTTTCCCTAAGCAAACGATGGATTTGTCATTTCTTAATCTGGAGGAATATACCGCAATTCCTACTAAATCCCTTATTAGCATTTATTTAATTTTCACATAATCCTAACCATATAATACAATTGTTCTGCTCCTAAATTGATTTTTTTACTGAATATTTTAGAGATTTTCGTAAGCAAATGACAGTTTTTGCCATTGCTGTATTTAGGAGGTGTTGTTTTATGAGCTCTAGTTTCTAACATTACACCTAGAATCTGTTTACTTAAATTTAGAAGGATCTTTATTGAGTTTTGATTTTAATCAATTATGCAATTACAGGAGCAGATTTGTTGGCCATAGAAATTCCTATAGCCTTTCAATTTATATCTACAGTGGATGTAAATATTATGTAGACATTCAACTTATTCAATTATTACTTATCATCTGCAGTATTGATAATATCTAGCGAATTATCGTTTTCGTAAAAGAAAAGAAAATACAAGGTTACAACACATATATTTTCAACCTGACTTATGACGACGTATGACATTTATATTACTTGAATTATAAAGACTTATTGATACTATAGACGGTATGATTAAAAAGTAGTCTAGCGTTAAGATTCACAGACGGCATTGAAAAGTCAACAAAAAGTGTGTAATAATGTCGAGGACACTCGACGAGATCAATATTAGTCAAAAGGGGAGAAATATATAGCAAAAATGCTTGGATCACGAAAACGTATACACAGTAACGTAATAACATCGAGCATCCTCGTTACGGTCACAAATAGTCGGTAGATTCACGTTTGATCAAAACAGAAAAACATACTTTAATAGCATATTGCGTTTTTATCTATGCAAATAAAATCATACTTTATTTTTTCTTTCTTTTTAAGATCAGTTTTCCTGTATACTTTTGGCAATAACTTTGGGAAGCTTGTGCTGCCAACACTAACGTAGTGTTATCAAAGACCCTCGTATTGTTGACTTTATACTTAATGTGTAGACAGTGTTTGTATGAGAAAAAATGTTCTTTTTAATGAATGACATAAACCTGTATCAATAGCCTGGGCTTTAATTTATCTGAATACGATTCCTTTTCTTTACCATATGATGACTGAGTTGTTTTTTAAACAGCCGAACGTCCAAAGGGTGACATATTTACGGATATTGAAAAAGCATGATGACTAAAAGATAACTTTATTTATTTTCTCGCTGCTTTGAAGACCAATTTGTGGCCTTAGGGTGTTTTCTGCTCTTTGGTCGGGTTGTTGTCTATTTGACGCATTCTCTATTTTAATGTTAGCCCAGGAACTCCGATTATGAATAAAAGGTAATATAAGCGGCGGAGAAAGGGAAGAGGGCAATTTATTTTCATTGTTGAAAATGGAACCATTTTATGGTACCTTTTAACCTATAAGAACCTTTAAGCCAAATGTTTCAAAGTCACAAAACTAGACATACCAGATGTTTGTCCTTGAGTCCCTTAAAATCCACTAATCTATATTAATAGAAGTGCTGTGGAAGGACCAAAGACAGAAAACCATCATAATTTATTAATGAATATAGGAAGAATAGAATAGACAAGAAAAGTTACGAAGAAAAGTAATAAATAGTAATGAAAAGATCAGAAATATACTGAATAGTAATGAACAGACCAGAAAAGTGTATATACCAGAAAAGTAACGAATAAAAGTACTGCATAGTAATAGTAATGAATACACCAGAAAAGTAACGAATAGTACTGAAAAGACCAGGGTACCGTTTCACAAAGCCTTCGTAAGTCTACGTGTCAGCGTACGTTCATCGTAAATAAATCTTAGGTTTTACAGCCGTTTCACAAAGCCGTCGTAAGTTAAGATGAGCGTAAATAATACGTAAATCCTGGCGTAACTTACTACAGCTATACCCAGTCGTATCTCGTAGTTTTTCCGCGAATATGAATTAAACCATATCTAAGATGGCTTTATTCTCGATCAAGATGCCGCAAATGTTAGAAGACGAAGAAGAATCTTCAATATTAGAACCACACTTTCTTCATTTGATCATTTTTAAAATGAAATGGATATTATAAAATTGAGAATGGAAATGGGGAATGTGTCAAAGAGACAACAACCCGACCATAGAGCAGACAACAGCCTGCTATATCCAGATACAGACTGGATAGACACAGTATCAATGAAATAACATTGACAATAGAACCAGATATAAAACATGATACAAATAGGTCAACATGCACTTACTCCTGAAACGCAGGTTTTGTTAGCTTTGCGCTACTCACTGGTTCTCCGGTAAAGCGCCCATTTTATGACGCTGATTTGTCCCACCGTAACAAAGCAAAACTAACGACTTCGAGTTATATACCCGTAGCTTGTTACACTTATATCTAAGATTTTTATATTTCTTTATTATCTATATTTTTAATTTTTATAAAGTTTAGTACATATTGCACAACGATAGTGATCGTACTGGCCGTCATAATGTTTTCTTCGTAAACCTGTAATTCCCGTTAACGGATAGAAGACCAAGCAAGACTAAATATTTAGCACAACATAGAGTGTGATATGAGTTAAATTTGATTATAAGGTTACCATAAATAATTTTGTTTATAAGGTTACCATAAATAATTTTGTTAAATGGTCATTTATTCCAAATCATATCAGTCTTGAAAACTAAACAAAGTTGAAAACTTCAGAGATTTGTTAAGCATGTAATCTCCGTGGAATGGTATATTCTAAAAAAAAACACCTATTTTGAAAATAAATTTTACATCCAACAGATCGATATCGGTGTCAACATTCAATTTTAATACAACTTCTATCTTCAGATTCACGTATTATGTTTTATAAATGACGAAATCATCGAAATGTACTCTCCGTTCACGTTTTTGTGAAGAGTGCACTTCTATCGAGTATGGCATGCCGAATAAACATTTTAGATAATAATTACGGATGGCGAATATATAAATTACAGATCAATAACTTACATTGTAATTCAGACGACATAAGAAGACACCATGTGACAATTTTAATTAGTCAATTGTTTTAGTGTAACAGAGTTGCTTTTTTTCTTAGATCTACAAAAAAACACAAAAAACGAACTGGATGTTTTTATATCAATATTAATGCAAGTAAATAATTTTAACCCGTTTTAAATATTAAAGATCTGAAACTTTTATTATTAATATAAATTTGATGCAGAATTTAATACTATTAAACAATTATGCAAGTAGTCATAAAAATTGCTCTGCCTAATGAGTTTAATAAATCATATTGCACAGGGAGAGAAGCTTTTAAATACTTTCTTTCATTAAAAATGAAATTACGACGTCGGCTGAGAGGGCATGGTATATATTGTCCGTTACATTTATTAACAACACCTTGTACAAATATTCTTTTCGAAAATAAAAACAGTTAAATAGAACAAACAAAACTATCCGTCACAATGATATATGAGGGTCGGGATTAGGGGGGGAAAGGGGGGTGTTTTTTTTTTACATTTCTGTATTCTGTAATTCTTTTGGCCATTTTTCTCTATTCAGTAAGAAATATGCTTATTCTGTAAATTCTTGTGTTCAGACCGTGCATATGAAAATTTCCTGTTGTATCATGATTTTGACATGATAGATCTTTTTGTCTGTATCAACGACATATAAATATTTGAATCAACATTTTAAATTGAAACAAAAAAATAAAAATTCTCTGCTCTATAGATTTTCATAAATGGAGTCTAAACTTTATATCCATAATAAATGCACCGTATCAAATGCATATATGAGAACAACTACTTGTAAACTGCTACGCGTCGCATACTATGTATAGAGACATGCATCATAAATCTATAAGTTAAAAGACAAATTAAAAAAAAAGGAATTCTAAAAGCTTTCTTTGACAAATTTTATACTAACTTCATTTTAACAAGTTTAAATTACATTTTCTAAAATAGAGCTATGAACTGTTTGTAATGTTGTAAATTTAATTGGTTTGAAATTTTTATTCAAATACGCTGTTGAAGATTACTAAGCGCCAATAAAATACAATAATTTTGTATTTTATAAATAAGTGTCTTCGATAATGAAATATTCGTCATCGAACAGTCTCATTATCATGTCGGTATTCGAAATGACTCGTTTCATTGTTATTACAAAAAATAGGTCATAATAACATGACAGAGTTTTTTTTGCTTCAGAATGTTCAAGATAAATATACAAAAGGCAAATTTTAGACAATGTACCCTCATAACCTGGAAGTGGCTAGTCACATATAGTTAACGGCGTTTTTCTCACAATGATGTTCTACCCCCATAAGCCTGGAAATGTCGTGGCGGGTCACATGTAATCAATCCTTCTGACTTCATAAAGTTTGTTAGAGAGTCGACTGAATTAAGACGTTATATGATGAAAAATAATTAATTTCCTTTCGTGAAAATGCATCGCATGTACAATAGAAATGAATCGCCCCTACAGTGAAAATGAAAGTCTAGTATCATTATTCGACAGTAAACATGAGTCGCATAACAAAAACAGCATAGTGGAATTTAATTCAATATCAACAAGCTGAATAACAAAACCTGTTTTAAGTTATACAACATTAATAATTATGTTAAAAGGTACATTTTTCTGCAAATGAAACTTAACTGCTGCTTTTAAATCTCTTGCACGCTCTGTTCGTGAACTATTCTTAATATTTATCTATTTGTGTATCAATTTTACACCTGGATGGCTGTAGGCGCGATGAAAACCCATCCGCATCTCATACCTATATCATGAATTTATAAAAACAGTACACATTGTATCTTATTTCTTATTCTATTCAAAAATCATGAATTTGTCGTCTGTTTATTTATCATTCTACATTAGAAATTCATAACGGATACAGTTCAAATGTTATTTCAGGATTCGCACATTATATACACTGGTTTTGTTTATTTTTATTGGACTTTTTTTTAATTCTTTTTCAACGACAACGCATGCAACTTCTTATTTCTTGTTTGAAAATTCTTCTCTTGGTCATAAATCTGCATGAAATATTTGCCACTGTACGTTCAGAAAACAGCAATCAATAAATCATATCTCCTCTAAAATTGCAGTACTATAATAAGATTAGACATTATCAAATAATTCGTTTAATCCTTTGATCAGATATAAACTCGTCTCATCACTCTCCTATTATTTCAAATTTCCGATACAAAGAAAAAAAGTATTATTGAATATCAAAGGAAGTAACCCATCAAAGATACAAGGCTTGTGTTTCGTCTACAAATGAAAAACATACGAACACACCCACTCACCTGATTCGCTCGTCCTCAAAAATATAAAAATTCAAAATATAAAATCAATTATATACAAAATAAAGGATAAGGTCACCCCGGATGCCGCACAAATACCAAGGCAACGAACGAGAAACCGGAAAGGACATAATTGGATTCCAAACCGATACTGCTAAATGCCCAGCTGTATTCCTGGTAGAGGAAAGCCGAATATCCTACGATAAAGCATATCGGAAAGAAACTACCGATCCATTAGGGGAACAGCAGCTAAAACCCTCAGACATCAAATAGATTGGTCTGATAGTTTCCCACATGGAAACTACTAATGGATTCCATCTGACCACATGTCTCAAACAAACCTGAAAATATCTGCAGAAACTTTCCTCAACAAAAAAATATAATCCAAAACATAAAATATAAGATGTAAGGATAACAATATTTATCCATGAAACCAATTTGGCAAAACAATGTCAATGATGTTGAAGGATTCTCTCTGCAAACATTTTCACGTCCGCTCTCATCGGCATGCTCGACTCATCGATCTGTGAAAGAAAAGTGTGCCATATTCCGATGTAAATAAACTACGATTCACACCTCCTGTTTACAGAGTTCCGTTTTACGATACACTTACGATGATACACAGTGCGTAACTTGCGATCAACTTAGTAGTCCTTTACGATGCCTTTGTGAAACACACGTAACGGGAACGTAGAACCACACGTAAACGGATCGTAAAATGATACGATGATCGTAAGTTAAGAAGGCTTTGTGAAACGGTGGCCAGAAAAGAAATGAATAGTAATGAATAGACCAGACAAGTAACGAATAGTAATAGTAATGAAAAGACCAGAAAAGTAACGAATAAAAGTAATGCATAGTAATAGTAATGAATTAAAATGAATAAACCAGAAAGGTAAACTAATAGTAATGAATACTCCAGAAAAGTAATGAATAGTAAAGAATAGACAAAAAAGTTATGAATAGCAATAGTAATGAAAAAAACAGAAAGTACCGAATAGTAATGAATAAACCAGAAAAGTAATGAATAGTAATGAAAAGATCAGAAAAGTAATGAATAGTAAAGATTAGACCAAAAGAATAACATATATTAAAAGTAATGAAAGACAAGAAAGTAATGAATAGTAATGAATAGACCAGAAAAAATAACTAATAATAGTAGTAATGAATAGTAATAGTAATGAAGACCAGAAAAATTAACTAATAATACTAGTAATGAATAGTAATAGTAATGAATAGTAATAAATAGACCAGAAAAAATAACTAATAATAATAGTAATGAATAGTAATGAATAGACCAGAAAAGTAATGAACAAAAATCTGCAATCCACATCAGATTTCCCACTTCTAGTATGTTTGCTGCCTTTCCTCTGTGGTCTTACATTTTTCAACAGTAAAATTATTAAAAAAGAAAGGAGGTTATTTTACAACATCCTTGGTACAGTAAAGAAAAATTCAGGTCTCCAGTTTTCTGATTTCCATGACAACTAATAAGACAACAAAATCTTCTTACATACCAATTTAGTAAGGGGTCGCAGACTTGAATGAATAATATTTTGAAACATTTCATTTTCTTTTTGTTAAATCATCAACACATAATCAACGCATAGAAACATTTGGCAAGCTATTATGATTTATTGGTTAAATTTACAAATGTACAACATTCAGTAAAAGTTTTGTATCAGTACAATGTAAAATTATACCTTGATTTAACAAGAGTAGGGATATATTAATTTTTACAAATCTGAAATATTTAACTAAAAGTGATATAACATAAGAAATAACAGTGGAAGTGATTAGTATCTGAAGGTAAAAGATCACCGGTGTAAATGAGTTTAGCTGTTCAGCCAATAAGATCGGCCATTCTGATACATAGTTGTGACGTAAATTATTGCGTGTTCAGTGGCGATAAAAAGCATTGACCGAATGGTCAATAGCATCATTTGGTTCGTCTGTACTTATTCTTGTATGAAATATGGTTAGCTGTTATGAATGCATGAATTTTTAAAATATTATGCATTCTACAGGTTTGTACAAAACAAAACAAAACTTAATGCAAATTTTGAAAAACTGACTTTTTAGTTTCGATCATGAAGACCACAAAAATACTATCCAACACAACGATCAATCAACAGTTTTTCCCTCTCCATCAACACAACGATCAACAGTTTTTTCCCTCTCCATCAACACAACGATCAACAGTTTTTTCCCTCTCCATTCAGACAGCTATTTTTAAACATTACGTGGATAATCGGTACATGCTATTTTGAATTTTTTTTAATTTAGGTGACTTAGTACTTACCGTAAAACATCCTTTACTATAATCATGTCATACTCAAGATCCGGGGCATGAACCTGAAACTCTACTTCTGTTTTATTTAAAGTTTTTAATGTTTTTTGTTAAATATTAAGAATAGTTCTTTGTAGTCATATAAGGAATATGTGGAATGTGCTACCTGACAAGCCCCGAAGATTAATTGTGCATGTTTGTTTTATTTTTCATCATACTTATTGGTAACCAGATATACAAATTTGCGAGATCTCGTATGCTCCTCAAATACTAAACTGTTGTGTTCGCTTATCGCTACAATAACAAAGCAGAGTATCTAAGAGGAACGGCGGACCAGTTCACTCAGATACAAATTTGCTGCAAATTGTAAGCTCATTTATAATATTTAACGAACAATCTCGAAAAGAAACGAAAACCGGAAAGAGTTTTATCGCCCGCCATGTTGCTGAAGGTCTTTCAATATCATAGAGGTATAGACCCAAATCGAGCCGACCCTTCTACCATGTATGCTTCTTTTCTATGGAGCATTTAAAATGCCATGCCATGCCATGCCATCAATTTATGCACAGCTTATAGACAGTTCAAAATTTTCTGTAGGTATTTGAGTTCCGGAGTGTATAATAAAACAGCTTTAAAAAATAGATTCTGCCCCTATGTAATTTAGGGGCGGAACACGGAGGGAGTCCATTTCGCAATAATGTGTGCGCAACATAATAACTCTAGAAGGAAAATATATAATGAAATTTCTGAAATTGTTCCTAGTTTTATTCAATGAGTAATGGGAAAATATTTGATTTTATTTTCTCTTGTGAAGAATATCACATTTTGATAAATTAATTATTGTCAATGGCATCAATTACAGAAACAATATTAACAATTATGCATGAACTGTTGATTTTACAGGCATACCTTTTTCTTTTTCTTTTTAATATAACCTAAAAATGAATGAATATAATAAAGGTAAGCCGCATTTCTTCTTATTTTTATATAACTATTCTAAGTATAATCAGTTTTATGCTAATTTGAGGAGGACATGTTGTCTAACATCTAAGAACAGCAAACGAAAAAAAAACAAAGTAACTAAGATTTTGTTTTAAATATTTTTTTGTAAATTTTACATATTTGTATTGTTCATTGTTTATTTGTGTTATTTAGTAGTAATCGGTTTGTTTGGATTTTACACTAATAAATATTTTATTCTAATGGAAAATGAATAATAATGACAGCACAAGTTCACAAAGATTAATGAGTAATCTTGAACTCCATACAATTAATAAAATCGGAAAAAAAGGTGCAGTCCACTTTATGTACTGAAATAATGGTTCTAGATGAATTTATCTGTTAACATTTTTAATCCTTGAAATAAGATACACATATGGCTGAGAAAAGTTCATTTGTATCTCTGGTCTGGTAACAGTCTGGATGGCACCAAACACAATTGTTATTTATTTTTCATTGAATAGGATTTATTTTCAATTTTGTTGTTGCTCAGTATTTTTTACAGTTACGATATCAGCACGACACATATTATGTGAGAATTATTACACGGTCTGTCCTTGAATCCACATTGACGCTAGTATTTTTCATTAAATAGGCTATTTTTATGAAAATCAAGCGAAAAGGACAGTAAACTGCACAAAGTTCACAAAATCAATACAAACGCATGTTCTGTCCTTGAATCTGATTTGACTCTTATTGTTTTGATTTTGACTTCAATTTCCTGTCTCATCATTCTTATAATATTTTCTTCATAAACCCTAGCAGATAGGACAGTAAACCCGAGGTGTTGTCAATAAAATCAAGATTTAAATGTACAAACATTAAACTATTCACCTTATACAGGTTAACGTGTACACCATACTACAGTTGAAACTATGGTCATTGATCTGAGATGAGAAATTATCTATATAACCGATTTATTTTTTACATTTATGTTTATCACCAAGGTCATCGTGCCGGTGCACGTACAGTTCTTTGGGTCAGTAAAGTTCACTCAGACAGTTCTTTAGGTTAATTTGATTCAGTAAACGTAAACTATTGTATTTTCTAACGTGTGGGTTAACGACATATGTTGACAGATTGACGTATTTTCTGCTGGTCGGTCGTTACTATATAAAGTGAAATATTGCAGCACAATGTATCAATATTGTTACATACCGTTGAATGCATTACTGAGAGTTTTCTGTTGGAATATTTTAACAACATTGAGACGATATGATAGACTTGATTTCAATTATAATCATCGTGGTATTACTTATAGTAGACTACTTCAGGAAGGATAAGAAAACAGAGCACACATGGCAAAGTCTTGAAAGCAATTTACCACCAGGGGAAAATGGTATACCCGTCATTGGAGAAACTTTTCAATTCCTTCTTAAAAAGGTAAGCATTATTTTCTTTTCCTTTTTTTAATATTGAAAACTTGAAATTAATGTCGTGATTGAAAATTTATAGTAATAAGGAATACAAATATTTTATGTGATAATTTCCCTATTCGTAACAGGACAAAATAAATGCTTTTATGGTATAAAATATCTATATTTAGACAGACAATTCAAAGCTAAAATTAAAAATCAAAGATATGAGTCTGTAAAAAAAAAATAGAATACAATTAAGTTTTATTCATATAATTTTCAGGGACAGTTCTTCAAAGAAAAGGCAGCAATATATGGTCAGATTTATAGAACTCATTTATTTGGAAAACCAACAATTCGAGTAACTGGAAAAGAAAATGTAAGGAAAATTCTCTACGGAGAAAATAAAATTGTAAGATCGTCATATCCATCCTCTGTTCGGAAATTAGTTGGCTGCAATGGTCTGACCTTTTCTTCTGGTCTGGTACATGACAACAGAAAGAAACATTTGATGCAGTTTCTAAGGACGGACTTTGTTAACCAACATGTACCAGGATTGTCTGAATTTATTAGGGGAAGACTTCAGAACTGGTGCAACCATTCATCAATTAATCTATATGTTGAAACCAAAACTTTGATTACCGAAATTGCAGCTAAATTTCTGATCAGTTCAGATATTGACAAGTCAATGACAGAGAGATTGGTTCCTTTATATGAAGACTTCACAGGAAATTTGTTTACTATTCCTATCAACATTCCAGGTTTCGGATTTCATAAGGTAATTTTGTTATGTAATAGATTTGTTATACATTGGTAGCTCGCTTTAAATTTTGTGATTATTATTCATAGATATAAGAAGATGTGGTACGAGTGCCAATGAGACAACTCTCCACCCAAGTCAAAATTTATAAAAGTAAATCATTATAGGTCAAAGTACGGTCTTCAACACGGAGCCTTGGCTCACACCGAACAGCAAGCTATAAAGGGCCCCAAAAATTACTAGTGTAAAACCATTCAAACGGGAAAACCAACAGTCTAATCTATATAAAAAACGAGAAACGAGAAACATACCTACTTTTTAATGGTTTTAGCTGTCTAAAAAAGGAAAATACATGAGATCTAAACACTTTCCTGGATTTACTTTCACTAGGAAACTTTACATGCAAAAACATCAGAAAGTCAAGGATGTATAAATACCTGAAAACTAAAGGCACTATATGACCAAATGAACCTAAAAAGAATAACAATCACAATCACAATTGGTCCTAAATAAAATTGATTATATAAATTTATATTTATCATATCAATCATATTAATTATACGAATCAAATTAATTTTAAGGACATGAAGGATAGTGTTTTTTTTTATGAAATAGACAATTAAACATAAAAACTATAAAAAGCAAAAAGACAATAACATATTACAGTCAGGATAGATATTTTTCTAAATCATATGGTTTGATATAAAAGTTAATATTATATAAATATTTTCAATCAATTATTAATTTCTAAATTTCAGGCTCTCAATGCAAAAGAAAAACTAAAAGTATTGTTCAAGGAGGCATTACTGTCAAATAAAGATCGTTCATTGGGAAGATTTCCGGCAGTACTTGAAGCTTATGGGGCATCTTTAGATAACAACACTTTCGATGAAGATGCTTTCCTCGATGGCGTATTAGAACTGCTGTGGAATGCAAGCGAAACAACGAGTAGTAGTGTCTTCTGTTCTGTTTATCTGCTAACAAAACACCCAGACGTTGTCAGGAGAATCAAAGAAGAGTTAGTTGAGAATGAAATTACAAGCGGTGCCACAGAATCGCTCAATCACAAGCAGCTACAGTCTTTAAAATATGTGGACACGGTCGTGAAAGAACTACTGAGAGTATTGCCCCCAATAGGAGGAGCATACAGAGAAGTTATAGAGGAATTTTCTGTTGGAGTGAGTATTCAAAATTAATCCCATCAGATGTACATATAATTTATTTGTTAAAATGTTTGTAAATGGAGACTGTTCCATCTAAAATATTGGCGATATCAATATTACTTCAGTAGTACTATGAAAAGGTATAATTCATAAAACTCTCATTACGATTAACAAGTCAAAAATGAAGATAGCAACCGAAGCTTTCACATTACGATTAACAAGTCAAAAATGAAGATAGCAACCGAAGCTTTCAATATTGCAATTTCCTTAATTATTATAGAATTCTATCAAAATGTGAATAACATCATGTCAAACGTAGTCTATTGTTTTGAACAGACAGTTCTGAGTCATTTTTGCCAACCGTACTTAACAAATTTTACATTACTTTAATAATTTGTTTTTCAGGGCTATACTATTCCAAAAGATTGGACTGTTATTTGTGGAATTAGAGAAACACAAGAAAATGATAAATCTTCGGAAGATCCCCTTTGCTTTAATCCAGATCGGTGGAATGAAAAGAGCAGTTCCAACATACCATTTTACACATTTGGTGGTGGAAAACGAATATGTCCAGGACAAGCGTTTGCAAAACAAGTTTTAAAACTATTTATTGTAGAACTAGTCAGAAATGTAGAATGGACAATATTTAATGAAGATTGTGAACTTATATATTTCCCTACACCTCAGCCTAAACATATTATGAATGCAAGCTTTCATATGCTGAGACAATTCGACACGTTATAAAACATTAAATAAGTACTTTTAGTTGTGTCATACACGAAACAGCTGTGCCATGATAGAATAATCCCGGTCAAACTTTTATACTTTTTGCTATTTTTTTTTATGTTATTTATTTCTGTATACAATAAATTATTTATTACATCGTTTGTTATTTTTGATAAAGCGTGTAATAGTTTTTTACATCAAGATGACAGACTGTAAATCGAAAATGTTGACCATGAAAAACAAATTGACATATCAAAGTCTTAAAACCAGGGCTGATATGCATAGGGCTGATATGCATAAAACCACTTAAGTTAAGATATCCAATTGTAGTACTAATTTATCGTAGGACATGAAGAATCCGTCCGTTCGAAACAAATTTCAACTTAAGTAGATTTATGCATATCAGCCTAGAAAGTAGGACTGTACTAAAAATATAAGTATTCAAAAATCAATATCCATTACAATTGGTAACTTTAGGGGAAAAAAATCATGAAAATTTTTGCAAATGATACTTTTCAGACTTTTTGCAGACTTCTGAAGAAAAAAAAATAATGTGCACAAAACTTGGACGACTTATTTTTTTGTCACACAGCCCATATAGTAACTGACACTAAAGTATTAATACACAAAGACAGTGATTTATGAGTGTAATAAAACATTTTTATGATAAAAACATACGCATTTGGCATTCATGCGCTTAAAACAGTTTTATCACAATTAGTAAAAAAATAATATCATAAGTATTTTAGGGTTTGATATGCTATTTTAAATTCTTTTAATGGTATTCATCAATCACAGTATACAAAGTGCGGGTCCAGATAGTTCATTTGCACTATCATACGCTAGTATTACTATGGTAGAATAAAGAATGATGGGGGAAAGTGCGTATGTTTACGTGCTGAAAATACAAAATAATTTATTTGCATGTATGCTTTAACACTATTTCATTAAAATATAACTTTTAATTGTACAATAATAGGATTTAAGTCCAAATACGTGTTATACAAGCAGCAGAATTTAGATTATCGGTTCATTTCATCTATAAAGATAAAGATAAAAGATAAAGATATTTTTTTTCCAAATTAGGTCCCCAGGGAAGCAATACACATATAACAAATATAATCTCTACAACATACAGTATTTATAATATACCTAAAGTATTGTTATTATACAATTATAGCCATTGTAGGAGGTCAATACGAGGTTATATCGACCTAAGAGAAGCATATTGACTGAGAACGAAGTCCGAGATCGATACATCGTATTGACCTCAACCAAAGGCTAAAATTGTTAATCAACAACTATTGCAAGATAATGTAAAATTGGGGATTTATAGAATGTATCTTTAGTCACATGCTGTATGTCCTGTGCAATATGCTGTTTTTGACCTACGAAAAGTTAAACACGACAGTATTGGCGTGCAAACTGAGTAAATACAAAAGTACATGTGATCATGTTTCAACGTATCACAAATCCTTAAAAATATTCGACTAATAATATAGAGTTATACAGGCTATTATATGTTGAATGAAAAATAAGTATTTAAGGGTTTAAAAAATAGGTGGGAGAGAAAAAAGATTCTAAAAGTGGAAGGTGGAAGAAGGGTACCCCCTGTCCACCCCTCCTCTATGGGTAGAAGATTCTGCTGAACAATTTTTTTTTGGTTCTGAAAAAATATGGGATGCCTATATAAATATTTCATTACCTTTTGTGGTCGAGATGTAGTTTTATACAATTAATAACTTTTTTTTATGCTTGCATCCCATAAAAAATAAAATGCTTCGCCGAGCGCAGCCTGATACGACCGCAGGGGTCGAACCATGAACAGTTGGGATAAGTTTGGACACAATATTCAAGCTTGATACTGTCTGAATTTGGATTGTGATCAAATCTTTCACATAATATAGGTTTCTGATACAAAATATGAAATTTCAAAAATTTTGAAGAAAAAAATATGAACCCCTAAAAAAATTTGAAACCCCCCCCCCCCCCCCCCAGTTTTTTTTTTAATTTTGAAGATTATTTTCTTTTCAGGAAAAATGTACAATTTCACAGAGTTCCATAAACTTTAACACAAGTTCTTGTCTGGAAACTTGAAAACTTATTGTTTTTGGCCCCTTTTTTGCCCCCTTTTTCTAAATGTTTAGGGCAATTACCCCCAGACTCAATCACAGCCTTCCCTTTGTGGTATGGAACCTTGTAGTACAATTTCAGAGAGATCCATACACTTAAAAACAAGTTATTGTCTGGAAACTAGAAAAATGCTTGTTTTTGGCCCCGTTTTTGGTTCTAATTCCTGAACGTTTGGGGCAATTTCCCCCCAAACTCAATCCAAGCCTTCCCTTTGTGATATGGAACCTTGTGGTACAATTTCAGAGATATCCATACACTTACACACAAGTTAGTGTCCGGAAACAACAAAAATGCTTGTTTTGGGCCCCTTTTTGGCCCCTAATTCCTAAACTGTTGGTACCATAAACCCCAACATCAATCCCAACCTTCCTTTTGTGGTATTGAACCTTTTGGTAAAATTTCATAGAGATCCATTCACTTAAGGATGTTCGCTACTCTGTTTCATAATAACAAGCTTTTTAAAAGACTGTTATAAATTGACAGTATATAAATGAAGGAACTGAAACAGCAGAAAAAAATTAAGGGTCTGTGTGCTTGTTTTCTAGATATAAACCATTGAAAATTTGGCGGGAAATGATTCTCTCTAGATTTTTCATACATTTAACATTGGCACCTTTTTTCTTTCAAAAACAATGAAAATATAACAAGGATTTTATAAGATTTTCAAATATGGCTTTTAAACTATATGTAATAAAATTATGAAAAGAAAAGTAGGGGTTAGCGGGCAAAATTTTTAATGGCACTACATGGATAAAACCAGAGGATTCCGAATATCTGGCAAAAAAAAACCAAAAAATAAGAGGAGCGAACATCCGTAAACTAAAGTTATTGTCCGGAAACCAAATGTGTCTTCGGACGACGACGTCGACGACACCGACAACGATGACGACATGATAGCATTATACGAACTCAAATTTTTTGCGGTCGTATAAAAATGAATGTTCATGCATTAGAGTTAATCTCAGGGATGCTGGCATCCCAGTTGTAAGTAAAAACTATCTCGTCACATTAAAAATTAAAAGCTGACAGTCATTTCCTTCTGATGCTGGCATCCATCTTCTTTGGATGCTATCATCTGTCTTCTTTGGATGCTGGCATTCGTTTTCTTTGGATGCAAGCAGCCATTTATTTGCTGGAAATGTATTTATAAATTTGATTATTTAGCTAAAACAGGTACCAAGTGACGATGCTCAAGGACTGAGAGCTTAAGAGCTCTAACAACCTCCTCGTATCTAATGCAGAGAAACAAACATAAAGGTAACCAAAGTTCAACATAAAAAGAAGATGTGGTATGATTGCCAATGAGACAACTCTCCACAAGAGACCTAATGACACAGGAATTAACAACTATAGGTCATCGTACTGCCTCCAGCAATGAGCAAAGCCCATAACGCATAGTCGGCTATAAAAGGCCCCAAAATAACAAATGTAAAACAATACAAACCAGAAAACTAACGGCCTAATTTATAAAATAATGAACGAAAAACAAATATGTTACACAGCAACAAACGACAACCACTGAATTACAGGCCCCTAACCTAGGACAGTGGTGTAACAGTACAACATAAGAACAAACTATAATCAAATTACTGAAGTACTGAACATCGGATGACCGCAAGTTCTGGTGGATGGTCACAAGCACTTGTCTCAGAAAACAAATCACATCTCTATACCTTAAAGTTAGGTTAAGGTACATAGATATATTTTTTCTGAGACATGTTCCTGTGTGGATGATGAATAAATGACAGGGAATTCAACCTCACCGTAATAATTATTATATTGTAGTGATATAATCATTTGTTATCAGTATACTCTGGTTTGTTGTTATATATTATATGAATATTTGAATACCAGTTATATATATACAAATGTAGCAGATCATCTTAATAACTCGACAGGCAAATTTTCATCCATTTATATATCATTCTATTCTACTATTCTAATGATAGTGCAGTGCAAGTGCATGGTGGACACTCTTCTGTAATACTTCGTTTTTCTAATAGATTGGATTTGAGTAGGCATTCATATTTTCCCGCTTTTGTTGCAAAACGTTCTCGAGATATTCTTCCGCATGCGTTAACACAAATTTTCGGTATCCATGAATTGTTATTGATATATATATATATTTCTCACGACAAAACATTTTCATACATTTATTTATGTTCTTAAAAACTATTTTCATGAATATTTATTGATGAAATTATATATATAACAAGCGATAAGGAATGTTATTTTGCACTCGATAATATCCGCGTAATTATACGAAATACGTTCGGTTATCATTCAAACGGCAAGGAAATTTCTGCGGCAACATAACACCGGTATGACCTCTCAAGGTCACATCCGATGTAAAAATCAGTTGCAAAAGGCTGAACTCATCAGATGGATACAAATAGAAATTCATCTAACAAAAACAAAGAGTGGACGTGGACGGGTACTTATACATCCCCACAACAAAAAGTAGAAAATAAGTCTATAAATGCAAGGCGATTATTTCTGACGAGGAATTTTTGTGGACCCGATGAATTTTCATTGTGAATTTACATGATAGTTGGACATGCAACAAACTGACAACAAAAAGATAGAGAGAAAAAAAAACTTAAATAGCACAGAAAGGCACAGATATACCACTAAACACTAAACGGTTTGCAAAGAAAACAATCGCGAGATGAACGTTTAAACTATGACTCGTATTAAGTTATTCAATTAGAAAGCTGTTGGCATTTTCAACAACTTCGGTGTTTAACGCAACTGACAACATAGGAAGGTTTCGAGCGGTCAGGTGTCTTATCAGACAGAAAACAAAAATACATCTTAATCCAGGATTAAAAAAATACCCCATGATGATTTTCTTTTCATTTGATACATGTAGTTTCTATTAGACTAACATGATTATATAAAAAATGGCTAAAAAATGGACACAGATTGTCTCCATTGTCATACTAATCAGATTTTATCGATGGGGAAACTGATGTTTTTTTACAATCCTGGTATCTATGATGAGTTTATTTACATGAGATCTATACGTAAAAATAGACGGATATTAAAAATCAACACATTGCCTTAGTCCACTTTAAAATGTTGATATTTGTATTACAACTGTTGATTGACATGTTTTACTCAATCATCGAATATGACACAGAGATCCATCTCTATCAAATGGCGTGGGAAAAAACGAAGTTCGCACAACTGAAGTGAAAACATAAGTATAGAGTCGCGAAAACAAACTCAATACTTAATACAAAAATTTATGATAACAGAGATGATTTTTCATTGCCTATCGTTAATTATCCATTTTTAGATGGTGACGTTCCCTTGTCACCATCTTATGGTGTTTATATATCTCAACTTGTACGATTCGCTCGTGTATGTAACAACGTATTAGATTTTAGCGAGAGAAATTTATGTATTACTGAAAAATTATTACACCAGGGTTTTCGATATCATAAACTAGTCAAAACATTTACTAAATTTTATCATCGGTATAAGGACATCATTCGTAAATATAACTCAACATGCAGATATCTTATACGTTCGGGTATTTCACATCCAATCTTTTATGGTAATATTCTTTACAAAGCACAAAAATGTCAGTATTCACCTCAAAAGCTAACAAAACCTTTTAAACAGACTTATTAAGAAGGGATATAGTTACGATACTGTTGTCAGGTCATTAAAGATTGCATATTTTGGCTTTAATATTAATTCACTTATAGGGTCTTTGCATCGGGATTAAACACATTTATTCTAAAACCGGTTGTTGGCATGACACGGGTTATGTTCTTCTCATATATTTTATGACGGTATAATACTAAACCCCTAACAGGAGGGATTGTGCCTGATATTCATATGATGAAGACATAATCTTTTAATCAGTTTAATTGAGGTCTGGAGCTGCTAGTATTCTGTTGTTATTTATGTATTATTGTCATTTTGTTTATTTTCTTTTGTTTCCTATTCTGACATCGGACTCGGACTTCTCTTATACTGAGTTTTACTGTACGTACTGTTGTGCGTTTGTTTTTTCTACATTGGCTAGAGGTATAGGGGGAGGGTTGAGATCTCAAAAAACATGTTTAACCCAATCTAATTAAAATATAGATCTCGGATTTCGTATGTAGTATAACGTAGTATAACGAAATCCGAGATCTATATTTTAATTAGATTGTGTTTAACCCCGCCGCATTTTTGCGCCTGTCCCAAGTCAGGAGCCTCTGGCCTTTGTTAGTCTTGTATCATTTTTTAATTTTAGTTTCCTGTGTATAATTTGGAGTTTAGTATGACGTCCATTATCACTGAACTAGTATAGATATTTGTTTAGGGACCAGCTGAAGGACGCCTTCGGGTGCGGGAGTAATAATTTTGAGAGAATAGTTTTATCCCTATATATATAAGGATATATTTTCGTTACAAAGAGTACAGCATTCTTAGCTTACATAGATAGATTAGTTCATTTCAATGTTCCCGTCTCTTTCATCCATCCACGATCACACATCCGTGAATTAAATAAAAGAATATACGGGGTTCACATCAATTAAATAGCAAACAAACGATAACAAATAACTATTTAAAAACTTTTTTTTCTAAAGGTCACTCACTATACGAGTTTTTAAAAAAATGTAAAGAAATGCAAAAATCTACCATCAACGCCCAACTCTCTTAGCAACACAAACAATTAGAATAGTGAAGACAACCCATGACAAAGATCCTCACTTGGGGGGGGGGGGGGGGGGGGGGGGGGGGGGGGGCAGGTATTTGGCAGGGGGTAAACTAGTTTTGTGAGCACTCAATGCAACCTTCACCCTTCAAATCACAATCAGTGAAATGGCAAAGGATAAAAGAATGAACGTGAAAAAAATCTGGTAAGATAAAGCTCTTCACTCTATGATACAGATACAATAGACGACAAAACACAGACCCGTACATTTACAAGTAAAGCAATAACAACTAGTCAAATAATACCATTGCAACGAATGTTATACAATTTCTGTCTTTTGATGAGGTAAATATGCGGTTTTATTGACATTTGAAAACAATGATATTCACTGAGGCCGACGGCCGAAGTGAATATCAGTTTTTCAAAAGTCAATTCAACCACATATTTACCGAAACAAAAGACAGTTATTGTTTTATTCCATTTTCCCAGAGAAAACAATGTATTTGATGTCAAATATTTACCAAAACCAATAGTATATCTTGAACATTTTACCATAACGTTACAGTTAAAAGCGCGTGACGTTCAGCGCGGTGAATATCACTTTTCTCCAGGTGAATATGTTTTTTTTATTCAAAATCCAATTCATAAAGAGAAACCTACTAAAATAATACCAATATGGAATAATAGCAGATACTGAAAACAAATCGTATGTATCTTGAACTTGATATAATTATTCTTATTACTCTTAATAAGACGAGTTTTAATGCAGCCTATGGCTCTCTCTAGGACCATCTCCGTTCCAATAAACCAGCAAATCTTTTATTGTGAGAGAAACTTTATAAATCCCGAGCATTAAACCATATACAGTATACGTGTATGTTCCTTTTTGCGTTTAACTTGAATGAGTCAGCCCCCCTTTTATTCTAAGCGGACCACACTATATTTATTGTTTTCATTTATACTTGTGGCATATCATTGAGATCAAGTTAAGAGTGAAATTAAGTTTTAAAGACGAGACATTTACCCTTTATGGTATGTGACGTAATCTGATAATGTCACCTGCCCTGTTTACATTTCACGTATTTTGATATATTTAAATAGTTCTGTTGAATAGATCTATATAAATAGTTCAAATCAGGAAGTGGATTTGATAAAATGTACACTACCGAAAATTAATCCAGCGCCGACCTTAACCGAATCCAGTCAGGTTTGTAGTATTATGAAAACCTGTTACTAACGTTACTCTTTCATATACATCACTATATACACCACTAAACATTTCACGGACAATATTTCGCAGATTGTTAGTTGTCAGGTCCAGAAATATGATAGCTTCCTGTTTGAATTTATTGCTCTTCCAAATTGATACCTTCCTGTTTTAGATATTGATATTTGTTTTTCAAGCACCACTGACGAGAACTTATTTTTTCGAATTGGTGCCTCAGATTAACCTCGGTACCTTGTATGTTTGTATAGTGTAAACAAGGACTAAAAATCATACACGATCAATGTGTTTATGAATACTGGGCATTTTAATCTCAATTCAACAAAAATCTATATCAATAAATACATCATATTATTATTTTGTTCGATAAACAGAAGAAAGTATCCGTGAACACAAGTTTAATGGTAATACAGTATAAGCACGATAGGTATAATGTCCGGCGGAGATCGTGTTTCTTTCGAGTGTAGATCGTTTTTTTTTTTCGAGTGATAAAACAAGCGATCATGTCAATTAACGGCTATTTCGCAATTATAATAGTTTTATTCATGACTGTTCATCTTATTTTGAATACTAAACATGTTTTGACGCACAATTTCGTTGTAATAAACCTAAAATTCAGTGTTTTGCATTGTCTGTGTTTTTTCGAGTGCAACAAATAGTCCGGTTTTTTTTTGAAGAAAATGTGAATAACAAATGAGGCATTTTTGACTTTAAAAACTGACGTTTTCTAGTTTATAATTGTAATTAAGTGAAGGACAATAATATATAATTTATTCCCAATAATTCATACTAAAAAAAAAAAAAAAAAAAACAACAAAAAAAACATATTACAATGTTGATAAAATTTAACCTTTTTCAATTTAATGATAACTTTCTGTTTTGAAAACGTTTTACCATAACCTAGCAGTATAATAATATATAAGAAATCAATGGGTTCGTTTTAAAATAGTCTAAAGAATCGAGTACAGGGACTCATGGCTTTTTAATTTCATTGCATGCTTCCTTTGTTTTTATAGTCAATAATATTTCATGATTGATATATATTACAGTGACGAAAAAACATAGGGGCAAGAAAACTAAGGAAAAGGAGTAAACAATCAGAAAAATTCAATATAAACCCAAATATTCTATTAAAAGAGGACCCCCCCCCCCCCCCCCAAATAAAAGATAATAAATTACAATAACATTTGACTTGAATGGAATATCTAATAAAAAATGAAAACAAAACTTTATAATTTTATGCTATATGACCAAAAGGACCTTAAAAATAGCGTCGTGCATGTTCAGAACGAGAATAAATTAACAATAAATCCAATAAGTAGGTCCTGTAACAGAGGACGTTCGGGATAAAAGTAGGGAAATTTAGACTGCCACTGAAAATGAGAGTATATTGGATATGGACAGAAATTTTGCCTTGCAACAGGCCACCTACGGACCCTTCAAAGAGCTGTTGCAATGGTTCTCACTGTGCAATGAGCGTATCACTCTCTACACGCCCCATTCTGACCGGACGTGGCTGCGTACTTGAACATCACACACAGCCAAACGGACGTCCCACTTTGGCAAGGGTCGGTCGCAGTGACCATATTTCTATTACCCTGTCCCCCTTGGAGGTGAATAATATTAGAAAGGATTGTTATAAATGATGACAATACCATACCAGACAGTACTGACTACTGAGCTGATGATAAGCTCGGGGGACTTGTCCAATGTATTCAATAAACAACGAAATAAATAATCTGTAAGCTTCAATACGATCCTTTTGATATAATAAGAAAAAAAAAAAAGAATAAATGTGTATATACCGGTAATATGCGTTCACCTAACAAATATACATTGTCAATTTTTTAGCTATGCTGGTGCTTTATTACTGTGTGACCAAGCATATCATACGCTTGATTAGACAGTAGGAGCAATTGATCATTGTTCTTGATTTCCATTTCTAGAACGATAAAAAATTACTTCTTATGAAACAAGAATCTTGCAATGACATTTTATGAAATGTACGTATTAATACAGCATTATCAAACTGGTTTAATGCATTGTTTCGTGCTTTGATAAGTACTTTATTTGAACCTTTTCATTGTTTTTTTTTAACCGTAATGGACTGACATATTGCATTTTAAGCCATAGGAATTTTGTTTTTTTACTCGATAAAACAAGGACACACTCGAAAAAACACGGACTGTTCTCGTAAATACACGGACATATAAAAATGAATTTACTCTACAAAATGTCCTTTTCAATGCAAAAACAAGAATTTTTGTATGTGCACATTTCCGTTGACATTTGCATTGCTATGTGTATAAAATGGCTTTAATCTATATTTTGGAATAAAGCATTGTAAGGCTGTATTAAACGTTTTTAGAACAAAATAATTTAGGGTTGATACTATCTTTTTATCAAAAATACTAATTTACCTTCTATGATCTAGTATTAGTTGTCAGTGCTGCGGTCTGTACGCTGATGATGCATACTCTAGTCCCCGGAGTATTAGTAGTCAGTGCTTCGGAACTTGCATTATTTTATTGACACATATTGAATTTATGTTTATAAATTATTTATTCATACTGAAACTAAGGTTGAAACTTCTTCGACAAAAGTGAAGGCAGTTTGATTTTCATATTATGTTTTAGTTTCAGTATATGCTTCCATTTCAATGTATTTGGATTCTCTAAATCGATCATGAAGGTTATTCCAAAAACACGTGTCTTATGCATTGTAGTCGATACCACTCGTTAATATAATACTATAATATATAAATATACAGTCATCCTGAATAGGCATGCTATTCTTGCCAAAGAGATAGAATGAGTGCTTAAACACTGACTAGCAGAAAATCAAACCGAAAACAGTCATATGACTGCTACAACTCATGGCAAACCCTCCTGTTAACCGTAAAGTTCTAACTACTTATTGGCTATTACTAAACTACTCAATAACCTTTCCAAATTTGATTCATGTCAGCTTTCATAAAATCTCTCCCCTTTTGATAATACATCTTCTAACAACTATCAAAATTTATTAATTCTCTATGATAATAACCATAAAGGTTATGAAAATAATACTAGCAATACAAATGTATCACTTATTTCTGAAATTAAACTAATTCGATGTTTTAAGATACATATAGTGCTTTGGATCCATACCATCGACAATTAAGAGCTGTCCGCAAGTAAATCAAATCATACGGTTATTTAATACCAATTCCCCCCAATAGCAAAAGCTTTGGTTTTTGTGCATGATATAAATAAAAATTATTGTAGGTAAAGTTCCTATTCATCTTATAATCACAATGCTCTTAGTCAGTCACATCAATATAAGATTATAAGATGAATAGGAACTTTACCTACAATAATGTTTATGTATATCATGCACAAAAACCAAAGCACTTGCTATTGGGGGAAAGATGTGACTAAGAGCATAATACTCGTTGAGGCTTTGGCTTTTATTAAGCTTGGCAGTTCTATTTAAGTATTTGTTATGGTACTTTCAAATGGATGATATATTTTTACTTTCCAAACTATTGATCATGAGCGTATGTGCAGGAGGTTATCACAGAAGCACGTACGGTAATAAAATCAGGGGCGTAGCAAGGTTCTGAGTGCAGCGCACGCAGAATCTGTCGGCAAGGGGTCTGGGGGCAGCTTAAGGTGAAGCTCAGAGGATTAAGTAAATACAAAGATGAATTTTTATGTTGGAAATTTATCTGTTCTGTCTTATTTTCTTTAGAATTATATGTAATGAAAGGGTCTATTTATACCTCGATAAACGGATAAGAGTGTTGGACTGATTAATTAACGACAATTTATTTATAAACCAGTGTAAAGCTACTCTAGTAATTTGCTCATTGAGTATGCTAGAGAACTCGACGGAGACAATCGACCTTCAAGGAGTGATGCACACATTATGAAGCCTTGTAATATGTAGGCCGTAACATAATATAATGAAATAGGTAATACCATTGGCTTAGTCATAGGACCGAGCGTTGTTGGTTTTGGCCTCTATAATCACAACTGACTTATGAGACACTTTCAATTAAAGACTTATTCTAACATTCATTAAAATGAATAAATGAATAAATAAAGCTTTTACAATAAAAGAACATACTATACACAATATTTTCTGCGATTAAACATAAAATACAAAGATTTTGCTAAAAAGGGTTGTATAGAGTCATGTGACATCAGAAAAATGAATTTGTCATCATGATTAAAATCGTTAAAATTTGGGTTAATTGCACTTGCTTTCAAAAATAAACCATATCGCAGATCTGAATAAAATTCACAATACATTAAAATGTTTTTCATCTTCTTCACAATCAACTGTACAATATTTACATTTTCGGTCATTAAGAAGAGTTTTTGGCTTGGTGTAACGACCTGTCTCTATTGCTAAAAGTAGACACCCACTTCTAAAATTAGATAAAATACGTCTATGTTGTCTATTCTTTACAATTTTTAGATATGAACTTGTTACTAATTCATTTTTATACAGTCTATAGGTACGTAACTTGTTACCATTTGGTTCATTTCTATCTTGATACAATTTTTCAACCCATTTTTGTTTTTAAATTTCATATAGTTTTGTTTTAATATCATATTTTAGCACATACTTACAACTTCTCGTCCAATAAAATTTCTTGAATGTGCCTTCTAATTTTCATAGTACATACGATTTCCGTGTACTAAGTAACTACGCATGAATGACAACAAGGGTAAGATTTCATTGTATCGTAATCAAGATATTAAAACAAAAATTGCCACTAGCTATTTTGAAATAAAATGCTGTGCTCCAAATTAAATTAAATAGTTTGTTATTAGTTTTCACATTGATTTTTAAATATCCTGCTATTAAAATCTTTGGACCTTAAAATATTTTTGACAATTGCAAGTTTCTTTCATTTAAATAAAGAGTAAAAATATTGTTCTTTATACCTTGATGAAAGTACAACGCTATCTTAAAATTGTGATAATTTATCATCCATGCAATTACTTTGTACACAAAAGAAGTGTGTACTAGGAAACATTGTGAAGGGAAATTAAGGCAACTTGGTGATGATTTTATAAACTTTCTTATGGAAGTTGATCTATTTATTGGTTTCTTAATGTCCAGTGGCAAATATTTCATGCATGTTTAGGACGATGTCATGAATTGAAAAACCGTGATAATGTCTGAATAGAATGTGCCACCTATATATATATATATATACATTTTCTGATAAATCTTTTATTTTTTACTTTGAAAAAAAAAAAACATCCCAAAAACACGAAACCTATAATCTTTTAACTTACTTGGAAGTTGCTTTTTAATGCCTATCCGCTAGACTATTTATGGGGACAAACTATCTATTTGTTTCAAA
Source organism: Mytilus californianus (assembly GCF_021869535.1). NCBI lineage: Eukaryota > Metazoa > Mollusca > Bivalvia > Mytilida > Mytilidae > Mytilus > Mytilus californianus. Next base: position 124,329,164 of record NW_026262679.1, on the reverse strand, counting down.
TCTATTATAGCTTTAGTTTTAGTGTGAAATTGAAAAAATGTTTTTAAAACATGTAAAGCTTCCACTGCAATTTAATTGCCTGTTTTTGGTCAATTTATTTTATCATCTAACTATGTAAAGAAGTACATGTATAGTAAAACTCCGGTTTATATCAATATACATACTTAAACCAGTAGCTACTATCTTTTCATTCTGGAGTCAAGGGTCTTTTGAAATCACATATTTTACAATGATACTAGTGAGTAGATTTACAAAACATAAAACTTCGTTAGAGAGCTCCGGTTTACAAACACCTGTGATACAAGTAGTCAACGAAAATAAACTATCAATAGACCAATTAAAAGATCACTCGATTTGTAAATATGTGCTAAATTGGATAGTCTATGAAAAGGTATATACTATGTAATTAAGTGCTCGGGGCAAGCCCCTCGCTCTAAATTTCATAGTATATACCTTTTCATAGACTAACCTAGACATAGAATAAATCTGTCGCTGAAATGGACTCATCAAGTTATATTCAATTGTTTCCTTTGTATGCCTAATTTCATTAAGTTTGAATTGACTCGTTCACTGATTTCTGTTCACTACTGGAATTAATTAAAAAACTTACCTTATAATTTTTTTAGCACATACTTACAACTTCTCGTCCAATCAAATTGCTTATATTTGCCTTCTAATTTTCATAGTACATACTTTTCCCGTGTACTAAGTAACTACGTATGAATGACCACAAGGGTAAGATTTCATTGTATCGTAATCAAGATATTTAAAACAAAAATTGCCACTGGCTATTTTGAAATAAAATGCTGTGTTCCAAATTAAATTAAATAGTTTGTAATTAGTTTTCACGTTGACTTTTAAATATCCTGCTATTAAAATCTTTGGATCTAAAAAATGTTTTTGACAATTGCAAATTTTATCATTTAAATAAAGGTTAATACATATGGTTCTTTATACCTTGATTAGAGTACAACGATATCTTAAAATTATGATAATGTATCATCCATGCAATTACTTTGTATACAAAAAAGTGTGTACTATGAAACCTTGTGAAGGAAAATTAAAGCAACTTGGTGATAATCTTTTAAACTTTCTTAAGGAAGGTGATCTGTTTCGTCATGAATTGATTGATTTATTGATTATTGGTTGCTTAATGTCCAGTGGCAAATATTTCATGCATGTTAAGGACGATGTCATGAATTGAAAAACTGTGATTATGTCTGAAGATAATGTGCCACCTATATATATATATATAAACATATTCTGATAAATCTTTTAGTTTTTACAAAAAAAAAAAAAAAAAAAAACACAAAACACAAAACCTATAATCTCTGATCTATTGGTAGTTACTTTAAAATGCCTATCTGCTAGACTATATCTACGGGGACAAACTATCTATATGTTTCAAATTTATTATAGCTTTAGTTTTACTGTGAAATTAAAAAATGTTTTTAAAACATGTAAAGCTTCCACTGCAATTTAATTATTGTCTGCTTTTGGTCAATTTATTTTGTCATCTTACCATATAAGAAGAACATGTATAGTAAAACACCGATTTATATCAATATACATACTTACACCAGCAGCTACCATCTTTTCATTCTGGAGTGAAGGGCCTTTTGAAATCACATATTTTACAATGATACTAGTGAGTAGATTTACAAAACTTCGTTAATGAGCTGCGTTTTACAAACACCTGTGATACAAGTAGTCAGCCAAAATAAACTATCAATAGACCAATTAAAAGATTACTCGAGTTGTAAATATGTGCTAAATTGGATAGTCTATGAAAAGGTATATACTATGAAATTAAGAGCTCGGGGCAAGCCCCTCGCTCTAAATTTCATAGTATATACCTTTCCATAGACTAACCTAGACGTAATAGTTATACACCGAGGGATAGGTGTGTCTGGATAAGAAACCCCGTCGGCCGGAGGCCGGAGGGGTTTCTTATCCAGACACACCGTATCTCGAGGTGTATAACTAACTTACACCCCATTCTAAACCCTATATTTGTTAACATTGATTATCAAATGAATAAAAAAACCGATAGCATATTTATTGATAATACCAAACGATGATTTATAAGAATTTTTTTTTATTACATGAAACCCCACTAGTAACCTTTCTTTGGTTATTTTCGTTCAAACTTTGACAAGTGAGTATATTTTACAAATGTCAAGTTGTTTTGCATATTCCCGTTAAATCCTTTGCTAATATGGATCAGAGGGTCAAGGTTGACCGTTTCGTGTATTCTTATTACAAACAAACAATACATCATGTTCCTTGTATGCAGTTGTCCATATGGACGGGTATAAGACGGACGACATTTTGTGGCAAGCGTTGGATTTGGTAGAAGAGACTTAAGATAAAGGCAATATTATAACCCAAAGTACTGACAGGTATCAGTGTAATAAAGGTAATCATAACTGTATTTTATACCTTATGGTTTTATACCCCCCACCCTCTTCTCGAGAATAAACAAACATTCATATTCCAACATACTAAGGGATAGGTGTGACCCGACCACCAGACACGCTCAACAAACAAAGAAAGAGATTTAATATTTAGGAACTCCCTTTTTAGGGGGCAAACGGGGGCTGATCCAGCTGGGGGTTCCCAACTCAACAGAAAAGGGGGGTCCAACAATTCAAATGCATCGATCTTTTTGGGTCCAAACCGCGGAAACCCACGCCAGATCGGCCAATGGGTAACCGGGGGGGGGGGGGGGGGGGGGGGGGGGGGTCCCGGGAGTTATATACCAATGCTTAAGAATAGAGGCATATGACTGGAATAAAATAAATTACTTCAAGCAAAAGAGTATTTAAAGAATTATTTTTGAATTCAAAATAGATGCTTAATTCTTTTTTTCGCTATTGGAATTTCCTTAAATGTGTTTTTTTAATATCTTGAAACAATTTGTAGTAAACACTATTAGTAAATTCTTATGTTCATGCTATTTAAAAAATAATCAATTTCTATTGTTACGAATAACAATGGACTTTGTTTGCGGGATGTAGAAGCAGGGGTTTCCAGAAACCCCGCTCGTCACACCCTGTGGTCAAAGTCCTTTGTTATTCGTAACAATAGATCTATTCAATTTACACTTGTTTCAGAAATAGAAACTATGAAGTATAACAATAGAACTGGGGTGTAAGTAATTTTATATGCTTTCACTGGAAATCGAACCCCTCCTTGAAATCTGTTAAGTGTGACTGACATCAACACATCGACGAAACCTCTCGGCTACCAATGGGTTACAATTTAGATGTCAATTTTATAAATGAACATGTCATACACATCGGGTACAACGGACACACAGGGCTTGTACCTTTTTATATACATAATAAGCAATTGTATAGTATAAGTTGGTAGCCGCGAGGTTAGCATGGTTAAAGAGTCAAGTTAAAGGTAGAGACTTGTCGGTCTAGGTTCGAATCCCTGTATTCTTTTTGTTGTCCCTATTCTTGAGTTTTTCCTTTTATTTTATTTTGTATGTTATTTTGGATATTTTTGTAATAATAGCGGGTTTTCCCGTTTATTTTTGGATTATTATTGGCTATTTCACATATTTGAAACAAAAATGATTACATATAATTTGTCCATTTTTGTTTTATAAATATAGTATGATTTCATCTGTTTTACTACGTTTATTCGGAAATCCCTATGCGAGTAAATCATGGTGTACCTAGAATTAGGCTTCTTGCTAGAAATTCCGAAACATACTTATTATATATACATGTACCTAGAAATAAGTTCAAATACGTCTTATTTTGTAAATTACAGATAATATTCAGATGCCTGAAAATTTAAAGAAAGACGTTTTATGTTATATTTGTATTTCTTTAACCAATTAGTTGTGAACTTAGATTTATTAATGCATCATTGAACATGATAACGTGGTTATCTAAACTCTAAACACTACCTTATAATTAAGAAAAGGCTTCAATTTTGAAAAGACACCAACACAATAGTTTAAGTTATAGATACAATGGATAAGCGTTTATTACAGAATCAACGCTTATTCATTTTATATATACTGCATAGTAAACTATTAAACCCGTTTGTTTCTATCTCGTTTACTTTCACTTCGTGATATCTCCTTCTCGTTTACTTTCACTTCGTGATATCTCCTTATATTCATACAGGTCATTACGTGGATGTTTTATAACTACGACGTTTTTCTGTTTAAGAACCGAAAATACATAAACACACAAACCGTTGATGCGTGATAAAATGACATAACCCTGTTGTGATGCTTCACTGTTGTTAGTTCGGAAGTCATATTTATTTTATTTCAAACGGCTGGTATACATGTATATTAAATCAATTGATATCATTTTAAACGGTTTTTGATTGTTCTATTTGGCATTATCTTTCAATTTTGTGAGTAAAAGGGGATATGGGGTAAACGTTAATTTGATTGGTCATTTTTTTATATACAATAAAATTGAGAATGGAAATGGGGAATGTGTCAAAAGACAACAACCCGACCATAGAGCAGACAACAGCCGAAGGCCACCAATGGGTCTTCAATGCAGCGAGAAACTCCCGCACCCGGAGGCGTCCTTCAGCTGGCCCCTAAACAAATATGTATACTAGTTCAGTGATAATGGACGTCATACTAAACTCCAAATTATACACAAGAAACTTAAATAAAAAATGATACAAGACTAACAAAGGCCAGAGGCTCCTGACTTGGGACAGGCGCATAAATGCGGCGCGGTTAAACATGTTTTTTGAGATCTCAACCCTCCCCCTATACCTCTAACCAATGTAGAAAAAACAAACGCACAACAGTACGCACAGTAAAACTCAGTTTAAGAGAAGTCAGAGTCCGATGTCAGAATAGGAAACAAAAGAAAATAAACAAAATGACAATAATACATAAATAACAACAGACTACTAGCAGTTACTGACATGCCAGCTCCAGACCTCAATTAAACTGATTGAAAGATTATGTCTTCATCATATGAATATCAGGCACAATCCCTCCTGTTAGGGGTTTAGTATTATACCGTCATAAAATATATGAGAAGAACATAACCCGTGTCATGCCAACAACTGGTTTTATAGAATAAATGTGTTTAATCCCGATGCAAAGACCCTATAAGTGAATTAATATTAAAGCCAAAATATGCAATCTTTAATGACCTGACAACAGTATCGTAACTATATCCCTTCTTAATAAGTCTGTTTAAAGGTTTTGTTAGCTTTTGAGGTGAATACTGACATTTTTGTGCTTTGTAAAGAATATTACCATAAAAGATTGGATGTGAAATACCCGAACGTATAAGATATCTGCATGTTGAGTTATATTTACGAATGATGTCCTTATACCGATGATAAAATTTAGTAAATGTTTTGACTAGTTTATGATATCGAAAACCCTGGTGTAATAATTTTTCAGTAATACATAAATTTCTCTCGCTAAAATCTAATACGTTGTTACATACACGAGCGAATCGTACAAGTTGAGATATATAAACACCATAAGATGGTGACAAGGGAACGTCACCATCTAAAAATGGATAATTAACGATAGGAAATGAAAAATCATCTCTTCTATCATACATTTTTGTATTAAGCTTCCCGTTAATGATATAAATATCAAGATCGAGGGAAGGACAGTGGTCATTGTTAGTATTAGCTTTATTTAAAGTAAGTTCAACAGGATAAATTTCGTTAGTATACATACTGAAGTCGTCATTATTGAGAGCCAATATATCATCCAAATATCTAAAAGTATTGTTAAATTTTTGTATCAGATGTTGTTTCGATGGGTCTTTGCTGATTTTAGTGTATATAAATATACAGTTGGTTATGAAGGATGTCATTTAAACATTTTTTATCGGACTTTATTTCTCAAATACATGTGGTCAGTGATATTTCAGGGTTGAAATGTCCAAGTTATCACCTTTTGCTTGTTTCTCACTTGTTGCCTGTTTCTGAATCCTTTTTGCCACAGTGTGAATTTATATTGTATAAGATGTATTTATTTCATAATGAATACTGTTTACACTAAGTAATTTTTAACATTAAAACATGTTACCATGGAGCAATGCAAATGAATTGGGTTGAAAAAAAAGTCCAGCTTCATAATCTTTTTAAATTTGATATTACAGACATAAATAAGCTTAAATAAATGATGGAAAATGGAAGAGGAGGAAGAAGATAGAGTGACTGAACCTCGTTTTACTATAGGTATGAAATGTTCTATAATCACATACGTGTTTACACTTTACTATAGGTATGAAATGTTCTTTAATCACATACTTGTTAACGAACCTCGTTTTACTATAGGTATGACATGTTCTATAATCACATACGTGTTTACACTTTACTATAGGTATGGCATGTTCTTTAATCACATACGTGTTCACACCTTGTTTTACTATAGATATAAGAAGATGTGGTATGAGTGCCAATGAGACAACTCTCCATCCAAGTCAAAATTTATAAAAGTAAACCATTATAGGTCACAGTACGGTCTTCAACACGGAGCCTTGGCTAACACCGAACAGTAAGCTATAAAGGGCCCCAAAAATTACTAGTGTAAAACCATTCAAACGGGAAAACCAACGGTCTAATCTATATAAAGAACGAGAAACGAGAAACACTAATTAACCACATCAACAAACGACAACTACTGAACATCAGATTCCTGACTTAGGACAGGTGCAAACAAATGCAGCGGGTTTAAACGTTTTAATGGTACCTAAACGTTCTAAAATCACATATGTTCTATAGTTCGCATACGTGTTAACACCTCGTTTTACTATAGGTATGACATGTTCTATAGTTCACATACGTGTTAACACCTCGTTTTACTATAGGTATGACATGTTCTATAGTTCACATACGTGTTAACACCTCGTTTTACTATAGGTATGACATGTTCTATAGTTCACGAACCTCGTTTTACTTTAGGTATGAAATGTTCTATAATCACATACGTGTTCACGAACCTCGCTTTAAGATAGGTATGACATGTTCTTTAATCACTTACGCGTTCACGAATCTCGTTTTACTATAGGTATAAAACGTTCTATAATCACATACGTGTTCACACCTCGTTTTACTATAGGTATAAAACGTTCTAAAATCACATACGTGTTCACACCTCGTTATACTATAGGTATAAAACGTTCTATAATCACATACATGTTCACACCTCATTTTACTTTAGGTATGAAATGTTCTATAATTACATACGTGTTCACACCTCGTTTTACTATAGGTATGAAACGTTCTATAATCACATACGTGTTCACACCTCGTTTTACTATAGGTATAAAACGTTCTATAATCACATACGTGTTCACATCTCGTTTTACTATAGGTATAAAATGTTCTATAATCACATACGTGTTCACACCTCGTTTCACTATAGGTATGAAACGTTCTATAATCACATACGTGTTTACACCTCGTTTTACTATAGGTATGAAATGTTCTATAATCACATACGTGTTCACACTTTACTATAAGTATGAAATGTTCTATAATCACATACGTGTTTACACTTTACTATAGGTATGAAATGTTCTATAATTACATACGTGTTCACACCTCGTTTTACTATAGGTATGAAATGTTCTATAATCACATACGTGTTCACACCACGTTTTACTATAGGTATAAAATGTTCTATAATCAAATACATGTTCACACCTCGTTTTACTATAGGTATGAAACGTTCTATAATCACATACGTGTTCACACCTCGTTTTACTATAGGTATGAAATGTTCTATAATTACATACGTGTTCACACCTCGTTTTACTATAGGTATGAAATGTTCTATAATCACATACGTGTTCACACTTTACTATAGGTATGAAATGTTCTATAATCACATGTGTTCACACCTCGTTTTACTATAGGTATGAAATGTTCTATAATCACATACGTGTTCACACCTCGTTTTACTATAGGTATAAAATGTTCTATAATCACATACGTGTTCACACCTCGTTTTACTATAGGTATGAAATGTTCAATAATTACATACGTGTTCACACTTTACTATAGGTATGATATGTTCTATAATCACATGCGTGTTCACACTTTATTCGTTGTTATATATAATACGGTTAACATAGACATTTTTTTTATAATCATGATTTCAGAGATGACAATTTTAGCACTTTTACCACAGAAAAGTACAGTGTTAACATTAATGAAATTGTCAGTATTTCAATTTCAATAGAAAACAATTCAAAAGCAGTGAAAGCATAGATAAACAGTATAATAAAGCAATCTTTTTTCTCTTCGATTCTTTAAAACGATTCCTGTATATGTTGTTAATTAAAATCTGTTCCCCCGCTTATCATATTCAGCAATTGTGCAAAGGACTACACACTTTTAATTTATAGCGCATAATACATCTAACTTCTAAATCCCTACAATAAAAACCTAAAAACTACATCAAACATATTGTATGCATGACGAGTTCTTTACCGATGCTTACAGGACAAACAAAGCAACACTACCCAAAGGAACATCTGTTTATTGAAGATCGCATGCGATGTAATGGTAACGCTTCTGTCTAAGCATGATATGTCTTTATTTGCAAGTGTCACATGCACTTTTTTTACCTTTAGGTGCACAAGATATATCTACCCTTAACACTACAAGTCATCACGGATTTCTACGTTATGAAGGAAGTTTAGAAAAATTTGTCCGAAGGACTGTTATTTTAAAACCTTTTTTTAGAGAAGCAGTTAAATGCAAGTACATTAATTTTGACTGGGTCCCTTTTAGTGTGCAAAGTTTTCAGTGGGAAAGTTAACTTATTTTTCAAAAGTTAGTTCCATCAATTACTTTGCTTTTCCATTTTGGTCTGAATTATATTTGTGAAACTAAAAGAAATATATTGAATTTAGCCGTTTACTAATATAAAATAAAATCACTTTAAACATAGAGAAGAAAGTGCAAATTATCCAATGTATCAAAATATATATTCATTTACATTCAAATAACTTTTCGTTTTGATATTTTTTCACTGCACAGATTGTTGTACAAGTTAGACCTATGGGAATTTTAACCATAATTTAATATGGAACTAGAAAAATCATCAAATGTTGTTTCTTCTTTATAAATACCAGTTACTTTTACAGGGAGACAACGTTTTGTTGTGTTATGTGAAGGATGTATGTATATATACAAAGATGAGTATGCCACATCACCTCTTAAAGCCTTCTCTTTAGCCGACTTTAACAGGTACTATTTATACAAATTTTGGACAATTTTGTAATTTAAGGACAGATGTTAGAACCATATCGTCCTAATCCTACAAAAACATTGAAATATCGATACATGTGGGTGGTCGCTGAGAAAATTCCAAACATTTGTCATATCTATATATATAGCTAGAAGGGAATTGATTGGCTTTAAATAACGAGTGTTTAATTTGACAACAAATATTATTTTAATAATATCTAAAAACGTCTACGATATAAAAAGAATGAGATGCGGGTATGATTGACATTGAGACAATTATCCACCAAAGTTCAAATGAAGTGGATGTAAGCAATTATAGGCAACCGTTTCAACAATGAGAAAAAAAACCCATATCGTATAGTCGTATAAAAGGCACCGACATGAAAAATATGAAACAATACAATTGAGAAAACTAACGGCCTAATTTATAACAAAACAATTTACGAAAAACATATATGACAGATATGAACAAACGACAACCACTGAACTACAGGCTCCTGACTTGGGACAGGCACATATGAAATGTTCCCCTAACCTGGGAAAGTGGTGTAACTGTACACCATAAGAACAAACTATATCAGTTGAAAAGAGCTTAATTCATCAGATTGATACAAAGCAGAAAAACATCTAACAAAACAACAGACCGGACGCGGCATGGTATTTAAACATCTCTCACAAAGGAAAGACACAAAGTACAGATCTGAGAGTACTACAGTTACTGACGGCTAGTTCAAAGCCATTAACAATTAATAAAAAAATCATGTATCTAAGACTAAAATATCAATCAATACACATCCAACATCTAATGGATTTAGTCTAAAGACGTCATTAACAATCAGAGAAAAGCATGACCTTGTGCAATGCCAAAATAAAGGTATCGACAGATTGTAGTACGAGCTTGTCTCCACTTTTTCAAAAGGATACAGAATTAGATTGTGTATTCTTCTCCTCTATAAAAACAGTAAGAGTCTTAACGTCACTGATGATATACTACAAAATCGATCGTATTGTGTAATATTTTTTGGATGTTAATGTCCAACGGAAGATATTACAGGTTTATCTAGGATAATAACATATTATCCTTGAGGCACAACAAGTAACAAAAATGAATAATGAAGTTTGGCAGTATTTGGCCACAGCTTTAGCATAAACAATATATTATAACATTAAATGTACATGTATAAAATTGTCAGTTTATGATCTGAAATATATCTATAAATGTTTGTATTTATGACTTGTATAGATGTAACATATAATGAGGCTATCATTAATGTTCACTGAATATGTGCCAAATGCCACAACGTTAAGTTCACATGTACTGTGTCTTCAGACTCCTTAGCCGATATATAGTTACGATTTCCCCTTAATATCATTCCTGGAGTACCATTAACAGAATTCAAGCTGAAATACAAAACTTAAAGCAGTATCGTGTCTTTAAAATCATAACATAGCAATATATTGGGTGGGTCGTGGGTTTTTTTAAAAGGATAAAAATATCTGTTTAATTTGCGTCTGTCAACCTTGGCGTTAATATCGAAAAGACCCAAACGAGGCAGCGATTCCACTAATTACTGCAAATATTAATGACACAATAATAGATTACCAACTATCGATAAATATAAACAACGGATAACTTTTAAATTGGAGATTTTAAATCCTTCTAATATCATATTAAGATTGACACGTGGGTCGGATTGTTAATGCGCTAGCTACTGCTCAACTCGTAATCAAACATACGACCAGTCCTAGTCCTCGTTTTGAGCAGGCTGCAACGACAAAATGGAGTTTTTTTTAGAAACAAGTGTATTTAAGGTACATCATTAGCGAAAATGTAGTTAATCTGCTAAATGATATAAAAATTAATGAATAGAATAATATGAAATGAATAGATGAAATTAATGAGGGAATACGCGATATAAATGAATAAAAATCTTAAAATGCTTTAAACCTTAAATCTATTTAATTAAAAGGCTGCAAAGGCTTCAAGACAACGACAGAAGAACAAGAATGAAATTTCAACTCGTACCTTTGAATGAAAGTTCGCCTCAGAAGCTTTTAACCTTTTGCTCTTCGACTGACGAAGAAAGAAAGGTAAGAAGATAGTTATTACAAAACTTCTTAAAACATGCGAAATTTTGTATTTTTAAACATGTTAAAAACATTGAGAATTATTGTATTACTTATTAATACAAATTAATTTTAGCGGGCAAGCTTTTGTGCTGTGTGTCGATCGAATGAGTCACTCCCTTTTCAGCTAATGTTTACAGTGTGTGCTTACGTTGTGCTATAACACCGCTGTGCCAGGTTTGAGGAAGGTTCAGTTTGACCCCGCCTTACTCTGAATGTGTCGGTCCGAATGTGAAGTGATAAAAATGTTTGTGAGCGATCGACCCTGCCCTTATCTCGGACAGTAGTATAACAGTAAAACCCAAAAATTTACTGAAACAGTCGTTTTGAAAACTTTAAGGCTTTACTCCACAAATCCGCACGAAAAAAAAAGTAAAAAAAAAGAAAAAAAAAGATACAAAATACCGATCTAAGAGTACTGAACAGTTACTGAAAACTTGTTCAACAACTATACGTAGTAATGCAGCAATGTATTAATCTTGTTTTCAAATTGGATATATATGTATAACAATATAATTCAAATTTATGTAAATCAAAGAAAAACGTACAATTATTGCTGTCCTTGATGTGGATTTTCCAATTTTGCTGCCTAGAACAGCTCGTTTTGAAAAAAAAAACGTGTTATTTGAGGCACATGTGCATTTATTTACAAAATACAACATACAAATGATCTATTTGAAGGTTTGGTTTCAAAAAATTAGAAAGGAAATGGACGATGCAGTACACGGCACTTCTCATTTACAAAGGTAAATTTGACATGGCCCTTCTCTCAAAGGTAAATGGATGTTATAAATCGGTGAAGTAATCATCATTGTTCTTTTCATATAAAAAGGTTAGATTTACCGATGCTTTATATTGTCATATTCTAAATAGCTTTGATATATCATACTTTAACTTTGTTTAAACCTGTTTATTTACTTTTGACTTTAATTATTTATCCCTTGTAATTTTTTATTAACTGTGTATTTGCATTCAGGTGTCACAGGTCAAATTTATTCGTTCATTGTGTGTTAATTTACGTTTTTTTATTGAGTTAAGCCTTCCAATTGATATTTTATAGTGTGTTTTTCTATGTTGTGATGTTACACTATTGTTTTAGAAAAGGGAGAAGGTTTGGTACCATTAAAATGTTTAATCCAGCTGCAAATGTTTGCACCTGTCCTAAGTCAGGAATCTGATTACAGTAGTTGTCGTCTGTTTATGTAGTTCATACGTGTTTCTCGTTTCTCGTTTTTATATAGATTAGACCGTTGGTTTTTCCGTTTGAATGGTTTTACACTAGTAATTTTTTGGGGCCCTTTATAGCTTGCTGTTCGGTGTGAGCCAATGCTCCGTGTTGAAGGCCGTACCTTGACCTATAATGGTTTACTTTTATAAATTGTAACTTGGATGGAGAGTTGTCTCATTGGCACTCATACCACATCTTCCTATATCTGTTGATGTAGTACTCCAATGATTACAGGTATCATTGCGTCTTATTAACTCAATGATGGAACTACGTCTTTAATAGATGTGACAGGAATTTCAGTCAATCGTACAAGTAAATTTTAAGTACAGCTGCAATGAAATAAGCAATAAATTTAAACAATTGATCCAAATGTATTATTTCTAGCTTTCTTAATCGAGTAACCTTCTATCAATAACTTTGATAAGTAAAGATGTGCTATGATTGCAATCCATTCACAATGAGCAAAAAACATACCATTTAGAGAGACACAAAAAGGAACCGAGATGAAATAAATATGAAACAATTCAAAAATTAAAAAAAATTTGAAAAAAAAAACAACAGCCTTATTTATACTACAACAATAAACAAAAACAATAACATTGGAAGACAGCAACCATCGATCAACAATAGATTGTTTTTCGAACTTTGAACACATTCTAAGAATTATACTGTATTATATGTCTCTTGTACAGGCAAAAGAAAGCGTTATGTGATTGTTTAAAAGAAATTCTATTAATGAGACACAAAATATTTTAAGCCATATTTTCATTCGAATGAGGACCAAATATTTTTTTATTTCTAGTGATTTTGACCAAGACGAATATGTTTCTTTGGAGAAACCAGTACAGACAGAGTCAGCAAATATGTATCGGGAACCAGACAAAAAGCTTGTTAAAAAGGCGAAAAATAATGAAAAAAAGAAAAAGGAAAATGGAAAGAAACCAAATGAAAAAGACAAAAACGAAAAGACAGCTTCAAGCAGGCCGCTCCCTCCATCGCCTCCGGAAGACGGTAACACTCTAACATTGTCAATGAGAATAATGCAAATGACTATTGGGCACTTACTATATAATACTATGCAATGCTTAATATGACTTTTATTATGAATTTCGTGTAATAAGTGTATATACGTTTAATATTGATGTTTTGAAAGATTTTTCTTAACTCTTTAATGTAATAATTGAACGAAGGAGGAAACTTGAATTGTTAAATAACACGAATATGCCTTCACATCCAGAGTTTAAATGTCTGATGTCGACAAAATGTATCAGCACAACTTTACGAAGTTTTATATCTCCAAGCATAGTAAACACATTTTTTGAAGTCCAGGTACTGTAATTCCGTCAAAGCACAAACTAGATTTGTAACTCATTAATTGACAACATAAAATAAATACTCGTCTAAAAGTGTAAAATACCAAAAACCAGTTAAAAACAATATTTATTGATTTTTTCTTCTTTTAGTATTCAATATCATGTTTTAATTTATGTTATCTGTTGTAAACTTTTTATGTATACATTGTATTTATTTTTTGTGTTCAGACAATAGAATCGAATTTCACAACGGTTGTAGCTTTCGTTTGAATGATTATAAACTGTTATAAAAAGACTCTGTGTAGTATACAAACACACTTGGCATACTCAACTGCAGTAGTTAAAAAAAATATAGTAAGTACGAACACGACCTGTTACATTTAGCTTTATATCTTAAAGCATTGCGATAAAACGTGGGCACTTGATATATTTATATATCGGTATACAAAAATACGGCTATGAGTTGACGTATAGTCCATACATATGTAGAAACTAGCTTTTTTCATATAAACACAGACATGAACTGTCAGTTCTCGTAGGGAATTTATGCATGCAGAGGAGAAAACATTCCAATTGTACGCAACATTTCTAAATATCTTTACTTTTTTTTTCAGATGAAGAAGACGACTTAAGTGACTATGATACGATCACAGATGATGCCTGTATCGGTCGAGCTTTGCCAGGTTTGTCTGACGATAAAGAACATGAAAAAGTGACAACAAGAGCCAATTTTTGTCTCAATCGTATAAACTGTTTAATGTTTTACTGGCATTCGGCTTTTCTAAAGGGCCTAAATTGCCGACCGTGCGATATCATCATGGCTAGTCAAGGTCGTTAAATAACCCCTAGTAGTAGTTAAGAGACTAATGAAAATCTATTACGGTTTCAAAGTCCTTACATTCTGGTGTCAAAAATATGTCGTAGGTTTGTGATTTCTGTCTTATTTGAAAGAAATCATCTAAATTCTAAAATTTTGACTTTTAGGTGTCAAATAGATATCAGCCAAGCGAACGTGTGTATTCATCTTTTATTGTGCATATAGTAATTCAATATAAATAAGAAGATGTGGTATGAGTGCCAATGAGACAACTCTCCATCCTCGTCACAATGTATAAAAAGTTAACAATTATAGGTCAAAGTATACAGCCTTCAACACGGAGCCTTGGCTCACACCGAACAGCAAGCTATAAAGGGCCCCAAAATGATTAGTGTAATACAATTCAAACAGGAAAACAAACGGTCTAATCTATATAAAAAACGAGAAACGACAAACACCTATGAACCACACCAACAAACGACAACCACTGAACAACAGGCTTCTGACTGAGGACAGGTGCATAAGGTATAGAAGAAGGGGTTTGTACCATAATACATCCCATAATACATAATGTAGTATGTTTGCAGTTGTTCCACCCAATGTACCAAAAGAAAGAACACCTCGTCTTGTTGAACCAATCAAACCAAAAGTGCCACAGAAACCACCGTCCAATATTAAGGTAACCAAATATCCCATCAATACATCATAAATTGTATAACGTATCAAGCGCTAAACATTTCCGATATTTTTTTATAAAGTAGTAACTATATATGCAAATTAAAATTGAAATTAAAAAAAAGAATAAAATTCTCTTTATATTCTAGCATCACAACTGGAACATTTGATTTTTAATAAATTAATTGAAACTTTTTTTTCGATATTAACGATTATATTTAACCCTTTTTCGTTTCAATACGAATAAAGTCCCTAGTGTGGACAGTGTGTTGCTTGCCAATTTTTTTAGTACCCCTTCCAAATGTATTCCTTCATGTTTTATGCCTCAAATAGCAAGTAGGGGGATGAAATTACACTGTAAAAAAATTTGGGTCATGAATTGTAAAGTAAAGTAGTGATTTGGTCCAGCTGAAAAAGGTTAAAAATTAGCACTTCGGAAGCTGTCAAAAGATTTCAAGACCCCCTTAACATAGAATTGTCCATATTTTGAGTTAGAGCCGATGAAGTTTTCTATAATTTTGATATGATTTGTCCCAAAAGTAGTACAACACACTGTAAAAATATTATTGAGAAAGCGCAGGTGGGATTTTTTTTATTTTCATTTATTGTCTAAAAGAAATGCACTACGAAATAACTGTGTACTCGGACCATATTATGTTTGTTTGTAGAAATTAAGATATTCCAGATCTGAGTTTGAATTTAATAGCAGTGACAGAACTCTGGTTGAAGGGTATGTATTCATTGAGAAAGTAGATTATTCATGACCGTATATATCATATCTCATTCTAGTTTAAACAATGTTTTTTTTTTCGAAAGTGCACAAATTACAATCATACAATAGAAATACAGGGATTCTGAAACAAGAAGAACTTAATATATAAACTTTAAAAATATTTTCGTTTTCCTCATCACTGATGAGTTCGCTACCTGATAATAATGTTTGTATATCAACATTTCTTGGTAGTGTGGAAATGGTTTGTGTCCTAATGAGTCTATAATTATGACATTCTAGCAGATAGTGTTTGCTGCTCTCAACTTGTCCAAGGGAAAATGTGTTCATTTAAGCCACTGCAGTTCAGCTGGAGTCTGGCGTGAAGTATTTGGCCTTTTCTACAACCAGTATTATAATATGAAGGGACTTTCTTAATATCATGATTTAAATAATTTTTCATTCTGTTCAAAATAGACATAGTAAAATGATTATAGGTGTGGTAACGTATTACCAGCAACCATATTCGGATATGTCATAAATTATGTCTTTTTGTAGAAAACTGGGTCATCTGTCAGTTGGAACTTTTCTTGTTCGGAAATCACGACAAGATAATCAAGAGGTAACACGATCACGTACTTTATTTGGCCTTTTAGTTTTTTTGATTCGAGTCTTTTGTAGACGAAACGCGTGTCTTGCGTACACAATATAAGTCTTGTATCTTTGATGAGTTTATGTGTAACAAGTATTGTTTATGTGTAACAAGTATTGTTTATGTGTAACAAGTATTGTTTAAGATTTATATACGGGTTTGTTATAAATAAGACATGTCTGGCCACTTACCTCGGGCAACTTAATTCCTAGGATAACTAATTGAACAATTAAATTTTATGATTCAACTTCATTATATGAAACAATATCAAGTTTTTATGTTTTGATTTATTTAACAAGTGATTAATAATAATACTGAAAACATAATGGGAAAAAAGAATAAAGTTTGCATATATATGACACACAATTCCAAAACAAACTTGCCAAAACTACAGAAAAGTAACAGCGCTTAAAAGTAGAAAAAACATGAGACCTTTCAAATCTTATTGAATCAAAATTGAACAAAATAATATTAACCTCTCTCTAGTAGTGAAGGCAATATTGAAATCATCTTGTCCGTCTGTTTTTCATCTGGCATATCAGCATATGAATTATAGCAACATAATCTGATTTTGCAGCATGTATTGAAATATAGTATCAACATTGATCAATAGCAACTTCAATATGTTTACGTCTATATTTGAAGGTGTTATCTGTAAAAACAGAGGACGGAATAAAAGAATACAAAATATACAATAAGGTAACATTTATTTTTATAAGAATGTAATTAAATAATGACTGCATATTGTAATTTGCAGTTTGAAAACGTAAGACACGTAGGATATATAATTCAGAACACATAACACATATATTGGGGATAAATCTTGACCGAGAGTTTGAGAAGCCGTATACACTAAATATCAAACGATTTCAAACCCATAAATGATAGATATCACGATATAAAATTGAGAATGGAAATGGGGAATGTGTCAAAGAGACAACAACCCGACCAAAGAGCAGAAAACAGCTTACGGCCACAAATGGGTCTTCAACACAGCGAGAAAATCTCGCACACGTAGGCGGGCTTTAGCTGGCCCCTAAACAAAAATGTATACGTTTCGAAATAGGCGGACAATTACTGAGGTAGTCAGAGTTGCTGCAGTGAACACAATTCGACACAAAACTTTGCAATTCAGCACTTCGTCAAAGATTTCGAGATCGTCCACAATATTAATCTCCCTTTTAAAAAATCCAAATATTATGTATGCATTTCAAGTTTTAGAAAGACAAATAACTACTTTAGCAGGAACTTCATTGAGTGAAAATAAGAGTAATAAGAGGAAGAGATCGTTTGAATTCGGAAGTTTTAACAAATAACATCTTTCCATAATTCAATGGATAGAATTCTAGTAAATATTCAGAACTCTAATGTGCACCAATTGTCGACTGCCCGAGCCTTTGGAACTATTTTTTGTCAATCGTACGAAGCCGATGATAAAACTTGTTACTTTCTTCCCTAAATGAATGTTTTTCTTTAAGTTATGATCATGATGATATTTACAATGGTAATCTGCATCTGTCAGAAGGTGGTAGAAATTGAAGAAATGAGAAAAAAGGGAAATTCCTACTAAATTAATACCTAATCATAGATAGAAGCATGTCATAAATTGGCGTTTCAACCTATTTATACACACTGACAACGGACTGACCACATGGCGACTGGTCGCATACAAAGAAGGATATCGCTACCTTTCATGGGCACCTGGCTTCAAAACTGTATTTGACAGAAGTTTTTATTTCTAACTATTTTTAGGTTAAGGTGTTCTATTTGTTTATGTCTTTCGTATTGTCATTACATTTTATCTGCATTGTTCTTGTATTTTCCTTTGAATTTGTATATTTCATTTTCTTAGTGCATGACATAGTTGTATTGGTATCATTTCTACCTGGTATACAATATGTAATGTCGGCCTTTTCCAAAAATAAAACTCGAATAACTATTTCTGTAGAGAAAATTGACAAAATCAATGTATTGCTTTCGGAATCGCAAGAAATTATTCTGACACAACGAAGAAAAAGGTATACAAGTGCATTGTTAATGCAGCTTCCTTTTTTCTCGAATGTGTCATTACCGGATGAAAATTACCACCGAATTGTACTAACAATAGCACCCAGGTTCAACCCACCATTTTTTCTTATCATATAACATGTTTCTATGTATGTTGGCGTTTGTTTTTGTAGCAGTTCAGTGTTTCTGTTGTTCCGTTTTGTTTCCTCTTATTGTTGATGTGTTTCCCTCAGTTTTGGTTTGTGACCCGGGTTCAACCCACCATTTTTTCTTAAAATGTCCTGTACCAAGTCAGGAATATGGCAGTTGTTATCACATAGTCCGTTTCTGTGTATGTTGGCGTTTGTTTTTGTAGCAGTTCAGTGTTTCTGTTGTTCCGTTTTGTTTCCTCTTATAGTTGATGTGTTTCCCTCAGTTTTGGTTTGTGACCCGGATTTGTTTCAGTTAAATCGATTTATGATTATTGAACAGCGGTATACTACTATTGCCTTTATTTATGTAGATTGACGTATTGGTTATTATCAAAATTCCATGGACGCAGTGCTCTGTTGTGCTAAGACAATTGCAAATAGCATGCATCTTTTTACAACCTATTCTGTTATCCTCACTATTTTTTTTTATTAAATGTGCCAGATTATCAGTCAGGTTAGACCGAAGGAGGAACATCTTCATAGATAGATTTTCCTTTTGATTGAGTTTAGAGAGAGAGATGTAATGATTTTTGAAACTCAAATGGTTTTGCCTAAGAGATAAGTCTCAACTAACCATCACTGTCGTTTTGGAAATCCAAGTTTCAAATTTGAGAAAAACCACCATATGCTCGGATTTCCATCCGCAGCAGATATAGCTCTATTTTTTCAGAATCCTGTTTTCTAGTTGTAATATGAAAAACACGATATCTTTATTCATTTTAATTGTAAATATTCAGTGAAAGGATACCATCTATATAATCCTTCTCCGCCTAAGATGAGTTTTTACACTAAAAAAAAACAAATTTAGTATCAGTTCACTAAAACTATTATTATCAACTATGATTATTTTCTTTCAGCAACGTGGATTTAGCATTGACAACAAAGAACAATGGTTCAGTACGACGGAGGAATTGCTAGACTATTATTCACAAAAAGATATTCCTAACAGGGTTATGACTTTGTCAAGAGCATATAGTACATCAGAGGACAACGCTCATTTATAATGTTTACAGATTAAGTATCTATTTTTATATGTATTTATATTTATCAAATGATAATGGATTTTGTGTTATTAACCATAGCAGATTATCATAATTTCAGACATGATTTTTCTCAACAAAAAGCTCTGGAATCGTGAAACAAGAAATCGTAGATGAACAGTTTGATATTATGTGACATAATGCTCTATGCAAATAGAGAAACACAGCGACTGTGCTGAATTATTTTTTTATTCTTTACTTATATTTATCAATTTTGGCTTTTTAGTTTTGCCAATTTAATTTTTTTAAACTTGATGTGAGAAAATAAGAGTTTACCCACAAATATCCCAAAAAAATATATCTACTGCTTTAAAATTACCGTATAAAATATAAAAAAATAATAAAAACTTTCTAATAGCTAAATGGAGTAATCGGAGATGAAAGCTCTCTTTTAGAATCAATGTTGATTTTTCGGAGGTAATTTTGTTAATATGGTCGCAATTCCAAAGAAGTATTATCACAAACGTTTATTATTGTTCCTTTACAATTTTGTTTCATTTTAGTAAAGAAATGATGAATACTAGTATATGTTGACATACAATGCTAAAAATAGGCATATCAGATTTTTGTGGCGTATTACATATGTGATGATGTGATTGTGACGTACTAAAAGTGAATATAAAAACATTCTTTTCGCTGATAAAGGTCTGAAAAAGGATATATCTTGTTTTAGCTAATATTTGCTGCACATACGGATCAGCTTGATTGTTTTTAGAATTTGCGTGTTTCACCCATTCACAAATATCCATTACAAATTAATGTTGGCCAAGGAGTCTACCCAATGTTTTCCAGTTGGCATACACTTAAACATTGCATAAAACATGCACACCGGAATAATATCATTCTTGTGAAGCTTTGAACAGTCTAAACAAATAGTACTTTTATAATTTGTCTTTAAATTATTTTTTTATATGATTGAGGGTTTTTGAGGGATAAGTAGGGCTTTAACATACACTTCCGGTCCTTGACCATGGAATGGATATCCTTAAATGGTTTAGATGTAGAAGTTTAAATGGTTTTGATGTAGAAGTTTAAATGTCTTTGATGACAAATATACCTACACTTATAATCAATACTATCTAGGAAATGTTTATTTTTTAGACAAAAAAATGGTTAATATTTGTTTTGCCAATTTAGGTGATCAATTTAAGTAAAACGGTGGAAAGGGGCGTTTGATGTACTTTTAGTTCTAAGGCATCTATTAAGATAGCAATATTGAACGTGTTTACCTTTATTTATAAGTTAATAGATTGGTATCTATTTTGTCATTTAGTTTTGTGATATCTAACATTAAAAATTCGTTTCATAAGCACATTTTTGTTCATTCTTACATCTAACAAAAGTGTCAGCATCAACAAATTGTATTGAAATGGTGTAATGTGTAGTTTTTCATTTGTATGAATCTGATTCTAACAAAACATTCCTTGAAACTGACATTGTCAAGATGCAGGATTTCTTGATTGATAATGTATATGTTACGTTTGGAGGACGTGTTTTTCAACAAACAATCGGCATTCCTAAGACTTGTTACAGGATTTTTTTTTTATGAAGAATGAAACGAATCTAGCATTATCTTTTCACTTCACGTCTCGGTATATAGATGATGTCCTTACACTGAACAATTCTAAGTTTGGTGACTAGTTTTCAATGTTGTGTTTTGTGTACTGTTGTTTGTCTTTTGGTCTTTTGGTCTTTTTATTTTGTCATGGCGTTGTGAGTTTATTTTCGACTTATGAGTTTGAATGTCAAGTTGGTATCTTTCGCCTCTCTCGTGTTACAACCTATCCTTCGGACTTATATACAGTTAAGTGTTCTTCATATCTTGAATTACATCTATAAATACAGTATATCGGGACAAAATGGGCAGATTAAATTTTCACTGTGTATTTTTCTATGTAGCAACACTCCACCAGCACCTGCATATGTAGTTTTTATCTCACAGTTGATTCGATATTGTAAAACCGCGAAAACATGTCGCTAGTGAGTTGAGACACAGACACATCGTATTGCTCGACTGATTCGTACACCCTTCCTTATATATCTGTTGGAGCAGTTTTTGTGTGAAGAGAACATGCCAGAAATGTGTAAACGACGGAGGGTGTGTTTTGCAAGGAAGTTGACATTTAGAAAGTTGGAATCATCACGTTAGTGATAGATTCTATTTTGAAGTCATCCGTCTCTGCTAATATCGAGGAAAAGATCAAGCTTTTAAAACAGACCTTCTAGTGTTGGTAGTATCCTTAACCTCAAGATCTCTGGGATGTCAGAGATGTTAGCGCTTACTAAAATGTGGGTAATTGAGTAACAGGCCATCATCTATAAATACAAATGTTTACAAGATGCTTTTTCATTTTACCTTTGAGACATTTCTGTATACATTCTAATTCATATGAGTATAAAACAAGTCGGCAAGTAAAGGTGCACAATTAATACCCATTAGAATACCGACTGTTTGTTGAAAAATTAATCCACCAAACCCATCAAAAATTCACTTTGATAATTTCATCTTCGGTGTGTATGTTGTTGGTTCTTCACAAAGTACGATTAAAACCATATTTAGCATATGATTAGGACCATTCCACTTTATATGTAGATTTCTATAAAGTCAGAAGCGAAACAGACGAAGGAAAATTTAAAATGGTGAAAAGACAAAAAAGTGATAAGTGTAAAAAATCCCAGGAATTATCTTAAAGAAAGGCAACAGAAGTATACCGGTGTTCAAAAGTCATAAATCGATTGAGAGAAAACAAATCCGGATTATAAACAAAAACCGAGGGAAACACATCAACTATAAGAAGAAAACAAAGGAACAACAGGAACACCGAAGTGCAACAAAAACAAACGCCAACACACATAGAAACGAACTATTTGATAACAACTGCCATATTCCTGACTTGGTACAGGACAATTTAAGAAAAAAAAATGGTGGGTTGAACCTGGTTTCATGGCTTTTCAAAATCCATGAATTAGAAATTTTCTTGTTCAAGTTAGGCTTTGTCATTATTTCAACATAGGTTGATTTTATTTTACATAAAAGGTCGGTTTTTCAACATTGTAAGTTCATTATTCTGTTCATCCTCTCTGTTATTGTTATACAGTAGTCGGTGAGTTATAGAATGATTTAAAACTCCAGTTCAATGACACGATGTTATTTTGTTTTCATTATTACTTTTTGTTCTTGGTTTCATATTTGAGAGTCGTAATTCATTGGGTTTTTGAAATATACTCCTTTTTTAAATTTTTATTTAGGTTAACGTTCCTACTTTAATGTTTCTTACTTTTAATCTGTTCAAATCAGTCATCTAGTTTGATGTGTGATATATTCCAAAAAAATAAATTACAAATGAAAGGGTAAAAGAAAACTAATGTAAATAGTAAAGACCTAAGCTCGGTTGGTGTCCACAATACTTCCTCGATAAGGATATTAACCTTACTTCTGCCATTTTTTGGGTAGCTTCCTTGTTTTATTGTTTTTGTAAGTCGTTCTTGATCGATTTTTTAATTCTATGCAAATTCTAAACCCTTGTGTAAAAAATAACGTTACCATATTGTATTGTGTATTTTACATTCAAGAAATTATTCCGATATCTGTGTTATGACGTTATATCGAAAGTAACACAGTCCGAAATAATTACCATGACATCAAATAGCTGAAAAAGAGGCGGATTTTACCAAGGGGAGAATCAAAACCCATAGGTCGAAGAGAAACCAACAAAGTCGTGGCAAGTAACGAAAAACGACGAAAAGACAAACAATTGTCCATAAAACACAACATAAAAAAACTAAAAACTGATCAACAAGAACCCCATCAAAAACCGGAAGTGATATCAGGTGCTACGGGAGAGTATCCTGCTTCACAACTGAGAAAAACAGATCTACCAAAAAGACTGGTTTGGACAGTTCTATCTTTGAACAGTTTTGGAATAATAGTATGTCTATCCATAAACAGATTCTGAAAATTCTACCCTTGAACAGATTTTGACATTTCTACATTAGAAACAATTCTGATTGTCTATGATGAGTTTATCTAAAAGTTCTATTGCTAGAACAGCTCATAGCACTTTATTTATCCATCCTTTTGTTTAGGTTTTAACTATGTATTTATTTGATTTCATTTAATAGTTTATTTATTTAAATTTTATGTTTATTATTTCAGACCAGATATTCTCGGATTTAGTTTTTTTTTGTCGTTTTCACCTTGATAATTCAGTTTTGTTCATTTGTTGAAATCAATATTATTTTTTTTCATTTTTTGTTTACTACTTTTATGATCTGTTGTTAATATCGTATGCCAAAATAAATATATAGATTCCACCACTGCAACAAGTGTATTACGATATTTCTCCACTCGAGACAGTTAGATTTTAGTATTTTAAGCGCGAGGCTTGCCGAGCTTTTTAATAAGTAAAATTTAACTGTTGAGAGTGGAGAAATATCGTAATACACGAGTTATAGTGGTAGAATCTGTTTCTCTAATGATTTTTATCCTTCCTTTTCAAAGATTTGCAGAAAGTTGTGTTTTTTATATGTGACGTCATCAGGCATTGTCGCCCTTTTTCATGACGTCACAAGAATAATTCAGAAGAAACCAAGAAAATTTGACGTCATAATTAAATTTCTACCAATAATTTGCTGAGAACAGATATTTCACTAGTGAGGAAATATTTTTCTCATACCGATCGAGAAATGTGAAAATAGCACAAAAATTAGAGAAAAGGTAATACAAAAGCACATATATCGTTGCATAAAATTAAATATAATCATGATTTCAGTAATGTATACTCAGGTATTAATTTACATAGAAAAATTATATAGCCATTGTGTAATCCAATTATTTTCCTGTATTGCTATAAACAAATACAAATTATTGTTGGTTAAAAAGTATGTTAATACTTGAAGAAACAAAAGAACTGCATCCTAATCTAACAAAGTCCTAGGAAAATATTTTTATACCAAGAAAAAACAAAAGTATTACCCTGTTTCCCTTTTAATTATTCTACCTGAAATGAGTCCTACACAGACAATCCATTTATTTTCATCTGAAGACTTCCTCGACAAATTAAGTTATTCAAAATCATGATCAAAGAGGGGTCATGATTTACATAATTTAGAAATGTTCTACTCTATATCAGATTCTGACAGTTCTACCCCTGAGCAGTTCTAAAATGAAATTAAAACTGATCCCAACTGTAGAACAGGACTGTTGTCACAATTCTATTACAAAATTGTGCAGAAGCGTCGATGCATTTGATTTGAGTCATATATTTCAATAGATAATTTTATTGATAGATAGCGTAGTTGGCATTGCTAATGAAAAGTTGTTGTTGCTGTTTATCCCAAATCATGTTCACTTGTAAAGTTTTCAAGGAAGCGTAAAAGATTAGCTTTTCTTATTTGGCAAGTCAGATATTGTAGTTAAAAGGTGCCATGCTTGTTAGCATTACTTTCCAATTAGCAAGGAGACAAGGCCATAGCGTTCATCCTTGTATGCCAATTACTGTATTTTAACTTCAAAATAAGCAGCTGGACTAAATTTTCAGGAGGTAGATACATAATGCTGTGTGAGCTTCAACCATCCTTTTTAAAAGGCTTCAATATCATCTCCACTTGGATATTGATAGAGAGAGACAGAGGTACCGGCAATGGTCTTTCATTTGAAATAGTTTAATGTACAAAGGGAAGAAACTCCATTTAATCTACAGAGGAGCAATATTGACAGGTTCACGGTGCAATATCAGCAGGTGCCTCATCATCAGGTGTGTGATCTTGGCCCATCTTAACTAACGAGATACATGTTATGTTTTCGCAGTGAGACTTAGATCTTTATATCCTTGAGATCTATACTGCTGCTTGTGTTATATTTCCAATCGCGACATTTTGACTAGCTGAATATATCAAGCTCTGATTCAGTTATTAAAACAGAGAACTAAAATGCTGGAAATAATTTCAAGCAAAGATTAGATTAATTTTTAGTAACTTACACATATATGGTCTAAGGAGGAATGTTATCTCATGAATTGCCAATCACACTATTATCAAATGTCAGGAATTATGATGATCCCAGTGTGACTCCTGATAGGTGAATAAAATGATTATGTATGCTCAGCACTGGTCGCAATGATTAGCTCAATATATTATTTTGTATCTTGTAAATGCACTCATTGCAAAATCGTTTGTTCTGTATACGCTCCCAGTCTCACTCCCTCTAAAGTTCATACAAGGTTTGTATATTCATAATGAATTTAAGAGATTTGAACATCGGTAAATTACTGCGGTTTCTTATTCAATCTGCGACAAATAGGACATATCATGGTGTTATTAACCGGATTTCCTAAATGTTGATGGTTTTTCGATTATTTTTTTGTTAACGTATTTAACAGCATGTGTTTTACTCTAAAAAAAATCCTATTATATTTTCGATTTTAAGCCGCAAAATTACAGTCAGGATTATTTAACCAATTTTACTTCTATGAGACATTGGCACCGTTTTAGACAAATTAAGCTGATCAGCCCTTCGACATGTGGGCATGGAGGTTTTTGAACTCTGGTTAATAAATGAGGGAATATAGAGCTATCTTGTATTTCGGACCTATCAAAACTATTGCTGTTTCTTTCCGTTTGTTTATCTGACTATTTCACATAATTTTCAATTCTCGATAAACGTCATTTATGCTCCCTTCGTTTTGTTTTCCTATTCATCGATATTATACTAAACTTCACAATAAATCTAATAAAGAGAGAAGGATATCGATAGTTAAAGATTTTCCAATACCGTTCTTGTCGTGTATGTTATTCCAAAAATAATGACACCAACTCAGTTAAACTTGAACAGATTTGGGTTGAAATCTGGTTTGCGGATGAAATGAAAGTTTCATCAAATTACGTAAACAAAAACCAAAATTATAAAAGGTAAAAGTATGTACTCTGTTTCGGATACAAATAAAGATTTTCCTTCTTGGAAATTCTTACAAGACATGCAAAATTGTCCTTCGACAGCAATGTAAAGTACTAAATTACATTTTGATTTTATGAATTGCAAATCCTCGGAGGGTTTTTAAAAAAAGAAAAAAAAAAAATCAGAGGAATTTTTCCTGCCTCTTTGAAAATTTAGATATTGAAAACTAAAATGACTCTATATACGTAGAAAAACAAGAGCTTTAATTGCTTATTCAATAAAACTTGTGTCTTTATACTATGACAACTTGAATACTGTCTAATGAATTCTGAATAGACACAACCATTTTAATTCTGTTTGCACAATTTTTATGCATCCTTGGCTTTCAAATACTAGTAGTCGGCTTTGAGTGTTCCTGGTGAAGGTAAATCCATGAAAGCTTTTCGGACGCATGAAATTAATAAAGTGATGTTTTCACTTTTCTAAGTCGGTAAATCTATCTTATGAAGCAGCTGTTTTCATGGGTTTGCAAAAATCAGAGGTCAATTTTTGTAAAGTTTTGTTAATGAGGCTTATAGGGTGTTGTAAGCTAAATATTTGATAATCTTATACACAGACGATGCACTTTCTGTAAACTTGTCTTCTGCGTTTCTGTTAGCCAAAACAACATATTCATTATGATTTTCTACCATCTGAAATTTAATCGAATATGGTGGTGAAGTCCAACAAGACAACTATCCGCCAGAAACCATGCAAAATTAGAGAACAGTTATATACCGATGTTGAAATCTCATAAATCGATTAAAAAGATACAAATCAAGGTAACAAACAAAAATGAGGGAATCGCATGAACTTCAAAAGTAGTGAGACCGGGTGTGTCAACAGGGTAATTATCGTCTGCTTTGCATGCTACATCCGCAATGTAAATCTACACTTAGTCAAAATGTCACAATCAGGAAAAGGGAACAATCGGTAAACTTTCAAATCGGACGACTATTCTGGTATCTAAAGATCTAAGGTCGCAAAGCATGTATGTAATGAATTGAGACACGTCGTATCGGTAAATCAATTCGTGACGGTAAGTATAAAACTTATGTTATGTATATTTCAGTCTTTCTTCTTCCTAACTCTGATAGGGCAATTTCACTGTACGGAACACCCCTCTGTTAATGAACCTTCACGAGCGTAACGAATTAATAGAGATATGTAAACTCCATAAAATTTGGCAGAGGGGGTTTAACTGCTCAGAAATATAGAGAGGCGAAAGATACCAACGGGATATTAAAATTCATAAGTCGAAAATAACTGACAGTGACATGGCTATAAACGAAAATGACGAAAAGACAAACAGTACAAAAACACAACAAAGAAAAGACTGAGTAACACGAACCCAACCAAAGCTGACTATTGAAAAAATATAAACATTAAAGAACGAGGATGTAAAAAACATCATATATGGCCTTCAACAATGAGCAAACACTTATACGGTGTAATAAGCTATAAAAGGCCCTGGCGTGAAATAATATGAAACATATAAAAAAAAAACGATAACGACTTGATTTAAAGTCAGAAAAAGAACTAAAACAAATATGGCAGACAGTAACCAACGACAACCACTGAATTGCATGCTCTGATTTTGAAGACAAATAAAGAATGTGGCGGGGTTAAACATGTTTGTTATCCATCAACATTCCCTAACTTGGAACAATTATGTAACAGCACAATATAACAACAAACTGAACAACTCCGTTGCAAATTGCTTTACTCAATAGATATGTACGGAGCACAACAAAAAAACCAACTAACATAAAACAAAAGCACTAAAATTTGTGTTTAATGGATGTACGTTACATTGCTTGTGGTACAGTAGTCGTTGCATACATAACGAACATCAAACCTTTGCACCATTTCCTTTTTTTTTGTATTCTGGTGTATGTAGATCCTTTATACTGAATCTACATTCTAGTTTTTGTCATACTATGGATTGGTATGCACGTGATTATGTCGATATATGATCATTTTAGGTTTCTAAGAAAAGTTAAGCAGAAAGGACTATAAGTTATCATTTTACACAAATGTGACAAAAAAGTTGAGTTGTGAGCTATTGAATTTTCAATAATGGTACCTCGGCTATAAGCATTTGGTAAACGGGAATTTACAACTTATGTTTGGAAATCACTGTTACAAACCCCCATTCAAACCAATACAAACTTACAGCTATCCTCTCAGATATTGCCAGTCACTGACCGGTTCGCAATGGATAAGATGAAAAGAAATAAAAAGATTATTTCTAAATTATTCCTAAAAGAAAAATCCACAATGCTTTTCAATATAAAAATGGTAGCATACTCTATAAATTTATTGTTTTGGGATATCATACGGCATATTTTGATAATGATGAACAAGTGATCAGTATGCTAGAGTTTCTTATTGACAGCATATTTGTTGAATTTGGAGGTCGACTTTTCCGACAAATTGTCGGCATTCCTATGGGAACGAACTGTGCAACTCTCCTTGTCGACCTCTTCTTACTTTCATATGAGTCGGAGTCCCTTCAGACATTTGTCAAAAACAAGAAAATCAAAGAAGCCAGATCATTTAATTTTACACTCAGATATATTGATGATGTTCTTTCCATTAACAATCCAAACTTTTCTGATTGGGTTCCATTAATATATCCTTCAGAACTAGAAATTAAAAAAACAACAGACAAGGCTTCCTCCGCCTCATTTTTAGACTTATGCCTATATTTGACATAAGCGGTCATCTCAGTACTATAATCTATGACAAACGAGACGATTTTAATTTTGAAATTATCAATTTCCACCACCTTAGTAGTAATATACCAACTTCATCTGCATATGGGATATACATTTCCCAACTCTAATACGGTATTCAATAGCTTGCAGCTGCCACTCATACTTTATTAAACATCACCAGTGTCTAATCAGAAAGTTGATGAACCAGGGTTATGTCAAAGAACGTCTCGTCCTTTTCCTAAAAAATGTTCATCGGAAGATACCAAGACATTGTTGATAAATATTCCGTATCAACTTCACAAATAATTCATGATGGTCTTGAAGTAAATATTCTAGGTACTGACGTTTTTATCATATGAATAACGTGTTATAGTGTTCTTTTTTTTTTGTCTTTGTATATTATTAACCTTTACTGTGTAGTCCATTTTTGGTAATATTCTTTTTGCGTGGCTCGGTACTTATGCATCCCGCCATTGTGATATTGTGCTATGGTTTTTTTTTGTATTCTTGTCTTTCATTTTTGCTTAAGTGCTATATACCAATTTGTTTTTCTATATTGACATGTTTGTTTGTTTTTATTGTGATTAAGATAATAACACAACGTTGACTGCTGTGTCCCAATTTTTGATATGTTTACCTATTATGTCTATTTATTTTGTTCACATTGTTGTCAATATAATGGACTGTCATACAAATGAGGGGCTTAGCTAGCTATAAAACCAGGTTGAATCCACCATTTTTCTACATATGGAAATGCCTGTACCAAGTCAGGAATATGACAGTTGTTTTCCATTTGTTTGAAATGTTTGAAATGTTTGAGGTTTTGATTTTGCCATTTGATAAAGGACTTACCGTTTTGAATTTTCCTTGGGTATCGGTATTTTTGTTATTTTACTTTTTGCCAACAGATGTCTCTATGTCATCAACTTGAACAATATCCTTCATTATAAATCGGTTCACTCGAAAATACCTCAATTCTTAAAGATCAGTCCGTACCTATCATCTCTTTTACTTATACAAAACCAATTGAAACTAAAATTTTCTATTACAAACACGTGATGCAGGATCTCAATGGTGACCATTTCACTCTAAACCTCCTGATTGCACCTGTGCTAGCTTCCCATTCATATGTAATCCGGCTCTCCACGTAATTACTGGCGACCAGAACATTGGCAATAACAATTTTCTGCAAAATGTGTTATACAAATGCCCGAAATATTGTGAGCCTTAATCAATCAAAAATAATGATGGATTCAGTCGAGGATTATGCCAGTCAATGAGCTAAATGCGTAAAAGAAGACATAGATACTCTTTTCGTATGTGTTAAGGCTATGAGGTGGCTGACACAAATTAGAATAAAAAAAATGGTCTATGAATACACATGCTACAGCGATCTTAAAAGACCCAAATTTTACTAAGCATAATCATCGACTCATTCCACAAAAAATGAATATTTCAGTATTACTTACAATCAAGTTTAGTAGTAAGATTTTTTTGTGAAAAAAGTCCCTGTCCTACCTCCATGACAAATATGTTGTTGTACCCGCAGATACAGCCCCAAAACATCGTTTTTGTGTGTATATTTCATAAACTGCTTGATAAAGGAATTGGGTATTGATAATTCACTTGGAATCTCAATATATACTCCCACGACACTTTACAAGGAAGAAACCCTGAAAATCATAATCTGTTCTATGTTCCTCTGGAATTTCGACCAAAGAGGAAGAACTGGATCTTCCCTCTCTGTATTGGATACCTAAACCACATAAGTGTCCTTACAAACAACCTTCTATTGCTGGGTCTTCAAGTGCTCCAGAAACATCTTTCTAAATTAGAAACTTCAGTTTTATCAGCAATAAAAGCCGGGATTCAAAATTATTGTGAAACTAACTACTCTAGGGGCGGTGTGAATCAGATGTGGATACTTAAAAATCCAAAGATCTTTTAAACTGGATCTTCCATCACTGTATTGGATACCTAAACTACATAAGTGTCCTTACAAACAACGGTATATTGCTGGGTCTTCCAAGTGCTCCAAGAAACCTCTTTCTAAATTATTAACATCTATTTTATAAGCAATCAAAGCCGGGTTCCAAAGTTATTGTGAAACTGCCTATTCCAGAGGTGGCGTGAATCAGATGTGGATACCTAAAAAATTCCAAAGATCTTTTAGAGTACATACAATCTAAGACTCTCTCATCTTGCAATAGTATTAAAACATTTGACTTTTCTACACTTTACACAAGTATTCCCCATTCCAAACTAAAAGACAAATTGAAAGAGTTGGTATTACTTTGTTTCATTAAAGAGAATGGCGAACGTAGATACAAGTATCTTGTCTTGGGGAGGGATAAATCTTACTTTGCAAAGATCACTCTGATTCAAACATTATCAAGATGCTTCATTTCTTGATTGACAACATATTTGTTACGTTTGGAGGACGTGCTTTTCAACAGACTGTCGGAATTCCAATGGGAACCAATTGTGCCCCTCTTCTTGCCGACTTGTTTCTTTATCATTATGAGGCTGACTTCATACAGGAACTTCTTAGGAAGAAAGATAAGAAGTAAGCAATATCTTTTAACTTTACGTTCCGCTATATAGATGATGTTCTCTCACTAAATAATATAAAACTTGGTGACTATGTTGAACGAATTTATCCCATCGAACTAGAGATAAAGGATACTACAGATACAGTTAAGTCTGCCTCATATCTTGACTTACATCTAGAAATTGACAATGAGGGTCGGTTGAAAACAAACTTTACGACAAAAGAGATGATTTCAGCTTCCCAATTGTGAACTTTCCGTTTCTATGTAGCAACATTCCAGCAGCGCCTGCATACGGAGTATATATCTCCCAATTGATACGATATTCCCGGGCTTGTATTTCCTATCATGATTTCCTTGATAGAGAATTGCTGCTCACAAGGAAGCTATTTAACCAAGAGTTCCAAATGGTGAAGTTGAAATCATCCCTTCGTAAATTTTACGGACGCCATCACGAGTTGGTTGACCGTTATGGAATAACCGTTTCACAGATGATATCGGATATGTTACTTATGTCGTAACTACAATACCCTTCCCTTTTCACGAATGTGACCTACCGAATTAGACTATTTACCGGATTTGTAATAACATAAGCAACACGACGGGTGCCACATGTGGAGCAAGATCTGCTTACCCTTCCGGGAACCTGAGATCACCCCCCAGTTTTTGGTGGGGTTCGTGTTGTTTAGTCTTTAGTTTTCTATGTTCTGTCACCTGTACTATTATTTGTCTATTTGTCTTTTTATTTTTGGCCATGGCGTTGTCAGTTTGTTTTCGATCTATGAGTTTGACTGTCCCTCTGGTATATTTCGTCCCTCTTTTAGAGTACATGCAATCTAAGTCAGTTTCCTCTTGCATAAGTATTAAAAATATGATTTTTCTACAATTTACCCAAGTATTCCCAATTCAAAACTAAAAGATGAACTGTAAGATTTGGTCCTGCTTTGTTTCATAAAAACAATTGACCAACATAGATACAAGGATCTTGTCGTAAAAGGGGGGGAGATAAATCGCAAACTGTAAAAAATCACTCTGATTAATAAAAAAATCTCTGAAACTGACATTATTTAGATGTTTGATTTCTTGATTGACAACATATTTGTTACGTTTGGAGGATGTGTTTTTCAACAGACAATCGGCGTTCACATGGGAACCAACTGTGCTCCTCTTCTTGTCGACTTGTTCATTTATTCATATGAGTCTTGCTTCATATAATAGGGTCTTCTTCGGAAGAATAAAAAGAAGCTGGCATTATCCGTTAACTTCACGTTCCGCGAAATAGATAATGTCCTCTCACTAAATAATGCAAAGTTTGCAGTCTATGTTGAACGCATCCATGTCATCAAGGATTTGTATAATAAGACAAATCTTACTATACAAATCCTTGATGTCATCGAACTCAAAATAAAGGACACAGCAGGGGCGGATCCAGGATTTTGAAAAGGGGGGGCGTAGTATTAAAGATCGCCGAACGGAGCGAAGCGAAAAAATTTTTGGACCCTTTTTTGGCTAAAAAACATAAAATAAGTGTAAAATGCATTTTATAGTTAAAGTGTAGGGTTTGGACATTTTTGGTGCCGTATTCTCTCCATTAATTGTCTATTATGAAATGATTGGATGGATCCAAAGCTATGTACTAATTAATATATTTGATGTGGGATTTGTCAGTAAAAAATGGACATGGAAAATTCACGTTTGTTGTATGGTTAGTTAGCATATCCTCACAGATTTCTTGTTGTAAACAAGATATACGGCTATTCAATGAAATTTACAATACGACCGACACGAAGAAAGACAAACAAGCAGTTTTTATCCAAATGTTTGGTTGAAATGTTTCAACCAACAAGGGAAGTGAGGGGTTCCAAATCAACCAAAGGCTACGAATGAGTCGGAAATGACAATGAAGTTGTGAAAGACGGTCGACACATGGAGACATAGGCCACACCCAGCAGGCATGTTGCAGTCGGGCCTTGAAAAAAAGTATTCAGTATATCAGTTCGGCGAAACAGACATTCCGGTCAGATATGGGATTCACATGAAACCCCCACCCCCAAAAAAAAAATTACGCCCGTTTTTTATTCATCATGTTCATTTAATGCTAAATAGTTTTGTTGAAAATATTTTTTTCTAATAGCAAAAAAGTGGACAAGATTATTGTTTTCAATCCAGATACGGCCAGAATTTTTGTTTAAGGCAAAAATCAGGGTCAGAATTTTTTCTCTAAAATATCTCAGACTGCCCCTCAAATCAAATGGTCCGTACCTTAGATTTATATCTATATCTGGAGCTTACTGATTGGGGATCATTATTCCCCAATATAATAATATTGCTGTGGAACTTTTTTTTCCTGAGAGTGTAATAGAGTATTACTTTCTGTTGGGTGGAATTGTGAAAGAGAAGTCAATACGTTCTTGCTCAATACTTTGTCGCTTTGAAGGCGTCATGCTTGTCATCCTCAGCCAAAGCAATGTGTTACTGTAATTGACTGTAAAATGACTGAGTGACGTTTTTTTCGACGTACTAGTCAACTCCACCGTAGCGAATCACTTGACTTTGACATAATCAATAATATATTACAGTAAATACGTTCAAAAAATATATTTATAAGTAAAGAATTGTCGTATAAAAATGAAATACACGGGAAATGGCAAAGTTCGCGAAGTCTAGTCTGATTAATCATTTTACAAAAAAAAAAAAAACAGAAAAAAAAAGTGCAAGCAAAGGGGGGGCGTACGCCCTCTACGCCCCCCTCTGGATCCGCCACTGCACAGCAAATACAATAAAGTCTGCCTCATATCTTGACTTACTGTACATCTAGAAATCTACACTGAGGGTCGATTAAAATAAAGGACACAACAGATAAAGTAAAGTCTGCCTCATATCTTGACTTACACCTAGAAATCTACACTGAGGGTCGGTTGAGAACAAAACTTAACAAGAAAAGATGATTTCAGCTTACCAATTGTGAAATTTTGCCTGCATATAGAGTATATATCTCTCAGTTGATTCGATATTCCAGAGCTTGCATTTCCTTGGTAGAGAGTTCCAGCTTACAAGGAAGCTATTACACCAAGAGTTCCATGTGGTGAATTTATATTCATCCCTTCGAAAATTTTACAAATGACCCTTATGGAAAAGAGAGGCGAAAGATACCAAAAGGACATTCAAACTCGTATCATATATATATAATATATATGGACAATCTGTTTAACAGATGACGACGGATATGGTTACCACAAACTCGTTCTCTTTTCCTCGAATGTAACCTACTGAATTAGACGAAGGTAGCAATACACAGATAGGAGTTTGGTGCCGCATTCTGGCCCCGGTGATTTTTTTAAATATGAAAGTTGTGAAATAAAATTAATTTTAAAGGTGAAGAATAATTTAGCCTTCAATGGGTGTTTTGTGCTCGAACTTTCCAATTCAATTTTAGGGAAAAATGATGTAAAATGCATATGCTTTTTATTTGGTCTCTTGATAGATAAATGTCAATAATGGTTTCCGAAAAAGTATTACTCAAATGGATCAAAATTTTACTTTGGACCAAATTTTGGAGACATTTGTAATATTTTCATCCCCTTTTTGTAATATTTTGTATCTAACAAATGCAGATTGTTGCCATGGTTACATCGAAAAGAGAATATATTTCACAATTTTAACTGTAAGAAATCAAAGTTATGGAAGATGCTGTTTCCATTCATATTTTTATTAACTGAGATTTATTGTGCGTATTGCTGTGTATTTGTTTATTCTACATTGGCTAGAGGTATAGGGGGAGGGTTGAGATCTCACAAAACATGTTTAACCCCAGCCACATTTTGCGCCTGTTAGTCTTGTATGTTTTTTAAAATTTGGTTCATCTATATGTTTCGGAGTAATGTGACGTCCATTTTCGCTGAACTAGTACACCTTTTTGTTTAGAGGTCAGCTGAAGCCCGCCTCCAAGGTGCGGGATTTTCTCGCTGTGTTGAAGACCAATTGGTGGCCTTGAGCTATTTTCTGCTCTTTAGTCGTATTGCTGTCTCTTTGTCACATTCCCTATTTCCATTCTCAATTTAATATGCACATACAATTTTAAACGCACATACTAGACACAAGCAGTAAGCCTAATTTGTTAGAAAGCAAAGGAAAGTGGGTGGTTGTAAGTCATGAGTGTAAATTTTAGGTTTTTTTTTTAACCTTGTATTGCTACCTTATCAACGGGTTTTACTTACATGAGCAGCACGACGGGTGCCACATGTGGAGCAGGATCTGTAAACATCACCTGAGATCACATCCGGTTTTTTGGTATGGTCCTTGTTGCTCAGTCTTAAGTTTTCTATGTTGTGTTTTGTGTACTTTTGTTTGTCATTTTCGTTGTTTTCCTTTTTCTGCTGTGGCATTGTCAGTTTTTGACTTATGAGTTTGAATATCCCTTTGGTATCTTTCACCTCTCTTTCACTTTCTTAAAGCATACAAACATATTCTGAATTAGTCAGAGATGCAGAAAGAAATCTACCACCTACTGACAACTTTAATTGTTCATGAAAATGGTGAATAATGATTCTTCTTGAGACAAACATATGCAACCACAACAATTTTGCAGTAATTGTCAGTTTTCCCCTTAATATTTATATATATATTCCGGTAACCTTCAAAACAAGGAGGTATTTATAGAACTATAAATAAACAATATTGATTCATTTTTAACAAGTTTAATAACAAGTACAAATGTATATTAAAGCACATCTTACATATCAACAAACATAAAGATTGTTGTCAATTGTAAAAAGATAATAAATGCATCAACATTCATTGCACAATATCAAGTGTACCTCTTGCGTATCCTTGATTATTATGGCTATGAATGATTTACAAGTTTCAAATTATCTCCCCTGTTTGAAAAGATTAACAATCTGTGCTAGTTTACCCTCCCAGTTTAACACTGTATCAATAGTATTATTTCAGAGGACAGGGTTTGCAATAACTACCAGCAACAATGAAATTGGTCCATACATAGAAATTATGTAAGGGGCGTGTCACAAAAAAAGATTATTGTTGCAGTTCAATTTTATCTAATTTACTAATACACTAACCTATTTTATAGTTATTGAGATGATTATGATTGCAACCCCAATACCAATTCCATCCTAACGAATCCAAAGATAATGGGCCTTTCAATTCATGCTATATAATTACCTCATGAAAAGGGAGGGGATACAATCTATTAACTCAAATACCTTATTACATCATTAATATCTTATAAGTAAAAGACAAAAAATAACCTTTACAATCCAAAAGTACCAAATAACAACTTTAAAAGTCTACAGTGGAACACAAATAACTGGAACACAATGGATTCTTAGAACATGTTTTAGACCAAGTATTGTTAATTCTGTTTTAATGTTTAACTAACACATATGTTGATGGTTACTTGAGTGTTTTGAGAAAATCTCATTTCTACTGTTAATAATTATAGGTATATTTTAGAAGATATCAATTTTGTCCAACTATGAGTAAAATAAAACAAGAAGAGATAATCTGAACCTTAACCATGATTAATGATAAGTGATTTGTTCCAGAAGACATACATTTATAATGTACAGACCTCATACTAACATCATAATAAAACTGGCCTTTTGGCTGCTTTTACATAGTGCATAAAATAATCTACTATCTGTCTACTATCTGATTAAAGTCTTTCCCTCTCAATGGATTTGATGAAAATCAAATTACTCATTTGAAAAACATTACATGCAAGAAGAATCAAAAACATCTAACAGGACTATATTATTTTCTAAATATTGATCATTCAATATAAATTTCTACACAATTCTTATTTAAATTTTAGATAAGAAGATATTGATCTGAACATAACTACCAGCATCAACCCTTATCCCTCTGATTTGAAGTTCACTGTATCATGTGTATTACAGGAAATATTATTTTAAACAGAACCTACCATAAAAACAGATAGTCTACCAAAAAGTACATTATTAATATTTCATTATGATATCTACAATTTGAATGAACAAAGCCTGAATATATTTCAATACAAGTATATAGCCCTGCCATAAATTATCTGAGAAAACTTGAGAGGTGCAAATTTCATCTTTTTAAAAAAATCTTCGATATGTAATATACACTTTTAAAGATAAACATGCCTCTGCATAGAGGAAATCACATTCATTCTATTTTCATTAGTGTAACCATGGTAACAGTCATAATTTTAAAAAAGAGGAATTTTGAGATGACAACAATGCTCATGACATCAATAATGGACGATAATTTGGGTTTTTTTTTACCCAAAGCTTTTTTCAGAGATACCAATAATTGTGTCATTTTTTCTTCTTTTTCAAAACTTGTCTTTTCTCAATTTTTTTTAATTTGCACCTTTCAATGTAAACTCTTATAGTTAAAAAGAAATGAAATTTTAATTATTTATAACACATTGTCATTTTAAGTATTTTACAATATCCTTTTTTTTTAACTTTATTTCTTTATAAAACCTAACCTCTCTAAACATAGTATAATTTATGTATTTCAATTAATACAGCCCTACAAAACGGGACAAATTTTAGATAATATAGGCAGAAACCTACCATATATGAAGTGTCTAATGTAAACCCGTTTAGAGAGGTTTTAAGTACAAAATTTACCTTTAAAAATACACACATCAAAATACAATGATCCCAATATCAGTTATGTAACCCAGTAAATCTGATTCTTAATACAGAACAAACTTCCTGTTTATTTCATGAAGTAACAGAATAACTATACATTGTCAAAGTATAAAACATATTGTTACAAGGCTTAGAAATAGGAAGATGGTGAGGTTGTGTCAAGCATTTCTATTCCACCTTTAAAATTAAGAGGAACCCCAATAAAAGTCTGGCTGGCCAAAAATGTATATATCTGAAAGGGAATCTGAAATTTCCACCTGAACTTTTTTTTAAACAATTGAGATTTTTTCATTGACTTCAAAATTAGATAGGAAAAGGCAACATGAAGACAAGTATTTAAAATTCAGGTTACATCAAACAATGTAATCTTTCTCCTGAATTTTGCAACACATACTCTCTTTAAGGCCCTCTATATCACTTACAAGTATAAACTTGAGTTTCTAATATGAATCTAAGAATTATTTTATAAAATAAGAATATACTGTGTGTACTGTTTTTGGGAC
This sequence comes from Mytilus californianus, assembly GCF_021869535.1. NCBI lineage: Eukaryota > Metazoa > Mollusca > Bivalvia > Mytilida > Mytilidae > Mytilus > Mytilus californianus. The sequence goes on along the minus strand of NW_026262679.1, from coordinate 124,289,809 downwards.
CATTGTATCCTTCCTCAAATTGATGCTGGCCATCCAGAGTTTTAAGTAAAATTCTTGAACTTTTTCTTAAGTTCCTATTAATTATCATCTTTTTCAGACATTGTCACATTTGTGATAGGTTTCTGAATATGCAATGGACATATGTCATCACATGACAATATATACATATACATAAGTAAAAACTTTTTTCAAATATTAATTATAAATCCCTTCATTTCAATTATATCTGGATGTCCATCATATCATTCTAACGAAACATATCTACATTCAAGTAAATTTGCATGTGCAGAATACAATATAAAATTTATATAAAGACAAGCTAATTTTAGTCATTATTTTTATATTTTATTTCAATATTTTTTATCATTTTTTTAACACCTGCCATTGGTATGTGGATTCAAGTAAACAAAAAGATGAAGGAAGCTTTAAACAAAAATAATGAACAGAATATATACAGTACAGTTAGAGGAAAAAATGATTTCACTTGTAACTAGATATCATTGAGATGGGAGCCATCTCTGTGGGCCCCGCTGTGAATAATGTGTGGTAAAAAATTTGTATCTTTATCATTGGACATGGGGTTGTCAACTGAAACCAAAGTTTTTGACCTTGACTTTTGACCTAGGAAGTTGTACATAAATTATGACACAACCTCTGGTGTTGGTTTATATACATGTCAAGTATAAACTTTGAAATCATAACGGTTCTCAAGATATAGAGCAGACACGATCTTTACCATAGGACATGGGGTTGTCAACTAAAACCAAAGTTTTTGACTTTGACATTTGACCTAGGAAGTTGTACATACATTATGACACACCCTCTGGTGTTGGTTAATATACATGTACATGTCAAGTATAAACTTTGAAATCATAACAGTTCTCTAGATATAGAGCGGACACAATTTGTTACGGACGGACGGACAGACTGATCACTAATTAATCTTTTAAGTAGAGGAACTTAAATGTGTGTTATGTAATGAAACTGTAATTCAAATAATTCAAGCATCACTGAACAGTTTTATGTGTAACTATATCATTTGACCATAAATAGAGCAGTTTTTACATGTACAACCATCAACATTTGAAAGATTGTGTCAAATCCGTTATTTCCATCAAATGAATTCAGTAATAAAGGCAACAGTAATAATCCGCTGTTCAAAAGTCATAAATCGATTAAGAGAAAACAAATCAGGGTTACAAACTAAAACTGAGGGAAACAACAGAAACACTGAACTGCAACAACTACAAACGCCAACATACATAGAAACGGACTAATATATATTATATCTTAAAGTGGTTTTAATGAAATTATCAATTAAGTGCAATCAGCATGGATAAGATGCAAAGTTGCACAATATTTAAATGTATGAACTTTTTAATTATCAGCATGAAATGAATGTGAAAGGAAAAAGGATATTATCTTAATGTTATTCAAATTTTAAAGCATGGTGGGTATTCTGCAATTGCTTTCCTGCTACTTTTGAAAGCTTAAAAACACACTGAATAAAATTTACTCTAACTGTACTGTTCATTGAGTTTGTGCAAATAGCATTTATTTATACAACAAATAAACACTTTAGAAATTTGGAAGACAAATATCTTACACTTTCACCTAATGATAATGTGCATGTACAAAACAAGTATTTTTGTGCATTTTCAACAATTAAAATGAGTGCATAAAAATCATCAACCAATAGTTTAGTCTTGATGAACTTGGCCTATCATATAATCATTTGTTTCAATGCATTTCATATTCAGAACTAAATTTAGGATTGTTGATTGCAAATAAATTTATACATTTGCCGAATTTAATTTTTGGGGACAAATAAAACTCTTAAAGCATTAGAGACTAGACTGTCCTAATACTTTGAAGCATGTGAATATTACAAATATAAAAAAGATTGCATTTTTGTATTGTAGCATGTGGTAAAAAGACTATTTAAATTGGTTCACAATCAATTTGTGTATCTTTTGATAAAAATGTTATAGCTATAAAGTGATAATCTTGGTGAACTCTTTCAATAATTAATTTCTCTACTTTTCTTATAATGCATGATTACATTTTTGAAATAATTATTTCTTTTATACAATTTTAATGTGACAAATTATTTGCACTCATCTAAATTTTCTATCAGACTTAAATGGTCAAATGAAAATGACATATACGTATGCTTAGCATACTTTGTGAAAATGCAATGCACCAATAGACACTCGTACCCATAACATGCATTCATTTTCAAACTCATACAATATTAACATAATAATATAAAATATAATGGAAAAAAAAATAAATGATGAAATGTGTGACTGAATACTGACCACAAAGGAATGGCAGGAGTATTTTATAATGTTATTTGAAAGACAATCTGGCTTAGCACTTTTAGTATCGGACTAGTCACTCTTCATGCTATACAGAAAACTTTGGAACAAATTCTGGTGCTTCTGGATTTAATTTACTATTTGAGATCTGAAAAATAAAATAAAATGTTAAAATATTTAATTCTATATGTACAAACATGTATCAAATAAAATAACATGTTAAATTGTAAATATAATATTTGTATACAGTATCAACGTATCATATTAATTGTAAGTTGAATTGTTCATAACTAACCAGTCATTTTTCCACTTGAGATTGAAAAAAAAAGAGAAAATAGATAGAAGGCCTGGGCTGATATGTAAATTGCTTTCAAGTATTAAAATACAATAGTGATGTAAAGAGAAGGTAGAGTGATATATTCAGTACATATCTTGAAGAAATAACTCCCCAATGTCGGCAATTAAGATGTTGCCATTATTTGCATTATTTGCACAAAGAACTGGTTTCATAAAAAAAAGAAAATAAAGACAGAAAATAGAAGAAAAGGAACTGACATCACCACACCAAAAAATAGTTGTCATAAGATTTTTCAAATTAAATAGAGGGATGGTGAAAGAATTTATTTTTTTCAATAAATCTCATGGACAAAAATAAGTGTCTGATATATACATTGTGTTTAAATATACATTAAAAGCAGCATTGATAAGATTCTTAGGTATCCTTGTTTGTCATTTATACATGTACATGTTTCGCTATCTCTGTTAGTGTTGCAGTAAATTGTAGTATTTTTTATATTTTAAGCCAGTGTAAAATGAATCAGAGCTACTAACGAATTGCTTATCCTTTAAATGACCATTGGTGGACACCTTTGATTTTTAAAACAGTCCACATAAGGGAAGAATTGAAATCACAAATATCAACATTACAATACACCTTATTGCTATTTTGTCCAATCTGGAATAAAAACAGTTACTTAGACAACTACATGTTGGGGTCAAGTATTTCAAAAACAAAGGTCATGAGTTTTGAGCTGAGGGAGGAAAAAGATTTAAAAGCATTTTAAAAATATTTATAGTTTATGAACCAATATTTTTAAAACAAATTAAAGTAATAAAACTGCCATGTTTGAAATGTTTACAATGGTTTAAACAGGTCTCTTAAAATTTTATCTGCAATATATTGTTTAAACAGGGCCAAACTTAACTTCAACTGAAATGAAAAAGTGGTGTAATTTCAGAACTTTTCCAGATTGGAATAAATAGCAATAAGGTCAATAACTCTACAGGTTCTCAGTGTACCAGGTATGTCAAGACTTACTAACCTGTGGAGAATGAAAATATTGCCATTGGGCTTCTTCTTCTGCTAACATTTCTTCAAAACATGCTTCTAAAAATAACTCTTCCCAAAATTCTTCTTCTACCTAAAATAATTTATGTTACATGTACATGTGTAATATACATCATCTATTATTTCTTATATTAGTATTCTTAAAACTGGTTTCTAATCAAAGATCTTAATGAAGTGTGGATTCATTTATTTTCTTTGGTGACAACTTTTCTTTACTTGCGAAAAAAAAATTTGTATTTTCATGGATATTTGCATTTTTTTTATTTCCTGGATTTCAAAAATTTGCATATGTAGGCCTAAAAGATAATTTACTACTTTGTTGAACACTTAAATGTGGTGATTACCTAGGCCTTTACAAACGAAAACCGTGTAAATTGGTACTCCAATTAAAATTATGAAAATAAGGTAGAACTCTATGTTACAATGATGAACAATGAAGGAAAATTCCCTTTTTTTCATTTATAAATCTGGTCCTGTTAACAAACACCTTAAAAGCAGAAAAAAACAACAGAAAGTATAGTAGGTATAACAACTGAAAACCAATTTCCATTATCCTGACATACAAATGTAGTTTATTAGTACAAATAAAAATAGTTTATTCAAATACATGAAATAACTACCAATCTGAAGTTGTAGACCAAACTTTATCCTTTCAAGTCTATCACAGTATAACATTTACATAGAAGTGAAGAAAGCCCTATAAATATACTTTAAACTTTTAATACATGTACATGAACTTAGTTACGTATATGTAATGAGAAGTGTCTTTACATTTTCTGTGAACCTCACACTTCTATTCCATAAACATTCATTTATACAGTAAATAAAGTACATTTTGAAGTTTCACTTGAGCATATCATCTCATTTTTTTTTTTCAATTTATATCTATGTAATAAATCAGGCTTTAGATGATTCATGTAAATAATACTCAATCATCAACATGTACAAAACATACCTGTCTATCAAATTCTTCTAATTCTTCTGCCATCCATAAATAATCAGTAAAATCTACATCACTAGGTAATGGCACTGGAAGATCGTCAATGGTAAACCATATCTGTTCTTGTAATTTCAAAGGACGTCTCATATTTCTTCTTATTATTAAAAATTATTCTGTATCTGTATATAATCTGAAAAAGCAATATTTTTCATCAGATAACGAAATAACATGTTGGACTCACCATGGCTAAAAATGACATCTCCCTGGACAGGCCTTCAAAAATCTTAACCCTGGAGTCAAGACAGATTTTTATGAGTCCAGGACGCATTGACTCATTTTAGTGAGAGTCAAGATTTAGCATCGGTAAACCACTCTTCTGCAGAGGGTGGTAAAGGGTTATTTTCGTGCAACATTTTCGGTCTTTTTATTTCACGTTTTTCGTGTTTTGACGTTTTATTTCTCGTTTTCTAGTGTTTGGTTCGATGTGCATGCTTCGTGTTTCCCTTCATTTATTTTCCGTGTTTCGTGTCGGTAATCTTAATTTCTCGAGCTTGTCCAGCATTTGATTAAAAAGTAAACCGGGACTAATTCAAAGTCAGCCCGGATATTGTTTTACTGTGAATAATATTTGTTCAGATGCAACTAGTGGACACTAAAAGGTGACTGCAGGGTCTTCATGTCCATTAATAATGACTGCATGATCTCCATCAGAACAGCTCAGTAATAACTTCTAGTACTTTTTTCCTTAATATTTACCAATTTATTTCTCATGCTTCGTTTTTCCTGATTTTTATTTTCCGTGCAATGTTTTTGCGATTTTTATTTTACGTGTTTCCGTGTTCAGACCCCCCTTTACCACCCTCTTCTGCACAAGTTTTATTATTTTAGTAGCTTTGACTTGATTGGTTATCACTTTAAAAACTTATCTTAAATCAAAGAGCTCATATGTTTTATATATTTAATTGGATATATAAAAAAAACCTACTTTAAATTAAGATTATTATTAACATAAGTTCCAATAGCAACAGATATTATGGCATTGTTTTTACAAAGTTTCTATTGAAACTTCTGTTATGTGCAACAAATTAAAGATACGTTGACACCTCAAGTGAAAATATTGGAAATTTTTTGGGAAAAAACAGTCTTCAATAGTTTACTTGCAAATGTAATGTTAATTTTTGGTGCCGAAATAACTACCTCGAGTGTATCTGCACAACTGTAGCTCATAGGTCCTTAAGATATTTTTTGACAATTTGACAACATCCTCAAATTGTCAAAAAATATCATAAGGACCTATAAGCTACGGTTCCGCAGCTACCTCTAGTGATGAATTCCTAACCAGTTCCCAATTTGATAAGGTGCCAAATTGGCCATAAATGGGTGCCGATTTAACCAGGTGCCAAAGTGATTAGAATTCTTTTTCGAGTATGTAGTACAATATAGTTTTAAACTTTTATTTAACATTGTGAAAAAAAAGATAACCCTATGCAAACAGAAACTGCAAAAATAACACCAAAAGACCACCGCCCAGCACAGGCACTTGTTTCTTTCCATGGGAAGAACCATCATCAACGTATATTTAGTAGCTCCTAAATATATGTTGATAGTGGTTCTTCCCATGGATAGAAACAACCCAGGAAACACACGACGTCCTTGCGACGTTATGTATTGGTCGCTGGAAGGTCATGACTGCATGACGTTACGTTAGTACGACGTTGCTGCAACGTTGTTAGAATGTAATTTTACGTCACGTCAGATACGACATAGAAATGACGTCAGGACAACGTTGTTATTGTTTATTATTCTTACGTTGTTGCTATGTCATATCGCAACGCATCTGTCACGTATCTGTAACGTTATAGCAACATTGTCATATTTTTGGTCGATAAAATATTAAGTTGAATTTTACGCTGTTATAAAAGAGGAACTATGTTTTTGTCATCAATAATACATTGCAATAATAAAAAAATAAGAAATAAATAATTGCAATATGTACTGTATCCGATCAAATAAATCACGTAATTAAAACGTTGTTGCGACGTAATCATCGACATTCCTAAAATTTACAATAGCAAAATTTCTTCTTTTACTTTTTTTTTCTTTTGTTGTACTCAATTTAAATTTCACTTTTTTCTGTTCTTTTATTGAACTATTGAACGATATTGATTTGTTTTAAATCTATATGTATATGTATGTATATATATGTATATTACGCGCATCTGTTTTGAATTTTGACCCAGATAATTGGTGCGACTGTGTAGCGATTGGGTATGAAATTTTAGCGCCATTCAGCAAGCCACGTATATATATGTATATTACGCGCATCTGTTTTGAATTTTGACCCAGATAATTGGTGCGACTGTGTAGCGATTGGGTATGAAATTTTAGCGCCATTCAGCAAGCCACGTCTCTTTCGAACTGCACTCAGATTCAATGTAAGTAAATTTATCTTTGTATTGTTTCACTGTTGTTTTCTTCTCACTTTTTAGAAAGTTTCTATTATATAGGAACAGAATAATATATACTACACGATAAACATTTATCTACTATCGTATATAAATGAACAATAAACAATTCAAAACTGAACCAATCTTAAATGTATCTGACCTACATATATATATATATATCGCACCACTGTTCTGTTTTACACGTGCATGATGTAATATCTAAAACCGTTTTAGAAAATAGGAATTTAATTGTGTTTTACATATATATCTTGCTTTATATTATAACTTTATTAGTGTAACACTCAACATGTATTCATTAACTTTTGTAAATTTCGTCTGCAGAAACCTTACACACGTGCAGCTAATTTGATTCTAATTGAGGTCAGGATAGCAAGCTATCACAGTGTTATTTATTTGCCAGATCATGTTTCCTTTATAACATGTATAAACAGACACAGTGTATTTACAAGATCGTTTGTCTTATGCATTGAACTCTTAAAGAACCGATAAAAATTTAGAATGAAGGAATACAAAACATAAGTGTTCCCTGAAAAGACTTTATGAAACTGATAATAGCAACCTGACTTTTTCTTTACTAAAATCAACATTATATTTTTCGCAAGGGACAATATAATTTACAAAAAAATAATACTGCTGCTCCTCTTATTATCATATGGCAAATTTGTAAATGTAAAACGTACATTTATTGATCTTAACTTTCAATTATATTTAAATTTTTATATTTTGGCAGTGGCTATTTTGCCGGCGAAACATTAATTATGACTTGATTATAATATTTTTTTTTATTAAGAGTAAGCTATAAATAGCATAATTCAAAAGCAATTGCTATTTTTCCGGCGCGGCAATATTGTGAATTTGTTATTTTGCCGGTTTTTTGTAAAGTTTATATATATATATAGTATATCTGATATATCACATTGACGCTGGGACTATTGGTATATCAATGTCAATTTTTGTAGAGGCTTACATGAAGAACTACCCGTCAGCAAGGGCATCAGATGTCGAGGAATTGATTGGGGAAACCAGGCGGAACACGCTATAAGGTAAGAATGCCCTCATTTACCCCGTAAAGTGCAACCCTCAATTTGGGATTATTAAAAAAAATATTATTGTTTGTATTTTATGTTGAAAATTACATTTGGTTATTTTTGAATTCAGTACGAAATTGTTATTATAAATATGTATTTGTAACTAGTATTGTGAAGATCAAGACGCTCTTTTTAGACAATAAAGGGTAACATTAAACGCACACCACGTATTTAACTGAATATATAAATATGTGGTTTATGTGTTCTTCAAAGAGATTTGGAAAGCCACGTCTTACACACAGCTGCTTCTAGTATTTATTTGCAATAATTTTACTAGACCTATAGAATAATTACAATTTCAGTTTTTGTACAAATAAGTTTTTTATTGTCATTGCAGGAACCAATTGCTAATAGGATACAAGAAGCAGTGCCGGACATGCCAGGGACCCAGAAACAACGTTCAGTAGTTTAGAATAAACAAAGTTAACGATCAATTCTTCTTTTTTTTTATATACTAGTACATGCATCTTTTATTTTTTATTTTAAGTTTTTTTATAAAACTTTCATGGGTGGGTGTGAAGCTAGTCAGATACATATTCAGAACGTGAACATGCTAAATGAGAAATTGATACTAATCAAAGGCGGATTTAGGGGGACAGGGGGGACATCCCATTTATAGATTAACATATATGACAAATGCATATAATTTTTACAAGCAGGAACTACCAAGAACTGCATATGAACAGGCAGTCAGCTATGGATAGCCCCAAAACACAATACAATTCCTTTCTGTAATATCCAAATAACTGAAACAGTAATCAGATTAAAGCTACACAAAAAAATTGTTTTGCTTATAATATAATAAAAACAGATGATGATAATGCCGGATATACAAATTCCTTCTGAGAATTGACACCAACATATATCATCCTGCAGAGGTCACCTCATGGTCACAAACACAGTTGATACTATGTATGTATATAGATGATCATTTTTGTGCTAATTATATAGCATAATATAAAAGTGCAAGTATATTACGTCGATATAACGTGATATTAATGTTGTTGTAATGTCAGGAATAACGTTGTAGAAACATAATTTTAAGTCACCACAACGTTGATGTATGATGTTGTGACAACGTCAAGAAAACCATACACTTTTACGTAAATACAACATAATTGTAACAGCCACTATGTTCCGTCAGTTACTTTGTTCCGGCGGAACTTTTTAACTAGTTATTTCGTTCCGATGGAACTTTCCAACTAGTTGTTTTATTCCGAGTGCAGTCGAAAAGTTCCGGAAAAAAGTAGCTAGTTGAAATGTCCCGGAACAATGTAGCTAGTTGAATAGTTCTGGCGGAACAGAACAACTAGTTACATCGTTCCGAATATACCATATTTCGTCCTTTTTGTAGAAAGAGGGGGAAGAATGAGTATCAGTATATATAAGAGCAAATCATTAATTTACAAGAATACCCAACGCACTGAAAGGGGTTTCTTTGGGGACAAATATGCAAAATTTAAGTTGTATTTCATAGCTCACATAAAACGGAATAAGTTGCATTATCATGCAAATTGAGTATTCATAGTACCCTCAAGAGAGAGAATACCCCCTCCTCATGTTGTTCCGCCCGGAATTTTCCAACGTCGGAACAAAAGAGCATTTACATAATAACCTGACGTCAATGCGACGAAAAAATTACATTGTCACGACGTAGTTATGACCTAATATTGTTTGCTGGGAAGTGCCTGTGCCGTCCAGTCTATAACTTTGCCATAACGTACCTGAAATTCTGAACCACACAAAAGGTGCAAACTTCTAAAGAAAAAAAAAAAGGATTTATCTCTGTCTAATCAAGTACGATAATTTAAAGTTCTTAGTTTCATTAACTTTTTCAATTCGAAAATGCAAAAACAAAGAACGAAATGAACTTCTTATCTCCCCTTTCACTTTGTCTGTTTACAAACATTTGCCAAAATATAAGAAATCCATAAAGGTACGGAACCAAAAAGATTTTCAGACGGCTAGTAAAGTGATAATATAATGTAACTACCTGTGACACAAATGCTGTCCTGTGTTAAAGGTTTTTTGTTGTGTAATTTCTATAAAAGTCGGGTTTCACTACTCAGACTATTGTTTATGACAGACTTCGTAAATCGTCTCTTGTTCCACAGATAAATAATTCTCCGGAGTTTACTCGAATTTGCAAAGTTAACACAAAAGACATTTTTTATTATTATTTTCTCGATATGAAAATTTATATTTACTTATTTCTGAGCTACCGTTTGTCAATTTCATAGAGGTTTTAAATGACTTGTCGTCCGCGGCCTCGGCGCAGGAATTTGTTGTAAACAATGTTTGTAAACAAAAAGGAAAGACAGTTCAAGGTGTAATACCACACACACATTGTACGTCACATCCGATTTCCGTTTACGTAAGGTTGGGAAATAACTTAAAAATTATTAACCACACTCTTTTCTTGGCATTATAATGTATTAAGATCGATGTATCTCAACATGTTTGACCACAGGCCCCTTTTTATACGACCGCAAAAAAATTTTTGTGGTCGTATATTAGTATGATGTTGGCGTCGTCGTCGTCGTCGTCGTCGTCCGACGTCGTCCGACGTCGTCCGGCGTCGTCCGAAGACACATTGGTTTTCGCACTCTAACTTTAGTTTAAGTGAATGGATCTCTATGAAATTTTACCACAAGGTTCAATACCACAAAAGGAAGGTTGGGATTGATTTTGGGGGTTATGGTACCAACATTAAAGGAATTAGGGGCCAAAAATAAGCATTTTTGTAACTTCCAGACATAACTTGTGTGTTAGTGTATGGATCACTCTGACATTGTACCACAAGGTTCCATATCACGAAAGGAATGCTGGGATTGATTTTGGGGGTATTTGCCTCAAAATTTTAGGAATTAGGGGCCAAAAAAGGGGCAAAAAACAAGCATTTTTCTAGTTTCATGACAATAACTTGTGTGTAAGTGTATGGATCTTTCTGAAATTGTACTACAAGGTTCCATATTACAGAGGGAAAGCTGGAATTGAGTTTGGGAGTAATTGCCGAAACGTTTAGGAATTGGGGGCCAAAAATAAGCATTTTTCTAGTTTCCAGACAATAACTTGTGTTCAAGTGTATGGATCTCTCTGAAATTGTACTGCAAGGTACCATACCACAAAGGGAAGGCTGGGATTGATGATGGGGGTAATTGCCTCAATATTTTAGGAATTAGGGGCCAAAAAGGGGCAAAAAACAAGCATTTTTCTAGTTTCAGGACAATAACTTGTGTGTAAGTGTATGGATCTCTCTGAAATTGTACTGCAAGGTACAATACCACAAAGGGAAGGCTGGGATTGAGTTTGGGGGTGATGAATCATAAGGGGGTTCAAAAAATTTGGGGGGGGGGGGGGGGGGTTTCCTTTTTTTTTTCTTTTAAAATTTTCCATTTTAAGTTGGTTATTTCTGATTTATATTTAAAAGCAAATAATAATGATATGGTAGGAGATACACACCAAACAGGATGTGTAAATTATTATATAATAAGTATTGTGCAATAGCAAGAAATTTTCAATTGCACAGTATTGCACAATAGCAAGAAATCTTCAATTGCACAGTATTGCGCAATAGCAAGAAATCTTCAATTGCACAGTATTGCGCAATAGCAAGAAATATCCAATAGCACAATATTGCACAATAGCAAGAAATTGCCAATTGTACAGTATTGCGCAATAGCAAGAAATATTTAATTGCACAGTATTGTGCAAAAGAAGATACTTCGTATAAATTGCTTATTTCTTGACCAATTTCAATGGGGTTTTATTCTTGAATTCTTGGGGTTCTTTAATATGCTGAATCTAACCGTGTATTTAGTTTTTGGATTTTGGGACCCGTTTTTAAATTGGTCCACACTGAGGTCCAAAGGGTCCAAAATTAAACTTTGTTTGATTTCATCAAAAATTGAATTATTGGGGTTCTTTGATATGCCGAATCTATCCGTGTATTTAGATTCTTAATTTTTTGTTCCGTTTTCAAATTGGTCTACATTAAGGTCCAAAGGGTCCAAAATGAAACTTAGTTTGATTTTAACAAAAATTGAATTCTTAGGGTTCTTTGATATGCTGAATCTAAACATGTATTTAGATTTTTGATTATGGGCCCAGTTTTCAAGTTGGTCCAAATCGGGGTCCAAAATTAAACTTTGTTTGATTTCAACAAGAATTGAATATATGGGGTTCTTTGATATGCTGAATCTAACCATGTATTTAGATTTTTGATTTTTGGGCCCCGTTATCAACTTTGTCCACATTGAGGTCAAAAGGGTCCAAAATTAAACTTTGTTTGATTTCATCAAAAATTGAATTCTTGGGGTTCTTTGATATGCTGAATCTAACCATGTATTTAGATTTTGGATATTGGACCATAATAGGTGAATGTCCAATTTAAAATTTTTAAGTTCTTAGACCACATTCATTCTGTGTCAGAAACCTATTGTGTGTCAAATATTTAATCACAATCCAAATGCAAAGCTGTATCAAGCTTGAATGTTGTGTCCATACTTGCCCCAACTGTTCAGGGTTCGACCTCTGCGGTCGTATCAAGCTGCTCCCTGCGGAGCATTTTGTTTGTGTATATTTTTTAGTAAATATTCTTTTTTTTTTAACTTATTTTCACTTAGTTTAATATGCGTCTGTTGTAGCTCTTATCAGAAGTCCAAAAATGGACTTCTGCTCTTATCCGTACTAAATTAATTATAACAGTTGTTGTAACATAAAATAATGTCCCTCATGAAATATTTCATAGACACATTGTTCATAGATAGGGCCGCCGGGTCACAATTTTCACGATACAAAGTGATGAAATATTGTCTTTAGGGACAATATTTCATAGGACAATATATTTTGTTTTAAATAGTATCAGAAGTCCCTTCTCATAGTATGTATATCTTGTCCCTCTATCCTTAATAATTTTTCCATGACACGAAAAAAAATAAAATAAACGAAAAAAATGGGAAAGAATGCACGTATCGCCTGTTATTAGCTTCGTTGTCAGCCGGATCTTGTAAAAATCCTCTAACAAGGAAATCACAATAGATAGGAAGCACTTTATTTGGAATATCGTATCTGAGACTACTCTCAGATCGTATCTACATCTACATCTACATCGTACGACGATCCATCAGCACATTGATGACTATACGTCGGCGCATCGCAAACAGACACTAATTAAAAGATAACAATTTTAAGAGTGCAATAATCAAAAATAATTTTGTGCAAAAAATAAAAATAAACACATTTACATATATATACAAACAGGGTAGATATTTAAATATACTGACTTTGGATCAGTGTTTTAAACTGATCCAAAGAGTTGACACTGATTATGTTTTGTGAGAGTGAATTCCAAAGTACAACTGTGTATGGGAAAAAGCTGTACTTAAAGTAATCTGTTCTGGTGCTGAATGTTTGATATTGTAGTGAATTTGTGAATCTGGTGTTTTTGACTGGCTGTGGTGAAAGGTAAAGGTTTGGGTCTACTGCTATAAGGTGGTGTGTGATTTTATACATCATTGTTACTCGGTTGATGTTTCTACGAGTTTCTAGTGACTTCAATTTAAGATGGTCAATCATGGAAGTGACACTACTGGTGTTGTAGTACCATATGCAAACAAGCGTGTTTTTGATGTTACTGTTGCAGGAAGATCATTTATGAAAATCAGGAAAAGAAGAGGCCCCAAGACTGAGCCTTGAGGCACCCCACTGACCACAGGCATTTGACCAGATACCTCCCCATCTAGGGCAACCTGTTGCGTTCTATTACTAAGGAAGGCTGATACCCAATTCCAGGTATTTCCCCTTATGCCACAATTATCCATCTTCCTTAGTAATTTTTTGTGAGGTACCTTGTCAAATGCCTTGGAGAAGTCTAAAATTATAAGGTCTGTTTGTATGCCGTTATGAAGGTTACTGAGCAGTTCGTGACTTAATGTAAGGAGTTGTGTTTCACAGCTGCGTTTTGCTCTGAAGCCATGTTGATTGTCCACTAGTATGTTATGTGTGTCCAGATGTTTTAGTATGTTACTTACTACAATGTGTTCTAGTAATTTGCAGCATATACACGTTAGGGAGACAGGCCTGTAGTTACTGGATAGGTATTTTTCGCCTTTTTTAAAAATGGGAATTACATTTGCCTGTCTCCAGTCTGATGGTACATCTCCCTTCAAAAATGATGTGTTCAAAAAATGAAAGTGAGATGTGGTGCAAATTCAGGTGCAAATTGTTTTAGGATGCGTGCTGGTATTTCATCTGGACCTGTGGCTTTAGATGGATCGAGATTTTTTAAGAGTTTTTCTATACCATTTGATGTTACATGTATTTCTGACATAGATGGATAGTTGTCTGTAAGAGTTGGTATTTGTTCATTGTAATTAATTTTCGGGTGTAAAAACAGAGTGGTATTGTTTATTAAGTATTTCAGCTTTTTGTTTTGTGTCATCTATCAGCATACCATCAGATCTTAACGGTGCAACTCCTGAACTGTCTTTTTTTGTGGATCTGATGTAATTCCAAAATTTTTTCTGTTTTGTGTAGTTTCTAGGCTTTCGTCATAGCAAATGATGTTTTCTAAATAAGTCCAGTAGGCTTTTCTTGTCTCTTTCTGAAGTAGTTTTTTTGTTTTCCTGTACCGTTTACTAATTTTATTGTGAGAGTCTGTTTTCATTTTTTTGAACAATTTATTCCTTTTTCTAATAAGTGATTTAATCTCTTTATTAACCCATGGTAGTTTCTGTTTTGTGTTATTTATCATTTTAGTTGGAATATACTCTTCCATGGTTTTCAATACTATTGTTTTGAAATTATCCCAAAGTTGATCCATTGTAAGTTCTTCTATTTTTGCAATATTGTTAAGATTTATGTTGTTTATCTCTTCTTTAATTTGATCATTGTTTGCCTTGTTGTATAGGAATACTTTTCTAGGTGTTTTTTTTTACCATCTAGGTTTTAAGTTCGATTCGATATATACAATGTCATGATCTGATATTCCCGGAATAACTTCAGTCTTATTTACTAGAAAGCTGTTATTAGTAATTAACTAGAACATTTATATATTTATTGCAAATGCTGTAATTATCAAACAAACTGTGGCAAATTAATACACATTTTGAATCTGCATATATTTATAGTTAAAACTTTTTTCTACAATAGTAAATAATCAACTTTTCTTCATTTAGAGATAACATCTTTATCAAATAAATATCATACAATGGAGACCGTGTATATTCCATGTTCCATATTGGGTTAGTAGGCGGGGCTTATTTCAATACACGATTAGTAGTGGTGTTATGAGGAAAAATATTAAAGGTTTCAACAGATGAAGAAATTGATGATGAACGATTGAAATAAATTCATAAAACACATTAAAAGCTGACAAGTTGATATTGTTGGCATATGTTTTTGTATAGACCAATGGAAGTAGGTTCTTAATACTAACGGTATTGAAGACTTGATCACTTTGATAGGCCTCTATTCTAAATACCACAGGTTAAGACAGTCGGTAAGATAAATTCATTACATAGTGTGCTAGTGACCTAATACGATATAATTAGGATCAGTAAATTCCATATATATCGTATTAGGCCACTAGCACACTATGTAACTAATAATATCGACCCGAAAGATGTATATCGACTGAAGTCGAAGTCTGAGATCGATATACTTCTTTAGGTCGATATATCCTCGTATCGACCGCATACAAAGGCTAGAATTGTTATTTTATTATCTAAAATATGTCTGAAAGAGAGCAGGAATCCATTTGATTGTTTGTTATGATTGTGTTACAAAGGATTGAGGTTTTTAGTTTTCAAATTTTAGATATTTTAAAAATAACTGTGCATTATCAGTTCTCTTACTGCTGTTTTCAGTCGTCCTGCTTTGAAAATACAGTTTAGCATGTTACCCAGTCTGAACGAATAAAATTAGTTAGAATATACGAAATAATAATATAAATACATATTTACTTCGTCTCAGTCCAACAATATTAGATCTACAAATTTGCGTTAGCAAGTTTTTGTTATTCCCACAGCGGGATTACAACCCCTGCTTCTGTGGCATCGTGGCAACACCGCCTGCACTGTGGCTAGCGCCTTCCACCACTTGACCAACTAGCCTACATAAAAGTATAGCTTTTGCTAGTCGAGTTATGCCTTACGGCCTCGTCAGCTTTATCTAGGGTTGTAACACACGGTACATGATGTATAATGGCAAGTTGATGATGTACCTTTCAGATCAGCTATTTGTCGTAAAGGTTGAAAATGTTACTAACCATGCCGTCACGTCAAATATCAATTGTATTATATATGTCATGTGACAACTTTATATTTATTTGTGTTTGTTACCTTGATTTGTCATTTTTTAACCGTTTTATGAGATTTGAACGTTTTATGAGATTTGAACATCGTTAAACTACTATCGACTGAATTTACATCTACTTATAACAAATGATTTTTTTTTCAATGACAAACTAACATTATGCATTCGTGATGATGAGTTTAATCTTGATCAAAGACTGAAAAAGTGGCTCCAAAGGTCAAATTGAACTGGCATGTTACGGATTTTTAATCAAGATTACCAATTTTAGAGTTATTGAATCATCCTAACATAGTTTTTGGAATTTTTCGAATATGAAGACGTCTGGCAAAAAAGTAACTTTATAGAAGTCGAATTGATTTTATCTTTATTCTGTATACATTTTATCTTGTTATCTTGAAATGTAACTTTCGTTTAACATTAAAAACAATTAAACTAAATTCTAGCACTACAATATAAAGTTGAGGATGAACTCGACCACAGATTGGAAATAAGAGGATCGTGATTGACAACAAATTTGTTTTTTTGGAGGATATGTTTTTCAACAGGACGTCGGCTTTCCTATTGGAACCAGCTGTGTTTCTTTCCTCGTCGACTTACACTTCGTATGATACATACATTCAGGGGCTTTCCTATAATAAAAACAAGCGACCCTCTTACTTTAACTGCATGTTCCACTGTCTCCTCACTTCATTGTTCAAATGTTGGTTACTTTTAGTTATTCTATTGAACTTGAAACAAAGAAAAAACACAGATATAGCGATATCTGCGTAATATTTTGGCTTAAACTTTAAATTGAAACCTGACGAAAATAGAGTTGACTTCAATTTTCCCATTTTCAGCTTAACATGAGAAGCACATAAAAAAGGACCATTATTTCAAAATCGATTCATTTAGGATTCCTGTATACAATTGATTTATGAGAGGATCTTAAAATAAATGACCAAACATCAAATTATCAGGAAAACAAATTAGATTTTTGAACCGACAAACAAAGATGTCACTGAAGATGCATTTTATTTGCCACTGGACGTTAAACAGCCATCCATCATCCATTCCTTTATTCATACATTATCAACTATAATAGTTATTAACTTCTACGTCATTTGGTCTCTGGTGGAGAGTTGTCTCGTTGGCAATCGTACCGCATCTTCTTATTTTTATATTTAGGATATATCCTATACAAAAGAAAAGCCAGAGTTGTCTTTCTTCTAACAAAAAATAATCGGTATACATTGCTTAATGTATAGATTACCACAGTATACATTACGAATAAGTCATGATCACAATCATGTCACATGCTAACTTGTCGTTTTGACATTTTTTCGTCAATATCTTCACATGTCTTCTTTGTTTTTTCTTCTTTTAAAATACACTTTTACTAAAACATAAACAGATTTAAATAGATGTTTATCTATCCAAGGGTAATCGTTCAAGTTTTAGTTTTAAGTGGTTATTTAAAATCGACTATGATCGCATGTAAAATCTACACCTTCCAATAAAAAGGAAGATGATAAAAAGGGGGAAGTCTATAAAACCATAAAAAATCAAAAGTTAGAATATTTCAATCAACGGAACGATATGAAACATTTGTCATATTCCTGACAGTATACAGGCATTTTCGGAAGACATTTTTTATAGTTACAGTATAGTTTTTAACGGTTTTATAGCTAGCTTAAACCCCCGCTTGTATGGCAGTTGTTTATATTTGCGTGATATTGACAGAATTGGGTAAGCAACCAAAGCAGACAAAATTGGTTAATGTCACAATAATTGGGATCGAGCAGCCAAACAATGTAAACCTGTAACTGTTTCTACTGTTTGAACTCTTTATCAATGCGAAATGTCATCCTCAGAGTCGCGTGACGTTTTGTGATGTTAGCCGAATTTTAATATAGCAATTCCCATGTTAATTTTTTTCCGGGGGGAGAGGGACTAGATCGATCTAGTTTTTATCCCCGGAAAAAAATTGGCATGATCCCACTTTCCCCCCTCAGCGTGATGGAAGAAAGCCAGGATCAGACCTATTCCCCTTGCAGCACGAGAAGCTCATTCTCATTTGGAAAATAATTATCCATGATCACATCCATTCTCCTCTGTGAACCCTTAGTATGTGTTACGTGACTTTCTGTGTAAACAATGAGTAGATGTGGTATGATTGCTAATGAGACAACTATCCGCCAGAGTTAAAACGAAGTGGTAGTAAGCAATTATATAGGCCTTCAACAATGATAATCCCAAACCGTATAGTCGGCTATAAACGACATGAAACATGTGAAACAATTCAAAAGAGAAAACATAACGGCCGAACTTATAAACGTTGTGCACGATGTTCCTACAACACGACGTTACACTAAAAATGCGGCGTCAAAGAGGGTTTTTGACTTCGATTAATTTTTGCAAGTTTTATTCGTTTTTTTATATGTTGTTGGTTGATTCTGGTTCTGTTCTTTTTGTGATGTCATTTTATCATAAATTACCTCAAGTTGTGGAAATTGATTTACTAATGTTTACCCTTTAAGTTATTTCGCCGAAAAATGCAGTAGTGTCGCAAGTAATGTAGGAAGGAAAAATGGGACGGAAGTACATGTATACGGTTTTCCATAAATAAATAAATTTTTTTAGATGTACAAAACTTTTATCATAGGATGTTTAATTTCATAGTGCAAATCATCTGTCATTTTAAAATTTCTATATCTTAATTCAATCCAAATGCAAATATATCTGATACTCTGCAAGTAAATCGAAACATTTTTACCCTTGGTTAATTTGAATAGAATTGTATTTTCCCTGGCACATAATTTGTCGAAATACACCGCTTCAATTACTTGAACCTTGGCTTGAGAATTATTTCCCAAGTCATCTAAAGTTGCTTGCTTAAATTATTTAACTTCTGATATACATTTTGAATATAGTAATCTACTCCTGGATCGTCCGTAAAAAAAATATTACAATCCCGGGTTTTATTAATTCAATGACACGGTTTTCGTCGCTGTTTGTCTTTCAATTACCTCCATTTCATGCACAAGTTTATATTGGCGAAAAGTTCCGGCTTCACTAGTGCAGGAATTACTTTAACACGACAGTTATAACATGAATAGCAGGACAAATCGCGAAGTAAAACATTCCGTGGACTTGTATTAAGTCTTTTAATATTGGTGAATGCACCTTACTGAAGTGACGACTTTAAATGATCTATTTCGGAGTACTTCCGCAACATAAATTAAAATTCGCATTTTACATTTAGAGAACGGTCTTGGTGTCTCCAATTTGTCTTTGCAAAAGTTGAACGAAGTTCATGTATTCGTTCATTTAATGAGATTTTTTTTCCATTTCACCATTCTTTTAAATAAATCGTTAAAAGCTATAAACGATTAATCAAAATTGCAAAATTTAACCCGTGTCGAATCTATGCCCCCGGCCGGAGTCTATAGCAACATGCAATATTCTTTTTTTTTTCGGCAGCCATCATCATCTTTTTCTAAATTTCACCACACGATTTGTTTTAATTATCATGAGCATTTAATTGAAACTTTAGCACATGTAACGTCGGGAATTAGCGTTTTTCGGATTTTTCGACGTTTTCAGACGTTTGGACAAATTGGCTACCGTTTTGTAATGTGTGGAAGCATTTTATTCCTTTAACACCCAAACATGAAGTTAATAAGAAAAGAATCTTGGCATTTTGTACTCTTCGTGTATCTTACTTTTGTTTTGATCAATTATAAATAACTTATTGAAATATCAGTTAAAAAATACGCGTTAACTGCTTTGAAAAATGAAATATCAACTTGGACAAAATGGCTACCGCTTGAAAAACGACTGTGTAGAGAAGATTTTATAGAATCTGCAATATTTGAACTCACGAACAATGAGGCAAATATTTGTACTTTTGATAGATGTTTTTATTGTGTTACTCTTTTTATTTATTTTCTGCTATATCTACTTATAAAATTCACTTTCAGTCGTTGAGTTATCGAAAAACGTCGCGAAAAACGTCGTTGGACATTTTTCTTATTCAAGCTTAATATGCAGCCACCAAGTCAAATGAAATTTGGCAAAATAACGGCTTTAACGCCACAGAGAACCGACACATTTCGTTGTTCCTGCCAAGTTTCAGGAAGATCAGAGAATAAGAAATAGGATCACTATATATAAGAGTTAAAACAGTTTTTCATAAATGTAACGTTGGACATCCGTTTTTTTCACATAGCTTTGTTATTTTAATCCTCAAATATACTAGATATTACTTAGTATATGATCAAGAGCTATAAAAACATAATTTAAAACATATACTGAATTTGTTTTAATAGTGGTTCGTGTTTGCTAACATTTTTATTTTGTTTTGCAGAGGAAATTTCGAAGATTCTGTTTTAAATCCTAGGGGTTGTAGGAACAGCGTGCGTAACGTCAAAACAATACAATTTCCGAAAAACAAACATGACAGACATGAACCAACGACAACTACTGTACTACAGACTCCTGACTTGGGACAGACACAATGGTCAAACCCATATAGTCTAGTAGAAGCCCACATGAAGAAGAAATTGGTCGAATGGTAACGGTAGGAGTGTTTGAAACATGTGATAGTTAATAACCTTTCTCTTGTTTATAAAATTTGATGACATCTTAGAAATATATTAAGTTTTAACTGTGTTTGATTTTAAAAACATTATGACACACATTGTAATTTTTTTCTTTGAATGATAAGATGATCTCAGTATTTGCTGGAACAGCTCTGTCTGCCTTCAAGCTCCACATTCATAAATGGTATACAGCGAAATTCTAACAACCCTTGAGTGTAAAATTTTGTCTCCTGTAGATTTATAGGTCCATAATTATGTTCATTTAAGTACACAGTCCTTTCAAGATATTTGCACCAATAATTAATGTGACTTCGATGTAAGATATACTGTCGGAAACAATGATAAATAATTCTATGAACCTCTAGTGTTCCTGTGCTATCCCTTTCATTTATAACGTTCAAGCGACGACCTGATTGTTTCGACCGATTTGTTTATATTGGGTATTACCTCGGATCATTTCTAAACGAAAAATTTATCCCTGTTAACAGATAAACGTTTCCCTCCGAAGAGTTTGACATTTTTGTTACAAATTCCATACTTCATACACTGTAGTATTTGGCCTGTAATCTGATAGCAACTAGGTTATATTTTTGGATAGTCAAATATGAATGAGTATTTTTTCGACACCCCTGTAACAAAATATGGACACCCCAATCCCACTCCCTGACCCCAGACCTTTTTAGTGACATGCGTGTTGACAACGACCACAATTTGTACCTAACATTCCTTTTATGCAACCCAAGCCGAAAAATAGATCATTTTAGCATTCCAGAGATCAATCATTTCTTAAAAAAATTCGGAAAATATGTATAGTGAAATTCGTATTGTGAGGAAAATATGAACATGGTGGTTGGGGGGGGGGGGGGGGGGGGGGGGGGGGGGGGGGGGGGGGGGGAAGCAACTATATGTTTTCGAATTGTCAATTTTCCACGGGGAAAAATGGCAATAATTCAAAATTTCCCCGCGGGGTTGAATTTGATAAAGAATTTCTATGATATTGGGTTGTGAACTCTTTAGAATATCTTATATATATGTTGTCGATTATTACAATCAATTTCATTTTTGAATTATCCAAGATGTCTTGAAACCTTCAACTGGTAGGAAAGGGAAAATAATCTGTGATTTTATATTAAAAAGTTAGGAGTTTTTTTTTTAATTACAGGTTTTGACATTCAAAGGTCCCCATAAAATTAGAAGATGTGGTATGATTCCCAATGAGACGACTCTCCACCAGAGACCAAATGACGTGAATGTAAGCAACTATAGGTCACCGTACTGCCTTCAACATTTAGCAAAACCTATATCGTAAAGCAAGTTATGAAAGGCCCTGGAATGACAAATGTAAAACAATTTAAACGGGAAAACTGACCGTGGTCCGAGTTAGGTACAAAATACTGTAAACCAACTAATTTTCGCAAGCGATTTATTTTCGCGACTTTCGCGAAGAGAAAAATAACGCGAACGTGTAAAACTTGGATCTTTCCTTATTAAAGTACACTCAAGTAAATTTGAAAATCGCGAAATTAAATCGACGCGAAATCGGGTAGAAAAGACTTAACGCGAAATAAAGTATCCGCGAAAATAAGTTGGTTTACAGTAATAAACGGAAATCCAATCTGATAAACAAAAACAACAAACGACAACCAATCATGCTGCGTTCACACGTAATTCGAATTCGATTCGCATTAACTAATTTGAATTAGTTTAATTCGCATTCGAAACGTTTTACGTCCAAACGTAAATTCTAATTCGAATTGCAATGCGCGTCAAATTCGCTTTACTGTCCAAACGACGTTAACTTTTAATTCGTATTAACAAAAACGCATTTCTGATGCGAATTGGGTAATGCGATTTAGCCAATTCGAATCAATTCGAATTAAAAAAGAATAGTTTGTGAACGCGATTAGCGAATTCGATTCGCATTCGATTTGGATTCAATTCGAATTAAATGTACGTGTGAACGAGGCATCAATTACAGGATCCTGACTAAAACATTGTGTAACTAAGACTAAAATATCAATCGGTACACATCCAAAATCCAATGGATTTAGTGAAAAGACGTCATTATTACTAATAGAAAAACATGATCTTGGGTAAATATCCCTTTTAGTCAGCAAAATAACTAATATACATAAATAAAAATAAATAAAAGTCAGAAAATAACTTAACTCTATAAGCACGGCATAACATAGAATAATAATAAAAAAAAACAATAGATAGTTGTAGATAGATCTATAAATATCATCAATGAAAAATGAAAAAAAAACTCTATATAAATTTTGTACAAATTACAGGTACACACATACATTTTTGTTTTATATGTACTATACAAATAAAGTCTCATGTTACTCCGCTCCGATGTTGAGCAAACGGTAATCATTTTGCGTAACAGTTCCGATTTGTGGGTCCTCTTCGCGGTCCGCAAAGTCGAGGTTTAGCTAGCTATAAAACCAAGTTCAACCCACCATTTTATTCGGATAATGCCTGTACCAAGTCAAGAATATGACAATTGTTTTTCCGTGACTAGTTTCGTTGATTGGTAACGCTTGATTTTATGTTTTTATGGACTTCCCCTTTTTGAATTTGACTTGGAGTTCGGTATTTTTAAAGCTCGTAAAAATAAATTATATATTTTCCGACAATGGACATATATTGCATATGTATGCGTCCGAAGCGCTTTTCTGGATTAACCTTCATCAGGAACGTTCGAAACCAAATATTTGAACGCCAAGGATGTATTAGAACCGAAACAGGTGAAGGTCTATATGACCAAAAGGGACCTAAAAATAATAGCCAAATCTGTCTTAGGTCAACTTTGCCTGAGGAAGTTGGAATCTTAGAATCATTCAAGAAAGGTGTGTTATAAATCATGCCGGTACAATAACGTATCATCTCAACCTTCCCAGTACTTTATTCCGTTCCTACCGACAATCTGCAGGTGATGTTGGTTTTTTTTTCAAAGTTAAATTCTGCACGTGTTAAATTTAATCTGATTTTGTTCTCTTGCTCAATCATGTAGTACAGGACGAATTAAAAGAATAGATTTCAAATATGTTATTACCAGAAAAATAGCGAAGTCAGCCCACCTACGAAACCTGAACTATTATATTTAAACATGTTTCGTCATGGAGCCTGCGATAAAGGTCCCATAAATACTCTGTTTGACAATTAGCAGTTATTAAACGAATCTTAAATGTTTTTAATTTCTTTACGATTAAGTGTAATGTAAGGCGATCTCTAAATGGCTCTTGCCTTTTCTAACACGAATACCTTTCTGGGGTTTTACGTTTCATCTTAACATAAGCAATCGATATCTGAAACGTTTTCCCATAAATCTTACCACAATTATTAAAGCAAATTGTATATTTTATGGGTGATATCAACATAAAAGTTTAATGTGGGATTTTTATTTCATTTCATAGGAAACAAATTATGAATACGATGCAGGGTTAAAAGAATCACTTAAAGTATGATAATATCTTGGTAATTCAACAGGCGCCGAAGTCATAATTTTGAATTTATAGAGATGAAATGATCATTTTAAGATTTTATCTCCAAAACATTAATCTAATATGTTGTATTATTTATAATTGCCTGCGATAGGTCAAAGCTTGGGTAAACACTTCTATGGATCGTTAATTTTTTTTTTTAATTTCTGTCACTGATATCCAGTTCTATTGGTATCGTTTTTCATCTATGATATTCGAGGAAGCTAGACGTTTATAAAAGTGTAATATTGTATTAGGTAATTACAGAAGAGCAAAAAATGGCAAAAGTGTTGTGAACGATGACCTTGTAAAATTATTTAATTTCTATGTACATGCTTAAAATTGTTAATATCGGTACACATTTGCATTTTATTCGAAGGAAATTATAAGATTTTTATTTCCATACTATTCAAAATTTAAGACATTAATCTTAAGGCATTTGCTCTATAGAAAACTGAATTCCCGACCACCAAGTCATCGGCTTTACTTAGATGACATCAATTTACCCAATAAAAGATCAACAAAATTATACCGACCTCCGTTAGCTTGGCGCGTATTTCTGAAATAATCTTCAAAGTTAAAGCTCAAGACAAAAAGCTTCGAAGGTTTTCCAAAAAATGAAAACAAGCTTCTGGTAGCTTAAAACTTAAAAAGGCCCTAAACAGAATAACAATAATGACCCCTTCTGATACAATGTAAACAAACTCATCAACACAGAATAAGGACACACCAGCACCGATCTGGACCAAATCACAAGCACGGAACATTTTCACACAGGTCAGCCTGAGTCGTCGTATTTGTTTTAAAAACAAACGTATACATGTGTTTTAGTATTTAGAAGTACTACACTAGTTTCAATCTTTTTTTAAAGAAGGTCAACGCTTAAATATTGGGTAGTATTCATGCTAGAATCATTTGTAACAAGGTAAAACCATTTGAGTTGAGTACATTATCATTGTATGTGTTATCTTTCTTAAGTCATTTTCTAGTAAGCAACGATACCAACTTATATCATCGGTATTAAGCAGTCATGACCGCGTCAATCTTTTATTAAGATAACTTTTGAAATTTCTCTTTACGTTTAATATCTTTTTTTTTTTTTTTTTGGGGGGGGGGGGGGGTGTTAAACTCCAATTGATAAAGATTATAACTATTATAAAATTGAGAATGGAAATGGGAAATGTGTCAAAGAGACAACAACCCGACCATAGAACAGACAACAGCAGAAGGTCACCAACAGGTCTTCAATGCAGCGAGAAATTCCCGCACCCGGAGGCGTCCTTCAGCTGGCCCCTAAACTAATATATATACTAGTTCAGTGATAATGAACGCCATACTAAACTCCAAATTGTACACAAGAAACTAAAATTAAAAATAATACAAGACTAACAAAGGCTAGAGATACATTGTTGAAGGCCGTACGGTTGCCTATAATTGCTTACATCCAATTTATTTGAACTTTGGTGGATAGTTGTCTCATTGGCAATTATGCCACATTTCCTTATTTTTATATTGTTGTCGTTAAACTATTTCGCGGAGTGACTTTTTTTTTGTTAATGTCAGTTTGCTTATTTATAGTTAAAAAAAGACCGAGTTCGTATTGGAATAAAAAAAAAAAAAAAAAAAAACAGAATGAAATTTTTACCACAAGATGAATGCTCGTGTAAAGTCTGAAGAAGTCGAATGTTTTATTTAATTACGCGAAGACATTGTCTCTTATACATGATATTTATCAAATCTTTGGATTTTGGAAAATCTAATTAACATTTCCTTTTTGAGGAAGTAGTTTAGCAGAAACTTTGATGCCGGATGTTTCAATCAATTATATAATTATGCAATGTTGTTATTCAATAAAATATCGTGTTTACTTGTTATGGTTTTACCAATACTGTTATATATATCAGAATTATGGGGATTGGAAAATACATATATTTGAACATGTACATTTACAATTTTCTAAAATGATTTTACATTTAAAACAGTTTACCCCAAATTTTATAGCATATGCAAAGCTTGGCAGATACCCCATTACTGTCTGTAAAGTTGCGAATGATAAATTTCTGGAGTAGACTCCTAAATGGAAAAGAAAGTAAAATGTGTGTCTCAATAATGAGCTGACAGTTAATATAAATAAATCTAAGATCATGCATTTTCAAAATCCATCTGTTGTACAAACTAATTCTATTTTTTCTATCGGTGGTAATTTCACAGAATGTGTAAAAAACCATCAATATTTATGCTTGCTGCTGACTGAATTTTCAGATTATCAGTTAATGACTATAATAGTAGCAAAATCTGTCAATAGAGCATTATGTTTGTAAAGAGTAAAACTCATAAAAGGTTTCCAGCACAAAATTTCATTTAAACATTGTGCAAATATAGATGTGGTAGTCACTATCTGACGATTACCATTACTTTATGAATTGCAGAACATTTGAGTTAGAAAGAAAGAACTATTTACTAGTACTGTTGGTCAAACCCTAACATCTATAAATATTTATCAAATAAGATCAACTATTTAACTCAACAAATATTGTAATATAAGAAAAAATATGTAAATTTATCAAAGTAATAAATGTAAGAGTCCTCCAAGTTAATTTAATTGTATTGTTCACAGATGCGTGTAATAATTGTAAATTATAGTTCTGTTTATAAATGATTTGATTTTTAGATTTTTGGTGTTTTAACGCCACTTTTAAGCACCGCTTTTGGGCTATTTCGTGGCGGCCAGTTTTTATTGGTGGAGGAAGCCGGAGTGCCCGGAGAAAACCACCGACCTTCGATAGAAAAACTGACAATCCTAGTCAATTAAGATTTGAGTCGAGTGCACCCGCACAAGTGGGGTCCGAACTCACAACCTCAGTGTTGACTGCCTAGTGATTACAGTAGTAACTACTTAGACCACTCGGCCACCGAGGTGCCCTGTTAATATATGTTCTCTATAACTATGTAACTGTAGTTTTATGGGAAATAAATCATCCATTCATGTGTAATGTACCTGTCCGGTCTGAAATGTACTCCAACTACAGCGACCGATATTAGAGTTTAGGAATGCACGATTTCATATCAGGTTTAAAACTTTAAGCTACCATTCAGTTACGATAAGCATGTAATTTGATACGGTAATATAAAAATAAAACAGGACCAAATAAAACTGTAAAAACGAAGGCTCACAGTTACTGAAAACAAGTTGGAAGTACGTAACCTGCTGATAAAGAAAGTATGCCATCACACCCTTCAATATATCGGAGACTGTATTTGGAGCATATTCCATACAACACCATACAGTGCACGTAGGCTTATTGTGGTAAATATCTTATTGATAATACTAAGATCGCCATTTTTTTTAGGATTTCAATCTCGCATTAAATATGATTTATTTGAAAAGAGATAAACATTTGATAATTGTCATTAAAGAATATGAAATTACCTTCTAGAAAATTGGGAGCACCCCTGTCGACAGACATTTATTTTATCATTTTATGTCTGGAAAAACTCCCACCTTCTCTAAATTACGCTAGTCTTCTTAAAATATGAATAAATCTCCATCTTTTTCATGCTGTTCTACCAAGATAGTGTCAATTTGGTTTATCTTAAATAATTTTGGGCAGAAATGAAGTTATAAAATTATAATTTATAAACGATATTAACACAAAATAGTTATTTGTTAAACAGCTTGATAGTTTATGTTTGCTGTAACATGTGGAATCTGGTTTAACATACGATTATTAACTTCTTTTCAACTTCATCTTCACGTACAATTTACGAGATATGCTTCTACAGAATGGTCACGAATCCCGCCATCCATTCCTTGTTTGTGTTATCAAATTTGAATTGTCACCAGATTTTAATGTGATATAGGCAACATGAAAAATGTATCTAGTGACGACTAGTGGAGCAGGAACTGTTAACCCTTCTGGGAGCATCTGATCTTGTCCTAAATCATTCTGTCTAGTAAACCCCTTCCGGGAGCATCTGATCCTGTCCTATATCATTCTGTGCAGTATTTACCCTTCCGGGATCATCTGATCATGCCCTCAATCATTCTGTGTAGTGTTTACCCTTCCGGGATCATCTGATCCTGTCCTATATCATTCTGTGCAGTGTTTATCCTTCCGGGATAATCTGATCATGCCCTATATCATTCTGTGCAGTATTTACCCTTCAGGGAGCATCTGATCCTGTCCTATATCATTCTGTGCAGTATTTACCCTTCCGGGATCATCTGATCATGCCCTATAACATTCTGTGTTGTGGTTACCCTTCCGGGATCATCTGATCATGTCCTATATCATTCTGTGTTGTGTTTACCCTTCCGGTATCATCTGATCATGCGCTATTTCATTCTGTGTAGTGTTTACCCTTCCGGGATCATCTGATCTTGTCCTATATCATTCTGTGTTGTGTTTACCCTTCCGGTATCATCTGATCATGCGCTATTTCATTCTGTGTAGTGTTTACCCTTCCGGGATCATCTGATCATGCCCTATATCATTCTGTGTAATGTTTACCCTTCCGGGATCATCTGATCTTGTCCTATATCATTCTGTGTAGTGTTTACCCTTCCGGGATCATCTGATCATGCCCTAAATCATTCTGTGTAGTGTTCACCCTTCCGAGATCATCTAATCCTGTCCTATATCATTCTGTGTAGTGTTTACCCTTCCGGGATCATCTGATCTTGTCCTATATCATTCTGTGTAGTGTTTACCCTTCCGGGATCATCTGATCATGCCCTAAATCATTCTGTAGTGTTCACCCTTCCGAGATCATCTAATCCTGTCCTATATCATTCTGTGTAGTGTTTACCCTTCCGGGAGCATCTGATCATGCCCTATATCATTCTGTGTAGTGTTTACCCTTCCTGGATCATCTGATCATGCCCTAAATCATTCTGTGTAGTGTTTACCCTTTCTGGATCATCTGATCCTGTCCTTTATCATTCTGTGCAGTATTTACCCTTCAGGGAGCATCTGATCCTGTCCTATATCATTCTGTGTAGTGTTTACCCTTCCGGGATCATCTGATCGTGCCATATATTATTCTGTGTAGTGTTTACCCTTCCGGGATCATCTGATTATGTCCTATATCATTCTGTGTAGTGTTTACCCTTCCGGGATCATCTGATCATGCCCTATATCATTCTGTGCAGTGTTTAACCTTCCGGGATCATCTGATCCTGTCCTATATCATTCTGTGCAGTGTTTACCCTTCCGGGATCATCTGATCCTGTCCTTTATCATTCTGTGCAGTGTTTACCCTTCCGGGATCATCTGATCATGCCCTAAATCATTCCGTGTTGTGTTTACCCTTCCGGGATCATCTGATCCTGTCCTATATCATTCTGTGCAGTGTTTACCCTTCCGGGATCATCTGATCCTGCCCTATATCATTCTGTGTAGTGTTCACCCTTCCGGGATCATCTGATCTTGCCCTATATCATTCTGTGTAGTGTTTACCCTTCCGGGATCATCTGATCCTGTCCTATATCATTCTGTGTAGTGTTTACCCTTCCGGGATCATCTGGGCATGTCCTATATCATTATGTGTTGTGTTTGTAGAACTGTTGCGTGACACTGGTAAATTTTATAAGATATACATTATACGTCTATCGAATGGACAAATAAGTATCAGATTTACAGTACAATCGTCTTACATATAAACATGGATTCAACAGTTGTATAATACTTTTACAGTATTTATTTTATAGTAAAATGCAATATGTAAATAGTGGTTTAAAGTTGATATATATATTACTTCTGGTGGAAGATTCTACTAAAGATTTTCGTTCAGCAAATCTACTTCAATTGTATTGATTTATTCCAAAAGACAAGTTAACTTTGTATTCCAATTGCACACTCTCAAGAAGTTTTTATACGCGAAGGAAGAAGTAAAACTAAAAATGAAATGATAACCATTATCTTAGACAAAAAATATAATTCAATTTTATATTTTTGCATGTTTAAAGAAACCCCAATGACAAAAAGTCCTGTATGACAGATGGATATGATTGATTAAGTAGCTAGATATGATGACAGTAAATATTTATCTACTTTTGCAGGTGCGTGGCATTTCTTATATTACATGGTGATGCATTTACTATAAACATGTTTCTAGGTCTGATATGCATACATTTTATTTGTATACCGGGAAAAATTGTTTTAGTATAACTTAGCAGACCTGACAATACCTATAATTAAGGTTAGACTTGGGGAAAGGGTTTCGATAAGTATTCAAATTCGACAATATTGGGAAGTGTGACGAAGAATGTTATGTTTGGTTGAAACTAAATTGTAAACAGTTTACCATTGTAGTGATATGTAAAGCATTATATTCAACATTTTGACATTTAATATAGCTCTCTCTCTCTCTCTCTCTCTCTCTCTATATATATATATATATTCCAAATTTCCAAATTTGATACAGCACGCATCACACTGTTCAATGATTTATACTTTGTATAAAGATGACGAACGTATGTTTTTCTGGGTGGGGTTTGGGGTAGGTCTTTTTTCGTGGAGTCGCATTGTAATTGATTATTCTTGTCATTATCCTATTAAAATAGATGAAACCTAAATATACAATCATACCTCAGTTTTATATGTATTTGAGTGTTTCTTTCATCAGATCAGGAAAAAAAATATATAAAAAATAACAAAACTACAATATCTAATAGTCTATTAGAAATATGAGCTTTGGATTTGCCATTGTGACTAGAGTTTCGATGATACAGCTGGTGTTGTTTCCTTTTCGCAATTCTATTGATTGCTTGATCCTCAGATAGGAGTTGCTTCTGATGGTTGAGAGATATAGAGGACGAACATACAATGGGGACAGTAAATAATATGTCTGCATTGTCCTTGTATTATTTGTATTTGTTATTATTATTGCATTGTTTTGTTTTATATAGTCGATTTAAAAGCTCTTCATAGATTATGCTGATTTTAAATTCGCTCGTCGACTTTTGTCTTTGATAGAAAAATAAGACATGGCCCAAAGAAAAAAATCGAAAAGACATATATAAGTCCACAAAACACTACATAATTACAGAGCGACACGAACCCCATCGCGAAAGTATTAAATAAAACTGTATGTCTTTTTCTGATCATTAAATTAAATATTGTATCAATATTCAATCTATTATTAGATACAAGTCATACTGGTAGCATAATCAAATGTGTTCATTGAAATAATGTTTTATTGAAAACAAAGGATTTTCATGATGACAAATGAATACGCTTGCATGAATATGTCTATAATTAATAAATATCCTAAGTCAAATGCCTCACCACCAGTTTAAATAAAGAAACTGACTAGTGGTAGTTTTCTATTGTCCATTATGTCCGTTATGTATTTTTGTGTCATTCAAATTGGCTGTCGCCGTTAGATTTATTCACAGCCTGTTAACAGACTCACGGCGATATATAGTTGGAAATATGGTATTAACTCTAGCCTGCGTCTATTATTATTTTCGATGCCTTTTTTTTGTCTTGTTGTTTAATCGACGTTTATCCCACACCTCATATATCCCCATGTTTTAACTGCTCATATTGAAGATCGTTACAGATCTTGAACTAGAAATGCTGATGCAATCGTCTTTTTTGTTTTATATAATATCTAACAACTGATAGTTTCGTGGTTGATTAAATTTATTCTGTCTAAATACACATATATTTGAGATCACTATCTATGTTATTACTTTTGGTGCGGTTAAGTAAGAGTTGCTGATCTTTTATATTTTGTAAAGTTTAATATTGTCGAGATATGATCTGTTGCTGTGGACCATTGGCACTTATCGTTTTTATTAAAAAGGTATGCACTTGTGCAGAAAATTCATTTGTATTACATAATATTTTACATTAATACATGCACACATTACCATAATGTAAGAAAACTTTGGATGGGCGCTATTTGTGAAAGTGGGAAATTGTTACAATTCTCACTTAACAAATACATCTCTCCATAAAGCTCCATTGAACTTCACAAAGTAGATAGAAAGGGTACGGTTAAGTGTTATTACCTGTCCCTCTGACTGAAGCGTAAATTAAATTAAGACACGGTAGCAATTAGCTTAAATGCATGTGCTTTATCAAAGACAAATTGCAATTCATCTTGATTATATTAATTGTTGCTAACAGATACGGATACTTTATATTAAGGACATGTATTTGATTTAATGCTTATTCTACTTATCATGACATTTAGAGAATATTTAGTTGTGTTTTGTATAAAAAAAAACATTATGTTTTTGTGGTATTTTTGTATAGTATAAGTTTGCCTGTCATAGTATAAGTTTGCCTGTCATAGTAATGTATAGCACCATTTAGTTTTTAGCCTTTTTTGTAAACCGTCCACTTTTGTTGTGCTTATGGATTGCAGTGTTTTGTTATAATTTAAGTTGATCCTTGATTTTTTCTGTCATCCTATTTGCAAACATGTATTTTATGCATTGTGACTTGGATGGAGAGTTGTCTCATTGGCACTCATACCACATCTTCTTATTTATATATACATTATAAGCTTAGCTTTATGGAATGTTTTCGTATTATATGACTTCTGATTGTTACAGTAAAATATGTTATGTTTGTTCACAGTTACTTTACCGAATATAGCCAAAGTATACCGAAGTCATGATGTAACTTATGCATCCTTTCCTTGGTATTCCACGAAGTAGAATCAATCAAATAGCTGCATTTGGCACTATCAAATTTGTCTTAGCGAATTAAGAATTACATATACTACAGACTCTTCTCCGGAGCACCTGAGTTTCCCCTTTTTTGTTTGGTGTTGCTCAGTCATTTCTATGTTGTGTTGTATGCTGTTGTTTCTCATTTTTTTCGTATTTCGGTTTTTGTCCTGGCGTTGTCAGTTTGATTTTCCCTTTGGTATTTTTCGACTCTCTCTTATTATACAATACGATGTATACGGAGTATTTGTCAATGTGTGTCATACAAGTCGGTTTATACAGTGTATTTGTGTGTCATACAAGTCGATGGATACGGTGTATTTTGTCTCATATAAATGCAATGTATACGATTTTGTTGTATCTCAATTTATTCCGATATATGCCGTAAATTTGCGTACAGAATGATAAAAGGAAATTAAGCCCAACAATGTAAGATCTGCGGTGCCTAATTTTTGTTCTTTCTCAGCGGGATTCGAACCTATGCTTCTGTGACATCGAAGCAACACCGCAAGTGTCCATACTGAAGTATATATATATATATTTATTCGGGTCATTTGACTAATCGACTTCTTGCTTAGGCCCCTACAAAGAAACTGTTTTCAGAAAGGAATATGGTATACTGGCTTTGTGGTCGATTTAAGTATATTTGAAGAAAAAAAACGTTGATGGTAAATTAAACTTCCAATATGAAATCAAGAATTAAGTACATTCACTTCAGCTTTAATTGGAATGTTTTTAAGCCAAAGTCGGAGAGTATTTTCCTAACGTTTTTCTTACACATTCTTATATAAGAAAAAAATATTTAGCTAAGATCACGAAACTATTGTGCCAACTAGAACGATGCAATTTATGTCAATCTCTTAGCAGTATAAAACTCCACAGTTTCAAGTATAACAGATGGTATTGACACTTGAAGAAATGTATTATTCTTTATTATTTATACTCTATATCTATCAATTTTAACTTTATGTAATACGTTATCTTAACTTTTAAAGATATATATTAAAATCTCCTTCCTTCTACAATCTCGGCATTGTAGCTATCAGCAACTCATTTTAAGTTACTGTGTGTTAATGTATCTTTAAACTAGTTAACTTGCTAATTTTTCAAAGAAGCTAGATTGATACCAATCATTTTATGAATGTATAAAAGAACATAAAACCATATTTAAAT
Source organism: Mytilus californianus (assembly GCF_021869535.1). NCBI lineage: Eukaryota > Metazoa > Mollusca > Bivalvia > Mytilida > Mytilidae > Mytilus > Mytilus californianus. The sequence goes on along the minus strand of NW_026262679.1, from coordinate 124,255,398 downwards.
AAATTTTAAAGTAATACGAGATGATTAATGTGCATAAAACTGGCGCCGAATATACCTTAAACATAATTGGTCAGAGCGGTATGTCTCTCCCCTCTCCTCTGTGTTTCAAATTTTGAACATTATTTGAGGTCGTTAAAACTTAGCTATAGACTCATCAAAAACTCTCTTTACGTTCCATAAACTGTTGGCTGATGGTGATGATAAGCGCCTCTTAAGAGGCATGAAAGATTAATTACACGTTTGTTTACCGACTAGAAATACACACAATCATTAAATAATTAAGTATAGCGATAAGTGTTAATGATTTCGCACATCAATAGAATACCCATCATACTTATTACTTAACATTCTGGCAGGCCATCTTAGAGGAGATGTGATTTGTCTAAATATTCAAAATACAAACATACTAATTAGTCAACATCATTAAGCCCACGTTTTCTGTCATTAATCGCTTTAATTAGCTTTTCCGAGGGATGAAAGAAATTTAAATCTGGCGCAGAGTTTGGAAATTTTTAGACTTGATGTCCTACACGCATTTTCTATGCTATAATGATATAATTTCATTATAAACGTATAATGGAAGCAATGAATGAAATTATTTTGCCACAGCAGCAACACTGCAAGTTGTATTATTACTCAAGAAAGAGGATTGGACAATATCCAGGGATTTTTTTTTTATACAAAAGCCATTTTAAAAAGGCTTTCAACTCTTTACTGGAATTCCCAATCCAATAGATACACATGGGTATTTGATGTTTTGATGATATGACTCCTATAAACTGTGAATGCATATAGTTGCTCTCATATAACCTCCTTGATCAAACAGACATTTTGATAAATCTGGCAAATTTTTAGTATTTATCCATTGAGAAGGACATTCTTAACCGAACCAAAATTCATTTGGAAACAAAGATGTGTATTTCAGATGGTTATTGATTTATTTTAGTTAAAGATGCCTTTCGATACAAACTTTTACTAAAGATTGTATTTGCAACATCATATGAAAACAGCGTTGTGAAGCGTTTCTTTAATTTTATGGATATATTCATCCTCGTTACAAAGATGGCATTGATACTGAATACACCTTATGAAAATAGTAATGGTATAAATGCTTCTCCGCACGTCTCCGAACAAATTATTTGCTCGTGTGTTAGTAACTGCGTATGCTTTCCCACTCGGGGACATGCGATCATCCAAATTTTAGTGGTGGGGTTCGAGTTGCCGAATCTTAAGTTTTTAATGTAAAGTTTTATCAACAGTTGATTGTTTTTTCATATTTTGTTTCTTCTTTTTGCCACACTTTTCTCTGTCTTTTTCAATTTGTTTGTTTTTCTTTAGGACACTCTTTTTTTTCTAATAAAATATGCCAATATTGTCCTCTAATTACAAGACAATTTACTGATATACCATTACAGAGGTATAGGGGAAGGGTTGAGATTTCACAAAACATGTTAAACCCCGCCGCATTTATGTGCCTGTCTCAAGTCAGGAACCTCTGGCCTTTTTTAGTCTGGTATGTTTTTATTAAATTTTTGTTCATTTATATGTTTCAGAGTTTAGTGTGACGTCCATTTTCGCTGATCTAGTATATAATATCAATGTTTAGGGGCCAGCTGAAGCCCACTTCCGGGTGCGGGATTTACTCGCTGTGTTGAAGACCCATTAGTGGCCTTGTGCTGTTTTCTGCTCTTTGTTCGGGTTGTTGTCTCTTTGACACATTCCCCGTTTCGATTATCAATTTTATTCATTACAAGTACGAAAGCAATTGGAATCGCATGCTCTTTAACTCCTTGTATATCCTAGTCACCAGAATTAGATGATAACTGTAACCCAATGCATCGTTTTCTCCCACAAACTGTCTACTAAGCTGAGTCTCTGCTGTCGCAATTATCAATCCAATAGGTGCACGCAAACAGATATATCCGCTTTCCGGGTTGCAAGGAAACTGAGGTAATTGTTAGTACCAATTGAGGAAATCACTTGACGAAAACGGAGTGATATCATGAAGGTGGTCCGTAGAAAAAAATATGAAGCAGATATTCTTATCCACAAAATGTTCTTTATTTCAGTTTGATTGAAATATATGGGATAAAAGCAATTCTAATTGAAAATAAACTTGTTATTGTACACAACATCATAAACAGAGCTCTCACATGATTCATTTTTCTACTTAATTATTCTTACATTATTTTCATTGTTGTTTGTTTGGCATCACGTTGAAATTTAGCTTATATCTATTTCATTCTGGTATATTAAAGGAATTCATAAGTAAGAAAAATATGTTTAAAACTTTTTTGAAAAAACACCAAATATCATCCTCCATCTAAAATAGATTGGAAACAGTGTCGTCAGGTAATAAAAGACGTTCTTTCATCGTGTTATAAAAGTTGGTGTAAACGGGAAAAATCTGATAAAAAATCTCTTGATTCTTATTTAGATAAATGTATGAATATTCTTGATATTCGAATATTACACTTTGAAAATATTTTAGAAATAAATAAAAGAGTACATAATACGCCTATTTCTAGAATAAGAAACAAACTTCAAGTATTCGAAAAGAGGTTTGGGTTTGTACCTGCCGACAAAGCAGACAACAATGTGGTGGTGGTATGACGTAAATACTACACGGAAGTTCTTAAGAATGAAATTATAAATTCTTCTACATTCAGCTCCGTACGCTCCACAGAGAGTCATTTGGTAAACAGTAATCACATAACCACATCACAGCCTAATTCCTCTTCTGAAATTTGAAGGTCCCTTCTAAGTATTGGTTACCTAAACTAAACAAAAAAAAAAACAAAAAAAAAAAACCTAAAATATCGTTTCGTCTCTGCCTCTAGTAAGTGTTCTACAACTAATCTGTCAGTACTTTAAACTAGTTCCTTAACTTCTATCAAAGAACTTTTCATTTACTTTTGTAAAAAAACATACGAACATAGTTGAATTAACTTTTTTTGGAGTGTAAAATATTCTTTGGATGTTTTTTTTTTAATAAATTACGTACTTTTGGTGGCCCTTATAATGACAGTTTTGAAATTTAAACTCTTAACACTGCCCTACATAATATTATCAAACAAAAGTTTTCCTATTCAATTAATGGTCGTTTGATAATCTGTTTGCAAATATTTTTGCTGCAACTCATTTAAAGCCTTTTTCTCTAATGAGAAAGGTAAATATGCTAGATATACTTACTGGAGGAATGATGAGATGATTGAGACTGTTAATTTTCTACTTGACAATATTTATGTATATGTATATAAATTAAGTTTATCGACAGGTTGTAGGTGTTCCTATGGGAACCATCTGCACCCCTTTAATAGCAGAATTGTTCTTGTACTGTTATGAATCACAATTTATGGCAAAACTCAGTAAAGACCCGTCTAAATTGCATTTACTTGATAAATTCAACAACTCTTATCGTTATCTTGATGATATTATTTCGTTAAAAAATCAAAAATTTTCTAATTATACTGCCAAAATTTACCCAAAGGCCACCAAAGGTGACTGCGGTATGGGTTTTACTCCTTGTGTAAGGCCATTCGATGACCTATAGTTGTTAATTTCTGTGTCATTTGGTCACTTGTGGAGAGTTGTCTCATTGGCAATCGTACCACATCTTTTTAATTTTATATTTACTTTAAAGAAATCAAATATAAACGGTAATAACTGTCCTTTACTAGATTTAAATATTTCAGTTTTACATGGGAAACTCTACAGAAAAATATACGACAAAAGGGACGATTTTTCTTACCCTATTGTTAATTATCCTTTTTTGGACGGTGTTTATATATCACAATTCGTTTGCTTTGCCCGTGTATGTAGCGACGCTTTGGATTTCAAAGAACGTAATCTATGTATTACTGGTAAATCATTAACCAAAATGAGTAAGTCAGGGATTTCGTTACCACATATTACTTGAAGCCTTTACCAAATTCTTCCATATATGCAAAGATTTGGTTTTAGAAGTTTGGTTGTACCTGTAGTAATCTTATTTCGAACGGGATAGCACATCCTACTTTTTACGGAGATGTACTTTACCGCGCTCGGAAATTTAGATACAAACCGGGTAAACTTATCGATCCTTTAAATAAACTTATTCTCAAAGGTTACTATAATTCAACACTGTAATCATTTCTTTGAATATTGTTTTTATTGGTATAAATGTAACGACAATTGCCACAATAAAGTTTTGATATTAAACAAAACATTATTTTGCATCTAATAATTGCATCGCCTCAAACTTTTGTTAACCTTCAAATTTCTATTTTCACTGTACTAGAACTTCAAAGAAGTTGGTGCCTAAGCTTGGCATGTTGGCTATGAAAAATAAAATTAGAGTTATCTTTCTTTACTTTTAACCTAACATTTGCTACTTAAACTAAATAAAAGGGATAATAAACAAATGCAAAACTAAGTCGTAATGGTCACTTGTTTCTTAATCTAACTAATCAAGTATATAATTTGGAAAAGCAGCCAGTTGAGGAGGGAGAACATTGTACTATTGTTTCTGAAACCACAATATTCTTGTAGAATACTAAACAGTTTTTATCACTGGAATAATTATAATACTGCTGACATTACTGAGCTGATACTTTTATATTGCAGTATGATAATTTTATATAATATTTATGCACCCGCCGTATCGGAGGAGGCATGAGTTGTTACCGTCCCGTCCGTCGCGTACGTCCCCAAAATTGGTTTCCGTTCTCTAACTTTATTTTAAATGTTAAAAAATTTATACACAATGCTTATTACCATACACACAGATCAAGTTTGAAACTGGGTGGCGTCACTTTTACCGTTCCTGAGTTATGCCCCTTTATAAACATAAAAATTGCTGAATGTTTCGTGTCCGTTCTCTTATTTCAGTTTCTTATAAATGGAAAAATTTCTAAATCTGTCGTTTCCGTTCTCTAACTTTAAGTTTTCCTCAACCAAATGTTATGAAAATTGTACACAATGCTTATAATCACAAAACGGTAATAACTACGTGAACCCTGCATCTGTATGTGGAAGTTATTTACAAGCAGGGGCATCTGTGGCCCATAGACACATTCTCCATTTATTTTTTGATAAATTATTGCTTTTTTTTTAGGTTTAGGATAATTTTAGATTGCTCTTATCACGACTTTATTTGTCACGGTGTGTGATATAAACTATTATATTCAAAGGAATATAAGGGAATGTGGAGTTTACATCAACAAAAAAGCAAGCATACGATGACAAAAAAAAAAAAAAAAAACAATTTGCCTGTCCTAAAGTATTTAGGGAATTATATTATTTAAATGTCTAGGTGTTTAGACGAAACGTCAATTAATATACTTAATAACGAAGATTATTGTTACGATTTTATGGTTTTGGTCCTGCCTGGAATAAAATGTACATGATTTATTTTAGACAAAGAAATATATGTAGGTTCACTTCTATTATAACTATAAGCAATGTTTCATTTCAATGTAAAACAAATGTTTACATAGCGTATTGTTTTGTGTGTATTAATATAATGCTGCACATCAAAGGCCTTTAATTTGAACAATAGATATTCTTATTCTTAGTATGGAATGTGAGGAAGAACTTGGCGTTGTTCGCGGTATATTGGTATGATGTATGGGTGCTTAAATAACTACAACACTCTACATGTACCAGAAAGACCTAAAATTCTGAATAAATACTTTTGCTATTTATATCTAAATATAGTTTTGGTGTCTCAATTTGGTTATTCTATTGCTATGATGAATAGCTAGGGTGAATAGCTAGGATGAATGTGTATTTTACGAATCATTTGATATGTCATGTAGCTGTAAGTTACGTGTATATCTAAATTCGCTACTATGTGCTTGTCAAAGGATGTTAATTGGGTAGCACGTGTATTTAATAACACGCAACAAAGAAGGCATAGAACGCTTACATTCATCTGAGTAAAAAATAATTTGTTGCATAATGGGCATTAAACATTTTGATAAAGTCATTTAAATCTTTTTTCAGTTCCAATCAATTGACTTTTGAACTTTAATAAATTAAAATGCTTTTATTTTAATGACTAGATTCGTTAAAGTTTTTGATCTTTAATGCTCGACCATTTGCTACATAAATCGCTTTTGTAAGAGTAACGTAGTACGCAATATTTGAACATAAAAGACTTCCTTGATTTAAAAAAAAAGTTTTGCCTTGAAATTATAAAGAAAACTACATCAAAATATCTAAAGAAATTATTATTATAAGCTTGTTTTTGAAGATAAAAAACAGACCGCCCATAATCATTTGAAAATATTCGGCACAGCAGAACTTTTATGCACACGCGCCATGGCATAATTTGCAGACGACTTATTACATTGAAGAATGAATATCTCGTTAAAAAGTAGTCAGGCAAAATGGAGATGTATTAGCGGAATTGGTGCTTTCAATTAACTTGTGTCTTGCAGCAGTCCATCCATTTTACACGGTTTTGATAAGAAACTTATTTGAGGTAATAATTATCCCCGGTAAATAGTGAATCTGTTTTCTTGATGTTGGTAACCTGTAACAAAGTTCTTTCCTGTTTTGCATTATAATTACCATAAGCATAAAACAAGGATGCAATTAAGCCAAACCTTGCCTCATTATCAGAGACATATGTGCTTTTGTATGTGCCAAGTTATAATGAAGATTATTCTTTGAAAAATGTTTATGGTTTTTCTCCGTTGCATTTACACAATTACAAATTAGTAGTTATATATACATTTAACAAGCAATCATAAGAAAACTGGAATTTTGATGGATCTGTTCATAATTGTACTCCCTTTTATTTATTGATGTGCTTTACATAAGTAATTAACGACTTTTATTTATGCCTTTATCATACTGCTCAAGCATAATACAACCGATTGCTTTTAAAGTAGTTCCAATAAAAATATTATCTTTTGAACATGTTTCGTGTATATACATTTGCTTTTGCCGTAAACATATTCGTCACTTTCAGCCATCTAACTACATTTGGTAGGTTCTTTTTGTTCAAATAGCTCTTCAACTGTTTCGGTTCTTATACATCATTGGCTTTCAAATATTCGTCTTTTAAATGTTTGTATTTTTGGGACTCCTTTAAGATTGTGTTGTAGAAAAATCAAAGTTCGAATTACTGGCATATTTCAGTCATTCATCTTTTAAAGTTTATTCTTCTTTTCTCACAAGTAAGTAACACTCATCGTCAATGCCCTTTTCGTCAAAATTAATCATTACAAGTGTTTACATCAGAAAATAGCCAATATATCTTTACATTGACTGTTTAACTGTAGCACTTCTACATATGTTTATAGTGCATATTGTATTCCTTGTATAACCTTTGTATATGTTCACAGAAGTGGCGTTTCTGGTATTCAGTTCTCAAGTAATTGTTCCTGTATAACAACTTTGAACCAGATATATATTTCGAGTTTAATGCAACTTTCTGGTTTTTAGATATATATGAAGAACTGGCTGCTCGCTTGAGTCTAGCCAACATTTATACATGCTTATGTGTGTGTTAGTATTTCAGATGGAACATAATAAGTATCTAGAATAACAACGATAGTAATGTTAATTGTCCCATATAAGATTTGCAAAGTTTCTCATCGTAAACTTTTTCCCAACCGTGCGAGACCCTCATGGTTAATCAACGTCGTTAAACACCCATAGTAGAAGTAAACTTTTGGTTGAACCATAAAGGATACACCAATATCCAAAAGTTTTGTACTATAAGGACTATAAGTTAAGATAGTGTAATTTATTGAAAGTTTTGTTTTCAAATGTAGACCTATACTAACATGCAGTCGATGTAAACACGAAACGAAAACCGTCCCTATTTTTAACGTTTTCGCCATCGCGTTTTGGGGCATTTTTTTTTGTGTTTTCTTTTTCGCGTTTCGCTTTAATGGAATATCAAAGTAAAAAACTGGTGACACAATAAACACATGCTGAATATTTGTCTAAGCTTTTAAAGCCCTTCTATAAGATTTACTTCAAAATTGATGTTTTATTGAACTTGAAGGTTCAATATTTCGTCACAATCATACAACTTTAATTACTGGACAAAAGTATGTTGTAAAAGTATGCAATTTATAAGATTTAAATTGAATATCAATCAGTCAAAGTGCACACTCATATGCTTTACACAAAAACTGCATATCGAAGTTTTTATTAGCTTTTTTCCTAAAATTTCTAAGATTAAAATTTTCAAGTAGACACGCATGGCTTACAGTAAAGGCGAGTACTAGCTTGTCTTTTGTTATATGTTTTGGTGCTTTGTACAATTATGACGGGTCAAACCCTTTCCTCCTGATTTCTAACTGATTTTTACAGTTTGTTCTGATGTTGTGTTGTTACAGTACTGTCCTAGCTTAAGATTAAGCGCTCAGAAACTGGTTAAACCGCGCCACATTTTTTGTATGCCCGTCAGGTCAGGAACCTGTAAAAAATGAATACAACACTACATAAATTTCATGCGTACGAAGCGCTTTTCTGGATTTACCTTCATAAGAAACGCTCAAACCCAAAAATTTGAAAGCCAAAGATGTATAAGAAGCGAAACAGTTGAAGAGCTATCTGGCAAAAATGGACCTAAAATAATAGGCAAATCCATCTAAGGTCAACTTTGTTTGAGGGAGTTGTATCTTAGTTTCTTAACAATTTATAAATTTATAAATCTAGTGGTTGTCGTTTGTTGCTATCTGCAATATCTGTTTCCATTGTTGAAGTATAAATTATGCCGTTTGTTTTCTTTTTGAATTGTTTCACTCTATATCTTAACGGGGCCTCTTATAGCTATCCGGTTTAATGGGATTTGGTCATCGTTTAGGTCCGTGGGGGAATTGCTATTGCCGTTCACAACGTTGTCCTTTAGTAATTTGTTATTTATGGGTAGTTGTTGTCTCCTTATTTTTGTATGCACACATCTAAGTAGCTCCGTGGAGCTATACATAACCACACATTAAGAGCTATTAAAAGGTCTCCTGTAAACTGTATATGAAATATCCAAAGGATATCAACAACTAACATGTTGCACTCTTGCAATCGTTAGCAATACAACTGAATGTTTGGTCTTTAAATCTATCTTGTTAAAATAAAACAGCACTTCGGTACTGGCATGAAAATACGGAGTTTGTGTTACCAAAATTTGCTGTTACAAAAATTTGGAAATTATTTTTAATTAAGGAATTATACATCTCCCTCATGCATTGTACGTATATTGCATTGGTTATATTTTTCTGTTATTCCACAACAAGAATTTTAAACTGTTTACTTTAGATAAATTCCATTTCTATTTCCTTATATTAACAGTTTTCAAGTTCATTATATTAAACGTTTACAGACAACCAGTCAAAAAAAGTAATCTATACAGGAGAAAACGGGTTTTGTTATAAATGTAAATTCATAATTCATCTTCATAATCATCTTATGACAAATGATAAATTATTCATATTAAGTTCAAAAGTGCATACTTGAAAGTCATTTTTCACCTTTAACTTAGGGAAACAAACAAATTAGTTTTGCATTTAATTTAAAGCCATTAACAGCCCCCGGTATTTACGTATGAAAAGAGAAGAAAAGTGATAGTTCATAAAGTTTTAAACTTCTTTGGCATTTTATTTCTTCTCCAGCGAACCATGAACTAGGTTTGTTATCCGGTTCGTTGATCATAATGGGAACTATGATCAAATATATTGATGGGGACGTTCATATACTGTCACCAAAAATGTGTGATGTCATTTTCTGATACAATCTACTCTCAAGCTTGTGTTCAAACACCTTCAAACGATAAAATCACACATTAGAAAATGTCAAATTTACTTGATTTCCTAAACAGAGATTAAACTTATAGATATGTTTGTATCAAAGAGGAAAAAAGTTATTTCATCTCTACTAAAGACTCACATGAACGATACTTGAAATTTAAAACCAATTATACCAATAAAATTAAAATATATTTCTTGACAAAATGATACGAGGAGAGGTTAAATGTTTTTTGGCGAGCCTTTTGAATATTTAAATTAAAATGGCTTAAGTTAATCATTCCATGATTTATGATAAAATCATAAATAATATGTTCAAGCAGACATCACACACACAATAATGAAGGGATGAATTCATTCAGCAATTAAATTTATCTTGATGACTTTAAGCATCATGAGTGTTGATACTGACACTTGAGTGTGTGAAAAATGATAATTATGAAATATGTTTATGTGTGCAAAAATGAAGGGAAAAGCATTAGGAAACTCAAATGAATAAAGACGGTGTTGGATATAAGCCAATCAGACAGCAACCCAACAACATTTAAGAAAAATCAAAATACATCGAGAGTTCAAAATATGGTCTTTAACAATGAACACGTGGCGGGCTTAAATTATTTTGGAGCTTTAAAATTTCCCCCTTTTAACTTCAATCACACGAATAAAAAAAGAAATTAAAAAAATGGAGATGAAATAACGTTCAATGAAATCAGTAAAAGAAACTGTAGAAAACTCTATAGAAATAGATAATTTAGTTTAAACATATTTTATTGTCCAAAACTTTGACAAAAGGATCAGACACAAGTTTTTCAACTTAAAAGTCTTTTCTATTATATACAAATAAAACATAACTAAACAAAATTTATAACATGTGAATAGCATATTATACATGATACAAATATGGACATTTGACATGAATTATGATTGAAAATTTATTTTTCTAACGACCAAGATAGATGAATACATCGATAAATATATCTATAGATAGACAAATCGATTGATTGATGAATATATTGAAATATCAATAAATAGATTGATAGATCGATAAATAGATCTACAGATAGATCAGTAGATCAGTAGATCGATATCTGAGGAAATGCGATGTATAATCTTGAGTCATAAAGAGGTCAATATAAAAATATGGAGATGTGGTATGATTGCTTATGAGACAAATGTCCACCAAAGTTCAAATGAAGTGAATGTAAGCAAATTATAGGCAACCGTACGTTCTTTAACAATGAGAAAAAACCCATACATAATATAGTGTTCACTTTAGCAAACCATGACTTGAATATCATAAACATAAAAAAAGGCCATAATTTGGTTTTTTAATTGATCCATTTCAATGGTTTTAAATAGATATTGTCTAGATAAACAAATCTTTTCATAAGAGTACATTATAGACTCCAAAGTCAACACATATTTTGTCTTTAGTTATTTTGTGGCACAGTCTTCTGATCACAATGGACCACTTCTTTATGTCTACAGTAAACTTTTCGTGTTCGAAATACCAGTTTAGACGGAATCTAATGTTTACTGATACGTGAGACAAATATGTGTGCTTAAGTGAACAAACGTTATATTAGACATGTGAAGGTAACATTGGAGATATATTTGTATATCAACAATCTCGCATTTAGTTAAGCAACTGAAAATTTACACTTCGAAAGCTTGGTAATTATCAATATGAACGAGACTGCATGGTGGCTGATAAGGCTGAGTTATTTTTTGAATTTGTTAATTATTGGATTGACAAAAACAAATAACCCCTTAAAATTATCTAAAAACACACTTTTTGAACTATGAGTTTGAAACAAATAAAAACAATCTCATGACGTAGCTTATGTTATTTTCTATTTAATTCCCTCAGTTTTTGTTTTTACTTTGTTTTGTATATTCTTAATGCATTAATGAGTTTTGAACATTGGTAAACTACTGTTGTGTTATTTTCTCCATCTTTTGTTTTCTGGTGTTGTTTTGTTTTCTGGTGTTGTTTTGTTTTCTGGTGTTGTTTTGAACATTGTGTTGCTTGGTCTTCTTCAAGAAATGAGATATTGAAATTTTAAATTTCATTTTTGAATTCGATCTTCAGCTATTAAATCTAGCAATTCGAATTAGGGATCTCAATAGATCCCTATGGCTTTTGTACGTTTGTCCTTTTCTTGTGCGTATCCACTACCACATGAAGTCACAAGAATTCATCTCAACATTGTACACCGGTTGGTTATCTGATTTTTGTCTTGGTATTTTACATAGCTGGGGTATCTACTGTTTGTCTTGGTATTATACATATATGGGATATCTGATGTTTGTCTTGGTATTATCCAAAGCTGGAAAATTTTTGCTTGTCTTGGAATGAAATATAGCTTGGTTATCTGTTCTTTGTCTCAAACATAACTTGGATATCTGCTGTTTGTCATGGCATCATACATAAGTGGAACATATGTGTCTTGTGGCTGTTCAAAAGACAGGAGGATACCACTGAAAAATTCAAAACTAAAGCTGCATATAAAACTTAAGACTGAGCAACACGAACTCATACAAAAAGGGATGATCTCAAATGCACCGAAAGGTAAGCAGATTCAGCTCCGTTAGTGGCATCCGTCATGTATTTTAAAAGAGATAAGTGGTCACGTAAAAGTGGATTTGTAATTGACTCTTATCTAACCTGAAGACGCCACTGAATTCGTAAACTATCGGTCTTGTAAATTTATCCCGTAAACTTGTCTGGATGTGAACTTTTGAAATTGAAACATGATTGTTAGGAAAAATAGACAAGAGTGTTACCGTTATAAATTACAAAGACATTCTAACATGAAAAGTACAACACTGAAAACCAAAACAAGAGCAACACGTACCCATTTTAAACAAAACTAGTGATTGTAACTTTCATGGTGTTAGATATTTTTTTCGAATGCTATACATTTTGATCGTAAAGCGATCAAATTGTATTTGATAGAAATTAAATATATATTATATTTGGGAGATGTTTTCACTCTCTCGCAATTGTTTTCTTCAATTCTTTGTTTTTTTGTATCTTCATAAAATCTGAGAAAATTTCCGCATTTAGACCTAAATTAAACTTTCAACTATAAATGGATGTAACAATTCCTTATATTTTGTTTCCCATTAATTACCAACATATACTACAGAGCTCTGCATAAACTATATACAACAGAGCTCTGCATAAACTATATATAACAGAGCTCTGCATAAACTATATACAACAGTTTTAAGACACCAGTGTAATTTATTATACAAGTAATTCTTATTTTATAATAAACATTTTTAGGTGCGGGTTGTTAACTAAGAATTGAAATAAAATATTTAAAAGAAGGAAAGAAAAGAAAAACACTGAAATGTAATTAAACTAAAAGGTAAAACGAAAAACCCTGCTCTCATTGTACTTTTACAGTGGTGGGAAAGTGTATACAGAATAACACATGTTTTGTCATTTTCATTTCAGTTTATATGAAAAAGACATTTATAATGTCAGTATAACTGCTTATCAGAGATTTCCAATAAAACGACATACGTACGTAACTCGACGTACGGACCTAATGGGACTGGTTATTGCCAACCATTGAATTTGGTTAAACACGTCGCTCAAATTTAAACCAATTATTCCAAGACTATTAAAACCATACACTGGAATTTTCGTCCATATCAAACAATTTTTACGGGATATAAAATGAAAGAAATAAGATATTCTATATATATCACGTAGTTCTCCAGATTCCCGCCAGAATTTTCTCGGACATAATATCACGTATAAACACGTATCCCTTACATTTTGTACGATCGATTTGAGTTATCTTTCATGGTTTTGACAATGACACTTAATTTTCACTACACATTGAGGATGAACGCTCCATTATACTATATTGGAAATGCTCACTTCTTTAGTTATCCGATTTTCTTTCTTCTTTCTGTATCCATTTGTTTATATTTTTAGGGAAAAGATGTTTTAGATGAATATTTTTCTGACAAGTTCAGAAATTTCGAAATTACTGCTTGTCTGAATTTGTCTACGATTGATTAAAGTTGAAAATTTAGATAAAACTATCGCTTCCAATTCATTCTTAAGTTAAAATATTTTCTTTTTATTATAAAATTTATGAATAAAAATTTCCCTATATAGGTTGTATTTTGAAAAGTGTGCTTGATTACGGATTGTTCTGAAATGCTATACGAGTCTAAATACAAAAGACTTTTCCAGTCAAAATATTTTATATCCCTTGAAGTGCCTTCACTTATAGTATTGTATCCATTTTATTGATAAACAATTTATAGAGGTCACCGATTTTTTTTAACTACATAAATCATTGTAGTGCATGTGTCATAAGTCAGAAACAAAGAGAAAAAAATAAGATGATGAGATTTCGATGCGCAATGCAGCCCAAACGCACGCTAATATTTTCCTTTTCGGTGTTTTTATTCCCAATGCAGTGTAGAAGATCAAGATTTTGCGCAACGCTAAAATATAAGTATCAACAAGATGTTGGACAATCAGTGTTCATTGCATATGCAGTTTGAATATGCATATTCAGGACGAAAAGATGACACGACTTTGTACTAGGCCTACACTCTGGTCCAAATTTTTTAACATGCTAGCTCACAGGGTCCGCAGGATGACATGACACTCTACCCTGACACATATTTCTGATTCCGGATCATAAATCTTCCTCTTACTCCTATACCGTATATAGCGTGCTTAGCAGAGAGACAGCCAATCTTTGATTTGAACCAGCTTTGATCGAAACCAGGACCCTCCGCACCCGAGGCGAGCAAGCCACTACAAGACCACAGATGCAGTTATGAATATTGAAGATACACATACATGTACATGTATAATCAAAACATTAGAAAAAAGAATATGTGGCAGTAAGACACCCCCTAACATTATCACATTTCTATGTTCAGAAGACCACTTAATTCAGGTAAAACCCTTATTTGGTATATCAAGTTTTAACATTGGAACGGGACGGATGAACGGACGGACACACAGACAAGAAAATATAATAATCATAAGTTGGTAATAAAAAAAAAAGAATCCTACTCAACAAAACTACAATAAAAAAAATCCATACATGTCCATGTCCATTTTTCAGACGTATTTGTTTAAGTTGCACTCCAAACATTCCACAAAAACAATTTGTGAGCAATGACGTTAAATTATACCAATGCGTCAAATACAAGAAGGAAAAACATATTGATTTAGTAAAGTGTAATCATGTTTTTCTTGAATATGCATTCCAATAAATTCCATATTCCATTTTATAAAATTCTACCGAAAAATGACAAAGTGCTATCCGATAGATACATCAGTGATCTGTATTTTTGTCTCGGGCAAAAGTATCTTGAAATGAATTATAGAATGATGCCAAAAAAAAAAGAAGTTAGTCGTGTACACCTTTTACATTCCGGCGTGTTTGTAACTCTTGATTTAACTTTTCAACTTATAAAACAAAAATTAGGTTATCACCACGCTTCAGATTTTATTATTTTTAGTATTTCAAACTTAATTTTGATTTTAGTGGTTTTAAAAATTCCTCATTTGAGAACTAAATATGTGGGCAAAGTGAAATGACCCTGTAATGATCGGTGCATTTGATTCCGGTAACTGGATTAATTATTCCCTTAACAGGTTGTTGTCAATAAAATCTTTCAGAATTTGATAACAAAATATGTAAAGATTTAAAATAGCAGATTGGGTTAATGTTTCAATAACATCTATTCCAACATAATATGTGTATTCAACGAGCAAAAAAATCATGCAGTATGTGCTCCCCTCTGTCATGCTTCAATGCAATAGGTCGAGATACGTTCAGATACGTTGATTATGTAGAGTAATGTCATTTTATTGGAAATCTCTATCAAGACAATGAGGCTCTTCGTATATTATGTCTAACAGCCACTCTACTGTTTGGCTCTACTGTCCTTGTCATGCAAGTGTTTATCTTTGTGATTCTATAATTTACGTCGGAGAACCAGAGATTACCCCCGGTTTTTGGTTGGGTTTGTGTTGCTCAGTCTTTAGTTTTCTATGTTGTGTTTTGTATACTGTTTCTTGCATTTTGTCTTTTATTTTGCCATGGCTTGTCAGTTTATTTTCGACTGAGTTTGAATGCCCTTTAGGTATATTTCGCCTCTCTTTTACAATTTCCTTCATCGTATCCATGGATTAGGAAAAGTGTTGACGACGTGATTCGGAATTTCATACACTTTTTCATGCTCCAAGATGCTTCAAATGTCTTCAGGTTCTCCAAACTTCTCCCACTATTTATCGAGTTGGACTATGCTGCTACTCGGTTTTCTGGAAGCTGCACTCTGTTCAGTTGATGTGTCTTCAGCTTCACTCTATTAATCGTTTTGAAATACTGCTGTTCTAGTTTGATAACGCTGTCCCGAGATGTGATGCATGGGAAGCAGAAGTTTGCCTTTGGCTTCATCTGCCCAAATCCATTTGTAGCTTAATACTGTTTCCGCTGTTTTTATTGTGATTTTTGATTTTACTCAGAAACTTTAAGATCGAATTTTAAAAAATATAAGTGATGGTCTTGGTACAACCGATTTGCCTAGTATTCACAAACTACCGGTATATCTTTGTAAAGACTCCCGTTATACAATCTTATTGGTGGTGAATAAAAAACACAAAATATTGGTTGCTTTCGAATACATTATTCAGGCTTATATTATATATATATTGAACCTTTAACTCTAGATCTTCTTTCACCATTTGATTAATTATCATATGTTCTTTAATTAACATATTTTCATCATGAGCAATCAAAACTAATTTCACGCATTAGAAATTAACTTTCATATTCATGTATATATAGCTAGTAATTTATGAATATTTAAAACTGACGACGTAAAATTCTTCAAGTTTCAATTCACTTAAAACTTTTTAATGTGCTTTAACTCATTTATATTACCCTTATAAAATGAAATGAGCGTCGGCAATTGGCCCAAGGAAGAAAGGGACAATACGATCATTAGTATATCAGACCATGATCGAAAACAATTTAACATCAATTTATTAGCAAGAAAAATTGATGGTCAATGGACCGTAGAACCCTAAAACCCTGTTATTTTCATCTTTGATAACCTGTAATTTCTTTCCTTTTATCACCTGCTAAAATATCGACCAACCATTTAAAGTTAGAATATCTGTTTAAGTATAATGACTCATAATTCAAAATTTATAAAGAAAATTTGAAACACCGATAAGAAAATAAATATAAGGGTAAAAAGTCAATTAGTTTTATGACTTACAAATTTAAAGCAAACAAAAATCGTTGCTCTCCCATAATTCACTCGCCAAATACACCATAACAAATGTTTCGGAAAGAGAAGTTGACAATTTTCTTCAGATAATTACAATATTTGCAATTTTTAATATGCAATGAAGAAATTAAAGGTATTGAATAGTAGTCTTTCAAAAGATGAAAAAATCAAAATCAAACGATATAAATTATGCTTTCTGAACTTTGATAAATGTTTTATTGATCGTGAATCAAAATAAACTGGGGTTAAAATAGATAATTTTAAGTAAATTTAATTTTGAACTCCGATATTATGCACTAAAACACTAATTAATTCACAGCAAAACACAGATCACTTGGTACGCTTATTTAAGGAATGTTATAAAAGAAGGGATAGTATATTTTTTTTTCCATATTGAGAATATTACTGTGACGTTTTACCTGTTACTGATATAAATCAATTCATATGTCATGTACTTTTGAGTAATGTTTCTGACTTAAATTTACTTGAGTTTAACACATAGGTGCCAACTCGTTTTCTAAGATTTCATTTATTATAAGAAAAAAGTAAACATCGTTTGATGTAGGTTTGATAACTTTTTAATATGTTTAAATTACAAAAATCATCCTATATCTGTAACAAATCAAACTTTGCTCTTTACGAATTTTTAATTTTTCAATAAAATATACATTAATATTATATCAAATCTATGTTAGTAAATTTCATATAATTTATCCAAATATGTGCGTTAATGCTGAACTTATTCTTGCTAATTAAATTTATCAACTGTGGCTACCAAATAAACATTTACAAAACAAAAACTCCAACAGCCTGATTTATTGCAAAACAATAAACGAAAAATCAATATGAAATACAGCAAACAACGACAACCACTGATAAACAGGCTGCTGACTTTGGACAGCAACATATAGAATGTGGCGGACTTAAACATAGATATAAGAAGATGTGGTATGAGTGCCAATGAGAAAACTTTCCATCCATCTTATTAGCAAGCGCTGAACCCTCGGGGCAGTGGTGTAACAGCACGCTAAAAGAACAAACTGTAAAAAAACACAAAAACAACTACCATAAAGATAAATGACACAAAGTGTCGATCAAAGAGAACTCGCAGTTATTGAAAGCCAGTTCAAAGTCAATACCAGCTAAGGAATAAATCGTTTTCTTCAAGACTAAAGTATCGATCAGTGCACATCTAGCGGATATGGTGTAAAGACGTCATTAACAGTCTGAGAAAAGCATGAACATGAACATTGCCAAAATATAAGTACATAATATCGTCAGAATGCAGGACCATCAGCAATACATAATTAGTGTGTTTTAATTTATCAAAAACAAAATCTATATTAGTATCGATAAAAACGAGGATCTCTCTACAGTGTTAAATTGATATAATTTAAGAATCAGTTAAGGATCACTAAGTTCACATGGATTTTAGCTAAATTTACGAGCTTTATAAACACTATTACGGTAAACATTACGGTCTGATATCCCGCTTTTGATAAGAAGTAATCAAATTTTGTATCTATGAAAACACTTAGTTAAAGTTTTAAGTAAGTCATGGAAACGAAAACACTGACTTAATATTTTGCCAGTTACACATAGATCACGTTCATTGAAATTTAAAACGTCATTACAGACACGGGCATAGCGGACTAGTTGGGAAATATAAAAACCATAAGAAGGGAATAATTAACATCACCGTCCCTAAAAAGGAAAAAAATTGCCATAATTCATAATAATACAAGAATAACTTAACTATTAAAGGGCTTAATTGGTGCCCATAGGAAAACCTACAACCTGTCGAAAAGTGTATTACCGATAAGAACATAAATGTTGTCATGAAGCTTTAATTATCTCATCACAGTTTCAGCTAGTATATCTAGCACAATTACCTTTTTATTCCAGCAGAAGTCTCAAAATGAATTGCAGCAAATAAATCTGCAATCAAATTTTTCAAAGGACATTTCAATTAAATAAGAACACTTCTGTTTGATAAGGTTATGTGGAGGTGTAGCGGTGGAAAGGGTCAAAAAGCCATAACTGTCAACCGAATCTACAAGACCACCAAAAGCACCTAATTCATCTAAAACAACCAAAGAGTTTTGTATACTCCAAAAAATCATTAAATCGATTTATAGCAAACATTTATGTTCTTTAACTCTAGTAAGGAAACTAGTTAACAGCACCGAGTGACTCGTAGCAGAACACTTCATTGAAGCTGAGACTTAACGCTATTTTAAGGATTGTTTGGTGTAGTTTAGGTAACAAATACATAGTAGGGACCTTCAAATATTCAAAAGAGGCCCTTAGCTGAGTCGTGGTAGTGATAAGATTGTAACATATTGACTCTCTTTTGAATTCACGGATTTGAATGTAGAAGAATTTATAATTACAGTCTTTTAAGAATTTTAAGGTACTTTATACCATCTCCACATTGTTGCCTGCTTTGTATGCTGGTACGAACACACAAATCGCTTTGCGAGTACTTAAGATTTGAGTTTAATCCTTGAAATTGTCGTATTAATTACCCTTTTATCAATTTCTAAATTATTTTTTAAATATTCACAATATTCAGACAATTATTTAAATAGGAATCAAGAAACTTTTGTCAGATTTCTACCGTTTACACCATTTTTTTACAAAGATGAAAGAATATCTTTAATTATCTGACGATATTCTTTACTGTTTATTTTCGATGGAGGAAAATTAATTGGTATTTATTCAGAAAGGGTACAATATGTCGGTCCTAAACGATGTTGAGGTCCCCTATATAAGTACATGGCCATAAGCATTATATCACAACTTTGATGTCTCATGTCGAAGGAGCATTATTGTCTATACTACTGTCTGATGTAACTGATGTATAACTACAAACAAAACTTCTAATGGGTGTCTAAACGTATAAGAAATTATAGATGGTTCTATGTTATCAAAAAAGGGACACTTTATAAATTTTATGCAAGTACGGGGATTCTTAATCCAAATTAAAGGGCAATGTTAAATGTTAAAATTTCACTCGTATTTCTAACCGTGATGTTAGTTATAATTAAATATGGTGTAATCAATGATAATACATTTATGTAACAATACAGGCGAATGAGAAATTTAATGAGTAGAGCTAGAAAATGCAGATTTATACGAGTTCACAAATAGAAGAATTTGTGGTATTGTTTGTTTATGCTAAAACTCATAACATTAAGTTGTCACAAGCTGAAAAAATCTTGGTTTATAAGTTTAAAAAAAGTATCAAAGTGTTTTGTGAACTGTTCATACATGTTTAAATTGATTTCAATTGATTAAAGTATAAGTTGACAAAAAGAATTAATTAGATTTTGTGATAATTTTTCGAGGTTTGTTGAGAATTAATTGAAATTGTAACGCAGGTATAAAACACAATGTTTATGTAAATTCAAAGTTGTAAAATATAAATAATAAATGAAAATGTAAATTTTTTTGACTAATTGTAAAATAAACCGCTGAGAAATTTTGTTCAATTTGTTTCAAATGACTATTCCTGTAACATTATTTCTTCTAAAAGAAATACGCCGTTTGTATTTTCTAAACGAGATCCATAACATACAAAATTAGAAACGTTTTTACTAAATGTTGGTACATGTTTAAACATTTTATATGATGGCATGTTGTTGGTTTTTCTTCTATCAATTCAAACGCAATAAAGTTTACTTCAGAAGCACGTACAATTTTCATTTTGCAGATTATACTCATTTCCTCAGGCAAAGCTTGTCTTAGACAATTTTGTCTGTTCTGTTTTGGCCTTTTTTATTTTTATGGTCTTAAGCGTTCTCTGTGTATTTTTCGTCAAAACCTTCTGATCCAACTATAATTAAGCGAGTATGTGATAAGTCAGCTTCGGTTACATATATTCATCAATTAACTTGTTAACGTTTGCAGTAAATGTTCGATTTTGAAACACTTTAGACATTTTGAATTCTGTCCGCAGTAAAAGAGGGTCTTCAGAAATACTGTAAAACTCGCGTAGTGGTATTAACCATATGTGGATTTGTAAAAAATGTAAAAAACCCTAAAGAACTTCTGGATAATTTTAAATCTCGATCTTTCTCTGAAATTTATTCTATCAAAACTTTTGATTTTTCAACCCTGTATACCACCATTCTCCATGTGAAATTGAAAAATCGTCTTAGAGAAATAATGCACAGTGCTTTTCAATATAAAAATGGTAGCATACGCTATAAATTTATTACTTTGGGATACCATACGGCATATTTTGTTAATAGTGAACAAAAAGGTTAAACATGCTACACAGAGGAACAAGTGATCAGTATGTTGGAGTTTCGAATTGACAATATATTTTTTTTTATAATGAATTTTCTTTATTGTAACAAATAGACTAGCACAACATGTATGAACAAAGGTATACAGAATGACATATTCACACAAAGGAAGTATTAAATAATTAAACAACAATTGAATATATGATGGTGCAACAATAGGTTGAAAATACTTCAGACACTTGTCAAAAACAAGAAGATCAAAGAAACTAGATCATTTAATTTCACATTCAGATATATTGATGATATTGATGATATTCTTTCCATTAACAATCCAAACTTTTCTGATTGGGGTTCCATTGATATATCCTCCAGAACTAGAAATTAAAGAAACAACAGAGACGGCTTCATCCGCCTCATTTTTAGATTTATACCTCGAATTTGACATAAGCGGTCATCTCAGTACCAGAATCTACGACAAACGAGACGATTGTGATTTTGAAATTATCAATTTCTCTACCTTAGTATAGCAATAAACCAACTTCACCGGCATACGGGATATACATTTCCCAACTTATTCGGTATTCAACGGCTTGCAGCTGCTTCTCGTCCTTTTTCTAAAAAAGTTCATCGGAAGATACCAAGACCTTGTTGGTAAATATTCCGTATTAACTTCACAAATAATACATGAAGGTCTTGAAGTATAGATTCTAGGTACTGATGTTGTTTATCATCTTGATTACCTGTTATAGTGTTCTTTTATTTGTCTTTGAAAACTATTAACCTTTACTGTTTAGTCCAATTTTGGTAATATCCTTTTGGCGTGGCTCGTTACTTATACGTCCCGCCATTGTGTTATTGTGCTATGGTCATTTTTTGTATTCTAGTATTTCACTTTTGCTTTATGCCATTTTCTTTTTCTTTGTTGACATATTTGTTTGTTTTTATTGGATTAAGATTATAACACAATGCTGACTGCTGTACCCCTATTTTTGACATTTTATCCTATTATGTCTGTTTGTTTTGTTCACACATTGTTGTCAATATATTGGAATTTTATGCGACTGTCATATAAGTTAGAGGTTTATCAAGCTATAAAACCGGTTTAATTCACCATTTTCTACATACGGAAATGCCTGTACCAAGTCAGGAATATGACAGTTGTTTTCCATTCGTTTGATGTGTTTGAGCTTTTGATTTTGCCATTTTTAAAATAAGGGACTTTCCATTTAGATTTTTCTTTGCAGTTCGGTATTTTTGTTATTTTACTTTTTTTTTCAAATTAAGGAATGAGTATTCCTGATGCATATTTCTAATTGTTGTCCGGGTATTAGTATATACTTTTAGCCTTTCCAATTAAATCAGTTCATATTTTAAAATTTTCAAATATGTTGGCCTCGAGCATCATTAAAGAGATATTAATTGCCGAAAAGCGCATCTATTGCAGTAAAATTGGCACCGTAAAATGTCCATAAGAAAATTCTTTATAAAAATACAACGTAACTTACATTTACACATTTAATTTTAATTAAATAGATCGGTTAAGATGGAAGAAGTAGAGTAAAAAATATGTGAGTGCATTGTTTCGTAAAAAATACATATATTTCGAGTCGCAACAAGTATAAAAGAAATTTGTACTGGATAATTAACCATATTTCTCTATGGCTTCAGTAGATACTCATGTAAGTAATTCAAAATGACACTTTTATACGATAAAAACAGTCTCTGTATTTTTCGTAAAAGTAATTACATAATAACTGAAGTACTAATATTAAAAAATGTAAGTACTTTGTCCTCGTCTGTATTGTTAGATAAGAACAAGTGCAGCTGAATCAACAATTATATGCACAGGTAATTACTATAGCCGACATTTGTGTCTAGTTAAGGACCATTGCTGGTTGATTATCAGACCCAGAAGGTACCATCCATTTTGTCCACTGAATCGGTGCTTGTATCGTTCAAATGATACATTTTTCAATAAATTCCCGTTAAACTAGGTTGGCAATTCCCTCAGTTGTAATTGACTTCAGATATGTTTTTTCTGTTCTATTTAGCCCTTTTGATTTTGTTATTATTGTTGTTTTATTTGATGTTGTTAATTTGTATGTTGGTTTTTCTTTCCTCTGGGGGGTGAGGCGGGAGTTACTCTCAATTTAAGTTTAGATTTTAAAGCGCATGGTTTTGAACTACTAGATGAATATTTTTCCGGAAACGTGAGTCGTCTGCAAGGACAGAAGTAGCATACGCTATTTTTTATGATTGATTTTTTATTTAATCTTCTTAAGTTTATATGTAGATCTTTTTATACCAATAAGCCTATGACAGAAATATTTTTTTTATATACTTTGCAACGGAATTATTATGAACTATTCACTCTATCATTAGTCAGCGTCTTGTAAAAGTGTACTGCATATTGTGGTTACTATTGTGTAATTGCGAATTCTCTTGTCGGGTTGCATTTTGCCAAACTCATTATATGAAACATTCAAAATGAACCATTTTTATAATCTTTGTGCAATAAATGTTGATATGGTTAGACTATCTAACGTAATAGTGTTTGTGTGTACACCTATCTTCACGTTTAGTTAGAGGTCAATGAAATATATAGCAGCCTGATAAGGTGCAGGAGTCTAATGTTTAAATTGCATTTGAGTTCGACGACAAACCTCTACAACCTTACCAAACCATGCACCATTCCACGATTATTGTCACTTTTGTTAGACAATCATTCAATGAACCTTGTCACACCAGGTAGTCAATTCACCCCTATCCCTTCCAAGCAACCATCCCAGCACCCCTGATAAAAGATAATGATTTCTCATTGAATATTAACATCAGATACTAGACCGCTGTCACTTGTATGGCACGAACTGTTCAATCGTCCATAGAACCAAAGCTCATTTGACGTTTTGGTGTGGTTGGTGTTGTCTAATCTTTAGTTTTCTATGTAGAGTTATGTGGACTGTTATTAATTCTTTCATCTATTGTTTGGCCTTGATGTTGTTTGTTCTTCTTACGTATATTTTTGTTTGCCCTATTTGAATCCTCTTATAACAATAAAGATATGTGGGATGATTGTCAATGAGACAGTTATCCATCTAGGGCAGGATATGAACCCCTTCAGATCACCGTACGGTCTTCGGGAATGAACAAACCGTATAGTCCTGTAAAAATGCTCAAGATGACAAAAGAGAAAAACAACGGTTTGCTGCCACTCGATCAGAGAACATCAAAATTAACGTTAATAAATCAGTTAGAATATATTTTTTCATAAACAAAAAGAGACAAGGAAACCCAAAGACATATGTGTAGTTAGATAGCTAGTTAATGAGTGTCCATACAAAAGTTATCTACCCAACAGCCGTGACTTTTGGTATAGAGGTTCTCTTCCAATTTAAATACTCACTACTACTAGGGGTGTGCTTAACTACCTTGGTTGGCTATTACACCCTTGCATGGTCGGCTCGGTGCCTTGGGGCGTTTGGCGAGGATTGGAATACTTTTGTCGTCCAGTTGGTCGGAAAGAAGACGGCCATTTTGGTTTTGCGTATAGTTGTTTTGGTTTCCTTACTATTTTGGTTTGAAGTAGTCTTCCTGACAACTGTTTTTAAATACTTAGGTGCAAATAGTTCTAATGAGTGAGTTGATGCATGGACAATAGAGCCTCGATTCTTGATAGTTTTTTACGAATAGATTAAGTTTTTCCATTATCGAATGTATAGATTCAATTCATTTTTTATACTGCCTAATGATTACTTTTTTTTAATAGTTTGTAATTGAACATAACTTTTGATGTTAATATTGTTTTTTCAATGGCACAGAACCAGATGTCACAAATCGTAATTAGTTATACTCAGGTCAGAAATAAACGTTTAAATCATAAAGAAGTCTCTTATAATTCAAAGACTTTGGCAGAACATTCTCTTTAAGAAATCAATGAAGCGAAAATATACATTATATTACAAATTAATTATTTTTAGACTCGAACATATATTTATAAGCCCGTAGCTTAAGTTATAAGTCAAAGGCGAAATATATGGTGCAGCTGTTCCGTGCTTTCTCTAATTTGTCTGAGAAGTTATGAAACAATTATCAAAATAATATTCCATAATTCTGAAGTTAAAATAATATCAAACAACTAGACACGCAAAAGGATGATAAATATTGGAGTGTAGTGGAACAATAATTCTTGGTTTCCTTACGTTTGATGTATGGGACGAATTGGTCACATTGCCAAACCCATAAAGATGAAGGTATTATCTAATTTGAACAAGACCATTTGCTTCACAAAATTACTTCACTTTGAGCAATTTTCTCTACTAAAGATTTAATGTTTATTTAATTACCCTCTTAGAAACACATTATGTAGAAAATACATTTGCATTACGAGTCGACCTCTTTCATATAGATCATAGAGATATATATCCATGATTCTTTTAAGAGCGTTCCGATTTTTTTGCCATAACATTTACTCAGGATTGCATATAAAGCATATCTATAGTACTAAAAGTAATTTTTGTAATAAAGAGTTGCTTTTTATTTTAAAACTTCAGTAGAAATAACCGAGAAATTACAACTTTGAAATGGGTTGGTGAAAATTTGTCTGTTTATAATTTGTTTCTCTGTGTATGATGAGTTATTTATACCGTTATTCCTAATAACCATATTGTAAATATTTATTGTTGCATTAACACAAACCGTTAAGTAAGAAATTGTTGTTACTATGTATCATTTTGTTAAACATTTGATTTATAACTTATCGTGTCATGAGGTTTTAACATGGTTTTAAATCATTTATATTAGACGAAGCTATGAGAATTATCTCCCTTTTGTCAACATAACTATCATATATATCAGTTGTTTTTCATTCGTAGATGTGTTTGAGTTTTTGATTTTGCCATTTGATAAGGGACTTTCCGTTTTCAATTTTCCTCTGAGTTCGGTATTTTTGTTATTTTACTTTTGTCACTTAAAGAGCCCATTGTCGGCAATGAAGACCATGTGAACATTTCATTTCTCCGTAAAGATAACAAAAGAGGCAGAAAATACCAAAGGGACGCTAACAATTTTAAGTCGAAGAAACACCGACAAGACTATGGCAAAAAAAGAAAAGACTAACAACAGTCAAAAACACTACATAGAAAACTGAAGATTGAGCAACACGAACCCCAACTAAAACAAATGATCTCAGATGCTGTGGAAGGGTAATCAAATTATGTTTCATTTAGATTAAATACATTTCATTACACATAGACAGCCTTGAAAAACAACGACCAGGACATGCAATCAACTGACAACAAAGAAAAGTTATGAAAAATAAACTTGTATTCTTGGAACAGGCTTTCATTTGATACTTGACTGTTTATGCTTCTACTGCCATTTTAAAAGTGGTATGCTTGGTTAGTTCAAGATGCTCTAAAACATATCAGAAGGTAATAGTTGTGAAATATTTTGGGACTTCAAGATATTCTAACTCTTTGCGACTGTTGCAAGACGATTTTGGACTATACATGTTAACGAGTTACATACAAATTTGAATTTGGTGCCAATAAGTCTTTGGAACTTTTTGGAATTCTCAAATAAGTCGGCACATTAATGCTTTGCCTGTACAAAATACGGAATTTAGGAGTGCGGGGTTTACCCTACAACCATATAAAATAATGTGCGAAAGCTATAGATGATTTTTAGCAATATAATATGAGTTAGAGTATGCATTAAAAATGAGTATCAAAATAAAGTTTTGTCAGTATCTTTTCAAGACTTTATAACGATTGTAAGTAGTGCAAAATTAAAACAAAATAGTCTTTTTTTTCATTTACTTTTTTGGCATACAAGTTTATGAATTTTGGCGAAATTTTTGCCATCAAGTTGAACATTTGTTCCAACAAATTCAACAAAGGACACATCGGAAAACGGCGCTTTTGTATCAGAAGGGCTTTGATTCTTCATCAGGAGAATGGTTTTCTTACAAATCATGGAAAACAAAGGAACAGACACGAGTTAGATTGATATTCACAAAACAAATGAACAAGAAAAACAATGAAAATCTAAAACTTATTACAGATACCAGGCCTATAATTAAATACGGAAGATTGAGTCTACATAAGACTTGTCAGGCCGCAAAAAATCAAAACAGTTAAAAAGCCAAATTAATTACAGTTGAAGATCAAAGCCATCTATGCCTGTAGATAGAAAACCTTGGTGTGTTCAGGAAAATTCAGCAGTAAATTTACAGAAAACAATCGTATCATTGATATTTCATGTCAGCACACACAGGAGAACTAAATACTGGGCTAGTGAATACTTACGATACGAAACGTTAACTAACAGTGGCATCGACACATTGACCACAAAAACTCACCAAAGATACCAGGCATATAATCTAATACGCCAGACGCATGTTTTGTTTGCGATAAACTTATCAGTTGCAATCAAATCAAAACAATTTGAAAGGCTAAATCAATCACAAAGTTTAAGAGCAAAACAAAAATTTGAAATGACCAATAATGCAATGCCTTTATGTCTTAATTTTAAATTTTAGTCATTTAATTGCTGTTTCATTCACGTATTACCAAATTTCAATGGTTATAACATTGATTTTCAAGTTTTTTGTCTTTAATAATAGTAAATTGGGTATATGTTGGGGCGCATTTCATTTGCACGCATTTAGGGATAAAAAAGAATTACGTCTGCGCGCAGCTTTTTATTACATTTGGGCACATTTATTTTAACGGATATCAAAAGTAAATATAAAGATAATACATGATAAATATACTGATAGTTTGAACATATTTATAATTCTAAATTATATATTTTTCATTTTGTTTGGTTTCCAATAACCTGCGATTACTTATCTACAGAATTAAGCAGTGTATAATTATGATGTGATTTACACACAAAAACGATATTTGGGGGGCTTAATGAATATTTCCTTTTTTTGTACGTCAAACTTGATAAAACCTGAACCGTAAACTGCAGTATAACAGGATTAATCTAACACCTAACGATTTTACATTATACTTCGACCTCGAATCTGGACCTTTTATTTCAGTAGGATACTGTTACGTTAGTCATCGTGTGAACTATACATCTCAATTTTATCGTAATGTTAAGGAAATACATAAAACAAATTGAGCTTTATGTTTTTTCAATGGCAACTTAATCTTTAATTATTTTCAAATTTGATGTAAATTGTTGAAATTAAGAAGTTACACGGCAGATAATAACAAACAACTAATATAAGAATAATTTAGCATCTAAAATTTCACATAGACGGCGAATAACTTCAACATGGCGCCATTAGCTTTTATTTAAACTTGTAACTTTTCATTCAAATAACACACCCAAATAAAGTTAATACTAGTAGTGATAATTTAATGTCATTTGTTCCAAATTAAACGATTTCCCTAATCAATTATTGGGGATATTGTGACGTGTTAATGTTGAAATGATTGAATTTGTTACTGTAAGGTGAACGCGTTTCAAACATAATGAAGAAGACATCCTATAATTTGGGACAATTATGGATATTTAGTATCAAGTAATTATTAGATGATAAAGATAATAAAAATGACTTAGCTCACCCTCCTGTCAAATAAAGTAGTTTGTTGTCGAGTTACCGAAAATCAAATACTGGGAAATTTTAAACTTACTGCAAAGCAATTTTTAGCATTTTTCACATGTTTAGGATATTTAAGACTGTGTTTTGACTTGCTGTATCTTTCAGAGTTTCTTATGCCTTTATTGTATGGCTGAAGTGTCTTATTTTCAAACTTGACCTTGTGTATATATGTATTTATATACAAAGAAAAGAAATAAATCATTAAAATGCACTCATCAAAGATACCAGGCTAATAGTTGAGTACGCCCAACCCCCGTTTTGTCTACATAGGACTCATAATTAGCGCTCGAGGTATAACAGTTGGAAGGACAAATTAAATACAACGTTGTAGAGTTTTAAAACCGAAAAATCCGAAAATTTGTGTCATATACGGCTAAGGTAATATATACCTGGTGGTAGAAAAACTTTACTGCTTCAAATAATTCAACAAGATGTTATACAGTAAATTTACAGAAAAATGAACATATCAATGATATTTCATGTCATCAAAAAAGTGCTGACAACTGAGCAGAAAGTTGATCAACCAGAGTTATGCCAAAGAACGTCTCGTCCTTTTTAAAAAAAAAAATTTCATCGGAAGATACCCAGACCTTGTTGATAAATATTCCGTATCAACTTCACAAATAATACATGATGGTCTTGCAGTATAGATTCTATGTACTGACGGTGTTTATCATATTAATTACGTGTTATAGTGTTCTTTTATTTGTCTTTAGGTATGAGAAGATGTGGTATATGAATGCCAATGAGACAACCCTCCATTCAAGTCAAAATTTATGAAAGTAAACCATTGTAGGTCTTATATATGTAGGACTCAAATCTATGGCGGGTTCCAAAAACTATGGCAGATTCCTAATCTATGGCAAATATGACGTTACAAACGCCAAACAAATCAAATCTATGGCAGATTTTTGTTTTCTCCAAATCTATGGCAGATTTAGGAATTACGTTATTTCCCGGGAAAAAGAGTAACATAAAACGTCACAATAAAATAACGCCATATAAGTCGTCACCGACAGTAAATTTGTTGGCTCTCCAAACTTTACTGAAGTCCTGTGTTCAAAATACTCAGGAAAACACTTTCCGCTTTCCCTCTAGAATAATTTGCCGATGGTTTAAATGAAGATGTGATCTTTTATATATAGGAGGGACACTAATTATTGTACCGTCCGAATCCCGATATCAAGAAAGGCACAGCTGTTTTTAGTAGTGGATATTTTGGGAATGGAGTTATAGTAAATATTTTAGCGTCTACGGCTGGCAAAGTATTTAAAGTGAGAAAATGAAATTACAGGATACCACCTTGACTTAAATCGTCACCAGTTAAAAAAGATTGATTAACGTTGAAATAAATATCATGTGAAAAGTCGAACTGTTTTTAAAAATAGTTTTTTTATAAAAAAAACAGCTTTCTTGTTTGTTAAGGGACTTCCATTTTTCTAGTTGTTTAAATTAATGGATTAAACAGGTACCATGCACAGATTAGGATATGCTTATTTTTCCTGGGAAGATAATTTTAATCCCGATTTCTGTATTATGGTATATCACTTCTACACTTTTTTATGGTTGACATCACGATTTGATTGACCATTATGGAATTTTTATTTCACAAATGTTTATAGACATGCTCCCGTTGTCGTATATTTCAACTTATTTAAGACAAGTAAGTGAATGTATATGTACTGCCTTGCTCTACATTTGCACACAATCTGCCATAGATTTGGAAACAACAAAAATCCGCCATAGATTAGGAAATTACAAAACTTGCCATAGATTAGGATTTTAACAAATCTGCCATAGATCTGGGATGGCATGACGTCATATTTACCATAGATTAGGAATCTGCCATAGATCTGGAACCCACCATAGATTTGAGTCCTACATATATTTTTAACCTTTTCTGTTTAGTCCATTTTTGGGAATATCCCTTTGTTTATCTTTACATCCCGCCATTGTGTTATTGTGCTATGGTCATTTTTCTTTTGTATTCTTGTCTTTCATTTTTGCTTTTGTGCGTTGTCTATAGAGTGTCTATATGCTATTTTGTGTTTTCTTTGTTGATATAGTTGTTTGTTTTTATAATGATTAAGATTAGAACACAATGTTGACTGCTGTACCCCAATTTTTGACATTTTTACCTATTATGTTTTTTTTTTTACTTTGCTCACACATTGCTGTCAATATAATGGAATTCTATGCGTCTGTCATACAAGTGAGAGGTTTAGCTAGCTATTAAACCAGGTTAAATCCACCATTTTCTACGTAAGGAAATGCCTTTACCAAGTCAGGAATATGACAGTTGTTTCCATTCGTTTGATGTGTTTGAGCTTTTGATTTTGCCATTTGATAAAGGGCTTTCCATTTGAATTTTCCTTGGAGTTTGGTATTTTTGTTGCTTTACTTTTTGTTTTAAATTTTTAGGCTGTTTCTTGTTTTTTATGAAATTGCAACTCGTCAATAAATAGCTGCATTTAAAAACCATAGTATTATCCGAGAGCGCAGTAAAATAATTCTCCTCAATTGTCTGTTGAAAGGTACTCGCCTTAAGTAATTCAAGCGGAACGAAACCCAAACTCGATAAGCGACTTATTATTATGCAAACTCCTGTCAATATATGCAGGGAAATTAAATTTCTGAATGTCGGAACGGGAATACAATTATATGATATTTTATTTCTATTTTTCTTTTGAACACATGATACAGATTTCCTTGCGCAGGACACAGATTTTTAAAAAATCCACCATTTTCTACATAAGGAAATGCCTGCACCAAGTTAGGAATATGAGAGTTGTTTTCCATTCGTTTGATGTGTTTGAGCTTTTGGTTTTGCCATTTGATAGGGACTTTCCGTTTTGAGATTTCCTTGGAGTTCGGTAATTT
Organism: Mytilus californianus; assembly: GCF_021869535.1. Classification (NCBI taxonomy): domain Eukaryota; kingdom Metazoa; phylum Mollusca; class Bivalvia; order Mytilida; family Mytilidae; genus Mytilus; species Mytilus californianus. The sequence continues at coordinate 124,223,614 of NW_026262679.1, read as the reverse complement.
TGTTATTTTACTTTCTGATAAGGCAAACAAGTTGACCTTAGATTGTTTTGTTTATTTTAAGTCGGTCCTGTTTGGTTATATTAGTTAGTTAATATCATTTTATTGTAGATAATAAAAAGAATTGGACAAACGTTATTCCAACTTAAAATAAGTCCTCTCCTTACATGACTTACACATAAACAACATGACAAGCTAACAAAATTTTACAATATATATATTATTTTGTCCTTTTGGGTTTATAAGTTTTTCATTATTTAATATGTTTTGGGTTTTCAAATATTTGATCTCGAGCACCGAAGATACATTTTTGGTGAAATACATATCTGGTGCTGTATAATTGGTACCGTTGACGTTAACATTGGAATAAAACAAAATATAGCTCCTCAAGTTTTATTTTATATAATAACGACTTTCAATTTTTTTTAACATTCTTGATGGATTTTAAGCCAGAAAAGCTATTCTAACGCACCAAATTCATAAAATGTTATTTTCATTTTTTCTAATCAGTATTCGGATAAATAAATCGGATGATTTAGTCTGTTTGCATACTTTAGTCAGAGTTGTAATCTATGACGACAATATCACATCTTAAATATGTTAGAATTGGCTTAAGTTGGTCATTTTGAAACCCCACCAAAAACTGAGATCACCCCCAGTTTTTGGTGGGGTTCGTGTTGCTTAGTCTTTAGTTTTCTATGTTGTGCCATCTGTACTATTATTTGTCTGTTTGTCTTTTTATTTTTGGCCATTACGTTGTCAGTTTGTTTTCGATCTGTGAGTTTGACTGTCCCTCTGGTATCTTTTGTCCCTCTTTTTTGAACATTGTTTGGAATGAAATTAAATATGAGCAACAGCTTTACCAGTAAAAATACTTTTTACTCGCATCAACAGGTAGTACAGATACTGCACACGTTATGTTTTTTTAATCAATATAAAACGTTACCGAAATTTCAGAATACAATTTATTTTATTTGAAAGAATAATATATAGAACGTCTGAGAGAACCTATAGACAAAACAAAAACAATCAAACAAACAAAAAACCTCCTAAGATAAATTTTGTTTGCAGAAAACCCTTTTAATTTAAATTTTGTCTGATGAACGTGACAATTTTGAATCGTTCAATTGAATAATTAGTTATCAAAGGTACCAGGCTTATAATTTGATACGCCAGACGCGCGTTTCGTCTACATTAGACTCATCAGTGACGCTTCGATCAAAATAGTTAGAAAGCCAAACAAGTATAAAGTTGAAGAGCATTGAGGACCCAAAATTCCAAAAAATTGTGCCAATTACGGCTAAGGTGATCTATGCCTGGGATAAGAAAATCCTTAGTATTTCGAATAACTCATACTTTTTAAAACAGTAAATTTATAAAAATGACTATATAATTGATATTCATGTCAACACCAAAGTGCTGACTACTGGGCTTGTGATACCCTCGGGGGACGAAACGTCCACCAGCAGTGGCATCGACCCAGTGGTGTAAATAAAGTAGCTATGTGAACGCTGCATTGGAAAATAAAATGTCGCACAAGTACCCACCTTCATTCATGTGCAACTAGAAAGAAAGTTTGATGTCTTCGACAACCAACAAATAGAGATTCACTATCACTATTTTGAATTAAATTTCTCTTCGTTTCACTTGAAATCAACTTCCGATGAGTTCATTACAATACTATAGGTTTTTGTTTGACGCGACTGAACAACCAATAACGGGTTTACAAATCTCTGTGTATTTTTTTTCATTTTCCTTAAGAATAAAAAAAAATTAAACAGGTATTCCAGGATAATATTTTTTAAGCACTGACGCATGTTTCTCGAAAGACTAATCAGTGACGCTCGAATAAAGAAATGAAAGGCAAAAATCAAGTACGAATTTGATGAGAATTGTGGATAAACAATTCCGAAAGGTTTTGATCTTTACAGCTTATGTAATATATTCCTGGGGTAGAACATTCTTATTATTTCGAAAAATTGAAAGTTTTGTTAACAGCTAATCTATAATTATGACAGTATCAAACTTTATATTTTTACAATTTATCTATATAGTAAAGGCAAATCAGATTGTAAAAAAAAACTCTTAACAGTTAGTTGAAACGGAAATGACTGTTCTTGTGTTGTTCCCTTATAAAAGTAACAACATAGAATATAGAAAATTACCCTTCATGTTAACAACCCAAGTCATTAGCATTTGTCACATTAATAATCACATTTTAATCACTATTTTAGTCATATTTTGAAAAAGAAAAAGTAGTTAAAAGACAGATGGCAACCGCAATGTAACTTATACTTTTGAGTCAGTCATTTTAAGGTTACATTTTCAACCTTCGAGTCATTTATACGATGCTCTTTTTTATTCGACAAGAAAAGAAGTTAACCTTTTCTATGAAAACAAACAAATAGTTTATGGACTAATTACATACTTTGTCAAATGAGAGCCGCACTTGGAGTCTTAAAGGGTTCATTTGTAAGGGATACAATCGTGATTTGTAGCAAGTAATTTAAATTTCTATTAAGAGAACAATACTGCGAGTCCACCTCTGTCATTTGCGAAAATAAACTATTAACTGCGGCGCTGCGGGAATAATTCCGCAGATAATGCCTATTAAGCATTTAACTGGATGATTGGCTTTTTAATGAGCACATAACATTGATCAGCTTATCACAATATTTTATGAACGCTGCCTGTCGTAGAAGAACCGATTGATCAAGTTAATTTGACTACTGAGTGTAAAATATTGGTTTGCATGATGTAAATGATTTTAAATACTTGTCAATCAGCTAGAAAACAGTTAAGTTTACGTCATTTGGTATGTTTTCCAAACAGATGATAATTGATGGAAAGTAGCGAAAAATGATATAAAGCACGCCAATAAGAACATTTAGTGACCAATTTTAAATTGCTTAGACCTGTTTGGTGGTGAAAAAATAAAATTTGACTGATTATTCTGTCAGTTTGGTGTAAGGAAACATATAATATGGGTTAAAATATAACAACTTTGTAAATTGCATATAGTGTTCTTGTAATAGGATTGTAATACGAAATTCATCTTTTGTAATGAACATATTTTCTCTTTTGTCCCTTTTTAAGTTTCTATTCTCAGTTGTAATATAAAACAATCAAGCAAACTCAATTCTATTTATTATGTATGTTAATAATATCACTCATGTAACCGATGTTTTTTCTTCATGTCTAATCAGGACTTCTTAACATTTTCTCAAGATCTATCCCATAAATCCAATTCGAGGAAAGAAATGATCGTTTCTGGTATCAAAATATTTAAAAACATAAAAATCATAGATAATAAGCCAGTAATGTACGTATTGATCTCTATATATATATATAGATACTATATAACAAACTATCCAACTGAAGAAAAAAAATGTAAATAAAATGATGCATCAACTGCGTTGTGAAAATATATCTAAATAAATAACACTTCTTTCTTATTTCCAATGAAGAACCACTTCAAACATAATCTAATGTGGAAATGTCGCCTTTTGTTTTAATTTTTATAATTTTTTAATTAGTATTATCCTACTTTTGCCAACCTTGTTCACTACATCATGATTATTTGCCCTTGTTGCTGTTTTATAGTTGATAATCATTTGGCCTAAATTATCATTTTTGTTTTTCTGCAAAAGTGAGATTTTAATCTTCTCTATGCACATGTAATGATTGCATATATGATTGTGTATGTCTTATGTCCTCATATTGTGAATTATTTCTTCATGATCTGATTTTTAAAACCATTTGAAAGAATAAAAAGGAAATGTGGGATCAACGTCAATGAGGTAACAACCCAACGACACAAACAAAAAACTTTTTCCCTATCTTAATGTCTTTTTTGTGCCCTTGAAAAATTGCAATTTTATATTTTTTTTACAATATTTAGTGTTATTTAGTGTATCATATATGTATATATTTTTACGTATTTTATTCATTTTTTAGAAATTTAGTAAGAAATAAAAAGAAAAGAATATATATCTATGATACACATTTTCACGTTACAATTGCGCATTTTTGTGTTTACATTTTAACGGGAAGTGTTTGCACCTAAAATGGTGGTAAGAATTAAAATCTGTGAAGCTTCTGATTGGATTGTATGCGTTTGGATTTATTTGTTATGCGAAACATCTGCAAAAATAATTATAATTTGACATTGTCTTTGAAATTACTTAAGTCATTTAGTGCGTACTTTAAAATGTCCATAACAACTGTTTTGTAGGCTAAGGTCGGTCTGATTAAAAAAACTGATCCTGTTTCCACGCTCCGCTTATGTGACGATGCTCGGTCCAACTTTCTGTTTTAGAGACTTTTCAGGATCCTCTTGTTTTGTAATGATAAGAAAGTGTAAGAAGGAATACCATTGACGGATGTAACAATTTCCAGAACAGAAAGAAGAACAGTGTTGTGTCCTTGTGAGCAAAGAATGAACATAGGATCCAAAGCATGAACACAGGATCTGTATTTTTATTAGATTGGGTCAAACTCAGCCGTATAAACGTGTTGGGTTTTTATTTCACTGAAATAAATTATAATTATGTTTCCTTTTAGATTTTGCAATTAATGTCTTTGCAATTTGATTACATTTTTTTAATTATACGAATGCAAACACGCAAGGTACCTTTTGTAAAATACATTGTAAATAATTGGGCAATTTAACCTTCACATGTATTAGTATTCATATAACTGAATGTTAACAACGAAGACATACTTTGTCTTAAGAAATTGTCTGTATATTTATCAATGAGTAAATTTAATTGATCTGATTTTTGTTCAGGGGGATAATGGGCAGAAATCATCATGACTGATTTTTTGTCGTTAAGAAAACAAAAAAAGAAAATTGACTTAAAGAATCAAGAAATACATCTGTCAGAAATTTTACTTTGTTGTCATATGATGAGAAAGAAATGATAAATTCACATAGACGACGGATTCATATTTCATTTTGCAAAATTTTTATTTAGAGTGGCAACCTGACGGGCGACAGATGTCAAGTAACCGCGATATCCCACACTGATCCTTCGGGCCAGGTGAGCTCAATATCAAGTGATCAGGCACAACCATATATGTATTTTATTTTGTTCACGTTAATGGCATCTTTTTATAAGCCATGATCTAAGAAATAAGGAATGTTGTGATTTCTGCAATACGACAAATGGAACATACGCATGATCATGTGTGACAAGTTAAGGAATGAATCATAATCTATTGCATCAATGACTTATACAAGAGTAAGACCAACTTTGTTTATGAGAAAGAATGCACAAACTAGAAAGAAAAAGAAGGGATAAATCAAGGCGACAGTAGTTTATGGGTTCAAATCTCGTAAATCGATTAGAATGAGTCAAACAAAGGTAACAAACAGAAATTGAGGAAATCGCATGATCCCCAAAATGAGCATGACAGGATGCGTCAACAGGATAAGCGTCTAAAGCATACTTTATAATAAAACACCCTGATTCAAACAAAAGTACTTTGAAACTCAAAAATGCTAGTTTGCAATTGATAACATATTATTTTTTGTATTTGGAGGAAGGCGACATTCTTAAGTCCTAAGAAACATATTCGGCATTCCTAAGAGAACCATCTGTGTTCCTTTTCTTTCCGGCCTGTACCTTTATTCAGACGAGGCAAACTTCATATAGTCGCTTTCCAAAAAGAATGATAATTAGTTATCAAAGATGCCAGGCTTATAATTTAATACGCCAAACGCGCGTTTCGTCTACATAAGACTCATCAGTGACGTTCAGATCAAAATAGTTATAAAGTCAAACAAGTACAAAGTTGAAGAGCATTGAGAACCCAAAATTCCAAAAAGTTGTGCCAAATACGGCTAGGGTAATCTATGCCTGGGATAAGAAAATCCTTAGTATTTCGAAAAATTCATACTTTTGTAAGCAGGAAATTTATAAAAATGACCATATGATTGATAAAATATAGCATTATTTATTAATTTCACTTTCAACAATATAGATGATATTCTCTCATTAAATAATTCAACGTTAGGTGACGATTTGTAGAGCGCATCTATCACATTGAACACGAAAGAAAGGATACTACAGCTACAGCTAATATAATAATAAGATGTGGTCTAATTGCATTTTAGACAACTGACCACCAGTGATCAAAGGACTAGGATGTAAACAATAGCTCAACGTACTGCCTTCAACAATTAATCAAGCCCATACAGCCTAGCAAGCTATAAAAAGCCCTGACATGATAAATATAAAATGACTAAAACGTGAAAACTACCGGTCTGATGTATGTACAAAACAAAAACGAAAAACAAATACTTAGTATGATATACTACAACACACGACAACCACTAAAGTACAGGTTCCTAACATACACATATTCTTACTAACATCTAGAAATTAACAATGAGGATTGGTTGAAACATTTCGATTAACGAGATGATTTCAGCGTTGATACGATATTCCAAGGTATGCGTTTCCTATCACGATTTACTTGATAGAGGGTTGCTGCTTACAATAATGTTTTTAAACCAAGAGTTCCTAATGAAAAGCATGAAGTCATCACTTCGAAATATCTATGGCAGCCATCATGATTTGGTTGACCGTTAAGAAATATCTGTGTCACAAATGACCATGAATATGTTCCACTTGTCATAGCCACAGTCCTGTCCTCCTTTCATCAATTGTGGCCAAATGTGACTTATTACCGTATTTTTTTATTTTTTTTACTTTTAAAAGCAATGTGTCGGGTAATAAAAGTATAAAAGTGAAGCAAGATCAGTATACCCTACCAGAGCATCTGAGATCAATCGGGCTTTGTGAGTTCTTATTGCTCAGTCTTTAGTTAAACGTGAAGTGTTTCGCAGTCGTTTGCTTGTCTTTTCATCGTTTTTGTCAGGGTATCGTTTTTTCCTCTTTGTTGTATGATATTTGTTCCCGTGATCTTTTTTTTTTTTTTTTTTTTTTTTGTTAAATATGATTTTTTGTTTGTGGCCATTTTATTCTATTATGACATTTAAGACTGCACCAGATACGCATTTCGACACTTGTCTCTTGGTGAAATTAAACCTAGAAACAAAACAAAATACACTCCATTTCCGTCCATTGTTTGAATGTTGCTGTGTTCAGAAGGAGGATTTACAAAAAGAAAATTAAAGTCATTTCTTCTGTTGTAAAGTTGTAAATAAACACATACTGTCAGCTACTAAAAGACTGATCCATGAAAGAATACCTTGTTACATCTTTCATTTCAAACTTAATAAATTGTGCATTCTTACTGTCCTCTTGAAAAACGCAATATACATGTTTTCATATCATATCCCTTATTTAAAAACTCTCGACTATCGACTCTCATTTGTCAACGGCAATCTGTTATCTTACATGTCTAATAGGATTTATTATATATATATATATCATTTATTGACACGTTAATCTTCTTCTTTCAGTAATCGAATTTCAATAGTAAAAGAATAAAAAGCTCATAACAGCAAACGGCGGTGCATGCGTGTCACTGTGCGCTCTTGTGCACATGAAACAGTTTTGTGACCTCAGAGTAACATGAAGTAGGTAGAATCAGCATCATTTTTTTATGTTTTATAAAGAAGTTAACATTTTTTAAAACATACAATTAAAATTTAACACCTGGAATTGATAAAACACGAGCTTATTTCATATTCACAGAATATTCTTATTAAATTTTATTAAATAATGTCAATGGGACATCCATAAGTATAAACATTATTCTGCCATGGAAACCATTAAACTTTGGACTAATGGATACATTAAGAGATTGCAGTTTAAAGTATCAAAAATTATGATACGTTAACTGCTGGAGTTTCAAGTAAAATCGTTTTGTCGCGTCTTGCTTCTGAGTCGTTCAGCATTTAGTTTTATCAGAGTTTTAACAGCAGGTGGATCCCAATCTATCATTTTGTCAATGCGCATGACACGACACAGACGTGCTTCCTGTAAATGCGCAGTAGGGTTCTACAATCGTAAAATGTGATCATAAATTGTTACGGTGTGTAGGTTCATTGTTAATGATTTATTGCGATAAAATGAAAATTTGTCAGCAATTTGGCTTCTGTGTTTAGTTGAAAACTATATTTTCCTGCTGTGGATAGCTTTATATTATTTTCTTTGAAGCTGAATTATATTGAGGATGGAGTCAATTTATCTCCCCTTCAATGACATTAACATTAATGATGTTATATTTAATATATACTTATTTAAGCAAACTGAATACACATTAAAGATAGGGGTTATTAGTTTGTAATAAATTTGGAATATGGATCGTAATGGAGGGATTATAACCAATAACATGACAGTGGGGTATTTTCAATAACTTCATCTATATATATATTCTATTAAAGCTCATATGTTATTGATTTCATGTATGTGCTACTATAAAATAGAAATTAATGCAGATAAACTGTTAATATACAATTCTGTACGTTTCAATTTTTTTAATACCATGTTATAAGGAAAAGTAAGTAACCTTCAAAACGGACAATTTGTTTTCATTAACAACGTCTTCCCTTTTATGTCAAATATAACATAAACTGAACGAAATTTTCATATTAGTTTTACATAAACGAAACAAAATGTGAATTTTAAAAAGGAATGGAACACAAGAAATTCTAAAATTCACCTCCTATTGCGGGTTCTCAGTTGCATCGGGTTCCGATTCTCATTTTGAACATGAAAATGACCGTTGTTAAAAGTTAAAATGACGATTTCGTACGAAAATTAGGTGACCGCTAACCGCGTTAGACATGTGATCGCTGAAAAGAGTTAAATTATATAGAGAAAACGTTTGGGAGGGTCTGAAAGAGGCCGTTAGAGGCAGGTGGCCGCTGAAACTAGGTAACCGTTAAGGCATTTTTGACTGTATATAGTTTCGTTAACAAAGTTAAATCAAACTTAAAGGCATTTTTAAGGAACAGTAAATGGGTTATGTCACAGATTTTGGTAAAATGTTGCATTCAACTCTGGCTCGTTGAACTATAACTGAAAATCGAAAAAAATAATGCATTTCTGAAATATTACTGATTGAATTCATTCATAGGTGAACATTTGTATTAAAAGCACAGAAAATCGGAAAAAACGATTTAAAATTTGTCTTAAAATCATCAAATCTTCATTTTAAAATTCATTGATTTTTCTTAAAAAACAAGATGTTGTTGATAAATAAATTTCCGTTTTAATGATATAAAATAATCATATTCGTTTGTGGTTTATTAACCAATCTGTTACCTAGTTGGTTGTGAAAACAGTCAAAAATCGACATTTAATCGTCTACAACGCGTTGACGTTACGATTAATTCGACGTTTTGTGGTATTTTTTTCACCTAGAACACCACTTTGAATGATGTATACCGTTAAGGGCATACGATACAGTTTTGATCCCACAATGATTTTTTTACGACAATCTGCACACATGCTATTTTTCACCTAGTCAATTCAAATATGTAATAAAAAAAAATACCTTCATGTGCTACTTTAAGAGATCACTGGGGGTCGAAATTTCAGACGTTTACTCAAATTTTCTGTTTTTTGGACATTTCTGTCCTTTGGATAGACATACCCATGGAAGTAATATTTAAAAGGAATAACAACGACTAATTAGCATGTATTAACAGCCTGCAGAGCTCTGTACTAAAGTCATATGATTTTATCCAATTATAGTCTCAGCGGCAATACCCCTTTGGTTACTATCTGTGATACCGCGGTTGTAAAATGGCATCTGGAATTTCTTATCAGTCACTTGATTTTATCGAGTCCGGTAATTATAAAGCACCTGTGTGAAATCCGAGGTTTATTAATAAGAAGGTGGCGCTGTATCATATAAAACCTCTACCTTCAGAAAGAAGTCGTATGATGTAAAAAACTTGAAAAACGGACGAGAATTGTTCAACCTACAACAGTTTAGCATGGAAAATTGTATTTAATTTAGCATATTTTTGCTTTTTACCGTTTGTTTTAAACTGTTCTAAAAGTATTTTCCGGTTAAAAGCGGATCCCGAGTAAAACAGTTAAATACCGATGAATCGATCAGGTTTCACATGATGTTGAACAAAATAATGTAGACAGATGTAGACATAGAATATTTTACTGTTGAAATGTGCCAAGTTTATCGAGATTTATAAAAATATTTACTTTCAAGTAATTGATTACGTTATTGAAGCTGGACAATTAAAATCGGGATCATAAGTTCGTAAACATGTTAAATTTATATCTATTTTAAAAAAAGTGTTTACAATTGAATACTAATATTAATGTAGCACGTTACACTGAGCAAAAAGAAAATCAACCATACAAAACGAGCTTGACACTATCTGTCTAACCGCAAATTTATTTTATATGAATTTGTTTATGTACAAATTAAAGAATAGAAACGTTTAAAATTGTGAATATTTGATTTGCCTGGTATACACGGAAGACTTGGATTATTCGTATTTAATAAAAGGGGGTCGACACATATTTTTTTGTACAATCATCTTCTTAACTTTCAGAAATGGCTTCTTAATTAACTGGTTTTAAGTATTAAAATTGAAAATGATCCACCCTTTTTCTTAAATTCAATATGTGATAACTGTCGGCCTAAACTATTAAGATCGAAAAAGACATAAATAGGAAAAATAGACTAAAATCAACATTGAATGACTGACTCTATTCGGTAGCGTACAGCAGCGGAATGTAACGAGTGAACTATTCGGGTTACTTCGTACGTACATACGACAACAACTGGTCTATTCGTAATTTTCCGGGAACACGAAAATGACCGAAAAGTGTCAGTGATTTGATCTATCTCAAGCCGAGAGTCAATTACCATGCCATATATTAAACCAATTAACGAGTTATCGAAAGATGGGCGGTAACGCAGATGAAACCTTTGAAGTGACGACGTTGTTATTCCTTTCAATATTACTTCCATGACATACCTAACTTTTTTGTTTTTTGTTTCAAAAAATAAACACATGCGGATTTTTTTAAAAACATTTGGAAAGTCTTCTTTACATAAATATGCCCTAAATTTGTATAACAATTCTTTGGCAATATTTTTTTTTTTTTTCAAATTTCATGATTTTAGAAAAAACGGCATTTTTTACTGTATATTTATCTAATTTAAAAAAAAATTCATCGGCGACCTTTCAAAAAAATCTTCATACGTAATCAAACCTAATGTCATTTTAAAAAAGAGGGATCCATGGACTCGTTTTCAAGTTAAATCAGTCTGAATGATAAAAATCAGTCGAAAAATGCATCTTTCCCCGATAAGTCACAGTTTGACGTCGCGAAAATAACATTTTACATTAGCAACGTCATTACCTCCCCCGTAACTGTATCGTATGCCCTTAAAACGAAGTCGATGACCCTATTATTATTTTACATCATCAAAACGGAAATTTATGTAGCAACAACATAAAGCTTTTTAAGAAAAATCTATGGATTTGAAATTGAAGATTTAATTATTTTAATTAGACAAATTTAAGGTCGTTTTTCGCCAATTGTATTTCCTTTCTATATAAATGTTCACCTATTTTGAAACAATTCAATCAGTAATATTTCAGAAAATAGAATAAATGCATTATTTTTTCGATTTTCAGTTATGTTCAACGAGCCAAAGTTGTATGCAAAATTTTAACAAAATCTGTGACATAACCCATTTACTGTTACTTGACCATAATGTATCCGCCCAGTCATATGAAAAATGTGTTTGGTAGCTGCATGCTTTTTGCGTTCAGAAAAAGAAACAAAGAATTTGGAAAGTTATGAGTTTATTAAGAAATAACTTATTGTACATTTTTCAATTTTCACAATCTACATGCAATGCTTACCCAGTCGACCCACTAGTCCGATTTGTTTAGAATGTATTTATTTCCGACTGTTCGAGTATTATACCTGGACATAGGGTGTTTGTAATGGCATTAGTATATTACCTCTATATTCAAATTATTTTAAGTATTTCATACTAGTGACAATTTCATTACATGATTTTAACGTTATGAACAACTTGGTTACTTAAAAGTCAGTACAAATTCGTTGTGATTGATTGATTGTTGCTTGTGTAACTACCAGTGGCAAACATTTCGTGCACATTCAGGACGAGACATAATCAACAATTTAAAAAAAAAAGCCATATTATGTCTTTCGGAATGTTGGGCGGGGAAATTTAACTGCCACCGAAAAAAATGAAAACAATACTTTATAAAGTTTATGTGCTCGAAGCGTTTTCCTGGGTTTACCTTCATGAAGAACGCTCAAAACCGAATATTTGAAAGCCAGGGGTGCATAATAACCGAAACAGTTAAAGGACCAAAAACTTTCTAAGGTCGCCAACATTTTTTTTGTTGTTGTCGTCTTTGTTAGATCTATTTGTATGTTTTTTTTAAATTTTTTAGTCAGGTTTGTTGTATGTCTGTTATGTATATTTCCACAGTTTTGGCTGCTGGATCCCAAATATCACATTAACCTATTATGTCTGGTAGGGTTGATCACCAATTTTGTCAATATAACTGTCATACAAGTGGAAGGTTACCTATCTATAAAACCTGGTTTAACCCACCCTTTTCTTCGGAACATGTCTGTACCAAGTCAGGAGTATGACAGTTGTTTTTTTTCACTCGTTCCATTTTTTTAATAGCGTTTGATTTTGTCAGTCTTTATGGACTTTTCCTGTTTGAATTTACCTTGGAGATAAACAAAGATTTCTATGCTTTTAATTTTATTCCAAATTTCGCTTATTCTTTTTTGTTTTTCTTACATATGATTATGCACAACAGTTGTCTTCACGTTTATTTAAGTACGTGTTGCTCAGTCCTTGGTTTACTTGCCACTGAATTAGTGTACTAAGCTCTATTGATTTATTCCGGGAATTTTGGTATGTATTTAAAAGTTTTTCTTATAAGCATAAAACCGTTTATTCTTTATACTCTATAAATTAAATTCTGAAATAATTTTGTTTATTAAAGACTTCAGATACGGTAATAATATGTTTGAAAATAGATTTCAAATTGAAATGCCATTAACACTATCATAAGACTATCATAAGGCAGTTATAGAAGACTCAATTTCCGCTTTAAACAAATAACTGAGCACTGGTTTATTTCAAATTCGTTTTATCTCTTATTCATAACACTTCTGTTGTATAAATGGTACTAATTTTGAAGGTTCGCACATCATAAGAATTTTATTGGTATCATTTTACCTATAATTTACTAACCTTTTCATTGAAGGGGTGTCAACAAATTGTTAGACTGATAGGCTTACATGTGAGCATCCATCCATATTATTGAGTAGCTTTGAAGAATATTGGAATATCATAGCTGTTGCCTCGGGCACTGACTTCGTGTCTATAGTCCTTAGCTCATACACTGCTATCTTCAACCATCTCCGTTACTGTTAGATTAAATGCTAGTACATTTTAACACCCAAAAAGATGAATGCATTTAAAATTAAAAACTTTAAAAAGGCAAACTCTTTTGTTGATGGAATCGCTCCAGGCTATTTCAACCTATTCTGATTATTAAGACCTTCAATGGAAAAGATTGGAAGAATACATTACATTTCTATCTTGGACATAAAGAAGTTGAATGCAATAATTTAACTCATAATATGGTTCCAAGTTGGAAAACCTATAAGATATATATTCATATTTTCATATAGATTGATTGGTTGATTGGTGTTTTACGCCACCTTCAGCGCAATCGCGCTATTTCGTGGCGGTCAGCTTTTATTGGCGAAGGAAGCCGGAGTGCCTGGAGAGCACAATCCTAGTCAATTAAAATTGGAGTCGAATGCACCTGCAACGTGCGGGATTCGAACTCACAACCTCAGTGTTGACAGGTTAGTGATTCATACAGAATGCACTGAACTGAGGTACTACGATGTTTGTGCCAGAAACTTTGCAATTTGTCAACTTGTTTAATTGATGCTACATACTGGTAATATTTAATATTACAATAAAACATTATTATAGAAACTGAAACTATAAGAAAACATTTCCATGTAATAATACAATTGAAACCAATTTAAGCAGAACATACGATTAATATGCAAACATTCACTCATACACAGTGTTTTGAAACAAAGAGAAGGTAAAGTAACTGTGCCAATAACTGTATGATAAGTCTAATGGGGGTCTATTTTTTACAGCTGGTTTAACTTTGTAATAATGTAAATTGAAAACTCATTTAAAAATTAAAAATGTATCGTTTTAAAGACATCTAAGTGCTTGGTTTTCTGTTTGTATCAATGTAATAATGTTAATGTGAATGAAGCTAATCTCGAAAATAATCCTCTTTACAAATGTCAAACATAATGAAATGTAGACTAACATTTATGCGGGCGATGCTCATTGCATTTTTCTAAATTTAATATCATTTATGATATATAAACGGGTGTTTGTGTGTGTATTCTTTACACAGTATACCTCCCAACCATTTCTGAAGTAGAAATATAATCTAGACATAAAGAAAAATAATTTCTTTCATCAGTTTAGTTGTGTATCAACAGCTATATAACGTCTGATTCTATTTACCTCTTGGCTACTTTTAAGATGTGTTTTTGAATGATTAATTTATTATTTATATTAAAATTTGTGATTGTTATCACCGTCTTTAACCCTTTGAGATAGGGTGATAATAATAAAACGCTGTGCAATAAAAGTCTAAGCAAGTTACTATCGTTTCACTTTTTTATCCTTTGATCTGTGCGAAACAGTACGAAATCAACACCATAATGTAATGGAAATATATTATGATAAACACCTCGAGTATCAAATGTCTAATAAAAATTAGGAAAATGGCGCGACCCCTTAACCGTAGTGGAAAATTTTCTAAACGATGTTATACTGTTATTATATTTGTGATAGCTTTTGTATAACTATTAAATTCCAACTTTGATTTAGACAGTAGATATGTAACTAAAGTAATAAAATTTTAAGCATGATAAAATTTCTCTTTATAAATGCGGCATCAGATTGTAGCGAAGAAGTTTTGAATGTCGATATTTGAAGCTATTTTCAATGAATCAAACAGCACTAGGAAACATATGATTTAAGATGCTGTCTTCATTCACAAATACATGCAAAACTTTATTGACAAAATGTGATATCAACCATCCAAAACCGAGCCTAAATACAGTACTGCAAGCCTAAATACAGTACTGTGGCCGTCTGCTGTATGAAACCTGACTTCTTTGCTTTCTGTCACTGTCGGCGCTTAGTGGGTTGCTTCAACTCCCTAAACGGGGTTTGTTCTTATGTTGTGCTGTAACAACTTTCCCATGTTAGGGGAGGATTGAGCGCTCACGAACATGTTTAACCCCGCCACATTATGTATGTGCCTGTCCCGAGTCAGGAGCCTGTAGTTCATGGTTCTCGTTGTCTCATGTCTGTCATATTTTTTTCGTAAATTGTTTTCTTATAAACTAGGCCGTTGGTTTTTTTAGTTTGAATTGTTTCAACTTTTTCATGTCGGTGCCTTTTATAGCCGACTATACGGTACTGGTTTTTCTCATGGTTAAAGGCCGTACGGTTGCCTATAATTGCTTACGTCCACTTCATTTGGACTTTGGTGGATAGTTGTCTCAATGGCAATCATACCACATCTCCTTTTTTTATATTGGTTGACTGTGTTTAATGGTTTAAGTAGAGTTTATGCATATATCTTAGTCCGGGATTAGTGTTGTTTGTGGTTTGTGAACAATTTATCCTTTTCCACTATAAGTCATGATGTGTGTTATCTGAACTTTTCGACTGATGACATTGGTATCTTCTAATTGTTTGCATAAAATCAAAATGACATTACTATATATTAAGTTTATACTGTATATACATGTAGTGTAAACATAATACTTTGTCACAGTTTAAATTAGATAGAATGTTCTGGTTGACACATATCTATAAAAGCAATACACAAAGCGGAATGCAGATATCAGGTTTTATTTATTACTTTACCTTTGAAAAATCTTCTTACTGCAACATATGAATTTTGTATAATTGAATATAAAGTAGCAATAGCTTAACCTTTTTTTTTTATTTCGATCTATTTCATATAAAACATGCCTTATTAATTAAACATTATCACAAATCAATTTAAGGTCTGCATGTAGTGTTTGAAAACAAAAGATTTATGAACTATTTACAATATCATTGACATGCCGTTATCAATTTCATGGAACTGTGATTTTATATAATTGGAGTGTGATGAAGTGATCAACAGTGATATGCTTCTTAAAGTTAATTTCTAATATTGTCACTTCCAGGAAGTTAATTAATGCAGTAATTCATATTATAGGCCATATTGGTATTCATACTGAACATTAACCCTCATTGGAAAATCAGTTTGTAATAACAAAAAAAAAGTGTGATTTATAGATCGCAGAAATCTTTAATTGCATTGAACATCCTTCGTGAATATAAAAAAAGTGTGATTTGTTGCTTTTGATTTTCAGTAATAACAAACAAAAAAGAAAGAAAGAAAAACAAGTGTAATCTAGATATCTGTGAAATCTCTTTCCTTCACATCAGCTGGTTTATTTGAAGAATATTATATTTTCCCCATTATTAATCGGGAGATTAGTATTTAGATAATTGAAAATACAAGAAAGAAACAAATCATTCAACCTAAATACTTTATAATTAATATTCATATTCTTAAAAACTTGACTCAAGCTAGCGAACAATTGTAGCGAACAATTAGCCAGCGAACAATTAGGAGGTATAACTAAAAACCACAATTTCACATAAGACAATCACGTTTTTTTCGAGCTAGCGAACAATTACAGAGACCTAGCGGACAATTATGAGAATATTCAAAATATTAAACAAAAACGAATAAAAAAAATTAAAACAAAAGGGATACCATAAAGATTTTGACCAATTTATAGAGATTGTGACAGGCAACGACTGTAAAGGTAACATAGAGGAGACATTATCGTATCTACTAAGACAAACTCCAGAATGGTTTATGTTTAAAAATCTGAAGTTAAGTTTAAAAAACTGAAATTGTAAAAACGAAAAGGGAGGAGGGGGCATACATTAAGCTGATTTTTGACCCATTTATAGAGATGGTGACGGTATACGACTGCATAGGTGATGCAGCTGAGACATAAGCGTATCTATTAAGACGAACTCCAGGATGGTTTATGTTAAAAATCTGAAGTTAGGTTGAAAAAATTGTAATTAAAAACAAAAAGGGGGATACCTTAATTTGATTGTTGACCCATTCATAGAGACTGTGACGGGCAACGACTGCCTATAGGTAATGTAGAGGAGACATTGGCGCAACGTTTAGAAAAATCTCCAGAGTAGTTTATGTTCGAAAATATGAATTTACGGTTAAAAAACTGAAATTGTGAAATTGACAAAATGAGATTAGGGGGGTAGGGCACTAAAAGAAAAATTTGGACCATTTTAAAGAGATTGTGACGGGCAACGACTATATAGGTGTTAAAGAGGAGACAATGGCGCATCGTTTAAGAAAATCTCTAGAGTGGTTTATGTTCGAAAATCTGAAGTTACGGTTAAAAAACTGAATTTTTTATTGTGAAATTGACAAAATGAGTTTAGGGGGGTAGGGCACTAAAAGAAACAATTGGACCATTTTAAAGAGATTGTGACGGGCAACGACTATATAGGTGTTGTAGAGGAGACATTGGCGCATCGTTTAAGAAAATCTCCTGAGTGGTTTATGTTCGAAAATCTTAAGTTACGGTTAAAAAACTGAAAATGTGAAATTGACAAAATGAGATTATGGGGGTAGGTCAATTTAAGTTAATTTTGGACCAATTTCAAGAGATTGTGACGGGCAACGATTATATAGGTGTTGTAGAGGAGACATTGGTGCATCGTTAAGGAAAATCTACAGAGTGGTTTATGTTCGAAAATCTGAAGTTCCGGTTAAAAAACTGAAATTGTGAAATTGACTAAATGAGATTGGGGGTTAGGCCAATTTAAGTTAATTTTGGACCAATTTCAAGAGATTGTGACGGGCAACGACTATATAGGTGTTGTAGAAGAGACATTGGTGCATCGTTTAGGAAAATCTCCAGAGTGGTTTATGTTCGAAAATCTGAAGTTACGGTTAAAAAACTGAAACTTTTATTGTGAAATTGACAAAATGAGATTAGGGGGCTAGGGCAATTCAAGTTAATTTTGGACTAATATGAAGAGATTGTGACGGGCAACGACTATATGAGTGTTGTAGAGAAGACAATGGCGCATCGTTTAAGAAAATCTCCAGAGTGGTTTATGTTCGAAAATCTGAAGTTACGGTTAAAAAACTGAAACTTTTATTGTAAAATTGACAAAATGAGATTAGGGGGTAGGGCAATTTAAGTTAATTTTGGACCAATTTGAAGAGATTGTGACGGGCAACGACTATAAAGGTGTTGTAGAGGAGACAATGGCGCATCATTTAAGAAAATCTCCAGAGTGGTTTATGTTCGAAAAATCTGAAGTTACGGTTAAAAAACTGAAAATGTTATTGTGAAATTGACAAAATGAGATTAGGGGGGTAGGCCAATTTAAATTATTTTTGGACCAATTTTAAGAGATTGTGACGGGCAACGATTACATAGGTGTTGTAGAGGAGACATTGGCGCATCGTTTAAGAAAATCTCCAGAGTGGTTTATGTTCGAAAATCTGAATTTCCGGTCAAAAAACTGAAATTGTGAAATTGACAAATTGAGATTAGGGGGGTAGGCCAATTTAAGATAATTTTGGACCAATTTCAAGAGATTGTGACGGGCAACGACTATATAGGTGTTGTAGAGGAGACATTGGCGCATCGTTTAAGAAAATCTCCAGAGTGGATTATGTTCGAAAACCTGAAGTTACGGTTAAAAAACTGAAATTGTGAAATTGACAAAATGAGATTAGGGGGGTAGGCCAATTTAATTTAATTTTGGACCAATTTCAAGAGATTGTGACGGGCAACGATTACAAAGGTGTTGTAGAGGAGACATCGGCGCATTGTTTAAGAAAATCTCCAGAGTGGTTAATGTTCGAAAATCTGAAGTTCCGGTTAAAAAACTGAAATGGTGAAATTGACTAAATGAGATTGGGGGTTAGGCCAATTTAAGTTAATTTTGGACCAATTTTTAGAGATTGTGACGGGCAACGACTATATAGGTGTTGTAGAGGAGACATTGGCGCATCGTTTAGGAAAATCTCCAGAGTGGTTTATGTTCGAAAATCTGAAGTTACGGTTAAAAAACTGAAAATTTTATTGTGAAATTGACAAAATGAGATTTGGGGGGTAGGGCAATTCAAGTTAATTTTGGACCTATTTCAAGAGATTGTGACGGACAACGATTATAAAGGTGTTGTAGAAGAAACAATGGCGCATCGTTTAAGAAAATCTCAAGAGTAGTTTATGTTCGAAAATCTGAAGTTACGGTTAAAAAACTGAAAATGTTATTGTGAAATTGACAAAATGAGATTAGGGGGGTAGGCCAATTTAAGTTATTTTTGGACCAATTTCAAGAGATTGTGACGGGCAACGATTACATAGGTGTTGTAGAGGAGACATTGGCGCATCGTTTAAGAAAATCTCTAGAGTGGTTTATGTTCGAAAATCTGAAGTTCCGGTCAAAAAACTGAAATTGTGAAATTGACAAATTGAGGTTAGGGGGGTAGGCCTATTTAAGATAATTTTGGACCAATTTCAAGAGATTGTGACGGGCAACGACTATATAGGTGTTGTAGAGGAGACATTGGCGCATCGTTCAAGAAAATCTCCAGAGTGGATTATGTTCGAAAATCTGAAGTTACGGTTAAAAAACTGAAATTGTGAAATTGACAAAATGGGATTAGGGGGGTAGGCCAATTTAATTTAATTTTGGACCAATTTCAAGAGATTGTGACGGGCAACGATTACAAAGGTGTTGTAGAGGAGACATCGGCGCATCGTTTAAGAAAATCTCCAGAGTAGTTTATGTTCGAAAATCTGAAGTTACGGTTAAAAAACTGAAAATTTTATTGTGAAATTGACAAAATGAGATTAAAGGGGTAGGGCACTAAAAGAAAAATTTGGACCATTTTAAAGAGATTGTGACGGGCAACGACTATATAGGTGTTGTAGAGGAGACATTGGTGCATCGTTTAGGAAAATCTCCTGAGTGGTTTATGTTCGAAAATCTGAAGTTACGGTTAAAAAACTGAAAATTTTATTGTGAAATTGACAAAATGAGATTAAGGGGCTAGGGCACTAAAAGAAAAATTTGGACCATTTTAAAGAGATTGTGACGGGCAACGACTATATAGGTGTTAAAGAGGAGACAATGGCGCATCGTTTAAGAAAATCTCGAGTGGTTTATGTTCGAAAATCTGAAGTTACGGTTAAAAAACTGAATTTTTTATTGTGAAATTGACAAAATGAGTTTAGGGGGGTAGGGCACTAAAAGAAACAATTGGACCATTTTAAAGAGATTGTGACGGGCAACGACTATATAGGTGTTGTAGAGGAGACATTGGCGCATCGTTTAAGAAAATCTCCTGAGTGGTTTATGTTCGAAAATCTTAAGTTACGGTTAAAAAACTGAAAATGTGAAATTGACAAAATGAGATTATGGGGGTAGGTCAATTTAAGTTAATTTTGGACCAATTTCAAGAGATTGTGACGGGCAACGATTATATAGGTGTTGTAGAGGAGACATTGGTGCATCGTTAAGGAAAATCTACAGAGTGGTTTATGTTCGAAAATCTGGAGTTCCGGTTAAAAAACTGAAATTGTGAAATTGACTAAATGAGATTGGGGGTTAGGCCAATTTAAGTTAATTTTGGACCAATTTCAAGAGATTGTGACGGGCAACGACTATATAGGTGTTGTAGAAGAGACATTGGTGCATCGTTTAGGAAAATCTCCAGAGTGGTTTATGTTCGAAAATCTGAAGTTACGGTTAAAAAACTGAAACTTTTATTGTGAAATTGACAAAATGAGATTAGGGGGCTAGGGCAATTCAAGTTAATTTTGGACTAATATGAAGAGATTGTGACGGGCAACGACTATATGAGTGTTGTAGAGAAGACAATGGCGCATCGTTTAAGAAAATCTCCAGAGTGGTTTATGTTCGAAAATCTGAAGTTACGGTTAAAAAACTGAAACTTTTATTGTAAAATTGACAAAATGAGATTAGGGGGTAGGGCAATTTAAGTTAATTTTGGACCAATTTGAAGAGATTGTGACGGGCAACGACTATAAAGGTGTTGTAGAGGAGACAATGGCGCATCATTTAAGAAAATCTCCAGAGTGGTTTATGTTCGAAAAATCTGAAGTTACGGTTGAAAAACTGAAAATGTTATTGTGAAATTGACAAAATGAGATTAGGGGGGTAGGCCAATTTAAATTATTTTTGGACCAATTTTAAGAGATTGTGACGGGCAACGATTACATAGGTGTTGTAGAGGAGACATTGGCGCATCGTTTAAGAAAATCTCCAGAGTGGTTTATGTTCGAAAATCTGAATTTCCGGTCAAAAAACTGAAATTGTGAAATTGACAAATTGAGATTAGGGGGGTAGGCCAATTTAAGATAATTTTGGACCAATTTCAAGAGATTGTGACGGGCAACGACTATATAGGTGTTGTAGAGGAGACATTGGCGCATCGTTTAAGAAAATCTCCAGAGTGGATTATGTTCGAAAACCTGAAGTTACGGTTAAAAAACTGAAATTGTGAAATTGACAAAATGAGATTAGGGGGGTAGGCCAATTTAATTTAATTTTGGACCAATTTCAAGAGATTGTGACGGGCAACGATTACAAAGGTGTTGTAGAGGAGACATCGGCGCATTGTTTAAGAAAATCTCCAGAGTGGTTAATGTTCGAAAATCTGAAGTTCCGGTTAAAAAACTGAAATGGTGAAATTGACTAAATGAGATTGGGGGTTAGGCCAATTTAAGTTAATTTTGGACCAATTTTTAGAGATTGTGACGGGCAACGACTATATAGGTGTTGTAGAGGAGACATTGGCGCATCGTTTAGGAAAATCTCCAGAGTGGTTTATGTTCGAAAATCTGAAGTTACGGTTAAAAAACTGAAAATTTTATTGTGAAATTGACAAAATGAGATTTGGGGGGTAGGGCAATTCAAGTTAATTTTGGACCTATTTCAAGAGATTGTGACGGACAACGATTATAAAGGTGTTGTAGAAGAAACAATGGCGCATCGTTTAAGAAAATCTCAAGAGTAGTTTATGTTCGAAAATCTGAAGTTACGGTTAAAAAACTGAAAATGTTATTGTGAAATTGACAAAATGAGATTAGGGGGGTAGGCCAATTTAAGTTATTTTTGGACCAATTTCAAGAGATTGTGACGGGCAACGATTACATAGGTGTTGTAGAGGAGACATTGGCGCATCGTTTAAGAAAATCTCTAGAGTGGTTTATGTTCGAAAATCTGAAGTTCCGGTCAAAAAACTGAAATTGTGAAATTGACAAATTGAGGTTAGGGGGGTAGGCCTATTTAAGATAATTTTGGACCAATTTCAAGAGATTGTGACGGGCAACGACTATATAGGTGTTGTAGAGGAGACATTGGCGCATCGTTCAAGAAAATCTCCAGAGTGGATTATGTTCGAAAATCTGAAGTTACGGTTAAAAAACTGAAATTGTGAAATTGACAAAATGAGATTAGGGGGGTAGGCCAATTTAATTTAATTTTGGACCAATTTCAAGAGATTGTGACGGGCAACGATTACAAAGGTGTTGTAGAGGAGACATCGGCGCATCGTTTAAGAAAATCTCCAGAGTAGTTTATGTTCGAAAATCTGAAGTTACGGTTAAAAAACTGAAAATTTTATTGTGAAATTGACAAAATGAGATTAAAGGGGTAGGGCACTAAAAGAAAAATTTGGACCATTTTAAAGAGATTGTGACGGGCAACGACTATATAGGTGTTGTAGAGGAGACATTGGTGCATCGTTTAGGAAAATCTCCTGAGTGGTTTATGTTCGAAAATCTGAAGTTACGGTTAAAAAACTGAAAATTTTATTGTGAAATTGACAAAATGAGATTAAGGGGCTAGGGCACTAAAAGAAAAATTTGGACCATTTTAAAGAGATTGTGACGGGCAACGACTATATAGGTGTTAAAGAGGAGACAATGGCGCATCGTTTAAGAAAATCTCTAGAGTGGTTTATGTTCGAAAATCTGAAGTTACGGTTAAAAAACTGAATTTTTTATTGTGAAATTGACAAAATGAGTTTAGGGGGGTAGGGCACTAAAAGAAACAATTGGACCATTTTAAAGAGATTGTGACGGGCAACGACTATATAGGTGTTGTAGAGGAGACATTGGCGCATCGTTTAAGAAAATCTCCTGAGTGGTTTATGTTCGAAAATCTTAAGTTACGGTTAAAAAACTGAAAATGTGAAATTGACAAAATGAGATTATGGGGGTAGGTCAATTTAAGTTAATTTTGGACCAATTTCAAGAGATTGTGACGGGCAACGATTATATAGGTGTTGTAGAGGAGACATTGGTGCATCGTTAAGGAAAATCTACAGAGTGGTTTATGTTCGAAAATCTGAAGTTCCGGTTAAAAAACTGAAATTGTGAAATTGACTAAATGAGATTGGGGGTTAGGCCAATTTAAGTTAATTTTGGACCAATTTCAAGAGATTGTGACGGGCAACGACTATATAGGTGTTGTAGAAGAGACATTGGTGCATCGTTTAGGAAAATCTCCAGAGTGGTTTATGTTCGAAAATCTGAAGTTACGGTTAAAAAACTGAAACTTTTATTGTGAAATTGACAAAATGAGATTAGGGGGCTAGGGCAATTCAAGTTAATTTTGGACTAATATGAAGAGATTGTGACGGGCAACGACTATATGAGTGTTGTAGAGAAGACAATGGCGCATCGTTTAAGAAAATCTCCAGAGTGGTTTATGTTCGAAAATCTGAAGTTACGGTTAAAAAACTGAAACTTTTATTGTAAAATTGACAAAATGAGATTAGGGGGTAGGGCAATTTAAGTTAATTTTGGACCAATTTGAAGAGATTGTGACGGGCAACGACTATAAAGGTGTTGTAGAGGAGACAATGGCGCATCATTTAAGAAAATCTCCAGAGTGGTTTATGTTCGAAAAATCTGAAGTTACGGTTAAAAAACTGAAAATGTTATTGTGAAATTGACAAAATGAGATTAGGGGGGTAGGCCAATTTAAATTATTTTTGGACCAATTTTAAGAGATTGTGACGGGCAACGATTACATAGGTGTTGTAGAGGAGACATTGGCGCATCGTTTAAGAAAATCTCCAGAGTGGTTTATGTTCGAAAATCTGAATTTCCGGTCAAAAAACTGAAATTGTGAAATTGACAAATTGAGATTAGGGGGGTAGGCCAATTTAAGATAATTTTGGACCAATTTCAAGAGATTGTGACGGGCAACGACTATATAGGTGTTGTAGAGGAGACATTGGCGCATCGTTTAAGAAAATCTCCAGAGTGGATTATGTTCGAAAACCTGAAGTTACGGTTAAAAAACTGAAATTGTGAAATTGACAAAATGAGATTAGGGGGGTAGGCCAATTTAATTTAATTTTGGACCAATTTCAAGAGATTGTGACGGGCAACGATTACAAAGGTGTTGTAGAGGAGACATCGGCGCATTGTTTAAGAAAATCTCCAGAGTGGTTAATGTTCGAAAATCTGAAGTTCCGGTTAAAAAACTGAAATGGTGAAATTGACTAAATGAGATTGGGGGTTAGGCCAATTTAAGTTAATTTTGGACCAATTTTTAGAGATTGTGACGGGCAACGACTATATAGGTGTTGTAGAGGAGACATTGGCGCATCGTTTAGGAAAATCTCCAGAGTGGTTTATGTTCGAAAATCTGAAGTTACGGTTAAAAAACTGAAAATTTTATTGTGAAATTGACAAAATGAGATTTGGGGGGTAGGGCAATTCAAGTTAATTTTGGACCTATTTCAAGAGATTGTGACGGACAACGATTATAAAGGTGTTGTAGAAGAAACAATGGCGCATCGTTTAAGAAAATCTCAAGAGTAGTTTATGTTCGAAAATCTGAAGTTACGGTTAAAAAACTGAAAATGTTATTGTGAAATTGACAAAATGAGATTAGGGGGGTAGGCCAATTTAAGTTATTTTTGGACCAATTTCAAGAGATTGTGACGGGCAACGATTACATAGGTGTTGTAGAGGAGACATTGGCGCATCGTTTAAGAAAATCTCTAGAGTGGTTTATGTTCGAAAATCTGAAGTTCCGGTCAAAAAACTGAAATTGTGAAATTGACAAATTGAGGTTAGGGGGGTAGGCCTATTTAAGATAATTTTGGACCAATTTCAAGAGATTGTGACGGGCAACGACTATATAGGTGTTGTAGAGGAGACATTGGCGCATCGTTTAAGAAAATCTCCAGAGTGGATTATGTTCGAAAATCTGAAGTTACGGTTAAAAAACTGAAATTGTGAAATTGACAAAATGAGATTAGGGGGGTAGGCCAATTTAATTTAATTTTGGACCAATTTCAAGAGATTGTGACGGGCAACGATTACAAAGGTGTTGTAGAGGAGACATCGGCGCATCGTTTAAGAAAATCTCCAGAGTAGTTTATGTTCGAAAATCTGAAGTTACGGTTAAAAAACTGAAAATTTTATTGTGAAATTGACAAAATGAGATTAAAGGGGTAGGGCACTAAAAGAAAAATTTGGACCATTTTAAAGAGATTGTGACGGGCAACGACTATATAGGTGTTGTAGAGGAGACATTGGTGCATCGTTTAGGAAAATCTCCTGAGTGGTTTATGTTCGAAAATCTGAAGTTACGGTTAAAAAACTGAAAATTTTATTGTGAAATTGACAAAATGAGATTAAGGGGCTAGGGCACTAAAAGAAAAATTTGGACCATTTTAAAGAGATTGTGACGGGCAACGACTATATAGGTGTTGAAGAGGAGACATTGGCGCATCGTTTTCGAAAATCTCCAGAGTAGTTTATGTTCGAAAATCTGAAGTTACGGTTAAAAAACTGAAATTGTGAAATTGACAAAATGAGATTAGGGGGCATGCCAATTTAAGTTAATTTTGGACCAATTTCAAGAGATTGTGACGGGCAACGACTACATAGGTGTTGAAGAGGAGACATTGGCGCATCGTTTAAGAAAATCTCCAGAGTGGTTTATGTTGGAAAATCTGAAGTTACGGTTAAAAAATTAAAATTGTGAAATTGACAAAATGAGATTAGGGGGGGGGGGGGGGGGGGGGGGTAGGGCACTAAAAGAAAAATTTGGACCATTTTAAAGAGATTGTGACGGGCAACGACTATATAGGTGTTGAAGAGGAGACATTGGCGCATCGTTTAAGAAAATCTCCAGTGTGGTTTATGTTCGAAAATCTGAAGTTACGGTAAAAAAACTGAAAATTTTATTGTGAAATTGACAAAATGAGATTAGGGGGGTAGGGCACTAAAAGAAAAATTTGGACATTTTAAAGAGATTGTGACGGGCAACGACTATATAGGTGTTGAAGAAGAGACATTGGCGCATCGTTTAAAAAAATCTCCAGAGTAGTTTATGTTCGAAAATCTGAAGTTACGGTAAAAAAACTGAAAATTTTATTGTGAAATTGACAAAATGAGATTAGGGGGGTAGGGCACTAAAAGAAAAATTTGGACATTTTAAAGAGATTGTGACGGGCAACGACTATATAGGTGTTGAAGAAGAGACATTGGCGCATCGTTTAAAAAAATCTCCAGAGTAGTTTATGTTCGAAAATCTGAAGTTACGGTTAAAAAACTGAAATTGTGAAATTGAGTAAATGAGATTGGGGATTAGGCCAATTTAAGTTAATTTTGGACCAATTTCAAGAGATTGTGACGGGCAACGACTATATAGGTGTTGTAGAGGAGACATTGGCGCATCGTTTAGGAAAATCTCCAGAGTGGTTTATGTTCGAAAATCTGAAGTTACGGTTAAAAAACTGAAAATTTTATTGTGAAATTGACAAAATGAGATTAAGGGGGTAGGGCACTAAAAATAAAATTTGGACCATTTTAAAGAGATTGTGACGGGCAACGACTATAAAGGTGTTGAAGAGGAGACATTGGCGCATCGTTTAATAAAATCTCCAGAGTGGTTTATGTTCGAAAATCTGAAGTTACGGTTAAAAAACTGAAATTGTGAAATTGACAAAATGAGATTAGGGGGCAGACCAATTTAAGTTAATTTTGGACCAATTTAAGAGATTGTGACGGGCAACGATTATATAGGTGTTGTAAAGGAGACATTGGCGCATCGTTTAAGAAAATCTCCAAAGTGGTTTATGTTCGAAAATCTGAAGTTCCGGTTAAAAAACTGAAATTGTGAAATTGACAAAATGAGATTAGGGGGGTAGGCCAATTTAAGTTAATTTTGGACCAATTTCAAGAGATTGTGACGGGCAACCACTATATAGGTGTTGTAGAGGAGACATTGGCGGATCGTTTAAGAAAATCTCCAGAGTGGTTTATGTTCGAAAATCTGAAGTTACGGTTAAAAAACTGAAAATTTTATTGTGAAATTGACAAAATGAGATTAAGGGGGTAGGGCACTAAAAGAAAAATTTGGACCATTTTAAAGTGATTGTGACGGGCAACGACTATATAGGTGTTGAAGAGGAGACATTGGCGCATCGTTTAAGAAAATCTCCAGAGTAGTTTATGTTCGAAAATCTGAAGTTACGGTTTAAAAACTGAAATAGTGAAATTGACAAATAGAGATTAGGGGGCAGGCCAATTTAAGTTAATTTTGGACCAATTTAAGAGATTGTGACGGGCAACGACTATATAGGTGTTGTAAAGGAGACATTGGCGCATCGTTTAAGAAAATCTTCAGAGTGGTTTATGTTCGAAAATCTGAAGTTCCGGTTAAAAAACTGAAATTGTGAAATTGACTAAATGAGATTGGGGGTTAGGCCAATTTAAATTAATTTTGAATTAATTTGAAGAGATTGTGACGGGCAACGACTATATAGGTGTTGTAGAGGAGACATTGGCGCATCGTTTAGGAAAATCTCCAGAGTGGTTTAAGTTCGAAAATCTGAAGTTACGGTTAAAAAACTGAAAATTTTATTGTGAAATTGACAAAATGAGATTAAAGGGGTAGGGCACTAAAAGAAAAAATTGGACCATTTTAAAGAGATTATGACGGGCAACGACTATATAGGTGTTGTAGAGGAGACATTGGCGCATCATTTATGAAAATCTCCTGAGTGGTTTATGTTCGAAAATCTGAAGTTACGGTTAAAAAACTGAAAATTTTATTGTGAAATTGACAGAATGAGATTAAGGGGGTAGGGCACTAAAAGAAAAATTTGGACCATTTTAAAGAGATTGTGACGGGCAACGACTATATAGGTGTTGAAGAGGAGACATTGGCGCATCGTTTAAGAAAATCTCCAGAGTGGTTTATGTTCGAAAATCTGAAGTTACGGTTAAAAAACTGAAATTGTGAAATTGACAAAATGAGATTAGGGGGCAGGCCAATTTAAGTTAATTTTGGACCAATTTCAAGAGAATGTGACGGGCAACGACTATACAGGTGTTGTAAAGGAGACATTGGCGCATCGTTTAAGAAAATCTCTTGAGTGGTTTATGTTCGAAAATCTGAATTTCCGGTTAAAAAACTGAAATTGTGAAATTGACTAAATGAGATTGGGGGTTAGGCCAATTTAAGTTAATTTTGGACCAATTTCAAGAGATTGTGACGGGCAACGACTATATAGGTGTTGTAGAAGAGACATTGGCGCATCGTTTAGGAAAATCTCCAGAGTGGTTTATGTTCGAAAATCTGAAGTTACGGTTAAAAAACTGAAACTTTTATTGTGAAATTGACAAAATGAGATTAGGGGGTAGGGCACTAAAAATAAAATTTTGACCATTTTAAAGAGATTGTGACGGGCAACGACTATAAAGGTGTTGAAGAGGAGACATTGGCGCATCGTTTAATAAAATCTCCAGAGTGGTTTATGTTCGAAAATCTGAAGTTACGGTTAAAAAACTGAAATTGTGAAATTGACAAAATGAGATTAGGGGGCAGGCCAATTTAAGTTAATTTTGGACCAATTTGAAGAGATTGTGACGGGCAACGACTATATAGGTTTTGTAGAGGAGACAATGGCGCATCGTTTAAGAAAATCTCCAGAGTGGTTTATGTTCGAAAATCTGAAGTTACGGTTAAAAATCTGAAATTGTGAAATTGACAAAAACGGAAAAATTGATGAAATTTTCTTTGCCGTTCTCTAACTTCAGTTTGCCTCAACCAAATGTTATGAAACTTAGACACAATGCTTATTACCACAAAACGATCTCAACTGTATGTGGAAGTTGACTCATGCATATTTAAAATCTTGAAAAATAGACCAACACTCATCCTTAATGTTTAAAATTAATTATTTTCCAATTAATCAAAGTGACAATTTATATACCTTCAGACATTTATTGACATGTACAATATAATATTTCAGATCACTTGAAGCAGTATTGGCAGTAATTTTAAAGTGATCATTTGATTAAGCATTTGAATGGGCTTGATAGTGCTATCTTTTTTCGATATCTCTCTTTTTGTAGTATTCATTCAAAATTCGTAATTTGTCTGAATAAACATATCTTTAATGAATAAATATCACAAAATAATAAAGAAAAAACATACGGAAACAGAAGAGAGCAAGTGGCCGAAAATGGTTTATTTATTACAATAACAAAAATAGACATAATTTGAAAGTCACAATTATGAAATGCTTACGTTTTCCCTTTTCTTTAGATTACTACGTATTCGTGAACATATACATGCAAACAAATAAATATTTTCCTCTCATTCTACGTTTAGAATTAACAATGGGAATGGAATTAAATGAGGTTTTTCTAATCATTTAATTTTATTATACTTCACGTCAAAATGCCATATTTTGATTGGCTAATACGAGGGTGTTAATTTACTCTATTACCCTTCATGGAGACGCTTGATCAAGTGTGCGCTTTATTAAATACGACTCTATCATATGGCAAATACTCTATTACCCTTCACGGAGACGCTTGATCAAGTGTGCGCTTTATTAAATACGACTCTATCCTATGGCAAAAACTCAAGAGTTTGTCCAATTTTTAAAAGTGGCGATGCTTGTAATCCTGATAATTATAGACCAATAGCAGTATTGCCTTGTCTCTCCAAAATCATAGAACGACATATAGCTGATAGTTTGTATATATATTTAAATAGTAATGACCTTCTTAATACTACACAGTCAGGTTTCAGACCTAAACATTCGTGCACAACTGCACTTACTAAATTAGTAGATGAATGGTTAGCAAATATAGATAATGGAGAAATAAACGGAGTTATATTTTTAGATTTAAAGAAAGCTTTTGATCTGGTTAATCATATTATTTTATTAAAAAAGCTTGAATATTATAATGTTTCAAACTGTACATTAGACTGGTTTAAGTCATACTTGTTTGAACGAAGTCAACAAGTTAAGGTCAATAACGTCATGTCTAATACTAAATGCATAAAAACTGGTGTACCACAAGGCTCTATCCTTGGCCCTCTGTTATTTATTTTATATATCAATGATTTACCACTGAACATAAAAAATTCATTAATAGATTTATATGCAGATGATTCTACATTACATAGTAAAGGTAATAATGTACTTCAGTTAACTGCTAACCTTCAAAATGATATTCATGTAATTGAAAACTGGTGTTCGCAAAATTGTATGAAACTAAATGCCAAAAAGTGTAAATCAATGATTATTGGTTCAAAACAGAGGCCTTATTCAACTGGGAACAGTTTAGATATCAAAATTTCAGATGAACAAATAGAGAATGTAGATTGTGAAAAACTTCTCGGTTTATATATCGACAAAAACCTAAATTGGAATGAGCAAATAGATAAAATGTCATGTACAATATCAAATAGAATCAATTTATTAAAAAAGATAAGAAAATATTTACCTATGCATATACGTATTATTTATTTTAATGCTTATATTCTGCCATTGTTTGATTATTGTTGCAATATATGGGGAAGTTGCTATGAAAGTGGAATAAATAAACTTAATAAGTTATTAAAGAAATCTGCTAGGGTTATAGTAGAAGCTGACATAATGACATCATCCAGTTTGTTGTTTAATAGTTTAAACTGGTTAAATGTGGAAAAACGCATTCAATATCAAAAGGCAATACTTGTATTTAAATCATTAAATGATATGGTTCCTAACTATTTACAAGAAAACTTTCATTTTATTGGTAATCAGAATTATAATTTACGTTCGGCTGATGAAAAACTATTAAATCTTCCGAAACCAAAAACAAACTTTTTAAAGAAAACTTTTACATATTCAGGTTCTCAAATATGGAACAGTTTACCAAATGAAATAAACATGAGTAATACACTTATATCTTTTAAAACAAAATGTTACAAATTTTCATCAATTGTGCAAATTAATATGCTTTTTCATTATTATCTAGATACAATTGTATATTGTGTATAATATATCATTATAATATTGTATGTACTTATAAATATGTTATTATTATTTTGAGGACTCTCAGGAAGATTAGTTTTAACTAATGGGATTATCCTCTTGAAATAAAGATTATTTATTTATTTATTTATTTATTACCCTTCACGGAGACGCTTGATCAAGTGTGCGCTTTATTAAATACGGATGGTTGTTATGTACAAGACGTCATAGTTTATTACTTTGAATTTGAAATTTAATCGACAGTAATAACAGAACATTCAGTATAATAAATTAAATAACACATGTCTGAGAGGGTGATAGAGCAGATTGTTACCCCTCGAAAAGACATTGTCAACCTTGGCTTCGCCTCAGTTGACAATGTTTTCTCGGGGTAACAATCTGCTCAATAACCCTCTCAGCTATGTGTTATTTATATAATGTATAATTCTGTTAATATTTGAAATGTATGTTCTTATCATTTAGTTACTTTTTGTTGGGTTGCTTAATGATTGACATTTGCACTTCATTTGGTTTTATTTATACCAAATGAATACTCATTCATTTTACAATAACAATAACAATAGGTCTTGACAGATACAAGTTCTTAATTACTTCATTTAATTTAAGGATGAAAATGCAAAGGGATACTGAATAACTATTACATCTTATTTACTTTTGTTTTAATGAGTTTGGACAGATGGGCATAAATCCTTCATTTGAAACAATTAAACTTGTTATAAAATATTGTAAGAGGAAATCTGTCACTGAAACCAATTAATCCACCTTAAAATTTGATGGTTCACACAATAAAATTCTAACCTTAGAGATTTGGTAAATTGTTTTAAATGGCTTTCTATAATCATTATCATGATCATGATAATCTATCATGTGTCTCTAGATTTCAATTCATGTTTTATTAAAGAAACAGGGGGGGGGGGGGGGGGACACACACATTGAATGAAAAGTGATATTACAAATTTAATATTACATAACCAAATAACGAAACATTTAACATAAATAGTTTAAGAAAGGTCGTAATGGAATTGTAGCAAACTTTGCACACTTTTAAATGACTTTGTAAATCAACGAAAAATAATCCGGCGTTATGGTCATTATTTTTCACAACAATTCTTTCAGTGGAATTTTGATAAAGTCGTGTATTTTTTCATGAAAAGGTTCTGTTTTGTACACATCGCTATGTGTGATTTCTCGAAATTTCTACATTTTCTGCTATTTATCCGTAGCGAGTTAACTTCTCCAGCTAAAATTTTACCGCTGGTAAATCATTTGTTATTTGTCTCATAATAGTTAAATTCATATAATGGCACTCATACATATAAGTTTTATAACATCAAGAATCAATTTCAAATAAATTTCAAACCTTCGTTCAGTTTAATAAAGGAAATAAAATACGAAACATTCTTACACATTTTTCAAATATTTACAAATTGAACCTTATATACCCGTATATATAATGTTTTGGTGAAACACTTATATTTTCTTTCCTCCTTCATATTCAACTGTCTTGCCGATTGCAGCCTGCAACCAACGGGAAGTGCTATTTTGCAGGTTGCGGGTTGCGGGTTGCAGGTTGCGGGTTGCGGGTTGCAGGTTGCAGGTTGTGGGTTGCGGGTTGCAGGTCACACATATAAATATTATATACGTAAAAAGGTCATATTAGTTGAATTAATACATATAAAATCTACCCCATGACTAATAAAGGAGAAGGCTCACGAAGGGTTAAAATTGTCCCTAAATTTTTGATGTTTTTTTAAATCGGGACAAAAACTTAAAACTTATAGAAATACTTGTGATAATACTATTAAGACAAAAATATATTTTTTTTGCACCTTCCTTTCAACTTTATGAAGCTATGACCCCTTAAATAAACATTATTTGTATTAAAGGTCAATTTTGGTAAATTTTTTAATTAATTAAGCTTGGCCGCCATTCACGATCCAAAATGTTTTGATATTGATGAACTCTATATCCGCAAAATTGGAATCTTTTAGTTACAAAACATTTTGGATCGTAGGTGGCGGCCAAGGGTTTCCTAAAGCTTTTGGGTCTGAAAATTGCACAAGATCATCATATTTTGACAAAATGTCCAAAATGGGCCTACTTTGGAGAATATTATGTACTTTTATGAAAAGAACAGATTTATTTAGCAGTAAGGTTTTTGAAAAAGACCAATTTACGAACCAAACTGTGAACCTTTTGGTGTTTTATGATAAAGTTGATATTTTAGGCCATTTTGTGCCATAAGTGAACCTTGTCCTTACAATTATTTCTTACAGTACTGTGTGGTAAAAGTGTCTTGTCAGTTATCAGTTGTCAGTATTTAATTTTCTTTTTATCATAATCTTCAAATTCAATAATCATAATTTTAATACACATACATGTATCTTTTGATGCTAATCGTACTGCTCAATTGCTATTAATAGTTCTTAACATTGATTCTATAGTGAAGTTAAAGTAATAAAAACTTCAAATTGACATAGGCTGAACAGGTTCTATGGACACATTAATCTGTCTTAATCTAGTTACATAAACAATTAAATTCATTTCAATGGACGTTAAAAATCTTTGAGGCTAATATTAAGAAATTATTAGCTTTAAATAATTAATTGCTTTTTTTTGCCAAAACAGAAGGGACACCTCTATTTGTCGGTCTTTACTCAGTGATTTAGCACTTTTGGTTATCTCTAGCAGTTATCTGGTTTCTCAACTGTCAAGTCAAACAGTAACTTTATTTTTATAAAACTTTATTCAAGGTGAGCAAAAAATACAACTTTTAAAACAGAAGTGTGTTCAGTTGCTTAAACAGCCATTTTCTGAGAATACATTTCTGTTTGGCCTCCCCAACATTACTGACTGGTTTGTCAGAAAGAGACAAAACACCTCGCAAAACACGATTATTAAGTTTACGTATAATTTCTCCAATACAGAAGTGACGTACTTAGATACTGAGGTGTACAAAGGGGAGCATTTTAAATCGAGTGGTGTCCTTGATTTCAGGTTGCATGTCTTATGAGTATCTCCCAATTACAAGTGCACATCTTAGACATACTTTTCAAATTGTAATAACAAGTGAAACAAGTCGTCACTTAAGAAACAACTAGAACACACCCGCGAAATCGCGGGCTTTTAGAGTGTGGTTGAAAGTATGTAATCTGTTGTAGGATGAATTTTTGTAAAAGATTTTATGACTGGAGAATTTCAAAAACGGTATCAAATTAGAAAGGTCATAGGTACATGTACTTGGGGACATTACAATTTTTTTTTAGCCCTCCCCCCTTTTTTCCAAAGTCCGTTATTTTTTGTTTTTCTGTTAATTTTAATTATTTTCGCGTTTTTCTGTATATTATGAACATACATATACTATAAATGAAGTGCATTTGCTATTTACTATCAATTCCAAGTTTACTATCTAGGGCGGTCACTGATATATTATATAGAGACTCTCTAGATCTCTAAATAATATAGCAGTGACCGCCGTGGATAGTAGACTTGGAATTGATAGTAAATAGCAAATACACTTTATTTATAGTATATGCATTATCATAGTACATGTAGTATACAGAAAACGCGAAAATAATTGTCCTGTTCCCAAGTACTTATGAAAATTATATGTAATTTTAAGAGTCCTAAACGGAAGTCTTGTCTATGACTTAAGAGTCCGTCCGATGAAGAAAATATTATCGGGACGCCTTTATTATCGTTTCCTCCAAAAATAACCCAAACTGAATAATCATAAGCGAGGATGACAAATGCGACTATGCGTGATACCTATAGGACACAGAGGCATGATGATTTATTTATTGTGGAAGAAAGAGAAGCGACACACAAAATGAGGTCTTCTCATTTAATAGTATAAATAGCAACGAGACTGATCTCAACAACATTTTATGACTTTGGAGAAATAAACTTATAGATAGAGGAGGTTATGATATTAAAGTTTCAAACTGCGTAAGACATTACAGATGTGAAACACAAGATTAAAAGATGCAGTACACTCTGTCAAATAATTTTAGAAAAAAGGAAATTTCACTTGCACTGCATGGTAACTAAATAATTATATAACCCTGCAGTAATAATTCTTAACAGAGCTATTAAGAAACATTGGCATATTTTTCAAAGAGATGAATATTGTTTTGATTGATATTCAATAAAAAAGGAGTTCCAATGTCTCCCGCGTTGCACTTATTTAATATTTTCAAGTGGCATAATTTTATCATCTTATTAAAAAAATCCGATTGTTCACCTTTATAGAACTTGTCCGAGATACTGCTGATATTAATCTAAAGTATAAGTTTTATAAATATCTGGCAAGAATTGTACCTGTATGAGCGCTAACGAGGCCATTTTCCATAAATTTAATATTTCCAAGGGACATAACTCTTTTAAAAAAAGTCGATCGTCCACCATTTTAGAACTTAATTTTAACTTTGAAGGAGCATCAATTGAAAACAAGACTTTTGAATAGGTAGGCTTTTGAGAAGGACCTTGCTAAGAATGCAATAGAACTTCGCTGAAAAATTCAGAAACACCGTTCATTAAAAATATATACAATGATATACGTATGTACATCTAGCCGTTTAAAGGCAATAAGTCTTTACCACTATATAAAAACTGTGTCAAGTCTTGATGTTTTAGTATGTATGTTCTATGCATTTGTTGAAAGTTTTACCCAGATATTTGTTCAGTTTTCTCTTATCGAACAGAATGTGTATGTATTAGATAAACTCTGAGGGTGTTAGACCAATTAAGTGCATTTACATCTCAAGATATTATGATTAATGTAAAGTGATAGATTTCTATTGTTAGGTGTAAGTTTATTTACAGCAGAATGTTGTTTAACGTAATTGGATACCCTGCCTTTAACACATGTTGATCATAAAATTGTGTAAATTAGATACACCCTCTCATGCTAATGCCCTCGTTGTATATCTAATACTTAAACCCGCAACCTTCAACCTGCAACCTGCAACCTGCAACCCGCAACCCGCAACCTGCATTTTAGACAATTTCGCAACCAACAGTCCGCTCCGGTATCACTTGGTCCAACTCTTTATTGGAATGATTGAAATATACATTGTAATCACAAGTCAATTTATCTACAAATCTACTTTTGAAATACCAAATGGTTTTTTTTCAATTCTTAATTTTCATCCTTATGATACTTTACTTCAGAACTTGTTCCTGTATTGTTATGAATTTCAGTTAATGGCCAATTTCTTAGTGAAGATTCGTCTTAATTCCATTTAATAGATACATTTAAAAACGCTTACCGTTACCTTGATGGCCTTTCTGCTTCAAATAATAAAGAATTCCCTAATCATACTGCTGAAATTTACCCCAGAGAACTTACTTTAAATAAAAGTAATACTTGTATAAACAGCAATACTTTTGCTTTTTGCAGATTTTGACATATGATTACATTTCAGTTTCATACGAACAAATTCGTAAGGGTTCCGTGGAACCCAGTGTCTCGCCTACTTTTGCTGTTAGTCGCAGGCTCAACAAAAATGGGGAAATAATTATTGCAAATTTTCCTCTAGATACTATCTTTTGATTGTAAGAAGCTTCTGTTCAAGTTTGGAAGGAATCCAGGATGGTTTATGAATCTAATAAATGTTTTAAAAACTTTAACTGCAGACTGTATGTAATGTTAACTGGAAGAACAACTAAGTCCATTTATAAGTAATATACGGAAAAACGAATTTTTTTTTTACAAAATTTCCTTCTAGATACTAGCTTTTGATCATAAACAAGCTTCTGTCCAAGTTTGGTATAAATCCAGGATAGTGTAAAGAAAGTTATTAAAATTTGAAATACTTTAACCACACAGTTAATGTTATGTTAACTGGCAGAAAAACTAAGTCCATTTATAAGTAAAATACGGATAAACAGGATTATTTTTTTAACAAAATTAACTTTTGAATACTATCTTATGATCATAAACAAGCTTCTGTCCAAGTATGGTACAAATCCAGGATAGTTTTAAGAAAGTTATTAAAATTTGAAAAACTTTAACCACAGAGTGAATGTTATGTTAACTGGCAGAAAAACTAAGTCCATTTATAAGTAAAATACGGATAAACAGGATTATTTTTTTAACAAAATTAACTTTTTAATACTATCTTATGATCATAAACAAGCTTCTGTCCAAGTATGGTACAAATCCAGGATAGTTTAAGAAAGTTATTAAAATTTGAAAAACTTTAACCACAGAGTGAATGTTATGTTAACTGGCAGAAAAACTAAGTCCATTTATAAGTAAAATACGGATAAACAGGATTTTTTTTTACAAAATTTACTTCTGGATACTATCTTATAATCATAAACAAGCTTCTGTCCAAGTTTATTAGAAATCCAGGATAGTTTAAGAAAGTTATTAAAATTTTAAAAACTTTAACCACAGAGT
Source organism: Mytilus californianus (assembly GCF_021869535.1). NCBI lineage: Eukaryota > Metazoa > Mollusca > Bivalvia > Mytilida > Mytilidae > Mytilus > Mytilus californianus. The sequence continues at coordinate 124,185,731 of NW_026262679.1, read as the reverse complement.
GAATATTTGTGGACGCCGCCGACGACGCCGGACGACGACGACGACAAGGCCGACGACGGAATGTAGGATCGCTATGTCTCGCTTTTGCGACAAAAGTCGCAGGCTCGACAAAAATCAAAAGAAAACTTCACGACGACAAAATAGACGATTTTGTGCCCTTGATCGTTTTAAAGCGTGAATTGATCGGTCTTTTTCGAGTGTTATCATGTTTTTTTCGTGTGAATATGGTGTAAAATGTTAACAAACAGACTTCTTCTCTTTTCGTTAGACGGGAAATAAAAGTTTAAAAAAAACGTCAAAGGTAAAAACATCGATTGAAGTTATACACGTTGAATATAAAATTATCCTTAGAAAGCTCTTTTTGAATATTCAAAAATGTGTAATAAAGCCATCTGTAGGGTGTAGGTAGGTGAAATTCTAACATAAAAACCGATCTAAAATTGATACTTTAAGTCAGAAGAGCATAAGTTATGGAACAAAATAACATTTGGTTGAGACAAATTGGAGTTAAAGAGAACGGAAATGAAAATTTCAGCAATTTTTCTATTTGTAAAGGAGTATAACTCTAGAATGGTAAAAGTGACGCCACCAAAATTAAAATTTGATCTGTGTTTTGTGGTAATAAGCATCGTTTGTTGATGTGGTTCATAAGTGTTTCTCGTTATTTATATAGATTTATGCCCCTCCGCTACGGCGGGGGCATAATAAGCTAAAAATATTGATAGGTTATAGAATTCCTTTTTGTTATATTTTTTTCACTAGAATTATTTCACACGCGAGTAAATGTAAATATATTTATTTTCTAAAAAAATAAAAGTTCGATATCGCACAGCTAATTCTTCTAAAATCTAGAAACAACTGATTAACATAAAAGTTGACAAACACTTAAATTGGAACACGTGCAACCTAGTTAATTCACGAGAAAGATAACAAACCGTTATTAGCTACCACAGACGAACATCTATCAACTCTTGCCATAAACTTGCGTATCGTCCCCATAACATTTACGAATTTGACAGATGCTGAGTTCGGACAGACAAAACAATAAACATTGATATAAACATCTATTAAAATTTTAAATTCAAATCAAAGTTGTGTTTTAAATTTCGTTTTTGTATTACTGTTCTCTCATATTTTCCATTATTTTGTGAAAAAATGAAATTGTCTCAGTCAAATAATTTGACAAAGTTTATCAGAAGTTTAGCTATTACCCTATTATACTCAACGAAGCTCGGAGATAAATGTACGTTCACCCGTAGAACGTTTAACGACCGTTGACTCGTCGAAAAAAGGGAAGGGGTGTGGTTTGGTCATTCAACAAGATAATTCCAAAGCTTTCAGACAAATTACTTCTTTATTTCAGCAATCACTTCTTTTTTATTAGTAAAATAAAATTAATAGGACTGTATTATATTTCTTTCCAGTTTTGGGGACCATTATTATCAATTATGTTGTGTGCAGTATACAAATATGTAATAATGTGCACGTTTACAATCATCCATGTTTTATGTGGATGGCGAAGGAGTTGACAGAAAGAGATATGCAAAAAGAATATAAAATGACATTGTCAAAGTTTTAGGACCCTGTTATTTCAATAAAAAAAATTACTTACTTCATTGTCGTGTTTGTGGACTACCGACTCAAGAGAATGTTGATTTCAACAAAGTGTGTTGTAAACGGTGTATACATACTGTCGGATAGCGGGAAAATATTGATGTACTTTTTTATACAAGTATAAAAAGTAACATCATTCCATTATACAAGGTAACACCCCCCCCCCCCCCCTATTTTTTTTAACCTAACTTCAGATTTCCAAACATAAACGATTCACGAGTTTTTCTAAATAGATACGCCAATGTCTTCTCTAATGTCTCCTCTACGTTACATATACAGTCGTTGCTAGTCACAATCTCTATAAATTGGTCTTCAATCATCTTAAGGTACGCCATCCCTCGTTTTTACAATTTCAGTTTTTTAACCGTTACTTCAGATTTTGAACATAAACCACTCTGGAGATTTTCCTAAACGATGCGCCAATGTCTCCTCTACAACACCTATATAGTCGTTGTCCGTCACAATCTCTTTGAAATGGTCCAAAATTTCCTTTTAGTGCCCTACCCCCCCTAATCTCATTTTGTCAATTTCACAATAAAATTTTCAGTTTTTTAACCGTAACTTCAGATTTTCGAACATAAACCACTCTGGAGATTTTCTTAAACGATGCGCCAATGTCTCCTCTACAACACCTATATAGTCGTTGCCCGTCACAATTTCTTTGAAGTGGTCCAAAATTTCCTTTTAGTGCCCTACCCCCTTAATCTCATTTTGTCAATTTCGCAATAAAATTTTCAGTTTTTTAACCGTAACTTCAGATTTTCGAACATAAACCACTCTGGATTATTTCTTAAACAATGCGCCATTGTCTCTTTTACAACACCTATATAGTCGTTGCCCGTCACAATCTCTTGAAATAGGTCCAAAATTAACTTAAATTGGCCTACCCCCTAATCTAATTTTGTCAATTTCACAATTTCAGATTTTTAACCGTAACTTCAGATTTTCGAACATACTGTGGATTCATTTATTTTCGTGGGTATCAATTTTAGTGGATTGAGGAAAACTTACACATTCGTGGATATTTAATTTCGTGGTTTTGCTCAATTCTGCATACAAGCTTATGGAAAATTTGTAATTCGTTGAACATATAAATTCGTGGTTCCCCTGTTCCCACGAAATCCACGAAAATTGGTATCCAACGAAAAAAAATGAATCCACAGTAAACCACTCTGGATATTTTCTTAAACGATGCGCCATTGTCTCGTCTACAACACCTATATAGTCGTTGTCCGTCACAATCTCTTGAAATTGGTCCAAAATAAACTTAAATTGCCCTACCCCCCTAATCTCATTTTGTCAATTTCACATTAAAAGTTTCAGTTTTTTAATCGTAACTTCAGATTTTCGAACATAAACCACTCAGGAGATTTTCTTAAACGATGCGCCATTGTTTCCTCTACAACACTTATATAGTCGTTGCCCGTCACAATCTCTTGAAATTGGTCCAAAATAAACTTAAATTGCCCTACCCCCTAATCTCATTTTGTCAATTTCACAATAAAAGTTTCAGTTTTTTAACCGTAACTTCAGATTTTCGAACATAAACCACTATGGAGATTTTCTTAAACAATGCGCCATTGTCTCCTGTACAACACCTATATAGTCTTTGCCCGTCACAATCTCTTGAAATTGGTACAAAATTAACTTAAATTGGCCTACCCCCCTTATCTCATTTTGTCAATTTCACAATTTCAGTTTTTTAACCGTAACTTCAGATTTTCGAACATAAACCACTATGGAGATTTTCTTAAACGATGTGCCATTGTCTCCTCTACAACACCTATATAGTCGTTGCCCGTCACAATCTCTTAAAATTGGTCCAAAATTAACTTAAGTTGCCCTACCCCCTTAATCTCATTTTGTCGATTTCACAATAAAAGTTTCAGTTTTTTAACCGTAACTTCAGATTTTCGAACATAAACCACTCAGGAGATTTTCTTAAACGATGCGCCAATGTCTCCTCTACAACACTTATATAGTCGTTGCCCGTCACAATCTCTTTAAAATGGTCCACATTTTTCTTTTAGTGCCCTACCCCCTTAATCTCATTTTTCAATTTCACAATAAAATTTTCAGTTTTTTAACCGTAGCTTCAGATTTTCGAACATAAACCACTCTGGAGATTTTCTTAAACGATGCGCCATTGTTTTCTCTACAACACCTATATAGTCGTTGCCCGTCACAATCTCTTGAAATTGGTCCAAAATTAACTTAAATTGCCCTACCCCACTAATCTCATTTTGTCAATTTCACAATAAAAGTTTCAGTTTTTTAATCGTAACTTCAGATTTTCGAACATAAACCACTCTGGAGATTTTCTTAAACGATGCGCCATTGTCTTCTCTACAACACCTATATAGTCGTTGCCCGTCACAATCTCTTAAAATTAGTCCAAAATTAACTTAAGTTGCCCTACCCCCCTAATCTTATTTTGTCAATTTCACAATAAAATTTTCAGTTTTTTAACCGTAACTTCAGATGTCCGAACATAAACCACTCTGGATAATTTCTTAAACAATGCGCCATTGTCTCCTCTACAACACTTATATAGTCGTTGCCCGTCACAATCTCTTTAAAATGGTCCACATTTTTCTTTTAGTGCCCTACCCCCTTAATCTCATTTTGTCAATTTCACAATAAAATTTTCAGTTTTTTAACCGTAACTTCAGATTTTCGAACATAAACCACTCTGGATTATTTCTTAAACAATGCGCCATTGTCTCTTTTACAACACCTATATAGTCGTTGCCCGTCACAATCTCTTGAAATAGGTCCAAAATTAACTTAAATATCCCTACCCCCTTAATCTCATTTTGTCAATTTCACAATAAAATTTTCAGTTTTTTAACCGTAACTTCAGATTTTCGAACATAAACCACTCTGGAGATTTTCTTTAACGATGCGCCATTGTTTCCTCTACAACACCTATATAGTCGTTGCCTGTCACAATGTCTTGAAATTGGTCCAAAATTAACTTAAATTGCCCTACCCCCCTAATCTCATTTTGTCAATTTCACAATAAAAGTTTCAGTTTTTTAATCGTAACTTCAGATTTTCGAACATAAACCACTATGGAGATTTTCTTAAACGATGCGCCATTGTCTCCTCTACAGCACCTTTATAGTCGTTGCCCGTCACAATCTCTTAAAATTAGTCCAAAATTAACTTAAGTTGCCCTACCCCCCTAATCTTATTTTGTCAATTTCACAATAAAATTTTCAGTTTTTTAACCGTAACTTCAGATTTTCGAACATAAACCACTCAGGAGATTTTCTTAAACGATGCGCCATTGTCTCCTCTACAACACCTATATAGTCGTTGCCCGTCACAATCTCTTAAAATTGGTCCAAAATTAACTTAAGTTGCCCTGCCCCCCCCTAATCTCATTTTGTCAATTTCACAATAAAATTTTCAGTTTTTTAACCGTAACTTCAAATGTCCGAACATAAACCACTCTGGATAATTTCTTAAACAATGCGCCATTGTCTCCTCTACAACACCTATATAGTCTTTGCCCGTCACAATCTCTTGAAATTGGTACAAAATTAACTTAAATTGGCCTACCCCCCTTATCTCATTTTGTCAATTTCACAATTTCAGTTTTTTAACCGTAACTTCAGATTTTCGAACATAAACCACTATGGAGATTTTCTTAAACGATGTGCCATTGTCTCCTCTACAACACCTATATAGTCGTTGCCCGTCACAATCTCTTAAAATTGGTCCAAAATTAACTTAAGTTGCCCTACCCCCCTAATCTCATTTTGTCAATTTCACAATAAAAGTTTCAGTTTTTTAACCGTAACTTCAGATTTTCGAACATAAACCACTCAGGAGATTTTCTTAAACGATGCGCCATTGTCTCCTCTACAACACTTATATAGTCGTTGCCCGTCACAATCTCTTTAAAATGGTCCACATTTTTCTTTTAGTGCCCTACCCCCTTAATCTCATTTTTTCAATTTCACAATAAAATTTTCAGTTTTTTAACCGTAGTTTCAGATTTTCGAACATAAACCACTCTTGAGATTTTCTTTAACGATGCGCCATTGTTTCCTCTACAACACCTATATAGTCGTTGTACGTCACAATCTCTTTAAAATGGTCCTAATTTTTCTTTTTGTGCCCTACCCCACTAATCTCATTTTGTCAATTTCACAAAAAAAATTCCAGTTTTTTAACCGTAACTTCAGATTTTCGAACATAAACTACTCAGGAGATTTTCTTAAACGATGCGCCAATGTCTCCTCTACAACACCTATATAGTCGTTGCCCGTCACAATCTCTTCAAAATGGTCCAAATTTTTCTTTTAGTGCCCTACCCCCTTAATCTCATTTTGTCAATTTCACAATAAAATTTTCAGTTTTTTAACCGTAACTTCAGATTTTCGAACATAAACCACTCTGGAGATTTTCTTAAACGATGCACCATTGTTTCGTCTACAACACCTATATAGTCGTTGCCCGTCACAATCTCTTGAAATTGGTTCAAAATTAACTTAAGTTGCCCTACCCCCTAATCTCATTTTGTCAATTTCACAATAAAAGTTTCAGTTTTTTAATCGTAACTTCAGATTTTCGAACATAAACCACTCTGGAGATTTTCTTAAACGAACGATGCGTCATTATCTCCTCTACAACATCTTTATAGTCGTTGTCCGTCACAATCTCTTTAAAATGGTCCTAATTTTTCTTTTTGTGCCCTACCCCCCTAATCTCATTTTGTCAATTTCACAATAAAAGTTTCAGTTTTTTAACCGTAACTTCAGATTTTCGAACATAAACCACTCAGGAGATTTTCTTAAACGATGCGCCAATGTCTCCTCTATAACAATTATATAGTCGTTGCCCGTCACAATCTCTTTAAAATGGTCCACATTTTTCTTTTAGTGCCCTACCCCCTTAATCTCATTTTGTCAATTTCACAATAAAATTTTCAGTTTTTTAACCGTAACTTCAGATTTTCGAACATAAACCACTCAGGAGATTTTCTTAAACGATGCGCCATTGTTTTTTCTACAACACCTATATAGTTGTTGCCCGTCACAATCTCTTGAAATTGGTCCAAAATTAACTTAAATTGCCCTACCCCCCTAATCTCATTTTGTCAATTTCACATTAAAAGTTTCAGTTTTTTAATCGTAACTTCAGATTTTCGAACATAAACCACTCTGGAGATTTTCTTAAACGATGCGCCATTGTTTCCTCTACAACACCTATATAGTCGTTGCCCGTCACAATCTCTTGAAATTGGTCCAAAATTAACTTAAATTGCCCTACCCCCTAATCTCATTTTGTCAATTTCACAATAAAAGTTTCAGTTTTTTAATCGTAACTTCAGATTTTCGAACATAAACCACTCTGGAGATTTTCTTAAACAATGCGCCATTGTCTCTTCTACAATACATATATAGTCGTTGCCCGTCACAATCTCTTGAAATTGGTCCAAAATTAATTTAAATTGGCCGACCCCACTTATCTCATTTTCTCAATTTCACAATTTCAGTTTTTTAACCGTAACTTCAGATTTTCGAACATAAACCACTCTGGATATTTTCTTAAACGATGCGCCATTGTTTCCTCTACAACACCTATATAGTCGTTGCCCGTCACAATCTCTTAAAATTGGTCCAAAATTAACTTAAATTGCCCTACCCCCCTAATCTCATTTTGTCAATTTCACAATAAAAGTTTCAGTTTTTTAATCGTAACTTCAGATTTTCGACATAAACCACTCTGGAGATTTTCTTAAACGATGCGCCATTGTCTCCTCTACAACACCTATATAGTCGTTGCCCGTCACAATCTCTTGAAATTGGTCCAAAATTAATTTAAATTGGCCTATCCCACTTATCTCATTTTGTCAATTTCACAATTTCAGTTTTTTAACCGTAACTTCAGATTTTCGAACATTAACCACTCTGGATATTTTCTTAAACGATGCGCCATTGTTTCGTCTACAACACCTATATAGTCGTTGCCCGTCACAATCTCTTAAAATTGGTCCAAAATTAACTTAAATTGCCCTACCCCCCTAATCTCATTTTGTCAATTTCACAATAAAAGTTTCAGTTTTTTAATCGTAACTTCAGATTTTCGAACATAAACCGCTCTGGAGATTTTCTTAAACGATGCGCCATTGTCTCCTCTACAACACCTATATAGTCGTTGCCCGTCACAATCTCTTGAAATTGGTCCAAAATTAATTGAAATTGGCCTACCCCCCTTATCTCATTTTGTCAATTTTACAATTTCAGTTTTTTAACCGTAACTTCAGATTTTCGACATAAACCACTCTGGAGATTTTCTTAAACGATGCGCCATTGTTTCCTCTACAACACCTTTATAGTCGTTGCCCGTCACAATCTCTTGAAATTGGTCCAAAATTAATTTAAATTGGCCTATCCCACTTATCTCATTTTGTCAATTTCACAATTTCAGTTTTTTAACCGTAACTTCAGATTTTCGAACATTAACCACTCTGGATATTTTCTTAAACGATGCGCCATTGTTTCGTCTACAACACCTATATAGTCGTTGCCCGTCACAATCTCTTAAAATTGGTCCAAAATTAACTTAAATTGCCCTACCCCCCTAATCTCATTTTGTCAATTTCACAATAAAAGTTTCAGTTTTTTAATCGTAACTTCAGATTTTCGAACATAAACCGCTCTGGAGATTTTCTTAAACGATGCGCCATTGTCTCCTCTACAACACCTATATAGTCGTTGCCCGTCACAATCTCTTGAAATTGGTCCAAAATTAATTGAAATTGGCCTACCCCCCTTATCTCATTTTGTCAATTTTACAATTTCAGTTTTTTAACCGTAACTTCAGATTTTCGAACATAAATCACTCTGGAGATTTTCTTAAACGATGCGCCAATGTCTCCTATACAACACCTATATAGTCGTTCTCCGTCACAGTCTCTTAAAATTGGTCCAAAATTAACTTAAATTGGCCTACCCCCCTAATCTCATTTTGTCAATTTCACAATTTCAGTTTTTTAACCGTAGCTTCAGATTTTCGAACATAAACCACTCTGGAGATTTTCTTAAACGATGCGCCATTGTTTCGTCTACAACACCTATATAGTCGTTGTCCGTCACAATCTCTTTAAAATGGTCCTAATTTTTCTTTTGTGCCCTACCCCCCTAATCTCATTTTGTCAATTTCACAATAAAATTTTCAGTTTTTTAACCGTAACTTCAGATTTTCGAACATAAACCACTCTGGAGATTTTCTTAAACGACGCGCCATTGTCTCCTCTACAACACCTATATAGTCGTTGCCCGTCACAATCTCTTTAAGATGATCCAAAATTAACTTAAATATGCATACCCCCTAATCTCATTTTGTCAATTTCACAATTTCAGTTTTTTAACCGTAAGTTCAGATTTTCGAACATAAACCACTCTGGATATTTTCTTAAACGATGCGCCATTGTCTCCTCTACAACATCCATATGGTCGTTGCCCGTCACAATCTCTTGAAATTGGTCCAAAATTAACTTAAATTGGCCTACCCCCCTAACCTCATTTTGTCAATTTCACAATTTCAGTTTTTTAACCGTAACTTCAGATTTTCGAACATAAACCACTCTGGAGATTTTCTTAAACGATGCGCCATTGTCTCCTCTACAACACCTATATAGTCGTTGCCCGTCACAATCTCTTTAAGATGATCCAAAATTAACTTAAATATGCATACCCCCTAATCTCATTTTGTCAATTTCACAATTTCAGTTTTTTAACCGTAAGTTCAGATTTTCGAACATAAACCACTCTGGATATTTTCTTAAACGATGCGTCATTGTCTCCTCTACAACACCTATATAGTTGTTGTCCGTCACAATCTCTTTAAAATGGTCCAAATTTTTCTTTTAGTGCCCTACCCCCCTAATCTTATTTTGTCAATTTCAGTTTTTTTACCGTAATTTCAGATTTTCGAACATAAACCTCTCTGGAGATTTTCCTAAACGATGCAGAAATGTCTCCTCTAAAACAACTATATAGTCGTTGCCTGTAACAATCTATTCAAATTGGTCAAAAATTAACTTAAAATGTCCTATACCCAAATTTCATTTTGTTAATTTCAGTTTTTTTCTACCACAATTTAAGATTTTCGAACATAAACCACTCTGGAAATTTTCCTAAACTATGCGGCACTATCACCTCTTAAACACCTATATAGCCTAACCTGTCACAATCTCTATTAATCGGACCAAACAACGTAAAGTGCACCCCCATTCCCTAAAAATGCATTGTGTCATTGTGTTAACTTATGGTCATTGTAATCCAGCTGTCTATTGAATGCCTTATGTGGATTTATTTAGTTAGGAAAGAAAAGCTTTGTATTCTTTATATATGAAGTATGGTTTCCCTGTTGTTTTAAGTTAGTTTTTTCGTTTTTGTATAAGATTGTATGTATTCTCATAATTGTTCGCTAGCTCGAAAAAACGTGATAACCTTATGTGATATTGTGGTTTTTAGTTATACCTCCTAATTGTTCGCTAGCTAATTGTTCGCTACAATTGTTCGATAGCTTGAGTCAGGTTTCTTAAAAGATGGTCAATGCAATTAGAGATTTCACAGATTTTTCTCAATATCGCAAAAATTAAAATCGCATTTTAGTCTAAAATGAGTAAATTCAGAAATTATTGCGTGCATTTATTATTGCGATTTTCTCATTTTAGACTAAAATGCGATTTTAATTTTTGCGATATTGAGAAAAATCCTGTTTAATTCATATAAAAAATTTCAAAATGCAAGTTCAAATTATTGCTATTATAACCCTGTCGCATTTTTCGCAATAATAAAAACATCGCAATAATTTCTGAATTTACAGTATACGTAAAGAAATTAACTACACAATCCCACGGCACATTGACATCCTTAAAAGGCAATACCAATAAATATATAAAGATCTCCTCGACATTATATTTTTGTAGTGAAACATTATAACACATCTTTCGCAAATTTCGGAAAAATAATTTTATTAGACGTTTCAGATCTCTTGGAAACACGGTTATATTTAGGCTTATATAGTCTGACATAACATGGTATTTGTGATCATATGTTCCGACATTTCGGCTCCACAAATACAAGAATTATTTGATCCTCTGATTAAAATGTACCTATAGTGTGGTCAGTCAGAAACGTATGTCTAGTTGCCAGAACATACTGCAACAACAAAGACATAGTAGGGTTTATAGGCATATGTATACATGTAGTGACAACTGCAATTCATACCTAACGGAATCCCTACGGATTATGAAAAACCTAGCATCTGAATGTACTTAAAATAGGTCTAGAAGATCATTCTAATAATGTCACAGTATATCTGATTCTTTATACTTCCTCCATTTATAATGAAAATAAAGACGAACGGACCATCAATAGTCCACAAAATAAACACTGTAAACCTAAAGATGAGCAACACGAACACACCTAATTATCTGGGGTTACCTCGGGTACTCTGAGAGTCAATGTTCCTGCTCCTCTTTTTGGTTGTATACAACCGAGAAAGAATTACCCAAACTAGCTGAGGTAACTATACCCAAGGAAGAACAGGTCATGAAACTAAGAAGGAAGAATTATCTAAATAAGCTTTAATTCAGTGATATCGTATTCGTATTCGTATTATTTGTCACTGAATACTGCATTCTCGTTCCTGTGAATCGGATATTATCGTTGCTTTTGATTTTTTAGTCTGGTTTCTTTTTTCCCCGTCATGTTCAATTTTGCAACAAGTGCACGCTAACAGTTGTATATTCCGGCAAATGCAATGCTCTAATATATAAATTTTTTTAAATCATCGTTCCTGTAAACAAAATTTAAAATGTTCAGGTTAAGGAAGTTGCATAATTCTTTTTGGTGTTAATTTGATGAAATTGATTCTTCTATGTAAATCTTTGCAAAATTATGTATATAAAAAAAATAATCAGATAAATTTAATTGCGTTTGTTACCAGTTAATTTCATCGATTGTAGAAAGAAAAACCTTATGCAACTTCACCTAACGAGCTAATCAGTATCATTGGCGTAACCCTGTATTTATTTTATTAAGTACTTTGGATCAATGCCTTTGCTGTTGGACTGTTTAGTCTTTACTCTAAGCTCGCGATGATGATGGTTAACCCATATAAAAGCTTCCTTGGTTACAAATTCCTTATAGAGATAATCATCTGATTTTTTTTCTGTTTCCTTTTACACTTAGCCAAAATGTTCGATACTAATATACTACAATACTGATGTTGGCTCTGTCATCTAGGTAGACCCTAATGAAGGGCAGAAAATGTGGACCGCCGCTAAAAAATGAAGGTATCAATGATATATAGAGCAGAACATTTTACCTTACACTACGCCAACTATATAGTTAGTCCGCAGAGAGTTGTTGCAAGGGTTCCTTTTCAAGGAGAGAGCGTGTCACTCACCCTACATAAGACAACGTATTCAGTGCGTCCATTCCGACCGGACGTGACTGTGTATTTATACATACCGGGATGCACAACCAAACGGAAATCCCACTTTAGCAAGAGTATTACTGCTGATATTACAAGGGAGGACTCCATGCTTGACCATATTTCTATATCTAGGACAACCCTTGGGGTTTGACCATATTGACAGCACAGAGTAGTTTCTACTTGACTTCACATATGTTATATGACAATAACCGTATGGTTCAATAGTTGAGTAAGACAGACAAACAATATCTTCTATAGTATATCATGTCTTCAGTGCTAGAAGGAGAGAAGAGCGCTAACAAACATGTGTAACCCTGCCATATAAAATTTGTGACTGTCCCAGGTCAGGAACCTGTAATTCAATGGTTGTCGTTGATTGTTGAAAAAAAAAATACAATTGAAGAAATGTAACAGTTCAAGAATGCTTATTTAAAATAAAGTTATAAGATGGTTAACTGCGAATATGCCAAATATTAATTGCTTAAGCAAATACATAAAAAAAGTGGAAAACGCAAAATCAAATAAAAAGCCATTCCGGACAGAAATCTGAACTACAGACTGCAAATAGGCGCAAATGATATTGATACACATCTTCAAGTAGCGTAATCCATTGCTTATGTATTTAGGTGCTATTTGTAAATTAAAAATATTGAAAATAGGTACCGTCATGTTTCATGCTTTGAGGTTGGGTTCGGGGGAGATAGGCGTGGAAGCATAAGTTTCAAGGAGAAACTTTCAATGAATAACATTTTAATTGTTAAAAGCATAGTAATTAGTAAACGTGGGAAATTGTGGTAAACATTACCCTTTCAATATTACATCAAGTAAAGTACTTTAATAAAATAAAAAAAAAACATTTCATGTGATCATAATGACTTATATGAGAAACATTTTATTTTTTATGTCACATTAATCTGTAATTGAATTGGTCATTAATCGCAAATAAATGTTGGACACACAGGGTGCACATCTATTTCTGTATCCGTTTAATGTTTTTTTGTAGTAAGAAAAGGTGACTAAACTTTTATAAAATATAAACTAACAACTTTTTTATTACTATAAACATGTTTTATGGACATTCCTTGATTTATTGTTAGTTATAGTTAAAGTTTACAAATAATGACAAATTACTTATAACACGGAATCACTCGAAAAGGTTTTGGCTATTTCAGAGTACCCATATACCAAAGCTCGAGTAACATTTTTCGAAGTTCTACTTTTTGTATTCTACAAAGCCATGCTTTCGAAAAGCTTATCAGCTCGTTTTCTCGAGTTTTCATCAGTACATGCATGGGCATTTTATTTTGGCTCACGTTGACGGCGTTTAACACAAATGAAAATTTACGATAAGGTCATTTTTGTTTGGCACCTTAAAATCTATCGAATTACATCTTTCAAATGTTCAAATGACATGAATCTGACAGGTATCAAACATTTCCAATAATGTATTTACATTAGCCTTGTAAAATTCTTACATTTAATGCAAAACGACCAAACTGCTCAAATTATTTGTTCAAATCTCGAAAATACATTTATATCTGAAAATCAAGTTAATCAAATTACCATGTGAATCGCATGAACTCAAAACGGAGCAATACAGGATGCGTCGACAGGGTAAGCCTCTCCTGCGTTGCATGAATCACCCGCCATGCGAATTAACACTCAGTCAAAAATACCACAACAGATTATATGATACAATCGGTAAATTTACAAATCAGACGACTTTTCTAGTACCTTCAGATTTAAGACAACTAAAGCATGACACCTTAGAGTTGAGACACAACCACATTATTTGACAATAAATTCGTGGTGTTACCCGTAAAACTTCTGTTATGTCGATTACAGTCGTTTTTCCTCATAACCCGGCTGAATCTGGTTTTTTTTTGTGTCAGGAGAACATACGTGTGCATTTATGTATTTAAGGTTGATTCATGGTATACCGCCATCTTGGATTGTACAATCGCAGTACAAAATTGGTCTAGTTATTTGCTCAATTCTGCAAATTTTGAGACAGGTTTGCAATTTATTGGTTAGACTGTTTATTAATATAAAGAAAACTAGGTGATTTATTGTACTATATAAAATATTTAAACAAATATCAAATTTTGTGTTTTTAGAATCATTTTTTTCAGGTAAGCCATTTAAGGGGATATAACTCTTTTAGTATAAAATTATATACTGGACTGATAGGGAAATTTTTAAATTTTACTTGTAGCAAGAAAGCAAGTTCGGTAACATCATTTTTTCTTTTTATTTTCTTAAAACATTTTATAAAACCTATCTTCTCACAATTTATTTCAAAATTCTATCTCATAGATTTCTTTTTATGCACACAAATGTGTTTTTTCATGAACAATCTAACCAAATTTAGGCAATTTTCAACTACTCATAGCTTGGAAAATAGCACGGTGACCCATCCATACTTTTTATTATATTTTTGAAAAACGCATAGTAAAATCTTCATTTTGGCAAAGTATAAGAAAATTCTGTCTCAAAAAATATATACTTATGATCTACCTTAAACGCCATACGAAGAGGTAGACGTTATGCACCGCTATTTCGGAAGCTTACAATGGGATAGCCTGGGATCCTGGCCAACTGCTTGACAGAAGTATTAGATTGGGTCAGGATGCCAGGCTAACAATGGGAAAGCTGAAATCGGCAACAAGACATTTCGGCACCAAGAAAAATCGGCATCCAGGTCCGAAGATATTTCGTCACCGTTTTGGTCATGTCGGGATCAGGACAATTCGGCACCTCATTTTTTTCTCTATATATATTTAGAAAATAAAGTATTTAAATGAAATAGTACATTTAATTGTGTATGTTTAACGCAATTTAACTAACCAGGAGGGACGACGATCGATAATACATATTTAATAAATCTTGCGAGTTTTTCTAATACAATAATATCTAACTGTCTAGAATTCGCTGAAATCGTCACGTTTGTCGCCGATCATAGTATGAAGTCATCCCTCTGTTTCAATATCAATAAAAAGATCCAACCTTCTTTAATTTCGGTAGCATTTTTGATTCACGTTCACTAAAAAGAGAGGCGAAAAATATCAAAGGGATAAACAACTGTCATACAAATAGGAGGTTAAGCTGGCTATATAACCAGGTTTAACCTACCATTTTCTTCACAAATTGCCTGTACCGAGTCAGGAATATTACAGTTGTTTTCCATTCGTTCCGTTGGTTGATAAAGTATAACGTTTGATTTTGTCAGATTTTATTGGTTTCCCCTTTTTGAAACTACCTTAACTGGAGTTCGGTTTTTTGTTGATACTTTTATACTAAAGCTAAGGTTGAAGTCCAATAGACAAAGTTTACTTTATACAATTTTGGTTGTTCTGTTTAGGTCCCTTTTGAGTATGATACTTATAATGTAATACTGGTTTCCCAAACTTGTGGTATGGATCACACCTGATGAAGGCTATATATACCAAAACTACATGTCGTCAGATCTGTTATTTTATGAATATGTATTTAAAAAGAGTCAACCACTTTATCACGTTTTTTTTATAAAAAAATATACTAAATTACCGCTTAAATTTGCACTTTTTTTTATTAATTTGCTTATAGACTACTGTTTACACATGGCCATGAGTATTCATTTGTTTTGATTTTGTAACTATTCTCAAGCATATTCATTTAAAAACGAGAGAAAACAAATATAACCATCAAACTTGAGCTAAAGTTGTATACATACAGGAAAAGGTTCAAGACGTTTATACTGATGTATACATACAGGAAAAGGTTCAAGACGTTTATACTGATGTATACATACAGTAAAAGGTTCAAGACGTTTATACTGATGTATACATACAGAAAAAGGTTCAAGACGTTTATACTGATGTATACATACAGGAAAAGGTTCAAGACGTTTATACTGATGTATACATACAGGAAAAGGTTCAAGACGTTTATACTGATGAATACATACAGAAAAAGGTTCAAGACGTTTATACTGATGTATACATACAGGAAAAGGTTCAAGACGTTTATACTGATGAATACATACAGGAAAAGGTTCAAGACGTTTATACTGATGTATACATACATGAAAAGGTTCAAGACGTTTATACTGATGAATACCTCTACGTGTTTGAAGCGGTGATATTAATGCTGCTTTAGAGACAGTTCTGTCTGTTATTTCTCAAAAAAAAAAATTGTAGCATATATGATTTGACTTTTAGTCCACCATGGCGCCAAACGATAAAAGCAGTAGGTTAAACAAATTATCTCTCGAAAGAACTTGTTTCTGCTGGGCTGATATGCATAAAACTACTTAAGTTAAGATTTGTTCCGAACGGACGGATTTTTCTTCATGTCCTACGATAAATTTGTACTACGATTGAATATCTTAACTTAAGTGGTTTTATGCATATCAGCTCTGGTATCTTATATTTTTTTACTAAAAGTTATGTCTATACTGTTAAATTGTTCGCTGTACATAATTCCTAGTGCTTTCCAAATATTCTAACCGTTTGATCTTACATGTTGAAAAAGAGGGACGAAAGATACCAGAGGGACATTTAAACTCATAGATAAAGATCAAACTGACAACGCCATGGCCAAAATAAAAAGACAAACAGACAAATAATAGTACAGATGACACAACATAGAAAACTAAAGTCTAAGCAACACGAACCCCACCAAAAACTGGGGGTGATCTCAGGTGCTCCGGAAGGGTAAGAAGATCCTGCTCCACATGTGGCACCCGTCGTATTGCTTATGTTATTACAAATCCGGTAAATAGTCTAATTCGGTAGGTCACATTCGTGAAAAGGGAAGGATATTGTAGTTACGACATGAGGAACATATCCGATATCATCTGTGAAACGGTTATTCCATAACGGTCAACCAACTCGTAATGGCGTCCGTAAAATTTACGAAGGGATGATTTCAACTTCACCATTTGGAACTCTTGGTTTAATAGCTTCCTTGTGAGCAGCAATCCTCTATCAAGGAAATCATGATAGGAAATACAAGCCCCGGAATATCGTATCAATTGGGAGATATATACTGCGTATGCAGGCGCTGCTGGAATGTTGCAACATAGAAATGGAAAGTTCACAATTGGGAAGCTGAAATCATCTCTTTTGTCGTAAAGTTTTCTTTTCAACCGACCCTCATTGTCAATTTCTAGATGTAAGTCAAGATATGAGGCAGACTTAACTGTATCTGTAGTATCCTTTATCTCTAGTTCGATGGGATAGATTCGTTCAACGTAGTCACGAATGTCCTTTTGGTATCTTTCGCCTCTCTTTTCCATAAGGGTCAATCGTGTTGGCGTTCGTAAAATTTTCGAAGGGATGAATATAAATTCACCACATGGAACTCTTTGTGTAATAGCTTCCTTGTAAGCTGGAACTCTCTATCAAGGAAATACAAGCTCTGGAATATCGAATCAACTGAGAGATATATACTCCATATGCAGGCAAAATTTCACAATTGGTAAGCTGAAATCATCTTTTGTCGTAAAGTTTTGTTTTCAACCGACCCTCATTGTCAATTTCTAGATGTAAGTCAAGATATGAGGCAGACTTCACTGTATCTGTAGTATCCTTTATCTCTAGTTCGATGGGATAGATTCGTTCAACGTAGTCACCAAATTTTGTACTATTTAGTGAGAGAACATCATCTATATAGCGGAACGTAAAGTTAAAGGATATTGCTAACTTCTTATCTTTCTGCCTAAGAAGTTCCTGTATGAAGTCAGCCTCATGATAATAAAGAAACTAGTCGGCAAGAAGAGGGGCACAATTGGTTCCCGTTGGAATTCCGACAGTCTGTTGAAAAACACGTCCTCCAAACGTAACAAATATGTTGTCAATCAAGAAATCAAGCATCTTGATAATGTCAGTTTCAGTGAATTTTTTGTTTGAATCAGAGTGATTCTTTACAAAGAAGGATTTATCCCTCCCCAGGACAAGATACTTGTATCTACGTTCGCCATTCTTTTTAATGAAACTAAGTTGAAAATATTTATGATATCCAAATATGTTCTATTGTGGAATTAAACTTGGTATGACAGTCAGTAGACAGCACATGTGTGTACTTTTGAGGGCCTGTGTCCAATCCGGAATATATCATTAAACAAGTTCGGAAAATATTTTTAGGGTTATTTTGTCACAATTTTCTACTTTTCGAACGACTCTAACATGCACTTATGTTAAATACATGTTTTAAGTAGATTACAAAATGTGCAAAACATGCAGTACATACAAATATATGAGGAATGCATAATACTGATAATTTCTATATAATATTAATGTTGGTTACGGCGATAAAGTATATCGTGAATAAGAGGAATTTTAGGGCTTTACTGTCCTGCCGCTGTTCATGTCATTACTGGAGACCTTGGCATCGTTAACAATGAACAACTCAGAGAGTTG
The DNA here is from genome assembly GCF_021869535.1 of Mytilus californianus. Taxonomy (NCBI): domain Eukaryota; kingdom Metazoa; phylum Mollusca; class Bivalvia; order Mytilida; family Mytilidae; genus Mytilus; species Mytilus californianus. The sequence goes on along the minus strand of NW_026262679.1, from coordinate 124,167,249 downwards.
TTGGCCAAAGGCCCGAAATATTGAATTCCCAAGTCCGTCTCTTGATGCAGTTGACAACTATTTTTGAAAATGGGTAAAGCACGACGATAACAAAACTGGACGCTTTATCTGAATGGATGAAAGCTGTTTGATTTTGCATTCAGAAGCGATTTTAAAATCTACGACGTACAATGAGCACACGGGTTTCGAACTCTTCAAGAAACCAATGGTTGTGCTTGGTTTTTTTTCGTCTTTCAACGACAGAAATGTCGTTCCAGCAAACGAAACCTCCAATAATATTGTTTTAATATGAAAAAATCACAAGGAATTTCAAAAGAACTTGGAACTCACAGCAAAACTGGGAATCCCACATATACCCCTAAATCATTCCTTCTCTCATTTGATATCAACATATGACGATACAAGTCTTCCGTCTTTATACTATACACATAAACTTCACAAACATCCCTATAAAGAACGATAAATATTCGTAAAAAATGGTAATCAGAAATATACAAGCGGTGTCAATCAGATGTAGATATAAAAATCTACTGCAAAAAAAAAAAAACACGACTAAAAGACAAACATCTGTACACAAAACACTATTGAAGACAAAGACTCAGCAACACGAACCCAAACAAAAATCGGGGTTGATCTCATGTGTCCCGGAAGGATAAGCAGATTCTACTCCACATGTGACATTGTGTTACTCTTATAAAATATGTTGATAAGTTATATCAAGTGATTAGGCATCACACAATAGCGGTTTGGTAATTGACTCTTATGTAGCAACAAGACATCACCAAATTCATAAACCATCGGTCATGCAAATCATAAACAATCGGTCACGAAGAACGCTTTGATTTCAAAAACAAATTCACCGAGGATGACATCATTAAAGTTTTTAGATTTTTTAATCGACAACAATTTGGTTGCGTTTGATGGGTTGTTATTTCAACAGACAGTTGGTATTCCAATGAGTACTATCTGTGCAGCCCTACTGGCCAATTGTTTTTGGTACTTATATGAATTCATGCAGAACCTTCTCAAAGACAAAAGTAAAAACATCTTTCAAAGTTCTTTATTTTTTCTTTCAGATCTATTAATGATGTTCTGTTACTCAAGAACCAACACTTCATTTAGTGTTTGCAGCAGAATTATGAGGAAGAACAAAAGAATCCACTGCATAAGTTTCAAGGTCACCACCACTAATTGGTTGACCGATACAATATGGCTGTGTCTCAACTCTACAGCGACATGTTTTCGCGGTCTCAGATCTTTAGATACAATAATAGTCGTTTACTCTGTAATTTTACCGATTGTGCTATTTTTACAGCGTGTATTCACGTGACGGGTGATGCATGCTCTGCCGACGAACCAGTATAACTCCTTTTGGAGTTAATGTGATTCTCTCAGTTTGTGTTTGTTACTAGTATCTTGATTTATCGATTTATCCTGCAATTGGGTGTCTTTTCATACATTAACAGCCCAACAGATATCGCTAGCCTGTATTTGTACACTATGCAGATATCGCTTTAAAGCTCCGACACTTCCGGACTATTTTTGTGTATTGCTGTTGACGAGTGTTGCATGAACTTTCGTGACCTCAGAATGTGTGTAGCAATCGCATTCATATGACGTATTGCTCCGTCTGTGAATGTTCCAGTCTCCGATCCGCAACCCACTTTCTGCTTTAGACAAACATGAACAACAGGATTAACTCCATTTTCTACGGCGCCAATCTTCAGGTTCAAAACTTGAATGTGTAAATCACAAAATCAACCATGCAACAATGTTTATAATCAGTGACTGCACGGACAGCTCGAAATTCTGAAGCGTAGGTCAAATCAAACACTTTTGTCTTAAATTGGACAATGTTTTGTTATTTCTTTTTACTGTTGAAATTAGTTGTTATGTTATAATAAATAATTATTAACTTTGTAAGCGATGTATTATTGTTGACCATGCGAGATTCTTTTCGGCGTACCGGTCATCAGGTGATTATGTGATTTTATTTAAATATTACTACGCGGGCCTCAAAGGATTTTAAATCGAAAATAAATGCACTAAATGTGAGTTTTTCTGTCTATCAAAGCAAAAACAATGTACAAAATTAAATGCATATCAAATCAAATCAAATCATTTTATTGGTGTAAAATCCAAATATTGGATTGTTACCAAGACAAACATGACAATCATTACAAACATATAATATTTAAATTTAAACAACTTTCATATTCTATAAGACTATATTTAGATGTTTTGGAGGAGGTGATACTTTTGCAAATTTGAAAGTGCAAGTACAAAAATTATAATACAATTGTTATAAAATATATCATAACAAATACAATAAGAAAAATATAGAATAGTCACAACTTTTTTACATCGATTGGTTCTTCTTATCAGCTAGGCTATTTCTTAAAACATATAAATCATTAACTCCCTTGACAATAATTTTAGTTACATCATACTCATTAAATGTAAACATAAATGCAAATTTTTCCTCATCAGACATTTTGGTGAAATCTGGAACTATACTCTCTACTTCCTGAAAAAAATTTTGTCTACATTCTTCTAAAATTTGACATTTTAAAGCAAAATGATATTCATCTTCTACCTCCTTTTTACAGAGAGGACATAATCTTTTTTCCAAAGGTAATTTACGGTGTCTACCCTGTTCAATATTTAGATAACTATTACTTATTCTTATTTTTATAAAATTTGATATAATGTATCGATCTAATAAATCTATTAATAAAAAATTTTCTAATTTGTATTCTTTTTTTAATTTTCTGTATGTTCTTAATTTGTTTCCATTAGGATTATTTTGGTCGTTAAAAAGACTGTCTTTCCAGAAATCTGTATAACTTTCAGCTAATTTTTTACCTACAGCATTAATAAGGCATTTTTTGGAGAAAGTATTTTGATTATCCCATACATGATTGAACCCTATTTTGGAAAGAGTATTTTTCAATTTGACCGCAAAACCATTATTTAAATTGAAAATACATTTATAGGCATTTGAAGCATAACTATCTTTTTTTGCATTCATCAAATGGCACCAATAGCCAACAGAAGCCTTTACAGCATCAATAGCAATAGGTAACATACCTATTTCTGCTAAAACTGCTGTGTTTACTGCAGCTTTATTTACACCAACAAGATATTTAGCAAATTTTATTTGAAATTTTGATGGTAAAAAAGACAAATATCTACATTCAAGACTTGAATTATCTTTAACTAACATATTAAGTGCCCATATTTCACTGCAATAAAGTAGTATAGGTTTTAAACAACTTTCAAACAGTTTTAAATGTGGATAAATATTAAGTTTATCTGAGAATAAGAGCTTTCTAATGCAAAACATTGCCTTTGAAGCTTTTTTGCACAGATGATTAACAGCATAAGTGAAAATTCCTGAGGGATTAAATAAAATACCCAAATATTTGTATTCATTGGTCAAATCAACTGTGTGTTCATTTAATTTAAAGTTATAATTTTTTAGGACTTTACCTGATTTATTAAATGTCATAACATTAGTTTTGTTTAGATTTACAGTTAAATTCCACTTATCGCAGTAAGTGTTGAGTTTGTTTAAACATTGTTGTAAGCCAGACTCTGATTCAGATATTAACACAAGGTCATCTGCATATAACAAACAAGATACATTTTTATCATTTAATATAGTAGGGTCACAAGAGCTGTCAAATATGTTAACTAAGTCATTTATATAAAGAGAGAACAATGTAGAGCTTAAAATGCACCCTTGTTTTACACCAACAGGGGAACTGAAGGATTGTGTTAACCCTTCACTAAACTTTACAGAAAATTGAACCTCCCTATACATGTTTTGTAAAATCTTATAAAATGATCCATTTATATTATAAGAACACAGTTTGTGAAAAAGTGCATTTCTATTTATTGTATCAAAAGCTTTTTTAAAGTCTACAAAGCAGACAAAAATTTTCTTTGATGATTTGAAAGCTTTGTCAATAATAGTCTTGAGTGTTAAAATATGATCACTTGTTCTGCAACCACTTCTAAATCCAATTCTAAATCCAATTTTAAATGCAGGATAAAGACAATAATTGTTTAGTTCTTTAAATATCGGCTGTATTTTTACTCGGTTCGAAACAGGAGTAATAGCTCGCTGAAGCTCACATTAGACCTGTTTCTTAACCTCGTACAAATACAGTTATTGTCTATTTATTAGATTTGAACAACCATTAACAACTGTTGCCTTAATCAATCCTTAGTTAAATCCTTTTTAACAATACCTGTATATCTGCACCGACATATCAAGTCATAACAAGAAGAATAACAAAGGGCAATGAGAAGCCACAAGTCGAAGACAGAAATCACTATTTCCTGTCCGGGTGTGGTTATATTTTTGTATTAGATTTTTAATTTTTAAACATTTTGGCCTCGAGTTTCACTGAAGTGATATTAATTGTCGAAATGCGCATTTGTGCAGTAAATTGGTACCGTATTAGTTATGAACGAAAGAAAAAGGCTATATTTTTTTTTCGTTTATTGGCCATGATCTGTACATAAATCAGGCCGTCAGCTTTTCGTTTGAATATATAGTTTTACATGAATCATTCCGGGGCCTTTTATAGCTTGCTATGCGGTATGGGTTTGGCTCATTGTTGAAGACCGTATGATGACCTCTAGTAGCTAACTTCTACGTCTTTGGTAACTGTTGGAGAGTTATCTCATTGGCAATCATATCTATACCAACGTTTTCTTATTTTTATAAAAGTCAGATACTAGCCCATAAAACAGTTCACATATCTCACTATCAATGTTGCCTTAGGTCTTGAAGGCCTCTAGTGAATCGGCATTAACAACACTATGACATTTTCTAAGTGCTATGGAGTAGTACTGTTTTGAATAATGAGTCCTTTTTTGCAAACCTTAGTGTTACGAGTAATTCAACATAACATTTATTGTAAATCTACGGAAAATAGCCGAAATAATGATTGTTCATGTCAGCACAGCAGTGCTGAGTACTCATATGGCGGTACCATGGTGGATAAAATGTCCACATACAGTGGCATCGACCAAGTGGTTGTAAAAGATATCAGATTAATGATTAAGTATGGAAAACACGCGTTTCTTACATAAGACTACTCAGTGGCGCTCGAATCACAACAATTTGAAAACCAAATCAAATAAAAGTTGAAGAGCATTGAAAACCAAAAATTAAAAAACGTTATGTCAAATCTGGCTAAGGCATCCATGCCAGAATAGATACACCTTTGTGTTACGAATGTTTGAAATTTGAAACGTTTACATTTTATACAGCACTGGGTCGATACCTCTGCTGGTGGACTATCAGTAGTCAGTACTTCGGTACTTACATGATTTATAACAAACCTTTCTAAAATTGTCCGTTTCTAAATTTTGAAATTATCAAGAAACAAAGGTTGCAACTTCCTCAAGCAAAGTTGGCCTTAGAAGGATTATGCTATTTTAAAGGTCCGATTTAGTTATATAGCTCTTCAACTGTTTCGGTTTTTAATCATCCTGATACACATTCAAATATTCTTTTTTTGAGTGTTTCTGGTGAAAGTAAATTCAGAAAAGCGCTTCGGACGCATGACATTTATAACGTGTCTTCGGACGCATGACATTTATAACGTGTCTTCGGACGCATGACATTTATAACGTGTCTTCGGACGCATGACATTTATAACGTGTCTTCGGACGCATGACATTTATAACGTGTTTTCGGACGCATGACATTTATAACGTGTCTTCGGACGCATGACATTTATAACGTGTCTTCGGACGCATGACATTTATAACGTGTCTTCGGACGCATGACATTTATAACGTGTCTTCGGACGCATGACATTTATAACGTGTCTTCGAACGCATGAACTTTATAACGTGCTGTTTTCATTTTTTACCAATAGTGATATTGACCTGAGATACCCGACTACTAATATAATACACTAGGCACGCGTTTCGTCAACGTTGAAGAGCAATGCAATCAAATCCTTTCGAAAAAGGACAGTTAGTTGTTATCACCCCAAGTTTTTGGTGGGGTTCGTGTTGCTCAGTCTTTAGTTTTCTATGTTGTGTTTTGTGTACTGTTGTTTGTTTGTCTTTTTCTTTTTAGCCATGGTGTTGTCAGTTTATTTTCGACTTGTGAGTTTGAATGTCCTTTTGGTATCCTTCGCCTCTCTTGTTAATATGTATGAGTTCCATAATCTCCGTTGATTCTATGCGGTGTTTCATTTATATGGCAAAAAAAAATAAGACTGGTACCATGATTGTACTGTGTTGCAAAGCATTTAACACATTGAGATATGGCTAGGTGACATCGTAATACACAAGAATCCGCACGTTATATGCTACAGATAACTACTTAAGCAATGATTTTAGGGCATTACTTAGGTTTTTATAGTTTGAATCTACTCTTATAAAAATAAGGAGATGTGGTATGATTGCCAATGAGACAACTGTCCACCAAAGTTCAAAGGAAGTGGATGTAAGCAATTAGGCAGCCGTATCTTGTTCATTTACATGATGTTTAATTTTGCGTTAAATGACACAAGATTAACTACGAGTTTATTTTTTATCATTTAAATCAAATTCACAATGCGAAAGAGAAAATTAGCCAAAAACTTCGAAGTAAAATTTATTTATCTAATTCATACAACATGTACACATGTAACTGTCATCGTGTCGGTAAAGATTGCCTCAAATAAGATGTTACAAAAAAGTTACACAATAATTGTTTATACAAACACTGAGGATAAAAAAAACACCGAGTTCAAGTATGCATAAAAAATAGTTTAAACAAACATTTGTATCTACATACATAAATATACGCACTAACAATTGTTGCATAAGAAAAAATATTATTTATTTATTTTCAAGACTTGTATCCAAAATTCTTGAAATAATAGTAACAATGCTTCAGATCTTTGTACCCAATATGTCATGATGTTAAAATAATCATTGCATGAATTTGCTGATCCGATGAGAAGTCATATGCAATCGGTGAAGTCGTGAACAAAGAAACGAAAATGAGACTTACCAATGATCATATGTGACACAGATTTTCAATAACTATCAGCTAAATCATGATGAGAGAGAGATGACTTTTAACATTACCATTATGAAACCTTAGTTCAATAGCTTCCATGTATGCAGCAACATTCTATTAAGAAACGCAGTCCATTTAATATTAAATCAACTGGAAAATACATACTCCATATTTGAACATTCCGCTGTGATAGTGCTGCATAAAAAGGAAAATTCACAATGAGAAAATTTTTGACATCTCTTTTTTCGTAAAGTTTTCTTTTCAACAAAATTCTAGATATAAGTCAAGATATGAAGCAGAACTGTATCTGTAGTATCCTTTATTTCAACTTATATTGGATAGATGTGTTTAACATGGTCACAGAACTATTTGTTCGAATCGTAGTGGCCTTTTTTGTTCTGTCTTTTTATAAACCATTACTTAACCTCCGTAACAGATGATTTCAGTGTCCAATTTGCCCATTGTCCAAAACTACTATCTAATTCTGTCATGTCATAAAGTTTTTTTGTTAAGTTTTTTTTAATTTTGTTTGGGTTTTTTTTTCAGGAGGCGGTTTTCAAATTTTGTTTTGAGGAAATTCGTATTGAAAAGCATGTTTTCGATAGAACAAGAAGATATAATCAATGTGATTTAGAGCTTGACATAAAACCATATTTATAAGATAAGAACGTTTGTTGATCTCTATAGATGCCTTTTTGTTTTACATGCAGTTGTTTGCCCCTCGTTTACGTTCACTTAATGTCTCCTTTAATTATACCCCCATCTCAAAGACGGGGTATTTAGTGATGCGCATGTCCGCCCGTTCGTCCTTCCGTCACATGTTTGATTACCGGTTAATAATTAAAGAACCCCTCCACCAAATCTTATTTAAATTTGAAACATAGTAATGGACCGTAAAATACAAGTACAGAGCGAATTTGATGGTTTTGACATTTACCATACAAGAGTTATGCCCCTTAGCTACTTTAAAAGTTTGCTTTTCTTCTGTGTCCGCATGAAGATGAATTAACCTCTTTACCAAATGATTGGAAGCTTGCACACAATGTCATAAACCATAGAATACAGATCAATTTTGATTTTAGTGGATTTTTTTACATTTACTTTTCAAGAGTTATGTCTACTTATAACCTTAGAAAGATGATTGTTTTGATTTCCAGATGATAACTAAAGAACCGACTGACCTAAAATTAAAATTGAGAATGGAAATTGGGAATGTGTCAAAGAGACAACAACCCGACCAAAGAGCACAAAACAGCTCAAGGCCACCGATGGGTATTCAACACAGCGAGAAAAACCCGCACCCGGAGACGGACTTCAGCTGGCCCCTAAACAAAAATGTGTACTAGTTCAGTAAAATGGACGTTACACTAAACTCCGAAACTTATAATATGAACTAAACATTAAAAAAACCATACAAGACTAACAAAGGCCAGAGGCTAATCTGATCTGTTTTAATTTGAACATAATGTGTTTTTTCAATTATTACCTTAAAATTGCGAAGTGATAATGAAAGTACAATTTGCAACATTTTGTTCAAATCTAACCACAATGCTTTGAAACCAGGTCACGTTCAATTTTGATTTTAATTTTGACATTTGCCATTAAAGGAGTTTTTTTGTAAGTGTGGTATCTGTGATCTCTAATTCTAGTTTGTTTGTAAGTGTGGTATCTGGGATCTCTAATTCTAGTTTGTTTGTGGAATCTCTAATTCTAGTTTGTTTGTAAGTGTGGTATCTGGGATCTCTAATTCTAGTTTGTTTGTAAGTGTGGTATCTGGGATCTCTAATTCTAGTTTTTTTGTAAGTGTGGTATCTGGGATCTCTAATTCTAGTTTTTTTGTAAGTGTGGTATCTGGGATCTCTAATTCTAGTTTTTTTGTAAGTGTGGTATCTGGGATCTCTAATTCTAGTTTGTTTGTAAGTGTGGCATCTGGGATCTCTAATTCTAGTTTGTTTGTAAGTGTGGCATCTGTGATCTCTAATTCTAGTTTGTTTGTAAGTGTGGCATCTGGGATCTCTAATTCTAGTTTGTTTGTAAGTGTGGTATCTGTTATCTCTAATTCTAGTTTGTTTGTAAGTGTGGTATCTGTGATCTCTAATTCTAGTTTGTTTGTAAGTGTGGTGTGATCTCTAATTCTAGTTTGTTTGTAAGTGTGGCATCTGTGATCTCTAATTCTAGTTTGTTTGTAAGTGTGGTATCTGGGATCTCTAATTCTAGTTTGTTTGTAAGTGTGGTATCTGTGATCTCTAATTCTAGTTTTTTTGTAAGTGTGGTATCTGTGATCTCTAATTCTAGTTTTTTTGTAAGTGTGGTATCTGTGATCTCTAATTCTAGTTTTTTTTTAAATATTCGACACATTCATCCACCGCTTGTTTTCGATTTGTTGAAATTTCAATGAAAAACTTTACCTTAAAAAGTCCGTAGCTGTTCTGTTTTAGGCTTCCGAATTTCTAAAGTATTTTGCTTCCCGAACTTTTGATGTCGAACATATCTGATAAATATTATCAACTACAGACCATGTAATCGACATTGTTAATAGTATTCATTACGAATTCATTTTATTGCAAGAAATAATTTTATGAAATGTGTAAATAGATTAGAATGCTTGAAACGTTTATTTTACCACGTAGATTGATAGTACTCTCTAACTCGTGGAAAAGCTATTTGTACTGTAAGCTTGAATTAAATATATCGTGTTGTGTAGAACTAAAAATGTACAAAGAATATGGTATTTGTTTAGTACCGTAATATTATTTTACTGAGAGAAAAAAAAAATCAAATTAACGGTAAAAAAGATACGAAAGATACCAAAAGGACATTCAAACGATGTCGAAAATATACTTGGCAAAAAAAAGAAAAAGATCAAAAGACATGCAACACAAAACACAACATAGAAAACTAAAGACTGAGCAAACCAATCCCCACCAAAAACCGGGGGTGATCTCAGGTGCTCCGGAAAGGTAAGCATATCCTGCTCCACATGTGGCAACCGTCGTGTTGCTGATGTAAGTACAAAGTTGATGATAATTCTTATTCGGTAAGTCACATTCGGGGAAAAGAAGACGGGATTGTGGTTACGACGATAGGAACATATCAATCGTCATCTGTGAAACAGGTGAGACGTTTGAGGACATCCAATTAGTTCAAATGTGAATTCCAGCATTACAATATTTTGACTTAGTTCCATTCATATTCTCATTAACTTATTACATTTTGAAATGATTTGAATTTCAACACTATGGGTTGTAATGTTCATCAGGCGAACTTAAGACCAACAGCACAAAATCAGCATTATTATATGCGTCTATATATCACATACAAACTATAGAAGGTATGATCAAGAAACCGTTCTTGAATTTAAAAAATATACCTTTTAAAATCCTTTAGATAAGCATAAGACATACGTCTGTCAGACATCAGTATTTTGTAAAATTAACAAAATATTGTCTAAAGACTGAACCTTTTGAGGCATCGAAAAGAATACAAGGAAAAGAGTTGCCCGATTGAAACTTGTTGTTTAAAATTTTGTAAATGTTTTAAATTAAGGATATATACATGTATCTCCCTCATGCTAAGCTCTGGTTCCTTTCTGGATTTGGCTATACTTTAGATCCTTTTTGGTTTTATCTGCTACACTTTTCCTGCAATGTTTGTATTAGGTTTCGGATTTTCAAATATTTCGGCCTCGACCATCAATGAAGAGACATTAAATATCGAAATGTGCATCTGGTGCAGAAAAAAAATGGCACCGTTAATGTTATTACCAGCACTAAATCAATACCTCTGCTGGTGGACTGTTAGTCCCCGAGTGTATCTTCAGCCATGTAGCCAGAACTGACATGAAAATATGGATATTATCTGATTGAAATTTGCTGTAATAAAATTATGTAAATCAGTTTGAATTAAGGAATATATCTCCCTAAATCAATGCTCTGGTTCCTTGTCCGGATTTGGCTATAAAGAACGTCTTTATCACATAGAGCATTACCAATCTTGGAGCATTCCCAAACCAACAGTTCATGTATGATTCAAAGATACCATCAGGAAACAATATTTTGCCAAATTTTGATCTATCAACAGCTGACTTTTGATTATTGACCCTAAAACCAATAGGATTCTTCCTGAAACCCATGGTGCATTATTACAATAAGTTCGGTAAAAGTTAGACATTTGGTTCGAAAAATAAATTAGATGCAAAAGACACCAAATGAACAATAAAAATTACAACCCGAACAACCGAAAATACCATAGCAAAAAACCATAGCAACAAATGACGTCACGACAAACATCAGTCTACAAAACACTACATAGAAAACATCCAGAAACCAAACGTTTTGTCCAAAATTCTTTTAATTGTTGTAATGGTTAAGTCTTTGAATTATTCACCCAACACTAATAGTGTTCTTCCTCATCCTATTAGTAAACAAAAGTTTTAAAGTTCAACAGATTTTGACCGGAAAACGAAATGTTGACGTCTAGACGCCCGAACGCTCGGACTTCGATTTCAACTTCATTGCAACGCTGACAAAAACGATGTTAGGCATCATATATTCAAAGTTAGTATAGGATCGAAAGATTATCCTGAGAATGCAAAAAAAAAATAGACTTTGGTGCTATCAACATAAACTACAAAACACGAGAATATTATGGTTTTGAGATTTTCAACAAATACTAAAAATTCACTTAAACACCTTTACGAGCTGAAACTTTTTTATTCATTTAATTATACACATAAACCCGCCTTGAAACGTCACTAAACCAGTTTTACGGTTAACATCGGGAATTGGTTGACTGAAACGATGTGTCTGTGTCTCAACTCGAAAGAGACATGTTTTCGTTGTTTTTTTTTTTTATCTGAAGACTTGGGGAAAGTCGTCTGAATTGACATTTGACCTATCGTGTCCTATTCCCTGTCTTAACATTCTTACTGGTTCTAAATTCGCATTGAGAGTGACGCATACATAGCACGACATACTTACAATGTCTCGCTCAATACTTACAATGTCTCGCTCAATACTTACAATGCCTCGCTGGTTTTCATGCGATTCCCTCGGTTTTTTAATCTCTGTTTGTTTATTCTATATTAATTTCCGAGTTTGGAACATTTGTAAACTACTATTTTGTTTTTGTTTTGGCTTGTTTTTGTTTTGGCTTGTTTTATTAGTGATGTCTCATTGAAAGGTAAACCCCAAATAAGTTTTTATTCATATCTGTTCTTAAGATCAATGAAGTCTTAAAATCCATTATAATGATTTCTTTCTAAATGAAAAAAAAAAATACAAATATGTATAAAAAAAAAGAAATTTTAGAACAGCAAAGCATATAAGGAAACTGGTCTTTTTTATCACAATATTTGTAAACATATTGCTTCTTCAGTTTGTAACACTCAATTAAACAGTACCCGTATCAGTAATCGTTTGTATTTGTTTATTTATATTTGTAATGTGTCTGGATCCATGTTTCGTCAAGAACCTCGCTTTCCTCTGACATTATCATATCACTTCTAACATCTCTACTGTAAATATTTTAAATTAGAGTTATCAAATTAGATAATAACGTGTTTTTATTTGATAGCTCTCGTTGAAAGAACTATTTGTTATCACTTGGAACAGATAATTACTCTATATTAACATGTTTACCTTTCTATACAAACATATGTATTTTATTGAGTTGAGAAATCTCTGTAAATAATACAAAGATGAAACGGTTATAAAGATGTAATTACTTCAAGCCTAATAAATAAATAACGTTAAAGTAAATAGACACACATTCAGCCAGAATAAATTGTTTTGAACCTTTTGATTAATGTTCCGGTGTTACCAAATGGACATGATTCAATCATGAAATACAGGAAGGTTGCAGGAGTCTATTGGTTACCCACTTACACGTCATCACCGACTTTCCTTTCAACTTTGGTGGTTTAAAACTTCAAAGCAAGGGACCCGAAAAATCATGAAAATATTTTGACGAAAACATCATAATCTCCGCGTATAAATCATAACGCACCAAAGCTAATGAGAACATTTCTTTTTGAAACTTCATTAATTTTTTCTCCTAATAATTGATATGTAGAAATGCTGATAAGAACTATCATTGAAATGGTCATATATGTAACTCAACTGCATTTACAAAACTTTTTAAATTTTTCGAAATAATAAGGATTTTTTACCCCAGGAAGAGATAACTTTAGCTGGATTTGGCAGAATGAATTAACTTAGCAGTATTTTGTAAATTTCAAACCTTTCGCAATTTTGGGACTCCAATGCTCTTCAACTTCGTACTTGATTTGACCATTTATTTTTTTTAATTCGAGTGTCACTGGTGAGTATTTGTAGACGAAACGCGCGTATAGCGTTCAAAATCTGATAAGGGTTTATTATTTTTATTCAGAAACCAGTCTCAACACTTCGATGGATTCAGCTTTTACATGAGTCGACTTATTTTATCAAAAAGCATTAGATTTTACTTTAAAAAAGACAAAAACATAAAAAGAAGCATTTTTTTGTGTAATGTTGAAAAAATTCTCGAGGTCGGTACCATCCTGTCTACATACAGAAGACAGACAATTTTTTTTAAAGACTGCCTCAAGTTTTATAATTCAACTTAATAATCTAGACGTTTGTGAATGTGTTTATCAATACTATACATCAGTTGGGTTGTATCAAAGTTGTGTAGTATTGGCTAAAGAGAGGTATACAGTTACCTCATAGAAAATTACACTTTGGGAGATAATTTGAATCATTCAGTGTTTTACGTCTGAACAAATTCAAATTTGACAGGAACATTGGCTAAACTGTGAAAGTAAGGGCGAGATGGGAGGTCTTCAATATTTTTATTGTCCACAGTCAGACTTGAGAACATGTTCAAAATGATTAAAGGTGAAAATCTTGTTTGGCTGATGGTTTTATCTATGACAAGCCATTGCAGATAAAAGGCGATAAAAATCCGCCCATTTTACTCTGATTGCAGAGTCATAAAAATATTTTGGAAATATAATATTTATACCAATTCGACAATTCAAAAGAAGGAATGTGCACAGTAATATTTACTCCAAATGAAAACCTTAGGAACAGGGGTATCTCAGACGCTAGACATACAATCCATTTACTTTGCTAACTTTGATAACATTTAACATTGATTTTTACAGATTCTAGCATATAATACAATAGAATATTTTCCATTTCTGTATTCTGAGACTCCTCTATGTTACAGTAGTATCATCTGCATTTAAATACATTTATTTATCAATCTGCTTCGTCAGCACGTTTAGTATGCAAATTGACTACTCAGCAACGGTTAAGTTGTCAGCAGACTGTTTTGACTTTTTTTATGTGATTTTTTTTATTTATAATCTCATTGTTTTCCTTTTTTTTTTCATTAATTTAATTTCATTCTTTGTAATACGATAAAAGAGGGACGAAAGATACCAGAGGGACAGTCAAACTCATAGATCGAAAACAAACTGACAACGCCGTTAACACAAATGCAAAGGCTACATATGCGATATTGTCAATGAAAACGTGAAAAATATATGTTGAATTTCATTATCATGTTGCCTTGCCATCTCATTTATCCTTCCTTAACTTATTTACTTCCTTATTTTGAAATCATATACTCTGTTGTACATTGTGGCTCTTTGTGATATGGTTTACGGTATGCATGTAGAGTAATTCATGTGACATATATCACAAAATATCAGTATAAAAATGTTTAGTAATTTTTTTTAGAATAATATGGATATTTATTTATTGTATTTTTTATAGAGCAAGGTTTAAACTATACAGTTTGACAAAAGTTGAAATGTATTTACCCTTTTTGGTTTGTGTCAATTTCCGCACCTTTACCTTATGCTTTATATTATTAAAGTTTTACTATTTAATTAAATTTTGTTCTTTTCTTTAATCAACAACCTTTTGTTTTTCTTTGCAACATTGACAATATACATTTGTAATTGTGTTATATTTATTGATATATGTTCACAAGTCACTATATATAATAAAAATAAATACTTACTTACTTACTTTGTTCTTTTGAATGATCAAGATCAGCATTAACATTTTAAATGACCAAGACAGAGACAACTCTTTGTTTTGATATTTTCTTCTTGTACAGAATAAAATACTAAACATAAGCATTTCAAATTTAAAGAAGGGAGGTCACACCAGATATTATGGATTTAATTAAATAGAAATTCCATATTCCATTTATTCTTATGAGCGAACTCATTTTACAATATTAATTCTATATTACTATGAGCTAGAAGCTAAAAATTACTTTTTGAAACTTCCCAAAATTTCAGTTATCACATGTTAATACATACGAATAATAATTTGTCAAATATTTTGCAAAATTTCAGATTTTTTAAAAAATAAAAAATATTTCCTTCACATGCATGTTTATTAAAAAAAAATCAAAGTTGTAATCTGAAATATATGCATTTTTTTTTAAATATGCACAGTAGTAATTTCATTTTGAGTCGTTCATTGCTTGTTATTGCTATTCCAATTGTAAAAGGTAAAGGAAACGATCCATATTTAAAAAAAAATTATTGTAGAAGTTCTACGACAAATCCCATTTTTACTGCCACCTGCTTTAAGAATGTCACCGTTGCTCGACAACTTCATTAACGGTAATAAATATCAATTTTCAATACATATATATTGCGTCTATAAAATGTATTTTTATTGGATACCTTTCACAAATCATTTAACACATCTCATAATTTGAAAATGATAAGCAGTATGAACGACTTTTATTCATCTTAAATATAATAAAAATTATAAACAACGTTTGAAGGTGTAAATCATATATTTAATTGCAAATAAATGTATTTTACAACAACGGGAATAACCACGTGATCATTATAAATATTATTTGATATATACAAAACGAATAACCAAAAAAATATCCGTTACCTTACGTCAACAAAAACAAAATATTTTGGCAAGTTTTTTTTCATAATGTTTACTGCAGTTTTAATCTCTGCTGAAGCACATATACGTAATCTACACATCCAGACTGACTCAGTAAATAGTTGTTTATGCTAAGTGTTGGTCACCATCTGTCTAGCACCGAGAGACGGACACACAGGAGCACATGTAATAGCACGAAACGTACTTTTCGATCACCCGTAATGTAACATGGAACAATGGTCCAGTCTTTGGTCACATAAGTTCTTAATCAAATCTAATGATGATATACCATGCTGACACTTCCATAACTAAAAGGAGACATGAATGAATGTGGGAAATTTTGTGGTCGTCCAAAATGGTTTCCATAAAAAGCTGCTGCGGCGGGGAAAGTTACCCCTATTGCAGGAGGGAGCATCGGTTTGGATGCCATTTTAAGTTTTTCTAATTCTGCTTCATGAAGTCTTTTTGCTTTTGCTCTTCGATTCTGAAACCAAATTTTAACTTGGGTTTCAGTTAAGTTCAAAGAAGCTGAAAACTCAGCACGTTCAGCTATAGAAAGATATTGTTTTTGGCGAAATTTCCTCTCTAATGCTAGCAGTTGAGACGTTGTGAAAGGGGTTCTAGGTTTTCTGTTTGTTTTATGCTTCCGTAACGTACATTTCTGTGGGTTTATCCTTCCAGGACTAGGAGGTCCTACAATAAAGAAAAACAACATTAACACACATTAACTCTTATCTCAAATTAGATAATTGTATTATTAACCATATCACGAATGCAAATCAGCAATATTGATAAAGCGCCTGCCTGCGAATATCTGTTAATTCGCGGGGGTCATCTGTTTTACCTCTAGCTGATTGTTCTGCGATACTGTAGCATAATATACAGAACATTTAATTAGACACACATTATCTCACCATTTAGTCAACAAGTAAACCTAAATTTATTAAAATTAATTATCGGTAGCAATAATTGAAGAGGGCTGTTGAAAGGTATCATTGATAAGGAATTGATACAATGAATTGAACGACACCGTGCTATACTGATTGACATCGTGGAAGGTTATTAACAGACTTAACACTTCTAATTATCTCCCAACTATTGAACATTTTATCTTAATTCAATTAATTGGCAGCTATTTTGACCGCGTGATTTACGAGATGTTCATTTGAATGACAACATTAATGTGTATCGTTAATATGACACGATAGTTTATGATGTTCAGGTTTCATAACTTTTCTTGAATTTGTTCCTTTATCTTTATTGTAGTAGTTAGCAAATTATAAATGAATTATTATTTGATATGTATTTCCCTCCAAAAACTTTATGATCGACAGACGTTCACAAATCAAACCAAAATCATGGATGAAATATAGAGTCCATTTTACAATATGTTCAGCAAGCCAACAATATTTCGAGGGAACGAAAACCCATTATGGATCTGAAAGTATGAAAAGTCTATGCTGCCATTGATTTTAATAGGGGGAAAATTGTAAATAATTATGAACAGTCCCAGTATTCTGGAGAAACTTTGATTCGACTCCGACCGTAATTTACAATTCTTCCAGATTATCTTGAATTCGCACTCGCTTCGGTTAATTGTGTGTGAAGTATTTTTTCCAATAGTTATAATTTTTCCAAATAATGGGAATTGTAAAAAAAAATGTATGATATATCTACCGTAACTTTATAAAATCGTAAATCAGTATGGGCTTTTGAGAAATCTTTTTTCAAAATAAGTCCATGCTGCAATTTCTTTTCAATTTAACAATATAGACAAACATTAAGTTATTAAACAGCTCAATTCTATTCCAATTTATTTGAATTATGTCTTAGCATTAAATATTTTCAAACAGCTCAATTCATTCAAATTCATTTAAAGATTTATCTATTAGATAAAAACAAATTCGCAGGGTGCATTCACATTTGCCTACAGAATTTATTATGAAAAATAAATTTATATTTCTTTTCTATATATTTTTCATGCATGAAATTGAAATACACATGATTACGCATATTAACCCATGTAATTTAGAAAGATTTACAGTTTTTAAAATTGATGAGGATATTAGCAAATTCAAGCGAAAATATAATGGCTTGTTCCATAACGTTATTTTATGGTCTAACAGATACAAACAGAAATATCAAAAGTGCACAATATCTCGGTTTTTTTCCAAGGTTATCGTATTAATAGCTATATGCATATTTTTACGTGAAAATGTGACAAGAAAAATACAATAAAGAAAACACAAAAACAAGACACATTTATTTGACGAAGTTATAATAGCATCAGTTTCTTGTTTTTTAATTAAACATATTTAAGAAAAACCTTGGAATTATTTATTCTGAGAATTGCTATTAAATATTGCCGAAGACTATATGGTTACATATAGTTGCTTGCTTACACGTAATTTGGACTCTGGTAGAGAGTTGTCTCATTGACAAGCATACGCCATCTCTCTCTCTATATATAGCTATATTCTAACATTAATATTCTACTTTTCTCAAAATTAAACGATTATAAATATTTAGTATGTATATCTTTTAATTCTAATATTTTTCATTTGTTTAAATGATATTTAAAACACATTTGTTCAAAACACGCAACTTCAATAAAAATAAAGTAATACACGGACACATAAATATAACATCAATTGCATATACTAAAAATGCTTTAAAGTTAATACACAAAAGAACTCTGACGGTTTTATACATAATACGAGTGATAAAATCATTACAGAAGATATCATTTTGTACTTTGATGATCCTATAAAATTATGCACAATTTTTAAGTTTTTGGGCATATTTTTTTACAGGTATGACAACAAAGGTATAAACTACAAAGTAACGAGACAGGTGCGAATATTAATGAAAACATTAAAAAATAGCTTTGGGTGTAATTTTATCTCATCTAAAATACAAATGTATCTATTGTCGGGCCATTATCATCGGTAATCACTTTACATTACCCTACAGTAGTTTTATTTATTAAAATCATTAATTGAATCATCGATTAGAATTAAAATTAATGTTCTATCAATCAGATCTATTTGTCTTCACTGTAAACTTGAAAAGAACTACAAATGATCACATCCATTTGTTATAATGTTAATGATACTTAATTTCAATGTAATGTCACATGTTAAAGAGATGTTAATTTTATTAATATGCACATTTTAAATATGTACGTGGAAAATTAATATTAATGTTATTTCTATTCAACCTTAGATATTTGAAAAAAAAATACATTAAAATATGAATAACAGTATTTTTGTAGGATATTTAAATATGCAACATTTTATCAACTGAAATATTTCTATTTCTTATAAAGTCTTTTTTCTTTTCGTCATTTTAAATTATTACCTTTTAACTTGTATGTTCAGCTAAGTGTATGATGATTATTGGAATTTTTGTAACTTGAAAATAAAATGATTTCAACTTAAAAATACAAAAAAAAAATATATAGAAGTTAATTTCTTTATTCATGTATACAAAATTTTAAAATCAAGTTATTTTTGCACAAAATTCGAACATATATTTATATTTAATTGCTTTTTGAAAATGAATGTTTTTACCAGTTTAAAAGAAATACAAATTGCTATTTATTCGTGATTTTCATCTTCAGTTTGAACCTAATCGCCTCTCCTTCAGATAGAATAATATACAAATAACCAACACTTTACACAGATTTTTACTAATTAAGTTTCTAAACTCAATTTACGAGATCATATAAAAATAAGATGTGGTATGATTGCCTATGAGACAAATCTCCACAATAGGCCAATAGTTATTTGTGATCAATGTAAAAAAATAAATCCAAAAATATTATTATTATTTAAATTTTGAAGGAATTTTATTTGCTACATTTAATAATTTACCTTTTGGGGGAGACAGCCCTGTCGTTGATAACCATGGGAATGAGGAGGTATTGTAATAGTTTTGCCACCGACTTTCTCCAGGAAGTGGAACATTACCATTTCTACATATTGTTTGTTTATTTAAAATGTCATCCATACTGAAAGGTCCCATTGTGGCTGTAGGAATCCTTGGTTGCTCCTGTAAACTGTCTTCAGAACTCACAGAATTAGGGGATTCTGTGTTTTCTCTGTCATTGACGGGTCCCTTTTCAGACATTATTGAATCCACACTGAATTTTAAAACTTGTTTCTGTCCAGAGGATGGTGATATTTTAGCACTTTGGTTTTCTTGAGTTTTTTCCGACATATTTTCACTATTTGATGGTTCTGTGTTTTCGGATGATTTTGATGAGGTTGATGACGGTAGCTTACTGAAAGCAGAATTGTCACTAGAAGAAAACGGAACCGGCTGCATATTTGTTCATCAGAAATGCTATTGTTAATATTAAATAATTTCACTAATAAATATCAAGAATACAGTATGAAAAAGTTTTAAACACTCTTTCTGTCGTCTTTCCAACTACTGTATCCATTCAGAATCACTTTGAAAGTTTTATGATCCATATACACTGTTCGGAAGTGACGTCAGCCAATCAGAAAGTCACCATTGGTGAGATTACAAATTGGTGTGTAATGGCGTATAAATTACCGTCTTTTCATTGGAAACTGTTGAAAACCATTCAAGTATGCCGAGATGGTGTGTGTTAGCAAACAGAAGATAATTTGAAACACTTCGGTGGGTGATATTCAAAGCAAATTTGATCAAAGGCCTTGTCATTCGTATTGACAAAAGGAATATCAGCTACCTCCTCGGGTTATGAAACTAAGTATATTATTATCACACTTTTGAATCCACTTTATTTAAAGGTAGATTAATTTAGATGATCTAAAAGTCACTCTTGTTATTTGCCCCTATTAGAAATGATCAATTACTCTCGGTATAGTATATCACTAATTGCTCATTACGCTCTGTATCATTGGTGTCATCGCAAAGGACGGCCAAGTCACTTACAAGAGTAACAGGCGCCGAGCCACATCATCTGTAAAATGAGGGTGGGATCATAATATCAAAAATCAACATCAAGTAAAACCCGTCAATAAAAAAAAAAATTGCCGGCTTTCTAACACCTTCTGGTGCTGTCGTTTTAATTTTAAGTAAATAGACAACGATATAGTTATCTTTAAATTAAATCCAGCTTTAAGTTCACATCGAATTTCAAAACTTCAATTAAATTCGTATTAATAGAAGATATATTATAGTTGTGTTTAAATTTCTAATTTTATTTATATTTAAAAGTATAGTTAATTTCAACATATGTTCTTTAATTCTTGAATCAAATTTCTACACTTTCTGTCAATTTCAAAAGACATTTCGGTTTAAATAAATCATTCCAAATTGATATATACATAATTTAATTAATTGAGTGCGAAAATGATAGATTTTGATTTGAGAATGGTTCATACTCCTGATGAAAAATGGAAATGATTATCAGTGAAATATATACTTTACATATCAAAAAGATATTTTTTTTCAAGATTGTGCATCGCGATAATTTGTCTTTTTCAATACAGGAAAAGAATAATGTTATATATTTATTCTTAAGCACGCATTTTATTGATATTAATGACTTTGAAGATTTACAATATACTAAATTGCAGACGGAAGAGTGTACAAGTTACAATAAAATCTTTGATATATACCTTATTATTTTCTGTTTGTTTTTAAAATTGAAAAAAGGTTCTAAGATTTTATAGAAATTGTTAAGAAAAATATATTTAAGATATACAAATATATGATTTTTGTAATAATATGAATATCTGAAGTGCCTTTTGGTAGTTTTCTGATTATTCGATTCCAATTAAAGTAAATACAAACTTAAATTATATGGGTAAATCAAATCTTTGCATTATATTTTAGTTTATATGGGTAAATCAAATCTTTGCATTATATTTTAGTTTATATGGGTAAATCAAATCTTTGCATTATATTTTAGTTTATATGGGTAAATCAAATCTTTGCATTATATTTTAGTTTATTCAAATCATTAAACCCTCATTTCTATGTTGTTTTTTTTTATGGTTTCGGAAAAAAATGAAGTTGACAAGTAGACCCTATGTTGACCTCCTAGATTTCCCTTTTTTGTTTGTTTGAGTCTTTGGAGTGCTTTCTAATTGACGCATATACGACATTTCCTTTTATACGACGTCCTTTTATACGACATGTCCTTTTAGTCATATTTACTAAAATGTTTGTTAAAACAACTTTCACAAAACTCATTTCAAATAACTCGAATTCTGATTTTAAATAATGTTCAAAGATCTCAGATGTTTGTGACTTTATTTTTAATTTTATTTTTGAATGCATAACAATAATCATAAAATCTATGAAATGTAAAAGAAAACCCATAAAATTATGAATTTAGTTTCAACTTCTAGGATGCAAATTTCGTTATCATGATCAATTACTCTCGGTATAGTATATCACTAATTGCTCATTACGCTCTGTATCATAGGTGTCATCGCAAAGGACGGCCAAGTCACTTACAAGAGTAACAGGCGCCGAGCCACATCATCTGTAAAATGAGGGTGGGATCATAAACAATAATCATAAAATCTATGAAATGTAAACGAAAACCCATAAAGTTATGAATTTAGTTTCAAATTCTAGGATGCAAATTTCGTTATCATGAGCTCTGACCTTCTCGGAAATCTTATCTATAATTTATATATTTCTATAACAAAAATTAAATATCGACATTCATTTATTCTTTTAATAAAATCTGAACAGTAATTTACTTTTTGATATCATCATGAAGTTGACAACAATTGTGTAAAATAAGCCAATTAATGTAACACATTCATAAAGAACTGTTTATACAGCAATAATCATAGTTGTCACTTTACCGTGCAATCCAAACTATCAAAATAATTGAGAAAAATATCCTATCATTGTCCATTAGATTTTATCTTATAACTAGCTTCTAATGTGATTACCAAAACATTGATCATAATAATGATACCTTAGATTTTAATTACCCGAGGCGATAGGCGAGGGGATAATATCAAACAAAGTGTGCCGTAATTTCCATAAAATGCTAGCGCTTAGGATGGCGAAAAAAATACACGGCCTTAAAATCAATATTAATTCAACTTTTACTGCTCATTTAATGGTATTTCATTACGTAGATTTAAATCTGAAAATACACCCTAGAAGCAACTCTGGTTCATTTATACACGAATATCCTTGTAAACCGCGGGGGCCAATTATTTAGTAAAATATTGATGAAGATTATTACGGATAATTACAACAATTATTATATCTATTGATTCAATCTTCATTTAACACATTAAATAGAATTAAACAGTTCTCTTTACATAGGAAATTAATTTCTTCCGACATGCGATTAAGGTCTACTTGTTTGTTGATATTTGCCTGATATTTTACAATAATTACATATAATAGATTTATTTATTTTATGCGATTATGGGTAATAAATTGATGCACGCGCCAATAATAATAAACCTTTACAAGTTTAACCCTAAATTGTAATTACAAATTAAAGCGAAGCGTTTTTGTCACGCAACATCAGAATCATTTGGGCGCTTGATTGTCATATAATGATGGAAACAGTCCGGACTGCCGGGAAGATATATAATACTGCCAAAGTATCGGGTTAGTACTATTTATCAAAATCATTATTGTCAATTAAAGTTTATAATTAAATGAATCATGTGCAACCATACAATTATTTGCTCGTTAACAATGTTAATTTGCATAAATAATATCGTTTTGGTTGCATGGTTTGAAGCAGAAATATGACACTTTAATAATGGAAAAAGCAGTTCTTGTTTTATGGCACTTGTCTCTTAAACAAATAAATAAATAAATGAATAGAATGATAAATGAATAGATAAACAAAAAAAGAAATAAGTATATACACATTATACTAACTAAAGGCCATGTTTCATTACTTTGGCTCAGAATGTGCTAGGTATTTCAGGATATCCCAAAAAAACACAGAAAAACCTAAACCGGTTTTGGTTTTGAATGCCTGAGATATATATGGGTACAATAATTTATATTTTTATTTGGTACCTTATATATATATATATATATATATATATATATATATATAAACACGAAACAATGCTTGCTATATGCTACACAAAAAACGGTAATTCATTCACCATATAAGTTACTTTAATAATACTTCAAAAGATTTATTGTACATTCAATCGTACTATAAAGATAGATAAAGGTAAATTTTTATTTCCAATAGAGGACCCATTATGGGCATAATCAGTACAGTGATTATTTTTAAATCAAACAATTGCAATATAGACAATTCACAAGAAAAACAACTCAAACATGAAATATAAATTGAGTTAATAATATATATTTATTATACTTCATGTCAAAATGCCAGATTTTGATTGGTTAATACGAGGGAGACAATTTACTTTATTATACTTCACGTTAAAATGCCATATTTTGATTGGCTAATACGAAGGTGTTAATTTACTCTATCACATGGCTGAGCGGGTGACATTTTTTTGAATGTCACCCTCTCGTCCAGACCAATCAAATATCGATAGTTCAAAGGACAATGAATTGAATTTACATCAAGTTATTAAAGACAATGCTTAAGATCTACGTTACAGATTCTATTATTTGACTGTCAAAATAAAAAAATAAAACATCTTGTTTCACTTCTGTTGATTTTTCTAATACCCGTAACGTTGTTATGTACGTGACGTCATAGAAAATACTTTTAAATAAAATGCATCTGTAAAAGACAATAATGATAGGACTTTCAGTATAATAAATTAAATAATAACACATAGCTGAGAGGGTGATAGAGCAGATTGGTACCCCTCGAAAAAGCATTGTCAACCTTGGCTTCGCCGCGGTTGACAATGTTTTCTCGGGGTAACAATCTACACTATCACCCTCTCAGCTATGTGTTATTTATTTATATATAACCATATAAACCATAATGTTTTGTGTTTATTTACCATGCACCAGAAGCAGCATCACATCCATTATAAAAATAGCTTTTATGAGTTAAGTCCTTCTTCGTGGCTGATGCATATGAACAAATGGTATTGTTGTCCATATTCAGGGAGTCACCAAGATGCTAAAAGGACACTCAAGCAAATACACACAAATATGAATAAATTAAACACTTTTACAACACAAGCATAAACTAATACTCAAAAAGGGTTATTATATAGTCCTCCTAGTGGCTAGTGCACATGGACAAGATTATTGTGCAGTTATCGAAATGCAGGAGTCACCAAGGGCAGGTGCTTAAAGGACATAGTAACATGTTATGTAAAATTTTTGTGCAAAAATTATTTGGATTTGGATGCAGCCTCTAGCACAACTTGTCCCAATGCTCTGAGAAAAAATACACAAAATTACACAGAAAACACAAACAATGGTATTAATTATGAGTATTTTTCATTATGTTTTATGAAAGCACACATTTCGTACAAGATATCCTTGTTTTCATTACTCATTAACCAAATAAACTGATCTTTAATAGTGCAACATATCAAAATTAGCACAATATTTCCAAACACAAAGTATTAATTTGTTTCTCTCATTATTTAGTGAGGTACTATATTTGAACATAAATCTAAACTCATATCCTAGCGTCTTCTTCGAAAAATGAACCACATTATCACTGCATTAGGTTATAGATATCAGAAATATTTCAAAAAGTTACCCTTGTACTATCATATAGCTTATTAATTTAAATATTGACTGACAAACTGACCAAACTATTAATCTAATCAACAATATAAATAAGAAGATGTGGTATGAGTGCCAATGAGACAACTATCCTTCCAAGTCACAATGTGTAAAAACAGCAAGCGTGGATGAGTATTTATACATCCCAACACCATAATATTGAATTAACAAATAAAGAACAAAGATATAATAAACATGTGAAAGTTCTCTCACAGGCAAACAACCCATAATTGTAAAATATAAGGGCATACACCACAAGCACGGGGACACATTCTACTGCATCCCCACAGCACGAACAACAAACCCTGCAGTAAATATAGATAAGAAGATGTGCATGGTATGAGTGCCAATGATATACTATAGTATTCGTAAGTGCCATGGAATCATTAATATCAGCATGTCACTCCTTCTAATCCCAGTAATAACTCAAGAAGAAGAAAAACTAGAGATGAGATAACATTCTACAAACATAGAGCTAATAACGGTCAAATTCTTTATACCATGAATGAAGGAGATATGGTAAAAGTCATGTTATGGTTCCTGTAATTCCAATTGGATATACTAGCATTGACCTAAAATGTTTTTTTTTTACACATAGCTTATATTTAAAAAGCCAAATAAGTGGTCTCACCATACAATTTCCTTTGAGAACTTCTTTCTCAGTGGCATTAAGCTATTTTTGATCAAAAGGAGATACCCACTCCTATACGGGAATATTTGGAATTTGTGAAAAGGGAAAATTAACAATGGTATATCGGGTTATTGCATACATTCCTTTAATCGATTAAGGTGTTCGCTACTCTGTTTCAAAATAACAAGCTTTTTAAATGACTGTTATAAATTGGTAGTATATAAATAAAGGAACTATAAAAGCAGAAAAAAATGAAAGGTCCGTGTGCTTGTTTTCGAGATATAAGCCATTGAATATTGGCGGGAAATGATTCTCTTATACATTTAACATTGGCACCTTTTTTCTTTCAAAAACTATGAAAAAATAACAAGGATTTAGTAAGATTTTCAAAGATGGCATTTTAAACTATATGTAACCAAATTATGAAAAGAAAGGTAGGGGTTAGTGGGCAAATTATTTTAATGGCACTACATGGATAAAACCAGAGGATTCCGAATGTCTGGCAAAAAATCAAAAACAAGAGGAGCGAACATCCTTATAATAAGCTTCACTCAACAGGACAAGGGAATTGCAAAGGAGGGGTAAACTGCTTTACTGTAAAAATAAGGAGATGTGGTATGATTGCCAATGAGATAACTATCCACCAGAATTCAAATGAAGTGGATGGAAGCAATTATAGGCAACCGTACGGCCTTCAACAATGAGAAAAAAACCATACCGTATAGTCGGCTATAAAAGGCACCGACATGAAAAATATGAAGCAGTCCAAACGAGAAAACTAACGGCTTATTTATAACAAAACAATTTACGAAAAACAAATATGCCATACATGAACCAACGACAACCACTGAACTACATGCTCCTGACTTGGGACAGGCACATACAGAATGTTACAGGGTTAAACATGTTTGTGAGCGCTCAACCCTCCCCTAACCTGGGACAGTGGTGTTACAGCACAACATAAGAAAAAAAGATCAGTATGATGCACAACTAACATCTAACATAAAAAAATATACACAAATCACCAAAATAAGAGTGCTCGCAGTTTCTGAAGCCTAGTTCAAAACACATTACAACTTATTTCATTTCAGACGCATTTTTCTCACCAACTACATTATAGTTTCTTTAAATAAGACATCAAGCCTCATCTGGTTATTGCTTAAACGTGTCATATGTTTTCAGTTCCTTCGATGTTCTACTTCCTGTTTGACAATAACCTATATCTTTAGAATTTCATGCACATAATGACATATATGAATTCTACGTCACATTAAATCAACACCATTCAACAGGGGGTACAATTAATTGAAGCAATAGCCCACAGTTCATCTTGTTTCTGTTTATCTATTCCTCTCCCCTAGAATCTTTTTTTACCTACATGTATAAGAAAGATTAGGTCACTACTTAAAAATACTACTATAGGACAGTTTTAATACCTTAATTTAAAAAAAAAAAATCCTCTTTGAGACGGTGATGTTCCTTTGGCACCGTCTTACGATGTTTATATATCCCAACTCGTTCGCTATGCACGTGTCTGTAGTGACGTTTTGGATTTCAATGAGCGTAATCTATGTCTACTGATAAACCATTAAGTCTGGGATTCCATTACCACAAACTACATAAAACCTTTACTAAATTCTTTCATAGATACAAAGTTTGGTTTGGAAGTTTGGCTGTACCTGTATAGAAGACTTATTTCAAACGGAATAGCACATCCTAATTTTTACGGTGATGTTGTTTACCGAGCCCGGAAATTTAGATAGGATCCGGGTACACTTATCAATCCTTTAAATTACCTTTTTCTAAATTATTACCAATTCAATACTGTAAAAGATCTTTGAATATTGGTATAAATATTGATTTTGTTATCAGTAAATTAAAATAATACTAAATATTATTGTTATTCACATACGCACATTCACGGTACTACAATCTGTCGATACCTATATTTTGGCATAGCACAAGGTCATGTTTTTCTCTGACCGTTAATGAACTAAATTATACAGGTAGTTATCTATGTCTTTGATACGGTCCTTCTATGGATAGGATACCACGTGACATTGTATATTTCAACAATCAAAGTTCTTTTGTAGATTGGAAAGTAAAACAATAAAGACTAAGTTGCGTCAAAAAATCATTTATATGTTAGAACGTATTTGCCTTTTGACAAAACATATGTGTCTTTAATAATGCGAATGTTTATCAAATATCAAGTATAATGAATACACAATTATATAATTCATGCTTTGATACGGTCCCTGTACGCGTTGTGTGTGTAGTATTTAATACAGCGTGCTGTTTTGCATTGTGACAATACACCTGGGAATAGTTTATTGATATATAATGTCCTGATTATTTCTGAACGTTTATCATTTGATATTTTGTATTTCAATCATAGCATGGGAAAATGTCGGAAAGCATGAAGAAAATTAAGAACACGATATTTCTGTTATAAATATTTATCTTAGGTCGGAAACACAGTGGTCGGAAAGCAGAAAGATAATTAAACAAAAGGATTTTTCTGTCAAAAATATCTAATTCCATTAATAGATACCACCAGACCAAGAGAATATTCATTATTGAGTTTAAACTGAGACTGAATTTATTCTTAATATGATATAATTAAAATTGTCATATATACGTGCTGTAGAATATTTGGATTTATTTAAGTAAAATCAGGAAATCCTTAAAATTTGAGATGTTTTATGAGACCAAAATAAGTCTCTATATAAGAGGTACCAGTGAAGCTGGTGTGTTACTCTCAAGGAAAATATACGAAACCTTCTTATAAGTTGCATGCCACAGGGTTTCACTTCACATGGAAATTGGACTTTAAATTTATCTATACAACATCTATCATGAGTACAGACAGCTTCAATAACAAGTTGAGAATAATTGAAGGCACACAGGAAACAAAATATGAAGATATGATAGATAAAATAAATGCATCCAGATTATAAAGCAAACTGAGTGCTTAAATTTATATTGCGATGGTTTGTGCAATTTGCATTAGACATCCGGTTTGTAGAAACATGGATTTGCAAAAGGGTTATAAAAAAATGATGTACACTCCAAAGTAATAAATAAAATAGTCGAGCCTTAAAATGTATATTCAAATAGTAGCTGTATATATACACTTTTCTATTCACAACTATCCAACATTGCTTTCAACTGACTTGTGCAAGAATCTACACACAGTTACATATTTTTAATAAAGGCGTTTTAACATCATCATTATCTTATTCTATTCACAGTCAATTTTTTCAATTCAAAAGCAAACAAAAATTCAGCAACAATTTTTTGGTGACCAGTCAGCGGTCTTGGGTTCACGTGTTGCTTTTCTTTTTGTAAAGAAAGCAACTTGTTTTTTAATAGTTGTTATTGGCTTTGAACTAGCTATCAGTAACTACGAGTACTCTCAGATCTGTACTAAGTATAATTTTTTGTTGCGAGGGATGTATAAATACCCTGCCACGTCCAGTCTGTGTTTTTGTTAGATGTTTTCTGCTTTGTATCGATCTGATGAGTTTAGCCCTTTTCAACTTATTTTTTATAGTTTGTTCTTATGTTGTACTGTTACACAAGTGTCCCAATTCTTCATTCTTCATGTGTCTGTCCCAAAACAGGAGCCGAAGTTCAGTGGTAGTCGTTGATTCATGTCTGTAATATTTGTTTTTTCATAAATTAGGCCGTTGGTTTTCTCAATTGAATTGTTTCTTACTTTTCATGTCGGGGCCTTTTATAGCCGACGATACGGTATGGTTTTTTTCTCATTGTTGAAGGCAGTACGTTTGCCTATAATTGCTTACATCCACTTCATTTGAACTTTGGTGGATAATTGTCTCATTGGCAATCATACCACATCTCCTTATTTTCATATTAGTCCTATAATTCATTTTCCGTTTTCAGTCAGAAAAAAAAAATGAGTAAGGTTAACAACTACAACTATATGAAAGTTCATTTATATTTTTTTTTATTATATGCATGGAATGAGAAAAAAGTATAATAAACATTTTAAGACAAAGACCACGAAATATTCCATATGGTACTTGTTTACACGGTTTACACCTTTATATTATAGGATATTCAATATGTTAACATTTCATGTCTTCAGTCAATCTTGTTTTAAGTTTTTTAATGCCAAAATTACAGAACAAATGCCAATAGTGTTAATTAAGCATGTAATTGTAACTAGATACAATAACGTACATCATTCCTAGCACGCGAATCTAATCGTCTGCCAATTACCGGAACCGGAAGCAGATTTTTGGGTCAGGTAGTTCAGATACCTGGCGCACCGTCATAACAATTAAAAAATAATTAAATAGTTCTTCTTGCATCATTTAGCCCATTAAATACAGACCACCGGAACAAAAGGAAGATTTCCGTTACAAATCAACTGAAAATTCTATATCTTGTAGTTAGTTTTTCAAGTTTCTCTCAAATAAATTCGAACAAAATGTTATTGCTCTATGTTTGCATGTCATCTGCCATTTATGATTAAATTTATTTTATTGTACATAAATCATATTATTTAAGTATGGTTGTCTTAAAATCATCCGATGTGTATGTATTTTTTCCAAAGAAGAAGGGAGGCTATGTATTTATTTATTCTACAACGGCATTCTATTTGAAACGTTTGGTAAAAGTATTTCATTAATTTTGTACATTGAGATTCTGACAACATTGTGTAGTATTTCTATACATGTAACCAAGGAGGTTGTACTATATACTTTGCAACTTAAAAATTGTCATCAACAGCAATGTAAAGCTTAACTTTTTGGTTTTATGGATAAATATATTTTTTTAGAAAATCTTTTGGAAATATATAAATATGCAAATTTTGCTTTAAGTTTCAACAACTTTGTCTTCGTGTTTGAGAAAATACAGGAAAAATAAGCATATTTCTTTTAAATCTCAACGGATACTGTTAAAAGTATCTAAAATGTGAATTGAACGAGATTTTATTCATACGTAAAAAAGAGCAGCAACTGAAAAAAAAAATGAAAAAGAAAAAAGATAACTGGAAGTTATTAAACGGTCTTTAACAATTATAGACAATTGTCCACACCTGAATCGCCCGACTAAAAACATATTGTAAATGATTTAACAGAGATACCCACGATCGCCCATAAAACCAAGACTTGTTTGACATTTATTTATAGTTGCGTTAAAGCTTAAGATGATCCTTTATCTTGTAAGGGAGTGATTCAAATATATATATATGAATTGGAAGGAGTTGAAATTCAAAAGTGTTGACACTGCTGCAATTATATGATAGCTTTGTAATAAACCTTTTAGTTTTTCAGCCCAACTGGCCTAAAGTGGCAGTGTGAACTAGGTATATTCTCATCTGTCGTCCTTAATTTTATGAAAATTTTCTCTTTTTTGCAACTATTGGACTAATTAGAACCAAACTTGGACACAATCATCATTGCCTTGGTTTATCTGGTTTAAAAATTGTGAACAATGATTCCACATGCATATAACAATAAGGAGATGTGGTACAATTGCCAATGAGACAATTACATATCAACCAAATTTAAATGAAGTGGATGTAAGCAATTATAGGAAATCGTACGGACTTCAACAATGGGACTGTTAAAAAACCCATACCGTATAGTTGGCTTCAAGAGGCCCCGACATAAAAGATTGAGAAAACTAACGGCCTATACCGAATGTGACGGAGTCAATATAAATAAGAAGATGTGGAATGAGTGCCAATGAGACAACTCTCCATCCAGGTCACAATATATAAAAAGTTAACAATTATAAGTCAAAGTATGGCCTTCAACACGAAACATTGGCTCACACCGAACAGCAAGCTATAAAGGGCCCCAAAATGACTAGTGTAAAACAATTCAAACAGGAAAACAACGTCAAGCATGTTTGTCAGCGCAAATGTCTCCCTCTATCCTGGGACAGTGGTGTAATAGTACAACATAAGAACAAACTATAAAAATCAGTTGAAAGGACTCAACTCATCGGATCGATACAAAGCAGAAAAACAACTAACAAAACAAAGACGTGGCAGGAAATTTATACATCTCTCAAAGACACAAAGTACAGATCTGGGAGTACTAACAGTTACTAACAGCTTTTTCAAGTCCAATAACAACTAATAAGAAGTTCAAGCATCTAAGACTAAAATATCAATCAGTACACATATAACATCCAATGGATTTAAAAAAGGCATTACAAATAATCATACGACCTTGTGCAATGCCAAAATATAGGTATTGACAGATTGTAGAACCGTGAATGTGCATATGTGTGTATAACAACAATATTTAGTATTGTTTTAATTTACTGATAACAAAATCAATATTTATACCAATAAAAACAATATTCAAAGATCTTATTACAGTGTTGAATTGGTAACCTTTTAGAATAATTTTATTTAAAGGATCGATAAGTTCAATTTTTATATACCGACTTTTCGACCAAAATTTCAGACGACTCTTTGTTGGACTTATTGCCCCTGAATGACGAGTCTTACCTATTTTTGTAGATAAAAACTAAAGTAAATAGATAGGATTTCAGCAAAACTAGCTCTACAAAATGTTCAACTGGACCGAAGTTGTCTGTTGACTTATTGGTCTTTAATGACAACTTTTATCCTATTTTTCTCAGAAACAATAGTAAATACAGAGAAGTTGTAAATAACATAAACTACCAGCAAATAGAAGATAAAAAACTGTTTGTGGCAAAAAGTGGTCAACAAAATATGACCAATACAAATTGGCAAAAATGAACAAAATTGTCAGTTAACTCCTTATAGGAGATAGCCCTTGAATAAAAATTAAAACCCATTATAAAATTTTTGTTGGAAACTATTTGGAGATTGAGTAAAATTGTAAATAGGAAAAATGATCAACAACTTTAGAGAAATAGTCAGAAAACTCCTCAGAAAAGTAAATACTCTGATTTGTTTTAATTTTTGACCAATTTTAGTGTTTTTATCTGTTATTTTGAAAACTTTAAAAAACATAGACTAAATCTTTGAACAGCAAACAATTATTAGATATACACAAGATCTAAAAATACATGTATGTCAAAAAAAATTGACATTATCAATCAAATACAGGTCTAAATCACAATTTTAGCACATTTTGTTTTCATTTTGGTTATTATTTTGAAAACTATTGTTTTATATTTTTCATTTCGGGGCCTTTTATAGCTTGTAGTGCGATAGAAGCTTTGCTCATTGCTGAAGGCCATACGGTGACATATAGTTGCTTACTTCTACGTCATTTGGTCTGTGGTGGATAGTTGTCTCGTTGGCAATCTAGCCACATATCCTTATTGTTATTTTGACGTTGTCTGTAAAAACTGTCTGAAAATGAAGTATCAAGTATACGAAGACCCAAAATTGACTGAGGTGTCTTTATATA
This sequence comes from Mytilus californianus, assembly GCF_021869535.1. Classification (NCBI taxonomy): domain Eukaryota; kingdom Metazoa; phylum Mollusca; class Bivalvia; order Mytilida; family Mytilidae; genus Mytilus; species Mytilus californianus. The sequence goes on along the minus strand of NW_026262679.1, from coordinate 124,133,601 downwards.
ACGTATAGCAAGAAAAAATGTCTGCCTCAAGCTGTTCAACATATACCCTCATATTTCAGTGCATTGCTTTCCAAATTTCCCGCCCTTTACCCTCATCTACAAACCTTACAGAACCTACCTATTGTATTATTTGTTAATTTGTTCTCGTTCTGACTATGCTTGTTATGTTCCCACTGGATATTAAGTGCAATCAATCATATAATGCCTTTATCAATCTTGACTCCAATACGTTTTACCTATATCGTCGTCTGTCTAAAGTATTATATCCTCAAATTATCTATCTATTAAAACGTTATTCATTGTTTCTGTACACATTTTTTCTTTTTTTCAGGAAATTTAGAACCAAAAATAATATTTATATGAAAAAAACACCCCTCTCGCCGAAGATGAATGGTATGTGACTAAAGTTTTAAATGTTTTTTTTTAATCTACCATTTGTTTGTTCGACTGCAATTATTTTCCAGCTTGATTGTTTACCGATCATCCAATATCCTCATTATATACTTGCTAGTTCTAAATATTGTATCTTGCATCATGTTTTTATTGGCCATCTTTTTTTGCCTGTTCATATTTGTGCCTTAATAGTTACCCGACCAACAATATAGAAGTCTCTCCTATATACTGTTTATTATATGTTTGCTATACAACTCAGTCTTTGAAGGGTGTAAAATAATGCATGGCACAAACAAAGGACGATACTTAAACAAAATCTTCTGAAATATTTCCAAAGAAAAAGCTTACTATATAGATAAACAAGAATGTGTCCATAGTACACGGATGCCTCACTCGCACTATCATTTTCTATGTTCAGTGGACCGTAAAATTGGGGGTCAAAACTCTAATTTGGCATTAAAATTAGAAAGATCATATCATAGGAAACATGTGTACTAAGTTTCAAGTTGATTGGACTTCAACTTCATCAAAAAACTATCTTGACCAAAAACTTTAACCTGCAGCAAGACAGACGCACAGACGCACAGACCGAAAACATAATGCCGCTAAGTGGGGCATAAAAATGCATGTTTATTTTATTCATAGCTTTCTTTTTGGTCTTGGCGAAATTCCTGGGTTTCAGATTGGTATCAATGCTAGAAATTTCCAATTTATGATATTCTAAATGTATTAATAATTTTATCTATATATGGACTCTCTCTCTCGATCCCCACCCCCTAAAAAAACCGACAATGTAAACGATTCTTTTTAATCACACTATATAGCGTGCAAGAGTAAAGCATACCGAATTTGTCGTGTTCGATGTCCTTTTCTTACACATATAGTTTTGGTTTATTTTTAGTATTAGTATAGTAAATTATTGGATAATTTAAAGTTGTCTTTGAAATAAAAAAACCCTCTCAATAAATGTTTTAACGAGAAAGATGAATTAATATCCTATAGTTGTAATGTAACATTTCCAATAACTATATTCTAATGTTTTATTACTGATTAAATATTGCAATAAACTTCATCTCTTGGTCAAAGGAGAGAACATTACCATGCTAATTATATTGTGCAGTTCATATAGTCATGCAGAGGCCAATCTTGGTTTGATTTTCTCCATTAGTTTATTTTCATTAGAAACATATTTCACACTGTGGTGGTGCCAACTTCTAGTATTATAAAAAGAACGAAGGATTTTACAGCTAATAAAATCATACATAAAATGTTATTATTTAAAAGAAACTAATTTGACAATGACAAGCGCCAATTATACATGCAGCGCCATTAGCCGATGTTCAAAGTGTAAAGACTGTATCGAGTAACGCACTGTTGAAGAGCAGGGTCCGCCTCTGTGGACATCCAGACGCTAAATTCTGACAATCGACACATCCTCCTAGTTCTTTTCTTTTTATTTAACTGTAATTCTGGCAAATAACTTGTAAATGTTTATCAAAATTCTCTTACGTCTCGCCGTATTTCGTTACCTGATCAAACGAAGAATATATAACGACATTGAGTAAAAGATTTAATTTCATTTACTTTTGTGTGAAAGTCGCCTTCAAAGAATATTTGAGCGTTAAACAGGAGCTAATGTATGTACTAATTGGGAGATGCCAGTCTTTTAATTAAGACATAATAAGAATAGAAAGTATTAGATATTCACGTGAAATTAAACGAATTAAAGTTAATATGTGTTTCTTTGATGAAGACTTTCAACACACTAGAATGTTTGGTCGCAACATTCCTTGTTTACTTTTAGAAGACTTTATCTGAAAATACCATTTGGTTCTCTTTTTAAATTAACTGAAATAATTAAACCATGCAGACAGTGAATACTCATGTTTTCCCTTTCAATTAACCAAAGTCAGTCTAGGCATGGGACAAGAGAAAACAACCCTATACGGAAATAACACGACAAATCGGCCGAAAGACAAAATTATTGGCTTTTAAAAGTATGTAAAAAAATGATTTATATAGGTCCTACCTATTGTATTTATTGTTAATTTGTTCTCGTCCTGATGATATATGAAATATTTGTCACTAGACGTTATGCAACCAACAATCAATCAATCAATCAATCAATCAATCAATTTTACTATCTTTATCGACCATTGATATATGATGTGACTCACATCGATCAGTGACTAGATAAATTATCAAAAAATGCAGAGATGGTATAACTAGAGGGTACGCCAAAAAAATATCCATCTAGAGAAAAGTTGAAGAACAAGAGAAACTGTAAAAACGCGAAATGAAATCAAATCATATAAAACAATTATGTTTTATCTTAATATTACAGAATGAAAGACATTGATCCTAAGGGAAGACTTTGGCATATAGTTGCAGGATTCATAAATAATCAGCCACGTTCAGTCAGAATGGGGATTTTATTTGTGGCGTTTGGGTTGACATTTCACGTGGGATATACGTCTGTGACCAACCCAACGAAACAAATAAAACCATACGTCAATCATTTAGGGTAGTAGACACGCGTCACATATGATTGGTTGAGTTATCGATTGTTTTTTACTTACACTCATTGTAAAATGCCTCATGCATTTTCAAGACGAGAGCAAATAAGCAATGAATGGGAAGGTGCAAGAGTGGGAATGAGAGTTGGATATTCGAACTACCTTTGAAAGTGAGGGTATACTGCATATAGGGGCATACATTTTGTCTTCCTACAATTTAAATACGAACCTTTTTTTTTAATTTAAAAATAAAACCCTCCCGGAACTTTCAAAGGTAGTTCGAATATCCAACTCTCATCCCCACTCTTGCACCTTCCCATTCATTGCTTATTTGCTCTCGTCTTGAAAATGCATGAGGCATTTTACAATGAGTGTAAGTTTTTACAAAGTTTTTACAAACGTTATTTTTTTAAATATGCAGAGAGCGTTGAACTCTCTCTGCACGAGACATCGGATTTGATGTCCCCATTCCAACTGAACGTGAATACGCATTTATACATTCTCGACGTATACCAAAGTCTACCCTTAGGGTAAATGTCTTTTATTCTGTAAAATTCATAAGCCCCCTTATCATACATAATGTTGAACAACCTCACTCAAAATTTAAGGCTGAGTTCAAGTGTTCCTGGAGGGTTTGCAGTTTTTGTTTCTTTAATCGAAGTGTTTGAGAAATTAAAAAAAAACCAGATCTTTCAAGCAGTTAAAAAACTGAGATAAATGAAGCCGAATAGTAATTTTATTTCCAGGGAAGGGGACTCGCATTGGAATTAAATTTCAAACTGATTTCTTGAACATTGAGGGCAATTATTAAATCTAGTTAAGAAAAAATCTACATATTTGTACAACTTCAAGCATGAAAACTGAATTCTGTTTGGAATGTTTAATATGACTAACAAGATCCAATTAATCAAAATTTGTATGAACATTACATACATCATTACATTGTTAAATTGTGGATCACAGGTGCTCAAATTCTTCATATTCTTGTTCAGAAAAAAACCCAAAGCATCTGAATTTCATTCAGTTGATTCATACAGCAATACTTTGTAAATTTTCCGATCATCAAATGATGTATGACAATCTTTGGAAAGTATACAGACATAACTCTTTGTTTCTTTACCCAGTATAAGACAATAATGGCAGCGACACATGGACAAATGAAATCGACATAATGATATATACATGAGAGTAACGGGGTGTCTTGGTTTTGAAAATGGCTGTATCCCATTCTATTCAAAATTATGTCATTGTTTTACAGAACATTATCATAGCATGTGAAAACATGTACTGTGATTATCCTACAGATTAAAAAAAAAAAAAAAAACAACATTATTTATTTATCAAATGGGCTTCAGATTTGATTTTGAATTTGGTTTCAGTAACTACAAGTGTTTTTTTTTAAAAGATTTTATAATCTATCTTTTTCTCTCACAATACTTATACAATATATGCTTTTGAAACCATTTTATTTCTTCAATTCTTAATAACACGAGTTATAGAGCGTTTATTTTGAAAAGTACATCCAAATTACCTAACCATTAGCTTAACATTTAGTATAATTAACTTAATTTCTGGATTTGTAAGTACTTTTCTCGACGGCAGCAATAACCATCTAGGAAAATAACCTTGGCGCAATTATAACAAGTGCTTGGTATCTGACATACTTATTATCATTGATGAAAAGACGAAGGTGGCCAATGTCAAATACTTGCAAAGATATTTGAATCATATGTGCAACATAACCCTTAATATGAAGACTTTGTTTATGTTTTTCCTATTGATCAAAGCTGTTGTCACTTTCATAATTACATAAAACAAAATTTGTCCTACTAATGCAAACTATGGCGTACGTTAAGGATGTTCGATGCTCTTGTTTTCTACTTTTGTCAGATATTCAGAATCCTCTGGTTTTTATTGACGTAGTTCCATTCGCCCGCTGACACCTACTTTCATTCTCAATTACAAAATCCTTGTTATTTTTTGATATTTTTTTCAAAGATAAAAGGTGCAATGTTAAATGAACGAAAAATCTAGAGAGAATTCTTTCCCGCTAAATTTTGAATGACTTATATCTCAAAAACAAGGACACGGACCTTTTATTTTTTTCTGCTGCTTTAGTTTCGTTATAAATATTTATAATTTTATGCGGAAATAAAGACATACAAACAAAGACAAACAGTAGCAAACTATACAGATCACATGGCTTGGTGCAGACACAAACATAGTATTGTGTTATTGATATATATTATTAAGATTGAGAATGGAAACCGGGAATACGTCAAAGAGACAACAACCCGACCAACGAGCAGAAAACAGCTCAAAACCACCAATGGGTCTTCAATACAGCTAGAAAATACAGCACCCGGAGGTGGGCTTCAGCATGCCCCTAAACAATAATGTATACTAGTTCAGCGAAAATGGGCGTCACACTAGACTCCGAAATATAAATGAACCAAAATTTAAAAAACATACAAGTCTAACAAAGGCTAGAGGTTCCTGACTTGGGATAGGCGCAAACATGCGGCGGAGTTAAACATGTTTTATGAGATCTCAACCCTCCCCCTATACCTCTAGCCAACGTGGAATAAACAAACACACAGCAATACGCACAGTAAAATTCAGTTTAAAAATAGTCCGAGTCCTATGTTAGTATAGGTAACAAAAGAAACAAAGCAAAATGACAATAATCAACATAAATTAACAAAGGATTACTAGTAGTTACTGACATGCCAGCTCCAGACCTCAATTAAACTGATTAATTGTTCATATTAATACATATAAAGCTAATTGAATATTTTGCTATTACGTTATAGGTTTAGTGAGATAGTAGTAAATTTACTCGATATCTCTTTCATACACATACGATGGTTCGTTGGTCTGTTATAGCTTTCTATGGAACGTCATAGCTGTCTTATGTGGCATGTGCTATTATATGTTGTGGATATTTCATTATATGGTGGTGCTTTTTTAATATATGATGGTGCATTTTCATTATATGATGGTGATTTTTATTATATGATGGTGATTTTTTATTATATGGTGGTGCTTTTTTATTATATGGTGGTGATTTTTATTATATGGTGGTGCTTTTTTATTATATGGTGGTGATTTTTATTATATGGTGGTGCTTTTTTATTATATGGTGGTGATTTTTATTATATGGTGGTGATTTTTTATTATATGATTGTGATTTTTTATTATATGGTGGTGCTTTTTTATTATATGGTGGTGCTTTTTATTATATGGTGGTGCTTTTTTATTATATGGTGGTGCTTTTTTATTATGTGATGGTGCTTTTTTATTATATGGTGGTGCTTTTTATTATATGGTGGTGCTTTTTTATTATATGGTGGTGCTTTTTTATTATGTGATGGTGCTTTTTCATTATGTGATGGTGCTTTTGTATTATAAGATGGTGAATTTTATTATGTGATATTGCATTTGTATTATATGACGGTGCTTTTTTATTATATGATGGTGCTTTTTTATTTTGTGATGGTGCTTTTGTATTATAAGATGGTGAATTTTATTATGTGATATTGCATTTGTATTATATGACGGTGCTTTTTTATTATATGATGGTGCTTTTTTATTATGTGATGGTGCTTTCGTATTATACGATGGTGCTTTTTTATTATGTGATGGTGCTTTTTTATTATGTGATGGTGCATTTTTATTATATGATGGTGCTTTCGTATTATACGATGGTGCTTTTTTATTATGTGATGGTGCATTTGTATTATATGATGGTGATTTTTATTATATGATGGTGCTTTTTTATTATGTGATGGTGCTTTCGTATTATACGATGGTGCTTTTTTATTATGTGATGGTGCTTTTTTATTATGTGATATTGCATTTGTAATATATGACGGTGCTTTTTTATTATATGGTGGTGCATTTTTATTATATGATGGTGATTTTTATTATATGATGGTGATTTTTATTATATGATGGTGATTTTTATTATATGGTGGTGATTTTTTAATATATGATGGTTCATTTTTATTATATGGTGGTGCTTTTTTAATATATGATGGTGCCTTTTTATTATATGGTGGTGCTTTTTTAATATATGATGGTGCTTTTTTATTATATGGTGGTGATTTTTTAATATATGATGGTGCTTTTTTATTATATGGTGGTGATTTTTATTATATGGTGGTGATTTTTTATTATATGATGGTGATTTTTTATTATATGGTGGTGTTTTTTTAATATATGATGGTGCTTTTTTATTATATGGTGGTGCTTTTTTATTATATGGTGGTGCTTTTTATTATATGGTGGTGCTTTTTTATTATATGGTGGTGCTTTTTTATTATGTGATGGTGCTTTTTTATTATATGGTGGTGCTTTTTATTATATGGTGGTGCTTTTTTATTATATGGTGGTGCTTTTTTATTATGTGATGGTGCTTTTTCATTATGTGATGGTGCTTTTTTATTTTGTGATGGTGCTTTTGTATTATAAGATGGTGAATTTTATTATGTGATATTGCATTTGTATTATATGACGGTGCTTTTTTATTATATGATGGTGCTTTTTTATTATGTGATGGTGCTTTCGTATTATACGATGGTGCTTTTTTATTATGTGATGGTGCTTTTTTATTATGTGATGGTGCATTTTTATTATATGATGGTGCTTTCGTATTATACGATGGTGCTTTTTTATTATGTGATGGTGCTTTTTTATTATGTGATGGTGCATTTGTATTATATGATGGTGATTTTTATTATATGGTGGTGCTTTTTTATTATAAGATGGTGATTTTTTATTATGTGATATTGCATTTGTAATATATGACGGTGCTTTTTTATTATATGGTGGTGCTTTTTTATTATGTGATGGTGCTTTTTTATTATGTGATGGTGCTTTTTTATTATATGATGGTGCTTTTTTATTATGTGATGGTGCTTTTGTATTATAAGATGGTGATTTTTTTATTATGTGATGGTGCTTTTTTATTATATGGTGGTGCTTTTTAATTGTGTGATGGTGCTTTTGTATTATAAGATGGTGTTTTTTTATTATGTGATGGTGCTTTTTTATTATATGATGGCGGTTCCGGTGATCAACCGGAAGCGTGGCGTGTATTTGAAAACAGGGACGGGCCAATTGCTAATAAAATATGAAAAAATCTTAAATCAAGAAAATCAATTAAATCTTTAAAACTGTTTAGGGATTATTATGTTTGAAATAAAAAAAAACAATTAAATATAATTGATAAATGAATTTATCAATATACCGGAATTGGACCACCCGCTGACCCGGTATTGTTTTCGGCGATATATCCGTAATAAAAATGGCGGGATCTACGAGCATGAGATAAAATATTAGAAGAGTTGAAGTTACAGTATTTCGTTCCATAACTTCAATTTACATGTACAAATTGTTTACTGTTACAATCAATGAAGTCATAATGAAGACCATTGAACTTATGAAGAGATGAAACCAACATGTGAACAAACTTTTTTGTCGGCTTTATTGCTATACATGTATGACCTCTTTGATCAAAAATGGTATACAATCATTTTGTTCCTTGTACAGCTCAATATGATGTACTTCCAATATTAAAACTTTCGATAAACGTTCTTATTTTTTTGTTCGCTATGGAGATTCCGTATATCGCCAAGTTATCGGAATCCCAATGAGGACTTTACTGTGCACCACTTTTTGGAAACCTGTTTCTGTATTGTTATGAGTTACAATTTATGACTAAAATCAGCAAAGACCCATCGAAACAACATCTGATACAAAATTTAATAACACTTGTAGATATTTGGATGATATATTGGCTCTCAATAATGACGAATTCAGTATGTACAATAAAGAGATTAATCCTGCTGAACTGACTTTAAATAAAGCTAATGCTAACAATGAGCATTGCCCTTTCCTGGATCTTGATATCTTTATCTTTAACGGAAAGCTTAATACCAAAATTTACGATAAAAGAAATGCTTTTTTTTAATTTTTCCCATCTAAAAATGGTTTTTAAAGGTTATAAAAATAACTACCAGCAAGTAAGTCTATTTTGGCACAACGCTCAGTAATTCCCTCGCTTATTGTTTTACTTTTGTCATTTTGTTTTTGGTAACAGGAACTTACGTTATCGATATATATACTCGGTATCATCATAAATTCTTAAGTTCTATCCTGTTACCTGTTTTGTTTATCCTGTTATCGATAGCAGTATTGCATTTTGTGTATGCAAACTTGCGGAGATAAAGACGTTGTAACATTAAAATAAGTTCAAATAACCAAACATTTCATTATGTATAAAAAATGTATAATTATATACTATTGCTGACGTTTCAGTCAAATATTGCCTATCCTGTTACTGTAGGCCTCTAGACAAATTTTGATATTTATGAATTCTGTTGTGAAATAACTAAGCCCTTTTACGAAGTGATATTGTTTTACTTCTTTGGTTTTGGTTTTTTAACACATTATTGCACTTTTTACAAATATAATATTGTTGTCATTTACTAATTTGTTGCTAACAGCATAGACAGGGTGTAAGCACTTTATTTTTTCGCTTAATGTCTTGAATTTTCTTTTCTCTAAACTTTTATACAAAAACATAGTTCGATACTCGCAGGAAAGCTATTTAACGGCGGTAACAGGATAGAAACACATTGCATGTACGCCGATTCAATTCAGTAAGACCACCATATAATAAAAAAGCACCATCACATAATAAAAAAGCACCATCTTATAATACAAAAACACCATCACATAATAAAAAAGCACCACCATATAATACAAAAGCACCATCACATAATAAAAAAGCACCATCATATAATACAAATGCAATATCACATAATAAAAAAGCACCATCGTATAATACGAAAGCACCATCATATAATAAAAAAAGCACCGTCATATAATGAAATATCCACAGCATATAATAACACATGCCACATAAGACAGCTGTGGCATTCCATAGCTTTCCATCTAAGTTGTTCGAGTCTAATCTCTGTTGTTCATACAAAAAGGCTTCTCTGACATTTCGTTTACAGCAAACATCTCATTAACTAGATGTTACTATGTTAAAAATTAACCCTGCACAGTTTTACTTTATTCATGTTAATGAGAACCATTTCGCCGATGTAACATGCAACCCGTTTATTTTATTTTAGAAACTGCATGGACGATCTAAATAAAATACTTGAATAAATCCAATATATGTGGAAATTTTGTTGTTCTCTTCAAATATAAAAACAAATTCGTTGACACGTGTGAAAACGAAAAGATCCGCATTAAAATTGCGATGACTTTGTTTATATATCGGGAGGGGTTCAAGGAAGTTAACGATCAGTTTTAAATGTCCCCTTGGTATCTTCCGCCTCTTTATGTGAAATATCATCTATTTTTAAATGAATTGGTATTAGAGATAAAGCTTTAAATCAATCGGTATTAGAGATAAAGCTTTCAATCTTCTTATGCGACATACATATCATTTATAATTAAGTTCATAAAGTTAAGAACAAGTGTAAATTTGAAACAAAATGACTTCAAGGCGTCCATAAAATACCTCAGATTTATTTTATGTTTCTATGTTTTGTTCTGTTATCTTTTTGTTTGGCATTTACCTCACTGATGAACTCAAATGGCTTCTATGATTTGGCAATTACTGTGTACTCCTTGGTATCATCAAAATGTCAAAAGAAAAAAAAACGTATTTACCATTATTCATTTAAAGGTTTGCATGTGTTTATTTTCTCTAGTGCAGTTAAATATCCCGATCTCAACAGGAGCAAATAATATGACAGTATATCGTTACCTCTATATCGATTCCGCTCCCTCAAATTACTATTTCAGTCTTTCAGTCTTTCGACATTTCACCATCTCGCAATATACATCCCCTCAAAATATAAATTTGAATGACTATAGTTAATTAAAAGTTGTTTGCAAACAAGTTTTGTTTTAAAGTTCACTAGAAAATAATTCATAGAGAAGAAAGGATACGGGGCATATTTAAAAGAGAGGCGGAAGAAACTCGCAGGTCAGAAACGAACTGTCAATGCTATATACATGGTAAAAAACGAAGAAAAAATCAAACATCAGTCTACAAAACACAATATAAATAAAGATTGAGCAACACGAACCCCACCAAAACCAGGGGTGATGTTAGGTGCTCCGGAAGGGTAAGCAGATTCTGCTCAACATGTGACATCCATCGAGTTGATCATGTAAGTACAAATCCGGTAAAGTGTCCCTATTCCAACCGGACGTTGGTGCGTACTTATACATCCCGCTCAGATATGCGGACGCACCTGGCTTTTTTCAAACTTTAAATTATTTATTTGATTGGGTAAATTCAGGTTTCTAAACTTCAGTCATTACGTAGAAAAAAAATTAAAAAAATACCGAACTCCAAGGAAAACTCAAAATGGAAAGTCCTTTATCAGATGATAAAATCAAAAGGTCAAACACATCAAACAGTGGCAAACAACTGTCATACTCCTGACTTGGTACAGACATTACCTTATGTAGACAATGGTGGATTAAACCTGGTTTTATAGCTAGCTAAACATCTTACTTGTATGACATTCGCATTGAATTCCATTATATTGACAACATGTATGAGTAAAACAAATAGACATAATAGGTAAACATGTCAAAAATTTGGGTACAGCAGTCAACATTGTGTTATGAAACTATTTTTGAAGGAACAAAATAATGTATATTTTATATATCCTTTGGATTCAACAGTATAAGTGTTCTACGGTTACATACAAGACTGTTGGATTATCGAAAGACCAACGTGTGGAAATTATTTCTGTCTGATAAGTAATACTGTATAATTCATACATTAGGGTAATTACCACTGTGTATTATTTATTGTTTACTAATTAATCACAATAATATTAACTTCACTTCTTTCATGTTTTGGTAGCTCTTAGTTTATATTGCGGAATGTCTATCTGTCGCAATTACGAGAATTGTTTAGGAACAATTAGATGAAAGATAACCATCAATATAAGAGGTGGTAATAATTGCCATTCGGAATATATCTATTTCATCTGATAATGGCGGGAAGCCACACAAATAAACGTATCATTGTATCAAATAAAATTATCAGTACGGCAATTTCTTGACGAATGGCGACTTTCATTTGTCTCGCATACAAGAAAATATTTTCCCAGCAGAAATACAGATATTACATCTGTTTCTGGTATTGGAAATATTTTGCTTTTGTACTTGTATATAGTTTTACTACGTACTTCACATGTTTAAACGATATTTGTTTCTACTTGTGAATTGTTTAGTATTTGTTCACTGGCATCAATTATTACAAATAGTTAGTTATTATACTTTCCAATCAATATATATACAAATTTAAAACAAAATTTAAATACAAGGGAAATAATTGAAATTAACTCCATTTTTTTTTGGCGAATTCCTACTGGTACTACGAGTCAATATTGTATTGTACATTTTGATTACAATACTATCAAATGATCAATTTAATTGGCCAAAATCTATGATCTCGACTATTCATGGGTTGCATTCCAGGAACAATAAAGATCAAAGACGAATATTTTTCAAATGCTTCTCTGAAATATTAGTAATGGCAAGCAATGGTTTATTCATTTTTTTGCTTTGTAGTGAAAATTGGCAAAGACTATCGAACTGACATCAAGATTATGACATTTTTATTCCCACAAAAAATAAGATAATTTTAAAACACTTTATGATTCGTATCTCCCCCAAAAATACAATGTCCAAACAGTAGTGATGATGCGTGTGATTTCTATGTTTTTTGTCTTGTTTATGGCAGTTTTATATTCACGTTACGCGTCATGAAGTGTTTATCATTTTATCTAAGGAATACAAAAAAAGGAAAAATATTTTGATTACGAACGGGTGTTCTGATATTTCATATTTCACAAAATATAATTTTTGATTAACTTTTTGTCCAAGAGTGTAATGATGTGTTAAGCTAGTTTGTTCAGTGGTTCAGTAATGTTTAGTAATATAGAGTTCAATACAAGTTACATTTATGCCAAACTAAGGTGGTATGCATCTGAAAAATAGAAGTACCATAAGTTGTATAACAAAGTCACGTGTTTCGGGTTATTGACCACACACTTCAGGTCAACAAATAACTTTATATTATTGTTTGGTTATGATAAAAACACTATGTGTGAACCCTTATGGCGTCTTTTAATTATATGTATCATTAAGTTTCATAAAATTATTAAAATATATAGATGCAGTCATTAACCAAATCAAATTAAAAATATATTTTGGGTTTTGATCTTCTCAGTTTTTTCAACATAAAATAAAATTTTGATCTTTGCTTGAAGTAAATATATTTGTTTTTCCTCTTTTATTCAGAAGTAATGAATCGGAAAATTGTATTTTACAGCTTTGATCATTCACAGAGAAATTTATTAGAAATATTTTACATTTTTTTATTCGAAAATGTAGTAAAATAAAGAATGTGTAAGAAGTTTGTCTGCTGTTTGGTCTGTATAACAGGGGCCTGTTTATCGAAACTGTCCTAAGATCGGTCCTAAGAATTTCTTAGGACAGAAATAAGGATAAAGTTAGGACCGACTTACGACATGTCTCAGCATGCACATCGAAGTTATCTTAGGGTTATCTTAGCTAGGATGTCCTAACCGCTGTCCTAAGTATTGGCGTTGAAGAAAATAACAAACTAGAAATAAAAAAATGAAAATATTGTATCAAATTTAACCAATAACTATAATTTATAATAAAGATAAATAATTAGAAAATAATTATTAGTTTTAAATTAAAGGTGATAAAACTTTTTATATTATAATTGTACATTTAAACTCATAAAAACAGGCCCCAGGACTTGTTGAGTTGTATTGTTGAAATCTGTACATTGACATAAAATTATACAAATGTGTTTTTTTTTTTATTTTTGTGTCGTTGGGTTGCTATCAAATTGACGTACACCTGTCATCTACTTTTTTACGCACTTTAAACTGAAAAATTACTTTCAAATTTACAGACGAAGAATTTATCGAAAAAGTCTTCATCTATAAAAAAAAACAATCTAAGGTAAAATAGATTGATAAGTTCATATATAGAGACCCTTATAATATTTCGCATATTTTGTGCAACCATTAACCAAATGATATTTTTTAAAATTATCAAAACCTAAAATTTAATAGATTTTGGCAAAACTAAAAGTTCAATACTTGAAGGACTTACGTAAACAAACTAAGAATTCTTTCAAAGGTAAAAAATGATGAAAAACTTCTACATAAAAAATGAATCAATTTGCAACAATATACTTCATTTGTCTTCAACTACAACATTATCGCTCAATTAAATATTTGTTTTAAGTAAAATGAAAAATTGTTAAAAAAATGTATATTCAATGTTCAATTTCCAGTAAGTTTAATCAAGGAGGTTATATTAAATCTCATATAACCTCCTTGGTTTAATGAACTTTCAAATTACTATTCTGTGAGTAAAAATACAGGGCAAATTTTCAAAAGGGGTTTAGATCTCAAAAAATGTTGTGAACTCGGGATGCGAGTTTTTAGATGACCATGTGATGGCCTGAAGATGTCTTTGGTCCATAGGTGTCGTAAGGTTGCTATCTCATTAACGTATTATACCTAACATACCGTACATCTCCTTTTACTCTTATCCTTTAAAGGTACTAATGACTAAAAGATAGTACAATTCTAACTCATTCTGAACATATCTGTTGCACATGATTTACACTACATGGCCAACTTTACACTTTAACAATCTTATAGATAGTGGTGGTAAGATTCGAATTATAAAATCAGAAATTAAAAAAAGCTTACTGGGTAAATACCTCACTAAAGAAGCAAATATTTGCTTCTAGACAACTGCAACAAACAAATTTTACAATACGTAATTAGCGCAAAAAAACCTACACAAAATTGATTTAATTTTAAGGAATATGAAATTAATTAACTTGAATGAATTTATTACTTGTAGAAGGTTCAGTTTAGTTACAAGTAAGGCACAAAGTGCAAAGTAATGGTCGTAAAAAGCGTACTGCTTCCATCTGATTGTATCAATTAGGAACGAATAAGTGTTTAATGAGGAGTAGACTGCTCACACGAGGGCACAACACCACATGTTATTACCAATCAGTAGTCCGTCCTACCTTTAATTAACTTGAAACATTTAGTAGACATACAGGATTAAAGACTTTCGAATATTGTTAAAAAAAACTATGAAGATATATAGGTCTCTAATTACCAGATGACTTGGTTATTTCTGTGTTCGTTACCCGCTGAGTGTATTTACAAACATTACCCATGTTTCAATAAAACACAAATCGCTTTCAATTAGAAACATGACATATGTATAGGAGCAATACATATCCACAGCGTGAACAAAATGAAGCCAGAAAATATACGGCGTTATTTTGTCATCAGGAATATTGCTTTACACCGTATGATACAGGCTATAATTGCTTGATGAGCACAGTTTGAAGAAATAAGCAGCGATTATAAGTACACTACTAAAACTGATTTACAGAAACCTTGCTGTGATCTAATCAAAAATATAGTTTCTCGTTATTAAGAATAAATGGGTTTAATAGAATTTTAATAGGTTGGTGATTAGTTTGTTTAATTTACTGATATTTCTCTGTGTTTAAAAATGTATCTTAATGTTTTCTTTATTTCTTCCAAGCGAAGTCTTACAAAAAATCATATAATAATGTGAGGTCTGCTGCGTTTTAATGCTTTCAAAGATAAGACCTTTAATATATATTTTTTGAATATGACGAATTCGGATTTACTTTAAATTGTGTTTATGTCTTTACGATAAATCCATTTACATCTTAAGAAATACAATGAATCCAAAGAAACTGCATATCTCGGTTAAGAGGAGTTTTAAAGAGGAGGAGAATTTACAAGTATATGCCAGCAGGAGAGAAGGTACGATTTTCGACAAAATCATAGTATTTCACAATTTCTTGAATTTGCAAAAATAAATGTTGAATCTATATATACTTCAATATAAAACACTACTATTTTCTTTATTTATAGGTTATACAGCCATGATATAACACAGCTTTTTTCAGTAAAATATCAAAATTAGAAAGCTTGACGATTTGACACAGATTGGCTCAGAGTTAATAAAGAACGTAACACTCGAAATTAAAAGTAGATAATTTTTAGATTGCTGTAAAACATTATTTTTGTTTATGCTTGTGTTCGCTGTTAATTTGTCAATGCTTGTGTTCACTGTTAATTTGTCAATGCTTGTGTTCACTGTTAATTTGGCAATGCTTTGCTTGTGTTCACAGTTAATTGGGCAATGCTTGTGTTCGCTTTTAATTAGCCAATGCTTGTGTTCTCTGTTTATTATAGTCAACTTTGTATTCTCTTTTTATTGTTCAATGCATCTGTTCTTTGTTTATTGTCGAATGTCAGTGTTTTATGTTTATTGGCCAATGATTATGCCCTCTCCTTATTGACCAAAGCTTGTGTTCACTGTGTTTTGGTCAGTGCTAGTATTCTCTGTTGACTGGTTAATGTTTGTGTTCTCTATTTATTGGTCAATGCTTGTGCTCTCTGTGTTTTGTCCAATACTTGTGTTTTATTCTTATTGGCTCGAATGCTTGTATTCTCTCTTTACTGGCCAATGCTTGTGTTTTCTGTTTATTGGTCAATGCTTGTGTTCTCTGTCGATTGGTCAAGGATTGTGTTTACTGCCTATTGACCAATGTTTGTGTTTTCTGTTTATTAGTCAAATCTTGTATTCTATGTTGATTGGGCAATGCTTGTGTTTTCAGATCATGGCTAATGCATATGTTCTGTGCCTTTTTGCCAATGCTTGAGTTCTGTGCCTTTTGGCCAATGCGTCTGTTCTCTGTTTATGTTTAATGATTGTTTCCTCCGTTTTGTTGGTCAGACTATTAATTTTCACCCTGTTTTGTGCAAAGTTACTCATTTTTGGTATCAGACCAGCATATTACTTTTCAAAATCCTCCATTACCAGAAAATCAAATGGTCGTTCTAATGTTAGTAGAACATAAATATTCGGCTTTGGGCGTTCCCGATGAAGGTAAATCCAGAAAAGCGCTTCGGACGCATGAAATTATTTAACGTGTTGTTTTAATTTTTTTAGTACCTATTTACAGATTTTTAATTACCACAGAGCTATAGCAAGAACTTCAATATGAAATTATCTGAAAAATTTTTACTGATCTTCTGCTGAACTCTAATATTAACGTTTAGGATCCACTAAAGTAAATGAAGGTCATATACTGTTTTCTTTGGAAAAAAGGGGAAAAGATTCATCAATCAAAACCATCGTTTTAAAAGGATCAAATGCAGTGAATATAAGTTTAAGGCATGCAGATGATGACTTTCCTGCATCATTTATATAGGTAAGTAAAATCTGTGCAGATGATAGAGCATAAAAGGCATTATTTCATTTTTAATGTAACCGCGATAAAATATTTGAGCTAGCTTGTTAAATATGTGACCATTCTTTAACACGGTTTCCCATAGATATTGCTTTTAGGACAATGTGTGTTTGTTTTAAGTGTTTTATGATCTATTTTTTTCTGGTTTGCTTTCTTTCATTTTGAAAACACACAGCTGAGATAGTGATAGAGCAGGTAACTATCATGAAAACAACATTTTCAACCGAGACGAAGTTGAGAGGGCGACAGAGTAGACTGTTACCTAGAGAAATACATTGTCGACCGAGGCAAATTAGACAATGTGATAGAGCAGATGGTAACCCCGAGAAAAAAAAATGCCAAAAAGGCGAATAGGGCAGATTGTTACCCCGAAGAAACATTTCTGAAGGGACGAAGTTGAGATTGACATGTTTTTTTTTCGAGGATTTACAGTCTGTCGTATCAACTTCTCAGCTAAGTGATATCTAATTTATTGTACTAAATGATCGAGTTTTGTTTTGTCAGTTATTATTATTGGTTTATACGGGAGGGTAACATTAAAAATCGCAACCCACTGAGCGATGCGTTACGAATTAAATATTACCCTCGTATTAACCAATACAAATCTGGCATTTTAACATGTAGTACAATGTATAATGAGAGCAAATGTGACGTCAAAAGTTTATAATTGACTAGATTTGTCTCTTTGTGTATTCATATTTAGCTTAAGATGTCATAAACATCTATATTAAATTTACGCAGCACACACGTTGAACTGCATAAATTATCTTGCCAACGATAAGGTCATGCCACAACACCTCCCGTGTGATTATCCTTTAAGGAAAAGATTAATATATATTCTTTTTCAATATATTTGCGCTAAACTCTCAGGATTTTATAGATTTTTTCATTGTACTCTGTTTAATTCCATTGCATGACTAACGTTATGTAGTTTGCACAAATTTTTGTTCAATACATTTACAAGGTGAAAATGTTTAATTGAAGTACATGTACATATAGTTTCGATATTGAATTCTGCAAACTGAATAATTTTAAAATACATTTAACTAGAGACACATTTCTTCCATGTAAGTTTTACCTCATGCCTTTTTAATGCGTCTAGATTCCAACATTGTGGTTTTACAAATAAGAACACATGATCATTCCATGCAAGTTCAAGGCTTCATTATTTTGTCCCAGATATACACTTGTGAACACTTAACTTGAATGTGTTCTCTTCACCTAGAAACAGATATAGCCAAAGACATATCGGTGGTTTATAAGTACTACTTTGTTACAATTGTACAAGTGGTAATATAACACTTCGTTTTTATATTTGTAGGCAATTATAATAGCCTTTCATTCAAAAGAAGTCTCTATATAGGTTGCTGTACTTCAGAGAAAATTTAAAGCCGAAATGTCACAAACAGCACAGAAAGACAAGCTCTTGTGCAATGTTCCAGAACAAATTGTACAGAATTTAAATACAGAAAAACAGACTTTTTATTATCTTTCCAAACTTTAAATTTACGAATTGGTGTTTATCCTCCAAATATAAGCAGTTATTAACATCCGTTCTTCCCTCTTGGTCTATGTGGTTTGCTATCACACATAAACTGAAATAAATACCTCTGTTTCAAAATATGGTCAATGTTATTTTTTAGAGACTCTTTCGTTTTGTTCAACTCTATATATTGTTTTATATATATGTATTAATAGAATGTTAATACAATACACTTTTTTATTATATTAACTATAATTTAAATGGGAATAAAATCAAAATCAGATATTTTAGTACTGAGTGTGGCAACAGTCTTTGTATTTTGTATAAAGATTTGACATTTGATATAAAAAGGGTGTGTATAATGAGAATGCAAAGATGCAACGATTTCTAAAAGACTAACGGAAAGCCTGTAGCAATGAACACAAATCGGGAAGACAGAGGTTCAACAATAGATAAGTGTTTATACAATTTGTCAAACTCTAAATTCCCTGAAGTTTTAAAAAGGTTGAAATCAATACACAGTATTAACGACTAAATTCTTAAATCACTGAAAAAGTTTTAAAAAAATAAACACCGCGAAGTAAAAAACAGGATTCTTTACTTGTGACAGGAACCTTTACCTGTAGCGAGGTTCAACTAAATTGTTATGGCCCACCTACGATAGAAGAGGGGCATTATAAATTCTGGTCTTTGCGTACGTCCGTTTGTTTGTCCGTTAGTCCGTCCCGTATCAGCTTAACGTTTTGGTTAATGGTAGGTTAATTTATATATATATTGAGTAAATGAGTAAATAAAGGACATTTATGATATATATATATACTAGTATATATTTATTTAAATACTTCGCTTCACATGACTAGAATTATGATAATAACCAATAAAGTAAAGTTGTCTGTATGAACATATGATACGAGGATTACTGATAAATTTATTTAATCATATTATAATTATTAAGGTATATAGTTTTCAAAACGCTGGCAACGTAAGATGTTTAAATTAGTCTACGAAACTAGCTAAGCACACGACCTTTTTTATGGTTCATTACTTTTCACCTATGGTCTCAAAGTTGCTTGAATTTCACCTTCGATCCTTCAAAATATGCATTTAGTTTGCTGAGAAAATGCGCCAAAATTAGGGATAACTGGTCATCTGCAAGAGTAGAAATTAAAAGCATCTTTAAAGTTTGTTTGTGATTATTATCTCGTATATTTACTGTTTAATCTAGAGATCAATGGCAATGATCAAATAAATAGTTTTAGTTTATGATTTTTATCTGTAATATATCAATTAACACCAATTATTTCAACCAATCAAACCCTTGTATGAAATTAACTTCCAGGAACGTTTAGATTACAAAATGCAGATGGCAGACGTAAATATATTGTTGTTGATTTTTGGGTGTTTCTGCAGTAGATGTTTCGCAACTTCTTAACTTAAAATGTCAAAGTAAAGAAATTATTGCTTTTGAGATATGAGATCGTAACTCATAAATGTTGCAATTTATGAGAAAAACAAAAATGAATTTGTAACGTTCTGGAGCCATATGGATTCCTCATTAGTCATATCGCATTACAAAATTTACTACAAATCAGACATTTTTATTTTTCGTTAATGGAGTGAAAATTTTATCGCATCTTAACGGTAAACACTTGACTTACAAAGGTACTGATAGCTGATTTACTGTTTTGGAAAAAGTTACTGTAAATACTGCAACAAACATACAGTGTAATGAGACAGACACGTACTTACTAGTAACAACTTTCGTATTACGATTATAATTTGCAATTAAATGCAAATGCTTATTTTAAATGATAGCTTAGTATTATCATTATCAATAAAGTTATTATTTATTATTATTATCGTCATATGCTAAGGAGCAATTGATTTTATGTGCACGAAACTAAAATATGTTACTGTTCAAAGACAGGTATTAATCTGGAATTTAATTTCATATTTATAATTGCTTATCCTCCACAGACATTATTCATCATAATAAAAGCCATAATTCGTTTTTCATTACTTTTGATTTGACTTAATAACAAGTTTTTGGTCATTATACGAATGTTCCAACAGTTTTTGCCTGTTGGACACCAACTTTCAAGTCGCCATCTCAACTCATAAATTTATCATAGAATGCAGAAGAGATAAGACCGACTCTTTAACACTTCTTTCAAACCATTTCCTGAATTTGCTGTCCTAATGGTGTAGATAAATCCTAAATTGACGCGAACACGTGGTATTATCAGGAAATTAAAAAAAAAAGAATAGAATAGTTTTATTGGACATATTGGTTTGAATGAGTTGCTGGTTTATAAAGCACGCGTCATTGTGTGAAATGTAGAGCTTGCTATCTTAAAAGATACAAATCTCTCTATTACTTCGTTGAAATATATTTACTTATCTTTAAGTTGATCAATTACAGAAATTATTCATTCAGAAGATGGCAGACGATAAAGAAGCGGAAATTGTCCCTGGACCGTTTACACGTGACCGTTTACCAGTTTTTGACCAATCAATAACAGGATTTGGAGAAATTAGAGAATCGTAAGATTTATGAGGTCAAATAAAGAAATGAGAATAGTTTTTGTTACCCCATAAATGGTTGAAAATTGCAAACTTGTTATTTTTCCATTGCAGAGGATTGGCGAGGATTTACTTCTAAACATTCATTTCCGGTTCAGTTAGACGACATTGGACGCAGATTATACTTTTCTTTAAACTTTTGAAAAAAATCCTTTCATGGTTGCATGACGGCTTTATGTTTTTCAAAATGAAAATCCAATTTTCTACACTAGATCAAACAATTGCTCTTCGGTACCTATTCCTTTTAATTAATAAAAAATAATACGACCATCGCACAAATTTCATTGTTCATATACAAGTATAAAATGTATGAGCAAAAATACCGAACTCCAATGTAAATTCAAAACTGAGGAGGAATCCATAAAACCTGACAAAACCAAACGCACGACTGTATTGATCAGTCAATGGAACGACTGGAAAACAACTGTCATTATTCTGACTTCGTACATGTATTTCCCTACGAAAATGGTGGCTTTAACGTGGTTATATAGCTAGCTAAACCTCCAACTTGTATGACAGTTGTTTATAGCATCTGATGCATCGAGCCTGTCATATCAATATATCATAAAATACACTCAAGCCGGTGCTAGGGGCCATTTTAAACTTGCAGTGAGGTGCGAATTTTTTGTTGCTCCGTGTTGAAGGCCTCACTGTGACTTTGAGATGAAGAACAGCAATAAAAGCGCTGTTCCTTTGCTTGTTGTGTGTGTTTTTTTTTTGGTTGCGCATGTACTGATTTTGTGGCATGGATGGAAACCCTATATCATTTGTTTTTCTATTATGAATGTCGAAATTGCACTGATTTTTCTATTCATATCATTAAATAAAATAAACGCTAAAATTGTTTGTAGCTAACCCTATTAAAACTTTGGGAACTTATAACAGAAAAACTTAAAAGAAGTTTCAAGTTAAAAGATACCAAAAGGACCGGGTTATAGTGAACCCCGTATATTAAAGGAATCAGCATAAAGTTGGGAGAATAGTAACACACAATTGTTCAAAAACAAAACGCTAGTAACTGACATTCGAGTAGAATTAACCCCACTGAAACTAGGGGAAAAGGTCAGGTATTTGAGGAGGTAAAGTAGATCATGCTTCAAATATGACACCCGTCCAGATATAACCCCCTCCTCAAACGAAGTTTGGGACGAAATCTAGCGTTTTGTCCGTAAGTTCGTTCGTATACCGGTTCTGCTTTTGTATTAAGGTCCTTAAACCATAGAGGAAGGATCTTTTATATAGAAATAAGAAGATATGGTATGATTGCCAATGAGAATACTCTCCACTAAGAACCAAAATGACGTACAAGGTAACAACTATAGGTAACCGTACGGCCTTCTACAATGAAGAAAAACCCATACCGCATATATATTTATAGTAAGCCATGAAAGGCCCCAAATTAACAAATGTAAAACAATTTATACAAGAAAAAATTAACAGCCAGATTTACGTACAAAACAATAAACGAAAAACAAATAAGTTATACGGCAACAAACGACAATAACTGAATTACAGGCTCCTGACTGGGAACAGGCACATAAAGAATGTCAGTTTATGTATCATGTTTATTGACGATGGTTCACAATAATTTTTGTTTACTCCATCATTGATACAGTATGGAAATTTGCGTTTGTTAGAGCTTTGTATTTCAATAAACAACTATCACTTAATGATTGAAGTCAAAACGTTAGTGAACAAATGCTATTTACTATTTGTTACAATTATTTTAAAGTCACAAATATCTTCAAACGGAAAACATATTAAGAAATAGTTCGTTAGTTGTAGTTGATGAGTGGTATACATGTACGTAAATATTGAAAAACTTCATAATACAGTCATTAATCATATAAAGACTAAAACTGTCCGCTTCGAACGAATATAAAGTTTTGAATTTTCCGATTCGAATCGAAATAATTAATTCATGTTATGTTCTATGCTCATTTTAACATGGGAAGGCATTATATTTGTCAATATTTTATATCTCGCCAACGCTCAGTATAAAGATATTTACAAATTTAATGCCTTCCCATGTTAATATGAGCAAAGATAATGATATGAAAGAATTATTTCTTTAATAATTCCGTTGTTGTATGTGTAAAGTTTTATTTCATTGTTGAGCGCCAGGACATTTGGCAAAATGTTTATACATGTGTTTTTTTCCTGTATTCTTTCCGATTACTTTCTTATTATTCTGATAATTTTTTATAGTTGTCTGTGAGTTTATGTAAAAAGCGAAATAATTATACTGAGTCAGTTACAATAAAACGTCGTATTTTGTATTGTGATGAGATAAGCGTATTAAATATTTTTATTATAAAACTGTTACTATTTCATGTTGGCATATGACATAATGATCTATAAACCCCACTTTCTGTCAAAATTCATAACATCTCTCAGGTTGATGTGTCTTACATAATCATTGTTTTTAGTTTAGATGTACTTTTATTCATGTTAATAAGAATAATTTTTTGTTCTTCATACAAGAGGTACTCTTATGCATTTTCAATAGATGAAAGAAAAACGCAGGTTTTAATAATAATTAAAGGGCGATGAACGATGTCCTTATAAAAACGTGGCAAAATTTTTGTTGTTACTGCGTAATATATTTTTTTCTACAAGACGGCTGAAAACAACAAGATTCCACTTAACATTGAAGTGACCTTGATGACTACGCAATAATGACGGTATATCAAGTTCTTTCTTTCATCAATGATGGAGACGCAAATTAAGAAATGTTGTATTGAATGAAATGCTTCAAAACATATAATATAGCACATACAAGGTAGAACAGACCAAATGTGTTCAAATGAGATTGAGATTTGATAAAACGTAAAAATATATGAACAAGATGAAATGGAATCGTATTGAAAGATATTTCGGCATAACAAATGGCCTTCATCAGTGTCAGTCCCTTTCAAATTGTGATAAAACAATGAGTTATTTGTGTTTTAAAAGATTTCACTCAATCATACGGGTGAAAGTGTGTTTTGTTCCATAATCTTGCATTTTATCCATTTTTATTTTAAAAAATATCAATACTAAGTAGACGTTGATGCGTATGTTTACATCCCCAGACTTTAAGTAGACGTGAACGGGTATCTTTGACGCAGTGCATCTTTGACACCAAGAATCACCATACGATATGTTCGTTGTCGAATGTAGTTCCTAGTATGGACAGTGCGTTACTTGTTAATTTTACCCCATACAAATTCCCAATCCATCTCCTCCTGCTCCATGTATACAAAACAGAAGTTTGGTTAAACTATTAGGCCTTTATACACACACACACACACATATATATATTTATATAAGAAAATTAACAAAAGATAATAACAGTTTCAATTCAACACATTAACTATTTAGAGCGCTTTCACTGCTTTCATAGATCTTCAAGTACAATGTGACTTGTATACCAATGATTATAATCGATATACCTTCTAAGTATGTGACAACTTTACGACAGACGTTCTCCATCGGATAACTTATGGTTATTCAGGGCTAGCACCATAATTTATAAATATTTCGTCTGAATTAAGCCCAACAATGTTCGATTTGCAAACTTATATACAATTATCTATAGCTTATATGGTTAGTCGAGTAAAGCCTTCCCTCGTCGGTTTATCTAGGGTTGTAACACTAGATTAAGTATGGCGGCAAGTAGACGGTATACCTTGCAGATCAACTATTTTTTGTCTCTTTACACATTTTTTACGGTTCTTCCTCGTAAAATCATTCTAAGGCCTTCAACAAGGAGCCAAAAGTCTAAACATCACTGTTTAAGTGCCAGTCTTTGTAAGAATCAGGTAACTTAGAGAAGAATTTCAAAACATGGCCGAAAAATAACCCGCCTACCTAACCATCTTTATTTGAAGTTATCCTCATCTTTCAATAGTAGATCTTTGGTTTCTGTGTGTTTGGTAATTCGATAAATCTCTAGATAAATTTTGGCTAGAATGATAGCAAATTACGGAGTTATCTCCCCTTAATTATTAATTTCTAGTGCATTTCAACTAAATATATATGATATTGTCCCAATAAAAGTATTTGAAATCATCTCTAATACAACAAAGAACAGTTTCGTGCTTGCAATATCTAAAGAAATCACAGCAGCCGTTGTGTGATTGAAAGCTATCAATTCCGGATCAGCAATAGCAAAATAACCAATAGTTCGCCGTATGAATTGCTATAAAACAGTTAATTTCCGATCAAATATTGCCACGGAAATACTCCCTACAATTTAATCTGTAATTTTGTCATTAAAAGACTAAAAGAAATAGAGGTAATTGTTCAATTATCTTTGCGTTATTATTGAAATAAATTGAATATCGTGCCGATAATTATCCAATAGTCGACTGCCTTTTAATCAATGATTTGGCGGTTGTTGCGAAGTTAATGTCCGTCGTTTGTTTTTATCAAACTGGTATTTAACTGAAATATATAAAACAAAAAGGTTATTGCGCTTCTAGACATTGATGTTAATATCAATCTTTTCCCAATTTATGAGGAAATAAACATCGCAACATTGAACAGAAAATGAATCACTAAATATAAAGTATAGTGCAGGGGATGCAGAGAATTGCATGAAATTACAAGTTAAACTCCGACAATAATTAACTTAATAATTAACTAATATAAAACGAAATGTCGTTCCTTACAGCCAGTTTATATGGACCACTATCACGATCAACAATGAACCAACGGATAAAATAAAAATATCACTTTTAATTATAAAGCGTGCAAACTTCCAATTTTATGGGATCTGTCCATTTCCCAAATGAAAAACTAATCGAGCCAAAATTGTACTTACATTAAGTAAATCAGAGACAAATTACTTAATTTTTTTTACTAAACTCTGTCATAGATACAACGATTTGGTTTAGAAGTTTGCCTGTAACTGTAGATCCTAATTTTTATGGTGATGTTGCTTAGAGAGCCCGTAAATTTAGAAACTCATCGATGCTTTAAATAAATCTATTCCAAAAAGTTATCCAAGAAAAATAGCAAAAACACCGAACCCCAAGGAAAATTCAAAATGGAAAGTCCTTATCAAATGGCAAAATCAAAAGCTCAAACACATCAAACGAACGGAAAACAACTCATGTTCCTGACTTGGTATAGACATTTCCTTACGTAGAAATGGTGGATTAAACCTGGTTTTATAGCTAGCTAAACCTCTCACTTGTATGACAGTCGTATAAAATTCTACATATTGACAGCAATGTGTGAACAAAACAAACAGACATATAAATAGGTAAAAATGTCAAAAATTTGGGTACAGCAGTCAACATTGTGTTTTAATCTTAATCACTATAAAAACAAACAACTATGCCAACAAAGAAATTAAATTGCACACAGACACTCTATAGACAAAGCACATAGGCAAAAAGGAAAGACAAGAATACAAAAAATGATCAAAGCACAATAACACAATGGAGGTATGTTTAGAAAAAGGACGAAACGTTTTTTGACATAACCCTGGTTCATCAACTTTCTGCTAAGACACTGGTGGCGTTTAATTAAATCTGAGTAGCAGCTTCAAGCTCTTGAATACCGAATGAGTTGGGAAATGTATATCCCATATGCAAGTGAAATTGGTTTATTGTTGCTAAGGTGGGGGAAATTGATAATTTCAAAATTAAAATTGTCTTGTTTGTCATAGATTCTTGAACTGAGATGACCGATTATGTCAAATTCGAGGTATAAGTCTAAAGATGAGGCGGAGGAAGCCGTGTCTGTTGTTTCTTTAATTTCTAGTTCTGGGGGATATATTTATAGAACCCAATCAGAAAGGTTTGGATAGTTAATGAAAGCATCATCAATATATCTGAATATGAAATTAAATGATATAGCTTCTTTGATCTTCTTGTTTTTGACAAATGTCTTAAGGAATACCGACTCCTATTAAAATAAGAAGAGGTCGGCAAGGAGAGGCGCACAGTTTGTTCCCATAGGAATGCCGACAATTTGTGGAAAAAGTCAAACTCCAAATTCAACAAATATGTTGAAAATAAAAAACTCCAACATACTGATCACTTGTTTCTCGGTGTATCATGTTTTACCTTTTTGTTCATGGGAATGTTGGTATAAAGGGTTGAAAAAATCAAAGGTATTGATATAATTAATTTCAGAGAAAGATCAAGATTTAAAATTATCCAGAAGTTCTTTAGAGTTTTTTTAGGATCCACATATGGATAATTCCACTACGCGAGTAAACAGTTTCACAGTATTTCTGAAGACTTTCTTTCACTGGGCACATAATTTTTGTCAATCTAATGGACGATTCCTTTGTAGAACATACAGATAAACCGGCAATGTACTGTTGTTTGTACGAAATGTTATGAAGCTTAGGTATCAAATACAAACAAGGTAAGTCATTCATTAACTGTAATAGGGTTTTTGATTATTGTTTTTTCTTATCAGTACAAACATTGGTTTTGTTATCAAGACAAAACTAAATATTATTGCTTTACAGCTATGAACATTTATAGTCATTCATTCTGTCGTTACTTATATTTTTGCATTTCACAATATCGTTTTGTTCACGGACTGTTTTTGACGTTATAACACTTAATCCATTGGGTGTGTTAAGATTGATATTTTAGTTTTGGAAACATGAATTTTTATTAGTTGTTATTGGCATTGAATTAGCTTTCAGCAACTGCAAGTTCTGGTATATCGGTAATTTGTGTCTTACATCTTTTTGTTAGTAGTTTTGTTTGTTGTCTTTGTGTTGATATGATTTGTACAGTTTGTTCTTATGTTGTGCTGTTTCACCACTGTCCCATGTTAAACGGGATTGGCGACCGCAAACATGTCTAACCCCGCTGCATCCTGTAATTCAGTGGCTGTCGTCTTTTGGTGTATTTTATATTTGTTTTCTCGTTTGATGTGTTTTACATTTTTCATGTCGGGTCCTTTATAGCTTGTTATGGGGTATGGGTTTTGCTCATTGTTGAAATTAACTCGGATAACCTATAGTTGCTTACGTCTATGTTATTTGGTCTCAGGTGAAAAGTTGTCTTATTGGCAGTCATACCACATCTTGTTATTTTGATACAAAGAGAGAGAGGAAAGACGCACTTAATGGACTAGTGTTCTATAAAACAAAACAGAATTTAAAATATAAATTGAAAAGTTTATATAATTAGAATGGCGAAAGATACCAAATGGATATTCAAGCTAATAAGTCGAAAACAAACTGAAAATTCAATGGTTAAAAACGAAAAACGATCAATAGAAAAAAGTAAAATCACAAAAATACTGAACTCCGAGGAAAATTCAAAAAGGAAAGTCCCCAATCAAATGGCAAAATCAAAAAAACAAACACATCAAACGAATGGATAACAACTGTCATATTCCTGACTTGGTACAGGCATTTTCCTATGTAGAAATGGTGGATTGAACCTTGTTTTATAGCTAGCTAAACCTCTTATTTGTATGACAGTCTATGTATAGAAAAAACATCATAGAAAACTAAAGATTAAGCAATACGAACCCCTACAAAAACCGTAGGTGATCTTAGGTGCTCTAGAAAGGCAAGCAGATCCTGCTCCATATGTGGCACCCGTCGTGTTGCTTATGAAAGTACAAATCTGGTGATAAGTCTAATTCGGTTGGTTACATTCGAGGAAAAAGGGGATGTGTTTGTGATAACGACAATTGGAACATATCCGTCGTCATCTATGAAACAAATATTCCATAACGAATAACCAACTCGTGATGGCGCGCGTCCGTAAAATTTTCAAAGGGAGAATTTCAACTTCACCCCTTGGAACTTTTGGTTTAATAGTTTCGTTGTAGGCAGCAATCCTATACCAGGGAAATCATGAAAGGAAATGCAAGCTCTTGAATATCGTATTAACTGGGAGATATATACTCCATATGCAGGCGCTGCTGGAATGTTGCTACATAGAAATGTAAAGTTCACTATTTGGAAGCTGAAATCGTTTTTATTGTTGTAAAGTTTTGTTCTTAACCTACCCTCATTGTCAAATTCTAGATGTAAGTCAATATATGAGGAAGACTTAACTGTATCTGTTGTATCCTTTATTTCAAGTTCGATGGGATAGATGCGTTCAACATATCCCCAAACTTTGAATTATGAAGGGAGAGGATATCATCTATATAGCGGAACTTGAAGTTTAAGGATAATGCTAGCTACTTTTCATTCTTCCTAAGAAGCTACTGTGTGAAGTCAGTCTCATATGAAAAAAGGAACAAGTCGGGAAGACGAGAAGAATAGTTTGTTCAAACGGTAATGACGATTGTTTGTTGAAAAATCAAGAAATCAAGCATCTTAATAACTGTTTCAGAGAATTTTTTGTTTGAATAATAAAAAATGTATAAGTCTTGAAGCCACAACCACGTTCACATCTCGTCGACATTATAGAAGGCATCATGCAAATTTGAATTAACAAAATATTTTAATTGTTTTTCTGTCAACTATTCCCTGTAGACAGTCTTTGATGGTTCAACACATTTTTTGTGCTTTAAAGCGGTTTGTCTCTTTGGAAAGCATGGCTAAAACCCCTTAACCCCGCAACCATTTTTATAAAGATACATATTTGTAAAACACATATTCACAAAATGAACCATGCGTGTTGTCAATGTTGTCGAAAGCAAAAATAATACGAATTCCAAACAAAACAAAAAAACCAATAACATGAAGGTTCAGATTATGACGCCACAATAACTTCTTTACAATGGGATGTTGCAAAAATGTTGATTTTGATTTTTTCCAGTTGTCTTTTCATTTCTTTTATCAGAAGTTGAAGATAGTTATCATATTATCAGATTTTTCAAAACGGAAAGTCCCTTATCAAATGGCAAAATTAAAAGCTCAAACACATCAAAGACACTATGCTTAAGAATTCATAAAACCAGGCACGCTTTAACTCTTACGAACAAATCTTTTAACAAAACTAACGAACTCCAGGATAGATTTCAAAGAGGGGGAAGTCCATAAAACCTGACAAAACCAAATGCTCTTCTATATGACTATATCAGCCAACGGAACTACTGGGGAAAACAATTGTCATATTCCTGACTTGGTACATATATTTTCGTTAGAAAATGGTGGCAAGAGTTTGAAAAGCATTTAGAACTAAATTCCGAAAGATTGTGCCACATCTTGATTAAACTATCACTATGGATGTGGGTAGAAAAACTTAAAGTGTTTTAAATGTTTAGCGAACACTAAATTTACAAAACATTACCACATCAACGATATTTCATGTCAGTCCAGAAAGACTCGGATTGTTATACCTACGTATGCGGAGATGAAACGTTCACTAGCAGTTGCATCGATACAGTTGTAAAAACTGACCAAAGATACCAGGCTTATGATTTAGTTTGCATGACGAATATTTCGTCTACATAAGAATCATCAGTGGTGCTTGAAACAAAACTGGTTTGAAAACCATATCAAATACGAAGTTGAAGAGTCTTTGGCTATCTTTGCCTGTGGGTAAAACACCAGAATATTTCGAATGATTTTAACATTTTATGAAAATGATTATATAAAATTACCGCATAGATGATATCTAACAACAGAGGGATGACTACTGAGCTGGTAATATCCTAAAGGAAAAAACAGTGGCATGGACATAGTTGTTGTAAAACTGACCAAAGAAATTGCATTAAAATTTCTTATAAGAGAAGCGCGTTCTGTCTACAAACGACTTGGCTGTGGCCAGCGCCAATCAAAACAATTGGAAGACACAATTGATTTTGAATTTCTAAAAGTTGTGTAAAATCTGGCCAAAGGCTATATAGGCTTGCGTATATAGGAAACCTTTGTCTTTCGAATGATTACAGATATCAAATTTATTAATATATGAAGTGCCTTTCTGGATAAATGCTTATCGGCGGCGACCAATATTATAATAACATTTGATAATATGTTTCGTAACCCCATATATATTCTTATCTTACATTTTTTTATTTTTCATATTTAGAAATATATACAAAGAAAGATAACTACATGATTCAGTGAAAATACGTTTTACTATGAAATTTGTATATAAAAAGAAAGACGATTTTTTATGACTGTTACAACAATAACTGTTGTTAATTTTTTCCTCCTACTTTATTAGTTTTTCATTTTAACATAAATCTGTATTGATTTTGGTTTGCGTTTTAAAAGTGTAGTTTAAATTTTAGCAGCAATATAGTAACTTCACATGCATATCCGATATACATTTCCTCAACTCATTCGATATTCAAGAGCGTGCAGCTGCTACTCAGATTTTATTAAACGTCACCAGTGTCTGAGCAGAAAATTGATGAACCAGGGTTATGTCAAAAAAACGTCTCGTCCTTTTTCTAAAAAAGTTCATCGGAAGATTCCAAGACCTTGTTGATTAATATTCCATATCAACCTCACAAATAATACATGATGGTCTTGAAGTGTAGATTCTATGTACTGACGTTGTTTATCATCTTAATTACGTGTTATAGTGTTCTTTTAATTTGTCTTTGTATATTTTTAACCTGTTCTTTTTGGTCCATTTCTGGTAATATACGCTGGGCGTGGCTCGGTATTTATACATCCCGCCATTGTGTTATTGTGCTAAAGTAATTGTTGTATTTTTGTCTTTCATTTTTGCCTATGTACTTTGTCTTTTGAGTGTCTATATGTCATTTTGTTTTTCTTTGTTGAAATAGTTATTTGTTTTTATAGTAATTAAGATTATAACACAATGTTGACTGTTGTACCCCAACTTTGACATTTTTATCTATTATGTCTGTTTGTTTTGCTCACACATTGCTGTCAATATGATGGAATTTTATACGACTGTCATAAAAGTGAGAGGTTTAGCTAGCTATAAAACCAGGTTTAATCCACCAGTGCTTGTATTTCCTATCATGATTTTCTTGATATAGGGTTGTTGCTCACAAGGAAGCTATAAAACCAAGAGTTTCAAGTGGTGAAGTTGAAACCATTCCTTCGTAAATTTTATGGACGCCATCACGCGTTGGTTGACTTTTATGGAATACCCGTTTCACAGATGACAGCGGATATGTTCGAATTGTCGTAACTACTTGTCCCGTCCCCTTTTCCTTGAATATGACCTACCGAATTAGAGTTATTACCGGGTTTGTATTAACATGAACAATACGACGGGTGCCACATGTGGAGCAGGATCTGCCTACCCCTCCGAAGCACCTGAGACACCCCCAGTTTTTGGTGGGGTTCGTGTTGCTCAGTCTTTAGTTTTCTATGTTGTGTTTTGTGTACTGTTGTTTGTCTGTTGGTCTTTTTTTTCTTTTTTTAACCATGGCGTTGTCAGTTTATTTTTTACTTATGAGTTTGAATGTCCCTTTGGTTTCCATCGCCTCCCTTCTACACAAAAAAATGTCTGTACAAAGTCAGGAATATGACAGTTGTTTTCCATTCGTTTGATGTGTTTGAGCTTTTGATTTTGCAAAATGGGAGTTCGGTATTTTTGTTATTTTACTTTTTATATTTATGTTTGATAGTTATTTGATTGTTTATGTATACTCTTATTACGATTTTATTCCTGGTGGTTTGTAATGGAACTATTACTGGGTCGCTGCAATCGAAAATAGTCAGCGTTGGTGTAGATCTTAACTTCAACGTGCATTTCAATTTTAAATAGAATCAGCTCTTTAATAGATTTTGGTAGTAGTTTTAGAGTATATAGCCTTTATGGATGTTTATTCCTGAAATTATAAAAAGAAAATATTTCCAAAATCGAATTATTTTTAAATGATAATGGATAACGCATCAAAATTCTCGAAAAAAAAGGTGAACCCGTGTGTTTTTTTAGTTACCTGCATTTTAAAAATAAAAAAAAAGAGGTATTTTTGAAATTGAATATTTTTCATATTGACAAATTAAGAGGCTGCTAGACAAAAATATTTAATGCAAAGCCTAGGAAAAAACCAGAAGGAATTATGCAATGTTAAGAAACAAAAAATAATATCTTTATGTAATCAAGAATGTTATCTTAACATAGTTTTACACAGTTTTCATACGGAATGATTAATTCTCGTCATTTCTTTTCACTGTCATCGAAAAAAAGCAGTAAACAAATAAAGACTATCTCTATATCAGGTTTATATATACGGCAAAAGATGTGTCAGTAATCGAAATCTATACAAAATTTAGAAGGAAGAAGTGGGAATAAGTGTGTCAACGAGTAAGGGCATATCCCACAAAGAAGAAAAAATATCAATAGGTAAGTCATCGTCACCTGATAAGGGACACGTGGAATGTTAGCCATCAACCATAAAATATTTTATTTAGTTCAATTTGATTACAAGTTAAATCTTTTGAATTATTAATATATTTCTGTGTGACTTAAAGGCTGCGTAATATGTTTTTTTAAAAAATTCTTTATTCATATTGTGCCATCCCTGCAAAACAAAGTTTTAAAGACGATGAGAAGAAGGAGGCATGGGCCTAATTTTGGTCTGTTGAAAAGCAACAAGTTTCTTTCTTTTAATGTCTCCATTTGGTTCTCCCCATGCAGTTTTTGTCTTTTCTTCTTTATCTTTATGCTTCTTCTTTTCATCTTTATCTTTATGCTTCTTCTTTTCATCTTTATCTTTATGCTTCCCCTTTTCTCCTTAAACATATATTGTTTTAAAAGTATCTTGACTTGTAAGAATTCTCAATTAATAATTTTACTGGTTAGTTTGTATTTTTTTCTTCAAAAGCAGATACACATATCAAAAAAGATATGTAAAAATATATAGAATTCATGGTACAGATGACCAATACGAAGCCTAACTTACTTATTTTGTTTATTATATGCTCCAGCTCTAATCAAACTATGTATTTCTATTCGTACTCGTCATATCTTAAAAAGAAATGTTTTTGAATGGAGTGCTTTGTCAGGGCTGATTTTTATTTTTATGTTTAAATGTGCCTTTGCCGCTAGTATTCCAAAGAGAGATATGGTACTCACAAAACTAATCAACCAGCAACATGTGTACATATCAAGAAATATCGGAAGGAGGTCATTGTGTTTTTGTCTTATTAGAATTTGGCATAGGTGTTAGATTTTTTGTAGCCTTTAATGATTTCTTTCGATAATTTTCTTGACGGTTTAGACCTTACATACTATCTCGTTTGTGTATATCTATTCATTCATACGTTCTCCATTTAAAAGAACAAGGTATTATAAGGCAACTATTTTGGCCCTTATATTCGAAAATCAAAAAGTATTATACACCTACCAAACAACATCTTGCAGATGTTCATAAGACATTAGTCTGTTGCCCGTCGGTATAAATGGTTTTAGGTCTAGGGCTGCAAAATTCTAACATTTAGCACAAAATAGCAAAAACTGCCAAAAAGTCTCATTTTGATATCGTGTCATTGTTATCCCGATATTAGCAACAGCTTTACCCAAAAATAAATGTTGCTACAAGGTGTATTCTGGTGGAGTTTTAATTCACCGAGGGTATCACCAGCCCAGTAGTCAGCACTTCTGTGCTGACATGAATTATCATTGATACGATCATATATATTAATTAACTGTTTACAAAACAATACTAAGGCTTTTCTATCTCAGGAATAGATTACCTTAGCTGTATTTGGCAAAACCTTTAGGAATTTTGGTC
Organism: Mytilus californianus; assembly: GCF_021869535.1. NCBI lineage: Eukaryota > Metazoa > Mollusca > Bivalvia > Mytilida > Mytilidae > Mytilus > Mytilus californianus. The sequence continues at coordinate 124,098,620 of NW_026262679.1, read as the reverse complement.
CTCAATGCTCTTCAACTTCGTACTTTATTTGGCCTTTTTAACTTTTTTCGATTCGAGCGTTACTGATGAGACTTTTGTAGACGAAACGCGCGTCTGCCGTAAATACAAAATTTAATCCTGGCATCTATGATGAGTTTATCTACACAGATGTAAATGAGTTTAAAATATCATTTTTGGTGTAGCTATTGATCCTACATATTTTGACAAAAGACTATATTTATGACATCATCATGACTCCAAAAGTGACCTTCCTGCACTAAAATGTCAAGATTATATTAACCTGTTCATTTATCAATAATAATTTATATTTATGTAAATAACTTTAAAATGCTTTAAAGAATAAAAAAAAACAAGATTAGGAATGACACCAGACTGATTTTACTTACCTTTAATTTTTTTCTTGTGGCAGATTATAACTATAATGCCAGCCGTCAGACCAAGTACGAAAATCCCGCTCCCACCTGATATCAGTACAATATGTGTAACAGTGAGACCTAAAACATAAACACATGCAATGTCTTTATAGTCGATTTGAAAGACAAATAGTGCTGTAATACAAATTATTTGATTTTGAATTTAATTGAATCCCATGATTTTAAATAAATTAATACTTACTCTTTTCAGGGACTCTTCCTGGAGTTAAGATCTTTACAGAACAATCGCTACTGGTATAACCATGCTTACACCAACATTTATCTAGATTGTTGCATATCTTGAAACGAAAGTATTTCCATTTATTTTAGATTTATATGCAGTGGACTAATATACGATGATAGAAGAACATTGAGCCCAATAAACATATATATCGAGATCTGTATACGCTTCTTCGGCACCTAAGGTTTTTGGTGGCGTTCGTGTTGCTCTGTCTTAAGTTTTGTATGTTGTGTTTTGTAGATTGGTGTCTATCATTTGTTCGTTTTAGTTTTTTTTTTCCATGGTTTTGTGGGTTGCTCTTCGACTAATGATTTTGTTTTTTCCTTTTTGGTAACTTCCGCCTGTTTTGTTTTTTATTAGAAAAAAACTGATATAATGAACTGTTGAATGCCATGCGAACCACTATTCCAAATATTCATTGTGGTTAGACTTCCTTCATTGCTTGATTGCTTTACATTTTTTCTGTTAGTCTCCAAGGGTAATTTTGTAATATGTCGATTTGAATTATGGTTTCCAGCATTATGGAATTTCAATGAAATAACGATGCAGATAAAGTGCTTCAGCACTGACATGATTAAAATTAAACATGTAAATAGGTTGTTTTTGTCCCATACTTTACTTACTATACATAGAGCGCACATGATAAAGGTTATGAAACATAAAGTGTGCATTACTATCTTTTGGGCATTCATTTTCGTTTCTACTTCTGGCTCGGTATCGCTGAAAAATTGACCATAAGACCCTACCTTAAAATGATAAATTAGCTTTTGCAAATCAATACAACAAACCTTGCCTTAGTTAATTTTGGCTACGCTATCGCAGTTCATGCCCTTCTGGTTTTTATGTTTATCAACATTCATTGTATTTGTTATCTTATTCTTTTCGGATTCAAGCGTATACATGATGAAGGCTTGTCCAGAAATGAGTAACATCGTGTATGTATGTGAGATGTTAATCTGGTTACATTGATTTGCTTTATATTTTACCAATTTTATATATTTTTTGACATTCACAATATAGTGCAGAATAGAAAATGTATGTTTGTTTTAATTATTATAAGACATTATCTTGGACTATATGCTATTAAATTTGTTTCCTAGTTTTAAACATAAGACATATTAAAAAAAGAATTGTGTCTGCAAAATAATGATGTGTTTCTTGCGTTGTTATGTATATTATCATTCAAGTTGAAAAAATATACCCCATTTCCAGAACATATCGTTCCATTTACATCAACTGGACAGATCGGAATCAATATGGTACTAATGTCTACGCATTTCTTATTGATACAGATGCCTTGGGACTTTGTTCTCGTATTTGTATAGCACGGGGAACCATCGTCCACCAGTCCTGGATCAGGAACGTCGGGCCCAAGGTTTATTGTGGTTCCCCTAAAAAGGCAGTGGATTGATGCAGTTACCATTAGACTAAATTAACTGAATAAAGCGCCATAGCAACGATAAGTTACAAACCAAACGTCCTTTTAAATGCATACATACATCTCAGTTGAAATCATATACTGTAAATTCAGAAATTATTGCGATGTTTTTATTATTGCAAAAAATGCGACAGGGTTATAATCGCAATAATTTAAACTCGCATTTTGAAAATTTTTATGTGAAATAAACAGGATTTTTCTCAATATCGCAAAAATTAAAAACGCATTTGAGGGTATCACTAGCCCAGTAGCCAGTACTTCGGTACTGGCATGAAAACACGGATTTTGTGTTATTAAAATTTGCTGTTACAAAATTTTGAAAATTATTTAAAATTAAGGAATGTATCTCCCTCATGCAAAGCTCTGATTTCTTGCCCGACTTTGGCTTTACTTTTTTGTCCCTTTTGGTTTATAGCTCTTCATCTTTTTAATAAGCTTTGGATTTTCAAATATTTTGGCCTCGAGCATCACTGAAGAGACATTTATTGTCGAAATGCGCATCTGGTGCAGAAAAATTGGTACCGTTTATGTTATTGCTACCACTGGGTCGATGCCTCTGCTGGTGGACTGATAGTCCCCGAGGGTATCACTAGCCCAGTAGCCAGTACTTCGGTACTGGCATGAAAACATGGATTTTGTGTTATTAAAATTTGCTGTTACAAAATTTTGAAAATTATTTAAAATTAAGGAATGTATCTCCCTCATGCAAAGCTCTGATTTCTTGCCCGGCTTTGGCTTTACTTTTTTGTCCCTTTTGGTTTATAGCTCTTCATCTTTTTAATAAGCTTTGGATTTTCAAATATTTTGGCCTCGAGCATCACTGAAGAGACATTTATTGTCGAAATGCGCATCTGGTGCAGAAAAATTGGTACCGTTTATGTTATTGCTACCACTGGGTCGATGCCTCTGCTGGTGGACTATAGTCCCCGAGGGTATCACTAGCCCAGTAGCCAGTACTTCCATACTGGCATGAAAACACGGATTTTGTGTTATTAAAATTTGCTGTTACAAAATTTTGAAAATTATTTAAAATTAAGGAATGTATCTCCCTCATGCAAAGCTCTGATTTCTTGCCCGGCATGGGCTTTACTTTTTTGTCCCTTTTGGTTTATAGCTCTTCATCTTTTTAATAAGCTTTGGATTTTCAAATATTTTGGCCTCGAGCATCACTGAAGAGACATTTATTGTCGAAATGCGCATCTAGTGTAGAAAAATTGGTACCGTTTATGTTAGGCTAAAATTACAAAATCGCAATAATAGATGCACGCAATAATTTGTGAATTTACAGTATATAGTACCTTTCAATGAAGGAAATATAAATTCGAAAATTAAAGGTTGATTTTAACAAAAAATGCTGTTATAATTCTTCCTCCCTTGTCTTAAACAATCGCGTAATGACAATGCAAACGGCAACACTTAAAACGAAATTAAACAAATTGTTCCATTGGAGGTTAACAAATCCGTTGGTACATTTGCTAGTCATAATTGAGCCAACAGCCAATATAAGTATCCTCCATATTATATTGCAGGATAGCCCTATTAAATAAAGCATTTGTGGTATCACTCATTTGAACGAACTACAGGTAATGTCTGTTAGTTCGATATTTAGATAACAGGCCAAAACTAAGATCTTAACTGTTGATGTTCATGTGTAGCATTTTAGCAGATGAACATCAATTCAGTTATCAAACTTAGAAGCACAACTTAAATCCTTTTTTTTCTGATTTGAAATTTTGTAGTATTATTATTCCTGAAATTGTACAAGATTGTGTCTTCCTGTACATTTTATATCGTTGCTCTATGCAATTATTTAAGAAGTAAAGTTACCGATATAGGGTGTATGATAGCATGATTAAAAATACAATCAGTTTTAATTATTGGAGCTTGGAATTGGAAGCTGTAAGCATTTTTACTGTATTAAATGGTTTATTTCAAACGTTATACCTGCACTGTTTCTTATGTCATTTCTCTATGTTTCTTTTGTTAGTACACTGATAATACTTCAAATTCGGAGGGTTGTGATTTCGAAACAAAAAAATTGTCTAACCCTGATGTCTTTCTGTTATTTATTTTTGTTGATTTGCTATCTCATTGGTGTGTATCAAACATCTCCTTTCGTACATATCAATGTGGTGAAATCACTGAATTGCTGTTACAAATGCAGTAAAAAAAAATGGTAACCTGGAAAAGGCATAGCTAACATAGATGCTATACATTATATTTAAGATTTAGGTTGATTTTTTTTCTCGCATCTTGGTATTGTTATTATCAAAGATGGTAACGTGTGCATTTTTGTTGTTGATGATATACCTACTGGCTATTTCTGTGCATTATACTACTTTTTTAATTCTGTGTCTCAACGTACTTTTGATAAGTTTTCGCAGTATTAGATCTTTAGGTCCCAAAATAATAGTCAAATTTGTAAGGTTACTGATTGTGATTCGAATGGCGGGCGATGCATACATACTTGCACACAAGGAGACACTTTCCCTGTTGACGCACCCGGTCTCCCCTTTTTGGAGTACATGCGAATCACTCCGTTTTTTGGTTTGTTACCTTGATTTGTCCTATTAATTTATTTCGGTAAACAACTGTTGTGTTAATTTATGAAACATGTCAGACCAAGGCACTGACTACTGAGCTGATGATTCCTTAGGAGACTAGCAGTCCGACAGTAGAGATAGCGACACAGTGCCCGAAAATGAAAATAAAACTTTCCAAATTCAGTGCGTCCGATGCTCTTTTCTTGAATCACCTTCACCAGGAACGCACAAATCCAAAAATATTCAAAGCCCAGGATGTATAAATACTTGAATACTTATGGATGGAAAATACTCTCATTTTCCATTGGCAGTCAATGTTGCCCGCCCTTTATCCCCATCGACTTACCATGCAGAACCTACCTGTTGTATTAAATGTCAAATTCGTCTCGTCCTGAATATAAATGAAAATGTCTCACTGATCGTTAAGCAAGCAACACTCAATCAATGTATTTATTGTGTTCAATGGAATACTGTATCGACTGGAAAATATATACTTCGTATACAGGCGTTGCTTGAACGTTGCTACAAAGAAATGGAAAGTCCCCAACAGGAAAATTGAAAACCCCTCGTTTGTTGTATAATTTAGTTCACGAAAAATTTGTTATTTGTTAAATTCTTTCTAATTTTGAATTAAGCTTGATTTTTAAATGATTTAAGATTTTAGCACAGATCTTGTGATGAATTTGAAGCGTCAGATTCCTTAGTCTTTTTTATCGATTTGGTTTAAATGAATATATTCCATCCGATACTACTGGACGTTAAGCAACCAATAATCAATCAATCAATCTATCCGATATAATTGTTCGAAATACGAATCAAAATTTGCTGAGGGTTATTTTAATTATAATAAATGATACTTACTTACATGTAATTGGGCCATGAGGTGGAGGGAGTGTCAAATGTCTTTCAATCACTCGTTGTGAACCTCCTCCAAATACAGGGTTTGGTATACCCGAGTCACAAAAAAGTACACCACACATCTTATCACTATACAGGAAAAAAATGTGAATATTTAATTTCAAGACACACAAGTCTACCTGATATATCATTTAATTTTCCATCACGAAGAAACATTTAGGACTTGATACAGAAAATATGTGCATGTACGCAATTTATTAAAAACAAATAATCTGTTGAGGTATTCACAACTTAACCAAATGAGCTAAGGGAAGTTTGAGAGTTGTCCTTTTTAGCTTGTATTACTATGTCAGAGAAATACTTGATTCATTTGATTATGTGGTCTGATAACGAATAACAGTTTCTGTAGGAAGTTGTCAACTAAACGAAATATAAAGCATTATTGTTATTACAATCCTTGTACGCTTTACATGTAGAGGGAACTATTGATTTGATCACTGATTTTTACTTTCCTTTAATTTTTTTTGCGCTTTTATGTTTATGGGGACATATTTGCCCAACAATGTTATAATTGCCTTTTCACGACTATATCTTAAAATTTGGAATGATTTTACATTACGTTGTACTGTTTTTATTGCTTTGTCCCTATCAAAAGTATTATTGGGTGTATTACTCAATTAGTTGAATCACAAGTTAACGTGTGCCTCTCCAAAATTCAATTACTAATCGATTGTTGTCGCCGTCTTCTTTTTTATTCATAAGTCTATTCATAGGATAAATTGCATATATTGCTTTTAGTTTGTGTGTGGAAAAATGTCTGATTGCCATATTGTCATGTTGCCCTGTCTTGGTAAGTGGCTCTTTTAATACATATCCAACTTTTTTTTCAAATTGTATGTAGCATTTCAGTTTCATGGATTTATCATCGTAGAATGCCCAAATTTTATTCTATTTCCTTTGTCATCACCCGAATTTTATTATAGGTTTTATTCCGTACATCATGTACGTAATGAAAATAGCGGTTGATTGAAATAATAACAAGGTTATACTCAAAGCTTTATGTAATTAAACTCATGTTACTGGATTAACAATATAGTGTCTAGTGATGTTACTGTATGTTTTAATTGTTTCATGTGTGTACTCTTTTAAAGCTTATTATTGATTCGAATAACGAGTGCGAAGATATTAAAATTACTTTATGGGAATTCATTACCCGATCAACAATTAATGCTTCGGGTTGACGTAATTTATAACACTACGAAGTACTCCGTATTTTTTTTAAAAAGGTTAAACTTGGTTTTTTATTCATACATGTGCTTGTTTTACATGATCGCATTAATATGATATGTATTCTTTGCAAATTGTCGAATTTGAATATTAATTCAAATATGGTAATTGTTTAACCTCGAATACTGTTCTGTTTTGTGTACTTTAATTCTAATGAGAAATTGTATCTTGAATGCCAAGATTGTTTACTTATAATTTCTCGGCTGAACAAAGAATGTAAGCATAGAAGTAATAAACCGGCATAATCACCTATCATTACATTTCCTATGGATAGAATTCGAGATAGTTCCACAGTTTCCACTAGCTTGACCTTGTTTGTTTTCAGTGAAACAATACACGTGAGCCGTTTTACCAGCTATGAAAATACAAATACAATTTAATAAAAAATCACGTTAATAAAAAAGATATTAAAAGAATTTTTCGTAAAATTTCGTTCTACACTAAAACTTGCATTGGTTAGAATACAATCCAGAACTTTCTTTAATGCGCTGTTTTCAAGCTGCATTCTTGCAATAGCCACCGTGAAATATTAATTTCTCGACTTTTTCCCCCTTTTAAGCGTTCATATTAAATTTTGTAAACTGAATGTAATTTTTTTTTTCATTTGATCCAATGGACGAAAACATAATAAATCGACAATACTTCAACCAGTCATGAGCCTCATAATGGAATAACTTGGAAATTATATGAAATTACTAGAATACATTAGATTGTTAAAGACATCATTTGCACGAACGCCGACACGGTGCACTGTAATTTCGAGAACGACTTAAATTTCTGAACAGGTACTTACTGCTGCCCCAAATATGTTGACATTGTATCAGATTACTACGACACTGGCCTCTATAACAATATCCAACGTCTAACCCTTGTCCACACTGATATAAGTCTTGCTTGTACAAATTAGCTGGACACTGCAAAAATATGTCGAAATTGTATCGACAAAGAACATCAGTTAAATTTAAAACTAGAATTGTAGTCTTGTAAGCTTTATTGTCTTGTTTTTCTTCTCTATTTCATCTGCTTTTATTCCTGTTTTACGATTGTTGCTTTAAAATCAATTTATAAGAACTTTTAACATTCCTTCTTCTTCGTCTTTAGAGTTTTGGCAGGCGGCTTTCCTAGAGTAGAACTTGCGCCCTACTTATAACTTATTGTAAAAATAAAATCTCGTGGTGTTACGTGTTGTTTCGAAACATTTGAAAATATATATTCGTACAGAATTTGATTTTTTTCGATTGGAAAAGACGAAATAAGACTCGTGTACTGGTACCCCAATTTTATCAAATGGTCAAAATAACCAAGGAACAACGCTGTTATTGCCATTCTTCGCGACAATTATTAATCTAAGAATATTTCCGGTCGTTCTGTAAATAATTGTGTGTTCTTTTAAGAAAAAAAATTCAGTAAAAATTGTTATCATATTTTGCATTCTTATAACTTATGTTTCGGGCAGTTAATTACCATTCAATATAAAACCTGTACCTGTTCACTTTTTCCATCACAGACCTCGTCTAAGTCGCATTCATTCTGTGCTGATCTACATAACTTGTTCGCCTTAAGAACCTGAAGAGTCAAGAAAAGTCTAATAGGTCAGCAAATTTCTATCAAAAGTTTGGAATAAAAACCATTTTAAATGTTTACAAAAAAAAAATGTTTTCAATGTACTAAGTTTTATTATATCATTTGTACCAATCAGACTATACTATTAACCATCAAAATAATTTTCTGTTGAATTTTTTTTTATCTGTTTTGACATTTTAGACAACTTGGTCCTTAAATGGAATAAATGTATTTACCTGACAGTGGTGGCAGCATCCACCAGAATCACATTTAGCTCCGTGCTTAAGTTGGCAGGTGTCTGTGCAACATTGACTTTTCTTACATTCCTGAAAATGTGGTTCCTTGTTTATCTTTACTTTTTATTACCTGTTGTAGTTTTATCTTACGGGTATCATTACCGCTAATCTTTTGAATCCGAAAGATAATTTTAAAATGCCACAATTTGCTACATATCAGATTTTAATTTTCATTTGTTGTTGCTCATTCTGATGCCTTCTTTTTTCATTGATGAAATCACATATTTTGTGCGTGCCATGAATAAAACAACGTTCCTACTTCTCAAATAGAAACTGCATATCTCTCTGCACTTACTTAGTTCACCCCACGGTATTTTGTGGTGTTCGCGTTGCTCAATATTTAGTTTTCTGGGTATTGTTTGTGTATATTTCGTTTGATTGCCTAACATTTTTACATGGATGTTTAAAAAAAATTATCCAAAATAAACGCCACGACAACTACTTTGTAAAATAAAAAGTAAAATAACAAACGTACAGAACTCCAGGGAAATTCTAAACGGAAAGTCCCTTAATAAATGACAAAATCAAAAGCTCAAACACATCAAACGAATGGAAACAACTGTCATATTCCTGACTTGGTACAGCAATTTCCTCATGTAGATGGTGGAGTAAACCTGGTTTTATAGCTAGCTAAACATCTCACTTGTATGACAGTCATATAGCATTCCATTATATTGACAACAATGTGTTCGCAAAACAAACGGACATAATAGGTAAAAATATCAAAAATTGGGGTACCGCAGTCAACATTGAGTTATAATCTTAATCACTATAAAAACAAATAACTATTAAACAAAGATACACAAAATGGCATATAGACACCCTATAGACAAAGTACATAAGCAAGAATACAAAAATGACCATAGCACAATAACACAATTGTGGGATGTATAAATATCTAGCCACGCCAAAAGTATATTACCAAAAATGGACTAAACAGTAAAGGTTAAAATATACAAAAATAACACTATAACACGTGATTAAGACGACATTTCAAACAACGTCAGTACCTAGAATCTATACTTCAAGACCATAATGTATTATTTGTGAAGTTGATACGGAATATTTATCAACAAGGTCTTGGTATCTTCCAATGAATTGCTTTAGAAAAAGGACGAGACGTTCTTTGACATAACCCTGGTTCATCAACTTTTTGCTCAGACACTGGTGACATTTAATACAGTCTGAGTAGCAGCTGCAAGCTCTTGATTACCGACTGAGTTGGGAAATGTATATCCCATATGCAGGTGAAATTGGTATATTGCTGCTAAGGTGGGGGAAACTTATAATTTCAAAATTAAAATCGTCTCTTGTATCATAGATTCTAGTACTGAGATGACCACTAATGTCAAATTCGAGGTATAAATCTAGAAATGAGGCGGAGGAAGCCGTGTCTGTTGTTTCTTTAATTTCTAATTCTGGAGGATATATATTTTGAACCCAATCAGAAATCAGATTGTTAATGGAGAGAACATCATCAATATATCTGAATGTGAAATTAAATGATCTGGCTTCTTTGAGCTTCTTGTTTTTGATAAGTGTCTGAAGGAAATCCGACTCTTATGAAAATAAAAAGAGGTCGGCAAGGAGAGGCGAACAGTTCGTTCCCATAGGAATGCCGACAATTCATTTTAAAAGTTTGCCTCCAAATTCAACAAATTTGTTGTCAATAAGAAACTCGAGCAAACTGATCGCTTGTTCCTCTGTGTAGCATGTTTTACCTTTTTGTTCACTATTAACAAAATATGCATATGGTATCACAAAGCAATAAAGGTATAGCGTATGTAACCATTTTTATATTGAAAAGCGTTTTGGATTATTTCTTTTAGAAGATTTTTCAATTTACATGGGGAATTGTGGTATACTGGGTTGAAAAATCAAAAGTTTTGATAGAATTAATTTCAGAGAAAGAACGAGATTTAAAATTATTCAGTTTTTTAGAATCCACATATGGTTAATACGCGAGTAAATAGTTTCACAGTATTTCTGAAGACCATCTTTCACTGCGGACATATTTTTTGTCAATCTAATGAACAATTCCTTTGTAGAACATGCAGATGAGCCGTCAATTACCGTTGCTTGTACGGAATTTTGTGAGGTTTAGGTATCCAATACAAACAAGGTAAGTCTTCAGATTTGCTGTTCAATGTAATGTTCATGGAAGCCATGAAGGACGTATGATTAGACGAATCTTATCCTTGCCAAATGATATATTTTCGTATGTGGGATGACCTGAGTGCTCTTTTATTCCTTATTCTTTTACAAGACACTCGTAGTATTACGATTTACATATAAAACACTATTATCTGAAGCTTTGTCCGCAGGGACAACAACATATTTATCGTGATTCCTTGCCCTAAAAACGGACTTTGGTCGATCATTCACACAGTTTTTCAACTTATGAATTCGACGTTTTATCAGAGACCTGATAGATTTGACTGGAAGCGCTCTTGTCCCATGAACTGTCCTGTCTTTTCGAAACCAGTATCTCTTAACAAACTTGATTTTGTTTACAATGGTCTTTCATCGTGAAAAAAAAGTATAACAAAAATACCGAACTCCAAGGTAAATTTAAAAAGGGGAAAGTCCATAAAAACTGACAAAATCAAACTTTTTCAATCGACGGAACGAGTGAAAAACTACTGTCATATTCCTGACTTGGTACAGGCATTTTTCGAAGAAAATGGTGGGTTATACCTGGTATTAAAGCTAGCTAAACCTCCCACTTGTATGACAGTTGTTTGTTGTTCCATTACATTGACAAAATTTGGTGAGCAACCCAAACACACATAAAAGGTAAACGTGACAATAATTGGGACCCAACAGCCAAAATTGTGTTACCATACCTCACAACTGTCAAAAAAAATTCAAACAAACATACAAATAAATCTAACAAAGACGCCAACAAAAAGGGTGTTGTAGTTTATAGAAAATTTGACAAAGACGCTAACAAAAAAGTATTTATATTTTATAGTAAATTGTATATCGACAAGGACGCCGATAAAAAAGTTTTTATAGTTGATACACGAACATTGAATATTGGGTTTCTTCCAATTCTTTATTCTTATTGCTTTATATGATATATTAGATTGATTGTCATCTGGTGATTAAAAAAAAGTTAAATCACAAAAAAACTGAACTCCGAGGAAAATTCAAAACGGAAAATCCCTAATCAAATGGCAAAATCGAAAGCACAAACACACCAAACGAATGGACAACAAACTGTCATATTCCTGACTTGGTTCGTTTGTTCATGGTGTTTTTTACCAAACCCGACAATATTATTACATCTAAGTAAATGCAAATCATTTCTACTACTGTACGCAATTTGAAGCTTAATATATGTACAAAAACACAAAGATGTAAAGGGAGACAATGAATGTTTCCGTACCTTTTTCCCCCCACAATCGCAAACTTCTCCTTTTTCCTTTATTCCATTCCCACATATTGGTCCATTGTATATGACGTCAGGTACATTATAAAGACAAGGAGCAAGGCCTTTATCTTTGACTTTCTTGACAATTTTAGCACTGCATGATGAAAACGTAGTTGGAAGCTGCCTATATGATAAACAGATATATAGATATTGTGAACAGTGATGCTGCGGGGAGGTAATGAAATTAGAATAACAATTTACAATAAAATATTTACAACATTTCTAATACACCATTTTGTCGCATATAAAAGAGAGACGAAAGATACCAAAGGGACATTAAAACTCATACATCGAAAATAAACTGACAACGACATGGCTAAAAAAGAAAAGACATACAACAGTACACAAAACACAACATAGAAAATTTAAAGACTGAGCAATACAAACCGGATGGTGATCTCAGGTGCTCCACAAGGGTAAGCAGATCCTGCTCCACATGTGGCACCCGTATTGGTTCTTTTTGTCTGTGACTTACGTTATGTCTGCGTTCATTACGCAGTCCTTTGGATCCAGGCATGTACAAGCCGCATCATCATGCAACATTCCCAGTACATGACCTATCTCATGTGCTAATACAACAGCTGATTTCAGCTCACGCGTAGAACTGGCTCTATCGTCTTGTATCACTGCACCTGACTGGTCACCACACATGGCATTGACGTGTGCAATACCGACATGCTGGCCTCCGAATGGTTTGCCACTGAAATTTATAATGATTAAAACTACATGCATCTCCTATATCTCCTATATGATGAGTAAAATAACAAAAATACCGAACTTCAAGGAAAATTCGAAACGGAAAGTCCCTCCTTATCAAATGACAAAATCAAAAGCTCAAACACATCAAACGAATGTCATATTCCTGACTTGGTACATGCATTTTTACTTGTCCTTGTACATTTGTTACCTTTACTGTTTATTCCATTTTTGGTAATATACTTTTGGCGTGGCTCGGTACTTATACATCCCGCCATTGTGTCATTGTGCTATGGTCAATTTTGAATTCTTGTCTTTCATTTTTGCTTATGTACTTTGTCTATAGATATGATAGAGTGTCTATATGCCATTTTCTTTTCTTTTTTTGTTGAAAAAGTTATTTGTTTTTATAATGATTAAGATTGTATTACAATGTTGACTACGCTACCCTAATTTTTGACATTTTTACCTATTATGTCTGTTTGTTTTTCTCACACATTGTTGTCAATATAATGGAATTCTATGCGACTGTCATACAAGTCTAAAAACCCGGGAAATGCCTGTACCAAGTCAGGAATATTACAGTTGTTTTCCATTCGTTTGACGTGTTTGAGCTTTTGATTTTGCCATTTGATAAGGGACTTTCCTATTTGAATTTTCCTTGGAGTTCGGTATTTTTGTTATTTTACTTTTTACACTTTAGCTAAATATAAAACCACGTTTAATCCACCATTTTCTACATAAGGAAATGCCTGTATCAAGTAAGGAATATGACAGTTGTTTTCCATTCGTTTGATGTGTTTGAGCTTTTGATTTTGCCATTTTATAAAGGACTTTCCGTTTTAAATTTCCTTTGGAGTTCGGTATTTTTGTTATTTTACTGTTTCCCTTATGGAGAAAATGGTGGATTAAACCTGATTTTATAGCTAGCTAAACTGTTTGAGACTAAAAAGATCGTTTGATCTCAACGATATGAGAAAACATAGGAACTATTTTTCAAATCTTTTCTGTTCAGTGAATTGAGTAAAACCAATGAGAATCTTTACAGAACAGAAAATGATGTATGCAAAATTTTCTCTTTTCTAGTGCGTTCCAAAGAAAAGTCACGACTTAAACTGTACTTACGTTATCAGTGCAATAAAGTCATAATCGACGGATACCGTTTTTCTTATTGATTTTTTAGCATGAATAAGAAACTGATCTAATAACTCTGTAGCATCGGTAGATGGCGTATCTGTTTGTTTTGCAATCCATATTTCGACACCAACAAGTAAAACTCGGATACCCACAGGTGAATATATCTATAAAAAAAGATTAAAGTAAAACATCGTAACTTTGTTCTTTATTTTGACCCTTTAAACTTTTTTTTATTCAAGCGTCACTGATGATTCTTTTGTAAACGAAACGCGCCTGGCGTACAAAATTTTAATCCTGGGATATATATGTTACAGTGTTGTTTTTATTTGGTTTACATTTGTATTTATATTTGCTCAAACTGAATTTTTACTTATTGAGAAAGTATACTAAATAGGGTATATATATACTACGAACGACAAAAACTTTTTTTTTACGTATTGTCAAATTTAAAATTTACTATATACTACACCTTTTTTTGTGGGCGTGATTGATTTAGACTTCCCCTTTTTGAATTTGCCTTGGAGTTCGGTATTTTTGTTATACTTTTTTTGCGTAGAACCTTTATGAGCTATATGACCAAAAGGGGCATAAAAAGAATTGCCAAATTTATCTTAGGTCGTCAACTTTGCTTGAGGGATTTGGAACCTTAGTTTCTGAATAATATCATTATCTATCAACGGGGAATTTTAGAAAATTATGTTATTAATCATGCAGGTACCAAATCAATGACTACAAAGCTGATGATATCCTTGGGGACAAATAGTCAACTAGCAGAGGTATTGAACCCAGATATTATTTTGCAATATGTGTAATAAATGGCCAAACTTTACGGGAATAATAACAACACCCTTAACTTTAATTCTCTATTTTTGTAATTTTCCATTTACCAAATAGAAAATATAACATTGTTACCAGACCGTATGTAAAATTGCAATCGTTGTAATTATAAATTTGTCGATGCAATCAATCGAAAAATGCTGTTGTAATCAACTTGTTACTCATCAACTTTCGCATAATTCATTAAAACTTAATTTCGTGCATAAAAAATGATTACATCACATAAACACAGAAAAAGTTGTGTAAAAAAGGCTATTAACTGTATCAAAACTTTTGCGTTTTAATCATCAGCGTCTTATGTTGGCAAATTCATTTATTAATCAAAAGTGTCAACGTGTTCATCAATCTGTTAGTACATGATCTGTCATAGCAGATGAAAAGTAGCACTTTTTCTGTGTTAGTACTTCAACTTTACATCACAGATGGACTGTGATTGTTTACACGCTGCTTTATAGTGGGAAAGATACTGAAAATACGGGAAGGATCATGTTCTTACTGAATAATATTGTTGAGACGTTGTGCCTGTTCTGTTTTCATATTTGTGTTTTCTTACTTTCACACGTTTTGTATTTGGAACCTTGTTAACGTTTGGGTTATTACAGGAACAATTGTTCCCATGTTGTCTACTTTATTGAATGGCAAAACACTACCGACAGAATAATTCACATAGTATTTGGTCAAGTACAATTCTAATCGTTTCTTACAGTGTTCAACACATGTCTATCAAATCAAATTCATGTCATTTTGATTTCGTTAAAATTTCTTGAACAGTTGATCCAGAGAACACAAAACTCGGTGATCGTAGCACATTTGAGGAAAATGTTGCTTATACAATATAGTCCATAAATATTCTAACCTGATCAATGTGATTTACCATTCTTTCGATGTATTGAATAGCTTTAGTGGTATTCTTGCCAATACCAGCCTCCGAAAACTAAAAAAATAAACATACAGATTAGGAAAAAAGACACATTAAAAATCAATTGTTAGAAGTTTGGTTTAAAGAAGCAATATAACAATTATATAGTCTGCAAAATAATCCATGCTTTCGGTAGCTTAGTACATGTACTTTGGGGCTCAATATTAGCTTTATTGCAGACACTAGATAGACTTACATGAATCAAGGATAAGGCGATAGGACGAATATACTTATTAATTTTTAGATAAGCACGGTTGTAACGACCAAGACACAACTCCTAAATACGGCTTTTTAACTGATTTTCCTTCCGTGTATATTGCGTCAAATGTGCATTTAATGGCAGTATTATAATTGTGCTTGACGGTTAAACTAGTGTAAATGCAGATATTTTTGCGTGGTTGTATTATTGCAAATGATGATCAACGGGAAAGAATGCAAAAAATAATATGATTTTTAAAAAAATACTGCATACACAAAAGGCAATCAGAATTCAAACTACTTGTTCCGATTGAATGAGATATGTACCAACGTTTCATTTTCCTCAATAATAATAATACAATCATGAATTTTCGGAATTTATGATAAATGTAACAATGCCTGTTCTCCGAAAGAACAACTCAGTCGTAGTAATCCTTTCTTATTGTCAGATGTAAATCAAAGCTTAAGGGCATACGATACAGTTTTGATCCCACGGTGATCTTTTTACGAAAATGTGCATACAAGCTATTTTTCACCTATTTACTAGTAATTCAAATATGTAATAAAAAAATACCTTCATGTGCTAAATTTAGAGATAAATGGGGTCGAAATTTTAGACATTTACTTAAAATTTCGGTTTCTTGTACATTTCTATCCTTTGGACAGACATACTTAACTTTTTTTGTTTCAAAAGATGAACACATGCGGATTTTTGTAAAACGATTTGAAATATCTTCTTTACAAAACTATGCTCTTAATCAAGATTTTAGTAAAAAACGGCATTTTTTGCTGCTGATTTATCTAATTTAAAAAAAGTTCATCGGTGTTTCTTTTTTCATTTTCATAAAAATTGGAAAAAAATAATCTTCATGCAGTATCAAGTCATTTGAAAAAAGAGGGGTCCATGTACTCGTTTTCAAGCTAATGCTTAAAATCCCTCTAAAAATGCATCTTTTCTCGATAAGTTGCAGTTTGACGTCGCGAAAAATAACATATTACGTTAGCAACGGCATTACCTCCCCTGTAACTGTATCGTATGCCCTTAAGCTACAGGTTCCTTCGTTCGAAAAAAGTCTAAGGCTTTTCCGGATCAGAAGTCTTAATTGAGAGAAATTTTATGTAATATTATTTCCACTGGAACGAACAAATATTAGAGTATTTGTTCCTAACGAAATAAAGGGTTTATCATAGTTGTTTCAACAGGAACAGATATAATGGCATTGTTTATAAATAATTTTCCAGGGGCATTTCTGTTAGGCGGAATAAATATACGTTGACAGAGAGACCTGCAACCAGTTTAATAATTTGACTTACGATACATTTTCATTAAAGGACATACCAGTGCATAATCCATAACAACATATAATTCTATCATTAATGTTTCTGTTGTTGATCTTCTTTGTCTGTCATGGTTTACCTGAAGGAGTGTAGTGAATATAGGTGTTTTTTTAGAATGTAGGACAGAAAGTCATAGGACAATAAGTCACAGACAAAAAGTCACGGACAAAAAGTCACAGGACAAAAAGTCACAGACAAAAAGTCACGGACAAAAAGTCACAGGACAAAAAGTAACAATTCAGTTTCGAGATTATTTTTCTTTGAATAAGAAAACACTTATTAAAAAAAAAACATTTTTGTATTTTTCTTGAACTATAATTATTTGTAAAGCAACTTTGTACTTAAAATTTATTTAATAAATTTCAATAATGATCAAATAATTGTTAAGTAAACAAAATGTCAAAGTGGCTTGGTACTTAAAAGGTTTCATTGTGCCAAGAAATATATCCTTTGCATTGTTAAAGATCGTTAAAATCTAATTATTTTTCATTTATCAAGGCTAATGAACAATTTCCTAAACTGTAAAATGAATGTATGAAATAAAAAGAATATTTTTCAAGATTATTCTCTTATATATTCAAACAATTGTCAAATTATCTGTTACTTTTTTGTCCTATCAAATCTGTGACTTTCTGTCCTGTGACTTTTTGTCCTGTGACTTTCTGTCCGTTTACCTTTTTATATATATATACAATAAAACAGATCGCAGTGTTTGTTCTAAAGGGAGAGGTTTTTTCAACAGGAAAAACAACATCCATAATTCTGATCGGCTTGGTTTAGACATTTTCCGAAGAAAACGTTGCGTTAAACCTGATTTGTAGCTAGCTATAAACGCAAGATCTTGAAATTCGTATCACCTGGAATATATATACTTCATATGCAGGCCCTGCTGGAATGTTGCTACAAAAAAATGGAAAGTTTACAATTGGAAAACTGAACTCATTCCTTTTGTTGCAAAGTTATGTTCACAACATACCACCAATACCAATTTCCAAATGTAAGATATGAGGCAGACATAAGAGTATCTGTTCTTGTCTTTGTTTCAAGTTTGGTGGGATAGTGAAACTTTGAATTATTTGGTAAGAGGACATTATCTACTAGTGTTTAGAGGATAATGCTAGCTTATTTTCATTCTTCTTATAAAGTTCTTGTATGAAGTGTGTATTATATGAATAAAGGAAACAGTCGGCAAGAAACAGAGCACCGTTGGTTCCCATAAGAATGCCAATTGTTTTTTGAAAAACACGTCCTCCAAACGTAACAAATGTGTTGTCAAAAACAAAATCAAGACGATTGGCACAAAGATGAACTCGGATCTTTCCGGCTTGTTGTAGTCTAAACCGTCTTTCTTCCCTGCATTTCGACTCATAACAAAAAATCAATTTCCCTTTGAACCGTCTCTCAATCGAGTAAGTTTAATCGTATCTCTAGTTTTAGTTGCGATTCAGCATATTTTGCGGTGACAAATAACAAAGGTTAAAGTTTTTTATGGTTTGGTTTAGTTTTGTTGTTTTTTTATTTTGTTTTTGTTTTTTTTTTTACTTTATATTTTAGATTAATTAATCTTTTGTTTTTGCTCTGTTTTTTTTGTGGTCTTGCATATCGGCATTTCTATTAAACTCTTTCTGCAAGTTTCTTAAATTGTAATATTATTCATTAATAAATACCATTGAAGTGTTTTGTCTGAACTCGTATATTGGGAACTCTCTGTTGCATACAGTTCTTTGTTCCGTTTTTTCAAGTGACTGCAATCGATATGAATTTTGTACCTATGAAATATTAAAAAAATATCAAAATTTTGTGTTTGTAACAGAAATTTGAAATGAGTTTTTAATGTGTCCATGACAGTTGTACTTGCGTACAATTAAATAAATGTATTAAAATCTTTAAAAAATAATTACTTAGTACGACAATGTGACCAAGAAAATATCTAACTCACCAAAAACATCCGTACATTATTCACAAAAAGCCATTGCCATTAAAAGATGGACATACATTGTATGTGATATTTTTTTCATTTTGATAAATTGTTATTCCAGTACGTACAATGTATCTTCTCTTACAAAGAAACTTCGGTTACTGTTGTTAATTTTCTCTCTAACTTTCTTTCTTTTTTTCCTTTAACTTTATGTTTGTTTCACAACAGCCAGCATCAGTTATTTGCATATGAGTACATATCTTACACTATTGTCCTTTAAAATATATCTTTTATCTCCATGGCTTATCACTCCACTGAAATAAAAATATACAGGCAATCACACTTTGTGGATTAAAGCGAATCTCCTTTCAAAATCCTGTATTGATGTTGTCCCAAAACATCATAAAGTATTCAAATAGCTTGAAAGATTTTGCATAATACAATACTAAAGTATTTTTTTATTTGTAAAAAATAAAATTTAATGGTATATCAGATATATATATGTGAAATCTAACCACAAAGCTACCATAAAAATTCTAAAATTACTGGTTTTCGTCATCACAAATCTCTGTTTACTTCCCCCAAAAATAAATAGCACATGCATAATAATAATTATACGAGTAATTCTACATACACGTATCTTACCCAGAAGCATAATTGAATGTACATAGAGTGTGATGTCATGAACTAAAAGTGTTTAAAACAACATGGGACTGTTGTGGTGTATAGCCCGCTATGTCTAACAAACACATAAACTAAACACATGCTTATGTACCTGTCACAAGTCTGGAACCTCGCTCGTGGTTGTCGTTTTCTAGTTTCGAGATGATTTAGTGCCTGTCATATTGGATATACATCTTCTATCGTTGAAGTTATTTTTTTTAACTCTGGTGTCATTTAGTTTATTGTGTCGTGGGGTTGTTATTACACTGACTAATACCTCGCAACTCCATTTGTTTTGCATACATAAGCACTTGTTATCATATTAGAAGCTGGGGTTTTTTCATGCCAGTTCACAGTTCTAAATATCACAAAGCTTGGCTTGTTACAGGGGCAACCATACAAACCACATATCAAGGAAATATTACGTTATACCCTCGCATCCCTTTTAAAAGCTATACATATGTTGCACGGATGACAAGTATTAAGTCATTACATTTCTATTTACCTCAAGTCTATACATGTGTCCAAAGAAACGAAAGAATCTGTAATATTCTCGATATACCCTGTCATATAACACTGTGATCTCTGGAAAAAATTATATACCAGACTTTGAACTTGAATTTAGATAATAATGGAGAAATAAAATTGAGAATGGAAATGGGGAATATGTCAAAGAGACAACAACCCGACCAAAGAGCAGACAACAGCCGAAGGCCACCAATGGGTCTTCAACGCAGCGAGAAAATCCCGCACCGGAGGTGGTCCTCAGCTGGCCCCTAAATAAAATTGTGTACTAGTTCAGTGAAAATGGACGTCACACTAAACTCCAAAACATATAAATGAACTAAAATTAAAAAAACATACAAGAAAAGATTGATGTAAAATCAAAACCATTGACGGTGAATTACATGGCCTATAGCTTTTGTTTTCAGTTTTTGGATATTTTTTTTTCATTTAATTGGGAATTCCGGAATTCAAAACCGAATGGAAATATGACAATGTTCCTGTGTAAATAGGAATAAGCCATACAAATAATGAGTTTTTATTACTTTTTATTTCTAGTCACTAGTATAGGTAATTGTCTTCACCTACGTGTGAAAAAAAACTAGAGTTGTTACGACTAGTATTGTGTATGATAGTCTATCAAAGACATATCTAGGACTAGATATTAGTCGTTATTGAACTAGTTTTTGAATTGAGTACAGTATTGGTAAGCTAACTGAATTCAGCTTTAAAATCATTAATGAAGTTATCTTTTGAGAAATTGACTGATTACTTACATCAATGGCCGTTCTTTTGAAGATATTTTAAGGAACATGTTCACGATTGCAGTATAATTCTGTATACACCAAAGATCGAAGAACTTTGAACGGTCAAGGACTTGAACAATATTTTTAAAGATTTTGATTTGTTAATAGAATTAAAGCTTGTAAATTTAAGTGATGTAATGTCTCTTTTTATAGCTCAAATGAAAAGGGAGGTTCGTAATAGTCAGTTCGTTTTTATCTGTAACATATGATTCAGCAAAAAACAAATAATACAGAAGTGTTTGTTATGTAGTCGATTTTCCTTTACATAGTACTTACATCATAACTAGTTAAGTGTACAGTTATAAATCAGTATAGTATAGTATAGTATAGTATAGTATAGTATAGTTTTATTCAAGCAAATTCAAGCACATATATAAAAATTCACAAGACAAAACAAGACAAATAATATATATATATATATATATATACTTTTAAAATAGTATCATAATATATTTTAAAAACAGTGCTTAGAAAGAAGCCTGGGATATCCCATAAAAGCTTACATAGTATAGCTTATTTCCAATGGGGTCCCTTGTTTGAAAATATATAAAAATAATACTTCAAATTATATGTTAAAATTTGACTTTCACCAAAAAAAAAAAAAGAAAGATAAATTGTTTCTTAAAAAACAAATAGCAAATCACCAGTTTCTATATTTCTTGCTGTTATTTTTAATTGTTCTTTAACTGCAGTCTTTTAAGCAGATCTGTTTGATATATTTTTTATGTTGGCTGGTAGATTGTTCCAGTCTTGTATAGCATTATAGACAAAGCTGTTTTTATTACAGTTTTTAACATTTGGTACAAAAAAAATATTATGTGCAGCACTTCTGGTATTATGATTATTCAAGTCAAAATGTTCACATAAATACTCTGGAGCATGTCCATGATATATATTGAATACATGGTTTAATCCAAGTTGACTAACTCTATCTTTTACAAATATCATATTAACTTTATCTATAATATCACATGTAATTCTAGTCCTTGGACCCAGACCTAGGATGAATCTCACCACCTTATTCTGTACAACTTGCAATTTTTATGTCATCCCTTTGCCCAGACTATCAGAAGCAAAGTAGGTTACACATGTTCAAATCTACTAACCTTTAAATACATTTGCTGGTACTTTCCATCGTATAATCTTAGGCTCAATGTTGGAGTTTGAAGTCTGCAAAAATAAAAATGAGTAGCAAGCAGTATGTCGTTACCATTTCCGCCACGCGTCAATCACAATTGAAAATCGTTTGTTTTTATTTTTGTTATGTATATGATATGATATATTTGTCATTTGATTGTGATAGAACATTTGTGCAAGCATTTTTCTATCGTTGTAAATACTAAGAGACATTTTCTGTTTGATTTCTGCGTGAGGTCTTTGTGGTTTATTTGGATGACATATTATTTCGCTTTTCCCCTTTACATTCCGGTCCCGCTAGATTGTTTCTGTTCATTTAATTATTTTTTGTTTAATATCAGCCGTGACATATGCTTTTAAGATTAAAACATTGGGATTGATATTACGACTACTCAATCCGATCAAAGTTTCATAAAGAGATAACGGGCAAAATTATGTCGTGTGATTTTGATTATTAACTTATGAAAAAAAAACGGTTATATCATATTCAACCTTGTCATTTGTGCAAAATGGGTCAGGACAAAACAAGAAAATGTTCACACATGAAGTCCATGAGCTGTGTTTCTAAAAGCACTTCTTTGATCTATTTCTTTATACCATGCATTAGTTTTATAATCATTAAAAAAAATGCTATACCATGCATTAGTTTTATATTCATAAAAAAAAGCATCACGAGTATCAAAAATTTACCACAAATCCCCTCAGAAACCTTTAGAATTGTTAATTTCTACACATTATAAGGAATTGTTAGTAGATTATCATAGCTGATTATTGAAGGCTTTGGAATGGTCATCTTCCGAGATGATCGTGGATATTACGAGCGACAAAAGCCCAACCATCGTTTTTATTTAAAACAGAAAACTGCAATACAAAGACTATGCACTATTGAAGCATTTCAAAAATACAAAACAAATGTACCAATAAACAATGGCAGACGTATAACAATAAAGAATGCTCTAAACCTTAAGGGAGTTTGCTTGTCAGTTTCAAAATAATTAGCTTTTCAAAACACTAGTTTATTATGATAGGGTATTAATAAAGGAATCAAAGGAGCAAAAAAAATATATAGGTCAATGTGCTTGTTTTCGAGATATTAGCCACTGAAATTTTGGCGGGAAAATGTTCTCTCTTGACTTTTCATAGCTTTATCATTGACAAGTTTAAGTTCTCAAAAACTATTATAAATTAATTAAAATTTTATAAGACTTTTACAGATGGCTTATCATTATACATGTAAAAGATTTATAAAAAGAAAAATGGGGGTCAATGGGCATATTTTTTTTTAAGGCATTCAAATGGATAAAACCAGAGGATTCCGAAAATCTGACATAAATTCCAAAACATGACAAGCGAACATCCTTAACTTTGAGAAAAACAAAAATCTCATATAAAACTTGGAATTGAAATTGTGTATACAGACCCTTAATAAAATAAATTGGGATCAACTTATTGATTGGACTTGGATTTGATATGACTTTTGATGTGGATACTTCTCTAGTCTTAACCCCTGCCTTGGGTAGAATCGGGTATAGAAATTCATGCAAAAGAGGGACCTCTGTTTGGGATATATAAATACGCAGTCACGTCGGCTTGGAATGGGAACGTTAAATATTGAAGGACAGTAAACATACAGCATATCATCCTGCTTTGTAATACGCATAAGTTAATGCAATCTGAATAAAATCCGATGTTGTGATCGAGAGAATCGTAGCGAAAATTAACAGCTGATTTTAATGAGATTGAAGTTAATGAAACCAGATCGATGGACAGACGTAGTTAAACGAAGTTCTCCAGTCACAATCTTGGCAGAGCGTAAATATGGACTTGTCTTTACAATTTCGATACCAACATAAGAGTTGGGTGTACTCAGTCACAATGTATCAACCAGAATGAGAGTATTTATCAGCGATACCGCGATGTCGACTTTCTGCAGGTCTTTACTAAACGTTCGTATATAGACTTAGTTATCGAAAATTTGTTATATGAAACAAGTTTCTTGTAATTATAATGTTAAGGAAATTATTGAACCAAAACTTACATATATACTAAACTATACGTCCTCTATGGACGATTGTTTTACATTTATGTCGAACCTATAACGTATAATCGACAAAAAATATTTCATTTAGTGATTGTTGATCGCAAACTGATTGAATTTCGGGTTTGTTGCCGATGTTAAAAAGATCGTGTCATTGATAAACTATTAACTCAGAATACAGGAGCACGTAAAAAATACGTGAGTGGATAGAGCGATGTTTTTTTTTTAATTTTCCCTGCGTTTCCATTTGTTAATTAGACTTGCCTTAACAATTGTTAAATAATTTGGTGTATTAAACTGTTCATTCAGAATCAACCAACTCTATAAACCTTCAAGTGCACGTTTGTTTACAACAGAGAGGCGAAAGATACCAAGGGACATTCAAACTCATAAGTCGAAAAGAACTGACAACGTCATGGCAAAACAAAAGAACCAAAACATTAACAACAGTACACAAAACACAACATAGAAAACTAAAAACTGAGCAACATGAACCCCGCAAAAAACTGGGGGTTATCTCAGGTGCTCCGGAAGGGTAAGCAGATCCTGCTTTAATCACAATTTTTTTCCCTCGCACTTGCGCTGTGCGGTTGCCTAAGTTCTATCGAGAGGTCTCGTGGTCAAGGTCATTCCATAGGGAAAAGCTATCGGTAAATAAGAGTACGGGAAGACAATAATTTAATAGCAATAAAATTGAGAATGGAAATGGGGAATGTGTCAAAGAGACAACAACCCAACCATAGAACAGACAACAGCAGAAGGTCACCAACAGGTCTTCAATGCAGCTAGAAATTCCCGCACCCGGAGGCGTCCTTCAGCTGGCCCCTAAACAAATATATATACTAGTTCAGTGATAATGAACGCAATACTAAACTCCAAATTGTACACAAGAAACTAAAATTAAAAATAATACAAGACTAACAAAGGCTAGGGGCTCCTGACTTGGGACAGGCGCAAAAATGCGGCGGGGTTAAACATGTTTATGAGATCTCAACCCTCCCCCTATACCTCTAGCCAATGTAGAAAAGTAAACGCATAACAATACGCACATTAAAATTCAGTTCAAGAGAAGTCCGAGTCTGATGTCGGAAGATGTAACCAAAGAAAATAAACAAAATGACAATAATACATAAATAACAACAGACTACTAGCAGTTAACTGACATGCCAGCTCCAGACTTCAATTAAACTGATTGAAAGATTATGTCTTCATCATATGAATATCAGGCACAATCCTTCCCGTTAGGGGTTTAGTATCAGTACATTTCTGAAATTTGGACAAGATAGATTTTCTTTTACAAGAAAGTCTATGTATCCTTTTTTTGTATAGTATAACTTCAAAATTCAAGCATATACAACATATTCATCTTTTTTTTAAAACTTGAAGTGTCATATGACTAATATTTTCTAAATCATCATTCATTTGAATAAGTTTACCAGAGACATATATATGTTAGCGAGCGGCAATAAGTGAAATTAGGCATTAAGCTTAAATCCTAGGCAATAAGCTAACGCCTAGGCATTAAGTTATTGCCTGAAATTTCCAGGCATTAAGCTTATTTCCTGAAATCTAATGATGATTATTCAGCCTATTGCCAAACATCATTTCAGGCAATAAGTGAACTTTGAGAATTTGCTTATCTTCCAAATACATGTACATTCGTTGAAATATTCTTGATAAATAATATTTTAAAATTAAATTTCAAAAATTAATAAAAACTTATTTAAGAGAACTTCAATTTTAAGTATTATTTCGTATTCAAAACAGAATTACTCGTTTTTTTCTTTCTGATATTTTTCTTCAATGGTCAAGTTGGTTTAAGCTGGTCAAAAATACACAACTGAAGATATGAAATTTTGCAAGTCACATCATCTTTTCATCTGCTTTATTGAATATGTAAGTTTTCGTAAATATTCATCTAGTCTTTTCACTTCTTTATCTAGATTATTAGCATTTAAGCAACAACAAATTTCTTGAATCTTTGCGGAATATAAATTTGAATCAGGGAAAACAAAGATCATATATCTCAGGCAAAAGTACAATGACCATTTGGCAAAGATTAAACTTTCAAAAATCAGAAAATAAGGCAACTATAGACTATTACAATTTAAAATGATATGATATTTTTTACCATTGAAGGTTTGAAAGACTGTTAACTAAAGTAAAAGAGAATGGTTACGGAAATTTCAAAGTTAATATAAAAATAAGGAAATGTGGTATGATTGACATGAGACAAGTATCCACCAAAGTTCAAATGAAGTGGATGTAAGCAAATATAGGCAACCGTACGGCCTTCAACAATGAGAAAAACCCATACTGTATGGTCGGCTATATATAAAAGGCCCTGACGTGAAAAATATGAAACAATTCAATTGAGAAAACAAAACTGCCTAATTTATATAACAAAACAGTTTACGACAAACATGAACTACAGAAACTGTATGGTATATTGGGGAAAAAAATCACATAGAAATATGTCAAAGCTGCCTATTAATATTATAGACTGTAGATATTATAGACCGTAGATATTATAGACCGTAGATATTATAGACCGTAGATATTATAGACCGTAGATATTATAGACCGTAGATATTATAGACTGTAGATATTATAGACTGTAGATATTATAGACTGTAGATATTATAGACTGTAGATATTATAGACCGTAGATATTATAGACCGTAGATATTATAGACTGTAGATATTATAGACTGTAGATATTATAGACTGTAGATATTATAGACCGTAGACCGTAGATATTATAGACCGTAGATATTATAGACCGTAGATATTATAGACTGTAGATATTATAGACCGTAGATATTATAGACCGTAGATATTATAGACCGTAGATATTATAGACCGTAGATATTATAGACCGTAGATATTATAGACCGTAGATATTATAGACCGTAGATATTATAGACCGTAGATATTATAGACTGTAGATATTATAGACCGTAGATATTATAGACCGTAGATATTATAGACTGTAGATATTATAGACCGTAGATATTATAGACCGTAGATATTATAGACCGTAGATATTATAGACCGTAGATATTATAGACCGTAGATATTATAGACCGTAGATATTATAGACCGTAGATATTATAGACTGTAGATATTATAGACCGTAGATATTATAGACCGTAGATATTATAGACCGTAGACTGTAGATATTATAGACTGTAGATATTATAGACCGTAGAATTAAACAACCTAATGATGGCTTTGTAAACATTTCCCATGATTCCATTGTACTTTTACTTCCATTTTGTGGAAATTGTAACATGGGAAGGGAGTAGTAGTAAAACCTAGTTGTTTATCACTGGAAGCCAATACATCTCCAATCACAGGGTAGTACTGAGTGATCAAACTGAAATCTTTCATGACATGCTAACTACATGATGAGGAACAACGAATTAACAGTGGTCAATCTGTCTACTCAAAGGTATTAGACTATCACCAAGTACAAATGTTAGAACAAAAAATAAAACTGTAAAATAGTGTGTGCCATAGCTTTGCCCAATTGGTAACAAAAAAAATCAATAAAATAGTTTCTATCGATATAAAAACAAGGAGATGTAGTACGATTGCAAATGAGACAACTATCCAACAAGTTTACATGCATATATTTTAAGAGACTTATTTAATGATTTGTAACATCAATATTTTACTTATGATTTTATTTCATGTAACTGACATTCAAACTTCAGTTCTTATTATTTGATAATGTACAAAATGTTTTTTAACTTCGAATAAAATTCTTTTTATTTACTCTCATTTTCAGTTTAGGCATTAACATTAATGCCTGGACATAATTTTTAGGATTTAAGTCTAAATCCTAGGATTTAAGACTAATGCCTAACATTATTTAGGCAATAGGCTTACTGCCTAGGCGTTAGCTTATTGCCTAGGATTTAAGCTTAATGCCTAATTTCACTTATTGCCGCTAACATATATATATATGTCTCTGATTACACTTATCAATTATCTTAAATATCCAAATGATTTACAAGCTTGAAACTTACTTTTTGTGTGTAACGCTCAGGTGTAACACATGTCCATCTTCATCAACAATGTCCACACTATGTTCTTGTGCTTTAGACTTTGGATAGAAAAAAAAGTGTAACAGAAAGAAATGTTTTTCAATAAATATCCTTAGTTTGGATAATAGCTTTCTTGAAATAATACTAGTAATTGATAAAAAGTAATTTCGTATATAGAGAAAGTATATTTGAAATAATACTAGTAATTGATAAAAAGTAATTTCGTATATAGAGAAAGTATATTTGAAATAATACTAGTAATTGATAAAAAGTAATTTCGTATATAGAAAGTATATTTGAAATATTACTAGTAATTGATAAAAAGTAATTTCGTATAAAGAAGATGTAATTATTGGTATAATGTTCAGAAAGAATACAGACACACATACAATTTCCCATTTTTTATTCTGGTTGCTTTATAAATTGTGTTTCAAATATATGATCTGCACATTTAAATATTCTATAAATACGGGTAAATTAGTCTAATATTATGAATAAACTCATCATAGATACGAGGATTAAATTTTGTATTTACGCCAGACGCGCGTTTCGTCTACAAAAGACTCATCAGTGACGCTCGAATCCAAACAAGTTAAAAAAGCCAAATAAAGCACGAAGTTGAAGAGAATTGAGGACCAAAATTCCTAAAAGTTTTGCCAAATACAGCTAAGGTAATCTATTCCTGAGGTAGAAAAGCCTTAGTATTTCAAAAATTCAAAAGTTTTGTAAACAGTTAAATATATTGTTCTTTAACTCTTTTTCAACACAAATTCAATGAAATCCTTTAATTGGAATTTTTAAAAGAATGAAATTTTACACTTTCATAGTTTTTACCTTTTCATCGTTTAACTTATAATTCTTTGGCACAAGTGGACTGCAAGACACACTGTTTTCTGTAAAAAAAAAAGATTAAAACAAAAAGATAAAAAGAAAAAAGAAAAAGATTCAAACCGACATGAACCCTCTCTTATAAGATAAATTCTGCACAGATTACTAACACATTAGATACGACATAACAGATTCATACCACTAATTTTTTGTAAAATAAACATAATTCCTATTCTCCAAGTTAGGTTCCACATTGTTCTGTTTTAGCATTGTCAGTTTAAATGAATCATATTTTTTCTATATGACGAAGCCCGAGAGGAAATACTGCACTTCGACGTCACATATTTAAGAGGCTCCAGTACGTTAGTTCACTGTCTACCTTTGTAAACAAAATTAAAATTTATGCTTCAATATCTAATCTAAATATCACGTTCATCAGAAATCTTGTCAGATATCAAACAAAACATGCTTGAAGATTTTAATTTTCTGATACCATAAGAAATGTTTTTGGTACTTCGATATACATAGAACCAATAAAATCTATTGATTTTTAGGTTTATGGATGTCATACTTAAATCCAATCCACTAATACATTTCTTGTTTATATGTAAAGTATTAATTATCTATGTTCTACTAAATATTTAAAAATCTAAACTTTCGGCATTTTCAAAATGTCAGAGATTATGACTGACAATGTCTCTATGGTTTATGCAATTATTTATACAATAGAATCTCTTTGAAACAAATAATCCTTTCTGTGTGTTTTGTCTTTTGGTGTATGTAATTGTATATCTGCCTCTTAAACACTTGAGGTAAATAATATTTCTACTTGTCATGTAGAAATCTGTACTTCAAAGTAAAGTTTGGACTAGGAGTAAGTACTTAGTAATATTGATATATACGATCTCAGTCATAATGTTAACTTGTCCTAAAATTTTATTTGTTTTCTGATGTATCAACCTTAAATGTACAACTCTTTTAAACCGGGAAAAATAGAATTGATTTAAAAAAAAAAAAACAGAAAATAAAGATGGCAACTTCACATCTTCTTAGATATGGAATGACATTTTTAATATCTCAGATCAAGTGCACAATATTTGTATACGATGTTTTCGTTATGGGGGGGGGGGGGGGATGTTTTTTTTGTTGGGGGGGGTGGCGGGGGATGTTTATTGTTTTGGTTTTACATTTTGTTTTGTTTTGTTTTGTTTTGTTGTTTGCTTGTTTGTTTGTTTGGTTTGTTGTTTTTTTTTTTTTTGCATTTGTCTTTGGGAAGTGAAGCTCTTGATCTTGATAAGATAAGATATTTAGTGTAAAATCCAAACAGTCGATTTTCTACTAAATACATGAATTAACACACATCTTATTTTTTTTTAAAGTACTAGACATCATGCCTTTTCTCAAATTAGCATACTTATTATTTTATTTAGTTTTATAAAAAAGAAGAACTACTGCTTACCTCTATTATATTCATGCATATATAAGGTTAAAAAGAAGAAAAAGGTATACATGTAAAGTCACTGAACTTTAGAAAATCAATGAAAGCTCTAACAAATGTACTTTAGACAAGACTTAAATGAAGATTTATTATTAACGCCATCCGGTCACCTTAAGTGAAATTTTCTCATTGTTAAAAATCTCACATTAATTTCCCAAACACGAAACACCGATTAGAAAAAGAATAAAAAAAAATAATAGTTTGAGTTCGAAACACTCATTAGATCTTCAAAATCCAAAATCGTCACGAAGACACTCAGTGGTATTAGAGACATATATAAAACATATTATATATGATATATATGTCTGTCTGGTGGCATAAATACCGTACGCAACGTCCATTATGATATCCGGTTTGTTTGGAGATAAGTCCCGAAGGAGTTAGTCAATGAGGCATTTAGTATTAAAAATACTGTAAATATAAAAATCTGAGTTGTCTCAACCAGAGACCAAATGACATAGAAGTTAACAACTATAGGTCACCGTTCGGCCTTCAACAATGAGCAAAACCAACACCGCATAGTCATAAAAGGCCCGAAATGACAAATGTATATAACAATTATAATATCTAGTTTGATTTAAATCTACTGATAACAAATTCAATTTTCAAAGATCTAATTATAGTGTTGAATAAGTAACCTTTTAGAATAAGTTTATTTAAAGGATCGATACGTTTACCCGGATCGTATCTAAATTTCCGTGCTCGGTAAACAACATCTCCGTAAAAATTAGGATGGGCTATCCCGTTTGAAATATGTTTTCTGCAGGTATATCCAAACTTTGATGCCAAATATTTGTATCTATGGAAGAATCTAGTAAAGGTTTTAAGTAATTTGTGGTAACGAAATCCCTGACTTAACAATTTACCAATAATACATAGATTACGTTCATTGAAATCCAAAACGTCACTCAGACACGGGCATAGCGAACGAGTTGTGATATATAAACACCTTAAGATGGTGCCAAAGGAACATCACCATCCAAAAAAGTAAAATTAACAATAGGGAACGAAAAATCATCCCTTTTGTCGCATTTTTTTGTGTAGAGTTTCCACTGTAAAAGTATCTAAATCTAGGAAAGGACAGCTATTGCCGTTTATAGTTGATTTATTTAAAGTAAGTTCTTTTGGGTAAATTTCGGCAGTATATTTAGAAAATTCTTGATTATTTAACGCAAAGATATCATCAAGATAAAGGTAAGTGTCGTTGAATTTATCAATTAAATGCAATTTAGACGGGTATTTACTGAGTTTGACCATAAACTGTGATTCATAACAGTGTTATTACAGGGGCGCAATTGGTGCCCGTAGGAATACCTATTTGCCGAAACGTACATACCGGGTAAATGTTATCAAGGAGAAAATTAAAAGCTTCAATTTGCGAGCCAAGTTTTAATGTATTGACTTTTCATGTCACGATTAAGAGAAAAATTCAAATGATAAGATCATATAAACCCCTTGAGGGAACAGTAAATATCCCTAAAATTGTAATTGCTGGAATTAAACTCGGTCTTCGGAAAACGCTCAACATGCTCGATAATGAAATATTGAATAATTTTCCTTCAGTAGAACACATTAAAATAGGCCAATGTTATAATTTCTTCTTCTCTGTTAAATTTGAATAAGTCTCCTAAACTTTTACTTAAATAGTCAATGGCTTCCAACTCCTGGAAAACTAATAAAACAGCAGGAGAATCCTTCAAAAAGTTTCGCACTATTTATGAATATTTTGATATTTGGCCGATTCCTATCGACGAAACAAATTGCCCAAGTTACAGCATATCTGTCATACAAAAGGTTGTCCGCGTCTTCGGTTTCTACTTACATTTCCGGGATGGCCCTCGTACATAAGATACATAATATGACAGACAACACGCAATCCTTCATTATTTGCAAAATGATTGAAGCTAACGTAGGGAAAATCTCCACTGAAAAATAAGATGACGTTTGATATGTTAAAACGTGTAATTTTCAGTTTAATGCAGGGTATGCAATTCTCATTATGCAGTACTAAAACCGATCAAAAGCATAGTTCTGTTACCCTGATCATTCAGAGAAAACCTGACACGTATATTTGTCAAATCCATCTATCACAATCTTACCTGCATATTCGCTTCTCATGCGTGAATGGCGGTAAAATAAATTATTTACACATTTTTGTTCCCTCCTTCAAAACAGTTTTGGCTTTCACATTCATTTTCACTCTTTTAGAAAAGGAAGAGCTACGGATATGGCAAAAAGCGGAATTAAAGACAACATTTTCCAAGCAGTGTGGTCGATTGACATTGGTCTTCCGTTTCATATTTACGCTATATTTCGTATTTAATATAAATAAAGGAGCAACCATTTAACTTAAAGGGGGGAGGGGGTGGTTATATTTGTTGTCTGAGTCAGAATTTTTTTTTCGCGCAAAGCGTGAACATTTATTTTTAGTTTTTCGACGCTATCAATCAAATTATATTTTTCAAAATTTAACACTATAAGGTATGGGGAAAATCTAGATTCAGAATATTTTTTTTTTGTCATCTGCTTGACCACAATATTTTTTTTCATCAAATTAGGGATCAGAATATTTTTTTAGGAAAATACCATAACCCCCCACCCCCTCTTGAAGTTAAATGGTCGTTCCTTAAGAAGATGTGGTATGAGTGTCAATGAGACAACTCTCCATCCAAGTCATTATGTATAATCAAAGTACTGAAGTACTGAACATCGGATGACCGCAAGTTCTGGTGGATAGTCACAAGCACTTGTTTCAGAGAAAATAAATCGCATCTCTATATCTGGAAGTTAGGTTAAGGTACATAGATATATTTTTTCTGAGACAAGTTCCTGTGTGGATGATGAATAAATGACAGGGAATTTAACCTCACCGTAATAATTATTATATTGTAGTGATATAATCATTTATTATCAGAATACTCTGGTTTTTTGATATATATTATATTAATATTTGTATGCCAGTTATATATATAGCAGATCATCTTAATAACTCTACAGGCAAATTTTCATCCATTTATATATCATTCTATTCTACAAGTTATTCTAATGATAGTGCAGTGCAAGTGCATGCTGGACACTCTTCTGTAATAATTCGTTTTTCTAATAGATTGAATTTGAGTAGGCATTCATATTTTCCCGCTTTTGTTGCAAAACGTTCTGGAGATATTCTTCCGCATGCGTTAACACAAATTTTCGGTATCCATGATTTGTTATTGATATATATATTTTTTCTCATGACAAAACATTTTCGTACATTTATCTATGTTCTTAAAAATTATTTTCATGAATATTTATTGATGAAATTAATATATAACAATCGATAAGGAATGTTATTTTGCACTCGATAATATCCGCGTAATTATACGAAATACGTTCGGTTATTAGTCAAACGGAAAGGAAATTTCTGCGGCAACATAACACCGGTATGACCTCTCAAGGTCACATCCGATGTAAAAGGTTAACAATTATAGGTCAAAGCTCTGGGTCAAAGTACGGCCTTCAACACGGAGCCTTGGCTCACACCGAACAGCAAGCTATAAAGGGCCCCAAAATGACTAGTGTAAAACAATTCAAACAGAAAAACCAATGATCTAATCTATATAGAAAACGAGTAACTATAGAAACACATATGAACCACACCAACAAACGACGACCACTGAACAACAGGCTCCTGACTTAGGACAGGTGCATAAAAATGCAGCGGGTTTAAACGTGTAAACAGGCGCCAACCTTCATCCTGACCTGAGACAGTAGTGTAACATTACAACATAAAAAGACACACTATAAAATATCAATTGAAATGGTTAAGCCTTCTTACTTTGAAAGCTCATGAATACCCTTCTTTTGTTTTATATTATAATTCATGTTATCTCATTTTAGCTTCAAAGGCGATTTGGTTCTTCAGATCATCAATTATTTAGTACCGGCTGGTCACAGACAAACGAAAAATCAAGATATGGGGATCCAAACCTTGGTCTTCCAAGCAGAGGGGCGTACATGACGTACATACGCAGGTTTGGAAAAAGGGGAATGTTGTGGAACGAACTTCTTCTTTCGTTAATCAGCAAAGGAAAAATACCATCACGCTGATGCTGAACTTAATGACACGTGACAGTCTCACATTCAATTGATCGTTCGTTCAAGAGGGTACCAACGATTTGGGTAAAGTAAAAGCCATTGATTTAATTAAAAGCATTGGAATTGATTCTTTGCGTCTTCAGTTATTGTAACCCAATAATCGCATCGTGTGAACTGTGACATGGTGGAGTGAGTTTTAACGAGAAGATTTTGGCATGCTACAAAGGATGGATGTGCTTGGCATGAAGGATGGACTCTGATTTGTTCCCATTCGTCGACCATATATACGAGCCCGAGAAGTAAACTTTTGTAGATTTGAATGAACCCAGTCATTATATATAAACCCTTGCTGAGATAACTTTTTACCGGAAGCTTGGAATAATTTAGGTATTTATTATATAACACACAATAATATAGTCCGAGATTAATCTCGGACTATTAATAATATTGTTATTATCATTTTCATAATAAAATTGAGAACAGATTCTGTGGCGGATCCAGGGGGCGTCGAGGTCGTAAGCCCCCACACCACCACCACCCCTTTTAATCGCCCCACAAAATAATTATATTATGTTTTTCACGATTGATATGATTTTTTTTAGCATATATATAAAGTCGTACCTAAATTCGCTTAATGGAATTACACCCCACTATAGAAAAATCCTGGATCCGCCCCTGAGCTTATCCATACACTCACATAATAAATGATTTTTCTTTATTTGTTACAATTTAATAGTGTGTAGTTTTGTGTGATAATAATAAAATGTCTAATACTGACAGAGTATCCTCCCTTTAGTAGTGACTGTTTAAGCATTATTTAATTATACTACTGAAATGTATTTTCGTTATAAACAAAAGAAGTATACAATTTAAAATATAAAATCATAACTTACCTTTTATTTATAAATGGAAATAAGGGTCAGACTTAAACATATTTGCTATTAATTGACAATAAAAGGAATTAACTTGAAAAAGTAATATTTGCGTATATAAACCTAAATTTCAAAATGTATAATTGCCTTGAGCGTACCTGATGAATTTTAAATAAGTTTGATCGCAGACACAAGTCAAAATGATTTGTGTGAAAAATGAAGCAATGAGAATTTTCAAACGGTACAGCCGTATTCGGGGGACCATGAATTTAAATAATGTACTACTTAAGGTTCCACTAAAGTCAAAATATAGGACACTTCATAAACATCTAAACTTTGCCTGTATTTTTCAACCTATAATGAGTAAAGTCCTAAACTATGAAAACATATGTTCATTTAAACATACTCAACATATACACACTGTGTAAATTGTAAATAAACTTGAAATTGTTATGTTGTGGCCAAACCGTTTCCTTGAGGTGATCACTAAATTTTCAAAAAAATCCGGAGGCCTGCGAGACGACTTAATTTGCTTAAAATTGGTATAGACGAATACTGTTACATGTAATGCAGGGCAAGCTCATGTTGATTTGTTACATACATATGTTATAATGGCATATTTGTCCAATTTCTGTATTGTACCTTCGATATTTGTTCACCTAGATACATGAAATTAACTGAAATTGGAAAATCAATACATTTTCTGAAAAATCAACATGAGCTTGCCCTGCATTAGATATAAAAGTATTCGTTCATACCAATTTTAAACAAATTAAGTCGTCTCACAGGCCTCCAGATTTTTTTTGAAAATTTAGTGTTTACCCCAAGAACCGGTTTGGCCACAACATAACAATTTCAAGTTTATTTACAATTTACACAGTGTGTATATGTTAAGTATCTTTAAATGAACATATGTTTTCATAGTTTATGACTTTACTCATTATAGGTTGAAAAATACAGGCAGAGTTTAGATGTTTATGAAGTGTCCTATATTTTGACTTTAGTGGAACCTTAATACTTGCTCATCGCCATAAAACATCCACGAAAATCCTATAAAGTCATTATACCCCTTTTTTTTTTACATTTTTACCTATCATTTTTTGTTCACACATTGTTGTCAATATAATGGAATTTTATACGACTGTCATACAAGTGAGGGGTTTAGCTAGCTATAAAACAAGGTATAATTTATCATTTTCTATATAAGGAAATGCCTGTATCAAGTCAGGAATAGTTGTTTTCCATTCGTTTGATGTGTTTGAGCTTGATTATGCCATTTGATAAGGGACTTTTCATTTTGAATTTTCCATGGAGTTCTGTATTTTTGTTACTTAGTATTTTACTTTACTCGTGTATACGGTATGGTGCTAATCGTTAAAGGGCCATACAGTGAATTATACCCCCTTACATCCACATGTCATTTGGACCCTGTTGTATAGTTGTCTCAGTGGCATTCACACTGCATCTCTTGTTTCTTTTTTATACAAATTTTTGTCCTGTGTTTCATGATAATGCCTGAAATTAATGCTGATTCACAACTTTATATAACAAACGTTTTGATAGAACTGCTTTCCGGCTGTTTAAGTGGGTTTGATTCTATCAGAGTTAGAAAACAAGAAGAATCCAATATGCA
The DNA here is from genome assembly GCF_021869535.1 of Mytilus californianus. Classification (NCBI taxonomy): domain Eukaryota; kingdom Metazoa; phylum Mollusca; class Bivalvia; order Mytilida; family Mytilidae; genus Mytilus; species Mytilus californianus. Next base: position 124,061,394 of record NW_026262679.1, on the reverse strand, counting down.
TCCAAAACTGTTAATTGGTACCGTGCTGGCTTTATGCCTATGTGGAAAAGGGTTTAAAAGTCTGTAAAGTGTACAGTTACAGCAAAAATCACAAATTTCGGTATTTGCTACAGATATACAAATACCCAGGTATGTACAAATTTATCGTTATACTATTAAGTAGTGGAGTAAAAAATCTTGGGACATCTCATTTACACAGAATATACTATCTCACACACTCATCAGGACAATTCTATTACAGTCAGGCGACATCGAGTCAAACCCTGGCCCCGCTAAAAACAGCTGTGGCATATTCCAACAATTTAAAAAGCGAAGTGATAAAGCTATACAATGCGATGATTGTAAACGATATACATATATAGATAACTAGTCATATATCAAACTACCAAAATGTGATGATAAATGGGTTTACTCAAACTGCGTAGCTCCATGCGGAATATGCTAAAGCAACATGCATATCTATTATTATGCCATCGAATGCGACAAATGCTGGATATATACGTCATGTGCAAAAGTAGCAGACGAGGAATATAAAGTTATACAAGCCACCAACTGTACTTAGATTTGTTCTACCTGTTAAACAATTGTATTAGCCAACCTATCAACATCATTTTCAAGCACATCATCTGGAATTGAAAACAGTAACCCTTACCAGATACTTGCTGACAACAAACAACATACGAATGAAGAAAACAGTTGCAAGAACCTTAAGTATAGAAACTTCGATGGAAAAGAATAAAGTTACAGGCTTATTTCTCAATTAAAAACACTGATATAGTCGCTCTACAAGAAACTAAAATTGACTCCAGCACCATGTAAAACAAGCTCATACCAGAATGCTTAGAACATGACATATATCGAAATGACAGAACTGGAAATGGAGGAGGCACAATGTTACGTGTAAAAACTTACCTTGGATCAGCACCCTTTATGGAAGTAGAAAACGGGTCAGAATCTTCATGGTTCAGAATCAACCTGCAAGGAAAACATCACTATATAGGAAGCTGATACAGACCATCTGACATTTATTTACTTAAGGACCAACTGGACAAAATCAAACAACTAGGAAATATCCATCAACAACCATTCATACAGGTACTAGGTGATTTCAACTATCGCAAAATAAACTGGGAAACCTTGCTCAACAAAGACACTAATTCCTGTCTGCGATAGTGATGGACAATCGGTTGTCGATATAATTAACGAAGCAAGCGCCAAACAGCTAGTGCTATTTCCAAACAGAGAAAACAACTAGATCTCATAATAACGACACTACCTACAGTTCACAAACATTCATACACCGGATAGACTAAGCGACCACGGCATCGTTATGGGCACACTGAAATGTACAGCGCCGAGAAAATCTAGACCTGAAAGAACATACTAGCAATACTCAAAGGGAGATTACAATCAAATGAGGTGACTAATATTTCAACGGTCACCAACACAAATAATCTGTAAAGAAAAATTTGAAAATGATTAAAACTTTCATCTTGGAAACATCAGGAGAGAACATACCATAGAAAACATCCAAAGGTAAACAGTCACTGCTATGGATTAATTACATTAAGACCCTGATATGAAAACGTAATAGGACATATGCAAACTACAAGAAGACAGAAGATTAAAAAGAAAATGGAAAGAGATTAGGTGATTGGTAAACTAAAAAGTAACTGAAAAAATGCAAAGTAACAAAAAAACCGAACTTCAAGGAAAACTCAAAACGGAAAATCCCTTATCAAATGGCAAAATCAAAAGCTCAAACACATCAAACGAATGACCAACAACTATCATATTCCTGACTTGGTACATGCATTTCCTTATGTAGAAAATAGTGGATAAAACCTGGTTTTATAACTAGCAAAACAGCAACTCACTTGTATGACAGCCGCATAGAATTCCATTATATTAATAACAATGTGTGAGAAGAACAAACAGACGAAATAGATAAAAATGTCAAAAATTGGGGTACAGCAGTCAGCTTTGTGTTACAATCTTAATCACTGTTAAAAAAAAAGCACACAACTCTTATGTTAACAACCTTACAGGAGATATACAAAAAGGACTCTAAACCATTTTGGAATCACATAAGCAACCCAAAAGACTGACAAACAAGGAATTCCACGATAACTAACTAAAGACTCAAAGTAGCAAAAACAGACAAAGAAATAGGCTGAAACACTGAACCAATAATTTACAAATGTCTTCACACGATCGGAGTACAAATCTATACCACACCAGCCATCACTAGTAGATAAAATGAGAAAAATCACAGTAACCAAAAAGGGAGTCGAAAAAATAATGAAAGGTTTAAATATCATTAAAGCAATGGGCCCAGATAGCATCCGCCCAAGAGTACTACAAGAAATGGAAACTGAACCCTCGGAGGTAATGGCTATCTTCATTGAACTATCCATCCACAAGGGAACCATACGAATTGAGTTGAAACGCGCCAACATATGTCCACTATTTAAGAAAGACGATAGATCAATTCAAAGTATACAGACCGGTCTCACTCACATGTATTTTATCATATGTAAACTTTTGGAACATTTTATTTGCTCAAATTTGATGCAGTATTTCGAAAAGAACAACATTCTCAATAACAGGCAACATGCTTTCAGACAACAGGTAGATATTTTATTATAGATTTTGAAAGGGCAACTACACGGTACCACACGAACTACTTACTGAAAAATTATTGCACCAGGGTTTTCGATATCACAAACTGGCTAGTCAAAACATTTACTAAATTTTATCATCGATACAAGGACATCATTCGTAAATATAAATCAACATGCAGACATCTTATACGTTCAGGTATTTCACATCCAATATTTTATGGTAATATTCTTTTCAAATCACAAAAATGTCGGCATTCACCTCAAAAGCTAACCAAACCTTTAAACAGACTTATTCGGAAAGAATATAGTTACGATACTGTTGTCAAGTCATTAAGGATTGCATATTTTGGTATTAATATTGATTCACTCATAGGGTCTTTGCGTTGGAAATAAACACATTTATTCTAAAACCAGTTGTTGGATATATGATACGGGTTATGTTCTTCTCATATATTTTATGATGGTATGATACTAAACCCCTAATGGGAGGGATTGTACTTTATTTTCTTATGATGAAGACATAATCTTTCAATCAGTTTAATTGGGGTCTGGAGCTGGCATGTCAGTAACTGCTAGTAGTCCTTTGTTCATTTATGTATCATTGTCATTTTGCTTAGTTTCTTTTATTAACTATTCTGACATCGGACTCGGACTTCTTTTAAACTGAATTTTAACTGTGCGTATTGTTATGTGTTTCTTTATTCTACATTGGCTAGAGGTATAGGGGAGGGTTGAGATCTCACAAAACATGTTTAACCCCGCCGCATTTATGCGCCTCTTCCAAGTCAGGAGCCTCTGGCCTTTGTTAGTCTTGTATGTTTTTTAATTTTAGTTCATTTATATGTTTTGGAGTTTAGTGTGACGTCCTTTTTCACTAAACTAGTACACAATTTTATTTAGGGGCCAGCTGAGGACCACCTCCGGGTGCGGGATTTTCTCGCTGCGTTGAAGACCCATTGGTGGTCTTCAACTGTTGTCTGCTCTTTGGTTGGGTTGTTGTCTCTTTGACATATTCCCCATTTCCATTCTCAATTTTACTTAAAACTTCACAAATATGCGTACCAAAAAACAGCATGAAGTAGATAGACTCATTCTCGTCTAACTTGAGGTCGCAATGCGTAGTTGTAAATGGGAGTAAATCAGGCGATTCAGCTTTACTTTCAGGAGTCCCCCAGGGAACAGTTCTCGGGACTATTATATTCCTCGTTCACATTAAAGACAAAGCGGAACATGTGACATCGGAGATCAAACTATTTAAAGACGACTGTGTGTGATATAGAGAAATAAACAACAATCAAGACACAATGGAGCTACAGTTAGTCCTATAATATAAGACTTCGGAGTTTCATATCATTTACATTCAACGTTTTTTATCGGATATTTTTTTTTTATTATCAATGTTGAAACCCGAAATTCGTTGGGAAAATGCTACGAGAAAATAGCATCTATCGATAAGACTTCGGGTTTCAACATTGATAGTAAAAAAAAAATATCCGCTGATAAAAAACGTTGAATGTAAATGATATGAAACTCCGAAGTCTTATATTATAGGACTAGAGCCACAGTAAGACATAGACACCTTAGGTACATGAGCTGAAATTTGGGGAATGGGTTTCCGACCTGTAAAATATAATATGATGACACTAAGTCGCAAAACGAAGACCACATAATTTAAGTACACTTTGAAAGGCATAGAACTGGATTTTTTTAAAATCAATAACATACCCGGGAGTGAGCATCAGTAGCGATTAACATTGGGGAAAACACACCGAGGACTCCGGATATGCAACAAATCTTATAGAACACTTGGACTGTCAAGACGAATATTTTCATCATGCCCTATGGAGGGAAAGCTACGGGCGTACAAGGGACTACTTAGACCAGTCTTGAATATGCGACTTACATCAAATATACTTACAAGACAAACTAGAAAATGTCCAGAAAATAGTAGCGAGATTCATAACATCTAATTAAATTCGACTTCCTACCAAATACAATTAGATATTGAAACCTTTTACGTCCGGATATCATCATCAAGATGCAATTCGCGGAAGAACCAGCTAAATGTAAGTTGTTCACAGAAATTGTTAGGGGTACGTTAAACATTGACAAACACGTGATGTCGTAATGTCTTCAGAAGTGATATCGTATACAATCAACATTAAGATCAAGATTTCAGTGTTCTTATTGTCAACTTCCCATTTTTATAGAAATAACATACCATGTGACCATTTTTTTACTGATGTGTTTGTGAATCCAAGTTGATAAGAGTAAGTAGTGTTAGCTGAAATATTCTTCCAAATAAAATACTTCAGATGCTCGTAAGAGTTATCACGTTGGTAATTGCACTAATATGAGGTGCTCTTAGTGGAAAACGAATTACTGGATTGGATTTACTAGGAAGAACAACTGAAATTATCACTTCTCAAGTTCTTTGGTGGATATCATTCTTTACTCTGGTGACATTTTATCTCGGTCATAGATCGCATTCCTCTAATTTCAATCTGACCTTAGTAAAGAGGGTCTGGATGGTGGGTCATTCATTTCTTTTTCCTTAATTTTATTTATTCTTTATTATTCCCGTACCAATGAAGTCGATAGGGCTATAGGTTTGCACGCCATCCGTCAGTCCGGCAAATCAGTTTTCCACACTTTTTTCTTCGTTCTTAAAGATATTGATTTGATATTTTGTGTATAGTTTAATCATGACTAGCAAGTTACAGATCAAGGGCTAATGATTATGTGCAGAGTTATGGTCCTTGGAATTCACGCAAGTAATCAGTTTTCCGCACTTTTTTTCGTCATGCTTAAAGATATTGATTTGATATTTGGTATATGGTTTGACCATGACAAGTTACAGATCAAGTTTGAAATTTGTTCGGGTCTGATGATTTTGTGCAGAGTTATTGTCCTTGGACTTCGAAAATTCAGCCATGCAAATTAATAATCAGTTTTCCGCACTTTTTTTCGTCATGCTTAAAGATATTGATTTGATATTTGGTATATGGTTTGACCATGACAAGTTACAGATCAAGTTTGAAATTTGTTCGGGTCTGATGATTTTGTGCAGAGTTATTGTCCTTGGACTTCGAAAATTCAGCCATGCAAATTAATAATCAGTTTTCCACACTTTTTTTCGTCATGCTTGAAGATATTGATTTGATTTTTTTTTATATAGTTTACACCATGACAAATGATAGACAAGTTAGCATTTTGTTCAAGTACAATGAATTTTCAACCGGTAGGGGACTATGTTTTGCCATGCAATACTCTCAGAGTGCTTGTTTATTTTGGTCATCATTCTCTTATTCTTTTTTTCTCCTTTATTCTGCACTGTTTGCACATAATTCTCTATTATGTTAACCCCTTCCAGATCATCTGTAAAAGTCAAAGATTTTTTTTTACCTGGACATTTGAAATATTAAGTGACCATCAATATACTACCTTATTGTTAGTACCAATGTAATCATGCAAAATGACCAAAGTACCATGGATCAGTAACCTTCCATTTTCACTGAACAAGTACACATTTTTATTTAGGGGCCAGCTGAGGCCCACCTTCGGGTGCGGGATATTCTCGCTCCATTGATGACCCATTGGTAGCCTTCTGCTTCTGCTCTTTGGTCAGGTTGTTGTCTCTTTGACATATTCACCATTTTCATTCTCAATTTTATACTATATAACAAAATATCACAAAATATATGTGTAAAAAGCTTAATTATTTAAATCTTTTATACCTGAAACAGGTCCTTTACAAAAATAAAAAATAGATGATAGAAAAATTACACATTCTCTACTCATGTATTGTAGTAAAAGTATGGAACCCCCTGCACATCCAAGCACAGATGACCTTCTGCTGTTGTCTGTTCTATGGTCGGGTTGTTGTCTCTTTGACACATTCCCCATTTCCATTCTCAATTTTACAGATAAAACTAATGTCATTTCTATATTTCACATTATGATGTAGTTTACAATAACATTTATGACTGCTCCTAAGTAATACCACTCTTTGTGAAATGCAGGCTGTGTAAAACCAAACAAGGTAAAATTGTCATTTGCTTGTGGTTGTAGTTAGGAATATGTCAGGTCAGTTATAAGAGTCAGAATAATGTATGACACATCTTCCTGTCATCTAGCATGTTGAAAAAATTCTTCCTATTATGTCAGTCCACCATTTAGAAGGTTTGGTATTCTTTTCACATCATAATTTGTTGAGGATTTACTGCTTGGCATGACATATCTATTTATCCGGACCACAAGGATTAACAATGCAGTAATACAATTTACAAATCTTTGGAATATTAGAGAAAATAATTCTTGAAAGGTAACTGTTAGACAACATCAGACATGAGAATTGTTCAGATTATACAGAGGCAGAACTCTTGAATTGAATGATAAATGTTAAATACCCTAAAATTAACAAACAAATCTTTCTTTTTATTTTCTGTCTACAATATTATGGGGCATTCTGTGTTTGTCCGTCCATTCCCTAATTTGGTTTATATCATTCATTTAAAAAGTCTACATCTCAATGAACATAAGTACCAAGTTACAATTTGATGTGACCACATTCAACTTGTTAACAAAACTTTAATCTGATTTAAGGATGGATGGATGGACAGACAGACAGACTATTATAGAAGGGAATTAAAATATCAAAATATCAAATTGTTTATATAAAAATAAAAATATGTGGTATGATTGCTAGCAGAGACCAAATGGTGTAGAAGTTAACAACTATAGGTCAATGTACATCTTTCAACATGTAATATTTGCTAATTTCGTTAAGACCTTTAATATGACAAACAATGATTGGTAAAGGCAGTGTCTTTAAAATAAACATCAACTTCATAAGGAAAACTAAATCCATTGTTTTATTATCTTTTATTGTTCAGTACATTTTATACATTTGCCACTTTGTCCCTGGCATCTTTGAATCTTTTTTTTTTTTTTGCAGAAAAATATATATTTAACAACAACAAACAAGAAAAAAAAGGTTTTTACCTTGTACATTTAATTTTGTCAATTATAAAATAATAATCCAGTTATTTCACAAAATATTTGATTTCCAAACATGACTTTAAAATTTCAAGTGCAAGTTGCATATCATTTTTTTAAAGCGTGCTTCTCTTTTCGATTTTAAATACAATTTCTAAAATTAACTGAAAGTCCCATATATATGGTGTCTGAGTAGAAGTAACAAGTTTACATTCACTTTGCTTTATATGCACTGATCTTTGTAAAATATATGGTAACAAATTGAATTCTGTTGTTTTAACTGAATTCCTGTTTCTATGTGTTTGTTTATATTTGCCTGACCATGTCCATATCACATCAAATCTTGAGTCGGCACTGAACTAACTGTTGATTTAACAGCTTTCTGTTGAACCTCCTATCTGATACAAGTCAATTTGATCAAAATGCATCCAACAAATTACACTGTTTTCAAGGAGGTTTTATATCGTCACTTTTACAAACAAAATTCAATATTTTATCAAACTTTTCATTCATTCTATATTCTAATTCAGATAATTGTTTAGTTAGATCTAATTTTAATGATTCTTCTGTTTCCTGAGGTTGTATATCATCCTTTTTACATGTACAAGTTAGAATTTGGTCTAATCTTTCATTCAATCTCTCTTCTAATTTAGTTAGCTGTTTATCAACATAAAGTTTAAGTCTTTCTTCTGTTTTCTGTAACTGTTCTTCTATAGCTGAACCAACAGATTCATCTCCTTGTATTGTTTTCTCTTCTTTTTCTTTTTTCATTTCACTATAAAATAAAGCATGCAAATAACTAAAAACAATATAAATCTTATATTCCTTGGTAACTCAAACAACCATTTTCTTCATGTTCTTTATCCCAACTCAAACTTTTTAAAGACAATGTAAAAATAAAAAAAAAGTTGTGTCACTTTTTTTGTAATTGCATGTAAAAGATTGATTGTTACACATCTTGTATTTATGAGAATTGTGTACAGTAAAAAACTGTCCAAATAAGCATCTGAGCCATTATATGTCTAAAGATTTCATCCATTTACGATACAGTTTATGTCCTCGATATAAACAGGCTGATTAAGAACTTGACATATTGTACCAGTACCTGTCTATTGTTGAACACTGTATGTTGCTTCTCTTGATTGTTTGTGTTGTTAGGTTGCTGTTTCACAGAGGTATACCTCCAATTAACTTTCTGCATATTAAGCATGAAATAATGTGCCCATGTTGGAATAAAATATATATGCTCCACATGACTATTGCTTATGGTGACAAGGGTAAGTGTTTCTTGATTTGAGGCTTAAATGTTTGTAAATATACGAAATGATTCCTAAATGTCTGTCTGAATGTGTTCAACCCAGATCAATGTTAGTTGTATTACACATTTAATTTACGTGAGTTATTGTTATCTTCAGTGCATTGATGAATATGAACACAAACATACACTGCAATGGACCAAATATTTGTCCAGATGCACATTTTTTGTTTTCACTTCTACGTTATTTTTGTTTTAATAAATTGTTGAGGCCAAACAGACAAACTTATTTTATTTTATACAGACCTAATTGATATTGTATTCTTCTGTGGAGCATCTCTCTGCTTTGACACAGTACTGCAGATTTCCTTTAACATACTGAACATTCCAGAATCACTTTGTCCACTTTCAACACCATTCAATAAATTACTCAACCTGCTTTTCTGTGGTAATGTATGAGGAGGGTCATTTTTAGTCTTTTCAACATTTTCATCTTTCCTGCATGGAGTTCTGACATCATCCGATGTATTATCTGTCGTCACTGATTCCATTTCTGTTGAACTTTTAGAATCAGAATCATTTATTACTTTTTCTTTACTTTTTGCTTCATTCGGTTTGGGAGAATTTGACTGCCTAACAGATGGTGACATATTTAAATTTCCCATCAGAGCAGACATCAATCCCATCATTCCTAAATTTCCCATATTCATACTACTTCCTGTTGACATGGCTGCTGTCATGGATTGTTGATTCTGTAAAATATTACAAAAAATTAATCTATGATAAATTAGTTTGAATCATCCCTAAATTCGCTTGATAAATTATGTAAATATGGCAAACAGTTAACAAAGTAAAAATTAATACCATTTATAAAATATAACAGTTGAAAGTAAAATTTAAATTAAGTATAAAAAAAACCGAAGTGTAGGTCTCTTATAATCTGAGAAATAAACATTGATGGTAAATTCAAAAATATGAATCAATGAAGTGGAAAATATGTTCAGAGTTACCTGCTTTTCATGGGAGACTGTTTATATGACATTAATACATCTTTTTAACAAGATTAAACATTAGAAAAGAACCTCAATTGTAATACTTAACACAATTCAATGGAGTATAAAATGTAGGTCAAAGTGGCAAACTTTTTCCAGAAGGCTGCATTACTCCCCTAGAAGCATCCTTGACTCAATTTATATGTCACTTTGGATTTTTGATCTAATTACATTAGTTTCTTAATGAAAGTGAATAAAAAAAATTTAAAGAGACTCTCTAGATATATAGATGCAGCCTTACATTAAGTTATATGATGATGAGAACAGAATGTGGACATAAAACTCAATATAAGTAATCAGGCTTAAAAACTTGATCAAAGAAACTCCACTATAAACTATGGGTCATGTGACCACCATCTTATGGCAAATGGTTATATAAGTTTCTCCAAGTTGCATCTGCATAAAAAATTATATGACCCAATCTTTATTAATTCCTGAGAAATAGCTAATGACACATTTATGGATTCATTTTTTGAAATTGTACTGTTATAAATTAAGCTGTTAGTCCCGATTGAATCTTTTCACATTTTTCATGTCAGGGCCTTTTATAGCAGACTATATAGTATGGGTTTTTCTCTTTGTTGAAGACCATAGTGTGACCTATAATTGCTTATATATCAAGTCATTTGAACTCTGGTAGATAATTGTCTCATTGGTTTTCTTTAACTAGGGGCTGTTTTTAAAGATTGACTGGAACCTATCCAATCTCCTACAGAGAGCAGTTAAAATGTCAGAGCAATCTCAGAATACTTCATATATAAGACTGTCATGACTGTATTGGTATGTCAATGTAAACATTAAATAAAGGCACATACGATAAAATGGGAAAGCAAATTACTTGTATATCTTCCCCTGACCAAAACAATCAAGATCTTATCATGGTTATGACAAATGAACATTAAGTAATACTTTAAATATCAAACCTTTTGATATGCCTCCATACTATTATAAAGACCTTTGGCACTTTCAGGAATATCACCTAAGTAATCTTTAACTTTCTCCAAATCAATGGTTCTCCCTAAGAAAGGGTTGTCTTCCTTTTTATCAGCAATGCTAATGTTTAGTTTTATCTTATATAACTTGATAGTATCAACATCAGTCTTTGCTGGTAACTGAAAAAAAGGTTTTATTATTGTAGATTTGTCTAAGAGAAAATTGAATTTTGATATTTTAAATCTTAATTACAAATAGATTATCATCATCATCTGTATTTTTTTTATTTTCCATTTTCAACATTAAAATATAAGAACATTTTTTTTTTAGGCTGGACAAAACTCTTAGAATATTTATTATGGCCTTTTTATTTTTCTGAAGAAATATTTTACATTGCTGAATAACTACATGTACGTACTTGTTGGTCTAATTTACTAAAACAAAATAAAAAGAGAGAATAAAGAGAAGTCACCAAGGATTTAATCTAGTACCCTGATATTATATATATGTATTGCTATTGTACATGTTGGCATTAGGAAAGGCTTCAATATGTTTTATTTGCCAAATAAATTATTATGAAGTAAATATAGCAATAAAGGCAATAATCTTTGTGATACATTATTTAGCTACAAGTATATGTACTGAGTCAGTAATAATTGAAAGTCACCAAAAACACAAAATGACTGAACAAGACTTTTATTTTTTCTGATACAAACCTTTAAAGAGATATTATCACAGATGAAATCTATTTTTGATGAACATCTATAGATTGTCCCCCCTTCATCACTAGCTACAGAATGTCCTCTCATACAAAACAAATAACCCTCGGTTCTATGGTAAATCTCAATTGTTTTCCTATCACTTAGTATTTCAAGGTATTTAACTGACACTGTTTTTCCTGGACAACTTTTCAGATACAGGACACAACTATCACTGTCCTTCTCAGGTCTGGAGAAAACGATGGGAGATAACTCTGAGTCTTCATCTTCAGTCAGTGAAGTATTTTCTTCATTTCTGAAATATACTTTTCAATTAAAACTTTACCTCTTTAATTCAAACATAAGTAATATCAAATTCACTATCTGCTTCTTTCAAAGATCATGAAGATAAACATATTTATCAAAATTAACTTGTGACACTACCATACATGCCATACATGCAATTATTTCTTTCAAGGCAGCAGAAAAAGTAGAACTGTGAGCTATTGCTCACTAATGATACCATTGATGTGAGCTATTGCTCACTAATGATACCATTGCTGTGAGCTATTGCTCACTAATGATACCATTGCTTTAAATATTTGGTAAACAAAAAGATGAAGAGCAATGGACAATGATAGTTTGAAAAGGCAACACACATTAATATTATAGCATGATCATATGAAGCAGCAAGACCGAAGACAAATTTCAGGAAGCTCTTATTTGTAGTTCCCTAGAAAAAAGTGCAAACAATTTATAAAATGATGACTTTTAATTGCCAGCATTCTTAACAATACTTGAACACTGAAACAAAAGAAATTGAACAAATCACAGACTTAAAAGTAATAGTATAATGAGAACTGAGAATAGTTTAATACCCCTTGTGTAACCATTGAAATCAATTACAAATATACCAGTAAGACATTTGCCTCATTTGACATAAAAGTGCTACAGTCTTGAATTTCCAAAAATGAATATATATAAACATACATTGTAATTACGTAATGTCACATAACTCTTTTTGCTTGAAATTCACAGAGCTTAAAAATGCAAAAAATTTACTTACTGATCATTTTCATATTTCACCAACAAACTATCAATATCCCCTTGGAAAGTCCAGGAAGTTTTTATTGTTAGCTGTTTATTGAGTGCCATTATGGTTCATTCTTCTTAAACCTGTAAAAAAAACAAACTTAGAACTAAAACAAACCTTAACAAACAAAACATTTTTGTATGGGCCATTTTCAACTTGTTATTACATGTATATGTGGGAGTTTCAGGATTTTTACAGCACATTCATCTATCTTCAAGGATGTGCATGTACATGTATCATGTCATCATAAGCCGATAGAAGTTAGTTTTGACTGCAAGACATTCATGTTGGGAAAAATAACAAACAAATTGCCTTTCTTACAAATACTCAAAGGACTTATCTCATTTGCTTACCAAGTTTCAAAGAGTATAGAACTATTTCTTAATGTTACATATATGAATAACCGTTAAATTCGTTAAATAAGCCGCAGGTTTTTTTCTCTGTCATTGTCCCTGCGTGTTATACTCAGGTGCGCTTTATGTACGTATATTTTCAGTGTTTCAGGGCAAGTGTGAAAAAAAAATTATATCTGGATTTTTTTTATGGAGACCTTCAGATTGTCAAGTGCTTGCAGTGACTTGATAAATTATTCATGTGGCATATTTTGTTATGAATAAAATTATATATACTTTATCATTTGTTCTTTATTTCATTGTTGGCTTACGAAGTTGATAACCATGTGTGTTCATTACATAAACAAAGAAAGATAACTGTGTTTGAAAGAGGTACCATAGAGGATATTAATTGTGTATTTACAATAAATATGTAATGGTTTGTTGTTTTAATGTGTTTTTAAATAAAATCTCCTAAAGGAATAATAAAGGAAGTGATTGTGTTTCTTTCCAATATTTCAAGTCTCTTTTAATGACGATGGTGATAACCATGTGCTGAAATGAACCCTTTAAAGTGTTTCATAAACAAAGAAAGATAAGCGTGTTTGAAAAGAGGTACCATACAGGATATACTATTGAGGAGTAACTGCTTTTCGTTTTATTGTGTTTCAAAATGAAATATCTTCAGGAAATATTGTAGCCACATATTATCGGATGTATGAAATGAAGAAAAGAATATTAATTTTCATAATTTAATATGCTAAGACATTTATATATCGCCGTCTTATTTGAATTCTCCTTTCCGTGGCCCATCTCACTTTCAGTTAAAAATAGACAATGACTTGCAGAAACTGAATGGTTTTGTTCGTAGTATTCAACCAAGTTTAAATTTAAAAATGTTTGAAGCTATTAAACTAAAACTTTTATTTTATAGACAACAATAAAATTCTTCAAATTTAATTTGATAATTTGTTTTCCCCTGGCTTATGTGTGACCAGTTAACATGTGGCTACAGGTATACCTGGTATTACGTAATAATCAAGGTAAACAATGGCAGTTTTATGGCTTGAGTGACCTTTAATGAATACATTTTCAAGAAAGATTAAAATCCTTGATTCCAATTGAAACAATTAACGAGCAATCAACACCAAACTAATTTTAATCAAAACAACAAGTTCAATGGACACCCACGCTGTCAACACATGGCCATTGTTGACAAAAAAAACTAATGAATCTGGCGTCATTAAAACAATAAGAAAAGTATAATAATTTTATTAACATTTTTTATTTTAATATGAAACAAATAAATATAATCAAAATGCCTTTCAACTTTCTCAACAATCTGAAAATAGAAATGAAACATGTTACGCAGTGAGTTACAAAAACGAGTGAACATTCATTACTCTAAGGTCAGTAGAATGCATACTACATTTTCATTAGGGTGCGCTTTATATTCAGGTGCGTTTTATGTAAGGAAAAAAACACTTCTTCCCCCAAAAAACGGCCGTGCGCCTTATTTAGGGGTGCGTTTTATTTTCCGCAAAATACGGAACTTTAATTTTAAAAGACAATGCCGATCTGTAGAAGTTCAAGGTTTTTTCTAGTAACTCCCCCTATTTTGTTTATTTCATGGACATTACCAGGTATTAAATAACTGAAATAGTAAGGCTGTTCTTAGTGATCCCAACTTCCGAAGTAGACTTTTTTCCACTTTTCAAATAATTCAAAGAGCATTCATGAATCCTGAATTTTCTCATTACTTGTCATACTTGTGTAACAGGAGGGTCGGGCTTGGATTCTTCCGTCCCCTCTAGTTAGTTATTTCTGTCGTGTTAATAACTGAGATATATGACTCTATTCACCAAATATACTAATAGCTATATAGTGTGCTGACGATGGATGCCAAGTGAGATCATTAGACTATCTCAGTTCTTATAGTTCTTCTCAGGGAACTGAGCTATGACAGTAGGATAAAAAGATAATAAAGATGTTTATATTTGTATTAAATAAACATGATGTTAAGTAACAAAAACAGTATACAATATCAACAAATGTAAACTTGTCTAAAAGGTAAATTAAATTCAACAGTTTATAAGTTTAACAATAGTAAAATAATATTCTGAGTAGTATAACAATTACTTACATTTCAAGATAAATTGAGTATTCGAGTGGACCCAAAGTTTTATAACCCGTTTTTGTATTGACTTATTATTTATAGCTTTTGATTTATATTTAGAACTGTATTAAATACTTATTTATTTTAAATGTTAAAGACTGTAAAAGAACACGCTGTGGTAGTGAATAGGAAAGGACTTTCAAAATTATAGAAATAACTTTTCTACATCTTTGGTCTACAACCTAGGCAAACCTAGTATCAGTAAAAACTGATTATAAATATGTGTGAGCCTTACATTAGCTACTGGTCTGAAGACAAACTATTATTTGAACTTAGATGATATAACTAAATTAATTATTTACGGTACAAAGGTTACATATAATTTTTCCTTCTTCAAAAATATTTAAATATACTCAGAATTTTTCCAAGATAATTTATGACTAATTATAAAAAGTGATAATCTATAAAGATCATACATTACAACTTTAATTTACTTAAACAATATTAAACTAATAACAAAATCAAATAAGCGCAAGGGAGATAATTATCCTTTATCTTATAGCGAAATTGTTACATTCCTCCCCCCTAAGAATCAATTTATATGAAACATATACATTATTCTTGATAAACATATATATCTATTTTTAAACAATTTAGCTAATATTTAAACATATGAAATTAAATAAAGAAAAAAAAATATTTTTCAGACATTACTCATAATGGCTGAAGCAGACCAAATGATAGTAATGGAAGATAGAGAAATACTTCGTCTAGATGATGATTTGAGAGAAACATTTCCACAAAATGGCATGCATTGCGACGTAACCGGGTGTAACACCGTACTTTTCCGGAACTACTCACGTTACATAAAACATTGGAAACTTGTACATTTAGAAAATATTCCTATGTATAAATGTACTATGTGCAACAGGAAATTTAAATACAGGTGTGAACTGGGCCGACATTTTAGAACGTGCCACCTATTAGAAAAAGATATTGCGGCAGAACGTACTGCATCAGTAAATTCTATATCATGTGCTAATAAACGATTTATAAATCCTAAGGGAAAATTACCTAAAAAAAAGTTATAATTGTTAATATTGCATTTTACCTTTTTCAGTATGTCTGGAATTTCAGTGGCAAACTTTGTAATACCCTCTGAAGAAGAAATTCCAGAGTATTGGCCTGATGAAGGGATGCCTTGTGAGGTAAAGGGGTGTGAAACCCCTGTAATCAAAAGCATAGGCATGTATTGTAAGCACTGGCTCCGCTTTCACACCAAGAAAACGTCCATCATTGTATGTCGTCTGTGTCAGAGGAAATTAGGGAGAAGATGCTACCTACTCCAGCATTTAAGAGATTTTCACAAACTCAACATTAAAGCCCGAACGGAAGAAGTGGTAAATACCATCCCTCAACTAGTAGACAACATGAATTATATCGACCCCGGCAAAACAGTTAAACGTATTTTAAAACCGAAGGTAAATGTACAGGCAAGGGAAGCAGCAAAGAAAGAAAGACTCGTCCTTAGAGAGAGAGTTAATAGTAAGGAACTATTTCCAAACCTCCATGGAGCTATCATCGTTCCCCACATTGGCCACCAAATTTTGTAACAGGAGGGTCGGGCTTGGATTCTTCCGTCCCCTCTAGTTAGTTATTTCTGTCGTGTTAATAACTGAGATATATGACTCTATTCACCAAATATACTAATAGCTATATAGTGTGCTGACGATGGATGCCAAGTGAGATCATTAGACTATCTCAGTTCTTATAGTTCTTCTCAGGGAACTGAGCTATGACAGTAGGATAAAAAGATAATAAAGATGTTTATATTTGTATTAAATAAACATGATGTTAAGTAACAAAAACAGTATACAATATCAACAAATGTAAACTTGTCTAAAAGGTAAATTAAATTCAACAGTTTATAAGTTTAACAATAGTAAAATAATATTCTGAGTAGTATAACAATTACTTACATTTCAAGATAAATTGAGTATTCGAGTGGACCCAAAGTTTTATAACCCGTTTTTGTATTGACTTATTATTTATAGCTTTTGATTTATATTTAGAACTGTATTAAATACTTATTTATTTTAAATGTTAAAGACTGTAAAAGAACACGCTGTGGTAGTGAATAGGAAAGGACTTTCAAAATTATAGAAATAACTTTTCTACATCTTTGGTCTACAACCTAGGCAAACCTAGTATCAGTAAAAACTGATTATAAATATGTGTGAGCCTTACATTAGCTACTGGTCTGAAGACAAACTATTATTTGAACTTAGATGATATAACTAAATTAATTATTTACGGTACAAAGGTTACATATAATTTTTCCTTCTTCAAAAATATTTAAATATACTCAGAATTTTTCCAAGATAATTTATGACTAATTATAAAAAGTGATAATCTATGAAGATCATACATTACAACTTTAATTTACTTAAACAATATTAAACTAATAACAAAATCAAATAAGCGCAAGGGAGATAATTATCCTTTATCTTATAGCGAAATTGTCAACACATGGCCATTGTTGACAAAAACAACTAATGAATCTGGCGTCATTAAAACAATAAGAAAAGTATAATAATTTTATTAACATTTTTTATTTTAATATGAAACAAATAAATATAATCAAAATGCCTTTCAACTTTCTCAACAATCTGAAAATAGAAATGAAACATGTTACGCAGTGAGTTACAAAAACGAGTGAACATTCATTACTCTAAGGTCAGTAGAATGCATGGGCGTGTTTTATTGGTCTCTTCTGCACATCTCCAGAATGTCTTCTGGTGAAGAGTCCAAAAAAATGAATCAGGACCTCTTCTGGAGATATTCTACGGAAGATCAAAAAAACAAAAATTCAATTTGCCGTCGAATATAGCAGATTTTTGTTATGTTGGGTGATATAAATGAAGTTTACGATGATTTTATAGAAAATTAAGATACGTCCGGTAGACATGACTGTAAAAGTGTGCTCTGTTCGTGACATTTTTCTTTGTTCTTTCTTCTAACTCAATTTTGCTAGACAAATCACTATTTGATTTTTAAGAACAATCTTAAACTGCACTAAAATTCGTCAATGTTTGTCTCGATTATGATAAAAAAGGACATCTTGTCTATCCAATTTTTTTTTAAAGTAACCAAACTGGATTATTTTTGTATAAAGCAAAGATATCGGAAAGTTCTCAAAATCATTTTTCTCTGGTGGTCCTTGAAGAAAATCTTCTGGTCCTAACTATTATTTCTATTGCAAAATTTCGATGGTCAAAATCTTCGGACCACCACTTTTCAAAAATTTTCATTGTATATGGATCTTCATATGCAAGTATACAATGTATACCAGACATTTCTTAGACTCTTTTTATTCTTTTTTTTTTTAATAAATCCGTTGGTTGTGTACTGATTGATACTTCAGTCTGGGAGAACAAGATTTATTTCAGTACTAGTTGTAATTAGCTTTAAATAATTTTCCAGTAATTGCAAATACTCTTATTTCGGTGCTTTAATTTGTGTCTATTGTCTTAATGTAAGTTTTTTGTGTGTGTCTCGTACCGATTTTTCGAGTTAATCTAATTGCAATTGATTTGTGCAGGTTGTTCTTATATTGTACTATTACACCACTGTCCCAGCTTCGGGGAGGGTTGAGCGCTCACAAACATGTTCTTGTACTGTTACACCACTGTCCAAGGTTAGGGGGCGGGTTGGGCCGGATCCCGCTAACATGTTTAACCCCGCCACATTCTGTATGTATGTGCCTGTCCCAAGTCGGGAGCCTGTAATTCAGTGGTTGTCGTTTGTTGCTGTGTTACATATTTGTTTTTCGTTCATTTTTTTGTACATTAATTAGACCGTTAGTTTTCTCGTTTGAATTGTTTTACATTTGTGATTTCGGGGCCTTTTATAGCTGACTATGCGGTATGGGCTTTGCTTATTGTTGAAGGCCGTATGGTGACCTATAGCTGTTAATTGCTGTGTCATTTGGTCTCTTGTGGATGGTTGTCTCATTGGCAATCTTCGTTTTTATATCAACCCTGCCATATTCTTTGTGTGCCTGTCCCAAGTCAAGAGCCTGTAGTTTAGTGGTTGTCGTTGGTTCATTTCTCGACTCATATTTGATATTTTGTAAATTATTTTGTTATGTATAATTAGGCCGTTAATTTTTTCGTTTGAATTGTTTCTCACACTTTTCACGTCGGGCCTTTTATAGACGACTTTTAATACAGTATCGAGTTTTGTTATTGTTGAAGGCCTTAATTACTGTTGCCTATAATTGCTTACATCCACTTCATATCTAAACTCCGGTGGATAGTTGCCTCATTAGCAATCATACATCTCTTCGTTTTTTTTATTATATACCTGACTTTTAAAATCGTGTTTTCCTGAACCGAGTCCTGAACATGCATGACATATTTGTCACTGGGCGTTAAAAATTAGCAACAAACAATCAATCAATTTAAACTTGTGTTAATTAAGAAGAAAAACCATATGATATTTATTCATTTATTGGGGATGGGGACAGGAGGATTTCATATATGAATATGGTTGCCTGGTAAGAGCTGAAAAATAGGCATAATTAGCGACAGATTAAAAAAGTTAATAATACCCTCTTCCCTTCCCCATCCTTCATCTATAATTTAAACTGACCACCACGGAATAGCCCAACTTAGTGTTGAAAGTAGCGTTAAACACCAATCAATCAAAATCCTTTCCCTAGAATATCAAATTGTCGTCCCTTAACTGTTATTGTCCGTGTAGTTCTTATATTTATCCAGCTTATCGTCCTACAGGGATGTCCTACTAAGACTGTCATACCATAAAAACGTTTATAACACAGCTCACATTCTAATATATCTGCATTCATAAATTTATCAATGTCATTTAGACTAAACGACGCCATGTTTGTTATGTGCCTCTGCCGTCTAAACTACCTATCAAAAAAGAAGAGGTGGAAGAGAGCCAGAAGATCTTCCCTATGCAAAAAAACAGAAATGGACCTCTTCTGGCTCACTACCGAAGAACAAAAAAACACGCCCCATACTACATTTTCATTAGGGTGCGCTTTATATTCAGGTGCGTTTTATGTAAGGAAAAAAACACTTCTTCCCCCAAAAAACGGCCGTGCGCCTTATTTAGGGGTGCGTTTTATTTTCCGCAAAATACGGAACTTTAATTTTAAAAGACAATGCCGATCTGTAGAAGTTCAAGGTTTTTTCTAGTAACTCCCCCTATTTTGTTTATTTCATGGACATTACCAGGTATTAAATAACTGAAATAGTAAGGCTGTTCTTAGTGATCCCAACTTCCGAAGTAGACTTTTTTCCACTTTTCAAATAATTCAAAGAGCATTCATGAATCCTGAATTTTCTCATTACTTGTCATACTTGAATAATGATTCTTGGATAATTTTTCTCCTCAACAAACAATATTTCAATCTTCGACATTTCTTGATGGTTTGATTTGGTATTTTTAGTAACAATAGGCCATATACCATTCCTGGTGGCTTGAAACATCTTTCTCATAATCAAACAAAAATAAAAGGTCAAACAGGGTATTCATAAAGCAGACAGCAATACAATAGTATAGGATTAAACACATTTATTTTAACTTTATTGTTATTACCAATCATCAATAATCATCATCATAAATCTTTTGTAGTTATACTGTCCTTTGGGTCCTTTAATGGTATTGTATTGTACATAATGGACCTGAGACAAAATGGTATATGGGCAAAAAGGTTTAGGGCGAACAGGTTTTAGGTGAACGGGTATGTGGGCAAACATGATTCTTCTCCTTCTTTGGGTCAACAAGGCTTCAATACTGAAGAATACATGTTGTTTGCGCAAGTGTGATTGACAAAAATTCATACAAATTCATAATATTAATTAAATAACAATTTAAGTGTTTGTAAAGCTATAGATAGATTGTGATTAAAATTAAACATTTTATGTAGATGTTTTGTTTGAGATTCACAAGATTGTTTATTTGAATCTGGAGAGAACAGCTGTGGTAAATGATGGTCTGAAGGAGTAAGTTCCATCGTACAATTGTTTGAGGGAAGTACGACCATTTGTAAGTGTAATTTGAAGTTTGGATACATTGTATGTCTGTATGGTTTTGTCTTGTTCTATTGTCGGTTTGTGGGTCCTAGATAGGACAACTATATTCTAGTTTGGGTCATATACTAGTGCCTGGTATGCTCCAGAGCTCCAGATAAGAATTCACAAATTGGGGTTTTTACCCACCATTTTTTTATGTAATTGGGTGATAAAGTTTTTTAATTGCATTATCAATTCCAATTCACCCCTCAAGCAAATATCAAATTGGGTTTTTCACCACCAAGCTCCTTAATGTATTGGGTTTTTTCATCAACACAATATTGAATATTTAGGCATGTTATAATCACATTATATCAACCCCAGATGTGTTTCCATCAAATGTGTTTCTTTCTTTGTAGAATATGTGCTAGCTGTTTTATTTGGTTTATTCACTGACGAGCAATTGTACATTTCATTTGTGTCCCGTTTTAAACGTTCTGTCAGTTTTGTATTTTCTCAAAACTTATGTAAACTGCAGCTGGTGTCACTAGTTGGACAGGAACTAATTGCCTTTCTAGATCCCATATGATCACCCTACAGTTTAATTATAGTTGGGGTAGGTGTGGCTAAGTTTTTAGATTTTTGTGTAATATATGTGAAATTTAGGTGCTGTAAGAAAGTTTTGCCAGTCCTTTCACCTATTTGCCAGATCTACTTTTTAATAAAAATAAAAAGTAGTTTCCAGATTTAAGATATACCCCAAAACCTTGAGTTTTATAGGGTGGTTTATAATGACGGAGACCACATTCAACTTAAATTTACAAATAATCCTGCAACATCAAGTAAATAAATGACAATGTTATACTGCACTTGCCAATAAGACAACTATCTTAAGCATCTAGAACAATTAGACCAAAACAAAGAAAGTGTCAAGCTGCATTGACGTAAAAAACGGATATGTGCATGTATTCACTCATCAACTAAAATGAAAAAAATAATATATAAACTGTTTTCGTTTAATTCAATTTACATAAATCTGGGTTAAGTTGTCCCTTATCAGAACTTTTGGTTTCCGATGCTTTCAAACTACATATCATGTCATAATTGATTTGGCCTTTCACTTTTTCCAATTGATTTCGTTTTTGACGGAACCCCGTGTTTATCGCTCTAGCAATGTTCTCGTTATGGTACGCAAACACGCCCGTGCGTTCAATGGCCGCTTCCTAAAATCACTAGCTGAGTCTTGTTATCATCATAACTTTCCCTCAGCTATCAAAAAGAAGCCGAAAACATGCTTCTATTCAATATTTTTACCGGACATTTACTTTCGTTTTAATTCATTGTATGTTATGATAAATCCCGAGCAATTCGAAAAAATATGACAGCATGTCACACGCTAATTGGATAAACACCGAGAAGATCGAAATGTTTTCATAAACACGTGTACCTTTTGAGCAACGGAAAATTCGATAAGTAGACGTCAGCGTGTGTTAATTCAGAACCAAGTTATTTGAGACCCGGAAGTGATTCTGGAACCAATACATGTCTTAATACCATATATATAAGGCTACTAAGAACCAAAATTTTGGAAACGGTATACATGTATTATTAGTTTGATCGAGGAAGTGTATATATATTTAATAATCATTGGTCAAGTCAGTATCTCACTCCTGATGACTTATTAACAACGAATTATATTACAAAAACAATCAATAATAGTAAATAAAAATCGGTTGGTGTTAATTTGAATTAAAAAGTGTTATCTCCCTTTAACTGTTACTGTGACATAGCTTAACATATGTGATTTTCATTATTTTATTACCTTTCAATTTCATTTACATATAAAAAAAAAGATCCAAAATTTAATTACTGAATGTCAAAAATCTTTTTATACTAAATTCAAATTAATTCTGTTATTGAAATAATGTGGTCACTTTAATGAGGTTAACGTAAAGATTTTTTTCAGCTGAAGAATACATCGGGATTTGGCCTTTATTTTTGCTGGAATTCGGGATTTACACTTATCGGGACTCGGGAATGGATGCTTTCATTTTCGTTAATTCGATTTTAACCGTTTATTTTTGCTAGGATGACAACATCTCCCCACCCACCCCACCCCTCAATATAATATGTGTAACAATGTGCCAATTGTAAAATTCGTGGTATGTTTTATCATGTGATCTAATTTTTTAACGTTAGATACAGGTGCGGACCCAGGATTTAAAAAGAGAAATATCTTCGCATTTTTTCACATTGCATGAACATACAGTAATTGCAATTTTGTTGGATGAGGAGGGGGACCTCGATAATAAACAAAAATATGAGAAAATTCAGATCAGAAGTAAATCCTTTATTTTCACTCTTCTGACGTCAAAGTTGAGGTGTTGTAACTTTTTTGAGTCCTCGACGTCGGAAGTTGCAGCAAAACGCAGCCTGAGACCACAAAGAAACAGACATATACTGAGTTACTTGCATTTTCTGCTTTTAAAAAATAAATACATTCTGATGTAATCTGCACGGAAGACCCCATTTAGACAATGGAAGAAAGATGTAAAGAATGGTTATCAACTTTTTCTTTGCTGTATCGTATATTAATCCTCCAATTTCCTCGTACTTCTCTTAACACTGTCTTCCAATGAGGCATAAATTTTACTTTTAACTTTGAAAAGCGTTGATCGTACGAACACTTTTAGTATGAAGAGTATCGTACTTAATAATGCTTTGATCAAACACCAACCTGTGTCAACAACTTTGAAGTTTAGAAGAAGAACGTATATCAAACTATTCCTTAGAAATGTTCCAACATTTTATTATATCCGTATGTGTCTTTAATATTGGCCTTTTCAAGGCAGACCATTTTTATCTCATCGAGTGCGGGAGGTCATGGGTTCGATCCCCAGTCGGGTCCAAACAAATACTTTAAAATTTTTATTACCGCTGATCCGCCTACTGGTTCGCGACATTTAGGAGAAGGAGCAAATACTGGTCGGCTCGGATTCCGAATAAAATGTCCATTTATAGATCCTTAATTGTGGCAACCCTTTAAACATTGATTCACAATAACGGGAATGAGAACATACTTCAACACACTTTTTTTCTATTATATAGTTAAAAAATAAAGCTGTGTTTTGTATACTGTTTGTATTTTTGGTCTTTGTCTTTGTCTTCCTTTTTTATCATGGCGTTGTCAGTCTACTTTCGACTTATGAGTTCGAATGTCCCTTTGGTAACTTTCGCCTCTCTTTTTTTAAATAACTTTACTAAAGATTAAGAGATGAGGGGGAGACAAACAAATTATTTTTAGCAAGAGAAGGTTATTGGGTAGGCAATCGAAAGCCTTGGACAAATCTATTAATATCGCCACTACATATTTAATATGTTGATATAAAGCCTTTTTTCCAGTCTTCTACTATTTTTTATAAAGGTGATTGTCATATGTATCATTTTCGAAACACTGACAGAAAAGTGTGAAAAATGTGACCCTTTATTAGTCGAGAATAGCTTGAATGTTAACCAAAAATTCTTGCTGTTAAGTCCTCTTACACATCTTTCCAGGAAATAGTTTCTGATTGGTTTCTTTTTATTTTTCAAAACCTAATTTCATTGTTTTCAATAAGATTCGCTTTATTCAATTATTTTTACAATTTGATATTTATTATACGCCATCCTTTTTATATATATATTTTCCTACATATATTTCCTATATTTTTGTGGATTACGTTATAATAGTTATTGACCAAGCAAGTCGGTATATGTCATTTAATCTGCACGGCTCGGGTAACCCTACTTGACCCGAACGACGTAGGAGTAACAATCCAGTGGTTCATTGTCGTTTGTTGCTGTCTGTCATGTTTTTTTTGTTTATTGTTTTATCATAAATCAGACCGTTGTTTTTCTTGTTTGCATTGTTTTACATTGTGCCATGTCTCTTATAGCTTGTTATTCGGTATGGGATTTGATCATTGTTGAAGGGCGTGCGGTGAACTATAGTTGATTCCATCAACGTCATTTGGTCCCTGGTGGATAGTTTTCTCATTAGCAATCATACCAGATGTCCTTATTTTTTAATTTAATTTAACGCTGAACGTTATAAAGTCACCCATCATCATTTTCCTCACGTGTCTATTATTGGTATCAATATATAGAAAATAAAAGTATTTGAAAACCATGTTTTTAGCACATTTATAAATATGCCTTTATTATCTGTCAAGTATCTATTGAAATAAAGAAATACATGTTTTATACAGTGACACTTCTACACCATGCAAACTACAAATGCAATAAGAGCAAGTATGGATAAATTAAGTGAACACATCTTTTTTTATACAAATAATATCCGCTTATTGTTTAGATGTCAACCATGGATTCTGTTAACTGCCAAATATAACTTTGGATATCATCTAGATGTGGGGAATGCGAGTTATTGCAACAGCAACCCGACGATTAAAAATAACCAAAAGACATCTAGAGGGCAACATATGGACCTGTTTGTTTACTCTTATTTTTGCCCAGCAACAAAACAATAAAATGAGAACAACAGATATGCATTTTGTTTATTTTCTTTTGTTTCCAATTCTGACATCGGACTCGGACTTCTCTTAAACTGAGTTTTACTGTGCGTACTGTTGTACGTTTGTTTTTTCTACATTGGCTAGAGGTATAGGGGGAGAGTTGAGATCTCAAAAAACATGTTTAACCCCGCCGCATTTTTGCGCCTGTCCCAAGTCAGGAGCCTCTGGCCTTTGTTAGTCTTGTGTCATTTTAAATTTTAGTTTTTTGTGTATAATTTGGAGTTTAGTATGACGTCCATTATCACTGAACTAGTATACATATTTGTTTCGGGGCCCGCTGAAGGACGCCTCCGGGTGCGGGAGTTTCTCGCTGCATTGAAGACCCATTGGTGGCCTTCGGCTGTTGTCTGCTCTATGGTCGGGTTGTTGTCTCTTTGACACATTCCCCATTTCCATTCTCAATTTTATTCATGTATTTTTTTAAAGTGCCAGTCTTTGTAAGAATCAGGCAATTTAGGAGAATTTCAAAACATGACCGAAAAAAACCCACCGACCTAACCATCCTGTTTTGAAGTTACTCTCATCCTGAGTTAGAAATGGTAGGTCTTTCGTTTCTGTGTGTCTGGTAATTCGAGAAATCTCTAAATAACTTTTGGTTAGAATGATAGCAAATTACGGAATTAGCTCCCCTTAATTGTTAATTTCTAGTGCATTTCAACCAAATTATATCTTGAAATACCAGAACAGGAAAAGGAAACGAATGTTATTTTCATGCACCATTATACATTTTGAACATAAATTAATGTAAACTTGCGTGGGTTTTTGTTTGTCATGTTTTCACCACTGCCTGATTCTTAGGCAGATTGACACTTAAAGAAAATTTTATCACCCTTCTTTTCGTATTGGTATATGAACATTTTTTGCAGAATTTTTAGTCAATTTAAAACAAGTTGCACGGCAGGATTCGACTCTTAATTTATAGTTACAAATTCATTCTATATACATGTGATCAATGTCGCTATTGTCTTTCATTGTAATAATCATTCGGCATTAAAGACTATATTGTCCTTACAGATTTCACGAATGACATTGAGCATTTCCAGAAATTAACGAATCCCTTGAAATAGTTATCACAGATTTTGGTAATTCGTGATCATGAAATAAAACCGTTATCACAGATTTTCGGATTAAATCCGTCATAAAGAATTCCAAAATTTGTTTTAACGTAGTGTTCTACAAATATTTTATCACAAATTACAAAAATATATGATAACGTATATAATCTGTGATCACAAATTACAACAATATGTAATATCTAATTCCACAAATTCGTTATCACTTATTTAATGCGTGATAACGAATTGTACAATTCATGATAACGATTTCAATTCGTGATCAGAAGTTTTTTAAATTTCGTGGTATATTTTTTGGTGGTCATAAACGGGCTTTCGTATGTATGCAAACTCATGTGATGTTGTCTAACTGTGTAAAATGTCACCACTGTCCGCCCAGTCGTAAAGTTGCGCTTACAGAGCATATGGGCAGGCAGACATCCAGTCGGAATGACTGAGATTCCTATTTACCCTCCTCCCCCTCATAAAAAAGTTTGTAACTGCCATTTGAATATTGATTCAATGTGAAAGAATGATTGGCCGACTGAGTTCCATTTTTTTTCTTGTAAAATTAAAATTAAATCACTTTCTACTCGTTTAATTTTATTCTGTTGTATCTTTAAATAAAATTCAGCCAAATAGACATTTTCAAAACGCTAAGATTTCGCAATGAAACTTACCAGATGTGCCAAAGATTTTCTCATATGCCCTGTCATAATCAGTCTGTTTTATTGAATGTTCCCGAAGTCTGATGATTAGATCCATCATTGAACCGTTGTCCGGTATACCCAATTCTTTGCAGAAACGTCGAACTCTTGAAACCTTCAAATAAAGAAGAATATATGATTGACGTTGGCCGTACATATATGTTACATATAACGTTTCAATACGGTATTAAAGCTGAAAATGACTCTTTTACATAGAAATTACTATCATATATTTGATCAATAATTCATATTAACTGAATTTTTCAAAATATTGACCAAGTAGTGATAGAGGGTTGTCGAGCTAGACATGCTTACACTTTTGATCTAACGGTTTCGTATGGTTCAAGGAAACATTTAGTTTCATTATTTGTTTTAAATACGCGTTTATATTTGCCTTGTTCCATTATATTTTGTCCATCGTTCCTAAGATTGGAGGGGTGTTTCTCCCAAATTTTAGTCGTTGCGATTCTTCTTCAAACCGTTTATTTGATCTGATCTATGAACTATATCATTTGAAATTGTAGTTATATAAGAGTTTCCTTTCATTTCTTACATAAACAAATTATAAGTTAAAAATAACAACCAATATGCACTTCACTGGCTGCCATATTATAAGTGGATTCTGATTACATTCAGAACACTACTTTTAAATTATGTTGTTACAAAATGTATTACATGTATCAGGAAAATACATACACCGGAACCTACCCTGGAAATATGATAATATTTGAAAACTCTTAGTAGGATGTGAAAAAGACAGAACAAATACTGTAAAGTGTATTACAAAAGTATACATGACTCGCATAAAAATACATTACGTGTACCTTTTCATCCCTTAAACTTTTTAAAACTTCGTCAGGAACTGGTTCAGTCTCGTCTGGAATGTGAAGTCTTCTTGGACATTTTAAACTTTCAGTATTAAAGACATGGTTGCTTCGTCTTGATTCATTTCCAATCCAAGGTGCCCAAAATTCGTAGTTTGGCACTATCTCATTTAGTCGGTTTCCTGTAACATGTCAACAAATGAATAAGTGTAGGTTTGGGTCGTCCGCAAACATGTTTAACCCCGCCACATTTTGTATGTGCCTGTCACAAGCCAGGAGCCTGTAATTCAGTAGTTGTCGTTTGTTGCTGTATATCATATTTGTTTTTTTGTTTATTGTTTTGTTCATAAATCAGGCCTTTAGTTTTCTCGTTTGAATTATTTTACATTTGTCATTTCAGAGCCTTTTATAGCTTGCATTGCGGTATGGGTTTTACTCATCGTTGAAGGCCATACGGTGACCTATATATAGTTGCTAACCTTCTACGTCATTTGCTTTTTGGTGGAGAGTTGTCTCATTGGCTACCATACCACATCTTCTTATTTTTATATTTATTTCAATAATGTGTTTCATCAACAAAAATCTAATACACAATTTGGTTTTATCATATTACTGACAGGTTTAATGCAATGAGGCAGCATTCCTTTATATTTCGATTTTTTTTGGGGACATATTTGCACTCGTTTACTAAGTTGCCTCATCAATATACATACGATTAACAAGTGAAAATGTTTACCATGTCGGACTCCAGGACTTATCAACTCTTGTTCCACTTTCTTCCAAAATGAATCCATATCAACTGTTTCGGGTAATTCTGTAAAATCTGCCGGTGCAACCGTATCTGAAACTGTACCAGACATGACAATGCAATCAAATCGTTAAATTATTTCTACTGCAAGTCTGAGAAGCTAAGCCTCAAAAATGAAGCAAAGACATATTCAAGGGAATGATTAAAATATCTGTGACTGGAGTATTGGTGTATAACTATTCTGTCAACTCACTGGTTCCTTAAATGTCATTGCAAGTGAATTTAAACAACATTTTAATATGAAGGTGGGAAACCAAACACATACTTTTGTTTTATTATTTTACTACCTATTTCTTCTGCATGGTGTAAATAAATAAATATAAAGCTTTTACTCCAATTCATGTTGTATCTCGAGAACATTGCCGGAGATCTTATAGTTATTTTCATTTAGGAAATATTGTGTGTAATGATATTAATTAAGGACGTATAGCAAGTTAGTAATATGCAGTGATTTGTAATTATATCCTTCTTTGGTTTGTTATATCAAAGTTAGAAGAATATACGTGACACAGAATAAAGGAAGTCAATCAAATTTGCGTAACTGTAAGGAAAAAGGTTGTCTAGAAGGTTGTCTAGAATGGATCAAGTGTGACAAATTGTATAAAGTGAAGGATTTATTCTTCGAACCGCATGCTTTAAAACGATAATCACAAAAACGTGAAATCCGACCTAGACTAAATAAGGGGACTTTTTAAAATTTGTGTGAACACAATTATATCATATATCATATATATATATATGGATAACTAATACTTATACCAACCGGCATGTCGAAAACAAGTCTTTCGTATACCGTCCATCATAATCGTTGTCGGATAGAAGCCACACAGATAGCAGTAGAAAGAATATGAATGCTCAGTTAGTGCTTCAAACATCAAATAAGCATTCGTTAGGTCATGAAGCCTCAGATTTTCGTCTAGTGTATCTGCCAGCATGTTTATCGTTCTACTAATTGCCACATGATTCTATAAGAAGAGTAAACATTTCCTTATTAAATATTTCAATCAAACTTTCTGTTTCGTGATCCATCATCTTAATAGAAAACTGCAAAATAAGTCGGCTTAATAAATTCTTCTACATCCAGGTCCATGTGCTCCACAGAGATTCAAATAGTAAACAATCATATCATAACCACGTTTGAGCTTAAGGCCTCCTCTGATCATTTGAAGGTCCCTATTTAAATTGGTTACTTAAATTACATTAAATATTGTTTCATCTCGGCCTCTAGTAGGTGTTCTACCACCAATCTTTCAATTCTTTTAACTTGTTCCCTTACTACTATCAAAGAAATCATTATCATTTGTGAAAAAGCATATGAAAGAAATGAAATAAACTATTTTGGAGTGTAAAAAATTCTTTGGATGTTTTATATATAAATAATTGGGTTGGGTGCCCGCAAACATGTTTAACCCTGCCACATTCTGTATTTGCCTGTCCCAAGTCTGGAACCTGTAAATCAGTGGTTGTCGTTGGTTGCTGTATATCATATTTGTTTTTCGTAAATTCTTTTGTACATAAATCAGGCCGTTAGTTTTCTCGTTTGAATTATTTTACAATTCATTTCGGGGCATTTGATAGCTTTCTTTGCGGTATTGGTTTTGTTCATTGACGAAGGTCGTATGGTGACCTATAGTTGCTTACTTTTATATCATTTTGGTTCCTGGTGGAAAGTTTTCTCCTTGGCTATCATACCACCACATCTTCTTATTTTTATAAAGATTACTAAAATTTACATGTTTGGTTCTGGATTGACTAGGTGTTGGTTCTGGATTTACATGTTTGGTTCTGGATTGACACGTTATATATATACCATATACAGACTTGGTTCTGGATTGATAAGGTGTTGGTTCTGGATTTACATGTTTGGTTCGATTGACACGTTATATATATACCATATACAGACTTGGTTCTGGATTGACAAGGTGTTGGTTCTAGATTTACATGTTTGGTTCTGGATTGACACGTTATATTTATACCATATACAGACTTGGTTCTGGATTGACAAGGTGTTGGTTCTGGATTTACATGTTTGGTTCTGAATTAACACGTTATATTTATACCATATACAGACTTGGTTCTGGATTGACAAGGTGTTGGTTCTGGATTGACAAGGTTTTGGTTCTGGATTGACACGTTATATTTATACCATATACAGACTTGGTTCTGGATTGACAAGGTGTTGGTTCTGGATTTACATGTTTGGTTCTGAATTAACACGTTATATTTATACCATATACAGACTTGGTTCTGGATTGACAAGGTGTTGGTTCTAGATTTACATGTTTGGTTTTGGATTGACACGTTATATTTATACCATATACAGACTTGGTTATGGATTGACCAGGTGTTGGTTCTAGATTTACATGTTTGGTTCTGGATTGACGCGTTTTATATATATACCATATACAGACTTGGTTATGGATTGACAAGGTGTTGGTTCTAGATTTACATGTTTGGTTCTGGATTGACAAGGTGTTGGTTCTAGATTTACATATTTGGTTCTGGATTAACACGTTATATTTATACCATGTACAAACTTGATTCTGGATTGACAAGGCGTTGGTTCTAGATTTTCTTGTTTGGTTCTGGATTTACATGTTTGGTTCTGAATTAACACGTTATATTTATACCATATACAGACTTGGTTCTGGATTGACAAGGTGTGAGTTCTAGATTTACATGTTTGGTTCTGTATTAACACGTTATATATGTACAATATACAGCCTTGGTTCTGGATTGACAAGGTGTTGGTTCTAGATTTACATGTTTGGTTCTGGATTGACAAGGTGTTGGTTCTAGATTTACATGTTTGGTTCTGGACTAACACATAATATTTATACCATGTACAGACTTGGTTCCGGATTGACAAGGCGTTGGTTCTAGATTTACTTGTTTGGTTCTGAATTTACATGTTTGGTTCTGAATTAACACGTTATATTTATACCATATACAGACTTGGTTCTGGATTGACAAGGTGTTGGTTCTAGATTTACATATTTGGTTCTGGATTGACACGTTATATATGTACCATATACAGACATGGTTTTGGATTGACAAGGTGTTGGTTCTAGATTTTCATGTTTGGTTTTGGATTGACACGTTATATATATACCATATACAGACTTGGTTCTGGATTGACAAGGTGTTGGTTCTAGATTTACAAGTTTAGTTCTGGATTGACAAGGTGTTGGTTCTAGATTTACATGTTTGGTTCTTGATTAACACGTTATATTTATACCATGTACAGACTTGATTCTGGATTGACAAGGCGTTGGTTCTAGATTTACTTTTTTGGTTCTGGATTTATATGTTTGGTTCTGAATTAACACGTTGTATTTTTACCATATACAGACTTGGTTCTGGATTGACAAGGTGTTGGTTCTAGATTTACATGTTTGGTTCTGGATTAACACATTATACATATACCATGTACAGACTTGGTTTTGGATAAACATGGTGTTGGTTCTAGATTTACATGTTTGGTTCTGGATTTTAACGTTTTTGTATAGCATATACAGACTTGGTTCAGGATTGACAAGGTGTTGGTTCTATAGATTTACATGTTTGGTTCTGGATTCACATGTTATATAGATACCATATACAGACTTGGTTCTAGATTTACATGTTTGGTTCTGGATGCTTACGTTATATCTATACCATAAACAGATTAAATCATTTGGTTCTGAATTAACATGGTGTTGGTTCTAGATTTACATGTTTGGTTCTGGATTGACACGTTATATTTATACCATATACAGACTTGGTTCTGGATTGACAAGGTTTTGGTTCTGGATTGACACGTTATATTTATACCATAAACAGACTTGGTTTTGGATTGACACGTTATATTTATACCATATACAGACTTGGTTCTGGATTGACTAGGTGTTGGTTCTGGATTTACATGTTTGGTTCTGGATTGACACGTTATATATATACCATATACAGACTTGGTTCTGGATTAACAATGCGTTGGTTCTAAATTTGCATGTTTGGTTCTGGATTAGCACGTTATATATATTCCATATACAGACTTGGTTCATATATACACCTTATATATATATATAGACATAGGTGTATCGTTGTTCAGTCTTTTTCGAAGGGAAAGAAGATTTTAAAAATTCAGAGGGGAAAAATACAGTGTAAGTATAACAATAAATTACAGAGATTTACGTTACAATAACATGAGGGTCTGGATGGGGTATTCATAGAGAAATATGGCAAAAAAATATAACACGTATAATGAATAGAGAAAAATGAGCAGAAAATATAAAGAATAGAGAATAACTGGAAAATAAAAGAATTGTGTAATACTTTACTGATTAGAGAAATGAACGATGTACAGAATAAAGAAATCCTCCAATTACAGAAAATTTTAATTGTAAAATTATTTAAGCGTTATTCTTACAGATAAAGAAAAATGCCCTAAAAATTGAAAGAAGACAGAAATTAAGGATCCCCCATCCATACCCTCTTACATGGCTTCATCCTTATTTTACTTAAGGGGACGGGCATTTGATATTCTGGGTTTTTGTGGATTGGCTATTTATTTACATCTGTTCATGGCTACGCATGCATATTTTTTTAGCGGATTTCCCCCCCCCCCACCCCTCCCCCGAAAATCAAATAGTCGTCCACTAAACAGAACGAAGAAAAAAATCGCTTTCGTTTTGACGCTTTAATAATGTAGACATTTAGTAGATAATCATATTAATTTTTTTTGTCATTTAAAGATTTTTAATCATTTACATGCCTACATAAATAAACTACGTCAAATTAATCTTTCTCTTTAAATTCCAACCTCTGTTTTACTCATAAATAGTTTCACCTTCTGGTCAATGAACTTAAGTTATTTCAATCAAAGTAATTTTCACGGGGGAGAAAATGCTTGTGTAATAGTAATCGTATTTTAATATTTTAGAAATACTCATAAATGTAGTAATTATAGACATTGTGTCATGATCGTTCTGTCTGATATCTTTGAAAAAAACACATATTACATTCTAATTTTGAATAAGACTAATTTAATATGTATAAAACTGGGACTAATAGATTAATGTTTCAATTAGTCCCAGATATAAAATAAATACACATTTTTTTTTACTTTACTGGTACAGTGAAGCGTTCATCAACCCAATACCTAAGCTTTCAGTAATTTCTTTTTTTTTGGTACAATTGTATCTTCAAAAATAAGGTCAACAAGCGTTTGTAAATAATTACGATAGAACTGGAACCAAATATTCATGAGGGTCTGGATGGGGGTTCCTTTATATCTTTATTCTTTAATTTTTTAGATCATTTCTCTATATTTATTATTTATTTTGCATGCCCATTATTCTTTATTCTTTATAATTGTTCACCATACTCTTCTCTATTTTTTTATTATCATTTTTGCCAATTTTTCTCTATTCTTAATTTATTCTGCACCTTTTTTTTACCATTATTCTCTTTTCTGTAAACCCCATCCAGACTCCCATTCATCAGTGCCAAACAGAACATAAATTTATGTGTCTTTAACAGAGAAAGATATTTAAATGTTGCCATTTAATTCGTGCATTTTTTTATTATCAGTTCAGCAGTTTAATGATGTCCATTGATAATTGTGTAGAAAGTGTGTTTATATCAGCTACTTAATTTGATAATAAGTCCTGTATCGTGACAGTTCACATTATCTTTTGGGTAGATATATATGTCCATTAGTAGGCTATTATGCATGTGTAACATATGGTTCTATTTTCACTTCCGGCTCTTAATTGACATAGGTTCTGTTTTCACACACGCTGATGGGTACTGTTGGAAAATTCCAACAGGGACCCATTGCTACTTGATGCAGGGCTCTATTTTTAGAACGAAAGGACATTTCCAATTATAAATATTATAAAAATAGATTTACGCGACGACTGTAATCAAGTAAGGGTAAATAACGCAAACGATAGCGAATAAAAGCGTTAAGAACCCATGTTTTTGGCATATAATTGGGTTTTCCTTTGACTTAATTGAGTTATTGAACCCTGCAATGGGCAATTGCATTGGGTTTTTAATTATTTTTATTGCGTGATCACGCAAATACGCAGCTTATCTGGAGCTCTGAAATTTGCTCTTGATTTTTTTTTAATTGTTTGCATCTTTTGAGAGTGAACGGATCAAGATTTGGATTTTACTACAAATCTCTTCAATTATGTGCCAATAGACCACTTTCGAGTTTGTTACATTTCCGTCAAAATCTTTGGTTTCAGTGTACATCATTCGTGCGTTTAGGGGCATTCGTTGTCACTTCCTTCCAATGATGAGCGATTGGTTGAAAAAATATGGTGCTATATTGCAAGAATTATTCGGCAAATTAAATTCTTATAATTGATTATCAGCACTGCTGTGATTAGGGAATTTTGATTACGTACCTACAGAACAATCGTTATTTCTAGTTTATCCTGCATAATGATGATCACGAAGACCCTTGATGATCTTTAATAGTGCCGGGATACCCGCGTTCCCCTCTATCTGGTAAATAACGTCATAAAGGCGCACATAATTGACGAACTTTTCCAGCAAAGTACTTAACTCGAAAGTGGTCTATTGTCAAAATCTGTGGCAAGTCCATCACAATGACATCTGTTTGTATGTTGGTATTATTATTGTCTTTTGCCCAGTCCTGTATAAAATATGTTAATTGTGTGTCACATACATGTGCAAAATGTGAATGATATTGATATATATATTTAGTTATAATTACCATGAACCATTATACTTTTGTTTGTAATCACTCAGACCTTCCAGGCGTCTTTAACTGACAATTTAGTTTGCTTATCAGTGTATTTTAATGGCATCTTCGTTAGCTACTATTTTCAGTTTTGTGCCTTCCAAATCAACAGACCTCCAAACATTCACTGAGGTGAGACAACCCCAGAAAAAAATATTGACATTTTATGAGATTGCAAATGAAAAGTATTCTTTATACTTCTTTATAAGGAAAAAGTTTTTCATATAAGAAAGTTCGTTTTTATTTATATTTCTAAACAGACATTTCATATCTATACTGTTTTGAAAAACTATGATGCTATATTATTTAATTTTAACTACACGAAAAATTCGAAAACTATTGTAATACAAACATTAAAAATATTTTCTTGACATACGGGCAATTTAAAAATGGCTGCGCCCATGAAAATAAACATGAACTCAAAGTCATTTGAAGCTGAAATGAAACTTTAAATATATTTATAGCTAAGTAAGAAAATGGGGACAGACGTAAGCAAAGATGCTAAAACTTCCAAAGAGCCACAAGGCCTGGGATCATTACGAACAACCTCATTTTTCAGAGTGGTTAATTTTGAGCTGTTTGCCAAGCAGGTACTTGATTACTTTTTTATGTGTTTCTCCAAGGAATCGTATAGTAATCAATGGTGTCATCTCTCCTTTTCTTCCATTTAATTAGCAGTTTAATCATCAAACAGACCAATGATAAATTACTAGTGCATGTGTGGTCCATTTACCTTAATTTATTTGATCAAATCGGCACCTGGTCAAATTGGCATCTGGACAAATCGGCACCTATTTAAAGTCATTTCAGAATTTAGTTGGGTCATTTCGGCACCAAATAATATTTTTCACCTTTTTCTGTTTTTTAATTATTAGTTAGAATATGTAAGTTAATTATTTGAAGTTTTCTCAAAATTCTATGACTGATGACAGTGATGTATTAATTTGTTTTCTTTTTAATTAATTATATATTTAATTTATAACTTATACATGTATCAATTAAATAATTAACATTTTATTGTTTTAACTCTATACAGGTACATGTAGTTATTGATTGTTTTTTTTCAAAAAACTTAAATAAAAAACAATGTTGGCTTCAGCTTCACGGTGAATGTATGTTTACATATAAAAAATAATATATATCTTATCTACTGTATTAAAATGCACATGTACCAGTATTCATGAAGCTACTACATGTACAGTGTTTGAAAGACGAATCATCCGTTTAGGTCGTACTTCAGGGAAAAAAAATTATAATAAACAATAATTCTGGCCATCCCTGGCCCCTTCTTTGTTTTAATATTTTTTCAACATATTTAACAATGTTACATGGGTGCCGAAATCAAATGAACTACTTCTGGTGCCTATTTAACCAGGTGACCTGTGACTAGAATTCACGGCAAATTTGTAATATCATTGTCAACTCAACTGTCGAAATGTGTCCTCTTTCCCAACTATATATAAAAAAGATGTGGTATGATTGCCAATGAGACAACTCTCCACAATAGACCAAATGACACAGAAATTAACAACTATACATATGTAGGTCACCGTACGGCCTTCAACAATGAGCAAAGCCCATACTGCATAGTCAGCTATAAAAGGCCCCGAAATGACAAATGTAAAACAATTCAAACGAGAAAACTGTCGGCCTAATTTATGTACAAAATAATGAATGATAAACAAATGTGTAACACAGCAACAAACGACAACCACTGAATTACAGGCTCCTGACTCGGGACAGGCACATTCAGAATGTGGCGGGGTTAAACATGTTAGCGGGTGCCCAACCCTCCCCTAACCTGGGACAGTGGTGTAACAGTACAACAATAGAACAAACTACAAAAATCAGTTGAAAAAGGCTTAACTCATCAGATGGATACAAAAAGAAATATATGTACATCTAACAAAAATAAAGAGTAGACGTGGACGGGTACTTGTACATCCCATCAACAAAAAGACACTTAGTGCAGATCTGAGAGTACTCACAGTTACTGACAGCTAGTTCAAAGCAAATAACAACTAATAAAAAAAAAACTATGTTGTCCTTTTATACCAGCATGTCTACAAGTATTTTTAAAACACTGTAAAGGATCAAAAGATATGTATTCTTTACTGACTAGAAATAATATTATTCCTACTGGACAGTTAAAGTTGGTTAAAATTGTAGGTGAACAAAAACCTGAACTGGAAAAATATTTTCAGACTGCCTTTTGCTGTTACTAAAAATAGTAAATTACTTGTTGGAAATAAAGGAAAAAAAAAAAATCATGCATCTAAGACTAAATTTATGTATGTAAATTCCTCCGTTATGCGAATTTGAAGCACCCCCAGAAAGCTGCAAGGGTACAGTGGAATCCCTGTACACTCCCTATAAGGATTAATGGAGATGTGTCACTAACTATCAATAGTATTGCTGCTATTGCACAAGTGGATAGTTGGGACTGGTTTTAATCAGACTGTAGGAATATACACCTGACACGTTTAAAAAAAATATTGAAGCAAAATTCGAATTTTAAGGCATCTTTTTCTGTTTAAGATACATGTATTGGGAATAACGAATTTATTCATTAATTTTATAAACGTGTAGAGGAAAAGCTATAACTGCTGAAATACATTTTTTTTTTAATTTTCTGTTTGAAAGTAATATTCCAACATGACTAAGGTATTGATTTTTTTTATCTAACTGTGAACATGTTGAATGTTGTCCAATTTTTCCATTTTTTTTTTTAATTCAAATAATTCAGGCATTGATTGGGAAGGCATGGGTCATTTGATTAATTTGATACAGTTTAAAATAGGTGGCTATAAATGAGATTAAAAAATGACCAATAATTTTTCAACATCTTCAATAGTACACTGGCCCATTAAAAATTGGTAAAAGGGTTAAATGGTCCATTGAAATTTGACTTTCCATTTTACTTTACAAGTGCATTTACAGGTTGTTTTTTCTTGTTGAAAATATATCATACAATTACTTAGAACATTTTTTTTTACTCTTTTTCAGAATAAATTTACAATGTCTATGGGTACAGTAATGTTAATTGGATGTATTTCATATATTGTTTACATGAATGTGACAGACAGTAAAAAGAAGAAAAGTTATGTGGCTATAAACCCAGATGGTACTTTAGAAAGTCGTGTGCGGACTTCAAAATGGGATTGACTGTTTAACCGAAATCTGTATTTACATTTTATAGGTGTTTTCAAGAGTTCATTGTTTGCTAATAAAATTTTAACTTTTTAAAAGTGTTTATCATTGATTCATGGTCTTTGAAAGGACCATAGAAAAAATGGCATGAATATGATTTTTCAATGAAAATGACCTGATATGTTACAAGAGATTCTTGCAAAAAAAGAAAGTAAGGAATTCCAGCATAGGCAAATTGAAACCTGTAAATGTATTCATATCAATCACAGTTGTAATGTTAATACCAGAGAAAATGGTTTCACTCATTTAAAAAAGAAAAGTAAAATAGTACTGGTATTTTTTTTTTGTGAATGTTCCAGCAAAATAGAAAGATTTAGACTGACATTTTCCTAAAGTATCAGAAATGAAGATTTGTTTAAACTTTAACATATATATCAGTAAATGAATTGTTGCATTGATTTAGAAAAGATGGACTAAAGATGTGAAAAAAGATAACAGTTTTAAGGTGACTTGGTTTTTTTTCTTATTTTAAATTATTTCCCCATTATATATCTATATATATATATCTTATAGGATAATAAGAATACAGTTGCATTAAAAAGTTACTTCCCTTTGTACTAATCTAAACTTTCTACCTTCTAGGCATTCAGCCTGTTTAGGTTTGCCTTTAAGCCAGTTCAAAAACTTTACAGTAATCAAATTAAATACACAGGGCCATGGTAGCAGAGTGGTCCATATAGTTGAACTACTGTATCACTATCCTGTCAACACTGAGGTTGTGAGTTTCAAAACCTGCTGGACTCCAATTTTAATTGACTATGATTGTCAGTTTTCCTACCAAAAGGCCAATAGTTCTCTCCGGGGACTCTGGCTTCCTCCAACAATAAAAACTGACCGCCACGAAAAAGCACAATAATGCTGAAAGTTAATCAATTATAAATACAGCTCAATAAAATAAATAATTTTAAGGTTTATTTCAATTTTAACTGGAATTTTTAAGCAGTTGTACAAATAAGAAATTTTTTTTTAGCATTTTTTTGTTTTTCAGACTCATCATTGTACTAAGTTTAATAAAAAAAGCATTATATCCTACAAATTTTTTTTTATCTGGTTATGCTTGTAATTTCTACTTAAAAACTTCTGTTGAGCATTGAAACATGCTTTGTACATCAGTTATAAATATATGTTCACGGCAACTTATCTGTTCAAAGTTCCTGTTATTGGCCTTATATTAATTTTAGATATTTCATACAAAATATAAGCTTTGAGTATATCAGATTTAACTATTTTTTCCAAATCATTATTTTCATTGTTATTGTCGAGCCTGCGACTTTTGTCGCCGAAAACTCTACATAGGGATAATGATCCGGCGGCAGCGGCGGCGTTAGCTAACTTCTTATAAGCTTTATATTTTAGAAGCTAGAAGATCTGGATGCTTCAGACTTTGTATATAGATGCCTTATGTTATGAAGTTTCCGTCTGTCATATGTCCATTGTCCTTGACCTCATTTTCATGGTTCAGTTAACATTTTTTGTAATGTTAATTTCTTATTATGAGTAATAGGATAACTATATTTAGTATGTGCAAGGTCCTCATGCCCGTCAGAAAATTTTCATTTGACCTTGACCTCATTTCATGGATCAGTGAACAAGGTTAACTTTTTGTGGTCAAATCCATATTTCAGATACTATAAGCAGTAGGTCTGCTATATTTGGTATGTGGAATGATTGTAAGGTGTACATGTCCAACTGGTAGGTGTCATCTGACCTTGACCTCATTGTCATGGTTCAGTGGTCAAAGTTAAGCTTTTGAGTTTTGGTCTTTTTTCCTAATACTATATGCAATAGGTCAACTATATTTGGTGTATGGAAATATTTTATAATGTACATGTCAGTCTCGCAGGTTTTATTTGTCCTTGACCTCATTTTCACAGTTCATGTCTCAGTGTTAAGTTTTTGTGTTTTTGTATGTTTTTCTTCAACTATAAGCAATAGATCAACTATATTTGTTGTATGGAAGGATTGTAAGGTGTATAAGTCTGTCTGGAAGGTTATTTGACCTTGACCTCATTTTCATGGTTCATTGGTCAATGTTAAGTTTTCATGGTTAAGTTTGTTTCTTATATACTATAAGCAATAGGTCAACTATATTTAATGCATAAATTGATTGTAAGGTGTACATGTCTGTCTGGCATGGTTCATCTGACCTTTACCTCATTTTCATGGTTCATTGGTCAATGTTATTTTTTCTTGGTTAAGACTGTTTCTTAGAAACTATTAGCAATAGGTCAACTATGTTTGGTTTATTGAATGATTGTAAGGTGTACATGTATTTCTCGTTTGGTTTATCTGACCTTGACCTCATTTTCTTGGATCATGTTAAGTTTATGTGTTACTTGTAGTAAAGCTTTATACTTAGGACTATAAACATAAAATCAATGGTTAGTAAAGAAGGCGAGACATTTCAGCGTGTGCACTCTTGTTTATCTTGGGAATTACTTCACAACTGTTACTATATATATATATCTACATGCTTTAATTATTAGGGCCCTGCATCGAGGATGCGGGAGCCCTATAGTTTTCACTTTGTCCCCCTGGCTGTCAACAATCTTTGTAAACCCAAAAAAAATCCATAAGTAAAGGTAGGAGGCCAATGAATTTTTGCACAGATATTGTGCAGATTATGTAGATGTGCGTTATATATTTGTGTGGATTTTTGCTATTACAAAATGATTCTGTGTCCAAATTATTGGTTTCTTACCATTTACGAAAACGCCCACCAAATTACATAGTGCTTGGATTTTAACAGATATATATTAACCGAGAACACATCCTGAATTAATTGCTGATGTCAAAATTAATGAAGATTGACAAGATATGAACATTTGCTTTGTATGCATTTAGTCTCTTTGCATCATATAAAAATGTGCAAGCGGTACCCTTGCTAACACGACAGTTTCCTCAAGCTGGATTTAGAAAGTATCTGTCTTGCAGGGTTCATCTGACCTTGGCTTCATTTGCATAGATCATTGATATTATCTGATACTTGCAGTAAAACCTTTATTTAAAATACTATCAGCACAAAATCAATCATGGTCAGTAAAGAAGTTGAAACATTTCAGTTTGTGCACTCTTTCTGAATTTTTAAATGCCTGTATTTCATATATCAGTCTTTCTTATTACTATGGATTAAAGGAGATTTGGGGTATATATCAAGTTGAAAGCAATCAATGACACAAAAAATAAAGATACAAAAGATGCATGTTAAGGGCATACGATACACTGTGATTTGTTTACGAAAACTTCCATACAAGTTATTTTTCACCTGGTCAATTCAAATATGTTATAAAAATATACCTTCATGTACTAAATTTTGGGTTAAATTGGGTCGAAATTTTGGACATTTACTGGAAATTTCGGTTTCTTTGACATTTCTATCCGGGCCTTTGGATAGACATACTTAACTTTTTTGTTTCAAAAGATAAAACACATGCTGATTTTTGTAAAACGATTTGCCAATTGGAATATCTTCTTTACAAAAGTATCATCTTAAGTTGTGTAGCAATTATTTAGAAATAATTCAATTTTATTAAATTTTCAAAATTTTAGAAAAAACCGGCATTTTTGCTGTAATATTTATCTAATTTAAGAAAACTTCATCGGTGATAGTAAATTAGAAAATTATTTCAACCTCAAAACTGACTTTGTAGGCTTATTTATCAATTAAAGATTTTAATATAAGAAGGGCTATATGTAAAATTAGAATAGGTTCTCGTGATCTTAGAATTGAGGAAAGATAGATATAGTAAAAAATACATAGAGAGAACTCAGCGACTATGTCATTACTGCTCATCACATGCATCAAATTCTATTGAAGATGAGACCCATTTTACAGTAAGTTGTGCTTTATATAACGAACAGAGAACATTATTATTTGATAAAGTAAACAGTTTTTGTACTAATTTTAAAGAATTACCCAAAGATAAAACAATATTTCTGGCTGTTCACAAATGAGCATTTACCAACTCTT
This sequence comes from Mytilus californianus, assembly GCF_021869535.1. Lineage (NCBI taxonomy): Eukaryota > Metazoa > Mollusca > Bivalvia > Mytilida > Mytilidae > Mytilus > Mytilus californianus. Next base: position 124,018,350 of record NW_026262679.1, on the reverse strand, counting down.
ATGTGCCTAGGAAATTATATTATTCAGTGTTTAGAAATAAGATCCTGTTCGAAACAAAATATATAAATGATATTTTATTATTATGAGATATGTTGTAATAGTTATATAAGACACATGATGTGTTAGGCTCTGATCCTGTCCATGACCTGATAGAATTATATTAGGTTCTTGTTTTTGTATATGTTTTTTTTTCCAATCATATTGTGCATATTGTTGTTGTATAATGATGCCCTTTATGGGTTCTTGATTAGAATAATAAAATTCTTATTTTTAGGCCCTTATAGTAAGATGAATAAAAAGAGATCCGAGGTAAACTTCAATGAGGCAGCAACCCAACAACAAAAATGACCAAAAAGACATTTTAAGGTCAACACAGTCTTCAATAACAAACACGTGTCCATACAATAAACCAGACTAAATTGTCCAGAGTCTACAAACGTTCTGAAAAATTTAAAAGGAAACAATCAAAGATTTTCCACTAACACCTAAGTCTCCAATTAAAGAAAAAAAAATCTAGATATAACTGCATTGCAGTTTCTTTAGATATGCTTCGGTGATTTGAATTTTTTTAATTTTTATAATGTTTGTATGTCGAATTTTATGATTAGGCTTGTGTATTTAAGAAGTACTTAATTGATCATTGATATTTGATATCTAAGTACAAAATACAAATGTACGTTTTATACAACGCCTAGCACTATTTTTGTTCTTTATTATGCAAATCCAAATGGTAATCTCTATATTTATAGCCATAGATCATATGTTAGTGGTACTGGTTATTATAGATTACTTCCTTTATTTCTAGGAAACGTTCAATTTCATTTACATATAATACTTACACGACTAAACATCACGAATTATATCGTTTTAATTAAATTCAGAAAAACGCCTAATGACAATTGCAGTCCTCAGACAACCTGAACCATTTCAACCTTTTATCTAGTTTTGACCAAACCTCTGTTTTTAATCTTTGGTAGATTCTGAAATGATTATGTCGCTTATATAAGTATCACGAGGAACAAAGAAAATAGAATATTGTTTTTATTTTCAGTTTATTATTTTTGCGTGTCGACAATTTTGTACACCTGTCTAATAGTTATGGCTTGGTAATATTTGAGTTTTATTTTAGAGATAAAGATTGGTGTTCACAGGCACTTGTTTCTATCCATGGGAAGCCCCACTATTAAGGTCCTGACATGAAATATATGAATCGTTTCAATTGAGAGTAGCTAACGGCCTGATTTATAACAAAACAATATACGAAAAACCAATATGACAGACATAAACCAACCACAACCACTGAACTACAGGCTCCTGACTAGGGACAATCATGTAAAAATGTGGTGGGGTTTAACATGTTTGTGAGCGCTTTAACCTTTCCCCTACCTGGGACAGTGGTGTTACACCACAGTTTGAGAACACTATAAAAATCAGTTGAAAAGTTAGTTTTAAAGAGAATTTTAAAATTCACTTGATAGTTATTGAATAAAAGTAATTGCTACGTCAGTATTTTCCAAAACTTTGATGTTAGCCGTTCTCAGGTCGGTACAGACAGGTCACCTCGAATCACCCATAAAAAAGAAAATGAGGTATGTTTGCCAATGTGACAACCACCGATCAAATGACGTAGTTCCTTTTGTTGCGATAATTTAAAAGTTGATATTTGGTCAGTACCACGCAATACTTGAAAAGGGCGCGATATTTTGTGTAAGGTTTGAACGTCCAATGTGGACTCAGAAAGTTTTTCCCTCCTGATCAACAGTAATTGTATGCCACATGGTAGCGAATACTTATAACCATGTATTCGAAAAGGATGTGAAATCCGATTCCTTGTGTATAGGGAGCGTGTTACGCTCTCTACACGTTACAGAATCATTGCCGTGAAAAAGTAAAATTAAAAAAATACCGAACTCCAATGGAAATTCAAAACGGAAAGTTCTTTATAAAAAGGCAAAATCAAAAGCCCAAACACATCAAACGAATGGAAAACAACTGTCATATTAATGACTTGGTACAGACATTTCCTAATGTAGAAAATGGTGGATTAAACCTGGTTTTATAGCTAGCTAAACCTCTCACTTGTATGACAGTCGCATATTATTCCATTATATTGACAACAATGTGTGAGCCAAAAAAACCCAGACATAATTGGTAAAAATGTCAAAAATTTGGGTACAGTAGTCAGCAGTCAGCATTGTAATACAATCTTAATCACTATAGAAACAAATAACTATTTTAACAAAGAAAAACAAAATGGCATATAGACACTCTATAGATAAAGTACATAAGCAAAAAGGAAAGACAAGAATACAAAATTGACCATAGCACAATAACACAATGGCAACATATCTTTATACACTGTAAAACAGTGATCCTAAACACAAATCTAAACACTTTTCTGTATATGCTTTTAAACACGTTTAGCATCTAAACATGTTTAGATTTCAACAAGTGTTTAGATTTTAACAAGTGTTTAGATGTCAGATGTTTAGAAATGTATGCAGGAACTACTTGTGGTACAGCACTATAGTCTATAGATTGAATAGTGCATTGTATTGGAGAATATACAATACATGTGAACATTTCTGCTTAAATGTCCTTGCAATGATTTTATCCATCATTCGTCCTCATCAATATAGTATACCAAAGCTGGAAGACTGTAGTAATAATAATAATAGGGTTACACATTTTATTCTTCCTGCAGGCACAGTAAGTCTGTTAACCACAAGACCAGGCTTAACCTACCATTGTTCTTAAAGGAAAATGCATGTACCAAGTCAGGAATATGACAGTTTTTATTTTTTATTTGTTCTGTTGGTTGATGTTGTCAAGTGTTTGATTTTGTCAGAATTTATGGACCTCTCCCTTTTTGAATACATCTTAGAGTTTGGTACTATTACTTATACTTTTTTTATTCTAGCCTCTAGGATAAAATACAATCTATTCAAATTATTTCAATTTTTTATTTAAGTCTCACTTAATGCAAACAGAAAATACAATTACAAATTCTGATACAATCTATACAGATTCCCCTGATACAATCTATACAGATTCCCCTGATACAACCTATACAGATTCCCTTGATACAACCTATACAGATTCCCTTGATACAATCTATACAGATTCCCCTGATACAATCTATACAGATTCCCTTGATACAATCTATACAGATTCCCTTGATACAATCTATACAGATTCCCTTGATACAATCTATACAGATTCCCCTGATACAATCTATACAGATTCCCTTGATACAATCTATACAGATTCCCTTGATACAATCTATACAGATTCCCTTGATACAATCTATACAGATTCCCTTGATACAATCTATACAGATTCCCCTGATACAATCTATACAGATTCCCTTGATACAATCTATACAGATTCCCTTGATACAATCTATACAGATTCCCTTGATACAATCTATACAGATTCCCTTGATACAATCTATACAGATTCCCCTGATACAATCTATACAGATTCCCCTGATACAATCTATACAGATTCCCCTGATACAATCTATACAGATTCCCTTGATACAATCTATACAGATTCCCTTGATACAATCTATACAGATTCCCTTTGATACAATCTATACAGATTCCCCTGATACAATCTATACAGATTCCCTTGATACAATCTATACAGATTCCCTTGATACAATCTATACAGATTCCCTTGATACAATCTTATACAGATTCCCTTGATACAATCTATAGATTCCCTTGATACAATCTATACAGATTTATGAGAGACAATAACAACTAAAAAAAATTTCCCTTGTACAATTCTTTAAATTTTCATCACCAATTTCATTAGTTTTAATAGATTTAATAAAAAAAAATTGCCATAGATCGTCATAAATATAATGAATATAGATTCCATATTGGTCTGTTGAACGGAAAAAGTTCTGCCTTTATTCAAAATAACCTCTTTATCCAGCGACAAACATAAAATTTCCGCCCTTCTATTGTTTACCCACTTTGGAAATCCTATTGGATCTCATTGTTGACTTGGCCCCGTTAAGCATATTCAAGAAACATGTGCCACTTAAACGTAGGCAAACCACAATCGATCAATCCCATTTGTTAGTAGGACCCATGATGATGGGGGTGTCCATATGACTGTCGGAAATGTATACATACATAACATGATCGATTGCTAGCTGTTAGCGTAACGTATACAAATATGCATCACCTACACGAGAACAATACTAACTTAACAAAGAATTCAAGTTAAATCAGACTCGGATATGGGATTGTGAATTTGGACTATCACAGAAACAAAGCATATCTTATACTCAAATTGCTATTCAAAATCGATAATTGTAGAATTTCATTCATAAATATGCCATGAATATTACAGAAAGAGGTGTGTGCTAAATGCGTCAATGAGACGTTTCTATAACAATAAAACATATCTTAAAGTTTCAACAATAAACAAGTGTTTGCGTCATATGTCAAGCCCAATATTGCCTGTAGTCTAGCAAAGCTTTAAACTTGATATACTTATAGTCTACTATAGATCAGTCACCAACACCCAAATTTGTTACAGACAATGCACAATATAAATGTTGTTATTCAACATAATTATCTCCTTGAATGGAACAACAAAATGTACAGAGAAGTATGTTTACCAAAAATACTGTAATTTAATAAAAGCACATACCTCTATGATATATATATGTATAATAGTACAAGTGCAAGTAAAACAATACTAAATAATACCACCAGAAAGAATATACATAATAACAATAAAGGTCATCTCTTAGAGGTGGCTTTCCTTCTGAATATAATTTTACGCCCTTGACATCCGAAATATTTCACAAAACAACGTAATGAATAGTGTAGAAAACAGTCTTCAAGTGGAATCACAGAAGTTTATATAAACTCATCATAGATGCCAGGATTAAATTTTGTATATTTTAATTTTCATATTATAGAATTTACAGGAAGTATCATTTCTCATTTATAATTGGTAAAATTAGAACAAAAACAATATGAATACTTTTTTGTAGGGTCCACAGAAAGCCGTGTTTGGCTGGGTGCGATAGTACTCTATTTCATGATCCTATAATACTATGAAATAGTATTTCTGTGGTTCATGAACAGTAATATAAAAATGAAATTAGTCGAGATATATCATCGAAATTCTGAATTACTGCGACATCTGACTCTGTCGTCTTTATATACCCTGGTATTTTTGGTTGCAGTCCTTGGGGCTCAAAGGCACTATGCAAATAAGCAGAATTTAAATGACATGCAATATGGTATATTTAATTTGGGGCTTATGTCAATAAAGGTGAGTGGGTGAATATAATTGCGCTTTGAAGAGTGGGAGACTCAATTAACTAAGATTGATTCAGTCTCTAGCCTATTCACTATTATTTCATAATAGAAAGGGAACATTCTTATGAGGAAACATTATACATTCTGACGTCATGTACTTATCAAATTTAAATGCCTTAAACATGAAAATCTTCTGTTTAAATTGCATATATTTGAATAAAATCAACTGTATTTTTACATTTTTCCCTAAAAAGTGCAGATTTTCTAACTCCACAAAGACGAATTGACAATTTGTTACATCACTAATTTAACAAAATTGTGAACAGTACATGTTTTAAGAGTAAAACAGTTGATGACTGATCATGAGTTATCCATATGCGCAAATGAAATCAATAATATATCATTCTAGGTTATTTAAAGAAAACTGTGTCGAGGTCATTATATGAACTAAATCTGCAGATATATGATATTGAGAAGCTTTTCACTTCTTGTAAATTAAGTTAAACACTTTAAAATTATGTTAAAGTATGTAGATGTGTCATTACTTTTAATATTTTCATAATAGTTACTTAAAAGTTCGAGAGACGGAAGATATCGAAGGTTATTAAAATCGTAATTCGATGAAAAAACTGGCAACATACTGGCAAAAAAAAAAAACGACCAAAAGACAAACAAAGTATACAAAACACAACATAGAAAACTAGACTGAGCAACACAAACCAAAAAAAAAAAAACGGGGGTGATCTCAGGTGCTCCGGAAATGTAAGCAGATAAAAGAAGTTTTTGAAAATTTTGTGTTAATGGCGAATATAGTTTTTGTTGCTACAACATATCGATAAGCATATCGAGAAAAGCATCGTGAAAAGTCAGTTTATACATATCATTATCATCATGTCCCTGTTGATTTATCATGTATATTATTTGATTCATTAATACAACCCATAATTTTATATAATAGTGAAATTTGGTGTATGGAAGAATATTACTTCATTTTTAGAGCCACATACAGAGCCAAAATACATGGAACTAACTATGGTTTTTTATCCTCGACTTTCTTGGAATTAAAAAAAACCTCGTGTAATAATGCTGCAAAGTCTGAGTTGGGACGGTTCCCACTTGACTCATTTATAAAAACTCAAGTTTTATTGAATTTTTGTAGAATTAACTGTCAGGATATAAACCCTCTTGTTGAAGAAACTTTCAAAGTAAATAAGCCTATGTCTGAAGATGGAGTATATACGTTATAGCTTGCTGTTCGGTGTGAGCAAAGGCTCCGTGTTGAAGACCGTACTTCGACCTTTAACGGTTTACTTTTATAAATTTTGACTTGGATGGAGAGTTGTCTCATTGGCACTCATACCACATCTTCTTATATCTATTGGTATACTTTTGCAAAGCACATTTATACAGAATTTAGTATTGATGAAGAAGAATATGTTGATTTTGATAACCGTTTTAAACTAATAAAAAATCCACTTAAAAAACTATTGAACATATTGTTAAAGTTCAAAACCTTACCTTTATAGTAAACTTTAAAATGAAATAAAATTGGAATACTACTTGCACAATTTAAAAAAATTTGAATGTCGTCAACTTTCAACAAAATTCCGTATAAGTGACCATAACTTGAGATATGCCAATGCTTATACAACTGCATACCAAATATCATTGACCTACCACTAGTGGTTCCCAATAAACTGACCTAATCACAAACTAATGTAAACTAAGTAAAGTTTCAAAGTCAATAGACCTTGACTGAGGGGGCAGGGCTAAATAATCTCCATGGTAATGAGATGTGCCAATGTTAATACAACTGCATACCAAATATCATTGACCTACCACTAGTGGTTCACCATGAACTAGACCTAATCACAAACTAATACATTGTTGACGCCGCCGTCGCTGCCGCCGACGCCGCCGACGCCGGACACAGCATACCTATGTCTCGCTTTTTGACTCCGTAAAGGCGAGACAAAAAAATAATAAATAAAAATGCCGCTTTCAATACTTTATTATAAATAAATATGGTAGACTTTTGTGAAATTATTTTATTTATAATAACATTTGCTAATATTTTGTTTATTGTATTTTGGTAAGCATACAATGTTCTCTGCTCTTTGGTCGGGTTGTTGTCTCTTTGACACATTCCCCATTTCCATTCTCAATTTTATTTTATACAATGTTGACTTTACAATATGAACGTAGTTCAAGGAAACAGATTTTGCATGCATTAACAAGATTGTCTTCTAAATATTAATTTTGATGCATAATTGAAAATTTAGCACATTTTTGTTAAATTTTGTATCGAAAGACATCGTTAACATGAATAAATTAATTTTTATCTGATAGACAAAATATCAAATCCTTCCAATAAAATTTTGGTTTTGGTTAAGAATGTCCTGATAATTGCTCATAATTTGTCAAAATTGAAGTGTTTCATAAATAGGTATCTATAATCAAATGTTCTGAAATACACTGAAGTGTTGTTAAAACCTCATATGATACTGTGAATTTTAGAACAGACTGAAGGACTGCGATAAAAATTCATAAGACATTGGTCCTACCTCTTTTTCGTTTGAATCAAACAAGTTCGGTTTTTTAAGTTTATTTCATTATAAAGAATAACGAAACATTTCCTTTAGTTAGTTTTTGTAAGTAAACATCTAGTCTCAGCATCTAGTACAGTCTAGGTTCCTCCTACTACAAATTGTACCAGTAGATTTTGGAATTCTAATTTGTACTGGATTTTAATTAGTATGAATCAGAATTCCAATGTCTACTAGTTCATATTGGAAATCCGATCCGTATTAGAAGGATTCTGGATCCTACTGGATTCCAATTTGTACTGTAACATACACATACTAGAATACGAGAGAAGCTATATATATATATATTTCTCTAATTCTTCGTCAATTTATCCCTTTCTGCACCCATTGTATAAAAAAAATTTAATCAACGTGTGGATCGTTTGATCTCAGTTCTTCATTGGTTAAAATCCGATTATGACGTCGAATTTTCTTGCTTTCCTCTGAATTTCCTATTGTGACGGCATGAAAAAAGGCGACCATGCCTGATGACGTCACATAGAAAGAACACATGTTTTTGCAGATCATTCGAAAAGAAGGAATAAATTTGCCTGCGTTTTGTTTGAAAATCATTAGAGAAACAGATTCCACCACCAAATCTCGTGTAATACGATATTTATCCATTCTCGACAGTTAAATTTTAAATATTTAAAACGCTCGGCGAGCCTCGCGTTTTAAATTTGAAAATTTAACTGTCTCGAGTGGATAAATATCGTATCACACTTGATGCAGTGGAAGAATCTATATATATCAGATTCATGATAACAGATTAACTTTGCTGCGTGTTTGAACACTATACTTTAACAATTGATTACTGCCATTTCAGCCGGGAGGTTATGTAAAGCTCTGTCATCTCCTAAAAACTGTAGATCCCCAGCTTTGCGTCGAATGACTTTTATTACTACCCTCCCCATAAACTGCCATGTGTAATGAATTCACTTGCAAATGCATTATCTGACCAATATGTAGCATCACATTTCAAATCGTTTAACCATATTCAAAAACATATTTAATTTTCTTTGTAAAGTAAATTAATTCCCTTCTATACATTTTACAATAATATACATTTGATGGTTAATAAATCAACAGGGTTTTTTAATGTAAAAAGCTCCTGTTGTCTGATGACAACCCAATAGTGTTACTTACTTGCAATAAAAAAAACAGTGAAGAGTTTGCTGTTATTTATTTAATAATAGAAAAATCGATAATTTGTATTGAGTTTTAGACGAATGATATTTCTGTCCACTAGCAAGTACTTCTAAAGCAAAGAAACTCATTCTGTTAATATATATAATTCTAAGCGAATGATTTACTTGTTATAAATAATGCAGATAAAAACAAAAATATTTTGGTGATTTTTCTTCGAAGTTTTTTCGTGTATCCTATACACTCTAGAAAAGGATATAAGAGGAGAGCCAACTACTCACTACTCCTTGTGTAAGAGAAGGAAAATAAGCTGATGGTGAAGAAATTATCATTCTCATACAATATATCTGTAACACAACAAAACGTGATCTACACCACAACCGCTTGTGATTGTAACGGAAACTTTCAGTATGAAAATATTATATGTGTGTGAATATACGCATTTAAACGGTTATGTCTGTTCAGATTTAACAAAATGAAAAGAAAATATATTTACCAACGAAAAATTATTGTTCGGTTTTCACAAATATTAGTTCAGGTCGTCATGGTTTATTGTGTATATGTGTGCAATGTCCGTGATTTATCGCATTTAAGCATTATAAGTATTATTCGAATATTGCCCGTATCAATTTGCCTTATAAAATAGTTAGGAATATATATATTTATACTGCACACCTTAATGGTATGTAGAATATATTTTGAATACGATCTCTTTCTTTTTGTCTTTGTCTGAGTTCATTCTTCTTTTTTTTCAATTATAACTGGCATGACACTACCGACTCCGTGAGTAGCTGAATTAGAGAGCAGTTATCTGCATTTTTTTTTTTACATTTTCTGCCGCTTCGTTTAAAAAAATATGCAAAATATCACGGCAATCTCATTAAACTGTATGATTTTTGCATATTTAAAATACATGAATCTAAAGCTTACATCGAGTATATCAAGATAAACACCTTATACATATATTTTTAAAAATATTTATCATTGACCCCATTAACATTTTGTAAAAGTTATTCTATATGGGCGTTTCGAAAGTTGATATCCCCTTTTCGACAAAGTACGTAAGCTAAATGTCCTTCAGATTAAAAGACAGTTATTAAAACCCATTATATGTGCCAGGCCAATGTTGATTTCTGACAAACAACTCTTCTCAATTTTAAATGCTTCAAAGTTTGGTTTCTGTACTCTTACAATCAATTGAATAAATAAAACAAGTTCGCCTGGTATATAAACGATTGTTGCTAAATATAATGCCTCTATCTCGTGTAGCAGCAAGCAAAACACACGGAATCATGGAGCACTTACGAAATATTAATGGTGCTCCAATTTGGATAATTTGTGTTCTAATTCTATACATTGACCTGACCTCTGCAGCAGGTATGTTCATTTGTTATATACTGGATATATTGACCATTCTAATCAAATAAAAAGTACAATGGTAATCCCCAAAGGGTAAAAACCATACTTGGTCAAACAATGTTGATTTATTAGACCATAATGAAAAAACCATTACAGGATCATAACGAATTCTCACTGTATATTGAAGCGAGTACTAGCACACAAAAATTCATCAAACTAGTCCTGGCATATATTATATAATACAGTAATAGCGTCTACAATTTTGATAGTAAATTGAACGTTGTCGACAATGAGATAGTTGTGGTTTCTTGACATTTGAAGAAACAGCAAGTTTTCTGTACACTCATTGTCTTCGGTGGTTTCAAATTTTGAAGAGCAGTACATTATTATCCAAAACAAAATATCTTTCTAAAAAGACTGATCATAAAATAGTATATGCATAGTAACGTTTTTACTAATTTTAAAAGACTGGTCCCAATGGAGACGAGGAAAAAAATTTTAAATCCATAACGGCTTTGGAAATATATTTTATCCCACAAAGTAAACTATAGTAACAGTCAACAGAATATAATTATGGATTTCTGCATACAATACGGACAGGCTTTGGTTCATATGAATGTAATGTCGATAATATATATCGAAAATAACTTCTTTATATACTGATGTTTTCTGTTGTTATTAACGTTTGTTTTGGTAGTCAATATCCTACAGTCATTTTAGGACAAAGTAAATGCTGACATATCTCATTGTTTGTATTGTATTATGAAAAATTATTGATGTTGTAATGTTTATGCCCTTTGGGGCCCATAATTGGAAATAAAATATCTTATCTTATCTTATCTTATCTTATAACTGAAAAACAAACGATTTCATGAATGTTCCCAATCTAAACGATATGTCTTATTCTAAATGTCCTCCGATTCTAGATAAGTTATGAATAAATTTAACAGGGACTTTCAAAGGTCTATCATGAACACCAAATTGTATAAAGGATATGAAACTTGACTAATTTAGATTGCAAATCGACACGACAGTAACAACTTTCTGTCAGGGCCTGAAAATGTAGATTTTATCTTATTATCTTCAAGAGTTCACCGAAGAATATCAAAATATGAAATGCAAACAGACAAGGAAAATCTCCTGAGTGACGGTTCCGGGAGATAATTGTATCGACACCACATCCATGTACATATCACTTACCCATGAACATTACTTATGAACGTGAAAGTTGCATTATTCGAAATTCCAAGGTTTTCGACCGGCATATATTGCTGAGGTCGTATTTGGCACAATTTGGAATTTTAAATCTCCTCGACTTCTTATTTGATTACGCATTCTTACCTTTTTATTCGAGCGCTGCTGTTGAGCCTTATGAGTCTTCTGGCGAACCACACTTTAAGTCTGATATCTTTGATGATTTTTTAGTCCAATCTGGGCCGAAGTTATAAATGCTTTGTGAAATGGTACACAACAATAATAATAATGATAATGATAATGATAAATGATAATTATAATGATAAATGAAAATTATAAAATGTGAAATGGTACAAACAATAATAATAATAATAATGATAATGATAATGATAATGATAATGATAATGATAAATGAAAATTATAATAATAAGAAAATGAATAAATAAAGAAATGATACACATAAATTATTCTGATTCAGCTGAAGGATATATATAAACATATTATACATATAAAAATAGGAAGATATGGTATATGGTTTCTGTTTGACAAAAAATAAAAACCTAAACAGCATATGAACAATAACAATAACAACACACATTACATAGACACACTTTGCATTTCATAATGTTAAAGGTATAGTTTGGGAAATGTTGAAGTATCATACGAGTTATTCACCAAAACATAGGTTGAATAAGCGCTAAAGATATTAAGATAAATAGGGGAAATCATGAACAAATGATATTCTTAGACACACAAATAATCTTTTGGAATTGATATTTGAAATTAACTAAGACTTTGAGCCACTTAAGTAAGTTGTTAAAAAGATCTTTGTGATACTTAATAAATTAACTAAGACTTTGAGCCACTTAAGTTGTTAAGAAGATCTCTGTGATACTCAATAAAAAATAAAAATCGATAAAACAAAAGCATTGTAGTCAGAGGAAGCAAAGCACGAAAGGGATGCAAAAAAAAATACAATAAGCAAATCCATACTAACAGATGATTAAAATGAATAAAAATATATAAATAGTGGATACAACAGATCAGATTTTGTATCAAATTCCTTTAAAAAGAAGTTTCATAATTTTATATTTTTCACGTAAATAACTGCCAGTCATTCACTTGTTGATAATAATGCTTGACCTTGGTGTAGGGTTTAAAGTAACTCTTGCATGGAGATAACATTATCGTTGGGTTTCATTTTCTACTATAGTTGAAAGAGTAAATTAAAAAGAAAAAGAAAAAAATAAGCACAAGCTCGTTTCGTATATGATGTTTATATTGTACAAATACCCTCTTTATGTCACAGTTTCTCCTTAATTTTGTCTACACCTTCGTGATGAGAGTTCTTTTTTATGATAATTTACGGAATATATATTCTTTTGAATGATAATTTTTGAAGAAGAAGACCAACTAAAGTGCACGTGAATGTCTCCTTGGTATATCTTCCGCCTCTTTTTTCAAAGTTATTTAAAGGGTGGGTGTAAAACAGGTTTTCAATTATTTGTAAAGCTTTGGTATCATTCTTAAAGAAAATTATATTTGATTATATAAAACGTGCACTATGAGAGCTTCAGGTGCAGATGTATGATTTCAAATGCTATGTACTTTGGTTGTTTAAACATTGTATTCATAATACGAATATAGGTTACAAATATTTAAGTAATTAAATTGTATAGAATTTAAATTTTCAATAACCACAGATTTTATCACACTCGTATGACACCACTTTTCATAAGACAGAAAATAGCTGTATTCATAAAGCTACTGACCCTTAAATCATGCACCGCAGGGTTAGGAAAAGTGAAATCTACCAAACGATTGTGACAACAGCCTTGGAATACTTATTTTAGTCGCTATTCATTTCATAAAAAGCAATTTATTTGAAAAAGTAAAAAAAAAGAAGAAAAATGTTGTGAAATAAATCAGAATTAATGGTATTTTGTATATTGACACCTCATTCAGACGGTTGGTTCGATCTTTCAATACTGTTCAACAATTTGATTAGTAAATTATTTGTTTTTTAATTTATTTATAAGTAACATGAGTGAAATATTTGGTTCCTCTGTCATGGCAGTTAGAACGACTTTGCTTGTGCTTACACCTTTCCTATGTCTAGTCGTAAAATACATACTCATTCCGAAGAGCTACTAAATTACTGTGCTACCGGGTTAATTTTTCCACAATCATTGGTTGGAATTAAATTTTTTAGGGGATTGTTTTACGTACTCATCTTTTAAAAACAATATGAGGGTCGATTACTCGGTTAAATCTCGGTTTAATCTGTTGCTATGCAAAATCAGAAAAAAAAATAAAACAGATGATTCATCGAATGAACTTTCCGCAGCCTTCTTATAGAGTTGATAACCAGAACTCCTATTTTTGATACATCATGCACACAGATAATTTTATGCCAAATAATATGAATGAATGAATAACGAATAACTCTTTGCTTCTGTACGTATATATATTTAGAATCATTTTATAAATTGAGACTAGGGATAATTTCCCTGATTTTTCCTTTAAGTGTTTAAAACTGTTATAATTTTAATAGCTTCTTCGTGTTTGATTGATAAAAATATCACTTTTTCATTTGCAAAACATGGATAGCTTGGGGGCTGTGTTATATAACACTTTTTTTTCTTTTTTCATAGTGTTCCTTTCTTTTTTTTTACCATGGCTTTGTCAGTTTCTCCCAACTTGTAGTTTTTGAATGTCTTCTTGGTTACTTCCACCTCTTCTGGTTTTTTTCACAAAATTTAATCCCATGAACTTTATTTTTCATATGTTCCAAATACAGTTGTTCTTTGACATGCAAACAGCTCATTTATATTTGTGCTAATCTAAAATATTGATGTGATCTATTGAAAATAGTTACATTAAAATCAGTAGATAGAGCATGTCAGACAGATCCATTATATACACTGTCTGTGTTTATAAGAACGGTACACTATTGACCACTATAATGATACATTTATTTTTTCAATGTATTACTGCCACTGGATATAGTAATATCAACAAATCTGAACATATTTTTAAAAGTTCAGTTGTGTATTTTGGTATTTATTTTGGCTGAAGATTTAATTTAAAAGAAATAATTCATACTGTTCGGTGCGGAATTTATGTCATTATATATATATATATATGAAAGACAGAATGTATATATATACTGAGAACAACAAATTTAGCAACATTTTGTGTACTTATACGACAAACACGTTAGATTGATTAGGTGTCTAAAATAGATATTTTTCTGGCACTATCAGCGTCAACGAATCCTGTGGTACTTTCTCGTTCTTGTGTTTGTGCATGTATACTTATTTGAACCGTAAACAAGAACGAAAATAATAATAGACCTGTAGTTTTCTCCTTTTTAGACAACCATTTACTCTGATACTTCATCGTGGTGAATAAATCTGGTTATAAGGATAAAATAAGTCGTTGAAAGAAACATATTCATAACCTTGGAAAACTGATTTATTTATTAGTTGTAATTGTATTTGAACTAGATTTAAGTAACTGCGAGTATTCCTACATATACAGTGTATCGGTGCTGTGTGTCTATTGTTTTTATGTTAGTTGTTTTTGTGCCTCGGACTGATCTTTTGAGGTAACCCAAATGCAACTAATTTTTACAGTTTGTTCTTATGTTGTGCTGTTACACCACTGTCTCAGGTTTGGGGAAGGTTGAGCGCTCTGTCATATTTGCTTTTTTCGTAAATTGTTTTGTTATAAATTAGGCCGTAAGTTTTCTCGTTTGAATTGTTTCACATTTTTCATGTCGGGCCTTTTATAACCTACTATATGTTTTTTTTTCATTGTTGAAGGTCGTACTGTGGCCTATAATTGCTTTTATACACTTATTTGAACTCTGGAGGATAGTTGTCTCATTTGAAATCAAACCACATCTTCTTATTTTTATAACATAAAAACAAAAGATACATAGTAATGATGTAAGAGTAATCTCAGTAACTGAAATCAAGACGATGTTCTCCCAGACTAAGTCCTGTTTTTTAAAATTATTTTATATGTTGCGTTATGTAGGTTTCAAAAATATATTAATTAACTAAACATGAATCAAATTTTAATGAAATATAATGACTTATTATAAAACCAAGATTGTACTTGCAGAAATTAACTTTAAACTTGTATTTCACATTCAGTTTTTATGTTACTAGCATAAGTTGCGTGATTAAACAAATGAATTGCTGCAAAACAAATAAAAAATAACTGAATGTGAAATGCAATTTTAAAGGAAGCAAGAGAAATCATTCATCCACAGTACGTTCCTAATTTCGCGATAACATTGATTAAAAGTTGAGATAAATTCATATTATCTATGTAGATCCTTAATGCCGAGCTACTTAGTAAATCATAATTAATGAAACTACAGTATGGTCCTTTGACTTTTTTTTCACTTTTTTCGGATTAATAGTTTAGGTACTTTACTTTATTCTCTAAAAACTAAGTACAAGTTTAAAAAGAAACATACGAAATCAACAACAAAAAAATACAATAAAGTTGAAGGTAAACGAATGCAGTGTGCTAATGAAGTATGAAATAATGGTGTAATAAACTGTTAAACCAATTGTAAAGAAATTAAGTATAATGGCAATATACATTTACAAGTGTAACCTTTTTATTAATACGATAAATGAGTAAACACGATTTTCTTACAGCTGATTGTTTTTCATTACCAAACAGTGAGTTAATTGACACAATAATAGACCTATTGACATTATGATTACTATCTTTTTTCGTTTTCCTTTGTTTGAAATAAATAATTCATTAGATACATGACTAAAATGTTCATTCATTTTTTTCTCTATATATTTGATTTCTGATGATAAATTTAAAATGCACGAGGCCATATGTTTTTGAACTTTTCATGGTGTTGATATGCAAAATTTTACCAGTGCACAGCGATCAAAAGTCCACTGTAAGAAAGCATGATTTCTAATGGACATCAAGGGTTCCTATTGGTAAAGTTGGCAAACTTGAAGTCATTTCTTCGAAAGTTTGATTGACGCCATCACGATTTGGTTGACCTTGATGGGATATCTGTCTCATAGATGACCACGGTTATGTTCCAATTGTCGTAGCCACAACTCCAATCTCTATTCCTCGATTATGACATCATCGAATTTCTTTTACCATCGAATTTTTCTTGTATTGCGCAACACGACAGGTACCATTAGTGGAGCAAAATTTGCTTACCCTCCGTGAGCTACTTAGATCCCCCTGGTTTTTGGTAGAGTTCACTTTGCTCAGTCTTTAGTATTCTGTGTATCGTTTGATAAATTTTTATTTGTCTTTCGTCGTTTTTCTATTTGATCATGGTATTTGTTCGGTGTTTTTTCTTTTTGATCATGGTATTGTCCTGTGTTTTGCTTTTTGATCATGGTATTGTCCGGTGTTTTCTTTTTGATCATGGTATTGTCCGGTATTTTTCTTCCAATTGTGATTATTTGATTTTCCCCTTGGTATACGATATTCTGCGTTTGTTATATGCCAAGAGATAACGTCCCCTAAGGTTTCAAGAAACTGTGATAGGTAGAGGAAAGTCAAACAAAAAAATGTATAGAGACCTAAGGTTTCACCATTCATTTCTGTTTATTTTTAAATTTGTCGGTCATAAAAAACATTTCTTTTCATGATTGTGTTAAGTAACTATACATTTTTCGTAAAAAAATGCTACCTACTTTCTATAAGGAAAAAGAAAGTAGAATCTGATTTTTATTGACGTGCGTGTTGTACACTCTATTTTTTTTATATTGAAATATTTATAGTTTTGATTTTGAACAGAAAATGTTATGTTATGTAATAATATTGATAGACTAAAATAAACCATAAGTGGAAAAAAAAAGAATGTAATCAAGCGAACAAGTACTTTTATAGCCGAATACTTTGTGTTTCGAACCTATCAAGTGAAGTTTTGTGGAACACGTATTCAAGCAGTTGGAAGCTTATATCTATTTTTAGAGAATGATTCCTTGTATATCTCCGGAATGTACATATTTTGTAGGCCGATTCATCAGATTCTATGTGAACTATCAAAGTCATATGATCCTTTAAATTAACAACAAAAAAAAGATGAATATGTTTTATATACTTGAATAGTTAAGTTTATAGTATAACATGTATACTACGTGCGCAGAGGACTTAATTTAGGTGATATGCATGCATTGATCCAATAATTTCCTAGACATTCTAATCACCAGAAACTCATTTCATATGACTTTAAAGAGGTAGAAATGAACAAAGCTTACTAGTTACTGAATCCAGTCATTTCTAATTCTTTTTATACCTTTTTGAAAATGTTGGTCCAAAAAAAATGAAATAACTAATAGGTTGGCCAACTGTTACATATTGCCGGTGCATTTATAATGGACAGCTCTGTTCAATCACTGGACAATTTATTTTATATTTTACATATAATTAAAAACATATATAACATAATGTAAGCGTTATAAACATAATTCATTAAATATAAAATGTAAATAAAGTACTTTAAGTACTGTTATTGGCTGAAGTCAGAACTGGGGACAATATCATTATGTGTTGATATATGTTAAATATTTATCATCTGTCATAACTACAGAATTTAAAAGCCCCATTCAGTTCGCTTTTTCATTGAAGTTCATTCTATGTCAAGGACTTTTATGACTTGAATGAGCTCTCTGTATGCGTTAAGGATATTGGATGTTTAATCAGGAGTTCAGTGAATTCCTTTTAACCTGTTTTTAAGCAACGCCTAGTTTTACAAGGAGACTGAGATACACACCATTCTTGCATACAGTTAAGCTGTTTGATCATACTAAAGATACAAACTGCGTCATACAAATATCTCCCGGAAGAGTACAATCACATAATATTTGTGGAAGGCGAAATGTTATATAATTAAAATATTTTTTGGCATTTCATTTCATAACCCAGTAAGCACCCACCCGCATATATATTTGCTTATTGCAACCTTAGGACACCCACAAAACAGCCTTTCTTTACTATTGCGTTAAGTATATATAATTGATATATTGAATCATTACTTCTCAGTGACATTAAAGCACCTGCAGTTTCAATAGTATGGTTACAATGCAATTAATGCGTTGGTACCTCAGCTGTGGACTAATAATATCCGAGGAAATTCAATGTTTTGTAATGACCATGATAATCATCAATTTGTTACTGATATTTATTTTATAAATATCAAAGATACTACGAATGCAACTCCCACAAGCGATTATAGGTGGTTTTTTTTGGGGGGGGGGGGGGGGGGGAGGGGGGATAATATTTTCATGTCCTTATTGACTGTTTATCATGCCGATATTCCTCTTTGGCTGTGTGAACCTTTGTTTCTGAGTGCCCCTGTTGAAAGGTAATCAAGATAGATGCACCTGAAGCAGCCAAAAACTGTACATTTTACCATGATTTATTGTTAACACTCAGTTCTCATTTCGTTACTTTTTCCAAAATTTTCTCGATCATCTGGATGTGCACTTTTTGCTCAAAATGTTAACGCTCATACAACCATATTTAGAAGTTGCTCACAACATGGAATATTTAAATACTTTGTGTATAACTTTCAATATTTAGATTATTTCAGAATCTTCATGTGCACAATAATTTTCCTACTATTGCATCGGTTGAGATTGTCCCAAGATCGGGACAGAATTGTTTCAAATGCTCATATAACCGTAATCTCAGACAAGACAAGTTGCTGAAAATGATTAATGTCGTAATATCGTCTCATGATGCTGGATAAGCAAACCAAATTAAAGCAGTTTTCGTATCACTTTTTCGTATCAAACTCCGTATAGTGTGAAACGATAAATATCTCTTCATGCAAGAAATAGATAACAGGTCACAATCATAAGAGAAAGTTGTATTCAAAACAAAATAACAATCAATGTGATTATGTGAAGTATTAAAATTGGAAAGTCTTTAAAATTATTCTTTTATTGAGCTAAAAATTTGTCCATTAAATCATTAAATATACAAAAAAAATGGTTTTCGAAAGTGACAAAACCATACCTAGATCGGAAAAATGTTACTATTCTTGGTAAATAAGCCCCGATCGGAGAAAAGGGGGTTTCGATTTGTTCCCGATCGGGACTGTGGCAGATATAATGTAAACCACTGACTGTATCACATTGCCTCAACTCTGACGTATGCTTTTCTTTTGACATCTTATTGATTTCTGTTCAAAAATAGTTCAACCATTCATTTACCATTTGATGCAAGAAACCCATGGGTCGTTAAACATCTGTCGTTAGTAGTATATATATATCGGTTTATCGCAGATTGAACTTAATGGATTTTTTCTGGAACAAGTTGACTTTTTTTAAAACACGCATTTTAATCACCTAGGTTTAACTGGTTAAGTATTTCTTTTTTTGGAGCTAGACCTCAAATTTAATAGAAAGATAGAACAGAGAATCAAACCCAATTGAATGTGCAGATAGTTTTGAACCTGTAAATATTATATAATATTATATTAAGCTCTGAATTTGGCCTCACGGGCTCATCATAGTGTAGTCCCGTATGTAAAGTATACCATATGAAGATTCGTCTAAGGCAAAAATAATTCCGGTCTGGGCATGATGGGGCAATGGTAGAACTTGATAATTTACTTCATTGCTCATATTGTACGACCTTTGAAAGCACAACTTCTAAACCACAACTGATGGATTTCAACAAAGTTTTACAAATTGGTTTCAAGATGCTATTTAAAAGCATGCCTAAAACAAAATAGTTTGAGCCCAGTGACTTTAATCGGGATATGATTGAACATTGGTCATAATTTTTATGAAATGTATATTGTCGCATGGTTATAATTTCGGTGTTAATAAATTAAGATATACATCGAATAAAGATTTAAAACTGTTCATTATTTCAATACGATTGCATATCGGCCTGTGACAAAAAATTATATATATCATATACATTTCCAATGTTAGATATTTAAAAGGGTTGAAAAAAATTGTAGTTTAACCCTGTCACATGCTCAGGTATACGTCTCGTGTCAGAATCCTCGTCAGTTGCTGACTAACTCCCACATCTCAATGTGTTTGTTCCTTGTTCCTAAGGGATTTTGTCAGAATCCTCGTCAATTGCTGACTAATCTCACATCTCAATGTGTTTGTTTCTAATGGATTTTGTCAGAATCCTCGTCAGTTGCTGACTAATCACACATCCCAATGTGTTTGTCCCTAAGAGATTTTGTCAGAATCAAGATCATTTGCTGACTAATCACACATCTCAATGTGTTTGTTCCTAATGGATTTTGTCAGAATCCTCGTCAGTTGCTTACTAATCACACATTTCAATGTGTTTGTTCCTAAGGGATTTTGTCAGAATCCTCGTCAGTTGCTGACTAATCACACATTTCAATGTGTTTGTTCCTAAGGGATTTTGTCAGAATCCTCGTCAGTTGCTCACTAATCACACATCTCAATGTGTTTGTTCCTAAGGGATTTTGTCAGAATCCTCGTCAGTTGCTGACTAATCACACATTTCAATGTGTTTGTTCCTAAGGGATTTTGTCAGAATCCTCGTCAGTTGCTGACTAATCACACATTTCAATGTGTTTGTTCCTAAGGGATTTTGTCAGAATCCTCGTCAGTTGCTCACTAATCACACATCTCAATGTGTTTGTTCCTAAGGGATTTTGTCAGAATCCTCGTCAGTTGCTGACTAATCACACACCTAAATGTGTTTGTTCCTTGTTCCTAACGGATTTTGTGTCAAAATCCTCGTCATTTGCTGACTAATCACACATCCCAATGTGTTTGTTCCTAAGGGATTTTGTCATAATCCTCGTCAATTGCTGACTAATCACACATCTCAATGTCTTTGTTCCTAAGGGATTTTGTCAGGATCCTCGTCAGTTGCTGACTAATCACACATCTCATTGTGTTTGTTCCTAAGGGATTTTGTCAGAATCCTCGTCAGTTGCTGACTAATCACACATCTCAATGTGTTTGTTCCTTGTTCCTAAGGTATTTTGTCAGAATCCTCGTCAGTTGCTGACTATTCACACATCCCAATGTGTTTGTCCCTAAGGGATTTTTTTCAGAATCCTCGTCAGTTGCTGACTAATCAAACATCTCATTGTGTTTGTTCCTAAGGGATTTTGTCAGAATCCTCGTCAATTGCTGACTAATCACACATCTCAATGTGTTTGTTCCTTGTTCCTAAGGGATTTTGTCAGAATCTTCGTCAGTTTCTGACTTATCACACATCTCAATGTGTTTGTCCCTAAGGGATTTTGCATTGAAGTCAGAACTAGACTCGAGCCGATTTACATCTTGACAGTCTGTATTAATCACATGTCTATTGTTGAACCGTATGTTGACCTTCAGGTGTCATTTTGAATGTTTGTGTTGTTAGGTTGCCACTCAATGACATACACCCCCTCATATCCATTTGTTCATAATGTTGAGTTTTTGTAATGCTATCAAAGTTAAAGTTTTTACTTTTTATTGCCAATAAAACTTTTTGTCAAAATGTGAATTAAATCAATGAAATTGAAAGTAGTTTAAACATATTGAAAGTTCTTCTCGTTCTGCTGTACTGTAAAACGGATTGTTACGTTTTACGTCAGTAGGACGGCAAGTTTTAATATGTGACATTATTGATAGCCAAATATCTTGTTACGGAACACCCACTACCCGTTTACGAGCTATGTATTAAACAGATCACATTTCACTTATTCGAAATCAAATTAAAAGAAATGAATTCTTTACAAATGGTGCCTCTTCGGATTAAGTAAAGTTTGAACAATTTTATTGGCTTTATATTGGTATGAATGCTTTTTTATCATGTCCTCTGAATTATCCAGACAGCCTATATATAAATAATCATACTAACATTGAAATTTGTATATTTTTTATAATTTTTCTGATCTGAATGCGAAATGGAAACGGCTATCCGAGAATAAAAGGTACTTGATCATTGTCATTTTGCTTAGTTTTCTTCTGTTACCTATCCTAACATAGGACACAGACTCATTGTGTTATTTTAATTTTGGTTCATCCGTATGTTTTGGAGTTTAGTGTGGCGTCCATTTCGCAGAACTAGCAAACATTATTGTTAAGGGGCCAGCTGAAGCCAACCTCCGGATCGGGATTTTCTGGCTGCGTTGGAGACACAATGGTCTCTTTGACACATTCCCCGTTTACATACTCTATTCTATTGTTTGTTGTTTGTGTTGCGAATATATATTTTGTCATCTTGCATTAAATACAAAGGTTTTCGTGTATGCACTGTTCATAAAGTTAGTTATCCGCAACCTCACGTGACATAACCTTAGCTGTATTTGGCAAAACTTTAGGAATTTTGGGTCATCAATGCTCTTCAACTTCGTACTTTATTTGGCCATTTTAACTTTTTTGATTCGAGCGTCACTGATGAGTCTTTTGTAGACAAAACGCACGTCTGGCGTACAAAATTTCAATCCTTGTAACTATGATGAGTTTATCTACTTGACAACTTAAACTGGAGCCATGAACTGACATAAAAATAAAGAGATGTGGTATGATTTACAATGAGACAAATTCTATCCAGAAAAAGACAAAATGACAAAGGGCAACTACTGATCATTCAAACGACCCTTGACCAGAAACAAACCCCATGCCGTAAATTAAGCTATAAAAGGCCTTGAAATGTATTGTAATTTGATATTGGAATATATATGTTCAGTATATTTTCACTCAAGTGTTTCGATTGCTTTTTAAAAATAGAAACCGCATAAAGTATTTAAATATTTATTTTGTCTATCATTTTCCTCTCCACTATATAACTTTTGTTCAAAGTAACAAATGTTAAAACTTCAGTGCTTATATTCATTTTTATAAGATAAAAAAATCATCGTTAATAAGGTATATCTCAAAAGTAATGATTGAGTCTTTTTCTAACTGTCAGAATCAACCTACACGTTTTATTTTAATAATGATAACCCGTTTCGGGATTTAAACACATTAATATGCAAAACAGTTTTCTATACAAATATACCCACAACAGGAAAAATGAAATTCATTTGAATAAAATCGGTGCTGGCTAACTCTTCGACTCGCACAATGACAATCAGTTTATAATAGGATCAAATATGATTTTCAAATTAGGAATTATTTTCGTATATCTTTATTCATGTTTATTATCATGTTTAGCTGAAGGTAAGAATTAAGGCAGTGTTTACTTATTATATTATACTAAATCGATGTCACTGCTGGTGGACTGTCCGTCACAGCGGATAACATACCACCACTTTGTCAATGCCATTGTTTTTGGATTGCAAGTCCTCGAAGATAAATTACCACCATTAGGTCGACGCTACTGCTGGTGAACAGCATGTCCCCAAGGTTAACATAACGCCACTAGGTCGATGCCACTGCTGGTGAACAGCAAGTCCACCGATATCAATAGCCCGTGATTTTTATTGACATGGTTAAATTTGATATAAATACTCTTGTGAATTTTTAGTTTACAAAATATTTTTTTTTTATATCCAAGGTTATCTTTCAAATTCTAATGTATTCCTTGGTTGGTTTTGGTATTGTTTAGTGTTAGATAGTCTTTTGAGTTAATTACTCTTCAGCTTTTGATTGTCTTTGATAAATGATACATGCATATTAGGTCGAGCATGTGGATATGATGCAGAAAATTCAATAATAATTTAAATGTGCACCTTAACTTGAATACAAAGTCCTTTACCATAAATATAAACTCCTGTTAAAGCTGTGTCAATACCCTGTTTGATTATTTTATATAATGATGACAATGCATTCGTCTCAATGCATGTTCTGGCCTTATAAGAAGGTCAATACTATGAGAACTATATGACAATCATCATGATGAAAAGCAATTTTTCTTCTGTATTAATATCACATAATACAACTATCACGTTGTAGATCTTTCGTTCTATAACAAATAATTGCTGTACTTTAAAATTTATCTTTATTTGTATCTGCATTCAGAATTAAAAAATTCTCTTCTAGTTTATCATTGGATTGTCAATGTTAAAAACAGTTTCATTGTACAGATCATTAACATTACTATTATAATCAACACCCTCCTTCCAAATCTTCCAAAGTGAGGAACATGTGGACCAATAAGTTGACGATGGAAATTCATTTAAAACCAAGCACGGGTCAAATCTAGAGCTCTGGGTAAAATACACCAGTTGAACATAGCTGGCAACATGCAATGAACACATTCCAGCTGTATTAACAATCTTATCAGGTTAAAGTCATTATATCGTACTTTTTTATTTGATTTAAGGGTATTTTGTTGGTTAAAATTAAGAATTTGTACCAAACTCGAAACAACTGAACTGTAAATATTTTTTGTAAGCAGTATTTACTGGAACATTTCATATGAGAATACAAACCGTCAAGTATTGATAATCTTCCATAAAATATCCAAAGAAATGTTATGGATTTGTTCAGAAGAGTGGACAAATATTGACAATGTAAACTTATTCATGACCTGTCCTCATTCAGAATACTAGTACCCATTGATTATTAACTTTGACCCAGACAGCTGGAACGCTCAATCAAATTTAAAAAGATTTTTTTTCAATTATGAAACCTAAAAATTTTACATTGTATAAGAATGTTTAAAGGATAACAAAATATTTTTGAAGGATAGTTTATCGATTTAAAAAAACAGACTACTTTAACCCAAAAACTATTTGTCAATTTTTTCATGTTTTCAAATATGGTTAACGACCTTTGAATAACTAAAATGAAGTGGTGTGTATAGATCTATTGTATATATTAACATACTAACATGCAGTACAAAAGAACCCTACTTGTAACATGAGGGAAAATAAAAACATAACAAACAAACAAACAAAAACATTTCGTTACTACTATTACATAACTTCAATACATGATCATGCGATTTTAGTTGTACTTAATGAACCAATCATTTAAAACCATTGCAGATTCAAATATGCAATTATAAAATAACATTGCTAAATGAATTTATCTTTCATTTTAGTGCAAGTCCAGTCTTTACACATTATATAACTTTGTAGTGTATTATGAGCCTGCTTTTTTCTGTTTCATAATTGTGATTTTTATCTAAAACAGTTAAATGTTTGAGTTTAAAGTATCCTTTAAAACTACAGACCATTTTGGGGCACCTGAGTTCGGTTTTCGTTAGGTACGTGTTGCTCAGTCTTCTGTTTTCGTTAGGTACGTGTTGCTCAGTCTTCTGTTTTCGTTAGGTACGTGTTGCTCAGTCTTCTGTTTTCGTTAGGTACGTGTTGCTCAGTCTTCTGTTTTCGTTAGGTACGTGTTGCTCATTCTTCTGTTTTCGTTAGGTACGTCTTGCTCAGTCTTCTGTTTTCGTTAGGTACGTGTTGCTCAGTCTTCTGTTTTCGTTAGGTACGTGTTGCTCAGTCTTCTGTTTTCGTTAGGTACGTGTTGCTCAGTCTTCTGTTTTCGTTGGGTACGTGTTGCTCAATCTTCTGTTTTCGTTAGGTACGTGTTGCTCAATCTTCTGTTTTCGTTAGGTACGTGTTGCTCAGTCTTCTGTTTTCGTTAGGTACGTGTTGCTCAATCTTCTGTTTTCGTTAGGTACGTGTTGCTCAATCTTTTGTTTTCGTTAGGTACGTGTTGCTCAATCTTCTGTTTTCGTTAGGTACGTGTTGCTCAGTCTTCTGTTTTCGTTAGGTACGTGTTGCTTAGTCTTCTGTTTTCGTTAGGTACGTGTTGTTCAGTCTTCTGTTTTCGTTAGGTGCGTGTTGCTTAGTCTTCTGTTTTCTGTGTATTGTTTTGTAGAATATTGTTTTTTCTGTTCGTCTTTTTTCTTTTGTTGTCTGTCTTTTTTAGAAAATTTTTCATCTAGAAACCAAACTATATTCACGTTTTTAAGGAATTCTACAACAAAATTACGTAACATCCCCTTTTGTTGTCTGTCTTTTTTAGAAAATTTTTCATCTAGATACCAAACTATATTCACGTTTTTAAGGAATTCTACAACAAAATTACGTAACATCCCCTTTTGTTGTCTGTCTTTTTTAGAAAACTTTTCATCTAGAAACCAAACTATATTCACGTTTTTAAGGAATTCTACAACAAAATTACGTAACATCCTTTTTTGTTGTCTGTCTTTTTTAGAAAAGTTTTCATCTAGATACCAAACTATATTCACGTTTTTAAGGAATTCTACGACAAAATTACGTAACATCCCCTTTTGTTGTCTGTCTTTTTTAGAAAAGTTTCCATCTAGATACCAAACTATATTCACGTTTTAAGGAATTCTACAACAAAATTACGTAACATCCCCTTTTGTTGTCTGTCTTTTTTAGAAAAGTGTCCATCTAGATACCAAACTATATTCACGTTTTTAAGGAATTCTACAACAAAATTACGTAACATCCTTTTTTGTTGTCTGTCTTTTTTAGAAAAGTTTTCATCTAGATACCAAACTATATTCACGTTTTTAAGGAATTCTACAACAAAATTACGTAACATCCCCTTTTGCTGTCTGTCTTTTTTAGAAAATTTTTCATCTAGATACCAAACTATATTCACGTTTTTAAGGAATTCTACAACAAAATTACGTAACATCCCCTTTTGTTGTCTGTCTTTTTTAGAAAACTTTTCATCTAGAAACCAAACTATATTTACGTTTTTAAGGAATTCTACAACAAAATTACGTAACATCCTTTTTTGTTGTCTGTCTTTTTTAGAAAAGTTTTCATCTAGATACCAAACTATATTCACGTTTTTAAGGAATTCTACAACAAAATTACGTAACATCCCCTTTTGTTGTCTGTCTTTTTTAGAAAAGTTTCCATCTAGATACCAAACTATATTCACGTTTTTAAGGAATTCTACAACAAAATTACGTAACATCCCCTTTTGTTGTCTGTCTTTTTTAGAAAAGTTTCCATCTAGATACCAAACTATATTCACGTTTTTAAGGAATTCTACAACAAAATTACGTAACGTCCCCTTTTGTTGTCTGTCTTTTTTAGAAAAGTTTTCATCTAGATACCAAACTATATTCACGTTTTTAAGGAATTCTACAACAAAATTACGTAACATCCCCTTTTGTTGTCTGTCTTTTTTAGAATACTTTTCATCTAGAAACCAAACTATATTCACGTTTTTAAGGAATTCTACAACAAAATTACGTAACATCCCCTTTTGTTGTCTGTCTATTTCAGAAAACTTTTCATCTAGATACCAAACTATATTCACGTTTTTAAGGAATTCTACAACAAAATTACGTAACGTCCCCTTTTGTTGTCTGTCTTTTTTAGAAAACTTTTCATCTAGATACCAAACTATATTCACGTTTTTAAGGAATTCTACAACAAAATTACGTAACATCCCCTTTTGTTGTCTGTCTTTTTTAGAAAAGTTTCCATCTAGATACCAAACTATATTCACGTTTTTAAGGAATTCTACAACAAAATTACGTAACATCCCCTTTTGTTGTCTGTCTTTTTTAGAAAAGTTTCCATCTAGATACCAAACTATATTCACGTTTTTAAGGAATTCTACAACAAAATTACTTAACATAGACCAGTCATGTGTGTTTCCAGACAGTTAAAACTTGTATGATAATGCATAATATGTAAACATTACAATGCAATCTTTCCACATTTATTATAAATCATGGTGTGTCGCTTTTGTAGTGGAACACATTTTAATTTTGTAAACGATTCGAATGATTTCATTTTAAATGTTAGAATTTAATAGTTTTGACAACAGATCTCAAATTAAAAAGAAGATGCACCCTATTAATATATTTTTGAACGTGTAAAATATTTTTAATTTCATTATATTTCTACATATTTTGGAAAACTTAATTTGGCAATACATTTGCTTTCCAAATTTGCATGTTAGTTTTTGTCAACTTCCAAAAAAGGACTACAATCTACTTGCAAATAAATTAAATGACGGTGACCAAATCCCATCAGAACAATAATTTGCCTATCACATTTTTTCCCCGTTTGACCATGGTGTTATCTGTCCTTCCCCTAATTAATTTAAAAGCATTCAGAAAACATATGCTACTTTGACTTTTGGTACATCAGTGAAATCGACTATGATCGACTATGAAATAATTTGAAGTATTTTTTTTAAATGTTAATCATAAGCATTTCTATATGAAGTGCGTGAAAATGACCGTAACCACTTCAAAATATAATTTAAATCTTTAAGAAATCAAATACTTGTTTCGAACAAATCATTTCTTTTTAAATACTCGATGTAATTTTTACACCGAGTTCTTAATGAGCATGCAAACTTTTATTCATGAAAAATTAAACAAATAAAATACTAGACGGGACTAATCTATGAACTACCCAAATAACCAGTAAATAACGTCAAAATGTTTTCTAAACATTAATGCAGCGGACTGATACATAATTTGTTGTAATGCCTATTGTTGAAGATTGTATGTAGCAGTCTTTTGGATGTCTTAAATTATTGTTGGAAGGTTGTCTCATTCAAGTATACCCTACTTCCCCTTTTAATTAATATATAGTTCAAAATGTATTTGTATTTGTTGTTGTTCTTTGCTTTTTTCTCTTTCTTTTGTGATATTGTCTTTTATTAAATTTATGGTTCGTAATTACCTGTTTCAATCTTGCAGCATATACAAACTAATTTTATGGCCATGTTAAATTTTCACATTCTCCACCATCCACAAATCAGTGGTATGGCCATGTTAAATTTTCAGTCTCGACCATCCAGAAACCAATTGTGCGACCATGTTAAATTTTCATTCTCGACCATCCACAAACCAAGTGTATGGCCATGTTAAATTTTCATTCTCGACCAGCCACAAACCAAGTGTATGGCAATGTTAAATTTTCATTCTCGACCACCCACAAACCAAGTGTATGGCCATGTTAAATTTCCATTCTCGACCAGCCACAAACCAAGTGTATGGCAATGTTAAATTTTCATTCTCGATCATCCACAAACCAAGTGTATGGCCATGTTAAATTTTCATTCTCGACCATCCACAAACCAAGTGTATGGCCATGTTAAATTTTCATTCTCAACCAGCCACAAACCAAGTGTATGGCAATGTTAAATTTTCATTCTCGACCACCCACAAACCAAGTGTATGGCCATGTTAAATTTCCATTCTCGACCAGCCACAAACCAAGTGTATGGCAATGTTAAATTTTCATTCTCGATCATCCACAAACCAAGTGTATGGCCATGTTAAATTTTCATTCTCGACCATCCACAAACCAAGTGTATGGCCATGTTAAATTTTCATTCTCAACCAGCCACAAACCAAGTGTATGGCCATGTTAAATTTTCATTCCCGACCATCCACAAACCAAGAGTATGGCCATGTTAAATTTCCATTCTCGACCAGCCACAAACCAAGTGTATGGCAATGTTAAATTTTCATTCTCGATCATCCACAAACCAAGTGTATGGCCATGTTAAATTTTCATTCTCGACCATCCACAAACCAAGTGTATGGCCATGTTAAATTTTCATTCTCGACCATCCACAAACCAAGTGTATGGCCATGTTAAATTTTCATTCTCGACAATCCACAAACCAAGTGTATGGTAATGTTAAATTTTCATTCTCGACCATCCACATACCAATTGTATGGCTATGTTAAGTTTTCAGTCTCGACCATCCACAAACCAATTGTATGGCCATGTTAAATTTTCATTCTCGACCATTCACAAACCAAATGTATGGCCATGTTAAATTTTCATTCTCGACCATACAGTACTTTTATCAATCGTATTCACAATTTCCAACCAGTGAAATTTTTATTGTATTATTTTTTCTTTCCTTCATTGTGTAATCGGTCCGTTTCTTTTTATCTGGGGAGGGGGAGGGAATGGATGAAATCAGATATAGCGGTCTCCCACTGTAAAATTAAGAAATAATATATTTTGATGTAATTCTAGATCCAGAATGTATTGGCAGCGTCAGTCCCCTCGGCATGCAGAGTGGAAATATCACAAATGAACAAATAACATACTCATCAATACGTGCAGATCTCAAGAAAGAATACAGCAGATATGATTGCTGCCAAGGTGAGAATTATAGTACCTTATATGTATATGAACGTGCGTAAAGACAAATTATAATATAGAACCATAAGCACTTCTGTCCGATTTTTGTTTTTATATATATACCTTAATATAATACAAGTGCCTGTGTATAGAACCCCTGAAAACAGATTTAAATAATTTACAGCAACAAAACTATATAGTGAAAAGATGCTTTATACAAAGAAAATTCAAAGATAAATAAAGCCTGCTAATGTTTAAGGGCAATCAATGTATGGATATATGATTCAACGAAAAAGATATAAAAATGTAGCTACGAAGTTTGACTCGAGTAGATGCGAAAGCGTTTTCTTTAATTTACAGATACAAAGTCAAAACATACTAGTCTAATAGAAATAGATAGATAGTTCAAGCTTTATCATTTTTCTCAGTTACTAGCTATTCTTGCATCTTAGTAATTAGAGAGGAGATACATCAATATATCCCAGTAAGTCGATAGCGATCGAAGTTGTCAATAAAACATAATTTACCCATAGAATTATCAAAACATATTTTAAGGCTGAATTGCTTCCATTAAAAAAGGTCAAGTTTGGTGATATTTAAAAAGTACACCTACATGGGCACGTTTGTACTGGAAAAAGATTAAGGGGCGTGTGCTTAATAGTAAGAGATAAACAAAATTATGAGATGTTTATCTTGTTTAAGTATATTACCACCCTTATATGATTATTTCTTCGCTATGTCTCCTTGTAAAAATATTGCACTTCTGATGGATATGCTAAATAAGTATTTATATGTCATTCAGATTAACAAAGAACTTTAAAAGCCACAAAATCCTATAATAATAAAATCTCGATTTTACGACTTTATTTTTAATTTATGGTTGTACGTATGTTTGTGCTTCGACGCAACACGATTTAAATTAAGTTGAAAAAAAAATACTAGACCGTGTCTTCTTGTACTGTTCATGATATTACTGTATGAAATGAATATGGATGGCTTCTTTTTTTGTATTACCTACTTTGAGCTTGCTTCCAGTAACTTCAAGCAATACTTCAAACATTAGTATTGTTTAGTTTTGTTATTGTTGTCTATAATATCCGATTCAATGAATGTTTTTTTTCTGAACACACCCGGATGTTTTGTATGTTATTCTCTCCATGTACCTTTGGTTATTCTGTTGATCGAGGTTACACGGGACTTGAAAAGTTCAGTCCATAAGGAAATAGTTTGACCACGCCAGTGTATATGTATTTGTTCAAAGTCATACCCTTGTCAGTGGTTGTCTTTGGTTATATCTTAACGCGATTTGTGTTTAATGTCAATTGATGCTGATAGCAGATCTCTGAAATCTCTGTTAAATATATTTACTGCTTGAGACCATATTGAGTAGACATTTATCTATTGTTGAAGACAGTATCTTGACCTGTAGATGTCCCTTTTTGGTGTCGATTGATTGCTGTCCCTTTGATGTAGCCAAACATTTCCTTTATATCATAGACAAGTGTCCTTTCATTGTATATGAATAAAGCCAAATTTAGATGAAGGGAATGTTAATAGTTAGTCAATGCTTATAAAACCTTTTCTATCAAATGTCTTTATCTGAGTATCATCATACTGTTTGTAGGTCTATAAATCTTAGGATGAAAGTAGTTATAATTTGTAGTTATAATTACTGACCATAAACATGTGTCCTGACATTTAACAAATAGAGCATTAGCCCGTTCAATCTGATTAGGTGTAAACGCCCAAGAGTATGAAAGAAAACGAAAAATTCAAATTCTGTTTTGTGAATTAAAAAACATTTGTTAATGCATCACTAATACTGCCATTTTCATAATGGGTTAGGATGTTTTAAATTTCAGTTTTGATAAACGAGTTCACATTAAATATTATGATATGTTTTGTATAAAAACGTGTTGTAAGTTGAGAAAAGAATGTTTAGTACATACAATGTTTAATGAGGTTCAGTCACCTTGCAGTGTCACCAACATCGTAGTGATCCAACAATGACGAAAGAATAAATCTAAATATTCTTATTACTTTTGTAAGCTGATCTGTGTCTGTATTTTTCTACAATTATTTTTAGAGGACCAATAAACTTACTTTTTTATATGAATAAAGGAGATGTTATACATACTTCATATAAGACAGTAACCCAACGACTTAACAACGCGAAATAAATCTAGGGGTAAACATATATGATTATGAGATGTACAATAAACGTCTTATAATAGCTGTTCAATGGGACAATGGGACCAAGTCATTTTACAAGACCCACTCATATACCATTGCGTTAGTGCCCCCTTTTGATCTGCAATTGACTATTAATGCACCGGAGACTCAGCTTGAAATGGATCCAGAAAATGTATTGTATCAATGTTACCAGTTATACAGGCTACACGAAAATGTACTATGTGTTGTTGGTAGTTGTTTTTCTTTGTTTTTATGTAGGTGTTGGTGGTAGCTGTTTGTCTCATTTTTAAAATTAAGGAGATGAGGTACGATTGACAATGAGACAACTATCCACCAAAGTTCAAATAAAGTGGATGTAAGCAATTATAGGCAACCGTACGGCCTTCATGACAGACATGAACCAATGACAACCACTGAACTACAGGCTCCTGACGTTGGACAGGCAAAGAATGTGGCGGGGTTTAACATGTTTGTGAGCGCTCCACCCCCCCCCCCCCCCCACCCCCCGGTAACCTGTGAAAGTGGTGTAACAGCACAACATAAGAACAAACTATAAAAATCAGTTGAAAAAGGCTTATCTAAACAGATCGATACAAAGCAGAAAAACATCAAACATAAACACAGACCGGACGTGGCAGGATATTTATCATCCCTCATCCCTAACAACAAAAAGGACACAAAGTACAGATCTCATAGTACTCGCAATTACTGACAGCTAGTTCAAAGCCAGTAACAACTAATAAAAAAAATCATGTATCTAAAACTAAAATGTTTTCATGTGCGTCTTTTTTCGGAGGAGTCGGGTGTTGGTCATTGGTGTGGTCTGTTGTAGTGTCCAATGGTTTTGGACATTCTCGTTATCTTTTACAATATTATATGATACCTCATCAGTCACTGTTCTGGATAGATCTATACTGTACAATACCAATGGTCTTTTTATCATTACTGACTTAAAATTATATGAAAGTGGTATTGATATTGGCTGGATGCTCATTAAGACAATCACCAACATGGACCCGTGTAAAACAGTTAATTAGTATACATCAAAGGTGCATGCTAATGTTGGTTTTTATTCATTCCATAGATGTTCTTCTTCATATCGAAAGGACCTGTCGATGAACTAAAAATCCAAGATTGTCAACAAATAACAACAAGATCGAAATGGTCCAATTTTATTAAATTGATAAACAGAATGATTGCGGCAACGGTTGTGTTTACTTGAAACAAACTCACTTGATCTAAAATTTACTGGTAAATAAAGAAAAAAAATATAAAGGAAAGGCAGGCGGAAAAGAAAACAAATTAAAGTAATAAAATATTGTATTCATTATATGACTCTTATATGTGAACAGCGCATTCATGCACCGTGTATATAGATATAGGAAGATGTGGTATGAGTGCCAATGAGACAATTCTCGTCTTCATTTTAACTAGCAGTCATTAATTTTACGAATGAAAATTATTGAGCATTACATTTGTATAAAACTTAGCTGTTGGCATTTAATTTAAGGGCATTTTGACATCTTATTTCTCATAACTTTAAGGTGCTAGCTTTGCTGCATGGTGTCCGGAGACGGCAACAATAGGAGAATGGATTGAGGTGTCTTTCGACGAACCAATACGACTGTCTTCTATTGAAATACAAAAACCTGTTGGTTCAAGTTCACAATGGCCAACAGAGTTAGATATACTAATAGAAGAAGCTCAAAGTTTCCCTGGTAATCTTACAAATTCAGGAGAGGTGGGTAGCTATTTGATTCGATTTTAAGTGAAGAAAAAAAATGCAATTAAGAAAAGGGAAAATCTTCTAGTGTGTTGCATGTTTTCGATGTGCCTACGAACACTTTGATCACAATCTCCAAACTATTATAAATCAGTATGGTAGTGCAAATGAAAGTCATGTTTTATTCGAACTGATTAACGAACTATTAAAAAAGCTTAATTTGTTTGCTTGCAAATGGCAAAATCAAAACCCCATGTTAATTTCTTATAAGATACTTGCACATACCCTCTTTTAAATCATTGCTCTCAGAATTCATTCCATATTTTTAGCATAATCCACGTTTAGGATTACATCTGATTTTTCATGGACTATATATATATATACAACATTTCTTTAATCTACAATGGTTCTTGAACAAAAATGTGTTGATTGACAAAGGTCGTTTGGACAACGTGATATCAAGAATCTATGCTATACTAGCACATTGAATTGAAAAGAGATTGTCTTTTAAATGGTGGGTTCTATAGATATAAATTAGACATAGTATTTATAAGCAGTTTTACAGGCTTCTTTATGCTAACAAAATTCTCCTCACAGTCAATCTATGCATTTCCTAGTCGCAGCATATACTCTTTTTTTTTTTACAGAAAATAGAACTTGTTCCCTCAAACGTAGTTCAAACATTCACATTGACGAATACCTTTGTAGTAAGGCGTGTTCGATTAGTAGTAGCAAACTTTACAGAGGAACCATGTTTTAGATTCGAAATTAATGGATGTCCAGTAAAAGGTATGTGGGTATTTCAATTTTATATGGTTTTGATTCTGAAAACTTGCTTATAGGTGTGAAAATTATTTGTTGAACGTATATTGTTGTTACTCGATTTGTATGAACGGCAATGCTTTTTAGGTGACGACTCTATTCTGAACTTTTCTATTAACCGTTACTTAGTTATCGGTCTGTTCTGTCCTCGATGTATACTCTAAGCATATTTATCATGTGGTAACTATTTTTTCCAAGCAGATAAAAAAAAAAGGTTAAATTCGGTCACGTATATTAATTGTATATATGATGACTCTGGTAGTGTAGCATTTAATTATGTCCCCCATGAAATAATGTCCACCGGACATTATTTCTTAGTAAATACTGTCCATGGACAATATTTACTTATTTTAAAAGTGCCCCGGACACAATTTCCTATGAAAATATGATATGTCCTCGGGTATGAAAAAGTGTCCATGAATGGCATTTAATACTATAATTCTGTCCAGGTGGACATTTTTTTCACAGGACATTATGTCCGACAGACAATTTTTTATATTATTAAAGTATTAAATGTTATCCATTGCCTTGTTATTACTCGACGTATTTTAACCTATAATTGCGACCTTTATTACAATATTACTTTGACAGAGAGATGTCTCATTGGCACTCATACCGTCCTTATCTTCTTATTTATATTTTGTAATATATATACATGTATAATGATTTAAATTCAAACAAGTAACAGATGTTGTTCAGTATTATTTTCCTTGGAGGACACAATTTATTAACAACTACTTCGAAAAATTGTTCTGTGTAGGTGGACCATATTTCAAAACTTTTGCAGTAAAAATCTGTCCACTTGAGGGACAATATTTCATGGCAATGGACATTATTTAATACCAAAATTCTATGAAAAACTGTCCAGGTGGACATTTTTTCACAGGACACTATTATGTCTTACAGTTGTACTGATCGAATTTAATATTACACTGATTGAGTGAAAGTCAAACCACGAGGACTTTTACGACTTTTTTTAAATATACAAAATATTACCCCTTCAAGCTTTTTGTTTGCAAAAAGGCATGGGAATTTTCTTGATATTAATTGTTTGTTTTAAATTTGAAATTTAAATTGACTATCGAAGCATCAGTTGTATCCTGGAACTTGATTGTACGGAATTTATAAACATCCTGTCCGATTTGACTCGTAAATTATTTTTTTCGCGGGGTTAATTTCAAGAACAAATCTGATTCAACACTGATCCCATAGTTGTCGATTGTTAGTACTTCGAATGTAGGAATTGGGTTTCTTTTTCAAGAACTTTCATTATTTGTACTTATATGCATCTCTTTCTCCATGGTTATTAATTTTCCAGATGATGCACAGGTTCATTATAACATTGACAAAAATGGCTTTGTTTACACCTCGAAAATTACTATGAGCACAGACAAACCTGTGCAGTTGGAAAAGTTTTCAGGTCTAGCATCCACTAGATATACAAACATGTTTAAATGCATTTTGTGATTCAGAAAGATAAAATGTTTTTTTTTTAATTGGATGTGCATTTTTTTCATCACTGCATATGTTGGTAAAAAAACAATAACTGAATTACATTTTATTCTGTCCGCTCAGATTAAATCACACTGTTGTGTAGATATCTATTGTCTATCATCAATGAATAAAATGCAATGCAATTGTTACCTGAGAGTGGTCATCTCAAAGATTTAACCTAACTTACACTGTTACATGTAGTTTATTTTTAGGACTTCTGCAGGAACGAAAAAAATGGCCATTTAAATTCAAAAAAGGTTTTATCTTTCTGGAACCTAAAATGCATCTAACTTTTATACATCTAGTGGAAGCTAGGCCTTAAAACTTTTCAAACTGTACAGGTTTGTCTGTACTTGGAGGAGTAAATTTCTATGTGTAATCGGTATTTTTGTCCATTTGTTATGACTGAGCCTTAAACTCAAATCAAATTACAACAGAGACATTATTATATGTCTCTGATAATAATGGTCCAATACTATATGTCCCTGTAAATAATGAAGGCACACACCAGGGTTTGACATTAACTATTTCATCAACTTGACCTTCGGGCAAGTGACCATAGTATAATTTACTTGTCCGAAAGAGAAAACCACTTGTCCCAAAATTGTACTTGTTTAAGAAATTTTAAACTGCCATTTATTGACATAAAACCTTGTAAATGAATTAAAAAAGGGGTGAAATGTACCTGATTCATGAAAGAGTTTCACCAAGCCACTTGAACCACACCAGTTCACCAGTGACCTAACAGAAAACTCAACGAAGAATGTATGGTTTTAGACTTTACAAAATATTTCTTGAGTGTTTTGTGTTCATTGTTTTTTGTCCAATTTACTATGAACTATTTGTTTGTCTTTTTCAGTATTTACAAATTATTCCAATTCACACTATTTTCTATTACCTCAAAGTCTTTTCCAAGATTCAATAAATCTTGTATTCCTCTTTTTTCATATTTTGATTTTGTTATATTATTTTCAGCTGGGATAGTTTTCCTAAAATAGTTAGGTCTAATAATCTGATAAGTTAATTAAAGAATGCATCAACAACTGAATTGTACTCTGGCCATTATTTTTGATTGTCTATAGTCATGATAGTTAGAAAGGGAAAATACTAAAAATATGTAAATTGTCGATACGGTCTGGGTTGGTTAATACAATGATTTATTGATAAAAAGAGAATGAATTAAGACGAATCGGAATTATTTAAAGATTTTAACTTGTAATTTTTACTTGTCCACCAGACAAGTACACTGCAGCTTTTACTTGCAATTGTAATATAAGGAAAAGTACAAAGAAAAAGTTTTTCTGGCTGAACATTAATGTTTATAAAATTTTGTAGATCCTGATCCACCAGAAATTCCTGATTTACCAGATTTAGAGTTTACATATAATAACCCAGATGACTTACGGCTTAAATGCTCATTCGGTACTACATTTAGTTACAGTGTTCAGTATGATGTTACGTGGGATGATAATGGAAAGATCCTATCACAGAAACTTTTACCCAATACACAAGTGTCCGATACGTTACACTTTACCTCGGCTGATCTAGACTTAGTATCAAAGGTATATATATATACTTGAAACAAATTAAACCATACTTTCCTGCAGGTACTGTTTTTAAACAAGAGTCATATTTTAGTTTTATGCTTTCATACATTTCTTGATTCTTATACCAAATATGCAGCCCACCCCACAATTTCAAAGAATACATGTTGTTAATTTAGAACCTGAATTCAAAAAAACTTTTAATCATCCAGACAGTGAAAGTTTTGAGAAAAGTTTTAGAATCATGGAGAAAAATTAGTGTAAAACTGATATTCTGTTAGTACACAATTTAATTATTTGAATAAAGAAAGTATGTTATAAAATTACATTAAAAATCTGGATTGAAACACAATTAAGATATGGGTTTAAATTACCAAAATTAAACTGATATAATGAATCCAAGGTTAATCATTTTCACTTATTATTGATCATTTGTATTTGTATTTTCAAATCATGAAAATATGTGTCTTATACCACCATTTACTTTCTCCAGATAAAATGTATGGTAAAGGCATGCAATACAAAAGATTGCCCTACACTTTTCGGTAAAAAGAAATCCAGCAATATCTTCAGACCAGAAATAAAGGTGAGTTTGGTTGTCTTAATTAAGAAAATATCAGTACAATCATAGAAGATTGCTTTTGTATTCTACAAAAGAGGTTCAGTCATCGGTACCTTACTTTAAGATCACATGATTACCATAAGATAAAAGAAATACAAGGATAAAGATAAATATTGAATTGGTTTATTAGGTCAATGTTAGAATTATTGTGGCTAAATACATGTAATAGTTGATTAAAGGGTAAAGTCAACCAATCAACACAATTTAGCATATTGTTAATATCTGACCTTCAGAATACTCCTTAGTATGACCAATACTACGGTACCAATAAAGTTTGAATACCTTCACTTTATGTTTTGACAAGGAACATGCTGCTTATCATACAGTGAAATCAATTTACATTTATCAAAGTAATATATGGACTATATATGTGATAAAGCATAAAAAAAATAAAAACAGATTTTCCCACTCACCTTTCATTTAAAATTATGTAATTCAACTAATTTGCATAACTGGACAGGAACTTGGATACACTTTATATACCAGGGGGTACCAGGGGGTATGTATTTCTCCTTGGTATCTTCTTCTGCTTTTTGATAACACTGGATGAAAAAAAAGAGAAATGTTGATAAAAAATCTGCTATTCGAATTTCATTAGATATGCAAAAATTGTACTTTGTTTATAAAATTATTTCACTCACAATTCTATGTTCATTTGTAATTTAATTTGACATTTTTGAGTTACTTGTTATTTTTTTTTCAGATTAAGAATGGAACATCATTGACTGTGAGAGAAGGTGGAGAAGAGAGTTTTGTTGTGATAACATCGAATGTTCCCCCGGTTGTTTACTGTAGGGCTCAAAGTCTTGATGATGACTGTACTGTGTTTGTACAACTTCGTTCTAGTGAACAAAATCCAGTTCAATGCAAAAATGGTATGTAACAAAGCATTTGTTTTTATTCTTAGACTTTATTATATTTCGGAAGAATAGTTGAAATATTTGGAACAGTAAGTTCCTGGTATATTTTATATGCACATATATATATACATTTTCTTTGTAATTGTCAATTTGAAAATTTGGCTTTGATTTAAAACTTTAAAGTATAAGTAAGGTAAAGATGCTAAAGTATTTAGATATTGGATTTCATATAATAGTTCATTTTAATTTTTTTACACATGCATAGATTGATTGAGACAGGTTGGAAATTCACTCACTGAATAATACTTGTACATATTTTTACAGTCTACGAGTTGTCAATTCATAAAAAAAAAAAAAAGAAACTCATATTTCATCTCGATGACTTTTGATAAGTAAACATTTGTCAATAAGTAAAGTTTTTACCTTTTATTTCTTGTGAAATTAAATGCTAATGAACATTTGTTAAAGGTTTGTGGTAAAAATAAAAAAAAGTTTATAGAAATGAGGTGTTACTGCTTTGTATAACATTTTAAAATTTCTCTACTTGCAGGTTTAATGTTGAATATTATGATCTTTAATTTTTCATTAGAAGCAATAAAAAATTAGAGAACTACTTTAAAAGGAACCTATTTACTTATTCTTTTTTTATTCTTGTATTTCCTAAAGCTGCAAACTAGCGTTTCATATGCCTACCAATACTGCAAGTTGGTGTGAATAATGCCCTGAAGAGAATATTGAGTGATTTTCAAATCTCTATGTTTATACTGGCAAATGATGTCAGCAACCTCTCAAAGATTATCAGCCTTTTTATAAACTGACGTTTACAGAACTATCTGAACTTTTTCAGGACATGACATAACTCAGGTTGTATTTCCTGAGGAAGGAGGGGAAACAAAGTCTTGTACAGTGACAGTGACGTCCGATAACTGGGACAAAGATATCAACATCCCCGTCAAAGCAGCAATGGACGGAATAATTGATGGCATGAAGACAGTCACTGTTACCATGACAACTAAAGTAGAAAATGTTGCCATGATTACAAATGTGAAATCTATTCAGGTATCTAGCCATTTATAGTATGGTCAAGGGACCTGCAAACTCTTCTGATTAATGTAGGATCCCCCCATGAGAGGTATTGACCTGACTTTTGAAATTCTTCACTATATAAACTATATATATACCTCAAAACAGACATTCAAAGGTGCTAGAATGTCATTTAAGCCCACATTTACTCACTCAAAATCATTGTGTATTAGATTAAAATATGTATTATATCACATGCTTGAGAGAGAAACAATGTACATAAGGTCTTCTTGTGTTTAGAAGTTGACAGGTATATATGAACCAGATATGTGGTTTTCTATGTGATTATATATATGAATTCTGAATATTATCTCAGTAAATTGTTGGGTCGCAGATAGATGGATAACATTAAACCTTATTATTATAGACGTCCATCATCGTTCAAATTAGTGCAACTTCTCAGCACTGAAAATGTCAAAGATTTGCGTAATTTGTGTAAATTCTTGTTTAATGCACTTTATCATAGGACCGAACTGTTAGTGGTCAATACTTGATATTTATTTGCTTCTCTGATGGATTATGTCATGTTGTGTTATAAAAAATGTATTTGTATTTATTGCACTGATAAGCATAATGTGCTTAAAGTAATATTGAATTGAAATTGAAATTGAACACATTGAAAGGTTGTAGTTTCACAGCTGTTGAAATTGTTGATTGTGCTGACGTAAATGATTGCAGTTATTTGTTTGAGATCTTAATTATTATACATTTATTTTGAATAAAACATATTTCAATTAAAAATGATTTAAGAAGTATAGAACTAAAAGCAACAGGTACTTTAATATGTTCAAATGAATTGCATCAAAGTACTCATAAGACTTTTTTCTATCTAAGATTTATTTAAATTTTATTCTATTTGAGATTTATATCAATTTCAGGACAAATAGTTTATACATATATAAAAATTAATTTGAAGGAATGTTTACATGTTTATTACCGTAACAAGGTATAAGTACATGTACTACTATTGTAGAATAACACATTTTGTTGAAACAGCCCTATTGAGTTACATTAAAGTATATGCTTTTCAGAGCACTAAATTTTGATTTTTTTGTGTATGTGATGTATTCTCAAAATTTTTCCATTTTTGAAAAAATGTTACTACATTATCCCAAGTAAATAATGTATAGGTAGCTTCTTATGAAGATTACAAAAAACACTGCAACTAGATGAACGATGGTAGTCTGTCAAATGTCAGCTGTCCTGTTCAATGGAAAGTAACAACTTTAGCACGTATTTCTCGGTACATTTTTATAAAGAGCAGCTAAATTAGGGGCTGGGTAGGATTTATAGAATAGAGAATGATGGGCCAAAAAAAAAAAAAATAAAGACTAGAGAATAATGGCCCCAAAATATAAAGAATAGATTATAATTGGGTTCTAAAATATACAGAATATAGAATAACAGGGAAAAAGTATAGGATAGCAAAAAAGGTTAAAGGTTACCAAAGTCAAGATCCCATGCAGACCCTCCTAAATGCCACTACAGAAGTTGCTCATGCACCTAACACAGAGTGTATAAGTTACTGTGACTCATTTTTTAATGTTTTTTTAAATAAATAAATTTAATCTAGATCAAAGAAGATGAAATATTATTAGAATCCTGCACACAAACATGTAAAATAAAGTGAATAAATTATGCAGTATGTTTTCTAGCAACTGTGGTTTATAATATTTGTATAAAAACTTTTACACTTGTTTGTTATGTAAATGGAAAGCATTTATTTTTTTATATCATGGTATTTGATACTGAAATAGCATGAACTGAATTTAAAGGACTTTAAATGTCATTTTGATAATAGCTATAAAGCCTAAAATCCTTTTCATGATTATTGAATTTCTCCTTTTTACCTAGTTAAGTTAATTTTAGCAGCTCATTTTACAATAATAAATCACAGTTGATAATACATTTTTGGTTTATCATAATAGAATTCAAATAAAATTCATTTAAATGAAATATTTGTTAGTTCAATTAAATGTCACATGAAGATCATTATCCACCGTGACAAAAAATTATTAAATGGATACATTGGTTTATCTATATTTTCCATAGTTATGATGTATTATATATTCTCTTGTGAAATACAAACTATTATTGAAAGGATGTTATTTTTTTTAAAGTTTCAGACACTTTCATCTTTTCTTTATTATGTTATTATACCTCTGCAAACTACAAATAATAGCTTCCTGAAATTAATTTTCACTCATTATTTTCAGTCGTCATGTGAGCATGCTTTACCCTGTCACATTGTTTCAGATTCATTGCTCATTGACTTCCTGTTTACCGAATATTTATAAATTCTAACCAAAATGGCCATGTATGAAATTTTCGTCGCATTTTTCTTTGGAACTAGCTATACTTCAAATAAGAGCTTCCTGTTTGCTATCAGGCTTCATGTGAACATGCTTTACCATGTTAGGTATTTTACGATTCATTTCTCTTCACCTCCCTGTTTACTGAATACTTGATAGCGGGGATATCATTTAATAGGGTAGCAATAGCTCACATCAACTTGTAACCTCCCTGTTTACTGAATACTTGATAGCGGGGATATCATTTAATAGGGTAGCAATAGCTCACATCAACTTGTATTATTGTTATGTACGTAGCTCCATTTGAAATTGATATTTATTTTACAGGTCAGTGTTGAAGATTCTGACATGGATAGTGTATGTACAGCACAGACTGGATTGCATGTAAAGACTTTTGATAACAGGTACAATCTTCATTGGTCTTAATAAGCATTTGTTTCTCCTTGACTCACAGGCCCTAATTTTTACTTTGACCTACATAAACAAATCCAGACTTGAAACCTTAGAACCAACTCATATTTCTT
The DNA here is from genome assembly GCF_021869535.1 of Mytilus californianus. NCBI lineage: Eukaryota > Metazoa > Mollusca > Bivalvia > Mytilida > Mytilidae > Mytilus > Mytilus californianus. The sequence goes on along the minus strand of NW_026262679.1, from coordinate 123,974,577 downwards.
TTGAATTAATCTTTTGGCTGCCTACTGATTCCATTTTTAGAACATGGATAAATAGAATAACACATATATACTTTCAGTAAATGCATTTTAAATGTCAAGTGTAAACTAGTAGTGTCCTGAAGTGCAAGTGAATAGTCTTTCAAATTTTGTGAATATACTAGCTCTTTTAAAACTTCAAATTCAGATAGGTTTATATGATGTCATTTACATTTATCATAGAATGTACAACACATCATAATAACTAATGTACACTTAACGTACATGTACATTACAGTCAGCCTTACATCTGTACATTGTCACCAATTACTGTAAATGCTCTCATCACCTTCAAAGCAATGTTTATGACGAAAGGCAAGATTTTTAAGTGACTGAAGTAATTGTTAGTGTTTAATCTATACAATTTGAATTTATCTGACTATATGCCACACATTTATCTGACTATATGCCACACAACATTTTTAACTTTGTAATTTACTTTATTTACAGTTATTACACTGGTATGAGTGAAGGGGAGCATGTTTTCTACAAACACAAATCCTTGCCTGTTGAAGTAAGTGTTTATGACTAAATATCTAAAAGTACTGAACTAGGTCTATGGGTAAACAAAAACTGTTTTTGTCTGAAGTATTCATGTAAGTAAGGATTTTCACTGCTAATGTATCTTATTCTGTATAAACAGATTAAAAAACCAAAATCAAAGTTAGTTTTGATTTAAATTTGCTTTGATTTAAACTGAATAATGACAGTTTTTTTCATTTCTAAATGATCTATTAAAGATTGTTCTAATACAAATTACTTATGACTTTATTTTTTTTTTTAAACTAACAAATTCTTTTAAATATTAAGAATAAGTAAGTGAACATGGTTATGAACTTGATGGTAGAAATTTCATGTAAGGTGAGGCTAAATAACCTGTTATGTAGGTACCTGTTTGGTTTCTCTCTCTAGATGTCATCACATTTTCATTTTTAGTCTTGTCATTTCCAAAACTAGAAGACATTATTTTGAATTTTCATGTATTTTCACGTATTGATATTTCATATCAATCTCAACTAGAGATGAAACAGTTGTGCAATATTATGTTGAATGCATCTTAAGTATATCATTTTTAGAATAGGGACAGAATCTCATGAGAAAGTAGTTCTACAATGAAACAACATTTATAAATGTAAAATCTTCAAAATTGATAATGTATGTATATTTACAGATCCGAACCTTCCATCGTCATTGTGGTGGGCTAAGTTTGATATGTATCTGTGGAGTATCTATTAGGGTAGAGGATGATGTCTTCACACTTGACAAGTGTGGGGGAGACGATGAAGAAGCTATCATTCCAGAACAACCAATCAGAGCACAGTTATACACGATTGGACCTGTTAACCCAGACTTCAGAATGGTTTCAGTCTATGAAGGAACCCAGTATGATGTAAGCTTCATTCAGTTTTAACAATGCACACATTTGACAATATATACACATAGATATATAAATATAATGACATATAATTGCAGTTGCATGATCTCTTCTTGAGAAATAAATTTCAAAATATATTTAAAACAATTGCTTAAATAGAAGTTTCTTTACAGATACTTTGGAACTATTATGGAATTTATACTAACATAGAAAGGATTGTTTTTCCAGATATATTTACCATCAGGCAGTGAACTGATAGTTAAAACAAGTCCAAATGGCTACCTGAGTGTCTGGTTTTATCCTTCTTTAATGGACATGGACATGACAATGGGTAAATAAAACAATTTCTCAATGTATTTCTCTGAATTAAACATAGAAAAATAAATTTTTGAAACCTAAAACATTTTTTTAGTTTCTATGGTAACATCTTACATTAATTCTCTTGGAGGTTATTTATTTTGTGATTTTCAAATTGAGATAATAAAGTGATAATGTCTTAGAGGTCTCTGACAATAGAATTTTTTTTTCATAGTGTAAATTTGGAAGTTTAGGCGTGTATCTAATATTATTCTGATTGTTAAACAACTGACACAAATGTGAGATTCATAATTGCAGTTTCAGAAAATAGTGCACACAAATCATGCAATGGTGCACACAAATAATGCTAACATAATGTGAATTTTTATTTTTGCGAAACATATTTGTAATTTTCACAATAATAAAAACATTGCAAACATTTCTGAATTTACAGAAGAAGATATTCACCGAATGGAATTTTAAAACCAGATTTCTATTTATTTTGCAGGTTTATGTGGTACTTATGACAACAACGCTACCAATGATTTTATGATGATGAACGGTAACGTCGAACAAGCTAATGGTAGATACGTAGATGACTTTGTTACTTCTTGGAGGTAATGCTTTTAGTGACAATTTTATAAATTGAAGGCCTCTTTAGTTCCAAGCTTTAATTACAGATTTACAGATAGTTACAGAGTTGTTTTTTTTAACTTGCATTAAATTTTGTCCACTTCAATCTGCAGGGTACAAAGTTATTTTTTTTTTTCTATCTTTTAACCAACTTTATAAATATTTTATTTTGCACTAATAGTTAAAAGTAATCTTTATGTAAAGCATGAATTGAAAGTTTCTTCTTTATTTTTTATACTTCTCATCTTTGTATTGGGTACTTCAACTTTGTCTCATTATTTCAAAAAATTTAGACTTAAAAAACTAAAAACCATTATTGGCTTTTTACTCAATAGTTGATAAATAGCATGATATAAAATTCAGGGTCCAGACAGAAGATTCACTGTACCTTGGAAAATGTCCAGACATGCCCGCTGTGTCTACACCAACAGACAAAGATGTATGCGATTGTTCTACAACTACTGCAGACTGTGGTTACTATGGAGAAGTGAGGACTTGTGGGATAGCCAAAGATTTTAGTCGAGGTTAATACTGTATATGTTTGGTAAAATCTTGGAGGGTGTAATAAATCAAAATTTGTTTACAATTTTATAAAGCATTATTTGTGAAGGACTTTCATATTTTATTAGTTATAAAATAAGATGGCATATGTTTTTGAAAGATATAGTGTGGGATGAAAATTACTAAATAATTAAAAAATTCATTCTTTTTTGGTCAGAAATACTTTGAGCATTTCTAACATTTATGGTTTAAATATCATTCTGAGAAAGGTAAACTTAATAAGAGACTATTTCCTTCACAAAGATACCAAAGGGATATTCAAACTCATTAGTTACAATGGCAACACACAATAACGATCAAAAGACTAACAACAATATACTAAACACAATGAACATGAAAAGTCAGGTATTTTAGAAGCAAAGGTGCTGAAATTATTCCTCCTAATATATAACTCTAAACCAGTTATCAAAAGCTTCTCTGTGATTGCCATTACCTGTATTAAAATGATGATATATATAATGCTTGAACATATTTTGTACAGGTATGGATAAAACTGATTATTTGAAGACAATGAGTATGTTCCCACAGTACTGTGATCCAGACTCGACTATACCTACCCCTGGTATCTTCAAAGATTGTGACACAACTATTGACAAGGTATATATTTTGAGGGTGGTAAAGGGGGGACCTGAACACGGAAACACGTGAAATAAAAATCGAAAAAACGTTGCACGGAAAATAAAAATCGGGAAAAACGAAGCACGAGAAATAAAATCGTAAATATAATGGAAAAAAGTACTAAAAGTTATTACTCAGCCGTTCTTGGAGATCATACAGTCATTATTTATGGACATGAAGACCCTGCGGTCACCTTTTAGCGTCTGATAGTTGCATTTGATTTGAAAAAAATTATTAATTGTAATTTGATGGACTTTATTACATACCATACATATAATATAGAATTGTAAATATCCGAGGTGACTTTGAATTAGTCCCGGTTTACTTTTTAATCAAACGCGGGACAAGCACGAGAAATTTAAGAGTACCGACACGAAACACGGAAAATCAATAAGGGGAAACACGAAGCACGCACTTCAAACCAAACACGAGAAAACAAGGAAATAAAACGTCAAAACACGAAAACATGTGAAATAAAAAAGCCAAAAACGTTGCACAAAAATAACCCTTTACCACCCTCTATTTTCATTACTAAAATTAACAATCTATAATGACAATGAAAGCTTGTTCTGGATACTGTTATTGAACTTCATAGTAAATGTTCACACAAAAATGTGGAAAAATGAAATAATGGTAATGAAAATCCCTATAAGTTGTTTGTTGTATTTCAAAAAATCTGTGATTTTGTCCAAATGCTCCTATTACTTCTTATTTCATAGGAAACATTAAGTTCTATATTCAATCTCTAGTACATCATTTGATCAGAGTTAAATCTTGAATCAGCAGAAGTGAAGTGACTTTTTTCTGATCAGTTTAAGATTTTACTTCTCTTATTTTCTACTCTGTTATGTAATACTAACACCATAGAATGTAGCCTCTACAAATTTTATTTTAAACTGCAATTTGATTAATTAATTTGATTTAGAATGCAGCTTGGCAAGGTGCTTGGACAGAAGAGATAGCCATGGCATACTGTCAGAATCAGACGGACCGTGTAATAAAAGAATGTGGAAGTTTTGTGGACTACATGACAGAAGATATTAACAACTGTGTTCACAATATAAAGGTAAGCAGATTAAGCTTTGTGGCTTAGTGGTTTGGAATTGTCAACGAAAATCATCTTTCAATGGAAAAATAAAACATGTAAAATCTGATCCTACAAAAATGAGAGAGAAAACATGAATATCGTTTGTTTGAAATGTTTATTTTATATGTATAAAATTGAACACTAAAATTTTTTATTGACAAATTAAATAAAAATGCATGAAAATAGCATAAAATTTTGGGTGAAATAATAATTATAACCTATTGATTTTGAAAGTTTTTGCTCTGTTTCAGTTTTCTGGAAAGACGATGTATGCTTCCATAATTGATGAAGATTTAGAACAGAGGTGTAGATACCAGTTACAAAAGAACATGTCTGTAACAGTTACGGATGTATCACTATGTCCTTATGATTGTAGTGGCAATGGGCAGTGTAATGATGGTAAGTGATATCCCTTTGAAAATATTGATAAAGTTTCCTCAAATATCCAAATGTTCTGTTTTAAAAAGATTTGACACAATTGAGTTAACTGATTTTTCACTTGCATGCCCTGTAACTACTTTAGTTCCACCTGTTTCATCATTTGAATTAATGTGTTTCATCCTTCAATGGCTTATATCTCAAAAACAAGGACACACAACATTCATTTTTTTCTGCTCTTTTATTTATATACTATCAATATATAACAGCCTTTTAAAAGGCTTTTTATTTTGAATCAAAGCAGCGAATATCCTTAAAGCATATAACAGAATTTAATATTAAACAATGAAAAAAATGAATAATTTGTCCCCTATTTCATGAGTGTGATATTGATGAAAAATGTTAATTCTTATATTTACTTTTAGGTGTATGTAACTGTGCAGAGGGTTTTATTAATTTTGACTGCAGTGTGAATGCCAGTGTTCCTGCAATGATTACCTCTCTTGATGAAGACTTATATAATGAGCTGGAGAAGAATGATGATAAAATTGTCAATGTTTTTGGTTATAATTTTGTAGACAGTGACATGTTAAAAGGTTATATAAGAGAAATTGAGGTATGCATTTGCTTATAAATGTTTTGTTTGTTAAAGAAATTAATGCAAGAATATAAATTGATAATTTTGTTATTTTTATGAATTAAGAAAGATTTTGAGTCAAAGTTGATGAGAAACCATGTTGATGTACCAAAAATAGACATGTACAGAAATGTTTACTTTATTGTAATGTTTTTTAATGAAAGAACAACAATAATGACATATGAGAATATAAATAAAGCCATGCAGAATGTCATTGTTCAATGAAAAATTCCAATACTTCAAAATAATTCCTTATATTTCATGGGATTTTAGATTCCTATCTATCTATCCATCCTAAATCTTTATCTTTTTTTATATCTAAAAAGACTTTGTCTATTTAAAGTAATATGTTTCTAGGAGACATGTATAATATACTGAATTGTAGGTGGAAGAATCTGGATACAATGTATCATCCACTTGGTCTGAAGTACAAGTCATGTTTGTCAGTAGTAGTATGGTGACCTTAACATTACCCACCAGAGGGAGCTACGAAGTCACTGTCAGCAATGTCAACAGTACAGAAAATGTAGCTGATCCCAAGGTTACAATAAGTTACAACCCTGCATGTTTCAACTGCAGCACCAATCCTGTTGGCTGTAAACTAAAGGTAGGTAACCTGTACATTATCCAGTAGAGGGAGCTATCATCAATTACAAAAATTGTTCAGATGATATAGCTGATCAATAGTCCACTTTAAGTTGTAATCCTGCTTATTGTCTCATCTTGCAAAGCTGGATGTTGTCAATCTGTCCTGCGGTAGTCTGGGTTGTTTTTTCATATGTAGCCTTTGAAAAAAACTAGTTTAGGTAGCAATATTTGGTCAATATTGGCCTTTTTATTTTATATTTGATGTGTGATTATGGTATCTGTGTTGCTGAAGAAAATATTTGTGGCAGATCATAGTTTATTGGAAATTTTAAAATAGTAAGCCATAATTTCATGAAAATTTTATTGGAAGTGAAGCAATAACAGAGTAAGAGGTAAGATGTCTAAAATATCAGGTCAACTCCATGGTATATCAAAGATAACCACAGTCTGCCAAAGATGATTTGGATTCTTATAAAAAAGTGAACATCAAAAAATGAAAAAAATTATTTTGCATTGGGTGATATTTTATGATGTTTTTGTGCACAAAACATATGGTTATTTCATTATTTTTTGTCTATCATGGTTTCTTGAGTTTTTTAATATTGAACATACCACAAAGGAACAGGTGGACAACAGAATAGAAAAACATTCAAACTTGAACAGTTATAACCTTATAACTTCAGTTTTTATTTTTATGTTTAAAAGTTTTCTAACATATACATTTCTTATATTTTTCCAGGATAACGTATGCTATATTAATGGTAAATGCTACAATGTTGGTGATCGTAAGCCTGACAACCATCTAGAGGGCTGTCTATCTACTAATTCTTCCATATGGTCAGATGTTAGTGGTAAAGGTAAATACTTATATGTATCCATAGAGTTAGAGTGGCTGCTGAGAAGTCAGTCTTGTAAATTTGATATTTTAATATTATTGTGCCTCATGCAGTTGTGGAGGTTAAAATGTTGTTGAATCCAAACATCGAGCTGCCATCACTTTTGTTGTTGTCTGGAACACACTTAATTTGTGTTGAAATTTCAAATGAAGGTTTACTTTTATCAATAGCTTGAATGGTTAAACTTTCACAAAAATGTGAAATAAGGAACCATTTTCTAGGAGGTTTACTCATATGAGTACTTCATAAAAACTCAAGAATACTGGATAGCACCATTTGTGTTTATATGATTTTGTTAAAAACTTTAATGTGATCAACCTAAGTATTTTTGTTGGAAAAATAAGGAGTAGGCCCTGTAAGACCCCTTTTTGGCCCCAAAATATAGTGTTTTTACAGAGTTGTTAAATTGTAAACTTTCAGCTATTTATTGGAAAGTAAAATACTTTTGTTACAAAAATATGGACTGTTTTTGATAATACAATGAACATACATCAGGTACTAGCATCATTATTTCATGGCTTTGTCAGGCAACTGAAGATTGAAAAAGAAACTGAGTTTATGTAATCTTGCATGAATTGAATTTGAAGACAAGATATATAATTTGCTAGACATTTAGCCTTAAAGCAGACATAAAAAATATTTTGAAATATAACCACGAAAAATTTCCTTTTTTTGTTTTAGATCAGTGTTTTCCTTCATCGACAATCAACTGGAGTAAAACCTCATCAAGTGCTCTTCTGTTCCATGACTCCAAAGTACTGAATACTTCAAGTAATGATGAGTGCCTGAATATGTGTGAAACACAGGCTGATTTTGTGTGTAGATCTTATGATTATAATGGCGTTACAAAAGAATGTTTATTGTCAGAGTTTAGTACAGTTAATGCTGGATCTTATCATGCTAATCAGACCGTTAGCTCTAACTGGACCTTTGGTGAATGGACCTGTGATAATGGTAAGACTTTTTTTTATGAAGCTGTTGTGTAGATAGGCACTAAAAGTGATATAGGAAATTTTTTTTTAAATTACTTGCAAAGAAAATTATATGTATGTGCATTCAAAATTTGATATAAGTAATGCTTATTTCTAGGAAATTAAGGTTCTTGAATTTAGTTTATTTTGATTTTACTTTTTTTAATCAGTCTTTGGTAAAGAAAAATGTCCTTTGGTCAAATCACAGAATATTTGATTCATGAATGAATTAATAATTTCAATTAATTATAATGCTATGAGATAAATCATGATAATATATTACTTCAGAGGCCTGCCCAGGTCAAGATGTTAAATGGTCAAAGATGGACAGTTACCAAGGATATTTCTCAAATGACACACATTTAGATGTTTTGTATGATGTATGGACAATGAAACGATGTCAGCAACTATGTGAAAGAATGGATGGTTGTATGGCAGTAAAATTTGATGCCATGTCAGGAATCTGTATATTAGCTGATGGAAGTCAGAAGAAAGTTGCTGAAGGTTCTGGAACGTTTGGTTACTATGCTGACTGGGAATACAGTTATTACACCTGTGTGGAAGGTAATAAGGATTTTCTTCCCCAGGAATAGATAACCTTGGCCTTTGAACTTTTTTGATTCAAGGTCACTGATGAGTCTTTTGTAAACCAAACAGGTGTCTGGTATTTATAATTATAAGTGTAGTATTTTTGATTGAGATTTTTTATAGCAAATTTTAAGTCAATACCAGCAGAACTCAAGAAGGGTTTCGAGAAAAGCTATTAAAAAAAACCCATTTTACATAAAGTGAAATAGAAAGATTTGAAATAAGTATGGATTAAATAATAATGCATAAAAGGCAGAGTTTTACATATGTTTTAATTTTTTTACGATTACAGCATTAGGACAAAAATATTAAAAGTACCATGATACCAAAACATGATTTTTTCTTGCATAATGCCTATATTTATTGTGTATCAGGAAAAACCCCTGGAGAGATCAATTATTAACAATGCTATTATTAATGATGCTTGTGCTGCATTGCTAAAGGTTATTGACATCATTTTCCAGAAATGTTCATTTTACATACATACATGAATTCATTTTACAGGCAAAATCTATAATCTAGCTTCTAATGCAACAGGTAAATGAATCGCAATTGGGTTATTGATATAGAGCTGGTACAAATATATATTTCTTTGGGGTTGTTTAGTTATACTTGTCAATAGGAATGTACAGTTAAGTTTTATGAGCAACTAAATGATAATTTTCTGTTCCACAACTGAGAAAAAAACAATGATAATAAAATTATTTAGGAGACATTTATTAGATATTACAGACCATCTTTTTTATTAATCATCTTAAGTCCATAGCGTGAAATATGTGTTTATGTTTTCCCTTGATTTTCTCTAGCTGTTTAAGATTTTTTTTTAACTTTTCCATGAATAATTTTATGAAATAAATTATTGGTTATGATTTTGTTAACTAACACTACAGGTAAAGAATTCTGTTGAGACAAGTTGGAATTTAGAATGTCATTAAATTCTAATCCCCAGAGGTAAAAATAGCATTGTGCTTATAAAAATTCTGAAATCAACTGTGTATTGGGTGTCAAAACAGTTTACATTTATTTTCATTGCATTTTAGCTTCAATAGATATCAATATAAATAAGATGTGGTACGAGTGCCAATGAGACAACTCTCCATCCAAGTCACAATGTATAAAAAGTTAACAATTATAGGTCAAAGTACGGCCTTCAACACAGAGCCTTGGCTCACACCGAACAGCAAGCTATAAAGGACCCCAAAATGACCAGTGTAAAACAATTTAAACAGGAAAACCAACAGTCTAATCTATATAAAAAACGGGAAACAAGAAACACCTATGAACCACACCAACAAAAGACAACCACTGATCAAGCTTTTATAAAAATAAATTTTGATTGATGCAATTTGGGCAAGAGTTATTTCCCCTTTGTAGCCATGATGGAGGTAAAAGTGCACAAATTTCTTACTAATTCGGCCAAATTCAACTCATTATACTGACCACTAGACTTCAGACAAGGCTGTTTTCTTAACAAGATTAATTTCTTCCTTGTGTAATTTATCAATATGATCTTGTAAGGATCTCCTCTTCTCAGACACGCTTCTACCACATGTTTCAGTTTGGTTTGTCAAATAAGACAATAAACCATTTACACCTCCAACATGGCTGCCAAGGGAAATAACTCTAACTTAAATTACTTCATATTGAAAACTATCTAACGTATTTATATGATTAACAAGATTTCATTCTAAGTTCACCATTGTAAATAAAGGTTTCAAAGAAATTTTGTGAAATGAAAAAACACTATCACATAACTTTTCATGAATTTTGTTAATTCTTAATTCAATGTTTCACTTAGAAATAATTTTTAAGGAATCATTATTTTATAATTATTGTTTATATTTTTTGGTTATCTGATGTTTGGTTGCAGTCTCAGTGAATTTCCCCCAATTTTCTTTTATTCACAATTTTTACAGGTGAAAACAATAATCAAAGCATGAATGTTACAGGTAACATGACACCATTGTGGTCATTGAATGACACAGTTATATATCTGTTAGGACAAAATTTACTTTTTATTTAGATTTTTGCTTTACAGTTCCAAGCATTTATTGTATCACCTTAGCCATGGTTTACTTATTTCTCTTTTCTTAGTTACATATTTTTGACAATTTTGCCCTCTTTCCTTGAACCCTGGGTCTGCCCCTGAGTGTTATCTAATTTGATCTCAGAGGCAGATTTAGGGGGTTGGGTAGGGGGCTTGGCCCCCTTATGGAGCTTCATATATGATAAATGCATAGACTTGTTACATGTATCACTCCAAACATTGGCTTGCCAGGCCCCCTTTCAAAATCCTGGATCTTAGGACCAAAACACAACCTAAGTTATTATGACATAATATCTGGGTGTCATTATACAAGAGAAATCAAGTTGTTTTTTATCGCAAGATTCGATTTGAGTATATTTTTGTAAATTTCATTAAATACATGTACCCACAATTTATATTTATATTATTTATAATATTATCTAATATAACATTTCTGTTAACCACTTTATACATCATATTGCACTCTTTAATGAATTTAAAATATCTAAACTTTATTTGGTAACGTGTAAAAAAATCATTTTTTAATTAGTATTTTTGTGTTTGTGTGTAACATTGTTTTAACTAATTGTATTATATTATTTTTCTGACAACTTTAATTCAAACTAATATTTTCAGTATAATTTTACAATTTTTAAGTTTGACTTTTAATAAGACTAACCATCTAACAAGTGCTTTTTTAAAAATGTGAAGCTTAATTTCTATAAGTATAAAAATATATGTAAATGGTTATGTAATTTTAGGCCAGGAGACCGGACCAGAAATCCCTGTTGCCTCTGGTATAAGTGTGTTACCAATGTTTTATGGGCCTGGTAATGATAGTTTTAGATGTGGATTTGACGAGGTAGTGAATGACATGCCACTACTGTACAGTGTACTGTGGAAGGTTGATGGAGAATACCTGTCAGTCAAAGCACCAGCTGTCAACTACACAGACTTCTATTTAGATGAAGAACTAGCCAATCAAATGATGGATGGATCTACAGTAGGTTTATTTTTTAAATCAATAATTTTTAACAGAGATTACATTGTCAAACTTTAAAAACATAATCATTAAATTTCATAATATTTATATTTAACAAATTGTTAATTCACAGTCAGCACTTCAAATTAGCTTGGTTAATTGTAATGTTTAATATCTAAATTCAAAAACCTTCATTTAAAAGGCATCCTTTTTTTCAGCTTGAAATAAATAAATTTCAGTTTTTCGAAAGTTTTCCATATTGATTTATTGTTTTGTTAAAGTTTTGATCAGATTACTTATAGCCAATTAATCAAAGTCCAGAAATCAAGTACATAAAACTGATAGTCATTCACCCAGGTACTTTGCAAATAAATAAAACTGTCTTTTGCCAAAAGAAGGACATGCAGAAATTGTTAAAGTTCTTTGTGCAACACAAACTTTCATGTACTAGAAAATATTGAATGTTGTAAAATATTGTCTGTTTCTTTGAGGATGTTTCAGACATTAATGCATGCATTTATTAATGTTCATTCTAGAATAAAAACTTTATTCAAGTGACTCAGATAGATCCTATATTCAAATATTCATTATATGATAAATTTTAGTTTTGAATGAAACAACTACACTTAAAAATGACAGATGAATTTTAAATTTACAATATTTAATGTTGCTATAATTTTAGGTTGAATGTGGAGTGAGTATTTGCTTGGCGGATAATTGTGACAACCAAAGAGGAATATTCTCACTTTCGGATATATACACAGCTACTATCAAGGTAGGTGATTTAATGTTACTGCATTCAGATAAGAGGAAATGTTGGATATACATCAATAAGACAGCAACACAACATGTAAATACATTGATACAACATGTAAATACATTGATACAACATGTAAATACATTGATACAAGTCTAAATAATGAGCTAGTCATTGTCTTAAATGGAAACACCACAGCTGTATTCATTTCAAAAGTGAACTTACCAGTTGATATTAAACTCTGACTGATTGTATTAGAAGGACAATGGAATAAACAATTGTGCCAGTCTCTCTAAGAATATTACTACAAAACTATTATAACTAGTTAAAATGTACTTTTTCTTGCACCAATAAGTCATACAAATGCTTTAGGAATTGAAAAACCTTTGCTTTTCAACATTTTAATGATGTCAGTTGAAATTTATATAAAAATAATTATGAATATTTTAAATAAACTTAAATTTTGTTTATGGATATTTGAAATGGCAGGTCACTTAACATTTTATTATTATAGATAAACGCTCCAGATACCCTAGATTTACCAGAGGGAGAAGATGCTGAAGAATTGATGATTGAAGTAACAGCCCCTCCATATGTCTTGTGTAGGGACCAAGGACTCTCTATCCCCAACAATTGTTCATTCAAAATAAAAACCTTACAGCCATCAGTCAATAATGAACTGAAATGTCCAAGTGACAATATGATAGAGCAAGTAACATCACAGATAGTAAAAATGGAAGGAAAGGAACCAGTCTGTGATGTCACAGTAACTAATGAAAACTGGAAAGATGCCAAGTACATGCTGAAATTGAAAGCAACTATTGACAACAAATTTGATGATGACCATGAAAGAGATTTACAAGTTTTTGTAGATTATATGGTGAATGATGCAGTTGAAATGGGCAATGTCACCAAAAAATCTATGAAAGTAAGTTCAAAATAAAAAGGACTATTTATTGTCAAATAAAGTTTTAATAAAAATGTTGGTCTCACTACAAGAGTTTCCAGAACTGTTAGATTTCAAGTATGCATAAAAATCAATACTCCAACTTTAAACAGAATTTGTTGATAGACATTTTCTCAGTTCAAAGTTTTATGTTTTAAAATTTTTTAACTTTTTAAATTATTAATCATTCACCACAAAAAAACTTTATGTTGACATTTTGTGTTTTTACTTTTTATCTAAGCGTTATAATAAAACAAATTTTTTTTACGTTGTATTATCTTTTTCCCATTATAGTTTTCACCTTATTTTTTAGTTGAATGTTATAGACCAAGACAGAAGAGCTTTATGTATATCGGTCAATGATCCACATATTACGACCTTTGATGGAGTGTATGTATTTTGTGTATAAATGTTGGTTGATGAATTATTTGAATATGCTACATCTGAACATTGGCATAAACTTTCATAAAGTATATCTTTTTTCTATGTCTGTTGAATGGATACAATATGTTATTGAATAAATCTGAATAAAAGATGTGAGTAAAGGTCAATAAGATACATGTAGTAACACAATTACATATTAAGACAAGAAAAAACATTTAAAGGTCAACATACAACCCTCAACAATCAACAAGTATCTATACCGTCTATCAGGTTCTAAATTACACATATTGTAGTGAAATTGTGAATGAATTTACCACAGACTATGAAAAATTTGCCTTCAACACCGGAATCCTTCAAGGACATAAAACACAAAGAAATATCCAGATATCCCAATGCCAATGTTCCTTTATTCCATACACAGTTTAATTTTATACACATAATGAATCTATGGACTTAATGGAAATGGGAACTTGAGAATAATTTTTTGGAAGATTTTCAATGATTTATGAATCCTTTATACAAATGTGCACCTATTATTAAAATTTTCTTTTAAACATATATACGAAAATATGACAGTTAAATAATTTATTTGTTTTATTTTTTCAAATAATTTTCCAGCATTTTCAAGTTAAAACTTACAAAGATCTGTGATATTGTACCTTTATCATTTTCACTCCAGCCATCCATGTATTAGTTTGTATAGAATTTCTTATGTCTTTTTAGATTCTTCAACAATTACCGTACAGGAGAATTTGTTTTATACAAACACAAAAAGCTACCCTATTCAGTTCATGCATTATATCGTCAATGTACCGGTGGGGCTTCCTGTAATTGCGCTGTAGCGGTAAAAATCTTTGACGATGTTCTCCTTGTGGATAAATGTGGACCTCAGGATGTAACAACTACATCTACTTATCCAATCAGAGTAAAGCTTTTCAGAAATGGTGACCTTCATCCTGGATTTAAGATTTACAGATACTATGAAGGTCGAACAATCAAGGTAAAGAGTTTAAAACAGAAGTAACTGATTTTTTTAGCATTGATATTTATGATTTTTTTTAGAGTGTAGTATAGTAGAAAGAGTTGTAGAACTGGCTTATGCATGGCCTGTTGCATGCTAAAATTTAAACAAATTAGATTAAAGATAAAATTCTTTTACAGAAAACTCATTTCATCTTAAATGACAATATTATAAAAATATAATGTTTCCATTTTACAAAATATATAGTGTGTCATCAGATTGTGCTGGTTAAGTGTATAGTTATATGACATCTCTTTGTCTTATGAATTTTGTTATGTTTACATAATCACCTCCACACATGTATGAAGCGTATAAACATGTTTGAAGTGTGTACACATACATGAAGTGTATGAACGAAAAGAAAGTCTATTTTAAATGGTTTATGTTGTAGTCAATACTGTAAATTTAGATATTTTTGACTGCATTTATTATTGTGATTCTTGAATAATGGACAAAAATGTGAAACATTAATTTGCAATTTTAGGAAATGCTGCAAGCAAATAATGATTTCAAAATTTAAAATGCAAGTTATTTATTTTTGCAAAACCTATCCAGTCACAATACTTGCAATAATAAAAACATCTAAAAAAAATTTGAATTTATGGTACTAATTTTCTTTGTGTTCAATTTCATAAAAAAGACATTTACAAAAGATCATAACAATTGTCTTATTATTATAGGCCGTGTTTCCTACTGGTACTACTGTAACAATTATGAGAAGTGCTGTTCCAAGTTATAATTTACTGAATGTATGGATCAAGGCCTCAGCTGCTGATTATGGACAGACTGAAGGTATAGAATAGTAATATTAAGATTGAGTATGATGAATTGTATCATGCTGAGTTTTACCATGCAAGAAATTTTTTTTTATCTTACGGACAGTCACTTCTTGTTTAACTGTAATGAAGTTTATTCTACACTTAAAACATGGACTGTTTTCTTCAAGGTCTACTTAGCACTGTATCAGAAATAATCTTAAAATAATTTCTGATTTTACCCATATGTCATTATTTCAGGTTTGTGTGGAAGTTTTAATGAGAATTCAATGGATGATATTATGTCCCCTGATGGCACAATGAGCGAAATAATAGACACCAGAGCAGACAGTTTCTCTTTGAGCTGGAGGTAAAGATAAAAACAATATCAGAGTTTTATTATATTGCCTTTGTATAAAACAGTCCAATATGAAGACATTGTCGTGTACTATTATAGATTTTCGTTGACATTTTGGATTAATTTTGTTGTGATACAAGAAAAAGAAAACTTTAATTCTAGGTTTTTGATAGACTTATCAGTATATTTAAGTTCATTTTTTTCTTTAATTATGTCATTTGTTTTTTGCCATGACGTTGTCTGTTTCTCTCAACTTATGAGTTTTGAATGTCACTGTGGTATCATCTGCCTCTTTGATGAAATCTATGAAAATAAATAAATTGTATTTAATTTTACATTAATTATGAATTTTAGGGTAGATCCATCCAAATCCCTGTACACAGGAGAATGTCCATCTGGTACTGCTGAGGATTTGACACCAGAATCTTATTGCTTCTGTAAAGAATCTCAGACTTGTGGAGAGCAATTGGATAGAGTTATCTGCCCATTTGAAACAGATGGTAACAATTGAATTACACTTAAATTTTCTATTTTTGTTCGCTTGTTGATATCAAAATAGGGAATCAAATAAATATATCTTACATAAGCTTTGTTTCTGAGGGAAAGTTCAAATAGTGCTTTATTGTTATTTATAAAACTAATCAACAAATTGCCATGAAGATTCATAAACCAGTAGCATCTTTAAAATATGAGTAGTAAAGTTGACAAATGAAAAGTATATTCAGTATAGATGATGGAAAAGGATAGTTTGATTGTAATACATAAAATCTTTTCCTCTTATGTTGTAGGGGGTATTGATATTACTAGTCAGTTAGTTAGCAAGTCATTATTTCCTACGAAGTGTACTGAGGATGTAGGTCAGTTCCAGTTTCCTCCCTTTGAATATGATCCTAATTATGATGAACCGGTAAGTCATCTAGTTACTGTCTGAATTATAAAATCTCTTCTTTTTAGTCAAGCCTGCAACAGTTTGTTGCAGAATCAAGACAAGCAAACAATCCACTGTTGTCACCAGCATCAACATTTTAGATTTCGTCTGTGGTTAAAATGTTTTAAACATCAATAACTTTGTCACACATTCATGGAATTTTATCAAACTTGGACCAAAGCTTCTTTGTGATTAGAAGCACACTACCTAGATTGAAATTTTGAAAATATTGTATTTCTTTTTTGATTATTTTACAGATAAATGGACCTAATTTTTGGAAAAGATGGCTTTCAAGAAATCTTGTGAACTATAATATTTACCAGATGTTTATTGCTACCTTCCATTCTTCTGTATTCTACTGACAAAAGGAGTTTTTTTTCAGGAAGTCCTCAATGATTTATGGATATCCTGAATTTGAATTATGGAGGTCATGAAATATTTCAAGAGCTCCTCAAATACAATAATTTTGACTAAATCTGTGCCTCATACATAGTAAAACAAAACATTCAACAAACAAAATTTAGTTGTGATGATCATTTATTGAAAATGATTTGCATCATCTAGATATTTTAACAGTGCTATTGAAAATCAATTGAATTATTTTTAATTTTAGATTCCAAATTGGCCCTCAAATGGTGGTACCGATGAGGAACTAGCCAGATACCAGTGTGGAGGTATTAGGCTAAAAAAATCCTACAACATTCTAAAGAATGCTCCAGGTGTTATGTATGATAGAGCTTTTGAAAACTGTGTACAAGATGTTCAGGTAACAACATAATGATCTATACAGGCTCAAAATATTCTTTATAGTATTTATTGTAGAATATTAAAAGTTATCAGAAACAACATGTTGCACTTCTCAGAAGATAGAAATATAAAGACCAAATGAAGTAGAGGCAAACGGCTATAGGTCAGCATATGGCCTTCAACAATGAGCAAAACCTATGCCGTAAGGCGGTTATTAAAAGCCAGACATGACAAAATGTAAAATTATTGAAAAGAGAAAATGAACAACCTGACTATCACTACAATTAAAATTCACAAAAATTAACACCAAATTTTATAAGAAATATAGAATCAGGTAATACATTGTTTATATTTGATGAACTAGTAACAAAAGTATAACTTTTAAACGAATTTCTAAATATTATGCTGGATAAATTTTAGATCACAGATTCATCTTTATGGGTACAAACTGCACTAGAAAATATGAAACAGCAAGCTCAGATACTTCTCCCATTTAACATGAGTACATGGACTAATGGTTTTGGTCCTAATCCTGGTCCACCAGATGAAATCTTAGGCCAATTATGTCTGGCTGAATGTGGTAATGCTGGGACTTGTGTAGAAGGTATGTTAATGAATGATAAATATATTCCTTAGCTTTGGTCCACTCAGCTGTTCTGATAAACTGATTAATGTCAAAGTAGTAGGTTCGATAAGCACCTAAAATGGCCCCTTTTCTAGTTATTTATTGACCAATATCACAATGAATCATAGCTTATACAATGACTAAATAGGAAATATATTTTTATACCCCACCTACGATAGTAGAGGGGCATTATGTTTTTCGGTCTGTGCGTCCGTTCTTTAGTCTGTCCATTCGTCCGTCTGTCCAGCTTCAGGTTAAAGTTTTTGGTCAAGGTAGTTTTTGCTGAAGTTGAAGTCCAATCAACTTGAAACTTAATACACATGTTCCCTATGATATGACCTTTCTAATTTTAAAGCCAAATTAGAGTTTTTACCCCAATTTCACGGTCCACTGAACATAGAAAATAATAGTGCGAGTGGGGCATCCGTGTACTACAGACACATTCTTGTTTTTGTTTAGAATTTACTTACTTGCGTTATATTCATGATGTCACAAATAGCACTCATTTGATTTTACACGAAAATTAATAGAAAACGGGTAAATTTCAATTGATTTTTTGGGCAAGTTTGTTTTGAAATTTTACATATCTGAATTGAATATTCAGTTTGTCGACACCTGTGCTCTATGTTTCCTAGGCCTTAATGTGGTTGAAATCTGGACGATTTTGTCAAATTTCGCAAAAACCTCTATTTTTTACCTATTTGGGGTGTAAAAATCAATGCTTTTAAAATAAAACTTTGAAAAAAATATTTCTATTTAACTTTCTCATATATCTTTTCATCAACTTAAAACATTTATTATCTTGATACATTGAACTTAATAAACGGGGCCGAACTTACTCCTTTCTGGCATTTGATACAACACTTTTTTTTCTAGATATTTTATTCTATTTTGAAAAATACATTTTGATACAAGAGAAAGTGCTATAAAAATTTACAAAATAAAAATTGAATATTTTGAATTTTGATTGGTGTAATTTTGTTTATTTATTGGTTGAATAATATGTTTTAGGCAACTGTAATTGTAACACTGGACGTTTAGGATTGGATTGTAATGTTCAGGAAGGAGAGAAACCTGCTATCTTATTTATTGATGGGGATGGTTTGTGTGACCTTAGGACCAGTACTTGTGAAGATGTCATCCTGTTTACAGAACAAACTCTAGATGTGGAATCACTTAGTTGTTACTTTACTACACTTGAGGTAGGAACATGTAGATAAAGAAATAAAGGTAAACAATGTGAGGTTTGTTTCCATATTTTTTTAAATGATCAAATTTTGCCCTGGGTTATGTCTTTTACATACTTTTTTAATAAGTGAAGCTAAGTAGACCAACTACACTTGATTGATTGAATGTTGGTGTTTAATGCCACTTACAGCACCCTACTGAGATCTATGGGCAACCAAGGACCCTTTTCACATTTGTATGGTAATGATTGAACAATAAGAGCCTAAGATATTGTAATTTTTTAAATAAGTTTGTTTTGTAGAGACAACATTATATTATTTGTTATGACATAGCTGAATATCCACCATTTTGTTTGTTTTCTTTCAGCAATCAGGAGTAACATTTCAGTTTGTTGGCAGTGCTGTTAGGGTGAATGCTACGTTTATAACATAGCTGAATGTCCACCATTTTGTTTGTTTTGTTTCAGCAATCTGAAGCTACATTTCAGTCTGTTGGGAGTGCTGTTAGGGTGAATGCTACGTTTATAACATAGCTGAATGTCCACCATTTTGTTTGTTTTGTTTCAGCAATCTGAAGCTACATTTCAGTCTGTTGGGAGTGCTGTTAGGGTGAATGCTACGTTTATAACATAGCTGAATGTCCACCATTTTGTTTGTTTTGTTTCAGCAATCTGAAGCTACATTTCAGTCTGTTGGGAGTGCTGTTAGGGTGAATGCTACGTTTATAACATAGCTGAATGTCCACCATTTTGTTTGTTTTGTTTCAGCAATCTGAAGCTACATTTCAGTCTGTTGGCAGTGCTGTTAGGGTGAATGCTACATTTATAACATAGCTGAATGTCCACCATTTTGTTTGTTTTGTTTCAGCAATCTGAAGCTACATTTCAGTCTGTTGGCAGTGCTGTTAGGGTGAATGCTACATTTATAACATATAATGAACTGGAATGTACACCACCATCCAGGGGAAGTTATCAAGTCCAAATCAGTAACAATAATACCGGAGAAATCTTGAGTGACATTTCCAACTATCTTGTATATGATTCTCTATGCTATACATGTGATGTGTCAGCACTGACTTGCACAGAAAAGGTAGGATCATTTTGATGAAAACTATTTTGTTGACATATTTTCCTTACACTCTTATTGATGAACTGTATAGTATACTTTAAGTCTCTTCAATTTAAGCATGTAGACTATTGTTTCTTTTACGCAATTGAAATGTATATTTATTGTTACCATAGTAATTTTGAGACAGGATTGACAATAAAGATATGACGGGTAAAGGTCTATTATATATATATATATATATATATATACATATGTTTTATAAAATCTCTTAGAACCTTTATATTATGCCTGATTTTTATATGAGGATAATACTAAACCTTATTTTTTTAATGCTAATTTTGATAAGTTATAATTATATTGAATTATTTTGTTATTTGCATAATGGTTTTTGCTTTTTTAGAACTGTTACCATTCTGATATGGAAAATATCTTTGAGAAATATATGGTTAATTATTTTTTAGTTTCATTTTGTTAATAATTTGACCTCTTATTTTAAAGTTACCCAATTTTACCTTTCATAGGTATTTTTTTCAAAAGTGTACACTAAAGGAAGCTACCAATAGTACTAAGGATTCTGAAAAGGCAAATTTCACAAAGTCTAGTTGGTCAAATTTAGGGTAGCAAGTAGACTGACTGACTTTTATCAGGATTTAATAATTTGTAATAGTTTTAGTAAATAGACTTTGGATCCTGAATACAAGATAAATTTTTTTTTCTATACATATATATATATATATATATATAGACATTCATTATACACATATAAATTGTGAGAAGATTGACTTTGAAATGATTTAAGTTGTAATAAACACACCTTTCTTGATTGCAGTCTGATATCCAGGTAAATGTATGCACGCATATGTATAATCTGCATGGCAACAATTTATATGTTGTGCATAATGTTAAATGCAATAATTTGTACCACAAAATGAAAAAGCTTTTCAGTTTGTTTATATATTATTTTAAACCGAGTCAGCATGTTAAGATTAATTATTTATGGAATTTATGTATGTGATAAAATGACTGTTATTGAAGCATGCTCATGCAGTAAGGACCTCACAACAGAGGTTTAATATCACAGTAGTATATATGAAATAGCTTAAATCACATTAAAAGCATGCTTTATTATATATACAATTTGCAAATATGGTATAATCAATGCCAGTCAAAAGATGGAGATAAAATCACATTGTATTAATATATAACTATCAATTACTAACCACCAAATATAAAAATAAGAAGATGTGATATGATTGACTATGATACAACTCTCCACCAGAGACCTACGAGAATGCTATTGTATATTTATCTATTAAATATATGTTGAATACTTTAATATGGGATAGTTTGATCAGGAAAAGTAGAAAAAGGTCCAGAATAAGATAAAATGGAAAAAATTGCATTGCTGACCAGAAGCAGAAGAGTAAATAAAAACATTATCTTGAACATTTATAAGTACAGATCTCTGATAATCCTCAGTAATACATTGTTAATAAATGGCCTTCAATACATATTGTACTTTAAAAATTACTTGCCCAATTTTAAATGTGTGTTAAATTTTGCCACATTATTTTCTGTACATAAAACTCTGAATTTAAAAAGAAATGATATGAACAAAGATGATGCAGTACTGATAATGAATTGTTTGATGCAAGGGCATATTGATAAGAATATTTATTTTAGTTTGTTGAAATTTTTTTTTTTATCACTGTTTATATAATAAAATGGTTCTTCAGTGTGAAGAATGGAACTCTTTGATTGTTTGAATTATTATTTACATATATTTGTCTGTATTATAGACTACAGCTTGTCTGATTGACAATATATGCTATGAGCCAGGAGAGTTCAACCCTAATGACATTTATCAGTATTGTGACCCAACAGTTAACTACACACAGTGGCAGGTAGCTAAAGGTAGGTTGCTATATTCCCTTTCTTAAGATACCAATTGACAGTGTAATAGAATTTTTATTGAAATATTTATTGTACTGTTTTGAATCAGGAAATTGATGGTTCCACATTTACAGGGACTGTCTCAAAAAGGTAAAGTATCAGTTTATTAGTCTGAGTTTCTAATATTTTGATTCACCCAGTGAAATAACAGTTATTAAATTCCTGAGAAGGTTGTTATAGAAGTTGGTTGAACTTCCTTATTTTACAAGAGGATCCAAGTGTTACTGAAATTATAAAGATTAATTAGTTAAATAGCCTTGAAACCATAATGTCAATAGAAACTATATCATAGCTCACTAAACTGTGTCTGTCTGTCCAGGTGCCTCTTTTAAATCATCTAGAGAAATTGTAAGATTCTGTTTACTGTAAATGTTATGTTTTTCAGATTCTTGTGGAATATTGGACATTGCATGGTATACACAACAAAACAAAGCTGTGATGGGAGAACAAATATCTGAAATAATGAGTGACAATAATGTCACCAACTGTCAGGATGCTTGTATGGCCCAGAGAGAAGCCCCTGTATGTGATGGATTTGACCTTGACAAGGTTACACAGAACTGTTCTTTATTTAGTGGTGATGATTTCTCAGCCTCTGCAGAACTCACAGACAACACCAATTCTGACCACTCTGAATGGCTATGTGTAAATGGTAAGTGAGAATATATTGAATACAGACATTACAATTCTGACCACTCTGATAGGCTTTATGAAAATAATTAGTGAGAGTATTTTAATCAATGGCCAATTTCAAGACATTATTGAGGAACCTTAGTTCATCATAATTTTTTGTTTACTAAAGCTTTTTGGTACAAATACAAAATAGAGATTGTTAAGAAAGTTTATTAAAATTGTGTGCTCTTATGTATAAATTGAAACAATCTATCAAAAATGTTACATTACAAATGCTTTATTTTCAGATCCATGCGGCAAGAGAGGACTTACCTGGACAAGGTATTCAGGATTTTCTCTACTAGAACATAATGACAAGGAGATCTCCAGTGTGACATACAACACACAGTGTCGCAGGTTGTGTTTTCAGGAAACAGACTTTATCTGTAAATCCTACGAATTTATACCAGCCCTGGGTATTTGTTACCTGTCAAAATCTGTTGCAGCTGATTATAAGGACAAGTTTGTGTCATACCCTGGTTTTATCTATGAAGACTGGGCTTGTGATAAAGGTAATAGTCATTTTAGGTGCATAAGTCATAGTTTTTAAAAGAAGTTAAAAAGTATTAGTATAAAAGATATAGAAATAAACATATAGTTATTTTATATTTTATATATACAAGTCATATTTAAAGCCGTACACCGTAAGGACTGGAGAATTAGTTTGGTTTAGAGAGTTGGTTAATATATATAGGATATAAATATATTGTATTGGTGTAAAAGTCTGGTTTAAACAAGTTTCATAGTATATTAAATAAAATTTATTTTCGAATTCTACCAAATAGATGGAGACTACCCAGTCATACCCAAAAATCCTGAAGTTGAAGTAAGCAGTCTGCCTGTTGATGGAAACTTGACATTGTCCTGTGAGTTTTCTACAATCCAAAATACCAACGACAGTATAGAATATCATGTATACTGGGTCAAGGACTCTGTCGTCATAGCATCTGAAATACACAATGAAATGACAGAAGAAATCAAAGTATTCCTGGATAGGAAACATGTTGTTGATCTGGCATTCGGTACCAAGGTAAGTGCTTCATTTAATTCAGAATTACAAAGTATTGCTGTACTGTAGAAGTACACTCATTTTCAAATTAGATAGATATTTACAATAAACACATTTTAGATACCAGGATTAATATTATGTACGCCAGACGTGCATTTCGTCTACAAAAGACTAAAATCTCATCTAACACTTCCTGAATAAAACATAAGTAGATATTTTTTTATCTGTAAAATAACAGATACAAATGTCTGTACTAATTTATCTTTAGATTCCTTGTATTGCCTTCTGATGTTATTTTTTTGTTAAAAAAAGCTGTTTGTATATTTTTCTAGGAATGAGATACCAAATACATCCACAATCTTATAAATGTTAAACTAGCAAGTTGCATTTACAAGACAAACAACAATGTTTCAATGATTTTCTATTTCTTTAAGTTGATAAGAACAATTTTCCTATATTAAAAGGGTTAGGTGTGGCCAAGCCAGCATTGCTGTCTCAACCTGGTTTCAATTTATCAAACATTCCATCCTTCTTCATATCAATAGATAATTTCCTTTTAGAGCATCAATTTCAGTTGCAGCTTTTAGCAAACATGCATATTTTAAATCAAACTTTACCCTTCCTCCAAAAAAAAAAAACCCACTTCAAAATGCCTTGGAATTGATCTGTTAATATACTGTAATTACAAGATTAATGTTATATGTTTAATTTTTATTACAAAATATTATTTTAGTTACACTGTGGAGTTAAAGCATGCATACAAGATAGATGTAATGCAACAACAGGAGCCTTCAGACAAAGTAATGAGATTGTAGCTGATGTCAAGGTTCGTATTATAGAAGTTTCTTATAGCAAGTGGTAACAGAAGGTGTATAGAATTTATGCATCAGTTTTAACTTTGAGCAACAATTCAAAATAAAAATTTCCAATACAGAAAGCATTTTCATTAACTTATAAACATAAAAGGTACCAATTTTACAGCACCAGCTGTGCATTTCCATAATAAATGTCTCTTCAGTGATGCTCGAATCCAAAATATTTGAAAATCCAAACTTTATTTAAAACATGAAGAGCTAATGAAAAACTGATAAGGACAAAAAATATAGCCAAAGCTTGGCGAGGAACCAGAGTGTTAATTTTTACCAGTTTTAGATCTTTAATGTTTGCTGTGAAAGATATATGAGTATGCGATAATTAAAACACCAGGTTCCAGAAAGAGATCATTTAAATAGTAAGACCATTGAAATAACTGGAAAACCTAAAAATTCAGTGACTACAATTCTGAGCATACAAGTTTGTTTAAGCTTTATATTAAGCTTTTAAAAGGTTTATCAGTGCTATGTAATTAAGAATCTTTGTGATGTTGCTTACTTTATTGTCTAATATCATAAATATATGAACAAAAATTTATGTGAGAAAGCAACCCAACAACACAAAACAAAAGAATATCTTGAATGCCATTAAATGTGTTTACTTATTTGAAAAGATAACTTCTGACAAGATGATTACTGTAGAAGAAGGCAACAGCAGTGTAGAAGTAACATTTCGACCCATGGCGCCACCTAGCTTTTTCTGCAGTATCAATGACAACAAAGACAACTGTCACATTAAATTATCTGTTACTACGGTCACTGAGTATTATGATGATTTCTGTGTCAGTGGAAAATCTTCACAGTTAGTGATCAAACCAGAAAATGACAAAAAGTCATGTGACATTATGATAACCAATGAGAATTGGAAAGAAGAATTTGAAGTTCCTGTTAAAGCTAAGATTGATAATTTAATTGATGGAGACCAGATGAGAAAAGTGGAATTTTCTGGAAAAGTTGAATCTGATTTTGTTGATTCAGATGAACACTCATTCTTTACTGTAGAGGTATGTACAAGATTTTTGTTTTAAAAGCTTTATTATATAGTACATAATTGTTTCATGTAAAATGGAAATAAATATAGAAAAGCAAAAACTGTCATCCTTTTATCATCTTCCTAAGTGATAAGCAGTTTTTTTTTTCTAGTTTGAGATTAGTTTCAGTAATGTCATTTAAAAACTCACTTTTTTACTGAACATTTCAGGTAACTGTAAAAGATAAGGACATGGTTTCATTCTGTGAATCTGTTACAGTGGGACACATCACGACGTTTGATGGGACGTAAGTTTCATTTAGTATACTTAAACAGTATATTATGTGTCAAATTTGGAAGGAAAGGGATTAAAGCAATTTAATGTAATGATTAAAAGCAATGTAATGTTATTATAATAGGAAAAATGATACTTTACACCTTGTAGTGGTAATATTGACCAGTAAGAAATTTAATGATTAAAACAGTGTCAAATTTAAAATGTGCATTTTATTTGATTCATGCAGTCAACAAAAACTACCCTGTATAATGTTGAATAATAATGTGTTATGTTCTAGAGTGTACCATTAACTTGTATTAAGAAATCTATTGTAACAGTTTTTGTTCTGATCACATTTTATGATGTACTGGTAATGTAAAAATTGTTTAATGTATTGTAGACAATTCAACCACTTTTTGGAAGGAGAGTTTACCCTGTACAAGCATACTTCAAAACCTTATGAGGTAAAGTAATCGAATTTGGATTTAGATAGAAGAATTATAGTGAGAGTTGTTATTCCAGTTAAAAGTAGTTAATTTTATGCTATACCATTATTTATCATCTTTTTTGAAAAATATAGAACCCTACAAAAATATTATATTGCTGAAACTCTTATCATAATACCATGAATTAAATATAAAAATATTTATGTCACTTAATTGGAGTATTTTTTTGGGGGAAAAATGAAAATTGAATTTTCTTTTTTGAAAAACGAAATTTTTTCTGTAAAGATCATGAAACATGAAAATACATTCATTTTGAATAAGGCCAATAGAAAATAGATATTTCATGCAAAGCTATCATCCGTGTCTCCCTGGAAAAGCATTTCAGTTGATATTGGCACATACATGTCTGTATTTATTTTTCATGACCTTAAATACTATTTAATAATCTTCAGATACAAGCTTTCTACAGAAGTTTTGATGGTAAAGCGTCTAGAGTTTGTGCGGTAGCTATCAGATCTGGTGCTGGTGTTGCTGTCATTGATGTATGTGGCCCAAAAAAAGAGCCAGAACATAAGTGGCCATTACTTGTTAAGATTTACGAAAAACAAATGGAGAAAGGAACAGATATTTATCGTGCAGTTGATGGAAAGATGTTCAAGGTAAGTAAAATATTTCAGACAAACTTTCCCCATAAAAGGGGGATAGGGAAGGTTTTGTTCATTTCAGTAAAATTAGTTTTCTTTTTCATTCTGAATAAAGGGGTCCCTGGTAAGGTATTTGCCTGTCTTTGTTTTGATACTTTACAGTGCTGCTGATAATATTCCCCAAAAGAAGTTGCAAGGATGATTGTCTGTTTTACCTATCTGCAAATCTGTCATTAGATTTATAATAGAATTGCTGTATAAAATACCATATAAATGTCTGTTTAGAAGTCAGTTATATTATCACAGTACAAATTATGGAGGGGCAGGAGAACCTTTTTGACGACGTATGGATTGGTCCTTTATTTTTCCTGGAATTTAGGATTTACACTTATCAGGACTAGGGAATTAATGATTAATTTTTCAGGATCCAGGAAAAAATGCTTTATTTCTTTCGAAATTCAGATTAAGCATTTGTTTTTTGGAAATTCTGGATGACAACACCTTCTACCCCCCACATTATGGCAGTGAAATCAATGTTTGAGTGTTGTTAACCTGTCTCCGAGTCTCATCTTACTGTCCTTGGACTCATGGTACTGTGATGAAACACAACTTTTATGTTTTTGCATTTTATTTTTTCAGATTATGTTACCAACAGGAACCATTATCACAGTTCTTGTAGAAACAGAAACCAGATCACCATATTTGAATATTTGGGTTCAGGGGTCAGTAGTTGACCTTGACAATACTAAAGGTTTGTGTGGAATGTTTGATGGTATGAAGAGCAATGATCTACAGAAATCAGATGGAGAATTGTACAATGTTCCAGGATTAGTAAAAGAAGCACTCTCACTTTCTTGGAGGTATATATATTTTTTTATAAACATAAGTATTAAATGATAAAAAGAAGAAAGAAAATACAATAATAAATACTTATTTAAAAAAATTCAGGTATTTGTACCAATCAAATATCATGCTAATATAGAGAATGTTTGTTAGGATGGGAATTACTTTGAAATTACAAGTCAAGCATTTTACTGAAATTTACAAATTACATGATGTTTCTTAAGGTTGTTGGTGAAATTTTGAGTATGCTGAAGATGATGCTATAAGTTTATATTTTCTAACATTCTGGTTTTATGCCCCGCCTATGGAGGAAGGAGTCAATACTTTTTTGTGTTTGTGTGTGTGTACATCTTTTTGTTTGTCCATCCATCCATCTGCTCTTCTGTCACATATCAGGTTAAAATTTGGTAGATTACAAGAAGTTTCAGTCACACCAAATTAAAAGTTAGTTCACAATTGTGATATGAACTTTTTAAAAATAAATGCCAAAGTATGAGGTTATTTTTTGGCAAAATATGGTCATGAATTTCAACTTAATCATAAAATATCAAAAAGGCTACAATTTGTTTCTTAAATGGATATGTTTCTAAAGCCTTAATGCTCAAAATTACAATCTATTCATAAGAATACAGGCTCAGAAGTCAATGCATTTTGTGATATTGTCAATATACTATGATTTTATGCATTTTCCAGATAAAAACTTTAGGAAAACCTTGGCCACAACCTTTCATCCAAAATGTTCTGTAACCAAAAGGTGCCAAATTTTATGTTGAATCCCTAGTTATTACCATGTTAATTTGGATTATATTTTATTACTTGAATTAATTTTATAGAGTGAAGAGAAATGAGAGCCTTTTGACAGGATATTGTTCCTCCATGAAATCCCCAGAACTAATGACTTACTGCAGCTGTCCACAGGAAATGGAGGGGGATTGTGATGTGGACCAAATCAAAGGAATGTGTTCTGTTATTGGTGATCAATATGGTAGGATATAATATATACTTAGCTGGTGAAATTGACTGATTTTGATCTATTGGTATGATACATCATGTGATACAGTTGTCCTGAACATGCATTAAATATTTGCCACTGGACGTTAAGCAACCATCAATCAATCAATCATATGATACACATTTTTGACATTATTATTCTTCTATTTATCAAATGAATCTGACTTTTGAATAACTAGAAGTGAATATCAGCTGATATACCTTGTCATAATGTAAATCATACAATATTATGGAAAATTAAAAATACTGCTTCAGTATTATGCTTGCCTCGAGTGTGAGAAATCATCGGTTGAACCCCCCTACTGGATGAAACCAAAGACTTTGTATTTGCTACTTCTCCCCTAATCACAAAGTATTAAGGACTGAGCAAAAACTGATCAGCGCCCTGATTATGTGTCCAGGTACATTGACATGTCTCCCTATGGACTGGTCAGCCTGGAGTCAGAATAATGTGTCCAAGTAGGTAGACATGTCTCCCTATGGACTGGTAACTTGTAAATTATGTTCCTCAGAATGTCAGAGTACAAAATAGGGTTCAAATTCACATTGTATTAACATTTTCTGGTCCTGAAGATGCATTTTATTTGGCAATGGACCTGAAACAATCATCATCTTCAAATGTAAAAATAACATTACTAGGCGTGTTGTAAAATTTTCATTTATTTATGCATCCTCAGTTGAATACCTTAAAATAAATGTCAGCTGCTAGTATATAAGAAACAGTTATTAGCTATATATATATATGTGTAATAACATGTGAATGATATTTGATAGGTGATGTGACTGATACTCTGGGTGAAAGGTCATCCAAACCAAAGTTTTGTGATGATGAGAATGGACCGTATGAATTTGATTCTGAATACAGATCTCAGGTTTGTAAATATTCTTTTTTTTTTTTTTTAAATAATTGAGTTGACTATTTTTATACTTTTTTGTCTTTCAAATATTTTTGGATTTGAATGGATATTTTACTTTTTAACCTTTTTTGTAATTAAACTTAATATGTTCAAACACTTATTTATTGACCCAACAGAATATTCAGTTTATGTTTCGTTTGGCCAAATTGTCTGTTACAGGGATTTGATTGGCTCACACAATTCAATATTTTTACTGTTACAGGGTTTTGATTGGCCAACACCGTCTAACATTACTTATGATGATGCAGAAACAGCCTGTATAGCAACTGTCATCAATGGTACAGAGGGACAGCTATGTAAAGATATACCTAATACACAGCTCACACAGATCAAACAGACTTGTATTGAGGATATTCAGGTTAGAGGTTAAATAGTGATTTGTATCCTTTATTACATGCTGTTACTCTGTGATTGTATTTACTAAGTCATCTTCACATGAAGAATTCTGTAAAAATAGATTTAACAAAAAAACAGTAGCAGTGAACTGATATTATTTTTAGTTAAATCATATTATAAGCATGCAAAGTATTTTAATCATAATAAGATCACAGACCCAACAAAACTATTTTAGCATCATATTGTGCAGCAACAATTAGTATTTATACAGAGCTTTTATTTAATGTGTAATTTATACAGAGCTTTTATTTAATGTGTATATTTTTGTTATATTTAGATGATGGACAATTTAAGAGCAGCTATGTTGTCCTTGGCAACCATACGACAGCACTGTGGAGAAGAAATACAAAGAAGTGTGACAATGTGGTCAAGTTATGATGTAGTACACAAGTTATGTTTTAACCAATGTGGAGAACATGGAACATGCAGACATGGTTAATAACTTTTTTCATTATCAGAATCTGTACAAACTTACTATAAGGCTTTTAAGGAGACCTTAGCAAAGCCACAGAATCTAATATCCAGAAAATACAGTTTTCCTCGATCCACAATAATTGGTATCCACAAAAAATGAATAAATCAACAGGAACCAGTTATTTTTTTCTTAGGTTAAGTTCTGCTTTGTGTGAGGAGTAATGTTTCAAGAAGAACTAGATTCTGATTAAATCTTGAAAGAGATTGAAATCAACTGACCTGTTTCAAGAAAATATACATTAAACTGAGACCTATATTACATACAATGGAAAATTATACGTAATTTAAAAAGAAAAGATACCATTTTGATCATTGAAATAATTGTGGTTGTTATTTTTTCAGAGATGATGATAGCGACACCTGGTGGTGGTGATGTTTACACAAACCTGTCCATGTACAAGCTACAAGTCCCAGACAACAAGTTCCTTACATTCAAAACTAAAACCTGTGATAACATGACTGTCATCTTATTAGGAGAAAACAACACCATGGTAACAATAGGTGGGGCCAATGATACAACATACACGATATCTAAGAATGATGAAGAAAAGGTCAGTTTTATGATGGAAAACACCACGGATTGTAATGATTACAAACAGTACTGGATACGATGGGATGATCACATAGTAGAAGTTGGAGAAGGTTCACTAGGGCGCGAGGCTGGAATTGCTATGTGGAAAGATCCTGAACCAAGTATGGTAACTGGTCTAGCTATTTTTAGTGGAGATACATCTGGATCATGGATGTTCCCCATACCAGGTATGCAAGTCACAAGTCCGTTTTTGATATTGTATTTAGGAGGGATATCAGATTTTTTATTAGTGTTTTCATATTGTTGTTTATGCCTGAATAATTTAATTTCTTGACAGATTAGAATAAAATACATATGCTAGAATCAGTTCACTAAAAGTCTGGTTATGATTTTTTGTTCACAAATTGGTCTTGTAAAATATCTTTTGTTGGAGTTGAATAGACCTTATAAATAACTATTGGGTGAAGCATGTCTTATTTTTTTTTTATCATTTCAGGTCATTGTGAATGTGATGCAGATTTTGGAGGAGCTGATTGTTCAGTTAATATAACCATGCCACCAGAATTCTGGAGGTTACACATGAATGGTTTCTGTGATATATCAGAGGAATCTTGTAAAGAAATTGTTGTTTATGGAGATGATTTTTACAAATCTGAAGACCTAGTTTGTGAACTCCAGAGAATTGAAGTTAGTAGAAAGCATATTAAAAGCATTGAAAGTGTGGAAAGAAAGAGTAATAAGTTTTTATAGGAAATTTGGACTCTATGAAAGGAAAATGTGAAAACAAAGGGTATAAATGCATTGTTAAGATTGAAAGTAGATATAACTGGTTAGGTCAAACAAACCAACATCATGCTATAGTCAAAATTTATATTTCAAAGAGTCTACAATGCCATTGGTAAATAAAAAAACATTTGAAACTTCATCTTTTCATCACAATGCACATACTATATGTTCTTGGGATAAAAACATTGAAAGTATTTATACAAAGGTGATCTACTACATTTTACAACGTAATAAAAATTAAAAACTTTATTATTCAAAAATTTCAAAGTTGCGTCAACTTTGAAATATATATATATATATTCAAAATTCAAGAGTCAATCCTAAATTGAGGTAAATTATATGGCCTTCCAAATACTGTTTCGATTCCTAACATCACTGAAGAGACATTAATTGTCGAAATCCGGATATGGTGTACCATTTTTTGCACCTTATGTTTGCGGTATACCATCTTTTCTGCAAGTTTATTGTTTTCTGTTTAGTATTAAATTAATAATTAAGATACATTTTGTTACATCTGGTGATCCCTTTATTTGGCAATCACCATGGCAGTCAGCAGGGTTTAAGAACATCTGTTGTTCAACCTGCTAGTCAAATGCGTTTTGTTAAAATATACTTTTTCACTTTTTTGGTCTTTTTGAAAATGTTGTTTTTGCTGTATTTAGACCCCTCTACCAAGAAATTTGTTTTGCATGCACACGTATAAAAATTGCGGTTTTTATCCAATGCAATCATAGGTTTGAACATTGTTTTCAATTTAGACTTGTATATATATATATATATATAGATAGATAGATATAATTTAGGTTTTAATCTTGGATAAAAGAAATAGAAAATGTTCATATCATTATATTCTGTGATATTTATTTTCTTCAAAGAATTACATTTTTCTATTCTTTATTCTTTTAGCTGTCTAATGAGGAATACACTGTTATCAATGAAAACAAGACAATGGTAAAAGCTGTCTTTATCAGCTTCAATGAAGTGATTTGTCCAATGCCAGAAACAGGAAGTTACATTGTCCGTGTATCTAACGATGGTATGACCTACACACCAGAGAGTATCTTCACCGTGTTTGATGATGAATGTCATACTTGTAATGAACCAGGAAAATGTGAATTTAAGGTAATTTAAATGTTTGATATCAATTTCATTGTTTGTGGCACATGTTTCTCAGTTAATAGTAGCTACAATTGAATATTCATGCTGCAAAAACAATATTTGCTTAATTGCATACTATAAGTTGAGAAATATATATTGAAAATTTATATAATGTTTGTGAATGCTCTCATATTGTTTAATTGAAAACAGGAATGTTTTTTTGAGTTTTGTTTTGAGAAATCTTTTATGTATGATATGTAAGGAAAAAACAAACCTAATGTATTTATAGATTGATTTTTCTCTCTGACCTTAATTGAAATATTTTAATTATTAAATGCTCTATTTATAAAAGTCATTAAAGAACTAATTTGTAAGAATGCAATGAACAAAGCAATTATGACAAGAAAATATATCTCAATTTGTTTTTCTTTTTGCAGGAAAAGACCTGTTTCATTGACTGGAAATGTTACGATGCTTCCGAGAGAAGTCCCGAGAACAGAACTCTGATCTGTAGTCCAGTAGAGTCCTATGATATGTGGAGTACTACAAAAGGTAATACATACTATTGATCTTGTATTCAACAGCATGTAAAACTTGTTGTTATCATTGATCAAGAAAAAATACATTGAAATCCATGAATTATGTTACCGCTGTATCCATTTAATGGAAAAAAATTTAAAAATGAATTACAGCTCAATGTAAATACACATTCTGGTAGGGTTAAATGGAAAAGGAGTACTTCTTTTTTGGTTAAATTAAAAAAGCTGAATAAAAAGATATGTATTATGAATGAAATTTCAGATTGATTATAAACTAAACTCTATTGATCTGCATGCTAAAATAAATATAATTGTGGTTCATTTTTCAGTTTATCCATTACTCGAAAAGTTACCAGAGGCAGAGATGATGTATAATGAAACAACAAAGAAAGTTCAATTCTCCTGTGAGTTTGAAGGTCCTTCAGATAATACAACAAAATACTCTGTTGTTTGGAGAATCAAGAAATTTGGAGGTGAATGGATGGAAAATGAGGATTTATTCAAAATGAAAAAAATTGATTCAGGAATGCTGAAAAATTTCACCTATGGTTCCATGGTAAGGATACTGCTCATTTAGTTTTCTGTTTTACTGGGGTTTTCAAGTACGGAAGTTGTAAATCCTCAATGGGTTTAGATTCATGTATTTATAGTTCAAATGAATGATTAGAATACCCTCTAATAATTCAATGATCAAGTAAGAAGGAATCATTTCTATGGTTTTTGTGGCTTTACGAGTTGTCTTAATAAGTGAAAAAAATCAAATTATAAGACTGTATTTGCAAAATAGTTATAAAAAGAGATTGAGTGATTGATTGTTGATGTTTAACGCCACTTTCCTCACTATTGGCTAGTTTTTATTGGAGGAGGAAGCCAGAGAGCTTGCAGAGAACCACCAGCTTTGATAGGAAAACTGGCAATCCTAGTCAATTAAGATGAGAGTCGAACACACCTGCCATGTGATTGGATTGAACTCACAACCTCAGTGTTGAAAGGCTAGTGAACAATTATATTATGTGACTGTTTTTTCTATTTTTAGATACAATGTGGCCTATATCTATGCTACAGTGATGATTGTGGGAATACTACATCTCCATTGAACCCTAGTAACAGTATCCAGGCAGTTATAAAGGTAAGTTAGGATGAAAATGTATATACTATCCTATCAAATAATATACCGTAATGACCACTTAAAAAAAAATTTCGAGTCTTTTTGAGATTAATCAGTTTTATTAATTTTTAAAAATATATTTAGGTTAAAGAAAGCAGTCTTGAATTGGTAGAAGGAGGAGAAAAGGAAGAACTACATGTATCATTAAGTTTTCCCCCAAATATGTTCTGTATGTCTGACGACTGTCACATCAGGGTCGATATCACAGTCAGAAATTCACAAAATCTTACATGTGGTGGAGAAATGGTACCTCAGATAGTTATCAAACAAGACCGTGCAATGTCCAGTTGTGGTGTTAGTTTTACCATGGATAATTGGATGGAGGAAATGGAATTACCTGTGTATGCTGTGATGGACTCATTAAAGGATGGTAAACAGATGGCCATGATTGATGTAGAATCAGAGGCTATGGCAGGAGGCATGAGTTATAGCGAGGCCATCATGAATGAGGAGGATGTTGAGGTATGTTCTGTTACGTTATTTGCTTTACTGTGAGGAATGCTCATGAATGAAAAATACTTATTAAATTTGAAAATAGAATTTCTAATACATTTGTAGCTGTTTTGTCTAAATGTCTGCATACTAGAAAAAAAACCCAACATAAATTGGATAACAAATCAAGTTAGCAGCTAAAATAAGGTTTTGTCCCATAATTGCTCAGGCAAATATCATTAGTCTACCTTTAAAAAGCCAAATACCATAACTAGTGTACAAAAAGTTGTATACTTTTAATTTTAGATTCAAGTTTTTCATGCATTTTTTTGTCGAGCCTGCGACTTTTGTCGCAGAAAGCTCGACATAGGGATAGCGATCGGGCGGCGGCGGCGGCGGCGGCTACGGCGGCGGCGGCGGCGGCGGCGTTAGCTAACTTCTTAAAAGCTTTATATTTTAGAAGGTGGAAGGTCTGGAGGCTTCATACTTTGTATATGGATGCCTCATGTTACGAAGTTTCCGTCAATCACATGTCCAATGTCCTTGACCTCATTTTCATGGTTCAGTGACTACTTGAAAAAAAAGTTAAAATTTTTTGTAATGTTAGATTCTCTCTTATTATAAGTAATAAGATAACTATATTTGGTATGTGCGTACCTTGCAAGGTCCTCATGCCCGTCAGACAGTTTTCACTTGACCTCGACCTCATTTCATGGATCAGTGAACAAGGTTAAGTTTTGGTGGTCAAGTCCATATCTCAGATACTATAAGCAATAGGTCTAGTATATTCGGTGTATGGAAGGACTGTAAGGTGTACATGTCCAACTGGCAGGTGTCATCTGACCTTGACCTCATTTTCATGGTTCAGTGGTTATAGTTAAGTTTTTGTGTTTTGGTCTGTTTTTCTTATACTGTATGCCATAGGTCTACTATATTTGGTGTATGGAATAATTGTAAGGTGTACATGTCTAGCGGGCAGGTGTCATTTGACCTTGACCTCATTTTCATGGTTCAGTGGTCAAAGTTAAGTTTTTGAGTTTTGGTCTTTTTTTCTAATACTATGTGCAATAGTTCAACTATATTTGGTATGTGCGTACCTTGCAAGGTCCTCATGCCCGTCAGACAGTTTTCACTTGACCTTGACCTCATTTCATGGATCAGTGAACAAGGTTAAGTTTTGGTGGTCAAGTCCATATCTCAGATACTATAAGCAATAGGTCTAGTATATTCGGTGTATGGAAGGACTGTAAGGTGTACATGTCCAACTGGCAGGTGTCATCTGACCTTGACCTCATTTTCATGGTTCAGTGGTTATAGTTAAGTTTTTGTGTTTTGGTCTGTTTTTCTTATACTGTATGCCATAGGTCTACTTTATTTGGTGTATGGAATGATTGTAAGGTGTACATGTCTAGCGGGCAGGTGTCATCTGACCTTGACCTTATTTTCATGGTTCAGTGGTCAAAGTTAAGTTTTTGAGTTTTGGTCTTTTTTTCTTATACTATATGCAATAGTTCAACTATATTTGGTGTATAGAAATATTTTATGATCTATTTGGCAGTCACGCAGGTTTTATTTGACCTTGACCTCATTTTCAAGGTTCATTGCTCAGTGTTAAGTTTTTGTGTTTTGGTCTGTTTTTCTTAAACTAAAAGCAATAGGTCAACTCTATTTGTTGTATGGAAGAATTGTTAGCTGTACATGCCTGCCTAGCATGGTTCATCTGACCTTGACCTCATTTTCATGGTTCATTTGTCAATGTTTAGTTTACTTGGTTAATGTTAAGTTTATGTGACAGTTGTAATAAAGCTTTATATTTAGGACTATCAACATAATATAAATGATTAGTAAAGAAGGCGAGACATTTCAGCGTGTGCACTCTTGTTTATCTATTCTATCAATTGATAATAATTTGATCTATTATATTGATATAGGTAACAATAATGGATAGATATGCGAAATGTGTGGCACTAAATTACCATACACGTACATTTGATGGAAGGTGAGTTATAATTTAAGACATTTCAACTTTTCAAATTTGCTTATCCCAGATTTGTTGAATTCTGGGTACTTTTCTTCATAGTGCTGAAGTTTTTCTCTAGCCTGAGATGTTTATGTTGTGAATGTTAGACATAGCAAATCATGAATCCGTCCTCGTCAGCATTTAGGTTCAGTCTGTGGTTACAAGTTTTTTAAACATCAATATCTCTGTTAAACCTTCATGGAATTTAATGAAATTTGGAAATGAGCTTCATTATGACCAAAAGACAGTATTCAGAAAAAATATTTTAAAAATATATATATTTTCTGAAAAATGCACCTGTCCTAAGTCAGGAACCTGTTGTTCAGTGGTTGTCGTTTGTTGATGTGATTCATAAGTGTTTCTCTTTTCTCGTTTTTTATATAGATTAGACCGTTGGTTTTCC
Organism: Mytilus californianus; assembly: GCF_021869535.1. NCBI lineage: Eukaryota > Metazoa > Mollusca > Bivalvia > Mytilida > Mytilidae > Mytilus > Mytilus californianus. The sequence continues at coordinate 123,936,666 of NW_026262679.1, read as the reverse complement.
TGTTTGAATTGTTTTACACTAATCTTTTTGGGGTCCTTTATAGCTTGCTGTTCGTTGTGAGCTAAGGCTCCGTGTTGAAGGCCGTACTTTGACCTATAATTGTTTACTTTTTACACATTGTGACTTGGATGGAGATGTCTCATTGGCACTCATACCACATCTTCTTATTTCTATTAGATTTTTTTGCATTTCATTAAGATAAAGCCTAAGGTTAAAGTTTTTCATGACATTATCTGTTTAAAATTTCAGGAGCTTTAACAATCTCAACGAGGGAGAATTTGTTCTATACAAACATGATGAGCTACCCTATGAGGTAAGTTTATATGCTTTTTGTGTTTTTTACTGTGCATGTACTGATTTTGTGTCATGGATGGATACCCCATATCCTTTCTTTTTCTATTGGTCCTATCAGGAAGGTTAATACTGGTTTATTAAGAACTAAATTTTGAGTATTACATTTAAAATATTCCATTGTTTTTCAATTTTTTACATGGTTTAATGGGTCATCCTTAGTCTTTAATTGATATTACTTGCACAACTTTTCAAAGCCTTAGGCCCTTAGAAATAAGACTTTCAGTTAGTCCCTTATGTTTTAGCCTGTTGCGTGTTACCATTTAGAGTGAAGGGTTCTGTATTTTTCTGTTAAATAAAGTAGCTACTTCCTCTTATTAAATTTTGGAAACATTGCAAGAGTATTACCTAGAACATGACATTATAAAGTGCCGTTATAATATTTTTTCTTAGCTAAACTGGCGGATCCAGAACTTTTTATAAGGGGGGCCCACTGACTGCCATAAGAGGGGGCCTGCTACAGTCATGCTTCAGTGATTCCCTATAAAATCAACCAAATTTTTCCCACAAAAAGGGGGGGGGGGGGCAGGGCCCCCAGGGCCCCCTGGATCCACCTATGCTAAATTCTACAAGCAGACTTGAACATTAAGAAAAACATGGGTTTCATTTTTAAAATTTTGCATTTTTTGCTGTTGGAAACATAACTTTGCCATTTTTCATTTGTAATTATATAACAGGTACACATATTCAATAGAAGATGTAGCAATGATACCAATGCCATTTGTACATGTGTAGTAGCCATTAGGTCAGGTGATGATGTTATACTGATACATAGATGTGGACCTGATGAGGAGGATATCCCATACTTACATCCAAAGATGTATCTTAATGATGAACTAACTCCAGGAACAAAGATCTTACGGTTTAATAATGGACATGAATACAGAGTAAGTCATTCACGATCATTTTAAAGAGTCAACTCAGGAATCTGGTGAGATTTTGTTTGCCCAGTGATGATGTGGGGGAGTGGGGTATATGAGTGTGCTCACAAAGGTTCTTAAATTCTATCATGTCTTGCTCTATGCACATTTCAACATGGATACGCATTATATTTGTCAATTACAGATTGTTTCATTCATCAAGCATGTGTAACCCATATTTTGTAGAAATTAAAACATTTGATAATAAAGTGAAAGAAAAAAATCCCATTAGAATACAAAGTTTTTATTTTTTTGTAAAATTTTACTGGCAAAATTAGAGGTAACAGTAGTTTACAAAGATTTGAAACTCATTGTTGAATTTGAAGTATACAAACCAAGAGAAAAAATCCTGAGGGAAATACAAAATAAAGGTGAACACAACATGTAAACAGAAAAAAATTAAAGCTTGTAATATTCCATGCTTAGTACATTTATTTTCAACAAGAATGTGATAAGTCAAAAGCAGATTTTATCGCATAGACCCAATGGTTAGTTTAGAATTAAATTTTTTTTTTTAAATTTAACAAAATCAAAATGAAGAATTATCAAACAAAAAGAAGAAAAAGATTATTTCTAGATAATATTTAAAGCAATGGGTTTTGTATTTAAAAGAAAATATTTGATGTAATTCCAGGTTTATCTACCAACTGGATCCTATGTTTTGGTAAGAAATGGAGTACACAGCACATACAAATACCTCTCTGTTGCCATGTATTCTTCACCTATGGATCATAATCACACACAGGGTATGTGCTACTTTCTAGAAACTCATAGCCTTGGAATTATAATATAAAATATTCCATACATCTGGGTTAATTCTTAAAACTAAAGCAACATACTTGCTTATATACTAAACATGGTAAAGATAAAAGAGAAATAGAAAAAAAAGAATGTTTGATTTGAATTACTGTGGATTCAGTTATTTTTCGTGGATACCGATTTTCATGGATGTTTAATTGTGTGGATTTTGTCAAGGTTTATATACAAATCTTTAGATGTACTTCGTTGAACATTCAAATTCGTGGTTTACATGTACCCAGGTATCCCCCGAATAATGCTGAATCCACAGTATATAGTTTCTATTTATAAGGATAGACAATTGTAAGAAAAATTCTTTACAGTGTTAGTGTAGAACAGTTTCCTTTCGTAGAGTTTAAATTTTATAATTGTAATGGTCAAACCTGTTCACAAGGTTCTATTGTCATGTTTTTCTTGTCCCTGATGCTGAACATCCTCAGAGTTCAAATTTATTACCTTGATTTTTATCCAGCTCAAGAAATTAGCAAAAATAAAACTTCTACAAATTGTCCACATTATACTGATGAAATAAACTAAATATTTGTAGGATTATGTGGAAACTATGACAACAACAAAGACAATGATTTGATGCTGGAGGATGGTAGTATTCTGGAAACTAAATCAATGTATCCTCACTCATTCTCTACAAGTTGGAGGTATTTGGCAATATTTTTATAATTATGATCTGGCTGTTTAAGTGTAGAATTATATTGTTTAGTATAAGAATTATAAAAAGAACTCTTAATTGAGAAGGATAGTTTTTTGAAATACTGATTTATAGAAATCAGACTTATTGGTATTTTATCAAATTTAACAATACAAGTGAGTTGCCTTGACAACAGAGATACAATTCGGCACCCATAACTTGAGATTTGATAATTTTACTCTTTATATTTAAAAAAGATCATACATTTAGTTCAAAATGTACATTTTCAGAAGGAGGAATCTGTAAAATATTGATATTAATATGTCCAACCTCAAGGTTCACTTGTAAGTAACAGGGTAAATAGTTTTTGACTTTTTCTTCCTTTCGGTTTTTATAAAGCTGTTTTGAAATACATTTTTATAAAACTGTAAATGATTTTTGTTTCTAGAGTGGATGAAGATGACACATTATACAATGGCTACTGTGATACATCTGTAGCCAATAACGTTGACAGTATGATGTTGTGTGATTGTTTCCAGAACTCTACATGTACAGAGAATAACATCATGTTTAGCTGTACTGAAGAAGGAGGTAACGGCAATTTATTGAAAAAATATATGTTGGTGGGGGATGGGTTATGATTTCAGTGTAATTTAAAGAAAACTATTTGTGAAATGCAGGTCACGTCTTTTATTTTTGTTATACTTTATCATCTTGAAGGTCGCTTGAAGGACTAAGAGAAAGACAGATTCTGTACAATAAATGTACAATTTTTTGATTTTCATTGACCACTATTTCATATTGACCATGCATTTTGAGTCAAACATGGTTTGAAGTCTAATATGCTTAAAGACAAACATGACTCAAAACCTTGAAGAGTTCATGAAAACAAAATTATGTACACAATGCTGCAAAAACAATGTAGCTTGACTTTTTACATTAATATACAAAATCCTTAAACAAAAGATATGTTTATTTTAAGGCTTTGATCAAACAGATAGTATAATACCATATGCACAGAACCCTCCTGAAAAATGTTTGACCAAACAACCACAGACTTTGTTTAAATATGATGTCAACTTTACAGCTGAGGTTTGTTGTTATGTTAGAAAAATGATGTTAAACAAGCAACAATCAATCAATCAATATTAGGGAAATTTTTAATATGTAGTTAGGAAAGACAAATTCAATAAATAAAACCATTTGTTTGTATAAACTTTCTCAAAGAACTCTTGGTTTTAAAAAATAAATTGTGTGTGAAATTCAGTGGAAAAGTTCCTAGAAAAAGGTAGCTTCTCTTTTGCATTGATTTCACAACTGCACTTTTTGACAAAGGGAATTCCTGGTAGAATATCTAACATATACACAAAACATTAGAGTTACTAGGTGAATTACCAATTTACAAGTCATAAATTCATTTTTTGATGGGACAATGAACTTTTATTATACTTCTTGCATATTCCAGGAAATGAATTTGATGATTGCAAAGCATGATTTATTTATTCATATGTATATTGTCTATTCACACCATTTTTTAAAGAAAAAAGAGAAAAACCATTGTTGAACAATCTCGAATGTATAGCAGAAAATTTAAGCATGCATAATAGTAGAGCAAGTTTCCCTACAAAACTAACAATTATATTGAACAATGTCATATGACATCCCCCTGAAATGATACCAATTGGTTCAAACAGAAAATTTCTTAATTCATAAGTGAAGTATATAGGGCTTCAGATATTAAGTGAAGTTATACTTTTATCATTTACTGCAGGTTGTGAGTTGGCCTACTGCTTCTGGTATGAATGAGACATATGTCAGAGAATTATGTCAGAACTATATATTATCAACAATGGAGGGAAACATGTGCCGTGATCTGGTGCCTTCTGTATTTTACATATCTGTCGAGTCCTGTGTTACTGATATAGGAGTAAGTATTTTACACATCTGTCGAGTCCTGTGTCACTGATATACGAGTAAGTATTTTACACATCTGTCGAGTCCTATGTCAATGATATAGGAATAAGTGTATTGTACTGTATTTTACACATCTGTCGAGTCCTGTGTCACTGATATAGGAGTAAGTATTTTACACATCTGTCAAGTCCTGTGTCACTGATATACGAGTAAGTATTTTACACATCTGTCGAGTCCTGTGTCACTGATATAGGAGTAAGTGTTTTGTACTGTATTTTACACATCTGTCGGGTCCTGTGTCACTGATATAGGAGTAAGTGTTTTGTACTTGCGTCGAGTCATGTGTCACTGATATAGGAGTAAGTGTTTTGTACTTCTGTCGAGTCATGTGTCACTGATATAGGAGTAAGTATTTGGTACTTCTGTCGAGTCCTGTGTCACTGATATAGGAGTAAGTATTTTACACATCTGTCAAGTCCTGTGTCACTGATATACGAGTAAGTATTTTACACATCTGTCGGGTCCTGTGTCACTGATATAGGAGTAAGTGTTTTGTACTTGCGTCGAGTCATGTGTCACTGATATAGGAGTAAGTGTTTTGTACTTCTGTCGAGTCATGTGTCACTGATATAGGAGTAAGTGTTTTGTACTTCTGTCGAGTCATGTGTCACTGATATAGGAGTAAGTATTTTGTACTTCTGTCGAGTCATGTGACACTGATATAGGAGTAAGTATTTTGTACTTCTGTCGAGTCATGTGTCACTGATATAGGAGTAAGTATTTTGTACTTCTGTCGAGTCATGTGTCACTGATATAGGAGTAAGTATTTTGTACAGTCTGACACTTTTAAAAAAAGAGGCAGAAGATACCAAGGGAGTAAAATCATTAATTGATGAAAAACAACCTGGCCTAAAAGAAAAACAAAATCTACACAACACTTAACAGTGAACTAAATTCCAACACAACCAGGTGCTCAGGAGGGGTAAGCTTGTTGCTCATAGCAAATAGATTTGGTGAATATGGTGATTAGTCGGTTAGTTACATTTCAGACTTTGCTAATACCATCAGTGAAGTTATCAGATTGATTACCACTTTCTCTTTAAATATGATTGTTTATCTCTGGAATCATTCAATGTTTGAAAATTAATTTCTAATGTAGAATATCAAGAAAGGATCATTGGTATTCATTCAAGCATTAATGTGAGTCAACAGGAAATAGTGATAACAGAATTCGTTTTTTTAAATTCAATAAAAGTTGATTCAGCAACCTTAAACATGAAGTTTTTCATGAGGAACTTTCAAGGCCTTTGTATGTACTTGGACAATCTATACTGTTCTACAAGTTACTTCTTTTACTTTCATTTTAGAAACCTAAAGTAGGCAGTAATTCAACAGGTAGACTTTACGAAACCAAGAACTAATATTTTGACAGTTCCTATTGTACTTTTATTTTGTTTTAGTTAACTGATGATGAAAGCTGGAAAATGACTGCCTTATTTAGTGTCAAGACACACTGTTACATAAGAGCCATCACATACACCAAATACTGGGAGATTTCTGGTAGTTATATGATGCCAAATACGACATTTACTAACATGCTATGTCCAAGTGGCTGTAATGGTAAAGGAATCTGCAAGAGTTATGGTAAGAATAAAATACAAAAAATAATTATTGTGCCTCTATTTTTATTTCATTTCCACATAAAATGATAAGATTTAAGTGTTTTTAGTGTAAAAAACAGCAATTTCAAAGAAATTTTTATAATCATTTTTTGACTGAAATTTTATCATTATTTAAATCCTGTGTGTGAAAAACTTTACAAGGTGATGCTTGAATGGCAAAGATGTTCATTTAGAGAAAAATTCAGAGAAGATATGCTGGTTTCAGTTCTTTCAAATTTAAAATAATAAACTCCAAATGTGCATTTAATTTACAGTTTTATGTCTATTTTCACCTGGTTGTCTCTTCTGATACAAAAGTCATGGAAGGTAGACTTCAGCATCATGTTAACAGCATCAACAGTGTCAACAGTTAATTTTGATAAGATAGAAAGGCGAGACATATCTCTGACTGAGCTAACAGTATATTTTAGTAAAAGGAAGCACCATGTTTTTTTCCATCTTGACATAAAAAACAAAGAATAGACTTAAATTCTGAGACACTGTGATTCATGTTGCTTGTTTTTTGTCCAGTGGCAAATATTTCATGTGTATTCAGGACCAAACTATACATATATAAAAGAGTTGGACTTTTAACAATACAAACCATATGATTTTGTTTCAGGTGAATGTGAATGTGAGAGTGGTTTTGGTGGTATGGATTGTTCTGTCGACACTACTAAACCACCGGTGTTAGGTGACGTGACCTATGGATCTCTGTGTGATACAGTAGATAGAGATTGCACTGTAGTTTTCCTGTATGGTATGAACATCCTCATCAATAAAGATCTAACTTGTCACATAACAGAAGTACAGGTAACGTATCTCTTATAAGACTATAGTTTGCAGTTGATATAAAAATAAGGAGATGTGGTATGATTGCCAATGAGACAACTATCCACCAAAGTTCAAATGAGTTTCTTTACTAAATATGTGGTTCCACTTGAACTGAAATATGCCTGAAGTTTCTTTTAACCAAATAACTTGACTGTTATTACTGAAACAGTAGCATCAAATTCCTTCTGGATCCTAACAATTTTGAATGATACTGTTTAATTTTTAACTTTTAAGGAATAGATTATTCCCCTTCAGAACTTCCTCTTATCTTTTCAGAGCATTAAGAAGCCTTAATCACAAAATAAACTTCTGAGCACTATATTAAAAAAATACCATATCTACCTTATGTGTTAGAGTAATTTTCTTGATAAAAGAATAAGATATCAAAGAATGCAGACAAGTACTGAAATTAAGCTCAAAGTAAACCTGCTGATATGAAATCATGCCATCCTACACTATAATATCAACTGCTGTACTTCCGGTAGATTTCATACAGCTATTTAAACTGTATAGGAATATCTGATTTTGTGAAATGCTCAGAGCAAATGATTACATGATATCATTGCAGCAAGTCTGATTTATGTTTGTTTGTTTGTTATGAAAATATGTTTTCTTCTTTCAGTCTGATAACAAATACACTGTTCCTGGAAGGTTCCTCTCATTTGAATTAATTGAATGCAAACTTAACTTAACAGTCAGTGTCACTGTATCACTGAGTAATAATGGTGTAATGAAGAGTAATGAACTGAAACAGTTTGTATATGACTCCAGATGTGAGCACTGTGAACTAACTGATGATGGAACATTGAGCTGCCAGTCAAGGGTAATTAAACTCTATGAGAGGATATAGAGAATCAATCAAATGATTTTTTAACCATTATAAAAATGTCAATTGAGTTAAAATCATTCTCTTGCCTTGCTTTTTGTATCTTTACATGAAATCTCTTATTGCTTAGAAATTTGATCAACATATGATAAGCGTTCTATATGAAACTACAAACAAATATTGCATACGGTAAAATTGTGTTGACAAAATTGAAACAATTTTATTTCTGAAATTTGGCTTTATAGTTAAAAGTTTGGTTTTTTTTTATGATAAGTGAAAGCTTTTCACCTTTCCCTGAGTTGCAAATACTGTAAAACTTGTTTTCCATGCATTTTCTGGTTAACTTTGCCAGATGTAATACTGACATATAAATATAATAAGCACTAAACCTATAAAAAATCCTTTAAAAATGTTTGAATTTTTCTTGTTATTTGAAATTCATATAATACAAATTTAATTGATGATTTAGTAAAGATATTTTTTCTTGCAGAATGACAGCTGTTTAATTGATGGAGAATGCTATGAAAATGGACAAGTTTTTCCGCAAGATTCTACCAGAGTCTGTGATGCTGTTCAGAACACCACTGTCTGGACAAAAATACAAAGTATGTAATAATTTCAAAATTTCAATGTCCAGATTATTAATACCTTAAAAAGCTATTTTTCGCAGAGGAGTTTTCTGCAGTTAAATCTTGATTATATGTTTTGGATCACATTGTAAACTTTTTCTCATATGATCATGTCACCAATACAAAAACGGTTATAGAACTTTTGTAGAAATAACAGTGAATAAATCTTCAATTATTAGCTATACGTTACATACCAAAAGCCTGTGATGTACACTGAGAACTCCAGTTCATTTACATATATAAAACAGGAATTTATATATGTTAAGGTGAGATAAAACCCCTAGAAACAAAAATGTATGATGGCCTCTTCATGTTATTTCTGTTCATTTTGGGGCTGTTGTGTTGCTCTCATTAATGTTAACCCTGCATCTCCTTTTATTCACCAACAGTACTAATGACTGCCATTTTATAGGGTATTCAATTAATATATGAGGGGCCTTGGAGGCCGAATGGTCTAAGTAGTCGAACTACTGTATCACTAGCCTGTCAACACTGAGGTTATCAGTTCGAATCCTACCAAAGGTTGGTGGTTCTCTCTGGGCACTCCGGCTTCCTCCACCAATAAAAACTGACCACCATGAAATAGCACAATAATGCTGAAAGTGGCATTAAACACCAATCAATCAATCAATCCATTTATATGTCACCGTCGTATTTATGTGTATAATTAAATGTTGATTTGTCATTCATCAGTTCATTTATTTCATTCATTCCATTTTCTGTTTCATCATACTCATTATGACGTTTGACTGAGACTGACGACATTTCTAATACACGTCACTGCACAATTTCATATACACGTCACTACACACCTGAACGATTTAAATAGAATAAAATATAGTTGCACGCACGCGGGAAAATAAATGTACGCCTTATATATATAGATATTTAGTATTTCATTAACTGAATAACTGCCTTTCTGTGTGGATGCTTAAATGCTATAGAAATATTTGCAGGTTAGTTAATTTTGTTATTTGAAAAGTTTTATTTACAGTTTCTCGATAGAATTTCATTCATTAAAAGTTATATGGAAATATTATGATAGTTTTATCATAAAAATCTACAATAAGATACTATACGGCTTTTCCGTACTTTTTACATATTTTTATAGTAAGTTCAAAATTACTGAATTGCAGCTATAAATTGTCTTATTTGCAGTATTAATTCATGGCGTAATTTTGAAGTGTTTTGTTGAATTCATTTGTCCGTCAGTTCTTGTCTCTATTTAGTTTGTGGTTTTATATTTAGGTTATGAATGAATGTAATTGTTTTCCGAATTTGTTGAAAGATTTGTATATGTTGAAATAAATATATATTTGCAGTTAGTAAACGTGGAATCAAAGTCACTGTCTGATATTAGCCATCACGATAATTTGGTGTATGTCCGGTTCACTGTGACATATATATGAAACATTTCACTTTAATTATCTTGTTATTGTTATAGAATTTTAATTCTCATTTGATAATGTAACATACATTATGAGACAACTCAATGACAGTTTGAAAGTTTGAAAATGCATCTTTTTTTTTCAGGTACCAGTATTTCTTGGAAACAAACAAACTTCATAGAAATAGTCCAAACAATGTTGGTGACCACTAATGTAAATTTAAGTCTGACTGGTTCACCAATAACAGTTGATGGTTGGAAAGGAGGATTAGCTGTGGAACTAAATGGCATGGACCAGCTTATCGATTCACCAGATGACAATAATTGTCTGAGTGAACCTGACAATTGTTTATTAGGAATGACCTTCAAAATATCTCTGCGACTGTCTATACTGAAAGAAAACATGTATATTTTAACATCTGGTGGGGACCAACAAGGGGCTAGAGGAGTTTCTCTGTATTATTGGAAAAAGAGATTATATTTGACTATCTCAACTGTTGATAAAGAATGGACAGTAAAAACAAAATTTACCAAAGTCAATGCATTCTTTGACCTTGAATTTTCATGGAGTATTGATGGTCTGGAACTCTTCATAGATGGAATAAGTGTTGGAAAGAGATTGAAGTATATAAAGAGGAAGATTAAAGGCTATAAGAAATATAAATATAGATTTGGTGGACCTCTGCTTGGGTTTGGTGGATTCTATGCTAAGTGTACTGTTGGAACATGGCAGACTTGGACGGCCACAATTAACATTAAAAATGCTGTTGGAGTCCTCTCAGGTAAGACACAGTTCAAATTTTAAAAGCTATTTTTGTGCAGAATGTCATACTGTATATTTTCTTGAAACTGAACACACAGAATACAGATTTATTGATTTTTTTTATATGATATATTTATAAAAGATGCCAACTTCAGAAGAAAAAAAAATTGCATGCTTGGAAGAGTTTTACCTGGTTGATTTTGATAGCTTAACATATGTTAAGTCTTAGTTTAGTGATCTAGAATATAGATTTTATAAACAGATGTTTGTGATGTTTTTATGGAAGACTGTTAATGAAGGCTAAAGTAAAATACTTAGTACATAGTTATATGATTTAGTACCGTTAAAGATTCAGATTTTGGTTTATTTTTCTAAATGCTCAAAGACTATTGAGCACTTAAATTGATAATCAGACTATTATTTATATAATGCTTAGTCCTTCTGGTGGTCAAACTTTTATCAACAACTCTTAAAAATAGAAAAATTAGATCAGAATGCCAACTTTTTGTTAGAGCTAAAAAGAAGAAAGATATTTATAGGCAGAAAGTAAGTCAAAGATTTAAAGAAAAAAAAAAAAAACCTTTTCAACCGTCAAGGTGGAGAAAAGCTGTAAACCATGGTTATTGTTCATGTACACAAGCACCATATCTTTTTTTTCCAACAAAAGTATTGTTCTTTCATATTTTGGTTATTTCCGTATATATTATGAGAGTGTCATCTTATGTGCATTCATTCCATATCCTATATTCTCCAGTAAGCATGATATATATTAATTTCTTTCAGAGGTATCCTATATTCCCCAGTAAGCATGATACATATTAATTTCTTTCAGAGGTATCCTATATTCCCCAGTAAGCATGATATATATTAATTTCATTCAGAGGTATCATATATTCCCCAGTAAGCATGATATATATTAATTTCCTTCAGAGGTACCAGAACTCACTTCACAACCAAGACTTGAAGTGGAATTCGATAAAACTAATGGAACGACTACATTTAACTGTGAATATGACAAATTACCCCGTGGGGATGTGAAATACATCATAGATTGGACGGTGGATGATCTTAGTGTTAAATCAGAAACAACAACTGAAGATGGAAGTCAACTTGAAGAAGATTTGTATGGAGTTGGTGGATATGGGGTCAAGGTCAGTATACAAATTATATAGTTTAGAGATTCTTTTCTAGTCTATTTAATAGATATGGTCAAGTATTAGACCCTTTCATGAAAATATGCAGGCCAGCTTAAAAATGCATTAAATGGCAAAGTGATATTTGTTTTATTCTCCTCCACTTATAACCATGCTTGCATATTATTATTGAAAAGAAAATACTTGTGAAATTCTAAACTACCTTATACTCTTGCAGTCATTAAATTTAAACGATCACTCATAAGAACATGCAGTATAACTGCAGCATTGTTTAAGTACTTTTTCTATGTGACTTTCCTGTTTAAAGCATCAGTTATTATGTCAATTAATCAAGACACCTAATATTTTATCAGAAATTTGGAGACAAGGTATTAGTTATGTTTTTGAAAAAATAAATCGATGATCCAGATATTTGTTACTTTATAAAGAATATATATGTGTTTATGTTGGTATTACTGTAATGTTTAATATTTCAGACAAAATGTACAGTGACTCCATGTTTTGCTTATGACTGTGGCAACACAAGAGGACCGTCCAGGAAAAGTAATATATTAACAGCAGAAGTGAAGGTTAGTTCGTAGATTTTTGCATTAATAATATAAAGTAAACCCTTTGTGCCTCTGAAATTTTTAAAGTGACCTTTTTCAGTGCACATGCTGCCATCACAACTCCTTTTACATGTTGCATGTACATGAATGTCAATGTTAGTACCTGGTTTGTTCTTACTTTACACAGTCACTCTCATTTGCTGAAGTCCTGGTTGTATATTTTGTCAAAAAATTATTATTGATTACCAGATACTGATTAAAAAATGTTGAGTACATTTAGATTGATAGTTTTATGTGTTTTAATGCCTTTATGTCCATATTATCCTCAGACATAAACCTCATGGTATATTACAAATGATTGTATCCTTTACATTAACCATTATATTTTTTCTATCAAGGTTATGACAGATACAATAGACATCAGAGAAGGTGGACAGGCAGGCAATGTTAAAATCAAGTCCATGGTTCCTCCATCACTATTCTGTGCTCCTGAAGATAGGGGAGTTAACAGTACATGTTATGTCAAGGTCACTACTCGATTCCAGGAAGTGGAGGAATTATGTACCAATGGCAATACACACTGGCAGGCTGCAGTCATGTACAGGTAAGATTACAACCTGTCTACATTGTTTTATCAGAATATATTCCATCAAAATAGATACCTGCCAAAAACACCAAAAAAAGAACCGCTGACATGACACGTTTTATAGAAATTTAAATGGAATATATATTTATTTGCCTCCATAAATTCAGTAATGCAAATAATGTTAACAGGTTTATCATATAATTTATACAGAGAGATTATTCTATAATACATATGTATCGTATGTATCGTAAATGTGCAAACTAGAACTGAAATGAATCTAACACTGAAATAAAAAAGCTACTGGTGTCACTACAACATTTTGAGTTGTTATTTATAGTTTTTTATGTTACTGACAACCTCCATTGTAGTAATGTAAATGTGGGAGATACTCCTTTCTGTGGTGGAATGATCACTGATGATATGTGGGAGGATGAACTTTCTGTTCCTGTGATGGCTACAACAGATTTAGTTTATGATGGAGACGTTACTCGACATTTAGATGTTGGAATTTCAACTTTCTGTGGAACTACAGCCACCTATAATTCCACACACAGTAGTGTCAAGGTAGATAACTACATTCATACTTTTTATACGCAAAGTTTGTTTAAGTCTTGCACAATACACTTACAATTCACACTCAACACCATTCCATGTTGAGTCTGTAAATCTATCTACTGAAGTCACTTCTATCAATGAATTACATATTTGAATATTTATAAAATACCTTTAGCAAGAACTCTGTGCTGCATGCAAATGTGATTCTTCACTTTCTTTCATTTTGAAGAAATTTTCAAAAAACAGCATTCAATTCTATAATGAATTGTAATTGTAAAAATAAAGAAATACTTCATCATATTATCTCAGTCATTGCAAACTACATCATCTTTGTACTCAGAAGGGCTCTTTATCGTAGTTGGCTATACCCCAGTGCCCCCTTCCCAAACCATGCTATACTCAGTCCTCCCTCCCTCCAAAACAAACCAAACAACCCACTCATCCCCAGTTCCATTTTCATCACACATATATTTTATAATCTGTTTAATATATATATATATGTTTTTTCTTGAAATGTAATGCAAGCAAAAAATCTCTATATATTATATGTGAGGGCACAGGTCCAGAATTGGTTTTTACTTTTTTAGAAGAATGAATGAAAATTTTAAAGCGTTCTATTTTGTACATTTGAAGGTGAACATTGAAGATGGAGATAAGAATGCTATCTGTAGATCTGTCAACGATCCTCATATGAAATCATTTGATAAATGGTGAGTATCGGTAAATCTGTCACATTTCCTCATATGAAATCATTTGATAAATGGTGAGTATTGGTAAAATATGTCAACTATTCTCATATGAAATCATTTGATAAATGGTGAGTATTGGTAAATCTGTAAACTATACTCATATGAAATCATTTGATAAATGGTGAGTATTGGTAATCTGTCACATTTCCTCATATGAAATAATTTGATAAATGGTGGGTATTGGTAATCTGTCAACTATTCTCATATGAAATCATTTGATAAATGGTGTGTATTGGTAATCTGTCACATTTCCTCATATGAAATCATTTGATAAATGGTGAGTATTGGTAATCTGTCAACTATTCTCATATGAAATCATTTGATAAATGGTAAGTATTGGTAAATCTGTCAACGATTCCTCATATGAAATCATTTGATAAATGGTGAGTATTGGTAATCTGTCACATTCACGGTCGCGAAACACGTGACTTCGTCGTGATCAGTTCCACGGAAAAATGGCGCCCGTCAAATTATTATAGTTTGCTTGGATGTAAACTTTAAACGTAAGTATTTACATATCATCGTGTTCACACATAGGACCCCCCTCATCATATGCGTATTTTTCGTGCGAATATTTTGATGCATTTAAAGTTATATTTCACTGTTGGTTTCATAGAGAACATTCACAAACTATTTCAGACCTGCTGAAGATTATTTGGGATGGTGTACATGATATGACCGTTAAATCACTGTAAATCCATTTGTGTGTCTTATTTTCACCAATCGTGTACAAAAGCTTACCCAAATTTACTAATTCATTCATATAAACTAGCGTCGATGTATATTTTTGACATTATTGCGAACTGAACGCAATAATATTTTTTTTGTCAATAAATGATCAGTATACACGATATGTTTAAGTGATCAGTTTCACGGTTTAATTCTGAATCAGTATGATAAGATCATATTAAGGTTTATCTGGGAAAATGGCGGAAATCCAGTTGAAATTAAACAAGATATTAAACTCTTTGCCAGAGCAGAGAAGGTAGAAAAAGCTAAATTGGTATATTTAAATTGTTTACATCTATTTTTTAGGCTTTTAAAGATATAATAAAGGAACATATAACTTTAACTTAACGGAGCTTCGAGATATTTGTAAACTTTTAA